>NC_141695.1:157985531-160385531 GCF_964263255.1 Lissotriton vulgaris | reverse complement strand
CTTGCTGAGCCTCACCCAGGCCCTCAAGGCCACGATGAGTTCCAGTTTCGTGGTACTCCTGTTGACTGCAAGCCCCCTCTCCTGACAAAACTCCTTGAGCTCAGCCACAGCGTAGACATTCATGTTGGCAAGCTCAAACTCCATCCTTGCAGATAAGGTTACAGGCACACACACTTGGGTAGGATAGGGTGAATTTGAAATACAAAAATAGCCAATCAATGGAGAATGTCAAAAGACTCGAAATTGTCTCAACTTCTTTATCTGGGATTTTAGTGTTACAGAAAATCACTGTATGACTCCGCACATACACAAGTCCACATCCCACTGCTGCCACCAATGTAGGAAATCGGGGTACTGGTTGAGGGGAGTGGAACCCTACTCAAGCAGAAACCACAATTTCTGTCAGGGTAAAGTCACAAGCAAATTAACCTGTGCTTAACCCTATAGTTGCTTGGGACAAAAGCAGTGTGGCTTAACTTACAGGCAGTCTGTAAAGTATTTATGCAGGACTACAAATATTAATAAAGTGGGAACAAAACACAAGAAAGATCCCACACTAATTTAGAAAAACAGAGTAAAATTTAACAATAGTTTTTGAGATCCAAACAACAAAAATCCAATTAGTAGAACTGGAGATATGCCATTTTAAAGACTTATGTGAAAAGAGTGCCTAAAAGCAACACGCCACAACCGGGGGGTATCTGGTAATGCCAGAACAGGCAAAGTAAGAAGTTCAGGCCAGCCATGATCGAGTGCTTAGGCCCGCTGAACAAAGTAAACCCTGGTTTGCGGATCATTGTGAGATCCTGCGTTACTGATATGTCATGCACCGGCAATTCAGAAGTGGCTGCAAGGAAATGAGTTGCACTGCATCACTTCTGCTCACAGGACCACAGTTGGGCTGGTAGAGCACCTTCAGGCCCACATCCAAGGGTGCAGGACTGGGGTGGCACCACTTGTTGGTAGGAATCATAGCAGACAGAGTCCACTTGCCAGGTTAAAGGTGCCTGGAGCTTTTTCTTTCCCTGAGGTTCTGATCAGGAGGTCAGCCCACTAGCCCTTGGAATCAATCTGCTGGTCCTGGGTTCAATATGCATGTCCAGCTCTTTTCACCAAGGCAGCAGGGTAACAGAGTAGCAGTCTATAATGCAGAGCAGGGCAGCAGTTCTTTTAAGTCTTCCACTGGTCCAGAGGTGTAGTGAAGAGTTGGGTCTGAGGTTCCATTTTTTATACCTGGTGCCCACTTTGAAGTAGGAGAAGGTTCTGGAGGTTTCCACGCCCAGAGGTGCTTAGAATTTCCTGCCTTCCTGCCCTGGCCCTAACTTGTCTGTGGTCACAAAATACTAGTATCAAGCCCTTTGTGAGTTTGCTCAGGCTCAGGCTTTGTGGTGTGCAAGCATGATAGATGTAGGCTCTTTCCCCTCATCAAGTCAGAGATGGCCCATCCAGCCTTTGTCACACTATCTGCGGCAATACACAAAGACCAACCACCAGTTACACCTCGTCATGTGACCCAGGATACAGCCTGCAGGAACCAAATGGTTAGAACTTGAAAATGGCAACTTTCTAAAAGTATAATTTTCAAAATTATTATAATTTTTTTTTTTTTAAACCTTTATTGTAGCATTCAGTAAAAAAATACAAGTATGGGCCTACAACCACGGGGGCCGGCCGCTAGACAAATTAAAATCTCCGATATCACAGCATGACACAGCTCATCAGCCGACAACCCAAAGGTCCGGCAGCGATTCAGGATAAAACTTGTATTAGAATGCACAACTGGATTTCAGGATGAGACAGAGGTTTCATTTTACATTTTATAAGAGAGGATCAGGTGCCATACAATCAAACAGAATGCGGGGGAGAGGGTAAGAAACAGGATATGCATGTAATAACCACTATAATGGAGAATTGGCGCCAGAGCATATAGATCGGTACAAAAGAACACACAATATACATTCCATGTTGCGTCAGTACTCGCAGCCTGCCCACCCAGGAATCAGGATATCATAAGAACATAAGCACGAAATACAAGCACACGATAAGAATCCGAATGATTCGTAGCTATACTGATCCTTTAAGAAAAGAGAGAGAAGGAAAGAAAGGCCATAGAAAATAAAAAAGGCAAAAAAAAAAACTCCAGCCCCCCACCCTGCACCCCTGCAAATGGCTACAGCCTGACCCTCCTAATAACTAAAGCCCCAAAGGTAGGAGAAAGAACGGAGGAGGGCATATCCATGTGTGCTCCCAGCCCCTTTAGACCCCCCGCCTGAAACAGCTACCCCCTATCACTAAAAGACAAGTTTATGACTACAATATAGAAGAAATTAGAGGGTACCGTGAGACACCGCCCAGCCTCTTAGAGCAAACAGTTGCAGGTCCAACACTTGTGGAAGTCATGCTAACCCTTCCCGACCCAGTCGATCTTAACCTTGGCCCTTCCGAACAAGAACAAGAACCCCTCCCAGCGAGACCCAAAGGCACACAAAGAAGAAATAAAGGAGAAGAGAGTCATCCAAAATCAGCCCATGGCTACCGGCAGGCAGTGAGTCCACAGGAACTGTAGATGCAGACGAATTCTCCCTCCTAGTTGAACAGTCCCAATGTGTCTTGAACAGGAGTCGTAGCGTCACCAGGGAAGGAGAAGATGACCACAAAATGAATGGAAAGTCACAAACAAAAGTCTCCGGGAGGGGAACGCCTGACGATATCACCAAAGCCGGTGGTGGTGGAAGGTTTAGCAATACCATGACATCCTCGGGAACACCGTCTCCCAGGGCACCGTCCAATGGTTCCAATACTTGTTTCCTCACGGGGTTCTCGCACGGAGTCAAAATGGCCGCGGTATGAATGGCTTCAGATTCCTGGACCGACAATAAGGCTGGGCCCGGTTCCACCAGGAGCATCTCAGATAGGCGCGTGTCCAATTTGCTCAACAAATATCCACATGTGAGCGAAATGCCCAAAGTTCTGCCCGTATTGACCTCAGCGATGGCTCATGCACCGTTCGATCCATAGTCTCATGCCCGATATCAGTCACAATCACCTCCCTGGGTGAGTCTGGCATCCTCGGGGGGGGGAACAGACAGGACCACGAACGTGCAAATGCGAAGGGTGACCAGTCTTTGTCCGCAGACCAGTTAAGACCACAGGCCAGAGACCCCGAACCACCGAACCCCGGCGTGCACAAACCGGGTCCGCGGGACTGGGGCCCCCACCCACAGCCGGCAGCAAGCAGACTCACCCCCGGTCGATGCTGAACAATGAAAACGATCGCTGCCAAATTCGGGCTGAATTAGAGCCTCCACTCCGGTCGACCGGACCCAGCCCAATTCTCCTGGCCGATGTTGTTGCACTACAGCCCGGCTGTGAAAGTACTCCAGGCCCCGGCTTCACCGCTGGAGTAGGCCGCAAACTTCAACTCAATGGAACTTCGCCAAACAAGCCGATAAAAGTTTCCAGATTTCAGCATCGGAGTGCGGAACAGTTCATGCACACAGAGACTAGGAGTAAAGTCAAGGTTAATATACAGGATATCGTGGCGTGTTACGGAGGTCGGCGGAGCCGGGAGCCTAAGCAGCCATCTTGCTTGCTGACGTAGCTCCTCCTCCCATTTTCAGAACTTTTACTTAAAATATGACTTTACCATCATTAAAGAGGGTTTTAAATTGCAATTCTTTAGACATCAAATTCAATACTCCTACTTGCTCCCAATTGAAAGTTAGCACTTATTATACATATTAAGGTCACCCAATGTTATCATGTGGGAGAAGTAGACCTCACAGTAGTATTCAATTCAATTCAATCAGCTTTATTCGTTTATAAACATAATAATCATAAAATCACAGTAAAAGGCTGACCACAGTTTATGCATACACACCTTTGTAAAATTCATATAAGAAATCAAAACACAGCTGAGGCAAATAGAATCTAAAAATGTGATTACAGCATGATTGAGTTTCTAAATTTTAAAACATTCTTTAAAAATATTAAAACTTATACAATCAACTATACTTCTCTTAATGTTTGTAGGAACAGGAAGGCAGGGACACATTGTCTTAAACCGCTATTTCTTAAAATCAGCAAAATACACCTTTTCCTAGTATAGAAATTAAATTTGCAAAAGAACAGAACATGTATGGTTGATTGAGTGGACACATCATCACATGGACATTTACACAACTCACTTGTCCAATCATTCTGGGCTGGGAAAGTAACAAGCCTATAAAAAATACTCAATCTCAGACGAGTCAACAAAAATCTATTGTGTTCTCTTGTTAACATCCCTAAATAAGGCTGAATTCTGTCAGCAGGAACTATTAGCTGGTGAGCTTGTACCATAATTTTTTGTATCTTTTCTTATTTTCCAAGTAATTCAAACAACTAATTGTTAAATCTTTCCTCTGGACGTCTCTTAAACTAGGGGGCTCCAAATAATATTCCGGGTGGAAAAGTCTTTTAACAGGTCTATAATCGAGGATTGCTTATCATTGGATAAACATCTTAAGATACCTTGGGTAAAATATGTTGCTGGTTGTTTCTCTGAGATATTTAATTTGAATGTTTTGCTTGATCCAAGTGCAGCATCTAGCAACCCAAAGCCGAGCTGAAAAGTAATTTCTTGGCTTTTAGGGCGAGGAAGCGGGCATTAGCCTGCGGATCCCTGACCACTGTTGTGCTCTACACCAGATATAGCTTGGTAGAAGGTTTTCCTTTGTATTTATCCATGGTGACTAGGCAATCTCATAAGCTTGTACTTACTAGACTTAGATTAGGTATGGCACACCATTTGGTGGCCCTCTCGACCCTCAAGAAACATCCGTCTGGGCCATGCAGGTGTGATGGCGTTTCTACTCAGAGCACTTTGCACTTTTTACTGTTCTGTAAACTGTACTCAAATTTACGTACTGCATTCTTGAAACCAATGTTTATAAAATATGGTGTACGTACAGTTAACCTGGCAATGATTTAAATTTTTAATCTGCAATCGGCTGATATCTGTTTTTATACAGCCACGTTTTTAAACTACTGTGTTAATGCCAGGAAAAGTATGTGTTTTTAATGAATCATGTCAACAATATTGTCTGTAAACTTTGTTTTAGATATTGATGTATTTGCTAATATCATGTTTTTTTATCTTTGTGCTTTTATGGTCATTTTATTTGTGCCGAATAAAGCTTCATGAATTGAATTGAATATTCCGGGTGACCGAGATTACAGGGAAAGTTTTTAATTAGGGCTCCCGGTTTTCCGTTTAAACGGATTTTTACATATAAATACAGACAGAAAACAAGTTTTCCTTTGTCTGTATTTATATGTAAAAACGGGAAAATACTAGCACATTTTGCGGTGCTGCCCTGCTCCAGCAGAGAGTTGCAAAACAGGTATGGTGATTGCTCACAGAGTAAGTCGCTTCTGGTGTTATCTGTATTGATTGGGTGAGAAAAAGCCATTCAATAAACAACAAGGCCTCGTTAAGAAGTAATGGTCTTTTAGAGACCAGTGAAGTACTTCGGTGTTTTTAACAAAGAAAATGCTTAATTAGTATGTCACATCCAGGTCCTGTGTGGGAAGAGTCAGTGCAGAGCAGAGTCAGAGTTCAGAGCCCCCGAAGCCCACAAAGGCCGAGAGCCTTCGGAAAATTGCTGAGTGCATCAGGGCGCCGGTTGTTTGTAAAATTATCAGCATGAACTAGGGCACTTCATGTGCATGTAAACATAACAATTTTCGTGCAGTCCAAATAAATACAGCATTAACAAACGCCCACTAACTGTATTTTTGTCAATGCCTTCAATACAATGTACGTAAGGGGAAAGTAGTGAAATAATATACATTTCAATGTTAGAAAAGACTCCGTCCTAAACTATGATTCTCAATAGTGTGACTTCTTTTATATCACAGCAGTATTATATTTTAATGATAACGGGCCTTTCCATTCACTGTATATAAGAATGTTTGAATGTGAACAATTAATTGAGGCTTGCTCCAGTCGGGCCTGGTGCTAGATCCCCCTCCTGTCTCCCTTCTGGTGTGATACAGCATCAATCACACTTTTAACAATTTAACATGATACGTCGGGGACACAGTAAAATTTGTCCCGTTCGCACTTCTCATTGACTTTCGTGATGGGCTAGCTTCCCTCTGTCCAAGGGGGTTGGGTTTTTTTGCTTACGTTTTCGGCGCACCCCCAATCCCTCAGCTCTGGAAAGAAGTGCACAGCTGTCACCGCGTGAACTCGGCCTGCTCCCCTCCCCTCCTGCTCCAATTTCTGCACTGTGGGCCTTGCAATGATATTAGTTTCTCCCAATTCAAAAATAATAACATGCAGTTTAGAAAGCAGTGCTGGGAACATACAGACATGCTTTTTCTGACAGCATATTACTCTTGTCTAGTGCATAATTTTAATTGAGTTACTTCCAGGTGTTTATAGTGGGGCACACTTGGGTGTAGCTGAAGGCAGTGTGTTTCTCAGTGGGGCAGTATGGTGTTCAGTGAGGGAGAGGATCTGGCACTGTAACTGAAACTGCAAGGCTCTGAGACAAATGGCTTTTGATAGCACTTTTAGGCGTATTTGGGACATTCTCCGAATGGCAAAGTTTTCAGATGAATGTATTGTGTTGACGAATAACAAACGAGTGCATGTGTGAATTTTCAATTTACATAAATGTGGAAAAATACTAGCTGCAGCGTCGTCTTTTACTTGTGGAAAAATAAATGTGGATAAATACAGATAAAATGCCCAAAAAATAAATGTGGATAACTACAGACGGAAATGGCAAAAAAATAAATACCATAAAACCGGTAGCCCTATTTTTAATATACTCAAGCCATCTAATATTCAGAGCCCCATCCAGACTCCCACAGTCCCTTAGTAACTGTATGTTTAACTCCAGCTGTTCAGAGGTCAAAATCCTGTGCCACAGAAGTACAGGTTGAATTTTGCATATATCAGCAATATAAATCATACCTAAATCATACCTAATTCAGTGTGACAAATAAAAGTGGAAGTGCTTTCAGGGACAATCAGTAAAAATCTTAAAAACAGGTTGTCAATACTTTGCAATGGGTTAACATTCTTGTAGCCGCAAATGCCTGCCCCATAAATGGCTACGTAAATACATTTAGCCTTATAAATCTGTAGCAAAATCCTCTGGTACCCATTTTCCCAACTTCCTACTAAAATTTAAAAGTGCAGCTACGGCTCACAGTAGAAAAAAACAAAGGTAGGCATTTTTCACTACCAGGACATATAAAACTTAAAAGTACATAACAAACTTTTTTTTAAATACACTGCACCTTGCCCTATGGGCGATTTAGAGATTACCCTAGAGGTGACATATGTATAGGTTTATTTTGCCAGGTCAACATGCAATTTAAAACTATTTACACAAGCTCCAGTGGCTGGCCTGAGGCATGTTTGAAGGGTTAATTAAGTGGGTGGCACAATAAAGGCTGCAGGCCCAGTAGAAGCAGTTAATTTATAGGCCCTGGGTACAGGTTGTACCAGCAACTCTCTAGGGATTTACAAGTAAATGAAATGTGCCAATTGGGGTGTAAGCCAATATCACCATGTTGAAAGGACAGGCCACAAGCACTTTAGCACTGGTATGCATTGGTAAAATGCACAGAGTCCTAAAAGCCAACACAAACGGGTTCAGAAAACAAGAGGATGAAGGCAAAAAGTTTGGGGATGACCCTGCAGAAAGGGCCAAATCCCGCAATCAGTAATAACAATAGGTTTCACAGGCAACCTCGAAAGACAATCTGCTACAATATTCTTCACATCTGGTACAGAATCAATTTGATAATGTCACTCCTGTAGCCTAAATTGCCATTTGCCAATTATCTAGATGGATTTACCTGCTCGCCTGGTGGTAAAAAGGTCCACAAAAGGCTTGTGGTCAACCCTGATGTTAAATTCAGATCCTTAAAGATATTGTTGACAGAGGCTGATTTTCCACCAGCATGCCAGGCCCTGGCGCTCCACGACCGAGTGTGATGATTCTGTCCAAGTAGCAATGCCACAATCTTGCATTATCCTTCCTATGTTGCAGCAACACCAAAACCCTAGCATCAGTCAACAATATTCTAGAGTCATGAATGGCAGAATGTTTGAGCAGGACAGCCTCTGCCACATCTCTTTTTGTGCATGGAATGAGTCTTTTCTGCATGATGAATAGAGTGTGCATAGATTTTAAATCCATTGTAATTTGCTCTAAATATTTTGCCATAGGAGTTTTAACAGTAGCAGAATAAGAGGCTCCACTTCTTGTCCAGAATGTTTATAAAGAAACCTTCCCCGAATGGGAAAGAGAATCACCTGCCTAGAAATACATTTGAGCGATTAGCGTCTCTTTCTGGTAGGTCGAAGGTCAGTTCTTAGCCCAAGGAGAAAGCTAAAAGATGTGTCAGACAGAAATCAGTGAAAAACAAAGGATAAACTAAGGAAAATAGTAGAAATATATATTCAATTTCTTCAACATATAAAAATTTCAACAACCATACACACAACTAAAAAGAATTGCATCAATGTGAGTACATCAGAAATACCGTGGTAAAGTGATGATTTTTTTTTTTTGAAATTCTTTTTATTGTTGCATCCGAAGGATCACAGATGTAAATAAGTTTCACACGGTAGAGCGTCAACATTCCGCTCTTGCTGCCAATCATGCAACTTTTCTATTGTTATTGGAAGTCGTACCCTTCATATGAACTCTTTGCTCTTGAACTTGCAACATAAATAATATACATAAACAGAAAAAAATCCCCCAAATCAGCAGCCCACCAACCCCAGCTTTCCCTCCTCCCTTACTCCCGTCCCCCCCACCCATCTGCTGTGGTGCACCTGGGAAATCCAGAGTCCGGGACAGGGCATCAAAGTACACACACATCGTTTGTTGATCTCCATCGTACATATTACCTCGTCTAGGGTCCCATTGACCTCATGTGCCCAGTCCGCAGTGATTCATTCTAGTCCATGGTAGTGTCTCCATTTAGCCCATATTTTCCGAAATTTTTTGGGGCAGCCTCTGGCTTTATAAGTCACTCTCTCCGCCGCCATGTACAGATCTAGCCCTCTCCTCCATTCCTCCAGATCCGGGTTTTCGGACGCCCCCCAGCGTCGTGCTATGTCCCTTTTCGCCACCACTAAAGCCAACAGCAGAAAGATTGTCAAGGGGCGGGTGAGATCTACTTCTGTAGTCATGCCCAGCAGCGCCAATCTAGGATCCCGTGGGATGTCCACCCCCAGTACCTCGTCCAGTTCCATGAACACACCTTCCCAGTATTCTTGAATAACAGCACATCCCCAGAGTATATGGAAGAAATCGCCAGTGTGCTGGTGGCATCTAAGGCATACAGTGTCGGCAATCCTACCCATTTTAAAGAGTCTCACCCTGTCAAAGTAAAACCGATGGAGCACCATAAATTGTATGAGACGGAGTCTCGACTTTATCGCCACCTCACGAGGGTGCATGAGAGTGAGCTCCCAGTCCAGATCCTCCATGTTTCCCACGTCGGCCTCCCACTTGTCTCGCAGGGCCTGTAGGTCACCCAGCATATTATTAGTCAGGGTTTTATACGTTAGGGATATTGCCCCCCCTGTATCTGTTCCTGTAGGAATCTGCCCTCCAGTGGCGCGTATTCTGGGATGTCTGTAAGTGTAATGTTTTGTGCCCTCCATGCATGCTGCAGTTGAACGTATTTGTAATACTGGGTGTTGAGTAGGCCAAATTCATCTTTAAGCGCCTGAAAAGTTTTCAATTCCCCCCTTGCTATCACGTCTCCCACAGTGGAAACGCCAATGTCATCCCATCTTCTGAAGCCTTTCAGCTTGTTGAGCTCCCCTAGCCACTGGCAGCACCATAGTGGCGTCTGGCGAGTGGGCCTCTTGTCCCAACCCATTCTTATTGTCGCTCTACGCCACGCCGTCAACGTAATTCTGGTGGCAGGGAGGAGCTGTTGACCCCCCGTCTCTCCATAGAGGTAGTGTAGTATAGTCTCGCTCGACCACTTAGATCTCTCCAGTGCATAGGTAGGGTGGTCGGCTGCCGCGTGCAGCCACTCATTAATTGGGGCGAGGTGTTCGGCCCAGTAGTAGGCCTCTAGGTTAGGAAGCGAAATCCCCCCACTATATTGGTGTTGTTGCAATGTGGAGAGAGCCACTCTTGGCTGTTTCCCCAGCCACAGAAAGGTGCGCAGATCCGCATGTATTTTATTCATGGTCGTATTCGGCAGAGGATAATACTCGTTTTGGTGCGCATAAAGAAACTTAGGCAATAGGACCATTTTATATAGGGCGGCGCGACCCAATATGGTGAGTGGGAGCTGTCTCCATCTGTCCATCTCTGTCTTCGCTCCCACCATTATTCGGGTTATATTGTCAGTGAAAGAGCGTTCCCTATCTAGGGTTATGAATATCCCCAGGTACTGAAAGCCTTCCTTAGTGTGTATAAGTAACTCTGGTAAACACTCCCCCCTCTCATTGCCTTGTGGATCATAGAGGACCGATTTGAGCCAATTTATCGTGTGTCCCGCCCTCGCCCCGAAGTCACCTAGCTCTCTGAACAGTGCCGGGATTGTCCTATCTGGGTCTGTCACGAACAATAATACGTCATCGGCATACAGGGATATTTTTTCCTGTGTCGCGTCTGAGCCTCCCCAAGTAAAGCCTCTAATTTCTTGATTATGCCGGATCCGTATTGCTAAAATTTCAATTGTAAGGGTAAATAGAAGAGGGGACAATGGGCAGCCCTGGCGAGTTCCCCTCCCAATCGGAAATTCGCGGGACAGTCGCCCATTGATCCGTACCCGTGCTCTCGGGTCTGAGTACAGGAGCCGAACCCATTTCAAGTACTCAACCGTCGGAGCGTCTCCATTAGGAAAGGCCAGTGAACTACGTCAAATGCCTTCTCCGCATCCAGGGAGAGGAACCAGTGGGGTTCACTCCTCTCACGGACCTCCTGAAGCCAATTGTGGGTGCGGCGGAGATTGAGTCTGGTTGCCCTGTCCGGCAGGAAGCCGGATTGGTCCATATGTACCGGCTCTGTGATGACCTGTCTTAGACGCCTAGCTAGGACAGCGGCCAGAATTTTCGTTTCTATGTTTAGGAGGGAAATTGGACGGTAGGAGGAACAGTCATCCCTAGGCTTACCCTCTTTGTATATCGGGACAATAGTGGCTAAGGCTAAATCTGGGGGGAGGCTCCCTGTCTGGTACGAGTCTGTGAATAGGGTCTTCATATGTCGTTGCAACAAATCCGCCGTCCGTTTGAAGAATTCCGCCGGGAAACCGTTGGGTCCCAGAGTTTTCCCCGGTTTCAGCGCTGTTACGGCTTCCGATATTTCCTCTAGCGTCAAGTCTGCCTCGAGGGCTACACTGACCTCTGTGGACAAGGTCGGCACCTCCATGTCACATAAGTATCGTTGTGCGTCCTCACAGTCCCCCAAGTCCCTGGCCCTATAGAAGTCCTCATAGTAGGTCGCAAAAGCGTCCGCTATGACCACATCCGAGTTCACCCGCCTGTTCCCTGCTAACGTGATCTGATCCACCCACCGAGTCGCTCGTTCCCTCCTGCTCAACCAGGCCAAAAGTTTTCCGGACTTGTCACCTACATCATATAGCCGGTGCAGTGTTGCCAGTGCCTGAGTGCGTGCCTCGTCCGTGACTAGCTCCCTGTAGTGTCTCTGTGTCTAGCAGCTTCCTGAGGCACGCCTCCCCCTTCTGCTGATGGTATTCTGCTTCTAGAGTCAGGATGTTCACCTCCTCATTCGCTATCGTCTCCTGACGTTTCCGCCTGACCTCCCCCAACCTACTCTGAATGCGGTCTCTCAGGACTGGTTTCATAGCTTCCCATAGGGTAACTCCGGAGTCAACAGATCCCTCATTTTCGGCTATGTAGACCCGTATATCTGCTCGCAAGCCCCACAGAATTTCCGGTGTTTGAATGTCCCATGCCGCTAGTCGCCATTGCGCCTGACTCCCCCCTCTCTCGCGCCCCAGGTGTATATATAGTGGGGAGTGATCAGAGATCCCTCTCGCCTTGTATTCTGCTAGATCTCCCGTCGAGATCTCCTGCCTGGATGTGAAGATATAATCTAATCTGGAAAAGACTTTGTGGGCCCCCGAGTAGAATGAATATGTTTCCTGCGTTGGGTGGAGCCATCTCCATACATCAGTGAGGCCGATAGTGGTCATTTGCCGCGCTAGGGCTGTTGTGGATCCTGCAGTGTGAGGTGACCCTGATCTATCCTGTGAGGTGCACATTACATCGTTAAAGTCTCCCCCCACTATCTGTGTCCTGTCGGCGGTGTCTAATAGGATATTCATGACTGCCTTCAGTCTGCGTGCCTGCAACTTGGGTGGGGCGTATACTGATACTATTGTGTATTTACGTCTCTTCCACAGCCCCTGGACTCCCGCATATGTACCCTGTGGGTCCAGCCAAGTGTGTAACCATGAATGGCGTCGCTTTTTTTATGAGAATCGCGGCTCCAGTGGAAACCATTGTGTAGCCTGCATGAGCTAAGACAACATACCGTCCTCGCGCTATAAATGTGCATTGATTTCCCCTGAGGTGTGTCTCCTGGAGGAGAATGATGTCAGGTGCCAATCGTTTGAGGTAAGCGTTGACCAAACTTCTCTTAATTTTAGATCCCAGGCCATTTACTTTCCATGTTAGCACCGTGACCCCCGTGTCACCCTTGCTTGGATTATCTAATGTACCTGCCATTGCATGTCACAGTGTCTACCCGGTGAGGGACCTCGAGGTAGGGATGTCACCAAGTGTGGGATGGCATTTCTCTGCTGCTTCTCAACTAACTCCCCCCTCCTCCCTGCAACCCCCCGAAACCCCAACATGAGGTAATACCAGAACCAACTCCCCCCCGAACCCCCCTCCCCACCTCCCTCCCCTTCCAGCTGCGTCCCAACCTGGGACCACACTATCCACAGGAGTAGGTCTGTCGCCCTCCCACACATCCCTCCCCACACTAGACAATAACCAGTTCTAAGAAACTCAAAAAGAAAAGAACAGTAGGGGGTGTGTCAACTTGCTTGCTCCGTAGCGCCAAGCCGCTATCTTCTCCGATCTTTGTGCACCAATAGTCATGAATGTGAGTCTTGTGTATCCATGGTCAGGCCTCGACCCGAGGAGTCTTGTTCCAACTGGTGAATTTCTTTGACCAGCGGGTGCATCGAGTCACCCAAGAGTTCTTCCTCCTCTCCTCCGGATGTGCGGCCCTCCGATTCCTCCATGTCTTCTCCTTCGGAGCGGATTCCCTTCCTCAGGCAACTGAACCGCGAGCCCACAACAGAATCATTGCCTGGGGACGCCGATCTGCCTCCTCTCTTGTCCGCCGTGCCTCGAGTTCTTTACGGTGTTGCCGTTGTCTTCTGTTAAGTCCTCCATGTTCTCCGCCGCTGCGGGTTCGGTAGCTCCCATCGTGGCCTTTCCCTTATCGACCTGTCCAGTGCATCTCGGCCAGCTGCTTCTCTGTTATTCAAGATGGGACGCTCTTCGAGCCATTGCCATGCGTCGTCCGGGTGTGCAAAGAAGATGGATTTATCCTTATAGATTACCTTGAGTTTGGCGGGGAAGAGGAGCATGTGTTTGATATTCAGAGACCTCAGCTTCGCCTTTACAGAGTTAAACGAGCGGCGCTGTTTTGAGACTTCCTGACTGTAGTCTGGAAAGATCATAATAGTAGCGTTCTCCAAGCGGATCTCCCCTAAGTTTCTGGCTTCCCGTAGGATCAGGTCTCGGTCAGCAAAGTTCAAAAAGCGCGATATGACTGGTCTCGGTCTCGCACCCTCCGGTGGCTTGGCAGGAAGCGCCCTGTGCGCCCTCTCGATTATGAAGCATGGGGAGAACTGCGCAGTTGGGAAGTTAGTTTTCAGCCAGGCTAGGAGGAAGGCGGACATGTCCTTACCCTCAATCCCTTCTCTAAATCCTACAAAGCGAAGGTTGTTGCGCCTTGATCTATTTTCCGCGTCGTCCACTTTCCACTGCAGTTGACGGTGGGAGGCATGCAGTTCCGCCATGTCCTTCTTGAGTGTAGTGAGCGACTCCTCGTCGTCATTCAATCTAGCTTCGGTCGCCGTTACCCTTTCGGTTAGGTTCCGAAAATCCTGCCGCAGTAGTGTCACCTCAGACCCTACCTCCCCGATCTTAGTCTCTAGGGCTGTGTGCGATGCCTGAATGTCCGTCCTAGACGCCTGGATGGCCTCCATTAGCATGGCCGTGTCGTTGCGTGAGCCAGGCTGCATGGACTGGTGTTCCGCCACAGATCGCGGTGCTGCGAAGTTGTCCATGGGGCCCTGCCTCGTGGTCTTGGGCGCCGGGTCTCTCTTTTCCATTTTCTCTCAGTCTATATGCTATATACGCTTACATCATGTGTTGCCACCGGAAGCGCAGCGGACGAGCGCAGCGGGAGCGCCGTTTGTGCGCCGAAGGCACGCCTAAGGCAAGCCCGTCTGCGCCCGTTCGAGCCAGGACAGAGCCCAGGGCCCGACCCCCTGCCCAAAAAGACACAGAGACCGAACCTAGGAAATACTCATCACAGGAGATTCTGACATTAAGACATAGCGCAACATGCCCACCAATAGACCTAAAGGAAGAAGGTAAGCAATGTCCCTGCTGCCCTCATACTTTTGAATTCACATCAATAAAAAATATCAACAAAGCTCAAACACAATGTAACATAGAGAATATCAAGAACCTTACGATCAAGGCAGGGCTAATAAATGCTAGATCAATGGTTAAACACAGTACCCATATTGCATACATGATTGAAAATCGAGAAATTGATGTACTATTTATAACTGAAACCTGGGCAGACGAGGCATCAGACGCCGACATATCTTTGGCAATACCTGAAAGATACTCGTTTTTCAGAGCAGATAGAAAAATTAAATGGGGAGGAGGATTAGCGATTATAGCTAAAGAAAATTTCAGAGTCAAGAGCTCTGAAAAAGGAAGTCATCCTGACTGTGAGACTATGACATTCCAAATCCAGATCACTAACAACTACACTTTTAATGGACTACTAATTTATAGACCTCCAAATGCCAAAAGACCGCTCATTGAATCATTAAGCCCATTCCTAGAATCTAGTGTAACAAACCCAGACTATACAATTCTGGGAGATTTCAACCTACATCTTGAGAAAGCGTCAGACCCCAAGGTAAATGCCTTTAAAGATGCAATGGCCAATTTTGACCTAGATCAAAAAGTCCATCTAGACACGCATGTAGCTGGGCATACACTAGATGGTATTTTTACTTCATGTCAAAAATTAATGAAGGTGGAAGTCCACCCAATCGCCTGGACAGATCATAAATTGGTCTCTTTCCAACTAGAAATTACAGAGGAGCTGAGAAAACCAAACGAAAGTCAAAAAAGAGCCACCTACCCTGACTGGTCTAAAGTCAACTCCCACATGCTGGTAGAGACATTGAAGTCTTCATACCCAATTCTGGATAGCGACTGTAACACAGCCTGTACGCAATTTAATGACTGGCTTAAAACAGCAATCCAGACTTCAGTACCTCAAAAAAGAGTGACATTTAAAAGAAAATCCCCTTCGCAACCCTGGTACTCAGACGCCTTGAAGACACAAAAACAGACCTGCAGAAGAGCAGAGAAAAAGTGGAGAACGCATTATGACCCCAAACTAAGAAAAGACTATAAAAATGAACTGGCTACTTACAAAAATATGACTAGGGCAGAAAAAAGCAAATTCTTAGTACAGAAAATAAATGCATCAAAAAACTCAAGCAAAGACCTATTTGCAGTAGTCAAAAAACTTGCTAAAATTGAAAATAATAACCCTGAGGATATATCATCCGACTTCTGCAACACACTAGGCTACTTCTTTGTAAGTAAAGTGTCATCAGTCTATGAGCATTTTAAAAATAATCAAGCAGAAAAAACTACTCAAGACCCCATTATTGCTGTAAAACCAACCAATCCATCCATCTACCCACCATCTTTTCATTGGTCCCTACCAACAGTGGAACAAATTAGCAAAGAAATAATGGTAACTAACTCGGGCAGCCCCTTAGACCCTTGTCCACCTAAGGTGATGCAAAGCTGTTCAGAGCAAATAGGACTGGTACTACAAAAACTGTTTGCTATAATTTTAGACACTAACACATTTCCAAACGATTGGAAAACTATATCGATCAGACCACTCCTGAAGAAACCCAACTTGGATTGTGAGGTCCCTAGCAACTATAGACTCATAGCTAGGATCCCTTTTGCCGCAAAAGTATTAGAGAAATTACTAAATAAACAGCTATCACGATATCTATTGGACAATAATTGGCTTGACCATTCCCAATTCGGATTCCGTGAAGGGCACGGCACAGAGACAGCTCTCCTCACAGCAGTTGAAGAACTTAGGAAAGTACTGGACAATGGGGAGAAGGCCGCCTTGGTATTGTTGGATCTCTCGGCGGCCTTCGACACGGCCAGCCACGAGATTCTAATAAACCGCATTAGAGAAGCTAGAGCAAGCGAATCTACATGTAATCTCATCACATCATACCTGAAGGATATAAAGTTTACAGTGGAACTAGGAAACTCAAAATCAGACTCCTTTGAGGTACCATGTGGTGTCCCGCAGGGCTCATCATTAAGCCCAACGCTTTTTAACTTGTACGTGGCCCCCCTTGCAGAAGTAATAAGGGAAAATGGCTTCACGCCAATCTCGTACGCAGACGATACCCAACTCGTCATATCCATAGATAAAGACACAAAAGTAACAGCCGACAAATTCCAACACTGCATGTTAAAAGTTAGTCATTGGATGCAACAAAATTGCCTTAAACTCAATGGAGAAAAGAGTGAGGTGATGTTTTTGGGAGGTAATGCAGACATCTGGTCCCCAGACTGGTGGCCTGACAAGCTGGGAACATGCCCAGACCCCTCGGAGAAGGTGAAAGATTTGGGTTTCATGATAGGCACCAAGCTAGCATACGAAGCCCAAGTAAACAAACTGGCATCTTCTTTTTGGCTAATACTAAAAATGATAAAAAAAATACTACCATATTTGCCCCAAGATGCACGTAAAACGGTAGTCACAGCTCTAGCATTATCCCGCCTGGACTACGGAAATGCACTGTATGCAGGAGCCAGAATAAAAATCATAGATAAGGTGCAGCGCCTTCAAAATGCTGCAGCAAGACTGATCCTGGACATACCAAAGTTTCAGTCCGTCAGCCATAAATTAGCATCACTTCATTGGCTTCCAGTCGCCAAAAGAGTCAAATTTAAATCACTATGTTTGACCTATAAGGCCCTGCAGGGCAAAGGACCTCTTATCATAAAGACGCAGTTGAGGAAATACGAACCATCCAGACTACTTAGATCTGGCCAACAAAAACTGATAGCAATACCCAAGTTCAAACGAGCGACCTGGGGGGGAAGAAGTTTCTTCGTCCACGCAGCAAGGACATGGAATCAACTACCATTAGATATAAAAAACAGCCCATCTTTGGACTTGTTCAGAAAGCAAATTAAAACATGGTTGTTCACTGCATAAACCTAAGACCAGTTCAGGACTACGGACATGTCATAGCGCCAAGACTCCTCCGGGCATTCGTGCGCTTTAGAAATAGATAAATCAAATCAAATCAATCAAATCAAATCAGGGGCTACCTGCGTAGGTCCCTTCCCCCGAGGGTGCAGGGGCGCCGCTGCGAGTGTTGCAAACAGTGGTGGCGTCCCCCGGTTTCTCAGTATTCTGTGTCTTGCTCGTGGCCTCCCAGGGGCCCCTTCCGCCTCGGCCTATATCGCCTCTAGGTATTTCGATTTGCTAAGACGAGCTCCGACCTGTCCTGCAGGCAGTGTTCCGTGTCGCCGTATCACCCCCACTCCGCTTGGCAGGTCTAGCAGAAGCTCTCACCCGCGCAAGCCGGGCCCTCGCATTCCCACAGGACGCCTCCTCCGTTACGCCTCCCCAGCGTCTATCTCTGTGGGCTTCTGTATCGCTCCGTCGCCATGTTGGTACAGGCGGGTGATGCGAGGAAGTCCGTCTCTGCTCCCCGGAGTCTGTGGATTTGGCCCCCGCCTCCACTGCCCTAGCCTCACCCTCGCTGTGTCTCTTAGGCAGTTTCCAGTTTCGCAGTGTTCCGGGGAGGGCAGCAGTAGTGCCCCGCCATCTCCGTCCGCCTCACACTCCGCCGGCCGCCATCTTGGTAAAGGCGGCTGGCCGTCCGTGATCGCCTCGATCTACCGCGGTCCACCTGTCGAGACTGTCCAATTTCTCCTGGTGGGCAGGCGGGTTGCGGAACCTCCGGCAGTTGGGCGCCGGGCAGCCGGACCACAGGTAGGGGCACTAGGAGCTCAGTGGTCCTCCGCGCCTCGCGGTCACCATCATGGCCGCCGAGTGTCCGCTGCGGTCGTCGTTACATACGGTTTCCTGGGGAAAGCAGCTGTGCACCGTCTCTGCGGCACTTCTTCCAGGTGCCACGAGGTTGTGTCTTCCTTCTGGTGTCTTTTCGGGCTCGTGTGGGATGTTGTAAGACGGATAACTGGGCAGCTCGGCCGGAGCTCTGGCAAGGCACGTCTAGTCGGCCATGCTGCTGGCCACGCCCCCTCGTGGTAAAGTGATGATTAATACATTACATTAAACAAGAAAACAAGAAAACATCTCCGGTAACGGCATGAGCTCCTAAACAAATTGTATTCAACAGTGCTTTGAAGACAATGGATGGTAAATTTACTTTGTGAATAATCAGCTGTTCTTGTATTTGTACCACCATATGGTTTCTGTCCAGCGCAGTGCCGACGTGTGTTTCGGTGAAGGCTAAGGTCTAGCCGTCACCTTCTTCAGGGCACAGTTATTTAAGCAATCCAAACAGTATGCAGTGGCGTTCGGGGACAAAAGAACAGTATATATATACATCAAATATAGGATGGGGCCCACGGCTCCATTAAGGCCTAGCTTGCAGAGCCGATCAAGATGTCTGGGAGAGATCCATTAGTATGGAGCAGGTTCAAGTAGGGTCACAGCTCGTATCTCTGGAGTCTCTCTACCCAGCAGCGAAATTAAAAAGTTCAACGATAGGGCCGGAGATTATGAGGTCAGTTCCAGTGAGACCCATGTTTGGAAAGGGCAACGGTCAAAAGAAAATGCAGCGGTCAGGGCCTAGTGCAAAGTGGTTCCGCGTCCTCCGGAGCATGTCTGGAGTGGGGCCCCCCTTCCCTACGAATATAGCCGGAACTCGGGACCTGGAGAGAAGGTCATCGGACAATAAGCAACTGAAGTTGATAAAGGAAACAGTGTCTCCAGACTCAGAGTCTCCAAGGAGCGGTCAGCTCATATGACAGATTCAAAGAGTTACAAATGTTACCCAGATAATCTGTACTGCCCATCCCAAATTTGCATTTTTTCCACTTTCAACAAAATGCCTGTCTCTTCTAGTATGGATAACACTTGTGCTAGTTTCCTCTGGAGAACGCCTGTGCTAGCTTCCTACCTTTCAGACATAACCATATCTTCAACATAAATCAAAAGATTGCCATAGACACCTCCAACCCCTTCAGTCCATTTAAAAGTCATTTCCATAAAGCACTGGAACACAGCAATAGTGGAGGTCAAACCAAAGGGCATTTGTTTGGAAAAGAAATATCCCCACTGGTATTTCAAATTAAGTCCTTTGTCAAGATTCGTCATGCAGGACCACCTCGTGGTAAGCTGAGTCCATGTCCAAGGTTGTAAAAGCATTCACCCCTTTCAGTAGTGACAACATTTTTGTAACGTAGAGCATGAGATGCCTTACCATCCAAATCCTGACATTAAGTTCCCACACATTAACCCGCATCCTGAGAGACCCATTTGCCTTATGGCCCAACACTACTGGGGACAACCATTCAAAACCTTCTATAGGCTCTATAATACTTTGGACACACGATTCCCCAATTGATATCCTTAATTCCAGTCTAACAGCAAGCAGCACCCTTCTGACTCAATGCATTAGAGGGGCCACTCCAAATTTTACTGGAATCTTATTCTTGAACCCCTTTAGGTTATTTAGCAGCTGGCTTGGCAGTTCAGGCTGGGGTATTCCCACTGGAGAAGGGTCAAGACTGATTTGCATATAGTTGGGCCCAAATGGAGGTGGCATGGTGTGTAAAATAACAATAGACTGGGATGCGGCTCGAGCAATTACCAGTGGCTGAAATAAATTTAAGTATTCTATCTATCACTTCCTTGTTTACTTTAGTGTGTCTCCCTATGTATGACGGGTATGCCCAGACAACGGTCCAATGCACACTGTGTCACTGGAACCAAGCTATACCTAGCTGATAGGCCCTAACTAGAGTGAAACCAATCTTGGTTGGCTTGTGTTCCAGTTCAAGGAGGACATGGCCTAGCAGTATGGGCGAGACTGTGCCCTTTGGAGCTGGGTCAATACAGATTTGCATATTGCTGGGTCCAAACTGTGGTGGCATGGTGTTCAAAATAATGATGGAATGGGATGAGGGCCCAAGTAATTTACCAGTTGCTGAGGTTAATTCAAGCATTTCATGCATCACGTTTTTGTATACTTTAGTGTTCCAACAGGCACACATTCAACCACTCTATCATTAGAAGAACTTATTTGGGATATTTGGGGTTCTGAGATTATTTCCAGTTCTTTTAATATAACCACTCCAACAAATATGATCTGTCCTTAGCCACATAAAAAGTGGCAGTCAGGGTATTTATCTTGAACTTCACCACAGTGTCAAAGTCCCTCAATACAAGTTTTAGCTTCCCGACTTATGCCAGTGGTCTAATAGTAGCATAGCAGGCTTTAGCGCTGGTGGCGCCCAATGCAACAATCACCTTTGGTGCCCCCTCATCCCTTGACTGCTTCTATTGATTCTCTCACCACAACCTGCAAAAGTGACCCTCATCTCTCATATCATAAGATATTGCTAAACATAGCGCCCCCCTGAGGTCACAGCGCCCCCCTCCACAGGTCAACACCCAGTGCGGCTACACCAGTCGCACTGCCCTAAGACCGGCCCTGAACAGTGGACTTCATAAACATGATATCATGTTTTTTGCCCACTCCTAATTCTACTCATTGTTAAAGGAGATCCTAAAGCAGCCCACTCATACCACAGTAGGGTCTCTTTATCACATTCAAATCCACCTGCCAGGCCAATACCTCATCGCTCTCAGCTCCTCCAGCAAAAAGAAAATCCACACTTTAGCTCCTTTAAAGCCCCTTCTATTGAAGATATCACATATATACTCTCTCACATGCCACTTATTAAGAAGATGATGTCTTAAATTTCTGCTACATCTAAGCTTGCTCTGTGAACGGTCTCTCAATGATACTCACCATTGTCAATGCCTCCTTCGTTGAGGCATCTTCTAAGTTTTCAAGACAGGCTGGAATCCTCTCTTTCCAAACAAAGCCTACACTAGACCCTGATGACCTTGCCAACTACAAGCACATCACTCACCTACCATTCATCGGTAATATCATGGAAAAAATTATCTATGCTGGACTCCAAAATCACATTAATGTTAAGCATGCCTTGCATGACTACCAAATATGGCTTCAGATCACACTGGAGCATAGAGACTGCTATCTTACATATCGTAGATGCTATACTCTGGACCACAGATTAAACAACCCCTGTTTTCTGAAATTGGTGGACCTCTCAGCTGCCTCCAACATAGCCAATCATTCCACCTTAATACACATACTGAAGTCTCGAATTGTAATCACTGGCAATGTGCTTCACTGGTTCTCCTCTTACTTTTCCAGCCGACACCAGTTTGTTCATATGTGGCACTTCAGGTCTCAAACAACCCCTATCACCTAAGAGTTCCTCAGGGTTCCATACGGTCCTGTCACCTTCAACCTCTACATGGAGCACCATTCACAGATAAGCACATTAAGACTTACCACTATGCCAGTGATATACATCTCTATTTAAAAGTATCTCTGCTTCAGATATCCAATGCCTCAAACACTGTCTGTACATAACCCAGACCTCGATGTCCAGCGTCAACCTGAATCTTAACCCAACCAAGATAGAATTCATGGTTTTTGCCAAGAATAGTGCACAAGAAAAAGTACAATTCTGTCTCAACTACATGAACTATGACCACATCGAACTCCAACTTTCAATGAATGCCAAGTGTCTAGAATGCACCCTGGACACCAGCCTCACACTCAAGGAACACATTTATTAAAAAACAAGGATGGTCAGCCAATAGCTGTGTCTTCTACAGAAGTTAAAACTGTTCCTTCCAGAAAGAGACTTCAGAATTCCTGTTCAAGCCCTTATACGTTGACATATAGATGGTGGCATCGCCATGCTCCATCCTAAATGCTACAGCATATCTCCTACAGGGCTTGCAGAAATATGCTCACATCCCCCCATCATGATGAAACTCCATTGGCTTCCCTTGCTGGCAGGCACCAACTTCAAAACCATCTGCATCATTTATAAAGCAACCACAAACCAACTTATTTTACAGACAAGCTCACCATCCCCTGAAGGTCTCACTACACTAGCAGCCGGGACACCATTGGTCACTGAAAGAAGTTTCAAGTTTATTTAATAGTGCATAGCTAATTAAAACCATTACACTAATGAAAAAAGAAAATATATTTTAACATGCAATTCACAATAATTTACAACCAAACCCCGTTTTTTATACTTCATTCAAATCTTTTGTCAAACCTAAGAGCATATACCAAGGAAAGAGATACAGTACTAAAGTGTCTAACACAGATAACATTTTCATCCAGCAGGCTTCTTCCTGATGTCTTTCTTGATGCAATTTGCAAAAATGTAGTAAATTTACAACATAAAATTGTCTGCTGCTTTAAAAAAAGACAACGACAGCTTGTCCACACATGCAAATTCCTCTCTGATTAAATGCTACCTTAAGCAGTGCCTTCCTCTCACTTAACAGACAATCACAAAGACAGGCCATATGAGTAACAGTCTCGTTCCCGAACCCACACATCCTACACAAAAACGTATTCAAGACCCATCCCCAAGGAGCACCAGGGGCCAGACCAGGTAGGAGTCCAAAACTATATCTTACAAAGAAGATCTTTTCCTTCCTTAACCACCCGGTCTCCAAGTCAGGCTGAGGTTTGATGTTTTATACTCATTTAAGATCATCCATGAATGGGACCTGGCTGGAAATACCTCTTTATCTGTTGCCTGGGAGAGTTTCTTCGCTATACGGCTAGTCGCTTTTTCAAATGCATCATAGGAGAGGATACTTTCCCAGAGTGAGTAAGCTCCCCTGTCGTCCAATGCTTGATCCAGGTACTGCCTACGTGGTGCATTTGTTCTTACACATATTTCTTCACAGAGTGCTTGACAAAGTTGATATCCAGTGGTTAACTGTAGACACGTCAATACTTTGATATAGTTCTTTTTTCTTGCAATGGTTTCCTTCAATTGAAAAAACTCAAGCCTTCTCTGTGTTATAAATGAGGAGATGAAAAGGGGACCTAAAGAACTGTGTGAGTATCCCATTCAAGATTTTCACATCTCTCTCTCATGGTGCTTCACTTCCATAACTCAGTAACAGTTTAGCTGCTAATACGTTTATCAAGGGCAGAAATCTTGAGCCATTAAATTATCTCTGTAAGGTATGGAAAGCAAGGAATAGCGCGTGTCCTTTTCTCTGCAAATCTTGTCTTTGCTCCTGAAAAGAGCCTCCATCATTAGATAGACCTCTGAGGTACCTATAAGATTTAACGGACCCCAATTCTTGCCCTTGCATTTATATCATTTCAGTACTTTTTTACTTATTTACATTGTTTTTGTTTTCCTCTCATTTATCAACATTCCATTGGCCTTTATATACTCTGATAAACTATTGATAAGTCATTGCAAACCAATTTTGGACACCATCAGCCTGCAGACTTAGGAGAATTAGAGCTTGGTGGACAGGTAGCCTGTTATAAACATGATAGATATAGGATCAGCCTTATTACAAGTGCATTGTTTTAATACACCTGTCATAAAGTGGACCGGATATCCATCACGTCTGTGAAGTACCCATCCCTCCCAACTCTAAATCCCTAAAAATCTTTCAAGAAGTGTACAAAATTCAAAAACAAGGCAGCAGGCCATTTCCATCCATGAACCCAGGATCTGAAACAACGTGACTAAATTCATCGACACCACCTCGACAGTGATGTGAAGTGATGTGAAGTCGCACCTCTTTAAAGAACACTGCCATGCAATACATTAACAGCCCACAAACCGCTACCTCTCCTATCGCTCATTGATGTTAGGCTTGTCTTTGACCTTATACAGGGATCCTCAGGGCTCCGCGGCCTGTTCTCTAGGTTTGTGTTCTAGAAATACCACACAGAAACATACATACATAACACAACAGTTTCAGCACTTGAGCCTGACACCTTGAACAATATTTCAATATGAGTACATTCACAGACTTTATCTGTAAGTTTTGACACTCTTGTAAATGTTTGCACAGTGACCCTCTCTGTTACACTTGTTACATATTCGGTCCATTGAAGGACAACACATGGCATTGCCCAAATGCCAGGGAGCAGGCTAAGAAGCAACTTCTTTCCTACCTTCAAAGATAATATTCAGAATTCTGCATTCTAATCCTATAATAACATATGCAAGACCCAACAATGTTGAGGGACAGTGGTGAGAAACATCATGCAGTAGGTAGTCAATACGGCAGTCATCCAACCAGATCACAGGGGATTCTCCCCTCACAGAGACTGCAAGAAACTGGGTTGTTGGTTGAGTGGGGTGAGGGCCCTGGTCAAGCAGCAACCACAATCCTTGTCAGGGTGAGGCAAAAGCCAAGCCTAAATTAACTTGTATTTAACCTTCTGATAGCTTGGCACAGAACAGTCAGGCTTAACTTAGAGGCAGTGTGTGAAGTATTTGTGCAACACTTCAAACAGCAATAAAGTGAAAACACCTCAGAAAAAGGATCCCACACCAAGTTGAATCCCTCAATCAGGGGTTTGTAAAGTACACTATTCACCCGTAAGAGACTCAAGGCGTGGGCGTGTGTGTGTGTGCGGTTCCGTTGAGGTCATTCAAAGAGCCAGGTCTTGAGGTCTTTCCTGAATTGATGCAGTGTCAGTCTTCGCCGGAGGTGAAGAGGGAGGAGATTGTTCCAGGTCTTTGCTGCAAGGTATGAGAAGGATCTTCCTGCGCTTTGTTCCTGTAGAAGCGTGGGACGGTGGCTAGGGAAAGGTCAGCTAATCAGAGGTTTCTCTTGGGGGCGTGGAAGGGGAGGCGGTTGTTGAGTTATTGAGGTCCGATGTTGTGGAGGGTCTTGGAGGTGTGCGTGAGCAGCTTGAAAGCTATTCTTCTTTCGACAGAGAGCTAGTGGAGATCACAGAGGTGTTAGGTGATGTGGTTGTGCCGGTGGAAATATCGAGGATTAGTCTGGCTGTGTCGTTCTGCACGGTCTGGAGTATGTGGAGGAGTTTTTTGTTGATTCCGGCATAGAGGGTGTTGCCATAGTCCAGTCTGCTGGTGATGAGGGTGTTAGTGACTGTTTAACTGGAGTCAGGGGGTATTCATTTGACTGTTTCTCGTAGTATGTGGAGGGTGTTGAATAATGCGGAGGAGTCGGCGTTGATCTGGCAATTCGTAGTGAGCGATGAGTCCAATATGATGTTGAGGTTACGTGCATGGTCTGTCGTGGTGGGTGAGTTTCTGAGGATAAGGGGCCACCAAGTGTCATCCTATGTGGATGGGGTAGAGACGAGGAAGAGGACTTCTGTTGTTGTCTCTGAGTTGAGTTTCAGGCAGCAGTTCTTCATCCTGGTTGCGACAGCTTTCATCCCTTCTTGAAAGTTATGCTTGGTGATGCTGGGTTCCTTGGTGAGGGAGAGGATGAGTTGGGTGTCATCAGCATAGGAGATGATGTTGAGCCGGTGGTTTCTGACGATGGTTGCGAGGGGGGCCATGTAGACGTTGAAGAGGGTGGGGCTGAAGGAGGATCCTTGGGGTACTCCGCATCTGGTCTCTGTAGGTTCCGAGAGGAAGGGCGGGAGTCTTATTCTCGGTGTTAAACGCGTGAGGAATGAGCGTATCTAGTCTAGGGCCTTTCCTCAGATGCCAATGACGTTGAGTCTGGTGGCTAGTGTGCGGTGGGAGACGATGTCAAAGGCTGCTGAGAAATCCAGGAGGATGAGGGCAGCCATTTGGCTTTGGTCGAGGAAGGTGCGGATGTCGTCTGTGGTGGCGAGGAGGGTGGTCTCGGTGCTGTGGTGGCTGCAAAATCCGAATTGGGAGGTGTCTAGGATGTTGTTGGCCTCGATGAAGAAGGCTAGCTGGGTGTTGACGGAATTTTTGATGACCTTGGCTGCGAAAGGAAGCAGTGAAATGGACCTAAAATTCTTGAGGTCTGTCGTGTCTGCAGAGGGCTTCTTAAGTTGGGGGTTGACTTTGGCATCCTTCCAGTTGTTGGGGAATGTGGCGGTCTCAAGGGAGCAGTTGATAGTGCAACGTAGCTCAGGTGCAATAGTTGTGGCGGCCCTGTGGAAGATGTGTGGCGGGCAGGAGTCTGAGGGTGGTCCGGAGTGGAAGGTCTTCATGGTCTTTAGGGTGTATTCTGTCATGAGTGGGGTCCAAGTAAATAGGGTCTGTTGGTTGCCATTGCTGGAGGTGGGGGATGAGGCAGTGCAGAAGTCTTGGTTATCGAAATTGTTTCAGATCTTCTTGATCTTGAGGTGAAAGAGTTAATTGCAGAGGTCTTGGGAGGAAGAAACGTCTGTTGTTCCACTGTTAGGTTTGGCAAATTCCTGTATGATGGAGAAGAGTTTCTTGGGTTTGTTGGCATTGGAGAGGATTCTGTCTTGGAAGAAGCTCCTCCTTGTGGATTTGATGAGTTGGTGGTGTGCCATGGTGGCTTTTTTGTAGGCCATGCATGTATCTGGAGTTTTGATGTTTCTGCACGTCTTTTCCAGTCGTCAGCCGGAGTGCTTGGGTTCTTGGGAAGCCATGATGAACCAGGTTGCTTTCTTGTAGTGTTGTCTTGTTATTTTCTGGAGTGGGAGAGTGTGCTGGCGCAGTTTGAGATCCATTTGTGGACATTGCTTCCCAAGGTGTTGGCGTCTGTCGTAGTTGGGGGTGGAGTGCAGGTGAGGGCGGAAAAGATGTGTTCCTCTGAGACTTTGTTCCAGATTCTGCATGAGAGGCGATGTGCAGTGGTGGCCAGTCCAGAGCAGTTCTGTGGTGTGGCTGAAGAAGAGGCTGTTTCCCCTGGAAATATGGGGTAGAGTGTGTGTCCTGCTGTTGGAGTGGGGCGAAGACAAGTTGCTTCAGTCCTCTGCTGGTGAGGTTCTCGAGTAGGGAAGTGGTGTTAAGGTCGTCGTGGTAGTCCAGGTGGAAGTTTAGATCTCCGAGTAGTATGTAGTGTGGCGATTACATTAGTGAATGGAGTGCGGGAGCCAGGAGGTCTGTAGACTAGGGTTCTGCAAAGCATCATTCTGGGGTTGGTCTGGATCTCGAAGTGGATGTGTTCCATGGGGGCGAGGTGTCGTCCGAGTGATTGCCGTGCAGAGGGAGCTTTTGTGGATGATGGCAAGGCCTCCTCCTGGGTGGGTGTGTTGGTCTTTTTTCAGGATCTTGTATCCGTCGGGGATGGCGGTTGCAATGTCGGGTGCCGATCTGGCGTTGGTCCAGGTCTCTGTGAAAAAGACAAAGTTGGGCATGTGTGTGAGTGTTGAAGAGGTCCCAGATTTCTACGCCATGTCTGTGCAGGAAGTGTATGTTGAGGAGCATGCGGTTCAGTGGTTTGTGTGTGCTGGCGTTCGGAGGTCTGGGGGCTACTACTCGGGTCCGGAGGTGGGTGAAGGTGCAGCGGCAGTGTCATCGGGCAGGAGATCGGGCCTTGGGTGTTGCTCGGCAAGACGGTGTCTGTGTGGACTAGGGCCCGCAGACCCGCCTCATCCCTCGACGGTCTAGGGATTTTATTTTGCCAAATTACACCCTTCCTGTCCAAGTGCGACCACCCTACCTTGAAACTTGCTGCCTTTTTCACAAACAGACTGGAAAGACTGTCAACAGACTATTGCTTACTAGCAGTGTGTCCTCGGGGCTGAGCAGACTGTTTTTACGATGTCGTCATAGGAATGCGTCAGGGTTTTCTGCATTGCGACTCCAACTGTAGTGCCATTTATTGGGCTGCATGTGTAACACAACAAGTACACAGCCTTGATAGCCAATGAAGCGCTATCGTATGTAATTATCCCTTTAGGAATTAACATAACACTCCAACATTCCCAACCCTGTGCTGCTTAAAGCACCAACACTGCATCGTGGCAGGAGGAGGGGTGGCGCTCGTGTCACCTGAACACGTCTGATTTGCACCACGTGACAGACTGCCTGGAAAAGGGGGGGGGGGGGTGGAGCGCGGTGACAAACAGATGCCACTGTGCACGGAAACATTTGAAGGATCAACTGTCCCGGTTCCTAATGCACTCAAAGGTTTGCGAGTGCAAACAGAACAATGGCATTTGTGTATACAGCAAAGTAGGTTCCTGGCGTCCAACATTGCACAGGGCGCTTTTAAAATGTCAGTGCCTCGCGCAGGCTGAAAGCCACTAAAAGAATTTCTTACAGCGCCTCTCTTCCCTTAATACAGCGCCTCTCTTCCCTTATTACAGCGCCTCTCTACCCGAACCCCCTCTTTGTGCGGGGTGCAGGCAGAGGCCAAGTGAGACCCCACCTGTGCGGAGGAGGCTCGGAGCAGCACAGATATTGCGTGCTGGACTGTGTTATCAGTGCCACAAGTCGTGCACTCGTTATCTCGGGGACGCAGGGGGGTCCTGCCGTCAGACACAGCCCTGGGACTATTGATTGGATCTGCGAGGCCTTGTGTGACAAGGCGCGCGGATATGTCCTCAGTGTGCACTCTGGAGACCGTTGTGAGTCCGGCGTCTGCTTATCTGGGGCTCTCCGCTGCCCAGAGCAAGCCTATGAGCACCACATGCATACAGCAATCTGGGGGTGCTCTATGAGCACTGCATGCATACTGCAATCCGGGGGTGCTTTATGAGCACTGCATGCATACAGCAATCTGGGGGTGCTCTATGAGCACCACATGCATACAGCAATCCGAGGGGTGCTCTATAAGCACTGCATGCATACTGCAATCCAGGGGGTGCTTTATGTGCACTGCATGCATACTGCAATCCAGGGGGTGCTTTATGTGCACTGCATGCATACAGCAATCCAGGGGGTGCTTTATGTGCACCGCATACATACAGCAATCCAGGGGGTGATCTATGAACACTGCATGCATACAGTAATCCAGGGGGTGCTTTATGTGCACCGCATACATACAGCAATCCAGGGGGTGCTCTATGAGCACCGCATGCATACTGCAATCCAGGGGATGCTTTATGTGTACCGCATAAATACAGCAATCTGGGGGTGCTCTATGAGCACTGCATGCATACTGCAATACTGGGGGTGCTCTATGAGCACTGCATGGATACTGCAATCCAGGGGGTGCTCTAAGAACACTGCATACATACAGCAATCCGGGGGTGCTCTATGAACACTGCATACATACAGCAATCCGGGGGTGCTCTATGAACACCGCTTGCATACAGCAATCCGGGGGGTGCTCTATGAACACTGCATACATACAGCAATCCGGGGGTGCTCTATGAACACTGCATACATACAGCAATACAAGGGCGCTCTATAACACCACACACTTGTGCTGTACATACGCACCGCATATATACAGCAATCCGGGGGTGCTCTATGAGCACCGCATGCATACAGCGATACGGGGGGTGGTCTATAAGCATGCATATATACAGCAATCCGGGGGTCTATAAGCACTGCATACATACAGCAATCTGGGGGTGCTTTATGTGCATTGCGTAAATACAGCAATCCGGGGGGTGCTCTATAGCACCGCATACAGACAGCAATCCCGGGGTGCTCTATGTGCACGACATACATACAACAATCCGGGGGTGCTCTATAAGCACTGCATATAAACAGCAATCCGGGGGTGCTCTATAAGCACTGCATATAAACAGCAATCCGGGGGTGCTCTATAAGCACTGCATATAAACAGCAATCCGGGGGTGCTCTATGAGCACCACATGCATACAGCAATCCGGGGGTGCTCTATAACACCACACACATGTGCTGTACATACACATGCTGTATGTATGTGGGCCTTTAGAAGCATGGCATACATACAGCAATCCAGGGGTGCTCTATGTGCACTGCATACATACAGCAATCCAGGGGTGCTCTATGTGCACTGTATACATACAGCAATCTGGTGGCACTCTATAAGCACCGCCCACATGTACTGTACATACACATGCTGTATGCATGAGGGCCTTTAGAAGCTCTGCATGCATACAGCAATCCGGAGTGCTTTCATCCCCAGCTGACTCTCTCCCTAAGTTTCGTTCCACTCTTATTTTCATTTCCCAGTGGATGAGCTTCAATCATTTGAAGCTCAATCCCGATAAGACAGAGCTCGTCCTCACTGGTGGCTCGTCTAACCCCTGGTCCTCAGCTCACTGGCCCCTTTCTTTTGGCCCTCCCCCCTCCCCAGTCTCCTCTGTCCGGACTTTGGGCATCAAGATCAGCAATGATCTGTCCATGCACGCCCAAATCAGTTCCGTTGTGTCTTCTTGTTTTTTCTCCCTCCGTCTAATTCGTAAGATCTCCCGGTTTTTTTCTGTTGATGCTCTCAAAACCATTATCACGGCCCTCATCACTTCCCGCCTGGATTATGGAAACGGCTTGTACGTAGGTATTCCTGCCTACGAAACTCGCCGTCTCCAGGCCATCCAAAACCAGGCGGCCCGCCTTATCCTTCATCTTCCCAAATCCTCCCACATCACCCCGGCCCTCAAAACCCTCCATTGGCTCCCGGTTCATTTCAGGTCTCAGTTCAAACTAGCTTGCTTGGCCTTCCGGGCGCACGCTCGCTCTGCCCCGCTTTTCATTAACTCTCTAATATCTTCTCACGCCCCCAGCCGTTCTCTCCGCTCTTCTTCTCTTTCTCTTCTTCACGTCCCCCGCTTCCGCAAATCCCGCACCGGGGGCACCCGATTCTCTGTGCTGGCCCCCCAGATTTGGAACAATCTCCCTCTTTCCATTCACTCTATCCCTATTTTTTCCCACTTTCGTAAAGCCCTCAAAACTTTTCTTTTTCTTCAGGCATTCCCCGGCTAATCTCTGTTGGGACCCTCTGTAGATACTGATGTGCCCCTTAGCGCCAGGAAGCCGCTTGGCCGCAGTGCGCTTTAGAAATTTATTTTTCATTTCATTTCATTTCTCTATGTGCACCACATATATATGCTGTGTATACACATGCTGTATGTATGTGGGCCTTTAAAAGCACCACGTACATACAGAAATCCGGTGGTGCTCTAATAACACCATATACAAGTGCTCTGCATGCTGTATGTATTTGGGCTTTTATAAGCACCACATACATCCAGCAGTCAGTACATATGGCTTTGAGACCTAAAATATCTCAAGTTTTAACGAACCCTCGCGAGTGACCTGATTTCCAACTGAGTGTCTTTTTATTACCGTGAGTCTGGCCACCTCATTTACCTGACAGAAAGTGTTTCCAGTCATCAATGCCTGAAATATCCCCACAAATCCTTGGCAAAGCAAGAGACATAGTTTGCACACATAAGACTTGGAGACGCAGTGCTACAAAATCCATGCTGACACGTAAGAAACTTTTTAAAGCCATGTACTCCCTGAACCAGAACACAAGCAACTCAAGACAGGGTTCCCCTTTATTAGGGCTCACCAGTCAGGTATAGCTTGATTTTAGTGGCACACAACCCACATCTGGGCATACGGTCCCACTTAGAGAGTCGCACTGAAGTATACAAATTAGTGACAAATGGAAGGCTGGAATTAATCCCAGCCTTGGGAGGTGGGGGGATCCCTGTCCATTGTTTGAAACCCATTCACTTGGAAAACAGTCTTGATCCCGCTCCAATAGAAACAGTCCAGGTCTTCCAGGAACCAACCCAAGACCATTTTCACCTGCATTGTGGATTTTCAGTTGGTGTAGCTTTGCCTGGCAATTGGGCTGTACTGTTCACATCGGAGCAGGGTCAACTCAAGACTGATTTGCAAACAGATGGCTCCAAGCTGAAGTAGCATGGTGGACAAAAACAATGGTCTGACATACCTGATTGTCAGTGGTTGAGATTCATTCAAGCATTCCATCCATCACCTTGTTGTTCTTTTAGTTGACATCCAAGTGTGCCAGGTATTCCAAGACCTGGGTCCAGTGCTCACTGTGCTACTGGAACCAAGCTAGATCTCTCTTATAAGTAAGGCTCCCGGTTTCATGGTATTTATTTTTTCTACATTTCCTTCTGTATTTATCCATATTTGTTTTTGCTCTTTTTTCAGTATTTATCCATTTTTATTTTGTGTTTTCTGTATAAATGAAGCTGCAATGGATATTTTTCCACATTTATTTAGCTGATAAATGTATATGTGCTTATAAATGTCCGAAAGGTTTCAGAACTTTACAGCTCAATAGCAGTATCTAAAAGAAAGTGCATTGTAAAATAGCATAAGTAACTGTAAATCTGCACTTAATTACGCTTAGTTAGGACATCTATTGACTTTTTTCATTTCTCTATCACTCAATTTGTATACCTAACTACCTAGTACTCATGATTGACAATAGAATAATCCATCCAAAGAAGGCCTATTTTCTGTATTTTTCTGTATTTAAAAGTAAATACAGACAGGAAAACAGATCGTTTTTTGTCTGTATTTATCTATAAAAATCAGTAGAAACGAAAAACTGGGAGCCCTACTTAAAGCCCTAATCAGGGCAAACCCTTTCTTGGGTTGCTTGAGTTCCGGCTCAGGGAGGACCTGGCCGGGCAGTTCAGGCTGCACTGTTCCTATTGGAGCAGGGGCAAGATTGATTTGCATATGGCTGGGTCCAAACTGAGGTGGCATGGTGGGCGAAAAACAATGGACTGTGATGCAGCCCTGAGTGATTGCCAGTGGCTGAGATTAATTCAAGCATTCCATCCACTTCCTTGTTGTTGCTGATGAAGAATAGGCAAAGCATGTGTTTCCCTTGTCAGTGTCAGCGTAGTCATTTGCAATGTGATGCCATGACCAATAGATACAGCTAGCTTCCATTATTCGCTGCCTCATTTAGCGAAGCATACTGTGACGCCGTAAGACTGAAGAGTAGTGCTAGAAACCATACAATCCTTGCATAGCGGAAACTTACAAGATGAAACAGGATGTATGACATCACAATGCATGGTTTTACATTGCATGCTTTTACATCGCAATTTTTACAACGCATGCCTTTACAACGCATAGTGTTGAGGGGTGCTGGATAGTGAATAGTTTAATTTACTATTCCAACTCCAGTCCCCGTGGATAGTAGGGAAGGTGTTGGATAGTAAATTAAATCTATTCCCTATCCTAGAGCGCCCCCCAGCGCAATGCGTTGTAATGGTTTGCGTTGTAAAAGTTGCGATGTAAAAGCACTGCGTGGTAAAAGTTGCGTTGTAAAGGATGTTTCCCGATGAAACATAATCTAATTTCTCACCTTGTCTTCTCTATTCAGCTATTTATGAACGATAACTCATTGGAAGACTGGCAGATTGCGGTCAATGCTAAGAAGGTGGGCTGGATCCTACTGGAGCTTCTCGTTTGTCTGATCCACCCTTTCCCAACTGGCAGCGACTGTGGACTCCAGGACGATCCCTCCAATGCCACGTTCCTCTCGGACATGGACACCATTCTCTCCATCCTGATGTTTCTACGCATCTACCTGCTCCCCAGAACAATCCTCCTGTACAGCCGTGTGCTGGTGGATGCCTCATACCGCAGCATTGGCTCCCTCAACAAGATCAAATTCCAGTACCAGTTTGTTCTAAAGATACTAATGAACACCTATCCCGGCCGCCTCCTGCTCATCCTGACTATGGGGCTCTGGGTGATCGCATCCTGGACACTTTCTGTCTGCGAGAGGTAAGGCTTGTCAAAAAGTGAACAACGCATGGCACTTCCAAACATCTGTAAAGCTGTTTGTAGATGAGACCTAAAAAGGCAATAGGTGATCTTAGATGTTATCTCATGCAATTCAAACATATTGTATAGCTGTAGTGAGACTTTTGTCTGATAGAACCAAAGGGGACGACATTAAATGAAAATTGGCAGACTGGGTGTTGGATATTGCAGTGTGGTTTTGAAGTGTGCAATAACCTCCGGATCTACCCTCTAATATCCTGTGCTAGTACATACTGCATATTTCAAATGCATTAAGAGTGACAGCTCTGACCCTTGGGGACTTATTAGGTGACAGGGATCACCTTCTCCTGTCTAGCAGTGAAGAAATGGAACAAGCTACCCTTTCATCTACGGACCTCCCCATCTCTTCCAGAGTTCCGAAAGTCTGTGAAGACCTGGCTATTTGGCGAATCAACTGAAATTAAATGAAAAAGATTTGTAAAGCGCATGGCTACCCGGGGGCGTCCCAGCGCTACGGAGTGTGCTAGAGAAAACGATGGAGTTTAAGGGAAAAGCCAGGTTTTCAGTAGTTTACTGAAAGATAGAAGGTTGGATTTGCTGCAGATGGCAAGGGGCAGGGAATTCCAAAGCTTGAGGGCGTTGTAGGAAAAGAGACGAACCCCTGTGCGTGCCTTCTTGATTCTGGGCATGAAGGCTAAATGAAGGAGGTCAGACTGTACCTTTCTATCGGCTTTGTATGGTTAAATCATGTCTTTTAGGATGGGGGAGGGCCTTGCCATGAAGGATCTTGTGAGTAGTGCACAGGATTTTAAAGTGGACTCTCTCCTGTATTGGGAGCCAGTGGAGAGATCTTAGAGCGGGCTTCGCTGAGCACCGATTTTTTGTGCCTGTGAGGAGCCTGGCTGCAGAATTCTGAACTACCTGCAGTTTAGCGATGACTGTTTTAGGGGCACCCAGGTACAGGGCATTGCCATAATCCAGTCTAGAGAGGATAAGCCCCTGGATAAGAAGTTTCCTGGAATCGGGAGGTAAGAGGGGAAGGATTTTGCGGGTTGTTCGGAGAAGACCAAAGCAGACGCCCGCGGTTTTCCTTGCATGGGTATTAAACGTGAGGTCCTGGTCAAGCCATTTTCCCAGGCTTTTTATGTCTTCTTTTGGGATAGGTGCTGGTCCCGTGCAAGATGGCCACATAGTATTGGGTGTGAATTTAGATTGGTTGCCCAATACCAGGATCTCTGTTTTTTCACTGTTCAATTTGAGATGCGAGCTGTTCATCCAGCAGGTAATGTCTTTGAGGCAGGAACATAGATCATCGGGGGAACGCTCCAACTGATTTAGTGATATGATAAGCTGGGTATCATCTGCGTAAGTGACCAGTTTAATACCATGTGAGGTATCCAGGAACTTGCTAGTGCCTGGATACCCTTGTGGGTGACCAGAAGTGCTCTACAAATCTGCTGATTGATTGATCTGTGACCGGAAGGTGCCCATGTGAAAGAACTGGTATTTATTGGGTACGTTGGAGGAGAACCAGTGAAAAAAGTTGCTAGTGAGTCCCTTTGTGAATTTGAAGATGTTGGCATAGTCAATGGTGTCAAAGGCAGCAGCATTATCTGGATGCAGAGGTCATGGCCAGGAAGGAAGCATTTCTTTTGGTGTATAAGGCAGCAGAGTTTGTGTAATCTGAAGCCAGATTGGTAATCATGCTTGAGATGATTGACATTGATTTTATCTTGGAGTTCAGCATGGACTGCTTTCTACATGCTCTTACTGAGGAAGTGATGGGTTGCAGTTGGCAAGGTTATCAGGGTCTTATGTTGATTTCTTCTGGAGTAGGAAGATGTGGCCTGTCTTGTGAGCTTCCAGGAAGATGCCTTGAGTGAAGGAGGGAGGCAATGACAATAGTGAATGGGGGTGCAAGAGCTTCTCCGGAGAGAGCTTTGCTGAATGATGTGGGTAAGATACAATCTCCATAAGAGATGGCTCAGAGGAAGTTGAGGATGTTGCTGAGGTTTTTAAGAGATATGGCTTTGAATGACACCCATTACTGGATGCTATATAAGTGAGGGGTATGAGGCTCAGCCAGGGGCTTGATGCAGCGCAGGAATGCTTTGAAGAGCGTCCTACTGCTCTTGGCAGCTCCATTGACAATGTTGTTGTAGGTGTTGCTGTGGCTGATGTAATGAGTGGCACATGGACTTCAGTAGCATAGGGCTGTCAGAGGTTCAGTTATCCCACTATTGTCTGTGGAAGGAGAGTGTGGTGTACTCCAAAGTGTAAACTTGATCAAAAGTGTAATTTACCTTTGAATCAGGCCCTTAACCTTGACTTTTTAGTGAGCTCCATGTGCATTCTGGCACTTTTCATTTCGCTTTTAACATTCTAAGGGCCATATGTATCAACAAACCCTTTTGCGATTCCTAAATAGCGATTTTTAAGGAATCGCTATTTAGGAATCGCAAAACGGTATGTATGAAGAAATTCGCTTTTTTTAGCGATTCCTTAATCTTCCTTATTTGCGAATTCGCATTTTGCGAATTCGCAATTAAGGAATAATTTCCAATGCATTACCTATGGGCCAGGCGGCCCATAGGAATGATTGCGAAATAATTCTCAAATTGCGAATTCGCAATTTGCTAATCGCAATTTGAGAATTATTTCAAGGGTGCAGGGGTGTCTCAAGGACACCCTGCTGCACCCCTGTAAATTACATGTGTGTGCATATGGCGCACATACATGCCTAATGGGCATGTATGTGCGTCATATGCCACCCTCACAAATGCACAATTGTGCATATTTACAAGAAATCGCAAATTACCACCAACAACAAGTTGGTGGTAATTTGCGATTTCTAAACCTGAAATCGCAATTTGGAAAAGCTTCATACATAGCATTTAAGGAATCGCAAATTTTAGATTCCTTAAATGCTTAAGCAAAATAAGGAATCGCGATTTTTTGCGATTCCTTATTTTGCTCTTTTTTCATACATTAGACAATCGGTAAAAAGGCCGTTTGCGATTCGCTAAGGCCGAAATTCTGCGAATTTCGCCCTTAACGAATCGCAAAAGGCTTGATACATATGGCCCTTAGTATGGGCTTTAAATTGTAGTATTGAAAGTTCTCTTTGTATAACCCGTGGTCAGGACCAGTAGAAGATGGCATACATGAATGTGGTCACTTAGCAAGTAGAGTTGGTCCCCATAAAAGTTACTGTCTGGGTGCGCTTTTTGCAACTGCAGCAGATGCTGAACCCACATCAAAGCAAGTCATATTTCACCACACAAATAAAGCTTTCACTTGCATGTTGTCATTTGCAAATACCTAAAAAGGTAAATTCAGAGAATAAAATGGGGGCTTGGGAATTTAATCCCCCCATTTATCTGCATTGGAGTTGAGGAGGTTTTGAGAGGGAGTAAGCCAAAATATCTTTATTTGTAGCTTAACGAATACGAGTCTCCAATCTAAATTGGAGCATTGGCTTGAATGATAAGCCATTATCAAATTGGGCACCAGGAAATCCACTACAAATTATGAAATTAAATTATGAGAATCAAAAGTAAAGAGATGTACTGGACACCAAGTTGAAATACTCAAATAATGAAAAGGTGCCCACTCTATGATGACACTGAAATGCTCATCTGCTACAAAATTGAATCCCATATTAACAAAAGGAATACAGGGAATTGTGTACATAATGAATAATCACAAACATCCATGAAAGGAGTCACAGTGGAGCTTCCGGACAGCAAAGCTTCTACATAATTCTGTGGGTGTGGTCAAATGAAACTGAAACAGTCTAGGCTTCAATCCACCCCAGATCAGAGACTGATTGTAAACAACCTACGTTCAAGTATGCATCTTTTATGATCAATTTCATGTTTACATCGGTGCAGGCAGGATTATCATAATACTGCCCTAGGCCTATTTCATTGACTTTTCCTTTCACATAGCAGACCTATGTTATTCTATGGAGCATCCATTGTCAGCACAAACCCAGTCCTGGAGAAAGGCAGTTGTTAATGTTATTTAATCTCTTAATGCCCTTCTGAATCTGACAATGAATTACTGATCTGTGGCCCTCTCAGGCATTGACATGGGGAAAAATAATTCCTGATCCCACTTTCTTGCAAAAACGGCGCTGCCCATACATAAGTTAAACCACCAGTCTCACCATTCTCACCAGTCTCACCGTCGGAGTTTGCTCAAAGTCACAACTGATGTTTGGTCACCTCCAAAAAGTCCTCAGAGAGTGTCATCTAACCATCAGAGATCTATAGCCGTTTATCAGACACACTCAACGGGTCCTCCAGCCATCCATGGCTCTAAGGGGCATATGTCACATCCTTTTTTTTAGTCGAAAACGCTGCGATTCGCAAAAAAGCAGCGTTTGCGACTAAAAAAAACGGAAAATGCGATGTATGATTAAAATCGCATCACAAACTTAAGGAATCGCAAAATTTGAGATTCCTTAATTTTGCGTCAGCATTTCAGGAATCGCAAATTGCAAATGCTATGTATGAAGCACCCAAGTTGTGCGATTTCTCATTAAGAAATCGCAAATTACCACCAACTTGAAGTTGGTGGTAATTTGCAATTTCTTTCACAAATGCTCTTTTTGGCATTTGTAAAGGTGCCATGTGGCGCATATACATGCCCTAAGGACATGTATGTGCGCCATATGCCCACACATGTACATTTCAGGGGTGCATCAGCCTTGCACCCTTGAAATTATTCTCAATTTGCGATTCTCAAATTGCAAATAGAAATGAATGGGAAAGTATTCCTTAATTAAGGAATATTAAGAAATCGCTAAACAATTGTGATTTTTTTACATACATCCCTATTTGCAATTCTCAAATAGCGATTTCTAAAAAATCGCTATTTGAGAATCGCAAAGAGGGATTTTCATACATATGCCCTTAGTGCCGCAAATCCAGCCTTAACATCTACTTTAACTCTCCAGAAATAAGACATTTGCTTAGTATTTCTGTCACTGGTGCAATGAAAATCCCCTTGAGAAGCCAAGAAACCGCCGAAATCTTTGAGAAGCTCTCAAGGGGCGTGGTAGCTACAGTCCTAAGGAGCAGGTTGTAGTTGTACTTGTTTTGAACTGCTCATGCAGAATTGGCTTTTTTGTGCCCCATCAAAAGGCAGATCCATCAGATTGGCTTGGAATTCGGGTGAAAAGTTAGAGGTTTGGATCCAGGCATGCCTTCTGAGATGTAAGCGACCATAGCCAGGGCCACAGAATCCACTGTGTCCAGACCAGATGTAATAATGTGGATGGAGGCATTTTGGCCGCCTTGGATGATTTTCTAAAAATGACCCATCATGTCCTCCAGTACTAGGGGTGCAAAGGCCCGGGTTTTGGAATGAAGGGTTGCAGTGCCGAGGTAGATGGAGGTCGCTGTGGGGCCGGTTCCAGTGGAGTCATTGGAGCAGGGCTTTTCCAAGGAGGAACTTGCTCCAGCCGACTCCATCTGTCCAGAAAGAGGTTAGCTTTGTGCTCTTTTACGGCCTTTGGGTGAATACTGTGACAGGCTTCGCAGGTCCAGGAGTCATGAGCCGAACCATGGCTGCAGAGGCAGACAGTGTGAGGGTCTGTAATGGACATCTGTCCATTGCAGAACATACAGGGTTTAAACCCTGATTTCTTAGGAGGAGACATGGGACTTCACGGGTAAGCGCATGGCTCCTGATCTTTGTCAAAGGAATATAAAATAGTAAGAAAATGAGTGACTTAGGGACCTGTAGCTGCAGGTGTCCAGTATTGGTATCTTTCATAGATTTGCATGCTTGAATCATTCCCCGTCATCAAAGTGGGAGTCCAACAGTACCATAGTAAAGCAGTATGCAATATTATCACAGGCTACAATGGCAATGCAAAGTCATTTAAATAGCATATCTATGTCCTTTTTAAAAAAGGACCAAGTTTGAACTAAAACTAATCAGGTGATAGCACCCTCTAGAACACTCCAAACAGAGGCTGAGTCCTTCAGATTTTCATGCACAAATGGAAATAAATAATCCCAATCTGAGAGGGGAGCCTCTATGGGTGCACATGAATCTATGAAAGATACCAATACTGAAGAACTACAGTTACAGGTATGTAACTAATTTTCTTCTCCAGCATTTAATATTTAATAGATTCACATGCTTGAATCAGAATAGCAAGCAGTTTTATTGTTAAATATATATAAACATGTGAAAGTAGCCTTGCAGATGGTGGATAACAGTTGAGCACATATCCATAAACATATAAATGTATATCTATAAAATGTATCTATATATGCATAAAGAAATTTGTGATGGAACCTTGGGGAAGAACATTGGGTTGATTCTGAGAAGCACATAGCCGTCAGTGAAATGCAGGAAATATTCCTGAATTGTAATAGCCTGAATTTCACTGACGCTTCTAGTAGACATGAGAGCCAATACCAGAGCGACCTTCCAGGTGGGAAATGTGAGATTTGTCCTGTGAATGGGCTTGAATGGTGGCATCATCAGCTGCCCGAGAACCACAATGAAATACCAGTCTGGCGGAGGAGCCCTTGCTGGAGGGAAAACTCTAAAAAACCCCTGCATGAAATGTTTGACTATCCTAGTGGAACAGAGAGAGGGAAAATGAGAGGACTGCATGAATCCTGGAATTGAGGCTAAGTGAACTTTTATAGATGCATGTACCAATCCAAATCCAGCCAAAGATAGTGGGTGTAAGAAATTGTACATATTATACCAAAGTAAGTTATAGTGTGAACAGTGTCCAATGGATCCCCAGAGGCATTACAGATGCTAAAGTAGATAATATTAAATGCTCTCTTTTGTGGTAGTGTGGTCAAGGAGCTAGGCTTTAATTCCCCGCCTCGGCGGGTCTGGGGCTCAAAATTTCACGGACCTGATAATTCTTGCCTCGGTGCCTATTCCAATCATGGAGTCCCACTCTGCAACTCTGGGCAATAGCTTGCTTAATCTCCACAACAGCCCCCACAACGCTAAGGATGCCTGGGCTCCACCTTGGGGGTGCCCAGGAGTGGACCCCTCACAGGGAAAGCCAGGATGGGTTCCACAGCGGTATTCGTACAAGCGCCTTGAGACCCTTGCGGGTGAGTAGTGCGCTATACAAGTATCAATTTACATTTTGTTTTAGATGAGGGGTGTGTAGAGCATTTAATGAATATTTCTGACCAACAAAGAAAGAAAGCGTCCCCTAAACATTGCTTGTCCACCCCACATGAGAGGCAAAAGGGAGACACTACATTATACAAGTCTGTTTGAGGAGAATCTCACGTTTTTACGCTCAACAAATCTGTCATCCTTTGTAAACTGCTAGGAAAGACCCTCCCTGGTACTTCTTATGGAAAATAGCAGAAGAATTGTCTGGCTGTTCTCAAACAGCCTTCTAATGGAGAAGGAGGGAGAAATTACTTGTGGCCAAGAAAGACGGCCTTGAGGTGAAGAGATGTCTGATGTGGAGTGCAATGTATTCAGCTTTTGAGAGCTTTTGGGCTTGTAAATATTGACAGGAAGCTCTTAAGCTCTACTAAGAGAAATCTCCTACTATAGTAATATGAGGAGTTCAGAGATTGAAACAGGAAACTTCTTAGACTACTGTTATGCTTTTTCCATCAAATAAGAGAATTTAGAATGCAAGAGGACCTGACATGTATTGAGCAATAGGAATACAAATTCAGGAACTACAGGCCCATCTTCCTGCTTTACTTTCTCACCAAAGTCGTAGAAAAGGACATCAACCGCCGACTTACAGAATACCTGAAGAACAATGATCTTATGGACCCATCCCGGCTGATTCCTCACTCTCCGCATGCTCTGAAAGATCTACAAATGGCTCCCATTCACCACCAGATGCACTGACACTCAAGCCCTCATCACCAGCCGATTGAACTACGGCAACACATTCTTCATAGGAATTCCCACAAACCTCCTGTAGAGATTGCAGACCATACAGAACTCAGTGGTCAGACTCACCCTCAACTTCCCCAAACAGGCCCACATCACCCCTCACCTAAAGAAACTCCACTGGCTCCTTGTCCACAAGAGATACAAATTCAAGATGCTGACCCATGCCTACAAACCCCAGCACAATCAAAAAACAGCATACATCCACCACCTCTCAGCTTCCATAAACCCTCCAGACACCTGAGCTCTGCCTCCCTCTCCCTTGCTGACACTCCCACATCCGCTGAAGCAACAGTGGTGGATGCTCCTTCTCCTACCACACTGCAAAGTCCTGGAACAGCCTTCCCCTCCACCTCTGTACCTCACCCTCCCTTCAGGAATTCAGACAGGGACTCAAGACCTTGTTGTTCAACTGATTACACCCAGGCAGCTTGAGTCTCAGCACCTGGATACCCTCAAGGGTGATTAGCAGCACTTTATAAATTCTGTTTGATTGATTGATTGACAAACACACATATCAACCCATACTCAAGCATAAATCCATCTGACAGATCACTAATGCATTTATTCAGTCAGCTAGTTACCTATGCAGCTATTGCCATTCAAATAGTCATTGTTAGGGCTGAGCAAAATGACGTTTTACTTGCAGACCTGTTGCTCAATTAATAAACTCTGCTGTTTATACTTGCCAGTTGGCAAAAACAGAGATCAGAGAATTTGCATACTAATGGTGATTTTTGTTGGGGTTTCCTTAAAATCTATGTTGAGAGGATGTGTTCTCTTATTATATGTTTTGTTTAATCTTCACCAACATTGTGAAAGCATGATGGCTGCAAAGTTTTTACAAAAACATGTAAAAATCACAATATTGTTGAAGGAAAACCTTCACGCTTTGCAAACTCCAACTACCCACCAATACACACATGCAATACATCCACATACCCGTCTATACACTATCCACCCACATCCATCCTCATAGTCCATGGATCTACCCATCCATACAGCCACATAAATACATATATCCATCACCCATGCATGCATGTATCCATCCTACCACACATTTCCATTTATCGAGGCAACCTCCCACATTCACTCATACAGTTATGAACCCCACTATTTCACACGTTGATGTCTCCATAATCCCGCTAACCAATGTATGCAACCTTCAATCAAGCAACATGCAGAAACTCACAACACAATATCTTCCATCTAGACTGTCACTCAGGCTGATAATTCCACTCTACATGAAGGCATGGTTAGGGAAAATCACCATCTCTGTTCCCGAATCTAAATTATGAACCTCTATCCAAGCATAAGCAAGAAACATCTTAAACTACCTGGAACACAGGTATGCGAGAACAACCTCTTGTCAACTAGAACAGATAATGAAGCATGCCTCCAGCTAAAAGGCAGACCATTCCTCATTAGAAGGAGGGCATGAACAAATTCAGGATCATGCACACCCAAGTTCCAGATCTCCCAGCAGTGACTGAAGGCAAAACCACATGCAAAGCTATATCCTACTCTCTTACTTCTCTCAAAAGAGTTACACAATGGCCGTAAAATTCTATTTATTTTATTTTATTTTTTTACTCATGATTTGGAACTTCAATGAAGTCCACCTGAAAGAAATCCCACACATAAATAATAGATCAAAAAGGTAATACGTGTGATTACTTATTCGATGGTTAAAGAGTGGTTTAATTGTATTTTAATATTTTTAGCTAATTTATAAATTGTATGATGTTATTGTAATATGTGCTTTTATGACAAAACTGTCGAATAAAGCTTTGTGAATTGAATTGGTAATACCATGAGTAGTAACATCATAAAAACAGACACCCACCATGGTACACGCAATTTCATGATCTAAAAATTTAATATTGTCAGAAAAAAAATGAAATACAGAATTTTACAAAGCATTTAAGCCCAAGCAGCAGCCCTTTATGGGGCTAAACTATGGAGTGAGGAGAATTTGAATTAAATTATTTTTGGGGAAAACAAAAGGATTTAGATGCTAACATTCCTCCCCCAAAATACTTTCTTGATTTCTTTGTTTCATGATATTGGTATTAAGAGTTTGGAACACCTAGCCATACTGAGACCCTTACTATTCTGGATTAGATTCTGGGTCACCGAAGAATTAAAATCTTATAGACAAGGACTTGGAGAGTTATTGGAACTTGATGGCCAACTTACTTTTCCCTGGTTAAGTCACTTGCACAACTGGTTTCACCAAGTTAATACTGTGCAACATTATTTGTCTTTCATTTCGACTAATAAAGTTTTAGGTGTCACGTGATCACAGGATGACCCGTTGATCTTGCATTGGTATTCTGGCCGTTTAAATACAGATCGCCTCTTAAAACAGGATGGAGCGCGCTCGATTACGTATGCGCATCACGTCTATCTGCTCATGAGATAGTCGCCTCCTGGCTCTTTACTTTGGTGAGTGTTGCAGTTTTTCGTAAGATTATCACAGAGTTTGGAAAGCTGTTTAAGTCAGCACAGTATTAACTTGGTATCTAATGTTTACTTCGCAGCAGTTAACTAACCCTTTGGGTATCCTGATTACAAAGTATCAGCTAGACCCCACGCTTGATTTGGGTAAGACGCGGTTCATATAAGGGGAATAGAGCATTGAACACGAGGTCACGGGAAACTTTATGAGTTTTAACTATTAACACTCGTGTCATTTTCAGTCTTGCATTGCGTTGATAATCTTCATGATTCTGACATTTGGACAGGGTAAACTGTGAGTGCATGGTTTGGACTTCATGAGCACAGGGAAAGCATGAGGTTGCAAAGTATATTTGGGTACTCTATGTCACTTTTTTGCATTGTTGAATTTGTTACACACAGCACAGCATTTGATTCGTGATTTTTGAGTATCACATGGGTGAGGCTGACATTGTCCACCCATGTTTTCATACACTGTAGTGAGCACACGTTGAGTCTGGTCTTCAGCACTATACTATAAGCCACGTGGGCATTTAAGTTGTTTTCTTATCCTCGTCTCGTTAAACACAGAGTGCAAATCCTATTAGCATTTCTCGTGTTACTGTATATGTTTTTATGAGATACTTCTAAGTCTTCTGACTGTAATTCTGTATATTGTGTTGTAGATCTGTGAGGAGGACAACCTTGTTCTGGAGAACTAATTATATTTTGCACATTGCATATCCCCTGAAGAAGGGTTCATTCAGAACCCGAAATGCATTGGAATTGAAATTTATACTGTTTTTTCTGCAACAAAAGCTGCACATTGGTTTATGTTCATGCACAAGTGCTATTGTTTCAAATTATTTTTGACACAACTTGAACTGTTGCGAATGACAATAATTCTGTACTGTATCAAGTTTTACTATTTTGCTTTTTTTAAAAAAAAGAAATATATTTACTACTGATAAGGATTCATAAACAGTACATTTCACGATTTTTGAGTTTGTCTAAATATTCTCAGAGACTTTATTAGTCCTCAGCTGTGCTTCACGTACACAGTGGTTTTCCACTGTCTCTAATTTTGCTTAACTATCTTAAAGTGGCATTTTCAAAACTGCAATTTAGAATCCAACTTCCCCTTAAGTTAGGATTTTAAATTGCGATTTTAGAGGCACCAAACTTGAAGGGGTTATCTCTTTCCATTTGGAAATTACATTTATAAAATGTAATAAGCCAACTCCAATGTTATCCAATGGGAGAGATAGGCCTTGCAGTAGTGAAAAACGAATTTAAGAGTTTTTCAGTACCAGTACAAGTAAAACTTTAAGGTGCACGTCCAACCTTTTATATACACTGCACCCTGTCCTTGGAGCTGTCCCGGGCCTACCTTAAGGGTGCCAAATATGTATTGAAAAGGAAGGTTTGGGCCTGGCAAAGGGATTGTCTTACCAGGTAGACATGGCAGTTTAAAATGCTCACACTGGCTCCGCAATGGCAGACCTGAGAAATGTTTAAAGGGCTACTTAAGTGGGTAGCAGAATCAGTGCTGCTCGCCCACTAACAGCATTTAATTTGCCTACCATGGGCACTTGTAGTGCACTTTACTAGGGACTTATAAGTAAGTAAGGACGTATCGTATGAGCCAATGCTACCATGTTTTAGGGAAAGAGCACAAGCACTTTAGCACTGGTTAGCAGTGGTAAAGTGTACAGAATCCTAGGGCCAGTAAAAAGAGGTCTGAAGGCAAAAAGTTAAGAGGAAATCCTGCCAAGCATGCCAGGTCTAACAACGTGCATGGAGGCATCCTTTTATCTCTCTACCAATATTCATACCAGCACATGTAGTATAGCACAGGTGCATGCACCATTTGGCACAGGCACACAGACAAGGTTTCGTTCATTCGCAAGGAGCTACGTCCTACCCAAATCTGCCGCCAATAAGGTGTCACACTGAATTGAAATGAAATGTGGCATTTATAAAGCGCAAACTGTCACTCCCAGAGGAGCTTCCTGGGCAACACTAAATGGGCAACCAGTATGTGTCTGTGTAAAGCAGATACAGAAGAGGCCTCACCAGCATACACATGCCACTCTGTAATAAAGGGGTAATCCAGGAGTGTGAAAAGCTTGCACAAAATGACACAAAATGTGTGTGGCAGGTGCATAATTCAGGTCTAGATGTTTAGTGTTCATTGAGTGAGGCTATAACTAAGATCTGAGAAAAATGCTGTTAGCTACTTTTACACTAAGGAATTTTGCAGTCAGCGGGCTCACTAGGGAAGGTGACTCCATGCCTGAAAAAAGACTTCTGGGTTTTACACAGAAGATTTGAATTCGTCTTTGACAATGGGTACGCCAAAGACTGGCACAGTGCCCCCTTCTGCCTGCCAAGAGAACATTACCTAACAGGCGCATGGCACACCCACCAATAAGTTAAGTTAAGCAGCTTACTGACTGACGAAGAATTTTTCTCACTGACAAAGAAGCTTTTGGCAAAATAAGCATTTGCAAATAGCGAATGTTCAGGACAAAGTTGTAAGATTATGTGTTAATTAGAACTGCAGCCTTCGCCCAACATGGATGTCTCTGAGGACATTTGCTGGCTGTCCTTGATCCGCACATATCCTTTGCAAGCCATGTCCCATGTGATGATGCATCTCTGAAGTCATTGATTATGTCATGTGTTACGTTGTTTGCGATGTCACGAGCGAGCTCTTGGGCTGTGTTTTGGGGATTTTACGACTGCGTAGGTAACCAAAACTCTAGAATGTACATTTTGGATTGTAACCATATTGTTTCTTCAACCACTTGGCTGTTTAGTTTTCCAACAACTGCTGAGCGCGTTTTTTTTTACATTTCAGGCACCTTGAGGGCAGCCTTAATCCTAACTGTTTTGTACAAAAGATAAACAAACCAATTTGGCATTCGTTTTCTCAATTGTTAGGGAGTATAAATGTAGCCATGGTTTACGATTCTTCTTCAGGGCCTGACAGCATGAAAACACCCTATATCCTCCGGCTGATAATTAGGTGCTGAAAGCGTTCGGAGGGCTGATATTGGAGTAATATATTCATCCCATTCACTTCCCAAATTTGTAGCCTGGTCATGAGGTATTTCTCCCTTTTCTGGCTCATCACCATCTTCATCATCATCCCCTTGATCTACAGTGTCGTCACGGATGGTAATAGGATCCTCAAGCTCATCAGTAACCCCAATTTCCAAAAGACAGACTGTTAGATCTGGTCAGATCTGATCATCAGAAATATCGACGTGCCCATTGATGGTGCTGTCATTGATGAACAAGGCAAAACCTTTCATATCAGCATCGGAGTAGTCGACGAAGTTATTAATGGGTCGGTCATCGACAGTGGCACCAGTGGAACATTCATCGACAGTGTCGGCAACGGTGCAACCTTTATCGATTTGGTTGAACAATGTGGGACTCAAGGATGACTCCTGTAAGACACCGCATCTCAACGGAAAGATGTTTGAGGCGCATGCTTTCTCAAAGACCTGAAAAGATCTATTCCCCAGAAACAAGCTGACCCCTTGAAGGGCCAGGCCTGACACTACTGCATTCTGGATCCTCTTAATGAAGGTGCTCTGGTCCACTGTGTCGAAGGAGGATGGTGGCTATAGTACCTCCTAGATCCAGTATCATTTTTGCCTCCTCCAAGACTGCCAAAAGCGAGGTTTCGATTCTATGATTTGACTGGGTTAGATGCAGGATGTTGTTGCCTTCTAGGAAGTCCGAGACGTGTGAGTTGACATATTTTTCAAGCACTTTACTTAGTCCCGGAATTAGAGAGATAGGTCGAAAATTCTCAAAGCAGCATATATCGTGGTTGGATTTCTTTAATATAGCTTTCACCATAGCATGTTTCCACCCTGCGTGTAGTATGCAAGGAAGACGTTTGCTATATCTGCAATGACTTGGAGAAGGATATTGGCAGTTTTTAGACGAAATTGTGGAGAAGCAATGTTGAGTGGAGACCTGAATTAACTTTCATTAAGAGACATAAAAGTGTGTGTGTCGGTGGGGGGAGCGAGTGTAGGTGGGGGTGGGGAGTGGTTTGGCCAGAACAATAAAGGCCCGAAGATGTGACCAAGGAAATGTCCTCAATTTGTTTTTGCCAAAGGCTATTAGATAGCTACTAGTAAAAAATTGGGTTATTAGTTGTTCAGGTTGTGAGTCCTGCACAAGTAATAGGCCCACAATTGTCTCTCTAGGGGGAACCCAGTCTTCATTGTAGCACTTGACTCTTTCAGGGTAGCGAATCAGAGCAATCAATGCCTACTTAGGGGAAGTGGAATGGTCTAGTGATTTCCATTCAATGGTACATAGAAACAACACTCAATAAATTATTGTACAGTCAGTGCATTTTCTTTGAAAAAGGAAAAGTACATTTATTACACAGACACTAGTAAATACTTCACAATAAATTACAAATTAAAGGTAGATGGAAATACTGTTGATGACACCCTCAAATCAAATTTCACGACGAGTTAGTCATGAACCTCATAATCGCAATACACTCCACCTATACGAGATGAAATCTCACTATATAAAGTGCGGAGTAATTTCAAATAAGACAGGACTTTTAGCTTTGTTAAGGGTTCACACGTATACATATATAAAGATGGCCTATAGGCTTTATTAAGGAGTCACCACGTTAATATACAAGGCAAGCCTATTGCCTTTGTCGAGGAGTCATTCCCTCAATGGTATTGAAGAAATAAAAACCTTCTATGGGGTTCACTGATACACCTGGTCCTTTAAACCAACAAAGAAGAAATTGGCACGTAAGCTGTAATATAAAAACAATGCATTTATTAACCTCACATGGGGGAGATTGTGTCACACAGTACCCTCAGGCCACTGTAGGAGGAAATCTAAGGAGCACAGAGAACAGGGGCCTTATATATGCATAGGTTATATAGTCAGCATAAAACCAAGGGGAGGTCCTGGCACATACAAGCATGCAAATTACTAATATGGGTATACAGAATTTGCGTGCTCAACAAAGTGAGAGGGGAGAATAAACTGAACATGTCAGTAAGAATAGCCTGACAGTTCTATACTAGGAGCAGGTGCATACTTCCAGCTAGGCCTTTCTGAGCATGTGCAGGGCTCTGGAAGAGGGAAAAAGAACATGGCAAGCACATGGCTACCTAAGATGGCTGCCAAGAATAAAATGGCTTTCAGCTAATACTAACAGCGTTTCCTGCAATCTTTAACATATAGTCCTTTTAGCATGAGCTAAAGACATTCCTATGATCTAGTAGGAACATAGAAAATATTTTGCACATTTAGTCTCATAAATTCATCAATATCCTAATCCATTGCTAGGTGGGCATTTTTCATTCTAAACATTTCATTAAGCGGGTATATATAAGGTATAAGCAGGAGTACAAAGGGAACAGAGCATTGGGTCATAATTAACGTACATATAGCAGGAGAGAGTAATGACTATTATTACAAACAGAATTATTAATATTTTTCAACCCCAAGCAGAAAGCAAATCCTAGAACCAGTTAGTCTAATTCTATGTAAGAAAACATTTTCAATAGACTTTTCCAGTGTTCCTTTTATAAGGGCTAGAGTATAAATTAATATAGTCAAAAACAATCCTGGCTCCAGGGGACCACAAGGGCCATACAGGGCCATTGGAATTAGGACGAGGAGCCGCAAAGGGCTGCTCCTCCTCAAAAATGGGACGACTAAAGGGGTACATTACTAACAAAAAGAAGTCCTTGGGAAATTGAAGCCACTGTACAACCAGCCAGAGCCCTGTGTCCATTTGAGCCTCACAGGCAGGCTCTTGTTGTTCCCACGGTGGAGCTGCAAAAACTCACAACTCAATTATGGCCCAGTTTGAGAAGAAAAGTCTTTCAATAATCCTGTCCAGAGTCTCAGGCAGTAAACCAGTTTTCTTCACTTCAATCTAGCAGGCACCATAGACACAGCACCTGTACCCTAAACTCAAGTCCTTCCCTAACTCCTGTATTGCTACGCTGGTGCATTGCTCTTTTGTTGGGGCCAAACATTATATCTAGTGTGACCAGGCACCTCTTGATCAACAAACAAAAAGGTGCAAACTTGCATTCACTTTGGGACCAGGATTCAGAGGCCTGATGCTGGGATCTCCAAAGCAACCCTCGTTTCAAAAGGGGTCACCTCATCAAAAGCCTCCTTGCCGTTCTTGTCGGTCTCTAACTCCTAGCTGGGCATCAAAAACTTGATCCACGACATCTCCTTTCTGATTTGTGACCCCCGTCTTTCGCCCAAGACAGTGGCAGGGGTACACACTTCACATCCCAGTGCTTCCGCCTTCACTGAGGTCCTAGATGCTGGTTATCTTCAACTTGGCTGCAAGCTGGACTGGTGTTGACTCCCCAGGTTGGATGTGACGTCCGGGCCCCTCTGGCAATGGATGTAAGGCAGCAAATATCTATTGGTGGACAGAACAAAAGGTCTTTAGACAAGGCATACAAATAATCTCTCAACAGAGAGGATAGTCTCAGAATACTTCCTAGTCTTGGGACACCCCATATATTAGCAAGGCAACCAAGAACCACTTCATCTATCTGAGAATAAAAACCCTGGACTTATTACACGATTTGAAGCAGCTAAGGAAGTCTGTGTTCAGTTACTAAATTCTGAGGAAAAGAGAAAACCAATACAGACATACTCTAAATCCTTACATTTGTGTATTCCTACATTATTCATCTGAAGAACCCTCAAGAAAAAAAGGAAATGTTCTACACTTTTACTCATAGATTTTGCATTACTAGTAAAGGACTGCAGACACTTCTAAAATTATTTCTCTTAATAAAAGCACCTACATTGTACGCTTAGCACCATTCTCTCATGTTATAGGTGCAGCAGGAAAATCTAAAACTGCTAATTTAATAGGTATTCTATTATATAAAGAACTTTAAAAAAAACTTCAACATAGTGGGTACATACATTTCTCCAGCAGAACATGTTGTGACAAACAAACTCATATAGAACAATATTTTCCTTCACAAATCTTTGCTGAGGATCACATGGGCGTCTTTCCTGCTTTCTACTTTTCACGATCCAAACTATGCAACATCAGCTCTAATAAGAGATGTCAGCTTATTTATACAGACTAGCTAATAAAAGACTAGCAATGCCCTTGTAAGATTGTATATAACATGAGAATAACCTATAGTTCCCCTTAAAGGTCAAATAAGGGAACGGCAATCTAGACTACTCATCCTTTCATAATTTCATCAGACAAGATGGGCAGTAACATAGCATATTTATTATTCATTTTATTAATACTAACAATTTTAAAACAGTATTACTGACTAGCCAATTAAATGTCTCATGGCCATTTCCTAGACAGCTTAGACCTGTTCAAAAGAGAGTGAGAAAAATAGAAATAAATAAATAAATTTGCCTCCCCTTAAATTGTTGAGGAGCTTACCTCCTTCCCCCATTTCAACAGCAGGAAACCCAAAACAGGTTTACTTCTGTCAACACTATCTACCCCTATTTTTGGCAACTGGGCACAAACAAACTAGGTAAATAGCACATTGAGCTAGCTAGAAAACATTAATAACCAACCATCTATTCCTTTAGCAATTGCACTTAGTATAACATGAGGGTGCATGAATTCAAACTAAATCCCATTGCCTCCTTTTCTCAGCCCTTGCTAAGTAATCTTTAAGCTAAAACCATGATTTTTATATACATGGCAGAGCTATGCTCTAATCAGGGCCCACATATACCACTATCTTTCCGTCTGATTATATTCAGCTCACACTAACAGCGTTTCCTGCAATCTTTAACGGTATAGTAATCATGTTAGGATGCTGTAGCCACTAGCTTAGGGAAGCTGGTGGGTGAAGGTCTGAAAGATGCTCATAGGGATACCTGCTGAAAACGGTCATTTGCTAGAATATTATAAAGTCATAGTTGAAGTAAGATAAGGAATTGATGATACCAATGATTATAAAGACAAAAAGGAATCCAAAAAAAAGATGTGAAGTGAAGACAGAAAGAATTCTTGAAACAGTCAAGACCCCTTTAAAAATATGGAGCAGTCCTGTCCAGTGTGCTTTACAGTTGTAGCAGCTCTTATAGTTTATGAGGTGGCGAAGACAGGAGGGTGCTTTGTGTATTCAGTTGACAGATAACCTCAGCTGCAGAGTACACAGTTAGAAAGTCAAAAAAGTGTGCTGCCGAAGATTAAGGGCCATATGGATCATTCCAAATTGCGATCGCAAAAGCCGAAATTAGCAGAATTTCGGTGTTTGCGATCGCAATTTAGCTAAGTGGGATGTATGAATGGAAAAAAGCCTTGCAAAATAAGGAATCGCAAATTTGCAATTCCCTATTATGCGATTGCATTTAAGGAAGCGCAAATTGCGATTCCCTAAATGTAATGTAAGAGGCCCATAAAAAGTGCAATTTGGCCATAAGGAATCGCAAATTACCACCAACTTCAAGTTAGCGGTAATTTGCGATTTCTTTGGATAATGCACTTTTTTGCATTTTTCAAAGTGCCATGTGGCACACATACATTCACTCAGGGCATGTATGTGTGCCACATGTACACACATGCACTTTCAGGGATGCAACAGGGTGTCCTTTTAACCCCCTGGCACCCTTAAAATTACATGCTCAATTTGCGATTCTCTAATTGAGAATCACAAATTGAGAATGTCTTCCCATTCCTTTCTATGAGCCTCTAGGCTCAAAGGAATGAATGGGGAGGGATCCCTTAATTGCGAATCACAATTTGCAATTCGCAATTAAGGAATATGTAGGATTCGCAAATTTATTTGCAAATCCTACATACATAGCGTTTTGCGATTCTCAAATAGCGATTGGCAAAAAATCGGTATTTGAGAATCGCAAAAACAAAGTTTTATACATATGGCCCTAAGGAACATCTTTCTGTGCTAAAATAACCATACTTTCCCATTATTAATCAAAGTGCAATGGCTATTGTATAAAAGGGAACATCTGCAGCTCTTTGAAGAGCCGGAAAAAGTGAAATACCACATCATTTAACGAGCAGCTGTAATCTTAAAATATACACAAAAACAGAATACAGTCCTCAGCAGGAGGAATTTAATTTGGGAACCTAGCCGAGTATTCTGAGAGGTTGAAACTATGGAAGGAGAAGGAGGATGAGTTTTTAGTTGGTACGCCAATCGAGTTTTCGTAAATTCACAAAAGCAATGTATTGTAATGGAGATGAATAACAATAATGATGTTCCAAGAAGGACAGTCGTTTTATTGAGTTTCAATGATACTGATATAGAAAATTACATTTATGCAGGGAAAGTGTCTTATATTAGTTCAAAACATCCCATATGCAATAAACAGTGTAATGAAATGCAGGAAGGGGTAGAGCGATCATACAATGCACTACAAAGATGATGTAAGGCTTTTCAACTGGAGATAGGGGAATGGACTGTAAGTGTTGAATCCAAAAGTGCCTAAACCCTGCTTTTGAACTCACACTTTTATGCATTCAGTGAAACTTAAATGAGAGTGTCTCTATTAGGAACAGCCTATGTTGGAATTTCATCTCAGCCACTGGTTACTAAATTTGCTCAAGGCAGCAACCCAGTCTACTGTTCTTTTGCCTCTCAGATAGGAATCTGCCATATGCAAATGTGTTTCAATATAAACTGTCCAGTCCGAATTGCCAGGCTAGGTCCCTTCAGATAAGGAACTCAAGCAATCCCAGACCGGTTTCGGCCTATTTGGGCCTCTTCAAGAATGATTAGCTAGAGTCGTATGGCACAGAGAAAAGAGCAGCTACCTTTTGGCATACTCATCAAACTTGTGGCATCACCTCTTGTGTGTTTGAAGTAACGCCCAAGTGGCCAAGGGTATGTCCAGATGTGTAATCCATGCTCACTGTGCCACTGGAACCAAGCTGCTCCTGACTGACGAGGCCGACATAGACAAATAGGTCTACGGTTGCTTGTTTCAGTTCAGACGGGACTGTGCCTACTGGAGCAGGATCAATATGGTTGGGTCTAATCCCTGAGGTCTGAGGTGGCACGATAGGCAAAAAATCGATCGGTTTGCTACCCTAAAGATTGCCAGTGGTCAGACAATTTACGAGAATTCATCCCATCGCCATTTCTGTGTCCATCCTACTATGGCTTTGCAAATGGGGCCAAGTACAACCATTTCCAAGGTTGACTCCCAGGCTAGTGACTGGGAGCAGTCCCAGGCTTTTCAGGGAGGTAGTATGGGGGTATGAGATCAGAACTCAACAATCAAACAACAGCACCCAATGCTACACAGTTCAATACAGCAAATAGGGTGGTACTTCAGATCATAATTGTTCTATGGGCACTACACCCCTTTTGCCCCTCTCTGCTCTCTCCCACTCAGCTGACTCTAATTGGATATGTAGCCAATCAAAAATATGGTGTAAAAATGAATAAGGCTAAGTGCACCTTACATTTCCCCACAAGTCAAAAGCACACAAAGTCTCTGTTCACTCAAAGTCTTACCTCCAGTGTCGTCGTAGTAAGATATCAGTCTTTAGTCCTTTGTACTTCCTTCAGTGTAAGCTTGATGGCTCAGTCCCACTGCAGGTGGAGCTGCAATCCTGTGCAGCTTCAGCAGTAGACCCCAAGAAAGTTGGGCACAGTTTACATCTTCTTCCAGTGTAACTGCCCTGGAATGTTTGGCACTGTTTGGTGGACTCTAGCACCACAAAACAGGTGCCTGTCACACATTTCTAGGCTGACAGCAGTTGTGACCCCGGCCGTGACTGATTTGTTCATTGATGCAGTATCATGCTGACCGTGACCAGCACACCCAGACTAACAGATGCTGCATGATATGCACGGCACAGTAGAAATAGCCCTGCAGCCCCCATCTGGGCCAGTGCACACAGCCTGACCTGTGCCAATACACATGCCAAGGCAAGTGGAACCTCTCCTGGTCTGACACACATTGTAAGGGAGATGCAGCTGCCACAGGCCGGTGTGCGGATGTATTTAGAAAAGGAGATCCTCTGCACCATACATGTCCTAGGGCTTTACTCTTTCAGGCACTCTGCTTTATCTTAGTGTCCTTCATTACTGAAACCCACTGGGCTTCTCATTCCGGACAGTCTGCTCTCTTGCAGGGTCAGGCAGACTCATTTCCTCTCTCAGCAGACAGACAGGCTTCCAGTCATTAGGCAGACCATCAGCTACTCCAGCAGTAAGAACAGACTTCAGGTGAGGTCCCCTCACTTTTGTGAGGCTGACTATCAGGAAGACACCAGCCTTGGTAACAGAGCAGCCCATTACATAATCTGCAGGGCGCCCTCTTCCTTGATTATGACGAATGTAGACCTGGTGCCAAGTTGGGTGGTTCAGGTCCCACCTTTGCACACATTTTCTAAGACTGGATGTGGAACTTGTGCCTCAAACATTAAAACAGATTTGTGGTATTTCTCTTTCAAGTATCATTCTAAGGCTGCTCTCCAGACTCAGCCATTGTGGAAAGTGATGTTTCCCAGAGCCGATAACACTGAGTCCGACTCCAAACGTGAGCAACCACACAATGGGCACAATGAAATGTGAGGTATCTGCAGTTAGGAGTCATCAGTCAGCATCTCTGAAGGAGTTATCATGGAAAAAGGGCAGGCCTGAGCTACAACCTTCTTCACCTTGATAAAAAAAGCAGCCCCACCCTTCACCCCAACCATTCCCAAATGGTAGTGCTCAGAATTAACTAATCAGAAGCCCTTTGTTATCAATTTCTTCAAATCGCTTCTCAAGGTAGCCCTGTCTCCATCCTCATCAGGTCAGTGTGTCGATGTCCACCCTTCACCCACAGAAATGCAGGCAATACACTTCCACTGTCTGAGGATACTGTCTTCATCTTTCATCTTGTGTCATGGTAAACTAGGTGCATCCAAAATGGATCCCACTAATCACAATACTCAAACAAATACACATAGGATGTCAGCACAAAGTTCTGGTTTTTCAAACGATAGCACATCTTTATATGAGTGGCCTATAAGCTACTCGTATAACATTGTCCTATCTTTAAACACTGGTGTGAGACAAGGTGTAGTAACTGTAAAAGGTTCAAGATGTTGCTATATATTGAACAAATACTTCATTCTTGGAGACAACTGTTGCCATTCTCTGACATACATGGCCTTCAATGTCGCTGCTCTAGCAGGGACAAAATACTGATAAAGACCGAATAGAAAAAAACATGTCCTAATGAGCTGCCTTAAGTACGTTCATTCTAACTGATAAATTCATGTTCCTGATTGTTTGGTTGTGCTCCACAGGAATGCTGTCTGATGTTAAGATGTAGGAATATCTATGCCCAAGTCAAGCCATGTAAAAGTAGTTTTGACTTTGGAGGTATGCTGCTGTTTGGTAATGTTCTCAAAGTGTGCTTTTTGATCTTACCCTTTAATGTATTTTTATCACTCTGATATGAGCCTCATTGGTGGGGCTGCTCTTTATCAGCAGTCTTTTCTCTGGAGTAATCCTTTGTTCTCTGATAATCAGTCCAGCCGTTCCTCCTCTACACAGAATGCCTGACCATTTGGTCTGGAAGCCATAGGGTGATTTCAAGTTAAATTGATACCACTCTCTCACTCTGTACAATCACCATGGGAATAAGTCCTTGATTGTCCATGTGGAGATCCACTGCAGGAGTTAGATTCCCTTTTCTACAGATCTTTTTCCTTCTCCTTTTGGGCCCCCTTATTTGGTTTGAACTGAGTTTTTGGTGGGCCTGTACCGAGTGCACCTCTGCCCATGTAAATGTAAATGTAAATGTACATGTATTTATATAGCGCAAATCACCGACCCGGTATCTAAGCGCTTGCTTAGGGAACCCCTCCTTGTATTCCCCTGTGAGATAACCCCGGCAGGGTATCCACAAGGTGAAAGCCAGGCATCCCACCGCGAGGGGCCGTTGTGGAGATTAAGCAAGCTATTGCCCAGAGTCACATAGTGTGAACCCGTGAGTCGAGTAGGCACCAGAGCGAGAATTATCGAGTCCATGGAATTTTGAGCCCAAGACCCGCCGAGGCGGGGAATTGAACCCTGGTCCAGGGCCGTTCTCAGCTTCCGGGTCTGCCGACTCTAACCCCTGAGCCACACTTCTCCACCATATAAAAGTATAGATGCATCAAGTTACTTACCTGTAGACTGTGATTCTCCAATATTGGAATTTTTCAAAGGTTCAAATGCTTGAATTATCCCTGTTGTCAAGGTGAAAGTCTCACAGTATCATAATAAAGCAGTACCAATGTTTGTCTTAAATAAGTTGGAGAGACCACCTTGTTATCCTATCCATATCATTTGAAAAGAACCAAATTTCATCCAATCAGATTCAAAGAGGCACATCACTCCACCCTCCTCCTCTTTCCCCAAGGGCCACTATACCTCAGACTTCTTACATAGGTATGTAAATAAGATTATGCTGATGTGAGCCCATACGAAGGAGGAGGGGTGGGTCACATGCAAATTTATGAAACATACAGGTACTGGAGAACCACGGTCTAGAGATGAGTAACTTAGGGGCATATTATCAACGGCCAGAGATAATTATCGCTGGCCGTGCTTAGCAATAATTTTGTTATCGCAGGCTATCTCTGAAATGTATCGCCTGGTAGCGCGTTATTAACAACGCGTTTCTCCAGGGCAATACAAATTCCAGATATAGCGAGGTTATCACCGTTTTGCAGGGAACATCGCTGGTTTTCATCGCTGTGGTTATGCACAGGGTTGTATCAGCATAATCTACCCCAATGTCAGGGATAGGTAAGTCTGCATTTTAGCAAACATTAGTTTTTGGAGAAAATGCTAAAATGCTGGGGCAACCTTGTAAATATTGTGATGTGAACATCAGCGATATTTGCAAGGTAGTCCATCTGGGGTGCGCCCAGTGTCCCCCACTTTGCATCTCATTTGAGATGCAAAGGGAGGCGTTGGGAAAAAGGGGGCTAACCTGCTATTATGCATGTCAGCACCCTCTTGTAAATAGGTGATAGTTTTATCTCCGCTTTTTTGGCCCTTTAAGCCAAAAAAGCGGAGATAAAGCCCTTGTAAATATGCCCCTTATTTCTTCTCCAGTACTGGATCTTTCAAATATTCACATGTTTGAATTAAAAAGCAAGCAGTATGTCCAAATTATATATATATTTATGTGTAAATATTATAAAGGACAAAAACATTCTATGCTTTAAATTCTTTAGCAGTGATTGGAAGGTGTTGGGCAAGACATTTAACTTTTTTCTTTTTTTTTAATGGCTCACCTTACGTAAAGAGATGCCAGTGAACTGCTTTTCACACTGCAGCATCACTATAAACAGCGGAGCTGGAACAGTTGTGTTGAGTAAAAGTACAGATGTTCTTCCTTGTAGTAGGTCTGTAAATCTGCGACATAGGGAGACCCGCAAATAATGCGGTAGAAGTTGCCATAGACCTTGTGGAAAGAGCCATTACGGTTCCTTGTAAGGGTTGTCCTGCTGTCAGGTGGCAGAAGACTATGGTTGCAGAATCCCATCTTGCTACTGTTTGTTCCGGAGTCAATCAGACTTTCTAAAATGTTGAGTTCTATTAATATAGAATTTGAGTACTATGGAGCATTCTTTCTGCAGTATCTTTAGGATCTTTGAAAAACATCTTATTTTTTTATTTATTTATTTTTAAAATTTCTAGAGCGCGAAAATACCTTCCGGTGTCTCGGCGCTAGTGTGTACAGATTACATGGTTGTGAGAAGATGTTACTGGTTAAAAAGCCATGTTTTAAGATGTTTTCGAAAGGAAAACAGCGAAGTATGTTCCTTGATCTGAGAAGGGATCTGGTTCCACAGTTTGGATGCAGCCACTACAAATCGTCTGTCTCCCCAAGTTACCTTTTTTGTTGGGGGAATTTGGAGCTGTTGAGCTGTGGATGAGCGCAGAGTTCGACTGGGTTTGTAAATTTTGAAGGCGTTTTTGAAGAAGTCGGGACCGTTATTGTTCAAGGCCTTGTAGGTTATACACATGGCCTTGAACTTTATCCTGCTTCTTATGGGTAGCCAGTGAAGCTCTCTAATTATAGGGGAGATAGAGGCGTATTTTGGTATCCCCAAGAGGACCCTTGCAGCATTATTTTGAACAAGCTGTAGCTTATTCACCACTTGTTCCTGTGCATTAAGCAGTAAGCCATTACAATAATCCACCTTGGATAATACCAGGGAGGACATCAAAGTTTTGCCAGCAGTGGGAGGAAGAAACGGGAGCAGTTTCTTCACCATTCTCAAGGTGAAAAAAGAGGCCGAGACCACGGCGTTAGCATGGCCAAGGAACGTCAGCTTACTGTCGAAAAGCACGCCCAAGTTTTTCACCTTGGCAACTGGCAGTGGAGGTGTACCCAGTTCAGAAGGCCACCAGACCGGAGACCAAGACGGAGTTAGTTCGCCAAAAACCAATACCTCCGTTTTGTCAGAATTTAGCTTTAAGCAGTTCCGATTCATCCATGTACTGATTGCCTTCATGCCTGCCTGAAAGTTAGCTGCCACAGCTTCTCCGTTTTTATGTATCTCCAGGATCAGCTGTGTGTCATCGGCGTACGATGTAAGCCCTATGCCGAATGACTTTATTACCCTCGCCAAGTCCGACACATAAATGTTGAAGAGTGTCGGACTTAGCGAGGAGCCCTGGGGGACACCGCACGGAAGAGTGAAGTCAGGGGAGCTGAAGTTTCCCATCTTCACGGATTGTATCCTATTGGCCAGGAAGGAAGCAAGCGTTGCTCTGGCCCTGCCCTGGATGCCAAGGGCGGCGACACGGTCGATCAAAGTAGAGTGATCGACCGTGTCGAAGGCGGCGGATAAGTCCAGTAGTATTAGAATCGCTGTACCACCCCTGTCCATGATAGTCCTGACCTCCTCAGCTGCTTTGATCAGGGCCGTCTCCGTCCCGTGACCCTTCCGGAACCCGAACTGCGTATTGTCCAGCAGGTCATTCTGGTCAATAAAGGTCGACAGCTGTTGATTCATTGCCTTTTCAATAATTTTGGAAGGGTAAGGGAGGGAGGCAATTGGACGATAGTTTTTGGGCTCTAGGGGATTTAGTGAGGGTTTTTTCAAGAGGGGTGTTACAGTAGACTTTTTCCAGATTTCGGGAAATATGCCTGTCTGAAATATGGCTCTGCAGATGTTAGTGAGTACTGGGGCTATTAGGTCAGAGACTGATTTAATGATGCGCGGGGGGCAGGGGTCCAAAGGGGATCCCGACTTTACCGTGTTTATCAGCTCTGTCATGGAGGTCGGCGGTGTGAAGACCTCTAGAGTTGGTTTAAGTGAGCAACGGGAAGTCTCCCGACAGACTGTATTAGTGATCGATGTTGTGGTAAATTCATTGAAGATGTCATTGACCTTGGCCTGGAAGAAGTCTGCCACCTTGTTGCAGAATGATTGAGATGGTTCAACAGAGGGTGGGGCAGGGGGATTGGCTAGGTCTTTTACCACCTGATACAGCTGTTTGTTTGAATTAAGAGCGTTTGTTATTTGTGTGCTGTAGAAGGCGCATTTTGCTGCAGTGATCATCTTTCTGTAGCTAATCAAAGCGTTCTTATATGTCTCTTTGTCGAGATCCGCGTAGTTCCTACGCCATCGCCGCTCTAAGTTTCTGCAGCGTTGCCTCTCGAGCCGTAATGACTCCGAGAACCAGGCCGCCGAAGGTTTGGTGCGGTTAGGCTTTGTTTCTTTTTGAGGGGCTAGGTGGTCTAATGCCTTAAATAGCCAGCATTGATAGTTTTGGGAGGCTTCCTGGGGGTCGGGCCTATCCTCGGGTATCGAGGATTCCAAGATGTTATGCAAAGTAGTGACGTCAATATTTTTCCAGTCGCGACACGAGATCGACGGACAAATGCTAGTGTGGGTATTTCTGTGAGGTTTAACTAAAATTGTGAATTTGACAGCTAAATGATCTGTCCAGGTAAGAGGGAGCACTGTGGGAACGGTAATGTAGGGGTTATTAGTAAATAAGGCATCCAAAGTGTGTCCTGCTTGGTGAGTAGCTGAATTGACCTGCTGTTCTAGGCCAGCGGCCAGAAAGTCTGAAATCAGCGTGTGCGATTCCTTGTCTTTCTCATTCTCCAAATGGAAGTTAAAATCTCCCAAAATGGTGTAGTCTTGATTGGCAGCTACTGGTTCTAGTAGCGCGTTGAGGGTTTTTAGGAAGAGTGTGCGTGATGTTGGTGGTCGGTAAAGGAGAATTCCTTTAAAAATTTGTATGGGGGAAAGAGAAATAGAAAAGGCGAGGGCTTCTGCACAATTATGATCAAGTGGTTCGGTTTTTATTGGGAACTTAATCCGATGTATGATCGCGAGCCCCCCCCCTCTCTTCCCTGACGATCTATCTAACCTTGTTACTTGATAGCCGGCTGGGGTGGCGATGTTAAAGTCTGGGCCAGAGGCAAGGTCTGCCCAGGTCTCGGTGATAAACATGATGTCAGTGTTTTGACTGGTTATTAGATCTGCAACGTCGTTCCTATGTTTAATAAGAGATCGTGCATTTATCAAGATGCAGTTTATATCGGAAGCGCTATGATCTCCTGGGCGAGCAACCGCGGGGAGCTGGGAGATGGATGGTGTGATAGTGAAGCCACAATTTGGGCAGACTGCGTGTGGAGAATTGTACAGTGAGCAAAAGTCGAAGTGGGGGCAGTTCCTATCCTGCATGCTGTTTCCTATAGTAATAAGCTGAGACCTGGAGTAAATGAATACCTTAGATGTCTGTTGGGCAGCGGGGGTGGCACACTGCACGGACCCAGCGCGGACTGGCGCAGACTGGCACCCCTTTGGCACGGCTTCGGCGCGGAGACGGCGCTCCCGCTGCGCTCTACCGCTGCGCTTCCGGCTGGCCATTTTAAATCCTGAGCCCCGCCCCCAGCTGAGACACTAGCTCCCTTGTGATTGGCGAGCAAGCGCTGAGGCGCGATGGAGCTGACCCTGCCCTCCACGCAAACGGCACAGAGCCGCGATGGAACGGGGCTAAGGGTGGGCACAATAATGCAATACAAGGTGAGTTCAGCGAGTGGTTTAAAAAATAATACAATTATCAAATCAATTGCATAGGTGACATAACGTTTTCTTAAAAGCTAGTGCATTCACGCGTTTTACGGTGGCCGATCACAAACAGAGGAGGATCCCCTCGCAATCTGTAGTAGCACAACAGACCAGACAGAGCGCTGCCACCACCCTGCTAGTTAATCTTAAGCACCACTGATTGATTTAGGTTGAAATCTAATGCAACCTTTAGATTAAAATGTGGATTTGTCCTTAAGATGACTCTGTCATCTCTAAACTGTGAATACAGTTCTTTGATAGTAAAGACATGTATCTGACATGGCTTGTTGATGTGAGAGCAGGTAGAATGTCTTTTTTCCACGATAGACATTTTAAGTCCACCATATGAATAAGCTAAAAAAAGATGCACTAAAACATTGTTCCATAGAATCGTAAGTTTTCTGATTGGAGGAAATGCCTTAAAAAAACTTTATAAACTCCTTTATATTTCTTCGTGACATAGAGAAGATGTAATAGCTCTTCTGAATTGAGAAAGTGCTGCCAATTGGATCCTGATAGAGGAATGGGACAGCCTGAACTTACCAGATGAAGCTGATATGTAAGAACCTGCTTAGGTGATGATATTCTGAGAGAAGCACCAAACACAGAAACGTTTTCATTTGGCTCTTCAAGGGCTAGATGTAGGTAAACTACATATACCGAATCTAAAATACCAAATTTTACCGATTCGGTATTTTAGAATCAGATGGGGCCAGATGTAGGAGAGGAAATACCGGTCGGTAATGGCCGAATTCGGCCGTTACCGACCGGTATTTAGGAATCGGCATGTAGGGGCCAGTATTTTACAGAATCTGTAAATTTACCGATTCTGTAAATTTACCGATTCTGTAAAATACCGAATCAGTAATTTTACCGATTCGGTAATTTCACATGTAGGTGGCACTCCTGAGAGTGCCACAGGCCCTTTAGAGTCGGTATTTTACCATCCAATCCAATTGGGTGGTAAAGTACCGAATGCAGGTGTGCATGCACATCTGTGCATGCACACCTGTGCCATGTGACACACAGACATGCCCTTAGGGCATGTCTGTGTGCCACATGGCACACATGCCTGTATTTGGTGTGCTAGAGGGTGTCAAAGTGACACCCCCTGCACCCTTGCAGGATTCGGTATTTACCGATTCGGTAAATACCGAATCGGTATTGCCCATTGATTCCTATAGGCTTCAAGGCCCATAGGAATCAATGGGCAATACCGATTCGGTATTTACCGACTCGGTAAATACCGAATGTTACCGATTCGGTAATTGAAAATTAAATTTTACCTACATCTACCACCTTCTATTTTACCGATTCATAAATACCGAATCGATAAAATTTGGTATTTATGAATCTGTAAAATAGAATTACCTACATCTGGCCCTAAATGCTTTGTAGGTAATTACTCGGTAAGTATTACCGAATCGGTAGGATTCGGTCGGTAAATACCGATTCAGTAATTGGGTGATTACTATGGGCCTGTAGCCCATAGGAATGAATGGGAATTACCGAATCTGTATTTACCGATTCGGTAAAAGGAGGGAAACATTCAAGGGTGGCAGGGTGGCACTTTGACACCCTGTTGCACCCCTGAATTGTGTATGGGTGCACATGTGGCACACATATATGCCCTAAAGGCATGTATGTCTGCCACATGGCACTCTCATTAAATGCAAAAAAATGCATTTTTTTAGGGTTTTCGTAGTTTACCACCAACTTGTAGTTGGTGATAAATTACGAATCCTTACAGATGAAAAGCACTCACTTGAGTGCTTCCTACATTTCAGATTCAGTAATTTACCGAATCGGTATTTAAGAATTCGGTAATTTACCAAGGGGTAGATGTATCAACATACCCCGTTTCGATTTCTAAATAGCGATTTTTAAGGAATCGCTATTTAGAAATCGTAAATTGGGATGTATCCCTGAAATGTACATGTGTGTGCATATCGCGCACATACGTGTGCATATCGCGCATGTGTGTGCGTCATACGCCACCTTAAAAAATGCCAAATTGTGCATTTTTTAAAGATTTCGCAAATTACCATCAACTACAAGTTGGTGGTAATTTGCGATTTCTTAACCAAAATTCGCAATTCAAAAATGCTACATACATAGGGGTAGATGTATCAACATACCCCTTTGCGATTTCTGAATAGCGATTTTTAAGGAATCGCTATTTAGAAATCGCAAAATGGGATGTATGTAAGAAATCGCTATTTTTTTAGCGATTTCTTAATCTTCCTTATTTGCGAATTCGCAATTTGTGAATCCGCAATTAAGGAATAATTTCCCATTCATTCCTATGGGCCAGGAGGCCCATAGGAATGATTGTGAAATTAATCTCAATTTGCGATTCGCAATTTGCTAATCGCAAATTGAGAATAATTTCAAGGGTGCAGGGGTGTCTCAAGGACACCCTGCTGCAACCCTGAAATGTACATGTGTGTGCATATGGCGCACATACATGCCCTATCGGCATTTGTGTGCGTCACATGCCACCTTCAAAAATGCCAAATTGTGCATTTTTTAAAGAATTCGCAAATTACCATCAACTACAAGTTGGTGGTAATTTGCGATTTCTTAACCAAAATTCGCGATTCAAAAATGCTACATACAGAGCATTTAAGGAATCGCAAAATTGCGATTCCTTAAATGCGTTGGCAAAATAAGGAATCGCAAATTTTTGTGATTCCTTAGTTTGCGAATTTTTGATGCATGCCAAAACAAGCAAATAGACCGTTTGCGATTCGCAAAGGCCGAATTTCTGCGAATTTCGGCCTTTACGATTCGCAAAAGGCTTGATACATCTAGGCCCAAATTCCTAAATACCGATTCGGTAAATTACCGAATCTGAAATGTAGCCACCTACATCCCAAATGCCTAATACCGGTCGGTAACGGCCGAAATTCGGTAATTTCGGCCGTTACAGACCGGTATTAGGGTTCCTACATCTGGCCCCAAGTGTAGAGTCCGCTCTGACTATAGCAAGTTTCTCTCTACCATCTTCAGAGATGATTAAGAGATGGTACTCCTTGTCCTCAGGAGTCAGGAAGACAAATTGAGCGACTTCTGATTGCAATGTAACACCTGGCCTTTGAGCAATGTCAATAAGGTTGTTATTGGTTTGAAACGAATGTGAGGACATTCTTAGTGGAGAACTAGCTCTGTGTACCACTATTGTCTGGGCCATTGTGGAGCTATCAGAATGAGACAGCATGGCTCTCACTTCCTAGACATGCAATGTGAAAAGTACTTTACCGTGATTCAGTTTGTGGACATTTTGTGGCACAGAAACAACATCCTGGAGGTTCAGTGATGTCCTGTAATCTCCCTTGTTTGAGTATTTCCTGAAGAGTAACCATCCAACATGATTGCTTATTTTGTCATTTGTTTAACTGTCTTAGATTTAGTAAAGGTCTCCATTCCCTGACTTCTTTCTTATGAGGAAAAAATTTGAATAGAAACCTAAGTTTTGCTGGTAGAGGGGAACAGTCTCTATTGCATCTTTCGAGAGAAGTTGGGTTACTTTCAATCTGTAAGAGACATGGGGCCCGATGTTGGTAAATCTCATTTACCGACTCTAGAATACCGAATTTTACCGATTCGGTATTCTAGATTCGGTAAATGAGATGTAGGTAATAACTCGGTAATTTTTACCGAATCGGTATGATTCGGTAATTACCGAATCGTTAAATACCGATTCGGTAAAATTGGTGCAACATGGTGTCACTTTGACACCATGTTGCACCCCTGATTCTGGCTTGTGTGCCATGTGACACACATACATGCCCGTGTGCCACATGGCACAGGTGTACAAGCACAGATGTGCATGTACATTGGAATTTGTTATTTACCACAAAATATTATTTCGTGGTAAATAACGAATACTTGAGGGCCTGTGGCACTGTTTTCAGTGCCACCTAGATCTAGATTCACCGATTCGGTAAATTTACTGATTCAGTATTTTACCGAATTTGTAAATTTACCGAATCGGTAAAAATTAAGGCCCCTACATCTCAATCACCAAATACCGGTCGGTAACGACCGTATTTGGCGACCTACATCTGGCCCATGGTAAGGAAATCAAATTTCAGAACCCATTGGTATGTAGTTATATACCTCCAGTTTTTGTAAAAGTGGGATATTTGTCCCCCTATTGGATGGGAAGGAGACGTGGCTGGCACCAAGATGGCATAAATGGTGTCTAGAAGCATTTTGTGATTGCTGCTTTGTTGCCAACTTTATTCGGGGTGGTTGTCTGGAATAGGAAAAGGGTGGAGTCTGTGTATACTGTTGATGGCAGTATAGTTGACAGCAGCCCTACTAAATCATCTGGTAGGGTTGATAACAGAAACACTGGTATCCTACTCTGTAAGAGCTATCACTTCATTCCCTAGCACTTCAAAAGAACTGGCTTCTTAGGACGCCCAAGGATCTTACTGTGTCCATGTCCACTTTGATGGATTGTAAAGCATCTAGGTTTCTCTACAGAAAAACTGACCAGAGCTTAGGGAGAATCCCTTCACCCAACATGCGGTAAAAGTCTGAGGTATGGTGGCCCCTGAGAGGAGGAGTGATGAGGCTCCTGGATTCTAAATGGATGGTGTGCGGTTCTTTCCAAATAATGTGGACAGGCTAACAAGGTGACGTATCCAGGTTGTTAACGCCAAGCTTTGGGACTGCTTTTTTATTATAATACCGTGATTCTCTCGCCTTGACGAAGGGGATGATTCAAGCAAGTGAATCTATGAGAGATCCAGTACTGGAGAATTACAGGAATCTTTTGAGCATTTGGGGTTTTTCCTCTTAGGCCTAGCTGGATGACAGTGAGTCACTAGAGACCTCAGTACCACTTCATGAAACTGTTAGAAGGACTTCTTCAGTGGATTTGGCTCCTGCCCACAGGTGGATTTTATCCTAAGAATGCAAAACTCTTCTAACATTCTGCATGCATTTACAGCATGTGTGCACTGGTATGCAAAATGATACTGAAACGTTGCCCATCAGTCTTTCATCCTTCCGGAAGCAGAAATTGAGCGAGTGTTCTCAAATCAAGCAATATTAACACCTGTCAGTTACCACCATTTGAGACTGCAAAGACAACAGAATGAACTGCTGAATAGAAACAAGTTATTACTATTCTGGAGAGTAATCTTCAGTTGCCAGAAACATTTGTCTCTGAAGATAAACACAGTTTTAATTTATTGTGATTCACAGGCCTTGCTTCTGACATATTACTATATTTATCTTCCCACAGGCGGAACTTCAATGAAACTGAGCACCTCACGGATGCCATGTGGCTGATCCCCATCACATTCCTCACCATTGGATATGGGGACATCGTGCCCAGCACTGTCTGTGGGAGGATTGTCTGCCTCTGCACAGGGGTCATGGTATGTTGTGAATACGAATCCTGCAATGCCCAGTATGAATTAACTTGTTTATGACTGGAACCCACCTGAAACTGGCTTGCAAAGAGATATTGGTCTGTAAATCTAGAGCATGAGTTGCACTTTTTCTGACAAATGTTGTGACCCCCTATCCCACCTGCCCGTTTATTTCCTCTAACATCTTAGAGAAGTCTTGTTAAAGTAACCTTAGCAGCTGTCTTTACTCTTTACACTTAGACCTTGTGTCAATTTGGTGGTAAAGGATGTTATTCTTTGTTCAAAATGAGTCACAGGGATCTTATTTTCTTCTCATTCCTCATTGGATATAGTCACCATTACACCAGTGCTATGGTGTCTGAACAACCCTATTAATTTAATGTAATTTAAAGCAAGAATATAGTTTCTGAATGTGAGGCTAATAAAGCTATACTTGCCTGCAAAACATCCACCAGCCTCTCTTCACATGCCTCTTCTATAACAGAAATAAAAGACTGGTAAGACACTGAATTCTACATTTAAGTGTTATTGCAAGAGAAAATTAAATATAGATTCTAGTACAGAAAAAAATGCCCTTATCAATGGTTGTTCTTATGGTAGGATTTGGCTTGTGGGTGCCGGGCAGCTTGGGCTTTCAAATGTTTTAATCTGCACCATTTTCTGGAAGTTTAACATGTAATAAAATATTGTTCTTTTTTTTTTAATTCTTTTTATTTTGGAACAATGCTCATAGTACAAAGTCACAATGATCAGTGAACAAAGATCATACCAAAAGATAACACCGTGGTGTTCAGCAATGTCAATATAGCAGTACACCATCAGGATGAACAGTTGCCGGGTTACTCTTCTAGCCCCCACCCTCCTCCCTGTACTTTCGCCATGGTCGCCAGATCTTTTTCAATTTGAATGAAATAATGTTGAGTATCACAAGCGCTTGATCTTGAAGTGTGTAATAAAGTCACAGTTGTTGTTGAACTTGATACTATGTGCAGGGCCATCCCCAAACTTTACGCCTTCTCCCTCCTGTTTTCTGAATCGTGTTTGTTGGCTTTTGCTAACCAGCGCTTAACTGCTTGTGCGCTCTCCCTCAACCATGGTAAAATTGGCTTAACCTAATTGACATATTTAATTTGGTTTTACGTCTCTAGTACTAAATGTAGCCAGGGCTGGTAAATATAATACTACTGCTGGGCCTACATTGTGCCACTTACTTAGAGCCCTTTTAAACATGTCTCAGGCCTGTCATTGCAGCCTGTGTGGGCAGTTTTAAACTGACATTTCGACTTGACAAAATAAAACGTTTGCCAGGCTTAAACCTTCCTTTTTAATTCATATAAGTCACCCCTTGGATAGGCCCTACACAGCACAAAAGGCACAATGCAGTGTTTAAAGGTTTGGACATGTCCTAGTAGTGAAAAACTCTTAAATTTATTTTTCACTACTGCAAGGCCTGTCTCTCCCATAGGATAACATTTAATTATCTTATTACAGTGGTCAATATGAGCCGGTGTTTGACAGTGGGTGCCCAGCGGCACTATTTTTGGGGATCGGCACTATTTTTTCCTCTTTAGATATTGATTGCGAGCAAGAGAGAGGAAAACACACAAATATTAAAGAAGGAGGTAGAGGAAAACGGGAAAACCATCACAAAGGGAGAAATCAGGAACCTGCAAGACCTACATAAAGGAGCAGGGCATGTCAGGCAGTGGATTAAAGAGGCAGGAGATAGATTCAACACCACACAACCTTGTAATTGGCTCGCCGACTTTTAATAGCCGTGCTGGAGCATAGTTAAAGGTATCACTTTGCAGCTCCACATCGGAACTGCGACTGCGTGAAGCATTTCTGTTGCTAGACTTCGCATCGCAACGTGCAGCTCCTCAGAACCCAATCTGCATTACACATACCCTATGCAGAACTTCACACTGCAAGCCTTCGTCTACGGCATTCTTGACAACGAAACAGGACCTTGCATTGCAAGCCTCATCAAATTCTTTTTTTTTTTACAGATTTATATAGCGTGAACTAGACCCGAAACATAGGGTATCAGAGTGCTTTACATAGCATCAGTTTTGATACAAAAGGACACATTTATATTTTGTGTTAGGCACGGGGAGAATAGGTGATTTGCCCAGAATCACAGGATGTTGAGCGTCCGTGCCAAGATTCGAACCCGGTTCCCCAGCTTCAAGTTCGACCGCTCCTGCCGTAAGGCTACATCCTCTCGTCATCAGAACATCCGCTGCAGACACATCTCTGATGCAGGACCTCACATTGCAGCATGCAGCTTTTACGTTTTCGCCGCTGGGCGACGTATCTCCAATGCATCCTCGACGTGGGATCTCACACCACTCTGCAAGCTAGATTTAAGGTACTTTGTTCAGCAGGTCTTACTTGGTTCCTGTATTCAGCCCTCGCTACATCACAGTCGGGCTGAACCTGTGACTTTGTCCTGCTCAGCACAGTTGTGGCTTTGTACTTTTAAGCACTACTTTTACCCAAATCTTTAAAATTGGATATCTCTGATTTTACTGATTGGATTTTTGTTGTTTTGGTGTCAAATAATATACTGTTTGAAGTGCTGCATAAATACTTTACAGTTCCCTTTAAGTTAAGCCTGACTGTTTTTGTGCCAAGCTACCAGAGGGTTAAGCAGAGATGAATTTTGGGTTCTTTGTGGCTTCACCCTGACAAAAAATGTGTTTGCTCCTACAGTAGGGTTCACCTCCCTCAACCAGTATCCCTATTTTCTACTGCTGTTCTGAACAGAGGACTCTAAATATTATCTTGCCTGGGCCCCAAAAAGTGTTTATTTAACTAGCTCAACAAAGGGCCTCAACAGATACATTGCAGAGCAGAAACCCATCTGCCCTGAATACAAAAAGACCTGTACAGCTTGTGTGGTACTGTAACTCAAGTTAGGCAAAGTGACTAAAGCTTGGTGCTGCTACTATAGAAAGGAGCAGAATTCCAAACTGTGGAATAATAATCACACCACTGTCTTTCCAGCCTGAATGATTTCCACATTTCAATAGAGCAAAGATTTACTGAGAGAAAGTCTTGGAAAAAATAGGCAAAACATGAAGCATTTCGTGTTTTATATTACGATTCCTCATTTACAAGTTAAAAGCATAGGGGCATATTATTAAGGGGGTTTATCTCCGATTTTTTGGCTTTAAAAGCCAAGAAGGCAGAGATAAAATTATCTCCCTATAACCTAGCTGTCGCTAACACCAGTTAGCGACAGCTAGTAGGAGATAGCGACCATCTTGGGCCCCGCTTTGCATGTCAGTGAAATTTATCACTAATGACATGCAAAGTGGGCGTGCCAAGATGTTAGCGACTGGAAACAGTCGCTAACATCGCTATCTCCTATTACCAACTTTTAGAGATATTGGCTCTAAGCTCGAATATCTCCAAAAGCTAAAACCTGCCCCTGAGCAGTTCTTAGCCATGTTATCCAATGGTAGGTGGATAGCATGGCTAAGAGCATTAGCTCGGTAATGCATGAATATCGCGGACTTTTCAGCGATATTAATGCATTTCGGCCGATTTTTATCGCTTAGGAGATAAACCTTGATAATAGCACGGTTCCTAAGCGATAAAAATCGCGCAGCTCGGCGATAAAAATATTGCAGCTAAGCCAACATAGCGATAATTATCGCTAGTTGATGGTAATATGCCCCACCCTCCGTAAGCACCCCACTCAGAAGTAATGGCATTTATTAGGGGAAGTGAACACCTATTCCACATTAGACCCACTGGAAATTAGAACATTGGAAGTCAGAAGGAAATAACAGGGTGGCAGTGAGATGAAAAATGCCTTCCTTTCCTCCAAAACACAATACAGTTGAAAAGACAGCACAGAGATTGGTGTTATTTTATATTTTTAGTGGCAGTAAAGGAGCTGTAACAGCAGGAAGAGTGTACAACAGGCCACTGAGGTAATGGGACGCATACCCGCCAAACTGCTTGTCTTGGGTTTCTGTTGACTCTCTTGGTTGGCTTGTGCTCTCCCAAGCGTCTCTTTGTTATTGTGCAGCTTCACTGGTCTGTAACCAGTTACAGCCTTAAAACAAACCCAATCTGCATTCTTCTACATAATTCATCACCCTGGAGGAAACCGTGTCCCGTTAAGAGCTGTGTCCCTAGTGATGTATGAAGGACTGGAAAAGCAGCTCATAGCTGTAGATGGAAGAGCATGGCCAGATGTAGGAAACAACTGCTCTTCATGCAAACTGAGGGCTGTCATTTAGAGTTTGGCTGATGGGATGCTCTGTCACACATGTGATGGATATCCCGTTCTCTGTATTACAAGTGCTATAGGTTATAATGCATTTGTAATGCAGTGGGCAGTTTCTACATCATGTTTGTGATGAAGTGTTCCATCCGGCAAACTCTAAATCAGGCTTAAAGTGTGTTAAACCAAGTCATATTCAACTGGGGTTTTAACCCCTCCCATGCTCGTGACGGAACCGTTCTGTCACGAGCCTCGGTTGGGCTGTGCTGGTGACGGAACGGTTCTGTCACAGACCGCTCGCCTCGCCTGCGCGGTGCGAATTCCGCGCCTGCGCTGACTTTCTGAAGCGCGGGCGGGGCCATGACAGAACCGTTCTGTCACAAGCACAGCTCACCCACGTGCCGTGACGGAGCGGTTCCGTCACGAGCACGGGACCGCCGCGCGGCCCCGCCTCCCCCTTAGTACTGCGGCGGAATAGCCGCCGCAGTGAAGGGGTTAAAGAGGAAATCTAGTGGTCTCAAAGTAAGTTTAGCAAGATCAGTCCTTATTGAACCCTACCCCACTCTTGGCTGTAGAGGGCCATTCGCAAGACTGAAGACTGGAGTCATCCAACCAACAGGGACACTAGAATGTGGAGATCAACACTATTTAATTGCATACCAATGTAACCACCCTGGCATTGCTCTCAAAAGCATTCTCATCCCATGTCAAAGAGGCAACATGAATGAAAAATTGTCTAGCATTCGCGACAAAGAATTTTCAATTCTATTAAGGACACGGAGGCGAGGATTATGCTTCTCTTATCTTTACTGGCAAAACAGCAGCCAATAGAAACTTTAAACTTGCATGACCCCGGAAGGACAACCCCCTCCACTAGTCTGCACCAATCATTAACAAGTCCTGCACAATAATAGTCCATGAAAAACCGGAACCTTCCTCTTTCTTTGCGATGTCCTCCGCAGTCCAACCAAGACTGTAGCCCAACGTGGCAACAATCGCATTCTCTTGTCCGACGGGGAAAACTGCTCCACAGCTGAGGTCCAACTCAGTCCACAGGAGTCGTATTCAGGTCTGTTTGTGCTGATCTCCTGAAACGAAAAAATATGTCGTAATGGCTATTCCAATAACCAGGAATACAACAAGCCATAACATCATTTGGGTGGGAAAATATACATCACATCTTCAATCGATATATCAATTACATCATTGGCACCCGGGTGGGATAATCCTCGCCTCCGTGTCCTTAATAGAATTAAAAATTCTTTGTCGCGAATGCTAGACAATTTTTCATTCTATGTCAGTCCACGGAGGCTCTGATTATGCTAGTTTAAAGTGTCTCAACCACCACCGAGGCCACATCCACAATAGGCTTATGATAAAACGTTTTAAAAGTAGATTCAGAGGACCAATCAGCCGCAGTCATGATGTCCTGAAGCCGAGAGCCGACACCAAAGGATTTAGAGGCCATAGCCCCCCTCACAGAATGAGCTCCAAACTTGGAAGAATCAATACCCGCCAGGTTCAACAACCATGAAACCCACCTGGCCAGAGTAGCATTAGCGACTGGGCGGAAAGGTCTCTGCAGAGAAATCAATAATTGACCAAAATCATTCCTAAACTGTCTGGTACAATCCTCATAAACTTTCAGACATTTCACTACACACAATTTGCTGTGGTGAGGAAAAGCAGGGTAAGAAATACATTTTGAAAATGTTTTTGTACGTTTTGAAATAGTAAAGGAAACCCCCGTAGGAGTAAATACTCTACCTGCCAAATCCAGTGCTCGAATATCCGAGACTCGTCTACAAGAAATCAAGCATAACAGCATCGTAAGTTTCGCTGAGAGCTGCTTCCTAGACAAACCCTCATTAGCCGGCCACGCCGACAAAAAACGCAAGATGATGGAAACATCCCAAAGCTCTGTATACTTCGGTTGCGGAGGCTTCAGCATCCTGATCTCCCTGACAACCTTACACACCAGAGGGTGTTCCCCGACAGGCCTACCATCCACGTGCGGATGTCCCGCCGAAATGGCTGACCGGAAAGTGTTTACCGATCTGTATGCCAAGCCTGAACGAGCCAAATCTGACAAGAAATTTGCAATCATAGAGATCTGAGATCCCACCGGATCTCCCTGTCGCTCGTGACACCAACCAACCCATCGTCTCCAAGCAGACTCATATCGCTTGTGGGTGGAAGGCGCCCATGCCTGTGACAAGAAAAAGAGAGTGTCTTGAGAAACACCCGGCATTTGCCAACGTCTCCTGAAAGTCTCCACGCCATGAGAGACAACTGGTCCAGAAGTACCAGCGGATGTCGAAGGCCCACCGGATCTGTCAGAAGATCTGGAAACGATGAGATCCGCACCGGGGGTGCGCACGTCAGACTCATCGCGACCGGGAACCACGCTTGTGTTTTCCAACACGGGGAGATCAATATCACTTCGGCCTTCTGTCTCCGGATCTGCGCAAGGACCCTCGGGATCATGATAAACGGTGGAAAGGCATAAAGAATGCATATCGTCCATGACTGAAGAAAGGCGTCCGAGCTGATCGCCAGGGGATCCGGACGCCAACTGAAAAAATTTGGTAGTTGTCTGTTGAGCCGTGAGGCAAACAGATCTATCACACATGGACCCCACAGGTGGTCCAAGGCCTTGAAAATTCTGGGATGCAGCATCCAGTCGCTGGCATCCCTCAAATACCGCGAGTTCCAGTCCGCTGTCACGTTGACTGAACCCGGAATGTACTCCGCTGTAACTGAAATCTGTCGATCCAGGCAATAATGCCAAAAATCCTTGGCAATCTCCGCTAGGAGACGAGACCTGGTGCCCCCGAGGCCATTGATGTATCGTACCGCGGACACATTGTCCATGCGAAGTAGAATACAACACGAAACTTTCTGCGGGGAAAGAGTCCGAATTGCAAAAGAACCCGCTAGGAGTTCCAAACAATTGATGTGGAGTTTCAACTCGTCGCGGGACCAACGGCCCCCGGTCTCCACTGAGCCGCAACGGGCACCCCAGCCCCATCGACTCGCATCCGATTCTATCACAACTTCTGGGGTGGCAGCAAAGATGGCTCTGCCGTTCCAGGCTTCCAGATGCTCCAACCACCAGTTCATCTCCGTGCGTGCGTCCGTCGATAGCCGAACCTGCTGGGCGTAAGTCACACCCTTGCGAAGATGCAACGCCTTCAATCGTTGCATCGCCCTGTAGTGCAAGGGACCCGGAAAGATCGCTTGGATGGACGAGGCCAACAGTCCCACCAGGCGAGCCAAAGTCCTCAAGGAAATTGTCGGAGATGCCAACGCTCTCCTCAACTCTTTCTTGATCGCCAATCTCTTCTTGAGTGGGAGGAGTAATTGGGCCTTCACCGAATCTACTTGGAATCCCAAGAACTCCATTGTCTGTGAAGGTGTCAGAATGGACTTCTGCACATTCAACAGGAATCCCAGGTCCTGAAGAAGACAAATTGTCCAAGACAAATGGAGGGATACTATCTCCGGAGAGGACCCCAGAATCAGGATGTCGTCTAGGTAGATGATCATCCTTACTCCCCTCTCCCTCAAGTACTGAACCACAGGTTTCATCAGCTTGGTGAAACACCAAGGAGCGGATGAGAGGCCAAAAGGCATGGCGGCAAATTCGAACCACTTGTTGCGCCATTGAAATTGAAGAAAACGTCGATGCGGTGGAAATATGGGCACCGTCAGGTAAGCGTCCTTCAAATCCAGACGTACCATCCAATCGTGCTCCAACAGGATGTCTCGCAGTAGGTGTATGCCTTCCATTTTGAAGTGTCGATACACCACCCATGCGTTGAAATCCTTTAGGTTTAAAACTAATCGAAAACCCTGGTCTTTTTTGGGGACCACGAAGACTGTGCTCAGAAAACCGTGAACATGTGGCAGAGATTCCACAATTGCTCCTTTCTCGAGCAAGTCCAGCACCTCCCTGTCTATGAAACTCTGTTCTAGTAGGGAAAAATGCAGTGGCGCGGGCGCTTGACGCTGCGTGGGGGAGGCATAAAACTCTATCTGATACCCTTGGACTGCTTGTAACACCCAAGGATCTGAAGTCAGTTCTCGCCACCTGTGGACAAACAAAGCCAGCCTTCCTCCCACCTTGTGAACTGTTGCACAAAGAATTTGTACCTGAATAGGAGTTGTCTCCAGAGTTGTGTTGCTGTCCTCTGTAACTTCCTCTCTGTCCTCCGCCACGACCTCCCCGATTACGGGAGGGGTAGAAATTGGGGCGTCGAAATCCTCTGCCTCTCTGTTCGCCTCCACGTGAGGTCTGATTGGAACCTCGGCCGGACCCTCGACCTCGCTGGCGTCCGGCCCTGTCAAAAACACCGGTGTGGAGCACCCTCTTTATTGTGGACTGCGCTTTGTCAAGCGCTGAAAAGGTGGCTACGTACTTGCCCATTTCTTTCACAAATTTGTCTCCGAAGAGCATGCCATTAGCCATGGAGCCCGGTTCGTTGGTGGCCATCTCCGCCAATTGAGAGTCGATGCGCATCAGAAACGAGCGCCTCCGCTCAGTAGACAAAGCCACATTCGCGTTTCCCAGAAAGCACATAGCGCGCTGGGCCCATTCCATGACGTCAGAGGTGTTCAAAGACACGACCTGCTCTTTGGATTTGACCGCCGCATCAAGAATCTTAGTAAGGGGTCCAGAGACGTCCAGAAGCTTGTCCTGGCACCCCCGCCAAGCCCTATCCAGTCCCTTCTTAGGGTCCTTGGCAAACTTCCTCATGAATGCAGTCATGGTAGGGTCAAGGTCCGGAGTATCCGCCACCTTCCCCGTCACTGAAGGTCTGGGGCATTCTGATCTCAGAGTGGCACGAACCCCACTCTCAAATCCCTGGCGCAAATTGTTAGACACATAATGCGCCACCTCGGCACAAGGCACCCATTCTGTGGACCTAGGATGAACTATGTTATTGGGGTGAAAAAGCAGGTTCTTCGGGACTTGGCTATCGTCCGCCTTGTAAGCTGTATGCTTAGTTTTTCTAAACTTCTTTCTAGGAGCTAAAGAGTCCGCTTCCGAATCGGAAGTGCCAGGCGGCGTCGAGGAGGAGTCCCCCGAGGTCTGAACGGCCATAGAGCCATGGTCCCTCATCACTGACTTAGCCATTTCTGCTATTCTATGGGCTTGGGATTGATCAGAGACATCCCCCTTACGTGAGGTCTTACTCTTCCTCTTACCCGAGTGATGGGACTTTGTAAAAGGCTTTAACGCCTTAATCAGGGCCTTGCTTACAGAGCTCTGGTCGTGGGTAGCCAGAGCCTCACCTAAATTCTCCTCCAAAAATTCTTCCTCAGGCTCATACTCATGATATTCATCAAATTCGACCCACTGGCCGTCCTCCTCGGCGTAATACGCCATATCCGAAGTACAGGAGGTATGGAGGAGCTTAAGGGGGGAAGTAGCCCAGGGGTGATGCCTCTACACACTCACAAGCAACTCAGTTGCCACACACACCAAAGAGGCAGGTCGATCTATGGTGGAAGGAGACCCCTTGCGCAGAAAAACACTCCCCTCGAGCAAAGCTCTGCTCCGGACACGCTCCGGTCGGCGTTATAATGAGGCCAGAGATTGATGCAGACACAGCGCGCCAAAACGCGAGGAGCCGGTAAACTAAAAACGAAACTCGGCTCCTCGCGCATGCGCGTAGACCTTGGGGCACACACTCGTCTGCTCTCTGTGCGCGGCGAAGCCGCGTCTGCCTCCTCCTACTCCACCGCCCCCTAACGCGCACAACCACACAGCGCACTTCGTCGGGCGGCGGACCGGGTCCGAAAAGCCCTCAAAACCGAACGAAAAACGGTCGCAAGGCGCAAATACAGACGCGCAATAAACATATCCAGGATCGTGTACACCTACACACGCGACCACTTGAAATCGTCACACACCATAAACCCTCATTCCATATATAAAAATAAGGGAAAGGCACTTAACTCGCTGCTGCAGCAGCAAAGAAAGAGGAAGGTTCCGGTTTTTCATGGACTATTATTGTGCAGGACTTGTTAATGATTGGTGCAGACTAGTGGAGGGGGTTGTCCTTCCGGGGTCATGCAAGTTTAAAGTTTCTATTGGCTGCTGTTTTGCCAGTAAAGATAAGAGAAGCATAATCAGAGCCTCCGTGGACTGACATAGAATTCAGAACACAAATCTGGGCATGCCGGGCTTGATGGGTTGGTGACCTCACTCAGCATACATGTTTCTGAGGACATTTTATTCATTGCATAATTAACATCTGGCATTTAAGAAATGGAGGGATATTTCACAAATAATACTGAAAATGATTATAATATTAGTTTTGCAATGAACTGCAAAGGAGGTACAAACTAATTTCTAGATATTGAATATTGCATCCAGAACAATAAAACAGAATGGAACTGTTGCACCTCGCCCTGTCTGCGGGGTCACCACAAACATTTTGCCTTCACTCCCTTCCTTTGCTTAGATCACTTTAGTTGGCAGTTAGGATTCTGTGCACTTTACTACTACTAACCAGTGCTATAGTGTTTGTGCTCTCGCCTTCAAACATGGTGAAATTGACTTACACCCAATGTGCACATTTTATTTACTCGTAAGTCCCTAGCAGATGTTACTACATGCACCCTGGGCAAGCAAACTAAGTGCTACGAGTGGTCCTGAAGCACTCATGTGCCAACCAGTAATGTAGCCTGCGATTTCAACCTGCAAAAATAAACACTTTGCCAGGGCTAAACATTCCTTTTTCGGTCTCACCTGAGCCAATGCACTTGCGTATTGCTCCGGCGAGATTATAGTAAGCGGAAAAGAAAAGTCTACCAAAACGGCTGCGTATCGCATACAGTTCATGTGATCTATGCGCGCGCACACCATCGCCAGCCACATAACACACCACCATTTGTCTGTGCCTCGGCATCAGACTTCAAAGGCTGCCGCTCCCCCTCTCCGCATCAGACTTAAATGGAATGCGCTCCCACTCCCCCGCCCCCCGCCACAGCAATGCCGAGAGCTTGTTTCTGGACGAAAGTGAAAGCCTACCCTGCTTGTTTACAGTAGCCTTGCTCCTCAAATGCTGTTGCTGTGTTGCCATCTCTCTAGGGACACTCAGCTTGAAAACACTCGACTTGCTAGCTGCAATGCTACATCCACTATGCTTTGCCTCTAGACACGTTGATCCCTCGCAGACTGTGCTGACTCTGCCCCTCCTGGTTCTGAAACTGACCAACGCAGTCACCACGCAGTCTCTTCTCTCTGGCTTATGATGTCTGCCCTGCCACCATTTACTTCAGATCCTCACCCTCACACCTCCTCACCCTCACACACCCTCACACCCTCACACACCCTCACTCACCCTCACACCCTCACCCACCCTCACCCACCCTCACTCACCGTCACTCACCCTCACCCCCCTCACTCACCCTCACTCACCCTCATACCCTTACCCCACTCACCCTCACAACCCTCTCATCCTCACTCACCCTCACACCCCCACACCCTCACACACCCCTCACCCTCACACACCCTCAACCCATCACCCTCACACCATCACCCTCACCCCTTCACCCTCACCCTCCCTCACCCTCACACCACCTCACCCTCACACACCCTCACACACCCTCACTCACCCTCACACCCTCGCCCACCCTCACACACTCACTCACAACCTCACACCCCTCACCCTCACAACCCTCTCACCCTCACTCACCCTCACCCCTCACACCCCCTCACCCTCACACACATCACTCAGGAACACCACCACATCACTCAGGGACACCACAACATTACTCGGAGGCACCACTCAGGGGCACCACCACATCACTCAGGGACACCACCACATCACTCAGGGACACCACCACATCACTCAGGGACACCACCACATCACTCAGGAACACCACCACATCACTCAGGAACACCACCACATCACTCAGGGACACCACCACATCACTCAGGAACACCACCACATTGCTCGGGGACACCACCACATCACTCAGGGGGACCACCACATCACTCAGGGGCACCACCACATTACTCAGGAAAACCACCACATCACCCAGGAACACCACCACATCACTCAGGAACATCAGCACATCACTCAGGGGCACCACCACATCACTCCGGGTCACCACCACATCACTCAGGAACACCACCACATCACTCAGGAACACCACCACATCACTCGGGGACACCACCACATCACTCAGGGACACCACCACATCACTGGGGGAAACCACCACATCAATCGGGGACACCACCACATCACTCGGGAAAACCACCACATCACTGAGGAACACCACCACATCACCCAGGAACACCACCACATCACTCAGGAACATCAGCACATCACTCAGGGGCAACACCACATCACTCCAGGACACCACCACATCACTCCGGGACACCACCACATCACTCAGGAACACCACCACATCACTCAGGGACACCACCACATCACTCATGGGCACCATTCAGGGGCATCACCACATCACTCAGGGACACCACCACATCAGTCAGAAACACCAACACATCACTCAGGGACACCACCACATCACTCAGGGACACCACCACATCACTCGGAGACACCACCACATCACTCGGAGACACCACCACATCACTCGGAGACACCACCACATCACTCAGGGACACCACCACATCACTCAGGGACACCACCACATCACTCGGAGACACCACCACATCACTCGGAGACACCACCACATCACTCGGAGACACCACCACATCACTCAGGAACACCACCACATCACTCGGGGACACCCCCACATCACTCGAGGACATCACCACATCACTCGGGGACACCACCACATCACTCGGGGACGCCACCACATCACTCGGGGACGCCACCACATCACTCAGGGACAACACCACATCACTCAGGGGCACCACCACATCACTCAGGGGCACCACTCAGGGGCACCACCACATCACTCAGGGGCACCACCACATCACTCAGGGGCACCACCACATCACTCAGGGACACCACCACACCACTCAGGTACACCACCACATCACTCAGGTACACCACCACATAACTCAGGGACACCACCACATCACTCAGGGACACCACCACATCACTCAGGGACACCACCACATCACTCTGGGACACCACAACATCACTCGGGGACACCACCACATCACTCGGGGACACCACCACATCACTCTAATACACCACCACATCACTCTAATACACCACCACAACACTCTAATACACCACCACATCACTCTAATAAACCACCACATCACTCAGCCCAACCACATCATCACTCAGCACCACAATAGCCCTGTCCTTACTTGCTACCAACAAGCATTGCCATAGCCAATAGTATTCGCATTAGGAAAGTGTAAGCTGTTGGCTTTGTGAATAACAATGCTATTAATTTATATATTTTCAAAGTCAACACATATTTTAAAAAATTGTCATTTACAATACCAATAGCTCACACTTTCACCACCACATCACTCAGGGGCACCACCACATCACTCAGGGACACCACCACAACACTCGGGGACACCACCACATCACTCAGGGACACCACCACATCACTGGGGGAACCACCACATCACTCGGGGACACCACCACATCACTTGGGGACACCACCACATCACTCGGGGACACCACCACATCACTCGGGGATACCCCCACATCACTCGGGGACACCACCACATCACTCAGGGGCAACACCACATCACTCGGGGGCACCACCACACCGCTCAGGGGCACCACCACATCACTCAGGGACACCACCACATCATTCGGGGACACAACCACATCACTTGGGGACACAACCACATCACTTGGGGACACAACCACATCACTTGGGGACACAACCACATCACTTGGGGACACAACCACATCACTTGGGGAAACCACCACATCGCTCGGTGACACTACCACATCACTCGGGGACACCACCACATCCCTCTGGGACACCACCACATCCCTCTGGGACACCACCACATCACTCAGGGGCACCACCACATCACTCAGGGGCACCACCACATCACTCAGGGACACCCCCACATCACTCAGGAACACCACCACATCACTCAGGGACACCACCACATCACTCAGGGGCACCACTCAGGGACACCACCATACCACTCAGGGACACCACCACATCACTCAGGAACACCGCCACATCACTCAGGGACACCAACACATCACTCGGGGACACCACCACATCACTCAGGGACACCACCACATCTTTCTGGGACACCGCCACATCACTCAGGGACACCACCACATCACTCGGGGGCACCACCACATCACTCAGGAACACCACCACATCACTCAGGAACACCACCACATCACTCGGGGACACCACCACATCACTCCGGGACACCACCACATCACTCAGGAACACCACCACATCACTCGGGGACACCACCACATCACTCCGGGACACCACCACATCACTCGGGGACACCACCTCATCACTCAGGGACACCACCACATCTCTCAGGGGTTCCACCACATCACTCAGGGGTTCCACCACATCACTCAGGGGTCCCACCACATCACTCAGGGGCACCACCACATCACTCGGGGACACCACCACATCACTCAGGAACACCACCACACCACTCAGGGACACCACCACATCACTCAAGGACACCACCACATCACTTGGGGACACCACCACATCATTAAGGGACACCACCACATCACTCGGGAACACCACCACATCACTCGGGAACACCAATACATCACTCTGGGTCACCACCACATCACTCAGGAACACAACCACATCACTCAGGGGCACCACCACATCACTTAGGGACCCACCACATCCCTCAGGGACACCATCACATCACTCAGGAACACCACCACATCACTCAGGAACACCACCACATCACTCAGGGGCACCACCACATCACTCAGGTACACCACCACATCACTCAGGTACACCACCACATAACTCAGGGACACCACCACATCACTCAGGGACACCACCACATCACTCAGGGACACCACCACATCACTCTGGGACACCACAACATCACTCGGGGACACCACCACATCACTCGGGGACACCACCACATCACTCTAATACACCACCACATCACTCTAATACACCACCACAACACTCTAATACACCACCACATCACTCTAATAAACCACCACATCACTCAGCCCAACCACATCATCACTCAGCACCACAATAGCCCTGTCCTTACTTGCTACCAACAAGCATTGCCATAGCCAATAGTATTCGCATTAGGAAAGTGTAAGCTGTTGGCTTTGTGAATAACAATGCTATTAATTTATATATTTTCAAAGTCAACACATATTTAAAAAAATTGTCATTTACAATACCAATAGCTCACACTTTCACCACCACATCACTCAGGGGCACCACCACATCACTCAGGGACACCACCACAACACTCGGGGACACCACCACATCACTCAGGGACACCACCACATCACTGGGGGAACCACCACATCACTCGGGGACACCACCACATCACTTGGGGACACCACCACATCACTCGGGGACACCACCACATCACTCGGGGATACCCCCACATCACTCGGGGACACCACCACATCACTCAGGGGCAACACCACATCACTCGGGGGCACCACCACACCGCTCAGGGGCACCACCACATCACTCAGGGACACCACCACATCATTCGGGGACACAACCACATCACTTGGGGACACAACCACATCACTTGGGGACACAACCACATCACTTGGGGACACAACCACATCACTTGGGGACACAACCACATCACTTGGGGAAACCACCACATCGCTCGGTGACACTACCACATCACTCGGGGACACCACCACATCCCTCTGGGACACCACCACATCCCTCTGGGACACCACCACATCACTCAGGGGCACCACCACATCACTCAGGGGCACCACCACATCACTCAGGGACACCCCCACATCACTCAGGAACACCACCACATCACTCAGGGACACCACCACATCACTCAGGGGCACCACTCAGGGACACCACCATACCACTCAGGGACACCACCACATCACTCAGGAACACCGCCACATCACTCAGGGACACCAACACATCACTCGGGGACACCACCACATCACTCGGGGACACCACCACATCTTTCTGGGACACCGCCACATCACTCAGGGACACCACCACATCACTCGGGGGCACCACCACATCACTCAGGAACACCACCACATCACTCAGGAACACCACCACATCACTCGGGGACACCACCACATCACTCCGGGACACCACCACATCACTCGGGGACACCACCTCATCACTCAGGGACACCACCACATCTCTCAGGGGTTCCACCACATCACTCAGGGGTTCCACCACATCACTCAGGGGTCCCACCACATCACTCAGGGGCACCACCACATCACTCGGGGACACCACCACATCACTCAGGAACACCACCACACCACTCAGGGACACCACCACATCACTCAAGGACACCACCACATCACTTGGGGACACCACCACATCATTAAGGGACACCACCACATCACTCGGGGACACCACCACATCACTCGGGAACACCAATACATCACTCTGGGACACCACCACATCACTCAGGAACACAACCACATCACTCAGGGGCACCACCACATCACTTAGGGACCCACCACATCCCTCAGGGACACCATCACATCACTCAGGAACACCACCACATCACTCAGGAACACCACCACATCACTCAGGGGCACCACCACATCACTAAGGAACACCACCACATCACTCAGGGACACCACCACATCACTGAGGAACACCACCACATCACCCAGGAACACCACCACATCACTCAGGAACATCAGCACATCACTCAGGGGCACCACAACATCACTCCAGGACACCACCATATCACTCAGGAACACCACCACATCACTCAGGAACACCACCACATCACTCAGGGACACCACCACATCACTCGGAGACACCACCACATCACTCAGGAACACCACCACATCACTCGGGGACACCCCCATATCACTCGAGGACATCACCACATCACTCAGGGGCACCATCGCATCACTCAGGGTCACCACCACATCACTCAGGGACAACACCACATCACTCGGGGACACCACCACATCACTCGGGGACGCCACCACATCACTCAGGACCAAACACCACATCACTCATGGAAAACACCACATCACTCAGGGGCACCACCACATCACTCAGGGACACCACCACATCACTCAGGGACACCACCACATCACTCAGGGACACCACCACATCACTCTGGGACACCACAACATCACCCGGGGACACCACCACATCACTCTGGGAGACCACCACAACACTCTAATACACCACCACATCACTCTAATAAACCACCACATCACTCAGCCCAACCACATCATCACTCAGCACCACAACATCACTGTCCTTACTTGCTACCAACAAGCATTGCCATAGCCAATAGTATTCGCATTCGGAAAGTGCAAGCTGTTGGCTTTGTGAATAACAATGCTATTAATTTATATATTTTCAAATCCAACACCTATTTAAAAAAATTGTCATTTACAATACCAATAGCTCACACTTTCCTAATGCGAGCCCTATTGCATTGCAAATGCTTGTTATTAAATATAGGTCACCCCAAAGGTAGGCCCTAAGGGCTAATAGAGCAGGGTGCATTGTATTCAAAAAGTAGGATATGTGTGCTTATGTTTTACATGTCCTTGTAGTGAAAAACTCCTAAAGTTGTTTTTCACTACTGTAAGGCCTATTTCTTCCACTGGGTACCTTATTGCATTTAGTGATAACTCTAGATTGAGAACAGATTTAGATATACTGTTTAGAATCAAATGAATTGGAAGTTAAAATCCTCTTTAATGGTAGCCAGGTTTTAAGTCACAATTCTGAAAATGCCACTTTTAGACAGTTAGCATTTTCTTTCTTAACCGGTTGTGCTTTCTGCCAGGATCCTGTGTCACGTGACTATTAATGACTCTGCTGTTGGGGTTTGTGTATTCCTCCATGATCGTGACACAAAACGGGTTTAGGTGTTGACTGGATGGGGCATCGTGTTAGAATGGCGGGGCAGAGATGTGCCCTTCCCTACTTACAGGACACCCAAAGGAATCGGGCACCATGCCTGTCCTGCTGTGTCTTTTGTTACCCCAGACAGTTTGAGGCCTTGACAGGGCAAGGGGAAGATGCTTTCAGAACCAGATGTAGGGGTAGTATACGCAATCCCCCAGATCAAAGGCTGGTACCAGGTATGCATATTGGACCTCCAGATCCACTCATCAGAACACTCCTGGACCTGTGGACACTACAGAAGAAGTTCAGCCTGCCACCAAAACACTGCCCTGCTGCTACCACACCCTGTCCTGCTGCTTTAGGATTGCCTTGCTCTCTAAGAAGGAATTCTTGACCTGCTCCCTTCATCCCTGGCTAACCTGAGTGACTCCATAGGTCAATTGGCTGACTTCCTGTCTGACCTTTAAGGAGACAACAAGCCCCAGAGGAATCCCTGCAACTGCCCAGCTGCCCTCCCCTACTGGACTTGCCTGGGCCTGCAACTGGACCTGCCTGAGCCCTATTGGCCTCTGCTGGAGTGAGTTCCAGGTCCCAACAAAGTTTTTTTCCAGGTCCAGGACAGTTGGTTGGCATCAGTTTAGCTCTTCTTGAGAATAAGGAGAAATCCTGAGGTGTTGGGCTCTTTGTAACCACCAGTGGGCCAACTGCCAACACAAAGCTTCAGTGAACCAGACCCTTCGTGCTACAGTGACTGTCACCACTGAAAGACAACAAGAGATCTGCACTTTACACTACAGCAACAACAACTCACTGTGACTGCTATCCAGCCTGTGCATGACCAGATAACTGTGAGTGGTGCTTTGTGCTTTTAGGCACTATATCTGTCTAAAACTTTGCAATTTCATATCTCTGGTTCTATTTTTTAGATTCTTGTCCTCCTAGTCTCATTTTCTTTATTATAATTTACCATATATTTCTAAATTGGTTTAGGATTTTTCTTGCATTGTTATGTCACTTTATCACTGTTTGTGTGCTGCATACATATTTACATTTTGCCTATAAGTTAAGCCTGACTGTTTTTGTGCCAAGTGACCAGAGGGTTCAGCACAGTTTAATTTCGTGACTTTTGTGTTTCATCCTGACAAGGAATGTGGGGGCATATTACCAAGAACGGCACTAAAAATTATCGCCGGTTTAGCGACAGAAAATTGCAGCTAAAGCGGCGATAATGGGCTTGATAATATGCTCTGGAGAATTCCAATAGAAGCCCATGTTCACACCAGAACATGGACTTCTATTGGAATTCTCCAGAGCGTATTATCAAGCCCATTATCGCCGCTTTAGCATCAGTTTTCTGCCACTAAACCGGAGATAATTTTTAACGCCATTCTTGATAATATGCTCCTTGGTTGTTCCCTGGTAGGGGTTACCATCCCCCTCAAACAATAATCTAATTTTCTTAAAGGCACCTCTTCAGGAAACATACAGCCTACAACTCTGTGTTTGTATGTGAATGTGCACATACAGAAAGTGCACTCCCGTCTTTCCAGATTAAAACTATTCAGCTTGGTGAGATGACCCTTTGAAGGTATGACTGCAGTCATGATGAGGAACAGGAAGCAAAAAGGACATATTTTGAGTATAGGTGTGTTCAGCGATGATAAAATGAAGGTGTGCTACAGACAGCATGGAGGGGGATACTAAGAAACCCTAGATGAGAAATGCTAAGACCTGCAAAAAGAAAGAATAGTGACTAGTGGAAACAGAGGATGATGACAAACAATTATAATATTGTTAATACTTTTGGTGGTGCTGACCATAAGATCATAGATGAACATTACCATTGTGTGAATATTTCAAAGATCTTGATACAATGATACATGATACAATGATACATGGATCCTCTCATGTATAAGAAATCTACAACACCTACGGTATATCAAATTTCATGGTATACATGGTATACAATGTCTCAAAGCAAAGAGATTTCACTTTTCATTTTAGATGGTTGGAGTTATTTGTGGATCATGCACTTAGGGGTAGTTCCTGTGGGCCATAATCAGGACAATAAGATACACTATTTTGTTACAACTAAATTTTAACCCCATGGCTGCGGCGCCTTTCCCCCCTGGAATGCAAATCCCTTTTGGGTATTTCGAGTATGAGCTTAGGCCACCATGAGCTTTTTACCACAAAAGGCATTCACGCTAAATGTGCGTACTTTTCTTTCAAAAAGTGGAGTGGTGTGGCTCACTGGTTAGAGGCGGCAGACCCAGAAGCAGAGAACAGCCCGGGACCAGGGTTCAATTCCTGATGCGGCGGGGTTGTGGACCAGGGTCAGCGGACTCGATAATTCTCACCTCGGTGCCTACTCTAACCTGGGATCACACTCGGCAACTCTGGGCATTAGCTTGCCTCATCTCTACAACGGCCCCCCACATTCGCTGGGGATGCCTGGTTTCACCTTGGAGATAGCCAGTAGGGACCATCTCACAGGGATAGCCAGGACGGGTTCCCCAGCGGTCTACAGCGCCACGACGCCTCAGGGTAGCAGCGTGCTTTACAAGAACACATACATTACATTTCAACAAACTTGAGATTCCAGAGCTAGCCAGGGATTGTTGAGTCTCCTGGAGGGGACTGGAAAAATAGCCATAATATAGCTATATTTTTTTTAGGGGAAAAATAGAAAAAAGTGCTCTGCAAAAAAGTGTCTGTTTTTCTTTCTCTGAAAAATGACATTGCCAAAAGCTTTGCTGTGTTAAAGGGACCATTTCCCCAGCTTTCAGGAACACGCAAAGCTGAATCAAAAAAATTATTTTAGCAAAAGCCACCAAACCTTCACATTTATTTAAAACTAGAAACTTAGGGAAATCCAGAGTGAGGTGACTTGTTTGGTTCCCAGCAGGTTTTTTACCCAGAATAACTTGTAAACTTTTAACTTTCACTAAAATGCTAATTTTCCTCACATTTCTTGAGGAAAACGTCTTGAATATTTAGGGAGCAACTAATTTTCTACAACCTGTCATTCCCCTAAGTCTCCTGATAAAAATGGTACCTCCATTCTGTGGGATGCGCCAGTGCCTGTGACATGATTCAGAAAAGGGGGTGGTGCCTGTGACATGAACACATCCCAATTTCCTACTGACAACAGACTCTTTTTTTGCAATGTGGCTACCTATGAATTTTGGGGCCTAGGTCAGCTGGCCTCTTGGGAAACCTTGCAAACCTGTACATGTTTTAAAACTAGATACCTTGGAGAATCCAGGCTTGGATGACTTGTGTGGCTCCCACATGGTTTTCCTACCCAGAAGTCCTTGCAAACCTCAACGTTTGACTGAACACACACATTTCCTCACATTTCTGTGAGGCATACTTCTAGAATCTGTAGGGAGCCACAAATGTCCTACCACCGAGCATTCCCCCAAGTCTCCTGATAAGAATGGTACCTCACTTGTGTGGGTAGGGCTAGCGCCCACAACAGGAAAGTTCCCAATATGAAACATGAATATATTACATCGCCCCACTGAAAACTGACCCGTTTTTGGGGGGCCCCTCGATTATCCAGCACGTAGGGAAACCTAACAAACGTGTACATGTTTCAAAACTAAACACCCAGGGGAATCTAGGGTGGTATAACTTGTGATGCCCACCAGGTTGTCCTATCTAGAAAACCTGGCAAACCTCAAATGTTGACTAAAACACACACATTTTCCCCACTTTTCTGTGAGGAAAATGTCTGGAATCTGTGGGGAAACACAACTTTCCTACCACCCAGCATTTACCCAAGTCCCCAATAAAAATGGTAGCTCACTTGTGTAGGTAGGGCTCATGCCTGTCAGAACAGGGCCCAAAACGGAACATGGACACATACTTTGTTCCACAGAATACTGACCTTTTTTTCAACGTGGCTAGCAGTGGAATTTGGGCACTAGGTCATCCAGCACCTAGGGAAACCTATCAAACATGTTTTTAGGTCTCGCACCTGGCGACGCAGCGCGAAGCGCTGTCGCCAGCGAGACCTATAGTCGTCGACTTTGCTTTCAAGGGCTTGCAAGGGAGACAGGAGATGGGCACACCCAGGCTGCAGGCCGGACTGGGGCACGCAGGTGTTCACCACGTACAGTTACGTGCTGTGCCCATCTCCTGTCTCCCTTGAAAGCCTCATGCAGTTACTTTTGCTTTCCTTCCCCCCTCCGCCGTGGGCTCCCAGGCCCGTAACGCAAACCGAAGTTCTCCTTTCCGCTATTACAGCACCAAATGCATTTTACTCGCATGCGCACACAACCCCCTCATGATTGTTTATATTACGAACGGTAGTCCTCTCTCAGACCTTCTTGTAGGCCCCAGCGAGTCCAATGTCCTTGACGGCTGCCATTATGGAGTCGAGCGGGCGGCTGTGGTCTGTACGCCTTCAATCCCTCTGTGCTAAACGGCCGCCGGTACCCGCCGTCAGCCCCACACTCACCATTGGCTGAAGGCGTGGCAGCAGGGTCAAGGGTCACCTCCACTCCTGTCGTCTTCTGCCTGATCTCCTCTCTCTGTGCCACCGCTTCAGTCTCTCGGGCTCTCAGTTGAGTCCGTGGGTCTGTTGCTTCAACTCGATACTCAGTAAGTCTCCCACGTCTGCTACACCTCTCGGCAGAAGCTACGTCAGGCTCATCGGAGTTCGCATCGGTGGCTCTACAGGCCCTCGTGCCCTCGTGTCCCTCCTCGTGGTCTCAGCGCTGGCCAACGGGGAGTCCTCCTCCGCTCATTCTCCCCTCAGTACCAGTAGGGAGTCTTCACCCTTCTGTTCAGACTTCTGAGCTCCCACCAATAGTGCATTTCCAGCTTTATTTAAACAAATGCCACAGAGCCCTTGTGGTTCACGTCTACACGGCAATCTTGGTTGGCCACGCCCTCTTCTCCTAATACATTTTTACAGCTTCCTGAGTTTACGCTTGTGTTGCTGTTTAAATTGTACAAAATGCGTTTATATACATATGGACACAGCAGGGCTTTTATTTTAACATGGGGCCGCTTCATGGACGCTGCGATTTAGAACATTGTCTTCTTTCCTCACGGACGCTGCAGGGGAGACACATGGCTGCTTCGTGCAATAAGCTAGTTCAGCATGGCAGGGGTCCATGAGTGGAGCAGGATACGAAGGTAAGTGCACGCGGTAAGACTGCAGCCCTGCCTGGGTCACTCAGGGGTTCAACTAATGCACATTTGGTATGGTTATCCCATTCCCTCAAAATATTTTGTCATGCAATTCACAGCAGCAGTACTTGCTTGAATTAGTGTGCTGGTAATGCGCTTTGCACAGAGACTAACATTGTCTGTTCTTCTGCGACTCTGTAAGCATACCCAGGACTGAGGAGAGGGCATGGGTTATGATCAACTGTGTAGAAGTCAGACTCCTGTGACTGGCAGCATTCGACCCTGCTTTACTTTAATACCTATGGCAGCACTGGATGCTTTTTTTCTTCTTTTTTGTGTGTGTGGTTAGAGGTGGAGCGCTTGGTGCAGGGCAGATTGTCTCTTAGGGAGATCTCGCCACGAAGCTCTACACCCCCTCCCCCTTCACACAGTGACATTTTATATACAGGTTGGCAGGTCTAAGATCTGTATGAAATGTACCATTAGTAGAAGACGAGGCAAACGGTGCGCTTGTGTTTCCTAGAACTCGCTGGTATTCATAGGGTAGGAGGCTTCTGAGTTTCTAAAAGCATTTTGCGCTTCAGGAGCTCTAACCCACACAAGAACAGTCATCCCCCTTGTTTTAGAAGTAGACACCTCGTGTAATCTAGGGTGGGGTGCCTTGTGTGACTGCCACACAATTTACCTATCCACAAGCCCTTACAAACAACAAACTTTCACTAAAACACACATTATATTCGTATTTTTGTGAGAAAAACATTTGAAATCTGTGGTGAGTCTCAACTGTTGCACCTCACCAAGCCTCCCAATAAACATGGCACCTGCGTTGTGTGGGTAGGGCTAGTGCTCGCAATAATAATAATAATAATAATAATACAGATGCTTGTAAAGCGCGAACAGCTACCTCTGGGTGAGGTGTCCCGGCGCTAACGAGTCTTTCAGCAGCGAGCGAGTAGCCAGGAGGAAATTCAGTATTATTGCATAAAAAGCCAAGTTTTTAGGAGCTTCCTAAAGCTAGCTTCTGTCGTGGTAGATTGGATGGCAGGGGGAAAGGTGTTCCAAAGTTTCGCCGTGCCAGCCGAGAAGGACCTGCCTCCAAGTCTGGCTTTCCTCACAGGCGGGATAGTTAGCTTGAGCATAGAGTTAGATCGCAGCTCTCGCTTTTGGTGGTAACTGGGGAGTCGAAGTTTTAGTTAGTTGGGGCAAGTACCTTTTAGCGCTCTGAACGCCAAGGTTAGCACCTTGAACTTAATTCTGCTTACCACTGGGAGCCAATGTAACTCGTGCAGATGCGGAGAGACATGATGCCTAAGGGGAACGCGTTTTATCAGTCTCGCAGCCGCATTCTGCACGATCTGTAAACGTTGCACCAAATATTTGGGCAGACCAAGGTAAAGGCCATTTGAGTAGTCTAGTCGAGATGTAATTGTTGCGTGAACAACCGTTTTTCGACACTCGACTGGTAGAAGAGGCAAGAATTTTCGAAGATTTCTAAGCTTATGCAGGCAGCCAGCGGTAAGCTGTTGTATGTGCGGCAGGAAAGAAAGATTCTCATCCCATCTTACTCCCAGATTTTTTGCATGGGTACCGGGAGATGACATTTCAGGCGGCCACCACGAGTCCGAGGGGGGATGTTTGTGTTTTCCAAAGAATAACACCTCCGTTTTGCTAGCATTCATTTTAAGTTTATTTGTGTTCATCCATTTAGCCACGTCTCGAAGACAGCCCCTGATTTTACTAAAAGCTGCCTCTGACGTGTCTTTATAGGGGAAGACCAATTGCGTGTCATCAGCATATGAAATTGCCTTGACCCCCCATTTAGCAATCAGAGTGAAAAGTGGGCCAGATAAACATTAAACAGCAAGGGACTGAGTGCCGACCCCTGCGGGACGCCACACCAGAGGCGTTTGGGTTTAGAAGAGAAGGTGCCCAGCGCCACTTTCTGGGACCGATCTGTGAGGTAGGAGTGGAGCCAACTCAGTGCCTTGTCTCCTAGGCCTATGTCCTTCAGCCGCATCAGCAGTCTGCTATGATCCACTGTATCAAAAGCAGCTGATAGATCCAGGAGCACCAGCATAGCTGATGCTCCTGAATCTAAGGACCACCTGATCGACTCGGCAACCTCAATGAGGGCCGTCTCGGTGCTAAAACCGGCCCTAAAGCCAGACTGAGTTTCATGTAAGGCGCCTTTTTCTTCAATGAAGCTATTTAGCTGACGTTGGATCAGCTTTTCGAGCATTTTTCCAGGGGCTGCTAGAAGGGAAATGGGTCGGGGATTGCTCAGGTCATCCGGCGCGCCATGAGGTTTTTTTTTCAACTGGAGGAGCGTGGCCTGTTTCCAGCAATCCGGAAATGTACCCGTTTCAATGGACGTGTGCCATATATGTAAAAGGGGAACTACGATTGCATCCGACATCAGTTTCCAGAGTTTAGGTGGGCATGGATCATCAGGTGCCCCTGATTTACATTTTAGTATTTCTTTCAGTGCCTCAGTGAAGGTGATAGGATGAAATTGATTTAAGGAGGTAGCGGGTGGCTCAGTATCTCCCAACTCATCCATAGCTGTAGGCTCGGAGTCCATAAAAGTATCATACACTTTTATTATTTTAGTGTCAAAGAAATCTGAGATGGTTTCACAGAGTCTTGCGGATGGGATGATTTCAGTCTCAATGGCTCTAGGTTTAAAGAAAGATTGGACAATCTTAAAAACTTCTTTACTTGATTGTTCCGCCTGCTGGATGGAAGTCACAAAGAAGATTTTTTTGGCTTTTTTTATAGATAAGTGGAGGGCATGAAGGGCTTTTTTATAGCTGGTTTTGGCTGAATCGCAGTAATTTGCTCGCCAAAGGCGCTCCAACTTTTTGCATTTACTTTTTTCGGCCATCAGCTCAGGGGAGAACCACGGTGCAGAGGGCGATTCTCTGCGCGACGTTGCGATTCTGGCCGGAGTGAGGGAATCCACTAAGTTGCCAATCCAACAATTGGTACGGCATCGGAATTTACATCAGAGGTTAGAGGTAGGGGATTTTCTATAAGTGCCGGGCATAGGATGTCCGCTGATAAATTGTCCCATTTTCTCCGCACATAGGAGCGTTTCCCTGTAATCTGAGATTGAGAGGAGAGTGAGATTGACAGAGTAATTAAAAAATGATCCGTCCAAATCAGTGGTATCGGAGATTTAGCTTTTATATTCGGTATGTTGGAAAAGAAAAGGTCCAGCATGTGCCCCGCCCGATGCGTGGGGCCCGAAATAACTTGAGTTAGATTGGCCGCTTGCAGGGTTGTGATGAGGTGAGTAGCCTGTGGACAATCTAGATTGTCGGCGTGAAGATTAAAATCACCGGCTACGATATAATGCAGGTGGGCTAGAGAGTTTAGGACTATAAAGTCCATAAGCTCACACAGGGATGATGCCGGGCAGTCCGGGGGTCTATAGATAATTAGGCCTCTTAGAGACAGTCGGGGGTGATTTAGAGGCAGAAGTGTAACCTGGAAATGCAGTAGGAGTGGAGGGCAACAATGTGTATTTATCATTGTAGATGATAGCCACTCCGCCACCCCTTCTGCCTTCCTTTCTATTAGAGAAGCTAAGTTTAAAGCCTGGAGGGATTGCTAGCGAAATGGATGCGATGTTATCTTCATTGAGCCATGTCTCTGTAAGGCACAAGGCGTCCCATTTAGAGTCCGCTATCAGCAAGCATAAATCATCAACATGCTTGGGGAGGGATCTGCAATTAAGTAGCCCGATCCTAAAGTGAGTAGTGGAAGTGTTGAGTGATAGTCGGCTTGCTCTTTTGAGAGGTGTGACTATTTGGAGAGAGACGTCGCCGAGTGACTTTTGGCAACGTGGGCAATAGGGAGGTAGATCCAGAGTCGTCAAATTGAGCTCAGGCGACTGACAAGGAGTGGCGACGTTCAATGACCGTAGCTCAGCACTGGTCCAGACTATCCTTTAGGAATGGGCCCAAAATGCATCATGGACACATCACATTTTTCCACTGAAAGCAGACCCCTTCTTTGCAATATGACTAGCTACGGATTTGGCCCTAGCCCAGCTGATACCTAGAGAAACCTAGCAAACCTGCACGTTTTTGAAAACTAAGGGGCATATTATCAAGGGGGTTTATCTCCGCTTTTTTGGCTTTAAAAGCCAAGAAAGCGGAGATAAAATTATCTCCCTATTACCTAGCTGCTGCTAACACCAGTTAGCGACAGCTAGTAGGAGATAGCGACCATCTTGGGCCCCACTTTGCATGTCAGTGATATTTATCACTAATGACATGCAAAGTGGGCGTGCCAAGATGTTAGCGACTGAAAACAGTCGCTAACATCGCTATCTCCTATTACCAACTTTTGGAGATATTCGCGCTAAGAGCGAATATCTCCAAAAGCTAACACCTGCCCTGAGCGCTCGTTTTCAGAGACAGAAGCCGCCCAGTAGAGCAGACGCGCGTTAGAAACCGGCTCTGCACTGTGTAAATCCTTCGTGATGATTAAATAAATCACCGGATGTTACACGAGCAGTCACGTAGGAATTCACAACTTATCGTGGCTTAAACTATTATAACGGAGACATCACCAGAGCTATTATTGGATATTGGAAACTAACATAAATGGATCCTAACAATTAATAACAAACTGCCAGTGAATAGGATTATACAAGGACTAATGCCTTCCTAAATAGATATTCAGCCAATATATAAGAAGACCGACTGATGGAATAGAACATCAGGATGTCTAACTCTTGAAGAACTGGCGCAACCACTCCTATCTGCCCCCGTCCTGAAGAAGACCCGCTAGAGACCCATAACTAAGGTGTCCCAGGGTCGAAACGTCGACATACTTACAAAAAGGACCAGTCAACCATGTCCAACATAATACATCCATTGAATATAATTTGTTGGTCTTGAGTATCAGCTTAAAGAGAATTGGCCTCTCTAATTTATTCTTCCCCTACTATAGACCTTTTCACTCACATGTATATAGATCACTTGATGTCACTGTGTCACATTTATCTCACATTATGTCACTTTGCTCACCAAACTGAATTGTTGCGCCGTTTTTTGTAAATTTTATTGCATATTGAAAATTGTCAGTCGATAAGAAAAAAGAGAAAAAAAGAGAAAACCATGAATGAGAAATGATTTAATGATTAAAATGCTGTACTGACCCTTTTTCAGTGTTTGGTTTTTGCACTTCATGGCCTAATAGAGGCGGCATAATAAGTAGAAATGTTATGCCTACATGGGAGTTAAAGATAACTATATGATTTAAAGCAATTTTGGTTGTACCTGAGGAGCCATTGTTGAAACTATTACTGAGCAGTTCTTAGCCATGTTATCCAATGGGAGGTGGATAACATGGCTAAGAGCATTAGCTCGGTAATGCATGAATATCGCTGACTTTTCAGCGATATTCATGCTTTGCGGCGATTTTTATGGCATTTGCGATAAACCTTGGTAATACCAAGGTTTATTTGCGGTAAAAATCGCCGCAGCTCAGCGGTAAATTTTTGTCTCTAACCAAACAATAGCGATAATTATCGCTATTGCTTGGTAATATGCCCCTAAATTCCTAGAGGAATCCAGCTTTGTGTGACATGTGTGGCTACGACCAGGATTTTTTACCCAGAAGCTGTTGCAAACCTCAAACTTTTACTAGAAAAAGGAAAACATACTCCTCTGTAATCCTAGGTCTCTTCCAGTGGAATCCTCATCAAAGTCATAAGCAAATAAATAGCCTGGCCTACGTGTGTGTATCCTTGAGCACATCAAATCGTATACATATATGAATAAGCAGAATTTGCACCATAACACTTTATACATGTGTTTCCAGTCGAGAAATGGTGTAAAATGGTCAGATTTCATTCAATCTTCATTTCAAAAGGACGTCAATTGCATAGACATGCCTCACTGTAAAAAAGGTTACCATGAAAAATCTATCACAAACCTTTTTAAAATGAAAAAGAAAGGGAATATGAAGCATTGATAGCCAATAGGCTGCAACGCAAAGCATAGAACAGAAAACTGGCCCTATGCCTTTAAGAAACTCATAGTACCATCTGTACCCCATCATGCCTCATAGTGATTGTTAGGCCAGGTATTTTTTACTGAAATTAGGAATCCTGGGTGAAGCAATTTCTGAGAGCTGGAATATAACAGTTCTTGTCCGGGGAGGTGGGAGAGTTGCTTATGACTTTGATGAGGATTCCACTGGAAGAGAACTAGGATTACAGGTGAGTAACATTTCTTTCTCTTCTAGGGGATCTTCATCAATAGTCATAAGCACTAAAATAAATAGCAAGCCTGGATCTGGTCCCACAAAAGGCGGACATGAAATAAAAGTAGCTCCAACCATCACCCAAAAAGAGTCCTTAAAGTAGCCTGTCATACTTGAGTATTTGCTCTGGAGTCTGCATCTGGACAGTAGTGTCTAGTAAATGTATGAACAGATCTCCAGGTAGTTGCCTTACAAATCTCTAAATTGAGAATGTGCCAGGAAGAGATATGTTGAATGTGCTTTAGGCCTATTAGGTAGGAGTTTCACTGCAATCTAGTATGAGAGATTAATACATGATTAAATCCACCTAGAAATAGATTGTTTAGACAAAGGCATGCCTGTAGGTGTTGGACTATAGTTTATGAAAAGACGGTCTGATTGTCTTATAGCTTTGGTTTTGTCTAAATACATTTTTATGACTCTTTTAATATCTAGGGAATGCAAGGACTTCTCAGCTGGAACTGAAGGATTAGGGAAAAAAGTGGGTAAGGAATTAGTTTGGTTTGTAAGAATATCTGAAACCACTTTCGGTAGCACACTGGGGTGCGTCCTCTTAACCACTCTATTACCATGGAAACTGTGTATGGATCTGTGGAGCATAGAACATGAATCTCACTAACTCTACACAGAGAGGAAATAGCCACTATAACAGCTGCTTTACATGTTAGTTGTTGTAAAAAAGTTGTTGTAAAATGGCTTTCTCTATGAGCTCAAAAGGGAGCCTCATTAATTGGGAAAGAACAATGTTGGGTTTCCAAAGAGAAGAAATAAACTTAATGGTGGAAAAATCTTTTTAGGCCTTGTAGAAAATTTTTAATCACAGGGATTTTTAAAAAGTAGGCTTGTGATGGAGACGTCCTATAGGCAGTTATAGTCGCAAGGTGAACTTTGATAGAAGAAAACGGTAAGCCATGCCTTGATAGATGAAGAAGATATGGTAACAGTGCCTCTTCTTGACAGGAGGAAGGATTGTGGTATATCTGGATACACTAAATGCAAACTCTCTTCCCCTTGAAGGCATATGATTATCTTGGGGAAGGACGCTTTGTTTCTCTTAGAATGTTTATGCACTCTTGAAGAAAACTTAGATGGGCATATTGTAGGAATTCTGGAGGCAAGCGGGCAAGCTCAGTGATGGAAGATTGGGTTTCAGAATATGTCCTCTGAACCAGAGAGGGTAACAGAGAAGGAGCAAGCAAAGGTTCATTGCTTTGCCAGAGATTTTCCTGTGGAGGTGACCTGCTCCTGTGTTCCCCTACTTCTTTTCGAGGTTGATAGGGTTGTTTCGGTTGCTGTTGGTGGTGAGACCAATGCGGGTTTTGAACCAATGGAGGAAAATACCTACTATCGTAGGGTCTGTACATCCCACAGTATATTCTCTGCTTTTCTAGGCCAACAGAATTCAATGTGTCTATCTCAGTTTTACTACAGAACAACTCATCACCTGCATGAGACACAGAGAGTGTTTTCTTGGAAAACTGCCAATTCAAAAAACGATGTTGTGCTTCTGATTTGAGACGGGTAAGTCTGAGCCAAGATGATCTATGGGCACAGATCCTATGACAATATCCACGAGCAACCAGGTCGGATGTGTCAGCTGCTGCACTTATGATCTGATTGAAGATTTCTTGAAAATCACGCTATTTTTTTTCTTGAGATTTTTTGTGAATCTATGTAACAAATCCAATTGATATCTTTCATATCATCCCAACAAAGAGGAAGCACTGGCAACCATCTAGTTGATGATGATGTTCAGCACAAATTTTATCCAAGCACAACTATTTGTTTACTTTCTTTATCCGGTGGTATGGAAGATGAAGGAGCAGCAGTGTGCAACTTCTTTGCAGCCGCTACAGTGACAGAATCCAGAAGAGGATCTATTCAGAGGAAGAGCCGTCTTCGGACGGCGGCTTATATTTTTCAAGAAGTCGAGATGGAGTACTTGATCAGCAAGTGTAAGAAGAAATTACATTGCAGGTTCTAACAAGCCGGGAACCAGAGGAAGTAAAGGCCATGCTGTTGTTTGATGTAAAGTCTCAAATATTAGAGCAGAGGATATTGTAGGAAGGGGTATATCTATATTCAACTTTCTTGCACCTCTTATGAAGACATCTTTAAAAGTAAGAAAATCATCAATTGTAGAAACTCTAGGTGGAGGTGTTTCTGTCAGAGGAGGTGAATACCCACTGACTGATGAGCATGTGCTTGTTGACCAAAAAGGGGATCCCCTACTTCTTCTGTGCAGAGAACTGGATCTACTTGATCTCCTAGAGTGTATAGATGTAGATTTGGTCCTTGGAGATCTCCTATACCTGTCATGAACCCCCCCAGGAAACTTGGCAGACTTCCGACCCTGAATTCCGAGCCATTAGAGAGAGTTTCTGAGTTTGACTACTTGGGTATCCGCCTTAATGACTCCCTTTCCTGGAATCCACACATCTACAAAATGCTACTGGGTCACAAAAGGGTAGGAGGCTTATTACTTAAGAAACAACGCTCCTCATCCAGTAAACCCCTTGCCCCAGTAGTGGAAATATATAAAACGAGAGGGGTCAGTCCCGCTCTATACGGAGCGGAGCTGTGGGGCACATGCAACCTGGATCCAATAGCCAAATCAGAGAACAAGTTCTTGAAAGACCTGATGGCTTTGCCACGAAGCACTCCAACTGTGCCAGTGCTATTGGATTTAGGCTGTAGACCTATCGGGATCAAGCGCAACTTCGCCCACTGCTTCTTTGGGCAAGGTTGTGGCGGGTGCCCGAATTGGTCTCCTACGCGGAGGCTCTGTCTGAGGTTATGGATATGGCAGGGTGGTCTAGGATCAAATGGTTGAGGGACGTCAAAAGATTACTAATGGAGATAGGGTTACCTGATGCTTGGTCTACGAAAACTGCTCCACCAAAGGCTATTATCAAAAAGTTGTATTGGAACTGGGTCTCTGCGAAACTACATCTAGACTCACGCCATTCCAACGCAACTGTAGCTTTTGTGAGAATTAAGGATGTGGTGGCATACGAACCATATCTAGACATTATCTCCATTCCGTTTGACCGCACTCTGTATTTCAAGTTCCGGGTGGGGACTCTACCAGTAGGGGAGGTAGTCGCCCGCTGGAAGTGGCCTCATCAACTTTCACCTTTCTGTGCATCCTGTTCCTCTCATGTAGAATCTGTAGCCCACATCTTCTTTGAGTGTCCGGACTATTGTGCCCCGAGGATTCGTTGGCTAAAACCACTTTGCACACTCTTAGGCATTCGTCAGTGTATAGTGGCAATGCGTATTTTAATGACTGACACATCCCCTGTGATCGTATGTGCTGTGTCAAAGTTTTTTGAAATGGGCTTGGTTGATTCGTAATAGAAGGCTTTCTTGTCAATTTAATTCTTGTTTTAACTTTCTCTATCAACTTTGTTCCCTGTTTTTATCAATTGTGTGTAAATAGTTTGCATATGATACTTACTGTAAATTGTATTTTTGTAATGCTTTTATGGTATTTTCATACTGAAATAAAGCCAATCAATCTATATCTGTCTATGGACCAACGTATTGTGGCGATTTAGAACTTTGTGGAGACCCTTGAGAGGAATTCGGAAGATGAGGACTACTATGAGTCGTGTTAAGCACAGATGGAGTGCCTGGTGAAATTTGAAGTGATGGAGATCTCCTGTGATATGGAGTCCTTGGAATCTGAATCTCAGGAGTTACCCTCAAAGGAGAATAATCCAGAGCATATTCAGAGTTAGGTGTGTAAGGCACAGATCTGTGGCATAAACTCTGAAGCCAACGTGGAGATAAATTCAAGGTTGGTTGAGATCTAGGTCTTGATGGAGAATGAGGCCTAGAATGAGTATCAGATGGCGAATTTGCCATTAAAGACTGAGTCTGTTGTATAAACTACGATTGGGATTCCCTCGACATTGAAGGTGACTTTATGGTGGTTTCAACGTCGATGCATGCTGCAATGTCGATTGGCTATGGACTACTGACATCAACGGTGACCTCCATGCCAACAGATGCTTCGATGCAGACCGGCGAGGGGGATGGGATTTCGATGACGAACGTCGAGGGTGCTTCGACATCGAGTGGTGCCTTGGCGGCGGTTTTGATGAAATACCCAACGACAGCGGCCATACTGTGAGCAGTTGTTCTGTCCTCAACGTCATGCTTCTCGACATCGATCTGGAGCATCTCTTCTTTCTTTGATATTGTTTCTCTCTGGATCTCCCTTTGTGACAGTCCTTGGAGCAAGAAGAGGGTGCTTAGGAAGAACGCATTCCCCAAGGCCCCTTAAAGAGCAGGCTTGTTCCGGTGTTCTCTCTTGCAGACCATGCAGCCTGATCTTTATACAGTTTGCTCTTTTGCAGACCATGCAGCCTTAACTTCACTCTGTCCTTCAGAGTTCGCCTGGAAACTTCTGACAGTGGCTACATGTTTCAGGATGGTGGGTTTCTGGAAGGCAAACAATGTAAACAGAATGAAGTTCTGTCTGAGCCTTCTTTTTCCCACAGGAAGGACATTTCCTAAAGAAAAATGAAGACTTTTTTTAAACAAGAAAATAAACAATTTTCTGTTAGAAACAGGTCTATATGCACTCTTGGAGCTGTGAAACGTCAAATGAATGTTGAAAAGTAAGGTTTGGGAAAGATTTTCCAATGGTATTAGCCCAAAAAGTCAGAGCTCAGTGACCCAGGCTCCTGTTTCCAACAGCTGGAAAAATGAACTAACCTAACTGTCACCTGTGGGGCATGATGAGGTACAGAGGCTTCATAAAGGCACAGCGCCAGTTTTCTATTCTATGCTTTGCATTATAGCCTATTGGCTATCATTTTCTCATATTCCATTTCTTTTTCCTATTACAAAGGTTTGTGAAAGATTTTCAACTGTCACCTTTTTTTATAGTGAAGCATGTTGGTGCAATGCCTTCCTTTTCAAATGAAACATCAATGACATCAGAATATTTACAGCCTTCTTTAGGCTGCAAACATATATATATATATATTTATTAAGGGGCAGATTTACAAGCCCCTTGCGCCTCATTTACGCCGCCGTTGCGTCACTTTTGTGACGCAGCGGCGGCGCAAATCCTGCTCCATGGTGCGGGGGTACTTACAACGTGACGCATTTGGGTGATGCGTCACGTTGTAATGCCCTGCGCCACATGTTGGCGTTCCTGTGCAGGGGGGGCGTTCCGGTGCAGGAACGCCTCCTAAAAGTGGCTGAGTGAAATCTACAAGATTTCACTCAGTCAATTTTAGTCCCATGCTGCGTCAAAACCCTGTGCCTGTCTGAAGCAGGCGTAAGGATTGATGCAGCATTAACTAGATAGGGCCCCCAGAGCATTGCTGGAGCTGCATCGCGCTTGCGACGCAACTCCAGCAATGCGTCACTTTTACGGCACAGATGCGTCACGCATCTCTGCCATTTTTTCCCCATGGTGCGCCGCATTGTAAATGCGGCGCGTCCATAATGGCGGAGCTGGGGCACACAATAACTGGCGCATCCCTGCTGATTTGCAGGGATGGTCCAGTTATTGTAAATATGCCCTATAGTACTTAGGTGCAACGAATTGCTATACATATATGTGTACTATATGAAGTGCTCCGGGATCCCAGCATATAAGCATGACTATTCATTGCTTATGACTATGGCTGGGGATTCCCTGGAAGAGAACACATATTCCTCATATTTCTGTGCTAGAATGTGTGGAATCTGCAGATTTTCTACCACCTACCATTCCCCCAATAAAAATGGTGCCTCACTTGTGATGGCGGGCCTAGTGCCAGCAACAGGAAAGGCCCCAAAATGCAATGTAGACACATCAATATTTCCTGTGACAAAAATGATTGATTTGGCAATGGTTGTAGCAGCGGTTTCTTGGCCGAGGAGCATCGGCCACATAGGGAAACCTATCAAAACCAAGCATCCAGGGGTGTCCAGGGTGTTGTGTTTTTTGTAAACAGATTTTACATAGCACGTACTAAAACACTCCCACAATGAACAGATCACACAAAAACACAAAGTACAGACAGGATAAAATAAAACATATAACTAAAAACAGCATTTATTTTTCACACAGAAAGAACAATCTTATTGGTGGAAGATGAAATACCAACTGACTGCATACACAACAGGTGTAACCAAGCACATCAAACTACTGCCAACCAAGTGTCTAAACAAAAATAATATTGCAATACTGACCACAGTTAGTTCTCTTTTACTCTCAGGGTTGCCCCCAATACTTGTGTTATGTATGGTACAATTTAAAACATGTGGGCACACATAGGCCAAGATTAGAAGGACACTTCCGCAGTACACACAACTCTCCTTTCATACTCCTCTTCAGACACAGACTCTATATCTGATTAGGAAAGTATTTTTTGAGTGTTGGAGAAATGTATTCAGAAAAGGGGCGATTCTTCAATCTAGCCCCTTTCTCCACCACTTCTACTCTAGAAACACTCAACATGTTCTCTGTTATAACTGTACACCCTGCAACGCCATTGAAGGCAAGCAAAAAAGGCTGCACTACATTAGGAAATCCCAGGGATCAGCATGTCCAAAGGGAAGCCTTCCAGCCCCTGCCTGCAATCCAGCCTGCTCTCGCTGCACTACTGGCATATCAGTGTACTATACACTTAAAGTACTGATTTGTTCCTGTTGATGTGCCCATCAACAGGAACAAATCAGTACATTAAGTGTATAATAAAATAGGCACACACCTATATGTTCCTGTCATTTGACGTAGTCTTGCATAATCTTGAATTAAGAGTTTCAGTAGAGAAAACGATAACTGAAATGCCTATTGTTATTTGGATGTTATTGTTTTGAACTGTGAATATAATTTTTTTGTATTTGTTTGTGTTTTTTTTTAATGTATTTGTTTGTGTTGTATAAAATGTATATACATGTGTAAAAAGTGATTTAAGTGTTTGTAAATATGTATCACTTTTCTGCCTAAAAAAAAGATATGAAATTTCGTTAAAAAACAGAAATGACTGGTATAAATAAAAGTACCTGACCAGATGTAATGAAGTTTCGTTTGGTCTCAATAGAAATAATAGAGATATATTAAATAAGGAAGGTGTGGGCATTGTCGTTGTGCTTTGGTATTTACAAGGGTCCAGCCTACCCCCCGTCCCACTAGAAAGGAAAGTCAAAAGAAAACAACACACAAGACAACACAATACACAACTTGCACAAATCCATAGTGAAATTGGCACACAAAAAAGCAGAAGCTAAATATGCTGAAATTACAAAGGAAAATTGTACCTTGAAGGAGAGCGACCTGGAAAACAGCACTTGCATACCCTCACTGGTGATTTGCCTCACTTTACACATCTCTGTGCCTGGACCCTCCTAGTGTAGTCAGGATAAATGGATATGGTGTGGCTCTCAAAAGAGCATTGTCCTGCCATCATGGAGGCCTTAAGAATCTCTAGAGCTCTCCCAACAGTACTGAGAGCCACTTCATCAACTCAATAACCCACTCCATGGGCAACAAGATGACTAGGTCTGGCCGAGAAGACCAAAACCTCCATCCTTTTGTCTAGCCACCTCAATACACCTGTTAATCTCCCCAGTGTTGATGCAGTCTCCAGGCTCCCAGGCCTCAGGCATCCACAGACCTGGACTGAGGGTACCTATAGGCTATTTGCCTCAACCAAGTGCAGCTTGTCCCAGAAGGGGGACCCTTACCTCCATCCTTTGAGGTGTTTGGTAAAGAGGAGACGGGTAGTGCATCTCAGCTTCCTTTGCTGCAGCGCTCTAGGCTAGGCAACTCAGAGTCTCAGGGATAGATAGTGGCACCATGGAGTCTAACTGCAGCTTCCCGCCTCAGTCCTCTGGCACGCCTCTCTAAGTTCATCACTTGGGTTGCACAAGAGAGGAGCGCTCCCAGGGAAGATTGGAGTCACCAGGCTGCTCACTACAAGCTTTGCTGCATGACCAGTGCTAAATAAAGGAGTCAGTTCAAACTCCATTGGTCCCCATGACAGCTCCCAACATTGGGATGTACATCAAAGCAATGAGGAGCAGCCCTAGAGCAGGTCTTGCTCAGGATTATGCAGGATTCAGTGTTAGGTGGTCGGAGAGATCAGTCTTTATGTCCGATCTGCCATCTTCCTCTGCCACACCTTCTTTTTTGTGTTTTGAGGCTGAGATAGTTCGCCCATCTCATTTTGCTCTTTTGTTGACTTCAGTGGATCTACGTGAAATGTATGAAAATGAGAAAAGCTTCAAAGGAAATAAATCATTGATAATTTAGAAAGAGGAATTGCTAATGTGGAACTTTGAATTTTACATAGGTTGCCACTAATGCTAACCCTAAAATTAGTTCTTGTACTTAACTCTAACACCACCTCTTATCATAAATGTAACTCTATTTATTACCTTTCATTTTTAGGTCGAGCCTAGGCAATGCTCATGCGCTGTTTGCAAAACCTGCTGTAATTAATAAAAAAAACTTTTTCCCGCATCTGATTACCATAGGTTGACTCCAGTGTTGCTCTTCTTGACTTCCTCCTAACTCATTTGCATAGCCGTTGTGTCACTTCCATTGAAGGATGAGGAACACTAGCTGTTGGACTTGGCCCTTTTTGCAGGGTCATCCCTGAACTTTTTGCCATCCTCCTGTATTTTGTCTAACCTGTTTTTGTTGCTTTTACGACTCTGGGCTCTTTACCACTGCTGATCAGTGCTAAAGTGGATATGCTCTCCCTATGGTAAATTGATGTATGGATTAGTGATTCCATGATTGGCTTGTTTGGTTTACTTGTCAGACACTAGTACATTGCACTGAGTGTGCCCAGGGCTTGTAAATCCAAATGCTGCTGGTGGGCTTGCAGCACTGGTTGTGCCACCCACAGAAGCAGCCTTGTAAAATGTGTCTAAGGCCTGCCATTACAGAGCCTGTGTGCAGTCTGGTCCCTAAACCTTCCCTTTTCTTCATATCAGATACCCCTATGGTAGGCCTAAGGGCAGGGTGCATTGTAAGTATAAGGTGGGCATGCCCTGGTGTGTGTGGCATGTCCTAATAGTGAATTACAGCCATTTTCTTTTTTCACTTTTGACTAGCTCACCTCTGAGGCGGAAGCCGTAGGTTTGCGTGTGCTTTTTTAATTGTGTGCATTAGGAAACCTTGTTTATTTCATTTATTTGACAAAGCTTTTAAACCTCACCTGCCTCATTGCCAGGTACCTCTCTTATCCCAGCGCAGCAGACTTCGTGCTGATGCTGTAGGAGAGAGGGCTGACAGCCACCATACTGAAAGGAGGAAAGGGTTGCGGTCCAGTTGCTGGCCGCATCCCACCCTCCTTAGCACCGGATATAAGGACGATGTCTTCTCGTCCGCGCAGCGGGCGGGCGCAGCGGGCGTGTAGGCAGCGCGCCAAAGGCAAGCCCATCTGCGCCCGTCCGCGCCAAGGTAGCACCTTGTGCCAGCTACGCTGCCTGTTTCGGACCTATAGAAATTGGTCAGTTACCATCTGGCCCTCCCTATTCGAGAGAGATGCTCATACAACTGGGTAAGCTCCATGCAGACAAAGGAACGTTTTCACTGTTGCACACGGCCTTCCCACGTGCAGACTTTCTGGCTGATAGTCTCATGAAATGTGGGCTTCTGAATGTGAGGTCCCTGCCTAAGCACAGCATAGAGATCCAGCTATTGATTGAAACTCATGAATTGGATATCCTCTTCATGACGGAAACATGGACTCGTCCTGATTGCTTGGTTGACCCCAGCTGTGCGTGTCCTCCTGGGTTTAAATTTTTACATATTCCCAGGTCTATTGGGAGAGGCGGGGGAGTAGGAGTGATTTTTAATGCAACCTGTAGTATTAATGTTATCGTTTTAGATCCGGTTGAGGGCACAGAGCTTCTGGGTCTATCGATCCGGACTCATTCCGGGACTACTGTTACCGGGGTACTATGTTATCGACCTCCAGGGGCTTTTAGCCTTCAGCAGCAAGATGTGCAACTAGCTACCCTGACTAATATCGCAGTTTCCCATCATAAGCTGGTTATTCTGGGAGACTTTAATCTATGGCGCAATGGCTCCCTTGATTTGGGTCTCCACAATATACTTCAGTCCTGTGAAAGTTTTGCCTTTGCCAGCTGGTCATGGGTGCCACCCACAAGGCGGGAGATCTTCTAGATCTGGTATTCGCGGCACCTGACCTGGTGGTTATTGGGGAAATCTTACCCATGGAGTGGACAGATCATTTCCTTGTTAAATCTTTTATATTTAATGGTGGGCATACCAAGGCTCCTGTGACTACTAGGGAATTTCTGTGCAGAGACTGGAGGGCTCATGCACGTCTGAATTCCCTAGGGGAGTGTTTCATGTTAAGCAGCTCTTTGACGTGGAAAAGCAAGTAGAGGAACATTATGCCTCACTATGCACTGGAATCACAGCTGTCTTAGATACTCATGCCCCTCAAAAAACACGTAGTTGTAGGGGTAATGAATCTGCCCCCTGGTTCAATGATACACTGAAAAACCTGAAGCAGGGATGTAAACAAGCTGAAAGAAGGTGGAGACGGGATTATAAGGAAGCCTTTAAGGAGGTGTGGAAAACAAGGTTTTAGAATACAAGAACCTGATTAAGAAATCTAAGGCAGAATACTATTACTCCTTGATTTGTAACTCCACCAACAGCTCCAGGAGCATTTTTAATATATTGAATAGTGTTACTAACCCTGAGTGCTCCAAGAATGCTATTGTCCTGTCCCAAGAACTCTGCGAGAATCTTGCCGAATTTTTTAAGGAAGAAATTGAACAAATCATTAGGGATTTGGAAGTTTCTCCTGAATCTGATCTTCCCCTTGATACAAGACTTGGGTCTCCAGTGGACAGGATGCTTGTGCCAGCTGGGGTACCGAAGGAACTATTACTTGAGTTCCCACTCCTTACGCACAAGGCCTTTAAGGGGCTAGCCAGAGGGATTTCCTCTGGGTCTCCTTTGGACCCTATGAAACACAAAATTTGGAAGGAATATGAGGAGAAATTATTTCCTTCACTTCGCCTAATATGCAACCAATCACTTGTTACTGGTATCGTTCCAGCTCAGTGGAAACGGGCGATGATATCTCCTTTACTGAAAAAGCCCTCTCTGGATCCGGATTGTTAAAAAAACTATAGACCCATCTCCTTGCTGCCTTTTCCAGCCAAGATTGTCGAGCGTCTGGTTAGTAACACTCTCTCCAATCATCTGGAACGTCACCAATTATTAGATGTTGATCAATTTGGTTTCTGGCCAGCCCATGGGACCGAAACAGCCTTAATCACCGCTATGGACGAGCTTCAGAGGCGTGCAGACAGGAGGCAGGGAGCGTTCCTGATCCTGCTAGATATGTCTGCCGCCTTTGATACGGTGAATCATAAAATCTTGTTGAATCGGCTGTTTGGGGCGGGGGTGAAAGGTACTGCGTTGTTGTGGTTTCAATCATTTTTGCAAGATAGGCAGCAGGCGGTGTCTCTGCCCCCTTTTCAATCAGCCTTCTCTCTAATATCTCATGGGGTTCCGCAGGTTTCCGCAATTAGTCCCATACTTTTTGACTTGTATCTTAGACCTCTGATTTCACTCATCAAAAGCTTCAACATCAGGATTGTAAACTATGCTGACGACACGCAGATGATCCTCTCCATGGAGGGAGAGGATTCAACATCTGTGGAGGTTTTCCACAATTGTCTGCGTGATACGTCACAATGGCTAAAGGACAACTCCCTCCAGTTTAATGCGGGGAAGACAGAGGTGCTCTTTAGCGCCGGGACTAAGATCACCCGGCCATTTCCTGATAACTTTTGGCCTCCTGAAACAGGGTAATAAACAACAAAGGTCCTAGTTCTCATGGCAATTTTCATTTGCTGCACTGTAAACATCCATGGTCAAAATTTGTTATCCAAGGGATCTCTTTAGTCTCAAGAGAGTCCTAAGATGTTTCAATCTATTGCCTCCTTAAAACAACAACCTCTCTGATTGATACATACAGGACAGCACAGACAAAAAATGTGTGAAAAGCGAGATGGCACCTCACGGGCGCACCACCAATGGGACCCCTGGTTGGTACTCACCAGGATGGCCCTGTTCTCATCATCGGTGCCATCAAGCTAAAACCAAAAAACGTGTCTCGAACCTCAAAAATAAAAAGACAGTGAATGGTGCAGTGGACACAACTTATATGTGACAAAACTAACAACATTTAACATATAAGTCACTGGGCAACTGGGACCATAAACTTTACTTTTTTTCCCTTCTCTGTTGCAAAACAGTGAACACACATATACTAAAAAAGAAGAGAGTAAATACTACCTATCGATTCACTCTCTACTCTACTCACAGCCTGTGAGTAGAGAGTGAATCGATAGGTAGTATTTACTCTCTTCTTTTTTAGTATATGTGTGTTCACTGTTTTGCAACAGAGAAGGGAAAAAAAGTAAAGTTTATGGTCCCAGTTGCCCAGTGACTTATATGTTAAATGTTGTTAGTTTTGTCACATATAAGTTGTGTCCACTGCACCATTCACTGTCTTTTTATTTTTGAGGTTCGAGACACGTTTTTTGGTTTTAGCTTGATGGCACCGATGATGAGAACAGGGCCATCCTGGTGAGTACCAACCAGGGGTCCCATTGGTGGTGCGCCCGTGAGGTGCCATCTCGCTTTTCACACATTTTTTGTCTGTGCTGTCCTGTATGTATCAATCAGAGAGGTTGTTGTTTTAAGGAGGCAATAGATTGAAACATCTTAGGACTCTCTTGAGACTAAAGAGATCCCTTGGATAACAAATTTTGACCATGGATGTTTACAGTGCAGCAAATGAAAATTGCCATGAGAACTAGGACCTTTGTTGTTTATTAGCTTTCAGAGTGGAGGGCGTCCTAGTTCTGTTTGTCTTTCCCTCTAGACTCCCATTTTTGTAGTGCTCCTGAAACAGGGACCAAAGTACAGCCTGTGGATTCAGTCCGCAATCTAGGGGTCATGTTAGACCAAAGGCTTAGTATGGAGACGCATGTAAAAAAGACGACCGCCTGTTGCTTCGCCATCTTACGCTCCCTGAGGAAAGTCTTGCCTCTTTTACCATTCCAGGCTCGAGTTCAAGTGGTGAGGTGTACTATCCTCAGCAGGCTGGACTATTGCAATTCCCTTTTGCTGGGGTCCCCTGGGTTCTTGCTGGATAGGCTCCAAAGGGTACAATCAGTGACTGCTAGGTTGGCTCTGGGGCTTCCGAGAAGAGCACATGGGCCGTCCACTCTCGGCAAACTGCACTGGTTACCGGTGAGACAGAGGATACAATTTAAGGCCCTCTGTATAGTTTTTAGGGCTCTCCATTGAACTGTCCCGGCCTCCTTGCAATCGAAATTTGCCTCGTATATTCCAACTAGGCAGCTTTGTTCCTCTATGGCCAAGCTGGTAAGGGTTCCCAGTTTTAGGAAGGTCAGAGCTGGGGGCAGATCCTTCGAGGTGGCAGCTGCCAACCTCTGGAATCTGCTCCCGTTTGAGATTAGGCAAACTACTGAACTTCTTCAGTTCAGGAGAATGATTAAAACTTGGTTATTTCCCAAGGTAACTGTCTGAAAGTTCACGCCCTCTCGGTCACTGTCCGCTTCTTCTGTACAGGTCAGCGCCAGGATGCCTGCAAGATGACAGTGCGCTTAATAAGTGTTTTAAATAATAAATAAGGCTACCTGTTCTCCATAGGCCAGAATGGGCAGTTAGATTATTACACTTCATCATCCTAACTGACTCAGGGAACATGGTAGAAATTCGAGTTTAGTATGCCTGAACTCAGAATACTATTAACATTCTGTGTTTGAAAATACCACTTTTAGAAAGTAGGAATTTTCTTGTCTTACTATCCAGGCCTGCCTCTGCTAGGTTGTATATTCCTTGTCTGGAGTTTGAGTGACAGGGCTGGGGGATTCCAAGAGACAGGATGAGTCAGCCCAGTGGTGAATAGAGGGCTGTGCCTTTTCTCCACAATGCTGGCTCCACCTCCTGCGGGGCGTCTGATGTTTCTGCCCTGCGAAAGGAAATAAGGAGTCATGTAACCAGAGTGTTCCCGAACTGGTTTGGACTAGGGAAAGGCCCCTCTGCCCTCAGAGGACAAAGGATTTTGGGGTATAAATACCCCGATTCAAAGAAATTAGATCACTTTTGGAGTACAAGAAGAAACCTTTGCTGAGGAGAGGAACCTGAAGAAACTGAGGAGAGACTATTCATAAGCTGAAGTGCTGCTTGGGGTATTGGCCTGCAGTGGTTGCCTGACTGCCAAAGAAAGGAGAAAGGACTTTGTGTGCAATTTATTCAACTTGTGAAGGATCTCCAAGCGCTTGGAAAAGAGCTTGCCCCCAAACTCTCAGGACCAGTAAACTTCACAAGCCTTTGTGGATTGCTGCTGGGAACGCTGTTTCAGTGGCTGCAGAGGCAGGGAGCTGTGACAGACTCTCGCGACTAGCCCGGTGTCCTGTATGCACCGCATCGAACAACGTCTGCATCCGCAACGTAAGCTCTGAGCTCACTGACCCCATCCTGACGCCGTCACCGAATCGTTGCCTGCACTGTAACCGGTGGACACCGCAACGTGCAACGCCTCGCTACACCGACTCGTACTGGCCTGCCAGACGGAGTCACTGTTGCTGACTTTGAGTCCTGTAAACGCATTGGAGTTGGGCACCGCTCACACGCTTCGCGACGCACCACCCGACTTGTACTGCTGTCCGGACTGATCGACGCCAGCTCCTGAACTCTGGCTCTGTCGCCACACCAGAAGCTGCAAACACCGCAATGAAGCACCATCTTGTCATGCAACATTCGCCTCGGAACCACCGACTCTGTCAAAGGGCTGCTGCCTGCACCGCATCTAGGGACAAATCCTCCTGCAACGCTATCTTTTCTGCAACGCGACGAACGCCAAAACCGGCTTGCATGCCTGTGCCTGCCGCATCAAGTAAAGGTACTATGAACGAGTCTGTCTACACTATCAACGTGGTCCGCTGGAATTGTTAGACTCTGTGTTATTCTATCAATGCTGTAGACGGACAGGGTTACTGACTCCCACAGAACTCTGATTTATGCATTGTTTTTAACAAGAACTTTTATTTTGCAATAGCATCATGGATTATTTTTGTTGGTCATGGTCTTGTGGTAAATCTATATCAAAGATACCTATTTTTATAAATACACAACCTGTGTGGCATCCATGAGTCGTGTTGTCACTGGATCTTTGTGTGTGTTCACAAATGCTTTACACACTGCCTCTGAGATAAGCCTGTATGCTCGTGCCAAGCTACCAAGGGGGTGAGCAGGGGTTATTCTAGGAGTGTACCCCCTTACCCTAGAGTAGAGGGTCCCTCTATTCATCACAAGAACTTACCTGTGCCAACTAGAGACCCCCATTTCTAACACCAGCCAAGCACAGTTTCCTCACACTTTCAGGTCTTATCTGTTGTTGGGAGAACTCCTTTTCTTCTGCTACCCTTCCATGCACTACAAGCCCAGCTTGTGTGTTCGGTGCCATGTGTGTTCAGCTTCAGCGACCATCTTTTTTTTTTTAACATAGTTTCCTGCACGTCACTGTCTAATCTCCACGCAGCTGATTCTCACCCTCACCGAAGAACCTACAGCCGCTATGAGCAGCTTCCACGACGAGATAAAGGCAGTTGCCATCTGGATGAAGGAGAGCTGCCTCAAACTCAACTCCGACAAAACTGAAGTCCTCATCCTGGGTTCCACTCCCTCCACACCAGATGACTCTTGGTGGCCAGCAGCAGCACTCAGAACCACCCCACGCTCACCAACCAAGCATGCAACCTCAGCATCTTCCTCAACTCCTCGCTATCTTTGAACCGTGAAATCAATTCCGTACCATCCTCCTGCTTCCATACGCTCCACCTGCTCCTAAAGATCTTCAATTAGATCCCCACAGAGTCCAGGAAAATGTTCACCCAGGCACTCCTCAGCAGCAAGCTTGACTATGGCAACATACTCTATGCCGGTACAACCCAACAACACCAAAAGAAATTGCATTGCACTCAGAACGCCTCCTCCAGACTTATTCTTGAGATCCCTGGGTAAAAGCCACATCTTCAGTCTCCTGTGAGACCGCCACTGGCTTACGATCGACAGAAAAATCACCTTTAAGATCCTCATGCATGCCTACAAACCTGTTTAATGCTCAGAGTGAAAAACATTTATTGTGATCCTTATCAGCTGTTTTCCTTTGCAGTGAGTTTAAATGTGTGGTACAACCTCCTGCCCTGCTCTTCTGCACATGCTTGAAGCCATGAACACCCTTATGCTGCATATAGGTGGTACTCCTCTCGCTTTGAAACACAAAAATGAGTTTCTGGACCTGCTTCAACAGCGCCACAGAAATGAGGACACCTCAAAACGATCTCGCATAAAGCATTTGATTTAAAAAAAAAAAATATTAAGGCAGTGTCGTGGTAACAAATTAAATGGGAGCTGTAACTGCTGTTTCCCCCAAAAAATGGACATTTGACTCATTAACAGAAAAAAGACTCACAAACTCAAAAATCCACAAGCAAGAATGATTTATTTATTTATATATGTTTGGTCACATTACACGTCTTTGGTCCACTCACATGGATTTATCTGCCTCACTTTGGTGTAGGGGCCTCCATCTGAATATGATGAACCCCATCCCTTCCCTCTCACCACACTCCTCTCACACCGCCCACCTCCCTACAGTGTTCACTTCTCTTGCTCTGCTTCTGGCAGCTGCCTCCCTTCTCTCTTTCATCCTCTTCCTCTTATTACCTCTCTTTCTGTCTCTGTCTCCCTCCTCCTCAGTTGCTGAAAACTGTAACATCAACAAAGGGCTCTTACCCCCTCTTTCTTCTCCTTTCCTTTATATGTTCCCCTTTGAAATGGATACAAAAAAGTAAGAAACAAAGAAACACTTTTGCGTAAATATAATCTTTTCTGACATTTTTGTATTCCAAGGTGCAGATTTAGGTCAAAGACAAAAAAAGGTCAAAATACACCAAATAAATAAAAAACTAAATAAAGCAAGACAGAATGGTTGCAAAGTCGCCAGATTGGTTTTATTCACAGCTACAAAAATTAGGGAAACTTTACAGAGTTTGTCAGTGAAGCACTACTTTGGTTTTCTCGTCTTTCTTTGAACAACATTATTTTCCCCGGGTGAGGAAGTGCACCATTCCTGGAGGTACTGCAATGCCTGGTTGATGCGTAGAGTGGGAAATGTTTAATGTGATCCTTACCAGCTGTTTTCCTTATTTTAGTTTATAAAATGTGTACCGTGGCTCTATGTTCAGGGATGCAGTCTTTTCAAACCATATGTTTTTTAAGAATATAAGCAAGGGACATTGAAATGGGTCCCTTTGGGACCCTGTAGTCAAGTTCCTAACTTTTTAGACAAAAACAATGATTAATTTCTGTATAATAAGTGATGTTACGTTAAATACCTTGGACCATCTATAGGAGCGAAGTAGATGTTTGTGGCCCATACCTTTTATTAATATTTAACAATCGATGCTTCGTTGTAGGCTGTAAGTTGTAAGCGCTATATAAAAAAAATATTCTGGATGGAGCACCAATCACTCCTTCTTGGGGAGGAAATGAAATTATCCCGATATATAAAAAGGGATCTCCAGCTGATCCCCGCAACAACAGGCCCATTAATCCAAATGACTGTTCCCCCAAAATATATAGTAGCATACTAATAAATCAGTTGCATTTATGGGAAATAGCTTGCTTAATCTTCCCAAAGGCCCCCAGCACCGGGAGACCTCCCCAAAGGTAGCTGTGCGCTTTATAAATGCTGGTATTATCGATGTGAAAAAACATAAATTCTGTCACCCCTCCAGGAAGGGTTGAGGGAGGGTATTAGTACAGTGGACCATGTCTTCAGGATTCAATTAATTTTCTGGAAGACGGTGGTCCTAAGTAAAGGCATCCTTTACATTATATTCGACGACTTACGTTCGGAGTTTGATTCAGTACCCTGTATGAAACTATGTCAGGTTCTGGCAGATTTGGGTGTTCCTGGTGACCTGTTGATTTTATTAATTAGATTACAGAGCTGTAATTTTGCACAAGTCTGCTGTGGGTCTAGAGGCGAACTAACAGACCCCTTCCCTGTGGATCGGGGGGGGAGGGAAGTAAGGCAGGGCTGCGTCCTTGCCTCACCCTTTTCTTCATGTGCTACATTGATTTTAGTGCGGTGTTTGATAGCATCGAGAGAGACAGACTCTGGGGGAAACTGGCACAATGGGGAATACCGCAGCCAACATTAAGTATGCTGAAGCTTCTTCACTCTGATACCTGGGTGCAGGTGAAATTAGGAGGCGGCACACATCTGTCATCTAAAGTCTGTACCATCAAAGGATTCAAGCAAGGGTGAGTGCTTGCCCCAATATTGTTCATTCTGTACATGGCGAATCTATCAGGCATACTAAACACATGCAACTTTAACTCCCTGAGGCTGGGAGAGAAATCTCCGAGTAACCTTCTGTACGCAGATTATGTTGTGCTACTGAGCCATACCTACATTGGCCTCCAGCAGCTACTGAATCAAATGCATAGGTAAGCCACGGAAAACAAACGAAAAATAAATTTGAGCAAAACACGCACCATGTCGATAAACCTACTCAAAAAGCTTCAGAAGTCTTGGACACTGGGCGGTCAAAAAATAGAGCCTGCATCCATCTACAAATATTTGGGAGTCATCTTTGACCGAGACGGTTCATTTTCACAGCAAAAGCAGGAAGCAAAAAGGAGAGGGTCTTGCATTGCCGCCACATTAAAAAGTATAGCCAACCAACTAACGGGACCAATTCTGACTCCTTATCTGAAAGTCATCCAGGCTAAGTTACTACCTTCCATCTGCTACGGCAGTGAGGCACTATGTGGGGGAGACTTTAAGAACCTGGACACAATCCAGACAAAAGCCTACAGAACAATGTTTTCGCTCCCGTCCTACACATCGCCCGCCCAACTCAGGTTGGAATTTGGATTACAAAAACAAGCCCTTGCAAGACAGGGTGCTTATATTATCTGCTGCCACAAACTCCGTTCTGCTACTACTAACACTCTAAACTTGCTGTTATGGCAAGACATCCAAAGCAGGGACGGATCTCAGGCAAGAACTTATCTGAAGGCAGCCTTGGGGGCCACTAACCTATCAGCGATCAAATCTCTTTCACTATTAGAGGACAAAGAGACATTTGCCAAAAGAAATCATGCATGATTGATTTTAAACTCATATAAATCCCTGACACCACTTAAGGCAACAAAACTGAAGTTCTTGAAACACAGACCAGGGGTCTTACCCACCAGAGAGCATTTTCCACCATGGCTCAGGAGCAACGGCCATGATGCCTGCATCCTTTGTAACACAGAGAAGGGTGACATACTCCATATGACCTGTCTCTGCCAAGAGCTGCAGCCAGCCCGCCAACAGCTCTTAAAGGACCAGCTCAAGCAGATAGGAACTCGCACTAGAAGGCAAGCGGTGCTGGCTTGCCTGAACCCTGCAAACACGAAACTGAACTGCAGATATGTAAAGTTCCTTGCGATAATCGAGCAAAAACTGTTAAAAAAACATTCCGAACATTGACATAGGAAATATATAGACGCTAATTAGAACTCAAGGAAACATGCTCTCCTGCCTTAAGAGAAATTTTCCTGGTCATTAGATCGGGCTTTTTATTGTTTGCTCTTTTAATGATGACTTAATGAATCAATTTTCTTATGATATTTTAAAACCTTTTTTGTAAAATGTTTGCACTGGTTTTAATTAGCTATGCATAATAAATTTACCTTACCTTACCTTACCTTTTCTCCCTTTATGTAAATAATTTGATTTCCTACTTGAATAATTGGGATTGAGATGCGCCAAGGCTGGCTAATGCTGAGATCCCAGCTTTGATGTTTAAGAATGGTGCCCTCTTCATATCTAAAACACAGATGGAGTTGCAAAAACATATTTGTAGTTTTGAAAGAGTTTGCACCCAGAGGGGTCTAGAGATTAATGTAGACAAAATAAAGTATATGATTTTAAATCCTGATCACTCCACTCAAGCCAATCCTAAGCTCAGTGGTGTCCCCTTAAATCGTGTTCGTCTTTTGCCCTATTTGCCCAACATAATGGGGTATTGTTAAGAGCACAAAATACCTCACACTTCTGCCCAAGTTTCCCCTGCAATCTAAATGTATAATATGCAGGCACTAGGAGCTGCATTGTATGGGACCAAGCTATGGGGGTTAAAGGATATTTCCGTTTTGTTAGTGAGTGAGAGCTGCTTCCTATGCCAGCTATTGGGATTACCTAATAGTACACCACTACTTTGAGAGGCAGTGGAGACGGTCCCATGATATTGGTGATAAGGAAAAATATAAGATTATACTTGCCCAATAACACAAAAATATTAAAATTCCACGGAAGACTTTCATCGCATTGCAGTTAACCCAGGCTGGGAGTGCCCGACAAGTATTGAACCAGATCCTTAAGACCTTTACAAACCCTAAAGCGTGTGATTTGGAGTAATCTCTTTCCAAAGCCTTATGTGACATAATTGGGGAATATTTGGAACAGAAAATAGAGGCTATCTATGATAAAACCATTACCGCTAGCAATTTGAGTCCAGTCACAACTCATGAACATCTTCCAGACATAAAGGGGACACCTTCGACTAGCTTCCCTCTTCTGACTTGTGAAGAGGTGGAAGCCTTATTACATACTGCCAGATGAGGCTACCCCCTTAGTGTTGTACCAGCCAAAATATCAGCGAGGCTCTCAAAACAACTGTCTGCCCCTATTTGTTCCCTTTTGAATGCATACCTACAGAATGGAAGACAGCACAGGTCATCCCACTACCTAAAAACACCAAGGCCTCCTTGAAAGATCTATATAACCTGCGACCTATATATAGCCTTCTGCTCCTGAGCAAAATGTTGGGAAAACAAATCAACATACATCTATCAGCCTATGTCAAAGAGTCAAACTGCCTGGGAGTGTCACAATCAGGCTTTAGGCCTAAATATAGTATGGAGATAGCCCTGGTGGCAGTCACAGACAATATTAGGCTATCATTAGATAGAGGACAATCCACTTTATTGGTGCTTTTAGACCTCTCGGCGGCCTTCAACACTGTAAACCATCAAAGTTTGCTCAGAAGATTAGAGGAGTCTGGGCTGAAAGGAAAGGCACTGCAGTGGATGACGATCTTCCTCTCTGACCGCTCCCAGACAGTTAGCTTGGGTCCGTATATGTCCAAGTCTAAGAAGTTGTCCAAGGGAGTACCACAGGGATCTTGTTTAAGCCCTACTTTATTCAACATCTACACTGCTCCCTTGGCCAACCTTATGAGGACATTTGGATTTCTTCCGATATCTTATGCGAATGACACACAGCTTACCTTCTCCTTTGATAAACACCCCATTACAGCTCAGACTAACTTCTCTGCCGGCATGCTAGCAATATTTCAGTGGATGAGTGCCAAATATCTCCAACTAAATGCCGGGAAAACAGAGATAATGTTTTTTGGAGAAGCAGCCTTGTTGTGGACACCAGAATGGAGGCCCAGGGAGCTAGGCGCCCACCCTGCCCGAAGGCATCAGTAAAGAATCTTGGGGTGCGCATCGAATAGAGCTTAAACATGAAGGAGCAGGTGTCTCAAATGGTTAGCTCATGCTTTCATGTATTAAGCCTTTTGAGGCGTGTGTTTCCGGTTCTTCCTGATCACACACGGAAGACCCTTGTCCAGTCTTTCGTCATAAGTCGACTTGACTATTGTAATGCCTTACTGATATCGGCCAATGAGGCAGCGCTGGATAGTTTGCAGCTGATGCAGAACACAGCAGCGCGTCTGGTATTGAATGCCCCCTATGCCCCATCTAACTTGCTACTGCGGAAACTGCACTGGCTTCCGGTGCGCAAGCAAATCGTATTTAAGGTCTGCTGCATTACTCACAAGGCAGTATATGGCAACGGGCCAACATACTTGACGGAGAAGCTGAGTCATTACACTCCTCTTAGAGACCTGCGATCCAGCTCAAAATCACTTCTCAAAGTACCGCGCATCTACAAAGCTAGGACCAGGGGGAGGGCCTTTTCCTACCTTGCCCCTCGGAACTGGAATTCGCTCCTGTTAACACTGAGGCAGTGCACGGACTACCTCCGCTTCAGAAGGTCCTTGAAAACATGTTTAAACTAGATGGCTCCCTCAGCATTGGCTTTTTCCCCTATTTGCCCTCAAGTACGGAGATACCCCTTCGGGGGTGATTCGAGTGCTAGATAAGCAAATACATAAAAATAAATAAATACTTCTCCTTAGACTAGACCTGGGAGTTAGGCCTATCACTGAGGGGGTGGGAATTAGGCTCATGCATTTCTGGAGACGGATTTGGGTGTCTCCAGAACTGCTCTCCTATCGAGCTGGCCTTAAAGAAGGGCTGGGGATTCCAGGGTCTGGAAGCATTCCTTGGATAAAATATATATAAGATACTTTGATCAAGGAAGAGTGTCACTATCTATTAACAAAACCGTAGGTCCCCCTGACAGTTATTAAAACCCTGTTAAAGTGGAGATACTGCCTGTTGTGAGAGATGTGGCACTTGAGGGATAAGCTGGGCAGGAGTTGTGGTTCTGGGCTAGTTGGGTCCTGGGAATGGTGTTCTTCATTTGCGGGCGACTGCATGCTAATATTGGTGGTCCATAAATACAGTGTGGGGAGGTTTTGTTTCCTTATCATTTCAGTTTTTGTATAATGTTTATGTAAAATGTCAACGCAACATGTTTTGTGCAATATGTGGCAGGTTGTCTCTGGGTTACAGAGCTCTGCATTGCTTGTGACAATTGACGAAATAAAATTTGTTCATAAAAAAAAGTGGAGATACTGGCAACATAAAATGCATCAACCTCTGGCATTCTCCTCTTATTACACTCTGCCCGATTCTTTACTTAAATCAAGGTATCTTCAATTTTTAGATGAAATAGAGCTTCCTTTGTCCCAACAGATGTATATGCAATTTAGATACAGCACCTAACCAATTGACTCCTTTACTGGTAAATAGGCAAGTAAACAGAGCCCTGCAGGATATACCTGCCCTCGTTTTGGAGCAGATAGGGAATTAGCAGTGCCTGTTTTGTTCGTCTGCCCAGCTTATGTTAAAAGCAAGAAAAAGTGGATCATCCCTATCTGTCGGCTTTCAGGTGTTAAAGAAAGGCAAACTGCATATAGCAATTTAAAAACTAAGGTTAGGCAAGACTGGCTTTTGCTGTATCCCACTTTTTAATCATTCTATGGAGGACTAGGCTAAAGATGGGCCTTTAATTGGTTATTTGTTTTTTGTAGAAGTTTTTAGGTCCTAGGTAAGGAATTTCATAATTAATAACCAGTTTAGTTTGTTTTATGTATACTGTAACTATTTGCGTTTAATATTTTATGTAATATATCTTATTCTATGTAATTATATTTTGTTTCTACTTTTATTGCATATAGCCGAAATAAAGTTAATGAACTGAACAGAATAATAAGTGTGAAAATGTTAAGGTAATCATGTTGTTCTTGCTTTCATTTCACATGCTTTACCTAGATCCTGAATACTATGTCGGTCGGAATTGTCTCTGACCAACAACGTTTTAGTCGGCGGCTCTGCCCTCCTAATTATGATTGAACTGCACATAGTGTGGTCAGAAACTACCTTTTCTCAACGGGAGCTGGTGCGGCAGGCGGAAACTGCCCACAGCAGATCCTCCCATTGAGAAATGGGAGTTTGTGAGCATCCCTGTACTGTGTGGCAGGAACCGGCTACGGAGGGCCAGGGGGGTGGGGGCCCTGCTTGGGAGCCCCAATGAAACTGATATAATCCCGACAGCGGAAACACCATCCTTAAGGGATTATGAGGAGTTGTTGAGCAAGCAACGGGTTCCATGAATCCGTCGGAAGGCATCATTCAGTCCATCCAACTGCTACCTCCGACTGTACGCATCCTAATGCATCGGTTGGAATGCAGCAGTTGATGCGGTTCGGACCACAACCGACAAGCCGTCGGTTGCAGTCCAAAACGCATCATAATCAGGCCCTTAATTTTCCATTAACTATGAGTGTTTGCTTTTTTCCAGAATGTTGTTACTTTTTTTTAGGCAGCATATTACTCTTGTCTCCCCTCCCTCAAAACCTATTTCCCATTTTCTGGTTCTCCAGCGCGGCAAGATCAAATGAATGGCAGTAGCGCTAAGCATATATGGTCACTCCACTGCAAATAAAAAACAAAAGTTTACAATTTTTCAATGCCAAGAGTTCAAACTTTCACAAAGGCGGGACCGATTGCATTGTAAATGCTTTTTAATTATTGCTGCACTGCAGCTCCTTATTGTAGGCATGTCATTATGGTATTTCAATATCATGACTTTTTTATTTTCATATAATGTCAGTTTCGATGTGTTTCTTCTTTTGCATGTAAGGCCACTCTCTCTAACAACAACCCCCCAGCATCTTATCCTGCTATGCTCTGTTTTTTTCAGGGAGTAGGGTGCACAGCTTTGCTGGTAGCTGTGGCTGCTAACAAGCTGGAGTTTACAAAGGCGGAGAAACATGTGCATAACTTCATGCTGGACATACACTACATGAAACAGGTAGGAATGTGTAAGTAACCTGGTGTCTATGACATAGCTTGCTTTAGAATTTTAGCATTACCAACAAGGTGAATTTGAAATAGGTAATCACCACACTCCTTTAGAGCAGCGCAGTATTTTTATGCCACAGCAGTTGTGTTTCGCCATTTGGAATCTTTCTGTTCTACCTGTAGACTAAATGGTTATTTTGTTGTTCTTCGAATGGTAATATAGAATGCAGCAATCAGGAATTACCAAGTGACAAGCAGGGACCCTCTCCTCTAGTCAGGGCAAGGGAATTACTCTCTCAAAATAATCCCTTCTCTCCCTCTAGGCGGCGTGGCGCGAGCAGTCAAGGCTTATTTCAGAGGCGATGTAAGTTAAGCAGTTGTGACCACATACAGTAACCCAGTGACAACACTACAAATGGACACCACACAGGTTTTATATAAAAAATAAGTGTACTTTATCTAGAGTTATCACAAGACCAATAAACGACAAATAGAATCCACAGTACTATTAAGTTTCAAGAGTTCAGGTAAAAAAGGCTTAATTCAAGGTTCTGTGCGAGTCTGTAGCCTTGTCCGGCTACAGCGTTGCTGATAAGAACACAGTCTAGCAAATCCAGCAGACCGCATCAGTACGGGCTCACTCAATGGTCGACAGACTCAGTTACAGTACCTTTTACTTGGGACAGCCGGGACGGATGTGCGAGCCGGTTCCGGTGATCGTCACGGTGCAGAAAGGTAGCGTTGCAGGATGCGTTGTCTCTTGATGCGGTGCAGGCAGCGGCCCGTTGACAGAGTCATGGGATCCAAGGCTTGAGTTGCAGGGCTTAACGGTGCTTCGATGCGCTGCTTGCAGCTTGCGGTGCGGCAAACGAGTCGGAGTTCGAGAGCTAGCGTCGGTCAGTCCGGACAGCGGTGCGAGTCAGGCGGTGCGTCGCAAAGCATGCGTGCGGCCACAGGACTCGAAGTCAGCAGCAGTGACCACGTCGGTCAGACCAGTTCGATTCGTGTAGCGTGACGTTGCACGTCGCGGTGTCCTTCCAGTCGCGGTCCAGGCTACGGCTCGTTGACGGAGTCGGTGAGCGCAGAGCTTACGTTGTTCGAGGAGGATGTTGCTTGGTGCGGTGCCTACAGGACACCGGGCCGGTCGTGAGAGTCGGTCACAGCTTCCTGCCTCTGTAGCCACTTGTTTCCAGCAGCAATTCACAAAGGCTGGTGAAGTCCACTGGTCCTGGGACTTCGGTCAGGGGGCAAGCTCTATTCCAAGCCCTTGGAGATCTTTGCACAGTTTGAAAGAAAAGTCCAAAGTTCTTTCTCCTCTCTTTGGCAGTCAGGCAACCACTGCAGGCCAATCCCCCAAGCAGCACTTCAGCTTGGGAATAGTCTCTCCTCAGTTTCTTCAGGTTCCTTCTCCTCAGCAGAGGTTTCGTCTTGTAAGTCCAGAAGTGATCTAATTTCATGTGATCAGGGTCCCAATACTCATACCCCTAAATCCTTTGTTCTTTGAGGGGAGAGGGGCCTGTGTCCAGTTCAAGCCAGTTCTGAAGTACTCTGTTTACCAGACTTCTCCTTTCCTTTCACTACGCAGGACAGGCACATCAGACGCCCCACAGGAGGTTGAGCCTGCATTATGGAAGGCAAGTACAGTCCAGGAGCACTTTGTTGACAGTCTTCCTTCTCTTCTTTCAGTGTGCAGGGCAGAGACATCAGACACACCACAGGGGGTGGAGCCAGCATTGTAGAGGGAAGGCCCAGCCCTATTCAGGTCCCAGGTGCAACTCTTCCCTCCCATCTAGATGCAGATCTCCCTATTCACCACCGGGCTGCCCCAGCCTGTCTCCTGGAATTCCCCAGCCCTGTCACACACAAACCCAGACAAGGAATACACAACCTCGCAGAGGCAGGCTCAAATGGTTAGGAAAGCAAATACCTACTTTCTAAAAGTGGTATTTGCAAACACAAAATATTAAAATAAACTTCACTAAAAGATGTATTTTATTATTCTGAGTCCAGGCATACTAAACTCGAATTTCTACCATGTTCTCTGAGCCTGCTAGGATTATAAAGTATAATAATTTTAACAGCCCATTCTGGCCTATGGAGAACAGGTAGCCTTGCAATAGTGAAACAAGAAAATGGGAAAATGGCTGTAATTCATTATTAGGACATGCCATACACATCAGGGCTTGTCCTACCTTATACTTTACAATGCACCCTGCCCTTGGGCCTACCATGGGGGTTTCTAATATGAAGAATAGGGAAGGTTTAGGGACTGGCAAGTGGGTGCACTTGCTCAGTCAGCATGACAGTACCAGAATGCACGCAGGCTCTGCAATGGCAGACCTTAGACACATTTTACAAGGCCGCTTCTGTGGGTGGCACAAACAATGCTGCAAGCCCACTAGCAGCATTTGGATTTACACACCCTGGGCACACTCAGTGCACTGTACTAGGGTCTGACAAGTAAACCAAACATCCAATCATGGAACCACTAATCAATACATCAATTTACAGTAGGGAGCACTCACACTGTGGCACTGGACAGAAGTGGCACAGTGCCCAAAGCATCTAACACCAGCAAAAACACATGAGGCAACAGAAAAAAATGGAAGGGAGACCCACGCCAATGGTGCCAGGTCTAACATATGTCCTCTCCAGCTGAAATGCGGTGAGAACTACCCTACCTCCTGGGAGTTCTCATCACTAAGGCAGAAAAATCTGGACAGACCATCAGCGTTGGCGTGTTCTGTACCAGGGCGGTGTTTCACCGTAAAGTCCATGCCCTGTACGGAAATGGACCACCTCAACAGCTTTGGATTCTCAACCCTTCCCGGCATCAACCATCTGAGGGGCCTGTGGTCTGTCTGAACCCGGAAGTGAGTCCCAAACAGGTATGGTCTCAGCTTCTTCAGTGCCCAGACCACAGTAAATGCCTCACGCTCAATAGCACTCCACCTCTGTTCCCATGGAAGTAACCTCCTAATGATGAAGGCTACAGGTTGATCTAGGCCCTCTTCATTCATCTGTGACAAAACAGCCCCCACACCATGTTCTGAAGCGTCTGTTTGAACGATGAACTCTTTGGAGAAGTTGGGTGCCAGGAGCATGGGTGCCGTGCACATGGCAGCTTTCAGGGCCTCAAAAGCTTCCTGACAGGTGTCAGTCCAAATCACTTTCTTGGGCTGCTTCTTGGAAGTCAGCTCTGTCAAGGGTGCAACCATGTTGCCTTACCCCTTGACAAACCTCCTGTAGTACCCTGTGAGTCCTAAGAAGGCCCTCACCTCTGTCTGGGTTTTGGGGAGTTCCCAAGCCAGGATGGTTTCAATCTTGGGTTGTAGGGGCGCCACCTGGCCGCTCCCAACTTGGTGTCCCAAGTACACCACAGAACCCTGCCCGATCTGACACTTACTCTCCTTGATCGTGAGGCCTGCCTTCCGCAGTGCCAACAACACTTCCCATAGGTGGCGCGGATGTTCCTCCCAAGTGACACTGAACACTGCAATGTCATCCAGGTAGGCGGCACTGAACTCATCCAGTCCAACCAACACCTGGTTGACCAACCTCTGAAAGGTGGAAGGGGCATTCTTCATCCCAAAGGGCATAACACGGAACTGGAAATGCCCATCTGGTGTGGAGAATGCTAACCTCTCCTTTGGCCCATCAGTCAAGGCGATCTGCCAATACCCAGACATCAAGTCAAATGTGCTGAGGTACAGTGCAGCCCCTAACCGATCAATGAGCTCATCAGCTCTGGGGATGGGGTGCTCGTCGGTCTTCGTGACCAAATTGAGCCCTCGGTAGTCCACACAGAACCGGAGTTCGGGTGTGGCACCCGGCGCCGCAGCCTTTGAGACCAAGACCACTGGGCTGGCCTAAGGACTGCTGGAGGACTCAATCACCCCTAGTGCAAGCATCTTTGAGACCTCCTCTTTGATGCAAGCCCTTACCCTGTCAGTTACCCTGTAAGACTTGTGCTTCACAGATAAGCTGTCTCCTCTATCCACATCATGGACACACCAATCTGTGATACGGGGAACCAGGGAGAACAGATCAGAAAACTGTCCCAGCAACTGGCGGCAGTCAATCTGTTGCTCAGGGGTCAGGGTGGAAGAGAGGTTAACACCATCCACTGACCCATCTTGTTCTGTGACCGCCAGGAGGTCAGGAAGAGGCTCATTCCCCTCTTCCATTCCAGCAACTGTCGCCAAGAGCATGCCCACCTCAGACCTCTCTAAGTGGGGCTTAAGGCGGTTGACATGCAGGACCCTCAAGGGGTTCCTGGGAGACTGCAAGTCCACCAAGTAGGTAACTGGACTTTTGCGCTCCACAACCTCAAATGATCCGGTCCACTTATCCTGGAGCACACAGGGCTCCACTGGGGCCATGACCCACACTTTCTGACCAGGTTGAAGCTCCACCTGAGTGATATTCTGGTCATACCACTGCTTCATATCCTCCTGGCTGGCTTCCGGATTCGCCTCAGCAAGTTGCCTGAAACGCCTAGTCTGGTTCCTGAAGGCCAGCATGTAGCTATACACATCCTGGGGAGGTTTCCTGGGAGATTGCTCCCACCTTTCCTTGAACAGACTCAGAGGTCTTCTGACCGGGTGCCCATAGAGAAGCTCAAAGGGACTGAACCCTAGAGATTTCTGTGGCACCACCCGGTATGCAAACAACAAGAATGGTAAGAGGACATCCCACTTACGCCTCATGGGTTTCTCAAGACTCATAATCATTCCCTTCAGGGTTCGGTTGAACCTTTCAACCAATCCATTTCCTTGGGGGTGGTAAGGAGTGGTGAACTTGTAAGTTACCCCACACTCCTGCCACAGGGACTTCATGTACTTAGAAATGAAGTTGGTGCCCCGGTCAGACACAACCTCTCGAGGGAATCCTACTCGTGAGAAACTTCCCATCAGTGCTCGTCCAACCACGGGGGCAGTCACTGTCCTCGGAGGTATGGCTTCCGGGTACCAGGTGGCATGGTCCACCAAGACCAGGATTTACCTGTTGCCCATGGCTATCTTGGGGCCCCACAAATGTCAATCCACACCCACTCAAAGGGGGTACTGACCACAGGGAATGGCTGGAGAGGAGCCTTCTGCTTCCTCCCACTCTTTCCACTTGCCTGACAGTCTGACAGGTCCTGCAATGAGTGTAACTCTTGCACATTTGGGGCCAATGAAAGTGGGTGACAAGCCTCTCAAAGGTCTTGTCCTACCCCAAATGTCCTGCCAATGCCACATCATGAGCCAGCCCCAGTAGGAAGGCTCTGAAGCGCTGGGGTACCACCAGCACACGGGCTGACCCAGGCTCAGCAACCTTAGGCTCACTAGTAGATCCAATGTGACCCAGACTGATCACCTGCTGCCTGACTTGCACCCTGCTGCTGCAAGCCCTCAAGAGTAGGGCATTCTCTCTGCTCCCTGCAGAATTCTTCCCTGGGGGGGCCTCCTTCTTGCTGCCAATGGGTCAGCTCAGGCAGGTCCGCCAGTTCAGCTACCTGTTCCCCGGTAGGCTCCAGGGCATCCCCCTCCGGGTCTACCTCCTCCTGGGCCGTGGGAACTTCAGGGGCTGGTTTCCCGCACCCCTTCCCACTTCTCTCTAAGGCAGGTTCCTGGGCCTCCCTCTCAGGCTCCAGGTCCTCCTGAGCACTCCTACTGGCTGCCATTGACTGGGTGGTCACACACACCCAGTCAGGCAGACCCACCATCCTCAGGTGAGTACTCTTCTCCACCTTCTCCCAAGGGGAGCTCTCCAAATCGTTCCCCAACAAACAGTCAACAGGTATGGCAGGCCTCACAGCTACCTGAGGAGTACCAGAGACCCCCCCCCCCTCTCAAAGGGAATCTGAGCCCTTGGACAATGACTCTCTGTGTTGTCGGCGTTAACAACTCTGCAGAATGCATGTGGGACAACCTGATCTTGAGACACCAGGTGACACCTGATAGCTGTCACACTGGCTCCTGTGTCTCTCAGAGCCTCCATCTTTTGGCCATTGATGGTCACCCACTGCCCATATTTCTTAGTGTTGTTGGGCAGTTGGTTCTCTGGGACCACCTCACAGTCTCCTAAAGAGACAAGGGACATCTCTGTGGTACCCCACCCACCTTGGACTTCTACCTCCTCCCCAAATGCTACTCTAGCCATCTCCTGGGCGGGGCACCAGTGGGTGCTGGTTTACCAAACAGGTGGCACCTGGTATAATTCGGCCTATGACCCAGGTCCCCACATCTGTAACATTTTAGGGGTCCCTGTGGAACAGGATTACCTGTCGGGACCACTGGCTTTTTCTCAGGGGGAGGCTGGGAACCTTCCCTTGGTTCCCTTGGGAATTACTTTGGGGCCCTCTGCGGAACTCCCTCTGTTTACCCCTGCCCCCCACTCTTCTGCTGGGGACTTTGCCCATCTTTGGCTGAGTCACCCACGTGACCCTTGTGGACCCTGGCACTGACCCAGCGGTCCGCCTCCTAAGCAAGCTTCCTAGGGTTAGTCAGCTTGCCATCAATCAGGTGCTGGCGCAGCTCTGGAAAGCAATTTTCAGACAACTGTTCTCATGCAATCAAATCCAAGAGACCTTGTAAATCATTAACTTTGCTGCCCTTCACCCAACCACCCAATGCTCTTCAAAAGAAAGTGACATACTCTACCCAGGTACTACTTTCTATCTTCCTGCACTTCCTGAACCTCTGCCTATAGAGTTCAGGGGTCAAACCATACCTAGTCATGAGTGCCTCTTTCATGTGGCTATAGGAATTATGGACTCCAGAAGGCAAGTCCAACAGTGTGTCCCGCCTTCACTAAGGAACCTTCCCCACAACCCCGCTCCCTAATCTCTCTCAGGGACCCAGTGGGAAGACATGGCTACCGCATAGGCTCTGAACCACTGCATAATATCATCATTTTAAAAAAAAACTCCTTAACCACATCTTTGGGGATGTAAACTCTACCTTCCCCAGGTGCTGACGGCGTGCTGCTTCCAGAGGGAGTAATCTCTAGGCTCCTGGCTTTCAGATGTAACACCCTCAAAACTTTGTCATGCTCTAATTGCAATCTCTTTTCCTCTAGAGCCAGCTTCTTGCTTTCTAGCCCCCCAGTTTCCCATTCAATTTGAGCTTGGCCATCACCATTTTATGCACCCTGTTTTCTTTTCTGTCTGCCAACTCTTCTGGGGACAGACCTCGGGCAGAAACACTGCTACCCACTGGGGAGGGCGCACACCTCCTCTCAGGACCCAGTGGCCCACCAAGCTGCTCCTCTGCATCCTCAAAATTCACTAAATCCCCAGGGGCATTCCTTGATTCCATCCAGGCCCTCAGCGCCTTGTGCTATTTCTCCTTTTTGGAGATTCCAGCCACGGAAATGTTTTTGCAGAAGCTCTTGAGCTGGTTGTTGGTGTAGCTTTCTAGTTTCTCTTCCTCCCAATCACAGTCAACATATGCAATGGATGCTGCCTTTTCCATTCTGGCTGATAATCACCTGTGAGGGTATCCTAGTGCTTAGCGGGTGTTTGTTGTTGGCCTTGAAGAGTCTTACTTAAAGAGCCAGGTCTTAAACTTCTTGCAGAATTTAGGAGGTGATGAGAAGGCTCTAATGTAGTGTGGAAGGCCGTTCCAACCTGTAGGTGCAAAGTATGAGAAAGCACTGCCTCCTACTCTGCTTTTGCGTATGTGCAGTGCATGTGAGAGTCCGACTGAGCGAGGTGCCAGGTGGGTTGATGGAGATCCACAAGGCTTTTGCGGTAGGAAGGACCTTCGACTATTCAGGTAGGCAGAAAATTTGAGCTCTAATCCCCAGATAAATCATTGAAGCATAAAGCTGTTTACCAAAGAACAAACCATGTACCTTTTGGAGAGCTATGACAAAGAAGACTCAAAACTACTTATGGGCAATTTTTTCGAATCATTAGCTCATGTAGGAGTGCATGCTGCACGAACAAAAAAGAGACAACTACAAGTTGGATTTGTGGCCCTGTATGTACTACTTGTAAATGACCACCAATCTGAATGGGCAATTTTTGAAGCATCTTTGCAGGCGCAGATTCCCCCCCCCCCCTATTTTTCTAGCCTGAAATATTACAGATATGTCAGTCCATCCATTTTCAACATACAATACCTACTTGTACTCAACATAAAATATGGTTGTGTACCCTCTATTTGATATCTTGGTGTAGAAGCCATATCCTCAGAATTCCACATAAGTTGGTGATTTGACTTTTCTGGTGTTCGTTCAGCGCACTGCTTATAACCTCAGACAACACATCACTATTGACATTCAATGACTCCATTCATACCTTCCTTAATCACATCTGAAATTGCAATATTGATAAAAGTGCTGTGCATGGTTGGGGTGCACATTATAGTTACTTTAGCGAAACATATTATAGTTACTTAACATAACTCAAACTGATGAATTCCAGCTCTTTTTAGTTTAAAACATTATGTTTTAACTGATATTGTTACCTAACTATAACGTCCCTTCAACTTTTGTTTTCTTCCCAAGGAATTCTAAGGTTTTCTAAAAAACATTAAAGTAAGTTATTATTACAATTCCTAACTATACATCACTTTAACCTTTGGTTTTTGAGTGACCAACTATATATACCTATACAATCACACAAAAAACAACCACACACACACACATATATATATATATATATATATATACTAATCCCCATGTTTAATTCTTCATCTGGACTAAGTCTCACCTCCTCGTACACTTCAACTATGTATTATAGCTCCTTGTATAGCCGTTGCTACCTCCCAAAATGGAAAGACACTCATCCCCTGGTCACTGACATCCCACTGGGGACTTTGGTAGGCGCGAATATGGCAGATCTTGAAAGACCCTTGAATCTGAAAGAGGTAGCGGATGCCGTTGGCAGACTACAATTGGGAAAAATGCCCAGAGCAGAGGGGTTCCCGATTAAATACTACTATTTCTAACCGGAGGCTGATGATCAAGCCCACTTCCCGAGGAGTTCCACCGGGCCACAATTGTAGTTCTCAAACAAATCAGGGAGACCCCCAGATGCTTGTCCCTCATAGTCCTATTTCCCTTAGTAATACGTAAATAAAATGTTTTGCAAAGATCCTGGCAAACCGCCTCCTAGAGCTGCTGTCCTCCCGGATCAACGTGGTTTTGAGTCCTGTCCAGAGCAATATTTACTGCATTTCCTCAGTACATATTGCTCAGGAACACCAACGGCACTTCAGAGACCCCGTGGACTGCTGATGGGCTTTGAGAAGACATTTGACTCACTGGACTGTAGATTTCTCTTTCGGACCCTTTTTTCGGTCTTTTGTGAAGGTGTTTTACTTTCACCCCCAAGCACAGGTCAGAGTTAATAGCATCTTGTCCTCCAACTTTACAATTCAGAGAGGTATCAGGCAGGGCTTCCCCCTTTCCCTGTCACTTTCTGCCTTGGTGAATGAGCCCCTAGTGGCTAGGGTTCGGCACAACACTCAAATTTGGGGATTCCAGTGGCAAAATTGTCCGGAAGACCGTTTTGACATATACACATATGACACCATATACACAGATGACAAGCTGCTTTTTCTCTTCCCGCCACACGTCATCGGCCCGGCTCCTCCAGATACTCCAGCTCTTTAGTAATGCTTCTGGGTTGGCCAACTGGACTAAATCACTCCTTGTCCAAATCCAGGATAGCTGGATGGTCATTGATTAGCAAGATTGTGTCCCTATCCATAGATTGAGCTTTCCCTACCTGGGTGTAATCATTGCCTTGGAACCCGAATTAAGCTGGCGCCTCAACTTGACACTGCTGTTGCTTCAGACACGCCGGGACCTGAACAAATGGGCTGCCCTCCCACTCAATGTCCTGGGCCGTATCACACTCTTCCAAATGATTGCACTTCTGAGATTTCTTTACACACTGTAGAACTTCCCTTTCTTTGGGCCCGATTACGATGGCGAGAATTCCGCGACCGCTGGGCCGGCAATGAGGACCACCGGCTTGGCGGTCGCGGATTTCCCGCCATCGTCCTGAATATTCCCACCACCAAATTAGGATGGCGGTGGGAATGGGAAAGGTACCGTGGCGGACAGAAAGACCGTCCGCCGTGGTCCCGCAAGGTGGTCCCTTTCTGCCCGCCTTGCGGGACCAGGTACTATGGGGCTAGGGAGGCGGTGCTGTGCAGGCACCACCTTGGGCATTATGATGCCTGTCTTTTGCGGCGGAGTTCCTGCCGCAAAAAGACATGCGGAAAATGCTTTTGGGGGCCCGTTGTGGGCCCCCATGGGGGTGGGGTGCTGCACGTGCACATTTGCATGTACAAGGTGGCAGGCACCGCACGGGGCCTGCCACGTTGTACATGCAAATGTAAAACATGTATTTTTATATAGTGGCGGGTGCCCTACCCGCCACAATGTAAACATACAGGTTGCGCCCGCCAGTGTGGCGAACACATCCTAATTCGTTTTGCAGGACCGCCGCACCTATGGTGGGCGGTCCCTTTTCCAGCAGCGATGGCGGACGGACTTTGTCCACCCGCCATCGTAATCGGAGAACAAGCCCCCAACAATAGCTCTTTGTAACTGTGTCTAGACACCCTACGATAGTGGGATGGAAATGGCTGACATTCAGTTGTACTACTGGGCCTCGCAGCTCCAAGCCTTTGGCGGAGCTGGGGTTCTAATGTTCTGCCCAAAAGTATCTCCCTTGGGCCAAAACGTATCCTGCATTTGTTGTTCAGCATCCTGAACCCCAGTTTCCTGCATGGGCCTTCGTGCATCACTCTCCTGTTCTGGCGGAGTGCCCTTCAACGTATTGGGTGGGACCATTGATTGACACAGGTGACTCCTCTATGGATTGGCAGATGGATACCCCAGGTCTGTAGCCTGAATGGGCTTGAACAATGGGACCATATAGGCATATCCACCTTGGGGACGTTTGGGAGGGCTTGCACATGAACACCTTTCAGGCCCTTCAAGAGGAATTCAATCTACATAGGTCCCAGTTCCACAGATATTTGCAGTTTCGGCATGCACTGCAGGATCCTATAGAGTACAGGCCCCTTGAGGCCCAAATGTTACTGGGGTAGCTGGGTCACATGGCATCTTGCGGACATTATAGTCCCTGGTCATGAACTCTGCTGTCCCCTTTCGGGCTCTTTTCGAGCTAAGAGGGAGGGATGGGTTGGCGAGCATGATGATGCCAACTAGAAAGATGTCAGGATGGCCCCATGTGAGCTGTCATTCTCTCTCACCAATGCCTGATCCAGCTGAAATGTCTATATGCTTCCTACCTCACCCCATGGCGCCTGAGGAGGATAGGAGCATTCCCTTCCCCCACATGCCCAAGAAGCACTAGCGCTGACAGCGACTTTTATCACATGAAATGGACGTGTCCGTTCATCTTCAAGACATTGTTGTATGCAGCTGGCTCTGTATATACTACATCAAAGTAAGGTATAGTTTGCACAGCATCCAGTGGATCCCCAGAGGTAGAGCAGACGCTAAAGTAGATATTACCTTACTCTCTTTTGTGGTAGTGTGGTTGAGCAGTCGGACTTATCAGAGGGTAGTGTTAAGTATTTGTTGTAAACAGTCAGGCAAGTAATGATGTCACACACTCAAAGAATGGATCCAGATCCATGGTTTGTATAAAAAGTTGTTACTTTGTTGTTTTTATTACTAGAACCAAGATTTACTCAGTAGCAGGTAAGTGATACTTTCAAAACAATAATATTTTGCGAGATACCGTGTGTACTGGTTTTGAAGAAGCATACAAGTTACTTTGCAGTAGATAAAATGGGTTGCAAGCTCCTTAGAATACTTGTAACTACATTAGATTACTTTCTAGTTGCTTTGTTTTACTTTGCTATTTTGGGGTGAAACAAACTATTTACGCAGTCTAGGCATCACAGTCCATCAGTAAGCAGGTTAACTCTGAGGAAGATACTAAGTTACTTTGTTGCAGTACAAAATAGCTTCAACACTTGGAAAAATTTTCAGAGCAAAACCCACCATACAATCCTATGGGAAAAAACATTTGCAAGTACAGTAACGATTTTGGTAACTGAGTTTTGGGGAGTATAACTAAGGTTCCCCAAGGTTCAGTTCAGCACTCCAGGTGCACCACCAGCTGCACTAGGGCATTTGGGTGCAGAGTGAAAGGGTGCCTTGTTAGCCATTAGGGCATCTCGTTGGGGGCTGCTCACGGAAGGCCACGAGGTTTTGGGAGGCAAGCTACTGGGTTTAAGGTAAGGGCAAAGGGAGTGCCAGGTCAGCACCAAGTCCTCCTCACCAGCAGCGCAGGGGCAACAGGGTGCAGGGTGTTTAGGCGGGGTCAGTAGCCCAATGCTTTCCTATGGGGGTTGCCGGTCAATGAAAAAGACTGCAGGCTGGAGCCAGAAGACTGGAAGAAGGGAACCAATGACTGGAGGGTGAAGTTGCAGAGCTGTTAGACACCAGGACGCCATCGGCTGGGAACCCCACGGCTCAGGAGCTGGCGATGCAGGGGTGTCTTTTTGTGTCAGGTTCTTCTCACCGGTTCCGGTCGGGTGTACCCTTTAGGAGGAGGCTGCAGGCATCGAGGAGAAGGTCAGAGGAGGTCATCCAATGCTGGATCCGAGGCCAGGATCACTGGGCAACCTCGCTGGGGTGTTGGGCCACTGGGACTCAGGCCGTGGGCGTAGGGTGGAGAGTGGTGAGGACTGGCTTGGGTGGTTGTTGGACAGGTTTTAGTGTCCTCGGGAGATCAGACTTCTTGTCAAGTCGAATCTGAATTCTGGGTTCATGGCTGCCCCCGGTGCGCCGCAAGGGTGGGGGCCAGTTTTGGGCCCCTGGGGGCCGTTTTTGTTACAGGGCTTTGCTGCAAAAACGGTCCTGTAACAAAATCGGCCGAAAACCGCGGTCGCACCACCAACCCCCCTGGGGGGTGGGGGGGGCAGCCGAGCACTTTGCCAGGGCCGGTTTTGATTCCCAGTCCAGCCGTGCAGGCTGTAATGGTAGTGGTACATGTTTGTGGTGAGAGGTCTCTGAGGGTGGCATAATACATGCTGCAGCCTTCAGAGGCCTTTACCTGGCTTCCATGCCCTTGGTACCATAGGTACCCTTTACAAGGAACTTACAGGTAGGCCAAAGTTGTGCCAATTGTGGAAATATTGGTGTAGGTCAGGGAAGGAACGCAGGCCCTGGGAACCTGATTGACCCGGGCACAGGGCAGACTCAGTTAAATTGCATCAGTGTTCTGGCAAAACATTAGGGGGCAACCATGCAGAAAGGTCACTTTCCTACAATTGTCCAATATTCTGGAGAGACCTATTGACTGCTCCCCCTGTGTTGCATTGCTGGGCATCCTGGAGGGTGTGGGAACACGCTCTGGTTGTCATTGGAATTGTGGTGTCTAACACAAAATGACATCCCATTGGGCATCCCTCTCACCGCCTGCCATTACTGTATGGTGCTCTATGATGGATTGGTGCACCAAGGCAGAAGAGCCTGTTTAAAATCCCACGACTGCGCCTGCAAAAAAAAAAAGAAGATTTGAATCTTCCAATTCTGATCAACTAGCAAACACCTTTTGGAATTGATCAAGACAAATGATCTGAAACTCTACTGGAATTTGGGGCCCGATGTAGGTAGCCCTTTACCGATCGAAATCAGCCGAAAATACCGATTTTCGGCCGTTTCCGATCGGTAAAGGGCTATCGAGATGTAGGGGCACATTTTCGGTAATTTTACAGAATCGTTATCATTACCGAATCGGTAAATTTACCGAATCGGTAATATTTACCGATTCGGTAATGATACCGATTCGGTAAAATTACTGAAAATGCAATGTAGGAAGCCAATGTTCCATCAGCACATGGCTTTCAGAATCGGTATTTTACCATGGAATACAAATCCATGGTAAAATACCGATTCCTGTGTACATGCACATCTGTGCATGTACACATGTGCCATGTGACAGACAGACGTGCCCTTAGGGCACGGGTACTCATAGTACGGCCCGGCAAGCCTTCCCTGGCGGCCCGCGGACCTTGCAGACATGCACCCGTGTTTAAATTTTTTTTTTTACAGTGTCAGCAAAAAACTCTGCGGCAGCCGCGACTCAGACTGCTGCTCTGTGGGGGCCGGCGATTCCCTTCGCAGTCAGAGTGGGGCTGCAGGGGGGCTAAGAGGTGACAAAGCCTCATTAACATACGAAGTGTCTTTTGAAGACGTGTGAAGTGCTCCGGTGAGGCTGTGTTTGTGGGTGTGCCTGCCCAGAAGCTGTCTCAGCCCGGGCACACACGGGCAAGGTGGAGGGAGGGAGACAGGGAGAGAAAGGGAGGGCGAGAGACAGGGAGGGAGAGGGAGGGAAGGAGAGTGAGGAAGAGTGATGGCAGGAGAGTGATGGCAGGAGAGTGAGGGCAGGAGAGTGAGGGCGAGGGAGAGGTAGAGCGAGGGAAGGAGAGGGTGAGGACGAGGGAGAGGGAGGACGAGGGAGAGGGAGGGAGAGCAAGGGAAGGAGAGAGCAAGGGAAGGAGAGAGTGAGGGAAGGAGAGAGCGAGGGAAGGAGAGAGCGAGGGAGGGAGAGAGGGAGGGAGAGAGCGAGGGAGGGAGAGAGCGAGGGAGAGAGGGAGGTCGAGCAAGGGAAGGAGAGAGCGAGGGAAGGAGAGAGCGAGGGGAGAGAGCGAGGGAAGGAGAGAGCGAGGGAAGGAGAGAGCGAGGGAAGGAGAGAGCGAGGGAAGGAGAGAGCGAGGGAGGGAGGGAGAGATGGAAGGAGAGAGCGAGGGAAGGAGAGAGCGAGCGAGGGAGGGAGCGAGAGAGGGAGGGAGGAGAGAGGGAGGGAGAGAGGGAGGGAGGGAGAGAGGGAGGGAGAGAGCGAGGGAGGTCAAGGGAGAGAGCGAGGGAGGGAGAGAGCGAGGGAGGGAAAGAGCGAGGGAGGTCGAGGGAGAGAGCGAGGGAGGTCGAGAGCGAGGGAGGTCGAGAGGGAGGTCGAGGGAGGTCGAGGGAGAGGGAGGTCGAGGGAGAGGGAGGACGAGGGAGAGGGAGGGAGAGCAAGGGAAGGAGAGAGCGAGGGAAGGAGAGAGCGAGGGAAGGAGAGAGCGAGAGGAAGAGTGAGGGAGAGGAAGAGTGAGGGAGGGAGAGGGAAGGAGAGAGGGAGACAGAGGGAAGGAGGGAGAGGGAAACAGAGTGAGGGAGAGGGAAACTGAGGGAGGGAGAGGGAAACTGAGGGAGAGAGAGGGAGAGTGAGGGAGAGGGAAACAGAGTGAGAGAGAGGGAAACTGAGGGAGAGGGAAACTGAGGGAGAGGGAAACTGAGGGAGAGGGAGGGAAACTGAGGGAGACGGAGGGAAACTGAGGGAGAGGGAGGGAAACTGAGGGAGAGGGAAACTGAGGGAGAGGGAGGGAAACTCAGGGAGAGGGAGGGAAACTGAGGGAGAGGGAAACAGAGTGTGAGAGAGGGAAACTGAGGGAGAGGGAAACAGAGTGAGGGAGAGGAAGACGGAGATGGAGAGGTAGACAGAGATGGAGAGGTAGACATAGATGGAGAGGGAGATATAGAGAGTGAGACATTCAGAGTGAGTGAGACAGAGGGAGAGAGGGAGTGAGCAAGACAGAGGGAGAGAAAGAGTGAGACAGAGGGAGCGAGACAGAGGGAGAGAGGGAGCGATACAGTCAGAGTGAGGGAGACAGATGGAGACAGAGACAGAGGGAGAGAGGGAGAGAGAAGGAGGGAGAGAGTGAGGGAGAGAAAGAACGAGAGAGAGAGAGAGAGATGTGTGTATGCCGGGTCTGGTGGCTCAGTGGACGAAGGCGTCCGCTGCGGGGACCTGTGATCAACCTCATGGTCACAGTTTTTTTCTTGTTGCTCTAGCCCCGCCCCTTCCCCCACTGACCCCGCCCCCACCAGTGCGGCCCTCGGACATAAACCACACTGTAAATTTGGCCCCCTAGAGAAAGTTTGTGAGTACCCATGCCTTAGGGCATGTCTGTGTGCCCCGACCATTACAGTAACAATAGAGGGGGTCCCATTCTCATGTTGCCACATGGCACCTGTGCCCGTTTTGGGGGTGCTAGAGGGTGTCAAAGTGACACCCCCTGCACCCTTGTGAATTCTTTAATTACCGATTCGGTAAATACCGAATCGGTAATGCCTAATCATTCCTATGGGCTTCAAAGCCCATAGGAATGAATGGGCATTACCGATTCGATATTTACCGAATCGGTAATTAAAGATTTGTTAAGGATTCGGTAACGAATCCAGATGTTGGGACCTACATACCATTTACCGATTTTGAAAAACCGAATCGGTAAAATTCGGTATTTCAAAATTGGTAAATGTGATTTACCTACATCGGGCCCTTGATTCCTAAGGAAGTGTTACCATGTATAGCATATATGTTCTTTAGTGCTCACTGGCCTAGATCAATGGATTTGTGATTCAATGTGAATGTTTTTTTTAATGCAAATGTATATCTTTGCGCTTATTAAAGAAGCAAATCAGTATAATTCCTGAAGTTTCATATATTTTTTACTTATGAATCTTGACTATGGAAAATGTTTCCAATATTACCACATATATTTATATATGAACTTTGTCAACCAAGACTTGCTCAGCCTAGTGGAGTAATCATCGCTCGCCTAATGCCCTTTGCTGTTTGGATGTTTCCTCCTACCTCTACTCAAGAGCTTGCACTGAACTGCAAGAAGGACTACTTTACAACTCTAGCCCTCTGTCCTTACTGATGGTTTCCTCTACTGTGCTAGCAGTGCATATGTTGGCAATTTATCCCCAGATGTATTGATTTTGCCACTGCATGTTGTAATCTGTAGCAAGGGCAGTCTAAGCAGAGAGGGTGATTTTAACTGTAAAAGTGGGAAGGATATGTATTTATGAATTGTTTTCGTATTTTACATTGAGAATGTGCCTAATGCTTTTATCTAATCTAAACATAATAGAGCCTTGGACCTAGAAATACATCATCATGGTTTCATTAATGAATTATCGGAAAATAGGGGAGAGGGCAGTTTAGAAGCCAGTCAAAGGGCAGAGGTAAGAATATAGGATGTATGTATATGTTATTTCAAACCTATCCGAAAGGCTAGTGTAAAGAACCGAGAAGAAAAGTAGGGGCAAGTCGCAGTATTATGGAGGTAGGCGTTCAACTTTAGAAGTGTGGGGTGAAATCAGTGTAGTCCCTTTGAAGTTAGGGTTGATAGATGTGTTGCACCAGTGATCTTCATAGACAATGAGGTGCAATTCTGCAGAAACACACACTGAAGCAGCTGTAATAGAAGAGGATAGTGATGGAGGCATCAGTGAGACACAGTTCTTTGACAGAGACAGTAGAAAAATGAACCTTAAGGTGGGAGTAAAGTTATGTATAATACAAAGGAGACAAAGGGTGTCTGGAATCCAGGAGCAGCAGTACTTTAGAAGTAACAGTAGATGGAGGTGCAGTACTGTAGGAGTTACGGTAGATGGAGGTGCAGTACTGTAGGAGTTATGGTAGATGGAGGTGCAGTACTGTAGGTGTTACGGTAGATGGAGGTGCAGCAGTGGCGTCACTAGGGTTGGTGTCACCCGGTGCGGGTAACTCATGGTGTCACCCCCTCACAACTTACCGGATGGACAATCTCACCCTCTGCCTGCACCATGTCCCCTCTGCCTGCACCATGTCCCCTCTGCCTGCACCATCTCCCCTCCGCCTGCACCATCTCTCCCTCTGCCTGCACCATCTCTCCCTCTGCCTGCACCATCTCCCCTCCACCTGCACCATATCCTTCTTTGCCTGCACATCTCTCCCTCTGCCTCCACCATCTCTCCCTCTGCCTGCACCATCTCTCCTTCAGCCTGCACCATCTCTCCCTCTGCCTGCACCATCTCTCCCTCTGCCTGCACCATCTCCCCCTGCCTGTACCATCTCTCCCTCTGTCTGCACCATCTCCACTCTGCCTGCACTATCTCTCCCTCTGTCTGCATCATCTCCCCTCCGCCTGCACCATCTCTCCCCTCTGCCTGCACCATCTCCCTTCTGCCTCCACCATCTCCCCTCTGCCTGCACCATCTCACCCTCTGCCTGCACCATCTCCCCTCTGCCTGCACCATTTCACCCTCTGCATGAACCATCTGAACCTCTGCCTGCACCATTTCCCCTCTGCCTGCACCATCTCTCCCTCTGCCTGCACCATCTCACCCTCCACCATCTCACCCTCTGCCTGCACCATCTCCCTCTCTGCCTGCACCATCCCTCCCCCTGCATACACCAACTCACCCTCTGCCTGCACCATCCCTCCCTCTGCCTGCACCATCTCACCCTCTGCCTGCACCATCTCCCCTCCGCCTGCACCATCTCACCCTCTGCCTGCACCATCTCACCCTCTGCCTACACCATCTCTCCCCTTCACCTGCACCATCTCCATCTCTGTCTGCACCATCCTTCCCCCTCCGCCTGCACCTCCCCTCCCCCGCCTGAACCTCTTTTAACCCTTTCCTCGTCGCCTTCTCCCCCCCCCATGCTTCCCCCTCACAGTTCTCGGCTCTTCACAAAGTGACTGAAATAAACTCATTAAATGTGCTTTTGCATTCGTGCAGTGGCATTAAAACAATATGACACTGCTGCCTACGTTCTCACAGGCAGAACGGACAAGATTGCCCTTACAAGTTGCCAGTCTTGACTCATTGGCAGTGGAGTGAATGTTAAAAACGAATATCACTTTGCCTGACGCACAAAATATTTTTGCACTCTCAACTTTCATATATTAACATTTTTTCGTCAACATGGCAGTTATTTTGGGGACTTTTTCTTGTATATAAGATAATAAAGCAGACTTACAGAATGCGTCCTACACTAATCCTTAGCCAACACACCGACATTAATAAAATGTATACCAGTGAACGTTGGTTCTGCGCTCCGCTTTGCTTATAAGGTCAGGGTTCAATGGGTTGTGGCACTTATGAAGCATTTATTTAGCAGAGAGTGATTTTTTTTTTGCCGAATAAAATCCATGCTCTGTTGCGCTATATTCAATTTTTCCAAACAAATATGTCTTACTCATTCTGCGCACGTTCCCTTGCACGCAGATAACATGCATTTCTAAGATGTCAAAAAGGTGTTGCATTTTTAATAAGAGAGATGTATTCATGAGTGTGGACGCATGATTTGTGCGTGCGACACTCAGAGGATACGTTTAAATATACACAAAAGACACAATCGCCCTCACCTTCGAGCAGAGCTGTGTTACCAGATGGTGTCACCCCATGTGAGGGTGTCACCCGGTGCGGTCCGCACCCCCCGCACCCACCTAGTGACGCCACTGAGGTGCAGTACTTTAGGAGTTATGGTAGATGGAGGTGCAGTTCATTAGGAGTTATGGTAGATGGAGGTGCAGTACATTAGGAGTTACGGTAGATGGAGGTGCAGTACTTTAGGAGTTACGGTAGATGGAGATGCAGTACTTTAGGAGTTACTGTAGATGGAGGTGCAGTACTTTAGGAGTTACGGTAGATGGAGATGCAGTACGTTGAACGTGAGGGTGTAAAGATGTGTAAATCATGAATATCTGTGGTGAAAAGGAAGAGGGAGCTATATTAATATATGGAAATGCAGAGGTAGATGTACATTATAGGTGAGGTGCAAATATGCGTGGCACAGTTGAAGTGAATTGGTGTAGTGGAAGAAGGAAGTGCATTAGTTTGATAGTGAGTAGGAGACATTTTAGAGAGGTCATAGGTTAGAAGGATATGTAGTTCTATGGAGTTGAGTGGTGAAGAGGAAGAGGTGTAAACTTTAAAAGCAAGTCTAGGACGATGTGTGGTACAATGGAGGTTAGGTGAAAGCAGTAAGTATGGAAATTCTGAAGTGAGGGTAAAAGTAGGTGTTGTTCCTTATAACTATGAGTCTTCAAAGGAGTATTAGTACATTGCAAGTGGGGGTAAAAGGATATGACCTATGGCGGTGAGTGGGGAAGGAGGTGCAGTTTCTTGAAGTAGGGGTAGAAAGTGTACAACCATGGATGTGAATGATGGAGGTGTCGGAGCTGTAGCCCCTGCACTTTAACCAGTGCAGCTGTATGTTATCATAGAAGCATGGTGTTTGTATGAATGTAAATCTCACCTTTCCCCCTACATCTTCGCTGTGGAAGATACTATATTAATGAACTCCTCCAGACCTTTCGTTTTCCTTTAACAAAGCGGTGGACCGGTGGACGAAATCCTACCCAAGAACACCGGCCATGTGGCCGATTCTTTCCTGTGCTGCCTTCTCACCCTTCACACGCGTGCTTGTCGCCAGTTCCCCGATGGTGGTGACATTTCCCCTGGCTGCAGTCCTTTAGAATCTTCTGTGTCCCCATTGCAGATGTTGTAGCAGGAGCTGGTCCCTCACACTGACTCACCTCCTGTTGCTTGGCTGCCTGAGCCTGCGAGAGGCTAGCCTTGCCCTTTCCCATGGCCACTGAAGTACAGCTGTCGTGACTTCACGCATTCATACCTAGCGCTTGAAAAGGAGCCGGGGGTGGAAATGAGATCCCAGAAGTGTTGTCCATCACTCACCAGTGAGGCATATTTAGAACTGGGAAACAAGCACTTGGCCAACCTTTCTCGAGGAAGTCATTGTGCTGCTATCAGGAAGGAGCCGTCACCAGGTCATTCATCGTAAGACTTGTCGGGGGACCCTCTCACCAGAAGTGCCCTGGTAGAGAGCCAGTAATATCATCTGCTGAACGCAGGCAGCTCTCCAAAGTTGCTGCACCAGCACTGAACGGTGCTTGCCAAGGACCTCACAGAGCTTCCAGCCCTTGGGTAGCAACAGATGGTACAGCTGGATGAAGTTTAGCTCGTGTTATATGGTCAAGCCTGCCTCTGTTAAAGCCATAAAACAACCACCCCACCCCCACAAACCTATCCAGCATCTACAACCATCGTCTGGTCCAACAGGGTGGGCGGTAAGACAGAAACGATGGACCGGCATCAGCCAACCTGGCGCTCTATGACTAGACATAGAGGAGATGAGAATGACGCTTTTGATGCTATTCTACATCCAATGCCTGAAATGGCTTCATGTACAACGTCTGCACAAGACTACAATGACATTTGTGGTGTGTCAGTAAATGCTGACACAAACTGGTTTCTGATAACACATCTGTATTGTACAGCTAGGAAGTTCAGAATTTGCACATCTGCGGACTGCGCTCACGAGAGGTGTGGCACTCGGATGTCCCTGAGGATTCAATCAAGAAGGGTGAAAGACCAGAAGTCCAGGATGGGAGGTGTGCAGGAATAGGTGTACAGAACTCAGAGAGTTATGTGTGAGATAATTTCCAAACATGTCCCCCCTTGGCAGTTTTTCCTTGTGAGTGCGTTGGGTGGACCGTCACCTGGAGCATCCTTTTGTGTTCTCAAGAGGGATGTGATGCAAGTCAGTGTATGCTTTTGATCGTGGACCGCTGAGCATGAGTTATGATACAAGGATCCTGATCGAACAATGAATGTGCCTTGCAAGAGCCTTTGTCCTACCTGATCTCTCCTTCGGTTGTGAGAGTGTTTTGAACTTCTTCTTCCACTATTGATCCTCATGTCCTACATTCTGCGATGACAGTACAGGCAAGCATTGCATTTTGTGGAATTAAAGTTCTGGTCCTCCCAAAGCATATCTTAGGTAGCCCATCGGTGGCGCCACAAGCCGTATCCAGATCACCCTTTAGCACCTTAGTATTCACAAGGCCATCACTGCCTTTGTGGAGCAAAATGCAACACTTGACTCGATTCACCTGGTTTTCTTCTCACTCCCTGGCAGAGGATCAGCATTGGTTACTGCGGTGGATGAGCTAAGCTGGATATTGAAGGAAGAATGGAGAGCAGCATTAACATTACTTGACTGCTCCGCAGGCTTCGCTTCCATCTCTCATTATATCTTTCTCGCACAGCGCTATGAAACTGGAATTTGGAACACAGTCTTTGATTGGCCAACATTGTTATTTACAAGATAGAACCCAAACAGTTCTCATCTCTTTTCTTCTATTCAACTTCTAAACTGATCTATTCAGCAGCTAAACCAATGAAAAAATGGGGCCTTCAAGGCTCCTCATTAAGTTCCACTTTAATAGCTATGTCCTTTTAATAGCTCATTTGATCACCGTACGGTTTATCTCCATTACCTATGAACAGAATACAAAAATCATTTGTTCTGCTCATCCTCTGGGACACACCAAGGAGTAATGTAAGTGCGCCTCCCCGCAGTTAACCATTGGATGAATATCCTTTGGATGAAGCTAAGTATCTAAAAACAAGACTCAACTGATAACTGATTGGACAGCTGAAGGCCATCAAAGTTGAGTTAAATGGGTGCTTCAGTCAGGGATCTCACCCAGAATGCGTGGGTTAGGAGAGTCACATCTCCTAGTTGTTATGCTACATCTACAAAGTATTGCAAACTAGTCCTGGTTGTTAGTGATCACCTGCCACTGCTATACATATCAGCCCTCAACATGAGAAAGAATGTCGCTCCTTTAGGTTACAAACAGATAGACATTGGAGTGCTCTACCTCTTCATCAAGGACAAGCCGTAAATCACTTTAGTTTCAGGAATTCTTTGAATAATCTATCATTTTAACATCAAGCTTTAACAGGTGTACCCCTGTTATATTTGCTTGCTACCACCAGCATGTGCTTCTGGGTATCTGCTGCACTTCATAAGAATTTTCAACACAACACAACATCACAGCAGAGTACCTGAGAAATCCGCTTCCGGCAAGCTTGATAATGCGCATGGCTTTCCCCAGAACAGCCATGAAACAACCCACAATACCATTGACCGGAGGCCAGAAAATGTTGGTCTTACTGTGATGGGAACTCATGTATGAATCAGACATCTTGAAATCCTTTCTGTTGAGCTTTGGACAACTGAACGATTTTGTAGCTTCTGGTATGTGATATGGGGGAATATTTTGGTGAAAGCATCATCTGTCCATGTCACCAGCTCTGGAAATGTGGATCATTCATCGATGACACAAGCCGATACTGTCCTCTAGCAATTGGTCAAAAGACATAACTGAGTAACACAAGATACCCTGTGGTACCAGAGACAGCTCTGCGGCCGCATGGTACGTTGCTCATTCAAGCTTTGACATTCATGAACCAAGCATTTCTTTCATCAACTCATTAAGAGAAAAGAGCTGCAGCTTTTTGCGCAGGAAGATGCTTTGGTGACCGTTGTGTGCTAGTTCCACAACCACAACAGTTGAGCACCCCTCATCAATGGCTCTTTTCTGTGACGGATCGGGTACCCTGTACATATGTGAAGGGCTTTAGTTCCCTGAGCGTTCCTGGGGTTAATCCTTCCTTCCCTCAGTCAAGGTCTCGCCAACTTATTAGTTTGGATAGGATAAGTTATGGCACTCTGCTGGAACCTTGATGATCGTCTTGATTATATGCTTATTGTTATTGGAAAGGGATTGGCCATCTTTCCTGATCTTTCCTGATCCATCAAATGAATTCCTCTGCGATGGAGGGCCGAGACGTTGTAGAAGATACATTGAAATTTGAACTAAAACTCTGCAAGTGTATAAACCTCTGCGGGCTTATACACTTTGCATAGCACTAGTCCTTCAGTCACAGGCCTCATCATTCAATGCAAGGTGACATCCTAACCCTCACGGTCCCAAGGTTAGTGACAAGACTCTAGTGCTCAGTTACAGCTGTGAAAGCCCACCAATCAGGAAGCTCGCAAAGGAACTTAGTCATGGATCATGGTTTTGTGCAGCAGTTCCCTTCTGAGCTCCCCCACTGGTCGTGTGTTATAGTGGTAGCGAACGGTGCTTTTGTTATACTATCCCAAACGTTTTGGAACTTCAACCCGAATAATCCTGCTCCGGAGAAGGGAAGTGCAACTTGTTGGCATATTGTATCTCATGGGCACCCGTGAAAGCCTTAACATTCAAGAACAAATGAAAATGCTCAAAGAGCTCTCAAATACTTCTCATGTTTGCTCAGATGTCTGATGGCCTAGGCAATACCATGCTGTGGCGACTGTGGGCTGGGTTCATGTTCAGTTAAAATGGCCTCCAGACCAACCCGGGCTTGCATCCCAAAGCCTGCTGCATGTAGCGTAGGCTTAGATTAAGATACATAGTTTACATTTGCAATTTGGAAAATTATGCCATCAGATGTGACCGGTCAGCCTTGGGACCACGCACAGCTCTTGTTCTTTCTTCATATGAGTCCGGAGGGGCACTGATTGACACTGTTTTAAATGTACCTGATGCAAAACTATCCTTTCCCAGGAATGAGCGAACATTCTACAGATAGACGTTGACCTAACAGTGTCTACTTTTCCATTGCATGCTCTTCCAGAAGAAAATATGCTCATAAAAAGTCAACACAGGCTCACAAATTGTTGTTTTTCCACGTTTTGTGTGAAATTGATGCTTGACACAGCAATACTTGACATTTCCGAGATTAGGCGATCGAGGGATCCCTTGGACAACTTTCCATTGCTGATCCTGAAAAAGGTCAGTTGCAAATGATGCAGCAGAGCTAAGGCACTTGTATCTCAAAAAGGCCTTTGCTAGCAGCAAACGTGGCAATGTAGCCCAAAAAATGTTCCTGCAAAGTCTGGTTTAGACTCCCACATGCCTTTTGGGTACAAGACCAATAAGACATGTCCAGGTGAGTGCCCTAATAAGGGCTGACTGATGCTCTATTGCAAAGTGGCATCGGTTCCACTTGACGGTGCTGCTGAATGTTGAAAGGGATACCCCAGAAATGCTGACCGACAGGCTTTAGGGACTTTTCTTTGTGCAGTGTGATCTGCCTGTCCTTCACGTGCCAACACCTTCAAGCAGTCTCAGGCACATTTTCACACAGTGTGTGTGTTTGTGTGTATTCTCATAAAGCGCACTGCTGCCCCATCTCGGGGCACCTGGCGCTTTATACCGCTGTGGAACCCGTCCTGGCTTTCCCTGTGAGATGCCCACTCCTGGGCAGCCCCAAGGTGAAGCCAGGCATCCCAGCGCTGTTGGGGCCGTTGTGGAGATTAAGCAAGCTATTGCCCAGAGTTGCAAAGTGGGACCATGATTAGAGTAGGCACCGAGGCGAGAATTATCGAGTCCGCGGACATTGAGCCCAAGACCCTGCCGCGTCGGGAATTGAACCCTGGTCCCGGGCCTGACCTCTGCTTCAGGGTCTGCCTTTTCTAACCAGTGAGCCACACTTCTCCACAATGACATTCTTTGGATTCTTCTAGCCTGGCACTGCCAGGCTGGCAGTGAGCAGCAGTGTCCCTGTAGACAGCAGATCTGGAGCTCCACAGGTACCCGGAGTCAGCCACTGCTTCAATGACACAGGTATTGAGTTAACCAATATGTCTTTATTTAGACTTCACTAAGCAAAAGTAAGTAACCAATGCCGACAGGCATGACACACATGTGTGATCCATATGTGTAGACTTTCACTTTTAGGATTAAATGGACTTTTCTTTTCTCAAACAGACAAGTAACATAATCACTCGCCTACATCCATAGGCTGGCAAGGAAAAGGGAAATTAGAAATGGTGAAAGAGGGGAATAGCCGAAAATTTCAAAGAAAGAAAGAGAAGGAGGGAAGAAAGTAAAGAGTGCTTGGAGTGGGGGAGATTAGAAGGAATGGGTGGGTGCATTCATTAATCAATATCAAAGGGTTCTTTCCCAATGTCTGCTCCACATCGTAGACGGATTACGCTGCGTCTGATGTGTCCATTCTAAGACAAAGCACGAGTAGGTACGTTGGGCAAGAACGTTCCCTAAAGTGGTGAATCGGATTTTCGAACAATGGTCCTAAGTCTTTTCAAAAGAAGAAGTAGTGTTTCCAAGATGGATGTTAGCTTCTCCACACTGTAAAGTAATGATGTCTTGTAAAGCGCATGAATCACCCCACATGGGGTATCTCCGCGCTGTAGACCGCTGGTGAACCCGTCCTGGCTTTCCCTGTGAGATGGTCCCTACTGGGTATCTCCAAGGTGAAACCAGGCATCCCCGGCATATGTGGGGGGCCATTGTGGAGATGAGGCAAGCTAATGCCCAGAGTTGCCGGATGTGATCCCTGGTTAGAGTAGGCACCGAGGCAAGAATTATCGAGTCCTCTGACCCTGGTCCACGACCCTGCCGCGTCGGGAATTGAACCCTAGTTCCAGGCCGTCCTCTGCTTCCGGGTCTGCTGCCTCTAACCAGTGAGCCACACCACTCCACTGAGTAAGTCCCAAAGTTTGTGTAACCAATCAGAGTGGGTGTGTGTGGTATCTGTGCCACATTTAGATAACAGAACCTGTTTAGCGCAGAGTGCAAAAGTAATGGCTCTTCAGTGCGTTGGGGAGATCCAGAAAGATGGAACTAGGAAAGCGGGGTATATCGGTATGAACATTCTCATCAATAGCTGCGAGAACATATCGGCCCAGTAGCGGCGTAGCTTGGGCATTGCCACAATAGATGAGACAGGGTACCTGAAGTGTCGCGGTGGCGCCAACAGCGATCAAAGATTCCCCTTTTACTCCAAGCAAAGCATGCTGGCTTGTAATACCAATAATGGGTGATTCTTAAGGAGAGTCTCGCTACCGGAAGCCCTGCAGGCAGAGGTGCGAAACCCCTGCAGAATATCTGACCATCCTTTGTCAGAGAACTGACATTTGCATTCCAACTCCCATCGCGCACGGGCGGGGGAGGCTGAGGTGCAAGGGATATTGTTCAGGAAAGCGTAGATGTCAGAGGGGATACGGTGGTCATCTGCCTAGAGAGAAGCCATTGCTCAAAAGGAGTGAGTAGTCTGCTCGCATGAGGGTGTATCGAAGGGTGGGTCACCCAGTGTCCAATTTTAATGTAACACCATCGCTCCAAATCAGGCAACCCACAGTCCTTTGGATCTGGAGGAAGTCCAGTAGAGCGTGGACATCGAAGAAGTCTGCATTCTTTTGTAGTGTGCATCTTGACAATGAGAAAAGGATGTGCCGTGCAGTGCAGGGGGAAATCTGCATTCCCAATAATTGGTGTAAGTGGAGAGATGGGTTGGGAGAGCTGCTTAGATAGGCTGAGTTTCTCCCACGACCAGACTCTTGCCCTCACAACTGGGAAAATATACACCCCAGGTGGACGGTGCCTCTGTGGAAGCCATGGAATTTCCCAAAGTTGTATACCCGCAACCGTCTGGTCTAAAAAGCACTAGTGTTTCACTGCCATTTCACTAAAAACCTCAGCTGTGCCGCCTGGTAATATTTTACCAATGGAGGCGTTGCAAAAACTTCCCCCAGCCATCAGCAAGTATGATCATTCACTGTCCATTCGAGGGCATTTGTGCTTCCAAGTAAAAGCTTCAATTGGTTGTTGCAATTGACCTTCAATTTTGAGGGTTGTAGCAGCTGGCCGGTACGCAACATGATGGTTTCTACACCAGAAATGACATTAAGAGAAACTCAAGGAAAGGAATCATTACCATGTCTCTAATGTCCAGCACCAACTCAGTTATGCCATCTTCTAACAACACGCTGCTCCTGATAGATATCATTTCACACACTCTGGCCCATCCAAGCGACTATCCTGGTCCGGTGCTTCATATTTGTAGGTGTGTTTCCATTTGGTTGGGATGCACATCCGTAGACTAGGGAGTGCCACACATGATTCATCACTGAAGGGTTTTGGGGACTTGTATGTTTTCTGAAAATGGTTCATTTGACTACAGCTATTGTCCTTTTCCTTCAGTACCCGACGACCATTGTGTCGAGATGTTTTAAGGCATGGGTAAATTGGACAATTTCCCAGGGATCCTTGGAAAAAGATCTTTCTGTCTATCTCAATTATTGCTTTATCTCAAGCATTAACATTCAATACTGGTTGGCATTATGGGGCTAGAATTAGCAAAAAAATGGGTTTTAAAATGAAAACGTTGTCCTGATACAAGCCCATAAAGTATATCTTGCACGCAAACTTCTTAAGCTAACACTAGATGTGTAGAATGGAAGACATAGAAGTTGTGAAGAATTTGAAGTTATCCTTCAAATTGAAATATGTGTCAATATCCCTATATAAAGTTGAAAAAAGTGCTTCAGAAGGCTATTTTTGCACCATTATTTCTTCATCTCCGTGGGAGGGTTAAAAATCTTGACTCGTTCAATCAGTTGGAAAAGAAACCTGTGCTTATTCCAAATTAGAACCCTGAGAATATTTATTAACAAAAAAAATAACCTGCAAATCACGCTGCTGGACAATAAGGGGATCCCCTAACACGCAGTGATTATAAAAGGTAAGGCACATCTGCATGGCATTTAAAAGTGGTACATGTGGAAAATGATTGTTAACATGTTCCCACAGTGCTATTTTCACTTTGCTGGACTTCCTAACTGTCCTGTGTAGAAAGGCAAAGTGCACATTAAAAATATCAATACTGCTAACCCAGGAAAGGGACCAGTTAAAAACAGTTACAAAAAAATAATTTCAATCAGTGGCAGCTGGCATCTACGGGGAGGGGCTGGGGGTAGCGGGCACACGCTAATAATATTTTTTTTTAAACCACTTACTGAACACAAATGTGACGTCCTCGGCTCTGGACCTCTTCTTTTGCAGGAACTGGATGCTGCAACTCCTTTGACCAATCCTGGCGCTGCTCACAGTATGAGAGTAGTGCCCTGATTGAAGGGAGAGACCTCACTTAGTGCTGCCCAGAGCATTGAGGTCCTGCACTTGCTCTTACCCAGCTATCTAAAGAGAGAGCTGAGTTGGAGATGTTTAAAGTGCGCATGTGTGGCTGGCCGTTGCAAGACGGCCGGCCAAAACGACATATGCACTTTTACAGTGCTTAGACAGCCCACCCTCTTCCCTGCTGCTGTAGCTCAGCAAGCCCGCCTCTCCCTGACGCTCTATTCAGGAAGAGTGGATGAAAAATAAAATGGTAATAAATGACCATTTTTATCATCTCTGCTGCTTTGGTTTCATAAATATTAAGGAATGGTAGTATTTAGAAAGTTAACCTTTAGTCAAGTCAAGTCAAGTCAGAAAATTTATATAGCGCACTACATACCCAGAGGATCTCAAGGCGCTTGGGGAAGGGTGGGGGATTATTTGTCAAAAATCCAAGTTTTAAGCTGTTTTCTGAAGGATAGGTGGTTTTGAGTGAGGCGGAGGTGAATGGGAAGGGAGTTCCATGTTTTAGCTGCTAGGTAGGAGAAGGATCTTCCCCCCATGGTGGATTTGTTGATGCGAGGAATATCAGCGAGGGCTTGGTTGGAAGAACGTAGCTGGCGGGATGGGGAGTAGAAGGATAGACGCGTGTTGAGGCATTCTGGTCCAAGTTCGTAAAGTGCTTTGTGTGCGTGGGTGAGGAGGCGGAACATTATCCTCTTATTGATAGGGAGCCAGTGGAGGTCTTTTAGGTGACCGGAAATGTGGACTTTACGCGGTATGTCTAGTATGAGTCTGGCTGATGCGTTTTGGATGCGTTGGAGTTTTTTCTGAAGTTTCGCGGTGGTACCGGCGTATAGGGTGTTTCCGTAGTCCAGGCGGCTTGTAACCAGTGCGTGAGTGACCGTCTTTCTGGTTTTGGTGGGGATCCAGCGAAATGTTTTTTTGAGCATGCGGAGGATGTTGAAGCAAGATGATGAAACTGCGTTGACTTGTCTGGTCATCGAAAGAGAGGAGTCCAGGATGACGCCCAGGTTCCGTGCGTGGTCAGTTGGGGTGGGTGCTTTTCCTAGGGCAGCTGGCCACCAAGAGTCGTCCCAGGCGGAGGGAGAATTACCTAAGATGAGGACTTCTGTTTTGTCTGAGTTTAGTTTGAGATGGCTGAGCTTCATCCATTCGGCTACTTCTTTCATTCCTTTATGTAGGTTGGTTTTGGCGGTGTTTTGGTCTTTGTTGAGGGAGAGGATTAGTTGAGTGTCATCAGCGTAGGAGATGATGTTGAGGTTGTGTTGGCGTGCGATGGCCGCGAGGGGGCTCATGTATACGTTGAAGAGGGTGGGGCTGAGTGAAGATCCTTGTGGTACGCCACAGATGACTTCGGTGGCTTCTGACTTGAACGCTGGGAGGCGGACTCTCTGGGTTCTTCCGGCAAGGAATGAGGTGATCCAATCCAGTGCTTTTCCTTGGATTCCGATGTTATTGAGGCGTTGTAGAAGGGTGCTGTGGCAGACTGTGTCGAAGGCTGCGGAGAGGTCAAGGAGGATGAGGGCGACTGTGTCTCCGCTGTCCAGTAGTGTTCGAATGTCGTCTGTTGCTGCGATGAGGGCGGTTTCAGTGCTGTGTTTGGCTCGGAAGCCGGACTGTGAAGAGTCGAGGGAGTTGTTGGTTTCGAGGAAGGCGGAGAGCTGGTTGTTGACTGCTTTCTCGATGACTTTGGCCGGGAATGGTAGGAGCGAAATGGGGCGGTAGTTCTTGAGTTCCGTGGGATCAGCTGTGGGGTTTTTCAGAAGGGCGCTGAGTTTGGCGTGTTTCCAGCTTTCCGGGAAGGTGGCGGATTTGAAGGAGCAGTTGATGACGTCTCGGAGATAGGGTGCTATGATGGAGTCTGCTTTGTTGAAGATGTGGTGAGGACATGGGTCTGTGGGGGATCCTGAGTGGATGGAGTTCATCAGGCGAATGGTTTCCTCGGTGGAGATTGGGTTCCAGTCATTAAGGATGTTCAGGGGGGGTGAGGGTACGGCAGAGGGTTGGGTGGGTTGGTCTCCGGGTTGGTTGTCAAAGCTGTTGTGGATGTCTGCGATTTTGTCGTGGAAGAACGAAGCTAGGGAGTCGCAGAGGGTTTGAGAGGGAGTGATGTCGTTGGAGTTGGCAGTGGGGTTGGTAAATTCTTTGACTATGTTGAATAGTTCCTTGCTGTTGTGAGCGTTGTTGTCTAGTCGGTCTTTGAATGCGGCTTTCTTGGCAGTCCGGATCAGTTGGTGGTGTATGCGGGTGGCGTTTTTGAAGGCGCTCCTGGTACTGGTGGTTGGGTCTTTTTCCCAGGCTTTCTCAAGGGAGCGGCAGAGTTTCTTGGATTTCTTAAGATCATCGTTGAACCAGGGGACGTTTTTGCTGCCTAGTTTAATTTGACGTTTTTTCAAAGGTGCTAGGGTGTTGGCGCTGTTAGTTAGCCATTGAGTGAGTTTAATGGCTGCTTGGTTGGCGTTCGATGAGAGGGCAGGGGGTTTTGAAGAAGTGCTGAGGAGATCTGGTTGATGGTGATTTTGTTCCAGTTTCTTCGCAGAGAAGGTTGAGGATGACTATGGGTTGTGGTCTTTTTGTAGACAAAGTGGACGCAGCTGTGGTCTGTCCAATGGAGAACTGAAGTGTGACTGAAGGAGATGTGTTTGCTAGAGGTGAAGATAGGGTTGAGTGTGTGTCCTGCGTTGTGGGTGGGGGTGTTTACAAGTTGTTTGAGTCCGAGGTTGGAGAGATTGTTCCGAAGGGTGGTGGAGTTGTTGTCGTTGTTCTTTTCTAGATGGAAATTGAGGTCTCCCAGTAGAATGTAGTCCTCGGAGGGGAGGGCGTGAGGGGTGATGAAGTCAGTGATGTCTTCACTGAATTGTGCACGGGGTCCTGGTGGCCTGTAGAGGAGGGTGCCTCTGAGTGTGGTCTTGGGGTCGGTGTGGATCTGGAAGTGAAGGTGTTCGGCACTAGCGAGGTTGTCGTCTGAGCTGGTTGAGACACGGATGGCGTTCTTATGGACGATGGCGATGCCTCCTCCTTTTTGGTTTGTGCGGTCTTTTCGGATTATCTTGTAGCCGTCCGGGATGGCTATGGTGATGTCCGGAGCTGAGGAGGCGTTCATCCAGGTTTCTGTCAGGAAGGCGACATCTGGAGAGATGGTGTCTAGTAGATTCCAAAGGTCGATGGCGTGTCTGTGGACAGAACGGGTGTTGAGCAGGAAGCATTTTAGGTGGTTGGCGTCGGATCTCTGTTTGGTGGTAGTGGGTGTGGCATGGGCCTTGGTGCTGTCATACTTGCAGGAGTTGCATGCGAAGGGTCCATGGGTGTGTCCAGGTGCGGCTTGGGCGCAGGTGGGGAGTCGACCGGGGTTTAGTGCTAGGAGGGTGGTGGAGTCGTAAGTAATGCGGGAGGGGTGGGTGGGACGAGGAACAGGGGGTCTGGCGCTGGGCGCGGACTTGGCGCGGACGGGCGTAGACGGGCTTACCTTTGGCGCACCTGACGGGCTTACCTTTGGCGCACCTTCGGCGCGGCCGCAGCGCGTGGACGCTGCATGGGACATTGGTCATAAATGGATAGTGGAGGGGGCGGAGCGTGGGAGGGTCAGCTGGGAGGCGGGAGCGTGGGGGATGGGCTGGAGGCACAACACAAAATGGCAGCAGACAACAACCACAGGCAAATAGGACAAGATTGGGGCACGATGTTCAATGAGCGCTACAGCAGCTGGGCAGGTACAAATATAAGCAGGCAAATAAATTCAAAGTCACTGCGAGCAAGCACAGGGTCGATTTTGGCAGCAGTGCTAGCGCTATGATCCCAAGAGGCACTAATTAAGCAGGCAAAATATTTCTGAAAGCGCTACGATATCAGATGCACAAATTAAGCAGGCTATTAAGTTCTGAGTCAGTGCGAGCAAAGTACAGGGACGATTTTGCCAGCAGTGCAAGCGCTACAATACCAAGAGGCAGGGAGGCAGGGAGGAGCGACCGCGTCTGCAGGAGTCAGGCTGGCCACAGGGCTTCTCCGGAGGGGACGATCCTGGTAGCCAGTGGGTGGGAGGGTCAGCTGGGAGGCGGGAGCGTGGGGGATGGGCTGGAGGCACAACACAAAATGGCAGCAGACAACAACAACAGGCAAATAGGACGAGATTGGGGCACGATGTTCAATGAGCGCTACAGCAGCTGGGCAGGTACAAATATAAGCAGGCAAATAAATTCAAAGTCACTGCGAGCAAGCACAGGGTCGATTTTGGCAGCAGTGCTAGCGCTATGATCCCAAGAGGCACTAATTAAGCAGGCAAAATAATTCTGAAAGCGCTACGATATCAGATGCACAAATTAAGCATGCTATTAAGTTCTGAGTCAGTGCGAGCAAAGTACAGGGACGATTTTGCCAGCAGTGCAAGCGCTACGATACCAAGAGGCAGGGAGGCAGGGAGGAGCGACCGCATCTGCAGGAGTCAGGCTTTCAGGTGCTAATGTGTAGTAGCTTGCCAGCTCCTCTCAGCCTTGAATGATGTGTGAAATTCCTCCCAGGAGCATACAATAGTAAACTTCTGGACTTGCATAAGAATGCCAGGTCTGAACCCACTTTACCTGGTATCTGTAACCTGTGAAAAGCAACTGAGGAGGTTAGATCCCCAGGGCAGAAAGATCTCTAAGGATTATAAGGCTGACCCCTAAGGTGACTCCAGGAGCATAAATAAGCTGAAGAGGACATTCCTATGAAGTGTCAGAGCTGACCACAGGCAACTGGACATGAACTAGACTTTTCTGTTGCCCTTGTTTTTAAACGTTTGCTGTAGAGCGCCTAAGCTTCAAGGGAAATAACCACGAAAAATATCCGACTGGCTGTACCAGGGCCTCAGACTGAAATTCAGATTGATATATCAATGAACCTGGCTGAATAAGAAAATATTCTGTTTGGGATGTAGCTGAACTCAAGACTAATTTGGCTAATACAGATTGACTGAATTTTATTGAGAATGTTTCTATGCTTTCAAGAAACATGGGCTATTTCAAGTTTGTATTTTAAATGGCTATGCAACTTATAACATGGCAGCATAGCCCTCCAGGACAGAAATAGCAAAAGGGGGCTTTGTGCATTCATCTCCACAAAGCTTCAGGACAAGGTGTTTTTTAAGCACCTTACCTCCACATACAATCAAATATTCAGGGTGTCACTGACAAAGTGTCTAATTTGTGTGCTAATTAACTATTCTAATAATCTTTTTAATCACAATAGGAGAGGGTGGTAGATAATCTACAAAGAGTTTAAGGCAGCAGCTGCCATAGTGAGTAGACTGAGACATATATAATCTGAGGGACTTTAATGCTCATTCATGCAGTCTACCTGATACCTCCGGGTCTTGCCAGCGACAGAATATAAATCTTTACAAATAAATAAATAAATTCCTGCAAAGCAGTTTTTTGGCTGTTCAGGATGATGAAATGGTACAAGATGAATCCTGTGGGTTTCTGACTGACCTGATAAAGTGCATGGAGAAATCTTTAATGTTGGCCTATATGGAATTGCAGATGAGTCAAGAAATAAGAGGGCCTTTGTGGTGCTATGAAAATTTATCAAAAAGGAATTAACTGGTCAACAAAAACAAAAAATATGGTTTGATAAGCAATGTTTCCTAGAAATCTAAGGAGGGCCTTGATCTCTACGACCAAAATAAAGTGCACATTTTAAGAAAGTAGGCATGAGTATAAGACAGCTCAGAAGGCAAGGAAGAAGGAGATTAAGGCAAAGGCCTGGGGTGTCATAATGGAAGCAAGCGAACTGTGGATAATACAGCCTTTTTGCAGATAATCAATCATCCTGTTTTTTAGGCGCCCAAAGGCAATTGACGTTGATAATGTTGTCAGAGCAGGACAGACCACTTCAGCACTATTTATGCCATGCCATGCCCACCCTCCAGAGGGATATATAGAAAGAATCTCCAGGAAGGTCAAATAACTTGTGATTGGCCACTGAAATTCACACTAGAAGAAGTTACCCATACCATTACAGCTAGTCACAGCAAAAAAGTGCCCGGTATGAATGGGGTTTCAGCTGATGCTTTGAAGGACAGCCTTTGGGTCCTCCTCTTGTCTAATGTTCTATGAGCGGTATGTAACACTGGGAAGTTAGGCACATGGTCCATGTACTAACTCTTCCAATTTTCATAAAAGGAAACATGGGGGAGCCCAGTTGTTTTCAACCCATTTCTCTGCGGGACTCCCTGGTTAAAGTGTCATGAAAGATCTTGCTAGCCAGGCTAGACTTTTGGACAAAGGAGGACAAGATTCTTTTGGCAATGCAGTATGGGTTCTGAATGGGCCTCAGAACTACTAAACAGTGTTTACACCTTAGTCTCATTATTGATAAATATACTGTGGTAAAAAGGGTGTCACTATACATGGGTTTAATGGAATGTATTCTTTAACATAGCATGCCATTACATGGCAGTTTCAGAAACTACCTTTACAACGCCTTCCATTACATCGCATTATACCTTTGCAACGCATGCCATTACAATGCATGCCATTACATTGCATTTAAGGTAAGTGTTGGATATTATAGGGGTAATAATTAATATTCTAACTCCAAAGAGTGCAACAGTAGGGTAAGTGTTGGATAGTGTAAGGGTACTATGCGTTGTAATGGTATGCGATGTACTGACTGCATTGTAGTGACATGCACTGTAATGACATGCGTTGTAGTGACATGCAATATAGTGGCTGCATTGTAATGACATGCAATGTAAAGGATGTAAAGGATGTTGCGATGTAATGACTGCTATGTAAAGGTTGTTTCTCCATTGCGGTCCTTGAAGGGGGACCTGGGTGTGGATTCAGATATAGGGAACCTGTTGAGTGAGATTTACTCCAGCACAACTGCCAGGGTGAGATATGGCACACGTCTGGGCATATCCTGCCAACTTTTAGGGCGAACAAAGCGATACCAAAGGGGATGATGGACGGAGTGTTTGAGCAAATCAAACACTCACCCCCAGTCAACTGATCTGGGTTTAATCCATCACCATTCTTTAGCTCACTCTACCACCCCAGTTCAGACATGGCCATATGCAAATCAGTCTGACCCTGTGCCTCATGGGAACAGTCCAGCCCAAACTGCCAAGCCAGGTCTTCCCTCGACCAGAAACAAGCATCCTGGGACCGGTTTCGGATTCATAATCCTCATCAGCCAGGCTATCTTGAATCCAGTGGTAGAGTGAGCAAGGGATCCACGTTTTCGGCACCAGGAAATAACTGAAATAACATCATTCCCTAATTTCCAATGACAACACCCTCACGCTTTAACCAAAAAAGCCTGGACTTCATGCTGTAAAATGGACAAATTGGAAACATTGTCCCCCGAAAGCCTCTCTGATGTAAGTGTCATATGCAGCGGATCATACAGAAAGGGCTGTGTAACTCTCTTGAGCTATTAGGATGGCTCACTTGTCGGATGTAATGCTCTGCCATGACTGCAGGTAATTACTTATTGTGCCTTCTACCAGGTGGCCATGTGCTGCCAAGGTAAACCTAAAGCAGCTTGGATGCTGAAGCAGGAGGGGCTGGGGACTGGGTAGTGATGTGGGGGGATTGAGAAGTACATTGTCTATGCTGGCCTAGAAGTTGGCAGGTGGATCCCCTGGCCCAGCTTTGAAAGGACTGAGAAGCCTGCTACTGAGGTGGTGGGTGTTGATGATGGATCTACACCATACCCCTTCCTTAAACTCAAAAGGGACAGAATTGTTAGGGATGCTTATATATGGGTGCAGAAAAGCCAGGGAGCATGCTGTGGCCTTACTGTTTTAAAAGTGCTCCAGTACAGTGTCCGCCTTCTCTCCAAATAGACCGGTGCAGTCAAAGGGCAAATCGATTAATGATGCCTGAACATCATGCAAAAAACAATAAATCTCATCCATGTGTGAATCCGAAGCACCAGGCTGGTACCAAAGACCATGCCTAAAAAGTCTGCAGTGTATAGTCCTGAACAGATTACATAATTTGCCGCATCTTGGCCATCATAAATTATATGTGTGAGGTAGGAGTCAAATTCATCTCGGACTGCCAGCAAGATCTTGTTGACCATGTCCTACAATGCATGCAAGTACCGTACAAGGTGACAGCTAGCATTCACAAAGTGAAGGGTAGGACTGGCTGAGGAAAACATCCTTTTCCCAAAGTCCCCATACATTTCAACTCCTATCTGGAGGTACTGAAGGAAACAAGTTCAGAATCATCCTACTTGTAAATGCCTGGACAATTAAGTTCTCAAGCGTGGGATGCTAAGAAGAAAGGCAAGGTCACCTGTGACTGGTCTGTAGCATCTGTCCATGTGCCTATTTGCTGTCATTCAAGAGCAAGGCTTGGCCCAAACGTCCATTAGCATGTCAGTTAGGGCCTTATTAAAAGGAAAAAGTGGCTCTGAATGGGTTAACGGGACAGGGATGCTTTCCCTGTTTTGTTGTAGAGAACGTACTGTGATATTATGCATTGACAAAGTCTTTCTGAGCCTCCAACACATTAATACATTTTTAGGATTTGTAAATAGTAATATTTTTTAAGGTTAGGTGAAGATTCTCTTTTGTATCTGTCAAAGCCGAGCCAGACTGCAGAAACTCTGTCAAGATATTAATTCTGACCTCTATAGTAGAGAGTTGCAAGTCTAAAACTTCAGCCATGTGCTTCATCACTATAGCACATGATGTTGAGTCTTCTGTTGGGGAGTGGAGGGTGAGGTGGGGCACACAACCCAGTGTCAAGGAATATGTCCAAATCACTGGCCTAAACCCTAAAGGAGGTTGTCACCATAATAGTGGGATGCATCACCTGTCAACTACACTGCTATCGCCCAGGCCATGCTGGTGATGATCAGAATCTGACCCAAAAATGTTGCGGAGTATTTGTGGGCAATTCCTAGATAATGACAAAGTCCTGTGAGAGTGTGAATGAGGTTGCGTTGGGAATTGCATAAAATGCAACTTTGGTTGAAGCAGTGTTGGATTTGTTTCGCAGTTGTACAAAACAAATAAGTTCTCCTTTGGCTTTGGAGCCTGAAGCAATGTGGCAGAAATTTGCATTGATTTTGGTGCTGTAATCTAAGGGCATGATTAAGAGTTTATTTATTTGATTTATTTTGAAGGTTTTATATAGCGCGTGCAAGACCCTTGTGGGTATCCGAACTCTTTACAGGGCAGATGTAAGAAACAAATGCCAAACATCGAAAAATATAAGTGATACGAATACATAGTGATAGATAATACAACTAGTGGATAAAATATACTGAGATGTGAGTAAATCAGGTAAATTTGGCCGTGAGAATTGATTTCACTTCTCTTTTGAAGGAAGCAGTGGAAAGGTTCAGTCTTATTTCTGGGGGCAAAGCATTCCAGATTCTAGGGACCACTCCTGAGAAGGTCCACTTGTAAGTTTTCTTCTTGGCAAATCGTTTCGGTTTCAGAAGAAGATTCCTGGAGCTCCTGGATGACCTATTGCCACAAGAGAGTTACCAGTTTCTAGGCTAGATAACTCGGAGTATTGTGAAGTACAGCCTTGTGCGTCATGCAAGCAATTTTCAGATGAATTCTAGCCTCGAAAGGTAGCCAGTTAAGGACTCTAAGGTGTGGTGAGATATGACAGTTTGTTGATTGAGGCTCTAAGAGGAGCCATCGTAGATCTGGGTTGGCCGCAAAGGGCGACACTCCTGTATTCCACTCTTGGGATTACTAGAGCTCGAACTGCCTGTTTGAAGTCATTCGCGGGTAGGAAAGGTTTCATTTTTCTCAAAGTGTTCATCTAGAAATGTGCTCCTTTTGGAGAGGTGCTGATATGCTTCTGCATATTTAGATTTCTTTCCAGAGTTACTCCCAGCGATTTCGCTGAGTCGATAAAGAGAGGATGTCCTTTGAGTGTTGTTATAGGATTCATCCAATCGAGGATGGAGGTTGATTTGTTGGAGGGAGGGCGATTAAGAGGAATTCAGTTTTGAGGGTGTTTAGTTTCAAGTGGTTTTCGACCAACGAGGCTGTCCAACGGGCGGCGGTCCCAGTTGACCGCTGCGGTCTTCCACCCGCCGTATTACGATGTTCCCGATGGGCTGACGGCAGTGTTTCTGACGGCAGTGTTTTTTTTTTATATGTGTCGATGCAGGTGTGCATTTTTTGTAGGCCTGGGGGGAGCTCGCAGAGTTTCACTATGCAAAATTCCGCAGAGTCACTGAAAAAATTCACAAATTTCCGCAGAGTTCCAGGAGCCGGCAGAGTAAATTTAATATCAATTTCAGGTTGTGGTAAATAAATTCAGAAACTCCTATTCTGTAGTTCATAATATTGGACACTAGATGTCTCTGTAGCACCAAATACATATAATTTAAGCTACAGGTTTGAAGTTGGTGCCCACAATAAGTGTAATCTTCGACACGCACACGAATTAACTATTAAAGCAACCTCCTGCATATTCTGCAATTAGCGCAGAGGTAGAGTCGAAATCATAAGTCACCTGTTTGTAAACCACTCTCTTTACTTTTGGTGTGATCAGTCAAAATCAGCAGGTCAAGTAAAGGTCCTGTTTGAATTTGGTTATATTCATTTATTAATGGGTCCAGCTGCTCTAGTCTTTTTTCCCCCTCAATATATTTAATTAAACACAGAGACAATATTTCAGTTTACAAAAGAAGTCTGCAAACTACACATTGATGAGGATTCGGACTGCTCGCCACCCTAGCGCATCAACCTCTGCAAGTCTGTAAAGCACAGTCTGAACATGAAACGGACTGACAGACATCTGAGCCGAGGTTCCCCCTAAGTATGGAGCAGACAGTGAGATAAATGTGTCCATCAAACAGATGACTCACCTCTCAGAGAGCAATCACCAGCCGGGGAGCACCAGGCCAGATGATTGGTTGGGAGTGTGATGCATTCTTCTTACCTGTGCAGTACACTCGCCACCAGTCACTGGAAAGATCCACAAGGGGGTAGACATTGCTTTTTTACCGCAGCGCTGACAAACTCCTGCGCTGCATTCTTGGACCCAAGCTGTCAGCACGGTCGGTAAGCGATCCTTCAAAACGAGGCCTGGAAGACAAACACCCAGACAAGCAGTGTGCAAGTGCATCCAAGAAGAGGCTTGAGAAGCAAGATTCAAATAATAAACGTGTCAGAATTCAGAACAAAGGTGCGTTTCAAGCCTCATTCTGAATGCTGACACGTTTATTATTTGAATCCTGCTTCTCAAGGTGGTTTTGGTAACTTGGACGTCGCTTGTCTGGGTGATGTGTGTTCAGGGCCAGGGGTGTTGTGTCGCTAAACTCCGCTTTGCGGTGGCTTGCGGAGTTTTTGCAGAACTTCGCTCTCCAAGCGGAGTGCAGAGTGACAAAAACTCCATGTACTCTGCCAGCGGAGCAGAGTTTACCGCCTGCCCTTAATTTTTTGACTGCAGTGTACACATATACATAATACATGTGAAATATACCTACTACCAGTACTTTCACATTACTGAAGTTGGGACCATATGTGACCAGCCCTGTCCATGGGTAAACGGTACAAATTGGACTTTGGTGCCAACATGGTTGTTTACATCGGGGTCAAGATGCTACTGTGAAGGACAGCCCTGGAGGAAGGTATCCACGTCGATGAAACGGAAATTGGTGAGTATGCACAACAAATCCTTCGACTCCGCCGACTCGAAGCAGGTGGTCCCACCTCCACAGTCAGCTCGTCGGTAAGCCAATTCGTAATTCGGACGGCGGTGAACTTCTCTGTACCGCCCTATGACAGCTGCTTTTCCCTGACCACCGTTGAGTCAGTTGGCTGACGGTGTCGGCGGTACTCCAACAGCCTTTCATTCAGCAAACCATCAAACTCATAATATAGCGAGTGGACTGCCAAGTCGGCAGTGGTGAATCCAACGCCACCACAACGGCGGTCTGAAGACTGCCAAACTCGCAATCCGGTCCTAAGTCAGGTTGTGTGTAGGAGCCTGAATCCGGGCAGATCCCGCAGTGGGTTCAAGAGGCACTGATGGCATCGATGATCGATCTGCCATTGGTAATCTGACTGGAGGCCTCCTCAGATTCATGGGATCCACAGGTGCACCAGAGGAAGCCGGATGGGTGCCAAAAAAGCTCACTAAGGCTTCCCTGAAAGCCTCAGTTTGCTGTGACGTTGCAGACAGACTTGACAGTGTGAGGTGCAACACGGTAAGTTGGCGAATCAGTTCCTCAGTAGTAGACCAAGACTGAGAGGCACCTTGACATTTACATGACTCCACTGGTTGAGAGTGGTGGAACGGCGCAGAATCCTGCTTTGTTTTCATGTTTTATCTGTGACTCACTCACCTGAGGATTTTGGATGAGAGGAAGATTTTTTGTAAAAACGGCCTCAAAGGTGGGAATTGGTCAGTGCCCTTGACTTCGACCAGCAGCAGGACTTATGTGTCTTCCATCTGTACACAGTGATATGAGTTTGGCTCTGTGGTCCCGGATCGCCTTGGGATTCATAAGGGTGCGATCTAAACGAAACCTTACGAGTGGGTCAAACTTAAAAAACAAAGATATCCCTTGTGAGGATCTTCACAGACATCTGTTTATGACAGTGTCTAAAAGGCTTAAACCCTGTGGTTGTAGGTGGGGACAAGTTACCTTGCACACCGTGAAAAGAATTTTAAGCAAAAGTACATGAAAGACGAGGAGAAGTTTGGGAGTGAGTGAACGACAGATCCAAGACCAAAGGCACAGAGAGAAAGGAACTCACATCAGCAGGGTTAGTTCTTACATGCGCCTTTGATATCTCTTTGTTGAGAGGACAAAGCTGTCACAGAGCTGCAGGAGAAGTAGTACTCTGAAAACTCTTCAGATCCAGTCTGGTGCTTGGGGGATGCCTAGACGTGGGTCCCTTGCTCACTTGGCCACTGGATTCAAGCTAGCCTGGCTGATGAGAGTTGTTAGCCCGAAACCGGTCCCAGGATGCTTGTTTCCGATCCAGGGAAGACATGGCTTAGCAGTTCGGGCTGAACTGTTCCCATGAGGCACAGGGTCAAGCTTATTTGCATATAGCTATATCTGAACTGGGGTGGCGAAGTGAGCTAAAGAACGACGATGGATTCAACCCAGATCTGTGACTTGGGTTGAGTGTCTGAAAAGTTTCAGCGCTCCGTCCATCATCTCCTTGTGCTTGCCTGGGGGTATTCACATGATCAGGAATCTGGAATTAGAAGTATCCATGAGAAACTGAAGAAAATTTTACAAAGATTGTTTAATGCTGACACACAGAAGAACCTACGCATATTGGTGCCATTCTTTCCAAAACTCTGTAAGGTATTCTGGGATTATTTGTTCACATATTTAGCATGTTTTTATAGCGTCAAGTGTCAGAGCACTAAATCTATGCACGTAGAAGTGTTTCAAGATTGCGTAAAAGATTGAAAAAAATGTAATTTGAATACATAAAGAAGTGCCTCCAGCATCCTGACACGAGATGAGATACAATGTCACAACACTATGCAAAGTTTGTAAAGTTCTAGGCTTTACCAATGTAACGTTCAGAAAGAAATGAGAAAAAGAGGAAACAACCGAGTCTACATTTGGAATCATTTTCAGACAAGTCACTGGACTCAATAGGTATCACCTTAAAATACAGGCTGGGGACAGGGTTCCTTCTGGTTTTTGAAATGAGAAACTGTAAAGAACGAGGGAAGTAAAGAGACAAGGGATCCCAGACAGTGGGATTAGCTGTGTGTACGTTTGCATTAATTTTGCAGTAACAATAGCGTACCTGGAACGCTCAAAGAAACGAAGACATGGAAACAGTATACATTCTGGTGCAGCGTTATTGGTTGCCTAGAAACACTGCCTCTGGAAAGCAAGGTTTAATCCTGAAAATGTGTTTTTGAAGTGTTAGTTTGGAAATACCAGACGAGATACCAATGCAGAATTAACACAAGAAGCAATATGATCTCAGATGACAGGTCGAAGTGGAGTAGTACAAGATAGGGGGAACGGTTAGGAACGCCTCTTTTACCTACATGAGAACTGATAGAGAAGCATGAAACACGTGAAATGAAGTGATATAAGGGTTCAGAGGACGAACCTCAAGTCTGCCATGGAGGGGGAAAACAGTAGGGTGAGGCCTACAGTCAAAACCTGGTGGTGACGGACAGAAAAAACACAAATAATGCTCCCCATTCTCTGGGAGAAAACTCCTAGGGTCATTATTTTTTAAGTTTTTTAAACTACTGCTTCCTGAGCTTGTATCGAAAAAATTAAGAAAGTTTACAAATTTAGTGAACGTAGGGTAGAGGAGTTGGACTAATGGCTAGGGCGGTCAACCTCAAATCTGGGGAACTGGGTACGAGTCTCGGCAATGACGCTGAACAGCCTGTGATTCTGGTCAAATCACTTAATCTCCCTGTGCCTAACAAAAAAATGATTGTGTCCTCATGCAACACAACTGGTGCTATGTAAAGCGCTCTGATACCCGATACCTTCAGGTCAAGTTCGTGCTATATAATATTCCGTTTAAAAAAAACAGCTGTTAAAACCGTCTGTAGCCATCCACCGAACGTTTTGTACCTTAAAGAAGCCACCATGACAGCAGTTCCTTTCAAGGTACATAGATGCCAGATAGGCCGGTGGTCCTTTCTAAATTTGGCAGAAGGGAGTCTGTCAAAGTGGCAAAAGTAATGTCCTCCAACACTCTGACAGGCTGAGTATCACCATGAAAATGCCTAAACCAGGTCCTACTTGAGACACAACACAGTTTTTAACCCCACTCACTCATACACAGGTTTGTGTCCTTAACGCTGAATGCTGGTTGCTCCTTTACAGGTGGTGGCTGCAGTGTGTACATTTATCAATTGATCTGTTCTCCTACAGTTGAGGGTTGAGGTGGTTCTCTCTCTTTCTCAAGTAAACTAATGACCTACAAAAGATGACTGGAGATGCTCAATCTATTTTAAAAGATGAGGGCTGGGTGTCTTACCCAGTGATGCCAAGACAGGTTGGATGGCAGTCTAAAAATGTTGCAACAGACCAAGCTTGCTATGTTGTGTTATTGAATACCCTGGAAATGGAGATGAAAAGATTGGGGGGCATATTACCAACAACTAGCGATAATTATCGCTATGTTGGCTTAGCGGCAATATTTTTATCACCGAGCTGCGGCGATTTTTATCGCTTAGGAACCTTGCTATTATCAAGGTTTATCTCCTAAGCGATAAAAATCGGCCGAAATGCATGAATATCGCTGAAAAGTCAGCGATATTTATGCATTACCGAACTAATGCTCTTAGCCATATTATCCACCTACAATTGGATAACATGGCTAAGAACTGCTCAGGGGCGGGTGTTAGCTTTTGGAGATATTCGCGCTTAGCGCCAATATCACCAAAAGTTGGCAATAGGAGATAGCGATGTTAGCGACTGTTTCCAGTCGCTAACATCTTGGCACGCCCACTTTGCATGTCATTAGTGATAAATTACTCTGACATGCAAAGCGGGGCCCAAGATGGTCGCTATCTCCTACTAGCTGTCGCTTACTGGTGTTAGAGACAGCTAGGTAATAGGGAGATCATTTTATCTCCGCTTTCTTGGCTTTCAAAGCCAAAAAAGCGGAGATAAACCCCCTTGATAATATGCCCCTGGGATTCTGACTTAAGGTTTGGAAAATACAGAAAAAACACTGCAATCATGTTAACCCACTACTCTTCCTATTTGTTTGATCCTTGATGTCTACTCGACAGATTAAATGCGCTGCAGCCAATGTTCTGCGTGAAGCCTGGCTGGTACACAAACACGCCAAGAGGAAGGAACCAGCAAGCATGAGACAGCACCAGCGGTACCTACTGAGAGCCATTCACACGTGAGTATATCTGAATGCACTATACACACTGACCTTATTTTATTTATTTATTTGAAAAGTTTTATATAGCGCTGGCTAGACTCGGAGGTATCAGAGCGCTTTACATGCGATAGGTCATTGTTTCAGAAAATCATTGCATAGTTACATCAGCTACAGTAACAGTTGCAATTACCAGTATATGCTTAGGAGAAAAAATTGAGCTTACACAATAATATAAGATAATAGCGCGTGCATATCCAAGACACACGTCTTATGAGGAATGGAAGGAAGTGGGGGAAAGGTAGACAGGGGAGAGGAAAGCAGACAGAGTCAGGTAGATCTGAATGGGGAAAGTACACCTGGGGGAACAAAGCAGTCAAGGCAGTCAAGGAAAGAGACAGATAAAACTGTGAAGAACCGTGAAAAACAATGTCCGATGTCCAGATGGGTAGGTGACGGCCAAGGGGGTGACCCAGAGACAGACTCCGCTATAGCTGCATACGACAGCTCCACCGGGCAGCGGACCTTGGTTTGCCACCTCACTCCTGGGCGCCTCCCTTCCAAAGCCAGACCTCATCCACAGGCACAGAATGGATCATGTTGTGAAGCCGACCATATCCATCAACTGGATAGAGAGTTCTTCGATCCAGCTAGCCAGGGTTGAGCTAAAGGTTTGACAAATGAAGCCTACTGGTCCTAAACGGGTTGGTAAGTGTATTACACAGTCAGGCACAACATATAATACACCCCGATTCCTCACACTCTCTTTTCCTCTTTTTTGTATAATCCTCAGCTGGCTCGTTATATATTGACACTGGGGTCAAGGCTCTCCTTCTTACTTTCTCTATTTTTTCATTTTTCTGTTGGCAACCTTTCACTCTTTTGATATTCTATCATTGAACATTTTACAACTTAAAATACTAATTCCATATACCAACTTTTTTATACCAATGTCCTCTAACTCAACATGTTCGATCTTCCACTGAATTTGTAAGTGAGCTACTCTTTCTAGCCACTTTTCCTCTAACCGTCTGTTAGCCGTCTAGGGTATTCTATCCGAACAATAGGAATCTTTACATCACCTTCTAATAATGTTTGCAGAGTACAATGATCACTAACATCTAATAAGAGTACATTGAAGTACCAGATGAGAACGAAAACATAGTCAATCGGACATTGTTTTTTACCTATGAAAAAAGATTGTGCTGCTGGGAAATCAGATGAAAGCGGCGATTCAAACTTATCAACCAATTATTTCTTGCCAATTTTGATGCCTCTTACAGAATGAAAAGTCTGGGATACAGCAGTCAGAATGTGGTAGGCAGATAATAAGAAATTCTCTGACTGGTAGAATCATTTGAAGCGGCGGTTGCAGTGGGTCTGATCGCAAGTAAAGCCGGCCACTGTCTTACCTCTGCAGCCCCAAAAGCTTCTTGCAGTCCCCAAATAAATCTACGACCTATTCCTCATGGAATGTGGAAAGCCTGCAATACTGGACCTGGTATTATCTGTTCTACATGACATGTTATCCCCCAGTTCGGGAGGAATAACTCCAAATACCCAGATTGAGAAGTGCGGATGTCAGCCAGTAACCAATGCCAACGACACAGTATCCTCATACCCACATCTGGAGAACTCGTAATTGATGCATATGCAAGAATAACATTACCACCTTGGGAACCCAAGCTAGTCCATTACTAGTGTCTTTGTACATGTGCACCCCTCTGCAGCCATCCGTAGGTTCCCCCACTACCATCACAAGAGGCCACGCTCAACTCGAAGGAGAGCCCCTTGTACTCCTGCCTCAGTAGAACTTGAAAGTAAGCATACTTCAGTTTGATCGCACACGCCAAATCACGTATTCGTAATTCAAACACAATGTGGGCCGGGCGACCACATTAAAGTACCCATTCTAGGGAATTGTTTGTAAAGGTAATGGGCATAGAAAGCTCAGAGGGCAGCTTATTCTCCAATGCAAGTGTCTCGGAATAGACCCAAGTTTCCTGTCACCTCAAAGTCTGAATTGCAATGGCTTCACAAAGTGCAGTTTTGGACCTTCTGCCATAAACAGTCAAAATATGGTTGGGGCGGGGTATAGAAGACTGCAGTAAGAAAGGCACCCACAAGGACTAAGATCTTGACATGCGTATATCTATTTAGAGAGGGCAAGACCCCGCAATTTGAACCAGGGTGAGGCCAGGACGTATTCACAAAGCTGGTCCTTGTGTGCCATTGCAAAGACCCACTAAAACAATGGAATTGAAGGTGGCATGAACAATCAATCCGAGGGCATCAATATCAGTGGGCAGTTCACAACAAGGAATGGGATTCTGACTGGTTTACAAACAGGGAATACATCAAAGGTGTTTTATCCTCGCACAGAAGAAGGGTGGAGTATACAGCCTCAAATCCTAGCACTCAGTGTGCCCCAATGCATCATGGTAAATGCAGTGCATGATAACACTTCAGTAGTAGTCTTCAATCTTTCACCCTTGTTGGTGCAGGCTGTATTGTGTAACTCTACACATGTGCTTCTGGATTCATCCCTTCATCAGTAGAGTGTAACAAGTCATTTTGGGGGTGCTGGAAATACTGCCCAAAGTCTTCTCAGGTCTCTGTACAACGCACTGGCTGCTGGTGCATCAACAAAGGCTTATCAGCTCAGTAGCACAAGAGAGTTTCTCCATAGAGGACGGTGGGAGCACACCGCCACACATACCAGCACTCAATTTGCCCAAATGGATCATGGTAAATGCAGGTCATGATAACAGTAGTAGTCTTTAATTTTTCACCCCTGTTGGTGCAACTCGTGCTGTGTAACACTAAACATGTGTTACTGGACTCATTCCTTCATCAGTAGAGAGCAACAAGTCAATTTGAGGGTGCTGGAAACATTGCCCAAAGTGTTCTCAGACAACTCACTGGGTACCGGTGTGTCATGTCGTCACGCCTGACTCTACCTAGAGACAGAGCAGGCAGACAGGAAGCGGAAAGGCAGAAACAGGAACAGGAACACTAATCTAGTCTGTAAGCCAGTTACATCCTGGCAGGGAATAAAGAAGGATGTGAAAAGTCTAGCTCCGACTCCTGTGTCGTTTATGTATGGGCAGAGCGCGACATTGGCGACGAGGGTGGGATGCCATTACCCCACAACAGAGTCGCGTAGCCCAGCCGCCTACACGGCCCAAAACGACGAGTCCGTGGTTTCCCGCGCCGGCTGCCTGGAAAGGCGCGAGAAACTGCCTGGAGCCGTGACCCGGCTAGACGACGCCGCGCTGCCATCCGAGGTGCACAGAACAAGGAGTGTGCACACGCATCACCGGATGACCAATCCCCAGAACAGCCCAAGTACCGAGCGGCGCCACGGCAAGCGCGGAGGCCCCGCCCCCTCGCGGAGACGCTGGAACAAGAGCAGACGCGAGGGTGAGTCCCGCTACAGCTAAATAAGAGCCTGAAGCAAAGAGAGCGTAAATGTAGCAGCTAGTGCAGGCGTGTGGTCGAAGAACGTCTGGGCTAAGAAAATAGCGTCCCATCTGGCGGCCATCTTTAGGTCAGGCGCCGGCCCTTGAATAACCCACGCCTCAGACGCGGCGGCCATCTTAGAATCAGGCATTACTCATTTCAGGACATAAGGCCAGCAAATAAAGCGGGAAAACAAGCTCACATTAATCAAAAGGGGCAAGAAAAGCAAAGAAACACATGCCCAACTACAACAAACCCCAGCAACAACGAGAAAGCAGGGAGATACAACAGAGGGTAAGTAAAACTCTGAATTAGCCAAACTACTATCCAAGCCTCACATGTCTGACACTGAGCCTAACAGTACCACTGGAAGACACGTAACAGCGGGCCCAGCAGCACAAGCCAACGCAGCCATGATGCCTCAGGCGTCCGTGGGGGCACCTTTCATGCGACAACCACAGCCGCTGACACTGACGCCCGGCAACACCATGGGACCCGCATGGAAAACCTGGAGTGAGGATTTTGAAGATTACATGGAGGGCTCTCTAGTACAAGACTCCAAACGTAAACTGGTTGTACTGCGAAATCTAGCAGGCCAAGAGATAGCGCAAATCATCAAGGAGATGCCGGACGCAGCAACTGCCACCTATGACGAAGTGAAAGCTGCCCTTGATAGAGGATTCTTACACAAACGCAACGTGGACTACGAGCGATATGTGTTTAACCTGGCCACCCAAGAGAAAGGAGAATACATGGGCGATTTCATCGTGCGTATTAAAAGGATGACGCGATACTGTGAATTTGAAAACTTCAAGACGGAAGACGCACTGCGACTTCGCATCATCGATGGATGCCAATCTGAATCACTACGCAGGCGACTCCTGAAGAAACCATACACCTTAGAAGAGATTGAAGAATTAACAAGAATCAATGATCAAGCGGAGGATCATGCCAAGCGAATGGAAACTCACAAGCCCGATCATAAAGAACACGCCCTCCGAGTACAAACACGCAAGACCACTCGATCCGTGACGAACACACATAGATCGAGCAAACACCACCATAGCTCCCGGAAAATGTCACCCAGACGAGAATCACGACGTACCAGATCCACCAAATCAACACCTGCATGCTATCGATGTGGACAAGAATACCCCCATTCGGGACAATGCCCAGCAATTGGCCAGCGATGTCATCGCTGCGGAAAAGATAATCACTTTGAGATAGCATGCCAAGCCAGACAATCAACACGCCAGTCTCCCATCACGCGACCTAGCACACGACACCACGCACGTGCTATAACGGGAAGAGAGAGACACTCATCCAGCTCCTCAAGATCAAGTAACCGATCAACAAGCTCATACCAACCGCGAAGCCGATCCACGAGCACGCATTACTATCAACATCATACGACAAGCTCACATCGAGCGCACAGATCCACATCCAGCGACTCATCGCCACACACACCTGCGTCGCAAGACAGTGACGAATATATCTGCATGGTGTCTGACCCGGACCGTTTGAAACGATATCCCAAACTAGACATCATGATAGGGGACCATCCAGCAAAGTTCGTCCTGGACTCAGGATCATCGCTAAATTATATCTGTGCGCTGGAGTACTACAACATGAGAAATCGACCCAAACTGGAGCCAGCAGCGGTTCGTATATTCACATGGATGTCTCGGAAACCCTTACCGTGTCTAGGTCGGTTTCACACCACACTGACTTTCAAGGATAGGAAAGTTCCAGCATACGTCCATGTGGTAGAGGGACCTGACGTCGCTGACTGCCTGCTCAGCTTGCCAACAGCTGAAAGATTAAAACTAGTGGAACTGCTATACATGACTGAAGATGCCCCTGACATCGTGGCGAAATTCCCAAATCTCTTCAAGGGCCTGGGAAAACTAAATCACTTCAAGGTGAAGCTATACATCGACGAACGTGTAACACCCATTGCCCAGCATCACAGGAAGGTGCCCTTCCACTTACAGCAAGCTGTTGATGACGAGCTCCAAGATCTTTTACAAACAGACATCATTGAACGCACATCAGGACCCACCCCCTGGGTATCCCCAGTCGTGGTAGTCCCGAAGAAAGGACAGGACAATAAAGTCAGACTATGTGTGGACATGCCCACACCCAACACCGCCATCGAGCGAGAAAGCCACCCAGGACCACACATAAGTGACATGATCACGAGACTCAACGGCGCTACAATATTTTCCAAACTTGACCTTAACAAAGGATACCACCAGCTAGAGCTCCATGAACAATCAAGGTACATTACAACATTCACCACGCACCAAGGCCTGTTCCGTTACAAACGTTTAAATTTCGGCATTTCGTCAGCTGCCGAAATTTTCCAGGAAGCCATCCGTAGAGTCATTCAAGGGATTCCTAATGCATTCAACTATAGTGACGACTTGCTAGTATTCAGTAAGGATCGGATCGAGCACGATACTGAACTGGACAGAGTATGCCACGCTCTACTGAAAGCAAACTTGATGCTAAACGCCAACAAGTGTGAGTTCCACAAAAACACCCTGAAATTCTACGGACACATCTTTTCAAGTGAAGGGATGAAACCAGATCCTGACAAGGTAGCTGCACTTGCTGACACCCCGACACCCCGAGACGTGAGTGATCTCCGCTCTTTCCTCGGAATGGCGAGCTATTGCGCACGCTACATCCGTGATTACGCCACCATCAGCTACCCACTTCGAGAACTCACGCGTCAAGGACAACCTTTCGAGTGGTCACAAGCATGCGAGCAAGCCTTCATGGAAATCAAACAGGCTGTTGGCTCAGCCATTAATCTTGCCTATTTTGACACGAACAAGAGAACAGAGATCACCGTCGACGCCAGTCCAGTGGGCCTGGGTGCCATCTTAGCTCAATATTGTGAACACTCTGATCAACGCCATATCATCGCATACGCCAGCCGCAGCCTCACGGACACGGAGAAAGCGTACTCCCAGCCGGAAAAAGAAAGCTTGGCCGTGGTATGGGCGTGCGAACACTTCCACCTGTTTGTATATGGCAACCACTTCACCATCGTCACTGACCACCAGGCATTGATCACCATATTTGGAAATCCCAACGCCAAGATGCCGCCACGCATTGAGTGGTGAGGGCTGCGTCTCCAAGACTACATATACACCATCGTCCACAAGCCTGGAAAAGCTGAGAATCCAGGTGATTACATGTCTCGGCACCCCTTATCCAGCGCCACGACTGCACAATCCCTAGCAGACGACTATATCCATTTCGTCATCGATGCAGCATGCCCTCCTACAGTTCCCCTTGAGGGCATTCAAGAAGCATCCGCCTCGGACCCACTCATTCAAGCAGTCATGGCCCACATACGTGCGAACTTCTGGCGACATGTCAAAAATACACCTCAAGGCTCAGAGACACACCTCCGCGATCTCACAGCTTTTCAACGCATACACGATGAACTCTCCATCAGTGACAATGGACTTCTCTTGAGAGGGGGGAGAATTGTGGTCCCACACAAGCTGCGCCAAGGAATCATCAACCTGGCCCACGAAGGCCACAGAGGCATAAACGCTATGAAGAAGATCTTGAGAGAACGAGTCTGGTTCCCTTCTCTCGACCAGATGGTAGAGTCAACCCTAAAAGACTGCATGACTTGTCAACTGGTTAGTCGCGAGGAACCTCCAGCCCCACTTCAAATGTCCGAACTTCCAGACGGAGTGTGGCAACAAGTCGCAGTCGACTTCTTTGGACCACTGCAGTCAGGACAGTACATCATAGTTGTCATGGATGAGTACTCAAGATTCCCTTTTGCACACATGATACCATCCACCAGAGCAACAGCAGTCATCCCCATACTAGATGAAATCTTTGCAGCATGGGGCATTCCTTCAAGAGTTAAATCTGACAATGGACCCCTGTTCAACGGCCATGAGTTCACAGACTTTGCAAAACACCTCAACTTTAAACACCAGAAAATCACTCCCCTATGGCCACAAACCAATGGCATGGTGCAGCGATTCATGATGACGCTGAAAAAGGCAATCCAGCAAGCGGAACTAACACACAGAGATATCCAGCAGACCCTGAATGAGGTGCTGAGGGCCTACCGGACCACTCCGCATAACACCACGAACCAGTGCCCAGCCACAATAATGCTGGGGAGAGCACCCCGCACTCGATTACCCACGATAAGCACGACGTCCCAACCACGGACCATCACCGTTGATCACAACACGCTGGTTGAAATAGACAGAGAAAAGAAACAGAAGATGAAGACATATGCAGACCGACGCCGGCACGCCAAAGACGTCGACATCCAAGAAGGAGACTGGGTCATAGTACGAGGTGACCGGCGAACAAAAGCAGATAGCCGATACCTGGACATTCCACTGCAGGTTTACAAAAGGAAGGGAACAATGATCACAGCAAAAGCTGATCACAAGCAAATAACAAGAAACATATCGCACTTCAAAAGATACACTCCCTCAAACCGCCGAGAAACCTCCTCAAGTCAAGTATCGAGTGACTCAGCCAGTCAAAGTGACAACAACGACCCTCATCATCACGACTCTCCAAGAATTATCAGCAGCTCCAGTCGGCATGGCCAAACGCCAGAACAAGAGGTCCGTCCCAGACGTCAAGTAAGGAGACCCAGGCGACTTGTCGAAGAAATGTAGGGAGAAGCAGGACTTTGTACAAGAGGGGGAGATGTCATGTCGTCACGCCTGACTCTACCTAGAGACAGAGCAGGCAGACAGGAAGCGGAAAGGCGGAAACAGGAACAGGAACACTAATCTAGTCTGTAAGCCAGTTACATCCTGGCAGGGAATAAAGAAGGATGTGAAAAGTCTAGCTCCGACTCCTGTGTCGTTTATGTATGGGCAGAGCGCGACACGGTGCATCAACACAAGCTCGTCAGCTCAGTAGCTATCACAAGCTTAATGTAAGCTTCTTCTGCTATACTCATTAGTATGGGCATATCTTAACAAGCAATCATCTGCTGCAAAAGACACAAGGCAAGAATATATTGCTTATTACGGGAGTAAATACATGCCTAATTTTTTCTCCATACTTTTCATGATGATTGAAGGTTCTGTTAGAAATAGGGTATCTAGTTGGTAGAGGTATGCACCCTGTGCAAGTAGGGACCAAATATCTAGTCGGGTTAGTCAGATACACACCCTAAATTAACCTGTGTGCGCCCTTCGATAGCTTGGCACATAGCAGTCAAAATGAACTTAAGAGGCAATGTGTAATGTATTTACCACTGGACAAGATGGAAATTTGGAGTTTGGTGTCTCTGGACCTAAAATTTAAAGTCAAAACTTATGGTGAAGCCAGATTTAACATTATAAATCTGAAATTGCCAATTTTAGAAAGTTGGCATCTAGAGATTCAGGTCCTGTACATCTCATCACCAGGCAAGGGGCAGCAGGCAGCAAGGCAGGAGACCAGCAAATTCAGCAGCATCCAGGAGAGTGTTGGTCCTTTTAGAAGCACAGCAGTTCTTCTTCCTAGCAGAGTGTCCTCAGGCCAGGAGTGTACTGAGTTGTTGGTGTCAGGGAGCCAATACTTATACCTAGTTTGACCTTTAAAGTGGTGGGAGACTTCAAAGAGAGGTCTTTGAAGTCTACAAGGTCCCTGCCCTTCCTGCCCTGGCTCCAGACTCATTACAGGGGGTATGCAGCTCTTTGTGTGGGAACAGACAAAGCTCTATTCAGGTTCAAGTGTCAGCTCCTCCTTCCCCTCTAGCTCACAAAAGCCCATCAACCCAAAGCCCAACTGTCACCCACCCCAGATGTGTATTCATTGACAGGCAGAGGTACGGAATAGCTAAAGTAAGAAGATGCCAACTTTCTAAAATTGGCAATTTCAGATTTATAATGTTAAATCTGGCTTCACCATAAGTTTTGACTTTAAATTATGAGTCCAGAGACACCAAACCCCAAATGTCCATCTTGTCCAGTGGTAAATTACATGTATAAAATGGAATAAGGTAACCCCAATGTTATTCCATGGGTAAGAGGGGCATTGCAGTAGTGAAAATTAATGTAAGATTCGTTTTACTACCTGGACATGTAAAACTTAAAAGTACATGTCTAACCTTTTAAATACACTGCACCCCACCCTTAGGTTTAAACTGCACACATAGGTTCTCCACTAGCAGGCCTGAGACATGTCTAAAGGGCTACTGAAGTGGGTGGCCCAATCAGTGCTGCAGGCTCACTAGTAGCATTTAATTTACAAGCCCTGGGCAAAGGTAGTGCACTTTACTAGGGACTTATAAGTAAATTAAATATGCCAATTGGAGATATGCCAATGTTACCTTGTTTTAGGGAAAGAGCACCTGCACTTTAGCACTGATAGGCAGTGTTAAAGGGTCCATAATCCTAAAGCCAGCAACAATGAAGTCAGCAAAACAGGAGCTCAGAGGGCAAAAAGTCAGGGGAAACCACAACAAGGATGCCAGGTCTAACAGGTTTCCTTTAATGAATATCTTCTGAATTTCAGTGGATGATAGCTAAGTTATACATATTTATAATTCAATGTGTAAGTAAAACGTAAAGTGCCGGATTCACAAAGGTAATGTTAGACTTTGAGTCTAAGTTTAGACCAAAGGTCTACTTTTCAGAATTCAAAAAGGTAGGTTACGAGTAGTATCTGAATGAGTACAGAGTTTCCACACTCAGGGTGGAGTTTCCACACTCGTGGCAGAGATTCATCCCAAATGCAGTGTGGAGTGGAATCTGCTCACCCCGGCAGAATATGCGGGAACTCTGCAGTTGTAAAGATACTATTTGTAGCTTACCTTTGTAAATACCAAAAAGTAGTAAAATTAGACTTTTGGTCTAAACTTAGATTAAAACTCTTTACCTTTGAGAAGAAGGCCCAAAGACTCTTTGCCAACAAGTCATTGTTATCTCAGTGGTGACCATTCTTCTATAGATCATGTGACCCTATAGCTGTTGTGTTTTTCAGATTCCGACGCAAAAGGTTAAAGCAGAGGACGCTGCAGGACAAGGCGAATGCTATGGTGGATATCTCAAAGGTGCGTCACTGAAAATCTGGGGGAAAGTATGTCAACATTGTTAGTCCACTATCCTAGACTACAGCATGTTTACTATTCTATCATTAATACACCACGCAAGCCTGTTAATATAAATCTCTTTTGACATGTAGAACACCTACTATTCTAGTGATAAAATGTATGCACCTCTGAAAGTATACGTTGTGTATGCCCTGACGCTTATCTGCAGAAAGCCACTCAGAGCTCCATCAACTCACCTCTTTATTGTTCTGCGAATGCACCACTATATGATTACGGCTATTCCATTGCAGTCCTACATACAGCTTTTAACCTTTATCATAGGATGCAGGACTTCTGATATTTCCTTCCTATGATCCGTACATACTACTTTGCCAAGCACATGAATCCAGCATTTTAACCCCTAGCATACTTGAAACGGCCGGGAGCCGTCATGCATCACAGTGGACTTGTGCGAAGGACGGACCCCGGCCGTCCGGATCCCGCCCACTCTGTAAAAGCGCAGCGTGAAAATTCACGCCTCACGCAAGGTGTTAACAGATCAAATACTACCTACTACCTCCAGCGCTGCTACTCTATTATAATAATGGCCCATCTGCTATCCTGTTAATGTGCCATCATTATTTAATTTGGTATCAGGGTACATAGATTTTCCTATCTGTTGCACACTGCACTGTAACCAATGTTTCAGAATATACATATATTGGGCTTTGATTCGTAAATACTGTCCAAGTAGCATCATTTATGTTATAGTAAGGAATATGATGCATTATTATTAAGCAAACATCCACAGTAACTGCAGTTTCTGCATCCATATCATTTTGTGTTATCTCAGTAATTACATTTCTGTCACAGTCTATGATTAGTAGGAATGGGGATGGGCTCTGGAAGAAAAGGTTGTGTTACATCCTGCTTTTCCTTCCTCTTTGTCCTTTCTTAGTGTTGGTGTCTGCTAGTCTATGTCATGTCTCTGTGATGTGATCCAGGATTCTACCTGTTTCTGTTCAAGGGATTTATCAGTTACCTGGAGGCTGAGCAGGAGGTTATCTGCTCCTGGTGGGGTTGCAATTTCATCTACTTATCTCTTTATTATTAACTTAACCTGGAACTAAGCTACAATAAATCAAACCTATTTTTATATACTGGATTTTGGACTTTTAATTGTTACAGGTTGTCTGCAGTAACAATCTTTTTTTGAGGATACTCCATCTCCCTATGGTTTCCTCCAAAGGCACCAGGATGAATTCAGAAACTTCACACCACTCACATCACCAGAAGGGGGTGATAGCTTTGTATTGACTCTGAAAGTCGTGTCTGGTGACATCATCAAAGCCATACAGCGTAACCACGTTTCTTTCATCCATTTTTTCCCACCTTTCGAAGTCAAGGATGAACTTCAAAGAGTAGGAGCACAGTATCAAAAGCTTCAAGTGTAATCTTATTAACTGTCCATTTAACATATCCATGACATGGAGAGATGGACAGGTCAGTGAGGAATCTTGAGGTACATAGAGTATCCTCTAGAAAGATCTTACAACAGGTAAATAACTTTTTCTTCTGATGGATACTTCTACCGCAGATTCATCACCTGTAGAATAGATCATAGAGTAATACCCTGCCCTTGGAGGAGGGGTGAGATAAGGAAATCCTTAAGAACCACTCTGGCAAAATGCCCATCCCTAGCCACTTCAGAATCCAGGCAGTAGTGCTTGACAAAACTATGCAAGGACACCCATGTTACAGCCCCGCAAATCTCTGCAATGGGAACTCTCCTGGCAAAGGTAGGTCATGAATCTGCTGTAGTTGAATGACCTCAAAGTGCTTCCAGAGGGTTTTTCTTGGCCAAAGAGTAGCAGATTTTGATACATAGGTTTATTTTCTGTACCATTTTCACTTCTGAGCACTGCAGTAACTGAGAAAGAGCTAGTCATCCTGTTGTATATCCTTAATGCAGTCAAGATAGTAGTTAACCACCCACCTAGGATTCAAACCAATGCAACCACTTCTCCCCCCTTCGTGGGATGGGGCGAAGGATAGAAGGTTGGGAGGTTGATGGACTCACCCAGGTGGAAGGATGTCACCACTTTTGGCAAAAAAAAGCTGCCCTGGTTCGCAACATCAATTTGTCTAGATAAAAAGAGGTAAAAGAGAATGGAAACTGGGAGCTTGTAACTCGCTCACCCGTCTAGCTAAGGTGATAGCCCCCAAAAACACAGTTTTGAAGTCTTCATTCTTAAGAGCCTACTATGTAGGGGCTAAACAGAGTCCCAATAAGAAAAGTCAGGGCTAAACTATGGTCCCACTGGAAAACAATACAGGGGATTCTAAGGTGCATATTCGCAACCCCTTCAAAAAACGCAAGACAGTGGAGTGAGGGGGGCGTGGTTTAGCAAGCCAGCATGGCGGTGGCATGAACGGAGAGCTTCCGGCTCGTCAATTCCACCATTTATACTGCTATTCCCGATTCGGATACTGACAGTTGCAGGGAAGGAGCCCCAGAACTCAAGATACCTGAGAGGAAGCACCTTTGGGGCACAATGGTTCCAGGCAGGGGTGCCCGATCACCAGCAGCACCCCGATGACCATAGGCGCAGACAGCCCATCGCTGCGCTGCTGCAATGAAGTCTCTCCTCCTAGTCTGGAACTGCTGACTAGAGTGGTGGCAGCCGACTCCCCCATTTTGGAGCCAGGGTCATTCGGGGGGAGCTCTGCAAAAAGAGGCCTAGTCTGGAGTGGGAGGGTCCCCGGACGTGGCACTCTGGGCCTTCTGGCTCAGCCCCTCAGCCCTTTGCAGTGCAGGAGCTCGGTGTATTCACCAAAATTGCAATCATGTCTTCCTTTGCCATCCCTGCTGAGGAGACAGATGGACTCTGGGGCCAAGCAGGAGGAGGAAACCTTGGAACTAGGCAGTGGTAAGGATTGTTGCGCAGCCACTCACTTTGTGGCCATGCCCTTTCCTTTTATGCCTACTACTGAGGCTTGACACAGCAGTAGAGCCCCCTCTCCAACAGAGAGCCCAGGCCATCTGGGAGACCCACGCCCCAGTGGAAAGCAGCCAGCCTCAGCCGGGGGCACCTGTCAGGGATGGGTGGTGGAGGCCCAGCCGAACACCATCGGACTTTCTGAGTCAGCCGATCAGCTTTTTGCAGCATGGGATCTTGCTTTGTGCGCCCGTCCGGATCACGCCTCACCTACCCCATCCACCGAGAAGGCAGACTGGGACTATTGTCGTTCCTCCTTGTCTACAGTTGGGGGCCTGACAGGAAGGAGAACCTCTTGTGCTAACCCTCTGGATATCCAAGGGAACCTGACAATGGCCACAGACTTCCTCAACCCTCTACATGCTAAGCCTTGCTGTGGACCTCCCTCGGTGCCCGTCATATTACGGGTGGAAGGAACACATTACCAACTAAATGCATTACTGCTGCTCTTGGGGCCTCTGCTGTGCCAGAGCCTAAGGTCCTCCCCTGAGGAGAGGAACTGACCGGGCTGCTCATGCTGCCTGCCCCCTTAGCCAGTGGGTTGGGTGGCAAAGGAAAACGAGCCTAGTCCTCCAGTGACTCAACACTACACCACCTCCAGAAATTTAGACACTATAGGATGCACTAAATAACAACGACCAAATGCGGCTGGTCGGTCCCCACCCCAGGGCCTGCCTGGATGTATTGGACACTCTCTACCAGGCAATTGAAGCCTCCAGCAATCGTTTGGAGGCCAAGTGGGTGCCTGTGTCTCAGGATAGTAATCTTCTATGTGCTGATCAGCTCAAACTCACCGAAAGGGTCATGCACGAAAAGAAAGCGATTGCAGAATTACAGCCTTACACTCCAAAAGCAGCTTCACAACATCAAGGAACAGGTTTGTTTCCTCATAGAGTGTGCAGAGTACACAGTATGGTTAGCTGGGTGAAGTAATGTAAGGGGGTGGGTCTTCTGTTGATCAAAGAGCGCCCCAATATGGTGGACTTTAGGGAGGTCTGGTTAGAAGAAATGATGGACCCTGAGCATCTCACTCCAATCTTTTCCATCAGGCACATTGGGTGCTGGCTCTGGCCCCCCGGCGGGCACACCTCCTCACCTGATAGATGAGAAAATCCTCCACTTCAAGGACCACAATGCTCCACTATTCCTGACATCTCTTCTCCAGCGGCTGGTGGCATCTGTCCATTCTTGGATGGCATGATCCATCTCCTCAGAGTTGTCACAGGATTGGGGTAGTCTAACTTGTGAGAAGCCTGGGAATCCACAAACGCCTCCAAGGGCCCCAAGACAGTGACCTGCTTCCTAGGTATGGCCCTCATATTGAACAAATGATGCATCACAGTGAGGTGGAACCTCCCATTTTCTTCTTCTATTTAGACCTAGAGCACACCCTCATTAGATGGGTGAGGGGAGAGGATGGCCCTAAGCCAAGAGGAGGTGAGGGGCCTCCAATGCCGACAAATTACCCACATCTGGGAAAATCTACAATCCTGACTGAGACCCCTCGGGCCTTGCTGACCCATCTTCACTAGCTGCCAACCATGACCCATCCCCACCCCCAGGACCCGTAGACCCTTTACAATAGAGGGACACTAGAAGGAGCCTATTTTAGGGTTTCCTTACTTCCAACAGCAGCCCACTGGGTGCCCTCCCATTTATTCTTCCACCCAATTGGGCATGCGGCCCCTTGCTCCTGCTGTCCACCCCCACACCTCACCCTTTACCCTGTCCTCCCCAGCCTATGGTCCTCCTTCCCACTATCTGGCTGCTGGTTATCCCCGGTTGGAGAATCCCCCTTACCCACCCCAATACTCCTACCCTCGCTCAGGCCAGCTGTCATCCCCATTGGATCTATATATGAGCCGGCAATCTGATGCCCCACTACCCCCACCACTATTCAATGATAATGCAGGGGATATAGCATATCGCATGTTGGGTGTGGTTGGACTTGTTTCACTGTATTTTTGACAGCATGCAATAAAAGTTGTCTAAAAAACAATGGGGGGGCTTGAAAATGGCTGGCTGGACGGGCAGACAGTGAAAGAAGACAAGGCAGCTAAATACCCCTGGACAGTGTCTATTCCACACCCATCTGAGAAAGAGAAACTGCATATTGCAGGACCTGAGACTGATTGGCTAGCCAGGGGTCCACATTATTGTCCCCACATCATGCAACATAGTTGCTCCATCTCTCCGTTTGATCAGATTTGGTGCAGGGGGTGACAAAATGGCGTCTACTGCCACCGCTGGCAGCTGAATAGAACTCAATCTCAAGAATGAAGGTTGAGACCATGGAGACTTGGGTGAAGAATCATTCCCCTCCACTGGGAGAGAAGGTCCGGCCTGAATGGTGGATGCAGCAGGGGACACATGAAAAAGCTTAGAAGTTCTGCATACCCCACACTCCTTGGCCTATTCGGATGATAAGAATGCCTTGGGCCCTGTCTTGTTGAATCTTCCTCCGAAACTGAGGAACCATGGGTATAGAGGGAAATGCGTACTGAAGCAGAACTTTCCACCTCAACTAAAATGCATGCCCCACGGTTAATCTCGATGGATACTGGTGGTCGCAAAACTGCTGACTACTCAAACAAAAGTTCTCTACCTGAATTGATGAAATTGTGTTACATGTTGCTGATATACAGACACCCAAGAAGCTGGCCTATAGACAAAGGCATGCCACAGTCAAAAATTCAGAACATATCAAAATGTATTAATAGTCAGTTCACATATTAGTATATTAAATAGCCAATAGAAAAGAGAAACATATCACATTTCACACCACACTCACTCACTCACTCATACCCACGCATACTTATATGTCCTGAAGGTCAGGAGTCCGCCATACTCAAAGCAACAAAGGCAAAGCATGAACAAATGGACAAAAATGACCGAAAAACAGTGACATTGATGATAGTATTTTTGTAGGTACATCAATCCTTTTTTTAGAGTGACACCATATGTATCGTCAGCCTTCAAGTTCAAATTAAGCTATAATGACAACCGGAAGCATTAATCGTAAACTTTATGTGGTCCATAAAAGTGTAACAACGCCGACGTGCATTTCGGGTTTCGACCTGATGTGGGTCTAAGCCTTCCTCAGGGGGAGTGAATCCGAAGAAGTGGAAGTGGGATGTACATGAGCTCCTGGCCAGGCGGAAAACAACCAGTTTTATAAAGAAATAACGAGGTAAAGGTCAGATAGCAACCGCAGATAAAAGACAATGTTCAGGGCAGTCAGGTAAGTAAACGAAAAAACCTTCATAACAGAGCTGCTAAAGTACTGAATATGTAGTCGAAACGTGAATCCTCCGTATAACGTCAATGAAAAAGAGCACCACCCGTTTATGAGGATATATGGCCGAAACTGAAGACAGGTCGGGCGCCAGGTCAAAGGAGCCGACAAGGGCAAAGATGGTAAAAGAGCGAAATGCTCGTAAGGGAATCGAGCAAAGCTCCGCCGTCTGTCAAGGAAGTAAACCGCTCGGGCGGAGGCCGGTCCAAACACCGGCTCATCATTGATATGTTCGGAATTTTTGACTGTGGCATGCCTTTGTCTATAGGCCAGCTTCTTGGGTGTCTATATCAGCAACGTGTAGAGCAATGCAATCAATTCATGTAGAGAAAGTTTGTCTGAGTAGTCTGTTTATTTCTCCTGGTTTTCTCTACCTGTATCCGATTTCAGGGGCCCCCTCAGTGTGAGGGGCGCAGAACTGCTGGCACTGAGCATTTTATAAGGAGGCAAACAAGTCCACATGAGTGGAGATATCATGGATGACCCTGGTAGAAGACGCCACTCCTGATGAGCAAGACAATGCCTGTCAGCTCTGGCATTCCGATACTCTGCTAGGTGATTGGCAGTGAGACAGATTTCTTGGCGGTGAGCCCAAGACCACAGTCGCAAAGCTTCCAGGGAAAGGAATTGAGACCTTACTCCCCTTGCTTGTTGATATACCACATCACTGTTGTGTTGTCCGTCAAGATCTGGACCTCAGATGGAGGGGAGGAAGGCCTTAAGCACCAGCCGAATCACTCATAGTTCCAACATATTAATGTGAAGGACCTGGTCTTCTAGAGACTCTGATATCCATATAGATTTCCACCTTAGGTTTGAGGCATCCGTCACTGCCGTAGGCCTGAGGAGTGAAGGCCATCCCACGACTCAGGTTTACTTCATTCTTCGACTAAACAACTAAACCACTTTCACCGCATGATTGAGTCCGACAGGTCTCCTAGGGACTGTAGCAAAGGTTGCATGGGCACAACTGCAGGTCCCTCATGTGCAAACTTTCATGCATGACTAGGAGAATGCAGGAATCTAGCAGACCTAGAAATCTTAGCACTCTCAAGACTTTTGCGCTGTGCTGGAAAGATGGAACCATTTCCTGAATGCCATTGACCATTTATGTTTGGGGAAAGAAGGGGAGAAAAGTTATATCCAGTTCCGACCCCATGAACTGGAGTTGTTGGGAGGGCCACGGGTGAGATTTGGATTTGTTGATTGAAAAGCTCAGGTAGAACCGCAAGGATGCTGTTGAATGCAGACACCAGCTTGGGTGAATTAGCTTTGATCAGTCAGTCATCCTGATACAGGAGTATTGGGATGCCCAATATCCTGAGATAGGCCTCCACCACTGCCTTCACCTTCAGGAATGTTGCAGGGTGGATCCACGCCCCATTAGCACCGAAGCGGGTATCTGGTCGAGTAAGACTGGGGCATAGTAAAAAGTTACGGCCAACTGCAATGGAGCGCAGGTCAGATACATGAAGTGGACTGGGACATGTATTGGCTTAACTTCAGACTTAGAAGAAATTTTGAATACACGTCCCGGAGAAGGTATACTCCAGCAGGACAAGGCAGCAGGCTGTGTCCAAGGAGAAGGAGTCATCACCTGAGAACACTGGATGAGGCATCGCTGAAGCCATCAACAACAGAATGAAAAATCTCAGAGCGGGGAAAGTGAGGAGTTTGTTTTACTGTTGTTATCGTGCCTGGTGAAGATATTTTACCTTCGTACTTATGCAACTGTTTGGAAGTTGGAAACCTTCAGTGGGACGAAGCTGCAAGCTGTAGTCAAAGAGGGCTTTACAAGCCCGGATAGCGTCACTCGAAAGTCCAACTGAACAGGATTTAGTGCTGCGGAAAAACACTCAAGGAGAGTTATTGCAAAGTCAGGTGACTGGTGATGCACCTTTGGGAAATAGGTCCAGGGCTTCTGTCGGTTATTCTGGGACTTTTTGGTAAGTCCAAACTTTTAGGGTTAGGCAAAGAGCAGTACCTCTAACACCTCTTTAAATGGTCTAGGACATTGGGGGAGCCACTTGGGAGGTTAAGACTCACTCCAGCAGAGGCCAGATGCAGGGTTCAGCATCTCTGGAGCTTCTTATGCCCTGTTATCTCACACAAAAGGACAGTCACCTAGCCCTTGGAGTCACTCTGTTAGGAAATGATTGGTTAGCAGACGAAATGTGCACAGAGTCCTAATACAAACAAAGATAAAATTCAGGAAACAGGAGGGGTGAAGGCAAAAATGTTGGGGAAACACCACACCAAGGATGACAGGTCTAACAATGACCTTGTGAAGACAGACAACTTCAGGCTTTCATGGACTAGTGAGGAAGTCCATTGCTACCTCTGGAGAGTCAAGTATTAGAAGATACACCTTGAAAGTCCTGAGCCTGATCTCCAGTTTCCCCATAAGTGTACATATATAGAGGCTCTAAATCTATACCAAAGATATGATGTAGAAGATTTCTATGTTGCACTTCTTTCAGGAGCATCCCTTTGGGATCTATTCTGCCGAGAGACATCAGGCTGCAGCATTGGTGATGCTGTATCCGGGCTGAAGGTGGTGATGATGACACTGGCAGCAGTGCAGTCTACAGCATTGAGGGCTTCAACATCAAATACCGGAGAGACTGGGTCGAAGCAATGTGGTCTCGGCATTGGATCTCGTATTGAGGTGCTGAGAGGCAGTGGAGCCAGAGGTGCATATATTTAAAGTCTGTATGGAGCCGACGGTCCTCAAGGATGCCAGTTGGCAACGAAGCCCTCGAGAAGATCGAGTACATAGCATTAGTGAAAGCTCCCAGACCTGAACCTGCCATGGAAATTCAGGAATGGATGCCCGAAGCTCAGACGATGAAGGCCCTGGTGCTGAGGAATCTGAGAAGGCCGATCTAGGGTTGGATCTACTGGAATCACCAGAGCAGGACATTAGGAGAGGGTATCAACGGGACAAATCAACTAACTCCGGCTCCAAGGGCAAGTGTCCTGCGGAAAATGTAGAGCAGCTAGGCGACTTTCCTTTGAATAACTTCTTACCCTTTTTATGCTTCTTTTTTTGGCCCTTTGAGGATGAAGATGCGGACCAGAGCAATGCCTCGAGCATTTGTGATCATTGGCCATTCTTAGACCAGTACTGAGAAGAAGTTCCCTTGAATGAGATATTCAATAAAACAACTTCATTAACAAATCAATTAGGACAATAAAGTTAAGAAAATTGTACACAATTTATTAATATTACAAAATATATTAAGAAACACAAGTGGGCAAAAGCGCCACTGTACACAAATAAAAACAAATAAATTGTATGAAAAATTGTTAAAACTTTTTTTGACATACATGGAGATCAAAATCGACCAGCAATATTGATACCAGAAAGGGGGAACAGACAACAGTACGACATCCAATTGTTACAGTACTAGGTGCACATTAAAACTCAATGTGATACCCATGTGCTGTGCACAGTTTTTATATTGTATCAACACAGGTATCCGAGTCTAGGAATTGTACTTGAAAGTGCGTCGACACGTTTCGGTGGTTGAAATAGTTTTGGACCACCTTTATCAAGACTCTATCTTTTGTCTGTCGTGTATCTGGGGTCAAGAACGATCACCCTAAAGAGTGAATATACAGAGGAATTAAAATTGATGTAACATTATATTTTAAGTTAAAACAGAAATTCGCAAGTATTATACAATGTCAAAACCCTTTTTCTTAACTATGCATTTTAAGTTTATAACAATATTCACCTTTAGTCAGAGTGTACCCAATATAATTTAGAAACTCTATCATGATGGTACAACATGGCTGCTACAGAAAATTGTCGATGAAAAACATTTTACGGGGACAATCCACCTAATGTCCTTCAACATTGTATCACTAACAGTATAGAGTGACATTTTTTAGAAAAACAACCATTCTGTAATTTATCCAAGATCTTGTTTAGCACATACAATGGTACTGTTGGCATCGGTCTCAGAAAGATCGTTACAAAACATATGGCATTGTACAATAGGCATTTGGCATAGAGACAATATATTGTAACAATTATCGGCGATTTTCTTAAAACAAAGTACTATAAATAATGAAATTCAGCACTAGAAGCGGTCTGGTATATAAATGCTCTAAGCTTTTGTTAAATACGGGTCCCTGTTAATTGGATCCTTACCTGGAGGTTTAAAAAGACCTACTTGTTCTAATTCAGATGAGTTAGTTTCATGTAGTTCAATTAAACTGGTAATTTGTCTAAATACTTTAAATTCTTGTTTGGATAAACTCCCTGTACGTTCAGTTGTGGAAATGTGCGCTTAAGGATAAGTGGGTTGACATCAGTTTTCCTTCACACTTTTATGTGACTGACTTCAGTTTATCGGTTTAAAAATCCTGGTAAATACAATTATAGAAGCAGTTAGAATGTGGCTTTAAACTATATTGTTTTTCGCAAATTTATAATGCGTTTTATCCTACCTGCAGATAAACGTGATGCGCTTGGCAATACTGCTCGTTAAAGAGCGTCTTTTTCTGTTTAAAAGAAGTGGAAACCAGGGGCGCTTTCGTCTTGTCCTCCCGGCGAAAACAATTGTTTCCCAAAAGGGCGGCATAAGGTTGTAAAGTTGCTTTTGGTGGTTGAGGAATTAGCGTTTAACAAATTTATAAGCGATTCCTACGATGCATGTACCGCTTACCTATTCGGCTGAAGAGAACTGCCTGCTTCTCTGGTTTCAGTCCAGTTACTGGAGACCACTGAAGGGTCCACTGAAGGGTCTTTTTCTGTTTAAAAGAAGTGGAAACCAGGGGCGCTTTCGTCTTGTCCTGCCGGCGGGAAAAAATTTTTTGTTTCCCTAAAGGGCGGCATATGGTTGTAAAGTTGCTTTTGGTGGTTGAGGAATTAGCGTTTAACAAATTTATAAGGGATTCCTACGATGCATGTAACGCTTACCTATTCAGCCGAAGAGAACTGCCTGCTTCTCTGGTTTCAGTCCGGTTACTGGAGACCACTGAAGGGTCGGTTTAAATACATTAACTACAGCTTAATTGGTTCCCGATTTTAGGCCAATCAGGAACTTCCTAGACCAGGCCATAAAGAATTCTGCCTCCTGCTCTTTTATGGCTATGGGGTGCATGCTTTGATAGGAAGCGCCAGGCTCAAAAGTTGTGTTTGGACCCCTGGCACCAAGAACAGCATGGGGGTCCATGTTGAACATCTGCCCTTCTATGTAGCCCCCTTGTCTAGATTGTTAAATCTTGTGGCTTGGATGTAATATCATTTGCAGATGACACCCAGCTGATCATCTCGTTTTGTCAGGATTCTGAGGGGGTAAAACCCTAATGCATGGGCTGCATGAGAAGAATCAGATGACTGCAAATTATTTTCAACTCAACAGTAAAAAACAGGAGTTGTGTTGTTTGGAAAGAACAAAGACCTCTGGTCCCCTGGCTGGTGGCCTTTGGAACTTGGGGCTTCTCCCTTCCCCCCAGCACCTCATCGAAATATCTCTGCAATCTGTGGGGCCTACTTTGCAACCATGTGGCTACTGAGGAAAGTCTTCTCTTGGTTACCATCCTCTGCAAGGAATACTCCAGTTCAGGCCCTAGTCATTAGCTGCCTTGACTACTGCAATCCTCTGCTCATGGCCGCTGAGGATACCCTCTTGGCCAAACTCCAGGTGGGGCAAAACACGGATGAAAATCTGGTCTATAATCTCCCAGCAGGCTGTCAGCTTGACGCCACACTGACGGCTTTACACTGGCTTCCGATCCAGAAGCTTATTGTTTTCAAGATCTGCCGCCTCACCAACAAAGCTTTGATGGGAGGACCCCCCTCTTATTTAAAGGACAAAATGTGGTATGATTATCCTGCACGAATGCTGAGATCAAGTGAAAAGGCACTTCTGACCGTTTCCCGCCTTCGCACTTCCAGATTTGGTGGGAGAGCTTTTTCCTTTATCTCCCCATCTATTTGAAAACAACTTCTGTATTCTGGACTCAATAGGACGGCTGGGATTGTTCTACAGGTAAGGAATCTGCAGGTAGAAGTATTAATCAGAAATCAGGGCTATTACAATTATACATAAATTTAACCTAGTATTAGCCAAGCACAAAATATGCTCTCAGAAGCATTACTGTGATATCTTATACTTCAAGAGTCTGAGGTAATTCATGTTCTATGCCATGCCAGACACACTTGCTAGGCTTTCTTCCTTGAGTAGTTAAGGAAGCTTTTCTGTTCCAGCTTGTAATACTGAAGAGTTGTGCCGATGAACAATTTACTGACCTTCGTTATTGCTCTTTTTGGTAGAGACTATATTTAGCTCAGATTCCTCACATTTTGAATATTCCACAGGCGTCAGACTGAATCTGGAAACTTTTTAGCAGTACTTCTGCATGCTGGAAGATGGCACATTGCATTCTCACACAGATGCATTTCTGTTCTGGAAATGACATGCAGGCCTATATAGGTGACACTCATGCACGCTGATGTCAGTTGCTTTGGAGACTATCTGCACCCCCAGATGCAGAATCCGAAAAGCAAATCCATAGACTGTGTGTAGATTCCTAGACTTGGCATTAATGAATAGAGTCCAATCACAGAACCGGGATGATGGTAGTGTCTGTAAGGAATCCTCGGCTACATAGAGTCTCCGCTATAAAGAGCATTACCAAATGCATGCAACTAGTTCTACTGACAGAGGCTTCTAGCCACAGATTCCTCACTTTTTGAATAGATACCAGAGCAGTACCTATTTGGAGGTGGGTCTGTGAGAGGACTCAAACTTAAAAGTCCTGCTGGACTGAGTGGGCAAAACTGCCCCCTCAGTGAACCTGACTGTCCAGACAATAACGTTTTTTTAACATTTGGAGAGACCCCCACATAGCTCTCTGGCAGATGCCTAGGGCAGGGACTCTGCATGCTAGCACAGTGGTAGCAGTTTTGGCCCAGGTAGAATGAGCGTACAGTCCTTCTAGAAGCTGCTTTCAGCCAGAGTATAGAAGATCTTTATGAAGAGCAGAATCCAGCTGGAGATTGTTTTCTTCTGCACTGTCTTGCCTTTTTTTGCTCCAGCGCACAAGTCAAAGAGTTGAGCGACCACCCAGTGTTCTTACATCTGATCAATGTATAAGCTCAGTGAACTGATGGGGTCAAGTGATGGAATTTCTTCTCCTTCTTAGAGGGGTAAGATGGAGCATATTGAACCCCGGCAGGTTAATTGGTTTGACCAACATGGAACAGCATCTCAACTTTCGGCAGAAAAGATGACTGAGTCAGCAGAACCAGTTTGTCAGGGAAAACTGTAGTATAAAGTGGATTAACACAGAGAGCCTAAATCTCAGTAACTCCCATGCTGAGGTGATGGCGGCAAGGAACACAGCCTTTATGGTACAGAGCTGTATGGGACAGGTGTCAAGGGGCTCAAACAGAGCGCACATCAGATAAGGCAGAGCCAGGTTAAGGTCCCATAGGAGCATCACAAAAGAAGACCGGAGGAATATATGTTGTTGCCCATTCAAAAATCACAGACCAGTGACTTAAAGCGTATGGGCTGATCTGGCGACTGTAAGATGGCTGAAAGGGCCACAAGATAACCCTTAAATGTGCCAGAAGAAAAGCCTATCATTCCATAGTTCAGTCCAACCACAGCGTACAAATTTTAAGGGATTCTTCAGCAATAGAGAAAGCCCACTGGTCTATTTTGGAGAATACATGAACTTAATAATAAAGAAGAAACGAAAACTTTACAAATTGGAAAAAAGGGTGTTATTGATATGGACACTCATGTTCACTAGCATTGCTCCGGTTGGAAATTATGTTTGCGCTTTAGGTTAGACCTTTGTCTATCCTTTATTACAACCGTTGGTAGTGATTGTATTCTCACCTTAGAGCATATGTTAGTCTGAAATACAGAAAAAAACGTATGTACTATTTTGCGCAATTTTCCCTCTACTGCCAATCTGTTGTGAAGTGTTTTGCTACGGAACTGATTGGATCGCAGCCACGCATGATAGCAAATGGCAACACTGGTGCCGAAAGCTCACTCAATGGAATCGGTGGTGTCCAAACCACAGCATACTGTGGACTTGACCCCATCACGACCACCTTGAACATCTTGGGCCAAGACAGGGAAAAAGTAATCAGAAACACCGAGGAGGACTTGAGCCACCAAATCCCAAAGGGCATGGTAGTAATAGCCCAACACGCAGCTGGCATTGACAGAACAGAGGGCTAGAAAGGTTGAAGAAAAGACCCTCTTGCCAAATGTTTCCATGTTTAGATTCCCCATCAAGAGGACAGGACGGAAACGTTTTTCGATTATACCGAGTTGTGAAGACCTGAACAACAAACCTGTCTGGTGAAGGATGCTGCGAGTGAAAAGCAGGGTCACCAGGAGCAGGATGATCATGCATGGCAACTTGTCAGCTGACAGGGGCCCCAGAGCAAGGTTTGGCCCTGACCACTAATAAAGTGTCCATCAAGGCTTCATCAAGTAGGATGTGAGGCTCAGCAGAAGTCTGTCCAGGGTGTAGGACCTCAGTCAGAACATTAGTTAGATGGAGCTCAAGAACCTCAGCCGCCCTAAACTTGGACTTCAAGTTTAAAATTAAACTACAGATCTAGGTTTACCTTTGTGATTGGGGTCCTTTATGTCCCACAAGCTGTCATATTTACCTCTTCCATCTCATCACAGAATGGGATGGGGGACAGGAGCCTCACTTATCCCAACCAACGCTGGGGCGAGTTGGTAACGGGTGATGGGAAAAATCAATATGATGAAAGCTTGAGTCTGCGTAATGCAATAAGCTGGTGTATGCAGCACATGAACATGCTTTCAGTTTATTGCTCAAGTACTTGAGATAGTAAAGAACAGTGTACCTGCTTCAAGGGTCCATGGACTACCCAGCAACTGAGGAGCAGCACAGAAATCTGAAGGTAAGTTAAAAACTAACTCCTTGGTGGAGGAGTGGGGCCAAAATGGCATATTAGCTGGACGCATTGCATCTTCTATCCCTTCCTGTGCTCTACTTTCTTTTTTACAATTTGCCTCGATTCCTTGAAGATGTTGCTACCCCAAACAGATGCCAGGTACCCTGTTTTGATTGGGAATTTAGCTGGCAGACACAAACTTAGGCCCCAGATCTTTGTCAGACGTGGAACGCTCCTAGAACCCGGGTCAGGCCAGGAAGGAGCTGGGTCCAGTACTGTTAAGTAATCCGCTACAACTGGTAGCACGTGCAAAGGCTGCGAGCTTGAGAAGCACCAGTCATATTGCCGGGTAGATGAAGTGAGCTCTGACGTTGCAGAATGCTGGCCTTGGACCTCCATTGCAGCAACACCTACACAACCCTGCAGCTGCATGGGGAAAACAAGAAGACACCCTGGATCTCTCCTGGATGACTGGGCACTAAACATCTAAACATCTAACCATCTAGTGGTACAGGATGAGTCAATCCAGCCCTCTGCATGGCCACAGGCAGCAGAGCAGCAAACCTTTTTACCCCCCAAGCGGGTCCGCCTGCAGCTTTAGAATCCCTTCAAAGGCCCTGAGGGACATCGCCCTGCATCAAGGCTCTCAGCAGTCCCACAAGAGTAATTGTGCAATGCGTTGCCGATCTCAGCCAGTGAAGCAGCTCTGAACAAGGTGCAAGTGGTCCAAAACACTGCTGCCCGACTGGTCTCCAATGCTCCTGCCCATACCCCCTCCCTTCCCTTCTTGCAGAGACTGCATTGACTGCCAGCCCGGGAGCTTGGTGAAGTCGGATTCCAAGAACGTACATGCTACATCTATCAGGATGTAGCACAGGATGTATTATAAGTTTCGCAGGCTACCCTACAGTGAAAAGCAGAGTTCAGGGAATCACTGAGCAGCTGCAAGAAGACCGTGCAAAGTATCGCTGAAGATACCTCTTCTGGATTTCTTTTGGATCAGCAGGCAAATAACATCAAGTTTAGGAGAAATCCCAAGTCCTACGCTTGTTGCGAATCACACAGCCTGAGAACCTGACAGCCATTTCACAGCAAAAGGTGATAATTTGGATTATACCGAAGAAAGAGGATGCATGTGGATGGAGACGCCTGGGGAGCTGCACTGCCACCCGGCAGGGTTCGGAGGATCCAGGACAACTCTATCCAGATCGCCTCTGGGCTATCGGCCGGTGATACCAACTTCATTGCCAGTTTTTGGGCTAATGGCCCACCTCTCTCAACTTGCAATCCTATGTTTGATGGCTAGGGAATTAAGACCCATGACGGGGCCAACTGTGGCCAGGTGGCCTATTTAGGGGACTTATTTTGATATATACCCGTTTTGTTGGGTTAAAGTTATTTTTGTTCAACACAGGGTATGAGACGATACTTTCACTACCTAAGTATTCACACATATGCTTACCCTGTCTCCCTCAACCTGCCATAAATTATGAATATTACAACCGTAAATGATAAGGGCCTTAATGCCCCTCACAAGAGGGAGGTGGTCTGGAAGGATCTTAGGGATCAGCAGCCAGATGTTATATACCTGCAGGTGACTCACCTATTGAAAAAGGATCAGGGGAGATTCAGGTATATCCCACTTTTGCCTCTGCCCATACTAAGCAGTGAGGGATATCCATTTTATTCAGACACAACTTTCCCTTTGTAGTTTTAGAGACCAGGGTTGGCAAGAAAGGCTGATACCTTATTTTGACTAGGACACTTCAAGGCCACCTGCTTTTTTTAGCTATAGTTTATGCCCCAAATGTTGCTCAAAAAGCAAACCTACTAGAATTTCTCTCAGTACTGTCTGGGATGGGGAAGGGGCAAATAAACTCCTCTTGAGACTTCAGCAAGATATGGAAACACTGAAAACCCAGAGAGGTCAAAATTTGAGGTACAAGTCTCAAAGAGACAATTAAGGGAGCTCTGGATCCAAGTCTGATTGTGCAGAAAGAAAGTGTATATGTCAGCACGTTGGAGTGGTAACTGTATAAGCTCGCACATCATTTTCGGAGCAGAATGGCATCAGTGTGAAGCCGCAAGATGGCACCTTCCAGGGCACAGAGGTACTGCTGAAAAGTTTCTGGAAAAAGTGTAAAGCCTGGCTAATATTAAAAAGGTGTAGAATCTGCAGCTGGAAGTCTCTATCAGAAAGTTGTAGACTACTGGATGTTTCAGGTAAGTGTTGATGCCCTCCTCTAACACCAGCCCTGATGGAGCCATCTGATCCATGTGGTTCGCAAACGTTTGGACATGGAAGAAACAATGGCACTCATACTGCTTGACTTGAGTGCTGCTTTCGACACTGTGTCTCATACTACCTTTTTCCAAACTTTACATTCCTTTTTTTTTTTTTTTTTAAATATATTTTTTATTTTCTCCCATTTTTTCCGTAAATTACATTACAATAAATACAGTACAGAATTTTCTCACAATTATACAGTCATATATATTATCAAACAATCAAAGTCAGGAAAGTAAAAAACGGAATTTACCAAAATACAACAAAATAATTCATAACCTAGCGTAATCCTGAAAGAAAAAGAAAAAAACCAGTTCATGTCTTGCTATTCTTCCATTCTTCTATAGGTCGCCATATCTTCCCCCCCAATATTCTTGCCCTTTTGCCTTTCCTATCGTAAATGGCTTTCTCCAAATTATATATATGCAATAACCTTGCCATCCAGTTATGAAATAATGGTGCAGATTTATCTTTCCAGGCCTTCACAATAATTAGTCTGTAAACTGCTGTGGCCAAAAATACAAATTCGGGATAGTTGTTGTTATCTCCTATACTAATTCCTAATATTATCAGCTCGTCTGTGAGTTTCACCTTTAATCTTAAAGATTTCTCAAGAAACTCCTCTATTGCAATTTTTAGTGTGCATAATTGAGGGCACTGACAGAACATGTGCGTAATATTAGCATTTGATGAGTCGCAGCGTGGACAAGTTATACCAGTGTTACCCCCCCATTGTGCTATTCTAGCTGGTGTATGGTACAGCGAAAAGATAGTCTTATAGTGTTGTGTTTGCAGTGTAGCAGAACAAAGTATGGTTCTTCCATAGTCTAAGGAGGCTTGCAAATCTTCCGGGTGAGCCCCAACTTGCTCAACCCATTTCTTACTAAATTTCTCCCTGTCATCGGTTTTATACTCCTGTAATTCTATATACAATTGTCTGATTGAGCCCCTTAAGCCGCTCCCTAAATATTCCATAATCCTGCAACTTGACATACCTACTGGCCCCCCCTGTTTTAGGTGAAAGTAACTTTTTATTTGTAGATATTTAAAGAAGTTATTTCCGGGTATTTCAAATCTATGTTGAATATCTTGGAATAACAAAAGCCCCCTTCCCCATCCATCAAATCTCCTAGTTTCTTAACCCCTTTATCATTCCACGCTTTCATTGTGTTATCCCAAAAAATTTCTGTTGGCAAATCGGCATTTAGGTATAGCCTCAGGTATCTATTAAATCTGCCTAACCCTACTCTCTTCATAATAACCTTCCAAATTTTATATACTGCCTCCAAGGTCTTAAATCTAGTATGTTTGAAATAGGTAAACTCTACTGTATTAACCAGGGCATTCTCAGCCCTTTCCCCTAGTAACGCTTTATAAACATTCTCTATACATATCCCTTCCTCTTGAGAAGAACCACCACCTAATAACGCTTTAGAGTACTGCAGTACTGCAGCCCAATAATAAAATCTGAAATCTGGTGCCCCCCAGCCTCCCTTTTCCCGTGGTAGTGTCAAAAATCTGTATGCTCTTCGTGTCTTTCCTTGTGCCCATATTAACCCGTTCAGTGTAGCTTCTATTTTATTAAACCATATCCCATCAAACAATAAAGGGATCGCCCTAAAGAGATATAGGAATTTGGGGAATGTGACCATTTTGATAAAATTAATACGCCCCATTAAAGTCAAATGTAAATTATTGACCCTCTCCAAGTTTTTCCTGACTTTCCCTAATAATGGCCCCATGTTTATTTCCACCAGTTTCCCTAAATCGGCCGTCACCTTAACACCCAAGTATGTTGCTTCCTGAACTACTCTAATATCACTAAAGGTGGAATAATTATTCTGCACTATCTGTGTTTTCCCTCTATTTATTAGGTATCCTGAGAATATACCAAATTTCCTTGCTTCGTCTTCAATTTCGGTCAGTGCTTGTGCTGGCTCTGGAGTGACAATCGCTACATCATCTGCATAGGCAAATAATTTATAGTCTTTCCCATGCAATGTGACCGGTCTGATCCTACAATTTGCTGCTAACCTTCTCAGATAGGGGTCCAAATAGATGGCAAACAACAACGGAGAAGCTGGGCACCCCTGCCTTGTCCCCCTCCCAATCTGTACAGTTTTTGAAAAGGATTTGTTTATTCTTATCCTAGCTGTAGGTTGTCTGTATAAAGCCTGGATAGCAGCCATAAATCCTTTACCTATTCCTGCCCACTCCATCGTTTTCCATAGGTAAGCCCAGGAGACCCTGTCAAAGGCCTTCTCGGCATCTAAAAAGATTGCTGCGACAGGGTCTCCCAAGGCCTCTGCTGCATCCAGGACAGTGATCATTTGCCTGGTGTGTTGGGTAGTCCCTTTACCAGGTATGAACCCATGTTGTTCCGGGGACACCACTTTCTCAATGATCTTACTCAGTCTATTAGCAAGGGCCTTAGCGTATATCTTCACATCGGCATTGAGTAGAGTGATTGGTCTGTATGACCCTGGTTCTGTTGGTGGTTTGTCCTTTTTTAATATCACAATGATGTCTGCACCCGACCATGACTTTGGGACAATCCTACCACCCTGTGCCAAACAACATATTGCCCACATATCTATGCCTATGACGTCCCAAAAAGTTTTATAAAACTCAACAGGTATCTGATCCTGTCCTGCTGCTTTGCCTGCTGGAAGATCAGAAACTGCATCCCCAATCTCTTGAAAAGTTAACACCTCATCTAATTTGTCCCTCTCCTCAATACTAAATTCTGTCTGTGGTCTTGGAGTTAGATAGGCCATACTTTCTTCCTCAAGCTCCCTCGTATTTACGTCTTTCTCGTATAAGACCTCATAGTACCTCCTGAATACCTCCTGTACCTCCTCAACCTTATTCACGATTACCCCAGTGCTATCCCTGACCTCTTTTATCACCCCTGCTGCCAGCGTTTGTCTTGTTCTTATTGCCAGGAGGTGTCCGACTCTTTCATTGAATTCATAGCACACCTCTTTTTTTGCTAAGTACTTCCTAGCTAGCTTCTGCGCTAACGAGACCCCTGTTTCTGCTTTTTGAGTTTCCAATTCGAGTAATATCGATTCAAAAGGTTCCCTCTTACTAATTGCATCTACCAACGCCTCTTCTATTGTTGCTAGGCTTCTAATCTCTTCTTCTGTTTTCTCCTTCTCCCTTCTATTTCTTGCAATTGTGTAGCTTAGTGTCTCCCCCCTTATACCTGCCTTGAAGCTATCCCATACTACATCTGCCGATGTAGAGTATCTATTGATGTCCTAGAAATTCATTATCCATGCTTTCATGCTTATGATGTACTCCTCCTCCTTTAGCAATCCTCTTTCAAACGTCCAGGTAGAATTCATTCTCTCTTTGACTTGAGCGGTTTTTATACTTAAAACCAGGGGGTTGTGATCTGACACTATCCTGGGGAAACGATCTATACTGGAAATACCAACAAGAGAGCTAGATATAAGAAAATAATCCAATCTAGCTATTGACTTATGTGGTGCGGAGTAAAATGTGCTACCTGAACCCATTGGATTTTTTTCGGCCCACATATCACTTAATGCGTTGTGTCTAGCAAGGTTTTGTACTGATCTATATACCTTTTTCTTCCTTCCCGTGTAGCTCCCCCCATGCTTCTCAAACAAACCATTTAAGCCATTAATGTTAAAATCTCCACAGCATATCACAGGCTCTGACCATAGTGCTAGTTCTCTGTCCACAAATTCAAAAACATCCGGATCATCATCATTTGAGCCGTACACTGAGACAATTGTAAATTGAAATTCATTTGTTTCCAATTCCATCATCACCCACCTCCCTTCACTGTCCTCTTTTTTCCTTTTGACTATTGTGCAGCCTTTCCTTGCCAACACTGCAACCCCCCTGCACCTTTCTAGCTGGCCTGTATAGGCTAGAACATCATACCCCATTTGCTCCAACAAATATATCTCATTAACGGCTATATGCGTTTCTTGCAGACATACAATGTCAATTTTCCAGTATCGCAATAGTGCCCCCAGTTTTTGTCTTTTTTCTCTGTTATTTAGACCACATATATTCAACGTGATTATCTTAGTTTCCATCTAACATGTTTTTTTCCTTTTTTCCCCCTTCCTTTTTCCAGCTTTCCACTCCCATTACTTCCAACTTTCCCTCTTGACATAATGAGCATAATGACTTTTACCAATCTGTACTGCATTTTCACTCCAACAAAAAAACGTGCCCCCCCACCACCCTCCCCTTCTGTACCCCCCTCCCCTGCTGCTCCCCCCCCCCCCCTGTGACAGGCAAATAGGTCAGTGCTGACCTATGCGTGTCCACTGTGCGTTGTAGCGTCGCCCCCCTCTCCTCCCCTACCCAATCGAAAAAAGGAAAACACAATCCCAGAAATTCTCCTATTCTCCCTAGTCTTTGTACGGTTTTTCCAATATTACCCTTTTTACTGAACATTACTGTTTTCTCCCCAGTTTCATTTCCTCTTCTTTTCTTTTCTTTTTTTACTTTTTACCCCTCTGCCCCACCCCGTTCTCATATATCTGCTTGACACTATCTACTAGCTCCACCTTTTCCCTTCATCTCTTTTAATTCTTCTAGATATTCTCCAGCCTTGATCTCTGAGAAGAACATTCTGACTCTGCCCCCAACAATAACTTTTAGTTTTGCCGGGAACATCAAATAGGCTTCAGCGCCTTGACTCTGAAATGCCGCAATCATTTGCCTGAGTCTCCACCTCCTTTCCACTGTAACGTGGCAAAAGTCCGGTCTTGCAAAAAATGTTGTTCCATCCACCGTCTTTTTAGAGTCAGGTCTGGCTTTATCCATCAACTCTTGTCTCGCCAGAAAATTCCCGAAGAACACTAACATCGCTCTTGGAAGTGAACCATCCCCTCTTTTTTTCCCCTTTGTCGTGAGCGGAAACCTGTGTGCTCTTTGCACCTCTTGTTCCCATTGCCATGGGGTCTCCGGAAGGGCACCTTTTAATAGCTTCATCACAAAGCCTCTAGGGTCTTGCCCCTCTGCCCCTTCCTCTATTCCAAGAAGACGTGCATTATTTCGCCTCTGGCGATTTTCCAAATCCTCCACCTTCCATTGCAAATCCTCCATCAACTTTGAATGCTCTTCTCTGCTAGTTTGCCAGTCCGTCACTTCCTCCTCAATCCTGCCAGTCCTTTCTTCCACTTCGGTAACTCTTTCACTCACTTCCTCGTATTTTTTGTTTATTCTCCTAATGGAGGCTTGAATTTTTTTAGTATCATGCCTGGCTCTTCTACCCTCTGCTCTAGCTTCCAGTTGAATTTGTTTTAGAGTTGCAAATATTAAGTCTAGTTTCCCATCCTCATTCTGGGGGTCTTGCCCATCCTCCTTGTAGAGGTTTGAAGTAGCGGAGTAGTCCCAAATCAGTTTTTTGTGAGAGCTCTTATGTTGTGTTGTGGGGGACCCTGTTCTCCTACTAGTGAGCCTGCGTCGGAACCACCAAGTCAAGGCAAGATGGCCGCTGTAACGCTGTAGGTGCAAGTCGCATCCAGACCCCTCTCTGACCCATGGAGGTAACAGGATCCTGATCGGCTTCTAAAGAAGCATGCAGCGGAGGCTATGCTGGTTGATGCTGGAAGGGAATAGCGGTGTTTTACTCCACTTAAAAAAAAGCCTACTGCAATTGAAATCGCTCTTTGGGGAGCTCCGAAAGGCTTTTGCTCCTAAAATGGCAAACCGGGCGAAAGACAAACAGACAGCGCTCGCAAGTACCGGACCAGCAAAAGAGATAGGCCAGAAGGATCCGGGAAGGACTGGCACAATCCCGAAAACCAAGATGCCCCCACCCAACAAACGCTCTACACCTACGATCTCGACGGCTTCCAGGGCTCAGCAGCGCAAAATTGAGAAAACTGAAAGAGCTGCCGAGAAAGATAGAGGCAAGGCACTGAATTCAAACGATGACACTCGCAGCGGCAGTCACAGCATGCAGCCCAACCAAGCGGGAAAATTCACCACGGAGAGAAAGAAAGGCGATCTCACCTTTCGTAAGCCCTCAGTGATTGAGATCTTTAACAGCAAGGGACCCCCGGCGGCCCCAACGGAGGACGCAGAGGCAGTCCTGGATACGGAGAACTCTTCGGCAAGCCGACCTGGAGGAAGCGTCCTCGTGGACGCAAGCATAGGCGTTACTAGGCAACCAACGCGGGCGGAACGTGCAGAGCTCACGCTTTCCGCGGAGCAAGCTGCAACTGAGTCAGTTACCGCCGGAGAGGAGGCTGAGCGCACGATCATTGAGAAAGAGGTGAGAGCTGTAAAAGAGGTGAATACAACTAAATCTCTAAACACAGACCCTTTGTTAGAAGCGCTTCAGGAGGTGGAGGCTGGGTTATTGCAAGGACAAAAGGAGCAGCTGGTTACCGGATATACAGAGGGCGCAGAGAGTGCAGAGGGAGTGGAGGGGGACAGAGAATTCTTCTCGGTCCCTGAAGAGTCAGACTCCACTATCACCAGCAGTGAAGATGAGGGAGAAACGGGAGACTCGTGCTCTAGCACTGAAGATACAGGGGGCTCCAGAGAGAAAGGCACACCAAACTTTACATTCCTAGGGTATTGTGAGACCAGCACTCAAATGGTTGTCTAGCTTTCTGTTGGACAGGACTTTTCAGGTCTTCTTCTCTTCTGCTAGTTCTAAGGCCCATGATTCCCCGTATGGTGTACCACAGGGATCCACACTTAGTCCGCTACTCTTTAACATTTATGTTAGCCCTCTGGCCACAATTGCTGAGGAAGCTGGGTTTACCAATTTCTCTTATGCAGATGATACCCAGCTTATCTTCTCCTTGTCCTCCAAGGAGATATCCAATGTGTCATTGCTATAGGTAGGGCTGCAAAAAATAGCTGGCTGGATACTTTCCAATCGACTGAAACTTAACAGTGGGAAAACGGAAGTTCTCATCCTCTGCAGAAACAAAGATCTCTGGGGCCCCCAACATTGGCAGCCTCAAATGAGTGATCTCCCTAAACCTTCTTAATCAGTCCGTAATCTTGGTATAATTATAGATGACCAACTCTCTATGTGGCAGTAAGCGGTTAAGGTGGCCTCAATCTGATTGACTGTCCTAAAATGGCTGAAAAAATACTGTGGATGCTTCCCAGGCCCACGCAAAGAACAGTTATACAGGCCCTAATTGTGTCCAGACTGGATTACGGCAACATACTATACTTGGGAGCCAACAAATAAGTGGTTCGTAAGCTGCAAGTCGTCCAGAATTCTGCTGCCAGGTTACTCTGCCAATTACCTAGGAAGGCCTCCATCTCAGGATCCCTTCGCGACCTTCATTTGCTCAGGGTGGAAAATCACACAAAATTTAAAGCCCTTTGCTACATGCATAAGATTAAATCTGGGACAGTGCCACAGTACCTCAGTGCGTTGGTTCACCCTTGCCTTCCTAGGCACCCTCTTCGATCCTCTTCTCAGGCTAAGTTCCAAGTCCCCCTGATCAAACAAGTACTCATGGGTGGTAAATCCTTTGCCTGTCTAGCTCCCTCACTGTGGAACTCTCTCCCCTTACAACTCCGGCATGAAACTATTTACTACAAATCCTGAAAAGATCTGAAAACTTGGTTATTTAACCAATAGTGCAGCTCCGCCTCTTGCGTGTGTCTGTTGGTGCCGAAAACATCCGGGTAGCTGTGCGCCCTAGAAATTCAATAATAATAATAATGTGGTTATCTGTTCCACACTCCATGTGATACCACATATATTTCCCAGGTTACTGAGTAGCAGAGTATTATATATAGACCACTCTGCACTCTTATTGAGAACACAAGGATGACATAGCCAGGGACTTACTCCTAAACCAACAGAAAGAGTCAGCCATGAAGTACATTGCAGCTCTCAAACCCGAGGATCCTGTACTAAGTTGCCTTGTGGCAGCAGTATATGATCACCTCCACACATGAAACAAAATGCATACAATGAGGATGACTTCTAGTACTTCATTCTTTGAGACCCTGTGAGACAGCAGTGCACTGTCACACTGTGGTTCATGTAGAAATGGTGTTGACAGCATGTCCCTCAGCTTGTATTCTTTGCTCATGCTCTGTGGGCAGCAGCACTTCAGCAGCATAAGGTTTCAGAGCACAGTAGTGTGAAGAATCGCTGTTACAGCCATGGGTGTGCAAAGGAGATTGTGTGTGTTTTTGTGCTGTTTGTTTTTGGTTGTGTTGGGGATGTTGGCTCTGAAGTACAACTTAAATCAGGTGCTGGTGACAGAGGCAGTTGCTGGAGAATTGTTCGCCTTTGGCAGTGGTGGCTCGCTGTATGGATATCAGGGTTCTTGTTTTATTATACAATTAGTGAATAATACTATGTTATTCTCTATTGATATATGTTATAAAGAAGTCCATAACTCTGGATACTTGAAGAGTCTTCTTTATTCATACCTTTCACCATCACAGGTTCCAGTCAGCTGGAGTCAGCTTTGTAATGTCCAGCACAGCAGGGTTAGGAAGGGACCTACAGGGAAGAGGGGAGGGGGTGTTGGGGCATACCAAGTGCACATTATAACACATCTCCTTACATAGGTAGAGGAGAAAGGGAAACGGGGGGGGTAAAGAACAAGGCAAGGGGGTAGACCTGGATGAGATAATAAACATACCAGAAACTACGATATTGAACAACGTAATTTTGCATAGGGCAGTAGTCTTTAGTCCACCTGGGCGCGGACCTGGACCTTAGTGATCTTCTAGGACCATCAAGATCCTTCTCCTCCCCTTGAGCCACCACCTGGGAACAGCACACTGCCGGTGAGGGACAATTCTGTCCATGCTCCATGTCTGGCCATTTGCGAGTTGAATTACATTTCTGCCTATGTGAGTTATTTCCACTGGTTCTGAGAATCTAGTGCCCTCCCTTCTACGTGGTTTAGGTAGATCTACACAAACCCAATCGCCCACTCTGAAAGCACGCGCTTTCACGTGTTTCAATTTATCATACCTGTTTTTGTATTTGGATTAATGAACACTTATTCTTCTGTCCACTTCGTCCCTGTCTACTCTACAGGTGTATGATCTTTTCCAAGGATGTGAAAGTCTGGTTTTGGGGACCCTTCCCTTCAGGAAGCTAAAGAGGGAAACCCCGGTAACTGAATTCGGTGTTGATCGATAAGCCCAAAGTGTATCTTGTAATGTTTCTTTTGCAGAAATTCCTAGAACTTCTGCTCGTTGTAGACATTCTTTCCCCAGTCCGTTCATACGTGTCACAAACCCATTCACCCGGGGACAGTATAGTGCCGTTTTTTGATGGGTAATGCCCATTTTAGAAAGGAACTCTCTCATGTTTTCAGAAGTAAATTGTACCCCGTTGTCAGTTACTATGATGTTGGGGATGGCCTCATCGAAAAACACATCCTTAAGGAAATTAATTAGTATCTTGGTGTCTATCTGGTGTACACACATGTAGACTATCCAACGGGTGTGGTAATCTACCACGACCAGTATGAACCGTTCATTTAACATTTTGAGATTGAGGGGACCAATGATGTCTAGGGCTAGTTTGGACCATGGCCTGCCTGGCACAATCACCGGAGACAGTGGGGGTCTCCGTGTTTGATGAATTTTGTCTGAGCGACTACACTCAAGACAGTCCCGTACTGTGTGTTCCGCCATGGTGTCTATTCCTGGCCACCAATGGTCCAACCTGATCTTATTTTTGGTGAGGCTGCGCCCTAAGTGCCCCATGTGAGCAAGGTCTACAATTTTTGTTTGGCTCAATTGTACAGATGGAACAACTTTTTCACCCCTGCAAACCGTTCCCTCTTGAATGCTCAATTCCAATTTCACCTCCCAATAGCCACTAAGCAACGTGGTAACTCATCATTGGGCCAACTGTTGACTATTAGGTCTTTGAGTGCTTTCATTTCCTCGTCCGAGTGTAAGCACTCGTTCCATTCTTCTTTGTTAAGGCAGGTAAGTTTCAGTATCATTTCATCATTGTCCACTACAGTTTCATAATCATCAACATCAGTTGGTGATCAAGATAGAAAATCTGCTACAACATTCTTATTGCCCGGCAAATACTTAACAGTGAAATTGTACCCCTTCAGTCCCAGGATCCATCTTGCTATCCTTGGTGTGGTCTTCACTGACTGCTAATGCGTACATTAGGGGCTTGTGATCAGTCTTCACAGTGAAGGGGATACCCCATAAAAAGAAAGTGTTTAATGGCCCAAGCACACGCAAGTGCCTCTTTCTCCACCACAGAGTAGTTTGCTACAGCTCCTTTAAGGGCACGGGAAGCAAAAGCGCCCACATGCTCATTGCCGTCGACCACTTGTGTAAGACTAGCACCTAACCCTTTATTGCTAGCATCAGTGTACAAGACCGTGGTTTTGGTGGGATCGATTCTGCCCCACGATGGGCGGTGGCAATACTCTCCTTCACAGTGATGAATGCTGTCTGGCACTCACAAAAGGTGTTCTTGCTTTTAACAGTGTTCTCAATGGCTCCACGGACAAATTTTGCATAGTTTTCGGATAAGCCCAAAAACGATTTGAGATCTTCTTCAACACAGGTGGGAGCCTGTGTGCCCTGAATGGCTTCCACCAAGTCTACTTTGGGCTTAATACCATCTTGAGAAATTGTGTGCCCTAAGTACTCTACAGACCCCACCCCTATGCGGCACTTTTCTTTTTTTAAGGTTAGACCTGCTGCCTCCAGCTCAATTGATGCCTTTCTTAGAAAAGCACAGTGTACATGGAAGGTCCTTCAATACATGTTGCATGATCCTTTGGAAGGCAGCAGCTGCTGAAGCCAATCCAAAGGGCATTCAAATGTGTTGGAAAGCTCCAAGGGGTCTGATGAACGATGTTAGGTGGCGGGAGTCGTGATGCAGCTCCACTTGGTGGTACGCCGACAATAGGTCTAACACGCTAAAACAGCTTGCACCTTTGATGAGTGTAAGGACTTCATGTATACGGGACAAGGGGTGCCTATCCACCCAAATGTTCTCATTTAAATCCCTCAGGTCAACACATAGCCTGATTTCCTTGCTGGATGATTTGGTGGTAGGAACTATGGGAGCCAACTATGGGAGATACTCCTTCGGGAGGTGATCCTAGCGCGGTATAAACCCGTAAATAAATAAATAAATAAACCATTGTGAGCTTTCTATAGGTTCAATAACCCCTTGTGACAACAGTCTATGTAACTCAGCTCGTAGGGGTGCCTGCATCATGTGTGGTAGGGATCTGACCTTGTGAGTCACTGGTGTAGCCTTATTTCTGATCTTGATGGAGTGTTGGTAGTTTCTCAACAACCCTAACTTCTCTGTAAAGACTTTGGGAAAGTCGTTGCACATTTCAGTGGCCCCGACTGATGGATCTACTAGTAGAACTTGGTCAGGGCTGTTGGGATCTAGCTTGATACCTAGTTTTCTCTGGTGCTTCCACCCTTATAAGTTGGGTCGCTTCTGTGTGATGTAAAGTTTCCCAACTGTGCTTCTCTCTTTGAATCCTATGTTCATGGTGGTCATACCTACCAATGGAATGGGGTCCCCAGTATACCCTCCTGGCTGAATGTCTGGGGGTTGTAAGTTTGGTTGCCTTAAGGGAAACATTTTTGAGAAAACTTTGGCTTGCACCAATGTATAGGGTGAGCAAGAATCTGCAAAAACAGTGACCTCTCTCTTGTCTATTGGTGACAGTACACAACGGAAATTCATCATTTCTGTCAGTGTCATTGAGTTGGAATACATGTTTAGACTCCTGGGGATGTTCTTGCTCAATGGACATTACTGCTTTTGAGCGTTGATCGTGACAAACCCTGGACAAATGCCCCCTCTTACCACACTTGTGGCGGGTAATTGATCTGGCATGACACCTAGAGGTAAGATGGGGAAGTAGAGCCTTCTCCACCTTGGCTCTACCTCCCCCAAGCACAGCAATTCTCAAGGAGTTCTTGTGCTACTTGTCTAACACCACTCACCTGTCCAAGTTTTCAACTTGCTGACAGGCACAGCTTTTGCCAACTCGCTGACAGGCACAGCTTATTTTTATTTTTCAAATTTTGGTCTTCATAACACCCTAGCCTTCTTGCATTCGGTACTGTGCATCCCGTTTCTGGAAACGTTTAAGGTCATTTAAGTTCTCTATTTTTCCTGTTCTGCAAATTATTAACACCATTATGGCCACTTCTAATATGTCTCAACCACCTCCTTTTCTAAACGAGGGGACCTGATGGATTCCGCGCCTGGACCGCGCCCAGCGCCAGTCCCCCTGCCCCTCGCGCTGCCCAGACCTCCCGCATTACCTACAATGCCGCCACCCTCCTAGCCCTTAACCCCGGTCGCGCCCCCAACTGCGTCCAAGCCGCTCCTGGACACACCCATGGACCTTTCTCTTGCTACTCCTGCAAATTCAGCGGCACCGACAACATCTCCGCTATGACCACACCACATTTCCCGACCCCAACCACCTACAATGCATCCTTCTCAACACCCGATCGGTCCACAGACACGCCATTGACCTATGGAATCTACTAGAAACCATCTCTCCAGACGTCGCCTTCCTAACAGAAACATGGATGAATGCTTCCTCCGCCCCAGACATCACCATTGCCATCCCTGAAGATTATAAGATCACACGCAAGGACCGTACCGGCCACACAGGAGGAGGAATCGCTATCGTCCATAAAAAATCAATCCACATCTCAACCAGCTCTGACGTCAACCTCGCCAACTCTGAACACCTTCACTTCCAGATCCACATCGACCCCAAGACCACACTCAGAGGCACCCTCCTCTACAGACCACCAGGACCCCGCGCAAAATTCAGTGAGGACATCACGGACTTCATCACTCCACACGCGCTCCCCTCCAAAGATTACATCCTTCTGGGAGACCTCAACTTTCACCTTGAAAAGAACAACGACCGCAACACCACCACCCTCTTGGACAACCTCGCCAACCTCGGACTTAAACAACTGGTCACCTCCCCCACCCACATCGCAGGTCACACACTCGACCCCATCTTCACCTCCAGCAATCATGTCTCCTTCAGCCACACTACGGATCTCCTCTGGACTGACCACAGCTGCGTTCACTTCACCTACAACAAGCCGAAACCCACCAACCACCTCCAACCAACTCTGCAAAGAAACTGGAACAAAATCACCATCGACCAGATCTCCTCATCGCTCCTTCTAAACACCCCAGCCCACTCTTGTAACCCAGACCAAGCCGCCGCCAACTTCACCCTATGGTTATCCAACACCGCCGACATCCTAGCACCACTGAAAAAACGTCAAAGCAAACCTGGCAGCAAGAAGGCCTCATGGTTCAACGATGATCTTAAGAAGTCCAAGAAACTCTGCCGCTCCCTTGAAAAGGCCTGGAAAAAAGACCCAACCACTAGCACCAAGGACGCCTTCAAAAACGCCACCCGCACACACCACCAACTAATCCGAAAGGCCAAGAAAACAGCATTCAAGGATCGACTAGACAACAACGCCCACAACAGCAAGGAACTTTTCAACATTGTCAAGGAATTTACCAACCCCTCGGCCAACTCTAACGACATCACCCCCTCTCAAGCCCTCTGCGACTCCCTGGCTTTATTCTTCCACAACAAAATTGCAGACATCCACAACAGCTTCGACAACCAACCCGGAGACCAACCCACCCAACCATATGCTGAACATTCTCCCCCCTTGAACACCCTCAACGACTGGAACCCAATCTCCACTGAGGACACCATCCGCCTGATGAACTCCATCCACTCAGGATCCCCCACAGACCCATGTCCTCACCACATCTTCAACAAAGCAGACTCCGTCATAGCACCGCACCTCCGAGACGTCATCAACTGCTCCTTCAACTCCGCCACCTTCCCGGAAAGCTGGAAACACGCTGAACTCACCGCCCTTCTGAAAAAACCCACAGCGGACCCCACCGAACTCAAAAATTACCGCCCCATATCGCTCCTTCCTTTCCCGGCCAAAGTCATCGAGAAAGCTGTCAACAACCAACTCGCCGCTTTCCTCGAAGCCAACAAATCCCTCGACTCCTCACAATCTGGCTTCCGAGCCAAACACAGCACTGAGACCGCCCTCATCGCAGCAACAGACGACATTCGAACTCTACTGGACAATGGAGACACAGTCGCCCTCATCCTCCTCGACCTCTCTGCAGCCTTCGACACAGTCTGCCACAGCACCCTTTTACAACGCCTCAGAAACATCGGAATCCAAGGAAAAGCACTGGAATGGATCACCTCGTTCCTCACCGGAAGAACCCAGAGAGTCCGCCTTCCACCATTCAAGTCCGAGGCCACTGAAGTCATCTGTGGCGTACCACAAGGATCCTCACTCAGTCCCACCCTCTTCAACGTATACATGAGCCCCCTTGCGGCCATCGCTCGCCAACACAATCTCAACATCATCTCCTACGCGGATGACAATCAACTGATCCTCTCTCTCACCAATGACCCCAGCACCGCCAAAACCAACCTACACGAAGGAATGAAAGAAGTTGCCGAATGGATGAAACACAGCCGTCTGAAACTGAACTCAGATAAAACAGAAGTCCTCCTCTTAGGTACATCCCCCTCTGCATGGGACGACTCTTGGTGGCCGGAAGCCCTTGGAAAAGCACCCATCCCGACAGACCACGCACGGAACCTAGGCGTTATCCTGGATTCTTCACTTTCAATGAACAGACAAGTCAGCGCCGTATCCTCATCCTGCTTCAACATTCTTCGCATGCTCAAAAAAACATTTCGCTGGATCCCCACCGAAACCAGAAAAACAGTCACCCATGCTCTGGTCACGAGCCGGCTGGACTACGGAAACACCCTCTACGCAGGTACTACCGCTAAAATCCAGAAGAAACTCCAACGAATCCAAAACGCCTCAGCCAGGATCATATTAGACATCCCGCGTAACGAACACATCTCCGGCCACCTGAAAGACCTCCACTGGCTGCCCGTCGATAAGAGGATCACTTTCCGACTGCTGACCCACGCACACAATTCACTCTACGACATCGGACCAGAATGCCTCAACTCACGACTGTCCTTCTACACCCCCTCCCGCCAACTACGTTCTTCCAGCCAAGCCCTCGCCACTGTACCCCGCATCAACAAGACCACCATGGGTGGAAGATCCTTCTCATACCTGGCAGCTAAAACATGGAACTCACTCCCCACTTACCTTCGCCTTACCCAGAACCACCTAGCATTCAGAAAGCAACTTAAAACGTGGATATTTGATAAGTAACCCTCCTCCCCTCCCTAAGCGCCTTGAGACCCTCTGGGTATGTAGTGCGCTATATAAATTCTTTGACTTGACTTGACTTGACTTGACTTGGGGAGAAGGGGGAGTGGGTTGGAGGTAGTGAGTACAACGTGTATGCATTGATGCGTCACAATTGGGGGTCTATTGGGGCTATGCCAATGTTTGGTGGGAGGGACTGTCGTGGTAGGCGGGCTTAATCATTGTTCGTGCAGCTGTGGTCAATTTTATTAATGATTGTCAGTGTATTTCCGTTACTAACTGATGTGCGATGTTACGGAGCTGGTTATTTAAATAAAAAGATTTTCACAAAAAAAAGAGTGCTCACCATGGCTGCAGCCTTCCGCATTTATGCAATTAATCTGCCTGAAAGCTGCTGTAGGCGCAGAAAGGTGCCTGCACAAGCTACCAGACAGGTTTTCTAGGGCAGGAAACATCCTGCCCCTGGCATTAGGTTTAGGCCTACATAAGCGCCACCCCAAAAGTGACTAACTGCAGTATTATTTGTAAAGGTAGCCTCTGGTGCTTTATGCCTACACCCTGCAGTGGGCAGGACTATATGTCCCACTGGCTGTCACATTTACCTCTTCCATCTCGTCACAGAATAAGGTGAGAACAGGAACCTCACTGACCTCAACCAACACTGTGATGAACTGGGAGAGAGTGGGGTGAAAAAGCAAGAGGATGAACGCTTCAGTCTGAATAATATGATAAGTGGGTGTGTGCTGCATAAGGACAAGCCTTCAATTTATTGTTTAGGTACTCGAGGTAGAAAAGAACAGCGTTCCTGCTTCAAGGGTCCATGGACCCCTAGTAGCTAAGGAGAGACACAAACACCTGATGGTAAGTAAAAATGAACTCTCAGGGGGCATGGCCAAGATGGCGTATTAGCTAGACGCATTCCATCTTGGCTTCCGGACTGCGTTCTTTTTTCTCTTTTTCAATTTTAATTGATTCCCTGAAAGCGCTGCTTCACCTCACCGATGCCAGGGACCCTCTCTTGATTGAAGTATTGGCTGGAGGAAAATAAATTTCAACACCAGATCATTATCATATGGGGAACGCTTCTGGAACCTGAGGCTCGCAGAGGAGGATCTGGGCGCAGTACAGAGTAATCTACTCCAACAAGCGGATTAGGTGGAGGCTACGAATTTGGGAAGCGAAAGCCATATTGCCAGGCAGGTGAGGTGAGCTCTGACAATTCAGAAAGAGCTGGCCCTGGAACACCATGGCAGGAAGACCCACACAACCCTGCAGCCACATGGGGAAAGCAAGGTTGTCAATCAATCAATCAATCAATCAAGGCATTTATAGAGCGCACTACTCACCCGGAGGGTCTCAAGGCGCTTGGGGGGGGGGGGGGTGCCGCTACTGCTCGAACAGCCAGGTCTTGAGCTTCTTCCTGAAGGAGAGGTGGTCCTGGGTCAGGCGAAAGTCGTTCGGGAGGGTGTTCCAGGTCTTGGCGGCCAGGTAGGAGAAGGACCTTCCTCCTGTAGTCGCTCTTCGGATGTGGGGGACGGCGGCGAGGGCGTGGTTGGTCGATCGGAGGTGGCGTTTGGGAGCGTAGAAGTTGAGGCGGTTGTTGAGGTAGCTCGGGCCTTGGTCGTGTAGGGCTTTGTGTGCGTGGGTGAGGAGACGGAAGGTGATTCTCTTGTTGACGGGGAGCCAGTGCAGGTCTCTCAGATGTCCGGAGATGTGGCTGCGTCGGAGGATGTCGAGGATGAGTCTCTTCTGGAGCTTGGCGGTGGTTCCGGCTTAGAGGGTGTTGCCGTAGTCCAGTCGGCTGGTGACGAGGGCCTGGGTGACCGTCTTCCTGGTCTCGGTGGGGATCCACCGGAAGATCTTCCGTAGCATGCGCAGGATGTTGAAACAGGACGCGGAGACGGCGTTGACTTGTCTGGTCATGGAGAGGGAGGAGTCCAGGATGAAGCCCAGGTTGCGTGCGTGGTCTGTCGGTTTGGGTGCGGTGCCCAGGGCGGGGGGCCACCAGGAGTCGTCCCAGGCGGAGGGCGAGGATGAGGACTTCCGTCTTGTCTGAGTTCAGTTTCAGGCGGCTGGTCGTCATCCACTCGGCTACGTCTTTCATCCCTTCGTGGAGGTTGGTTCTGGCGGGGGCGGGGTCGTTGGTGAGGGAGAGGATCAGCTGGGTGTCGTCGGCGTAGGAGATGATGTTGAGGTTGTGTTGGCGTGCGATGGCCGCAAGGGGGCTCATGTAGACGTTGAAGAGGGTGGGGCTGAGTGAGAAGCCCTGAGGAACGCCGCAGATGACTTCCGTGGCTGCAGATCTGAACGGTGGTAGGCGTACTCTCTGTGTCCTTCCAGCGAGGAAGGAGATGATCCACTCCAGTGCCTTTTCCTGGATTCCGATGTTGCTGAGGCGCTGCACTAGGGTGCGGTGGCAAACAGTGTCGAACGCCGCGGAGAGGTCTAGGAGGATGAGGGCCGCTGTTTCACCGTTGTCCAGCAGGGCTCGGATGTCATCGGTGGCAGCGTTGAGGGCGGTCTTGGTGCTGTGGTTGGCTCGGAAGCCAGACTGTGAGGGGTCGAGGGATCCATTCATCTCGAGGAAGGCGGCCAGCTGCTTGTTGACGGTCTTCTTGATGACTTTGGCTGGAAACGAGAGGAGCGAGATGGGGAGGTAATTCTTGAGTTCGGTGGGGTCCGCTGTTGGTTTCTTTAGTAGAGCGCTGAGTTCGGCGTGCTTCCAGCTCTCAGGGAAGGTGGCGGTGTCGAAGGAGGTGTTGATGATGTCCCGCAGGTGGGGTGCGATGACAGCGTCGGCCTTGTTGAAGACGTGGTGAGGGCAGGGGTCGGTCGGAGATCCGGAGTGGATAGAGTTCATCGTGCAGATGGTGTCTTCTGTGTTGATCTGGGTCCAGGCGCTGAGGGTGGTGGTGGGGGGCGTTGGTGCGGTCGTGGGGAGTGTTGTTTGTGGGCTGAAGCTGTTGTGTATGTCAGCGATCTTGTTGTGGAAGTAGGAGGCGAGGGAGTTGCAGAGGTCTTGCGACGGGGTGATGTCGTTTATTCCGGCGTTGGGATTGGAGAGCTCTTTCACGATGTTGAAGAGTTCCTTGCAGTTGTGTGCGTTGTTGTCCAGCCGGTCCTTGAATGCTGTTTTCTTGGTGGCGTGGATCAGTTGATGGTGCTTCCGGGTGGCGAGCTTGAGGGTGGTCATGTTGTCCGGTGTTGGCTCCCTTCTCCAGGCTTTCTCGAGGGCTCGGCAGTTCTTCTTGGAGCTCTTGAGTTCGTCGGTGAACCATGGGGCCTTCTTGCTGCCGGGTCTGCTAGGCGGGGTCCTCAGTGGGGCGAGGTCGTCTGCGCAGTTACTGATCCACTTCGTGAGGTTGTCGGCGGCCTGGCTGGGGTTCGCTGAGCTGGCGGGAGGGTGCTGGCTCAGGGAAGCGGCGAGCTGGTCTGCTGTGATCTTGTTCCAGTTTCTTCGAGCAACCTGTTGCTGGTGGTGGTGGATCGTGGATCTTCTGAAGGTGAAGTGGACGCAGCTGTGGTCCGTCCAGTGGAGTCCGGTGGCGTGGCTGAAGACGATGTCCTTGCTGGATGAGAAGACAGCGTCGAGTGTGTGTCCGGCGAGGTGGGTTGGGGTGGTCACCAGCTGCTTGAGTCCGAGGATGGCGAGGTTGTCAAGCAGGGTGGTGGTGTTGCGGTCTTTGTTGTTCTCCAGGTGGAAGTTGATGTCCCCCAGGAGGATGAAGTCAGTGGAGGGGAGGGCTTGCGGGCTGATGAAGTCGGTGATGACTTCGCTGAATTGTGTGCGTGGTCCCGGGGGTCGGTAGATGAGGGTGCCTCTGAGGGTGGTTTTGGGGTCCGTGTGGATCTGGAAGTGCAGGTGTTCGGCGGTTGTCAGGGTGTCGTCGGTGTTGGTCGCGATGCGGATGGTGTCTCTGTAGATGATGGCGATGCCTCCTCCAGTCTGGTTGCCGCGGTCTCTTCGGGTGATCTTGTAGCCCTCTGGGATGGCGATGGCGTTGTCGGGCGCTGAGGAGTCGTTCATCCAGGTTTCCGTGAGGAAGGCGACGTCAGGAGCTGTGGTGTCGAGGAGGTTCCAGAGTTCGATGGCGTGTCTGTGGACGGAGCGGGTGTTGTGCCCGAGATCTCTCTTGGACGCCTAGCGTTAAACATCTAGCGGGCATAGGATGAGTCAACCCAGCCCTCTGCATGGCAACACACAGCAGAGCTGCAAACCCTTTCCCCCACAGGAGGATCTACAGACAGCTCTTAGGATCCCTTCATCAAGGCAGTATGCAACCCCACAATAAATCCCACAAGAGTAATGAGAGTTACTAGGGGTCTGGCCAGTACCAGAGGAGCCATCTGAGGGAGACTCACGTGTTCTCCTCTCCATCATGCCTGCTCCTCATTGATGCCAGATACCAGGGACGTGGACACTTCTGGGGCAAAGAGCCGGGCGTATGCTGGAAAACGTGGCCATATCTAAAAAGGCCTGATGGACAGCCTTCCCATTTTTGTGGTGCGTGATAAACTGTGAAATAAATTCCATTGGGACATTGACAAAAGACTACACTTCAAAATACTGGAACTTCATACAGACATTGACTCTCTGGGCCAACCCATCATGGAAGTTGAAACCAGATGTAAGGCTCTGAGGTTAAAACAAGTAGCTACGTGTTCTTTTGCCTCTACGGTATATCGTCAACTGAGGTCAGCCTTAAATAAATTGGAGAACTTTTAATGCTACTCTCATAGGGAGAATTTGTGGATACTAGACCTGAGTGATGGAGTCCTAGAGCCTAATGTGAATGCCTTTGAGATAGCTATCTTTACGGAAATGCTGGAGATGAACACAGTGAAGTGTGCTTCGAAAGGATACACAGGGCCGGTCCAAGTCAGATGGGCCATCAACAAAGACCAAAGACGTCTTGGCTAAATTCCAGTTCTACTCAGAAACTGAGGCAGTCCTTAGACACGGACTGAAGCTTGGCAATGTCACATTCCAAGAATACACATGCCTCATCTATAAAGATGCAGTACAGGCTACTCTACAACGAAGAGCAGAATTCAGGCCGATCACTAAGAAGCTGTAATAAGACAGTGTCAAGTATCGCTGGAGTTGCCCCTTCTGTATTTTTTTTTAAAGTAGAAGGCAAATGGCATCATGTGTTGGAGAGATCCCAGGCCCTTTGCTAACTGTGAATCACAAAGCCTGAGGACCGGGCGGTCGATCATCTCCGAAGAAACTGGATACATGCGGGTGGAGTCTCCCGTCAAGCTGCACCGCCACACGGCAGATTCAGAGGATCAAGAACGACTCTAGCCAGTGGACCTCCGGACTGTCTACTGGTTATACTGACTTGATTGCCAGTTTGTGGGTTCATGACACAGTCCCCTCTAATTCCATTCCTATTTTTGATGGCCAAGGAATTAGGACCCAACTGTGGCCATGAGGCCTGTGTAGAAGGACTTATTTTGATATACACCCGCTTTGCTGGGTTAAGGTTATTTTTGTTCAACACCGGGAATGTGAAGGAACTGTCACTACTTAACTATATTGCCAGACAGCCTATCCACACATATGTTTACCCTGTCTCCGTTAACCCACCAGAAATGATGAATGTTACATCTCTACATGTTAAGGGCAGATATGCCGCCAACAAGAGGGAAGTGGTCTGGAGGGATCTTAGCGATCAGCAGCCAGATATTATATGCCTGCAGGTGGCACCCCTATTGAAAAAGGATCAGGAGAGATAAGGCGTATCCCACTCTTTTTTTACCTCTACCCATACTAAGCAGTGAGGGGTATCCAATGTAATCAAGCACAACTTTTCCTTTTTAGTTTTGGAGACCAGTATTGAGAATGAAGGCTGATTCCTAATTTTGTCTGGAACGCTTCAAGGCCCCTTGCTTACACTAGCTATGGTTTATGCCCCAAATGTTTCTCAAAACGCATATATACTAGAACTTCACTCTGTACTGTCTGGGATGACGAAGGGGTAAATTAGCTTCACTGGGGACTTCAACAAAGTATGGAATCTCCAGGAAGTCAAGGAGGTGGGTTGGTGGAGTCAAACTGAGGCGTCTTTAGAAGGTTTAAGCATATCCTGTCAGATAGGCCTCAAACGTGTGGCATAAGCTACACCCATCTGAGACGGGATACAAGTACTACCCACATATCCATTGGACTACCACAACAATTATATTTCAGTTTGGAGACCACTTCTTCAGGAGACCAGGGAGGTGTGGATAGGAGTCTCAGACCACAACCAGATGTCCACTTGGTACTGGGGGCTTCCCTCTGTAATTGGCATCTACACCCATCACTGCTTAGGGACCCTGTGATCCTCAAAGACATTGGACAACATATTAATAAGTATTTCAGCCTAAATGAGAAGAACGAAGGATCCATGGGGGTGTCTGAGATACATTTAAGGTGGCAATCAGGGCCAATGAGTTGCTGCTGCAGCCAACAACTGCGCCTCTGAAAACTAGAAGTTCAGAAACTTGAACGTGAAATACTATAGCTAGAACGAGAGAGGGCAGGGACTCCCACACTACAGAAAATCCAAAAGCTAGTCACTGCGAGAAACCGATTTTGCGTGCACTTAACTAATAATGCTGAACTTGCCCTTTCACATCTAAAGAAAAGATCCTTTGACACAGGGGTAAAGTTGGCACACAAAGGAAAAGAAATATGTAAAGGAAATCCCTACATGTGCAGGTATCAAACTGACAGATTATGCTATGAAGATTAAAGAGTTTCACCACTTCCATTCCTGTTTGTAGCCCACTGGTACATACCATGTATCTCTACAATCAGTATATTTTACTACTTATTCCCAGAGAAATATACAGAGAATACACAGTAGGAAGTTCTTATTACTATTTATTGAACCAATGTTATTCTTGCATAAAATATGTGTGCTGCAATTATTAGTAGACAGAAGCAGATGACCTTGATTACAAGCACCAAAAGCATGAAAAGTAGATATAGTTCTACCATGGTGCTAGATAAATGTATAAATGCAGGCATATAAACAAGACAGTAATCTAGCCTACTCCTACTATGCGAACCCTACTCTATGTGTACCTAGAGTGTGTGTAGGTGTAGAGCCAAGACCCCCCCAAGGGACAATCCAACCCCATTACCTGATAGGGTAGAGCAAAGGACCCCGTCCTAGTCGCAAACTGGACACCCCTCACGGGATGTCAGGTTGCCGCGTGGTGATTTCTCAGCATGCAGGGACCCTCTGTGTCAGCGGAAGTACCGCCTCTACTAATCTACTGGGATGCTCTTCATTTATAATGGAAAGCAGCCTTGCGATGTACGCATAGATTAGTGATGTCATGGATACATAGATAGCCCTGTCATCCCGTGGGTGAAGGTAGTGATGAAATTTGTACATAGTGTGAGATGAGGCTTGTACATGATGTTCAGGGCATTGCGATAATGGTGTGCGAAGCTAGATGTAAAACAAGTTTAGTTTAGGAGAAACTAATCCAATATTGTTGTGCATGCAAATGTGTGCCAAAGGTCACAGCTGGAAATGTTATTTGTGAGGACAATGTAAGAAAATGAGCTGCTTCGCTTCGTGGGCCTAACTTGGGAATATAACACCAGAGGGGTAATATTTAATATTTCCACTCCAATCTGTGCAACAGTAGGGAAAGCCCTGGACTCCGGAGGGGTAAAATTTACTATTCGAACTCCAGTCTGTGCAACAGTAGAGAAATTGAGGGACTCCGACGGGGTAGACTTTGCTATTCCCACTTCAGTCTGTGCACATTAGGGAAAGCGTTGGACTCTGGAGGGGTAACATGTACTATTCCCACTCCAGTCTGTGCAATAGTAGAGAAAGCACTGGGCTTTGAGGGGTAAAATTCACTATTATCACTCCAGTTTGTGCAACAGTAGGCAAAGCGTTGCACTCTGGAGGGGCTAAATTTATTATTCTCGCTGCATTCTGTATAACTTGCAGGCAAAGTGTTGAACTCCGGAGGGGTAATATTTACTATTGCCCTTCCAATCTTTGCAACAGTAGGGAAAGCTTAGCTGTGGAACATTAGGGAAATTGTTGGACTCTGTATCTAAGGCATGTTGGGGCATATTACCTAGCAATAGCGATATTTATCGCTAAGCAGGGTTAGCGGGAATCATTTTATCGCCGAACTCCGCTGAATTTTATCGCAGATAAACCTTGCTATTATCAAGGTTTATCTCAAAAGCGATAAAAATCGGCCGTAATGCATGAATATCGCTGAAAAGTCAGCGATATTCATGCATTACCGAGCTAATGCTCCTAGCCATGTTATCCACCTACCATTGGATAACATGGCTAAGAACTGCTCTGGGCAGGCGTTAGCTTTTGGAGACATTCGCACTTAGCGCAAATATTTCCAAAAGTACACCTTTGTAGGTAATAGGAGATAGCGATGTTAGCAACTGTTTACAATCGCTAACATCTTGGCACGCCCACTTTGCATGTCATTAGCGATAAATATCGATGACATGCAAAATGGGCCCCAAGATGATCGCTATCTCCTACTAGCTGTCGCTAACTGGTGTTAGCCACAGCTAGGTAATAGGGCGAAAAAATTATCGCCGATTTAGCGGGAAAAATTCCTGCTAAAGCGGCGATAAGGCCCTTGATAATAGGCCCCGTTGTTCCTGAAATGGGGGAACTCTGACACTCATAAGTGTCTTGTTGGTGGTGAGCAGATTCAGCGGTTGCATGATCCAAAGTAACCTGCTTCGTCAATTGTGTTGCATCTCTCTCATGTGACACGCCGACTGCATGCTCATTGCATGTCGTGTCTGATTCACAGGGTGCGACCCTCGAAGGTGAGGGATGTACCCATAGTAGAGTTGCATTCTACCTCGTGTGGCTCTGCTGAACTTGCACCTGTGTGTGTGACGGCCGCGGACTGGTCTGGTGCAGCCTGATCATCGTGCACCGGACGTGGTGCCTCCTGTCAAGGGAGGTACGGAATTTGCAACTCTTCATTGTGGTTGACTAGAATTGCCTGGTGCACCCCATTTCAACGTGCATAGTCATAGTGCTTCATTTCCAGGTAGGTACGTAATTTGTAACTGATCGTGATTGAGATCTGAAGTGTCTGGTGCAACTCATAACAACGCGCACCAGACGCTGTGCCCAGATTACCTGAGAGGCTTATGTGCGTTATCTCTCCATTCATTGGTTGTTCCTTTTTTTACCTTTGTCGCGGGAGACCAACTGACTTTTCTAACCTGTCCCCTCCCGAAGCTATCTTGGTGCCAGGTAGTAGTGAGAGAGATTCACTGGGTTTAAGGAATGCTTCCGAGACAGTTCGGAAGTGTGTCAAGAGACTGCATGGCTCCATTGTGCTTTGAGACCTGCGGGTGAACTTCCTGAGTGGCTGCTAAACTCTACTTGTTTACATATACCTCTTAATAGAACTTGCTACACGCCTTGTGTCTGGGTGGCGGGGTTTGTTATTTACTATCCGGGGTTATAGGGCAATTGGAGTGAACTATTGGGTGGAGGGAGGCTAGGGTCACGGAGTCTGCAGAGTGTGTTATGCATTGACTTGCTGGGTACTAGTAGCACTGCATTAGGGTGCTGAGTGTGTAGGTGTGCAAGAGCATTCCGTACGGACTGTGCTGGTTACCTGTTGCACCATGGAGATGTGCAGAGTAAGTGTGTGCGAGTGAGAGTGATAGTGTACGGACCATATGTGATTCACAGTACTGCCCAGCGGTGCCACGTTATACGTTGATTCGGTGCCAAGAGCACAACACATCTGACATTGGGTTTTCCCACATGGCTCTGGTCCGCAGTTCTGCTAAAAAGTGTTTTTGTTTCATGTATGACCATATTGTTGATATCATTGTGACCCGGAGTGTACCACATAACTGTGTTGGACTGTGGCCTGGGGTGGATAGCGTGTCACATTGCATAAGGGTGCTCCCTGTGTGGGGAGGGTAAGATTTAGGATTGTTCCCATGTACATAAGTTTGCTATCATATTCATACGAGTGCGCTTGGTACTGTTAGTAATAATTCCAAATGTGTTTTATGCCCAAAAGTACCCGATGTTCATGTGCTAAAGAATGAATATGTGTGCTTAATACAATCGTTTTTACATACATCTTGTGTGAATTGTCTTTTGTGATGCTCTGTGTATTTATCATTAATATCTGCTGCTTCTTTGTTTTACACATTGCCTTATTAAGCCTGACTGCTCAGTGCCAAGCTACCCAAGGATGAGCACAGGTTAAGCAGCACTTGTGATCACCCACCCTTGAAGGGAGTGGGACGTTCTACCTGGCTGGGGGCATCTCTACAGCCTGCCAGAAAGTGCTGGTTCCAACAGCAACCCATTAGGAATCACAGTCATCACATGGATGGTGGCCTGCTAAGGTCAGCAGCCCACTATGTCTGTGATTGCCTTTGAGTCAAGTTTTTTATTTTTTTGTTGAAATGCAACCCGTGTTCCTTAAAGGAAAACGGGATGCGTTTCAAAAATTAAAAATTATACGTTTTGTTTTCAACTTTTAAGAGCAGGCAGTGGCTCCGTGGGACTACTGCCTGCTCTTAATAAATGTTCTCCCAATATTCACAAAGGGGAAGGGGTCCCCTGGGGACCGCTTCCAATTTGAGAATGCATTACCACCAACTTTGAATTGGTGGTATGTGAAAATGTTTTGCAACCGCATTTCTATCACAAAACATTTTGACATACCAATGCGATTCGTTATTTGGAAGAGACGCCCTAAATACATCCTTTCCAAATACTGAATCGCAAAACCCTAATTGCGATTTGGTAACAAGTTATTGAATCCCAGTTTGGGCTTTGGACATTCCAAAAAGCATTTTTCTGGTCACAAATGAGACAATTCTGTGAATTGGCTTGGTTGTGAGCAGAAAAAAGGTTTGTACATATGGCCCTTAGAGACAACAGTGTGTATGAAAGTGATGGAAGGATGTGAGAAAAGTATTATCAATTGGGTAGAATAGTTTTGAAAGGAAAATGAGTATAGAGAAAAATATGAGTGAGGTGGATGAGGAGAAAAATAGGATAGACTGTATTCAAGAACATCAGGCAGGTTTGAAAACGAGATTCAACCATACAAAGGAGGGCTACGTTACTGGACATGCTAGAGACTGATATAATGGCCTGTCTATCTGTTTTCTTTAGTTCTTGCAGTCTCTTTCTCGGCTGAACATCTTACGTCTCTTTACCTAGATGCAGATGATCATGTACGACCTTAACGCCAACATGACCTGCACCTACTTGGACTTGGAGAAGAGAATTGATTCCCTGGACAAGAAACTGGATGAGATCACACGTCTCATGTCAGAAGCAGTTCAGCAGCAGAGGTCCTGCCAGGGGTCTACAGCGCAATAGAAAGAGGTATTGCAGAATCTTTCCTGAGAGCTTTCTACAAAAATTTGGGTATTTATTTGAAAAGTTTTATAAAGCGCAAACATGACCCAAATGGGTATCAGAGCGCTATACAAAGGAGCATAAGTGGGATAAGGTAAAAGCATGAGTACAGCATCATTTGAGGTACATGAAAAACAATAAAGTCATATGGGAGCACAGGGAAAAACAAAATTGCAATGTTGACTCAGGGTAATCTCCTGAAAAGCAATAAATCAAAAGGGCAATGAGGAGACACCAATAGAACTTGTGACCAAAAAGTTAAATAAATAAATGAAAGAATGTCAAACAGGAGATATAAGTAGGTTAAGATGGCTCCAGGACTATTGCTGCAAATGGTCATTCAGGAGTAGCATTTGACGTTTTTTAAAAGAGGGGGTAGAGGGGTTAGATCTGATATCAGGAGGGCATGCCTGTATACCATAAACACCTTTATTGATGTTTAAGACCTCATTTTAGAGTTTAGTAGTTGGTTAGCCAAACTAGTAGAATAGCAGAGGCACACATTGGTCATGGATAAGATGGCTTAGGTTTGAGTTTCCTGACTGTGAGGTGTGGCTTTATCTTTAAAAGAAGTGAGATCCCCTTGGGCAACAAATGACCTGTGGCAGCCTCTGTCCTTCATGGCTGGCGCTCCACCTCATTAGTTCAAACCTAGGCAGCGTGCATGAGCTGTCAGCAAGACCTGTTGTAATGTTGCCTGTGGGCTTATGGCATGCCCATGAAGTGCCATTTGCTCACTGTTGTGCCATTAAGAAATGTGGGTATTTTATTGGTGGATTGGTTCTGATTCTTCCGCCTTTGTGTGCTTGGTTCAAGCCCAAGCGTTTTCACTCATTGGTTGCTTTGGGTTGTCCATCCCATCATATCCTCGGTTACTCCTGGTCGGCCATTGCAACGCATGGTTACCAGATGCCCTCACAACTTAGCATGTCACAATCACTTGCTCTCCACGTGTGGTCCCTCTCAACCCTCCTACAACACTTGCTTACCTGCCCTACAACCACCCACCTATTGGCCACATCTCTGCTGTCTGCGAACTACCTGGATATACCTTATATTGCAAGACCACGACGGGGAGTCTCCCTGCCCTTGATCTGTTTTCTTTATTGGTGTGTAGGCTATTGGCATTATTTTAGACTTTCAGGCTGTTTCAGGGAACAATGCTCTGTCCGCCATAATTCCCCAATGATAAACTCAGCACCACTCAGTAGGGTTGATATGCTCTCTTATACAGCTCTCATGTAGCACTAATTGGACTGCACCAGCACAGCAGTGAATGGCAGTGTCACAAAGTGAGGGACAGAGCAGGCAACGACCCCGCGAATGGGACTGCAGAGATGTAAAACTCCGACATATTGGAGCCATATGTCCTGAACATTGATCATCGGTGGTGGTGCTGTCCCGCTTGGTTCTTGCAGAAGGTATGAAGGCGATTACATGTTGGCTAAGGGGCTAACCTACCTACTAGAGCACATTGCGGCACATGGGCGCAGGGGCACACGTATGTAATGTTTGCATGTGTGGCTTGAAGAGAAGTGTGCCAGCAGTGCTTGTGCAGTGTCTACCAGCTTGACCTGCACTTCCATAGCTGCACCCTGGAACCGCGCCTGCTCCGTGCCCAGAGAGAGGAATGGGGGTTCGGTGGGGCACTGCTGAGGCACTCTTGCTGCCGCAGGAGGGTGCCTAATGGACTGTGGATAACCGACAAACAAAATGGCGTCCTCCGTTGCCACACGTCCACCGGGCGGCAGATTCCATGGGATCAGCTCGGCCGGCTTATTCACAGACTAAAATGTCTCATTTTAAAATTTGGGGTACACCCCTCATCTCCTGGCGGGGACACTGTGTCCTTGTGGATGGGGCCAGTGCTCTGTTATATATATCAGAAGCAAGTCAAAGCCTGGCTGTTCTCTTATGATCATTAAAAATCACTCCGTCCAGGCCTCCCCCCGTGTGCTTCAGCGCCAAGACGCTTCTGGGCATTCGAGCACTATATAAAACCTAAAATCAAATTAAATTATATGTTAGCAGCAGGACACCTGGTATTGACTCTCGCAGCGACATTCTATTGCTAATAATCGCACCTCCAAGAAAAGGATGCTAAGAAAGTAAATACTCTTATTTTGTTTTGTTTTTACACTGCTCCTGTGCATGTGAATTGTTCGTGTGCCACAGTAAGTAGTGTGAAGATCGTACACAGGCGTCGTGCCCATTTCTCCTTTAATGATTGTGCCCGGATCCCCACCTCCTGGAATTACAGAGACACCCAGTAATCCAATTTCCACAGTGCAGTGCAGTGAATCTGCTGGTCGGGCCCCCTTTGGACTGTTTCCTCTGTACCCTGCTATGTGCAGATTGACTCTGAACTGAAAAGGTTTTTTTTTAAACTTTATTTCCATCAGTTAGGCTGAATGTGAGAGAGGTTGTGGCATTACCACCCAGAGTGCTGACTTCTGAACTGGGGTACCAGATTCAAGTCCCGGCGTTTGCGCAACATCCTGTGATTCTGGGCAAATAACTTATTCTCCCTTTGCCTAAAATAAAGGGAAAAAATGAAATAACCAGGGTTCGATTCCCGGCGTGGCAGGTTTCTGGACCAGGGTCAGCGGACTCGATAATTCTCTCGCCTCGGTGCCCACTCTGATCAGCGATCACACTCGGCAACTCTGGGCATTAGCTTGCCTCATCTTCACTAACGGCCCCACCAGACCGCCGGGGATGCCTGGTCTCACCCTGGAGATACCCATTAAGGGACCATCTCTCAGGGAAGCCAGGAAGGGTTTCGCAGCGGTCGAAGCGCCTTGGGACCTTCCGGGTAAGTAGTGCGCTATATAAATGCCTATACATACATACATACATACATACGTATGGAAAGTCCCTCTCTAATTGTAGGCAATCATAGTACATTCACCGCACATGAATGATGGGAAAAACGTTTTCTTTTCATTCGGTATGGATTGACATTGAACACATTTCATACTGCGTTAAAAAAAAATAGAATGTAGTAATTGTACACTTTATTCAACTTTCTACAATGCAACATTACAACTTTTTCCACATTCTCACACAGTAAAATATTTGTTTCTGTTTTTTTCTGATCTGAGAGGCATAGGTTGTGAAATGCGTATGTCGCATGAAGAGAAGATAGCACATAATTAATTTTACAGTTAAAAGTGTTGGGTATACTTACCTCTCTGATGCACACAGAGGTGTATTTTCATTCAGAAATCGTGTATAACTTTATAAGAGATAGCCTTAAAATCCTTCTTTCTAGCTCCATGAACCAAATGTTATTTTTTTCTCACTATCCTCAATTTCTCAGCCTGACATGTATTCACAGGAGGTAAGAACAACATTTTTGTGAGGGAGATACCAATCACACACTCTATTGCCTGCTGAAAACATCCAATCCAACCCAGATAATCCCACTCAAACCCCATACATCCACTCCATACCACGAGGGTAAAAGACATTGCCATTTGCTAGAACTCAAAAAATATGTAAGACCTATTGTATTTATAATGCTTGGTTTTTTTTATTACGTCCTTGGAGCATGCCTTTCCATGCAGGTCCCCTTTATTCTGCCCTACTGGCCACCATCTTCCCAAAACAGGGATAAAAGTTACAACTCTGCCGTACTAGCTGAAAGTTTACTCACAGCCAGTCAATATATACATCCACAGTACGTCCCTGTGTCGCCCGTCACTATTTCAACTGCCTTCACAGCCATCATGTTAACAAGCCCACCTTCCCCTACCCTCAAAACAGCAGAATGTGCCCATGGGTCTTTCAACTTCTTAATATACGGCCTGTTGTTTCTCTCAAATTAAATCACACATTTGTTTAGAGCTAAACAGGCAACTAAAGTCAAGTGAGACCGTAAAAGTTGTTCTTTCTCTTTTGTGCAATTTAGGCTTTGCGCTCACAGCACATGAGCAAAATCATGACTTCTGTCTAACATAGCTTTAACTAACTTTCCAAAGAAGCCCAATATATTTTGAAATTTCGATGGGATCAAAAGTGTCCTTACACTTGGTGAGGTCAACATTTTGAGCATTTCATAGAAATAATGACTAGGGCCAGACCCAAGGGCATCACACATTTTAAAAACATGGTTTAAATTGATTTAATTTGGTAACTTTTGTCAACAATATACACTCAGGGATTGGACCAGGGAATTCAATAGCTCAGTATCTTTGTGCCAATTGCTACCAATCGTGGAGGCCTTTGCCTCTTAAACTACTTTTGCTGCAGTAGCATGCGCTGGTGAAGTCAACCCGCCGCTGACCTGAAAATCCACTCTGATTTATGAGCAAAGGAAAATAATAACTGTTTGAATTTGGTTTATTTTTAACAACTGTCCTTCACCTCTTCTGCACAAACATATCTGTCCATCTGTCCACCACCCAGACATACAAAGACCCAGCCTGTATTCACCAGCATCATACCAGGAATATGATCTGCAAAAGAAACACATTGATGCTTTACAGTTGATGGGTACCCAGTGCACAAGTCAAGCAGGGGTAGCACACTTATACGATATACGAAAAAATCATAAGCAAACTCCAGGGAAATGGTAAACCCACATGACTTTTATATTTGGGGTACACCTTCAAGCCCTTAGTCAGTACCTGCTGGGTGTCCTCAAAGCAAAATATCTACAGATGCGGGCAGTGGTTAATTTCGAAATAAAGAGCCGGGTCCCAGGATGCAACTGCACCTTTCACCACCCCCTGGCCCTGACAGTGCTGCAAAACTCCAGGACCGACTGTCTGGACGCGCTGCTATTACTGTTTTAGTGTATATTAAGTTGCTAAAGCGACGTGCTCTCCCGAAAATAGACAGGCAGCCACATGGTGGTCTGTCCTGAGAAAAGTGCAGGTGATGAAGGGTTAAATGCCGGAACAGATAAAGCACTGGATGTAGAGTTAGGGTAAATGTGCAACTGCATTGTCTTATTTTTGCTTGAATTTCTTCACATGGAAAACATCTTTCCATATGCTGAATTAGCTTCCCATGACCCCTCTAAGTAGTAATGCATGTACGCTAGCATTTACTGAGTGCTGTCGAGGGTGGGGGAACTCACGAAATTCCGCAGAGTTACAGAAAAACTCAGCAGGATTCCGCGGAGTTCCGCCAACAGGCAGAAATAGACACATCGTGCTGCTCGTACTGGGATTTTGCACCGATAGCTCGTGACGGCCGGCGTTAGGAAAATCTTGCAGGATGTCATCCTAGTCACCAGAAATCGTGCCGGAGGAAGCCAAATCTCGCTCATTGTTGCCAACTTGCCGTTCTTGAACCTTGTGCAAGAGAATATTCCGCCAAACGGCAATGGGAAGATTTTGGCTGGAGCTCTGAGTTACAAAAGTAATGCAGAGTCGCGGAACGCTCTCAATTCCACAGGCAAGCTGAATATTCCACCCACCCCTAGTGCTGACTCTTGACGACACATACTTCTGAAGGCCTTTATCAAAAATGACTTGGATACATTTTGGGGTCTTGTCAACAGGCCATATAGAAAGCAAGAATCTCAAACCTGGCAGCTTACAATTAAATACTAACGGCCAGATGTGGGTAATCTCGATTTACCTACTCTAAAATACCGAATCATACCGATTCGGTATTTAAGAGTAGGTAAATGGGATGTAGGTAATTTCACTTTTGAAATTACCGAATCGGAATGATTCGGTAATTACCGAATCTGTATTTATCGATTCGTAATTGCCAGTCATTCCTATGGGCCTTGAGGCCCATAGGAATCAATGGCAATTACCGAATCGGTAAATACCGATTCGGTAAAATTACCGAATTTGCAAGGGGGACACAGTGTCACTTTGACACCCTGTTGCACCCCTCAATTGTGCATGGGTGCACATGTTGCTGACATACATGCCGTTAGGGCATGTATGTCTGCAACATGGCACGTTTTTTAAAGCAAAAAAAATGCTTTTTGAAGCGTTTTCATTATTTACCACCAACTTCTAGTTGGTGGTAAATAACGAATTCTTAAACCCTTGTAGCACTGATTACAGTGCTACCTACATGTTGAATTACAGAATCGGTAATTTTAACAAATCGGTATTTTACCGAATCGGAAAAATTACAAATTCGGTAAAATTACCGATTCTGGGCCATATGTAGGTGGCCATTCCGGTATTTGTAGTTTCAGATGTAGGGGGCCAGAAAATTACCAATTCTGTATATTTACCGAATTGGTAAATTTACCGAATCTGTAAATTACCGAATCGGTAAATGTACAGAATCGGTAATATGGGATGTAGGTATGGGGTGTAGGCCCTTAGGAATTCGTTATTTACCATGAAATACTATTGCATAGTAAATAACGAATTTCTGTGTACATGCCCATCTGGGCATGTACACCTGTGCCATGTGGCACACATACATGCCCTAAGGGCATGTATGTGTCCACAAGCCAGAATCAGAGGTGCAATAGGGTGTCAAAGTGACACCCTGTCCCCCTTGACAATTCGGTAAATTTACCGAATCGGTATTTACCGAATCGGTAATTGCCATTGATTCCTATGGGCAAGGCCCATAGGAATCAATGGCAATTACCGAATCGGTAAATACCGATTCAGTAATTACCGATTCATAACGATTAGGTAATTGATACCGAATAATTACCTACATGGCATATACCGATTTGTAAATACCGAATGGGTAAAATTCGGTATTTACGATTCGGTAAATGCCATTTACCTACATATGGCCCTCTGTAATTTAACATGCCCCTCCATCTCAATATCCAAATACCGGTCGGAAACGGCCGAAAATCGGTATTTTCGGCCATTTCCGACCGGTATTTGGATACCTACATCTGGCCCTAAATCTCACAAGGTGTAGGGTAACCACCTTTCTATAAAGTGCACCACAATGGGGTACACTGTGCAAAGAGGTAGCAGAGACCCTTATTGGTTTACAGAGGCAAAAGCAGATAATACTAATGCTCTAATTTTGTGTTGTGTGGGTGAGCAGTTAGACTTATCTGAGGGTATTGCAAAGCATTTGTTGTACACAGCAAGGCAATAAATGATTCACACACTCAATGAATGAAGTCAACACCAAATTTAGAAAATAATACTCTTTTGATATAAATAGTTAGACCAAGGACTACGGTTACAAGGTAAAAACATTTCACAATACGAGAAAATCGCAGTATATGCAATATATACGGTTGTGTGCAATTGCGCACACTACATTTGATATGGAAGGAACAAGACAATTTTAAAAAACAACGTAGTACAGTTATTACGTGGTTACCCTTTAGGAAATCGGAAGGTTCAGGGCCAAAGTCTAAAGTGCCAAAGCCAAGTTCTTTGGAGCTTCCCGGGTTTCTCCGGAAATAAGAAACAAAGGGACATTGTACTTGGCACACCATGAAGAAAGGGGGCCATCAGAAAAATCAAAACAAAGGGCAGCTTGCAGGCAAGTCCAAGGGCTCTCAAGGGAAAGTAGAGGTTGCAAGGGCTCTGGCGCGCAAAAATGACCCTCGTGATCAGGGGCTTGCACTTTAGAGCGATGATTCTGGGCTGCAGTCCTGATGCCCTTAAGTCCCACGTCAGGTGCTGGCTTGCTGTAAATTTGGAGTCTGCCTTAACTCGCTTTTGTAGGTTTTTTGCAGCACGGGTTCCAGTACCCCTGGTGTTGGTGCTTTCAGCTCTGGTGGGTCCTTGGGCCTCAAGGCTTGGTGCCAAGGCCAAGCTGACCCTCCAGAGCAACATGGTCAGATCGCCTGTATATTTTATTCTTGACAGGTAGGCTTTCACCAGTGTCCACATCATGGGTACGCCAGCTAGTCTGACCAGGGGTCAAAGAGAAGAGCTCAGCAAACTGATTTAGGTCTTGCCTGCAATCAGTCTGCTGTTGGGTAGGGAGAGAGTCTTACAAGGCCACTCTTCCCACTGGCAGGATTATTGGACAACAGGTCAGGGAGAGGTTCACTCTCTGCTTCCTGATCCTCATCTGTAATCATGAGCATGGTCACTTCTTCCCTGTCATAGTCGGTTTCAAGGTGATTTACATAGATGATGCTCTTGGGGGTTCCTGCAAGAGTCAAGGTCCGCCAAATAGGTGACCTCCCCTTTTCTTTCTAGGACAGGGTAGGGTCCACCACTTATCGTGGAGATTCCTAGGAGCCACAGGCTCTAAAACCCGCAACTTTTGCCCCGACTGGAACTCAACCACAGCAGACCTTTGGTCATACCATTGTTTCTGGAGATCCTGGATGGCCTCTAGGTATATATTTGCTTTCTCCATATATTCAGCCTTCCTGGAGCAAAGGCCAAACACATAGTCCACTATATCTTGTTTAGGCTCAATTAGAAGTCTCTCTATCCCTCCTTCACAAGGCACAACGGTCCCCTGACAGGATGCCCAAACAGAAGTTCAAATGGAGAGAACCCCACTCTCTTCTGTGGCACTTCACTGTAGGCGAAAAGCAGACATGGAGGTAAAACATCCCATCTCCTTAGGAGTTTACAGGAAGTCCACTGATCATACTTTCCATGGTCTTGTTGAACCTTTCAATAAGGCAATTACACAGGGGATGGTAGGAGGTAGTGAACCTACAGGTCACTCCATGTTCCAGCCACGTGTCAGGTAGCCAGACATGAAGTTTGTGCCTTTGTCTGACACCACCTTCATAGGGAAGTCCACCCTGGTAAAGATACCAATGAGGGCTCTATCCACCCTAGCCACTGCAGGGACAGTGGTAGTCCAAATAGGAATAGCCACAGGATACCTGTTGGCATGATCTACTACCACCAGAATATATCTGTCTCCTGATGCTGAAACCGACAATGTCAATCCCTACCATCTAAAAGGGAACCCCCAACCACTGGAAGTAGAATTAAGGGGGCCTTTGGGTAGCTACCTATCTTGCCGCTGGCTTGATAGGTGGCCCTGGAATTACAAAACTCCTTCATCTCCTGGTGCATTGTTGGCAGTAGAAAGGACCGACTAACCTACTCCAAGTTTTCTTCTGGCCAAGGTGTCCAGCTAGGGGGATATCATGAGCTAAAGTGAGGAGGTATTTCCTAAATGCCTGAGGCACTACCGCTCTCATAGTGGTACAAGGCTTGGGGTCTCTGGCCTCAGTGGTAAGGATCCCGTTCTCCCAATAGGTCCTGTGGGAACCACTGACATCACCTCCTTCCTGTGTAGCAGCTTGCTGTTGCAGGACGTCAAGAGTGGGACAGGTCCTCTACCCCGGGCACAGTTCTTCCCTAGAGGGATCCCCGGGCCCAAAAGATCAGCCTGGTAAGGCTCCAGCTCCTGAGGCTCAGTTTCCTCTGGGGCTGACCCTTCTTCTTCCTGGGGAGAAGGGTCTGGTATCAGATTGAAAGTTGGTCCCCAGTCTTTCTGCCTTTTCTGTTGGAGGGCTGGGCCATCATTCCAGACTCCAGCACCGCTTTGTCTCTCTGGGCGCTGATCTCTGCTCTGGTTTTTTTGCACACCTAATGTGGGATTCCAAGCATTTCTGCATGGATTCGCAGTTCTGCCTCAGCCCAGACTGAAGACTTCAAATCATTGCCCAGCAAACAATCAACTGGAATGGATGAAGACACTGCTACCTCGTTTTGTTCATCAACCCCTCCCAAGTCAAAGGACACCATCGTCATGGCCAGCATAGGTGGCTGGATAGACCCTTCCAGGCAGATACTGTTCAGAGGACACCAGTTGCTTAGTTACTGTGGTGACACTAGCACCTGTGTCTCTCAAGCCTCCACCCTAAGCCCCTTAATAAAAGGATGCTGTCTGTATTTTTGCACATTAGTGGACCAGACAGCTAAGGTGGCTACGCCCACATCCCCCAAAGTCGCAGAAGTGAGCTTCCTAACATGGCCAGTACTATCCTGAGATCCCATCTGGAGATTATCAACTGCATTTAATGCAGGTGGACCAGAGGCATTTTACTTATTTTTACAGCCAGAGTTTCCAGTTTGGTGCCCTGTGGTCATAGAGTCATGGCACCAAGCCTTCTTGGGATCCCAGTTCTTTCCCTGGTACCCACCCTTTGGCTGTGAAGAGTCTCGACCCACCCTCCTGAACACATTTTTGGGGGCCTGGAGAAGACTGTTTGTTTTTAGGGTTTTCTTCCTTCCCTCGAGGGGCTGTTTGCCTCTTTCTTTTGGTCTCCCCCACCAGTGGTAGTCTTGGTCACCCTTGTCTTGACCCAGTGGCCCAACATCCTATTTAGGCCCTTAATGTTAAAACCGAGAGCTAGCCTCCATTAACCTGTGCATATATTCCTTTAAGGACAAAAAAGTGTCAGGGCCATATAAAGACAATCATAAAAGCAAAAAACATGCTCGGTGTCTCCAGTGATCACACTTGTTATCCGCATAGCAGGATCGCACACATACACATAGTGGTGAAAGAAATCGTATTCAGTTACATCATGTCTCAACTTTGTGCCGACTTTACAATCAGTTAATATTTGGGACTTGTCTATTCAGCCTGCATCCAAATGTGCCATCTCTTCCCGCCCTGCTATTACAACAGTAGTATTATTCTCCTGGGTGAACGTAGAACCAGTTTTTAAAGTTTTTCGTAAACTACCCACTCCCTCCCCTGCTGATGGGCCTTCCTGGCCTGTAGAAACTTAAGTATGTAGGGTTAGGACTAAACCCTGGGTGGTGGAAGCTGGTAGTTGAATGCCTGTCTAGTTGAGTCGGTACTACAGCGAATAATACAATTCACTTATACTGCAAGTGATTGTCGCCTCAGGGTTCGGTCACTAGGTTGGGGGTGAACGGAAACCTGGGGGGTTCCTGACTGCGGCTATCTCTGTCTCATCAAGAGTGGGAGCCATAGTTTGAGAAATAGTCTATCGGTTTTGGTTTTGATGGGAGCTTATGGAGTCTCATGGAATGTGTATGTCGGCAGCTTTGAAAGATTCCAACAAGAGGTCTGAACTCATATTGATTGGTTCCTTTCTTAGGCCTCTCTTTTCTTCTCTTCGGATGGCTACACCTTCAACCAGCCCCATTTTTCAACCTCCTATTTCCAGCTTAGAAGTGTTGGGGCCACAGGAGATATCCACCTCCTAGTGATACCTCGCTTAGCTAGCAGCAAAGCCAGATCAGCAAATTTGGCTTGTACTTTATGTTCTTTTCGTCTTCGGAACAATCCCAGTATACTTGTGTCTACTGTATGCCATGCCGTATTTCCCACAATTTCCTCTAAAGTGTAGGTTATTCCATTTCAGTACCTCCCCAGCCCAGGGCAAGACCAAAGCATGTGTATGAGATCTGCGTCCTGTTTGGGACACCTAGGACGTTATGGCATAATGTCGGGGTGAGCCTCAGCTAGGCATTCCAGTACTAGGGGTTCGCCATTCTCTGCACAAGTCCTCAGACCAATAGAATAGAAGTTGGCACGGAAACTATAATACAAAGCAAAGCTTTTATTGAACCTCATGAGGTGGAACCACATTTACACAACACCCTTCGGTAGTGTATGAAGTAGCACACTGAACAGAAGGAACATGGTCCTTTTATACCCATACAGGGGCTCAAAAGAAGGCAGTACAAGTACAGAAGAGAAGGTTAACATACATAAAAGGTCGTACAGAAATGCACAGTCATCAGTAGGGAGCAGCGTTAGAAGTGGGCGGGGACGGAAGGGCACGGCGTGCCCTTACTTCTTAAAATTATGTTAGTCCGTTCCCCTACTTCTTAGTTTTGAAAGAGCGTACCGGGGACTGTAAAATTGCCATACTTTAAAGTACACCTTTTTTTCTTTTTCACGCATGAGTGGTGCAACGTGAATATTCAGAAGGCCTCTGCACTGCGCCCGGCCTCCTCCCCTTCCCCGCTGGGTCTAATGGGCCTGCAAAGTGAGACTGAAAGGGCCATCAGTGTAGCATAGTGCGAAAACGGCTACTCTGATGGCCCTGCGGCTGCTGTGAGCCAGTGATCACACCTCAATTGTGAGGACGCTGCCAGCAAATATACATGCCAATTTAAAGCTGCTATTAGTTGGGTTTTGTGGCAGTGATATTCATAGTGTTTACCTGCTGAAGCAACGTTCATCAATGCCTACCAGACTGTTTCCCGGTAATCTCGGCCCGGAGGTGCACCGGGGCCGTTTTCACGCCACTTCTAGTTCTGTTGACAGTTGTCCTCCCCATACAGGCCCCAGTGTAACACACACCATTCCAAAGATGTTTGAGAAACCCAAGGGCAAGAGTGGTTTTGCACCCATAACCAAACGAGTAAGCTCATATTTGGAAGCAGTATTTACACCACCTCCTGACCCATGTGCACATGATTTGGCAGATTTAATAATTGCATGTACTAACAGATTCGCCCCCCTGCAAAGCCCCATTGATAATGACGCCAGTATTTAGGAGTCTGTTAGTGATTTAAGAAAATATTCCAATGTTCTGAAGTCTATGATTGGTGACCTTATGGGGATGATAAAGGGCAGGAGCAGTGATGGGGCAGGAGAGGCGACAGGGCAGGAGAGGAGACGTGGAAGGAGAGGCAATAGGGCAGGAGAGGTGACCGGGCACAAGAAGTGACGGGCAGGTGACATGACAGGCAGGTGATGTGACGGACAGGTGAGGTGATGGGCAGGAGAGGTGACGGGGCAGGAGAGGTGATGGGGCTTGAGCTAGAGCAGTAACCGGGTGTGAGCGGTGAAAGGACAGCAGCGGTGAAAGGACAGGAGAAGTGAACGGGGCAGGAGCAGTGAACCGGGCAGGAGCAGTGAACGGGGCAGCAGAACTGAACAGGGCAGCAGAATTTAACGGGGCAGGAGCAGTGAACGGGGCAGGAGCAGTAAACGGGGCAGGAGCAGTGAACGGGGCAGGATCAGTGATAGGGCAGGAGCTGCGACAGGGCAGGAGAAGCAACAGGGCAGGAGAGGAGACGTGGAAGGAGAGGCAACAGGGCAGGAGAGGTGACCGGGCACAAGAAGTGACGGGCAGGTGACATGACAGGCAGGTGATGTGACGGGCAGGGGATGTGACGGGCAGGTGAGGTGATGGGCAGGAGAGGTGACGGGGCAGTAGAGGTGACGGGGCAGGAGAGGTGACGGGGCAGGAGAGGTGACGGGGCAGGAGAGGTGATGGGCAGGAGAGGTGACTGGGCAGGAGCAGTGAACAGGACAGGAGCAGTGAACAGGACAGGAGCAGTAAACAGGACAGGAGCAGTGAACGGGGCAGGAGCAGTGAACGGGGCAAGAGCGGTGAGCGGGGCAGGAGCGGTGAACAGGGCAGGAGAGGTGAACGGGGTAGCAGAAATGAACGGGGCAGGAGCAGTGAACGGGGCAGGAGCAGTAAACGGGGCAGGAGCAGTGATAGGGCAGGAGCAGTGATAGGGCAGGAGCAGCGACAGGGCAGGAGAAGTGACAGGGCAGGAGAGGAGACGTGGAAGGAGAGGCAACAGGGCAGGAGAGGTGACCTGGCACAAGAAGTGACGGGCAGGTGACATGACAGGCAGGTAATGGGATGGGCAGGTGCGGTGATGGGCAGGAGAGGTGACGGGGCAGGAGAGGTGACGGGGCAGAAGAGGTGACGGGCAGGAGAGGTGATGGGCAGGAAAGGTGACGGGGCAGGAGAGGTGACAGGGCAGGAGAGGTGATGGGGCAGGAGAGGTGACGGGGCAGAAGAGGTGACGGGGCATGTGCTAGAGCAGTAACCGGGTGTGAGCGGTGAAAAGACAGGAGCGGAGAAAGGACAGGAGCAATGAAAGGACAGGAGCAGTGAACGAGGCAGGAGCAGTGAACGAGGCAGGAGGTGCGAACGGGGCAGAAGCAGCAAACGGGGCAGGAGCAGTGAAGGGGGCAGGAGCAGTGTCGGAGCAGGAGCAGTGATGGGGCAGGAGAGGCGACAGGGCAGGAGAGGAGACGTGGAAGGAGAGGCAACAGGGCAGGAGAGGTGACTGGGCAGGTGACATGACAGGCAGGTGACACGACAGGCAGGTGACATGACAGGCAGGTGACATGACAGGCAGGTGACATGATGGGCAGGAGAGGTGATGGGCAGGTGAGGTGACGGGGCAGGAGAGGTGACGGGGCAGGAGAGGTGACGGGGCTTGAGCTAGAGCAGTAACCGGGTGTGAGCGGTGAAAGGACAGCAGCGGTGAAAGGACAGGAGAAGTGAATGGGGCAGGAGCAGTGAACGGGGCAGGAGCAGTGAACGGGGCAGCAGAAATGAACAGGGCAGCAGAAATTAATGGGGCAGGAGCAGTGAACGGGGCAGGAGCAGGAAACGGGGCAGGAGCAGTGAACGGGGCAGGAGCAGTGATTGGGCAGGAGCAGCGACAGGGCAGGTGACATGACAGGCAGGTGATGTGATGGGCAGGTGATGTGACGGGCAGGAGAGGTGACGGGGCAGGAGAGGTGACGGGGCAGGAGAGGTGACGGGGCAGGAGAGGTGACGGGGCAGGAAAGGTGACGGGGCAGGAGAGGTGATGGGCAGGAGAGGTGACGGGGCAGGAGCAGTGAACAGGACAGGAGCAGTGAACAGGACAGGAGCAGTGAACGGGACAGGAGCAGTGAACGGGACAGGAGCAGTGAACGGGGCAGGAGCAGTGAACGGGGCAGGAGCGGTGAACAGGGCAGGAGCGGTGAGCGGGGCAGGAGCGGTGAACAGGGCAGGAGAGGTGACGGGGTATGAGCTAGAGCAGTAACCGGGTGTGAGCGGTGAAAGGACAGCAGCGGTGAAAGGACAGGAGAAGTGAACGGGGCAGGAGCATTGAACGGGGCAGGAGCAGTGAACGGGGTAGCAGAAATAAACGGGGCAGCAGAAATGAACGGGGCAGGAGCAGTGAACGGGGCAGGCGCAGTGAACGGGGCAGGAGCAGTAAACGGGCAGGAGCAGTAAACGGGGCAGGAGCAGTGATAGGGCAGAAGCAGCGACAGGGCAGGAGAAGTGACAGGGCAGGAGAGGAGACGTGGAAGGAGAGGCAACAGGGCAGGAGAGGTGACCGGGCACAAGAAGTGACGGGCAGGTGACATGACAGGCAGGTGATGGGATGGGCAGGTGCGGTGATGGGCAGGAGAGGTGACGGGGCAGGAGAGGTGACGGGGCAGAAGAGGTGACGGGGCAGGAGAGGTGACGGGGCAGGAGAGGTGACGGGCAGGAGAGGTGACGGGGCAGGAGAGGTGACAGGGCAGGAGAGGTGACGGGGCAGAAGAGGTGACGGGGCATGAGCTAGAGCAGTAACCGGGTGTGAGCGGTGAAAAGACAGGAGCGGAGAAAGGACAGGAGCAATGAAAGGACAGGAGCAATGAAAGGACAGGAGCAGTGAACGAGGCAGGAGCAGTGAACGAGGCAGGAGGTGCGAACGGGGCAGGAGCAGCAAACGGGGCAGGAGCAGTGAAGGGGGCAGGAGCAGTGTCGGAGCAGGAGCAGTGATGAGGCAGGAGAGGCGACAGGGCAGGAGAGGAGACGTGGAAGGAGAGGCAACAGGGCAGGAGAGGTGACTGGGCAGGTGACATGACAGGCAGGTGACATGACAGGCAGGTGACCTGATGGGCAGGAGAGGTGATGGGCAGGTAAGGTGACGGGGCAGGAGAGGTGACGGGGCAGGAGAGGTGACGGGGCAGGAGAGGTGACGAGGCAGGAGAGGTGACGAGGCAGGAGAGGTGACGAGGCAGGAGAGGTGACGGGGCATGAGCTAGAGCAGTAACCGGATGTGAGCGGTGAAAGGACAGGAGCGGTGAAAGGACAGGAGCGGTGAACTGGGCAGGAGCAGTGAATGGGGCAGGAGCAGTGAACGGGGCAGGAGCAGTGAACGGGGCAGGAGCAGTGAACGGGGCAGGAGCAGTGAACGGGGCAGGAGCAGTGAACAGGGCAGGAGCAGTGATGGGGCAGGAGCAGTGATGGGGCAGGAGAGGCGACAGGGCAGGAGAGAAGACGTGGAAGGAGAGGCAACAGGGCAGGAGAGGTGACCGGGCACAAGAAGTGACAGGCAGGTGACATGACAGGCAGGGGATGTGACGGGCAGGTGAGGTGATGGGCAGGAGAGGTGACGGGGCAGGAGAGGTGACGGGGCAGGAGAGGTGACGGGGCAGGAGAGGTGACGGGGCAGGAGCAGTGAACAGGACAGGAGCAGTGAACAGGACAGGAGCAGTGAACAGGACAGGAGCAGTGAACGGGGCAGGAGCAGTGAACGGGGCAGGAGCGGTGAGCGGGGCAGGAGCGGTGAACAGGGCAGGAGCGGTGAGCGGGGCAGGAGCGGTTAACAGGGCAGGAGCGGTGAACAGGGCAGGAGCGGTGAACAGGGCAGGATCAGTGACGGGCAGGAGAAGTGACGGGCCAGTAGAAGTGACGGGCCAGGAGAAGGGAGGGGTCGGGGGAATTGACGAAGCAGGAGTGTTGATCGAGCATGAGCAGGAGTACTGACTGGACAGGAGCAGTGAAAGGGCAGGAGTAGGCGTTTTCCAGGGCGACTGGAAGGGTAGGGGGCCAGTTTAGTTTGGGGGGACCGGTTTTGTACAAGTGCAGGAGTTTTAAAAACACTGCAAAGTTATTTGTATATTCAGCAGGTTTCGGTCAACAATACAAGTGCCAAGATAACTTTGGTGATCAATGTACCTGCTGGAGGGAGATGGGAGCATGTTTTGTCTAGTGGCTATTTTACTCATCTACGGTAGTGCAGAGGGGTAATATGCCTGCTGCAAAGAACATGTACCATGCATATCAAAGAGCAATATGTTATGTGTATAGTTCAGTGGGTACTGCTTTGTGTTCACTTCCCGAATGAAAGGACACTTGAATACATATGGCCTGGCAGTTCGGGCTGGACTGTTCACATTGGGCGCAGGATCAAGACTGATTTGCATATGACTGGGTCCAAACTGGAATGGCATGGTGAGCAAAAAACGATGGATTTAAGCCCCGATCTCTGAACTGGGGTGAATGTATGACCTTGTTCTGCATTCTGTCCATCAATTGTTCTTTTTGCATATGTCACCCCGAGTGGGACAGGTATGCTCAGACATGAGTCCTGTGCTCTCCATGCCAATGGAATTAAGCTATCCTGGCTGATGAGGGCTGAAAGCCCGAAACCGGTCCTAGGATGCTTGTTTCCAGTCCAGGGAGGACCTGGCCTGGCAGTTCGGGCTACACTGTTCTCATTAGGCACAGGATCAAGACTGATTTGCATATGGCTGGGTCCAAACTGAAATCGCATGTGAGCAAAGAAACAATGGATTTAGGCCCATCTCTCTGCACTGGGGTGAATGTATGATATTGCTCTGCATTCTGTCCACCAGTTGTTCTTTTTACTATATTATGATTGAGCAGCCAGCTGGCTGACATGAATATGAAGGAGCCTTTGTGGGTTTCTGTGAGTCTAGATTCTCCTGAAGAGTCCCTTTCTCTTCTGAGCCCTGCTTAACACATGTGTATAGGAGGAGCCCTGCATTCGTGACCTCAATGTTTGAGACAAAAAATAATCATGGATTTCTGAACAATGAGAGTAAAAGCATCAAGGTAACATTTTGTTCCTGCTTATATTTCACATGCTTTACATAAACCTGTATTCCCTATGAGTGTTTGCTTTTTCCTGAATTAAACCTCAAATAAACATATCCATTCTTTTAATTAAATAACGTTATAAGCTGTAACTGGTCAGTGAAATGCTAAACGTACTAAAAATTGGTATGTTTTGCTATTTCTAGCCACACCCCTGACTCCGCCCACTGATTCAATCTTCGGTTGTTCCCGCCCCCTGATTCTCCACCCACAGTTCCCCTACTTTTTTTTCCCCACTTCGACCACTGGTAGGGAGGAGCTAGCAGTTTGCTGACTCCGTTAAGAATAACCTGACATTTACAGACTAGAACAGGTGTATGAACAGTTAGTTTACTCTGCGCATGTGCAGAGTAGCAGAGCCTAAATGTAGTCCATCTATAAGCAGAGTACAAGAGTAAACAACAGCAAGGAAGGACAGAGCACATGGTGAGCACATGGCAGACAAGATGGCTGCCGAATACAAGATGGCTTCAGCTAAATGCTAACCCCGATCGCTGCCAAATTTCCACAGTAATGGTAGGGAAGATGGCATGAATTTTATGCACTGTTAGATACGCTCTCTGTGTTATTATATACTGGATACATTTAAAACTGGTGTTCTGGGATACTTGTTTTGGGTATTCTAACATTGTTGCCCATTCTTTGCCTGATAGCGGTCTGTCAATGTCCTGTGTCCATTTAGTGCGTGTTGCAGTCAGTGGTGATGGTCGCTATGTGCGTATCCCAAGACATAGCCAGCGGGTTAGGCGGTTACCAGTCCCAAAAGGTACATCAGATGGACCAGCTCGTGTGTATTTAGTTCTATCCCGTGGGGTGCCCAATTTCTTTTAATATAACACACCACTCGCATTTGTAAAAAATATTGCTTCCGTGACCTCCTTGTTAGCTCGTGGGATCTGTGTGCGTGAGTAACATTTTGTCCCCAAAGAGTCCCACACCTTAGTCACTCCGGCCTGCAACCATGGTTTCAACTTGCCGGTAATAAGTGTTCCCTGACTAGTGGGGATACCCAATAGTGTTATGTTGGGAGCATACGCAGGGATAGTGCTAGTGTATGTCAATGCCTGCTTCCAGTATGTAAGTGCAGTTTTCAGTAGTATTCTTGGGGTCGGCGCAATAGAACTACTTGGGCAAAGCAGTCTATGCAGCGTGCCCTGTGTTAGAATTCACTCTGAGTAAGCGATTTCCTGTAGAATGTGGCCTGCTAACCAATACGAGAGCCACTGCAGTTGCGTTGATAGACAATATGCTTAAAAATCCAGGGCCCCCAAGCGTTCAATTGCGATGCATTGGGGAGCCAGTGTACGACCATTGACTATTGGATGGGTGGCAGAAATGTCCAGATGGATGATTGCTGAAAAAGAAGTCTATAAACTTAGGGGCTGCCCCAAAAAATGGGACAAGAAGTGGGGGAAATGGAAAAATCCAGGGCCCCCATCCCCTCAGCATCTGATGATAGTTGCAGCTTCGCTAAGCTAAGACGTCAGTGGCCCGTGCCCCATATTAAACTGGCCAGCAGTCTGTTCAATGTTGTAAATAAGGCTTTCGGAATTATCACTGGTAGGTTTGTGAAATAGTAGAGTAAAAGCGGGACCATCACCATTTTCGTGATTGCCAATCTCCCTGCCACTGAAAGGGGCAAAGATGTCCAGAAGATGACTTGGGCCCTCAGTGAGCTTATCGCCTTTTGTATGTTCCCTTCTATAAGATCTGTTTTGGTTCTCTATATTTGTGTCCCGAAATATTTTAAATTTTTATGGGCAATTGTTATTTCACGGTTTCCAAATGGTAAAGTCAGTTCCTCTGTGTTTGTGCTGAAGGGGAAAGCGCATTATTTTTCGTAATTAATTGCCAGCCCGGCTATGCGTTTAAATTGTGTGAAGAGCTGCGCCGGAGTGTCCAAATTATTTTGCAGTCTCCTGGTGTATAGGATGATGTCATCAGCCATTCAGGGTAATGTCCCATCTTATTGATGATGCCCGTAATTTGCGGGCTAATAGTTCAAGGGCAAGAACCAACAATATAGGTGATAGGGGACATTCCTGTCTCGTACCCCTCTGTATTTGATATGGTTCTGAAATATGCAATCCTGTGCGTACCCTTGCTGTTGGAAGGTGATATAGCAGTTGGATCAATTGAGTGAAGTCTTGCGGGATCCCAAATTTTCTGAGCACGGCAAGCATATATTCCCAGCCCAATTTGTCAAATGCCTGAGTAATATCCAGCGTGATACATTCTGCCTCTGGCACTTCCATAGTGCAGGCGAACATTATATTGCACACCCTGTGAATATTCAAGGATGTGCTACGTGCTGGGACAAATCCACATTGATCTATATGCACTAACTTCGCTACAAGGGGCTGTAAGCGGTTAGCTAGTATTTTACTTAAAATCTTATACTCCTTATTTAACAAGGAGAGTAGTCGATATGCGGTCAACTTAGTGTGGTCCCTTACAGGTTTGAGTAGAGAAGTTATTAGTGCTTGTGTTGTAGAGGGGGGTAGAGTGGCTGTCTTGAAAGCATCCTTATACATTCTCTTCAGTTGAGGGGCAAGTTATTGCGCATGGGTGGCATAAACCTCGTCTGGTAGGCCATTTAGTCCTGGGATTTTGTTATTAGGAAGGCCCTTGATTGCTGCTTTAATTTCAGCTAGTGTAATAGGGTCAGCTAGCATTTTGCTGTTCTCCTCAGTCACCTGCGGGAGTTCTACCGGTTCTAGGAAGGCGTTAATCTCTTGGTGTTCAATCTGGGGGGGCATGTAAAGTGCCCTGTAATGGTCATAGAAGGCTTCTTTGATTTCTGTTTGTGTGACGGCTCTGGTATGCTGTGGTGTCATTATTTCCATTGTTGGCGTAGGGGGGAGTATTTCTAAGTATCCGTGCCAGTAATGTTCCCAGTCTGTTTAATTCTGCATGGGTTTTGTGTAAATAAGTGTGGTGATCCATTATGCGTAGTTGGTCCAGTACTTCTGTATATTTTATGCAGCCTCTTGGAGGTCAGGTTTTGCCATGGAATCTCGGGCCGCCCTAGTTTCAGGTGTGTGCAATTTGTCTTCAACCGCCTGCAATTCTTGGGTGTCCTGTTGTCGGGCTCTTGTGGAGGTACTAATAGCCTGTGCCCCTGAGAATGCCAGTCCTATAGATGAAGCTGTGCCTGCATTTTGCGCGAACTAATGTGTTATGGTTTTGCTAGTGCTTCCTGGAATACCCCATCTTCTAAGTGGTAAGGATCTAGTCGCCATGTAGGGAGCGGGGCTGGGACTCGCACCCATGTGAATGAGATCTCCAATGCACTGTGATCTGATACTGTTTTGCCTACATAGGCTGCCAGAGTGGTCTGTGTGAGGAACGTCGAACTACAGAATATATGGTCGATCTGGTTGTGGAGATCATGTGTTGTGGAGCAGTATGAGTATTCTCGCGTCCCCTTATTATGACTACACCATATTCCCCTCAGTGCCCATTCCTGTGTCCAGTTCTGCAACAGTTTGGAGTGACTTATTGATTGGGCCCAGATTAGGGGAGATGGGACCTATCTACTAGGATAGTATCTACGACTTCATTAAAGTAAACCAGCAAGTATCCAACGAACGTCCGTCCAATCCGCCGGGCGCAGCACGAACTCTGGTATAAAAGTGTTCCTGATCCCAGTTAGGGGCATATAAGCTTCCAGGCACTATTGGGTTACCATCTAATGCACCCTGAAGCAAGATGTATCTGCCCTACTTATCTATATGTTTCTGCTGTACCACAAATGAGACCCTAGATCGTAACCATATGGCCGCACCCTGAGCAAAAGCAGAGTAGGTTGTGTTATACAATTGCCCTCTCCATTTACTCTGTGGTTTGGTGGCTTCCGACGTAGTCAGGTGCGACTCTTGTAGGAAAACTATCTGTGTTTTGCGCCTTGTCAGCCGAGCGTATAATCTGTGTCTTTTGTGTGGTGATCCCATTCTCCTTATGTTCCATGTAATACAGTTATAATGTTGTACCGTTTCCAGCCTAGCCATTATTATGAATTAATGTAATCCAGATAGTACAGAGTCTACGTAAGTTAAGGACCGTCAGCATCCCTGTTAAACAACCCAATACACGGTCCAACTGCGGAACTTGGTTAGACCAAACAATAAAAACAATTCTTATTAACTTTGCATTTCTCAAACTTGCTATTGCATAGGGGGTCACTTGAGAGTTCCCAATACTCCAAAAATAACCTCCCAAGAAATAAAAGGGGGGATGCCAGCCCCCGCCCCTGTGGTCCCACCGCCTGTGCCCTGAGTCAGTGTTCAAGTCTCTAGGAGAACAAAAACGGACATCCGCTCTCAGGTGAGGGACTGATATAGTTCCTCTGTTGCATATAGTTCTCATGGGTTGCGTTCGACAGTCTTACCTCTTCCACTGGGTAAACTAGCAGTCATCTCCCCAATAGGCATATGTACTACTAACTAGCCACACCACAAGAAGTATACAAATGGTGAAGTGTCCGACCCGATCATGCAAGTTGTCTTTGCGCGGGTCTTTAGTTGAGAAGTTCGTTCGCCGTTTGTGATGATAGTGATGAAAACAGTGGTGGACTATGATCTGGCTCAGATTGTGCTGCGTCTCCAATAGATGATTCATCATCTGTGATTGCTCTTGTGTTATTGCCTCAAAGATGTGACTAACCCAGAAACTGTGTTATCCATGATCAATAAGATCAATGTAACAATAGAGGGACTGTTGACTGGAAAGAACCATAAACACAGAGCTAAACAATCGGGCTGGTTTAATAAAGATTGTACAGAAGCCTTGTCTTCACTAAAAGATGCGCTGTTAATAAAACCAAGAGACCCGGAACAAATTAGGGAAAAGCGGCATGTCTACAAAGTAACTTTAGCGGCAAGGAAAAAACAGTTACAAGACGAGGCATGGCAAAATTTTGACATGGCTGCAACTACAAAAAATAGCAAACTCCTGTGGGAGACAATTAATTGCCCTTTTCAAAAGAATGACACTATACTTGTAGTAACTTCCAATGTTAATTGTAAAGCATGGATAGAGCACTTCTCCAAGGTTTTTAACTCAGATGGATTGTTTTTAGATACTCCTGGTCTATCGCTGACCACTCCGTTATCCATCACCTTGAATGAGGTTCAAGCAGGACTTGAGAAGAGCAATGGTGGTAAGGCTCCTGGGCCGGATGATGTACCCATAGATCTATATAAACATGAAATGGACTTATGGACACCCATCCTAACACGTTTTTTTTTAAATTTGAACTTCCTCAGACGTGGGGCCAATCAATTATTGTACCACTTTTTAAGAAGGGTTCAAGGTCAGAGGCATGCAACTATCGTCCCATCTCCCTCCTTGATTCATTGATAAAAGTACTAAGCAGAGTTCTCTTAGACAGACTAGAAATGTGGGCAGAAGAGGAATCTATTTTATCACCAGTACAGTATGGTTTCAGGAGGGGGATTGGCACGATGGAGCAATGCATCAACCTTGACCTCATTATTAATAAATATACAACAGTTAAGGAAGGAAGCCTTTTTTTATGTTTTGCCGACCTAAGCTCTGCTTTTGATTTGGTCGAACACTCACTTTTATGGCCCATCCTAATAGACATGGGTGCCCCCAAAGAGATCATATATTTCCTTGCCAGACTATATGACACATTAACATGCAAGGTACGTTATGGGATGGCCGGCGAGTGCACCCCTTATTTTAAAGTTAACAGAGGCATAAAGCAAGGATGCGTCTTAGCACCACTTCTGTTTTCTTTGTTTATTAATGAGATAGATGCAATACTTAGAACGTCTGCTGTGGATGCGCCATTCATTGATGGTAAGCCCATTCCAATTGTGCTTTACGCAGACGACGCGGTTCTTTTATCGCGTACTCAAAATGGTTTGCAACACCTCATTGATAATTTTCATACATTCATAGTTAAACGGAAATTGGTAATTAACAAAGACAAAACTTTCACAATGGCATGTGGGAAAAAGACCAAACAAAATAGGACCTTCTTATTAGATAATGTTAGGTTAGAACCCGTCAAGAAATTCTGTTATCTAGGGATAACCTTTTCCGGAGATGGGGGATGGACTAGCGAACAGGAGTGTGTCCAGTTAAAAATGTCCAGGAACACTTCGCAACTAAATTGGGGAAAAGCAGAATAAAAGAGATGACCCATATTTACATTATGAGGTGCTTGTCATCTGCACTGTACGGGGCTGGTGTGTGGGGACATAATATTAACAGCTGTAAGTTGATTCAACATCAGGAAAACCATTTTTTAAATCACTTATTATGTACCCCGGCATCTGCTTCCATTGAGATCATCATACATAAGGAAGTAGGCTTACCCTATATTGGAGATTTAGCCGCCTTACGCCACCTTTCCCTATGGAGGTCTATATGGTCTAAAGCCGAAACAGAATTTACCCAAGATGTAATTAAAGATTGCTTAAAATTGGAACAATGCATGCTTATTCCCTGGTTTAGGCACATCAGGTTCTGGTACAAGTCAGTTTTTTTACTTTGACCCTTTTCTGAATCCAGAACTGGGCGTTCCTTTATCAAAAAAAGAGCTGAAAGAACTGTTTCTGGAAAATGCAGAGAGAGAAGGCCAGGGTCTCTATATATGCAAGTCAACGTACATATGCATTTTATAAAGAATATAATGCCAAAGAAGGCCTCCAGCAATACTTGATAACTGTTACTAGAAGTTCTCACCGATTCGTATTGACACGGTTGAGACTAGGCACTGTGCACCATCTCGTGTCTTTCCCCATACCAGAAGGAACAGTGCTTTACCCTGCCCATGTGATGGGACATCCAAACAGAGTTGTTGCCACTTCATGCTCTTTTGCAAATTTTATATCTGTTTAAGGAAATTATATTTAAAGCCTATGTTTTTAAAATATCACAAAAGAACAACTACAAATGCCCTGCGGTTAATGTTTGAATTGAATAGTACGGATATATGTTTTTATGTAGCTACCTATTTTTAGAAATACGTTTCCAGAAGGAAATCCATCATTATATGATTCCTCTGCAATTTTAACAAGTCTGTATATTGTTGTCTGTGATGGCCTTTTAATATTGTATTTTTAGAACCCGAATTGAGCATTTATTTAAGATGAAATGCGTATAATCATCACATATCATTTTAAATAGAATCTTTAGAATTAGAAATTATATATCTAATATGAAATTTGTACTTCTGTCATTGATATGTGTTATTTTAATTTTACACTTCTAAAACAGGGATTGTGTACTCCAAAATTATATTCAAACGTTTTAAGGAATTACTGTAAACAAATACCCGTAAGATGACATGATTGACAATATTGCGAATTTTGCACATTTAGAAAATGTTTACACTTATTTTGTTTGTGGAGATATAGTTCATGTCCTTGTATAGTATGGTAACTATTCTTAAGGCATCATAACGTATAACTTTTATTTTTTTGTGTGCTATATGGTTATATTTTATATACCGAATAAAGCATTTGAAATTGTGTCTCTGAAAGTGGCAGCAGATATGATGGCCCTTTTCTGTCCTTCCAGTGCCTGTTTGGGTTTTGGGGTCGAATCTTCATCCTGTTGTTTGGCTGCAGACCGTTGCTGCAGTAATTTCCGTTGTCTGGTTTGTGATTCCTCCATCTGCCTGTGGTCCAAATTTATTGGTAGGTCAGGGAAGGTGTGTTCAATCCATTCCCATTCTGTTGGGGTTTAGAAGAAGTTACTCTTTTGATCATGCATAATTTTGAGTTTAGTGGGGTATAAGAATGCATATTTTAGATTCATAGCCTGTGGATGCTGCTTGACGCCTTTGTCTCTGTACTTGTAGGGTGTAATCAGGAGAAAAAGAAATGCGTACATTGTCTTTCATGATTGGTGCTTTTTCTCTCGCCACTTGGAATATCTGGTCACAGTCTCTGTAATTTAGCACTCTGGCAATTATAGGTCAAGGTGACAAACCCAGCACGCTCCCTCTCATGGGGACTCTGTGGGCTCTCTCAATTCAGAAAGTGTCAGTCAAGCGTCCCGGCGGCATTAGTGATTTGAGCCAGGCTTCCATGTAGAGCGTCACATTTTGGCCCTCATTATTTTGGAATGACAGTCCCTCTGCATCTTCGATGCGTTCTTGTAGAGTTGCGAGTTGATGTTGCACCCGATCAAGTTCGTTCGAGTGTTCTTTTTGCTTTGGCAGTAGTTCCTGTACTACCGCTTTGTTGGCAGTCACCTTTTCAGCAAGTTTTTATGGTTGTCTCAGATTATTGCAATATCCGCTGTGAGGGAGCCCAGCTGTTGTTCCATTAATGTGCGTGATTGCTTTATTTCTTGCGGAATGAGGTCCAGTTTGTCTGGTTGTGCGCTGTCAGCAGTAGGGGTAACCATATCAGTAGACGTGGCGGATGAGTCTGCACTGGAGACTTCAGTCTCCTGGTTTCTGCCCTTTCTGCGTCCCATTTCGATTTTATTTTAGTGCCAGATTCTGGTGTGGACTTGTGAATTTGTTGTGTCCCTGTAGGTATTGTCTACACAGCGGTGCTATTGTGGTTAATTTTCAGCTGTGCACCAATGTTCGTCCTGGCACTCGTTATGTGCCTGATCTCCTCCCCACTACATTAGGTGTACCTCTTGGCCCCTCAAATGAAGGTGTTTGGGGTATTTTAAAAAGGTGCAAGGGCAGTTTAGAAATGTCTCAATGTTACACGCTGGGTCGATGGTGCTTTTGATAACTAGAGAGCGGTGGTGCCAGTGGAAATGTACCTTGGGCGCCAGTCGCACTGCCGCTGCCAATAAGGGCTTCAAGCCCACATCATTCCCCTTCTCCAGGAGTGCACTGGATGTTGCTTTAGCTGCGCTCTATCCGGCTGTGTGGTGGGGTTTCACTGGACCCCGGCATCGGTGTTGAGTCACCAGGGGCAATTGTCCCAGCTCGAGGCTCCCTCACTGTGGCGGCCAGATGCACAGGAGAGGAAAGTACCTAGGCTGTGTATGGCATGCTTCCTTGTGACTCAGGCTAAGCATGGAGTCCTCACCTTTAACAGTTCCTCGTCCTGTTCTGGATCTCATCCGTCTGCGATATGACTGCAGAAGAGTGGTCTCCTTTCCCAGTACGGCCGGTTTCAGTTGTCCCGGTAGCTAATTCCCTTGTTATTATCAGGGGCTCGCTGGCTTGTCACATGCGGGATCAGAAATCTTGGATCATATCAGGCAGGTCTGGCCTCCCACCAGCATGCATCATCGCTTGTTCCGGCACATTATCCTGCCGTGGGCTTCACCGGCCACTGTATTGCGCTGCCTGCCCAGCCCACCATTGATTTCGATCCGGTGTACTGATAACAAAGTCTGACTCTCGGCTGTCGACTTGCGCCTGGGTCCAATATGGGTAGAGGGAGTTGCCTGGTGTCGGAGGGTCCGGGGCAGCAGTTTACATAATTGGACCCCCGGGTCATGACCTCCACCAGTCCGTCGCTCAACTGGGTCTCCTCAGAACCCTAGCGTCCACTGCTACCCCCCACTACGGGCACCGCCAGACAGAATCCGGTTCGCTGCTACCCATCTACTTTGGCGTCCAGTCGAGGGCTATGGGCACTCCTTGGCTACGGGGCAGATGGGAGTCAGCGATTCACTCCCTTGGACCTCTCTAGTTGGAGTCCCTGCAGGCCTGCTGCTTAGTCGTGTACCTCCAAGGAAGGCCCCTCGAGCCTCGGAATTGCGTACTTATGGATGCCTACAGCGGCCTCCGATTCCAGGCGCTGCCGTTCCCAGCCTGCTCTGGCTTACCTTGTTCTCCTTTCTTTTGGGTGCCCGGTGGGGAAAAGGGCATTTCCTGCTTCTGGGGCAGCCAGAGGACGATGATGTGTTGGTCTGCCCATTTTCGCGATAAGGGATCGTGTGTTCCCCCTGGCCTTCAAGGGCCCGAATCAGCCATTTTGAGCAGTGTTTTGTCGTCGGCTGCGGAGTTAGGCACCGGATGAGTGTTACTCTGAGTAACAGTTCAGGTCCACCGGATCTTGCAACCCTCCTCAGTGTTTTTGAGCCGCCAATACTGCTTTTTATTAAGTGATGTGGAGTGTACGGTGGACCTCAGGCCCCGAGTCTCGCAACTATACGACCGACATGTTCGGCAGTTGGCCACGCCCCATACAAGAGATTGGATGAGCTGTTCATAATTGATTCACAGCTCAGTCCCTTAATGAATCCAAAGGAAACTACCCTGTTTGTTGCAGGCTCAACAATGTTTCTAATTTCAATATCAGGATACATAACAATGTAGGACATACACATAAGAAAAGGTAAGGATAAACTATGTGAAAGAGCAATTAAGATTAAGATAATCTATGAGAAATAGCAATTAAGTTGTTAGAAGGTTAAAGGAAAGTAGCTGGTAGGAAAGCTACTCACATTACATAAAGCCCTTGAGAAAAGCCAACAAAAGTTTGCACAAACATTGTAAGAGATGTAGACTATAAACATGTATTTATATCTGTTGGCATGCAATGGTGTGAGGCTAAAACGAGGTGGAAGAAATATGATTAATGTATTGTAGCCAGTAAGTGACTGCTACAGTGAGTAACCACAATGAGGGTACTCACTGTTCAAAAGAATCAAAAACACTAATATGATACTGTAGAGATATGATGAGTCATATGTCAGTACAAGGCAGCAAAGTGTGGAGTAGTTAGTGTGCATTAAAGAGGGGAATGTGCCTGATTAATCAAGTGGGTGACTAAACAGGTAGAAGTATGCGCCAGTATGAAAGACAATGGGGTAAATTGTATGATCCAGAGGCCCTCAAGGACTATAAAGCCATGTTAACCATATACAAAAAAACTATCACTACATTAAAGGCTGAGTACTATGAGGCCACGATTAGGAAGGCGGATAACACGCAGAAGGAAATAGTTAGAGTACTGAAGGAACTAAGTCAAAAACAGGAGCAGAAAGCGACTGCCAGCTTAGAGGACTGCAATAGATTTCAGACCATTTTTTTAAACAACTTCAGGGACATTCTAATCAACATGAGTAATACCCACCTCAGTCTTGGCCCCTTGGTTGTGGAAGCACCATCATGCGGCCACAGCGCGAAACTCTTAACCGCTCCGACGCTAGGCCTAGATTCCATGTCCCACATTATGCCAAGAGTTAAGTCAGGGTCGCCAGCAGACCCCTGCCCACCGAGGGTGTTCAAAATGACTCTCCTGGTAATGGGGAGGGATTATCTCTCCCTGATTAATCAATCTTTGACAACTGGGAGGGTCCCACTTAACTTTAAGGAAGCTAGGGTAAATAAAGCATTGGCAGATGTGGCCAACCTGAAAAACTATCGGCCTATATCTCAGCTCCCCTTCTTGGCCAAAGTCACAGACATTATGTACTTAAAACTCTCTCACTATTTAATGAGAAACATCAGCTACTCTTGGTACGGCAGGCAGGCTTTAGGGCCCACCATAGCACAGAGTGGGTGATGCTATCTGTGTTGGATGAGCTCAGACTTACGGCCCATAGGAAGAAGCCTTGTGCCTTAATTCTGCTAGTCCTAACAGCCACGTTTGACACAGTGAATCATGACCAACTACTGGCCCGTATTCAGGAGATAGGAATTTGTGGGGTGGTGCATCAATGGATCTCCTCCTTGCTGACAGACCGTACACAAAGGATCCAACTAGCAGACAGAGTGTCCAGTAAAGGTGCACAGACCTGCGGACTTCCAAAAGGCTCTGCACTGTCCAAACTGCTTTTTAACATTTCTCTCCAACCATTGGTGGCAGCTCTGGCCCAAATGGACTGTCAGGTGTTCAGTTACACGAATGACACCGAACTGATCCTTAGAATCGACAGATCCCCTCAAGCCCAATCATGTGTACATAGTATTCTCAGATATACAGTCAACTGGATGACGGTCAACTCGCTCAAAGTTAACCCCAATAAAACAGAGGTACTAGCCATCACCACGGGAAGTAACCCTTGGACTGACCTTACAAAAGTTAGGTGCCACACCCACACCAAAAGAGCTTAGGTATCAAAATAGACGCCGAGCTCACACTGGTAATTCAAGTGTCCACCGCGGTTGGGACCTGTGTGAGCCTGCTGAAACAACTGAGGAAACTGGCTCCTCTCCTTTCATTCTCAACCTTGCAGACTGTGGTGGCGGCACTGATTGTGTCTCGATTGTATTACGGTAACACCCTGTACATCGGGCTACCTGAGAAGCTGCTGGGTAAGCTGCAAGTAATATTGAACGATGCAGCAAGATTCATTTTCAAACTCACAAGACATTCAAAGGCAACACCTCTGCTGCAGCAGCTGCATTGGCTCCCAATCAAGCAGCGAGACAAGTTTAAGGGCCTCTGCATTGCTCATGAAGCTCTCCATCGGCAGGCTCCAGAATACATCAAGGACCCCCTCAGGAGCTATGTGCCAGGGCGTACCCTCCGCTCGTCCAAGGCAGGCCTGCTGTCCTGTATGCACTTCAAAAAAACTACCATTGGCGGACGGGCTTTTTCAGTTCTAATCCCCGCCTATGGAACAAGCTACCAGAAAGCCTACGTAGGGAAATGGCTCATCTTCCATTCAGGAAGAAGCTTAAGACCCTATTATTCATGAAGGCTTGGAAATAACACATGCTATGACCAAGTGTATGGACAGATAGCCGATGTTGGGGTTCAGCCACTCTCTCCTCAGCTCTAAGAGACCTGTTGGTGATTATGTGCCATCTACATACCAATTAACATAACATAACAGAAGTACTGTGCAATGGATTGGCTCCTCTGGTGTGGAATTCACATTTCACCTATGGAGTTGCTTACCCCTTTAAATTAAACCTATATTTGGGTCCTTTCCAAATTAGAAAGATGTCATTGATATATCTTGTCTAACAGCTGATGGAACTCAGGAAGTGGTTACTGCCAGAAAATAAATATTTACATTCAAATTTGTCAATGAAGTAATTAACTAGGCTGGTAGTGAACTCTGCTCCCATTGGTGTCCCCTTGCATTGCAAGAAGTAGTGGCCTACAAAGAGGGAATACTTCTAACAGTGACAGAATAAAAGATGTAGGGACTCTGAACGGTTGCAGGAGGAGTTGAGAATGTTGCAATAACGTTCATGCCTCCATGCTGCAGAATATTTGTATAAAGGGCTTTAATGTCCATGATGACTAATAAATCAGATCTGCTGTCCTTTGGCAATGCCTCACATATGTGTCTGTTTACGGTCCAACTTTGGGTTTTATACTACATAAGTGCTAGGCAAATTGACAACTCTCACACATGTTAACCAAATAGGGCCTGCCACATGGTAAAATAATGCTTCTAATGCATTGCTATGGAAACACTTCCAAGAAGGTGGAATGAGTAACAACAAGAGGAAAGAGATGTATATTCCTGAAGGCTAATTCAAGGTGTGATAGACAAAATGTAAATCAATTGCTGAAGGAAGCTGGAAAAGTTCACTGCATAACAGAAACAAGAGGTCAGCAGACAGCTGCACTTTCCTGCCAGACCTACAAATACAATTGCGAGGCAGTGGGAGTTACTGTAGGGAATGCATCTCGTAGGCAATGGGAGCCAATGTAGGTAGGGCAGCACTAGACCAATGGAGGCCTTGGCTTGAAGTTTTGGTTGAGCTGTATGCTGGCACTGTCAACAAGCAACCAATTTTGGGATTTACACTGTTTTGGCTTTAATTTGAGAAGAAAGCAGGGCAGGTATTCCCTGTACAGTGCAGCAAATTAATCTATTTTAAATTACCAAGTTTTCTAACTTTCGTTTCTGAACTCAAGCAATAAATTATTCCTTTAGTTATCCTAAACGTTTTTAAGTCATAGTTGCTCCCACAGAAGCATCCATAAATCTAAAACTCTGAGGCCATCCTGTTAACATCTGCAACATTCCTGTGTATATTATACATGTCAATTTTTAAAAAATGCTTTCCAAACTATTTACATCGATAACAAATGTGTATGTGTGCCCCCGACTTTCTGTGTTTGATTCTTACTATTTTATTCTCTGTATAACTTTGGATAAAGTAGATATAGGGCCTACTGTATATGAGCAATGTGTGAACAGGTCTCCACCTGTGTGTGTAGATTTTAGCATTTCTATCCTCCAAGGATTGACATTTGTATGTTTCTTTCTATTTCAGACTCTCATCGGGAAGTGACACTGCATCTCAGAACTGCCTGAACAGACTTCCTCAGAAGATGGTGTTGCTACACAGTGAAGAGGCTTACTGGCCAGTGCAGTGTTTACACTGTATGGGCTGCTTCCTATAACAGGAACATCCATAGGGCCTTGGTCTGCTCCTCACCACAAGTGTCTGATTAATTGTGGACAATGAGATAATATGATCCACTGTAGATCATCTACTGACTGACACACACTCGTGGATGGCTATGGGGAGAACACGAGCAAGCTACAGTAATATAAGTGATAGAAGCCCTAAGCTGCCTTCAAGAACTGCATCGCTAGGCTGGTTCACAAGGACTCGTTATGATCTGCATGACAGCAGATACAGGGACCGCTGACCAAGCCGTCTCTGGCTACCGGAGGTCAATGGATGTCGCTAGGCTGAGGCTAGCTGCAAGATAAACTTGGCTACAGAGATGCTTGTTGTATAAAGATTAATTGTGGGGCCAGGTGGGAGGATATGGAGGAGCTGTTTTACATGGTCACATTGGCCATAGGAATCCTATGGTTAATTCTAGCGTGGTCAAGCCACAGGCACCAAACGACTAGGTTGGCAATGACTGTAGAATTGGTAGTGTTGGAGGTATTTAAGGCCTCCTGCAGTAAGGTTGGCTAAGGGATTGATAATTGTAGAAATGCTTGAAGGATGCATTGAAGCCTGTTGATTGAAAGCCCTTTAATTCAAATAGGAATGTTGTCCACACAACAAAGGCAACATCAGATAGGTACATTGTCACTTTTTGCAGGTGGAGGCTCATTTGACAAAGATTTTTAGTAACGGATTGCTGGACACATGTACGGCTGGGTTAGGATATGGTTGGCTTACGCTTATGGATACACCAACAAAATCTTCATACACTACAGGAACTTCAGGACTGAAACTATGAGGTCCTGCCACGCCACAGAAAAGATAGGGCACAATGAAAGTAAGACGTTGGGGGTCATATCAACAGAGGCTGTAGACGTCGCGATCTCAAGGTCACAGCAAGGAGACCACAGTGTCATTCTACCAGAGACTGAAGACACTCCATGGACCATCAGCCCACGTTAATGCGGACTTCAAGGGAACAATGGGGTTAAATCACCTGAGGCTGCATATGCTGCACACACCGCCTGCCCAACTTAATTCGACAGTAACCAGACCATCAGAGGATGCAGATGCAGCAAACACTGAGAGCCTGAACAGAGCCAGACCTAATACCTGAACATCAAGTTAACTAGGGCAGGAAGAATTCTAGGCAGTGATGTCACTTAAGGATTCTGATGCTGCAGAGACTACCAAGCGTAAAAGACCTATAGTCTAAATTACTAGAGGCAGTAAGTAATAAGAGGGTGAGGTGATGTTACAGTTTTTAGTAATTTATCTTTCAGTTTTCTAATCTTCTAGTCATTCTTGAAGTCTCATAGTGGAAGTGTGGCATGCAAATACAATAATATCTTCATATCACCTGAGGCAGCAGAGGTAGAAGACAGAAACAGTCTGTGGGGATTATCATGCAATTTAATCATTGCTTGAAGAAACCTATAGGGTCTTCCAAGTCAAGACTGCAGACTCTGTAGAAAACACAAGGCTGCTGAGACAACTTGACCCATTTAATTGTTACAGTGAGAAGACTACGTTGTGATAGCACGTGGTTCCATAGATGCTACAGAGTCCACGGGGCTGCAGGGGCCACAAGACCATAGAGACTATAGAAGATTAGAACTTCAACCACTCAGGGACGACAAACATACAGAGATCCCCAGATGATGTTGCGATAAGAAAAGGAGCGGGACATACCAAGTGCGAGTGCAGGGACTACCAGGCTATGTTCATACTGGTAGTAAAAGGAAAATGGAGCCCTGTCACATACATCCTGAGAACTTCCGGTCAAAATATTGCCATCCGCAGTGATTACAGAAGCCCCAAAGCACTTCTGTCAAAGTTATAACATTAATGCTGGCTTTATCAAACATTTGACTGACACCAGAGGGAGATGCCCTGAAGGATGACTTCGAGACTTCAGGACTCTTCATATCAAGCACACTAAGTTTACTTTTTACTCATTTGTCTTTGATCACATACACACCATTCCTCTGTACACTCCCTCATCATACTATGCAGACTAGCCATCAGGAAACAAAGGAGAGTTTGTGATAGGCCAGTGTCTCTTGAACCGGCAAGACCAGTGTGGAGTGGTGGCATGCAGCCAGATTAGATAGACGCATCACTCTAGTAGACACTGACCTGTCTCAAACTCTCACAGTTTAGCTTAAGGCCAGGTCGCCTTTGGCCTCTCAGAATGCACTACACCATCAGGCTGGTGCCGCAACATCTCACGCGAGTCTAGGGGTTCACATCTCTGCTCAGGAGCGGAGCACTCGGGTAACCAGTACCTAATGGTCCAGAATTTGGCTCACCTAACCAGGTTTCTAGGACTGTCCTGGCATCAAGGGACCCTACAGGACAAAGGCCACTTCTTATCCTGCCAATGGAAACCATGACAGGGGTGTACCTAACAGTAAAGCTGATCATAATAAAGTCTATTTTTCCCACACTATAAACAGAGATGTCTTTTGAACACTATGAGAAAAATGATTCTTTTTCAGTAGATCTGGCTGCACACCTATTTCAGAGTGAGCAGAGTACGCACAGTATACAGGATGTGCATTTGTTTATTAATTACATTCATTTAGGACCATTTTATGACAGAGATGCCAACTCGCATGGGCTGGTAGGTCCAAGCCGCCAGCAATTCTTTAAGTGTGGAGGTTTTTGGGGTGTTCATGAATAATAAACCTCCTTTGGCCATTCACATTTGAACGGCTCTGAAACAAGTCTGTTTATTCATGAAACGATGGGAAGCTGTGCTCCCAGGGAGGGGAGGATATGACTATCTGTTGGGTTGTTGGGACCGGGTCGGACTAGCCAACCAGGCGGTGCCCGACGGGCTGGTCTGACAGGTCAGTGTGTGGGCCTTTTTTTTTTTTTACTGTTTATCAGCCTGTTGTTTGGTCTGGTGGGCCGGTTTATACTGTTGATTTTTCCATTGAACCGGTTCCATACCTTGCAAAACACTTATACAGTGTGTCTTTACATGTTCTACACTGCCCCAATGATCAAACATGTGCCTCTTATTAGCTATTTAATTCACTAACATAGGGCCCACACCTACCTTGGGCACCAGTCCTACCCTGGTTGGAATAGTTTTACTTAATAACATTGTCACAAATCATTCAATCTAAATGATTAATACACCAATTAGTTTCGCTTGCGTGTCATATTCTCTCAGTTTCTCTGTGCAAAGCTAGTTACATACCCTAGAGTACAAAATGTTTAAAAAAGCCAGAATATCCACCAGAAAAAATCACTTCCTATAATTATTAGCAGTAAAGTATCTCAATGCTCTGGAGTAGAAATCAAATATATTACATTCTCCCCTAACAAGGAAGCATGTATTAAGTAAACAAAATAACTCTTCTAAGATGAAACTATATAACTAAAATATATTATTGTATCATTGCAAAAAGAAGTTAGTACAAAAAAGACATTGTATCAGCACAGGCGTTTTTAGGAAATTACTAATAATCAGCCATTCCAGAATTATTGTGTGTTTGTCAGAACCATTCACAAAACAATCCTTAGGAAAGCCAACCGATCCTGCAATAATGTGCTAATGCTTGGGAACAGCATCTGGTCATGCATGTATTTGCAGGTGTAAGCACATTAAAGACAATCCTATTGGCTTTGCCAATGCCTGTTTTGCTTCCTGTCCAAGTCTGCTCCAAAACAGAACTGTTCCTCCACAGGGGAAAATGATCCTTTATGCTAGAAGGGAAATAAAATATTGTTTACAGCCTACAGCATTTTTTCCCTAGAAATCAGACTATGGGCCTGATTACGATTAAAGGTGCTATGTATCGCACCTCCGGCCACATGCATCATTGTTGCCGTTTGCGATTTCTTAATTGCGAAAATTAAGGAATCGCAATAAAGAAATCGCAAAAGGCTATGCATCAGAAATCGCAATTTGTTTGCGATTTCTAAAAATTCCTTAAATGCGATTCACAATTTGCGAATCGCAATTAAGTAATCCCTTCCAATTGATTCCTATGGGTCAAGAGGCCCATAGGAATCAATGGGAAGTCATTCTCAATTTGCGATTAGCAATTTGCGAATCTCAGATTGAGAATGCAATTTCAAGGGTGCAGGGGGGGGGGCAAAGGACCCCCCCTGCACCCCTGAAATATAACTTTAAGTGCATTTTTCACACACACATGCCCCAAGGGCATGTTTGTGTGTGTGTGTGTGTAAAATGAAACTTTCAAAAATGCACTTTTGTGCATTTTTGAAAGTTTTTGCAAATTACCATGAAGGTCAACTTCATGGTAATTTACCTCTCCCTAATTGCGAATTCGCAAATTTAAAATGTTCAGCCATTGCATTTTAGAAATCTCAAATTGCGATTTCTTAAATGCAATCGCAATTTTAGAAATCGCAACATGATTACGATTTCTAAAATTGCGAAAAACATGATGCATCCCAATTTTGTCAATTGCATTCCCAAACGGCCGAAAATTGCGATTCGCACCGTTTGCGAATGCAATTGACAATGATGCATGTGCCCGAAAGTAACAACAATAGCCCGGAGTACATCATTTAAGGGGTGCGATAAATAGCGTCTATTGCAAGTTCTTAGGGAATAATAAGCACATTTTGCTGTTTAACATCCCAAAATCTGTATGTTACGGTAAATACTGTACACATTTCCCCTATTAAATTTCGGCCGGTTTGATATGCAGACATTGAACACAAGTTGAGTGAGGTATTTAATGCATTCGATAATATCGGATGTGATAAATTGATCCCAACTTGTAATTCCGATCCAGGTGTAAAAAGGTTTTTTTTGCATGGGTCCGAACACACCAGCTCACAGGCATTTGAAGTTAGGCGGACCGGATACTCCGTCAAAACATGGCGGTGGATATCCTGTCAGCCTCTTTGACTGTACCATATACTAAAATGCACCTGTAATATGTCAGGCAGGGAATCCGCCCCATTTGTGACAGAGTATCCCACCTGCCAAACTCCAAGGCTCTTAGTCGTAAAATGAGCACACCTCCTTCACCACCTTCATACGCAGACGTGCACACTCAGGGTGGCTGCACTAGCACGCAGCTTGCAGTCTGCATGAGCCAACTGTAAGACTCGTACCAGGGAAGTGTTTCAGTGATGAGCTGCGAAAGGGAGGTGTGTAGCCTGCAAACAACTGTCATGTCCTTCCAGGGACTGTTTGTTTCTTTGCGTTTTTAGTTGTTTGTTTTTACTGTGGAAGTGTGAAGATAGCTTAAAGAATCTGAATGGAGTTCTTTGCCTTTTAGTTGTACAATCAAGATATCGCCGAAGTATGGTGAAAGACTGGGAGAAGATTTGGCTGCACTGTATAACCAAGAATGAATCAATCAGAATTTGTATAGCATAGCTAATCAGACGCAGAATGTGTGAGTGTATGTGCGTGAGTGTGTGTGTGTGTGTGTCTGTATATATATATATATATATATATATTTATATATATATATATATGTGTGTGTATATATATAATATATATATATTTAATATATATATATATATATATTTATTTATATATTCACTGAAAAAACCATAGGTTATAGACCATATATAGTTAGGAATTTGCATTTACAAAACCTTGAAAATTCACTGAAAAAACCATAGGTTAGAGACCATAATAGAATGCAAATTCCTAACTATATATGGTCTATAACCTATGGTTTTTTCAGTGAATTTCCTTGGTTTTTTAAAAGCTAATATCTATAGCTGTAAAATATATTCTATATTACGTGTCGTATCACGTAGCCACGTGAGACGCCTCATGACGCGTCGCATAACCCTGACGTATCGGCTCTGCAGCGCAAACAAAACCCGTAACGTAAGCGCGCCGGAGCACGCTTACAGATATATATATTTTTTTTACTGTTTCTCTTGGTTTTCCCCTTGTTACGCTTACCGGGACGCTACCCGGTACGTGAACCGGACGCTCCAAAAACACAAGATGGCGGACTCCCGTTACGCTGCCGGTTAGCTGCCCGGTTCGCATACCGGGAAGCGCCTCTACCGCAAAAAAATCGCAAATTTCGAATTTTTTTATTTTTGCCCCGCGAGGCACTTTAATATCCCCCTCATCAATCCTAGGGGGTCAGGAGGGGTCTACCTTACCCCCTTTCCTTCATTTCCCCCTTTTTTTTTCCACCTCTTGTCTCTCGATCCTACCGAGAGACAAGATGGCGGCCGCTCCGGACTGTTTACAATGTTGACAACCAATCAGCTTCTCCTCAGACTCCCGTTACGCTGCCGGTTAGCTGCCCGGTTCGCGTACCGGGACGCGCCTCTACGGCGAAAAGATGGCGGCCGCTCCGGACTGTTTACAATGTTGACAACCAATCAGCTTCTCCTCAGACTCCCGTTACGCTGCCGGTTAGCTGCCCGGTTCGCGTACCGGGACGCGCCTCTACGGCGAAAAGATGGAGGCCGCTCCGGACTGTTTAGAATGTTGATAGACACCTGAGAACCAATCAGCTTCGCTTCGCGAAGTTCCGTGACGCGTCCGGTACGCGAACCGGGGCGCTAACCGGATCGCTGTCACCGATATATATTTTTTAAAACGTTAATTTCTAAAAATCCACTGGAGCACATATATTGAGACATAGCAAAGGCACTTCGGGCAAACCATATCTACAAGTTTGCCAAGTTTCATGTAAATCCATTCAGCCGTTCGAGCTAAAAGTGAGTCCAACCGCCCTATGGAAAAATGAATGGGAAAAATGCGTTTGGGACCCCCTTTTTTCTCGGCCCCCCCTTGACGAAACCCCCCCAAATTTTCAGGGGCTGCTCAGAAACAAAATGTGCCATTTTCCTGAAAATTTCAGTCAATTCCGTCCACAAACGCCAAAGTTATTCGACATAGAATTTTCAGAAATCCCATAGGAAAAAAATCCTAACTATATATACCTACTGGCTATCACCAGTAGGTAATATATATGCATATATATATATATATATATATATCGGGAAAATAAACCGCTGGTCCGCTTCAGGAAAAGAGCATGCACACTAGGGCTATTCAGGTTAAGGCCTCTTTACTGAATTAAGACTCCTCCGACCCAGCACAGAAAGATGTGTTTCGGCTGTCACAGCAGCCTTCCTCAAGCCCTGATTACATATATATGTCATGGCTTGAGGAAGGTTGCTGTGACAGCCGAAATGCATCTTTCTGTGCTGGGTCGGAGGAGTCTTGATTCAGCATATATGGCAAGTTGCCTGATTATCATATATATATATATATATATATACACGCACGATAATCAGGCACCTTGCCAAGCATGAATAGCATCTTGTCATCCACACCACAGCAAGAAAAAAGGTTTTGACAGCTATTTTGGCTTACAGATGACAGCTCTGTGAGCACTCCAGCTTGTCTATGAATGTCAGCTCTGCCAAGGCAATTGCGACAGAAAAATAAATTGCACTTTACTATGGTCAGGTGTTATTTATTAATAAAATCACAGTTCATATTTTTCATTAAGCCTTCTTTCGCACACAAGAATGATATACTTGAAAAATAATACCGGGCAAATAAAGTGTATTACACAGTGGCAGTTGACATTGTACAGTTAGAATTCAGCCTTACTTTACAATGAAAAGGCAGTCTTTGATTTTCCTATAACTTTGGCAGAAATGGACCGATCGCCACCAAATTTGGTATTCAGCATATACACTCCTGCAAGCCAATTTTCATTCAGTTCTAAATTAGTGAAGTGGTTCAAAAAGGATGCATTTCCCGATTTTGGTCACCGTAGGAAGGTTTGTTTGTAGCTACAGCAAAGCTAGGCATGAAATTAGCTTTTTATAATTTGGTGTAAATCTGTTCACAATTTTTTGAGATATTAACATTTGAAAAAAGTGGGCGGGCTTGAAAGGGTTAATGCTTGTCTATAGACTATTTAAAACAATGATTTCCAAGATTTCAATTAATCAGAGTTTACTTTTTCATAAATGTGATTGGCTAATGAAGTGGTGAATTTTTCTTTTCTACAATCTTGAAAATAGCGATTTTGGTCAAAATGATAATTTAAGGGGCATATGTATCAAACAATTTTTCATTCGCAAATGCTGCGATTCGCAAAAATACCGCGCTTGCGAATGAAAAATAGCTAAACGAGATGTATGACCTGTTTTCTCATCGCAAAATGAAGGATTCGCAAAATTTGCAATTCCTTAATTTTGCGTAAGCATTTAAGGAATCGCAAATTGTGATTCCTTAAATGCTATGTATCAAGCACCCAAGCTGTGCAATTTCTCATTAAGAAAATGCAAATTACCACCAACTTCAAGTCGGTGGTAATTTGCGATTTCCTTCACAAATGCACTTTTTTGGGCATGTATGTGTGTCATATGCGCACACATGTTCATTTCAGGGGTGCATCAGGGTGCCCTTATGACACCCTTGCACCCTTGAAATTATTCTCAATTTGTGATTCTCAAATTGCGAATCGCAAATTGAGAATGACTTCACATTCATTCATATGGGCCTCCTGGCCCATAGAAATGAATTGGAAAGTATCCCTTAATTGTGATTGCAATTTGCGAATTGCAATTAAGGAAAACTAAAAAATCGCAAAATAATGCGATTTTCTACATAGATCCCTTTTTGCAATTGCAATTCTCAAATAGCGATTCTCAAAAAATCGCTATTTGAGAATCGCAAAGGGGGATTTTCATACATATGCCCCTTAGTGTTTTGGAAAAAAATCGTCAGCAACGAGACAGCATTGTGAGAGGTGCCAAACCGCAGGGAGTGCTGGAGGACTAAAGCATGGTAAATGCGGTAGAAAAACTGAAAAAATAAAGAAGGGTTTCTTACCTGTAATCCTATTTCTCTTCTCCATGGCAGTCATAAGCACTGAATATTTCCACCCATGTGTAGGGTCCCGCAGACTTTTTGCCCAAGTCACATTTTGTGACTTTGGGAAGAATAGGAAGTTCATGTATCACAAAATTATAGTTTAGCAGCCCAAAAACAGGCTCTATCACTTAAATTACTTTAAAAGGTGGAAGATAATAAATCAAGCTCTAAAAAAGCTCCTAAAGGAAAGAAAAGTAACATCTTTACAACATCCTTCACAAGGCCTTTTTGTTTTCTTTTAAAGTAAATGATGGGGAATCTAAGTGTATAGATGCAACAATGTAACAAAGACATCAAAACACTGTGCCTTTAAAGGCACTCTGACCTCCAGTGTTGCATCTTGCCCAGTAGGTGGCAGTTGGCGTTCTTTTTTCCAGCTGACATGATCTTGGTGCCTGAGTGCAGCTTTTGTAGGGCTTTTATCCTCTTAAAATAACTTGAGAACATTTTTAAGTGTGGTTCCCTCAACTTCATGAGAGTAGAGTGTATTTGTCTGTAATTACCTGACTGTAAATATTTTCTTTCCCACAAAATGCCATCTATTTTTCCCAGCAGCCCAGGGATATGGCCAAAACAGGCCTTCAAAAACAATTTGAGACAAACACAACCTAAAATGTTCTTCTTGCTGAATTTTTTGCGTGCTTCTGGGGTATCACTCTCTGGTCAAAAAGTGTGGCTCGTGCTGAAATCTGGTGGGGTCATGAAAATCAGTCAAACATACCACACAGACCTGGTGAAGGCCTGTTTTGAACAAAAAAGCAGCGTCTCCTGATTAGGAGACGCCCCCCCTGAGCCCAGCTAAAAATGTAATGATGCATTAATCACACAGGCTTCATTTCAGTTCATTCTTCCTCACAATGAAGAATTGTGTGTGTTTTATTCACATATGTTGATATTGACAGAACGTTTGGAACACAGACGGCGGGGTTGTTTATCTCCATTGTTTGAACCATGAAAACCTTCTAATTGGTCTAATCTAACCCCTGACGAAGGGCGCATATCAGCCCGAAATGCATTGGAATATAAGATGATTTGAAACAATTTGAAAGGATTATATCAATGGATATTGATTGATCTGAACATAATATCAACATATGTGAATAAAACACACACAATTCTTCATTGTGAGGACGAAGGAACTGAAATTAAGCCTGTGTGAATAATGCATCATTACATTTTTTACCCGCTTTGCGAGGTTACAGCTGTGCTCAGGGGGACGTCTCCTGATCAGGAGACGCTACTTTGTTGTTAAAAACAGGCCTTCACCAGGTCTGTTTAGTAGGTTTGTCTGATTTTCATGACCCCACCATATTTCAGCTCTGCAGTCCCTCTCTAGACGCACCCTCAGAGAGAGTGAGAAGATTTGCATGCTTGGCCAAGTAGAAAGGCATAAAAAGGCAAGGTTCCCTGGCTCGAGAGACATCCGGGTGGCGAGTAGAAGCTGCTCCCTGTAGCAGTGTCCCTAGCTCCCCTTTAAGGACTTCCACAGGGGGAGATCTAAAAAGAGATGGTAAAGTAATACCACGCAAAATGTGACTTTGGAAAGAGTGCTCCGGGATTCCAGCATGTGGGCAAGACATTTCAATGCTCATGATTATCCCTGGAGATCCACTAAAGAACTAAAGTACAACAGTGAATCGCAAGTTTACCAAAAAAGTATACAGAGCCACCATTTTGTATTAGGAAAACAGGCACTACTGTCACAGTTTTTCCCAATTATTTCCAACAAATTAAATCAATCAAGCCTGTGGTTGGCTCCTGTAAAGTGCTGCTCTCTGATGTGCTTGTCTATATAAAATTAAAGTGCTAACAGACTACAATGTGCTGCAAACATGGCGAAACCGCACTCTGTACCTATGCATGGCGATTTTATGTGGGATAGGGTTCTTTTTCTTTTTTTCTTTTTCTGTGATTGAAAACCAATAAATAAAATACAATTAAAAAAAAGTCTGTGGTTGGGACAAGGACATGGTAGGATGCGCAGGGTGGTGATGCAAGGGTCTTGTCGAAGATTGTGCTCTGCGGACAACTACAGGTGCACACAGCCAAATGGTAACATTGTAAGCTAATCATAACCAACCTTGGAAATTCACTGGAAAAGCACTGTTTTTTAAAATAAACTTGGATTTTTTTTTTAAACAAAAAACACAACCAATCAAGCAGTGCATGGCCCTAAGTATATATGAGGAGGAATATCACATTTGCATATTATGGCATTTCAATAAGACCAACATCTTATAAGGCAGAATGTAGTTAGCAGAAAAATGTCCCATCAGGTGACAGGACTGTATCGATCCCAAGCCATGCAGACAGGTATACAGTAAAAGATACATCAATGTATCACTTGGCTGTTACACCCATTATACAGTGTCTACAGAATGTAGACCTCATCATCCGAGCCATCATCCAGGATAGATTTACAACAAGGGGTGGTGAGGGCAGAGTCTCTGAATTAAGCAGAAAGCTCTCACCCAGTCAAGAGATCAGGGCTAGATCCAACACCGTTTTTTAGCTCACTGCACCATCCCAGTTTCAGAACCTGGCTGTATGCAAATTAGTCTGTTCCTGTCCCAGTGCATGATGGGAACAGGGCAAACCAAACTACAAAAGCCAATTCTTACACTGGGAAGGAAACAAGCTCCCGGGGACCGGTTTCTGGCATTACAGCCGTCTTCGGCCCGGTTTGCTTGAATCCTGATGGTGCAATGAGCAAGGGTCTCACATCTGAGAATACCCTTCCACGCTTAGGGTGGACAAAAATATTTACAACAAGGGGTGGTGAGGGACAGAGTCTCTGAATTAAGCAGAAAGCTCTCACCCAGTCAAGAGATCAGGGCTAGATCCAACACCGTTTTTTAGCTCACTGCACCATCCCAGTTTCAGAACCTGGCTGTATGCAAATTAGTCTGTTCCTGTCCCAGTGCATGATGGGAACAGGGCAAACCAAACTACAAAAGCCAATTCTTACACTGGGAAGGAAACAAGCTCCCGGGGACCGGTTTCTGGCATTACAGCCGTCTTCGGCCCGGTTTGCTTGAATCCTGATGGTGCAATGAGCAAGGGTCTCACATCTGAGAATACCCTTCCACGCTTAGGTAGCTTGTCTCCTTTCCGGTGAAGAATTGGCTTGGTAGTTTAGTCTGCCCTGTTCCCATGATGCACTGGGCCAGGGACAGACTGATTTGCATATAGCCAGGTTCTGAACTGGGATGGTGCAGTGAGATAAATAACGGTGATGGATCAAGCCCTGATCTTTGGACTGGGTAAGAGTGGTCTGCTTAATTCAGACACTCTGTTCATCACCACCCCCTTTTCTGAATCGTCATCCAGGATAGAGTCACCCTCATCATTAAATTTATAGAGGAGCCCCCGGGTCATAATTATTTCCAAGGCACAATCATTGGTACGAGTAAGGCGCATATGGGTCTCCTCTGCCACTCCCCGTTCAAGCAAATCATGAAGCCAGGACGTCCGCGGCACCCTGGTGCCCAACCAACCAAAGGCTATTTGGCGCTTGGTCGATAAAAGTGCAACCTGGGCAAGTTTGTAGGGAATCTTTAATCCTCTTGGTCACGCCACCGCTCCCAAGAGGCAAGCCATTGGGGTCAGAAGTTCCGCTATGTCCATCACCCTTACAATTGTAGGCATTACTTCCCTGTAGAACCCCTGGATCCCAACACAGGCCCAAGACAGATGCAAGATGGTTCCCACCAACTCTCCGCACCGTACACATCTCACCTCCATCGAAGGGTCCATCTAATTTAGCTTACTAAGGGTCGCATAGGTGCAATGCAGGAAATTAAAATGTAGCAAACTTAAATCTATGACTACAGGACACCATTCTCAACAACTCGAATGTACGCGTCCAATCCGGATTCATAATGGGCTCCTCTAGAACTCTATCCCATGCCCTGCATGGAGCATAAGGGGTACTTGCTATATTTCTTCAGACCGCCCTATACAATAAGGTAATCAGGTGCCTACCCCCACTGAAGCAGCCAACCAAGCACTCGAGAGGGCTGCGGTGCCACAGAAAACCCAGTCCACACCTCCTGTGTGGTGCTTTCCAGCTTAGCGTAATGAAAGAAGTGGCCCGGTCCCAGTTCATAATTCTCCTGCTCCTCTCGGAAGGCGATGAAGATCTATCGGGATGCAAGTCGCTCGCCATCTGGCAGCCTCCCAAGCTCCAGTGTTCCATGGACAAATCCAGATCAATCGCCCACAATGGAGCAAGATCCCAGAGCGCAGTTCCCTATCAAAGGAGGCCCTGCGAAACACCTTCCCAACCACTGCTGCAGTCTGCCGCACTTAGTATGGGACTAGAGGTTCAGAACAACCCGCTCCCCGTATCAGCAAGTGCACCAGGGTATCTTCTCCCAGCATATCTATGAACAACCTCTTCTCCCAATTGTCAGGTTTGGCAAACCACTGCACAGCATGTTGTAAATTTGAAGCATAATTGTAGTGTCATATCCCGGAGAGCAAGACCCCGGTCTTCCATGTCTTGCTTGCAAACTGACAATGCCACCCTGCTACACCGCCCAGCCCAGACTAGTGAATTTAATAAGCTATCCAGTTTGCGAAAGAACTATGGCCTAAGCGGAAACCGCACTTTGTACAAGGTAGAGGTAGCAATGAAAGAAGAATATTTTGGCCACTGCGGACCTACTTATCACAGACAATGGGAGTCTGTTCCAGAATGCTACGGAGTCCTCAAATACATCCACAACTCTATCTTATCTACATTTAAGTGCTTATATTCCTCCTTGGTGTGTGTAACCTGTGTACCCAAGTATCTAAATCCCTCCATCTCCCACCGGAAGCCCAACTCAGGCAGTCGGTGTCCCAATCACATTCCCAAGGTGAAACGAACCCAGACACCCTTCCAAAATCATTTAGTAATCCTATCAATATTGGCACTGACCTACAGGAGAAGTGAAGAAAAACACAGTTAAAGGTTAGTCAAGATTCAGTAAAACAAACTTAAAAAAGCTCTGACACGAGCAACTTATAAAATCAATGGAAAAATACACACTGTCTACCAAGAACAAAACATGGCAGATATGATGTGTGTTCTGCAAAGCCTATCAAAACTCGCAAATTTCAGGCACCTTTTGGGCTTGTCTAGAAACTGATTACGGATAGGTGTTGTTGCTCAATACTTACATGAGTGCCAGAACCCATTTCAATTGATCTTTCAGATAAAGAATAAGGGTATTAATCAGAGGGTCTTGAATGTTTCGGCCCCTAGTAACGATTACATTTTTTCAGTGAACATACATACATTTATTTAAATTATACTTCAAACATGCTCTTCCTAATGATATGTAATGTATAGCTTTTATCTCTTTATGAGTTTTTAGGTCGAGGAGCTAAAGGCTGCGCTTGCGCAGTCTGGGGTCGGAGATTTAACCTTTCTTAGTAGTGCGGTTTAACCCGCCTCCCTGCCCCGTCTCTCCTCCATTGGCTAGCATCCTAAACGGAGGCCAGCCATTGGAGGAGAGATGCATCACTCTAATTTAGCCCCGTCTCTTTCAGATTCGGGGGTGTAAGTTTTGCTGTTCTTTAGACAGTGACGTAGACTGTCACTCAGAACCACAAAACCACGCCCCCGATTCCGAAAAATTCGGAAGCTTGCGGCCGCCATTTTTTCTTCACCCGCAGTGAAGGTGAACCGTTCCTCGTTGTTTCTCGTTGTGCTTGTGTCCTTGTGTCCGTCCCCCCTTGCCCCCTCCTTCCGTCCCCTCTCGTGTTGCTGTTTTCTGTGCATCCCGGCTCTCCCGGTGACCAGCAATGTGACCCTTGGCAGGAGATGCGGCACTGGAAGACCCGTGCAGAAGGCGGAGGCAGTCCGAGCCTTGCCCCCTCCTTCTGTCCCCTCTCGTGTTGCTGTTTTCTGTGCATCCCGGCTCTCCCGGTGACCAGCAATGTGACCCTTGGCAGGAGATGCGGCACTGGAAGACCCGTGCAGAAGGCGGAGGCAGTCCGAGCCTTGCCCCCTCCTTCTGTCCCCTCTCGTGTTGCTGTTTTCTGTGCATCCCGGCTCTCCCGGTGACCCGCAATGTGACCCTCGGCACGACAACTATGGCGGAGGTAAGGCATAAAGTGCAGGGCAGGGAGGCCGGAGAAACCACCACTGCAGCAAACTTAATCAAAACAGCTGTTCCTCGTTGTGCTTGTGTCCTTGTGTCCATTCCCCCTTACCCCCTCCTTCCGTCCCCTCTCGTGTTGCTGTTTTCTGTGCATCCCGGCTATCCCCAATTAAGATATACATGTAAGGAATTGAGTACATTAACTAGACATATGGTTTAGGTATACATCTCCCAGACCTTAAAATAAAGTAAAATGGCACAACCATTTCTTTGCACCAACCTTTATATTCACAAGTTTGCCATATTCTGAACAGCCGGCCTGTAAATTGCATCCATGAACGGCAGGAGAAACATCCCCGTTTTTATTAAAGGTCCCTCGCGTCTTAGCTACATGACGCGTTTCTGGCCCGCTAGAGTGGCGATTGAAGTAGAGATAGGACGTGGGATCCTATAGTTGTTGTTCTATGCCCGATTGGCAACTGCAATGATGAAATAGAAATAGGATATGGAATCCTATAATTAGCGTTCTATGCACGATTATCAGCTGTCCTATTGAAATAAAAACAGGATCCTAAAGTCTGTATTTTACGCCCGATTAGCAACCGCCATAGTGAAATATTGATGTATCTTATCCCAGCAGGCAGCAGCTGCTGGTGCAGGGCAGGGAGGCCAGAGAAACCACCACTACGGCAAACTTAATCAAAACAACGTGATTGGGATGCGCCACATCCTCCTCTCTTCTGCCTTTCGCACATGCCCTTACTTCCCTCATCATTTCTCTCCTCTTTTCCCCCTCGCGTATCTTTCTCTCCACACGCTCTCCTTTCTCTGTTGCACGGCCCTCCCTCCCCCTATTTCCTCTCCCTGCTCCTAGGCCCGCTCCCCCTGGTTCCACCCTGCCCGTCCACATCTGCCTCTTCTCAGCGCTGTAGATAGTTGGAGATTAAGTGATTTGTCCAGAATCACATATGTTGTGCAGACGCCGAGCTGGTTCCCCAGCTCCAAAGTCGCGAGCTCTGGCCGTTGCGCCACATCCTCCTCTCTTCTGCCTTTCGCCTCACCCATGCCCTTACTTCCCTCATCATTTCTCTCCTCTTTTCCCCCTCGCGTATCTCTTTCTCTCCACGTGCTCTCCTTTCTCTGTTGCACGGCCCTCCCTCCCCCTGTTTATTCTCCCTGCTTCTAGGCCCGCTCCCCCTGGTTCCACCCTGCCCGGCCGCATCTGCCTCTTCTCAGCGCCGTAGATAGTTGAAGATTAAGTGATTTGTCCAGAATCACATATGTTGTGCAGACGCCGAGCTGGTTCCCCAGCTCCAAAGTCGCGAGCTCTGGCCGTTGCGCCACACCCTCCTCTCTTGTGCCTTTCGCCTCGCCCTTGCCCTTTCTTCCCTCATCATTTCTCTCCTCTTTTCCCCCTCGCGTATCTCTCCCTCTCCACGCGCTCTCCTTTCTCCGTGCACGGCCCTCCCTCCCCCTGTTTATTCTCCCTGCTCCTAGGCCCTCTCCCCCTGGTTCCACCCTGCTCGGCCGCATCTGCCTCCAGGGTTGTGCGAGGGGGTCATCAATCATAGGGCAGACATTTGAGGGGGGCGCTTTCTGGATCTTGAGCCTGAAATACTCGCTATAAGGTACGGATCATCCAGGATGGAACAGTAATGCGAATCTTAAAATGTGACCGATATTTGATGAGCCCCACAAAGTGGAACTCTCTCACTACCTCACTCTCTATCTCACTACCTCACAACTGCCGCACTCTCGCTCTATCCGACTACCTCACTCTCTCTCTCTTTCTATCTCACTAACTCACTTTCACTCTCTTTCACTACCTCACTCTCTGTTTCTATCTCACTACCTCAGAACATCCCTCTCCCTGACTACCTCACTTTTTCACTACCTCACTCTCTCGGTCTCTCACTACCTCACTCTCTATCTACCTCACTCTCTCTCTCACTACCTCACTCTCTCTATATTTCACTACCTCACTCTCTCTCTCTATCTCACTACCTCACTCTCTCTCTATCTCACTACCTCACTCTCTCTCTGCTAATGCAATAGGTCTCGCATATGCAAGCAATTGAGCTATTGCCAATATAAATGACAATGCATTTATTTAGGGATACAAAAAAAAAATAATGAGCAATGCCAATAGCTCTACCTATAATATTGCCGAGACCATTGCATTGTAAATGCTTGTTACACCATGCTCTCTGCGTTGAAGCGAAAGTCTCAGACGACAACAGCTGCTTGGGAGAACAGTGGAACTGCAATACAAACAATTGAGTTGTCTCTGAAAACGCAAATAAAATACAAATCAAACGGGTTCTTGAAGTAATATCAACAAAAGTACATTAGAGCATCATAATACTTGTCAGGTCTTATTTTTAAATAAAATAATTTATATTGTAATTTTGGTACCATAGAGGGCACCCAAAAAGTATTTTTCTTAGTGTCTCTGGAAGAAAACAGATGCTCTTTGTAGTTTTTTTTTAGCCTAAGACAAAATACAAAATGAAGATGACTTCTTGGTGGGACACAAACAGCCAGATGCTGTTTGGATTTTTTTCTTTCTGTTAGACCTGTCAGTCTCAGAGTGGTCTTCCCCCAAACCTTTTGCCTACTTATCTCAAATTTTTGCTGAAATTCGCTTTTGTTGGACTCTGTGCACTTTACCACTGCCAACCAATGCTAAAGTGCACCTGCTCACTCCACTAAACATGGTTCGATTCTCATTTAAATCATTGGCAATTTTAATGTACTTTTAAGACCCTTGTGGAGTGCCTTGGGACCCTCACGGGTGAATAGCTGCACTTTACCAACTCTTGATTGATTGACTGATTGTATGCCCAATCCAGCTCCCCTCCCCGCCTCCCAACTGTCCAGCCCTCCCCGACCCCTACTTAATGGCGGCCACTGCGCCGCTGGTGCACCGAAGGCGCGTCAAAGGCAAGCACGTTTGCGCCCGTCTGCGACCCGTCCGCAACCAGCACCAGGAACCCTGGACCTCCGCCCCGCCAACACTACGACCCAGCAGCACTCCACGCACTCAACCCAGGCTGCAAGCTAGCATCACCAGCCGACACCCATAGACCCTTCAGCTATCACCGCTGCCGGCACACCTGCAGCACCGCCAAGAACACGGATCCAGCACAACCCGCCCACAAGAACACAATCGAACCGAAGACCCTGCAATGCATCCTCCTCAACGTCCGATCCCTCCACAAACACGCAACAGAAATCTGGGACCTCCTCGACAGCACCACCCCAGACGTAGCATTCTTCACCGAAACCTGGACCAACACCACCTCGGGACCTCGGGACTGGACATCGCCATCGCCATCCCCCAAGGATACAAGATCTCCAGGAAGGACCGCCCCATCCACCCAGGAGGAGGATTGCCATCGTCCACAAATCCAGCCTCCGCCTGAGCACACTCCCTGACGAGTCCACAGAACTGATGGAACACCTTCACTTCAAGATACTAGCCAGCCCCACCGCCGCCCTCCGAGGAACCCTCATCTACCGACCCCCTGGACCCCGCGGACCCTTCGCCAACTCCATCACGGACATTATCTCCCCGCAGGCCATCGCATCCACCAACTACACCCTGCTGGGAGACCTCAACTTCCACCTCGACAATCAACTGGACCCCAACACCACATCCCTCCTGGACAACCTCCACAACATTGGACTCCGCCAGATCGTGACCGAGCCCACGCACTCAGCAGGACACACCCTCGACCCCCTCTTCACTACAGGAAACTCCATCACCTTCAGCCACACCACCAAACTCCCATGGACCGACCATCGTTGCGTCCACTTCACCTTCAGAACACCCACCATCCACAGACACCAGCACCTGCTTCCACAAAGAAACTGGACCAAAATCACCGATGACCAGCTCACCTCCTCAGTCAACAACTCCACCCCAACCATCGCAGAAAACGACGACCCCAACACCGCAGCCCGAACCCTGCATAGATGGATCTCGGACAGCACCAACACCATAGCCCCCCTCAAGAAAAACAATACCCGTGCCAAGAAAGCCAGATGGTTTACCACCGAACTTCGAGAGTCCAGGCGCACATGCCGCCGCCTTGAAAAGGCCTGGAGAAACACCAAACCCACAGAAGCCCACAACAACTTCAGAGCCGCCACCAACGCCCACCATCAACTCATCAGAGAAACGAGGAAAAAAGCGATTGAAGACAGAATCTCCACCCACGCACACAACAGCAAGGAACTCTTCAGCATCATCAAGGAGTTCGCCCAACCCACCAGCGAGTCTACCGACACCCCTCCCTCACAAGACCTCTGCGACAAACTCAGCATCTTTTTCCACCACAAAATCAAGAGCATCTACGACAACTTCGACGAAGACAACCAACACACTGAACCCTCACCAACCAACCCCGACATCCGGAAACCAGCGATTGATGACTGGACAGCCCTCACCACCGAAGGCACACTGAAGACAATGAAGTCAATCCACTCAGGGGCCCCCACGGACCCCTGCCCCCACCACATCTTCAACAGAGCCGCCAACACCATCGCACCCATGCTCCGCCAAATCATCAACCGCTCCCTGGCGACCGCCTCGTTCCCCGACGACTGGAAACACGCCGAGGTCAACCCCCTCCAAAAGAAACCCTCAGCGGACCCCACCGACATCAAAAACTACAGACCCATCTCCCTGCTCCCGTTCCCAGCGAAAGTCATCGAGAAAGCCATCAACAGCCAACTCGCCACATTCATTGAAGAACACAACATCCTCGACTCCTCCCAATCCGGCTTCAGAAAAAACCACAGTACGGAAACCGCCCTCCTCGCCGCAACAGACGACATCCGCACCTTACTGGACAAAGGAGAAACAGTAGCCCTCATCCTCCTCGACCTATCAGCGGCGTTCGACACAGTCTCCCACCGCACCCTAATACGCAGACTCTACAATGCAGGAATCCAGGACAAGGCCCTCGACTGGATCTGCTCCTTCCTCTCCGGCAGGACGCAGCGGGTCAGACTCCCCCCTTTCCTCTCGGACCCCACACCGATCACCTGCGGAGTCCCCCAGGGCTCCTCCCTCAGCCCGACGCTCTTCAACGTCTACATGGCTCCACTTGCCCCCATCGTCAGAACCTACGGACTCAACATCGTGTCATATGCAGACGACACCCAGCTCATCCTCTCCCTATCCAACGAGCCCAACACCGCCAGACACAACTTTCGAGAAGGCATGGAAGCCGTCGCCAAATGGATGAAAAACAGCTGCCTTCAACTAAACACCATTTTGACAGGACAAGGGAAACCCAAAAGGAATAACACAAGGGTCCTTGGGCAGTAATCTATTGTACAGAACAGGGGACCCTAGTAATTAAGGATCACACGAATAATAGACATATACTGAATAGTATATATGACCTCTGTCCAGCCGGACAGGTATTTATTTTTTAATTTTTGTTTAGTTTATATATATAACATTTATACAAAAGTGGGCACAGCCTGTGACCCACAGGGGACAAGACAAAACAGGTGACAAAAAATTATGTAAAAGCGCCCAAAAGCGGTCTGTACTATTGTTCAGTTTTACAGACTAGGATTCGTTCATAGCAACCCATTGTTTTACACAATTCGTAAGTTCAAACAAACATATGGTGCAGTAAGGTCGACGACGTTTCGATACAGCTAGGAAATACATGCATCATCATCAGGACAAAAACTAATGTGTCATGTTTGTCTTGAGAGTTTTTCACCAGTTACAATGCCTCTATGGCAATTTACATAATGTTAAATACACGTTTAGAAAGAAGGAAAAATGGGAGAAAAAAACGGGAGAAAAAAACATGAACAAAAGAATATTCATTAGAAATGACTAGGCATGAATGCCTTTTGTATTTTCAGTTTACACAAATAACCAGCGGGTTTATTAATGCTGTTGTGGAGGTTACAGTGACCTAGTTAGGACTAGCGACTGTTTAAAAATGAGCTTTGTGAATTCTGGCACATGCTTGTGACCATACAACAGGGAGAGAGTGGTGGTTTTCAGTGCATTCGATATTTCTTAAAAAAAGGCGGTGCAGTGAAAAGGACATGTGCTTTAAAAATTACGGCGCAGTGTGTTTTGTTGGACATACTAGACTGTGTTTGGAGCTAGTGAGGGGAGGTGGAAGTACCCACTTGCAAGGCATGTGGTGTGAGATTTAAAAGAAAGACGGCGCATTGATGTATCAATTACCTCATGTAGGCTTAATTAGATTCCTTTGATATATTTGGACTGTCAGCATGGATATGCATCTGTTGAGAACCGAAATCTAACCATTAGGTTTACTCTGCGTTTATACGAGTGCATGTAGTGCTCGTGGATACAGAACTATATACTCACAATAGCTTCGCCGGCAAAGGGAATTATTCAGGGAACTGGGGGAGAGAGATAGGATAATCAGCCGGGGAATATACGGAATGAGTAAGAGAGCTGGAAGCCTTGGCAGGACTTACTTAAAGTGGTGGCTCGAGGCTCGTTCTTGCGGCGGTCCAATTCTCCATCTTGGGAATTCTGGGGAGGCAATGGGCATATATGAACTGGGCGTTTTGAGCTAGACTATGCTGAGAGAAGGGGTGGCCGGGAGCAGTACTTACATGTTAGTCTTGCCTGATAGCAGGACGGTGGGGTTCTGGCGGCGATCGCTGCCGGGGAGTGGGAGGGACCTAGTATTTATAGTCGGGGTAGAACTTGACGAAGAGGTTCAGTGACCGAGGCGGCCATCTTAGAGTGGTAATTGTGAATCACCCCAGGTGAAGTGAAGTGCTCGGTGAAGGTTTTGTGACATATCGTAATATACATTCGTTTAAAAAAAACATGATTACGCTATGTAGCAGTTTAGTTGAACTGATAGAGAGGAACTTATTTCATAGCAGAGAGGTCCAATCCTCAACTCTGTTGAGCCCCTTTCGTATGCTATCTGTTCTCAGGATCCAGTGCAGCTCTTCCTTGTTCAAAATTTGCTAAATGTCTGCTCCTCTTGGGGGAGCTTTGACCTGTGTGATCACAGTCCATGTAAAGTCATTCTCCGTGTGCCCCTTTTCAATGAAATGTTCTACAAGGGGTGCATTTGCAGTTTGACAACGGATTCGGCTTCTGTGTTGTCCCATCCGCAGCTTGATCTTCTGGCTGGTCTGTCCTATATATATCATCATACATGGACACAAAATTGCGTACACTACATTGTGGGAATTACAGTTTGTAAAATGATGTCTCTCATATTTGATTGTACCATAGGAGAAGGTTTTGCCTTCAATAGTTGAATCGCAGGAGACACATTGACCACATTTGGCATGACCTTTCAGAGTAGGCAGGTTCCACATATCATTTAGAGTACTTCTTGTGTCAGATTGAGGAAGTGAGGCACAGACCAGGTGATCTTTTATATTTTTAGCTCTTTTAAAAGCAAACATTGGTCGTTCCAAGTTAAGAATACCGACATTTAGAACTGGCCAATGTTTTAGAACACTTTTCTTAATAGCATTAGATGTGGGAGAAAATGTGGTCACACAAGTGATTCTTTCCTGGTTACTCTTAATGTGGGGTTCTAGTAGTGTCTCCCTAGGACAGTACCATGCTCTTTTTAGTGAACGACGTACCAATTTACGTGGGTAGCCTCGATGTCTCAGTTTGTGGCTCAGTGTTTTTGCTTCTGCAAAATAGTCCTGTTTGTAGTAGCAATTCCTACGTATACGTAGGAACTGTGAATAGGGCAATAAATCTTTGAGGGCACGGGGGTGGTGACTTGTGTAATTTAATAAGGTGTTTCTTTCTGTGGGTTTACGGTGGAGACTTGTTATTAGTCGTCCTTCAGAATGTTTTATTTCAATGTCCAGAAAAGGCAAGGATTCTTTGCTAGTGGTCATGGTGTATTTTAGCCCACCGCTGTTGTTGTTAAGCCAGTGTGTGAATTGGTTTAAAGAGGTCTCTGAGTCTGTCCAGATCATAAAGATGTCATCAATGTACCTCTTCCACAGGGCAATGCCACTGTGGAAGGGGTTTGATGCATCCAGAATCGTATGATTCTCAATGTGGTCCATATACAAAATAGCCAAGTTGGGGGCAAAAATAGCCCCCATAGATGTTCCACGGACTTGCCCATAGAATTGTCCATCAAAGAGAAAGACATTTTTGGTTAGGCATATCTCCAAGAGCTGAAGAATAAAGTTGGATGGAACATTGTGAGGTCTTGGGCGTGTGTCTAGAATATTCTCGATCACAAGGAGGGACTCAAATTGAGGTATGTTAGTGTAAAGTGATTCCACATCCAGCGTACACATGGTGCTGGATGTGGGATCAAATGGATGTTCCTCAATGAGGTTGATCATTGACATGGTGTCCCTGATATAGCATGTAGTCGTGGGGACAAAAGGCTTAATAAAATGATCAATGTAATGTCCTAGTGGTTCCAGGATCGAGCCACATCCAGAAACTATAGGCCGTCCTGGAGGTTGTTCCGAATTTTTGTGAATCTTTGGGAGGCAGTATATTACCGGAATTCTGGGAGCTTTTGTATTGAGGAACTCAAATTCTTTTTTGGATAAGAAACCAGCTTCTAAGCCTTCATTGGTGACTTCAGATATCAGTTTCTGTATTTCAACAGTGGGGTTGCGTGGCAATTTGCAATAGTGTTCATGATTGCCAAGTTGGCGTAAAATTTCTTGTTTATATTGCTCAATTTCCTGAATTACAATGCCTCCACCCTTATCGGCCGGTTTTATGACTAATGTTTGGTTGTTCTTAAGAGTGGATATGGCATTCTTCTCTTGGATAGTAATGTTGTAGGGGATAAAAGATTTTTTGTTTTCTAATGTAGTCAGATCATTCAGAACTACTATTTCAAAAGTGAGAATTTCAGGTGGGACCATAGCGCCTGTAGGTGAAAACTTCGATGGTGGTTTAAATGGAGTATTGGTAAATTTCTGAGGGCAAGGGTTCAGTAGGAAGTAGCTGTGTAGTCTTACTTTCCTGAAGTACCTTAAGAGTTCAGTCTGGGCGTCTAGAAAGTTGGGACGGACAGTGGGGACAAATGAGAGACCCTTACTCAATAGTGAAATTTCACTGCTGGATAAAGTATGTTTGGTCAGGTTGAAGATAGGAAGAATATTGGTATCTTCCTGCATGGTTGGGGCATTATCATCATGTAGGTTGCTATCATTTACCATCGATAATGTTGGCGACGGGTGAAGCGCTCGACCGGGGGGGTTCGGCCATCTCTGCGGTTGTTTGCCTCTGCCCTTCCCTGGGGGTTCTGGTTGTCCTTGGCCTCTCGCTAAAACATTCCTGTTAGAGGGACCTGGGCTTTCACTTTGGTCAGAGTTTCCAGAGGATTCTGCTGAGCTGTCTGAGAATCCCACAAAATTTTGCCGTCTGTTAAACCTGCCCCACGGTCTTTGGTTCTGGGGACCGTTATAAGAGCGATTCGTGTAATAGTCCTTGGCAAGATAAGGATATGCCCATTCTTGACTAAAACTTTTTATATCTTTTCTGACTTTATTGGTTTTTTTGTCGGTTTCGAATTTATGAAAATCATCCACTGTTTTTTGGATTTGATCTAAAAGTTTTTTCGCCTCAGTATTTGTGTTATCATCATTTATTTGTTTTTCAAGATCAGCGATTTCTCTGGCCAGTTTTTTTAGTTCTTCTGTCGCGATATCAATCCCTAGCACCATCCAGTGCCGGGAGCATGTAGTGCTAATATAACAAAATCCGTTGAGGTATTTCGGGTTGTCAGTGAAGACACCAGGGATGTTCCGTACTTGAAGGCCAATATGGATTATATTAGCCTTGAGGTAATCTGTGAGGAGTTTTATCATTAATGTAAGTCTGACTTCTTTTTTCTTTGCCTTTTCTAATTCGTCTTTAGAGGAAGGACTAGGTGCGTTGGGGGTGTTACCTGAGTCAGAGAGGAGAGAGGGGCCTCCTAGAATTTTGTTAATGTAATCTAAATTGTAAAGTGGTGGGTGGGGGTCTGACATGCCTAGTCAAAAGGTCAACAATTGAGTGATTTAGGACGAAAAAAAGTCAGTGAGGGGAGTGAAGGTTGAAACCCACTTTTAGAGAAGGGGGGAGGGATACCGATCCCTTGCAATCCGGCGATAGCGCTAAACTCTATTTTGACAGGACAAGGGAAACCTAAAAGGAATAACACTAGGGTCCTTGGACAGTAATCTATTGTACAGAACAGGGGACCCTAGTCAACTAAACACCAACAAAACAGAAGTACTCATCATGGGCCCAAACCCCGACGCCTGGAGCGACACCTGGTGGCCCACCGCCCTCGGAAAGCCGCCAACCCCCACAGACCACGCACGCAACCTGGGAATCATCCTGGACTCCGAGCTCAAAATGGACCGCCAGATCAACTCTGTCTCATCTTCCTGCTTCCACACCCTCCGCCTCCTTCGTAAGACCTTCAAATGGATCCCCCTCGAACACCGAAAGACAGTCACTCACGCCCTGGTCACCAGCAGACTCGACTACGGCAACGCACTCTACGCCAGAATAAACAAAAACCTCATCCGCAAGCTACAGAACATCCAGAACGCCGCCGAAAGACTGGTCCTCAACCTGCCAAAACACTGCCACATCTCCCAGCACCTGCGCACACTCCACTGGCTCCCCGTCGAGGCGAGAATCACCTTTAAGATGCTCACCCACGCACACAAGGCCCTCCACGGCACCGGACCAGCATACCTGAACAGCCGACTCAAATTCCACGCACCCCAAAGGACCCTACGATCAGCCCAGCTTTCCTACGCCGTGGTCCCCCGCACCAGAAAGACCAGATCGGGAGGCCGCTCCGTCTCCTTCCTCGCAGCCAAAGCATGGAACGCCCTTCCGCTCCACCTCAGACAGACAACATCGCTCCCCATCTTCGCAAGAAACCTCAAACCTGGCTCTTCGACAGACCCCCTCCTTGATGGAATGGAACCTGCACCCCCCCCACCCCTAGCGCCTTGAGACCCTTACGGGTGAGTAGTCGCACTTTAACAAACTCCTGATTGATTGATTGATATGACATATACCCAGGGTCTGTAAAGTAAATGGTACTAGTGGGCCTGCAAAACGTATTGTGCTACCTACTTAAGCAGCACTGTAAAACATGTCCCAGGTATGCTATTGAAGAACGAGTGCAGTTTGTAAACTATCATGTCGACTTTGTTTCATTTATTTGAGTTCTATATAGCGCTGGCTAGACTGGGAGGTATCAGAGCGCTTTACATAAGGAAACAGCAGGTTACAAGTTACAAAAATATTCATGTTAATTACAGAATGAAAACAATATTCAAAACAGGAGTTTTTATCAACAAAACAAAACCAAGATCCAAAAAGGGCCAGGGAGAGCTGGGAGTCCACAGGAAAGAGTAAGCAGCGGAGAAAGAGACGAGATATATGTCCAAAGTCCGGCTGGGTAGGTGACGGCCATAGCGGGGTACCAGAGCCAGTCTCCCCTATAGCTGAGCGGAGCAGCTCCACCGGGAATCAGTCATAAAGTTCGGACTCCGCCGGATAAGAGAAAGGATCAGGGTGGGACAGAAAGTATTGAATCCAGAGACGTGCGAGTGGAGATAGCAAGGGTGGCATGATAGGAAAAGGAGTGTAGTTTGGCAGCCATCTTGAAGTCAGGCAAAACGCTTTTGTAGATGCTTAGGAATTTTTAATGGCTCTGACTTCAGTGTAGGCCGGGCTCGGCCGCCATCTTAAGGTCAGGCAGAGCCTCTAAATCTTCAGCCTAGTTTAGGGTCAAAACATCTCCAGTCCCAAGGTAAACACATTTAGTGGGGAGTCGGGCTCGACATGCCCAGTAAAGATTCCAGCTAGTGTCAGTGTTATGGGCATGGTGAAACCGTTTTGTGGGCCCGAATCCGCCATGTTGAAGTCAGGCAGAATTACAAGAGGGCCTCCCACTACCTAGCTGCTGTTTCTTGGGCCCCCATGTCCTTCAGCCCCCTCCTGCATGCGATTTGGGGTTGGTATTTGATGTAGGGGCCCTTGCCTACCTTAAGTGTGTCAGGAGCCTCTTGTTAAGTGTGTCAGGAGACCCTCGTAAGCACCGGAACCACTCGTTAGCACCGGATCCATCTTGGGTCTTAGATAGCCCATAGAGCAGGGTGCTGTGTAATGAAAAGGTTAGACATGTACTTTTATGTGTTACATGTCCTGGTAGTGAAACACTCTTAACTATGTTGTTCACTACTGTGAGGCCTACCCCTCCAATAGGATAATATTGGGGCTTCCTTATTACGTTTAGTAAGCTGTAATTCCCATTTGGAAGCAGGTGAATATGTCAAGTTCAGTACACATGAAAATGTAATGATAAACCCTCTTTAATGGTAAAGTTGATTTTGAAAATGCTGCTTTTAGAAAGCTAAAGTATAGAAAACTGATGGGTGGAATGCTTGAATTAATCTCAGACACAGGTAAAAACATGGGGCTGCATCCCAATCCATAGTTATTTTGCACACCATGTTACTTCAGTTTGGACCGAGCTACAAGCAAATCAATCTTGACCCTGCTCCAATCAGACGCAACCGTTCCTGGGTTGCTTGTGTTCCAGGTTCAGGGAGGGCCTGGTAGTTTGGGATGGACTATTACCATGAGCAACAGGGTTGATGATTTGCATATGGTTGGGTCAAGACTGAGGTAGTCTGGTGAGCAAACATTGACGGATTGGGGTGTGGCCCAAGCGATTGCCAGTGGCTGAGCTTAATTCAAGCACTCCATCCATCAAGTTATTGTATAATTTATCTGTGTGTTTCTTGTCCAGCCGTTTTTGTGTGGCTCCTAGGGCCACTGCGTCCAGCTACTTTGTTTGTAGCATTCTGTTATGTGGCTCCTCTCTGGGGCAACCCCTATAGTTTTTCTTCTTTTGTAGATAAGACGGTCTGCACACACAGGATGTAGACCTTCAGGACTTTTATATTCCACACCAGACCACTCTTCACGCTTGATGTTTTTAAATACCCTGCAAGAGTGGACGGTACATGTGAGTGAGATTAAGAGACAATCTTGCAGGTTTTTACCAGTCCTTCTGTTGGTTTCTCCATGTGGGAAAGTAGGATTTTCTTTCATAGTTACCCGCATTTTTTGCCAAGTGTCAGTGTGTTATTACTGTAGTTTGCTGGAATCCTGCTAACCATGACCCCAGCATCTGTGCTCTCTTCTCCCAAAATGGCTTTGTTAAGTACTTTTGTACTTCCACAATTGGCCACTGGTGTACCCTTATAAGTCCCTAGTATAGGGTACAAAGGTACCCTAGGCAGAGGTACACCAGGGATCTCCCATGGGCTGCAGCATGTATTGTGCCACCTATGGGTGTCCACTTAAACTCTGACTACAGGCCTGCCAGTGCAGCCTGTGTGAGGTGGTGCTCAACATATATACGTTTTCTTGCATCTGAGATCACTACAATTAAAACCTATAAGTCACCCATACGGTAGGCCCTACAGTCCTGAGGGCAGTGTTCTTGGTTATAAGCATGAGTGTGCCCCTGCATGAGCAGGACACCTCTACAAAACCTGGAGTCAATTCTCCAGGTTTTGTAAGTGTAAGTCAGCCATTTTAAGACATATAGTGGACATCAGTCATTACGAGATATCCAACTGTATAATAGCTGCGCCAAACCTGGTCATGTTTGGTATGAATATGTTGGAATCGTAACCCAACATCGATTCCTGTGTTGGAAGTATGATCCATTTACAGAGGAGACTCTTAGGGGAGCTCTCTTTACCTCCGGTTATGGCTTTCAGGGTCTACCAATAAGCTACTGCTGAGGCTTACCACAATCACTGTTCTTCCCTCCTGCTGCTGAGCTGAGCTCGAGCAGGGAAAGGTAGAACAATAGGTTTCCTTTCACAGGGAGATTTGACCACTTCCCAGACAGGACTTAGTGTATTGGGCTGGGGTGGCGTACTTTCCAGCACCACCAGACTACATTGAAGGGTACATTTGGTGCCCTCCTTGCATACACAGGTCAGAGCCAGTTCAGGAACCCTTGGGGTGAAGCTGGACAAAGGACAGGGGAGTATCCTTCCCTCTGTCCATCCCCACCTCTGGGAGGAATCCCAGAGTCATTCCAACCCTTTTCTTGGGGATTTAACACCTTCCGTGCTGATGACAGAACGGTTCCTTCATCAGCATCGGCTGAGCTGTGCTGATGACGGAACCGTTCCGTCATGACTCCGCCCGCGCAAGGCGGAGTCAGCACAGGCGGAAAATACGCCCCGCACGGAAGGGGTTAAGGGCTTCCCCATAGGTAGGCCCTCGGATTTGTCACGGAACAAGACTCACCTCTGAAACTAAGACCCTCTTCGACCATCGGACATTTGGACTCCGCCTGGAACCGAGACTGCATCAAGGAAGACTCCTGCTGCTCCTGGTCATGCTGTTCTGCAAGTCTCCTGCCTCATCTGGGTCTGTGCTTTGCTCAGGTTCTCCAGAAGACCTGTGGGCATCAAGGACATCATATGGCAACATAATGAAGCTGACCAGTCTGCTGCTCCTGTCGTCCTATGGACTTCCTGAGGTCCTGCTTCACAGGTGGTGGTTCTGTGGTTACCTCAAGGCCTGGCCTGTCTTTCCTGCAATTTGGAGGGTGCTCTCCCTCGTCGGGCTGCCGGGACCAATGCACCGCGTAGACTTTGCCGTTGCCAAGGCTTGTTCGCTCTGTACTTCAGAGATCTTTGGGCTACAAGAAGCTCCAGCACCTCATTCCTCGAACATCAGTATACTCACTGCATCCCTTGCACCGTGGGCTTCCGTTGTTGGTGAGCTGCCTGAGGTCCTCTAGCGAACCCTTTGCTTTTGGCCAGTGGGTCCTCTCGGGGGTCTTCTCCTTTGATGGAGTCATGTCCTTTCAGCTAGTCCTGTCTTGTGTACCCCTTTATACATGTATTGTCCTGTCCACACGACTAACAATTCCAAAAATAGGAATCCTGGCTTTCATCCTGGCTGTTGGCCAAGGATGAAAAAAAAGGTGGTGACCTTTATACAGGATTATTCTGCTGTGACTAGGCACATGTTTATGTACATCAGGTAGAGGGATTATGATAGAATGCTACGAGACTGGTGTGGAAAAGACAGGAGCAAGCTGCTAGGTAAACAGGTGGGGTGGCTCTCCAGCCTTCAGTCCTCCAAAAGATTTATTCGGGGTCCTCTGTGAAGGGTCTTTTCTCTTTAAAACTGCAACCGTAATTTCTTCTTTGACTTCCATTGGGTACGCAGCTGTGTTTCCACTGTGCACACAGCCTCCTTGGGTTTCCTGGGTACTTTGGTAATTCCTGGTTAACCCAGCTCTTATGAGACCTTTGGTCCAAGTCCCGTTCTTTATTGCAGTTCGCATTCCACTTCTTTAGTACATGGTTTGGTCTCCCCTGAAGACCAGTGTATATTTGTGCTACTTACCTGATTTCTTTGGAGTATTTTCATGTTTATTGTTGATATCTCCAGCTAGGAGGTATACAAATGTGATAGCGATTGTGTTGTGTAATAAATAGGTTTATTTTTTATAAATGTGTGGTTAATTTTCATCTAACCTACGCTATTGATTAAATGTGGTAAAACAAGCTGCTTAGTACTCCTTCAAGACAGGCCTGAAGGTTTCTCTCCATAACTACCACTTTGAGAGCCTAAGGTTATGAAAGATGGCCGCTGACAGACCGTAGGAGTCGGTCGCTACCCTCCTATGCTCCTGCTTGGTGAGGTGGAAGGAAGGGTAAAAGAAAAATGCCGGCGGACTGCTCTGTGGGATACCTACTGATGGTCTGATGGTTTGCAGTTAGTATGCTGTTGTTTTCTGCAAGCCTTGTGGCCCGACTTCGTAATTGGCTTTCAAGAAGTGCTCCGGACTTAAAGATTATTCTATCCTGGTTGGGGTCTCCACGGTACCATTTGAATCAAAAGATGGCTCCACGCGGACCAAGGCCTCAGAAAGAGAAGGAGAAGGATGCTGCGACCTTAAGCGACCCAGGAGGGGTCCCAAGCCCTAATTCTCGAGCAGCAGCAGCAGCGCAGACCCAGACACGGAGAAATGTGACGAAAGAAAATGCAGAGAAGGCGGGACACGAGGATGCATCTGAGACACTCGAGAAAATGCAGGGAACTAATTTAAAAATAAAAGCAAAGGAAAAGTTAAAAGATAAAAAAGAAAAAGAAAAGGTCCAATCAATAAAAAAAACGGCGAAACGAGCGAATAACGAGACTGTTGGCAAAATGCTGAGCAAAGAGGGGAATATGCGCCAACCTACCCTTAGAGAATCCTTTGCAGTACCGGTTACGAATCACCCCTCTGCCCTCGGGAATGAAGCACGCACAGAGTCAACATCGGAAGCAGCACCCGCCTCGCTACAGGCAGCTACAGGTCCGTATGGAATTGACGAGGCTTGTGGAGCTGCGCTGGGGTTGGAGCTGCCAGAATTCAACACAGAGCCTGGAGACGATCATACGAGGAAGATAGTGGAAACCGACGGTCGGACAACAACAGCAGAAGGCTCCTGCACATCGGGGCGTTGGAAAATGGAAGTGCGGTGAGTCAAGGTAGCCACATACGGGAGAATCAGCAAGCTGCCGCCGCGCTGGAAGCCCAAGAAGTAACGGAATATCCAAAGGGGCATCAAACTAATTCCTACGAACTGGCTGCCGGTAAGATGGGAATAGAGGGTGATGACAATATCTCTAGCGCGCATAGTGGCAGGACTCACACTCAGATGCTGGAATATGAGGGGAGAGCAGATGGAGCAGATGGACAGGTTATAGCTCCGAGTTTGCCGGTAGAGGCAGAGACAGAGGTTGTGGCTCTAAATGAATTTGCGAGTGAGGAGGCACTGAGAGCTGGGCCAAAGGTGGTCTCAACCCTTGACTCTAATGATACAGTAGAGGGGGGTTCCCCGGTTCTTCAAAGATTACAGAATGATGGTAGGCAGAGTTTGGTATCTGCAGAGAAAGAAGGTGGACCAGTATCTAATATTCAGACTCCTCCAGGCCCCTCTATAAATCTGGGGTCCCCCAGTGATGAATGCTTCTTTTCAGTCAATGATGAGGAGGGTGAGGAGGACAATATTGATAATGAAAGTGTGGGCTCCATATCGGAGAGTGAAGTAGGGGACTCAGAGACTGCATCTGAACTAGAATCTGAACTCACAACCTCGGATAGTGAGGTAAATCATAAAGTGAACACAAAAAAAGAGGGAAAAGTTTAAAAAACAGATCTCGCAGTATGTCAAGAATTAGTATGAACCTATCACATCCAGATGTCTCTAAAAGATTGGACTGGGATTATGCAGCAACGTCACAACTTTATCAAGAAGGGGCAACAGCGCCAGTAGCAGCACCTGGTACGCAGATGCAAATTAATACCTCTGCACAGGCGTAAACGCAAGCCACAACGATGGACATGTTGTATTCAACATTGAAACAAATGCAGGGAGAAGCTAGAATGGAGTCTCGAAGAGCAAAGCACGCCAATCAAAAGATACAAGCATCTTTACGTAAAGTTAATAAGCTATATACGGACATGGCATCAAGGGTTACTGAGGTAGAATCAAGAACTGAGAAATTGGAGGAAGAAGTAGGGAGCTGGAATGAGTACCGGAAGGAGCAAGAACAGTTGACAACTGATGTACAATGGAAGCTAGAGGATTATGAGAACCGCCAACGGCGCAATAATATAAGATTACTGGGAGTGGAAGAAGGAAAGGAGCGACAGGATGCGCGGGCCTTTGTTATTGAGCTGCTTAAGGGGGCTTTTCCAGAGTTAACAGGATGGGATTGGGAGAAGGAGGTACAAAGAACGCATAGGTTTCCTATGTTTCAAAAAAGAGCACCACCTACAGATAAGCCCAGGGCTATTTTGATATTTGTAGGGAATTTCCTTTTAAGACAGGAAATTATGGACAGAGCAAAGCCCGAAGCAAGACGAACATATAATGGTGTAACCTTCTTTGCCCGCCCCGACTTCTGTCACACTACAGTGGAGAGGAGGTGGCGTATGAGGAAATTGATAACTCCCTTCCAAAATCTGGGATGCGAAGCATATCTCATGTTCCCATCTCGGTTAAAGGTAATAGACAAGGGACAAACTAAAATCTTTTTTTCTGAGATAAAAGCACAGGAATATCTTGAGGAGATTAAGAAAAGAAAAGAAGGTGCAAATAATACAGCAGTTGCACTAATCAGGACAAAGAAACCTTAATAAACAAATTATGTACTTTTTCAATGCTTGAAATAGGGGGAAAAGAACTAACAAACTTAAAAAAAAAGTAAAATAAAAATCCTTGTATGAAACAAGATAGAAAATTGAAGAATGGCATAAGGATCTAGACGGTAACCAGAGCAGGAGGGAGGGAGGGGGGGGGAGTAGCGATTGACACCTGGGATGACAGCTGTCACGCATAGGTCAGGACTGACCTATTTGCCTGTAAGGGGGGGGTGGGGGGGAGGGAGGTGGGGGAGAGGTACATGGCACTTGGATGTTTTTTGTTTGAATATATGTATACAGGAAAGAGCTCATGAAATATGTAAATTACAAGGGCAGAGGAGTTTAATTTCGAGAGATGTTAATAAGACACGGTGTAGGGAAAATGGCAATTTGTTGGGACAGATAAATGATGTACATTAATGGGTACACGTATAATCACGGTGAATGTGTGTGGGTTAAATGATCGGGTTAAGAGGCAGCGAGTGGCAATGTGGTTAAGAACTCTAAATGTGGATTTTGTGTGCCTACAGGAAACGCATATAGGCTTACCTTTTAGACCAGCTGGGATATCAAGTACTAGCCCATACTAAACAGGGTGCAAGGAACAGAGGGGTGGCAATTTTGTCCAAGCAGAGAGACCTCATTATAAGAAAAAAACTGGAAGATCAATGGGGGAGGTCAGTCATTATAGAGGTTAAAATGAAGGAAGAGTGGGTTACTCTAGTGTGTGTCTATGGCTCAACAGAAGACGATCCGGACATTTTTGATTTCCTGGACTTGGAACTGTCCACATGGTCACCAATTGTAATCCTAGCCGGAGATTTAAATATTAATGGGGCAGGAGGACTTGGTTTGATGTCTAATATGGGTTACCAGGGTAGAAAAAGAAGAGTTTGGTCCTCATTATGTAACCTTGTAAGGAACAATGCACTGATAGATCTGTGGGGGACAATCTACCCAGATAAGCAGGGGTTTACTTATTATTCAGCACCCCATAGGGTTTGTGCTAGGCTTGATTATTTTTTAGTATCAAACTCTCTTCAGTCAAAAGTGAAAATTGAAACGTTACCACGAATAATGTCTGATCATAACCCTCTAGTTCTAACAGTAAATCTTGCCAGTAGGAGATCGAAATGCACTTGGACATTCGAGAGGGGACTGCTGAAGGATGAGGCATATGTAGCACATATGAAAGAGTGGATAATTGAGTTTTTAAATATTAACAGAGGCAGCACGGAAGTTGGGAATGTTTGGGATGCATTCAAGGCAGCCATTCGGGGGGAGACATTAAGCTACAGTGCAGCGAGTAGGAGAAAACAAAGACAAAAGGAGGAGGAACTTATTAAAAGGGTAATAGAAGCAGAGGATGACTTAACAGATACCGTTACAAGGGGGGATCCTCTTGATCAGGTATTAATAAAAATAGCTAAGGCAAATATGGAGGCACAGGAGAGTGTAGCCAACAAAGCGGCTAAAATATACTTAGCGAATAGAGAGAGATGTTACGAGTTCAATGAGTCTGTGGGGCACACTTTAGCTATAAGGACTAGGCAGAATGCATCTATAGCGCAAGTGCGAGGAGTTCAGGATGATGCTGGAAGAGTAATCTCAGAAACAGAGGGCATAAGAGAAGTATTTAGAAAACACTATACCTCACTATACAATCAAGAAACACAAATTGATATTGCCAGGATAGGTGATTATCTTAGAGAAGTGCAAGTAACGAAGCTATTGGAGAATGAGGTAAAAGGATTAGAGGACCCTCTGACCCCTGAAGAAATTTTTATTGCCTTGTCCAGTTTGCCATCTGGGAAGGCTGCTGGTCCTGATCAGATTCCAGTTGAATTCTTTAAGACTTTTTGGGACACAATTAAACAGGATTTTACACATACACTACAGCAGGCGCAGGGGGGGACATCTATCCCGAAAAGCTGGGCAGGTGCCCATATCGTTATAATTTTGAAGAAGGATAAGCCAACTGAACAACCTGGATCATATAGACCCATAACATTAATGAATGTGGACACAAAAATATATTCAAAAGCGTTAGCTCTTAGAATAGCAAAAGTAATCAACAGACTTGTCAGCATTAATCAACACGGGTTTATACCTGGGAGAGGCACTATTCACCATATACGAAAAATGATTACCCTTCTTGATGTTGCAGAGGTAGCAGGAGACCCGATGGCAATTATGCTATTGGATGCTGAGAAAGCTTTCGATCGGGTCTCCTGGGACTTTCTGTGGTTTATATTGAGGAGGTTGGGTTTTGGAGAATGTGTGGTAAAAGCAATTCAAGTGTTGTATGAGAGTCCAACAGCTCGCATTAGAGTAAATGCAGGGTATACATTACCATTTAAAATAAAAAGGGGGACGCGGCAGGGCTGCCCCTGTTCCCCTCTTCTATTTGCTTTATATATGGACCCCTATATACGCCGTATACAATTAAATAACAATATTTGTCCAGTAGAGACCTATGGAACTCAATGTAAAATTTTGCCATACGCGGATGACGTGGCAATTGTAACTACTAAACCCACTGAAGCAATGGCAATGGTAGAGACTGAAGCCCAACAGTTTGGAGAAGTGTCTGGCTATGCTCTTAATACCAGTAAAACACAGATAATTAAAAACTGTAAAACACATTGTCTAGATAATAGGGTGGTAGAAAGCGGAGTTTACTTAGGGGTAAAAATCACAGCAGAGCTAGATAAATTGGTGGAGTTAAATATTGCACCTATAATAAGTAAAGCGAAAAAGGAATTAGACAGGCTGCATAACATACATTTCTCAATAGTAGGGCGAACAAATATAATTAAAATGATTTTTTTACCAAAGTTTTTGTACATATTCCGAGCTATTCCGCTATAATTTGAACCAAAATGGTTTAAAATACTGGAACATATGATAAATAGATTTGTCTGGGCCCATGGAAAGACCCGAAGGGCACTAAGATTTATGGCTTTGCCTAGGGAGCGGGGAGGATGGGCCCTGCCAGACTTAAGTATATTACTGGGCGGCATCTCTGCAATGGATGGCGGGACTGTTAGGAGGGGGAGAAAAAGAAGGACAAAACCAGCTAGGAACTTTAGCAATATACACACTGGCTCTGGGAGAACAAGCTGAAAACCTTCTGTTGAAAATTACTGATCATGGCTATTATAAGAGGACTAAATTTAAGACGATTATAGCAGCGCATAGAATATGGACGTCACTCGCTAAAAAATTTGGATTAGGAAGGTACAATGCCTACACCAGGTTTAGAGGGAATCCCAATCTACCTGATGAAATATTTGCAGGGGCGGTTTTTAATGACTGGCTAAGTCACGGGATCACAAAGGTGGGGGATATTATGGGAGCACAGGGGGTGATGCAATTTGGTGACCTACAGGCAATATATGGATTGGATACAACACATTTTTTTAAGTATCTGCAAATAAGAAGTTTTATCAGGACAAAGACTGGAGGGGTGGAGGGATTTAGTTTAAATCACATTATGGATATTATAGAGAATGGAACAGAGGGTTCAATAAGAAGATTCTACTCGGAGCTGATAGAACATCAGGCTGATGATCTGATTAAATTTGAGAATAAATGGATACAGAAACTGGGAGTTGATAAGAGTTGTTTCTATAGATCACTGGAATTAGGCCAGAGACTCTTATGTTCTGCACCACTACAAGCCCAACATTATAAGACTCTTTATTGCTTATATCATACGCCAGCCAGGATAGCACAGTGGGGTGGTACAAATTGGATTACATGTCCAAGGTGTGATAGTGACGAAGCTGACCTTACTCATATGCTTGCGAACTGCACTCATTTGAAAACCACCTTTGATGGAATAGAAACATTTCTTAATAATACATTGAGGATAGAAATCATGCTTACTCCAACAGTGGTGATGCTTGGAATTAATCAAAATGCTTCAAGTGCAACTTATGAATATTTTATATTTGTAGCTATGGCCGTCTTGAGATTATGTATTACCTCAGCTTGGCTGGACCGTGTACCTCCTACATTCCACCAATGGTTAATGAGGCTATTGAATAGATACAATCTTGAAAAAGCAATTTATGCTAGGAAAGGGGCAACTAGTAAGAAAATTGGTAAGGAAATATGGGATCCTATACAAAGATGGAGAGATATAGATCCAGGGTAGGAATTATTAAACCTGTGAATCATTGATTGATTTATCTGTCTAACAGAATTGAAAGAAGATATATGATTTATTTATGTTTTTATGTCTAAATGAAACTATAAGGGATTACAGTATGAATGTTTAAGTTTATAAATTGTACACATGTGTGGAACATCTAAATATGGACCTTATAGTATTTTACGCTATTACTATCTGTTTTTTTTTTTCTCTTTATTGTAATGTTTGTATTCTTTTAGCGACTTGGATGTTAATTTTTAATATCCTGTACGTATATTTTTTCTTTGATGTGCTATGTACCCATAAAATGGGGGAAAAAAACCAATAAAAATACTTAAAAAAAAAAAAAAAGGTTATGAAAGATCACTAAAATCACTGTAAGTGTTGCCTGAATTAGTGCAAGATGCGTCACTCCTTTTAGTGTGTCCTATATACTCGCCATCACCAACCTCACCAGGCTGACCTTTATGTGGCTGTATATCTTGAATTGTTTTCTTGTTTTTAAGGCAGAGTGACTATTTATGCAAGTCCTTACAAATTCCTCAGAAGCCCTATTAGTGTCAACAAAAGGTGGAAACATGTTGACCATCATTTTTAGCCCAATCCCAGAAGACCATTGAATAAAGTTCATCCGTCCTTCTGGAGATAGTTTTATCTACAATTTCCTTTGCACTCTGCCCCTCAGTAACTCTCTAACATCGCTCATTTTCAAAATACCTCAGCTCTTCCCCGTTGTGGAGTTGTAGCCCACACCAGCGACCCTGCGGTCCAATGACAAAGCACGTCATCCTTGGGCGAGTGAGGGTTCTTGTCCGTTAAGAAGCTTTCTTCTTGTAGTAACAAACGCAGAAAAACACACAAACACACTTCTTCCTTTTGCTTATGATTTTGCCAGACATACTTTTTTGTGACTTTAATGATGTATATGGATTAGTGTGTATCTTGTTGGGCCTCTTCCGCAAGATCCCTCGTGTGAATAAGGTACTAGTAAACTGTAACAGTGCAGAAAAATCCAACATTCTTAATTTGTATGATCCCTGAGGATTTTGGGTAACAGGTTTAAAGAATCTATAAGATAATTCTAAAGTGACATGTACTCAAGTCAAGTCAAGTCAAGTCATAAAATTTGTATAGCGCACTACATACCCAGAGGGTTTCAAGGCGCTGAGGAAGGGGAGGAGGATTATTTGTCAAATAACCACGTTTTAAGCTGCTTTCTGAACGCTAGGTGATTCTGGGTGAGGCGAAGGTAAGCGGGGAGTGAGTTCCATGTTTTGGCAGCCAGGTATGAAAAGGATCTGCCTCCCATGGTGGTCTTGTTGATGCGAGGTACAGTGGCGAAGGCTTGGCTGGAAGAGCGAAGTTGGCGGGAGGGGGTGTAGAAGGACAGTCGAGAGTTGAGGCAATCTGGTCCGATGTCGTAGAGTGATTTGTGTGCGTGGGTAAGCAGTCGGAAAGTGATCCTCTTATTGACGGGTAGCCAGTGGAGGTCTTTAAGTTGACCAGAGATGTGTTCGTTGCGTGGGATGTCTAATATGAGCCTGGCTGAGGCGTTTTGGATTCGTTGAAGTTTTTTCTGGAGTTTAGCAGTGGTACCTGCGTAGAGGGTGTTTCCGTAGTCCAGTCGGCTCGTGACTAGAGCGTGGGTGACTGTTTTCCTTGTTTCGGAGGGGATCCAGCGAAATGTTTTTCTGAGCATGCGAAGAATGTTAAAGCAGGAAGAGGATACGGCGCTGACTTGTCTGTTCATTGAGAGTGAGGAATCCAGGATGACGCCAAGGTTCCGTGCGTGGTCTGTCGGGATGGGTGCTTTTCCGAGGCTTCCGGCCACCAGGAGTCGTCCCATGCAGAGGGGGATGTACCTAAGATGAGGACTTCTGTTTTGTCTGAGTTCAGTTTCAGATGGCTTTGTTTCATCCATTCGGCGACTTCTTTCATTCCTTCGTGTAGGTTAGTTTTGGCGGTGCTGGGGTCCTTGGTGAGAGAAAGGATCAGTTGAGTGTCGTCCGCGTAAGAGATGATGTTGAGGTTGTGTTGGCGGGCGATGGTCGCGAGGGGGCTCATGTATACGTTGAAGAGGGTGGGACTGAGTGAGGATCCTTGAGGTACGCCGCAGATGATTTCAGAGGCCTCGGACTTGAATGGTGGGAGGCGGACTCTCTGGGTTCTTCCGGTGAGGAACGAGGTGATCCATTCCAGTGCTTTTCCTTGGATTCCGATGTTTCTGAGGCATTGTAAAAGGGTGCTGTGGCAGACTGTGTCGAAGGCTGCAGAGAGGTCGAGGAGGATGAGGGCGACTGTGTCTCCATTGTCCAGTAGAGTTCGAATGTCGTCTGTTGCTGCGATGAGGGCGGTCTCAGTGCTGTGTTTGGCTCGGAAGCCAGATTGTGAGGGGTCGAGTGATTTGTTGGCTTCGAGGAAGGCGGCGAGCTGGTTGTTGACGGCTTTCTCGATGACTTTGGCCGGGAATGGAAGAAGCGAGATGGGGCGGTAGTTTTTTCAGAAGGGCGGTGAGTTCAGCGTGTTTCCAGTCTTCTGGGAAGGTAGCGGAGTTGAAGGAGCAGTTGATGACGTCTCTGAGGTGCGGTGCTATGATGGAGTCTGCTTTGTTGAAGATGTGGTGAGGGCATGGGTCTGTGGGGGATCCAGAGTGGATGGAATTCATCAGGCGGATGGTGTCCTCAGTGGAGATTGGGTTCCAGGCGTTAAGGGTGTTTAAGATGGTCAGCAGATGGTAGGGTGGGTTGGCTTCCGGGTTGGTTGTCAAAGCTGTTGTGGATGTCAGCAATCTTGTTGTGGAAAAAAGAGGCTAGGGAGTCGCAGAGGGTTTGAGAGGGGGTTTGAGAGGGGGTGATGTCATTGGAGTTGGCCGAGGGGTTGGAAAATTCCTTGACGATGTTGAAAAGTTCCTTGCTGTTGTGGGCGTTGTTGTCAAGTCGATCCTTGAATGCTGTTTTCTTGGCTTTTCGGATCAGTTGGTGGTGAGTACGGGTGGCGCTTTTGAAGGCGTCCTTGTTGCTGGTGGATGGGTCTTTTTTCCAGGCCTTTTCAAGGGAGCGGCACAGTTTCTTGGACTTCTTGAGATCATCGTTGAACCATGAGGCCTTCTTGTTGCCAAGTTTGTGTTGACGTTTTTTCAGTGGTGCTAAGGTGTCGGCGGTGCTGGATAACCAAAGGGTGAGGTTGGAGGCGGCTTCGTTGGCGTTAGAAGAGGGGGCTCAAGCAACATTTGTGAATGCAGGCGTCAGCTTCCCTCCCCAAGCAGTAGATCGGTTCCGGGGAGCCGATCCCCCGGGGGCCAATCAAAGCTGTGTCTCAGGGAACCCATTCCTGGGACACTGCTGAGTTCCCTGTCTGGGAGAGTTAGGGCATGGAATGTAAATGTTATTCCCTACCCACACTTTCCTGAGAGTGCACTGAGCCCTGCTAACCAGACCTCAATGCCAGGGTTCCAACCCTATACAAATTGCATGCCTAGATGGATACCCTCAATTGGCAAGGACTGACTGACATATAAGTCCCTAGTATATGGTACCCATGGCATGTAAGGCAGAGTGTCCACCCAGGGCTGCAGCACTGTTTGTGCCACTATGTATGGGACAAAGTACAAAATGGCTCACCGCCTACCACTGCAGATTGGAAGAGCAGTGTTTTACACTGCCAATTTGACTTTGCCATTAGTACCAATGGCAAAGCCACCCCATCCCTTAATAATATATGTATGTCTCCCCTAAGGAAGACCTATACAGCCCTATGGCAGGGAGTAGTATTTTATTATGTAAGACATACATTTTTCATGCCGCAACAGTAACACTTTCAAATTGTTGTTTTTACAGTGGATAAAGATGGTAGCGTCATTGGCTAGAACACGGTTCCCGGTTGGCATCCCAACCCGAGTAAATCCTGAATGGGACTACCTAACTGGATCAAGTAAGGTATCAAATTAATCATGACATAAAATACAACTTAATTGCAAACTTGGCATCCATGCCACTTTTAAAAGGTAGGCAACTTTTAGTAAGTTGCCACTCTGTACTCCAGCTAGTCCAGCAGGCTCACAAACGACCTGGCACCACAGACAGCTTTCTGACCACCGGAGGAGACATGTGAAGGACTCCCCAAACCTGTAGAAAAGGCATTTGACACAGAGAGAGGTGTCACCTCCTCCCACAGTATCGCCACTCAGGGGAATAAGCCAAAAGGCACACTTAATAATAATAATGCATTTATAAAGCGCAACAGCCACCTCAAACAGAGGTGTCCCAGAGCTAAAGCAGAAAGTAGGAGAGAACGTTTTGTTGAGGGGCTAGCTCTGGCTGAATAGCCAGGTCTTCAAAGCTGTCCTGAGCTCCAATTCAGATTGGATTAGGAGAAGTTTAACCGTAAGAAAGTTCCATAATCTGGTTATAACCACAGTAAAAGATCTACCTCAAATGCGTGCTCTTGCATAACGAGGTGTGCAAAGCAAATTCTGGCAGTTCGGATTTTAATGAACGTTTTTGTTGCTAGGGGCAGATTCGCTTCCTAATGTAGCTGGGGCAGTTGCCTCTCAGGGCCCTGAATGTTACTGTCTGGGCCTTGAATTCTATCCGTTTTGCTACTGTTAGCCAGTGAAGCTGTTTCATATGCGGAGAGATGTGATGTCTAAAAGGTACCTGTAAGAAGTTGGCCTGATATATGACGTTTCCAATTCTGGAACCACCTTGTATCAGTCCAAACAATCCCTTATGGTGTCTGGTTGTAAGTCAACCTTATTAGACAAGCTATCCTAGGGGTAGCATGGACTAAGCAGCCTTAAAGGCTTAACTCAAGAGGTCGTGTTAAGCGAGCTGTTTTACCAATCACAGTCCTGTAATATCAAATGAAAGGACACCACACAAGTATATATTATAAAAATATATGTATTTATTTCTAAAATAATCCCCAGTAATCTTTATGAGCAAAGGGGCACAAGCGTTAAATCAAAAGCACAGTATAACATACAAAGTTGCACAATTATGGATGAGGGCAGGTGGCCACTCAAACCATATATTAAAAAAGTGGTATAAGAGATACCAATCGAACAGTGGTTAGGCCTAGGGCCTAGGGAATCGCTGGGAGCAGTCGGGACTAGCAATGCTGAAGTCGGGAAAAGCCTGCGGGATTCGGGTGCAGCGCTTAAAGCGCGGCTTGCACCAATGCAATGTCAATGGTGCGTAAAAGTTACACAAATAGAGTTTAAGGATACTTCCGCTGAACCTAGAAGGACCAAACTTTAGACACAGACCCTAGAGGTGTGTACCAGTGTGGGAACACCGGCGTTGCAATGTTACCTCACCCACAGGAAGCGGATGCATAGGGTCGAAGTGGCGTCGGATTTTGTCACGCAGGTTCTTGGTGCTTGAAGCTGAAGATGCTGCAGGCGATGTGAAGGAGAAGTGTCCGGTGTGATCCAAGGGTGGATCAGAGTAGAAAAGTACCTGAAAGCAGAGGGGACAGAGTCTGGGTCACTCAGCAGTGACCAGGGTGGAACCAGGACGGAACCAGGCAATGTCGGGCGCAATCAGGTGGTTGTCGAGGAGCTTCTCTCCACTGTCACGTGGGCTCTGGGGCATCTGCGACGTCCAGGAGCAGGTCACGATCTGTCCCACGCCGACTCTCACCGTCGGCGCAGTCGGCTTCAAGAATGGAGCAAACAACACTTGGCAATAGCAATCCACGCAGGACCGGAAGATTGCTTCTCACTTGGACCAGGAGGGTCAGAGCGGGGGCTCTTTTTCAGAGGAGCTGGTGCAAGTCTGGAGCAACCAGAATCCCAAGTCGTTTTAGGTTTTCATCGGCACAGGGGCCACAAGCTAGCTGGCAAGTGACCGGGCCAACGCGTTGAGCCAAAGAAAGCAGAAGGGCCCCACGCAGCACTCGTTGAGTGTAGAGGGGTGAACTTCGGTGAAAGAGTGGCTCAGGGTTGGCGCTTCTCAAACCCCGGTGTACAGCTTCGAGGGTTACTCGTGGGCTGCACGGTCAGCGTCTCGTGGTCTTTTCAAGATGGCGTGCCCAACGCTTCCGGTCGCCTCCACGGGTCTCAGCAGGCAAGCTTGATCTCGTCGATCTCTGTCGCTCTAGTTCCGGCAGGAACTGCAACAAAGCAGATGTCGAGGTTCTGGATGGTGCCTGTTTGAACAGGATGGTCACTCCTTGACCACAAGGGAGATTCTTCAGTCTTCTACGTTGAGTAGGATGTCGAAGGGTCCAGAGTTTCGTTTCAAATGTTTCATCAGGATAATCTGAGTGCGTTGGCACTGCTCCCATTCTTATACCAATCTAGGGGGCTAGGTCCCCTCCTATGGGTGGGACCCAGGAAGGGGGTGGATACACCCCTTTCCTTTGATCCAGGGATTGGGGCTGGTGTGCCCCAGAACCGGTTTGGCCAGATTATGCAAGGGGCAGCCTTGTGCTCCCGAGGCAGTGTCTGGTTTCTTTCAAACCTCCCTGCTACAATCCACTATCTCCTGTCTGGGGTGGTATGACACCACCCTGTGACAGGAAACCCTTTGTCCAGGCCTCCTCTGCTGAGTTTTGGTTGGCAGCAGGAGGTCAGACTTGTGTCCGTGGCAGAAGCATCCATTTTGTGGATCTGAGGCTCTTTTAAAAATCAACCGCGTTTCAGTAAAGTAACATGTCTTCTCCCTCTAGAGGGGTGGAATGCTATCCCCGTCAACAGAACTGTCGAGGGGATAGTATTCCAAATCGTATGACACCTTACACGACATATTTTGATAAAGCCAAACCAAAGTTAACATATAACCGTGAGGATTATAATGCACTTAAGAGTATATGGTATGGCATTATCCCGGAACAGCTTAGGGAATTGGTCCCGACAGCTGCAGACAGGCTCAGCTCATGCTAGAGCACCATCTCACATAAAACCAAGCACTCTGCCTCCAGGATTGTTAGGGCCTGCCATAGGAGTGACTGATAGGTATATATGGGTCCAGTTAGGTTTAGATATAGGCATACTATATATAAGCAAGGGGTGATTACACCACCTTGCCCCAGATGAGTGATCAGCCAGTTGTGTCAATTTTAGATAGCCAGCCAGGGGTTGCAAAAGTTATGCTGCAGCCCCTGGTAGGCCTTGGATGCACCTATGCCCTGGGCACCTATAGTGCTCTGTACAGGGGCTGATAAGGTGACCCATGCCAATCTAGTTATGCACTTAGGGTACATGGAATCCATTTTACAGAGAGAGCAGATAGCCTGGGGCCCAATTAGCAGGGAACCAGGCAAAAAGAGTCGAAAACCAGCTAAACACAAGGCAAAAAATCTGGGGTAACCATAGTCAGGTAGCCACCTTCCTACAGTACCCTTCTGATCAGTCTAGCAGCCGCATTTTGTACCATCTGCAATCTCCTGATCAGATATGCAGGCAGCCCCGGGTAGAGGTGATAGAAGATCCGAATCCAATAGTAATGTGAAGAGCAGGTTTATTAGATGCAACCATCAACAGGAAACCAGTTCAACTGAATCCTTGTTCATTGGAATGCTCCACCACAGCTCCTGATGCCATGCACTCCATGTTCCATAGAAATACATCTAATCAGAACACATCCCCCTTACACAGTAATTAGCAAAACAAAAATTAAACTTCTTACATGTTACAATAACAAAAGAAAAAATAAACAAAGAAGAAAAGACTATACACATCAATACATGACATAGTCTTTGAACTTCCTGGGAAGTTGTTGGCACCTCCCACCTGCAATTCTTGTGTCCAAGCTCAAGTTAGGAGATCTATTTGCAGTATCATTTTTGGTGTCTGTGAACTTAGACATGTTCCAAGTACAACCATTATCTAAGGTAACAACATTTTCCCAGATGTCAACAATGATGAAAGGACCACTAAAATTGGAGACACCTTTGTGACCCAATCTAGGTTTTTTCACCAACACTTGATCACCTACGTTCCATTTCCTTACTTTCACAGCCATTTTTTTTTATCATACCTTTGTTTGTACTTATTTTGATATTTAGACAACACATCCCTCTGTTTTTTAACCATGCTATCGTCTCTATCTTTTACTGGAAGCCAAGCAGGATTAAGTTTCGAATTCGCCACTCTTCCCCTAAGAGCTTCAAAAGGAGACTTTTGCATGATAGAACTCGGAACAGTGCGATGTGCCCACCATGTTTCTCTCAACACATTGCTAAACTAAGTTCTAGCCTCCAATGCTTGTTGAGCACAACTCTTCACGACTCTATTCATCCTTTCTGTAAGACCATTGGCCTGTGGTGAATATAAAGCCGTCTTCTGATGAACAATTCCAAGGTCTTTAAGGAATATATCCATCACATTAGAGGTAAATTGCACCCCATTACCCGTGACTAAATACTTAGGAATGCCTTCTGACACAAACACATCTTTCAAAAACTCTATTACGGTCTTTGAGTTGACCACACCCAAACACTTCGAGACAACCCATTTTGAAGTATAATCTACTAAGAGTGACACAAATCTTTCATGAGAAGGCATCAATTCAAATGGTTTTAAACAAAAGAGTGTAAATCAATTCATGTGTAGAAGCACAAAAGGGGAGAGGACGGATGAAACAGATCTATTAGATTTGTACAGAAAGCCCTCACTCACCATCCTGGATGGTGACATGCTTCATCATCTGGCCCACCGGGAGAAGCCGAATGCCTCCCCAGTGTGCTTCAACGCCAGATTTACTGCGGAGCTGGTTTTTGTGAGGAACGTGTAGGTGTGAAAGGTTAAAAATGTACAGATTATGTCTCACATACTTTTTTTGTTGTTCTGTGGCCAATCTGGCATAATAAAAGTGATGTGTTTGGAAACTAACAAGTTAATCGTTTGGTTATTTCCACTTAAAGTGGGGTCAACATGTTTCTGCCCGTTTATGTGTGATTTACTGGGCATTCGTCAGGACCATGGGGAGTGTACCTCGGCGGTATGGGCACGCTAAGGCCCACCCTTACCAAAGGGCGTGAAAGTTAAAAATTAGTGAAAAAAGGGTGCGAGGAAAAACCAACCAACAGGTTTGGGGGGGTAAGCGCCCTCAAAAATAAGAGGAACCTGTATAGTCTAAGGAAAAAGGGACATGCAGACATATAAAGAAGACAATACACATAATTAGTCTTAGATTTGTTGTGCTGATCAAATGTGAACATGTAGTTGGTAATGGCTCCCTGTACCCCTAATTCATTTTCAAACATAACCAATATATGGCTTGATCAATGGAGCCTTCGCGATTTGACTAAACCACATTACATATACTTTATACACTGTGGCCCCACCCGGTTGAGCACCATGACTATTTATAAACATTCATATTGCTTCATTTAGGGAGTATTATCAAATGACTGACTTCACCGTGTATAATTTATGCACTGTATGATTATTTACCACCTCTGATGACACTAGGTGTTTACTTCCTCAACCGTGTTGTCATTTTTATGCATCAATAAAGTTTCAAACAATTCAAAACCAGTTCCAGAGCAATAGTGCCCACAATTCTGTCACGAACACATTTGCCTCCTCAGCCGTTTCTTGCCCGTTCTTAATTACCCTAAGGTGATCCTTTTAATTTTTCATAAGGGGATCCTTTTTTATCTGTAAAATTATTTTTTTTTCTCACCCTTAGCACAATTCGTGCCGAAATGAAATATAAGACCCCTCTTTCCCAGGGTGACATTTCTAAATACTCAGGGTCAGCGTTTCAGTCCGATGTCATACTTTGACGCGGCCCGATTGGCTACACACTCGCAAGCCCACGCAGGCCACACACCGGAGACCGCTTCCGGGTTTAACCACCTCGTAGTGACTACTTTAACGAAGACGTCTGAACCGACCATTATCCACGAGGTCCGGTCAGAGGCTACGCGCAGGTATCGAGCGGGTGCCAGGTGTTGCGGGCGTGGGTTCCTTCCCCGCAAAATATAGCTAAGTACTTTCGCAACGATTCGAATGATTTCTATGCCTTTTTCTTAACATTGCCTCTATTCCCTTCCCTCGTACAGGGTGTGCCATTGTCACCTCCACCCCCCCTCCCGTGACCTATGGGGTGTGGATCTTTTACGTTACGAGTGAGAGTTTACCTTTGTCATAATGCTTACGATATGTGCCGGGTCTTGGTAATGTCACCACGATTCACCGGGCTTGCCTAAATCGGCCCATTGATCTGTACCCAACACGAATACCGGTATAACGCCAGAATCGGGGTACAGGTGCCTATATATTATATAATATATTATTTGCATGCATCGCCACTGGTACCTTGCTACAAGGCCAGTGCATCCTTCACAGTATAAAATTCCATTACAGTTATGATTGGGCAGCCACTCTTTGAGTGGTAACCCAGAAGCACATCCCGTAGAGCATGGTTTTATCTGATCAAACCAGCACTACAAATCTAAGACTAATTATGTGTTTTGTCTTCTTCATAGGTCTGTATGTACCTTTTTCCTCAGACTATACAGGTTCCTCTTATTTTTGAGGACGCTTACCCCACAAAACCTGTTGGTTTGTTTTTCCTCGCACCCTTTTTTCACTAATTTTTAACTTTCACGCCCTCTGGTAAGGGTGGGCCTTAGCGCGCCCATACCGCCGAGGTACACTCCCCATGGTCCTGACGAATGCCCAGTAAATCACACATAAACGGGCAGAAACATGTTGACCCCACTTTAAGTGGAAATAACCAAACAATTAACTTGATAGTTTCCAAACACATCGCTTTTATTACGTCAGATTGGCCACAGAATAAACATTTTTTATGTGGGACACAATTTGTACATTTTTAACCTTTCACACCTACACGTTCCTCACAAAAACCAGCTCTGCAGTAAATATGGCGTTAAAGCACACCGGGGAGGCATTCGGCTTCTCCCAGTGGGCCCGATGATGAAGCATGTCACCATCCGGGATGGTCAGTGAGGGCTTTCTATACAAATCTAATAGATCCGTTTCATCCATCCTCTCCCCTTTTGTGCTTCTACACATGCATTGATTTACACCCTTTTGCTGTTTAAAATCGGTTCCCGGGGGGACTGAGAATGTACTTATACTTCCCTTCCTCTCCCGTTGTTAATCAATTCAAATGGGCCAGCTATATCTAAACCGACTTTGGTCCAAACTGCAACAGGGACTTCTACAGGTGAAAGAGGGGAATTATTGGTGGTGCGAGATTTATCATTAGCAGAACAAAGATGACAGTCCTGGATTACAGAATCTACCATTCGGTCCATGCCAGGCCACCAATACTTTTCCCTGACACGTGCTTTGGTGAGACTTCTGCCCAAATGCCCTTCATGAGCCAAGTTGACTATCCTACTTCTTAAATCACACGGTGGAACTACTCTGTCACCCCTCATCAAGTTATCGTGCCAAAAAGTAAGATCATCCCTCACCTTCCAGTAAGATTTTAAATCACAATCAAGATTCTTATAATCAGGCCAACCCTTGGAGATAATAGTTTTGAGCAAAGCAAAATTGTTGTTGTTCTTGACACACGACAACCATTCTTCTCTAGATACTGATGGCTCAACTATCCAATTCATACTTTCCACCATTTTCAAATCATGCTCAGAATCAATGGGCAAACGCGATAAACAATCTGCAGGTTTATTATTTTGACCTTGGATGTACTGCACAGAAAAGTTAAATTCTTGCAAACCCTCACTCCATCTCTTTAATCTGGGAGTTATGTGATCATTGTGATGACAAGAGAAAATTTGTACAAGTGGTCGATGGTCTGATTTCACAACAAATGGAATCCCCCACAATAAAATTTAAAGTGGTGAATCGCCCAAAACACAGCCAGAGCTTCTCTCTCAATGCAAGAATAATTTATTTCTGCTTCTCTAAGACCTCTTGAAGCAAAAGCTACAACAGTTTCTTCACCATTGACCACTTGAGGGAGAATAGCCCCAAGACCTTTAAGGCTGGCATCAGTTGTCAAAATAGTCCTCAACTTTGAATCAAAGTGACCTAGAGTTGGCATTTTTCCAATTTCCATTTTGATAGTCTTAAAAGCTTCCTCACAATCATTCGACCATATAAAACGTACACCTTTTTTTGAAAGAGCTAAAAGAGTAAAATTCTGCCACTCCCAAAAATGACTTAACTTGTTCTTTATCCTCTGGCGCCGGAGCTTTCACAATGCTATCTGCAAGTTCAATCTTAGGCTGTATTCCAATTCCGGAGATCACATGACCAAGATACGTAACTGACTCAAATCCAATCCTACATTTTTCTTCTTTTACAGTGAGACCACTTTCTCCCAATTCATTCAACACAGCTCTCAACATATTCTCATGCTCAAATTTACCTTTAGTAAACACAATAGAGACCGCTCCCAGCTAGAGACCAAATTGAAATAGAGTGAAGTGCCTAGTGGTAGTGAGGCATCTCACAAAAAGTGATAGACTGGCATCACACACCACCAGGTGTCATGCTTCATCATCTTGTAAATCACAAACAAGAACCCAGGAGGTCTATAAGCCATACACTATACTGGCCATGCTGACAGAATCTACTACTATGTCAGTTAGTGCTGCAGTCACCATAAAATAACTACTAAAGGTCAAACAAAGAATAACAGAGGAGACATGTGTGGGAAGTGGGAAAAGTAATATCTTGAAAAATGTCTAGAACAACGATCACAGACTGGTCAACCAAATCCAGTGCATGAACTTTGTGGATAACCATCAAACAAACCAAGTGATCCGTCCTATCATTTGGCCGTCCACACCATGGCCTGGCGGGTCCCTAGATCATCTAGACCCCACGCCACACAGTAGATCGTGAATACTGGGTGCGGTCCACAGTGGAATGAACCTAAAATTGTTGGCCAGTTTATGATGGTTGGTGAAAAGTGATAAAGATACAGTGCAACATACAGAAAAAGTGGTGAATATAAAATAGGGTGATGTGTCTAAGCAACTCTTTAATCAGAACATGGCACATCCCCTAATTAAAAAACAGGAACAGCGCAAAAGACAGTATAAAACAAATGACTGTCAAAAATAGGGCCAACATGTTTCTGCCTACCGGGCAAGACGTCCCTTGGCTTTCATCAGGGCCACTGTTCTTACAATAGTTGCTACTGTAGTATGTGTGTGGATACCAATAAAACACCCAGCTAATCGGTGAAAAGAATATAAACAAAACCTGTAGGAACGATACAACCTGTACCTACATTCAAGTACTGATCCTCCTTGTCACTGGATATTCAACATGATCTGGAAAAACGTGTGTACATCACTATACTACTATTATAAAAAGAGAACTGTGCCCTTTGAGCCAGGTAAACTCGAAAAGTACACCACCAATCAAAACACCCAAGACCTCATTGAAAACCTCAGGGCAAGCAGAAGGACATAGGCTATTAAAAATAAAAAATATACGTGGTTTAAAAAATTTCAAAATCAAAATAAAGTAGTCCCTTGCAAGTAGCGCCGGCCGCGACGTCTGCGTGATGACATCATTTGCGTTTTCGCTCCCTGGCAACACTTCCGGAAATGGCGCCGAAGATCGCGACCTGCTGGGAGGACTGCCGCGGCCCTGCTTACTGATGGGCAAAGTGGTGGCCTGTGCGGGCGGGGCGCATGGAGGGTGGCGGCCTGTGCGGGTGGGGCGCCTGGAGAGTGGCAGCCTGTGCGGGTGGGGTGCCTGGAGAGTGGCGGCTTGTGCGGGCGGGGCGCCTGGAGCGGGACCGGCGGCTAAGGTAAGGATCAGGCTCTCCGGGACACGGGCGGGAGGGGGCCGGGACGGGAGGGGGCCGGGATGGGCCGGTGCGGGAGGGGGCCGGGGGCAGAAGTGCAAGCAAGCCTCAAATGCTGGCCCCAGCCCCTTTCTGCCCCAGGCAACGCTGGGGCAGGCTGCTAGATAATTTATAAAAACCTTTTTTGCATAATTCCAACAACGACACATGCTCTTATTCTTATCTAGTACCAATAATAACATGAATAAACTTTATTGCTCACCCGGAATGACAGGGGACTGGACCTCACCTCACCTGGACCGCACTTTAAACACGTATTCCTCAAAGACGCACATTGGAGGTGGTTGAACAAATCCTTCTTGACCAGGAATGGAACTTCGTAACACCCCAACATTTTGTGATGGAGTGCGCAGAAATAGCACTTACAGAGAACTATTTCGAATTTGAGGACGTTAAATACCACCAGATACAAGGCACGTCGATGGGGAGCACTTTTGCTCCCAGTCTGGTGTGCCTCTACGTCCATCAATTCGAGGTAGACAATATCTTCACAGATAACAACCCATTTTCCACGAAACTAAAAACATGGAAAAGATTCATAGACGATGTTCTCATAGTATGGAATGGCACAACTTCGGAAACACTCCTGTTTGTAGAGTGGGTCAATAATATTGATCCTCATCTAAAATTTACACACAAAATAGAAGAAAACCATGCAATTTGCCTGGATTTAGACATTACCCTACCCCGGAAGGGATACGGACTAAAGTTCACAATACACCTACAGACAAGAATAGTCTGCCACTATTTGAAAGCTATCACCCTAAGTCCCTGATACAAAACCTACCTGTAGGCCAATTCTTGAGAATACGAAGAAATTGCTCGGAACTGACAGACTACAATACGCAAGCAATGGATCTGGAGAAGAAATTTTGGCGAGACACTACCTAAAAAAATTAATCTCCAAAGCAAAGAAACGAGCTAAGAACAATCATCGTGAAGCTCTCTTGGAAACTACACAGAAAGAGAAAGCGGACAGACTTGTGTGTGTGACAACATTCACTACGGCCTCAAATAGAATTCAAAATATCATCAGTAAGAAATGGCACATCTTAAACACAAGCCAGAAGGAATGGGCGCAACCACTCTTTGCTTTCAAAAGGAGTCGCAATATAAAGGATGAACTAGTGCATACTAAAAATATAACCAAAGAAAGAGAAAGCCAACTAACACTCTGTGGCAACCAACGACCTGTGGGTCACTACCCATGTGGTAACTGCGTTGCATGCCAATTCACCAACCCGACGAAAGAAGTGGACATAGGCACCAGCCGACCGTGGGTGCTGAACAATTTCAGTAACTGCAACACTGACAATGTGATTTACTTGTTAACTTGTCCATGCAAGAAGATGTACATTGGCATGACCACGCGGAAAGTAAGGCTTCGCATCAATGAACACCACAGCACCTTCAGGTGCAAAAAAGATAACACCAAGCTAATCAAACACTTCCTTGAGATGAAACACACAGAATATGATCTGAAATTGACATTCCTGGAAGTGCTACAGAGAAGAGAAACAAATCTGGCCCATGCCCTGCATGTCAGAGAACAACGAATTTATCTTTATTTTTTCACCCGTTATCACCTACTTTCATTTGGCAGGCCCACTAATACACAGGGGCCTACGTCTAACATGTTAAGTGAAGTTCAATAGTCCCGTTAATAATGATAATAACATATACACTTGAGCACAACCCTTACCCCATTTGAACAGGACTATGTGCAGTATATATTAGCTACCGTAAAGCACCAATCGATCATCAGTGTTTATAAATAGAATGCGTGAGGTGGTGAATGTATGTTACACGCCCCTCTGTCTCCTGTAGCCAATAACATTTAGGCTACCGTAAAACGCCAACCGATCATCAGAGTTGATAAATAGAACACGGGAGTTGACGAAGGTATGGTACACGTCCCGCTGTCTCCTTTAGCCAATAACATTTAGGCAACCGCATCTCCTGGTTACCGCGGTTACATCATTAACACAACACACTGCACACACGTGATAGACAAGGTGGTTACTTCAGGCCAATCACGCCAGGTTTTTGCAGAATCAGGCACGCCAGGCGTACAACCACGGGACACCGGACGCCGTTGTGTGATATCTTTGTGCGACGGAGCGTCACCTTCAGCAGGGGTTTGCATACGTTCCTGAGCAGGCATGTGCACGGATTAGATAGGTTCCGGAGAGGGCCTGTGTACGGACACGGGAAACCAGGCGTCATCCGTGCGCGCGCACTCAGCCGCAGCCTTTTAGTGATCAACTGCAGCCCTTTAACGATCCCGCTGAAATTTGGGGCAGGACTATAAAACCGCCTACCGCTGAGCCATTGTATCGTCGGGGAAATGGAGAGGCGCATACTTTAGGTGCCCAGACGGAAACTATCCCTCTAATTGGGGAGTCTTGAAACACTGCTCCTTAAGGGCTCACAAGTCTAAACCGGTAATTATTACCATCTAGATATTTTAAACTCTGCATATACTATACCTCGTCTTCTCTCTCTAACATAGTGTGACCACGGGGATCTTCCGAAAACTCCCCCCTCCCATGGGCAAGTTGTCCATCTTGAAGGGTAAGACATTCAATCCAGAAATCTCTCCGGTTTTCAGCACTATCACTGATAACTGGTTTTTATCATTGAATTCCACAATTAGAAATGTGGATTACAAAATTCTCAGACCGAATATATTAATCACAAGTTGTTAGTAAAATGCACTTTTCTCTTGTATATATTGCTACAGGTCCATGGACCCAGCCAGTGGAGTGCGATTAGCGATCACGCCCACACAGTGGTTCTGCCAATAATGTTTGGTAAGATCGGTTGATCTGGTTCTGACGAAAGCCATGTACCCACAGGGACAACTGGCAGAAACATGTGGACCTTTTTCTTAAAAATAAATTCACAGCGGTGACGGGATGATAGGATCCTCATTCACCGCACTATTCCATTTTTAACTCCACACAGTCTCCCTTTTGAATAAAGGATTTATGGGTGCACTGTGATGGCTTTTTAACATTCCCTTCTGGGCCCCTACTCACTTAGAAGTGCATCCCTGTCTCCAGGTGCATGCCCGCCCTCCACCAAACACGGTTTTTGAAGGGCGAGGACTGGCAGATGGTGAAGCATGACACCTGGTGGTGTGTGATGCCAGTCTATCACTTTTTGTGAGATGCCTCACTACCACTAGGCACCTCACTCTATTTCAATTTGTTCTCTAGCTGGGAGCGGTCTCTATTGTGTTTACTATAGTTGATTGGAGGCTGACCGTCTACCAGTACCCTACTGCCACTTGTTCCCTCCTCGGGCTACTGCCTGGGAAATTTTGTGTTCTCTCAAATTTATCTTTCCCATAAATCAAGATGTCATCTTGAAAAAACATCACATTCTGTAGGTCACCAAGGATCATCTTCATCTCCCTCTGGAAACAAGCTGGCGCTGAGGCCAGCCCAAAAGCCATTCTCAAAAACCGATATGCTCCTATAGGAGTAACAAAAGATGTTAAGGGCCTTGAGTCTTTGTGAAGCATAATCTGGTGATATGCCGATGAAAGATCTAGCAGACTAAAAATCTTGGCACCTTTCAAAACACTAATAGATTCAGAAATGTTAGGAAGTGGCTGTCGATCTACCCAGATCCATTCATTCAAACCGCGCAAGTCCACACACATTCTTACAGACTTCCCTCCATCCTTGGGTGCCAAAACCACCGGAGCCAACCACTCAGAGGATTCGATCTCCTCAATCACACCCAAGTTCAATAATCTTTCAATCTCCAGTTTCAACGGTCCGAGCATCATGTTTGGCACTCTACGTACTTTGTGAACACAAGGTCTTGCTGATTTTTTAAGAATAATTCAGTGTTCAAACCCCTTCAAGCAACCAAGTGTATCTGAAAATACATTAGAATAATCTTCAACATATTTGTTGTAGTCACACACGGTATCAATTGTCGGGGAATGAGTGTCACCAACTAATTCTTCCATTAACAACACTTGATTTCGAGGGTCCTTAGGACCTGGGTTAAGAACTATCTCCAAATCATGTTGGTGTCTCCACCTAAGCAGGTTATCTCCTCTCACCGCTATATACACCTTCCCAGTCGTTTCCTTCCCTTTGAATGTGATCTTTGCTACCACGTATCTAAGAATGTCAATTTTTGACCCTCCATAACTCAAAGGAGCAATGTCTGGAGGTGAAAGTGATACATTTTCTAATCCTAAAACTTCATCCCAAATTTTATTCCCAATCAGGGTAAATGGAGACCCAGAATCCGCCATTAGTTTAAAAACATTATCTACACCAATATCACAAAATGGCATACTGATTTGTTCTGAATCAATAACAACTTCACTCCCTTTTACATTTGACACTATCACAGTGTGAATGACATCAGAACTTTCATCACTCACATTTCTCTACCTAGATGACTTACAGACACTAGTGTAGTGTCCCTTGACACCACAATTGTTACATATACTATCCCATCCTCGTCGCCAGTGATAAAAGATCCAAATCCAATAGTAATGTGAAGAGCAGGTTTATTAGATGCAACCATCAACAGGGAAGCAGTTCAACTGAATCCTTGTTCATTGGAATGCTCCACCACAGCTTGTGATGTGATGCACTCCGTGTTCCATAGAAATACATCTAATCATAACAAGAGGCTATTCGCATAATCCAGCCCTGATGTCCCTGAGGCATGAACAATGATTCTGCAACAACTCTCAGTAGCTAAGTGAAAAACTTTTCTCAGGCTTCTCAGTATACGGAAGCACAAGGATGCAATATGCCGTACTTGGGTTGTGAACGTCAAGTTGGTTTCCCATTTCACACCTAGGCCTTTTGCAGTGGTTGAAGGTCGGGGTGGGGGGAGAGTCAACAGCCTGGCCGACGGGATAACTGTCTTGACAACAAACAGGACCGCAGTTTTCACTTCAAATGTGATGCTGCCTTTGGGAGGGAAGTAGCGCTAACAACTCTGAGCAGGATACCTTTTGTTCCATAGACAAAGTGGAGACAGGGCCAAGGACGGGAAATTCGCCTCGAAAACGGTTCATCCTTGGGCGTTTAGCTCTTTGGTAGCCACACCCCTAAGGTGGGCTAACAAGCTTCTTACGACCAAGGAAGGGTCATGCCATCTAGAAAGGGACAAGAATGTGGCACCCTAGGATATCCAGATGCCATACATCACTGGAACTACATCATTAGGCAGGAGAGGACCTAGTAGCCCATTGGCAACACCTAGCACTCTGACCCTTAGGTAACGCTGGAATTAAAAAGAGGACCGAAGAAGGACTGTTGTGCTGCCCTTAGCCCAAGCAAAGAGGCTGCACCGTATAGAGGACAGCACCAGCTGCACTTTTGGGCTAGTGAGATTGGGACTGCTCTTACGGCTCCTGACCCAGGAAAGAGTTGGTTTTCCACCTTCACCCACAGCAATGACCCCCTAGGATCAGTCGGCTGATCCCCTGGAACCAGCTCCAGGGACACAAGAGCTAAAGTAGCTCAAACCGGCAAAGTGGTAGCTGCCCCTGACAATTTACAGCTGGCAGACACCGAGCTTGGAAGTTGATAAATCCAAGATAGCCAAAATCAGCACCTGGACCCGAGAGTGCTGTCCAAGACCCGATCTGTCACACCCAAGGGGAGCTAGCCCCCAGTGAAGGACTTGGCTCCAACCGCGATGCAGACTGACCAGTAGCCCAGCATTGCCTGGCCTGCTACTGCAACGTAGAGGACTTTGTGGGGCCCTGATCTTTGTGGCCAGATTAGTCAGCTATCGACCAAAGATCCACTGCAAACACACCATCGTTGACTACACCACAACCAAAGCATCCTTTGAGCATTATTTTGTCTGCAACCCTCAGCATCAGTACCACTCAGTTAAAGTCTACGGCAGTTGTCTTGTAAAGTTGGGATCGTGCTCCAAAAACGCTCTGGTGGCCAGGTAACTACCCAAAGTCTCCTCTCTGGCCCCTAGATCTCTGTCCTACCAGATTTGGTCACCCAACCTGGGCCAGAGTAGTCAAACTAACTGTTCCAAACTTTCAAAGGTTTACCATTTTTTGTTTTTGTTGACCAATGCTTGTTTGCGTTGGAATTTAAAAGTTTTAATATCATCTAAAATCAGTATTGCTTGACCCCTTCGGTGGATTTTGCTCATCAAGTTCTCTAAAATTCATTAAATATACTCTATTTTTATGAATTGGTATCCTCTTTCTTTCGTGTGTTGTGACTTTCTTATTTCACGGTTTGGTGCTGTTAAATGCTTTACACCTAATTCCTTTGCTAAGCCTTACTGTTCACAGCCACAGCTACCAAGGGTTGAGCTTGAGGTTAAGTAAACACACTTGACTGGACCCAAGACAGTATTTGGGAGTGTACAGCACGATAAGGCTCTCCAGCCCAATCATATAGTACACCCAAAGCCTAAAACCCAGGACACCCACGAAAAGTACAATAGTCAGCTGCTGCCAGCACGGCACTGGGTGCTAGCTGGGGAGCAGGAAGTAGTCAGGGGCCTTGGGGATATTGATAAGGTGAAAAATCTGTGATTAACAAAAGGCAGAATGTTTCCCTCTGTCTCTGTGCTAAAAACTACTTTGGGATTTAAACCCTTGGTATTGTCAATTGTTTATTCTAAAATCATATTAACCCGTTTACCGCGGCAGACATTCTGCTGCGGGCGTTCCATGCAGTGGGCGGGGCTGCGTCGGCCGTTGGTCGTGCACAGCACCCCAGATGTAGTGCTGGCCGAGGCGAGCATGCAACATGTTAAAATTCCCTCCTCTAAAATTACAACACCAATTGCAGTATTTGGGAATTGTGACTATTATTGATGCATCCATAGCATGACATTGGATACTTTCTCTCAAAAGTAGAACTTTCACTTTTATCAGTACTATCCTTTTACTGATGGCATGATCTTCAGTACACCGTAGGGACCTAGGGCATGATTTAGAGTTGGCGGGAAAGTGTACTGTGTAGCTAAAGCTAAAAAGTTACCTGCGTACCAAATCCTCCACCCACCAGCCTCCTTTAGAGTCATGAGCATCTTACGTATTTCATCGATGGAGCCCCCATTGCCTCTATCAATGGAATACTTTCTCCGATGGGTGACGGAGAAGAGGCAGTGGGAGGAAGGACATTACACAGTCCGCCCTGTTTAGGGTGCATGGTGTAATGCCTGTTTCGTTCCTGTCTATCACCATCAGGAAAAACATGGCTATCTGGGACAGGGAAGAAACCATGATGATCCCACACTCCAAGGCCTTTCGTTTTAATGTTTCAAAAACTAACTTCCACTTTAGTAATTTATTTTTTAAACAAAAAAACTTTAGAAACGTTTGACAGCTGGCCAACCGACAAGGTTGACGGTACCATCCATTAAACGTTTTCTGCATTGGCAAGAACTAACATGACGGTGGTTCCTGTCAATGTAGAGAGATGTCCACTGAGCCCTCAGAGAACTCTAAGTTTGGTGGTCCTTTGACATTCCTGCAGAGTGAACTCAGTCTGTCTACGTCTACATCAAGCCCCTAACTCGGCACTGAGGAAGGGGCCCACACAATTTATCCTCATCAAGATTTGATCCCTAAGACTCTCAATCAATATTCTCAATGTCTGCCATGCTTCGCCAATTTTCTGCTTTCTAGATTAAAAGCATCCCATGACTTTATTTATTCTTTGACCATACTTGGTTGATACAAGTTGATTGATAATATTCAAGTTATAGACTTTTTTTGCGAAGCAGGTAATAATTTGAGCTTAGTCTGTCGCTAGCTAAGTAGTTTTTCCAGTACAAACATCTACCTTTTGAACACTTTTCGCCCTCCAAATCTCACATAGTCCACAATATTTCATACTACGTATTCTATAGGATTGGTTGTTCTCCAAGATGGTGAGAAAAGAATGGGGGTATAAGGATACTTTATATGTTTCTGCAATTGAAAATTCTAAACTGAAATAAGAAAGTAGTCACCACTGTCGTTTGGAGTTCGAGAAGGTAACAACTTGTCAAAGTAATCACTGTTGCATTAATATGCTAAACACAACAAGCTAAAGGAATAAAGGTAGTTACTGCGGTCTTTGGGTGCTTGCTTAAAAAGTACATCTTCTTGCAAAGTTCTGAATCGTTTTGGTACTATAGGTGCAATACCAATGCTGGTGCCCGAAGCGAACCATAAGTGCACCAGAGGAAACCAGAAGTAGTTTATCACAAGTAATAAATTCCCCACTGCTGTATTTGAAATTATACAGCATGTTACTGGTTAGAGTAAATCTAAAGCAAAATGTTGCCAGTTAGACTAAATCTAAAGCTAAATGTTACTGGTAAGACTAAGGGCCATGCACCCCACCACCGAACCAATGCCCGCCACCACCACCCTCTGCAACTGGACCCCGATCAGCAGCGAAGACACCACCCGCACAATGAACTCCATCCACTCCAGATCACCAACCGGCCCGTGCCCACACCATGTCTTCAACAAAGCCGACGCCACCATTGCACCCCATCTCTGAGACACCATCAACTCCTCCTTCCACACCGCCACCTTCCCGGAGAGCTGGAAGCACGCCGAGCTGACCGCCCTCCTGAAGAAACCAACGGCGGACCCCACCGACCTCAAGAACTACCGTCCCATCTCGCTCCTTCCTTTTCCGGCCAAAGTCATTGAGAAGACTGTCAACAAACAGCTGGCCGCCTTCCTCGAGACGAACGGATCCCTCGACCCCTCGCAGTCCGGGTTTCGAGCCAATCACAGCACCGAGACCGCCCTGATCGCAGCCACCGACGACATCAGAACCCTGATCGACAACGGAGAAACAACGGCCCTCATCCTCCTGGACCTCTCCGCGGCATTCGACACTGTCTGCCACCGAGCCCTAGTGAAGCGCCTCAGCAACATCGGAATTCGAGAAAAAGCACTGGAATGGATCATCTCGTTCCTCACCGGAAGAACCCAGAGAGTCCGCCTCCCTCCGTTCAGATCCGAGGCCACCGAAGTCATCTGCAGCGTACCACAAGGATCTTCACTCAGCCCAACCCTCTTCAACGTCTACATGAGCCCCCTCGCAGCCATCGCACGCCAGCACAACCTCAACATCATCTCCTACGCCGACGACACCCAGCTCATCCTCTCCCTCACCAGCGACCCCACCACCACCAGAGCCAACCTACACGAAGGGATGAAAAACGTCGCCGACTGGATGTGGAACAGCCGCCTTAAACTGAACTCGGACAAGACGGAAGTCCTCATCCTGGGATCATCACCCTCCGCCTGGGACGACTCCTGGTGGCCCCCGGCACTGGGCACCGCTCCCAAACCGACGGACCACGCACGCAACCTAGGCTTCATCCTGGACTCCTCCCTGTCAATGACCAGGCAAGTCAACGCCGTCTCATCCTCGTGCTTCAACACCCTGCGCATGCTCCGCAAGATCTTCAGATGGATCCCCACGGAAACCAGGAAGACCGTCACCCAGGCACTCGTCACCAGCCGACTTGACTACGGGAACACCCTCTACACCAGAACCACAGCGAAACTTCAAAAAAGACTCCAACGCATCCAGAACGCCTCCGCCCGACTCATCCACGACATCCCCCGACACAGCCACATCACCGGACACCTGAGAGATCTGCACTGGCTCCCTGTCAGCAAGAGAATCACGTTCAGACTCCTCACCCACGCACACAAGGCTCTCCACGACCTGGGCCCCAAGTACCTCAACGACCGCATGACCTTCTACACGCCCACCCGCCAGCTACGATCGACCGGCCACGCACTCGCCACCGTACCACGCATCCGCAGAGCCCCCGCCGGAGGAAGATCCTTCTCCTACATGGCAGCCAAGACGTGAAACTCCCTTCCCACCCACCTCCGGCGAATCCAAGACCATCTCGCCTTCAGGAAGCAGCTCAGGACCTGGCTGTTCGAGCAGTAAATTTCCCCTCCCCCAGCGCCTTGAGACCCTCCCAAGTGAGTAGCGCGCTCTATAAATGACGTAATTGATTGATTGATTGATAGATGTACGACATGATTTTGATTGCGCAAACGGGTTTGCGAACCCGTTTGCGCATGCAAAATCACTGTTGGCCATGTACAATTCCTAAATAGCGAGTCGAATTCATTTGTGACTCGCTATTTAGGAATTGCGAGTCGCAATTAGGAAGGGGCGTTCCCTTCCTAATTGGGTCCACAATGCTATGTGTGAATGTTTTGTGACCACAATTGCAGTCGAAAAACACTCGCAAATTACCACCCGCTTGAAGAGGGTGGTAATGCAGTCACAATTTGGAAGGGGTCCCAGGTACCACTGTCTTCCCTTAAAATTTTAAATGAAAACGTTAATTTTTTTTTTAAACTTAACCAGTTTTCCTTTAAGGAAAACGGCTGCATTTTTTGTATAAAAAAAAAGCTACTCTATTTAAAAGCAGTCGAAGACATGTGGTCTGCTGAGCCCAGAAGGCCACCATCCCTGGGAGGCCTGGCATTCCCAATCGGCTCGCAAATTGCGAGAGGTTAATTAATAATAATGAGCCTCGCAATTTGCTACCCCATTGGGAATCGCAAAACAGTGTAATAACACTGCTGTACATTTCATTTCATGACTATCAATAAGCCGCAAATAGTGAGGCGCTAAAAGAAAGGGTCGTACATCTAGCACTAAATATAAAGCTAAATGTTGACGGTTAGAATAAATCTAAGGCTAAATGTTACTGGTTAGGCTAAATCCTGATGCATTTAAATATCCTTCATCACAGCATCATATTACATTTTGAGATGAAACTGAGTTTGCAGGAAGATGCCGCCCTTAATCCTTAGCCGTGAGCTGGCACGGATGTAAAGAAGCTCAAACATGAGGTATAGTTCTCAAAGAAACCGCCTCTATCGAGCTTTAATGAGAATATATTTTTCCCTGATTTTATCTTGCAAATGTACAGTACTATAGGAGGATACTCCGCAGTCAGGTATTTGGGATTAATCTGTAATCTTGAGTTTAGGTTACTGGTTAGACATTTGGTGTGTTTGACATTGATGGTCTGCAGTAGCTGAAGATGCCGGCTGCTGAAGACATAGGTGGACTGCTGAAGCCACCAGTGCATCTGCATCTCCTGCTCCAGCCCCATAAGTTAGACTGTCAGCAAGGGGTCTGCTGGCAGAGACCGTGCACGTGAGTGAGCGTCTGAGATGACAGTGTGCATGCGTGTGCTGGGATGGACACACAGAGGACAAACAAACATAGCACCAGTGCACAATTTGTAAAAAAAAAAAAAAAATAAGGTTATGTGCTGGGGCCCAAAGAATTTCACGTGAGGCTAGTGCAGCTTGCACAACCCGGCGCTCCAGCTAGCGCCTCTTAATGCCAGTGCAAAAAAATGGGCTGGCCGAGAAAATTTTATTGCAATTGTAATACTTTTTAAATACTTGGCTAATATGCTCTACTCAAAAATCGACACACAGTGACACCATCTGGTGGACTGTCAGAAATATGTGCAGGTGCAGTTGCTGAGCAGTGGCAAACACTGGCATAAATTAAGCACTGGAGAGCGCAGTGTGAAAAAAGTGAATGTTATAAAATGGTGGCTTCAACAGCCACCATAAAGAGGACGGCTGTTTGGTGCCAACTAGGATTTCCTTATTCCGACAGGTGAAGTGTGCCACCAATAACACCAGCCTTGCTGCTCACCTGGTATAAGACTTCCTCCATGCCAGGGACACATTACAGGTGGTCTAATCAAGTGAAAGTCTTAGAAATATTATTTATTTCATAAACAATGTTGAACTGGAAAAGTAGTCACTAGAATGGGTCCTCCCCTCAGAACGAGGTGCATCGCACATCCATCAGCCCAGCACTGCACATGCCACGCTTTCACAAATCCCCACTACATTCTCGTTTGATTGCACACTCATTCTACACCCACAAGGTTTCACATGACCTCTCACCCCGAAGCCAACACCAAAAAGATTGTTTGTTTTTGCACCCCAGGCGAGCACATGGATCATCGCTCTTATGTCGCCATCTATTTCGGTCATGGGGTATCCACTGCCCCCGCTGTTTACCGTAGTACTGGAACACTTGGCCTCCATCCTCAGACAGTGTCTCTCCCAAAGAGGTCTCCAGTTTTATAAACAGAGGATCTCATCATCCATGAAGATTTTCTGCTAAACCTTGAAGAAGCCAGACCAGAACCTTCCCTTGATACTGCATGGACTCTTTGGAATTTGGTAGCCTATCAGATCTGATGTGCTCTCTCCGACACCTGAAGTAACTCATGTGATAATGAACTTCCTTTGCAGTGAAGGAAGGCATCTGAGGAATATTTGTTGGTGCAAATCGATACAGAGGTGGAGACAATTATAGCCTAGTGGTGAACAACCCTCAAAGGTTTTGTATGTGGATGTGCTCCTTGCAAAAGGACAGCACATCATCTCACACAGTGAAGTCAACCAATGGACTCCCTGCCCCATGATGCATGCTGGAGCGGGTACAAGGCGAATGTCAATAACTCAGCAACAGGCTAATGGATGACGCCAAGCGGAAAAACCCTATACGGGACGAGGTTACTCACAAAATTGCAGTAAAATCAAAAGGTCTTGGCTAACACTGAACCTGAAAAAAGGGAATCGGTTTGGTGCTGGTGCTTTTTATGTAACGTTTTTGTAAATATTTATTAGAAATAGATAAAGGGTTGAAATGATAGATAGAGAGGTTTACAAAGACAGAGGTAGAAAGGGTTGTAGAGATAAGATAGTGTTGCACAAATATATAGCAGATACAGTCGCAAACAACAGATAGATAGATAGATAGATAGATAGACAGAGCTTCAAACAGTGATAATAGTTACATGTCTGTAAAAGCTTGCCATACAAGAGCCCTAAAAGCAAACTAGAAATCCAAATAAGGACACAAACTAATTTGGTTTCAAGAATAACTGTACTCCTCAATGGAAATACAAACCAGCAGGTCACGCAGGAGTGCGGTTATAAATGCACTTCATAATGTACATTTTAAATACAAGATCATTTTAATAAAGAAAGTGTCATATTGACACAGTCTGGTATGCTGTGAAATAGCAAGAGTCAGATAAACAAAGGCCACCCCAATAGGAGTTTATAAAAGCAGTAGCAGGATGCAGGAACTGATAAAGCTTCATTGTGCTCTGTGTTCACATCAACACGAAGAGCTGGCGGAAAGCATCATGCTTTCACGTCAGGCTCTAAATAAATGCAACGCTAAAGTAATAATAAAGTAACAACAAAAACACGTGTACTAAAGGGAACTATCTTGTGTATGGACGTGCTCCTTGTGAAACAGCAAAAGTTTGTCACTCAATGTGAATTTAGCCAGTGACTGAAGTAGGCTGACCCATTGCCCCATGCTGTAGTGAGTGGAGGCACAATATCAACAACACACCAATGGATGAAAGGATCTGGCTAAAAGTATATCATATATATATATATCATATATAAATGTGAACAAGGGCTTGTTTGGCCCGAAACGCGTCTTGCTCTTTCAACCAGCTGAGACTGAAATAAAGAACCTGTAATTCGATCTGGTGGTCAGTCTCCTGCTTTTGCTTCGCTGATCCGAGTTGGGATTAGAGGTGGCGTTCTGGAGTTTCGTGTGTATGTATATATGTATATGTATATATATATATATATATATATATATATGTATATATATATATATATATATATATATATATATATATATATATATATATATATATATATATATATATATATATATATATATATATATATATATGGGCATTATTGTAATACAGTGATCAAGGGTTTTAACATTCCACACCTGGATTCACAGTGTGTATATATATTAAATGATGTTTTAGTTATATTTTAATATTTATATAACTATTTATATGTCCCTTTTAACTTTTATAAGAATTTTTTAAAAGTTTATTACTGCCTAAGCCTTGCGAAGTTTCATGTATTGTATATTTATTCTACATGTGTATACTCAATACATACTGTATATAGTGTACAGTTTTATTGTTCATCAATTGCAACATGAATTTACGATGTTTATTGTGCAACTACGTTAACAGGATACGGGCATTTATGCCGTAATCGTTGTAATTAGAAACATTGACAGTATTTTTTCTGTTTCTAATACCATGTGATGGCACATTGCACTTTAAAAGGGTGATCAGCCCTCGTGACGGTGTCATGTGATCAAGGCTATCTCTAGCCGAAACGCGTCATGGCGGACTGGTGCTGGGCCACTATCTAAAATAAAAAAGATTTGCACCAAACTACGGGTCTTGCTGGTTCCTGTGTCCACTGATCGGCTGATTGGCTGTGTGTTGTTCAAGGAGCGCCACGTACCTCGTATCCTAGCTGGGAAGCTTCACCGGCTTGTTGCGAGACCCCTCCTCGCTTTGGGCGAAGTTGCAGCGAGAAGCAACTTTCCTGCTTGGAAATTTTCAAAAGCTCCGTGTACGGAGAAAGCTGCCACGCCCCAGGGTTCATCGGATCTAACTGCCGCGTTCGTGAGGAAAACCCGGAAGTGGTTCGGAGGTTACGGATCGACGTCGGTTGGTCCGGACATCCTGAGCCTGCTGAGCGAGTACCAGGAGTGGCAGGCAAACGGACCGTGATATTTCCCTGTGAGGAGTTCCAAAAACGCTATCCGAGGACTACCGGTAGGACGCGTTTTTGAGTGTGCTTGTTGTTTGCATTTGCCCAGTATCACCATGTCCGCAGACACGTTAAGGGGGCGCATGGAGGCGTCTAAGGGTATGTTTACGGACCCCCCGGCTGGGGAGTCCGTTGCTCATCCCAGTTTAAAAGCTGCACCGGAGCAGAGCTCTGGATTAAAAGAACTGTTCAAGAAGTTGGAAAAGTGCAGCAAGAGTGAACAGTCGAAATGGTGGGAGCATACATCATTATCTGGTTACCTAGAGGTGGGTCGCGTGCCTAGGGGTCTGAGAATTTTACTGGCTCCATCATATGAAAAACCAGACCCCCAAATGTTAGCTGACTGGGCACAATGTAACCTAGAAAACTCCAAACGCTTGATGGGAATCCTAATACAATACGCTGAAAGCGATAGGATAAAGTTACTTGCGGAGATTGAAGTTATTAACACTGAAATAGAGAAATTTCCTCCTTCTGCGGAAATAACCAAATATAGAGAGGATATGGCTGCAAGACTCAAGCGGGAGGAAGATATTATAAAGAAGAGGAAGGCATACAAATTCCAGCGTGACCGGCTGGATTATGAGAATGGCCAAATTTTCACGTTTGCTAAGCGTTACGACAAAATTAAACAGCGGCATGGTAAAGAGATTTTGAATACAACTCCCTCCACAAATACTGATAAGAATACATCTGTGACAACTCAATTAATGGAAGTATCCTCTGTATCGGGAGAAAGCTCACAATATGAGAGTGAATCCGAAACGGAAGTTAGACGCCAACAGATGTCGGGGTTTTGCAGATTTACCCCAGGGCAAGAGATGGAAATGGTGACCCAAGATCGAAAGCTCACCCTCCGCTCTGGGACACAATCAGCCGCCGCCGGTGCAAGAACAGGAAACGCGCAGAAAGGCGGGTCTGCAACAAACGACGCAAACACAAATGGCAAGCCGCGAAAACAGCGCACCAGAAAACAATGGAACAAAACACAGGTAGCGCAACAGTAACAATATCAGCTACCTCAGAGGTTGTCCAAGCAAATGCGCAAGCGGTCATCAATCTGTCGGATGTCAACTTGACTCCCAAGGAAATTACAATACTCTCACTGGGACTTTCGTACAGTCCGAAGGAAAATTTTGACTATGCGACCACGAAAATCGATGTTTTTAAATTTGTTCGCAAGCTGAAGTTAAGGAAGCACTTTGCTTCGCGCAGTAGCTCCAATGACGATACTGGTAATATCAGTGAAGTGAGTGCTCCAACTACAATCTTATCTGGCAGTGAAGGTGAACCCACGGTGCTGGGAGCAGCGCTAACACAGGAGCTATTCGAACTACATCGAGAGGAGTTTGGTCCCACGACTGAGAGTCAGGACGCATTGGGGGGTGAACCATTACCAACATCATGTGCAACGAATTTCAGGTTAAAATCGAAATTCTGCCCCCTAATGTTAAAAGACAATATTGACATCTTCCACGAACGCGTTGTCACACAACTCAAGGAACTTCAAATTAAAACGGCAAACCAAATCAAACGATATGACCACAAAGATAAGGAATACCACATGTTAATTAAAAAACTGAGAGCCAACAAGAACCTGGTGATAAGACAATCCGACAAGGGGGGCAACGTGGTCCTTTGGCCACGCAAAATGTACCTAGAAGAGGCCCACAAGCAACTTAACGATAGAGAGTGCTATCGTCGAATCTCCATGCAAGAGGCGTTAAACTCAAGGAATGAAATCTACCTCAGATTATCAGCGTGGAGGAGTAAGGGCCTCATTTCAATGGATGAATACAAGTTTTTGAAAAAAGACTACCCGGTTACTCCGGTAATATATTTCATCCCTAAAGTACATAAATGTATAAATCAACCCCCTGGAAGGCCCATAATATCTGCCTGTAACAGCTTACTTGAGAACATGAGCAGATATATTGACTATTTCCTACAGGATTTTGTGAGGGGCCTTCCTTCATTTATATTAGACACCAGTGACTTGTTGAGAAAGATTCAGGATTTTCAATGGTGCCCTAATTATGTCCTGGTATCCATGGACGTTACATCGCTGTACACCAGCATATTCCATATAGATGGTTTAAGGGCTGTGCAACACTTTTTAGAGAAAAGAAATTTGTGCTTCCATGAGCATTCGAAAATGTTGTTGGACATGATTAATATTTGCCTAGAAAATAACATCTTTCTCTTTGCTAATCAGTTATTCATACAGACCAGGGGGGTGGCAATGGGGGCCTGCTTCTCTCCCAGTTACGCCTGCCTACACATGGGGTACTGGGAGGAGCAGGTCCTGAGGAAACAATTTGCTATTGTCATGGATACCAAAGTCAAACTTTGGCTAAGGTATATTGACGACCTGGTGTTTGTGTGGGATGGATCGGAGTCAGAGGTAACTCTTTTCATTGAGGAATTGAACTGTAACAACTTGAACATACAATTCACCAGTACCCTGAGCAGAGAATCTATAGTATTCCTAGACGTGGAATTGTTCGTTTGTGACAACAACTTACATACCAGACTTTATCGTAAACCCACTGCTGGGAACACACTGTTGCATGCTGGAAGCCATCACCCAGCACATCTGATACGTAGCATCCCTTATGGGGAGATGCTGCGTATCAGAAGGATTTGCAGCAGTGAGGAGGAATGCCGGCTGGCACAAGCAGCATGTAGGGCCAGATTTGTTGAGCGTGGCTACAAAACAAACACGATAGATAATGCTGTTAACAAAGCCAATAGGATTGATAGAACTGCACTCCTGGGCTCAGGTAGTGTACCAACCAGCTCTATCACTGTTAAAACTGATGGTGAGACTAGACTCATTATGGCGTACAATATACAACACAAAAGTATCCATAAGATAATTAAAGACAACTGGTCTTTAGTCTCATATGATCCTGTAATTGGATCTACCATCAGCAAAAATCCTAGCATTACCTACCGCAAAGCACACTCAATGAAAGATAGTCTGGTATCGAGTAGCCCAGAGGTAGTTTCAGGAACATGGCTGAATGATAGCAAAGGTTTTTTAAGATGCTCAAGCTGCAAAGCATGTAAACATGGCATCAGTAAGACTGAGATTTTTACTCCTCTTTCACCCTTTCCAGTTAAAATCCAACAAAAACTTAATTGTAAATCTGAATACGTTGTATACGTTTTGGAGTGCCCATGTGGTCTAAGATATGTTGGAAGCACCAGGCCGCAGGTGCATAAGCGCATACTGCAGCATCTGCGTGCGATCAACAATGCAGATGCAACATATCCAGTGGCCAGGCATTTCAACAGTAAACATGGAAAGGATGCATCCTTACTCAGATACTTCGCGATAGATTGTGTTCCTCCCCAAAGGAGAGGCGGTGATAGGGAGTCACTTCTAAGAAAACTAGAGACTCGCTATATAATCTTGCTAGATACTAAGACACCGTTTGGCCTTAACACAGGGGAGGACTGCCACACCTATCTCTGAGTATATCTGCTTTAGCCTTGGTGAGTCAGTCATTCATGCCGTTCTGTTTCTGTCTGCTATACTTGAGTTTTGCATTGAAGTAATCAGTAACTGTTAACTGTGAACTGTGGACTATACATTCTGTTTAAATACACTACATCCCTTTCACCCTCCATGACCAACAGTTATCTTATATAATTTTATTTAATTCACATATTTAAGTTAATATCACGCACTTGGTAGCACTTTTGCCATCAGCTAGAGTTGCACAATTAGCATATTTTGCACATACGCATTGTTTACATGTTAGGCTTTGGGATTTGCCCACTTGGGCATTATTGTAATACAGTGATCAAGGGTTTTAACATTCCACACCTGGATTCACAGTGTGTATATATATTAAATGATGTTTTAGTTATATTTTAATATTTATATAACTATTTATATGTCCCTTTTAACTTTTATAAGAATTTTTTAAAAGTTTATTACTGCCTAAGCCTTGCGAAGTTTCATGTATTGTATATTTATTCTACATGTGTATACTCAATACATACTGTATATAGTGTACAGTTTTATTGTTCATCAATTGCAACATGAATTTACGATGTTTATTGTGCAACTACGTTAACAGGATACGGGCATTTATGCCGTAATCGTTGTAATTAGAAACATTGACAGTATTTTTTCTGTTTCTAATACCATGTGATGGCACATTGCACTTTAAAAGGGTGATCAGCCCTCGTGACGGTGTCATGTGATCAAGGCTATCTCTAGCCGAAACGCGTCATGGCGGACTGGTGCTGGGCCACTATCTAAAATAAAAAAGATTTGCACCAAACTACGGGTCTTGCTGGTTCCTGTGTCCACTGATCGGCTGATCGGCTGTGTGTTGTTCAAGGAGCGCCACGTACCATATATATATATATATATATATATATATATATATATATATATATATATATATATATATATATATATATATATATATATATATATATATATATATATATATATATATATATATATATATATATATATATATATATATATATATATATATATATATATATATATATATATATATATATATATATATATATATATATATATATATATATATATATATATATATATATATATATATATATATATATATATATATATATATATATTTTTTTTTTTTTTTTTTTTAAAACACCAAATGGTCTTGGCTAACTCCAAACCTAAAAATTATAATTTTACATAAACTCGTACAACGTTTTATTACTAACTCCAACCTTTGTCCTTGGCCCTTTTTAGACCTTTACGGTCACTGATGACTGGGTGGGACTGATAGGGTGTATTCTCTCATCACCTTTTCACATGGTGGGATTTTTGGTGCACCATTTTGTGCTGTATTTCTATTCTGCACAAACATGCCTGAATAACTACTTGCATCATTCAACGCCCAAGCGATCCTATGCAGAGGCTGAGAGAGAAGCTGTGTCCCATGTACATTTAATATAATCTTGCCCACTTCCAAATGCCCCAGAAGCAGACAGATGTGATGGCTTTTATGCTGTGGTCATAGCACCTCCTTGTAGCGCAGAGTAATATTGAACTTTGTATGTATCTGAGCCGCAAGTGGACAACCTGCATATTCCGCTTACATCAGAGCGTGAGGGTCAGCTCCAGCTGGCTGGAAAAGGACCGACTCACAAGAAGGATACCTACTCGGAGCACCTTCCTGTTCCCCAATTTGAAAGCAGTAGATCACACAAACTCTTGACATCTTTGTATATTTTTGAATGTGAAGCACACTTCGGTGCTCCTTCACAACACACCCTGCAGAACCTCAGAGCTAGACTGTTTTGCACAATTACTAGGTAATACTAGCCCACACCACACACAAATTATACAAAGGAGCTATAAGGAGTAGGCTTCTGAGAGTGCTTCCGGCTAGACAAACCTGGAACGCTGATCTGGTCTCCACTGACAATAAGCAATGGCACTTCTGTTACACACAACCAAAGCTATATCTTTAAATATCAGACATAAGATCTCCACAGACTAATATGGAGCAGTGAAGCTTGAAACATTTGGATTTGCAATAACTAGATGTTAGCACTGTAACTCCCCAGATGCAAATTTCCTACACCTAGCATGGTTGTACACTTGAATCGCGACATTCTAGCGCGATATCTTAGCTACACTTGCGGACAAGATTGAGGAAGCCTGAGAAGTTTCTCCGATAGTTCTTTGACATAGTCCAAGGATGCCCCTATCAGCTTCATCATGCAGAATGTGGCCAAGACCTTGCTGGTTAGTAATGTTGCAGATATAACAGATGCATTAACCTGCCAAGCTACCTAACTGACGCAATCCTATTGAAGTGTATACATACACTAAGGGCCTTATTAAGACTTTGGCGGTCCTACAGCAGACTATGCAACGCGCCGTCCGCTGCAGGACCGTCAAAGCCAGGGTGCGAATGCCCAAAAGTTTAGGATCCAAATCCTGGTCTGGCAGGCGGTCTTTGAGCGGGGTGACGGCGGTGGTCTGCCTGGCTCACAGAAGAGCCTATCATGCAGACCGCTGCAGTCAGAGCGCCGATAGCACCTTCCTGCATTATGTGGAAATGGGATTGCAACCCCAGAGGGTCACTACCTGTGAGCCCCTCCCCCCCGCCCTCAACCTCCCCACCACCCGCTACCACAAGCCCAGATCCGGGAGGAGGCCCTGTTATGGCCACCTTTGTTGCCATTCTGCTACCCTTTTCCTGGCGGGTTCACTGCCATGAAAAGGTCGATGAAATGGCAACTTAGAATATGCTTGGCCGTACCAGCTGGGGCACCGCCAGCATATTCCTGTGAGTAACAGACAGCAGGCCCAGCAGGATTCTTGATCCCGGCGGTCTTGTGGTGGTCCGATTGCCGCAGTATTAATACAGTGGGTGGTCCTGCAGTGTGGCAGACCACCACCAAGGCCCCAAAGTCTGTAATTCCTCACCCCATCCTTTTATTTTGGTGAAACAAAAGAAATCACATTCAAATAATAACAACCTGTGATAATAATGCACAAGAAATGCCACAGTGAAAACAGATGTCTGCAGTGTTTGTAATTGTAAATCTTTTGCAACCATTTTTATTTTTAAATAGAACCAAAAAGTGACAAACTTAAATGCAACTTTCAACACTCCCTTACTGAAATAAATGGTTGCCCTGGTCTGCTATCAAATTCTTGGTTTCCATCATCAATCACCCAAGAAAACACAAAATAGGTATAAAGCTGAATTTGGGATTAAACTATCCCACAATGTTTATTCAAAATGTGCAAAATCAATTTGTGTGTCTATTAACATCTAGTATTTTAACAGAATGAAGTGCTTGAACTGCTATAGTCGCACAATCAGGACAGTACATCAAAGTACAAAAAAACAAGGTTGCAAAATGAACATATGTTGGACACTTTAGATCAATGATTTTAACATGTTTGATGTTATGTAATTTACTAGTAACTATCTTGCTGTTACAGGCCCCTCCCTGGAACCTCAATCTGGATTTTAAACTCGACCCACTACCACCTTCACCGAGATGTGCTCTTTTCTTTAACTGGCTGAAAACAGGAAGTACTATCGGCCAGTGTCAGCGCCATCTTGAAATACCGCTCAGTGCACCATGGGTAATTGAGATACTAGCCGTATCATCACGTTCCCCTCTGGTAGACTAAATCACAGGTTAGAACAATCATGTATGGTGGTGTGCACACCTTCTTTCTCAATTTAAATCACAGGTTACCCACAATGCACCAGCGAGGTGCTTAGAATTGCAAAACACAGGAGCTCATATCGGCGCTTTTTTTGAGAATCAGAAGGCACAAGAATGATTCATTGGAAAAATAAACCTTGTTTAACAGCAAGTGGACTGGTCACCTTTCAACACAGAGCTGCATGGACACCAAATTTCCATTTAAAGCACAACCCCAAACGCTGACATGAGATAAAGTTATCAACATCATTCATTCCTGGTTGTTGTTAACCATGAACCTCCTTTTTGTTCTAAACCACCTCTCTTTTTAAACAGGGTGTAGGGTGACAGGGTGCAGGACATAAAAGCAAAGCAAGTTATACCCTTGTGTCATGGATCCCCGGCTGTGTTTAAAACACCCCTTAGCTGAACTCCTTTTTCTGAGGCGCAGATGGCTATAAGTTTGGCAGTGTACTAGAAAAAGCCTCTTTGTCCTTTGACGAATAGAGTCAACAACGCAAACCTAACATGGCAATAGAAGAGCGATGCACTTCAATAAAATACAAAAACACCATACTATACTATGTACATTTCCAGATTTCCTTGATTTTTTTGTGGTAGCATGACCCACAGATGGTGTAGGAAGCCTGTGCAGTTATTGTGGGTGTCTTGATATTTATATCAGGGTGGCAGCAGAAAAACACCGTTTTGCCTACCGCCTAGAATTACAACATAACGGAGCATTTATGTAGCTCCTCAGCTAGGAGGCGTCACCGAGCAAGAACAGGGACGCCTAAATACTCCCCTTGTCTAGGTTTATTTAATTTTTAAACACTTATTGCATCCATCTTTAAAGCAAACTAAATGACTTCCTGTTTGTAGAGTTGTGTAGCATTGGGATTGGTTAGTTTGTAAATGCTACCGGGTTGAACAGCTAGAGGAACCCAGGCATGGGGATTAGGAGTACGTGTTTGTCAAGTTGGTATCTCCATGTTTGCAAAGTCAACTAAGTGTTGAGATCAGATCTCTGCCCATAGCTCCACTAGGTCAGCTGTTCAGGTATTTGGGCTTGGAGGCTTTTCTGATAATTTTAAAGCTAGAACATCTTTTATAACTGTCAGGAAAAGTGCTCCATGGAGTGCAACAGAAGGGGGAATTCCATATGTTTCAGTTCCACACCCTCACTTAGAAGCTTCATCGGCGGCGCTGTATACTCGGCAGCGTGTGCCAGAGATAGCTGGGAAGGCGCCTGAACTCGACTCCGCAGGAGCATTGGAAGCGTGAAACATTTGGGTGTACCCATCCGTGGCTGAGGAGCTGCTGGTGACCCATCAGGGACCGCCCACAGGTGGCACAGATGAAGACGGTAGTCTCCAGATGCTGCAGCTGGTGCCGCAGGAAGTGCAGCCGCCCCCGGAACACCTTCCTACAATCACATCGGTGAATCCGGTATTGCCTCTTTTTCCTTCTGCGGTGCCTCTTCAGCTGAGAGGCTAAGCAATAAAGAGCCCCACAGTCTTTGCATTCATAGCGCCTCTTAGTCTTCAGCCGCCATGTTATATCACTGGCTGACTTTTGGATCAATCTGTACCAAGGGTTTGTGTGGTAGGACAGCACCCTCACACTCCCAGGATACTCCATCTTTATGTTGATGTCCAAACTGTCTGTGTCCTCTGAAAAGGACCAGTCATTGCTTGGGTTGGACTCTGGATTTTGGAACTTTTCGAAGTCCTTGATGTCCATCATCACGGTTTTGCTCCCCTGTCCATCTTCTCGGGGTACCTTGACAACCATGAAACCTTCATCCTTCTCTTGAGCCTGATCATGGCGGTAAGGGTTATCTTCAAAAAAGTCACAATCCTCTTCTGTCTTCACCACTACCTCAAAGTCGGACTGCGAATTGGCAGCGGTCTCTTCCTCCTCGTCCTGTCCATCCTCTTGCACGGGATCCATCTCTTCTTGAAAGCATGTTTGCTGGTATACTCCAATGTCAGCACTTCCAAAGTCAGAATCTGGGCTAAAGAGGCCAGCCATTTCAGTACCCGAAAGAGAGGACACACCAAGAGAGAGATCAGAGCTTTCACCTTCATCATCTTCTTTAGTAATGGAGAAGTTGGTCTCCATATGCATGTGGAGATGGCGGGCAAGGTTGCACTTGTGCAGAAAATCACGTCCGCATTCATCACATGAGAACGGTTTATGTTCTGTGGTACCTCCAGATTGCCCCAGCCAGGGGTATGTTGATGTTGACATACTAGGGCTGACCCTCTTTACTTTCATCGGACTAGCTTGTGGAGTTTGCCAGTCCATTGATGGCTTGGGACTTGGTGGGCGTTCCCCGATCGTCTCCTGCAGTTTGCGGATTTGGTTCGTTAGCTGCAGAAACTCTGCTTCCTTTGCATGCCACCTTAAGTGTGTGGCAAAGTCACAGTTGCGTAGAAACGTACGGAAGCACTGCTGACACTTAAATTTACTCTTCACACTACTCCGGACCTCTGCAGTAGCAAGACTTTGATTCTCACAAGTTTTGGATTTGTCCGGAGGTGCTATGATTTTGGTCTGTGGGATTTTCCGTACAAGGTGTCCTTGGTCACTCGGGCCAGCAGTTTCCCACTCTATAGGGGCATCAGGCTGGAAAGGTGCTGGACTAGCTATCTGCCCTACTGAATGGTCAGGGTACATTTCTGGAGCAACTCGCCGCAGGACACCTTTGAGGCCTGAGAATTTGGGATCCATATCCCAGCACACATGCTTGTCCAGGTTGCACTTACGCATAAACTGGCGCCCACAGTGATCACACATGAAAGTTGCTGGTGTGGTACTCCATGGTCTGACATAGCCATTCAGGTGGCTGACAACACTATACACATTTTTGCCTTTGAAGTTTGATCGGTTAGTTGAGGACACCCGAACAGCGCCCGAGGGAGATGTACCAACATCTGCGTCTTCTGGGGCTAATACTTCAACCACTAAGACTTTTTTCTTGCCTTGTGACGGTTGTTGAGATGGTCTGCCTTGTGATGTTTGTGGAGGATTTTGGACTCTGCGGCCCACCTGAACGGGCATGGTTAAATTTAAACCTGTCGCCAAAGGGGGTGGATCCAGACCTTTGCCCTGCAAATTTTTCTGCAGCTGCCTCAGCTCGTTCTGAGCTCGAATACACATTTTCTCCAGGGTCATCATATCGACTGTGTCCGGCAGTGTATCGCCTATGCTTTCACTCAATAGGATGTTAGTGGAGGAAGGGCAGCTGTTTTCACACTCAGGGGCTTGAGTTGGTATTGACCCTACATCAGTGAAGGCACCTCGCTTCCTCGCTATCCCAGAGCCTCGCTTTTCACCAGTTTCTGATGCAGATGTGTGTTTATCACCACTAGCAGTAGTGACGGCTGGGACCATGTTTAAAGCCTTCCGTGGTCTCCCACGTCTACCTCTGACAGAGGTATTCTTCCAAGCCACCCTCAAACAGACATGCTTTTCTAGATTGCACATACGACGAAAACTCTGCCCACATTTCTGGCACATATACCTAGAGGGGTCGTCAGAGATCAATGGCTGGGTGCTGGAGACCTCTTCCATTTCCTTTCCTTGACCTACCTGGTCGTGTGAAATTGGGTAGCCAGGATTTGCAGAGAGCCATTCATTGTATGAATTTTCAAGCACGCGAGAACTGTTCTCACTGTCTTGTAAGACTGAATCTTCAAGACATTCCATTCCATTCCCTCTACTAGTTTGGATATCTCTTGGACCACTTCCCTGCTGACGTGGCCTTCTACCTCGGGGACCTCGAGGCCCTGCTGCAGAGCGAGGCCCTGTTGCTGAGCTAGGCCCTGTTGCTGAGCGAGGCCCTGCACGGCCTCGGCCTCGGCCTCGGCCACGTCCACGTCCTCTATTCCCTTTGCCCTTCTTCTGCAAGGCCATTAGTGCAGCTTTGTAGGCATTGTTCCACAGGTCAGGCTTGCCACCAAGGACTACTCCATAAGTGCAGAGACGCTTGCGCAGCCCTTTGGAGATGGAAAACTTTGCGACCTGCTGCCCCACATCAAGCTTCTTCCGCTGAGGTAGGGCCCCAAGGTGGGGATTCATCACCTCTTCCCTCTTCAGAATCTCAGCGTCATTCAGTCTAACCACAGGCTCCACAACGTGGGTCTCCACAGATTCATCGCAGCTGGAGTCAGATGTATGCAGAAGGTCCCAAGAAGGGCAGCCCTCCTTGTTTTTCTACAGAAAGAAAAAGAAAACAAGCTTCATTAGGTACTTTTTGCCTGCTGCAGTACTCTAAGAAGACATGTGCTCTAGCAAAGAGGAAGCAGCTCATTGTTTCACTAGGGAATGGAGTCTGTATAATTAAGTGACTAACGACTGTGTGACTGTGTGCAATAGACCAAACAAGTATGCGTTCTTCAACACATTCTCAAGAGTATGTGTTTAAGATAGCCATTAAGTGTGTGTTGGAATTTGTAATGTGCAAGCCTTGGTCCAAAATGCCCTTAAGGTAAAGAGGTAAGAATGCACTAGGAGAAATTTAAGGGGCAATAAGGCAATGTAAATAGGCAAAAAGAGACAGAGGAGCGAAGAAGTAGAAGTAACTCCCTGTAGCTAGTCTTGCACATTGGGTGCTAAGCACCCATTCGCCAGAATCATGGAATGAATTTGCTATGGACCAGGGCACGTTTCCCCAGGGCTAATCTGACTGCTTTGAATTCTGAGTGAAAGTATAACTACTGTACATACCCAGTCTCCATCGTCTCTAAGTGTTTAGAGCAACAGGTTTGTGGATCAGTTGACTATAAACGTAGTGCCACTAATACTGTACTTGAAAAGACACAACCGTAACTAAGCACACACTCTGTTCCAATCCTCCTCCCTCCAGTGCCATGAGAAGATTACATTACTCTAAGACTTCTAGAAATAAGGTAGAAGAAGAAGAATTGAGTAGTCCAGCTAAAAGTTGTGGGCATCCAACCTTGAGTTAACTTCCTTCATGCAGTGGCTTAAAAAAAAGCAAAACATGCACAGTACCCCGATTGACTACTTCATAGGTTTTCATGGCTTTTTTCAGAGCCATTGATCACTTCAAGATTAAGATCCAGAGTAAATATTCCCCTGAGTTGAGACTATTGTTTTCTCAGTGGGGACTATTGTTCTCCAAGCGGGGACTATTGTTCTCCAAGCGGGGACTATTGTTCTCCAAGCGGGGACTATAATTCTCAGAATGGGGACTATAATTCTCAGAATGGGGACTATAATTCTCAGAATTGGGACTATTTTTTTTCAGAATGGGGACTATATTTTCCTCAGAATGGGGACTATTTTCTTCAAAATGGGGACTAATATTCTCAGAGTTTGGTAATTTTTTCTCCAGCAGATCAACATGTAAGTGATCATTCTCCCAGTGGCAATCAGTCGTCAGAGAGAAGATCATTGTACACACTGTGGAGATCATTATTCTTAAAGTGGGGATTATTAGTCTGCGAGAGGAAACAATTATTCTCAGAATGATCAATCTCCATGTGATCATTTTCTCAAAAGGGATTATTATTGGCTGTACATTGATTATGATACTCCAAGTGATTATTCCTCTAATGGATATTACTATTTTCCTAGTTGGAGCATTATTCTATGCCGGGGCACTATTATTTTCCAAGTGATTAATCTCGGAGTGAATATTCTACAATTATCATTTTTAGGATTATTAGTTACGAGTCAGAAATAATTTGAGAGTGAAGCTGCGCTAATCTCGGAGTGGAGAATAACTTTTCTCCCAGTTAAGGATTAATCTTCTACATGTGGGGAGTATTAAACAGCTCTGTGTTTTTATTCCCAGAGTGAATGATGCTAGACACCTATTTTTCAGGTATTTTTTACCACGGAGAGTATTTTCGAAATCATATGTTAAACTCAGAATTTTCGTTTTCTTCCAATTCATTTATGAGAGATCCATGGTACCCAGTGCCATCATTTAACTTTATCCCATCTATCTTAACTTCTAATATTTACATTAACCCACCCAACTTTTTAAATTTACTTCTGTACCCCCAATTTCATTAAACAATTCTTTAAACCCAATCCCTACTTTCAACAAGATTTTACTGTTAGTGTTACCTTTGGCCCTCTGAATATATATTTGTTTGTGCTCTTCCCAAACATTTGTATCGCTTTCTGTTTCTTAAGCTTATTACGCTGAGATTTTTATATCCTGACGTAACTAACCCACTTAAGCCACTTTGGCCTTCACTGCTAGGTCACGAATAGAAAGTGAAGCAAATCAGCCTTACACATATGTATCAAAATAGGTGCACCAAAATATTTAGTGGCAAATCATTGAAAAGCAGTGCCCAGCGTTTGTATAAAAATTATAAATAATTAAACGGAAGCTTTGAAAGAATATGTACTGCAGGACAAGCCTCAATAAGTGACTTCATGTCCAGCCATACAATCCAAATAAAACCTGCTCCCTTAAGACCTTTAGACTTTTTAGGATTCTCATTGTATCCTCATTGACATACAGATGTATGGTCACCTCCAGCTCAGGTATATTTGAGTGTGCATGCCCAGAACTGTGCGAGTGGAGCAACTGAAGTGTCCAGCAGAGAGCATGAAAAGAGGTGTTTGGGGGTCTTGAAGAAGGTAGTCCGTAAGAAGGTAACTGGTTCCAGGATGACCGAGAAACTTACGTGTACCCGAAATGTAGAAGTAAATTAAACTTAGCAGTAGGTTAAAACTTACCTTTGCTTGGCCGATGGCCTTGAAATTTTTAATAATTCGCAATTAAAAGGACAACGCTGTTTACAGTCAACAAAATTGGCCCATAAGGCACAGATATATTTTTTTATCCTAGCCCCTAACATCATCTAAACATGTAAGCAGTCACAATAAAGTAATTGTGTCCTCACAATTCCAAACTAACATTTGAAGAAGGCTACTGAAGAACACCTTCTTCCTCGCATTTTCCTCTAAATCTCTTGTAGTATTCCCTTCTAAAATTAAATTTGAATTTCAGAAGGCTGGAGACTTGAAAATTGATTTTCTTGAATATTTAATCACAGCAACGCAATGTCAGAAAGCTCGACAGTTGCAGTTCCCTGACCGTTATAGAGGTCTATTCAATGACATTCAGTTTGTAGATGCCAAACAAAACCGCAATTTCTGTATGATAGCCTGTAACACTGTTCTCAACGGTAAGTCTAGAGCAAATTTTAAGATCACAGTTACAACATTTAACACCAAAAGCTAAAATTGCCATAACATTGAACTCACAGATATAACCCCCATAACATTGATTACTTCTTATTAAGCCGGTCAAGGCAGCAATAGCAGTAGACACTGTAAAAGTTCATGCTTAAGTAAGTCAATTGCCTGCGATTTACTGTTGTTTAGCGATCATGGAAACTTACATAGTTTTATCTGTATTAATCATTAATTGGTTGACCAAATAATATTTTTGCAGACAGTTTTCCTTTATAATCCTATACTGTGAACTTTGGATCCATGAAGCTAAATCATCTGCAAGTATCAAGCAACCCACTTGCTCGTCACCTAGCTCTAAAGAATAGGAATTGCCTATTGCGTCAGAATCCAGTAGATCCGTAATGAATAGATTAATTAATAGAAGAGTCAAGAGAAGTCCATCTCTGGCCTTTTTCAATCAGAATTTTTGAGGCATCTCGCTGAGCCAAATTGTCAGGATGAAGCAGTGTAGTAATATCAAAGGTCCAATTGGTGCATTCAAGTCCTTCCTTTTTCCAGTAGTTCAGGAAGTTGAGACCTAGTCTCTGAGAAATTAATAGCAATTTCCATTGGCCCTGCCTTTAAGGCAGCTCTCCTGGGACCCTACCATATCAAGCGCAACATTGGTGACGTGGAACTGCCATCAACCCTAGCAAAGGGCCCCTGACTACCCCTGGGGACCCAGTCTAGAAAAGACCAGTGTTTATGAAGAGCTGGATGCCCACAAACTATGCCTTGCAAAGCAACATATGCGAAGGCTGATCGAGTCCGATGAATGTCCTCCTGTGGCATAGAAGACAGAAGAGGTGATAGACTCGCTAATTCTTTGAAGAGGCAGTAAATACAGGCCACACAACAAATCACCATTGAACACATCGCCAAGGGATCGTTCAGAGCATGGGATGGAATCTTACGGCCAGATGTAAAAACCCATCTTCCATTTGACAACGCTACAACTTCCAAAATCACATGATATGCAACCACAAAATTTCTTTCAGGCACATAATAAACCTATTTTGCACGTTGGAAAAGCCTTTCCAAATTGCAAAACGAATTTAACAACCCATACTGCATCGCAATTAGAAGAGGAGTGAAAGGGATATTCCCTCTTAATTCCAATTCGGTGTGGTATGTATCAATAGTGTGTAACCACAATTGTGGTCGTAAACCATGGTCAGTTATCAATACCTCAAAGGAGGTGGTAACGATTCACAAAAGGGGAAGGTGTCCAAGTGGGATGCTTTCCCATTTGTGAATGGTGCCGGGTATCGTCGAGGGAGCAATCAGTGGTAAATGTTTTCCTAATTGGGCAACTTTTTTTGTAAAGTAGAACTGGTTCTTTTAAAGAACACAGACTGCTTAAAAAATATACTTTTTCTGTTAGGGAATGCAAAAGTAGAGATCGTAGTCTGCTGTTTCTTGGAGGCCATCATCCCTGTCTCTGAAGTCAGTCAGGGGGTTACATATGGTGTTGTGTAACCTGCTTGATTAACATTCACTAGGTTGGTTGTTCTGCGGACCCTTGGGAGTGGACATTTTGCAACGTGATCTATTAATACACAGGTTGTGTAGCAACATGAAAGGCTGATCACTGGTCAACCAATGTATGTGTGAAATTTGCTACCACTTTTTACGACCAGCCTTTTGATACATTAGGAACTTAGTTTAATAAAGTTAATACTATAAATAACCCCACACAATCTGAGCACACGACCTTACTGAACCCACATACACCTGTGTTTAGGAAGGCCAATGACCCGATACTCTTGTGCGAGTTTACAGCAACGATCCCATAAAGAAGCAGAGGTTACCTAATCAACTGAGATGGATGAGAGAATATAGATATATGGACCCAAATACTAGGCTCTTTCACGGTGGAGCACACACGGTTGAGCACAGATCTAACATCTTCACTTAAAGTATTGTCCTTAAGCATCATTGGGTCGCAAGTTCCGACTTCCCACTCCACCCATCAGGAATTTTCTGCCCATAAACATGGAACATACACCGATATGAGGTCACCATTATTCAAAAAAGCGGACACCCCGACCTGAAGTCAGCAGCCATACATGGTAAAGATAAGGCACTGTGATGCCCTTTGTCGTTTCTTTGTGATGACCACGGTGGGGAGCAGCCTTTACACACACAGTGGTCAACACAATTGTTGGAACACTGTGAATCATTTCTGAGTTTACAGTTTTCCATGCAAGTTCTCCTCTTATCCGGCTTGGTAAAGTGTGGCATGCGTAAGTCAAGTGGATTCTGGCTTTGTTATTTTAGCTCTATGGACCACAAGGGTGTCTTAGAACTTGCTGCAATAAGCTTAAATAGCAATGGTCTTAAATCGAGGGGGAATCGTATCAAGAAGAATGTAGTCCACTTTAGTAAACCGAATTAAAGTTAAAGAGAGTACCAATAAGAATAGTCCTCTCCTGAGGTGTGAACTCGTAGCTCTGCTTCACTTTTCCGCATGTGATGCACTTTAATTGTCCAGGTTCGCAGGTCCTTTGAGCGGAAGCAAAAGAGGGGTTAATAGCCATGTGTTGAGAGAGGGGAAAAGAAGAAGGAGTAAGTTATTTGACCGAATCATCACTCATGGAATTGTGTGGACAATTGTTGGGAGGGTGCAGGAGTCATTTTTGCACAGTTTAGCCTTTGAAGCAGCCCGAGCTGCTAGAGGATTCACAATATTAAGTTTAAGTCGATAGTGAGCCCAATTTGATCAAAAGTTTTCTTAATGAATTTATAAATCACTTGTGTTTTATTGTAATGGTTTTAAGTAATTGCACAATTTCTCAATAAATTCTTATCTAATATCACGATAGAGCATCTATTTTAAACTATAGACGGTCTGCTATTTTTTCTAGCGTAATGGTTAATATATGGCATTACATTGCCTATGTAGCTGTGACTTCTGGATTTCTTGTATGATCAATGCCTCAGATTGGAGGGTGGCCATAGATGAAGGGTCAATACACCCATTATGGTTCCAAGACTCTGGTTTGAGTTCCAGAATTGCTAAGATTCCAATGCGAGTCTCTGGAGATGAGCTGGTAGAACATAACAGCACTCTTTAGCAGAAGACATAAATCATTATTGGATGAGATATAGGGATCAGAGCCTTAGAGACCCTAGACAATATGTTGAACGTTTGAGAGGTGGTCTGACTCTTTGGTTTGGTGAGGTGTTTAGGGAGTCTGGACTTTGAATGGAATACCATATAGTTAGCCAGGCTCCAGAACCAGCAGGTCAAGGGTACAGGCTTGGGGGATAGAGAATAGACAGGAGGTGCCTCAAGCAGAGATTAATAGATCTTTCACAGGACATCTGGGCTAGGCAACATTAAACTCTTCTCTCCCCACAGCACCCCCCCACTCCCAGACAGATTTATTATTTCAAATAAACACTGCTTTAAGTCACAAATACTTTGCACCCACTTTTGAGGCTAAATTTGAAACCCCTCACTTTTGACAAAAGTATGGTTACTTTTCTTAAGATTAATTTACTAGGTCTACGACAAGGTCTGAAAGCTAGTGGAGGGATAGGACAATGACTTTCTGCCATTAGGAATCCACCTTGTCTTCGCGATCACCCTAGATTTTTTGTCTCTCACTGGACCCTTATTTTATCTGCAGTTGGAACTCTGTGCACTTTACCTCTACTAATCAGTAGTATAGTAGTCCAGCTTCTTCTTTAAACATGGCCGAATTGGCATAATTCACTTGCCTATAATTCCCTAGCATATGGTACCCAGGGCCTGAAATTTAAATGGCACCACTGGACCACAGCAACAACTGTGCCATACACTAAAGTGGCAGTGCAAATATGGCTTATGGCCTATTCTGTGAAGCCTGACTGTTGCGGAGTAAAAACTACAAATCAAGCTGTCAAAATAAACCTTTTTGACAAGTCAAAACCTCCTCTTTATCAAGAGGCAACCTTTTACCACACTATATGGGAATGTCCCTACATACAAGCTCGATGGGAAAAGGCGAACAGGCACAAGCAGAGAGCACTAGGAAAAGATTAAACTAACACCACAATTTGGGCTCCTTAATATATGGGAGGAGACAGGCCTTACTGAGGTGGAGCAACAATTGGCTACCCTGGGATATACGTTAGTGAAACGTGCAATTGCAATGAAGTGAGGGGGTGGCAGAGGGGCCACAATCGAAGAGTTGGGCAAAGGAACTAGACAAACGTATGATAGCAGAAAAGGAGGTATTCAAGTACAGAGGTTGTATTGAAAAATGGAGCAAATGGAACACACACAGGGGTGAATTGTGTACCTCGCCTATCAGGGAGATGAAGATGAAAGAGAACCATTAGGATAGTATAGGCATAAGTGGCTGATCTAATATTTAATTCTGTTAGATATATACTGCTGATGTAACTGTGTTGAGATGTATAAATTCTAAGTTATTTGTGAATGCTAGGCCTTTCAAACCAATAAAAAAAATCTTTAAAAAAACCTCCCCTTTAAATATTCATAAGTCAACCCTATGAAGGCCTTGTGGCCCACACAGCAGGTTTCATGGTATTTAAAAGCAGGAGTTGTAGAAATGTAATGTTAACATGTCCTTAAAGTGACTAGCACCCAAAAGCCCTTTTCACCGTGGCAGGCCTAGCAGTAACAAGTAGGCAACGGGAATGCAGATTAAATACTGTATCTCTGGAATAGGACCAAGTAGAAAAATTATCAACTATCTTTCACTGTTATGGCAATTGAAGGTGGAGGCCCGACAGATCGGGTATTTACAGAGATGTTAGCGGAAGCCCTAACGGACTCTTTTGATAACAACTGGGCTAGTACTGGGAGTAGAGAGGTGGAATGGGGCGCAAAGTCGTTCTAAAAAGGGCAGTCTGCATGACGACATCCTCGTGTATATGGCAGGCATTAGAGAGGGATTAGTCACAGAAGGAAAAGGACTTGGCAGCCCTGGAGGCAACATGGTCCATGAAACCAGAGGCATTGCAGCAAGGCAGTGGAGCAGGGTCTGGCAGCAGGTGTACACTGTACAGGACCATCTGGAGAGACTTGTGTGGCTCCCCTACAGGAGTAGCCTGTAAATGAAGGGTGACAGAGCAGGGGGTCTACGGGCTCGGCTGATCAATAATGAGACTTGCCTACAGCCAATCTGGTCTAATAAAGACCAGGAGGAGCACGAGGTCTACATGGCAAGGCTGAAAATGCAGGATACTTTCGGCGAAGGAAATAAATATATCTCCATAGTGTAGTGTGGCTTTGCTGGGGTGCATCCATGTCATGTCGAGATACATTGGAGCACCAGACCAGTAATCATATTGTAAATTACTCACTTGTGAGCGGCCATCCCAAGGTTCCTCCTCCCCTAACACTCCCTACCACTAGATGGGGGCCTAGCAGCTGGGGCTCTAATAATTCACTGAGCATTGCCTCCCAGGCTCTCAGATCATCCACCACTTATCATCTACGAGAGTCTTGCAAGTATGGTTCTTTTCTTCTGTGGCCCACTCAGCCATATTCCACAGCCTATCGGAGAGCAAAAGCGGAACTGGAGAAATCAACCGAATTGTAATTCTACGCTTTGTCCTAACCAGCCCCAGTAGCAAAAAATGCCGACTGGGTCGCCTCCCCCTGCGCTTAGGAACCAGTCCCAGCAGGCACACCCTTACACTCAGATCAAGTGTCCAACCTGATGCAAGCTCCAGCACCAACCCCACTGCTTGCCAGTACTCCTGAATTCAGGGACACCCCCACATCATGAGCAAGAAGTTTGCTTCACCCTCGCTACAACCATGGTAGACATTCGGCCCGCATAATTAATTTAGGTGTCAAATAACCTTGTTGTATAAAATTATATTGGACCAGCAAGAATTTGTTGAGGTCTTAGACACCCCCTCATGGACCTTATGCCATTCTGTGTCCGTGATTGTTACCCCAGCACATCATGCCATTAGCTCTGAATAGTCCGAGTCCGAGTGGGTGCATCCTAACGCAATGCTCTGTATCGCTGAGAGCCCAAACACTTTCCACCATCAGGCTCAGTAACTCCACAAGCACTCGAGACGTCTCCGGGACATCTGGAAACACGTGCCAAATCCCCCACATCGTGACTGCCAATTATGCATACTATAGGAATTGATTGGCCCCCAAGTCATTACTTTCTAGCACCTCAGCCAAAGTAATAAATCTATTATTGAGATATAACTCCTGAAGTACCAGGCAACTCCACGCTCTCCACCTATCCACCCACATACGACTCTTGACCCTGCACCAGGCAGGTCGCTCCCCACGCCCCACATCCCCATCAGTCTGTGCCCGTGTCCCTGACCTCGCTGCAGCCACGAGTTCGCGGCCCCCCTCCTTCTGTTCCCTCAGTGGAATGGATTTCTCTGATATTCTGCTGCTGTATTCTTGTGCCCTCTGTTGTATTCCTTCTTGTATTCTGTGCTTTCTGCCCACATTACTTGTGCCCACTGTTGGATTCCTTTTGTATTCTGTGTTGCCGCCATTTTTTTCCCCATGCCATAGCCCTCCAGCACTCCAGCCATCCCGCCACTGCGACTCCGCCCCCCCACTCACCCATTCGTCCTGCTCCCACCTCCCAGCTGCTCCTCCCTCCTACCTCCCCTTCTTATGGCTGCCGCGCGCAGCGGGAGAGCCCAAGGTAAGCCAGTCTGCGCCGGGATCGTGACCAGCACCAGACCCCTTGGCCCCCGCGAACGCCATTATGACTGCTGCCACTAAGACGCCAGCATCCTCCACACGCTCAACACCGGACGATCACACTCCTGCGTCCAGGCTGCCCCGAGGCGCACCCAAGGACCCTTCTCCTGCCGGAGATGCAGTTTCACCAGCCTCCGATCCCCCAAATCGTCCACTGAGACAGGACGCAAGCACCTCAGATGCATACCTCTCAACACCCGCTCAGCCCGCAAGCACGCCATCGTACTCTGAAACCTGCTCAACACATCCCCCCTCCGGACGTCGCCATCCAGACGGAGACCTGGCTGAACGCTTCCTCTGCACCCGACATCGCCATAGCCATCCCGGACGGCTACAAGATCACCTGTAGCGACTGCACCAACGGAATAGGAGGAGGAATCGCCATCATCGGCAGGAACACCCTTAGGGTCTCGACCAGCACCGACAACACCCTCAGCACTGCCGAACACCTGCACTTCCAAATCCACACTGACCCCAACACCACCCTTAAAAGGAACCCTCGTCTACAGACCCCCCCCGGACCCCTGCCTCTGTTCAGCGACTCCATCGCCTTCTTCGTCAGCATGCACGCCCTTGCCTCCGCAGACTACATCCTCCTCAGAGAACTGAAAATCCTCCTCAGAGAACTGAACTTCCACCTCGAGAACAACGACAACAGCAACTCCACCACCCTGATCGACAACCAGACAGACAGCTCGTCACAACGTTCACCCACTCTGCCAAGCACACGGTCGACCCCATCTTCTCCGCAAGCACCCACTTCACCTTCAGCCACACCACCGAACTCCACTGGACCGACCATCGCTGCATCCAGTTAGTCTTCCAGAACCACCCCACATCACCGCACTCAACGGACCCCCAGCCACAGCTGGGGCGAAGTCATCGAAGACCAGCTAAACACCGCCCTCACCCGAAGCCCACCTTCCGACCCCATCGACCCCGACACTGCCACCCGCAACCTCCGACAATGGATCGACGATTGCGCCCTTATTCTCGCCCCGATCAAAAAAACTCCAACAGACGCACAGGCAGGAAAGCCAGTTGGTTCACTGCCGACCTCCAAGCCTCTAAGCAGACCTGCCGAAAGCTCAAGAAGAAATGGCACCACAAACAGACACCGAACAGCTACGCAGCCCACAAGAACGCCATCCACAGGCACCATCACCTCATCCGAACCGCCAAAAGGACCTCCTTCAAAGACCACCTCGTCAACAATGCACACAAAAGCAAAGAGCTCTTCAACATCGTGAAGGAACTCGCCAACACCAACAACAACAACATCCCACCATCGCAAGACCTGTGTGACTCCCTAGCCACCTTCTTCCATTGCAAGATAGCAGACATCCACAACAGCTTCAACTACCAGACCCCACCCCTCTTTCCCCCCTGACAGCCGCCGACAGCTCAGACCCACTGCCCACCGTCTGCACCAACCCACTGCCCACCTGGACACAGGTAAAAGACGACGATACCACCAAAATCATGAACACCATCCACTCCGGCTCTCCGTCAGACCCATGCCCGCACCACATCTTCAACAAAGCTAGTGCCACCATTGCACCCCATCTCCGCAATATCATCAACATGTCCTTCGATACCGCGACCTTCCCAGGGAGAGCTTGTAGGACGCAGAGATCAATTCCTTACTCAAAAAACCCAAGGCGGACCCAAGGGACCTAAAGAACTTCCAGCCCATCTCCCTACTCCTGTACCTGGTGAAGGTCATTGAAAAGAGCTTCAACAGACAACTAACTCACTGCCTCGAGGACCCTGGACCTGTCACAGTCTGAATTCCGTAGCAACCACAGTACCGAAACTGCCCTCATCACCGCCACTGACGACAACAGGGCCCTGCTGGACAACGGAGAAACTGTGGCCCTCATCGTCCTGGACCTCTCAGCCATCTTCGACACGCCTGCCACTACACACTTCGCACACGCCTCCACAACACAGGGATCCGAGACAAGGCCCTGGAAGGGACCACCTCCTTCCTCTCCGGCAGAACCCAGAGTATCCGCCTCCTGCCATTCCGATCCAAAGCCCCTGAGATCATCTGCGGCGTATCCCTAAGATCATCCCTAAGCCTGACACTGTTCAACATCTACAGGGCACCACTCGCCCACATAGCCCGATCACACAACCTTAACATCATCTCCTACGCCGACGACGCGCAGCTGATCCTCTCCCTCACCAAGGACCCCTCCACCGCCAAAACCAACCTCTACGAAGGAATGAAGGCCGTCGCCAAATGGATGAAGGACAGCCGACTGAAACTGAACTCGGACAAGATGGAGGACCTCATCCTCAGCTCCACCCCCTCAGCCTGAGACGACTCCTGGTGGCCGACCACTCTGGGAGTAGCACCAACCACGCACGCAACCTGGGGTTCATCCTCGACTCGGCACTCTCCATGACCAAGCAAGTCAACACCATCTCATGCTCCTGCTTCAACACCCTCGGCATGTTCCGCAAGATCTACAGATGGATTCCCACCAAAACCAAACGGACGGTCACCCAGTCCCTCGTCAGTAGCAGGTTGGACAATGGCAACGCCCTCTACGCAGGAGCCTCGACCAAACTCCTGAAACAACGACAATAAATACAGAACACCTCTGCACGCCTCATCCTCGACATCCCTCGCCACAGCCACATCACACCCCACCCCACCTGAGAGTCTTGCACTGGCTCCCCGTCAACAAGAGGATTACCTTCAAGCTCCTCACCCACGCACACAAGGCACTCCACAACACCGGACCCACATACCTCAACAGACTACTCACCTTCTACACCCCGAACCACCAGCTCTGCTCCGCCCGACCTCACCCTCGCCACCATTCCCTGCATCCGAAGAGCAAGCTCCGGTGGCAGATCGTTCTCCCACTCCCCGCAAAGACTTAGAACACACTACCCATCCACCTGCGGCAGACCCAGGACATGCTAACCTTCTGGAGACTTCACAAAACCTGGCTGTTGGAGCAGAAGCTGCAGCACCCCCAACGCCTTGAGACCCTCACGGATGAGTAGTGCGCTTTACTAATAATTGATTGATTGATTGCTTGATTTGGAGGGATACCTGCAGAAAAGTATGCAGAATCGTTAACTTCAATTTGGGTGCATACTGGCCTAACGAAACACCCTCCGGATCACACATTCCCTAGCCACACATACTTGCTAGATCACAAAAGGCACAGAGCTGGGGATCCCATCTCCAGAGTTTGGTTGGGGAGGTGGATCCACACGTTCATTCCAATAACCATTTTTCCAAGTTGCCACCCTTGTTCAACCAGTGGGACTGCATGTTGCAGTTTGGTAGCCAGGTAGTAAAGATTCATACATGGAACTTCCATCCCCTACGCCACTGCCACGTCCATTTGAGAGTGGCCAGCCCACTATCTTTCTTCCTGATGCCCTTAAAAGTTCTACTATAAGCCTATATAGCTCTTTGAAGGTCTTTTAAGGTATTCAAAATATGGCGCCTTGTAAAACATAAGCAGCGTAGCAACATAATCATCTTAACCAGGGCGATCTTGCCTATGAAGGAAAGACTGAGTGTATTCCAACAGGTCATCGAGGCTCGTCAGCACCCTAGCCATGTTAGAACAATGGAACGATTCAAAATCTGTTATCACCTGGATACCTAGGTATTGAACCTTAGTGCTCTCCCACTTAAGGTCTAATCCTGGAAGGTCATCCAATGCCACATCATACCTCATGCGCTCCAGCAATATCCCTAGAGTGTAAGCCTCATTATAAACCACCAAAAGATGGTCTGCAAAGTCCCCCACCCAGGACTGATAAAACTCTGTAGGCAACCCGTCTCCTCCAGGTATCCTACCCTTATTCAAGGCCTTAATAGCAGCCACAACCTCTGCTCCATTGATGGGCCATCAAGCACTGTACTATCTTCCTCCGACAGCCATTCGAAGGATGAAGCGCCACCAGATACTCTGCTATAATCCTGCTCACTTGCACCATGCCGATCACAGGATGCTCAGCACTGTCAGACGAGCGCCCCAGGGTAATTCTGCTGCAAGGACAGGGCCAATTAGGCACTCATAACCAGGATGTAGGAGGACCAACAGCAATGCTGGCAGTGCCACTGCGAATTACGTCCAGATTGCCATGCTGCCTGGCCAGGTCACCATGTTTTGCAATTTATAGGCTCTGCTGGTTAGAACAATTAATGTGTTCCCATCTTGACTTCAGAGACAGAAATCTTTTGAACTGAATTAAACTTGCTAGGAGGAAAGAAAAGATACAGTGCATTGCTAAAGGTTTAGATGAAACCATGCAAACTTTATAACTTTCTACAATTATCCAAAATTCCCACACACTCAGAAAGAAACAGTATGAAAGATCTCATCACTTGTAACTGTTCACACAGCTGCTGCATATCAAGACACATTTTGACCTTTCTCCAAATAAGGGCTTACTTTTTCAAAACATGTACTGAATCTACAACCAGGCTAGCAGTTGCAAAATAAAAAGCTAAAATTGTTAGGTTGCCCAAAAAAAGGCAGCACACAAATCTCAACATTACCAATGGAGGAGTGGGAATCAGAACAATGGAAAACACTCTAATTAGTTCTAATCTTCTGTCCCTTAACGCAATTAGTGACAACCAGATCCTACATATCAACGACCTGTGCCAATGCAGACACTGGGATTCATCAGTGTGTTACGGAAAAAGCACTCACTTACAAATGCACTAAATACACTTTTCACATATGGTAGGTTGATTTTAGCCCTGAAGAATGTGGACAACTCAAGGGCCAACTGACCCCGAAACATGTTGACTGCCTCTGTGCCTACCTAAGGCTGAATAGTCAAATAGACAAAAGTGAATTGTAGCCTGATGAATATTAACTGGTTATATTTTGTGATTACAATGAGCACAGGATAAAAGAAGCAATGCATTATTTTGAGGATTTGGGCTGCACCCATAATACTATGCCCCAAGAGTCACATACAGATGCGTACTAGGTTGCAGAAGGGCCATCAACATAAAGATTTGGAGGTTCTTACTTCTTGGCAATGAGGAGCTAAATAGTCCTTTTCCGATCAATGCAATATGAGGCAGGTACTAATGGCACTTGAGGGATCAAAGACTCCGTGGCGAAACCTATGACGACCCCCCAATATGTGAGAAACCCCCCATATAATTTTTCTACTTCTACCCGCAAATAAAAGTGAAGTATTATGCCTACGAACAGTGGGAATATTTCACATAATAGTACCATGCACTGTGAAAACTAGAGTTGATCAATATTGATGGTCCTAGCAATAAAGACCCAAGTTACTCCATAGTATGTATGCATGTATGTAAGTTCATGGTAATACTATAGCTCGAACCTAGCCAAGAGGCAGTAGAGTGCTGTACACGGTCAAGGACAAGCATAACATTTTTGAGTTATGGTAGAAATAGCCGGTTTGTGGACTGTTAATATTAGGCCTGGGCAAAGCACTATGCTACGCTCGCACAGTTTGCGCTACTTCGCACTACGCGAACTGCAAGTAGCACAGTGCAAACACGCGTAGCGTAGTGTAGCGGTCATTTTTTGCTTGCTCGCGGTCCTCAACGTCAAGTTGGCGACCGTGAGCAAACAAAATGACATCCCGGCAAGACTTTTTCCTCATTCGCGATCAGCAGCATCAAGTTGCTGATCTAGAGCGTGGAAAATAAACCTCCGGGTGAGATTCTCAATGCGGGGAGGTCAGGTTTCTCATTGCGAGTGGTCGCGTATGCTCACGACCGCTCGCAATGAGAAAATACCAGTCTGCGTTGGGAAAGCCTGATGAAGGTGTCATCATAAAAACCGAAACGCTGCGTCGACAACTTGTTTTTAATAGCTAACTGCTTTTTTAATTATGACTTTGTGTGTTAATCATGTGTGCACCATTGAACCATTGGTAGGGTGCTGACACTACCCCTTTTTTTAATATTTTACACTGTGGCACTGTAATTGAAACTTGAAATTGTATATTTTGTAATAAATTGTTTATAACTTTTACCCCAATTGTTTTCTTATTGTGTATATAATTTACTAGAGTGGATTTAAGTGTAAGGATCTCTTGAGCTATGGTGGCCTACTAGGGATAGCATTATCCTCTTTTCAAGTTAAGGATAGGGACTGTTTTGATTTCTTGCGTTGGGAAAGCTGCAGCACGAGTAAAAATCTACTTGAGCGGCAGAAAACCACAGCTAGTACTGTGCAAGATGCCGTTTTCAATGATTGCACAGTGCGGACAAGCATCCGGCACTGTTCCATCATTGAAAACAGCATCTTGCACAGTGAGAACATGCTACTATGCAGTTCGCGTAGTGCTACGCTTAGCTCGCGTAGTGTGAAGTGCACTTCGCGTAGCTTCGCAAATCGCTACTTCGCAAACTACGCCCAGCCCTAGTTAATATATTAGGATGTTGTGTTTAAAGAGGCGAATCTTCGCTTCTTTTCTAAATTGGAGCAGCATCATGGTGGTCCTGATGGAGAGGGGGGTGTTGTTCCAGATCCTGGGTGCATAGATAGAAAAGGCCTGTTGCCTTGTTTTTTATTTTTCACACTTCTGTCTGATCGTGCCCTAGCTGCTGGTTTGCCAAGAACCACCAGAGATGGTTGAACTTGTCTGCAAAATAAGTGGGGATGCTGGTCCAAATTGCTTTTTAAATGATGCAGCTGGTTTGAAATGGTGCGGGCTGGCAAAGGAAGCCAATGGGATGCGTATGAGTCTTGTAAGGCCATGCAGATGCAAGAATACGAGCACTTAAAAAGCAGTTCTTAAGTTGGATTCTGGAAGAAACGGATGTACTATCTTTAGAAGGGAGCGGATACCAGTCTGCCTTTGTGTGTTTTTTTTGGCAATGTGTTCCTTGAGGGTGAAGTTGGTATTCAAGGTGAATCCAAATAACTTTGCGTTCCATGAAAGTTGGGGTTTGAAGCTGTGAAGTTAAAAGTTATTTAGCCAGGTTTGTATGGTTTCACACACTGATACCTACCAGCACAACGCAAGCTTCCTCGGGACAACCATCATTCTCTTGCAGCTCGATTTCAGCTCCAACCTCCTGGAATACTACCTCGCTGCTGCATTCCATTTCAGTGCCCAGTTCCACCTCCTCAACTACCTCCACCTCGCCAGTGTACTCCACCTTGCAGTCAAACTCCATGACGACCTGGACAATAACACAAAACAACAATTTAAGTAAACTTATAGAACGCGATCCAAAACGAATTTCTTACTCTTGTATCAAAACTGGATTATACTTAACTTAATTGTCACCCATGTTTATTTTTAAAATTCTTTGATCAATTCAGAGCAGGTGAATTCAGAGGACTTGGACACTGCCTTTTTCCAGCTGCCGCACTATTTACCTTTTGTGTAAAAAAGTACAAAAAAGTCCATGCTCAAGGCTTGCGAAGTCAATACAGATTTCTGGAACTGCGATTTCTATGCAACCTAAAATCTTGATATTGAGCAAAATTAAAGTTGCTTTTATGACATTTATATTATTCTTAGTCAATAGACCTTCACCACCTTATATACTTGTGTATATATATCTTAGTTGGTGGCATGGCACTTCTTTTATAGATGTTAGTAAAGAGCACTGCGTACCAGTACTGCACACATATTCATCTTATGTGGCTTGCCCGTACCCCTGAGAGAGCTCGCAACCTCACCAGTTCTCTACATTATAAAAAAGAGAGAAATTAGGTGTGAAGTGATTGATAGCTAATGGAGCAGCAGCTGAGCCTGAGCTTTGCAATGTGAGGAAAAGGCAGCAGCCTGCTAAATCTCCCAGTTTAGTGGCACAATTCAGACTAATCTGCAATTATTAGGAGTCTCTGTAATGTGCAGACGAGTGCATATGGCCAGACAAAGGAAGGGGCATGTGTTTGTGCCATTACTGTAGCCACGGACCGGTTAGAACTGTTGTAAGACGGTTAATTTGCAAGCCCTCCGCTACATCAAGCCGACTATATCCTACAGCTATCTGATAAGAGTCCAGAGGCCACTCTTATCGTGGCTGCTTTAGTCTCCTAGTGACACAGTCGGATCACCTAGGTCACCCTGTCAGCCGTGTGACATGACTTTCATCAGCATTCAGCGTAGTAGATGCATGGTCCTGGGACCAGGGCCCATACACACCCTTCCTGCTTGGACCACCCAGAGTGCCCAGTCTGCTACAGCAGAGTGCTTTCATGAGAAGTGGTGTATGAAATGAAATGAAACTTTTATAAAGCGCAAACTGTCGCTCCCTAGGGAGCCCCCTGGCGCTACCAGATAACATGCTACAGCAGATACTGATTAGGCATAAAATTAGTGCAAGACATGATTTGTCAGCTGTTCCATACAACTATGTTTTTAGTGCCTTTCTGAACTGTTCTTCTGAATCTGTTGATCTTAAAATACTAGGCATGAGATTCCAGGCCTATGCCCCTAACACAGTCGCCAACTTCCTTCCCCTTGTTTTAAGTTTGAAGTCAGGTATTTTAAGGAGGTTAGAAAAGGTAGATCTAAGTGTCCTACTTGTCGTGCAAGGCCTAAATCTTGCAGAAAGTTAAACTGGGCCTTATCGGCGCACTACTCTGAAGACTGTAAGGAGAAGTTTGAACAAGATTCTTTTGTGGAGCGGGAGCCAATGAAGACTTTTCAGTGCTGCGGAGGCAGACGTCTGCAATGGAGTTTCAATACCAGTCTGGCTGCTGCATGTTGAACAACCTGTAGTTTCTTCACAGTAGATTTATTGACCCCGTCTAGGAGGCTATTGCAGTAGATTAAACGAGAAAGTATTAAGGCTACTGCCACCGTTTTCCTGGCCTCGAGTGGAAGAAAGGCGCAGAATTTAATCAAGGTCCTGATTAGGCCGAAACAAGTACCCGCCACCTTTAATGCGAGGGGTTTGAAAGAGAGAGGCGTCAAACCATACCCCCAGGTTTGTTGCCACTTCCAAGGAAGGTGCAGGGGATGCTGCTTCTGTGGGCCACCAATTTGTGGGAGGAGTTATTTTTCCCAATTAATAGGATTTCTTTTTTATCCGTATTACAATGGAGATTGTTGTTTTTCATCCATTTGATGACCGCAGTGAGACAGGATTTAAAATGTTCCTCCGCCTCCGTAGAATATTTTTCAAGAGACAGGATCAGCTGAGTGTCATCAGCATAAGAGGTTGTTTCGATCCCGTACGATAAAATAAGATCAATAAGTGGTGCCATATAAATATTGAAGAGATTTGAATGATTGGATGTAATATAGTTGAGGGGCAAGGATCCAGTGGAGAGCCTGACCTGCAGGCCAGGTAGGCATCATGTGTCTGAGCTAGGGTGACAGTTTGAAAAGTTTGAAAGACCGGCTTATCCGGTCTGTGATCTTGCTCATGTTCACTGGTAGGTTCAGGAACACTTGAAAGTTCAAAATCCAATTGTATGTTTTTGATTTTTTCTTCAAAATATGTTGTAATGTCATCGCAAAGCATCTGAGAGGGCGGGATTTCTGTATGTAGTGCTGAGGAACCAGAATTCGGTTTGGGCCCAGTAAAACATGAAGTTACTTTTAGTAATTAACGTGATGTACCTAGTAGGCTAATGTAGGAATGCTAACACTAATACGCACACAGTATGTACCAACTTGGAGCTAAGTATACACTATGGGCTCCATTAGGATGACGGGCGGACTTTGCCCGCCCGTCATCCCATCGTAAATCGTGACCGCCCGCCTAAAGGGCGGGGGTCCCGACATTGGCATTAGGATGCGCCCGCCACAGTGGCTGGCGCATTCCTCAAATTAACATTGTGGCGGGCGGTGCTCACTGCACCGCCCGCCACAATGTTAAAAACAAATGCACGCATGTACCACCCGTACATGGCCGTCACTCTGGGGGCCCACATGGGCCCCTCCAGAGTGAACACTGCATACCTTTGCCACGGACAGGCATTGAAAAATGCCTATTCTAATACGACTGGCGGTGTCTGATAGACACCACCAACTAAAAGACCTGCTTGAAGAAAAAACCATTAAAGAGATTGGAATAGCGTGAAAATTGGATTTGTGGATTACTTCCTACAGCGGATATACTTTGTTGCAAGAAAGACATTACTTCTGCACTTGATTGGAACTGTTCCTTCTAACTGCTTTGGCAAATTATTGCTGCGTTTTATACTTCTGTGGAGCTCAGGGAGATATCTCTGTTTATATGTTAAAAAAGTTGAATGCAAAAATATACTGCTCCCCAGATGGGAGTTATTTAACGATACAACCCCACACCGACAACATGAAACAATGCTTTGCTAAAAATGAACCCCTTCCCCAACCTCCCCCCCCCCCCCGAGTTCGACAGCATCCCCGCTACATTATGGGCCACATGGGATGCGGGCGTTGGAAAGTTAGACATCCCACCCGTCCATATCACGCTGAAACCTGGCGCAAAGTTACAGCGCATCCCGCAGTACAAAATTTCACCGGCTGGTGAGCGGGCTTTGCTCTCGATTATTCAAGAACTCATTGATAAAGGGGTAGTTGAGGAGACAGCTGCCAATATTTGTAACTGCCCGATTCTTCCGATTTTGAAGAAAAGTCCTGATTCTGGCCCAGAGGGACATATTGACGCCTATCGTTTTGTGATTGACGTGCGGGCAGTTAATAAGGTTGTGGTACCACAGTACCCTGTGGTGACCAACATCACCACTATACTCACAATGATCCCGCCTACTGCCCAATACTTTTCGGTCATCGATCTGAAGAATGCCTTCTTCAGTATCCCCATCCATCCTGATAGCAGGCAGATCTTCGGCTTCTCGTTATCTGGCCGAAGCTTCAGATTCTGTCATGCACCGCAAGGCTATACTGAGAGTCCGAGCATCTATAGTCAGGCCCTTAAGGCTCTGTTGGATGATCTAGTCTTGCCCGAAGGCAACGTGCTCTTGCAGTACGTGGGTGACTTGTTGATAGCATCCGACACTGAGGAAGGTTGTAAGGATGCTACTGTAAAATTACTACACCATCTAGCGGCGAAAGGTAATAAGGTGTCCCTGTCTAAGTTTCAATACTGTCGACAGGAGGTGACCTACTTAGGTCATCTACTGTCGAAGGAGGGTAGGCGTTTGACTCCTGAGCGTATTTCTACCATCTCTATCATGTCTGTCCCTCGCACCCAACGTGAAGTTCGTGCTTTTCTTGGGATCACCTCTTACTGTCGCCAATGGATACCTAATTTTTCTCTTCTTGCTAAACCTTTGTTGCATTTAACCACTAAAGATGTGCATGAACCCCTCCCTTGGACGGATGAATGTCAGCATTCTTTCGACTCTTTGAGATCTGCTCTTTATTCTGCACCCGCCTTGGGTACTCCTGATTACCGTAAACCCTTTGTACTATACGTGCATGAGGTCGACGGTTGCTCGCTTTCAGTGTTAACGCAGGATTTGGTGGTAAGCAAAGACCTTGCGCTTATTTGTCGGCCACATTGGATAATGTTGCCAGAGCACCTCCCAGCTGCCTGAGGGCCACGGCAGCTGTCGCGGTGGCCATCCGGCAGTCGGAAGGACTCGTTCTAAATTCTAGTCTGGCAGTGATGGCACCGCATGCTGTGGACACATTGCTAAATAAAACTAAGACACAGCATCTTACGAGTGCACGCCTCACTGGATATGAATTGACACCATTTGCTTCACACATTACGATTACGCGATGTGCCACGTTAAACCCGGCCACATTGCTACCACTCCCTTCAAGTGAAACTGCAAACGATGTACATGATTGCATTTTCCGAACTGAAGAAGAAACAAAGGGCAGGATTGACCTCACAGACATTCCTCTATCTGACCCTCAGGGGGAGTTATATTTGGATGGGTCCTGTTTCAAGTTAGCAGATGGAACAACAACAGCTGCTTATGCAATCACCACTTTGAAAACAGTAGTTGAAACATCTCGAGTTCCCCATGATCAGCCCAGGCTGCTGAATTGGTGGCATTATTACGAGCCTGTGAATTTAGTGAAGGACTCGAGGTTAACATCTACACAGACAGCCAATACGCCTTTGGCGTAGCCCATAGCTTTGGGCGGTTGTGGAGGGAGCGGGGTTTCCTCACCTCTCATAGTCAGAAAATACAGAATGGTCCCTTGGTGTTACGATTACAGGATGCCCTAACTTTACCCCAAAAGCTAGCCATAATAAAATGCAGTGCCCATAAGGCAGTGGTGGACGAAGTGGGTGAGGGGAATGCTTTTGCAGACCAGGTTGCTAAGCAAACAGCTCAGTCTACAATATTGACTATGTTTGTAATGTCCTCTGCAAGTTGGGTGGAGGAATCTGATTTGTTTGATAATACCATAGAAAGTATGCAAGAACTTAGAAAGAAGCCACCCCAGCCGAATTAGAGCGATGGGAGAAGGAAGTAGGGAGATTGGATGAGAATAACTGTTGGGTTGATTTGACAGAAAAGCAAAGATGGCTATTCCCCAATGCATTGGTACAAGCTGTGGTGACTATGGCCCACGTTGGAGCTAAAGGAATTTGTGCCTTGTTAGACCCAGTATGGAATAACCCTAACATACAAAGGACGGCTGTCCGTTTGGTCCAATACTGCATGGTCTGTTTGCAACACAATCCGGGGAAGGCAGAAAATGTTTTGAGTGGAAGTTTTGCGCCTCCAACATTACCATTTGAAGTACTGCAGATGGATTATATCCACATGGAGTGCGTCAACAATTTGAAATATGTGCTAGTGGTGGTGTGTGCCTTCAGTAAATGAGTTGAGGCCTACCCAACGAAAGAGAATACTGCCTTGGCTACAGCAAAGGCCCTGATCAAGGAGTTTATACCCCGCTTCGGTTTGCCCCGTTTGATCTGGTCGGACAATGGGGGGCATTTCCATGGGGCCCTTGTTAAACATATCTGTAATGGATTACAAATAGGACAGAAATTCCACGCAGCCCGACACCCCCAGTCAGCAGGGCTCGTGGAAAAGTATAATGGGATTTTAAAGCTAAAGATGGCTAAAATTCAGGAGAGCACTGGTTTAAAATGGCCTGACACCCTGCCCTTGGCCCTCATGTCATTAAGAGTCACCCCTCATTCTCGCTCTGGTCTTTCTCCCTATGAGATCACCTTCGGGCGACCAGCCAACGTATGGGGGGTACCTAGGCCACGGTCCTTTTCTGATGTTAAATATCCTATGTTGATCGATTATCTGTATACGTTGACTAAAGACCTCCGTTCTATTCATGTAAATGTAAATGTATTGCGATTTATATAGCGCACGTATCACCCGAAGGCATCAAGGCGCTTGCCTTGGGAACCCGTCCTTGTATTCACCTGTGAGTTATCCCCAGCAGGGTATCCACAAGGTGAAAGCCAGGCATCCCGCCGCGAGGGGCCGTAGTGGAGATTAAGCAAGCTATTGCCCAGAGTCGCAGAGTGTGAACCAGTGAGTCGAGTAGGCACCGGAACGAGAATTATCGAGTCCGTGGAATTTTTGAGCCCAAGACCCGCCGAGGCGGGGAATTGAACCCTGGTCCAGAACCGATCTCAGCTTCCGGGTCTGCCGCCTCTAACCCCTGAGCCACACTTCTCTTCATCAGCAGGTAGCATCTGTACTGCAGCCTCCGCCAGAGGGCCCCGGACATCGCTTGGAACCTGGACAGTGGGTACTGGTCAAGAAGTTTGAACGGGACACCAGCTTGGCTCCAAGGTGGTCCGAACCACACCAAGTCCTACTGGCGACCCGGACGGCTGTAAAGGTGGATGGGAGGAAGCATTGGATACATGCCTCCCATCTGAAACGGCTGCCACTCACGCTTCCTTATGATCAGCGAAAATCTGGTGGAATCTTGACCCAGGAAACCGAGAGAGCCACTGCATTTGTGCCTTTTTCCGACGCCTGCGAAATAGAGCCAAGGAAAGAAGGAGTGACGGGATTGGGCGAACCGGTCTCAGCTGAACCCGCAATTGCCCCTAATCCTGTCATTGATATCACAGTAAGCAGAAGCTCTGATGAAGGAAAGGTACCTTCTTTGCTATTTTCTGATCAGGAAGTTCCGGGCCATGTGCGATACAACCTACGGCCAAGAAAACATCACGGTGCCTCAGACATCCCTGTTAGGAGATAAGGAAAGACTCCTATAAGGAAGGGTTTGCTAGATTTCGAGTCTGAGGTACTGAGCGAGACACTGGACTGAACCCATTGAGAGCTGGAACTTTGTGGTTGTGCTCTGTTCACAAATGTCAGTCTTTCTTTCTGAACGGCCAGGTTGTACATCGGATTCCTTTGACAAACGACGTTTTGTTTTCTTGAGATGAACGATAGGAGTCTGCCTGTGAGACTCTGACGGACACAGGGAGAAGAACCCTCTGGCAGGACGGACTGCTAGGCCAGAGTCTAGTTTTGGACTCTTAGTTAGGAATGTACCATTTTGGTCGAATTATACCTAAAGAAGAGTTTCCCATTGCACCACGATATTTGCCGTTTTATGAGCCAATGTTTTCTACTTGGACCACACGTGTAAAAGTAGCCTTTGTGTTAGTAATAGCAGTTATACTTGCTGTTTTTATGAGTGTATTCTTATATTTAGAGTATAAATATCCTATGCAAACTCTGATGCCCACTACCATTGCCCCGCCTGAACACTTGATGTTCACTTTAGCACCCCACAAAGAAAGGCATCACCAGACTTATGCAAAGAATGTATTTGTAGAAATGTCCATCAAACCCATAGCGCTACTAATATCACTGATTGTTGGGTTTGTGGGCTCTTGCCATCAGTTATGCATAAACATGATCTGTTCCTCTCACTGCCATTGTCCTAATTAGGGAGTTGTGAAGCATGGTTTAAAATGTTCTCCGCTATGTATAATCACTATGTAGAAAATCCCAAGCAATACACAGAAAAGGACTATGGATGATTCTAGCTTACATTGAAACACATCAGGGATTCGACCCAGAGGGAAATGGGGGCCAGGGATCCTTGGACCCGGAAGCTTGTATGAATTTGTATACAGATAATGAAAATAGTACTTAGTTAAAAGATGAACTTTATGATTTTGCTAATTTCAATGATTCACAGTATTTCCAACACTTTGTTGCAAGAAATGTCACCAGTGAGCGCATTATGCCCATTCCCATTTTGAATACTTCCTCTGATTTCTGTGTACAAGGAATGGGACATGTGCAAGTTGGAAACAGTGTCTGCAATCATACTTCTAGAATGAAAATATTCAGTAGCCCTCCACTGTTGACACCACCAAATGTGTATTTCTTGTGCGGGGAAAAAGCTTACACTTGGTTACCACGTGGCTGGGCAGGTCAGTGTTATCTGTCTTTCTTGTACCCCCCTGTATACATAGCACCATCAGACTATCATAGAACACACCAACTCCACAACGCTAGAGCAGTTCCCAATAGGCAGAGGAGACAGCTCGGGATGACGGAGGTCTATCAGACCGAAACCTCCATGCAACAGCTCACAGACTTTAATAAAGGATTGGTTCCTTTCTGGGGGCCCATATTCGATAGTAGGGAGAAAAAGACGATTGTCCCGGATAGTAGAGAACGTCATTAATATTAAGTGTGAGCGCAAAATCCGTTCCGCTCGCGGATTTTCGGTAAATCCGCAATCCGCGAACTCCCGCAAATTTACCTAAAATCCGCGAAACCGCGAGCAAAAGTTCAAGCCTTCAAGCTTGAAGTTGTTGTAACTAATTTAGGATGGCGCCGGCAAGCTGCCAGCGCCATCCTAAAATAGTTACTAAGTTAGCTTCAACAGGAAGCCCTAATACATAAAATAAAGCAGGTGCTCGAGCACCTGCTTTATTTTATCTATTAGTGCTTCTTGATGAAGCTAATTTAGTAACTATTTTAGGATGGCGCTGGCAGCTTGCCAGCGCCATCCTAAAATAGTTACAGGATGATGGACAGCTGCAGCTCACTCAAGGGACCCCTGCGCACATCTGTGCGATTGCATAGTAACACACACATGGTCGCTGGAACTAGTTGAAGCTCAAATTCAGTGACTCATTCATCAGCCCAAAAACAATTGTGAGCGTCGTCGAGGCTGGGCAGGTCTGCCTTCTTCCCAAATCTACTGTCGAAAATCAGCTGTGATGCTGGATAGAGGCCTTTGTATCCTTGACTTTCACGAGCGCAATCCTCGTGCTGTTCCTGTGACCAGGAGCTTCTTTCTCTTCATCTGCTGCTCTGATCGGTCTCTGACCATTTATACACACACAAGAGGCACTACTCGCACAGAAGACCCCCCCCCATTAAAAAAGCCGCAAAATCCGCGATTTTGCAGATCCGCGAATCCGCAAATTTGCGGCTCCGTGAAATCCGCCCATGCTTAATTAATATCACCACTGATATCATGACCAATATCACAGTGGAGCTTCAGGCCACGAGACTCGTTTCGCTCCAGAACCGGATGGTTCTTGACTTTATCCTGGCTGATCGAGGTGAGCATGCCGGGTGATCGGCAGCTCCTGCTGTGTTTATATTCCAGACTCCGCCCCCACAGTTCATTTGGCTATTCAAATGTTGCACCACATCGCGGCTGAAATGCACACCGAAAATGGGTCCTGGTCACTCTCTGGTTGGTTTTGGGGGCTCTTGTCGACCTGGGGTTGGAAATTATTGATGATAGCAGCGGGTGCAGTGGGTATCATCTTCACTTATTGCCTCTGTATCCAATGTGGCCCAGTTTGTTGTTCTTATTGTGCCACAAAACTAACAGCTATGTTTGTCCCTTCCCCTGTCCCTACTAAGATTCAGATGCTCCAACAGGAGATTCGAGAGTTGATGGCCATTGATGAGTAAGTCTTCCAGGACTAGCACTTCCATTTTAGTTAGCTACATCACGCTAAAAGGAGGGTTTGAGGAACCAGAATTCGATTTGGGCCCAGTAAAACATGAAGTTACTTTTAGTAATTAGCGTGATGTACCTAGTAGGCTAATGTAGGAATGCTAACACTAATATGCACACAATATGTACCCACTTAGAGCCAAGTATACACTATGTTTCACGTTTTTGCACCTAATCATAGGCAAGACAGCTTAACTCGACTGACGCCATTTTGTGGCCTGGTCCACTCACAGCATTAATGGAACCCTATTGCATTTTGCTCAAGCTGTTCTCCTGAGAAATAGTCTCACTGTAGCTAACTGCTGTTTCTCCACGGTCGGCCGGTCAAGGTTGTGGGGGGGGGGGGGGTAGGCTGGATAAGCACATTCCAAGGGGTGCTGCGCGGACTCTCTCGGAGTTAGCAGAAGGGAGTTACGCACACGACCTTGCTATAACGATCTGGCTAAACTAAGAGTGCTTTGTCTCCCATATATGGTCTTTCCCCTGCACCAACCTGTACCAACTTGTATTTTTCCTTCTTAGGTAACAGTTTCGAAATGTAGCAGTATATATGTGATCAATTGGCAATGTGCCAGCAGTCTTCTTGGTGGACCTCGTGGGGTTAGGTCGCAAGGAGCTCCTCTGGCAGAGTTTGTTTGTTATAATAAACGATTGGACCTTCTACACTGCCAACTGACTGATTATTGGTAATTGGTATTGGGCTATTTGTATGTATGGCTCTAGGTGGGTTGCAATTTATTTTTCGATACTTCAGTGCTTTAGGATCGATAAAAGATTTTACAATTTTAAAAATCTCTTTTTGATTTTTTTTACTGTGGCTATTCTGCTACCGAAGTACTCTTTTTTGGCTGTTTTAATAGCCAGATGATATAGTTTCCTATATGTTTTGAAGATTTGTAAATCTGCCACCTCATATCCCCTTCTCCATTTCCGTTCTAGTTGTTTGCTGTACAGATGTTGCTGCGCTAGCTCATTCGTAAACCATGGGTCATTATGTATTTCCCTATGGCCCTTCCTGGTGGGAGGCTTTAAGGGACTTATTTCCTCACTTACAGTGGTCATCCAGTTATGGAAGCGGTGAGAATCTTCTACTGGATCACCTGTTAGAATAGGTATCTTATTTTGTGCAATTGTTGGTAAGCTGGGGTTGTCGGAAAGCAGATGCCATTTACGTCCTGGTGGCTCGGTGGTCCTGTTTCTGGCTACCTGTTCTAACTTAGGCGTGGGGATGGTCAGTTGGATATAATAATGAGCTGACCAGGCCTGCGGAATGAGGTCCTCTACCTGAATCGAGGTAAGATTGGAACACACTACATCTATCGTGTGTCCTGCTCTATGTGTCGGCCCTTGCACTAATTGCTTCATGCCCAATGTAGTAGTTGATTCCAGGAAGGTCATTGCACTCGGGTTGTTCAAGATGTAGGTTAATATCTCCTCACAAGGTAAGATTAGCATAACTAAGTAGGGCTTGACTAAGGGTGTCTCCTAGTGTGTCCAGAAAGGTGTTGCTATTGCCTGGGGGAAACCAAGACTTTCCGCTCCCTTGAGTTCATGAAGGCTAAAAGTCTTCCATTGGAGCGTGTCTCTATGGATAATGGCCACTCTCCCCCACTACCAGTCTCTCGGTCTTTCCTACAGATGGTAAAGTTGGGGGGCAGGACTGCTAAAATATCCGGATTGCAGTCCTCTGTTAACTAAGTTTCCGTAATGTATAGAAAGTCTAACTCATTATGTATGATTAGCTCTCTGATGTCCAACGCATGTTTCACTAAGGAGCCTGCATTAATCAAACCCCCTTTCAGTGCAATTTGACAAATACCTCCTTTATGTTTTATCCTGGTATGATTAAATGCGACCGTTGGTATCTGTGTTTGGCATTTCCAGCAGGCAACAGGGCCTCTGATTTTATCTGCCTCCAGAAAATGTCCACAAGGTTTTTTTGTGTTCAGCTGTTTAAGAAAGTTTGATGTAAACACTTTATTTATTTGCAAACCTGCAGCATGGCTGTCGCTGGACACATTCCGGACGTGGTTGGGCACAGACTGGCTTGACTTTGGCATCAGCGGCATTTTCTATTTTTAGCGTGGAGACAGAGGTCTTGTGGAAAGACTAAACCATCTCCCCTCAAAGATGGCGCCAGTCACTGTCCAGGTGGAAGTGAGGGAAAGTATAGCATCGAGACTCCCTCCACACAAACAGCAAAAGCTGCGGTGGACCGGGGAGCAGATGTCAAAAGCAAGAGTTTTTATAAGGTGAGAAACAGTTCGTATCACTGGTGATGGGCTCCTCAAATGGACTAGACCGGGGAAGACCACTTGCTTTTACTAACACTTCCAGGCAACAGGTTTTACTATTTTGCTTGCTTATCAGCAAAGCGCAGATCAATGTACCTCCAAGCAGTCCCCGCCTCTGACCAGTCGGCCTCTAGACTTGCTGCATGGTTCCTGTGTGAGAGAACCAAAGTCATGAAGCGATGCCCAAAGCTGCCCATACTATACGGATTTCCTTTTCACCCAGGCTATATGGTTCTGTGACCTATTTGTACTGCCACTGATGAGTGTCATGAGCATAACATAACACTTGTATTTGTAAAGCGCACTTATCACCCGGGGGTCTCAAGGCACTGAATAACAGATGCTTATTGTTACCCAACTGAATGGTACTCATTTTTTCGACCTCAAATTGATGAAAGGCTGAGTGGACCCGCTGGGATTTGAACCTGTGACCATGAGGTCAAACACAGGCTGCTGCAATGGATGCATTAGTCCACTAAGCCATCAGACCTGCACAGGGTCATAGCCAAACTGGTTTCACAGGGTAGCAGGTACATGGCTACACATGTTGTGGACACTGGGGGCTAACCTTAGGGGCCAATTGGCAACTCTTGTGCTGTTTTAACTCTTCCTTGGTCTTAGCAGGAGTGCACATCTGCCCCGAAGCCATCAAGACAACTACTTTTCTTAGAGACACACTGGGCAAAAGGCACTTCTCATCTACAACCAAGTCAGAGTCTCTAGACATCACACCTGCCACCCTGATGAAAGAGCTTATGAATAGTATCTTAGCTATATGGAAAATGGAATCAAAAGTCACAAATATTGAAGGAGGTGAAATCTATATGTCCTGATCTTGGCTCATTTCACTTCTCCCTGGATGCTGCATAACAGAGACTGTACAAAGCAGAGAGGAGGATACCGACCCACAGCAGGGACAAGCAATACGGTGACTGGAGAAGTAATAGACTTGTAAGACTCCTTCAGTCTGAAAAAATGACAGAATCTATGGTATTCTAGAGGAGGTGGAGAAGGAGGACATACTTGCCTTCACGGTGACTTTCATACTTTGGTATGAAAGGGCATTACATTTTAAAAACTACTGGAAATCCAAAGAGGTCGTCAAACCCGCTCGAGAGACTCAACAAAACTATGCTCAGTACTAGAAAGTCTACTTTGCCACCATCATGCCTGAACCATACTACAGGCCGTCCAGAAGAATGAGGGACATTTCCTTCTCAATGGCGCAGCGATTTGCATATGGGAAGTCTTCTGTCAAGACACCAATGCAAAGAGGTGGTGTTTTATTTGGTTCCTGTGCCCATGTCCGAAGTGCTTGGACTTCAAGTTAGGCCTTGTAGATCCAGCCACTATTATCATCACCCCAGACAGCAGAACAACTGAATATGATGAACATAAAGAATTTGAAAAGTTCCTAGACACTTTTGAGGACAGTCACACGGAGGTGCCCTGAGCTTCCACAAACAGGAGTGCTACTACAACTACCCATTGAGCCAGGACAGTTGGACAAATGTGCAGGCGTGTCTTCCAAGCAAGGGTGCTGCACTTCAGACAGTGAGAATATTCTGCACAAGGTCGTGGAATTTCGGACTAGAGATAGAGGTGAGTCAAGATCTCCGCTGCAGATCAAGATGACCTGAAGCAAGTTCTTTGCCTCAGACAGAAAGTTTGTTCACCAAACATATAGGTTCTGTATGTATGAAAACTGCATACCAAATACTCCCGAATTCTCCAGTATGTCATCACCACACTACAGGCAGGTGTAGTGTCGGCCTTGACGCTTGTGTGTGTGAATGCCTGTAAAGACACCATAACAATGGTTTTGGTGGTTCTCTGCATGACCACACCTGGCTCCCAGGCTCGTTTATTAACCACTCTAAAGTAATGCTGGACCAAACAATCTGATTCAGCAATCACAGTATGAAGTGGATAACTCACCACACCGCCCTGGGTCACAACAGTTTTCCCCTTGGACATTACTCCTCAACTGAAAATAAAGGGAAAGCAAAACAAAAATCTAAACGATATCACAACTGTAGACGTGCTAGCTAAGTTTGTGGTTAAATGGCTGGGGTCATACATGCTTCCTTGGCTACAAAGTATCAGTACAGTTGGGATGGTTTGGAGTTCAACCATAGATTGTACCTGGGCGAATTGCCTTGTTGACTCTAGGACTCCAAGGGGGTTGCCTCATCATCTTCCTGACTCTGGACAACCACCTCAGGTCCTCAAGTCATCGCTTGCAGTTCTGACAAACCTGGGTCCCCTGGAGGGAGTCCCCTCGGAGGGGGAGGGGGTGGGGGCTTGACTATTCTCCATAATCATCTCCCAGATTCTCCTAGAACCTTTGATTGCTTGCTCTTTCATGATACCTGGTTACACTGACAGTCCCAGAACTTCTTGAAGAATTAAACGTTCCTTGTGACAACCTCAGGTCTTTTACAGGCAGACACCATGGTGCCTCAACCCCTGGTGACTATCCACGAGCCAGGTTTGAATGGTGCCTGGAATTTGCTCCCCGAGCGGTGGCCCTTTACCGGGACTTGATTGCCCTCTCGCAGATGATGGAAAACTTGCTCGTCTTTACTGGCTGGCTCGTACGTTTTGGTTGATTCGATGTTGAAATTACTTGATTTCAGCAGGACTGGCTTTGATCCACCCCACTCAGGATGATGCAGGATGGTGCCCACTACTTTCTAGCCTAGGCCCAACATATTGGGGGCTACCCCGGAGGTCCTGTGGGGAGTCAGCCTATATTCACTTACAAATGGCTCCTTCCACATTCTTTTGAGAAGCCTGAGCTATACATATCACTTCTGTGAGGGTCCTCATGAAACGTTCAACTTCTCCATTGGCTTGGGGTCCATCGGAGAGTGATCTTCCATTGCCTGGGACAGCTGGAGTGGTGATACTCTAAGTTCTTGCCCATTAAATTGAGGCCCATTTTTGGTGCACAGCTCCTTAATGAGACTGGGGGTTGCCATGATTTTGTCTTGTTTAGCGATGACATACCCAGCCACTGTCGCGGCATAATTTCCACCTCTGGATATTTAGAATGGTCATCAATGCCAACCAAAATCTGGCAACTGTCAGGTAGATTGCCAAATTCGGCACTCGTCTGGTGGCAGGGGGGTCTCTGGTAGTTCTTCATGATGACCAGAGTCGGGTTGCTCTAGCCTTCCTGTTAACCGACATAGTACATACCTTGTGACTGAATGTTCTATTAGTTCGTCAAGCTGGGGGAACTACAGTTTACTCCAAAGTCGACTCTTTGCTTTTACCATGTTTTGGTAGGAGCTGTGGGCTAGCAGCGCTACTCGCTGGGTCAGGCATTGTGGTGTTACCAGATGGGATTCCTGCATGAGGCAGTTCTCTTTGGTGGCAGTCAGCTCATGGCACAAATGATATAGGGGCAGTTAGCACTTGTCTGGCCCCTTTTGTTCTGAAAGCTTCATTGAAGGTGAGGGGCTTTCCAGTTTCCAGATTGTACTGTAGCCATTGCTAGCTGCAGGCAGTTATCAACTTAGGTACCATCAATTGTTTCCTCCAGAGATACCGGGATGGGCTGGGACCATTCCATGATCATGCGAAAATACACCTTCATGTCAAACAGGGCAACCTCCTCCTCTTTTGTGGCTGGTCTGGCATGCCTTGACAGATAATCTGCAGGATTTTGGCTTGCCCTCCACAGTAAACTGATACTCTTCTAACTGCAATAGCCACTTTTCTAAGTATGGGGATGTTTTGAGGCTTACCCCGGGAATTGGGTAATTAGGGGCGTGTGCTCTGTATGCACAGTGAATGGGTGTCCATAAAGTCAAGTCAAGTCAAGTCAAAAATGTATATAGCGCACTACTCACCCAGAGGGTCTTAAGGCGCTTTAGGGAGGGGGGTTCGCTACTTGTCAAATAGCCAAGTTTTGAGTTGTTTTCTGAAGGAGAGGTGGTTCTGTGTGAGGCGGAGGTGGGTGGGGAGCGAATTCCAGGTCTTGGCCGCTAAGTAGGAGAATGATCTTCCTCCCATGGTGGCTTTTTGGATGCCTGGAATCGCGGCGAGGGCTTGATTGGATGATCGTAGTTGGCGGGTTGGGGTGTAAAAGGTCAGGCGCGTGTTGAGGTAACTGGGTCCTAGGTCATAGAGGGCTTTGTGTGCGTGGGTGAGGAGACGGAACGTTATTCTCTTGTTGACGGGGAGCCAGTGAAGGTCCCTCAGGTGACCGGATATGTGATTGTGGCTGGGTATGTCTAGGATGATTCGGGCGGAGGCGTTTTGAATGCGTTGGAGTTTTTTCTGTACTTTGGCTGTGGTTCCGGCGTAGAGGGTGTTTCCGTAGTCCAGTCGGCTTGTGACGAGTGCTTGGGTGACCGTCTTTCTTGTTTCGGTGGGGATCCATCGGAAGATCTTTCGGAGCATGCGTAAGATGTTAAAGCATGATGATGAGATGGCGTTGACTTGTCTGGTCATCGAGAAGGAGGAATCTAGGATGAATCCCAGGTTGCAAGCATGGTCCGTTGGTTTGGGTGCGCTGCCCAGTGCCGGCGGCCACCATGAGTCGTCCCATGCAGAGGGGGATGATCCTAGGATGAGGACTTCCGTCTTGTCTGAATTCAGTTTTAAACGGCTGTTCTTCATCCACTCTGCTACGTCTTTCATCCCTTCGTGTAAGTTGGTTTTGGCGGTGTTTGGGTCTTTGGTGAGGGAGAGGATCAGCTGTGGGTCATCAGCGTATGAGATGATGTTGAGGTTGTGTTGGCGAGCGATGGCCGCAAGGAGGCTCATGTAGACGTTGAAGAGGGTGGGGCTGAGTGATGATCCTTGTGGTACGCCATAGGTGACTTCGGTGGCCTCTGATCTGAAAGGGGGGAGGCGGACTCCCTGGGTTCTTCCGGCGAGGAACGAGATGATCCAATCCAATGCTTTCCTTGTATCCCGACGTTGCTGAGGCGTTGTACAAGGGTGCTATGACAGACCGTGTCAAACGCTGCGGAGAGGTCCAGGAGGATGAGGGCAACCGTTTTCCCGTTATCGAGTAGTGTTCGGATGTCGTCTGTTGCTGTGATGAGGGCGGTCTCAGTGCTGTGTTTGGCACGGAAGCCGGACTGTGAGGGGTCGAGGGAGCCGTTAGATTCGAGGAAGGCTGCGAGCTGAATGTTGACGGTTTTCTCTATGACTTTGGCAGGGAATGGGAGGAGTGAGATGGGGCGGTAGTTCTTAAGTTCAGTGGGGTCGGCTGTAGGTTTTTTCAGGAGGGCGCCGAGTTCGGCATATTTCCAGCTTTCCGGGAAGGTAGCGGTGCTTAGGGAGCAGTTGATGATATCTCGGAGTTGGGGTGCGATGATGTAGTCGGCCTTGTTGAAGATGTGGTGGGGGCATGGGTCGGTTGGCGATCTGGAGTGGATGGAGTTCATCAAGCGGATGGTGTCTTCGGTGTTGATCGGGTTCCAGGCGCTGAGGGTGGTGGTGGTGGGAGGCTTCAGTTCGGAGGTAAGGGGAGTGGGCTGGTCGCCGAAGCTGTTATGTATGTCAGTGATTTTGCTGTGGAAGAACGATGCTAGAGAGTCGCAGAGGTCTTGAGAGGGAGTGTTGTCGTTGCGCTGGGATTGGTAAGCTCTTTGATGATGTTGAAGAGTTCCTTGCTGTTGTGGGCGTTGTTGTTGAGTTGATCCTTGAATGCTGATTTCTTGGTGGATCGGATCAGTTGGTGGTGTTTTGCGGGTGGCGTCCTTGAGGGCGGTCATGTTGTCTGTGGTTGGGTTTCTTCGCCAGGCTTTCTCGAGGGATCGGCAGTTCTTTTTGGAGTTCTTGAGGTCGTCGTTGAACCAGGGGGCTTTTTTGCTTCCTGGCTTGTTGTGATGGTTTTTCAAAGGTGCTAGTTCGTCAGCGCAGTGGGTGATCCATTGTGCGAGATTGATGGCTGCTTGATTTGGATCCGATGATCTGGCGGGAGGATTTTGGTTTAGCAATGTGGTGAGCTGGTCGGTGGTTATTTTGTTCCAGTTTCTGCGGGCGACTTGTTGTGGGTGGTGGTGGGTCGTGGTCTTTCTGAAGTTGAAGTGGACGCAGCTGTGGTCCGTCCAGTGGAGTTCTGTGGCGTGATTGAAGGAGACGTGCTTGCTGGAGAAGATTGCGTCGAGCGTGTGTCCGGCGTAGTGGGTGGGGGTGTTTACCAGTTGTTTTAGTCAGAGATTGGCGTGGTTGTCCAGAAGGGTGGTGGTGTTGCTATCGTTGTCCATTTCCAGGTGGAAGTTGAGGTCTCCTAGGAGAATGTAGTCCTCGGAGGGGAGGGCGTGTGGGCTGATAAAGTCAGCGATGTCTTCGCTGAATTGTGTGCGGGGTCCTGGGGGTCTATAAATGAGGGTGCCTCTAAGTGTGGTCTTGGGGTCAGTGTGTATCCGAAAGTGAAGGTGTTCGGTTGCTTTGAGGGTGTCGCCGGAGCTGGTCGAGATGCGGATGGTGTTCTTGAGGACGATGGTGATGCCTCCTCCTGTTTGGTTGATGCGGTCTTTTCGGACGATTTTGTAACCGTCCGGGATGGCTATGGCGATGTCGGGAGCTGATGAGGCGTTCATCCAAGTTTCTGTAAGAAAGGCGACGTCCGGTGTTATGGTGTTGAGTAGGTTCCATAGTTCAATGGCGTGTCTGTGGACCGACCGGGTGTTGAGCAGGATGCACTTCAGGTGGTTGTTGTTTGAGCTCAGTTTGGCGTTCGTGGTTGTAGTGTTGGTCCTGATGCAGCAGAACTTGCAGGATTGGCAGGTGAAGGGTTCATGGGTACGTCCTGGGGCGGCTTGGTGGCAGTCGGGGAGTCAGCCGGTGTTGAGTGCAGAGAGGGTTGCTGCATCGTACGTTAGGCGGGTGGAGAGGTTTTTGCAGGGGCCAGGGGGGCTGGCGCTGGGCGCGATCCAGGCGCGGACGGGCGTAGACGGGCTTACCTTTGGCGCGCCTTTGGCGCGCTTAGGGCGCGTCCGCTGCGCGTGAACGCTGCACGCAAATGCATACGTGCAGCGGGTGTGCAGCGGGTGCGCCAAAGGAGCGCCTAGGGCAAGCCAGTCTGCGCCAGTCAGCGTCCCGGAAGCAGCCAGCCATGCTGCCTGTTCCCTGCTGGACATGATTTCGGTACGCAGAGTCTGGAGTGGTGAGGAATTGAGGTTCATTGGGGCATCATTGAGTAAGTGCAGCCATGATGTGGGGAGTACTGGAAAATGTTTGTAGCATTTGTCCGATCTGCAGGTATAATTTCACCACAATACTGACACGATTTCTATGTCCAACCTTACTCCTTCTGCCCCTCTGCCTGCGCAACCTATTCAAGCTGCTCCTATTAACGCGCGGTCCATGGCTAAACACACCTTCGACATTTTTGAGCTAGACCTGCTGTTTATATCTGAGACCTGGCTTAATGAGTGCTCAGCCCCGGTCATTGCCTTGGCTATCCCGGCAGGGTATAAAATTACTATGGTTGACTGCAAATCAGGCAAAGGAGGTGGGGTGGCGGTAGTTTTCAGGGAGAACTGGACTCTCACTTTGGGACAATCACAGGACATTACTGAGGGGGAAAGCGCTTGATTTCTCCCTAACTAGCTCTCCTCACTTTCTACGGGGAGCCACGCTTGTATATCGTCCCCTCGGGCCACCGAATGCCTTTTTAAAAGCTTTGGATGAAGTCATTGTGCCCAGAGCTTTGCACTTCTCTAATTATCTTTTACTCAGTGATTGTAATATTCACTTTGATTGTAGAGAGGCCTCTGAGACACGTGCTTTTAATGAGTCCATGGATCTTGCTCAGCTGACTCAATGGATTAATTCCCCTTCTCATAGTAGCGGTCATACCATTGATGGGGTTTGTTCCAACTTTCCGTTAGTTATACAGGATCCTCACCCTATTTCCTGGTAAGATCATTTTCTAATTCTATTCTCCAGGACCATTAAGCCATCTTATTCTTCAATAAAAACTTTGGTGGCGAGACCACCTCCTCGCATCGAATTATGTTCATCTGGTAGAGTCTTAGCTGATACCCGCCCTAGTATTTTAGTAGGTTTGTCGGAGGCACTTGGGGGATTCAATAACTGGCTGGCTAGTGCAGTGGATTCAGAAAAGGGGGCGGTGATGGACAGAGTATCTGAATTAAGCAGAACACTCCTACCCAGTCCAAAGATCAGGGCTTGATCCATCACCGTTTTTTAGCTCACTGCACCATCCCAGCTCAGAACCTGGCTACATGCAAATTAGTCTGTCCCTGGCCCAGTGCATCATGGGAACAGGGCAGACCAAACTACCAAGCCAATTCTTATACTGGGAAGGAAACAAGCTTCCGGGGACCGGTTTCTGGCATTTCAGCCGTCTTCGGCCCGGCTTGCTTGAATCCTGATGGTGCAGTGAGCAAGGGACTCACATCTGAGTATACCCTTCCACGCTTATGGTGGACAAAACGATTCAGAAAAGGGGGTGGTGATGGACAGAGTATCTGAATTAAGCAGAACACTCCTACCCAGTCCAAAGATCAGGGCTTGATCCATCACCGTTTTTGTGCAGTGGAGCATTTTTCCACACCCCTGGTTCTCAAAAGAGCAAGACAATCCCCGTCCCAACCTTGGTTCTCTAAGGATCTAAAAGACCTAAAAAAATCCTGTAAAAAATTAGAACGTTGCTGGAGATTGGCCTACTGTCCGCTTGCTAAAATTGCACTCAGGAGAGCCGAGCACAATTATTATTCCAAGGTCAAGTTGGCCAAAGGCCACTTCTTTGCAGAGAGTTTCGCTCAATCAAAAAACAATTCGAAGGAAATCTTTGCAATTGTACAAAGCTTCCTGAATCCAGAACAGATGGCCTCGCCTGGTTCGAATGACTGGTGCGAGCAGCTTTCGGGGTTTTTCCATTGATAAAATACAAGCTATACAGGATAGTTTCAGGACTGTCATCCAACAGCAGGCGATTTATTCGCTTCAGATTGCCGTTGACCCTGATCTAGTCCGCACCTGCCTTATGGTGCTCACCCCCATTCCGCTGTCAGATACTCTGGCGATACTGCAGTCGCTAAAATCAGCCTCTCCCCGAAGTTAATGAAATTGTTAATCTGCCCCTCATGGATGCCACTGTTCCACCTGAGTGGAAACAGGCAAAACTTCTCCCTCGGTTGAAAAAGCCCTCACTCAACCCCGCTACCCCAGCTAGCTACTGTCCAATTTCACTCCTTCCGGCGGTGGCTAAGGTGTGTGAGAAGGCAGCGCACAAACAGCTTTCTGAGTTTGTGGAGAATTTGGGCGGTCTTCACCCCGCCCAGTCAGGTTTTAAGGTCTCTCATAGTACTGAGACGGCCCTAGTGGCGGTGTTGGAGGCCATTAGGGAGTGCTTGGATGCTGGCGGCAGAGCGGCTAATGTGCTACTTGACCTCTCTGCCGCATTCCACACCGTGCCACACCGCCAACTTTTTGGCTCAGTTGTTCCACATCGGCATCTCTGGCCAGGCGTGGGAGTGGATTACATCTCAGAACGCAGCAAGTTTGGCTGCCGTCCTTCGAAGCACCCCCGCGAAGCCGGACGACAGGGGCTCCCCAGGGCTCAACATTGAGCCCTCTTTTGTTCAATGTTTATATGACGCCCCTTATTTACTTTGCAAAGGAGCCGGGTGGTAAAACCAAAGCCGATGCGGATGATACCCAGCTCCTCTTCACGTGGAAGAGAATGGATTCCTCCCCGGCTATTACAAAAAACTGTCTGGCTTAAGTGTTTAAATGGCTAGCTCAGGCCCAAATAAAATATAATGAAGAAAAATCAGCGGTGCTCCTTTACGGATCCTTCCCCCCACATTTCAGAACAGATATCTGGCCTGTGGCCTCATCCCATGCCTAAATCGACGGGGAGCCCGGCAAAAAATGTGGGGGTATGGTTCATTGAGGAATTGAGAATTATGCAACAGGCTGGCCGGTATGTGCTTTGGCACATTGAAACGACTTAAGAAGTTTCTGTCACTTTTACCTAAAGTGGCCAAAGAAATGGTGACCAGTGCCCTCATCATTTCGCGCTTGGACTACGCCAATGACTTGTACATCGGTCTTCCGGCATATCAGTTACAAAAGCTGCAGATTTTCCAGAACGCAACAGCCAGAGCCTTATTGGGTATTCCAGGAAGGTCCAGGGCAAAGCAGCTTCTATGGGATCTGCACTGGCGTTCGGTTGACCAACCCATTCTGTTCAAAGCTCTTACGCTTGTCCATGGTGCGCTGTACAAGTCTGGGCCTCAGTATCTCAGAAGTCCGTTCTCGTTTTATGTGCCGCCCGGACAGCTATGTTCTACTGGTCAATGCCTCACTCTTGTTCCCAGGTATCCCCTGGCTAGAATGGGAGGCAGCTCCCTCTCTGATAGAGCAGCCATGGCTTGGAATTATATTTATTTATTTATTTTGAAGATCTTATATAGCGCGAACAAGATCCTTGCGGATATCAGAGCGCTTTACATAAAGTCAGTCTGGATATACAAACTTATAAATGCAGGCACATCAAGTATACATAGCAAATGGATCCAAGTGAAGCAATAGGTTACAAGGACAACATATAACCGTTGAGTTAGGTCGCTGTCAGAGAGCTTGCCTATCCAGTCTAGTGGCCCCTTGTGGAGGAGAGGGTTAACCCCTTCGATGCTCATGACGAGCTCAGCTCGTCATGAGGTACACCTCTCGTACACTCATGACGAGCTGAGCTCGTCATGAACAATGGTAATCTATGATGGTCAGCGCTCAGGGTAAATCTGCACCGCACCAATGGTGTTAATGGTAAGGGGATGATTGTTCTCCGAGATTCCAAAGTCTGTGAGTAGGTGAGTTTCACCATGAGGAGCACTTTCACTTCCTTTTTGAATGAAACAGCAGAGGCGTTAAGTCTGGTTTCTGGGGAAAGTGAGTTCCATATCCTGGGCGCCATCCCAGAGAAGGAACGTTTATATGTTTTCTTCCTGTTGAATCTTTGAGGTTTCAGTAGCAGATTTTCAGCATTTCTTGAGGCTCTTGTCCCACCCAAGATCGTCAACTTCTGTGTGAGGTAGCTAGGTGCTTTGTGGTGAAAGGCCCTATGCGTCATGCATGCTATTTTTAGGTGAATTCTGGCTTCAAGCGGGAGCCAATTCAAGGCTTTTAAATCTGGGGAGATATGCGAGCTTCTTTTCGAGCCAGTGATAAGTCTCGCCGCTGCATTTAATGAGGCTCTAAGGGGTGCTGTTGTAGCCTTGGGTAGGCCACACAAAGAAACAATTCCATACTCCACCCGAGGGATAAACTAGTGCTTGTACTGCCAGCTTGAAATCATTAGCTGGCAAGAATGGTTTCAGCTTCCTCAGTGTGTTAATCTGGAAGTTTGCTCCTTTGTTGCATTGCTAATGTGTTTCTGCATAGTGAGGTTGCTGTCAAGAGATATTCCTAAGGATTTAGCAGAGTCTACAATGTTAGGTTGAACGTTGAATGCGGTAATAGGTTTGATCAAGTCTTGCATAATGGGGACATTGGAAGGGGGAGCTATGAGAAGGAATTTGTTTTTTTGAGCGTTCAATTTGAGGTGATTTTCTGCCAACCAAGCCTGTGTGTTCCTGAGCGTTCTATTGAGCACTTTGATGTCTTCCAGGGATTGAATCTTGAGATAGAGTTGTGTGTCGTCAGCGTTCATATGATATTGTACGTTAGACGCATGTAGCAGTTCGGTGAGAGGTTCCAGGACTAGGTTAAACAGTGTCTGAGATAGTGAGGAGCCTTGTGGGACCCCCAATGTGACTGGTATGGGATTGGACAGAGTGTTGTTGACCTTGTACTTTTGCGTTCGGTTATGGAGGAAGGAGGTGAACCAATTTAGCACTGATCCGGATAGCCGCATTTTCGGTTTTAAAAGATCAATCAGATTCTCATGTTTAACCGTGTCAAAGGCTGAGGATAGGTCTAGCAGGATGAGTAGACAAGCTCCATTCTGATCCAGGATTTGTAGCGCATCATCGATAATGTGTATCATGGCTGATTCATTGCTATGACCTTCTCTGATGCCTGATTGATGTTTGTTAAGAAGGTCAAAGTGATCAACATGTTTAGTCAGTTGAAGATGAACACATTTTCCAAAAGTTTGGCCCAGGTAGGTATGCCCTGCCCTTGAGCTGCGGAAGAACGGCGACCTCAGGCTGTTCAGAAACACTTGAAAACTTTGTTATTTAAGTAATCCCCCAGTCGGATCTGTCCGTCTTCGCCTCCACCATGTGGCTACCGCGTCGGGACACTTCCGAGTAGCCGTGCATGCTATAAAGGGAGGATAACATAACATGCCACTGGCCCCACTCACTACATTCTTCTTTTTGAGACAAACTACACCCATCAGTCCTATGGATGCTGGTATCCACTGACAACTCAATCAAAGTAGGCCCATGTTGTGTCCTCGGATAGCGTTTGTTTGGTGTCTTGAATGACTTGTTCTTGTTTTGGAACCCATACCCGCAGTGTGGAGGTTTTAGGGAGCTCATGTAGAGGTGCTGTCAAGGTGGTTAGATTTTGAGTGAAATGTTCACAGTACGTAAACATGCCTAGGAAACTCTGAACACCAGTCACTGAGGTGGGAGCTACTGCAGACTAAATGTTGCAGACTTTGGCCGAGTCAGGTGCTACTCCTGCAGCCAGGAACTTGTACCCAAAAAAAGATGTTTTGTTTGAGGAATTCACATTTCTCTTGTTGGAGCATCAGTTCTCTGCCTAGGTGTCTGATGAATACAGGTTGCTTTTGAGTGAGATGGTTACCCATGGTCAGGAAAACGTACCAGGATATCGTCGCTGATGTTTAGTATCCCTGGAAGGCCAGCCCCATTCATCATATTTGGGAACACCTCAGGGGCGCTCGAGATGCTGAAACTACGGCGTTTGTATCGCATTAGTCCGTTGTGGGTCGAGAAAGTGGTGACATGTTGTGATTCAGACGCCAATTGTATTTGATGGTACCCTGACCTCAGGTCCATCTTCGAGAACCAATACAATGTTGTCAACTGTCAGGGTCAGGAATCTTTCTCACTTTATGGATACATTTGGAATGTGCATTTCCATACTTCACCCAGTCGTTTTGGCTTCCGGGCCACCATGGTCAGAGATACCTACAGTGTGACTCCTCCAACATTGTCAATTATATCCGCCTCTTTCAGTTACAAGAGTTTGTTTTCCACTTTCAGTTGAAGATGGAAGCCTGTTTCCAGTGGCACAGAGTGACTGGCTGGCTTGATTGGTCGATTTAGAGGTGCACCTTTATCCGTTTTAGACATCCAATGCCTTGGAACAGGAGTGAGTAGTCCTCAAGTAGAGTCTCAATAGCAGTCATATTTATGCTAAGAGCGAACTGTACCAGTTCAAGATTCTCTGCCATATGGCAGCTCAGTAACATGCCTGCCCCATCTCTGGTGACATGCACTTTGCCATGCATTGAGTGCTCTTGGTGTCTGATGTAACTGTTAACATCCCAGCTAGGGGAAGGTGTGTATTGTTTCTAAATGCATATACTCTGATTCTGGTGCGTCAGAGTTTGGGTTTCTCTGTCAAAGTATTGTACAGTTCCTGCACCATATTATTGATCAATGCCCCTCTCTCGATGAGGGCTGTCATCAACTGTCCTTCCAGTTGTATGCAGCACTTAAGGGTCGTTCTAGCTTTGCTACAAACTAGCTCAACTGCTTGGACAACATGGATGGTGCCTACTTGGTCATTGAGTCCATGTTGCTGCCCTCTAGTGTTTCTGCTCGATGCTCAAGAGCGTTTGTGGCTTTCTTTTGTCTGGTCCGCTGTACTGTAGCAGACTGACACTTTAGAGAAATGGTTTAGCTTTCCGCAAGATGAGCTCTTCTTTCCCAATGCAAGGCATTCTCCAGTGGGCTGAAAGGGTCCACTACACCAGCGATAGATCTTGCTAAAAGCTTTGAGCTTTATCCTGTCCTCCTTCCTCGTCGGGCCCCTCAGGATGCTAGACAGGTCATTGTAGCGCTGCTTCCATGTGGAATGCAAGTGCCTTAGACAGCTCTTTGGAGCAAGCCAATGTGAGAATGTCTTTCATGGACTTTCCAGGAGCTTGCAGGATTTCTTCCCGGAGCTTGGCTGAAGCACGACCTTGGATAAACTGCACCCTTATTTCATCTTACTCTGCAGGGAGGGTGCATGTACTCGCTGGTTCTTGAAGTGATACATAGAACACGTCCACACACCCCACTGGACCTTGTTGGGCCTGTCGTAGGAAGAATCTTTTGTAATCTGTATTGGCGAGGTGTTTGAAGTGTGCCATTAGCGCCGCCTTCGGTACCTGATGGAGTATGTAATTTCACATCCCCCCTCTCCCTTCCACACTCCACCCCTCCCCCTCAATTTAGGCCATGGGTCAGCATTTGATCGACAGGGAACCGCCGTCCTGCAGTGGGCCTCCCAGTTCATACTCTCAGGGACACCGTTTAGGCACACTGTGGGCTCCTATGTCAAATTATGGGTGTGTCTGTACTATTTTCTGAGTTTTCTCCATCAGAAAGGGCCTAACCTCCTAATACTTTATCTTCTGGCCTTCTAATTATTATTTTTTTTTTACAGGGGACTTTCGCATGTATGATAATCTTCCCTTACTCCACATCAGAGTGACAATCATTCAGCTCTTGTACTAGTATTTCCCATGCATTTGCAGATACCAGTGCCTTTTCATTATTCAGACGTCTCGCCTGTTGGAATCTGAGTGTGCTCTCACTACTGGCCCATATTTGCATCTCAGCCTTCCAACTCTTGATAGTAGAGCCCTCTGCCTATTTCCAATGTCTTGTGATCTCTTTTTTGGCTAGCACTAATCCCATGTCCACAAACTTGCTTGTCACCTTTGTCCTGGCAGTGTGTGGGAACCAGTGCAGTATACACGCTGCCATGTCAAACGTTAAACTCCTCTCTGTGACCCTGTTTAACACGTCCCCAACTCCATCCGAGTAGCCTCCCAGTTTGGGACACTCCCATAACATGTGTTCTAGTTCCGCCACTTCACTTTTACACCTAGGGCATGCTGCATCTTCCACCTTAAAGTATTTCTTATTCTTTCCCAGCGTTAAATACGCTCTGTGCAACATAAAGAAATGCACCAATTGGAATTGTGCATTCCTCGTGCTTTTCCAAGCTCTATGTATTATCTGTTCCCATGTGGTTCCTGGTATAGGCTTCCCAATGCCTGTTTCCCATTTTATCTTCAGGGTCTCCAGTGGTGCCAGCCCCTCATTCAGCATCCTGGAGTACAGACATGTGGCCGCCTTGAAAGTCCCCGCCGCCATTACTACGTACTGGCATGCCATTGTCGTCTTGGGTTCCACGAGTCCTTCCCTCCAGTGAGCTCGTAGCGCATGAACCAGTGCAGCATGTATCCAAAATCCTCCTCTAGGGAGATCATACCTCTCTTGCAGAACCTGGTAGGACAGCAATATCCCGTCCTCATATAAGTCTCCAAACACCTGAATCCCAGCTTGCTCCCAGTCCATCAAGGATGTCCAGTCGCCCCCATGAGGTAATGCTGTGATCATCCCCAATGGAATTTCGGGAGCATATGGGTGTAATATTCCAGCCCTGGGTTGACTGAGATTCCAGCACAACCGCAGCGTCATCTCCTCTAGAGTGAGACCAGTAAGATCTAGCTTTTGTTGCAGAATTATGAAGGATAGGATGAGTCTTGGAATCCCTCTGCCTCTCAAGGCTTCAGGGCCTCTTAATTCCATTGCTACCGCTTGTGTCAACACCTGAAGTGGAGCCGCAAAATAGTACAGCTCAAAGTCGGGGACTGCCAATCAGCCTTCTGCTTTAGGTCACACCAGGGTTGCTTGGCCCACTCTCCGTCTACCCGATCCCCATAAGAATCCAACAATCATCGATTTCAGGGATTTAAACACACAGAGTTCAGTATCCAAACCGGTAATGTTCTAAAGAAATATAATAGTCTAGGCAGTGCTACCATTTTCAATAAAGCTATCCGCCCCATCACCGACAGTGGAAGTGTAGACCAAAGAGCCATGCTACTCTTTAGGGCCCTCATGCATCTTCCTATATTCCCTTCTAGAATGTCCTTGGCGTCATGATATATACGTACTCCTAAATATACTAAGCACGTTGGTTCCCAGCGCACTTCTCTGGGCCCAAGAGAGGGAATCCCCCTGGGCTTCACCGGGAACAAGCACGACTTAGCCCAATTCACTCGTAGTCCTGAGACATCGCCGAACTCTGATAGTAAGCCCGCCGCTCCCTCTAGCGCCTCTCCTGCGTCCTTAAAAAACATCAATAAATCGTCTGCATACAGCGAAATATACTGCTGGTTCCCTCCTGGTTCCATGCCTTCAAAACTCTGTCCTAATCTGGCTTGTGCTGCCAAGGGCTCTATTGCCAGAGCAAATAAAAACGGAGAAAGTGAACAGCCCGGTCTCGTACCTCGGGCCACTCGATATTGGGGCGATATCAGCCCTCCCACTTTCACCCTGGCCAGCGTGGAGTTATATAGAACATTAGTCCAGTTGACAAAGTCATCCCCCAAGCCAAAACTTCCTAGCGTCTTATATAAGAACAGCCATTCCAAGCTGTCAAAGGCTTTCTCAATATCCACTGACAGCACCGTTGTCTCCGGTTCCCCTGTCTGGATCTCGCCCATAATTCTCACTAATCTCCTCACATTAGTAGCTGTGTTCGTAGTGGGGATAAATCCAGCCTGATCTTCATGAATCAGCGCAGTCATGTGCTGCTGAAGGCGAGTCGCTAAAATCCTACTCAAGATCTTGTAGTCGGTGGTCAACATTGACAGCGGCCTGTACGCAGATGTATCTGTGCCCTCCCGCCCCGGCTTTAATAATGGAATAACAAGCACCTCCCTCATTGATCTGGTGAGGAGACCCAACTCCTTCCCTTCTTTATAGACTTCCAATAAGCACGGGGCCAGTAAGTCCACATATTGGTGATAGAATTCTACGGGCAATCCATCCAGGCCCGGTGTCTTATTGCGGGCCATGTGCTTAATAGAGCATCTAATTTCCTCCAGCGTTATATCTTGACTCAATCATGTCGCCTGTTCTTCATCCAACTGTGGAAGCAGCACTTCACCTAGAAAGGCGTCAATGTTCATTTCCCCGGCCACCAGCGAGCTGCCATATAGTGCCTCATAGTATCTTAGGAACCTCCTTCTGGAAAGCCTGATCTTCTAGCATTTCAGGCCGGAGCCTCCAGGTGGGTACATCAGCCTTGTTCGTCATCCAGCGCACATTAAACAGCAACGGGTTATGATCAGATAGTGTCCTTGTAAGATATTCAGTGTGCTCTATGGAGGGTACCATCTGCGTGGAACACAGAACTACATCCAATCGGACATGTAAATCGTGCAATGCTGAGAAATAAGAGTAATCTTGTTCTACCGGGTGCTGTGTTCTCTATATATCCACCAAGCCCCACTGAGACTGCCAGTCTCGCCTACACTTAGCCAATCTGTGGGTGGGTGAATCCGTACAGGGTGGGTGCGATCTGTCCTGTACAACATCCGCTATGGAATTGAAGTCACCTCCCACTACTACCTGGCCTGTAAAGTAATGTGCCAATGTGCCTGTAAAGCGTTCTAAAAATCGTGCCTGGTCAATGTTTGGTGCATATACACTACAGAGTGCTATGTCCCTCCCCTCAGCTTCCCCTCCACTGCTACGAATCTTCCCTCTGGATCAATAGTCTGTCTTGTCACCTGGAAAGGCACTCCCTCCCTTATCCATATTAATGCTCCCCGTGCAAATGCCGAATATGTGGTGCTGAATACCCTCCATCGTCGCTGCAGCGCTAAACCCTCTGCCTTAGTAAGATGAGTTTCTTGGAGCAGTGCTATGTGTATACCTCTCCTGATCAAATACGCGTGAATCTTATGCCGCCTCGTCATTGTATGCAGTCCCCTTACATTCCAGGTAATACAGCGCAAATCAGATATCCCTCCCATCACAAGACAGTAGTAGCCACCTTCCCCTTTGTACGTTTGTATACACACCGGTTACCCCCTTTCCCCATCCGTTCCCCCTACTCCCTTGTCCCCCTTTCCCCCCTAGAACAACATTGCTAGTCCCCATCCAAACCATATCAACCACCAACATTAGTCTAAGCCCTCCAGCAGTCACTGAAGGCAAGTCTTATGTGCAATAGGGGGGTGCCCAGCGCCAATAGGTGGCTTCGTATACTCCAGGTCCGTTGCCGCTTTGAAACCCCAGATGGATATAGCTTCCACGTATCCCCAAGTTCACAGTCACTTACAGTCAAGGTTACTCAACCACCCTTTGGGCCCACCATTGCAGAACAGCTCCTGGAGGTCCCCCTCCTATCACCCCAGGTGTCAACCCGCTATCTCCGCTACAATATTCACTAATCCTCACCCAGGCCCCACTAAGTGTACATCTCCCCTCCATACCGCAAACCTTCATTCATCCAATATTCAATCTGCCGTTGCTGGTGTAACCAGTGGTAAGCGTATACTATCGGTCTCTAATGATTCAGCTTCTGAGTGTTCCTTGTCCCTTTCGGACTCTGTATCCTCCGGTGTCTGCGCCTTCTGTGCCCCGGCCAGGGCCGACACTGACGCTAGTGCTCCCTTCCGCTCTGTTTCAGTCAGTGATGTCGACGGCCTCCTCAGGCCCCGCCTCCGGTGCCTAATCCGCTGGGATTTACGGATCTGTAGCTCATCCGCAGGTTCCTGGGTGCGACTTTCCGGACCATCCTTGCCAGCTCTGTAGGATTCCAGCCAAGTCCATGCTTCCTACGGGGTCCATGCTTCCTCCGGGGTTTCGTGGAAGCAAGTTTTACCGTCCAAGATTATTCTTAGTTTGGCCGGAAACAACAGGGAATACTGGAGCCCTTCCGCTCTTAATTCCTTTTTGACTGACTGGAAGGACGCGCTGCGCCGTTGTATCTCGAAGGTGTAATCCGGAAACAGTGTAACCTTACTATTACCTACATGGAATGGTCCATCAGTTCGTGCCTTTTGGAGCAATAAGTCCCGGTCTCTAAAATGTAACAGGCGCGCCACCACCTGTCTGGTAGGGCGCCCCTGCAGTGGTTAACTCGTTGGCACTCTATGAGCTCGCTCTAAAGTATAAAAGGACGATAAACCCTCCGGAGCCACCACTTATTTCAGCCAGTTCTCTAAGTAGCCCACCATGTCTGAACCTTCTGCTTTTTCGGGCAGAGTCACTACTCGAATGTTATTGCATCAATTTCTACTTTCAGCATCCTCGGTGAGTTTCCCCAGGGCCAGAATCCGATCTAAGGCATTTGTTACTGTTGCGTTCAGTGTAGTTTGTGCTGGGACCACATCTTGTATAATACCCTCTACCTGTTTCACCCTATCCGCTAACTTGGAGTGGTCTGCCCGCAGGAGGCCAAGGCCAGTTGCCACCTGTGCAATGTCCTGTTGTAGGGCCATGCAAGAGTCTGCAATGGCTGCTAGGATTTTGTCGAATTGTTGTTGCATACCAGGATCCTGGGGTGGCCCCTGTGTCTCCAGCTCCCCTTGACTGGGAGTCTCAGTGTCCGATAGCTGCTGTGCTCCATCCTTCTTTCCTCTCGGTTTCCCCATGGCTAGACCCCACAATTCTTGTCTTGGCGTTACCTGGTGCTCGGACACACTGTATTCTCCTAAATATTTCTAGGTTTCACAGTTCTTAAATGTAAGACCTTAGGCAGGATCTACTAATTAATCTCTCGCCACTTTGCCACTGCGACCCAGCTCAAATTCCCAGCGCACCGTTGCTTAGCGATTGGGCCAATGTTGGGGCTCCGAGCAGGGGTATTCAACCACCTCTGTACGGTCTAGCACACACTTGCCCTTGCTCACCGCTGCTCCTCTTGCCTGTTTCAGCAGTCCTTATCCATACTACGTCGCTGGAGGCCAATGGAGAAAGCACTACCAGTCCCTGTCACGATCAGGGTCCGTCCCCACCACTGCGGCGATCTTGGTCCAGTGACTGGCTATCCCCCGGGGTATCAGCAGCTCAGTCCTCAATGATGTCCTAATTATTCCAGCGGTGCGTTATGGTCCCGCTCTCCTTCATGTCTGGTGACCCCCCTCTGCCCGGTCCATAATCCTCTCTCTCCGTTCCCTGACCAGAACCCGCAGCGACTCACCGCTCCTCCAGGGATCCAGTAACAACGTCTCAGTGCTTCATTTTCATAGCCCTAGGAACCCCTTCTCCGGCTGCCAGCTTCCCTTGCAGATATTTACCAGTGCCCCTCTATGTCCTTCCGCACATGTGCCCTGGTTCTTGGGTCGGTCCAAGCCCCAGGCAGGGCCCGCCAGCCACCGCCTCTATGATCTCAATCCCAGGGTCTGGCTGCTCCTTTTCTTGCCGGCACCCCAGCCCACATCTACGTTCTGGATGGTCTAGATGTGCACTATAGGCCCGTCCTCCCTTCCGGGGGGCAATCCGCTCGTCCTCCTACAGGTCAAGTGCCTGCGACATCTCTTCGCTCCTTCATGGTTGTCCCACAGGCGTTTTAGGGCCCCAGGTTCACCCCCCAGGCTCCTCTTTACCCAAGTTCAGGTATCCTTGCATCCAGGATCGTGCCAGACATCAGCTAGTGTCTTTTGGTGATCCCCTCCGCCAAGCCCCAGCTCGCATGTCGAAGCAGCCCTAAAGCCACGTACCCGCCTCCGCCGTCCGCAGTTCCAGGCTCTGCTGCTCTCCACTCGCCAGTAAAGGGCTAAACTCAACTCTCGGTCTTTTAGGCGCCTCCCGGCCGGGGTCCACTCTCAATCGTCAGTCCTTCTCCGAGGCTAGTTTTACGGGGGCCAAAGCTCCCTGCCCTCGTAGCCGCATCGGCCCCACCTCCTCGCCGCCGAGTAGTTCTCACCCAGCACTCAGGTGTCCATCAAAGCCCTCCGCATTCCTCTAGGGCTCAGCCCCCTTACAACAGCAAAAATAACGGGACCCCCTCTATAATATTTTACGGTCAGGGAAAAGAGAGGAAAACCAGACACATAAATATCATAAAATTTCCCTCATTGACCAACAATTTTTTAGATATACTAGTGACACAAGATTGCTATATCAAAGTTTTTATATTTTTTTGTTTTATAACATCCATTTTTTTAAATAGAAAATCACTTTTTTTTCATTTAAGAGTTCATTTTTTACACAACACATTATATCATTGGTACATTTATTTTATAACATTTTCAGATATTATATGTTGGTAGTTGTATGGGAGTGAATGTTTTTGTATGATTGGAGTGACTGTGTTGGTATGTAATCAGGAGGACATTGAGTAACATCATTGTATATGTACTTATTTTTAGGATCTTGTTCCACAATTATCATGGTTATAAAAGAAATGTACCAATGATATAATGTGTTGTGTAAAAAATGAACTCTTAAAATGAAAAAAAGTGATTTTCTATTTTAAAAAAATCAGCCCCCTTACAACACATCGGGGTCACCTCACCGCTCCGGTCGTCAGTCTGATATTTTTGCGACCTCTCCTCCGGCTGGTCCGTAGCACCTCCCGGCTCAGGTCCGGTATATGTCCCGAAGTGTCGCCGCCATGTTAGCTTTCTCTCCGGCGACCGGCGCTAGTCAGGGAACCCCCAGAGACTCTCGGTTCCCGCTCCCTGCAGGTTCGGCGCTGCTCCTGTGGTGTCCCCCCCAGTTCTCCGGTCCTTTGGCGCCGTTAGGTGGGTGGAAGCGTCTGATTTACAGGATAATGGAGGGGTTTCTAGCGGAGCTCTACGCTCACACTGCTTCCCTCATCCGCTGCTAAGCCACGCCCCTCTTCGGGCCTTCTAATGCATCAAATGACATCTCTTTGCATTTCGTTCTAGAAGCCTCATTTGTTTAAGCACGGTGCACATATGCATGTTTTCTGGGATCTCATTTTAAAGCTCACCTTTCTGATCAGGTCAACCATTGATCCACTCAATTCTTGTAATCTGTTGGTTCACGATGTAGACAACCTTGATGGAGGTTATGTCTAAAAAGATAGTGTTACTGGCACTTTTTTCGATTCTCCTGTTTTTTTATTTACCTACTTGCTGAAAAATGATAGGTTGATGGTGAGAACCGCCCTCCTCCAAAAAAGCATTTTAGAATTTAGTCTTAACTAATTTGCTGACCTTACCCTCCAGCTCCTAATGGAGCATTTTTTAGGTCTCGCCTGGCGAACGCAGCGTGAAGCACTGTCGCCAGCGAGATCTATTGTTGTGGACTCGCCTTGGAAGTGGGACAGGAGATGGGCATGCGCAGAGCTTTTGGCGATTTTAGCAGGTGTACGCGCACGTACAGCCACGCTGTGTGCACATTTCCTATCCCACTTCCATCCTCGCAAGCCAGCATGCAGTTTTACTTTCACTTTTTTCTTTTTTTTAAACTTGCCCCATCGTTGGAGCGGCCCCGCTCAAGAAATAAACATTGACACTGTGCTTGTATCGGCACATATGAAGAATCCCCCACTCACCCGGTGTGGCGTCTGGCTGTGGCACGGTACTGGAGCACTCCAGCTCCTCTATACTTCTGCCAGCTCAATGCGGGGCTCTCTCCTTAGGCCTGGGAGCCCCGCACTATCTGCCGCTCTCCCGGGACTTCAGCTCCCGCACTTACTCTCTGGCGCCGGGGCTCGTTCTTCACCACAGGAGCCCCGGAAAGGGACAGGTGCTGCCTACACCGGCCGCACGCGCCGCCACTGGGCACAAGCTGCAGGGCACGCGAAAGTTACATGTACCGCGCATGCGAGGGCAGCCCTCGCCCTCCCAGGTCTCCTCCCCGGCCCGGATGTGGTGCTGCTTTCCATTTTGCTTGTTTAATCATGTCATTATTGCTATTCTCACACATTTAGCTGGAAAGCAGTTCATTGCATTAATTATCCTAGTTTTTTTTATAGCCCGGACAATGGCATGGTTGTTTGTCGGCGGGTCAACGTGCTCCTCATTGCCGTCCTGCTCCTGGGTACACATTTACCAACAACACGGACGCCATGCTTAATGTTTGAGCAGGCACCCGAATGACTTGTTGACTTTGGCAATGCTTTCACTGTGGTTTACACTGTTACTTTAAATCACAAATGAACAGTTTCTAGCTTTATTTGCGGGCAGCACTTTTACGCACACACGTATTTTCAAGCGCGGTTATAACGATGGGGCTTCCTCTTTCGTTGCTGATGACGCCCGGTTGAGCTGCCCTTGTGGTTGCTGGTGATTTCACGGGGAACTCCTCTCCGGCTGTTCCCCTGTCTCCCGAGCCTGAGACGGGGGCTGCATGGTGTCCTGCTTTGCATCGCTGGGACTGCGGCTGGATTTTCTAGTTCCCCCTCCCCACAGCAACAACGAGAATGGCGGAACCGCTGCTGCCCAGTACCACTGAGCCTTTTTTCCCCTTCTTCATCCGAGTCAGCGTGCCCCCCCTGACCCGCAGGTGCCTTCCTCTCCCGGGGCCACTGCCTAGTCACCCACGCTGATTTCCCCCTGACTTCGACGACCTTAGAACGATTGACAAACTACAGCCTTCCCCCACCACATCTGGTGACTGCCTTCCCCTTCAGCCCTTCACCAGGGGTACGTTTCCTTAAGAACTTGTTAACCAGATTTTTGTTCTACCGCCATTTTGTCGTAAAAGTAACTGGCTTAATTCCTGGATCCTCAATCTTGCGGTCTCTTCCGTTTCTCAAATTTACTCCTTCCTCCGGTCAGCACCTTGTGCGTTCCAGTCTGACCATAGCCTCAATCGATCTCCACGCTGGAACTCCTGCACCCCGCTTTACTCGTATGGTCACCATTATGCTCCCTTTCTCCCCCTCCCTACCCGATCCAGCAAGCGGTCCGGCTCTCGATGTTGCTGTTCTATTTGACACTTTCCAGTTTGTTTTCTACTCGCTTACCCTAACTGTGTTGTGTTTCCCTGATGTTCGATCCTCCATGGCCATTTGCCTAGTTCTGGTCTATATTCCAACTCCCATCTATCGCCACTCTACAACACCATTGGACTTGTTTTCTATCATATTTAAGGCTCTAGTAATAATGTAGCTCGGCTTTTCTCCATGCCATGATTTGTTCTTGTTACTGACATAATGATGTAAAAATGCAACCGATTTAACTATGTAAAAATGCTTACCGTATGTAAAGCGCTCTGATACCTCCGGGTCTAGCCAGCGCTATATAAATCTTCTTACATAAGCAGTTCCTGCAGCATACTTGCTCATACGAAAAAAATCCTCTTCAGCCGTCTGACCTCTAGCATTCATCTTTCTTCTGCAAGAGCCCATTCCACCATATCTTTAGCCAACTGTAGATGGGTGGGAACTGTGGGAGATAACCACCATAGGGCCACCTGCCTCATTGCCAATACTAGGCCCAGAAACGATAACCTATAGTGTATCTTGCCCTCAATAGGGCAGAGGAGGGTGTATACTAGGCAGTGCCTGACAGTGTTTATTATTTTTATATTGGTCACCTCGTTTAGACGCTGGGTAATGCGTTTCCAATAGAGTGTCATAGAGGTGCAGCTCCACAGCATGTGTAGAAAATCAGCACCCCCGCCCCACCCCACATCTAGGCAATTGTGTAGTCTGGTCAGTATAATTTGCATAGTCTCATTGGTGAAGGATATATCTGGATAATAACAAAAATTGAGGCAGAAGGAGCTGAAACAGAACCTGCTCTGGCAGCAGTGGTAAATAAAATGAAATGGTTTTAAATAATCCCTCAACTGGGAAACATTCAATAAGTCAATATCAATTAATATTTGTTTATCAACAAAACAGCAAACAATTCAGAAGTCCATTATGCTGAGGCATTGTATTTGAGCCTATGCCATTCAATACTAAAACTCAGATCTTATCAATTACAAAAAATATATAATTCTCCTTATTCTTCATTTTTTCTTATTTAAAAGTAAACCACGTTAGCCCAGACAACACGTTTCGTTCCCATAAGAGACTTCATCAGGGCTGTAAAAGGACATACAAAGCACATTTTACAAAACAACTCCCTATTTCTATTACCCACCTCCTCTCAGCATCATCTTAACAGTCATTTCATTATATCACTCCATATCAGACTTGTTTCCATTAATAGAAAATGTAATATGTTCTATATACATTGATGGAGGGACCTTTTTCAACACAGTTATTCTTTCATTTTGTTCAGTACATAATATTCAATAAATGTACGTTAATATAAAATATGAATAGTGTAGTATGATTATGTCCTATATCCATGATTTCATAATCAATGGCTTATTATAATCAAAATCATTATATTCGATCATCCCCATAGATACAGCAATAATCTTTTCAGACTTTAACAAATTACATTAAATTTGACCAAAACTGTGTGTGTTAACCATATCATAACATTACTGTACATTCAAGCTCCTATGTGTGATAGTAGCAGGACTCACCTAATCTCAACAGCCTTCCTTCATGTATAATGTTCTGGACCAATTCTCAGTCGCTTTTAGATTTCATTAAACAGGAGTTCCTAAAACGTGCATAATAAATATTGGGGACAGACTTTAGTATCCCTAAATCAAAACGTACAGCCTACAACTCCCACACTAACATCAATCATAAATAAATTCACTTGTATATCAAAACATTATAATACAGTGAACCTCTGAGTAATTATCCTAATGCAATTTCCATATCCCATATTTTGTCTCATTCCTCCCAAATGTCATTGAAGTAGTTCCAATGCGTCATGCCATTCCTAAGCGGGGTGCTGCTACTTTTAAATTTCCCTGAGTCAACATCATTTACAATGAATATGCATGTGCGTATCATACCCTCTCAATCACAACTGGGAACAAAGTAGGCCGTAGAAATCACATTTATAGCCCGAGCCACTATAATCACAAAGCAGAATAAAGTGGCCGGTATACATCACCTATCAGCCCGAGACACTACAATAGTCATTGACGACACATTTGCGGGTCCGCCATATTACAAAATATATATAAATGTGATATTGCCTTCAAGTATCTCGTCATGTAAAATGAAATAGCAATTACACTGAGCCCCGGTATTCCCTCCCATCATTTACCTGGTGTAGGAAGCTGGGTTTCTGTTGCAGTAACCCCCCCACTTTTTGCCATACTACTGATGCACTTTGACTTGATGTGCCCAGTGTCCCTGCCAATCAGGTTCCCGGGGCCTGTGTTCTTTCCCCGAAACTGTACCTTGTACACCCAATTCAATTTCAAAGCTTTATTCGATTATTAAAAACAATCACAAAAGCATACAATGTAAAAAATACAAAAATAGGGTACTAGACAGGCAACAGACATTTCAATAGATAAAACAGCTCAATCAATAGCGGGGTTAAAACACTAGGCTTTTCCTATGAGAAACAGCTTTTAGTAAGAAGGTAGCGGTAAAAAAACAGATGTCCAAAGTATCTAGTGCAAATAACAGTTTCAGTGCTTGGGCAGTAGTATACACAGAATATTTCTTAAAAACATCTCTGAGGTAGTAACGACGAAGGTGCAAGTAAAAAGGGCAGATACGCATATAGTGAAATGTGCTTTGCTTGGTAAGACCATCACAGGGGCAGGGGGATTGGCTATACATTTTCATCTGCGGAAATGCCACTAAATTATGTACAATACCTAGTCTCAGCCTAGTGAGAACAAACTGGTGGGATTGCTTGGTGATAGCTTTTAGGTACATAGGCATGCCCCTGTCTTCCAACACATTAGAATGATAAAATACATGAGTTGACATGAGGCTACCTTCGGCCCTGCGCAAGTTAGACTTGGTCCCCAGAAAGACATTTTTAAGTTCCTTTTTTGGTACAGTAACAGCACTATAGGGGTCATCAAATATATCAAGATTAAAAATTTCACTATAAGCAGATGAAACGTAATTTAACCAGGGGATCTTGCGGACGTTGTCCAACCGAAGACAATCTAAGATGATCTGTCTGGTAAAGTCAGTCTCATCCTTAACCCAGATTGACCTCCAAACCATGAGAGGTCTCATTCCCATTAGGTCAGTAAGATGATTCATGCCCACCTCACTATGGCTCAGTTCATTGGATGCCGAGGAAGGTAGACAAAGGAGTCTTTTGAGTAACTGATTCTCTGTGACTTGCAGATCCCTGTGGTTACAGTAGCCCCATATACCCGATCCATATAAAGCAATGGATACACATCTATGCCTATAGATATTTAACATGTCCGGGATGCGGCGACTACCTAACTTGGATGCAAAGCGAAATACGCCAGAGGAGCTTTTGCCCATCCTAGCATTCACATTTAAAATCTCCGGTGCCCATGTCCCTCTGTTATTAAAGGTTACACCGAGAGAACAGAATCTGTCCACTACCTCTATTCTGTGATTGTTAAAATGAAATGGCTTGGAGAGTTTCATCCGTTTCCCACAGGCCATAATGTAGGTCTTGGAATTGTTAATTTTCAGTTTTCTCCCCTTAATAAAATCATAGAAATAGTTCATAAGATTCTGGAGTCCGTTAAGGGTGCGCGAGAGTAGGACCGTATCATCAGCACATAGCAGGACCGGCACAGGATGACCACCAACCTGCGGGGAATCTGCCTGCACCCTCTTCAGTTCGGACTCCATAGAGTTTATAAAAAGGGAGAAAAGCAAGGGGGCCAGCACACAACCTTGCCTTATACCCGAGTTAACCCTAATTTTCCCAGTACATTCCCCAGCCTGGCCATAGCGAATCTGGGCTGAAAGTTTTTTGTAGAGTCTGGCCAGGAAGTATATAATTGCAGGAGGGGCTCCCATTTCCAGTAAAGTGGACCATAACAAAGTATGATCCACTAAATCAAAGGCGCTCGAGAGATCAGCGAAACAGAGAAATAGGGAACCCTGTTTCGCTTTGGTGTATTTCCCGATGATAAGGTCGAGATTTATACACTGCTCTGTAGTCCCGAGGCCTTTGCGGAAGCCATATTGGGATTCGGCTAGAATTTTGTTGTCCTACGCCCATTCCTCTAGACGCATCAGTAGGACCCTGCTCATAATCTTGAGGGAGGAATCCAGAAGGGAGATAGGGCGGTAGTTCTTAGCCTCTCCTCTATCTCCCTTCTTATAGATAGGTAAGATTATGGATTCGCTCCAGGTGGGTGGTGTATTATCCCTAACTGAGGCATTAAATACCTGTGTCAGGAGTGGGCTCCAAAGTGTCATGTTGGATTTATACAGGTCGACCGGGACCCCATCTGGTCCCGGCGCCTTCCCCCCCTTTACTCTGTCTGATGGCGGTTTCCACTTCTTGGAGAGTAATATCCAGAGATAGCTTTAATTCGAACATGGGGGAGGAGGAACTAGCACAATCCACCTTAGCCGGGTCAAAGATTTCAGTAAAATGTGCAACCCAGTTCGCTTCACTAACCTGAGCTGACAGTATGGGGAAGTCTTCTTTTACAAGAAAAGGGCTGTTAACCGTATTCCAGAAGAGCTTACTATCGTGCAATATTGCTGCTTTAGTCAGATCATCCCAGGCTTGCTCCCTGAGCTCTTGTTTTCTGCATGTTAAGTGCTTTTTATAAGTAAGTCTAAGGGATATAATGGCCTCTCTATCTCTGGGTTGTTTTGTGAGTGCCTGCTTGAGTTCCCAGAGAGATTTAGTACACATACTATCAAACCAGCCAACATTTTAGTTCTTAATTAGACCTTTAGTGATGGTAAGAGATCTTTTAATGATAGTACCTAATTCCACAAAATCGGCTATAATGCACTCAGAGAAAGCCTCTGGATCCAAGCATTTAAGTATTGCCACAGACCCCGCTTCTACAATTTTGTGCTGCAGCTTCTCGGAGTTATCCATACACCATTTGATACGAATACCATTCTGCCTACAGGGGGTTACATCTTCAACTATCAATCGCTGAATGTTAGCTGGGACCCCCCAGACAGAAATCAACATGGTGATAGCATTATGATCGCTACTTCCAAGATCGGCAACAATGGGGACTGTACAAAATGAGACAAAATGTGCGGAAACTAATAGATGATCAATAACAGAGGTCGTATTCAATCCTACAAAAGTTGGTACTGGATTACCCTCTGCATCTGTAGTCGGGGGGTGTATCAAGAGGTCCAGGTTTAACATGAAAGAATTGAGGGAGTCGCCATATGGTGAATGTATGAAATGTGCCCGGTTTTCCCCAGTATCCCTATCATACCCGCAAATTCTGGTAAATGAATGGGGGCAGGTACGAATATTAAAATCCCCACCCCAGATAATATCAAAAGATTTATGAATACCTTTACGAATATTACTCACGGCTAGACCCAACTCATCCACCACAGAGGTGTTAGCAGCATCAAACAAATTGTTGTAATGATTGATTAACAAAGTTACATGGCCCCTTTTATGTTCCAGGATTAGAATTTGCGAATGGAACCCCACAGTCTGGTGCAATTTCACACGAACGGGGAGATTCACAGAAAGTAAAATTACTAACCCCCCTTTGGCCCTGCCCATATTAGACCTTTGTGCCGGGTTATTATATGACACAAAACCATCGAGGGTGATATCAGTGGTTACCCAGGTCTCTTGTAGGCATAAGACATCAAACTCGGAAAGGATTTCGCTCCAGCCCAGGGACAACATTTGCCGGCTCCAGCCAGCAATATTCCAGATGGCGAATTTAAAGCCAGGGATACAGGAGGCTGGTTCAAGGACCTTGTGTACGTTCGAAATTGGGGGTTCAATGGCAACTAGGGAGTCCATGGAAACTGGAAAATGGGTAGGGACAAGGGGGTTAGCTCCATGGAAAGGTGTGTGCTCCTGGGTGGAAATGGAGGGTGTTACAGGGACTAGACATTGACCCATAACTGCTACTAAATTGTTGTCAACTGTGACAGTTCCCTGGGAAAGTGAGTGTGCCGGGGTAACGGTAGGGAGCATTACATGTGCTGGGGTGGAAGATGAAATGTTACCCAATGTTGCAACTGGGCCGTTATCAGTAGTAAGAGGGGTAGGGACTGAGACAGGGGATGGAGGCAGTCAATCGACTCCGTCCAGCCCGTTAAGGCAGTTGAATCGATTAAAATCGCAGAAAGGGGTCTCCGGGGGCAAAAAAGCCGGTCTTACTTCATACCCACGAGATCTACTCCTCCGCTCAACCCTCATCCAGTTACCTCGGCCTTGGTCATGGTGCATGTGGATAGGAGGGAAGAAGAAGGACACTGGCAGTGTCTGAATGGTGGAATCTAGTGATCTATTGAACCCGGCACATATGTGCAAAACTGTCCTAGGGTCACGGAAACTCACTGTGATACAATCCCCGGTTATAGACTTTCTGGTTTTACCCAGCCAAGGTATCCTTCTCACCATGATAATTTCATTGTTAAAGTGGGCCGGGAGGGGTCTATTCCAATTCAGCCATTTAATGACTTTACTTTTAAGTGACTGAAAATTCTCACCTTCTCCAGCCTCAAGGGAGGGGACACCGGCCATGACTACCATGAAGCAATTAGCTTCAGGAGGCAGGTCGGGTCTACGTGGTCTGGGATCAAACTTTACAGGGGATGGGGGAGCCAAATGGCCATTGGATGTGACCCCATTAGTAGCGGTCGTAAGATGAACTGGACCTGCAGGTAGCAAAGGTGGAATTATAGAATTGCTACTTTGAGTCAGGGCTGAATTGCCCATAGAGGGTTGCAAAGGGGTAGCAACAGTGGCCACTAAAGGGGGTCCTAGATTAGTAGGGGGGATTTGAGGGTTAGAGGGAGAATTAGACTCAGAAAGTCTGGCCAGAATAGCGGCTGATGTTTCCTCGATAATAGACAGACGAAGTTCAATACGTTCCAGTTTAGACTCAAGGGGGAATAAAAAGATGTAAAAAGAGCTCCCAAGGTTTCTATAGAATAATCCGTGCTAAGTAAGGAGTGGGATGATCCAGGTGTGGGATTAAGTGTTTCATGTCGATGTTTGGCAGATTTTGATTTGCCTCCCGATTTTGAATTATATTGTCTTTTACGTTTGGTGGCGGCCCCCTCATTCACCCCATTTGATATAGAATCGTAACTGACAACTGGATCAGGGGAAGTGGGCTTATTAATGTCAAGAACCAAATCAATATTAGGAAGAAGTGCATTAACCAATATGTCCAGATCAGGTGACGAGGAGTTGATCTCCACAGATTTGAGAGATGAGGTTGTCATGGCATTATTACTAGTCTCTTTATGCCGGTCCGGGATTTTGGCACTAGCCAGAGTGCCAAGGGAGGATCTTTTGTTGGTTGATCGTTCCTTTGATAAACGCTTCTCTAGAGCGTTTATTTCGGTATCAATGAGTGTATTGGCTCTGACCAAGAATTTCTCCATACCTCCAGTAATAGCTGCTCCCACTAAGGATGACTTGCTCCTTGTTTCATGGCAGGACATCTCCCCACACTAAGAATGTACAGCAAGGAGCAAAAGCAAGGGGGGGGGGCCCGGCCTGGTCACGATCTGTCACGAACGGGCCCACTCTTGGCCCGGTCTTCGCCCGGTGACGCTCCCGTGCAGCGGGGCACAACAACCAATAAGTAGGGGCGATTACAGGCTGTGGGCGGAGCAACAAGGAGAGCGGACCAGATGGTAGCTGTAGGTCAGGCAGGGACTCCTAGGAGCTGGAGTCCCTGCAACGCTCGTAGCCCTGTTGTGTGTGCCCCCAGCAAGAGCCCGCAGTCCACAGCTCCTTCAAGGCGTCCTGTCACCTCGGTCTCAGAGCGCGATGCGGCACCCGCGATGCGGCACCCGCGAAGCGGGTGCGGCGAGGTCAGGGAAATGCGGCAGTCGTCCCAGCAGCAACAACACCCCGCTAAACAGAGTCTTCAGTAGCACACCCACGAAGTACTCGCAGGCTGAACGTTTAAATTCCCTTCGGTAGGCTGTGGGCGGAGCAACAAGGAGAGCGGACCAGATGGTAGCTGTAGGTCAGGCAGGGACTCCTGGGAGCTGGAGTCCCTGCAACGCTCGCAGCCCTGTTGTGTGTGCCCCCAGCAAGAGCCCGCAGTCCACAGCTCCTTCAAGGCGTCCTGTCACCTCGGTCTCAGAGCGCGATGCGGCACCCGCGATGCGGCACCCGCGAAGCGGGTGCGGCGAGGTCAGGGAAATGCGGCAGTCGTCCCAGCAGCAACAACACCCCGCTAAACAGAGTCTTCAGTAGCACACCCACGAAGTACTCGCAGGCTGAACGTTTAAATTCCCTTCGGTAGGCTGTGGGCGGAGCAACAAGGAGAGCGGACCAGATGGTAGCTGTAGGTCAGGCAGGGACTCCTGGGAGCTGGAGTCCCTGCAACGCTCGCAGCCCTGTTGTGTGTGCCCCCAGCAAGAGCCCGCAGTCCACAGCTCCTTCAAGGCGTCCTGTCACCTCGGCCTCAGAGCGCGATGCGGCACCCGCGAAGCGGGTGTTGCGAGGTTAGGAAAATGCGGCAGTCATCCCAGCAGCAACAACCATTACCCGCTAAACATAGTCTTCAGTAGCACACCCAATTGGCACCTCTCTGGCCACATGTCAGTCCCTTGTAAAAGCTACCATTGGTACCAAGGGCCAGGGAAGGACTATGGTCTGCAGCACTTTTTGTGCCACCTAAGAGGCCCTGTACCTTTACACACACGCTAGTATTTGTTTTAATACACTTTAATTTTTAAACTTTTTATTCTGCTGCTATTTGGGAACTGGAAAACTGTGTTTTTTAACTTACCTGCTGCGGAGATTATCCTCTTGCTGGCACTCGCACTTTACGGACCAAAATGTACTGATGTACTTCAGCCTGTTAGAGCAGGTCACCGGGACAACACCATCTTGGTCAGCGTGCTAGTTGTTCTGCTCAGCACACGCCTCCCTATTTAGGAAGGATGATGCAAGCGCGCAGCGGGTGCACTGATGGCACATCGCCCGTGCTCAGCGCCAGCCATGCTGCCAGTTTTCTTCCTGGGCATGCCAGACTCTGTTATTCAAGGGAACAACTCATACACATAGGGGAGAGGGACACCAGGGTTATACAAGAAGTTATGGCGAACACTGGAAACACCGTCATTGTTGATCACACTCCAGATAGATTGAAATGTGGCCTGATTAACAGCAGATCTTTAGTTAAACACTACCAAGAGGTATCAACTATGCTGGAGTGTCTCGAGCTAAAAGTTTCTTTTTTAACTGAAACTTGGACCCATGCCGACTGTGTTATAGAGCTAGGATTTGCATGTCCAGTAGGTTATAAAATCTTCCACAAACCCAGGCCATTGGGGCGAGGCAGAGGGTTGGGGTGATCTTCAAAGAAAAGTGGGATTTCACCCCCACTTAGAGATCTGAGGCAAGCATGCGTGAGCCTCAATCTGCACCAATTGGTACACCAGCCGACACATCAAGGAGGTCACACCCTAGACCTAATATTTGCCAACCACAGGGAGACAGAGGTGATCGAGTGTTATGGCAATGCTGGACGGATCATTTTTTAATTCACTTTATGATAACGTTGCCCAGTTTAACCAACAATATAAATCAATCAGTAACCTTCCGTAAGGGAAGAGAATGGGTTAAGCTACTCAAAAAATAGACAATTACCGAATCTATTTGCACCCAGTAAATCAGTGGAAGAAAACGATCAAATCTTCTGTGATTAAATAAACTGTACTTTAGATCAGATTAATCCAGTAAAAAGGCTAAAGAATAGAAAGAAACCCTCAGCCCATTGGTATAGTGAAGAGCTGAAACTGTTGTGGAAAAAACGCAAACAGGCTGAAAGGAAATGGACAAGGTCCTATGATGAATTAGACAAAAAAAAGCTGAAATTCCTGCAGGCCTCATATAAGGAAACAATTGCTAGGTCAAAAGCAGAGTACTATGCCAAAACCATCATGCAGGCTCCTAATAGTACGAAAAAGCTCTTTACCATTTGTATTTGTATTTGTATAGCGCTAATCACCGACAGGTCTCTAAGCTCTTTTGGAGGCGAGGCCGAACGTGGTGGACAGATCAAGAAGTCCAACAGCAATGTGGCGGTTTAGACAGCGATCAGTGCTGCCCTGAACAGCAGTGTTTTAAGTTGTTTCCTGAATAAGAGGAGCACTGGTTCTTTGCGTAGATGGTCTGGCAACTGATTCCAGAGTTTTGGGAATATGACAGAGAAAGTTTTCCCCCCTTTCGACGCCAGGGTGCATCTACACGGCCAGGTTACAGGCCTCTGCTGACAGAAGCGAGCGCCCTGGTACGTAGGTCTTAAGGCGTTCCTTTATGTAGACTGGTGCTTTGCCAAAGATCGCTTTATGGGCAATGCAAAGGCCTTTAAACTTCACTCTTTGCCTGATAGGAAGCCAGTGAAGTTTGTTGAGCAGAGGAGAGGCATGGGCTCATCTGGGTAGCCTAAAGATCAGCCTGGCTGCATCATTAAGCACTACCTGGAGTTTGTTAATGAGTTTTTGAGGAAGGCCAAGGTATAGCGCGTTTCCATAGTCCAGTCTAGAGAGAATTGTGGCTTGTTCGATCATTTGTAGGGAGGTAGTGGAGAGCAGGGGGGCCAGTTTCCGTAGTGGTCTTAGGACCGCTGTACAGGTGCCTACCACCGTGGTGATTTGGTTGGTCATGGAGAGCTCTTGGTCCAGTTTAATGCCTGGGCTTTTTACGGCGGTGGCGGCGGGAGTGGGGGTAGTGCCCAACTCCTGTGGGGCCAGAAGCAATCATTCCATGGATTGCTTTTTGTGGGAATCACAAGAACTTCAGTTTTCTCCGGGTTAATTTTCAGAGAATTATTGGTCATCCAGTTTATGGTGAATCTTAGAAGGTTTTGTGCCGTTTCCTGGGCGCGGGCGGTGTTGTCAATCCGAAAGATGAGCTGGGTGTCATCTGCATAGTTAAAGACACTGCAGTCCATGTGGGCCAGAGCTGTTACCAGGGGTTGTAGGTAGATGTTAAAGAGGAGTGGTGATAGGGTGGATCCCTCTAGGGACACCACCGGTGAGGGCGCCCCTGTTCGATACCTGGTCCCCCAGCTGAATCTTCTGGGATCTCCCTGTGAGAAAGGATTTCAGCCACTGATGGGCCGATCCTTGAAGACCTAAGGCTGTTAGGCGATCAAGGTGTCGGAGGTGATTGACCATATCGAACGCCACGGATAGGTCTAATAAAATCAGGGCGCTCTGTTGTTTTTTATCAGCCATAGTTCTTAGCTCGTCAAGGACCGAGAGCATCACAAGTTCGGTGCTGTGGTGTGCTCTGAAACCCGCTTGTTGCATTTGTAAAAGTTGATGTTACTCCAGGAAAAGTGAGAGTGTTTTAAAAACATGTTGTTCAATCACTTTAGCCAGGAAGGGAATTTGGGAAATCGGTCTATAGTTCTTGAGGCTGGTAGCGTCGGCTCCTGGTTGTTTTAGGAGGGGAGTTACTCTTGCTTCCTTTAAGTTGGAAGGCAGGTAACCGGTCTCCAGTGAGCTGTTTAGTAGTGCCAGAATCTGATGTTCCAAGCCCGGTGCAGCCATCTGGAAGATCCTTGGGGGGGAAATGGTCGGCCGGGGAACCGGATTTAGTGCAGTTCATTAAATGAGTTAGTGAGGTGAGATCCAGTGGAGGGAAAGTCGTAAGTTGATGGCCGGTGGGGTGAACTGCCTGAACGTGGACTAGCTCATTTTGGTTGATTGGGATATTGTCAATCTCAGGGATGATGTCTTTGACTTTTTGCAGGAAATAGGACTGGAAGGAAGTACAATCTAAAGAGACGTCGGCAGTTTTCACCTCGGCTTTTTGGCTAAGTTCTCTCAATATTTTAAAAGTCTCTTTCTGTTTGTTAGAGGCAGCAGTAATCCTTGCCTCATAGTATTCAGCCTCCCTGTCAGTGATAGATTTTTTTTATAGAGGGTAAGTTGGATTTAAAAAAGTGCCAGCTGTTCTAGTTCAAAAGCTTTTTGCCATTGCCGTTCGGCCTGGCAGAAGCTTGGTTTTTGAGCTCTTAGAGAATCATTAAAACAGGGTGCTCCCTTCCCTTTGTTTCTAGCTCTAATTGTACTCTCTGGAGCTCCCTTATCTATGGCTTGGCGCAAGGTGTTTGTCAGGGTTTCGCTCTCTAGATCTAAGTTTCCTGATTTGAGTGCGGGAGCCTGGGGGAAGCTGAGTAGGGCTTCTACCAGGTTGGGGGCATCAATTTTCTTCCAGTCACGCACCCATATCCAATCTGGGGGTGGTTGTGGTATTACACAGTCCAAAGAGGCCCAGCATCTTGGGAGTGCGTGGTCCGACCAGGCACAGGGGCCAACCTAAGCTAGAATGGCCCAGGGTTATTACGTCCAGATCAGGTCAAAGGTATGCCCTTTCTGGTGAGTGGGGGCATCTATGATCTGATGTAGCCCCATTGCGTCCATTCCTATTTCGAATTGCCTAGCGTGAGATTCCTTCGGGACAGTGTCCCAGTGACAGTTTAAGTCCCCAGTGATAAGGAGCCGTTTGTAGGAATAATTTTGTTAAAGCTGGGTGTTGACCTTGGGGGGCGGTAGACCACTACCATTAGGAAGCAGGCAGATTTAAGTGAGACTTTGACCCCTAGAATGTCAGCTTGGTCAATACATTCACTATTTTCGTAACCTGTAGCCGTTTGTTAAAGAAGATGGCTACTCCCCCCTGCCCGGGTAATTCCTTGTCTGTTATGCCAAAGGACATCATAGTTCTCTGGGAGTGAGGCGATAATGTCTGGGACTGAGGAGTCATCGAGCCAGGTTTCATTGAGGGCTAGGATGTCAACCTCATCATCTTGGAGGAGTGAGAATATTTGAAGGTGGTGTTTCTGTAGGGATCGAGTGTTTAAAACTGCTACTTTAAGCCATGGGGGTTATTGGGCATGGGATTAGCATTAAGGGGTGGGTCTGGAGTTTTAGTGTGGGTGACCCTCAACAGATTTTCTGCATGTAGTTTGTCTGCCACTCTTTCATTAAGGGTTTGACTGCCTGATGTAAGAGCAAACAGCTCTGCTTTGGAATATGTCAGAAATTGGCCAGGGGGTCTGGCCCCCAGCACCGAAAGGCAGCGGACGGGTTGTGCGTTGCAGCAGGCATCATGATTTTATAGGAGAGGTGTCCTGCTCGAACACTAGAGCGCTGACCTCGTGTGTGTCCCTGCCGGAAGTTACCCACTGGTACTTCCTGTGTGCGCAACGTTCCCTCCACAAAAACAGTAACAACCGCGGTGGACCGGGGAGCACGCAAGCAAGTCACCAGGTAAGTTAGTACAGAGCTAAAAAACAGTGGGTTTAAAAGTACATCCGTCAAAAATGCAAGAGGAGTGAATTAAAAGAAATTCGTGATTTTCCTTTATCACACGCAGCAGCAGAGCAATGAAATTTGTATTTTTCCTTATTGCAGCCGCATAACAATTAGACCAGCTCGGGAGCCCTTTACCAGGCTCACAAGTTTCAGAATACTAACCGCCTTTTTTGTGAATGTTAAAAGCCCCTGCCGCGTCCATTATAAGGGGCCTATCTAACCCAGTATGTGTGGGCAATAAGGTTAAAGCGACAAAAAAGCTTTGTGATGATTTTGCTGTCTATTTTGATAAAAAGATCAATAAGATTGTTGGTGACCTTAACTCTAACAGCAGCAGTTTAGATGTGGAAAAGGAACCACCAACGGTAATAGCAATAAAACAATAGGAAGAGGCATTTAATAGTTATCAGCCGCCAGCTTTAAAGTGCTTTCAAATCCCCACTGAGGAATTATTTAATAACTCAGCTCAAAGTGTATCTTCTGATTCTCCATTGGATCCTCTTCCGCAGGGGATATGGAAAGAATTTCAGTCAGAATTATTCCCTTGGTTGCTGCAGGTTTGCTGCCAATCACTAGACAGGGGAACTGTTCCAGAAGCCTGGAAGCAGATAGTGGTGACCCCGCTGCTTAAGAAACCCTCACTTGACCCTCAATGTACATCGAGCTTCAGACCTATCTGCCTTCTGCCATACCCAGGACAAATTCTGGAGCGGGCAGTTAGTAAACCCTGTCCCTCTTTTTAGAAGAAAACCATCTGCTAGACAAGGCTCGATTTGGTTTACGACCAGGGCACAGAAAGAAAATGGCCCTAGTGACAGTACTTGATAACCTAAGAATGCGAGCCGACAATGGTAATCCGACCGTTTTAGTACTGTTGGATATGTCTGCCGCATTCAACACGGTGAATTATAGTATCTTGTTGAAAAGACTAAAGAACATCGGAGTGAAAGGACTGGCACTGAAGTGGCTGCAATCATATCCGACAGGCAGGCAACAGGCTGTAACAATTCCACCTTTTACCTTTTACAACTGGTGTTCTCTTTAGAAGGAAACCAGGCAGTTTCCCTAGATAAATTCCAGAAGTGTATGCATTATAACTCTTAATTGGCTCAGAAAAAACTCCTTATAATTCAATGGAGACAAAACAGAGATAGTATATTGCTCCATAGCCAAAACTGTGCGGCCCTTTCCCTCCCACTTCAGACTCACCCCTACGGATAAACCACTGATTCCAGCTAGAACAGTGTGTAACCTGGGGGTTTTAATGGATGATAACCTTCAATTGGAGTCACAAGTTCAAAAAACAGTTGGTATTTGTTTCTACTTGATAGGAGCACTACGTCAGATCCTCGTTACTGCCTGCTACTTCCAGATCTCAAGTAGTGAGGGGTATAATATTGAGCAGGCTGGACTATTGTAATTCGTTGTATCTGGGAGCATCAAACTCAGTTCAACTCAAGCTACAGAGGATCCAGTCTATAGCAGCCAAATTGGCATTAAATAGGCCGCGCAGTTCCTCAATGACTCTAGCTTTGAAGGACCTACAGAGGCTACCTATTAATGAGAGAATTCATTTCATTTCAAATCCCTCTGTATTGTGTTCAGAGCAGTACAGGATTTTGGTCCGATATCCATGCAGGAAAAAGTTACTTGGTACACTCCTGGGAGAAACGTCCCTTCATAAGGCGCAAATCTGGTAACCACCACAAGGTTCAAGAAGACTAGGACGGGTGGCAAAGCATTCGGTGTAGCAGCCTCACGACTCAGGAACAATCTTCCCTTGAATATTAGACAAACCAAATCTCTGCTTCCATTTAGGAAACAATAGACCAAAAGATATGCCAGAACTGATATGTGAATTCAACACTAAATTTTACTCATAAGTTAGAAAAACTCATTCCAACCTGAGATGTTGCTAACAAATAGCGATTTATTCATTCAATTTAAGAGAAATTATTTCAAAAAATTATTACATTTTATATACAAAACTACACCATTATTTCATACAACACTCATTCAGCTAGTCATCCATATCACAATCATACAAAATCAGACATCCATATGTACACAGAATTAAGGAGTTATCACAAGGAAAAAAGAACGTGATAATAGAAAGAAAGAGACAAAGGCTGCTCAAACAATACACATCTGTAATATACCATCTATCTATACATATATATACACTAGGAAATTAATCATAATCAACTTAGATGATGTAACACACTGTATATACACAGATTAGAGCATTCAAGTTAGCACTTGTTTGAATTTTTGAATTTAGAGAGAGCAGCACTTTGCGAAAGGGCCTACGCGTTTCGAGTCCTAAACAATGAAGGGACTCTCATCAGGGCCAAAGGAAATATCCTACTGGTCTGCAAGGCCACTTAACGGGTGTAGAATGCAGGGATGCGGCCGGTAGCGCTCAGTTTTGAAAATAGCGTGGTCACACTCGCTCAATCTAAGCGGACCCCCGGGGTCAGGGACGGAGTTGTTCTCCACTGTCTGGTTCAACAAGTGGACACGGACGAGGTCAGGGGGGGTGGCCTGTGCAAAGTCGGCCTTTGGGCTCAGAGGGCAAACGTCCCAAACGTATTTTGACGAATGCTGTATTATATGATTGGCTCCTAATGGTAGGAATATCCTCGTCTCGTTCGGCGTCTCCTGAGCGCTGATCCTTCGCGCATGCGCTGTGGAACAGCGCATGCGCGAAGGATCAGCGCTCAGGAGACGCCGAACGAGACGAGGATATTCCTACCATTAGGAGCCAATCATATAATACAGCATTCGTCAAAATACGTTTGGGACGTTTGCCCTCTGAGCCCAAAGGCCGACTTTGCACAGGCCACCCCCCCTGACCTTGTCCGCTTAGATTGAGCGAGTGTGACCACGCTATTTTCAAAACTGAGCGCTACCGGCCGCATCCCTGCATTCTACACCCGTTAAGTGGCCTTGCAGACCAGTAGGATATTTCCTTTGGCCCTGATGAGAGTCCCTTCATTGTATAGGACTCGAAACGCGTAGGCCCTTTCGCAAAGTGCTGCTCTCTCTAAATTCAAAAATTCAAACAAGTGCTAACTTGAATGCTCTAATCTGTGTATATACAGTGTGTTACATCATCTAAGTTGATTATGATTAATTTCCTAGTGTATATATATGTATAGATAGATGGTATATTACAGATGTGTATTGTTTGAGCAGCCTTTGTCTCTTTCTTTCTATTATCACGTTCTTTTTTCCTTGTGATAACTCCTTAATTCTGTGTACATATGGATGTCTGATTTTGTATGATTGTGATATGGATGACTAGTTGAATGAGTGTTGTATGAAATAATGGTGTAGTTTTGTATATAAAATGTAATCATTTTTTGAAATAATTTCTCTTAAATTGAATGAATAAATCGCTATTTGTTAGCAACATCTCAGGTTGGAATGAGTTTTTCTAACTTATGAGTAAAATTTAGTGTTGAATTCACATATCAGTTCTGGCATATCTTTTGGTCTATTGTGTATAAGTGCTCAGCCTAACTGATTAGGAGCCAACTCTTCGCTGTTTATATAGTCCATTTAGGAAAAGCGTAAAGACAGGACTCTTCCCAAGGGAAGAGTAATACGAGCTACTCAACTGCCAACAGGCTATTTTTATGCACACTGACAACAGGGTAAGTCTTAGCGCCAGGAAACCCGCAGGGTGACAGTTTTTTGCTCTATACAAGTTCAAGTTACATTACATTACATTACAGACACACACACAAACACTGCCCTTGCAGGCTGTGTGTTTTGGTGCAGAACAAACTGAAGAGCCGACTTGGCACACATGTGCCATGCCTACAACCCACTGCCCTGGCATAGATAAGTCACCCCTCTAGCTGGGTGCACTATACCAGTGGTGAGGGTGCAGGTGCATGAGCCCTGTACCCCTACAATGTCTAAGTCCATTTTTAGACATTGTAAGTGCAGTGCTTCTATGAAGAGTATATGGTGCTGGGAGCTTGTCATTACGAACTCCACAGTACCATAATGGCTGCATTGACAACTGAGATGTTTGATATCAAACTTCTCAGCAACTTAAACCCACACTGGTGCACGTGTAGAACTTAATGAAAAATACACCTAGAGGGCATATTAGAGATGCCCCCTGAAAAATGACCAGCCTCTGGTGGGTTCCCTGACTGGTAACAGCAGCCTGCCACCACAAGGCATGTTTCCGGACCCCTTGGGTGGGAGCCTTCGCACTCTGGGTGAGGTGTTTACACCTCCCCCAGGCTAGGAATAGTCATCTGTGGCAGGGGAGCTTCAAAGGCCTTGCAGCCTTTGTAATGCGACCCCCAGCCTTTCCTGCTGTCAGGAGCAGGCTACCTTCCTGTCTCCCCTCCTTTTCGGCAGGAAGATGGGTGGGAAAAATTAGCCTGCCCAGAAGGTGTGCCCATCTCTGGCAACCCCACCCCTCAGGTGGGGGAGGCGAGGTGAAGCCCACTCTTCAGTGCCCGCCATCTTGCAGATGACAGGCACTCCCAAATCAGGATTAGGGAGTATGCTCACTCCTCCACATGGGGTGAGCACACCAAGGGTGTAGTCACCCTAAGGTAGGTAGCCCATTGGCTACTGACCTTAAGGCCCCTAAAACGCCCCCTAAATACAGTATTTAGAGGGCAGCCCTGAACCAGGAAGTCAGACAAGAAACCAGAAGAAAAAGGACCGAACAGCCGTGCCAAAGCTAACAAGAGGAGGACATCTACTGACTTGGCCCCAGCCCTACTGGCCTGTCTCCACCTCGAACCTGCAGAAGCGAAACCACGGTGTATCCTGCAGCCAAGAGCATAAAGAACCCAGAGAACCTGCCCTGCCTTCAAAAGAAAAGACTGTCTCCCAAGAACACCAGATTTGATCACCAACAGACTCTAGCTCCAGCAGGATTAGCAAGTCTGCACCACTATGCACCCGACGCCCACGGCCTCAGTTTGAGTGGCCCAACACCAAAAGGAGGTCTCCCCAGTGCTCCTGACCTGCCTCAAGCCTCCAGCCGACACCTGCAGCCTCAAACCGGGAGGTTCCCCCAACCGCAACCAGGAGCTGGTAAGAAGATCCGACCCTAAAAGGCACCCCTGCCAACCTCTCGGGTTCCACTAGACTGTGCATACTATACTTCACTTTGGTATAGTATATACAGACCCAGCTTCCTACACCTGGGAAAAGCTTCAAGTTCTCATATTTCCTGTTGATCTACCAGATAGTCAAAAGCGGACATTTTGTATCCTGCAAACTTATATCACCACACTTAGTCCCCCAAATGATGACAAAAACTAGAATGATAACGGGGCAAGTGGTTAAAATTTCCCACCATCTTGGAATTACAAAAAAACTGTGAGACTGGCAGTGTTTTTTCCCTGTTGTTTTTGCATCTGACCTCCTGTTTTTAGGTCTCGCCGATGCAGCGCGCGTGTGCTGCATAGGAAGACCTTTAGCCGTCGCTCTGCTCATTTTGGAAGCACATACTCGTGCTTGTGGCGGCAGCCACCTTGCGGGAGTGAGCAGGGGCACGCCACAAGCACGAGTATGTGCTGCAAAATATAACGGACTGCGCACGCACCACTGTCGTGCTTGTTGTTTGTGTGACTAATTAGCGCGTTCGCCGGCTGCTAGATGCTAGTTGCTGCATGTAGAAGACAGCTCACGCTCACTGCCACAACATATCCCTCACACTGGTATAGAGGCTTGCCTGGAGCTCCCAAATTCTTTAATACGACACTGGTATTTCCTCCCCCTTTCCTTCTGTCTTTCTCTCCTCGCTCTCTTGTTCCCTCCTCGCGCTGTACGACGTTGCTTTCCCTTTCAGGTCGCTGAAGCCGGCCCTGGATGACTCTCACCGAGCCCGACGTGTGTAAGTGTATATGGGAAACCGCACAAGAAAAGGACATTTACTTTCACACGAAGTGCTTGTTTTTTTCTGTCATCAACATCAGCTTAGACCTGCTTGTTGTTTTGAGAATCTGGTCACCCTATCCTAGGAGCGCGTGACATGCGAGCGGCAGGGTCAGTGAAACTTTCAGTGCCCAAACCCTGTGGAATTAGATTACAAAATAAGCATTGTTATGAAGCCGAGATCTCGCTCTACTTGCTCCTTAAGGGCGACAGATGGCGCTTGGTAAGTTCCTCTTACATACCTTCAGTTCGTTTTGTAGCTTGTATTATTATTTCTCTCAAACTGAACAAATAATGGAACTGGGGACCAGAGAGATAAGGCGACATGCCCAGGATCACACTATTTTGTGAAGCTAGGATATTGGGGTGAGAGTTTGGTGCAGCTTTTCAGTGTGAGGCTCTGCCCTCTTTTCATGGCACTGAGTGTTTGTATCTCCAGTGCGTGGTTTGGCAATGTTTTTTTGAGTCTGGCGTTTATTGGAATGTACATAAACGACCTAGATACGCATTTGACTCGGAGCAACATTGCCTGAAGTCTGACTTCAAGGGCAAAGCGCCTCCCCTGCTATTTTCTTCTCGCCTTGACACTGCATGGCATACCCGTTTTCTTTGCGTTGTCCTCTGCTGATGTAAACCAAGTTGTTCTCAAGTATAAAGCACTAGATTAATGTTTGCAATGAGTGCATGGTGTAAAAATACCAGATTGTATATGTACTGCGTTTAACAAACTAATGTAATTTGAATAATGTGATGTGACTAATGTGATCTGATGTGAGGCTTATAAAAGGGTAATTAATGGCAGCCCTGGAAATGTTCTTAGCTGGTTTTCCCTCTGAGCCTATAATTTACGAGTTTTTGAAACAACGCCCTTTTCCCTCTTGGCTGCATCTGAGCACTAAGCGCATATGACCTTTCCTATGACATTCTTGAGTTGCATAAGTGGTTAGGCAATAGCCACCACTGATGGCTGAAGCGTACTGTTGTGAAAGATTAAGAGTCTGATGTTTTACTGTGGAATGAGCAGGGTGCACAGCCGTTTGTCTCTCACTGAGATGTATGTACTCTGAGGTCGTAACTCTTCAATGCATTCCCAGGATGTCTTATCAAGTTTGTCCTTCCATTGGGCCTTTTAATGGCTTTGAAATGTCACACTAACCTCATTTGGCACACATTGAGAGAGGGTACTCATGGTAGTTGGGAAGTTGCAGATTAAAGTTCCTCAGCCTGCTTCACAATCTCCCAGGAGCAAATGGCAGCATTCCAGGGCTCTTCTCACAGCAATCCAAATGAGCATTGCCTACAGCGCTGATGAAGAAACAATGCCACTTATCCTGTTTTTCCAAAGATGATTGAGAGTAATAATTGCCAGCTAAGTAGAAAGTCTCGTCCAGGGATCCTTATCTTCCGTTTAAGGTTTCAGGCTCCATCACGGAAACCTTGCTGATGCAGCCTGAAACGCATCCCGAGTGCACAGCTGGTGGCAGAAGGCATGTGCACAAGGATCAGACCACTATGAAGACATGTGCACCTCTTGCTGGTTTAAATGAATTGGTACGAGGACAATAGAACCGTGCGGGAGAATTGCTTCAAGAACACAATGTGGTTAACTCTATGAAAGTAAATGAGTGTAGGACATTTCATTCAGTTGGTCATATAGAAAGTAACAAACAGGCTTCTGACACTTCTTTATTATAACTTTTTAGCATGCTGCAAACTTCTGTACAGCACAGCTTAAAGACATAGACAAAGTCAATATCTCTGACTAAACACTAATAAGGTCCCAAAGGCGAGACCTATTGGCTTTGCCAATGCTTGTTGACTGTGTATTAGATTTAGTTTTTGAACTCTGGGCACTTTACTACTGCTGATAACGTGCAAGTACTCTCTGTGTAACTTGTCATTGTGATTGGTTATCCTTGATTGGTATATCTGATTTACTGCTAAGACCCCAGTAAAGTGCACTGGGTATTCTCAGGGCTTGTAATTCAAAGGCTATTAGTGGGCCTGCTGCACTGATTGTAAAAGACACACAATTGATGGACGGAATGCAGAACCAATCAAAACATTCACCCACGGTCAAGAGATCTGGGTTAAATCCATCATCCTTTTGCTCACCATGCCACCCCAGTTTAGACCTGGCCATATGCAAATCAGTCTTGACCATGTGCCTCATGGGAACAGTCCAGCCCAAATCAGTGATAAAGTGCAAGTACTCCCTGTGTAACGTGTCATTGTGATTGGTTATCCATGATTGATATATTTGATTTACTGATGAGACCCCAGTAAAGCGTACTGGGTGTTCTCAGGGCTTGTAATTCAAAGGCTATCAGTGGGCCTTTCGGCACTGATTGTGCCGCCCACGAGTAGCCTTGCAACCATATCTCTGACCTGCCACTGCAATGTCCGTGTGTGCAGTTACAAACTGCCATGTCAACCTGGCAAGTGCACCCACTTGCCAGCCCCAAACCTTCCCTTTTATTAGATTTAAGCAGGAGAGGAGTGGCTCCTCCGCTATGGCAGAGGAGTGTCACCCCCTCCCCCGTGCCAGCTTCAAAACTTGAAAAATGAAACGGTATCACTTTCTTTTTAAAGTTCTATGGCTGGCCGAGTCTTGGGGCGGGGCAGAGGTAGGCACAGCCATCAGTGCATGTCGGTTTGGCTGGCCATCTCAGGATAGCCAAATAGACATGGGCACTGAGCTGTCTCTAACCCAAGCAGGTTGGAGATAGCAAGCACAGGCTCCCAGTCTATCTGGGAGTGCATATTCAGGGTGCTCAGGCAAATCCTAATGCTGCTTTCATGCAGCTAGCAGCATGAGAGCAGCATCAGGATTGGCCACGGGGGAGCCTGGGAGCCTGTGCTGCAGCAAGGACTCAAAGCAGAAGAGTGGCTGGCGGCAGGTGAGTTTTCTTTTTTCCTTTATTTTTCGTGTTGTCTTCCATCAAACTATCTCTCCCATAGGTTATCATTGGAGCTGCCTTTTAACCTCTTACAAGTGTAACTTCCAATTGGGAAGTGATAGAGGTTTGGGGTCCCTGAACTCACAATTTAAAAATAAATCTTCTAGTGAAGTTTTTTTTTTAAACCGCATGTTTGAAAATGTCACTTTTAGAAAGTACGTTTTTCTTGCTTTACCTTACTGTGTCTCTGCATACCAGTGGAATCTACGTCTGGTTTATACTGATATTTGGGGGTAGTGCATTCACTCTAGACAGTCACACAAAGGGAGCTGAGATGAGCCCTGAATATCCTGATGGCTCAAAACCAGGCTGATAGGTCTTCCAGAGCTACAGTGGTGGGAGGAGTTGTCACTGACACCTGAATAGGGCTGTTTAAGCAAAAGCAAAGGTGCACCAGCACCAAAGACCCAGACAAAGATTTTTTGAGTCTGTGTCCACGTTTATATTCTTCATAAATCATTTATCATCTTACTGAACATATAGACTCATTGTGCCCTGAAGAAGTCCTTTTGTAAGGACGAAACGCGTCGGCTGTGTTTTTTGATCATCTTGATCGTGTTCTAATCCTGCATGAAAATAAAGGAAGATTTATGAAGAATATAAACGTAGACACGGACTCAAAAATTATTTGTCTGAGTCTTTGGTGGTGCACCTTTGCATTTGCTTAAACTAAAAAGGTGCAGGCTACTCATGTCACTAATGCTGATGTTTGCTTATTTGGTATATTCCATTCAGTTGACAGCATCAGTGTTGTGCATGTTGCCATATGGATTAGTGGGCCTTCTCTGAGTATCACTTTCTTTTTGATGTATATGACACTGCAGCACATATGGCTGGTGCTGTGTAGCTGTTTATGTGTCTTAATCCAATCGATAATTACAATTTGTGCCTGTTTCTCACACCTCCACCTCGCTAACCTCACTCTGCCAACCACAATGGTCCCATAAACACCACAGAGAAAGAAGGGGTCAAAGGAATATTTAAATACCTGCCCAGGTTCACATCCCCTACCACTCAATTGTAATAACACAAAGAACCGGGGGGTCTCAAAAAAGCCTTTCAATTAGCTCACTGGCTTAAACTCCTTACTAAGTGAGTCAGGACATGAGTTCCCTTCAAGCCTAAGAAAAGACAGGAAAAACAATAGAGACAAGCGTCAAGACACATGATTACCAGTGAGATCCACACCCAGCTAAATGGATTCCCAACAATATATCATAATGATCAATCTTCTCATTTGGTCATCCATCTGGCAGGATGGTCTGTCTCTTGATCATGGAGATATTTTACCATACCCACAGTATGAGGGCTGGAATGGATCAAACCCACAACCACTATTTGACCATATTGATAGAACATATGAGAATCAGTGCAGTGCAAGAAACAAAAAAGTGATGAATAAAATAGGATGAGGAGACGAAAAAACACTTTTTATTAGAATATCGACTCATTCCCTAGTTTAAAAACAAGAACAGTGCAAAACAGCAGATTCAACAAATAACTGCAGACGGGCCAACATGTTTCAGCCAATAAGGAAACTAATCCTACAGCTTTCTTCAAGGCCTCTGCTCTCTAACTTTTGCTACTGCAAAAAAGTGAAAAGGTATATGCAAAAAGGATATAAATGAACATCCAGGAAGACCTTGCAACCTGCTTGTACTAATCCTCCGCATCAAGGAATGTAGCTATCATCCAGCTTGACCAGGGACTGGACCTCATCTCTCCTGGACCATGCTCAGGATATGGAGGCCCGCTCTGTCCATCGTTGCCTCTGGCGAAACCTGAATCTAGGGGGGAGGTAGTTATTTGTTGAAACTGACCATCAAAAAAAACGGGCACCACGACAGGACTTCAGGAAACATGACAGCCCTCAAAAACGCCACCGAGAACACCACCAGCTGATCTGCACCACCAAAAGGACATCGTTCAAAGAGCGACTGGACAAGAACACCCACAACAGCAAAGAACTCTTCAGCATCGTCAAAGAGCTCTCCAACCCCAGCAACAACGACATCACACCATCACAGGAACTCTGCAACTCCCTCGCCACATTCTTCCACCGTAAGATCACTGACATACACAACAGCTTCAGACCCCAAATTCCGCCTCCAATCACAGAACCAACAACCCCTACCACCACCCTCAACGCATGGACACCCATCAGCACAGAAGACACCACCCACGTCATGAACACCATCCACTCCGGATCCCGCTCTGAACCATGCCCTCACCACATCTTCAACAAAGCCGACAGCATCATCGCACCCCACTTCCGGAACATCATAAACAGCTCCTTCACGTCAGCCACCTTCCCGGAGAGCTGGAAGCACGCAGAGATCAACGCCCTACTGAAAAAATCCCACGGCAGATCTCAGAGACCTCAAGAACTTCTGCCCCATCTCTCTTCTTCTCTTCCCGGCCAAAGTCATCGAGAAGACTGTCAATAAACAGCTGACCGCTTTCCTCGACACTAACAACTTGCTCGACCCGTCCCAGTCCGGATTCCGAGCAAACCACAGCACCGAAACCGCTCTCATCGCAGCCACCAACGACATCAGGACCATGATGGACAACGGAGAAACAACCGCCCTCATTCTCCTTGACCTCTCGGCAGCCTTTGGCACCGTCTGCCACCGCACCCTAATAACCCGCCTCTACAACACTGAGATCCAAGGAAAGGCCCTGGACTGGATCACATCATTCCTCTCCGGCAGAACCCAGAGAGTCTGCCTCCCTCCCTTCCGCTCCGAAGCCATCAAGATCATCTGCAGCGTACCCCAGGGCTCCTCACTCAGCCCAACCCTCTTCAATATCTACATGATCCCCCTCGCCACCATCGCACGCAAACACAACATCAACATCATCTCCTACGCCGAAGACACCCAACTGATACTCTCCCTCACCAAGGACCCAGCGCCAAAACCAACCTCCAGGAAGAAATTAAAGACGTTGCAGAATGGATGAAGCTCGGTCGCCTGAAGCTGAACTCAGAAAAGACCGAGGTCCTCATCCTCGGACAATCCCTCTCCGCCTGGGACGACACCTGGTGGCCATGGGCGCCGCGCCGACTCCCACGGACCACGCACATAACCTAGGATTCATCTTGGACTCCTCCCTCTCGCTGACCAGGCAAGTCAAAGCCATATCTTCATCCTGCTTCAACACCCTGCGCATGCCCCGAAAGATCTTCAGGTGGATCCCCACAGATACCAGAAAGACCGTCACCCAGACCCTCGTCACCAGCCGACTGGACTACGGAAACGCCCTCTACGCAGGAACCACAGTCAAACTCCAGAAACGACTTCAGCGCATACAAAACACCTCCGCCCGACTCATCCTCGACATCCCCCGCCACAGCCACATATCCGCCCACCTAAGAAACCTGCACTGACTCCCTGTCAACAAGAGGATCACGTTCAGGCTCCTTACCCACGCACACAAAGCGCTCCACGACAAAGGACCCATATACCTCAACGACCGCCTCACGTTCTACACCCCCAACCGCCAGCTACACTCAGCCAGCCTCGCCCTCGCCACCGTTCCACAGAACCACCACTGGAGGAAGGTCGTTCTCCTACCTGGCCGCAAAGACATGGAACTCACTCCCCGCGCACCTTCAACTGACCCAGGACCACCTCTTCTTCAGGAAGCACCTCAAGACCTGGCTATTCGAACAATGACAGCCCCCTCCCTTTAGCGCCTTGAGACCCTCGCGGGTGAGTAGCGCGCTCTAGAAATGTCCTAGCCGCCGCCTAGTTACTGTTGATGCAAGCTCAGGATATATTCGTGTTTGGCTTTATATAGTATAGATTTTTCTGTACTTTCTGGTTGATGGCCGTCACCTTATCCTTTGAGCTATTTATATTTTGAGTTTAAATTGCCTCACAACTTTGCACAACTATCCCCCAGCCATCCTTTCTCTGTAGTATTGATAAATATTGGCTCAACTTGTAATCAGGACCTTAATAGGGGAAAAGCATGCGCAGTGACACAACGTCAGCGTTGCAGAGGAGGTGGTGCACCCGAGCTCTGGGGGATTGGGGGTGGGGGAAGGCTCAGCAAAAGTGGGGTGCTGGGGAGGGGAGCCCTCCATGCACTTTACATGGGATCCCCCCAAGTTTCGTTACCCCAATGAGCATACCGTTGTTACCCTGTAATGCATATTTGTGTGCTTTAAACTCTAAAATCAGCATGTCAATCACCACAAACTCGTAGAATGTGTTATAAAAATCAGAGCGAGAGTGTGTGTGTGTGTGTGTGTGTGAGATAGACACTATCGGAGCTCATAAAAATCGAGCTGTGTAGGTGTCAGAGTTTAGAAAACTGTTCACAGGAATGTCAGAGCTCACCAGTATGTGTGTGTCAGTTAAAGCTCCAAACTGCATTTCAGAAGTTTGTTTTTGTGTGTGAGAACTCAAAAGTGGGAGTGCGTATTGCGGACAGAGATCAAGGTCGTGTGAGCCAGGGCATGGGGGTGGGTGGATGTACGTATGCATGCCTGCTTGTGTGACAGTGCTTAGAAGCGAACGGTTTAGAGACAAAGAGCACAGCCTCCCTTCCCCGTTTAAGTGTGTGTTCGAGAGAGTGCGGTGTGAGAAGGGGACGTGCGTGCAGAGTTTGCAAGTACAACAGATCACATGACCCGTCCGGAGACCATGGTGTGTGTGTGGGGGGGGGGGGGAGGCGGGCTGCGTGCATGTGGGTGTCTGAGAAAGATAAAGTCCGTGTCATGAGGACTGCGTCGAGTAATGCGCGTGTGCCCCCGGGGTCTCCCTCACACAGGTGTGCTACCCCCCTCCCCCCGTCCCCCGTCCAGCTCCCCCCACCTCCAGCCGCAGCACCCGAAGATCCCTCTCCCGCGCCCCCCTTACATCCTCTCAACTCAAGGCAGTGGGAGAACTAAAAGCCGGCAGCACCTCCGACCCGAGCTCCGTTGCGCCCCCACTCACCTGCGGGGGGGGGCCCTCACGAGATAGAGACACGACCCCTCCTTCGGAAGCGGCGCCAGCCATCTTACATCGTCAGTGCATTCTGGGAGTTGTAGTTTCACACCGCGGAGTTTAAGGCCGGGATTTCCTGCCGGAGACAGCGGCCAATGGGAAGGTCGCCTGCCTCCGGGTCACCTGCCATAGGCTCGCTCCTGTCCGCCGCAGAGCGTTCTGGGAGGTGTAGTCCCTGGGGCCCCTAGCGGGAGCAGAGGACTACAACCCCCGCATTGCAGCCATGCCGAAATACCCGTGCTAACTACTGGGTTCTGATCCCCACACCCTGCCGCCCTCATGTTTCTCCGTAGCGCTGTGCTATCGACCTCGGAAGGCTCAACGGCTGCGTTTGAAGCAAACACCCACACCTCGGAAGCAGGTTCATTCATTGTGCGTCTGTGAACTCTCTTGCGAGTCACATGCCACGTGTATCGTTTCCAATGACCCATAAATCTTCGAAAACGAGGGAGGCGGGAGCAGTTCGGACCTGGTGAATTACAATATTTGAATGCGGTTACAGTCTTGTCAGTGCGATGCGGCACAGAGCAGACGAGCCACAGCACTTAGCAGCCACACCAATGGCAGATAGGCGCTATGCATCACCGATTAACATACCATTCTAGAGGAAGGCGCGATATATGTTATTGTAGTCTTTAAAGTCTTTTAAAGTTATTTGTATGGCGAAGACATGTGGAAAGTAAGTCTGCTATTAGAATATAAAACTATTTAGTTTTCACTTCATACTTTCTCTTAGAACAGGCATTCATTCAACACTTCGAGACGTTTGCCCCATGAGATATACAGCCGCTGGCATATATCAGGGATTAATGGGCCCCTCAGGATTTAGGGCCCCGGCGTCACTGCCCCTGCTGCACCACTGGTAGCGACCCCCCTGGGCTAAATGGCAGAATAAAGCCAACAACGAGTGCGTCGGAGCGTACATCTTCTTTTTATCACAAAATATCTTTCGCTTTTTCGAATTACTTTTGAACAAGGTCTATCAATTGCTGCTTATGAAAGGCAGTCTTGTCACATAAAAGCCTCACGGGCCGCAGTATCCGCCAGGTGACGTCTCCTATGATGACGTCATTGTGATGTCAGAAAGTCCCACGAGGCCATTGATAAGAAGCGCTTTAAACTGGCAGGTTCTGCCGGGCCATGAGTACCTGCTCAGAACGCATCAGCAGCGGTACAATACTTGTAACGAGAGAGTACCGCTACTTCACTGTCACGGGTATTCGGGGCGAGCGTGAGTACCCGCTCTGTCATAATTCAATGATTTCAGGCACTATTGATAAGTATTTCAAGTATCGTATTATTATTCAGCAAGGAGGCACTGAACAGCTGCTGCTCATCACGACGGGAGGCCTCTCTCGAGTCGGATAGCGCCTTCAGGGGGAACCTTACGCACGTAGGAGTTAAAAAGGATAAACATTTCATTAATGACCCAGGTAAACTAGGTACACATATTTAAATCTCGTTTAAGTGGAAATCCAGTACATTAATTAAACTAGGTGGAAGGCTAGGCCTGTGTCTCCAAAACTGATATCATTACTCAGATGTTTCCGTTGTTTATTTTAGAAAGCTTTATTGCAGCAAATAAGAACAGCGAGGTACAGAAATACAATAACAAGTTTATGAGAAATACAAAAGAAAACATAGCAAATTGTAAAAAAAAAATAAACAAAGGCTGGAAACTGAAAACTAAAAGATCAATGGGCAAAGTTAAAACGAAAATGAAAAGGAGCATTTTTTAAAATATTTATGAGAGGAAAAGAAGAAGAAAAAAGGAAGAACAAGGGAGAAAGAAACAAGAAGAGAAAAAAGAAAAATTAACAACTATATGTATGTTAAACCAAGGAAAATCTCAGACAACAGTATGTGAACAATAAAATATGAGGTATGTAAAAGGAATAAACACTGTACTCACGGTGGCTGAAAGACAAAATTACCATCCCTGGCAAGTGAAGCAGAGGAAGATAGGTAATCTGTAAGTGGAGACCAGAAAGCTTCTTTTCGAAGGAGTTGTTGAGAGGTAGTGACAGAGGCTCTATCTAACCGGTGATGATGGCAAAGGAGATTCCACCAAGCTGAAAAGGAGACCTTAGAGGCGTCCTTCCAGTTAGAGGTAATTACTTGACGAGCACTTGCTATCAGCAAGGCCACAAATAAACCCAATTTGTGGGCACCCAGCCATTCTATAGAGTTACTACTCAGAAATATTTAATAATGTCAAAAGGGAAATTGACATAGCAAATGGAAGAGATTGAAGTGCAGACTTTGGTCCAAAAGCTGGAAATGTGAGGGCAAAGAAACAAGAGTGTAGATATGTGCCGGGAGTGCTCTTGCAGGACCAACAATTGGGGGAAAGGCCGTGACTACATTTAGAAACCGATAGTGAGGTGAAAAATAATCTCTGTTAAAAATAAAAAGGGTCTATGAAATACTAGCATTGCAAGAAGTGCGATGTATTGGGGCCCAGATGGAGTTCTATGTATGGATAGAAAGAGTGCGTTGTAAATCCGCTTCCCAGAGAAGCTCAGTTTTGCTTTTGAGACGAGTGGGAAGAGAGAAATGAAGGTACTTATAAATATAAGAGGCCCGGACAGAAGAAGAGGTAGATAATGATGCAAACAAAGGATCATTTGAAGAGGAAGAAGCTACCTGAAGATGAGAGAGCTGGTTCAGAAGAATCGATTTTAAAGATTCAAACTTAAGAAGGAAAGTAGCAGGTAAGTTAAATGTGGATTGAAAGTCCTGGAAAGTCAAGAGCTGCATATCTTCCATTACATGTTTGACCTGGATAACCCCTTTAATAATCCAGTCCTTCCAAAAAATAGTGCAATTAGAGATTTTAATACACTTATTATGCCAAATAGAAGAATCCAGGAATAACTGTAAAGGTGAAAGGGATTTGGTAAGAACCGGATGAAAAGTAGAAACAAATTGTCAAATAGTAGGGGATTTAAACGAGCGAGGAAAGTGAGAGAAATGAGCTACAGAAGAAAAAGGAAGTGGAGAATAGCCAATTCCTCTAATTTAAATCAAACCGAGAGAGGAGGGTTATCCGAAGTAGATAAATAAGGCAGAGCCTGACGAAGTAAAAAGGAGGAATGATAGTGACGGAAGTTGGGAAAACTAACCCCACCGCTGTCTTTAGGAGTAGATAGAGCAGACAAAGAAATACAAGGTTTGTGATTTTACTCAAAATGCCATTGAGGGTTTTAAAAAACTTTAAAGGGAGTCGTACTGGCAACATGGACAAATAGAAGTTAATGACCGGAAGCATCATAATTTTAGCTGTATTTAGCCTGCCCCACCAAGATAGGAAAAGAGGGGACCATTTCTACGCCATAGCAGAGATCTTTAATAAAATGTCGCCGAGGTTAAGTCGAATCATACTAGAAATTGAGGGAGAATATTTGATACCTTACTAAACAATGTGATTAGAGTTCCATTTGAAACATGACCCTTCAAACATACTTCTTAGACAATATTTATTTATTGGGAGAACCTCAGACTTATACAAATTTTACTTATACCCAGAAAGAGCAGGATAAGAAGATAGAAGATCAGTGAAAGCGGGTGAAGAATAAGATGGATCAGAGATATATAGAAGAATGTCATCAGCATAAGAAGCAAACTTAATTTCAAACAATTTATGAGTGAAACCACTAAAAGAAGAAGGATGTCCGAGGGAAAGAAGAAAAGGTTCAAGAGATAAAATAAAAAGCGAAAGAGGACAACCTTGACGAGTGCCACGTTGAACAGTAAAATAAGGAGATTGAAAACCATTAACAAAGACCGAGGTAGAGGGGGAAGAATATAATAAACTAGTATGGGATAAGTTAACAGGACCAAAACCATGCCACTTGAGTGCACGCATCTTGAAAAGCCAATGAATGCGGTCGAAGGCTTTCTCTGAGGCCAAAGTAATAGCAGCAAGAGGGGAGGGACTTTTAGAGGCAAGATGAACAATGTTTAAAAAGGTTTGAGAATTATCAGCAAGTATCCTACCCTTAACAAACCCTGTCTGTTCATATCCAATCAGATCAGGAATAACCTTATTAATACCGAGAGCAAGAACCGTAGCAAAGATCAGACAATCTAAATTAATTAAAGAAATGGGGTGGTAATTGGCACATGAAGCGGGGTCTTCATCTTTCTTTGGAACGAGACATATCATAGCTTCAAGAAAGGAGCCACAAGCCTCCTTTTGAGAAAGAAAGTACTGAAATAAAGATAAACAATGAGGAAGAAGAATCTGGGAAAAGCAGGAATAAAATTCAGCAGTAAATCCATCTGGGCCAGAAGATTTCTCCTTAATCAGTAAAGCTAAAGCAGACTTAAGTTCAGAAAGGGAATGTCTTGTTCTAGAAAAGAAAAATCAGGAGAAGAGGAAGAATGAGGAGGTAACAATTAAAAAAAGATTCAAAAGCCGAATCAGAAGGAGAAGTCTCAGGAGTGTATAGTGCCTTGTACAATTCCATAAAACAATGTAATATGTTCTTATCTTTAAAATGATTAACACCTTTATCATCGATAATATTCATATTTTAGATCTCTGGGATTTTACCTTCAAATAATTAGCAAGCAATTTACCTGTCCAGTTACGACCACCGTGAAATTTAGAATTTATCTTGAGGAGGGTCCCAGAGGCGCCCTCTGTAGACTTTGTATTAAAACACAATTTGGCCTGAATTAATTTCTTAAGTGTGTCTTCATTGTTGGTAGAAAAGTAGGAATGCTCAAGATGTTTTGATGGAAGCTAATAATGAAGCTGAGACTTGAAGAGATTCCTTTTTCCTAGCCGCAACATAGTCGATAATACATCCTCTCACAGTTGCCTTCAAGGCATCCCAAACAGTATAGAAGGAAATGTCGGGTAGCATTTTGTGACGGAGCAGGCCAGACTTCCGTGGAACAAGAACATATACCTGACTGGTGGCTAGCTGCCCCCCTCTCATCCGCTTCTGTCCCTTTCCAACAGCAACCCACTCCACACTATCAGGAGGAGTGGCATCGTCAGGAAAACGATCGTCTCTGGACATACGAAGATGTACATAACCAGGGCACCTTTAACTAGGGATTCGAGCCCGACGACGCTCCTCCTCTGACAGACGTCACCACAATAAAACAAGGCGGATCCAGGAAGTCGGCGGATGGCGTTTCCAGGAGGAGAAAGAAGACGAGACGAGCCAAGACGAGGACTCCCGAGCTGATTCCATCAAGCCAGGAGGCCAACGTCACCACAAGGCGCCCCGCCACGCTCCCCCGGGAGGAGCGTGGCTTGACCAGGTACGGGGCAGAGTAGCGGGTTGGGTGGGGCGACGTAGCCTACCTACTGAGCTAAATCCCGCTTGTAAATAGTGTATAAGTGTCACAAAGACCCCTCCCTTTCACGAGCACTGTAGACACAAGCCGTACTTGTATATACCACCTCCTCACTCGGTTTCCTTCACCCCTGGCCCCTGCGTGTTCAAACCCAGGTCCTCTTACTGATATCCTTCCATGTGTCTTTCTTTGTTTCCGGATACCGGACGGAGCTGTTTCCGGCTGCTGAACGGAGCAGTAGCACCGAACCCCCCCGCCCCCCCCCCCCCCCAGTCTGGATCCAAACAACAAGACGGACCCTGCAGCCTTTGCCCGAGAGAGGCTGACGAGCAGGAGGAGGAAATCCTATACTAAAATAAAACCTTCTTTACGATCGCTATTCAAGGCCTCTGACTCACCTCCTTTCACCCATTCCACCCCATTACACATTTCTAAGAAAGCAGTCTGACAAAAAGTCTTTAAAAAGGTCCAAATTTGTTTTATCTTTGAGTAAGGAGTTGTTAAAATGCCATCAACGAGATTTTGAAGGTTCAGATGATGGGAGATCTAAAGTGATCAGAACGAGGGCATGATCAGAAATAAGAATGGACCCAATGTCAGCACCTTACTTCTTTTAAACAATGAATTCACTTGTCTCATGGTTTATAAGTATATCTCTGCTGCAGTTTGATTTCGTAATATTGTTGGAAAATGAATTTCCTGGGTAACATTTAAGTCGGTTAAAATTTTATTATGTGTATTATTGTTAAAAATTTTATCTGTTCTTTTATGGCTGTCATTTAGACGAATAAAGATCCTTTGACTGACTGACTTGACAGGACCCCCCCCAAACCCAAATCAAGGAAGACCGTAACCAGGGAAATTCCTTACATTTCAGGTTGTACAAGTTGATTTAAAAGCACCGGCTACAAACCAATGTCAATTGTGGCACTACAGTTTAGTAATATTAAGGCTGCTCTACCTCTTTGATTGAGAATCGGGCACAAACCATCTGACACAGCAAGATATGATCCATGGAATGGTGAGAAGCCAACCAGCACATGGCCAGTGAGTAAATTACTCTTGATGAAGATGGTTGGCTTCTTTTTCAAGGATTTTCAAGAAATGGGTAACAAAGAGATATATTTGAAAACGTGGAGATGTTTTGAGCCTGCTGAATATTTTTTTGAGCATATGAACGACCACAGCTTTTTCAGTGTTTTGCATTGGTAGTTTCTGAGGAGTATGCAAGGGTGAACAAACCAAATGGAGGCCAGGTTAGGACCTATGATGTCCAGATTTGGGATCAGAATATGGGTAGGAGCTAGATTTGATAGAAAGGGCAAGAGGGTAACAGAGTACACAGATATCAGGTTAAAATTCCACAGAGACATTGAGGATGGCTGAAGATCACAACCCTTTACAAAGGAAGGCACACATACCTCAAAAATAAGCCAAATGTTTTCCATTTGTTTACATGGAAAATAAGATGATAGAGAATTGCACCCTTTGGCAGAAGGCTCAATGCACTTAGCAGCACACACTGGTTTAAAGTCATGTTTTACCTTTCCTCCAGACTCTTATGATTTTGCTAATTCTGCCCACTTACATTAGCATCTCACCTCGGTGCTCTATTTTTCACCTCATCTCTTGCCTATCCTCTTACCTTCTCTTGTTGGCTTAGCCCCTCTTATATTCACGTCACCAATGCATGCTCTCTTCTTCTCCTTGCCAAACTCTCCCCAAGCCTCTTACCTTCTCCATCTGGTTGTGCCTCTCTTGCTTCCATCTTTCCCCTCCTTGCTCTTCTCTTTACATCTCTTCTTTCCACCCAGCCTGTCACCATGTCTTGCTTACAAAAAAATAGACATTTTAAACAAATTGTATCCATATTATTAGTGTACTGCTTTTTATCTTTCGATACGATTTTTTAAAATGAATCATTATGTACATGATCTACGTCTTTGTAAAGGTTTTAATTAACCAAACAATAAAGATATTTGTCTTGCTAGTACTGCCACTCTTAGTTCCACATTTCCCTCCCCTGTCATATTATTCACTTTTTTTTCCAGTTCAGAAAAAGTTTTATTGAAAGAGTAAGGTTTTCAATATAAAATTAATCACAAGTCATTACATTACATATTTACTCCGATAGAAATACATGAAGTGGATTGATGAATGGAAAAAGTGGTAAAAAGGTAATATAGTGAATATTGAAATAGAAAACCGAGGAACATCTGAGGAATTCATGGTGGTTTAAGTACTTCTTGTTGAGAAGGTTGGAATGAGGAAAGTTGTTTAGTACTTGCATCAAAGTACAATGTAACAGGTGACCATAGTTGAAGACGTTTCATAGCCATATGTATAGGATAGACAAAGGAGGTATCTAACCTGTGATTATGGCAAATAGCATACCATCAAGCCTTATAGGAAATTTTGGTGAAATCTTACCAATTCCTAGTAATTTGCTGGAAAGCAACCGCAAGTAACAAATCAATAATTTTGACATTGGATGTAAAGTTGCTCCAAATAGGTGAAAGACTTCCTAAGAATGCATGAGTGAAGGAAAAAGAAAAGTTGGTACCAAAAACTGAATTAATTTGAGACAATACCCGTTTCCAGAAACTGTATACAATTGAACATGAAAATAACATATGAAACAAATCAGCGTTTGGGGATGAACATGTCCAACATGTATCTAGTACAGTGGAAAAACTGTTACTTAAGGTAATCGGGGATAATAAAAGTCTATTATATACAAAAAACAATGTTTGCGGTATATTAGCTGCTCTTGAAGATTTCCGTATCTTAGTCCAGATGTTGCTCCAGAGAGACAGTGGCCAAGATGCTTTGAAATCCTGCTCCCATGCAATCTCTATTTTTGATTTTTGTCTGATATTGTCAGCACATTGTAAAAAATTATAAATAGTGGATGCTTTAGGTAAGGTGCGCAACAGGGTGCAAAGGCGTTTAGGTGAATCGAGAGTATGAACATTAATAGGTGTTGTAGTAAATTGAGCGCATGTGTCTAACACAGCTTTTTTAAGGAGGTTATATTCAGAGTTGAAGGAAGCAGGCAAGCCAAATAATTGACAAATTGTGAGAAAGGGTATACATTCTGATTGTGAGAATAATTGATGAATCCTGATTAAACCTTTTTGCCTCCAAGTTTTCCAATAGAAGGGTTTATTACGTATTAACACAATTTTGTTGTGCCAGATAGTTGAATTGAGGAAGTAGTCAAGAGTCTCATGGCTTAAAGGGGAAGTTAATCCAAGAAGTTTAGAGGTAAGTTTGATTATAGGGGTGGAAAGGGATTGAGGTTTACGGGAGACATAGAAATATTCTTGAAAAGAGAAAGGGGATAGAAATGAGTGTTCAACTGAGGTCTGTAGAGTTAAGCAGCCAATATGAAGCCTGATGTAAAAGAAATGCTTTTTGATAAGCAGAAAAATTGGGAATATTAACTCCTCCCTCCGTTTTAAGGTAAATTCGTTTTGAAATAGATATACGGGATCTCTTATTACTCCACAAGAAGGAGGAGAGGATGGAGTTAACTTTTTTGGTTTTTTTGTAAATATTATTTTTATATTTCTTTTTATTAATAGAACAAAAATACAGACATATCAGGTACAATACAGTCAGTCACAGCAGCAAGATGGGCAATTTCAAATATCAGGATACCTAGAAGACGACACAGACGCTAGTAATCAATTAAAATGATATCACACCATACTGTGCACGACCGAATCTAAGCGCTACAGCCCATCAGGACCTGCCCACTTAGAAAGTCAGGATATTCGAGCATGCAATGCCCCCATATACACAAGTCTAATCAGAATAGATATATGAAACTACAAGAGGGATTACGTTGGCCCCAGCACTATTAACCAGTACGATATGCAGCAGTTTTAATGGTAGATACCTCCCAAGTGTCACAGCCCTCAGTCCCCGCCCACTGACAAATCAGGATAATAAAGCTTGTATTGCACCCATATACTCAAAATGACCAGGATATGTTACAAACATCGAAACATAATCAGGAAAAACGAAGGATAATCGACCATACTAAGAACTAAAAATAAACCACCAAGCGCGTATTACCCCGAAAGACGAGAAATACGATCAGGAAAGATGACAAAAATATATAAGCCCAAAATAAACTACACTAAACATAAACCCCATCCCCCGACCCTGCACCCCTGCATTAGCTTTCGCCCGTCCCCAACTAGCAACGTGCCTGTCGCCCCAAAACCAAACTAACTATTCTAAAAGAAGAAAATGGAGGAGGGCCTTGGTACGGGCTCCTGATCCCCTCCCCCCCCCCAACAGATCGGCTTCCCCTCGTCAAACAAATCTAATCCTCAAACATTATAATACACAGACAAAGGGGCATTGTAATTCGCCTGCCTCTCCTCTCGCATATTACACATAAAAGGATGAGATCCCACACCACCACCGAGTCACAAAGTACAAGAGGTATTGTGTGCAGCTCAGCCTTGGCCTGACCGATCAGGAGCATTAACACTTCCCTTCCCATCCACAGCAATGTCAGGATAGTCCAAGTACGGTACTGGTATGTTACGGCCCACTCGAGACAGCAAAGCATGGCCGACCCCATGCTCTTCACAGTTCCACTGTACCGACAGGAAGTCCAGATGTTCCAGTTGAAGGATTGAAACAGGATCCGGGAGCAAAGAGAGAGTCACATGTACACACCCAAAGCCAGTGAATCCGCTGTCCAAAGACTTGCACACCTCTTGTTCCACAGAATTCCCGACGTCTGTTAGTGAATCCATAGCGAACTCAAAGACCTCCATGCCGCCCAGCAAATCAACGGGGTCCGTACTTTGTAATCTACTCCCGGGCGAAATATTCTCCAGTATACCATCCAGGGCTTGCATTTTCATGCTCACGGAGGAGTGAAGTCCCACAATAGCCACCAGTACAGCACTCAGCGTTGGTCTCGTATCACCACACTCAGTATGCACAGTCATCTTCACCGCCACAGCCCCATCAGACAGGATATTTGGCTTCGACACACTCACTTGGGCATCTGAAGTCACTGTGGTAAGGCGGGATAGGGTAACACTCTAGTCACCTGAGGGCGCCATGTCATGCATTGCATCCATTCACATGAAGCGCTCCCAAAGGCAAGATCTTCCAACCATCCCTATTTAGCGACAAAACTCAGGAATGACCAGGACATCACAGGCTATCTTCGGTTAACCCTCGTTCCTTTCGGGCGAAGTTCCCGTCAGCCTCCCTACCTTCCAATGACGGAATCGATGGGAAAAAGCACTGCAGGACAGTCGGGGTAACAGTGCCTTGCTCCGTTGTTGCTGCTGTTATATGTTAGAGGTCTACCACTGGATTCGGCAACTCTCAGCTTGTAGTGTAGTTCCTATTTTCCCTATAGGCCCTGCGCATTGGAATAACATAAACAGCAGTATAGACGTAGAAGTGCGGTCTTCCAGGTCTCTACTGACTATGCTAAACTTAATTGGGTATGTTACCAACTAGCTCAGAGGTCACTGGAAACTTTCTTGACTGAATAGGAAGTGATCAGCTCCCCTGGCTCAGACAAGAAGGGATTCAGTTTTCCAACAACCTCATAAACATGACAACTTTGCTCCTTAGAATAAGAGTCAATCTCTAGAGTCGTGTGAAACAATAGACAGTTATTTTACTCAGTCTGTGGTGGTGCAGATTACTTTCACCAAGATGCAGAGAATAGAGAGACGGGCGTTTTCAATAAAAGGTATTATTTATTGAACAGTCTTTCTTCTCGTACAAGAGAAATGAATTGCCACAATTGCAAGACTTGTTATTATAAAAAGTACGTACAGTCAGATGAGTATTGCGAAATAATACTGTAAAAGCATTGATATGGTTTCTTAGCCATACAATGGTTTAAAATGAATAAAACTTATATACATTCATATATACATTAGGCTAAAATACTCAACTGGTGCTTCTAACTACGCCTACCCCAGTGTACCTGACCTAAGCCTAATACTTGGGAGGGGAGTAAGTAAGTAGCTTTAAGTTAAGTTGGTTTTGCCAAGGTTTGCTTCAAGAATTTTCTCTAAGGGTTTAGTCAACACCATACCTCTGGAATAGAATGATGGAGGTCTGGTATCTCCCCCAGGGACTCGATATCCCAGTCACCCGCAAGGGTAGGCTGGAAACGCTGGGGCTGGATTTCTCTGCAGGAGAAAAGACAGCGTCTCTCTCAGCGCGTCGAGGAAGAGGAGGGGCAGGGTCCGCGGGCAGCTTGCATCTGCTGGGCTCTTGCAGGGGGAAGGCGGTTCAGCTCCTAGGCTCACCACACCATCGTTCGCTCGTTAGCAGCGATAGCAGTAGCGATAGCAGCTATGGTATCATCAGCATAACAGCAGCAACTTCAGCAGCGTTTGCTTAAGGCAACGTTGGTAATATTTATACCTGAAAGGTGCCTTGTTTGACGTAAGTTTTTGGACATAAGACGTCAATAAAGATGTCACTAGGAAGTGATCGTCTATCAGTGCTCATTAGAGTTCTATTACTAATCAAAACATAGCAAGTGGGGCTTTCCCAGGTTGCTGAGTTTTTATCTTGTTGAAGAACTCGGAGTGTTAATCTAGGAATCTTAGATAGTAACTTCTGCTATGTCATTGCACTAATTAGCTGCAAAGGAAGTGGCAGAGAAAGCGATTCTGAAATGTGGCTCTGTTCGTGTGAGGCCAGAGACAAGTTTCTGAATATTGCATTTGATCGGTTATGCCAATATAGGGAATAAATGGATTTATAGCCGTATAGGGGCATAAGGTCACAGTATCGATCAGGGTCCTAGATTAGAATGCTACACCCACTACACGAATTCATGTCCATCAAATTACTAAAACTAGAGCAATAAGATGCATGTGTAACATTGCCCACCCCAAAATACATATATGCATTTGAAATAGGCGTATTTCTAATACGTGAACATGTAGGTACTGTACGTTTTTGAAGCATAGAAATCATTCAAAAATTATAGCATATGAAATCAATGAACGATTTTGCAAAAAGAATTACACATGAAATATCTCTGAATACAGAAAGGAAGGGCGAGATAATTTCATCACATATAAATGCATTGCAGTAAAATGTGCTAGAGGCTGGTGTAAAGTTATTATGTCTCTAGATGTATTTAAAAATATAGAAGTAGAAGCTTCTGTTCTTTATGAATAGTTCTACTTTAAGCAAAGAATTTTTCGTGCCAGAAAAAGTGTGAATATTAAAAAGGTTTCAATCAAAAGAATTATTGCTTGAACGGGGAAAATAGAGTTCCAACGCTTTTAGCAGTTTTTGTTGTTCAAAACTGAAGGCCGAATTCAGAGTTCATGGGAACGCTGTGTGTCGGAATGCTTCTCTAAAGTTATTGTTTCTGTTCGGGTGAGAACATCATATCAGACAGGCTCTCAAAGAATTGGTCTACAAAATCAGGTGACAGTTCGACCAAATTCGATAGTGCTGTAACTTGGCAGGTGTGAGAATGATTGCTGTCATCAAAGGCTGGATCAGCAATGCTCACAGAAGGTCGTACCTGGGTGATGTTGCTTTTGTCACTCGCTCCACTGTTACCACCTAGTCGTAGCACAGGAGTCTCAACGAATGCCGTCATCAGGATTGGTAGCCGCTGGGGACAACACAATGCGTGAGCCGTTATCGGACTTAGCAAAGTATCGATATCCATTGGTACTGTTGATGGAAGTGCAAGACAGGTGTCCAACATGCACTCATCTCCGCATAGCATACATCGTAGTACAGGTAAGATGCAGTTTTGCCATATCGGTCTGAATGAAAGGAACCAGGTCATGTTTAGATCTCTCAGCCTGGCCAATCCAAGGACTCTAGTTATTCTGTCCCGGTAGCGGATTGCTAGGATTGTTTCTTCCATTCCCATAGGAGTCATGTCTGAGCTGTGGCTTGCCATATCGGAGCAGGAGGGTCAAAAATAAAATCCCTGCTACAAGTCCCAAAAATAGGGGTATGCCGCCAAAACAGAGTGGACAAAATTTGGAACGATTCCCAGAATTGCTTGAAATGGTGTTAGCAGTCCCGTAAAAATCGTCTTAAATATGCCTGGGATGCCTGTGGCACTAGACATGTTAAGGAGTTAGCTCAACATTTCTACGAAATGCACGGGGCAATTTGTTGATAAAAGGTCATGAACCTCCGTAGCTGTCCTTGCAACTAGGAGATCATACGTCTCTTTTGATGACGTGATGGGCACTGTTGTCTGCAAAAGCACAGACTTCATTTTGCTTAAAGTATCAATTCGTATAGAAGAGAAATGCAGACGAGGCCAGATGGGAGTCTCTTTGTCTCCAGGGCCGCTCGGGAACAATGCTTGCATACAGCATTTGACCATGGAAGTTACGCTTACGAGATACGCTTTCCCTGGCAAAAGGCCACAACATCTGTGATCCGTTCTTAGAATGTAACTCCCATTTGCGAGTTGCATAAAGAAAGGCTCTATCTGCGTTGCAGGTGTGACAAGCTGGTGGCATGAAAGGTTGTTAGAATTACCTTCACAGGCTCCATGTAAATTAATACCCTGGCACAAAAGTATACCGCTTAGTGAACGTTTACAGTTTTCACCACTAAGAAATACATTTTTGTCGCTGTCACTATAGCATGAATGTGTGTATGGTAATTTCCATGCTGACTTAACATATCCTTTACCAAATTGTTCATACTGGCCAGTAGGTATGTATTCAAGGCACTTCTTAAATCGGAAAGTTGTTATCGGAATAGTGATAATCCCGTGTATTATCCATTCAATGACAGGACTTTCTGACATTGTCAATGGTAATCTCTCAAGTTTTTCGATGCTCAGGATTGTATAGTCTGCTCCTTTCTGTGCCAAGCTGATTTGTTTATCAGTAAGGTTAAAAATGAAAAACAATGATGTTGTGTTGATTAAACGCCAAGGCACATAGCCTGAACGAAGATTTTGCAGCGTCCAGCCTAATTGTACAATAGAACATAATTGCGACTGGCCATGCTGTAACATTAGCAAGTCTCTGTCTATTATATCAAAGGCAGAGGATACAATATCGTCCAACGAATATATTCTGGAGGACAGAGTCATTAACCCATTGTCCACTACAGAAAGTGATTTTTCCAAATGAATATGATCAATTTCTCGTATTTTTTCAGCTGTTTCAATTTGTGTGACTTTCCAAGCCTCGTTGTATGCAGCATAGATACTGGTCGCTATGAAACGCTTTTGACGCTGTTTGCGTGCTCCAAGAATGAAATCGCGCAAATCAGCACCCTCTTTAAGTAAAGATAAGTGTGGCTTAATTTCAGCCAGTGTGGATGATCCTAGCCATTCAAGGCAGAGTTTCCCTACACTGTATGTTGTTACTATCCCTGGATGTTGTCTCTGGGAGTATCTAGGGTCTTGTCTGGTCATTTTTAACCCCTGTGTTTTGTTCAGGAATCTATCTTGACAGTTGTTTGTGTCAGTAGGCCAGATTAACCACTTTTTCCAATCAGGATGTGTTCTGTTAAAATGTAAAATTTTAGTTACGTCTATCTCAATATCTGTTGTTGCATTATCAGGTATTGGCTTTGGAATAGACGGTTTGTTAAGGTCTTTGATCTTAGCTAGGCCAAGACAGGATGTTTGATGAATTGTGTCCTTTAAAAACATCATTTGTTCTGGTATCATGCAGGTTCTGAATAGTGCTTCTAGGCCTTGTACCTGCCAATCTTTCGTACCCCAAATGGTTTTTGTTTCAATGTTATTTTTCCAATAATCAAAACCAAATGTCATCATTTTTTCATAAAATGCTTCTGAATATATCAATTTAGTGTTTGTCAGCATTGTTTTCAATCCTGCTTTATCTAACAGTTTGTAATAAAACGTTTCTGCATCGCTGGTGTTAAACCCTGAGAAGTACTTGAATTTCTCAAAGAATGTTTTAGAACTGCTTTTAGGTGGTGTAGCACAATGTTCCCATTTGTTAAACTTAAAAACATTTCTAGGCTGTGCAGATTTATGCAAATAATGATCGCCATAATGTTTAAAACAGAACATCTGTTCATAACTAGACGAACCTTGTAAATAATCATGTTCTGTGAATCTAGCTGACATTACTAAATCAGACATCATGTCGTTAATACTGTTAAAGTCCCAATCATCAGAGAATGTACTAGGTTTTACAAAGTCACTTAAGGAAACCTTCAGTTGATGAGGATACTTCAGGATCGCGACCGGACCATAGATCTCATAGTCAGTTTTCTCCCATACTACCCCACCGGGTATTGGAATGGCTGTGACATTTACTGTTGACAGTTCTCTTTTCTTCATGTGGGATGATCTGTGTGGTTTGAGGACTAAGTTGATGTTCTGACTTGCTGTGTCCATTCCATTGTAATAAACTTTCCTAAAATTAAAACTAAAATTAGGCATAGTAGGAGTATAAATACCCCCGAAATAATCCAATGCTCAATCAATGGTGCATCCAGATATACTTCTTTGACTTGTTTAAAGAGTTCTGTTGCTTTTTCTTTAAACGTCTTTTTTGTTTCTGGCATCACTTCGGGGTTACTTTGATCCTCGGAAAAGTTGTCGAAGTCAATGAAATAACCAGAGGCAGTTCTGTCAATTGTTGGGATTGTTCTTTCAATTTGTCCTTCGGTAGCACTTTCTGATGCCACATCATTGTAGACTGGTGTTTCTTGACGAACTGTTTCAATCTGTGTCTCAAGAGGCACGAGTTCCATGGCATTATTGCATAGTCCCTCTCTGTGCACTGCAGGTTTATCAAATGTGATTAGTCTTTCAGTTTGAACCTCTTGGATTGTTGCAAATTTGGGTATTCTGTTGTTTCTCGGGAGTCCACTGGGCCTACTGTTGATTATAGGCCACATGCTTGTGGTTTTACCAGGTCGATTGATACAACTCTGTTCTCCTTTTTACCAGCAAGGGGCGGTAGTACTACTGATCTTGTTCCGTTGATTGCCAAGACAGGTACTGCTTTTCTGTAAGAAGGCCCAAATTCCTTCTTCCCTGCTATTTTTTCTCTGACTAGATCCCCAATCTTTGGAATCCAGACAGGCCTTGCTGGGGCTGGTGGTGCCTCTTCAGTGGTAGTTGGCTGTTGCTTTAACTTTATGTTGCTTAAGGATTTTCTTGTTTCATTCAAGTCCTGTAAAACAGCCAGACGATCTTTGATGTCAAAGTCTTTATTCTTATCTTCTACCACTGATACCTGACTATCTAAGTCCTGAATGTGCATTCTAGTTCCGAACAATAGTTCGTATGGGCTGAAACCTTTTAGAGAATTTCTTGGCAAATTGTTTAGACTAAGTTGGACACTTATTAAATGTTTGACCCACTCATCACCCGAACCTAATAACTTCGCTGTTATAGATTGCTTTATGTCCTGGTTTTTTCTTTCCACTACACTGTTCCCTTCGGGTGTGATGGACAAGAGTATCGCAACCCAACGCCCATACTGGCCATGGCCTCCTTATAAGCTCGAGAGCTGAAAGCAGGACCCTGGTCAGAATGGAACATGGCAATTGCGTATGTGCCGATAAAGACTCGCAGATCTTTTATAACCGTTTTGGCGTCAGCCGAGCGCTGGGGCCACATTTTTTAAGTGAATTTTAGTCTTAATAATTAATAGGACGCTAGATGGCATGTAGACAGCATTACCCTGTCTATAAATGGTAACTGGGCAACAGGCTGGACCGGTTCATTACTGCGATCCCTGTCACAGTCGGGACAGTTCTTTACATATATTTGATGTTGCACGCTCATCCCCGGCCACCAGTATACTGATTGTAATTCAGTCAGAGATTCCTTGATCTTTTTGTGCCTCGGACCTTCACCCATGTGTGCGTCTGCTATCAATAACTTTCTCCGGTTCATGTTTGGAATGACCCTATCCCCCACTTCAGGGATTCGAGCAAAAGGAACGGAGTTTGCATCAATTACGTATGCATAATTGAGTGGATAGTTCACAGGTAGTGCTGCACAGTCGCCTTTTAAGGACGTTTTTACTGCCAGCATCGTTTCCCCGTCTATGTATTTTTCTGAACGCTTTTTTGTGGCTACGGAAGCCAGTTTAGTTGCTTCCGCTGTGGCTGTATTAGCTAATGAATTCCCTGCAACGTGAACGCCATCACGTTGATGACTCAGAGTGTGTATCACGTGAGTCTTTTGTAGTTTTTTCTGTAAAAGAACTACCTGTTTCCAAAGCATTTTATGCTTGATTGTGGCACCTGTGTCATCTTTGTAATCATTTTGAACCCAGCTCTGTAACTTGTTGTTGTAAGAGTTGACGCAAAAATGCGAATCGCACACGATTAGTGTCGGGAATTCACGTTCTGCATTTTCAAGCGCCATCTTTAAAGATCTGATTTCAGCTCTCTGAGCAGAACAGTTTCTAACTGATTCAGTTTTTGTTATTTTCGGTCTGAATTTACCGCACAGCCAGCGACCTTTAACAATCGCGCAGGCTGCATCGTAGGATTTGTTCTCTACGTTGTAATGCTGTAAAAATCTGTCTGTATAGATTATACAAGAGTATTGTTGGAGAGGCAGAATTTCGATTGGCAGAGGATATTCTTGTTCATATTTTAAATCATTCAGTGTTTCGAATTGCGGAGCAAAATAGTATTTCACGTCGTCCGCAGCAAGAGAATTTTCCCACTGGATCCATTTCGGATCCAGTGAAACTGTAGGCAGGTTTACTGGGCTGAATAGCACCTCGAAGGCGGATTCCGCTGTGAGGACATTGATCCTTTTGCCGTGTGCTAGTTCTCGTTCCTTAGCTATTGCAGTTAGTACTGCTTTCACAGTATTTTCTGTGAGACTGAATGTTTTTTCTGCTTGTGTGTTAAAGTGAGATTTGTAAGCTATTGGTACCTTTTCTCCCTCATTAGAGGTCAGGTACGTGAATCCGCATCACCCTGTGATGACTCGGATTACAAGGTTGCGTGTATTGTCAGGTGTGTCTAATTTTGTTTTTGCTAACACGTCTGTTTGCAATGATCTCAACATTTCTGTGTGTTTTTGAGTCCAATTAATTGGTTTAAAATCAGGTTTAATTAGTTTGTAGAGAGGTTTAACCCTCTCCGCATAATTTAGGATGTAAGTTCTTCCGAAATTCAGGAAACCTAGAATCGATTGTAAGTTCTTCAGCGTTTTAGGTGCTTGGAGTACAGCGCACTTCTCTAAGAAGTTGTCCGCTAGGCTTTTTCCTTCACTTGATAATTCGTATCCTAGAAATAATACTGTCAGATGGGCAATTCGAGACTTTTTAAATTTGAATTTGTAACCCTCTGCTGCGAACCCAAGTATTATGGTGTTCACTCTTTTCAAGTGAGTCTCCAAGTAGTCGTCTGTGAGATTGATATCATCTACATAAGATAATGCCTCATCATCATACATTTGTAGTAACTCTGTTACTCTGGCTGACAATAGTCCTGGGCTGTTCTTGAATCCCTGTGGGAGCCTACAGAAATTTTTCTGAGACCCCATTACTGAGAAAGCGGTCAAGTATCTGCTTTCTGGTGCAATATTTTGAAAAAAGAAACCATTAGATATGTCTAATGTCGTTTTATATTTTTTCCTAACTATGTTATTCATTAGTGCAGCACTATACGAATTTTGTACTGCAAATGTTTTGCAACATGAGTTTAGGTGTCTGTAGTCCAAGACTAGACAATATGAATCGTCCGGGTTGGAGACAGGAAACAAAGGATTGTTCATTTGAGATTTGCATGTTTCAATCACCCCCTGGTATTCAAGTTAATTTAAAATCTCCCTGACTTGTTTTTTAGCTTCTTGCTTAATGGGATACTGCCTTTGTGCAGTCGGTTGACTTTTTAACTGGATTTTGTGAGGAGGAGAGTCCTCATCCCATCCTACATGATTTTTATATAGTGCTGGTGCCTGGGCTACTGCCCATTTCCTTGCATATATATATTTAGTGTGGATCGGAATGTGATTCGAGAAGGCAGGCATAATCATTTCTTCGCCATGAGGGCACTCCCTGACAAACTCCGGGGGCCAGTCTTTATCAGCTAACAGGATGTCATAGCCTTTTGAGAGTTTATCCCAAAATAGACCCCTTATTTTCCTAGTCTTATCACCCTCTATATGCAGTGTTATTTCGTATATCTTATGAGGTTCGCTAACTCTGGTGTAGGCAGTTTCCACTTGAATGTATTCATTCGTGTCCACTGTCTCCAGATGACTCATCAGGATCTTGCGAGCTATACTGATTTCTGCTGCACTGTCTAACATTGTCTGTGCCCACTCCCCGTTTTTCAACTGTGTCCTCAGTATTCTCGGCATGTTCGATTACTCTAATACTGGCTACCTTCTTTCTTGGAAATTGAGATTTTTTACTTTGAGCAGGTTCCTTATCTTTGGACTTGGTGTGCTCTCCTGGGTCTGACCGTCCTCTTCTTTCCGATTTCTGCGAAAAAAGGTCGAGAGGGACGTGTATCAATACTTTGATATCTATCAGGCTTCTTCAAGTTATCCCTATTTCTAAGGTTATATCTTTTCTCAGAGGGCTCCCTCTGGGGAGACTGGTGTTCTCGAGTCGGAGTTCTTTCCCTCCGTCGAGGAGACCTTCCTCTGGACTGGAAAACTTTTTCCTTGGGAGTGGATTGTTTGTTTCCATCCCAGCTCTTTTTAGGAGTGTTTGAATTATTTTTAATAAATAATTTTTCAGGATTTTCGAGTAGTTGGGGTTTCACTGGTTTCCCACCCAGGCTGTCTCTACCTAATTCTTCATAACATTTTTCTATAATTCTGGCAAGCTAAATTGGTTGATCTGTTATATCTGTTTCCTTCAACTTTTGGCAGATTGCCACAGATGCTGCTTCTCCTTTTATATTGGCTAGTAATATAGCTGAGACCTGCTTGAAGTCTTTCAGTAATTTCATACCAAGAGTTAAAGCAGGTTCTGGACCGTATTCATTCTGAATCTGTTTTAGCACATCTGGTATTACCGCCATGGACGGAACACCATGTGTTTTTGTGAAAATAGAAGCAAAGACTGTACCCCAAGTGTCACAGTCCTCCACGTGTGGTGCGACCCCCATTGGAAGGCAGATGGTCAGGATTCTGTGTTTCTCAATAGGGGTAGTATTCGGAAATACTGCCTCTATTTGAGTAATTTTCTGCGCTAACCAGAAAGGAATTTGTTCCCGTTTTATAAGTTCAAGTTCAGTAATTTGTATAGCGCACTACTCACCCAGAGGGTCTCAAGGCGCTTGGGGGAGGGTGGGTGCATTACTTATCGAATAGCCAGGTTTTTAGCTGTTTTCTGAAGGAGAGGTGGTTCTGAGTAAGGCGGAGGTGAGTGGGGAGAGAATTCTAGGTCCTGGCCGCTAAGTAGGAGAAAGATCTTCCTCCCATGGTGGATCTATTGATGCGCGGAACAGTGGCGGGGGCTTGATTGGATGACCGTAGTTGGCGGGTGGGTGTGTAGAAGGACAGTCGTTTGTTGAGGCATTCGGGTCCTAGGTCGTAGAGGGCTTTGTGTGCGTGGGTGAGGAGACGGAACGTTATTCTCTTGTTGACGGGAAGCCAGTGGAGATCTTTCAGGTGACCGGAAATGTGATCTTGACGGGGGATGTTCAGTATGAGTCTGGCTGAGGCGTTTTGGATACGTTGGAGTTTTTTCTGTAGTTTGGCTGTGGTTCCGGCGTAAAGGGTGTTTCCATAATCTAGTCGGTTAGTGACTAGTGCGTGGGTGACTGTCTTTCTTGTTTCGGTAGGGATCCAGCGGAATATTTTTTTGAGCATGCGTAGGATGTTGAAGCATGATGATGAAACGGCGTTGACTTGTCTGGTCATCGAGAGGGAGGAGTCTAGGATGAAGCCCAGGTTCCGTGCGTGATCTGTAGTTATGGGTGCTGTGCCCAGAGCCGGTGGCCACCATGAGTCGTCCCATGAAGAGGGGGACGATCCTAAGATGAGGACTTCCGTTTTGTCCGAGTTTAGTTTTAAACGGCTGTTCTTCATCCATTCGGCTACTTCTTTCATTCCTTCGTGTAGATTGGTTTTGGCGGTGTTGAGGTCTTTGGTGAGGGAGAGGATTAGCTGGGTGTCGTAAGCGTAGGAGGTTCTGTTGACGCGCGATGGTTGCGAGGGGACTCGTGTACACGTTGAAGAGGGTGGGACTGAGTGAAGATCCTTGTGGTACGCCGCAGATGACTTTGGTGGCCTCTGATTTGAATGGGGGGAGGCGGACTCTCTGGGTTCTTCCGGCGAGGAACGAGATGATCCAGTCCAACGCTTTTCCTTGTATTCCGACGTTGCTGAGGCGTTGTATGAGGGTGTTATGACAGACTGTGTTGAAGGCGGCGGAGAGGTCAAGTAGGATGAGGGCAACTGTTTCTCCGTTGTCCAGTAGCGTTCGGATGTCGTCTGTAGCAGCGATGAGGGCGGTTTCGGTGCTGTGTTTGGCTCGAAAGCCAGACTGTGAGGGGTCGAGTGAATTGTTGGATTCAAGGAAGGCGGTGAGCTGAATATTGACGGCTTTCTCAATGACTTTGGCCGGGAAGGGGAGGAGTGAGATGGGGCAGTAGTTTTTAAGTTCAGAGGGGTCCGCTGTGGGTTTCTTCAGGAGGGCGCTGAGTTCGGCATGTTTCCAGCTATCTAGGAAGGTAGCGGAGTTGAAGGAGCAGTTGATGACATCGCGGAGATGGGGTGCGATGATGGAGTCTGCCTTGTTGAAGATGTGGTGGGGGCATGGGTCAGTGGGTGAACCTGAGTGGATGGAGTTCATCAGACGGATGGTGTCTTCAGTAGTGATTGGGTTCCAGGCGCAAAGGTTGTGAGAGTGCTGTTTTGGTTCGGAGGTGGGTGGAGTGGGCTGTTCTTCGGATACATTTTCAAAGCTGTTCTGAATGTCGGCGATTTTGTTGTGGAAGAAAGAGGATAGAGAGTCGCAGAGGTCTTGGGAGAGAGTGATGTCGTTGGTGCCGGCGGTGGGGGTGGTGAATTCTTTGACGATGTTGAATAGTTCCTTGCTGTTGTGGGCGTTGTTGTCGAGTCGATCCTTGAATGCTGATTTTTTGGTGGATCGGATCAGTTGGTGGTGTTTGCGGGTGGCGTCCTTGAAGGTGATCAGGTTGGTAGTGGTTGGGTTTTTTCTCCAGGTTTTCTCGAGGGTACAACATAACTTCTTGGATTTCTTAAGGTCGTCGTTGAACCAGGGGGCTTTTCTGCTACCTTGTTTGATCTGGTGGTTTTTCAAGGGTGCTAATTCATTAGCGCTGTGTGTGATCCATTGTGTGAGTTTGGTGGCAGCTTGGTTTGGGTCCGATGATGTTGCGGGGGGGTTTTGGTTGAGCAAGGTGAGGAGTTGGTCGGTGGTGATTTTGGTCCAGTTTCTTCGAGGAATCGGTTGTGGGGGGTTGTGGGTCGGGGTCTTTTTGTAACTGAAGTGAACGCAGCTGTGGTCCGTCCAGTGGAGATCTGTGGTGTGATCGAAGGAGATGTGTTTGCTGGAGGTGAAGATGGGGTCGAGCGTGTGTCCGGCAAGGTGGGTGGGAGTGTTAACTAGTTGTTTCAGTCCGAGATTGTTCAGGTTGTCCAGGAGTGCGGTAGTATTGCTGTCGTTGTTCTTTTCCAGGTGGAAGTTGAGGTCTCCCAGTAGAATGTAGTTCTCGGAGGAGAGGGCATGTGGGCTGATGAAATCAGTGATGTCTTCGTTGAATTGTGTGCGGGATCCTGGTGATCTGTAGATGAGGGTGCCTCTAAGTGTGGTCCTGGGGTCGGTGTGGATTTGGAAGTGAAGGTGTTCGGCGGTAGTGAGGTTATCGATGGAGCTGGTCGTGATTCGGATGGTGTTTTTATGGACGATGGCGATGCCTCCTCCTGTTTGGTTAGTGCGGTCTTTTCGGATGATCTTGTAAGCGTCCGGGATGGCTATGGCGATGTCGGGCGCTGATGAGGCGTTCATCCAGGTTTCTGTAAGGAAGGCGGCGTCCGGTGATGCAGTGTTGAGTAGGTCCCAGAGTTCAGTGGCGTGTCTGTGGACCGAGCGGGTGTTCAGCAGGATGCACCTCAGGTGGTTGGAGTCGGAGCTGTGTTTGGAGTTAGTGGGTTTGGTGAGGGACCTGATGCAGGCGAACTTGCAGGAGTGGCAGGTGAAGGGTCCATGGGTGTGTCTTGGGGTGGCTTCACAGCATTGTGGTGTGCGTCCGGGGTTGAGGGCAAGGAAGGTAGCGGCGCCATATGTTATGCGGGTCGGGTGAGGTGAGCGAGGACCAGGGGGTCTGGCGCTGGGCGCGGTCCAGGCGCAGACGGGCTTACCTTCGGCGCGACCGCTGCGCGTGAAGGCATCTGTCATATGCGGTGTTATGGGTGTTTTACCAAGACATGATTGTATGTTCTGTGGTGTAATTTTATTGGTGTTCCCCTGATGAGGGGTCAGCTGTGGGACATTAACAGCTGTTTGGACTGTAGCAGTCCGCATCACATATTGGACTAATTGTCTATGTATTTTAATTAATGTTTTTAGCTGTACTAACAGCTCTTCTTTTGACATTTTTGCAATGTCCGGATGTGGTGTGTAGCTGGCTAGAACCGGCCACGTTGCTCCTGGTCTACCTAGTGGACCGAGCCTGGTAATATGATCACTATGTTTTAGGGCGCCTTTAAACCAGAGCAGGTGCTCTTGGTATTTTAATGGGATTTCAATCTCCTCGAAAGGAGCGTACTCTTCCGGTGGATCCACTATTTTGTAATAGTGTAACTCGTTTGTTGCGGCGTTTGCCGCTGGAAATTGTATCTAAGAATAGAATATCTCTGTCTGCCGATATTCGTGTGCCTCTATCACGAAGACGACTGTACCACCTTGTGTGGTCAGTCCATTTTCTATACGTTTTGACATTATAGTTTTTCTTATGTTGACCGGGATGATTTTCGCATCCGGTGGGTAAATCCCTGTTTCATCGGAAGCCTGCTGATTCGCATTTACTGCGGCATCAACGGTTCCGTTCTCTAAGTCTGACATTGTATGAAGTGCAGGTTTTTTGCAGAGCAGGTCTCCAAGGAGACTAAGATTAGGTGCACAATATTTTGGAACACTGTATCCTTCAACGTTGAATAAACCAGAGCTTTACATAGGAATCTCTTCCTACTAAGTTCGGGCGGATTTTAACCTTTCACCCACTCCAGACGTCTATTGGAGTATTTACGGGAGAAAGGGTCTGTGTGAAAAATGCACGACTGAGTTACTCTAACGTCTTGCGTTAGTTTTATCGCCTTACCAAACGTTGGGCGCCATGTAGTGTAGTTCCTATTTTCCCTATAGGCCCTGCGGGCTACAATTTCCAGTCCTCAGGCTTTGTCAAAGGGTTAAATTCGCCTGATTTATATATATATTCATATAACTTTATTGTGGAGGGAGCCACCCCTTTTAACTCTTGTGAGGCAGAGCCTTTCACCTTTTTATTGACCTTGTTGGGCATTCTCAGGGACCGAGGATTGAGACAGCAAACACTAACCCCAACGTGAGGAGCCAATCAAAAGATAATAGCCCGAACTGGCTGCTCGCACATGCCCGAGTTGATTGGCAGGAGAAAAAAGACTGCCTCTTCAAGCGCAATGCGCGTCTGTCCCTCTCCCACTACACCCAATGCCAGGAATGAACAACAACAACCAGCTATATGTGCATAATGCGCTTAGAATATTCTTTAGTAATCGCTTAAAAAATATCTATAAAAATCAAATCATCACTTAATAATGAAAAAATGTGCATGTTCTTAACTCGCTGCTGCAGCAGCAAAGAAAGAGAATGGACTATTGAGTACAGGACATTTATACCCCTACGGGTAACTATGATTGGTGAATACAGGGAACGGGCAGTCCTTCCGGGTTAAGCTGTTTAAAGTTTATTGGCTGCTGTATTTGCTTCAGTAAAGAAAGAGAAGCATAATACGAAGCCTCCATGTACGGACATAGAATTGACTAGTGTTTTAGCCATCTTGGAAGCCACACCCCCTCATCAATCATCACAGGCTCATCTGCCTGGAGAATCAGCAAGGGAGGTACAGCTTCAGGCAAGTGACTCGGTAAGGGGCATGCACACTTACTTGGTGGCTGCTATCACAGGCATATCTGGTGGGCTTGTGAGGTTGCACAGAGGGCAGTTGCTTGTATGCAATGTTTTGAGCACTTTAGCTATCTGGTTTACCGTTCCTTTCAACACAGTATTCCTTTTTCTGTCCTTTTCTCTGCCACATTTTGTTTAAGTCCCTCGTCGGAGTGAGAGACCAGGTTAATGGGAGACAGGTATCAAATCGCCTGGGAGGAAGTGCCTAAGCCTCCTTAGTTATGTACTGAGAGTGGAAGTCTGGCATTAAACAGGAAGAAGCGGTCATGAGAGCCTTTTTCCCTCACCGTACCTGGAACAGGGGACTCTGTTCTATTTGACTGAAGGTACCTGATGGTGATTTTGGTGACTGCTTGTTTATTATCTTGAAACATGTCTTACACGCCTCTCCCTTCTGTTTTCCCAAAGGTACAGTCTCCGTATTGTGGGTGCATCAAGAGGAAAGAACCCCGATTTTAAAGAGAGGACTGAGACCGAAAGAGTGGTATTTGGATACTATTGTATTCTGTACGAGTGGGTTAACTCCACTAATAAAAACACATTTTGCAAAATACTGTCTGGCCAGGGTCATGTCTTGCCTTTTGTGAAAATCACAATAGAACTTTTGAACATGAAATAAATCTGCTACAGTGTCAAAGTGCCTGAATCCAAGCGCAAACAGTGGAAGGACACTAATAAAAACATTAAGCAGTACCGAAGAGAAAAACCCATAAAGAGAGAAAGTTAAACCGCCAAATGTTGATCAATGAGAATCAAGGAAATGATAGTGATGATGAAGCCAACCAATAGTAAGTAAAGGTTAGGTTCTAAGCCCACCCTTTAATTAAAAAAAAAGGACACACAAGCTAACAGTGCAAGCCCAGTCTCGGGCAAGACAAAAAAAAGGCAACAAACTACGTAACATCAGTTTATGGCCTGCAAAGACCCTAGCATCCTAAAAACTGCGTTATTCAAATACTATTTTGTAGACAAAAAGGTGTACCAGTCAGCTAGTGAAAATTGATTCATACATGTCCTGTATATAAAACATGGCCTTTCCTGTCAACAAATTGCTAATTCAATACTGGGTGGTTCTCTACCAACCAAGCTGAAAGGAAGCCCCATACACAACACCTACAATACCAGATTGGCGGCATTTTTATATCCAGTCCTGCCAAGTACCATGCGTCAGGCATTTATTAACACATTTTAGTGCTGTGTGCACATCAATACACTAAAATGCATTAGTCACACATTTATGATACACTGACCACGCCCAAGGTGATGCTCGCTAATGCCAGTATAAACTGCAAACTAAACCAAGCAGCGTTCCAAAGCCGTGCAAATTAGCTTGCTGTGCCTGCTGCCGGGAAGAATTTAAAAAGAGTGTTGCCTTACTTCTGTCACATTCTTTCTTAAATTCTAGCGCTTGCAATCTTTGTATTTTTAATAGATTGGCATCTGTACCCAGTAATTCCGGTCCCCTAATATACCTCCATAAAATTATTGTTCTACAGAGATTTTCATTTTGGATTTGTGTTTTTGGATCATTACAGAAGTTATTGGCTTGGATAGGCATTGCTAATCTGGGCCAAATTTTTCTGGACAACATTTTTAAAAATGGCGGGTTTGTTGCAGTGAAGTTATATTTCAGGAACCATGAGGCATTTATACTTTATTTTGGTGTCACAACATAGGTTTTGGGGTCAAGAATTCATTGAAAAACACTATTCTTAAACCACTTCTAAAAAAATCTCATTTGGATCCAGAGGACACCAAGAACTATAGGCCTATAGCTAGCCTACCTTTTCTGGCCAAAGTGGCTGAAAAGGTGATGAACCAACAACTTTCCAAATATATTGAGGACCACCATTTGTTAGACGACACTCAATTTGGGTTTCGTAAATCACATGGTACTGAAACAGCTCTAATTAAAGCCTCTGAAGATATAAGAACTATTATGGACCAGGGAGGCACTGCTGTCCTCATACTGTTAGATCTGTCAACCGCATTTGACACGGTCGATCATACCACCTTGATCGACCATGTCTCTGCAATGGGTATCCAAGACAGGGCAAAAGAACTGCTCTCTTCCTTTCCTTCCAACAGGACCCATGCTGTGACCCTGGGCTCCTTTCAATCTGCCCAACTGACGCTACCATGTAGAGTTCCTAAAGGCTCATCCCTAAGTCCGACACTTTTTAACATCTATGTGTCGGACCTAGCTAGAGTCTTAAAAGCTCACGGGATGGGCCTTACGTCTTATGCGGATGATACCCAGTTGGTGTTCGAGGTTAACAATAATGGAGAGAAGCTTGCAGCCAGCTTTCAAGAGGGCATGCGGGCCATCAGCAATTGGATGGCCAGCAATTGCCTTAAATTGAACTCCGAAAAAACGGAGGTTATCATCTCTGGAAAGCTATCTCCTTCATGGTCCAGTTCCTGGTGGCCACCTTCATTAGGTACCCCGCCCAACCCTGTAACTAAGGCTAGGAACCTTGGCATCATGTTTGATGATAGATTACATTTTGTCTCCCATGCCAACCTAGTGGTCTCGGCTGCATTTCGCAAACTCAGATTGATTAAGAAAATTCTTCCTTATCTCCTTGACACTGCATGAAAAACCCTGGTCAGCACACTGGTGATGTCATCTCTGGATTATTGCAATGGGTTGCCAACGCACAAAGCAGGGTAATCAACAAACTGCAAACCGTTCAAAATGCAGCCGCCAGAATGTTGTCAGGGACCCCTAAATTTAAATCTATATCTCACGTGATCAAAAGTTACCACTGGTTAGCAGTAAGGAATCGCATAAAATTCAAGGCTTTATGCATTGCCTTTAAAGCCTCTCGTAACATAGGCCCCCAGTTCCTTATAAATCAGTTATCTACATACCGTCCCAACAGACAGCTTTGCTCATCTACCGCATGCCAGCTAAATGTTCCACGCACAAAAACGGCGTCTTGGGGAGACAGGCGCTTTGTTGTAACAGCGGCAAGGCTGTGGAATGCCCTCCCATTGAAGATTCGAACCTGTCAGTCACTGTTACACTTTCGTAAGATGATTAAGACATGGTTGTTTGACTAATAAGCCGGCCTCTGATATCTGCTTCGTCCGCAGCACCGAGACGCCTAAGGGCATTTGTTGCGCTTTATAAGTTTCACTAGCAGCCCGTCCCGACCTTGTCCGGGAGTAATCAGGCTTCCCCGACCCCCGCCCGCCCCGACATTGTGCAGCAGCCCGGCCCCCCGCCTGCCCCGTCCCCCGCCCGCCCCGACCCCCGCCTGCCCCGACCCCCGCCTGCCCGGAGCCTTAACTCACCAGCCGCTCCTCCCCCGCGCTCTTCATTTCACCGCACATTGTGCAGCAGCCCGGCCCCCGCCCGCCCCGACATTGTCAAGCAGCCCGGGCCCCCGCCCGTCCCGTCCGCCCCGACCCCCGCCTGCCCTGACCCTTGTCTGCCCGGAGCCTTACCTCAGCAGCTGCTCCTCCCCCGCGCTCCTCATTTCACCGCTCCGCTGCTCCTCGCCGCTTACCGCTCCTCCTGCCTGTCCGCCGGTCCTCACCACCATTCCGCCGTTCATCACCGCTCCTCCCCCGCACCATGTCCGCCGCTCCTCCTCGCGTTCCATGACACCGCTCCTCCCCGCGCTCCTGATGTCAGGACGCAGGTTGCGGCAGGCGCTACTTCAAAGGGACTACTATTTTTTTTAATGTTAATTTTTTAAATAAAGCATATTTGTGTGGATTGGCGCTGTGGTTCCCGAGTTTACCCGCCTCAAAGGTGCAAAGTTCTTCCTTTATAATAGTAGTATAGATAGATTTTGACATTTTTAAACTTGATAGCACTGTCTGTGCATTAGTTGTACCTTATTACTACCAGTTTAACACCCAAATATAGCAATAAGTTATAGAAAGGTGACCAGTCAATGTTTGCGAAGGTCTTTCCACCGCGCGGCAACATGTCGCTGTGTTTTTTCTAACTTTTCAACTGAGCTAGAAACCTTTTTTGTTAAACTCTGCAGATTATGAGGCAGATGATGGATGGATTATGTGGCAAATGCGGCAAATATACAATTATGCGAAAAGCTCTGCACCCCACAGTCACATAACTCCAGTGGGCCTTCCTATAATTCATGAAAAGCAAAGGGGTGTAAGAAGGGGACTGCTTAGTGACCAAGATTCCCAGAGAGCGAAGCTACCTTGAATCTCCACACTGCTTTGCAGATTGCAACGACCTGCACTGTAGCATGCTTCTGATAAATGTGCGCACACTACTCTGGGTGCCTGGAGATTAATGTTGTTGGTTTGTGTGAGAGAAAACAATTGCATAATTCCAGTGACGCATCCTTTTTACGGGTAAAAATCAATTTACAGCGGTATCCAGCTGGCATGTCCTTGACCCTCAGTGTACATCCCAGCAGAGCCACAGAGGGATTATCTTTCTGCCACCTTTGGAGGGGGCGGGAAACGTGCGCCTTAAAAGGCAGATGTGGGCAGAGAGCGAGGAACGGGAGACCTTTTTTTTTAGCTTTTACTTTATTTCACTTCTGAATTTAGACCCGGGCTCGGGACCGTGTGTCATCACATTCGTGCATAAATTCTGCTTTAATAATGCTAATGCAGAGATTTCTCCAATCAAAGCTCGGCCGCTCTGATACCTGATGCCAGCTTTCCTGCCAATGTAGCAAATCCAGAGAGATTGAGTCGGACGCTGAGAGTAGCCCTGTCGATCTTGCTCGTCTCCCCTCCCTCCCTCTCTCCCGGTCTCTCTCTAGAGCAGTGGTTCCCAGACTTTTTTGACCTGCGGCTCCCTTGACCTAATTGCCCATTGGCCACGGCTCCCCATCATATCACTTTTTCTTTTAAAGGTGCGGGATGTAAGCCCTACCTTAGGAGTACTTCCAGTTTTCTCCCTGACATTGTGGAAGCTGATGAAGGTATTATACATATATTTATAACAAAATAAAAATAATACAGTCATTTAATGAAAAACTTTTAATTGCTTGAGTATGTATGTGTGCTTGTCTGTGTGTGCACACACACCTATGCATTTGTGTGTGTGTGTGCATGAACATTTGATGTAATTTCTCTTTCATTCTCTTCTGGGGATGACATAACCTCAGTGTCTCAAAGGTTGAACTAATATGGCAGAACCCCTGCAAATGAGTGATTTAGTTTAGAAACTGAAGGGCCCCACGTTGAAAGAGGAGAGCATGTGCTGAGCAAATTAGTGACTCATCATCACTGTTCATGGCATACTCTTTTACAGAGTCTGAGGGTCACTGCATGGGTCAAATGGACATCAGAAGTCAAGATAACTATCCCATTTTTTCCCCCGTCACGAGCAAGGCAGAGACTGCTTACATTTACCACTGTGAGTTCCCAGTGCAAACAGCAAACAATTCTTAAAGTCTAAGGGTGAGCAGAGGGTCGGGCTTGTGCAGCGATGCCAGTAAGTGTCATAGAAAGGCAAGCCAAGTGCTCCACTCTGCATTTTAATTCACATGTCATTGAGGAAGCGGCAGTGATTAGGGCCGGCTGCTCGGCTCTGACGGATGACAGCTCTAAGAAGTCGTTTACGGCCTAACCCTCTTCTTAGAGCCGTCATCTGTCAGAACCGAGCAGCCGGCCCTAATCACTACCTACGGCAGTCTTCCTCAAACACATGTAAATTAAAATGCGGGCTGCAACACTTGGCTTTCCTGGCTCTGGCACTTACTGGTCTCGCTGCATAGGCCCGGCCCACTGCTCGCCCTAAACATGCTTATGCAGCACGGCCAGCAAGAAAGTGCAAAAGCCAGGAAAGTCAAGTGTTGCTGCCCGCATTTTATTGTACAAGTCATTCACTATGTATTATAATATTTTTCATTTCTACCGCCGACGAAGCGCATGGGTGACCTACTTGTTTGTAAAGAAGAGGGTCTCGAGCTGCTTGGCATCTCTGAATGTGCGTCGTAGTATGCCTGGCCCGCTTAAACTATGTGAAGCACGGATGTGGGTATGGCTGTTGTACTGTTTGGGCTAAACCACGATTCCTGATTTTACAGGTGGCACTTTCAACTCCCCTATATGCTGCGCTGCAGCTGTGCCAAATCAAGCTGTCTGACGGTCCCGGTAGAGCTTTTAATTCCCCCTGTAAACATTACATACTCGGTGCGAAAAAAGACATGGTTTTTTAATGGTTCACATGAACAACAGCAGATATTTTCCCTACATTTCAAAGACGTGCGTGGCGCCCTGGCGCACAGTTTGGGAACCGCGGCGAGGGAAGTCATATCAGGGATCATTAGCTGCGATCACTCCAGCTGGGATCAGGGCTGAGAGCGATGTGTGGGGAAGGGGAGGCGGCACTCGGGGATGGAGCGCGCGGCGAGGAGATGGACACGCTCGCAGCTCAGGCAGGCTACCAGGTTAATGAAAGCATGAGGTGCTTTTAGGCAGCAGCTGGTGGAAACGTGGACATGCTGGCAGGGGCACGAACGAGTGGTTCACCAGCGAGCCGGGCCTGCCGCTTCTGGAAACCCAACTGCAGGTCACTCACGTTCCTGGACGCCGCTCCTGACGTCAGCACGCAGGTGTAGGTCGCGGTCAGCACTACGTCGCGGCCGGCGCTTGTTTTAGGGGACTACTTTGTTTTAAAACTTACATTTTTTAATTTACGTTTTATTTTTATTTTATACAGCCTATGTCCGTCTACACACCCTAAGGATTACAACAATATATTGGGTGTGTGGATTGGCGCTGTGGTTCCCGAGTTTACCTTGCCAAAAGGTGTCTGTTCTCTCTTTATAATAGTAGTATAGATAAATAAATTACTCCTCAGAGAAACCCATCCGCCATTCTCCAAAATGGCAGCTATAATAGAGGAAGAAGAGACATATATAGAAATGAAACAAATATTAATGGTTTTTAATCCTTTTATGTATACACCAAACAATGTTTATGATCTGAATATGAAAAATAATCATGTTTATCACTCCTGTTTTAGACATATTTTCATAGTTCACTTTATTTATTTGTTTCGGCAATTGCTCATGGTACATTTGCAGAATGTTAAACATTTCAGACAAGCATATCAACAGGGACATCTTTTTGTAGCACAGGTTTTGCAAGTGCATGTACGTGTAAGTTCTGTGGGTAGAGACTATAGAAAGTTCGTAGGTTTTAGCATCTCATCAATATCTTCCCAACCAAATTCGCACAGATCTTTCTCTACATATGCATGATCCGAAACATTACACATCTTCTGATCAAGTAGAACACTCTTTTAATGCGTCTGCGCACAGAATATGACATCTGGGCAAGGTCACTTAGTGGGGCTGATCTCTTGAACTCACTGTACGAAAGATTGTCAAATGTGTGACAGTCAGAACTCGTTTTCCACATAAGCACAATGTATTTTTCTATGTCTTTAAAGCCACCTTCTTCTTCTGTCTCAGCAAATCATTTAGAAACTTTCCAGGTTCAGCACTTATAGCTCCAAGCTTTGTTCCAACTTTGCTCATAGGGTCATCACCCATAAGAATTTGTGCCTTGATAAGAACACTGGGCATCTCTGGGTAAAAACTGTACCAAATATGAAGTGGGATAAATTTTCGCCTGTTCCATAAAGTATCCATAACTCTGACAATCCTTGACTTATGAACATTGCAACAAATCTAAGTAGCACAATACTGACATCTGTGTAATTTGACAGTACAATGACTCAATTGGAACCATTTTGAACAGCCCACTCAACATGTGTCACAACACAAAGGTCAGCTTTCTCCAATTTGCTGTTAAGTTGTTGAACAATATGGCCCACACCTTTTGAATATATCTCTGCAGGCACCAACTCCTAATTGACAATCATTCCACTTGCAATAATTGGAAACTCGATGTTCATTCAAGCAACAGCAATGTTTTGGCGAGTTAACATCTCCAGGTTTATCTTGTTCGATGTTGATGGTCAAAATTTATCAAGTTGCACAGGTATAAGTGTAAAAATTTTGATGCAAGCAAGATCAGTTGTTTCACTTGTAGACATTCGTCTGATTCTGTCACATTCTTTGACAGATAGTTCAAGATAACTGTCAAAGATATTGTGCAGTTCTTACAAGGTGCACACTGACTTTGATATCTGTAGAACAGTCTGAATGACCTCTCCGAAGTTTTGCATGGAGAAATCCTTCACTATTCACAATTGTGACATATAGTCCACAACAACAGCAGTTTTCAATGAGGACACCTTTTCAAATTGAAATTCTTCAGGTGAAAGGTTTTTTTTCCAAGCTCTTATAAGAGTTTGTGCTTCACTGGTTCAGTTGCAAAAAGAACAATTGATTGACAGAATGCAGAACAATGTCATGCATTCACCGCAGTACAGAGATCTGGGCCTAAACCCATAGTTTTTTTCTCCCCATGCCATTCCATTTAAACCCAGACATATGCAAATAAATCTTGACCCTACTCCCCATGGGACCAGTCCAGCCCGAACTGCTAGGCCAGGTCCTCTCTGGACCAGAAACAAGCATCCTGGGACCGGTTTCAGGATTTCACCCCTCATCAGCCAGGCAAGCTTGACTCCAGTGGCATGGAAAGCACAGGACCCATGTATGGGCATACCCGACCTACTCGGATGACAAATGGAAAAAGAACAACTGATGGACAGAATGTTGAAAAATGTCAAATGTTCATCCTAGTACAGAGATCTGGGAATAAATCCATTGTTTTTTTGCTCACCATCCCATTCAAGTTTAAACCGAGAAATACGCAAATCAGTCTTGACCCTGCTCTCCATGGGAACAGTCCAGCCCGAATTGCTAGGCCAAGTCTTCCCCAGACCGAAAACAAGCATCCTGGGACCAGTTTCGGGGTTTCACCCCCATCAGCCAGGCTAATTGACTCTAGCGCCATGGAGAGCACGGGACTCACGTCTGGGGATTCCTGTCCCACTCGTGGTGACAAATGCAAAACAAGCATTTGCAATGCAATAGGTCTCGCATTTGTTAAATTTAGAGCCGTTAGCGTTGAAAAGGACAATGTTTTTTACTTTTGTTTTTATATGTGCAGTTGAGTAATTATATTTGCATATCGCCATTTCCATTGGTATAAAAAAGCAAAATTGAAAAACATTGTCATTTTTAACACCAACAGCTTTAACGAGCAAAGGCAAGACCTATTGCATTGCAGATGGTTGTTTACCTAGCCATGTCGCTGGTGCAGTACCATATGTGGCATGTTGCGGGTGCCTCTTTTGGCCACATATGGTATTGTGGATGCTGAAACTTTTATAAAGTAATTTACTATGCAAAGTCTTCCAACAAGCCACTGTACTACGGTATTTCAAATGCCCACATTTTTTATGTAGCAGGCTGGATTACCATAACCGAAGTCCAAAGAGAAACACCTTGTGCAAGGGTGCCATGGAACTAATGCAGGCAAGGAAATAGCTTCTCTGACACCCGCTTAGGTAGTAAAATATAGCTGCACTGTGGTACAGTGGGCCCCTTGCACGCATGGAGCCAGGTGCAGTTTCATCTGTTGCACTAGTAATGATTTTTATGGGCGAGTGACTGAACTGTGGAGATCCGGAGTAAAGGGTGAAGAAACGCCACCAAGGGCAGCACCAAGGCAATCTCCACTGTGCAGGCGCTGCCACGACCAGTTTTATAACATTAACAACTGGTAAATCATAATCTAACGTGCGGGTGCCGTGCTTGACACTGAAGAGGAGCGTGGTGATGTGGCTAACAGTAATGAGGGGGGGGATCAGAGGCTGCTCGGGCCCTTAGCCTCCTCTATGATATATACTTCATAGAAACAATGGTGGACGATTCTCCCACGCAATACCACTGTATCATGAAAAGCTCGGCTTTGTAGATAAAAATTCTGCATAGGTTTTCCTACATGGCCGTGTTTGATTACAGTAAAAAAGTATTGGGCTAAGCTGTGAAAATCTTATTCAATAGATAAAAGAGTTGGATAAAGGCAGACTGTAAAACTATGTGAAAAGTGAACATTGGGAACAATGTTTACATAAGATTACATCACAATAAATAATGCTGTGTGGCTGCAGACGGCTTGTAGCCTTAGGCGCTTTCTTCACAGCTCCAATGGCGCGAAGGTGGGAGGCCGAGGACGCTCCAGAGTCCAGACACTGAGCAGAGGGAGGGGAGCCGACCCCCGAGGGGGAGGCGGTTTGAGCTGGAGAGAGACTTGCGCGAAAGTGACAGCGGGAGGAAGCAGTTTATTAAAAAGATCCCGCTGCTGAAGAGTTGGATAAAGGCAGACTGGAAAACTGTGAAAAGTGAACATTGGGAACAATGTGCACAAACTTGCCTAGAGCGCCTCGAAGACAGATCCGTCTGTTAGGTGCGGCCCAGTTTGCCTCAGGAGCCATTTAGGTTTTATTCCCAGTAAGGGCCTGGCCTGTGTGTTGAGTCTGCACCGCTGGGTTTGTTGGTCCTTAGCACCGTGAGTGGTGGTGAGCAGGAAGCGGCACTTGTTTGTGCAAGGGATGGAGCACTGCAAGAGCTGGCCGATGCCTCGGGAGACGTGGTCCGGGGTGCAGTGACTTCAGCACGTTTGAAGTCAGTCGAGCTACTCCATGCCAAATCCCACATTGTCCGTACCTGTAAACAGAAACAAGCTCTTGGTATTGCTGTGGGGGGGGGGGCGGGACGGGAGCACATTGGCGGGGGAGCAGCAGCCTTTGATGTGCGAGCGAGTGGGAGGGAACACCATATGGGGTGTGATTGAGAAGTGAGGCCAAGCGCGCGCTGGGGAAGCGTCGCGGTTGAGTACCTCACGTGCATTGGGGCCAATCCTTGCTGGTTTCAAGAGTTTGTTTTGCCTACTATACTCTCGCAGAACAACGCATGCGCGTTGGTTCAGCGAGACCTAAAGAACACTGGTTCGGTTGCAGCATCTCTATAAAATAATGCGTTTGTTGGAAGAAGATCATGCGACAGAATGTCCGTGATAAATTCACCCCTTTCTTTTACCACATCCATCTCTCTGTGCACTTGCGAATGTTGTTTTTTTGTAACCTGTTTTGTAGTGGCTGGCTGGATAAAACTCTTACTATGGCAATTAAAGCGTGGAAGTTTAGCTATAGTGATTATGTCAAACAGCTTTTTATCTTTCAATACAAACTCTCCTGCTTCAGGTCTGCGTATAGTTTCCATGTTCATATGGAAAACACCCATCATTGGATAATTCTGCTGGATTGCTAATAACAATGTCAGCTACAATATGGAAAACACCTTCATGGCAGAAAATTAGGAGGATAGGCTAGACTTCAAGCTGAGAACACATATTTTGGCATTTTTTTAGAGCTATGTATACTGTTGCGTAGTTTGTGACTGGAGATGGTATTAATGGTAAAAACCCAACCTTCTTCAGTGGGACAGTATTCTGGGAGATCAGAGCATGAATTCCAGCCCGTGAAGGAACTGACTTTCCTTCACCCTTCAGTCCACACCAAATAAGCGATATGACAAAATTCAGTAAAATCAGCTTTGCAGACCACAGCATCAGGTAGAAGAAGATCCATGTCCTCAGCCAATTTCAAACCTTCTGGGAAACTGAGACGTATTGATGGCTTGTGTAGGAGAGTAGGGTCTGCAATCCTATGATCACCCAGATTTTTTGCTTTTGTTTCACTGGTTTACGACTTTCTCTGGCTGTGGGCCTGCTAATCAGACCCACAGCCTGGCTGTTCTCTTTCTAAATTACGATATGTACCCTAGGTGCATTTACCAATTGGTACTGGGCCACCTTATCAGACCCCGTAACGCAGGGCATAGGTGTACCCAGGGCCGCCAGGGGCTGAAGCATGTATTATGCCACCCCTGGCTGGCCTCCTAAATTTGACACAACTGGCTGCACGACAGCTGGGGCGAAGACGTGTAACCACCCTTCGCTTTAGGTATAGTAACTCTATATCTAACCATACAATGGACACCCGAGTTCCTATCAGTCACTCCTATGGCAGGCCTTAACAATCCTGAAGGCAGAGTGCGTGGGCTCGTGTGAGCTAGGTTCAGGCCCGAGCCGAACCTGGTTGCAGCTTGCGGAATCAAGACCCAATAGCTGTTCCAAGATAACGCGTACCATATCGGTAACTCCGGTGTCGCGTTATCAAGGCATGTCGAGTAAGGTGTCATACGAATCGGGGTGCTGCCCTCTCACCAATTCTGGCGATGAGGTTAGCATCCCACCCTTCTAGAGGGACACGACATGTATGTAACTGTGAACCCCGGTTAAAGTTAACTGAAGCCTCAGCTCCACAAAATGGATGCTGCCACCACAGACACAAGTCTGACCTCCTGCTGCTGGGAGTCCTTCCAGCGAGGAGCACTTGGACAAAGGGTTTCCTGTCGAGGGCGCTGTTCGCACCGTCCCAGACAGGGTTTGTGTATTCTGGGTAGGCAGGGCTTTGGCGAGAAGGTGACTGCGGAGTGGCACCCCGGTGCTCACTACGCATCTGCCGGTTAGAACCAGTTCCAGGGGCGACTGCCCTGGCCTGGGGAAAGTCCGGCAGGGGAGAGGGGCGTAACTACCCCCCTTCCTGGTCCCACCCTTAGGGCAGGACCTAGTCATGTACCCACCCCTTTCTTTAGGATAAAGACCGGAGCGGGGACCCTTCCAAATTAGATCATCTTTGAATCAAGAACTACTTTCTACGAAAGGACACTCAAGACTCTTCTCAAGATTTCTCCCTTGTGACTAAGGAGTAGTCACCCTGCATCAGCGGGCACCATCTAAGAACTCTGCGGTTTGCTGCAAGTCCCTCCTCAAGGATCCGACGGCCCAGCTCGACGAGAACCGGCTTCCCTGGCACCTCTGACCTCTACCCACGTCATCAGCTCAGCTGTGATCTGTGGGTGCGACGAGACCTCGAGGGACCGGCCATCATCAGAACCTGCACGCTCTTAAAAACCAGCACGACCATCGAGGTAACTCTCTGGTGAGTGCTCTGGGGTCCGAGAAGCCCCGACCCTGAGCCGCTCTAGCACCGAAGTGCAGTCTCCCAGCATCTCCACGATCTGCGTGGGGCCCTTCTGCTCGCTGCTCAGCACGTTGTCTGGTCACTCGCCGCTGGCTTGTGCCCTTCTGTGACGACATCCGAGAATCATCACTGCTGGTCTGGTTGCTCCAGACTGGCCCTTGCTTCCATCCTTGCGAGAAGCACCCCGGACCCTCCTGGTCCACTCAAGACGCCATCTTAGGCCCACCACGTGGCCCTGAGATCTGCCAAGGCTTGTTGCCCCATCCTGGGCCCAGCGACGCCGACAGCATCATCCTTCGTGGGACAGCTCGCACCTCCACCGTGGTCGCCGACAACGCCTCCTGGTCCGTGAGACTGCAGAGCCTAGCGTCGCCCACTCACCTAGTCGAGGTGACGGCCAACCGGTGCCTTCCTGGTACCCTCTGACTACTGGCTAGTAGTACGAACTTGGTCCCCTCTGCTTTCAGGTTTCATCAATCTCCGATCCAGGCTTGGATCTCCACGAACTATTCAGCACTGGTCGCCGGCCAGCAACTCCTTTCTTCCGGCTCCTGGCTCGTCAGCGAAGACCCCGACGCCTGTAAGACTTGTGCAGCCGCAGCCCTCGTGGCTAGGTAACTCGGCATTTCGGTGCCTGCATAGCCTCCTTACTCTAGGGTCCCGAGTCCCTCGCTTCCGACTTGCCTTATCGGGTCCGCCCGAGACCTTAACCTTTCCGTGTCCTCGGACACTTGTTTTAATTGTGCACTTGAAGTATTTGCTAAAGAGATTTGGTTTGTGCTTAGTACCCTGTCCTCATAAAGAGTACAGGGCTGTTGTGATTCTTAATAAATATCCTGTTTATTTTCATAACACTTGTGTGGTGTCCTTTCACTGGGTGTTCAAGGGGTACATGTGTGGTAAGCAGCTGGCTTAACACGCCCTCTCGAGTCTTTAGCCTTAGACTGCTCGTATCCACGCTACTAGGATAGCTGGTCTATAGGTTGACTTACAACCAAACACCATAAGGGTCGTTGGAACGATACATAGCGGTCGCTAGAATAGCGAACGTTGCATATCGGGCCAACTTCTCACATTGGTGAGCAGCGGTTGGGATTTGAGCTTGCTGTTGTTTTACCACACGTATCCTAAGAATATCTTGTTGAAAGATCGCACAAGTACTGTTAGTACATATAACCAAAGCTTAGAATACTCTGAGTTCTACTGAACCAGCTGTTGTAGCTCCTCAAGGCTTAGCACACCTTGGCTACAACTCTTAGCAAGGGTACAGTAGGTAAACACGTAGTGTAGGTAGGTGCATCACTTACACCACACTAGAAACAGTATGTCGGACAAAGGAGGAAACTCTGGGTCTCCCCTTGTGTCAGTTGACCCTCCACAGGTCATCCCTTCAGGATATACTGTGCTGAGCTTCAAGGAGTTAAGACGACTGTGTCACTCCAGGAAGATCCAGCAGGGGTCTAACCCCACAACGTCCTTTCTGATTGGTCTCTTGGAGACTTATGATGCCAGAAGAGCTGAGAAACTTCGTAGCTCTTCTAATCCAGAAGGAGACATGCCTCCCCTCGAGGGAACCCGGGACGATCCTGACCTCATCCACCTCGCAACTGAGAACGAAGATGTGGAGGAGGATGAGGATGAGGATCTCTCTGGGGATGAGGCAGATAAGGGACAGGTAGAAGTCATTAGACTAAGCAGGTCCAACTTAAGCAAACATGATAGCGGTACTGGGGGACCCCTGGGGCCACTATCAGGTCAGCTTAACATTGGGAATGGACGAGCCAGATCTCTGTCAAGAGGCTCTGGCAGATCCCTTCAAACCAATGGCTCTCACAACTCGTCTCAGAGAGGGATGACGTCCCCTCAGAGGAGAGTGTACGAAGCTAAGGAAAGGGCAGCCAATCTAAGGATTGAAAGGGAAGAACTTGCCCTGGCCAAAGAGAGGCTTGCCTTTGCTAGAGAGCAACAGTTAAGTGGGGCAGTCCCCACTGGTGGCAGCAATGTACCTAGTAATAGGGAAAAGAGTTTCGATACGAAACACCTTGGTAAGATAGTGCCCCCCTTTAAACAAGGGGACGACATCCACAAATGGATTACTGCTTTGGAGAGGGCCTGCACTGTGCAGGGTGTTCCCCAGAGTCAGTGGGCAGCTATCTTGTGGCTCTCCTTTGAAGGAAAAGGAAGAGACAAGCTCCTCACCACAAGGGTGGAGGATGCTAACAATTACCAAATCTTGAAAAATACACTCGTTGAAGGGTTCGGCCTAACCACTGAGCAGTACAGGGTGCTGTTCAGGGATACCCAGAAAACGCAGTCTCAAGATTGGTCTGATTTTGTCGATTGTGCCACTAAGGCTTTTGAGGGCTGGTTGCTGGGCAGTAAGGTTACTGATTACGAAGGATTGTATAATTTGATGATGAGAGAACAAATTTTAAACAATTGTCAGAGCCAGTTGTTGCATCAGCATCTTGTCGACTCGGATCTGACCTCTCCCCAAGAATTGGGAAAGAAGGCAGACAGATGGTTTCGTACAAGAGTTAAACAGAACCAGGGCCAGAATCAAGGTGGTCAGAAGAAAGCAGACCAGAAGGGTAAAGATTCTAAAGGGGAACAAAGTGACCAGAAGTCTTCGACAGGTCCCCAACAACCCAAAGAGGGTGGGGGTCAGGCTCCCCAAAAGAAGAAAGAAGGCCAATCCAAAAGATGGTGCCAGTACTGTAAAAGTAAATCTCACTGGTTTAGTGAGTGCACCAAGAAAGGAGGAGGGCAGACTCCTGCCACTGCAGCCCCTAAGGCACCTGTGCCCCCTAGTACAGTCAGCAGTGGTAGTGCGCCTCCCAAGGGTTTAGTAGGGTTAACCCTGGGTTCTGAGGGGCGTGACAACTTAGTTGGCACACTCACTCAGGCTGTCCTTGTCAGTACAGGGGACGCGGACGTATCCCCTGACGGAAGCCCCAATACTTTGGGCAAATACCGACAGACGCCTTTCATAAATGGAAAGATGGCTCAGGCCTATAGGGACACTTGTGCCAGCGTCACCATGGTGACGCCTAACTTTGTGGACCCTGGACAGATCATGCCAGGTACAGAATTCCTGGTGACCAATGCAAGCAATGTCACTACCAATCACAGTATGGCAATTGTAGCTTTCTCCTGGGGAGGGGTAACTGGCCAAAAGAAGGTTGTAGTTAGTCCAGACCTCCCAGTGGATTGTTTGTTGGGCAATGATTTGGAGTCGTCACAATGGTCAGAAGTGGAGCACCGGACTCACATGGAAATGTTAGGTTTGCCAGCACATGTGTTCGCTGTGACTAGGTCACAGGTCAGGAAATGCCCCACTGAGCAGGTGCTGGATCCTGGAACAACGGACCAGACACCTCCCAAGAAAAAGAGCAGTAGGGTTAAGGCTGCGCCTTCCCCCTTGCCCCAGGTCGAGGATCAAGTCTCAGAGGAGGCTGACCTACAGGAATTGCGGGAAACTGAACCTAGGGAATTCGAACTTGATCAAGTTGAATTCTTGGGTTCAGGGGGACCCTCAAGGGAAGACCTGGGGAAGGACCAGTTAGACTGCCCTTCTCTTGAACCCCTCAGACAGCAGGCTGCTGCTGAGGCTGCTGGGAACGCCACAGGTACCCACAAGGTATACTGGGAAGATGGACTCCTGTACACTGAGTCAAGAGACCCCAAGCCTGGCATGACCAGGAGGCTGGTTGTACCCTTGTCTCAGCGTGGTTTCCTACTTACCTTGGCCCACGAGATTCCCTTAGCAGGTCACTTGGGCCAGACGAAAACGTGGGACAGGCTTGTCTCACACTTTCACTGGCCTCACATGAACGAAGATACCAAGGAGTTTTGCCGCTCCTGTGTCACTTGCCAAGCCAGTGGTAAGTCAGGTGGCACGACAAAGGCCCCCCTTATACCAATGCCTGTGGTGGGGGTACCCTTTGAACGGGTGGGGATCGACATCGTCGGTCCCATGGAACCACCTACAGCATCAGGGCACAAGTTTATACTGGTGGTAGTGGATCATGCCACCAGGTATCCTGAAGCTATTCCCCTTAGGACCACTACAGCACCTGTTGTGGCAAGAGCCCTAGTTGGAGTGTTCTCCAGAGTGGGCTTCCCTAAGGAGGTCGTCTCCGACAGAGGTGCAAACTTTATGTCGAGCTACTTAACTGCTATGTGGAAGGAATGTGGTGTTAACTACAAGTTCACTACACCCTATCATCCACAATGCAATGGGCTTGTTGAGAGATTCAACAGGACCCTAAAAGGGATGATTCATGGACTACCGGAAAAGCTTCGGCGTAGATGGGACGTCCTGATCCCCTGCCTCTTGTTCGCCTACAGAGAAGTCCCACAGAAGGGGGTTGGCTACAGCCCTTTTGAACTTTTGTACGGGCATCCTGTAAGGGGACCCCTGTGTTTGGTGAAGGAAGGATGGGAGAGACCTCTCAAAAAGCCTGCAGCCAACATAGTGGACTATGTGCTCGGCCTCCGCTCGCGGATGGCTGAATACATGGAAAAGGCATCTGAAAACCTTAAGGCCAGCCAAGAACTCCAGAAAGCTTGGCATGACCAAAAGGCTGTCTTGACTGTTTATCAGCCCGGGCAGAAGGTGTGGGTGCTGGAGCCAGTGGCCCCAGCAGCACTCAAGGACAAATGGTCCGGGCCCTACACCATCCTGGAGAAAAAGGGAGAGGTCACCTACCTGGTCGACCTGGGAACTCCCCGGAGCCCCCACAGGGTGCTTCATGTCAACAGGCTAAAAGCATATGTCGACAGGAAGGACATGAGTTTGCTCATGGCCCTAGATGAGGGACAGGAGGAGGAGAGTGACCCTCTCCCCGACCTGCTCACTCAGAATCCTGACGATGGATCGGTAGATGGTGTTGTCTTTTGTGGCAGCCTCTCCGAACATCAACAGAGAGACTGTAAACAGGTTCTTCAGTCTTTCAGACATATGTTTTCTCTAACACCCAGCCAAACCGATTGGTGCACCCATGAGGTTGACACTGGTGACAGCCTGCCCGTGAAGAGTAAAATCTACAGGCAGCCTGATCACGTTAGAGACTGCATCAAGAGTGAAGTGCAGAAAATGTTGGAGCTGGGAGTCATTGAACCCTCGGATAGCCCTTGGGCTAGTCCCGTAGTTCTAGTGCCGAAACCTCACACCCAGGGTGGTAAGAGAGAGATGAGGTTTTGCGTAGACTACAGGGGTCTCAATGCAGTCACTAAGACTGACGCCCACCCAATACCAAGGGCAGACGAGCTTATCGATAGATTGGCTTCGGCCAACTACCTAAGTACGTTTGACCTGACAGCTGGGTATTGGCAAATCAGGTTAGCTGAGGACGCCAAGCCTAAAACCGCATTTTCAACCCCTGGTGGGCATTATCAGTTCGTGGTGATGCCCTTCGGTCTGACAAATGCACCTGCCACCTTCCAACGGTTGGTGAATCAAGTCCTTACTGGGCTGGATGACTTCTGTGCGGCGTATCTTGACGATATCGCTGTCTTTAGCTCCACCTGGGAGGATCACCTGGTCCACCTGCGGAAGACGTTAGAGGCACTGCAAGCAGCAGGTCTCACTATCAAGGCCACCAAGTGCCAGATAGGGCAGACACAGGTTGTATACCTGGGCCACCTTGTAGGTGGAGGCCAGGTTCAGCCATTGGAGAGCAAGATACAGTCAATCAGGGACTGGGCTCCTCCAACCACCCAGACTCAGGTTCGAGCTTTCTTGGGCCTGACTGGTTACTACCGGAAGTTTGTCAGGAACTATGGTTCCATTGTGACACCATTAAACGAACTGACAAGTAAGAAAATGCCAAAAAAGGTTCAGTGGACAGCGAGCTGTCAAAAAGCATTCGATGACCTAAAGCAGGCCATGTGCACGGCGCCTATCCTCAAGAGTCCGGACTACTCCAAACCATTCATTGTCCAAACAGATGCTTCTGAGTTGGGTGTGGGAGCTGTTCTTTCTCAACTGAATTTTGATGGTCAAGACCAGCCCATTGCTTTTATAAGCAGAAGGCTGACCCCTAGAGAGAAGAATTGGTCAGCTATTGAGAGGGAGGCCTTTGCTGTGGTTTGGGCCCTGAAGAAGCTGAGGCCATACTTGTTTGGCACTCACTTCAAGATTCAGACCGACCATAAGCCCCTCTTGTGGCTAAATCAGATGAAGGGTGAAAACCCCAAACTACTTAGGTGGTCCATTTCCCTACAGGGGATGGACTTTACAGTGGAACATAGACCTGGTACTGATCATGGCAATGCCGATGGGCTCTCCAGATATTTCCACTTAGAACAAGAAGACTCACCTGGTCAAGGTTAGCTTATTGTTCCGACGTTTGGGGGGGGGTCATGTAGGAGAGTAGGGTCTGCAATCCTATGATCACCCAGATTTTTTGCTTTTGTTTCACTGGTTTACGACTTTCTCTGGCTGTGGGCCTGCTAATCAGACCCACAGCCTGGCTGTTCTCTTTCTAAATTACGATATGTACCCTAGGTGCATTTACCAATTGGTACTGGGCCACCTTATCAGACCCCGTAACGCAGGGCATAGGTGTACCCAGGGCCGCCAGGGGCTGAAGCATGTATTATGCCACCCCTGGCTGGCCTCCTAAATTTGACACAACTGGCTGCACGACAGCTGGGGCGAAGACGTGTAACCACCCTTCGCTTTAGGTATAGTAACTCTATATCTAACCATACAATGGACACCCGAGTTCCTATCAGTCACTCCTATGGCAGGCCTTAACAATCCTGAAGGCAGAGTGCGTGGGCTCGTGTGAGCTAGGTTCAGGCCCGAGCCGAGCCCGGTTGCAGCTTGCGGAATCAAGACCCAATAGCTGTTCCATGATAACGCGTACCATATCGGTAACTCCGGTGTCGCGTTATCAAGGCATGTCGAGTAAGGTGTCATACGAATCGGGGTGCTGCCCTCTCACCAATTCTGGCGATGAGGTTAGCATCCCACCCTTCTAGAGGGACACGACATGTACGTAACTGTGAACCCCGGTTAAAGTTAACTGAAGCCTCAGCTCCACAAAATGGATGCTGCCACCACAGACACAAGTCTGACCTCCTGCTGCTGGGAGTCCTTCCAGCGAGGAGCACTTGGACAAAGGGTTTCCTGTCGAGGGCGCTGTTCGCACCGCCCCAGACAGGGTTTGTGTATTCTGGGTAGGCAGGGCTTTGGCGAGAAGGTGACTGCGGAGTGGCACCCCGGTGCTCACTACGCATCTGCCGGTTAGAACCAGTTCCAGGGGCGACTGCCCTGGCCTGGGGAAAGTCCGGCAGGGGAGAGGGGCGTAACTACCCCCCTTCCTGGTCCCACCCTTAGGGCAGGACCTAGTCATGTACCCACCCCTTTCTTTAGGATAAAGACCGGAGCGGGGACCCTTCCAAATTAGATCATCTTTGAATCAAGAACTACTTTCTACGAAAGGACACTCAAGACTCTTCTCAAGATTTCTCCCTTGTGACTAAGGAGTAGTCACCCTGCATCAGCGGGCACCATCTAAGAACTCTGCGGTTTGCTGCAAGTCCCTCCTCAAGGATCCGACGGCCCAGCTCGACGAGAACCGGCTTCCCTGGCACCTCTGACCTCTACCCACGTCATCAGCTCAGCTGTGATCTGTGGGTGCGACGAGACCTCGAGGGACCGGCCATGATCAGAACCTGCACGCTCTTAAAAACCAGCACGACCATCGAGGTAACTCTCTGGTGAGTGCTCTGGGGTCCGAGAAGCCCCGACCCTGAGCCGCTCTAGCACCGAAGTGCAGTCTCCCAGCATCTCCACGATCTGCGTGGGGCCCTTCTGCTCGCTGCTCAGCACGTTGTCTGGTCACTCGCCGCTGGCTTGTGCCCTTCTGTGACGACATCCGAGAATCATCACTGCTGGTCTGGTTGCTCCAGACTGGCCCTTGCTTCCATCCTTGCGAGAAGCACCCCGGACCCTCCAGGTCCACTCAAGACGCCATCTTAGGCCCACCACGTGGCCCTGAGATCTGCCAAGGCTTGTTGCCCCATCCTGGGCCCAGCGACGCCGACAGCATCATCCTTCGTGGGACAGCTCGCACCTCCACCGTGGTCGCCGACAACGCCTCCTGGTCCGTGAGACTGCAGAGCCTAGCGTCGCCCACTCACCTAGTCGAGGTGACGGCCAACCGGTGCCTTCCTGGTACCCTCTGACTACTGGCTAGTAGTACGAACTTGGTCCCCTCTGCTTTCAGGTTTCATCAATCTCCGATCCAGGCTTGGATCTCCACGAACTATTCAGCACTGGTCGCCGGCCAGCAACTCCTTTCTTCCGGCTCCTGGCTCGTCAGCGAAGACCCCGACGCCTGTAAGACTTGTGCAGCCGCAGCCCTCGTGGCTAGGTAACTCGGCATTTCGGTGCCTGCATAGCCTCCTTACTCTAGGGTCCCGAGTCCCTCGCTTCCGACTTGCCTTATCGGGTCCGCCCGAGACCTTAACCTTTCCGTGTCCTCGGACACTTGTTTTAATTGTGCACTTGAAGTATTTGCTAAAGAGATTTGGTTTGTGCTTAGTACCCTGTCCTCATAAAGAGTACAGGGCTGTTGTGATTCTTAATAAATATCCTGTTTATTTTCATAACACTTGTGTGGTGTCCTTTCACTGGGTGTTCAAGGGGTACATGTGTGGTAAGCAGCTGGCTTAACACGCCCTCTCGAGTCTTTAGCCTTAGACTGCTCGTATCCACGCTACTAGGATAGCTGGTCTATAGGTTGACTTACAACCAAACACCATAAGGGTCGTTGGAACGATACATAGCGGTCGCTAGAATAGCGAACGTTGCATATCGGGCCAACTTCTCACATTGGTGAGCAGCGGTTGGGATTTGAGCTTGCTGTTGTTTTACCACACGTATCCTAAGAATATCTTGTTGAAAGATCGCACAAGTACTGTTAGTACATATAACCAAAGCTTAGAATACTCTGAGTTCTACTGAACCAGCTGTTGTAGCTCCTCAAGGCTTAGCACACCTTGGCTACAACTCTTAGCAAGGGTACAGTAGGTAAACACGTAGTGTAGGTAGGTGCATCACTTACACCACACTAGAAACAGTATGTCGGACAAAGGAGGAAACTCTGGGTCTCCCCTTGTGTCAGTTGACCCTCCACAGGTCATCCCTTCAGGATATACTGTGCTGAGCTTCAAGGAGTTAAGACGACTGTGTCACTCCAGGAAGATCCAGCAGGGGTCTAACCCCACAACGTCCTTTCTGATTGGTCTCTTGGAGACTTATGATGCCAGAAGAGCTGAGAAACTTCGTAGCTCTTCTAATCCAGAAGGAGACATGCCTCCCCTCGAGGGAACCCGGGACGATCCTGACCTCATCCACCTCGCAACTGAGAACGAAGATGTGGAGGAGGATGAGGATGAGGATCTCTCTGGGGATGAGGCAGATAAGGGACAGGTAGAAGTCATTAGACTAAGCAGGTCCAACTTAAGCAAACATGATAGCGGTACTGGGGGACCCCTGGGGCCACTATCAGGTCAGCTTAACATTGGGAATGGACGAGCCAGATCTCTGTCAAGAGGCTCTGGCAGATCCCTTCAAACCAATGGCTCTCACAACTCGTCTCAGAGAGGGATGACGTCCCCTCAGAGGAGAGTGTACGAAGCTAAGGAAAGGGCAGCCAATCTAAGGATTGAAAGGGAAGAACTTGCCCTGGCCAAAGAGAGGCTTGCCTTTGCTAGAGAGCAACAGTTAAGTGGGGCAGTCCCCACTGGTGGCAGCAATGTACCTAGTAATAGGGAAAAGAGTTTCGATACGAAACACCTTGGTAAGATAGTGCCCCCCTTTAAACAAGGGGACGACATCCACAAATGGATTACTGCTTTGGAGAGGGCCTGCACTGTGCAGGGTGTTCCCCAGAGTCAGTGGGCAGCTATCTTGTGGCTCTCCTTTGAAGGAAAAGGAAGAGACAAGCTCCTCACCACAAGGGTGGAGGATGCTAACAATTACCAAATCTTGAAAAATACACTCGTTGAAGGGTTCGGCCTAACCACTGAGCAGTACAGGGTGCTGTTCAGGGATACCCAGAAAACGCAGTCTCAAGATTGGTCTGATTTTGTCGATTGTGCCACTAAGGCTTTTGAGGGCTGGTTGCTGGGCAGTAAGGTTACTGATTACGAAGGATTGTATAATTTGATGATGAGAGAACAAATTTTAAACAATTGTCAGAGCCAGTTGTTGCATCAGCATCTTGTCGACTCGGATCTGACCTCTCCCCAAGAATTGGGAAAGAAGGCAGACAGATGGTTTCGTACAAGAGTTAAACAGAACCAGGGCCAGAATCAAGGTGGTCAGAAGAAAGCAGACCAGAAGGGTAAAGATTCTAAAGGGGAACAAAGTGACCAGAAGTCTTCGACAGGTCCCCAACAACCCAAAGAGGGTGGGGGTCAGGCTCCCCAAAAGAAGAAAGAAGGCCAATCCAAAAGATGGTGCCAGTACTGTAAAAGTAAATCTCACTGGTTTAGTGAGTGCACCAAGAAAGGAGGAGGGCAGACTCCTGCCACTGCAGCCCCTAAGGCACCTGTGCCCCCTAGTACAGTCAGCAGTGGTAGTGCGCCTCCCAAGGGTTTAGTAGGGTTAACCCTGGGTTCTGAGGGGCGTGACAACTTAGTTGGCACACTCACTCAGGCTGTCCTTGTCAGTACAGGGGACGCGGACGTATCCCCTGACGGAAGCCCCAATACTTTGGGCAAATACCGACAGACGCCTTTCATAAATGGAAAGATGGCTCAGGCCTATAGGGACACTTGTGCCAGCGTCACCATGGTGACGCCTAACTTTGTGGACCCTGGACAGATCATGCCAGGTACAGAATTCCTGGTGACCAATGCAAGCAATGTCACTACCAATCACAGTATGGCAATTGTAGCTTTCTCCTGGGGAGGGGTAACTGGCCAAAAGAAGGTTGTAGTTAGTCCAGACCTCCCAGTGGATTGTTTGTTGGGCAATGATTTGGAGTCGTCACAATGGTCAGAAGTGGAGCACCGGACTCACATGGAAATGTTAGGTTTGCCAGCACATGTGTTCGCTGTGACTAGGTCACAGGTCAGGAAATGCCCCACTGAGCAGGTGCTGGATCCTGGAACAACGGACCAGACACCTCCCAAGAAAAAGAGCAGTAGGGTTAAGGCTGCGCCTTCCCCCTTGCCCCAGGTCGAGGATCAAGTCTCAGAGGAGGCTGACCTACAGGAATTGCGGGAAACTGAACCTAGGGAATTCGAACTTGATCAAGTTGAATTCTTGGGTTCAGGGGGACCCTCAAGGGAAGACCTGGGGAAGGACCAGTTAGACTGCCCTTCTCTTGAACCCCTCAGACAGCAGGCTGCTGCTGAGGCTGCTGGGAACGCCACAGGTACCCACAAGGTATACTGGGAAGATGGACTCCTGTACACTGAGTCAAGAGACCCCAAGCCTGGCATGACCAGGAGGCTGGTTGTACCCTTGTCTCAGCGTGGTTTCCTACTTACCTTGGCCCACGAGATTCCCTTAGCAGGTCACTTGGGCCAGACGAAAACGTGGGACAGGCTTGTCTCACACTTTCACTGGCCTCACATGAACGAAGATACCAAGGAGTTTTGCCGCTCCTGTGTCACTTGCCAAGCCAGTGGTAAGTCAGGTGGCACGACAAAGGCCCCCCTTATACCAATGCCTGTGGTGGGGGTACCCTTTGAACGGGTGGGGATCGACATCGTCGGTCCCATGGAACCACCTACAGCATCAGGGCACAAGTTTATACTGGTGGTAGTGGATCATGCCACCAGGTATCCTGAAGCTATTCCCCTTAGGACCACTACAGCACCTGTTGTGGCAAGAGCCCTAGTTGGAGTGTTCTCCAGAGTGGGCTTCCCTAAGGAGGTCGTCTCCGACAGAGGTGCAAACTTTATGTCGAGCTACTTAACTGCTATGTGGAAGGAATGTGGTGTTAACTACAAGTTCACTACACCCTATCATCCACAATGCAATGGGCTTGTTGAGAGATTCAACAGGACCCTAAAAGGGATGATTCATGGACTACCGGAAAAGCTTCGGCGTAGATGGGACGTCCTGATCCCCTGCCTCTTGTTCGCCTACAGAGAAGTCCCACAGAAGGGGGTTGGCTACAGCCCTTTTGAACTTTTGTACGGGCATCCTGTAAGGGGACCCCTGTGTTTGGTGAAGGAAGGATGGGAGAGACCTCTCAAAAAGCCTGCAGCCAACATAGTGGACTATGTGCTCGGCCTCCGCTCGCGGATGGCTGAATACATGGAAAAGGCATCTGAAAACCTTAAGGCCAGCCAAGAACTCCAGAAAGCTTGGCATGACCAAAAGGCTGTCTTGACTGTTTATCAGCCCGGGCAGAAGGTGTGGGTGCTGGAGCCAGTGGCCCCAGCAGCACTCAAGGACAAATGGTCCGGTCCCTACACCATCCTGGAGAAAAAGGGAGAGGTCACCTACCTGGTCGACCTGGGAACTCCCCGGAGCCCCCACAGGGTGCTTCATGTCAACAGGCTAAAAGCATATGTCGACAGGAAGGACATGAGTTTGCTCATGGCCCTAGATGAGGGACAGGAGGAGGAGAGTGACCCTCTCCCCGACCTGCTCACTCAGAATCCTGACGATGGATCGGTAGATGGTGTTGTCTTTTGTGGCAGCCTCTCCGAACATCAACAGAGAGACTGTAAACAGGTTCTTCAGTCTTTCAGACATATGTTTTCTCTAACACCCAGCCAAACCGATTGGTGCACCCATGAGGTTGACACTGGTGACAGCCTGCCCGTGAAGAGTAAAATCTACAGGCAGCCTGATCACGTTAGAGACTGCATCAAGAGTGAAGTGCAGAAAATGTTGGAGCTGGGAGTCATTGAACCCTCGGATAGCCCTTGGGCTAGTCCCGTAGTTCTAGTGCCGAAACCTCACACCCAGGGTGGTAAGAGAGAGATGAGGTTTTGCGTAGACTACAGGGGTCTCAATGCAGTCACTAAGACTGACGCCCACCCAATACCAAGGGCAGACGAGCTTATCGATAGATTGGCTTCGGCCAACTACCTAAGTACGTTTGACCTGACAGCTGGGTATTGGCAAATCAGGTTAGCTGAGGACGCCAAGCCTAAAACCGCATTTTCAACCCCTGGTGGGCATTATCAGTTCGTGGTGATGCCCTTCGGTCTGACAAATGCACCTGCCACCTTCCAACGGTTGGTGAATCAAGTCCTTACTGGGCTGGATGACTTCTGTGCGGCGTATCTTGACGATATCGCTGTCTTTAGCTCCACCTGGGAGGATCACCTGGTCCACCTGCGGAAGACGTTAGAGGCACTGCAAGCAGCAGGTCTCACTATCAAGGCCACCAAGTGCCAGATAGGGCAGACACAGGTTGTATACCTGGGCCACCTTGTAGGTGGAGGCCAGGTTCAGCCATTGGAGAGCAAGATACAGTCAATCAGGGACTGGGCTCCTCCAACCACCCAGACTCAGGTTCGAGCTTTCTTGGGCCTGACTGGTTACTACCGGAAGTTTGTCAGGAACTATGGTTCCATTGTGACACCATTAAACGAACTGACAAGTAAGAAAATGCCAAAAAAGGTTCAGTGGACAGCGAGCTGTCAAAAAGCATTCGATGACCTAAAGCAGGCCATGTGCACGGCGCCTATCCTCAAGAGTCCGGACTACTCCAAACCATTCATTGTCCAAACAGATGCTTCTGAGTTGGGTGTGGGAGCTGTTCTTTCTCAACTGAATTTTGATGGTCAAGACCAGCCCATTGCTTTTATAAGCAGAAGGCTGACCCCTAGAGAGAAGAATTGGTCAGCTATTGAGAGGGAGGCCTTTGCTGTGGTTTGGGCCCTGAAGAAGCTGAGGCCATACTTGTTTGGCACTCACTTCAAGATTCAGACCGACCATAAGCCCCTCTTGTGGCTAAATCAGATGAAGGGTGAAAACCCCAAACTACTTAGGTGGTCCATTTCCCTACAGGGGATGGACTTTACAGTGGAACATAGACCTGGTACTGATCATGGCAATGCCGATGGGCTCTCCAGATATTTCCACTTAGAACAAGAAGACTCACCTGGTCAAGGTTAGCTTATTGTTCCGACGTTTGGGGGGGGGTCATGTAGGAGAGTAGGGTCTGCAATCCTATGATCACCCAGATTTTTTGCTTTTGTTTCACTGGTTTACGACTTTCTCTGGCTGTGGGCCTGCTAATCAGACCCACAGCCTGGCTGTTCTCTTTCTAAATTACGATATGTACCCTAGGTGCATTTACCAATTGGTACTGGGCCACCTTATCAGACCCCGTAACGCAGGGCATAGGTGTACCCAGGGCCGCCAGGGGCTGAAGCATGTATTATGCCACCCCTGGCTGGCCTCCTAAATTTGACACAACTGGCTGCACGACAGCTGGGGCGAAGACGTGTAACCACCCTTCGCTTTAGGTATAGTAACTCTATATCTAACCATACAATGGACACCCGAGTTCCTATCAGTCACTCCTATGGCAGGCCTTAACAATCCTGAAGGCAGAGTGCGTGGGCTCGTGTGAGCTAGGTTCAGGCCCGAGCCGAGCCCGGTTGCAGCTTGCGGAATCAAGACCCAATAGCTGTTCCATGATAACGCGTACCATATCGGTAACTCCGGTGTCGCGTTATCAAGGCATGTCGAGTAAGGTGTCATACGAATCGGGGTGCTGCCCTCTCACCAATTCTGGCGATGAGGTTAGCATCCCACCCTTCTAGAGGGACACGACATGTACGTAACTGTGAACCCCGGTTAAAGTTAACTGAAGCCTCAGCTCCACAAAATGGATGCTGCCACCACAGACACAAGTCTGACCTCCTGCTGCTGGGAGTCCTTCCAGCGAGGAGCACTTGGACAAAGGGTTTCCTGTCGAGGGCGCTGTTCGCACCGTCCCAGACAGGGTTTGTGTATTCTGGGTAGGCAGGGCTTTGGCGAGAAGGTGACTGCGGAGTGGCACCCCGGTGCTCACTACGCATCTGCCGGTTAGAACCAGTTCCAGGGGCGACTGCCCTGGCCTGGGGAAAGTCCGGCAGGGGAGAGGGGCGTAACTACCCCCCTTCCTGGTCCCACCCTTAGGGCAGGACCTAGTCATGTACCCACCCCTTTCTTTAGGATAAAGACCGGAGCGGGGACCCTTCCAAATTAGATCATCTTTGAATCAAGAACTACTTTCTACGAAAGGACACTCAAGACTCTTCTCAAGATTTCTCCCTTGTGACTAAGGAGTAGTCACCCTGCATCAGCGGGCACCATCTAAGAACTCTGCGGTTTGCTGCAAGTCCCTCCTCAAGGATCCGACGGCCCAGCTCGACGAGAACCGGCTTCCCTGGCACCTCTGACCTCTACCCACGTCATCAGCTCAGCTGTGATCTGTGGGTGCGACGAGACCTCGAGGGACCGGCCATCATCAGAACCTGCACGCTCTTAAAAACCAGCACGACCATCGAGGTAACTCTCTGGTGAGTGCTCTGGGGTCCGAGAAGCCCCGACCCTGAGCCGCTCTAGCACCGAAGTGCAGTCTCCCAGCATCTCCACGATCTGCGTGGGGCCCTTCTGCTCGCTGCTCAGCACGTTGTCTGGTCACTCGCCGCTGGCTTGTGCCCTTCTGTGACGACATCCGAGAATCATCACTGCTGGTCTGGTTGCTCCAGACTGGCCCTTGCTTCCATCCTTGCGAGAAGCACCCCGGACCCTCCTGGTCCACTCAAGACGCCATCTTAGGCCCACCACGTGGCCCTGAGATCTGCCAAGGCTTGTTGCCCCATCCTGGGCCCAGCGACGCCGACAGCATCATCCTTCGTGGGACAGCTCGCACCTCCACCGTGGTCGCCGACAACGCCTCCTGGTCCGTGAGACTGCAGAGCCTAGCGTCGCCCACTCACCTAGTCGAGGTGACGGCCAACCGGTGCCTTCCTGGTACCCTCTGACTACTGGCTAGTAGTACGAACTTGGTCCCCTCTGCTTTCAGGTTTCATCAATCTCCGATCCAGGCTTGGATCTCCACGAACTTTTCAGCACTGGTCGCCGGCCAGCAACTCCTTTCTTCCGGCTCCTGGCTCGTCAGCGAAGACCCCGACGCCTGTAAGACTTGTGCAGCCGCAGCCCTCGTGGCTAGGTAACTCGGCATTTCGGTGCCTGCATAGCCTCCTTACTCTAGGGTCCCGAGTCCCTCGCTTCCGACTTGCCTTATCGGGTCCGCCCGAGACCTTAACCTTTCCGTGTCCTCGGACACTTGTTTTAATTGTGCACTTGAAGTATTTGCTAAAGAGATTTGGTTTGTGCTTAGTACCCTGTCCTCATAAAGAGTACAGGGCTGTTGTGATTCTTAATAAATATCCTGTTTATTTTCATAACACTTGTGTGGTGTCCTTTCACTGGGTGTTCAAGGGGTACATGTGTGGTAAGCAGCTGGCTTAACACGCCCTCTCGAGTCTTTAGCCTTAGACTGCTCGTATCCACGCTACTAGGATAGCTGGTCTATAGGTTGACTTACAACCAAACACCATAAGGGTCGTTGGAACGATACATAGCGGTCGCTAGAATAGCGAACGTTGCATATCGGGCCAACTTCTCACAGCTTGTAGTGATTTTGTACATGTTGACTAGGCAGTTGCGTTCTAGGCTTGCAGCCTAATTTGTTTATGCGTACAGGTGAAAAAGCTTGTTTTTCAGCAGCCACTCCATTGGTATAGTCTTGAAAAAGCACTATGGCCATATCATGTGAGCTGGATGTTCCAGACAAAGAAGATCTACCTTCAAAATCAAAATTATCAAGAGCAGCAATTGTAAATCCTTTCCTGGTAAAGTGACTTGGGAGTGGTGTGCTGTCGGATTCACAAGAATTCAAAGCATGAGCTGCTAACAAATTCCTGCTCTGTACTATGTCATTATAACAATCAATGAAGATCATTCACTTTGGGAAAGCCACATCACTCCCAGGGCGAGCATGCTTTTGACTTCCTGTTCTATTGCTTCTCTCCGGGCAGCAGGGATGTGATAAGGCTTTTGTTTGATGACCCTTCCGAATTGAGTGTGGATGGAGTGTTCAGCTAGAGAAGTGTGGCCGGGAATGTCAGAAAACAAGGGGGCAAAAGGACGCAATGTCGCCTGTAGTGACTCTTTCTGTTCACCTGATAGCTCCTGATTAACCACCAGCTGGTTTAGAGTGGTGTCAAGTTCTGTTACAGGATCAACCACATGTAGATCCTTGGGGAGTGGTCCTAGCCACTTCTTTAGGAGGTTGATGTGATATAGTTGGGTTCGTCTGGGCGTGACCTGGATTTGGTAGGATGTTAACCCAACCTTTTGTACAACCTCATAAGGGCCCTGCCACCCGACCTTGCTTTTGCGAACGCAGACAGTATAAGGACCAACACCCAGTTGCCCACCTTTAGATGTCTCCGTTTCTTTTCCTTACTGTATAGTATCTGCTGCTTGGTTTGTGACTTTTCCAGATTAGCATCAGCAAATTCCCTCAACTTTTGTAAGCGGGTACGTAAACCTTGTGTGTAATCAAGTAACAACTTGGTTTCTTCTTCTTTTTCCTGCTCCCACATCTCTTTAGTGATTTCCAACAGGTTACGAGGTTCTCGGCCAAAGAGCAGTAGGAACGGGGAGCATCCTAAACTAGTCGGGGCCTGGCTTCTGATCACATATAAATCTAAAGGGAGTAGCATGTCCCATTCCTTCCCTTCCACACTCAAGAGTTTCTTTAATGTTAGTTTCAGGGTGGCGTTATAGCGCTCACATAAATCATCAGTCTGGGGGTGGTACACTGATGTCTTTATATGGGAGATATCAAGAGACTTGCATATCTGGGTCATTACTTTGGAAACAAAAGGGCTCTCTTGATCCGTGAGGATCTCACGGTGAAAACAATTCCAGGAGCCTGTCACTAATGTTCTGACTGGTGGGTGTACGTAAAGGAAAAGCCTTGGGATACCGTGTGTCATAATCCACGACAACCAAGGCATAAGGATTGCCCTTCTTGGTTTGTGGCAACGGACCGATGAGGTCCATGCCTATTCTTTCGAAGGGAGTACCAATGATGGGAAGAGGTTGCAGTGTAACAGCGAGTGGTTTGTACAGGTTATTCTTTTGGTAGATTTCACACTACTGACAGAATTTTGTGACATGAGAAAAAATACCTGGCCAGTAAAAGTGTTGCAAAAGCATCTCTATGGTTTTCTGTGCCCTCCTATGACCTGCTAGTAGGAGTGAATGTGCAAAAAAAGAACCTGCTCCCGAAAGGCTTGGGGTACCACAAGTTGGAGGGTATCTCCTGCTTTCGCTACCCTATAAAGGAGCTCATTTTGAAGTCTGAAAAGGGGATAAACTGGATTCTGAGTCAAAATGGGTTGTCATGCATGATCCAAAGCGGTTTGAAGAGTTGGATCACTCAACTGGCTATACCTAAAGATCTTATCTGAAAGCCATGGGGCCTGAGTGAGGAGGGAAGAACGTGGTGATGTGTGGGCCTGTCTGAACTGGAGACTGTCCTTTAAGAGCGCCAAGAAGGACGGGTTGTCTTGACCTAGGATCAAGTGTTCGGGAAGAGAGGGTAGAATCCCAAGTCTATCGTTTAGGGTCACTCCGTTTGGGAGGGATATAGGTAGGTAAACCAAGGGATAGCTTTGAAAGTCCCCATGCACACACCTTATAGGTACTATCTCCCCACTTGCAGGGGAGAAGGGGTCTACCAATGGCTGAAGGATAACCGACTGTCGACAGCCAGAATCTAATAGGGCTCATACTCTTGACCCCCCCTACCCCCCCATAAGAACATTCATCTAAAAACTGGGTCTCATTTGCTCGGTATACAGTATGGCAAGAGGAATGAAGCTTATGTCCGGGGACAATTTCCCCATTCTCCTCATTGGAAGCATTGGGGACCCCTGACAGCAACTGGTCAGGCCGAAATTGACGAGACTTCATGGGTTCGGGGTTAGGTTTAACCAGCTTTCTGTCCAGTTTTACAGCGGGAGGGGAGGGACGTACAGGTTTCTCAATGTCCCATGACAAGGTACAGGGTTGAGCCCTATAGAATGAAGTAGCCATTTCAACTGCCTGTTCTGCTGTCAAGTGTGTATGCTGCTTAAGGCAGCGTTGAATAGGATAGGGTAGGGCTTCAATATACTGTTCTAAGTAGATAAGGGACATGATTTCTCTCTTCGTATTAGTTTGAGGTCTTAACCACTTATCTGCTGCTGTTTTTAGTTTAAAGTATAAAGTTTTTGGGTTATCCATAGGTGTTCTTCGTTCTTTTCTGAATCGGACTCTGTACGCTTCGGCATCCATTCCGAGGTCGTCTAGAATGATCCCTTTTTTCTCTTGATAGGGGGTGTGACCGTTTGCATTTGCCACCTCATAAGCGGCTTGGCCTCCCCCATAAGAAGAGGGGCCAAAAAGAACAGCCATTTGGCCTCCGGCCAGCCTGATGCCCTGGCCTCTTTTTTAAAGTTCAATAAAAAAGCGTCATGATCTTCGCCAGATATGTATTTTTGAAGAGATACATTGGGACCGGTTCCAGGGCGGTTCTGCAGCTGGGCAGTCAATTGTACCCGGTCATCAGCAACTCTTTGCAACCGCTCTGCTTGGTCGGTCATTATGTCCTAAAATAGCTCCCGGACTGCATGGGCTGATGACATCTGTTTTTCCACAGCCCATTATAGCTTATACTGTAAGCTGCTGGATTAGATTCTCCATCGTTCTAGACTTAGTAGGCGTTACGATCCCACTTCTGACACCACATGTGGCGCGGTGGAGAAGGAGACAGAGAGACCATGATAGAGTTTTCAAACACTGCTTTATTTTCGGTGCACACTTGGGGGGGGGGGGTTTCCCAAGAACAACACGCAAAGTCCCAGGTTGGTGCATCTTTTTCACTCTCTTACTTCAGAGAGTAAGGAACCTCAAAGGCGTCCGGCTTTTCCAGGACAGGAGGACTTGATCTCGCCGTACAGCCACACCAATCATAAGAAAAATAAAGAGAAAAGAAAGTCTCGGTAATGGGGTTGTTCCGCTAACTTAAGCAGTGATCAGGGGAAAAGGAGTATGTACTCAACCTACACTAGTGGTTCACTCTCTTACTTGCTGTAGGGATTAACGCGCTCCCTGACTACAGCTATGTATCAGCGTGTTTAGGCTGCACTTTTGCGCCGTTTGGCCCTCCCTTAGTTACCCTGCTTCCCCTTCCCCAAACAGCCCCTAGCTGACACCGTACCTTGTGGAGCCACGACGCTCCTGGGACGTGGCCGCTTTCTGCGTGTTGCCAGAGACGGTCCGGCTTCCTCTTTTCGTCTTCTTCGTTCTGCTTCTCTCTTCGTCTGGCTTTTGGGATATCCTCTTCCATGTTGACGGAGATAGTCAGCTTCCTGAGTCCGGGGCCAATAAAGGAAGTCTTGACGTCCCGTTTTTCTCTAGACAGCTCCGGCGTCCTTGTCGACGATCCTCCAAGAGAACACACCGGATGTTCCGTCTCTTCCGCTTTGTAGGGGATAAGGTCAGCTGACCACCTCACATGATCCGCAGAGGGAGCTGAAGGCAGTAGAGTCTTAAAGGGACAGTACGATCTGGTCCAAAAGCTGGGGTCTGTAAATAGAGGAGTGTACAGGGAGAAAGGTAAGGAGGCAATCGGTATTGCAGCAAGTCCGATGAGGCGGGTCCACAACCCGGCTCCTCGTCACAGACTGCTTTTTAATAAAGCAGTTTAAAGGAAAGCGGGATGCATTTAAAGAAAAAAATGAAACATTTTTGTTTCTTTTTTTTTTAAGGGTCGGAAGTGAGTTGGGCAGATTTCTATTGCAAAGAATGCACCTGAACCACTGACAACGCAGTCTGCTGGGGTTCACGGTCCGGGAAAAGTAGCTGCCATAGGACGGTACAGAGGAGTTTCACCGCCGTACACATTACAAGTTGCTGTTCCGGCAAGCCGACTGCGATGGTGGGACATCTAGTTTCAAGTTATCTCAAACCAAGGATGTGGTGTGCGTGCTCACCCCTTTCCTGTTCTTACCATTAGAGTTCAACCTGGATTACTTTCTTCAGGTCCCCCTTCACAGCAGCATATTCACCCTCAGGATTACAACCCTGTTTGCGGTGATATACAGGTGAGTCCTTTTTGTGCCATATACCCATTGCCTGGACTGGCCACATATGGGCCCAACTCAGCAATGGGTAGGTGGTATATTTCCACATATATTGTACACGTGTGCCTTTGACACACATGCAGTCAAAATGTTCACACAGGCATCGATACAAATGGAAAAATAGTCACCACCACCCCAAGATCCCTTTAGCCAAACCGCCAGCAGCATCGTAAACTCCAAATATGGCGGTCTGAAGACCGCCAGTGCTGTGGTCTACTGGTGGCCGCGGATGTGGCATTCAGGCAATAGGCCAACAAACACGTAATCAGGCCTATTGTGTTGTTTGTTTTTTTTGGGTATATTTAGATATATTAGTGCTACTGATTTTCGTAAGTTTTGTCATTTTGGTTTTTCGTATGCATTTTAGCAATGTATAGCTATTTTTTTTGTATACATTTTTATTGCCACTTGAGTTAAACAAAACAAACGCAAATAGTAACTTCAGTATGCCTATCACATTCACTCGCTCCCACCAACTTGCTCTAACCTGCAATTCACATTTGACAGTGTACAGGAGATCCACAGATGATATCCAAGGGGACACAGCGAAATAAGAGGTACAAGCAACATACATTTCAGGCCCAGGACACTTCAGACTCCCCCCACTCTGTTCACCCCAACTCCTCTTTGCTCTTTTTGTAAGGCTTCTATACATTTGTAGAGTGTAGGTTGGGTTCTGCCTGGTGTGGATTGGAGATCAGTATGCCATCCTTTCAGTGTGCTGTTTGTTTTGGCTTCCTAAGCCAAGGTGCTGTCATAACATCAAAAAACGGAACCCAGCTATGCCAAGGAGCCTAACCCTCCACTGGGGAAACCAGAGCTTTCTTGTAAAAGCCTAATCCACCAGGGTTACCCCTTGGTGGCATGCTTCATCATTGGATCCATCCATTTTTGCTTGGGAGAGGGGAATGCTGCAAGCTACAGACTACACAGGACCACTTAGGTGACTATAAAATGATAAACGAGATGGTATTAAAAAATAGGAGTGGGGGTTTGGTGCTGGAGTTTATCTTATAAATAACTGGCTAGTAGGTTATACTATTTATTCTGTCCTCTGGTTAGTATGGTTAGAAGTGCGGAAGATTAGGAAAAGAGGATGTAATGCACCTGATTTCCTAAAAGGTCAACATGTTTCATGCCGTACCCCTATAGGCTTTACATCAGGGCCTAGGGAAAAATAACTCCCTGGTACCACTCCTGCTGTTTCACTCTGGACGCACAGTTATTGCATGCTAATAAAAAGGTATATATATGTTTACCACTTATCTGGCGATCACGGTCTGTGTTTCTGCAACCTGCTTAGATATCCCATCATTTTTCCTCCGGGGAGAGAGTAGCCTGCAGTCACACTCACATCAAGTCTTCGCCTCTGCTCTATTACTTATTAGGTGCAACCGGCAGGAACCGCATATTGATATAATAGGTGGTAAATGTATATACACCTTTTTTAAGTGTGGATCAAGGAAAGCCGCCCTCATGCTAAGACTAGAATCCTGCTCCAGCTCCGGTAAAGAACTGTTCAACATTGTCAGAAATTTCACTAATCCACTGGAAGCCACCAACACCACTACTCTCAGACAGGACCTCTGCAATGACCTCTCTGATTTCTTCAACAACAAAATACTCAAAAATCTGAACCAATGTCGCACCCTAACCCACCGTAGAAGACATAATTGCGCAACCTCATAATGCCACCAGGATAGCCCATCATCTAATGGACTGGAGCCCACTGACCATAGAAGAAACTGTCGTAATTATGCAGATCATCTATTCAGGGTTCTCCACAGACCACTGCCCTCACTACATGTACAACCTGGGCAGAACACTAATCAACGCCATCCTCACCACTATCATCAACTCCTCCATCCTTAGCAGAACCATCCCAGATAGCTGGAAACACGCAGAAGTCAAAGCGCTCTCCTGAAGAAACCTGTGGCCAACCCGAAAGATCTTGCCAACTACAAATCCATCTTGCTCCTTCCTTTCCTGTCCAAAGTCCTGGAGAAAGTGATCAACAGGCAACTCTTTGCCCATATAGAGCAGCAACACCTCCTGGACTACACCCGGTCAGGGTTCTGCATCAACCACAGTACAGAAACCGCACTCCTGGCAGCAGACAACATCCAGTCCATTATGGACAGAGATAAAACCTCCCCTCTCATACTGCTCTACATCTCAACGGCCTTCGACACTTTATCCCATGGCACCCTCATCGTCACACTCCAGAACTTAGGAATTAAAGGGCTAGACCTGAGATCAATCATCATTTGTAGAGCATGGCACTGTCACCCCATGGGATATCAGGGCGCTGGGGTGCATGGTCTCCGTCCTGCCTGCTCCCCCTGTAACAGGTCTAGAGGAAGCGGCGGAAAGAGGAAAGAATTGAGCAGAAAAAGGCAAAGGCAAGGACAGAAAAAGGAGTGAGCAGAAAAGGCAAAACAGAGGACAGAAAAACTAGAAGAAAAGGCAAAACAGCAGAGAGGGCAAAACAGAAGGAAGAAAAAACAAGCAGAAAGGGCAAAACAGAGGGCAGAAAAAGGCAAAACGGGGGGCTGAGTAATCAGCAGAAAAGGAAAGACGGAGCAGAAGAGAGCAAAACAGAGGGCAGGAAAATGAGCAAAAAGGCAAAACAGAGGGCAAAAAAAGGCAAAACAGAGGACAAAAAAAGAGCAGAAAAGGCAAAACAAATCAAGAAACAAGCAGAGGTGGCACAAACAGGCAGTAGCATGTGGACAGGCAGCTGAGAGTAGCAGACTACGAGAGAACTATTGCAGGGGGAGCTGGCAGGAGGGCCGGCTGAGATGGATTGCATCCTTCCTCTTCAAAAGAACTCAATGAGTCAGACTCCCCTTACACCTCCTAACACAAAAAGCTCATCTGAGGATTCGCCTAAGGTTCATCCCTCAGCCCAAACCTGTTTAATATGAACATGGCCCTTCTTGTATGCATCATAAGTGCCCACTGTAACCACATTGGCTCCTGCACTGATGACACAGTTCATCCTCTCCAACGCAAACACCACCACCAGGACTTACTTCACCTCCTGCATGACCAATATGGCCAACTGGGTGGGAAAGAACTGTATTAAAGTCAACACAGACAAAACTGAGATCCTGATCTTCGGAAACAAGAGTTTCCCTAGGTTTCATTGTGGGGTTGGTTGCATACCATGTAATCCATGCTTTTCTTAAATTATCCCAGTATTCCAAGAATGCGTGCAGAATGGTTAAGAGGCATGCCCAAATGCCACATAAATAACAACTTTATGATGTGGGGCAACCTTTTACCCCAACCAGATGCACGGCTGCATGCCGCCATATTGGCGATCAAATGTACCTTCAATGTAATCCATGTATTCATTTTTTTATCCATTTTCTCTTCCTTAATCATCTTTTCCTTTTCTTTTATTCGAATCCACACTCAGAGTGTTATGCCTTTTTCAAGTTTCTAGTATTTAAACTGTGCCCATTCGGACCTCTTGTAAAAATACGATAAACGCAAAATTCATCACAAGCAGTGTTTTATTCAATAAAATTCCAATGCATTTCGGGCTGTTAAGCGCACTTCGTCAGGGGTCACTATAAATAATAACAACATTTACCAATTATTATTCTCATCGTGAGTATACATTTTACAGTGCAAATTGATATTCAGATCCAACAAAGCGCCACATTTGCATTGCTGCTCGATTTTTCCAGTGTAGTCCTTTATCCACAATATACCCATCTCATACTATTAGCATTGCGCGACAATCCCTCCACCCGATCGTAACATAACCTTTTTTTATTTTTTTCTTATCACCCTCCATTCATATGTAACTATTATTTGGCTCCCAGTATACATGTTCCATCATTCCCCTTTAACATCATCAATACCTCTCTCTATTTACCCATCCCAATCCTTCAGAAACATTTAGGACTTGAACAGTTTGCAAAAAACGCCCTGAACCCTTCACATTACTTCTACTCTAAAATTTCTCCTTTCCCCCGTTCCATCATGACTCAAGTACTGACCAATGTTCCCCCCGATCATTTCACTACAACAAACAAATCAATCCTTCCTGTTTCTGCTGTGAAAGTGAAAAACCTCCCGTCCTCGCCATCCTTCCCAAGCGTAATAGTTGCCTCTTCGTCCCTGCCAACTATCAGCAATCTGACCCTGCCTACTTGTTCACGATTGGCCCAACTTTTCCCGCCATTGCACCTTCATGCTAATTGTTTAGACTCCATTTCCCAAAAAACTACAACTTAACTGTTACAAACACATTTTACTTAATTTAACAATGCATTACAGCTTTTTTTTTTTTAATTGTAGTCCTTTATCAACAATGTGCCCATCTTGTGCTGTTCACATAGCGCGCCAGTCTTTCCACTGGATCATAACATAACCTTTTTTCTCCTCACCCTCCATTTGTGTGTAAATATTACTTTGCTCCAATGTACATGTACCATAGCTCACAGCCTTTAGTTCATTTTCGTCAGAATCATATCAAGGTCATATTTTCCTTTTAATGTTAACGGAATGTTGTGTTTATATTGCATTATTATCATCAGGCTTCAGATAGCAGAGCCTGACAATTAGCAGTGCGCAGTCAGATTTAGGACCAAGGCTGAGGCGCAGAGGTGACCAACTGAACCACTGAGGTATTAAACTTTTAAATAAAACTCCTTGTCATCTCAATATTGGAGCTGTGAACCAAATAATGCTTCTGAATGCTTTTAAATGGGAGAAAATACCAATGAAATTTTACCTTAATGATTAAGTTAACCCTTAATTTTAAATATCTCCCATTTGAAAGTGTTGCATTCACAAATAGCAGGCCTCTTGCTCCTAGCAGCCATTTAAAAAAAAATAAGAATAATTTAAAGTGCAGAAAAATGTTACATATTATTAACGTTTTTGGAGAACCTTTTTCTACATTTTAAATTTCTCCCATTTAAAAAAATATATATATTTGTGTTATACATGTAACTGTACCACATATGGCAAAAGGTATGTCCTGTACTGCAAGTACATTTGACACAGGATCTCAGTCAACCATACAAATATATTCCATTAATGCCCACCCATGTTCATACATCCCCAAAGTCCTTACTCTCACTGACACATGGCTGTCCTGTCATATTGCTCCTAATCAAAGTATTTTGTTCAAACTGTTAGGAATTAGGTCAGGTCCGCTTTTTATGGCCATGCTTTGCCATCACATGACCTGCCTTGCTGGGATTTAAGACTGGCCCAACCCATGAACCAGTGCTTGGTATCTTTCTACATTGGGTTCCAGGTTCTGGGTCTATTTGCCTCAGTTTTATTGGGTTCACGGGCTCCTGTTCCCTATCCTTTTCCCTGATTTTTGATTCCCGTTTTTCGTCATTTCTTTCTCTGAATCCTTGCCCTCCCTCCCTTTGTTGGAACTATTTTCGTTATCCACGACTCATCTCACCAGTGACCCTGCCTCTGGAGCTCGGTTTTTGTGAAACTTGTGTACTCGGAACATCGAGGGATTGCTGGGGCTCCAGCCCCCTCGGACACTCACCTGACAAGAAGCACGGCACATTGGGGCCTCTTGTGCAAAAGAGGAGCCACCCGGAAGACGCTACGAGATCGCAGAGTAGCGTGCTCGGCTTCCGCATTCTGCTTACCTTTCTACGTCGTTGTGTGCTGCTTGGTCGTTTTCCGACGCGCTGGCTGAACCTGAACAGCGCAAGTTCGCACCAGCCGCTGTGTTTGTGGTTCGAGTTCTTCATGTCCTCGTCCCGAGTTTGTTTGTCCACATCTGTCCCTAGGGGGTTTTTTATGCCATTGGTTTGGCTTTTTCCCCCTAAATACGTTATAAAGAGACCTGTGTACAGAAAGCTTTCCTGGAGAATCCCCCTGGACTAACTAAGACCGTCATTGGGATCCATTTGTTTTCCTGCTACCTGCACTTCCCGGGGCCAATCCTGTCTTTGATACAAGTAAGGAGGTTAAGTATTTTATATGGCAGAGTGTGGTCATGGATTAAGGAGGGAGGTTGTTTAGTGGGATTTGGGGACACAAGTAGTAATTGTGTGTATTACTCCTTCAGGTACAGAAGCGTGGAGGTGGTAGCAAGCCATTGGTCTGCTGTCCAGTTCTGGGGTGAAGCTCTCCTGTCGTCTCTTTCCCTTGTTTTTTTTTCCTACCCCCTGTCCTGGACTCAGGTGTTGTCTCATGGTTATATATCTTATGAGTGACATTTGAGTCAGGGTAGTGGATTGGGCCATACTACGTTCCTGCAGTGTTTGGGCCGGTGGAACCTAACTGAATACCAAGCCCACAAATTACTACACTGCCTGGACGAGTATGGATGAGGACTTGGGGGGTCCCCTGGGTGGAGCCGATAGGGTGCCTACTATGCAGGAGGTAGTGGGGGCTGTAGCGGCATTACAGGCTCAGGTGCAGGAGTTACAGCAGGAGAATGCCGGACTTAAACAAGAGCTCGGGGCAGTGAAGGCAAGAGAACAGTTGCGAGAGAGGGGACATGGTCCTATTATACAGCCAGCAACCTTTCAGTATGGAGGAGGGACGGGACAGGGTGCAGGGGGGGAGCCCCTATAGCTGTTACAGTCACGTCACCTGTTCCTGTCCCCTTGGCCCCCCCGGAGAGGTTCTCGGGAAATAACGATAAGTTTGGGACCTTCATGAATCAATGTCAGCTGCATTTTATGTGCAGGCCGAATGCTTTTCCGGATGATACGTCTAAAGTGGCTTTCACTATATCATATTTGGCTGGCACCGCTGCTCAGTGGTCTGTTCCTCTTGTGGACAGTGACGACCGTGTTTTGCATGACTATCCAGCATTTAAAGAGTTGATGAGAGGACTGTTCGCTAAGCATGCGTTTATGCAGGCTAGTGATGCGGAACTCTTGAAGTTAAGACAGGGTAGACAGGATTTGTTAACGTATGTATCTACGTTTAATAGGTTGGTATCTGAGACTCATTGGCCAACGGACAAGAGAACTTCCTTGTTTTATCAGGGCCTTTGTGAAGAACTTAAAGATGTGGTATCGCAGGTAGTTGATCCTCCAGACAACTGTACCGCTTTTATCGATCTTGTGGTGAAGTTGAATCATAGGTTGTCTGAGAGGCGTGGGGAACTAAATCGTTTTCAGGTGTCCAGGGGGAGTTATGTGAAACCTGAAGTAAAACCCCTTGGTGATCATAGGTCTGCTCCTGAACCCATGGAGATAGGTGGGGTGAGAGGCCCCTTAACCATGGAAGAAAAGAAAAGACGGAGGGAGCAGAATTTATGTTTGTATTGTGGTCAAGGTGGCCACTTTGCGAGAGAGTGCCCTGTTATGCCTTCTGGTGTGGTGTTTCATAAGAAAGTAGCATGTATTCATGTGGATGGTCGTCTAGCCTCTAACCAAGGAGCAGGGGGAACCTATGATGTGCTGGGTGTGATAGATGAGGTGCCAAGGCATTTTATCATTCCTGCCCATCTTTTGCTCTCTGCAAATAACCGTGTACTTGTGTCTGTCTTGTTGGATTCCGGTGCGACTGGGAATTTTATCGATATCTCGTTGGCTGAAAAGTTAGAGATTCCATGTCGTTATAAGAAACAGCCAGAGCCTGTGAGAGCCATTGATGGGACGGAACTAACTTCAGGTTCTATTACACGTCAGACTGATCCATTGACATTGTTGTGTGAGAACGGTCATTCAGAATCAGTGGTTTTTGATCTCATTGATGTCCCTTCCTTTGGTCTGGTATTGGGGGTTCCATGGCTTCAGGAACATGATCCTAAGATCGATTGGGTGCAACGTCTGGTGACCTTGGATTCTACATATTGTCTCAAACATTGCTATAAGGAGGCCAGTGAATGGATCTCCCCTTTGTCTTGTGCTGGGGCTGTTGTGGGGACGGTTCCCTTGCAGTATTCTGCCTTTCGGGGTGTTTTTGATAAAGTTCAGGCTCAGGGTCTTCCTCCGCACCGGTCTTTTGATTGTAAGATCGACCTGGTACCGGGTGTTCCTTTATCATGCTGTCGTATATATGCGCTCTCAGAACCTGAGGAGTTACATCTTAAGGAATACCTGGAGGACATGTTGAGGATGGTATACATCCGCCCCTCCTGTTCGCCTGTGTCTTCGGCGATCTTCTTCATTCAGAAGAAGGAGGGGACGTTGAGAGCATGTGTGGATTATAGAGCTCTGAATAAGGCTACGGTGAAGAACAAGTACCCTCTTCCACTCATCCCCGTGTTGCTGGACCAGCTCCGCAAAGCAACGGTGTTTACCAAATTGGATTTGCGGGCGCTTATCATCTTATACGTGTTCGCCCCGGGGATGAGTGGAAGACGGCATTCAAGACCAAATACTGCTTATTCGAGTATTGTGTAATGCCGTTTGGCTTATGCAATGCGCCGGCATCCTTCCAGTTCTTCATTAACGAAGTCCTCCGTGAATATCTGGATAGAAGTGTCATCGTCTGTCTAGATGATATTCTGATCTTTTCGGAGACGGGGGCTGACCACCAAGAACATGTGACACAAGTACTACAGAAGCTACAAGACCATCATCTGTATGCCAAGTTAGAAAAGTGTCAGTTTAGCACCCCTAAGGTGGAGTTCTTGGGGTTTATCATTACAGCGGATGGCACTCAAATGGACCCCAGAAAAATACAGGCTATTGTCACCTGGCCCATACCATCTACCGTCAAACGTATCCAGGTCCTTTTGGGATTTGCCAATTTCTATCGGCGTTTTATATCTCATTTCTCCGATGTTGTGGCTCCCATGACCCGATTGTTGAGGAAGGGGGTTCCCTTTGTCTGGTCCGTTGAGGCTCAGGATGCTTTTCGCCTTTTGTTAGGGAAGTTCACATCAGCACCTGTATTGGTGCATCCTGATCCTGCCCTGACGTTTGTTGTGGAAACGGATGCTTCACTGTGCGCCGTGGGCGGGGTGTTGTCCCAGAGGGATGCTTAGACTGGTCATATGCACCCCATTGCCTTTTTTTCTAAGACCCTGTTACCAGCGGAACGCAATTACACAGTGGCCGAGAGAGAGTTGTTGGCGGTGAAATTATCCTTTGAGGAATGGCGTCATTATTTATGGGGCGCTCGGCATACTGTCACGATTTATACCAACCACAAAAATCTGGAATTCTTCCGATCTGCTCGCGCGTTAACACCTCGCCAAATGCGGTGGGTCTTATTCTTTAACGAGTATGACTTTGTCATTACCTATCGACCCGCTGCACAGCAGATAAAATCTGATGCTCTTTCCCGGATTCATGTTGATATTAGGGAAGAGGGACAAGTGAAGGAAGACAGGCCTATGATAAGTGAAGAGAGGATGGTAGGGGTTACAAGCACTCAGGATTTCCCTTCGCTAGTGAAAGAGCAACTGCGCCAGTTGGATTTGGCCCCTTGGTTAGCATTGCCCCAGGTGTTGGTTCAGGACGGGTTGTTGTACCATGAGGATCGGTTGTTTGTTCCACCCGTCCTGATGGAGATGGTTTTGAATTGGTGTCATTCTTCCGCGCTGGTAGCACATCCCGGGATGCGAAAAACTAAGGAGATGTGCTTGCGATGGTTTTGGTGGGACACATTGGCTAAGGACATTCCGTGTTATGTGGCAGCATGCCCTGTTTGTGCCACTAGTAAGCCTACCGATTGTAAACCATCTGGCCTGTTGCAGCCCTTAGAGGTCCCTCCTGCTCCTTGGCATACCATTAGTATGGATTTTGTGACCGATCTTCCATCTGCGTCAGGTTATACTGCCATTCTAGTGGTGGTGGATTTGTTTACTAAAATGGCGCATTTCATCCCGCTACTTAAAATCCCCACAGCTAGAGAAATGGCTATAGTGTTTATGTCTTCTGTAGTCAGGATCCATGGGTTACCATCTGCGATTATATCTGACAGGGGAGCACAGTTTGTGTCCCATTTCTGGACTGAACTGTGCTCTGTGCTTAAGATGGAGATACGATTATCATCGGCGTACCATCCACAATCTGATGGTCAGACTGAGCGGACCAACCAAACTATGGAGCAGTACCTGAGGTGCCTTGTGTCATCGCTGTCCTGTGATTGGGTGGTTGCTCTTCCTATAGCGGAGTTTGCTTATAATAATAGTATGCACTCCGCTTTGGGCATGACTCCTTTTTATTGTTCCATGGGGTATCATCCTAGGGCGTTAGCCATTCAACCCACTGGGCATGTGCCAGCCATAGACGATATGTGTAGGAAGTTGAGCGATGTTTGGGGTAAAGCACGGGAACAACTGCAGGAAGCAAAGGTTAACATGAAGGCCCAGGCTGGCAAACATCGAGTCCCTGCCCCATCTTATCAGGTGGGCGATCAGGTGTGGTTGGCCTCTCATAATCTAAGGCTGCAGGGGTCTCGCAAGTTACAACCTAGGTTTGTGGGCCTGTTTGCTATCATGCAGGTGATTAACCCTGTGGCTATGAAGCTCGAGTTGCCTGATGACTACAAGGTCCATCCGGTGTTTCATACTTCATTGTTGAAACCTTATGTTCCCTCTGCTCAGGTTTTGCCACCACCTCCTCCCTTGTTGGTTGATGGGGAAGAGGAGTTTGAGGTTCTGGCTATTTTGGATTCCAGACGCAGGAGGGGTCGCCTCTTCTATCTTGTTGATTGGAAGGGCTATGCCCCCGAGGATCGGACATAGGAGCCGGCTGGTGGTGTACATGCACCTCGGTTGGTTCGTTTGTTCCATAGCCAACATCCCTCTAAGCCCCGACCTGTGGGGAGGATCATTGGGGGGGGTACTGTTAGGAATTAGGTCTGGTCCGCTTTTTATGGCCATGCTTTGCCACCACATGACCTGCCTTGCTGGGATTTAAGACTGGCCCAACCCATGAACCAGTGCTTGGTATCTTTCTACATTGGGTTCCAGGTTCTAGGTCTATTTGCCTCAGTTTTATTGGGTTCACGGGCTCCTGTTCCCTATCCTTTTCCCTGATTTTTGATTCCCGTTTTTCGTCATTTCCTTCTCTGAATCCTTGCCCTCCTTCCCCTTGTTGGAACTATTTTCGTTATCCACGACTCATCTCACCAGTGACCCTGCCTCTGGAGCTCGGTTTTTGTGAAACTTGTGTACTCGGAACATCGAGGGATTGCTGGGGCTCCAGCCCCCTCGGACACTCACCTGACAAGAAGCACGGTGCATTGGGGCCTCTTGTGAGAAAGAGGAGCCACCCGGAAGACGCTACGAGATCGCAGAGTAGCGTGCTCGGCTTTCGCATTCTGCTTACCTTTATACGTCGTTGTGTGCTGCTTGGTCGTTTTCCGACGCGCTGGCTGAACCTGAACAGCGCGAGTTTGCACCGGCCGCTGTGTTGGTGGTTCGAGTTCTTTGTGTCCTCGTCCCGAGTTTGTTTGTCCACATCTGTCCCTAGGGGTTGTCCCTAGGGGTTTTTTTATGCCATTGGTTTGGCTTTTTCCCCTAAATACGCTGTAAAGAGACCTGTGCACAGAAAGCTTTCCTGGAGAATTCCCCTGGACTAACTAAGAAAGTCTTTGGGATCCATTTGTTTTCCTGCTACCTGCACTTCCCAGGGCCAATCCTGTCTTTGATACAAGTAAGGAGGTTATGTATTTTATATGGCAGAGTGTGGTCATGGATTAAGGAGGGAGGTTGTTTAGTGGGATTTGGGGACACAAGTAGTAATTGTGTGTATTAATCCTTCAGGTACAGAAGCGTGGAGGTGGTAGCAAGCCATTGGTCTGCTGTCCAGTTCTGGGGTGAAGCTGTCCTGTCGTCGCTTTCCCTTGTTTTTTTTTCCTACCCCCTGTCCTGGACTCAGGTGTTGTCTCATGGTTATATATCTTATGAGTGACATTTGAGTCAGGGTAGTGGATTGGGCCATAACCTAAAGCAAACCATAGTATCTGGCTCTATTGACATTAGGCTTAAACTCAGTGAAGCTGGGCATGGGGGTGTCTAGTAACAATGAAGGAGAAGTTTAGTCTTCAGTAGCTCACAATAATTTTTACTAATCAGGAGTAGCTCTCACTTCAGAAAAAGTTGGAGACCCCTTGGTTAACACTTTGGGGCCAATTAGGATGGCGGTACAAAAGGGGGGGGTGATGGACGGGTGGTGATGGACGGAGCATCTGAATCAATCAAACACTCACACCCAGTCAAAAGATCTGGGTTTAATCCATCACCGTTCTTTAGCCCACTCTGCCACCCCAGTTCAGACATGGCTATATGCAAATCAGTCTGACCCTGTGCCTCATGGGAACAGTCCAGCCCGAACTGCCAAGCCATGTCTTCCCTGGACCGAAACAAGCTTCTGAGGACCGGTTTCTGACATTCCAGCCATCTTCAGCCCGGCTTGCTTGAAGCCAGTGGCAAAGTGAGCAAGGGACTCACGTCTGAGCATACCCTGCCACACTTATGGCGGCTAAAAGCGGTACAAAAGGGGGTGGTGATGGACGGAGCATCTGAATCAATCAAACACTCACACCCAGTCAAAAGATCTGGGTTTAATCCATCACCGTTCTTTAGCCCACTCTGCCACCCCAGTTCAGACATGGCTATATGCAAATCAGTCTGACCCTGTGCCTCATGGGAACAGTCCAGCCTGAACTGCCAAGCCATGTCTTCCCTGGACCGGAAACAAGCTTCCGATGACCGGTTTCTGGCATTCCAGCCGTCTTCAGCCCGGCTTGCTTGAATCCAGTGGCAAAGTAAGCAAGGGACTCACGTCTGACATACCCTGCCACACTTATGGCGGCCAAAAGCGGTACAAAAGGGGGTTGTGATGGACGAAGCATCTGAATCAATCAAACACTCACACCCAGTCAAAAGATCTGGGTTTAATCCATCACCGTTCTTTAGCCCACTCTGCCACCCTAGTTCAGACATGGCTATATGCAAATCAGTCTGACCCTGGGCCTCATGGGAACAGTCCAGCCCGAACTGCCAAGCCATGTCTTCCCTGGACCGGAAACAAGCTTCCGAGGACCGGTTTCTGGCATTCCAGCCGTCTTTAGCCCGGCTTGCTTGAATCCAGTGGCAAAGTGAGCAAGGGACTCACGTCTGAGCATACCCTGCCACACTTATGGCGGCCAAAAGTGGTACAAAAGTGGGTGGTGATGGACAGAGCATCTGAATCAATCAAACACTCACACCCAGTCAAAAGATCTGGGTTTAATCCATCACTGTTCTTTAGCCCACTCTGCCACCCCAGTTCAGACATGGCTATATGCAAATCGGTCTGACCCTGTGCCTCATGGGAACAGTCCAGCCCGAACTGCCAAGCCATGTCTTCCCTGGACCGAAACAAGCTTCTGAGGACCGGTTTCTGGCATTCCAGCCATCTTCAGCCCGGCTTGCTTGAATCCAGTGGCAAAGTGAGCAAGGGACTCACGTCTGAGCATACCCTGCCACACTTATGGCGGCTAAAAGCGGTACAAAAGGGGGTGGTGATGGACGGAGCATCTGAATCAAGCAAACACTCACACCCAGTCAAAAGATCTGGGTTTAATCCATCACCGTTCTTTAGCCCACTCTGCCACCCCAGTTCAGACATGGCTATATGCAAATCAGTCTGACCCTGTGCCTCATGGGAACAGTCCAGCCCGAACTGCCAAGCAATGTCTTCCCTGGACCGGAAACAAGCTTCTGAGGAGCAGTTTCTGGCATTCCAGCCGTCTTCAGCCCGGCTTGCTTGAATCCAGTGGCAAAGTGAGCAAAGGATTCACGTCTGAGCATACCCTGCCACACTTATGGCGGCCAAAAGCGATACAAAAGGGGGTGGTGATGGACGGATCATCTGAATCAATCAAACACTCACACCCAGTCAAAAGATCTGGGTTTAATCCATCACCGTTCTTTAGCCCACTCTGCCACCCCAGTTCAGACATGGCTATATGCAAATCAGTCTGACCCTGTGCCTCATGGGAACAGTCCAGCCCGAACTGCTGGAGGCACAGGGTCAGAGCTGATTTGCATATAGCCAGTGTCTAACCCAGGGTGGTGTGGAGTGCAAAAAAACGATGGATTTAGGCCCAGATCCTTGTACTGGGGTGAATGTATGACATTGTACTACATGCTGTCCATCAACTGTGTTTTTTGCAATTTTCACCCCGAGTGTGCTGGGTATACTCAGGCGTGAGTCCCAGGCTCTCCACACCACTGGAGTCAAGCTATCCAGGCTGATGAAGGCTGATAGCCAGAAACCGGTCCTTGGATGCTTGATTCCGGTCTGGGAAAGACATGGCATGGTAGTTCGGACTGGACTGTTCCCATGAGGCACAGGGTCAGAGCTGATTTGCATATAGCCAGTGTCTAACCCAGGGTGGTGTGGAATGCAAAACAACCGATGGATTTAGGCCCAGATCCTTGTACTGGGGTGAATGTATGACATTGTTCTACATTCTGTCCATCAACTGTGTTTTTTGCAATTTTCACCCGAGTGTGCTGGGTATACTCAGACGTGAGTCCCAGGCTCTCCACACCACTGGAGTCAAGCTATCCAGGCTGATGAAGGCTGATAGCCAGAAACCGGTCCTTGGATGCTTGATTCCCTTCAGGGAAAGACATGGCTTGGTAGTTTGGACTGGACTGTTCCCATGAGGAACAGGGTCAGAGCTGATTTGCATATAGCCAGTGTCTAACCCAGGGTGGTATGGAGTGCAAAAAAAACGATGGATGTAGGCCCAGATCCTTGTACTGGGGTGAATGCATGACATTGTACTACATGCTGTCCATCAACTGTGTTTTTTGCAATTTTCACCCGAGTGTGCTGGGTATACTCAGACGTGAGTCCCAGGCTCTCCACACCACTGGAGTGAAGCTATCCAGGCTGATAGCCAGAAACCGGTCCTTGGATGCTTGATTCCGGTCTGGGAAAGACATGGCATGGTAGTTCAGACTGGACTGTTCCCATGAGGCACAGGGTCAGAGCTGATTTGCATATAGCCAGTGTCTAACCCAGGGTGGTGTGGAATGCAAAAAAACGATGGATCTAGGCCCAGATCCTTGTACTGAGGTGAATGTATGACATTGTTCTACATTCTGTCCATCAACTGTGTTTTTTGCAATTTTCACCCCGAGTGTGCTGGGTATACTCAGACCTGAGTCCCAGGCTCTCCACACAACTGGAGTCAAGCTATCCAGGCTGATGAAGGCTGATAGCCAGAAACCAGTCCTTGGATGCTTGATTCTGGTCTGGGAAAGACATGGCTTGGTAGTTCGGACTGGACTGTTCCCATGAGGCACAGGGTCAGAGCTGATTTGCATATAGCCAGTGTCTAACCCAAGGTGGTGTGGAGTGCAAAAAAACAATGGATTTAGGCCCAGATCCTTGGACTGGGGTGAATGTATGACATTGTTCTACATTCTGCCCATCAACGGTGTTTTTTGCATTTTTCACCCCGAGTGTGCTGGGTATACTCAGACGTGAGTCCCAGGCTCTCCACACCACTGGAGTCAAGCTATCCAGGCTGATGATGCCTGATAGCCAGAAACCAGTCCTTGGATGCTTGATTCCGGTCTTGGAAAGGCATGGCTTGGTAGTTCGGATTGGACTGTTCCCATGAGGCACAGGGTCAGAGCTGATTTGCATGTAGCTAGTGTCTAACCCGGGGTGGTCTGGAGTGCAAAAAAACAATGGATTTAGGCCCAGATCCTTGTACTGGGGTGAATGTATGACATTGTTCTACATTCTGTCCATCAACTGTGTTTTTTGCAATTTTCACCCCGAGTGTGCTGGGTATACTCAGACGTGAGTCCCAGGCTCTCCACACTACTGGAGTCAAGCTATCCAGGCTGATGAAGGCTGATAGTCAGAAACCGGTCCTTGGATGCTTGATTCAGTCTGGGAAAGACATGGCTTGGTAGTTCGGACTGGACTGTTCCCATGAGGCACAGGGTCAGAGCTGATTTGCATATAGCCAGTGTCTAACCCAGGGTGGTGTGGAGTGCAAAAAAACAATGGATTTAGGCCCAGATCCTTGTACTGGGGTGAATATATGACATTGTTCTACATTCTGTCCATCAACTGTGTATTTTGCAATTTTCACCCAGAGTGTGCTGGGTATACTCAGACCTGAGTCCCAGGCTCTCCACACAACTGGAGTCAAGCTATCCAGGCTGATGAAGTCTGATAGCCAGAAACCGGTCCTTGTATGCTTGATTCTGGTCTGGGAAAGACATGGCTTGGTAGTTCGGACTGGACTGTTCCCATGAGGCACAGGGTCAGAGCTAATTTGCATATAGCCAGTGTCTAACCGAAGGTGGTGTGGAGTGCCAAAAAACAATGGATTTAGGCCCAGATCCTTGGACTGGGGTGAATGTATGACATTGTTCTACATTCTGTCCATCAACTGTGTTTTTTGCAATTTTCACCCCGAGTGTGCTGGGTATACTCAGACGTGAGTCCCAGGCTCTCCACACCACTGGAGTCAAGCTATCCAGGCTGATGAAGGCTGATAGCCAGAAACCGGTCCTTGGATGCTTGATTCCGGTCTTGGAAAGACATGGCTTGGTAGCTCGGACTGGACTGTTCCAATGAGGCACAGGGTCAGAGCTGATTTGCATGTAGCTAGTGTCTAACCCAGGGTGGTGTGGAGTGCAAAAAAAACGATGGATTTAGGCCCAGATCCTTGTACTGGGGTGAATGTATGACATTGTTCTACATTCTGTCCATCAACTGTGTTTTTTGCAATTTTCACCCGAGTGTGCTGGGTATACTCAGACGTGAGTCCCAGGCTCTCCACACCACTGGAGTCAAGCTATCCAGGCTGATGAAGGCTGATAGCCAGAAACCGGTCCTTGGATGCTTGATTCCCTTCAGGGAAAGACATGGCTTGGTAGTTCGGACTGGACTGTTCCCATGAGGCACAGGGTCAGAGCTGATTTGCATATAGCCAGTGTCTAACCCAGGGTGGTGTGGAGTGCAAAAAAACGATGGATTTAGGCCCAGATCCTTGTACTGGGGTGAATGTATGACATTGTTCTACATTCTGTCCATCAACTGTGTTTTTTGCAATTTTCACCCCGAGTGTGCTGGGTATACTCAGACGTGAGTCCCAGGCTCTCCACACCACTGGAGTCAAGCTATCCAGGCTGATGAAGGCTGATAGCCAGAAACCGGTCCTTGGATACTTGATTCCGTCTGGGAAAGACATGGCTTGGTAGTTCGGACTGGACTGTTCCCATGAGGCACAGGGTCAGAGCTGATTTGCATATAGCCAGTGTCTGACCCAGGATGGTGTGGAGTGCAAAAAAACGATGGATTTAGGCCCAGATCCTTGTACTGGGGTGAATGTATGACATTGTTCTACATTCTGTCCATCAACTGTGTTTTTTGCAATTTTCACCCCGAGTGTACTGCGTGAGTCCCAGGCTCTCCACACCACTGGAGTCAAGCTATCCAGGCTGATGAAGGCTGATAGCCGGAAACCGGTCCTTGGATGCTTGATTCCGGTCTGGGAAAGACATGGCTTGGTAGTTCGGACTGGACTGTTCCCATGAGGCACAGGGTCAGAGCTGATTTGCATATAGCCAGTGTCTAACCCAGGGTGGTGTGGAGTGCAAAAAAACAATGGATTTAGGCCCAGATCCTTGTACTGGGGTGAATGTATGACATTGTTCTACATTCTGTCCATCAACTGTGTATTTTGCAATTTTCACCCCGAGTGTGCTGGGTATACTCAGACCTGAGTCCCAGGCTCTCCACACAACTGGAGTCAAGCTATCCAGGCTGATAGCCAGAAACCGGTCCTTGGATGCTTGATTCTGGTCTGGGAAAGACATGGCTTGGTAGTTCGGACTGGACTGTTCCCATGAGGCACAGGGTCAGAGCTGATTTGCATATAGCCAGTGTCTAACCCAAGGTGGTGTGGAGTGCAAAAAAAACAATGGATTAAGGCCCAGATCCTTGGACTGGGGTGAATGTATGATATTGTTCTACATTCTGTCCATCAACTGTGTTTTTTGCAATTTTCACCCGAGTGTGCTGGGTATACTCAGACGTGAGTCCCAGGCTCTCCACACCACTGGAGTCAAGCTATCCAGGCTGATGAAGGCTGATAGCCAGAAACCGGTCCTTGGATGCTTGATTCCGGTCTTGGAAAGACATGGCTTGGTAGTTCGGACTGGACTGTTCCCATGAGGCACAGGGTCAGAGCTGATTTGCATGTAGCTAGTGTCTAACCCAGGGTGGTGTGGAGTGCAAACAAAACGATGGATTTAGGCCCAGATCCTTGTACTGGGGTGAATGTATGACATTGTTCTACATTCTGTCCATCAACTGTTTTTTTGCAATTTTCACCCCGAGTGTGCTGGGTATACTCAGACGTGAGTCCCAGGCTCTCCACACCACTGGAGTCAAGCTATCCAGGCTGATGAAGGCTGATAGCCAGAAACCGGTCCTTGGATGCTTGATTCCGGTCTGGGAAAGACATGGCTTGGTAGTTCGGACTGGACTGTTCCCATGAGGCACAGGGTCAGAGCTGATTTGCATATAGCCAGTGTCTAACCCAGGGTGGTGTGGAGTACAAAAAAACGATGGATTTAGGCCCAGATCCTTGTACTGGGATGAATGTATGACATTGTTCTACATTCTGTCCATCAACTGTGTTTTTTGCAATTTTCTCCCCGAGTGTGCTGGGTATACTCAGACGTGAGTCCCAGGCTCTCCACACCACTGGAGTCAAGCTATCCAGGCTGATGAAGGCTGATAGCCAGAAACCGGTCCTTGGATGCTTGATTCCAGTCTGGGAAAGACATGGCTTGGTAGTTCGGACTGGACTGTTCCCCTGAGGCACAGGGTCAGAGCTGATTTGCATATAGCCAGTGTCTAACCCAGGGTGGTGTGGAGTGCAAAAAAACAATAGGTTTAGGCCCAGATCCTTGTACTGGGGTGAATGTATGACATTGTTCTACATTCTGTCCATCAACTGTGTTTTTTGCAATTTTCACCCCGAGTGTGCTGGGTATACTCAGACGTGAGTCCCAGGCTCTCCACACCACTGGAGTCAAGCTATCCAGGCTGATGAAGGCTGATAGTCAGAAACCGGTCCTTGGATGCTTGATTCCAGGCTGGGAAAGACATGGCTTGGTGGTTCGGACTGGACTGTTCCCATGAGGCATAGGGTCAGAGCTGATTTGCATATAGCCAGTGTCTAACACAGGGTGGTGTGGAGTGCAAAAAAACGATGGATTTAGGCCCAGATCCTTTTACTGGGGTGAATGTATGACATTGTTCTACATTCTGTCCATCAACTGTGTTTTTTGCTATTAGGATGGTGGGCGGACTCCCTTGTGGTGCTGCAACCGTCTGCCAGTGGAGCCGCAGTTCCGCACCGGCAATTAGGATGCCACCACCACGTGGTGTTGGCATGAATGAATGAATGAAATTATTTGTAGAGCGCACGATGGCCAAAACGGCTTCCCCGGCGCTGGGAGCTCTAAAGAACCGAACAGACAGGGCCAGGAGGTTTAGCAGTGGTAGGCCAGGGCAAACAGAAAAGTTTTCAGCGCTTTACGGAAATGAGAAAAGATAGGGATCGAACGCATAGAAAGAGGAAGGGAGTTCCAGAACCGGGGTGCAAGAACAGAAAAACGGGTTCCACCAGTGCGAGATTTGTGAAAGCGGGGAACAGTGAGGAGGGCAGAGGATGATGAACGGAGAGTGCGGGCAGGGGTGTGAAGGGAGATCAAAGAATTGATGAAAGCCGGTGCAGAGTGATCAAGGGCCCGATAAACAAGGCACCCTAGTTTAAACAGAGATCTCTGCAAAATGGGCAACCAGTGAAGGGATTTGAGGACGGGAGTGATATGATGGGTTTTGGGCAGGTGAAAGATAAGACGGGCGGCCTGATTCTGGATAGCTTGTAAGCGGCGGGTTTCATAGGCAGGGATGCCAGCGAACAAGCTATTGCCATAATCAAGGCGGGAAGTGATAAGGGCAGAAATAATGATTTTAAGGGAGTCAAGAGAAAAGAAACGAGAAATTTTCCGGATCATTCGAAGGGAAAGAAAACAGGAGGACACCACGGCACTGACCTGGCCATGCATGGACAGGTCCTGTCTGACCTTGATGCCCAAAGTTTTAACAGAGGGAACAGGGGTAGGAGGGGGGCCAAGAATGGGAGGCCAGAAAGCAGGGGACCAGGGACTGGATGAGCCGCCAATCAGGACAAGCTCAGTCTTATCTGGGTTGAGCTTGAGGTGGTTGGCGCTCATCCACCCAGAAATAAAGACCATGGTGGAGTGAAAAAAGGATAGAGAGTGAGAAGAAGAGGAAAGATCAAAGACGAGCTGGAGGTCGTCAGCGTAGTTATACACAGAGACCCCCAGCTCAAGAAGGGAAGAGATAAGAGGGTGAATATAGAGGTTGAAAAGAAGGGGAGAGAGAGAGGAACCTTGGGGGACCCCACAGGGCACCGGGAGGGGGGAAGCAGAAAAGCCGGGAAGGTGAACGGCTTGAGAACGACCTGTCAAGAAGGAGGTGATCCAGGAGAGGGCAGAACCTCGTATGCCCGTTGTGCTGACACGGTCCAAAAGAATGTTATGGTCGACCGTGTCAGACCGCATCCCCCATCCACAACATTGTGGCGGCGGTGCTGTGGCTGAACTGTGTGCATTTGGATGCACAATGTGGCAGGCATTGTGCGTTCCCTGCCACGTTGTGCATGCAAATGCTGGGGGGTACCGTAGGTACCACACATGTGCACCCCCCCAATACCCTGGGGGCCCGCTATGGGCTCCCGCATGCAGTAACCGCATGCCTTTCCATGGCGGCAACACCGCCATGGAATAGCACATCCCCGCATGTATAGTAATATGGACGGCGGTTTCTTGCAGACACCGCCACCATATACAGGCCCTTTTCACCCGGTCGACTGGTCGACCGGTGGAAAATCAGTGGACAGTCTTCCCGTCCGCCGGGGTCCCCCCCGCCATACTAATGTGGCGGGGTGAAATGGAATGCAGGCGGAGGAGAATGTAGCCCGGATCGCCACCGCAATGCGGTTGGTGGCGATCCGCCTGACATTCTAATAGACACCTTAATTAATTAATTCTTGGAGGGGAGATTAGAGCTTGTGAAAGGCCTTGAAATTCTATTTTTGGCAATTTTACATAGCACAAACAAAAACAGAGTTTAGAGCTAGGTTTTTGTTTGCGCTTTTAAATTAAATTACCAAAAATGAAATGATAGTCTGTCACCCTACAGACCAATCAACTGGATTCAGGCAGACTGCTTTAATGTCAGTGGGGAAAATGCATTCTCCCGAATAATTTTTCTGTATCTGTAATTTGCCTGCTCTAAAATTTTACCATGTATCATACATGCCAATAGGCCTGATTTCAAGCCAAAAATGGCTTTATTTTAGCTGTCTCCCGCCTAAAATTGTACTTTCTACAATAGAAGTCAATGGGGAATTTTCACTCTCGCGATTTTTTTATTTAAGTCTCACACGTCCCTGTCCTAAAATGGTGGCATGTATGCAACATTCATCCACAAAGCAAGGAGCCTTTCAGGCTGTTATGGTGCTGGTGAAGCGGTTGTGGTAAGAGATCTTCAAAAGCACTTGAATACTAACCCCATCAAGCCAGTGGTGGGAAGGTCACAAGTGGTATGAGATGATTTGTGGCAGAGGTTCAGGCTGGGCAGATCAAGGCACCAAGTAATATGTGGGAGCTGTCAAATTTCTTTGTGTCATTTGTAATACTTTCGTATTTTTCTCAGGAGAGAACTGATTACAGGTGATGCAGAACCCCCCCAGCATCACTTCCTGTCTATTTTACTCCTGCAGGTTATTTTTCATCCATTGTTTAACCATTTGTCACTGTTTTTCTCATTTTTTTGTTTGCGACTCCAAGCAGAAATTAAGTACTACTGCCTTCGCTCAATGTATGGTACTCTGGCTGAGTCTGCCTAATCAGGATTGAGTCTCACATCATTGCATGTGTTACCTGTGATTGCCAACTCGCTGTGCAGCCCTACCCGTACTGCACTTAAATCGACTTTAGTTTGCATTAAGATTGTTCCACATGTGAACTGAGAATGGACCGTATGTTCGTTAACTATGACTTCAGGTTTACTTGCCATTTTACTTCTGTACACTAAACATAGGTATGCTGTTTGCTGATAACGTCTTTGTGCATGTCTGATAGTCCTCTAGAAATTCCAATTATCAATACTGATGACTCAGTGGTCTCAATTTCCATTTAAACAATATTAGTTTTCATTAAATGTCTGTTTTGGATCTGTCTAAAATAGTCCTAATATGTGCTGATTATGTATTTAGTCTTTATTGCTGATAATTAAAAATCATTGTAAAAGTACACCCCAAAAACTAAAATTTGCATGTTAGCACAAGTTAAAAGAAGCCACAATAAGTTCAATTAAATAAACTGTGTGCTTTAAAAACTACTTTAATAAAGGAAGTGCTAACAGCAATAGCCAAATGATAAAAATTCAGTTATATGCCAAGAGTCGTATTTCACGAAAATTCAGTTATCCCTTTGATTAGCTACCTGAATCAATAACAACAGGGAGAGATCTCTAATGTCAAAAGTAAGACAAAAATTGCATTGCATAAGAGATCGCACTATACAGTAGTGACAGTGCGTATTAGGTGCGATAGGTTGGAAAAAGTCATGTTTCACAAGAACATTTTGGAACAATGAACAAGGAACCGTTTCTAACATGCAGAAAAGAGGAAGAAAAAGAAAAAATTATGTTGCGCTGGGAGTCATCAACTGCTATTAAAAGCAACCTTTTTACTTGCAGTAGAAACGTTGTGTCCCTGCTGGACAACTGTATGTTCTGCCCATTTTGGAAGCGCCATCATTGCTGGACAGCAGCATCTGATCTGAAAAGCCTCAAGTTAGGAAATAACAGTTTCAGTCTGAGGTGGGCGACGGGGGTACAGATTCATGAAAAATGTAATATACTTTCTTCTGAAAGACCGCATAGTCCGGCCAAGTTTGCTTCCAGACTGGATCTAGATCTTTCCATGAGAATACACCCATACGGATAAAAAGTGGTGTATGGGATGTAAATGTGATTTATGAGATATGGTTTTAGGCTTCAGTTGGTATAAGAGTAGAGAACTGACCATCCGTGCCTCGTACAAGCCATCTCTGCTTTGTTAAATTTTCAATAATACAGTTTAAGTGCCTTGTTGGAATTTCTTTTAAATGCGGTGAAGCCGATGTTTAAATCCCATGCTTTGGACAAGTTTAAATTGGTTAGTGCTTGCTGGACAACTGTTGTCTGTGAAATTTTGTATATGGACTGGTTCTCTATTTCTGACCCGCACAGAACAGTAAGTGAATTGGGTAGAGCCGATCTGAGCTGCCAACACAATTTAACTATTGCACCCATCCTTATCGGGGCTTGATGTAATGAACAAAACTCTAGCCTCACCTGTGCCTGTGGGATGTGTTGCTGAAACATTCATTTGCTTATGTTGGGAATGACTCTACTGCATGTACATCAAGATGACGCACCTGAGATAGAGGTTTCAAATTCTGCATCCAGTGCTTGATAGAGACGCACATCCCAACCACAGGTTGTTGTTGTTTATCTTATCACATGTGTAGTGTAAAGTCTGCCATTAGTTTGGAATTACAGGATCTTTCAGTAGTCTGGTGTTTGATTTTCCAAATGTTTCTATTGTATACCAGGGTTTGATTTGGTTTGTGGCATTGTTTAGTCGGTAGGGTTGAGTATATTGTTTTTTTTTGATTGGGTGACACCGGAGGGCTGTACCAAATTACTTATGGGCTTCCTTCGTTGGTATGCATGGCATTTGCTCAGTGATGGGATATATGTGTTAAGTAGCAGAGAGTAACAAGGGCTGCTGTAACCCTTAAACGTCAGTTCATTACATATTTACTTTGTGTTTAGTCTCTGGATCCAGGGCCATTTAGTCTGCAGGTGTGTCCTTGGACTAAAAGTCTCACAGCAGGACACATTCTGGCACACCTGTGTTGCTTATGTCAATCTCTAACTTAGAAGAAGATCATGTTACTGTGTCCAAGGTTCTGGGTGACTTGAATGTACAACCTGATGTGAGTAAAGATAGTGGTTTAAAGCGTAAACCGAGATAGACACCTCAGGTCACGGGCACTAATAACATCAATACATTTTTTGGCAGCTTTGTGATGATCAGGACAGACTTAATCAAAAGCCCTATTGGATCAGATGTGGCGGGGGTACTGACACATCAGCTAAGGGGAGAGGATAGCCCTTAAAACCCTTCAGGCGAATGACGATATTATCCTCAACGAAGCTGATAAAGGGGGTAAAATTGTGATAATGAACAGATCTCCTCATATGGCATATGGCAGAGTGGCCAACGCGCAGCGTTGACGCGCAGCGGGCGCGCCAAAGGTAAGCCCATCTGCACCCGTCCGCGCCTGGACCGCGCCCAGCGCTCGAACCCCTGGCCCTCGCACACCCCAGCCAACCCGCCGGACGTACGACGCCGCCACCCTCAACGCACTCAACACCGGCCGATTCCCGGGATGCTACCGAGAAGCACCCATGGACCCTTCAGCTGCCGCTCCTGCGAGTTCACCTGCATCCGGACCTGCACTACACCCGCACCCACCAAGACCAAGACGAGCAACAGCAGCAGCCACCTGAAGTGCATCCTGCTCAACACTAGCCCTGGGCGGAGTTGGCGGAGTGGGGCTTCGCGGAGCTACGCGAAGTGGGCGAGAAACTAAGCCCACCTCCGCACTCCGCGTAGCCCCACTCCGCAAACACCACTGGCCGCCAGCCCCGCCACCCGCCTCCCTCCCGCCCTCCCTAAATACTTTCAAATAAAGGAATCAAATAATTTAAAAAGCACTTACCTTGCCGCCGCTGCCCGCCGCGTCCCCGGGGCTCGCTATCTTCCGTCTTCTGTAGTAATGCACATGCGCGGGCGGCCGCGCATGCGCATTTTCTCGTGAAAATGCGCTTGCGCGGCCGCCCGCGCATTACTAAAGAAGACGGAAGACGGAAGACAGCGAGCCCCGGGGACGCGGCGGGCAACGGCGGGCAAGGTAAGTGCTTTTTAAATTATTTGATTCCTTTATTTGAAAGTATTTAGGGAGGGCGGGAGGGAGGCGGGTGGCGGCCAGCTACGCTCCGTCTGCGGAGCGTGCGTAGTGCCGCCTGGCTACGCCAGCTCCGCAAAATGCGGAGTAGGCGGCACTACGCACACTCCGTGCACGGAGCGTAGCTGGCCGCCCACCCCTACTCAACACCCGCCCCGTCCACAGACACGCCGTCGAGCTCTGGAACCTGCTCGACACTACTTCACCAGACGTCGCCTTCCTCACGGAAACCTGGATAATTGCCTCTTCAGCGCCCGACATCGCCATCGCCATCCCAGACGGCTACAAGATCATCCGAAGGGACCGCATCAATCAGACCGGAGGAGGCATCGCCATCATCCACAGGAACACCATCCGCATCACGACCAACACCGACGACACCCTGACAACCCCCGAACACCTTCACTTCCAGGTCCACATCAACCCCAAGACCACCCTCGGAGGCACCCTCATCTACAGACCCCCAGGACCACGCACACAATTCAGCGAAGACATCGCCGACTTCATCAGCCCGCACGCCCTCCTCTCCGCTGACTACATCCTCCTCGGGGACATCAACTTCCACCTGGAGAACAACAACGACCGCAACACCACCATCCTGCTGGACAGCCTCGCTAACCTCGGACTCAAACAGCTGGTGACCACCCCCACCCACTACGCCAGACACACACTCGACCCCGTCTTCTCATCCAGCAAGGACATCGCCTTTAGCCACGCCACCGGACTCCACTAGACGGACCACAGCTGCGTCCACTTCAGCTTCAGAAGGACCACGATCCACCACCACCAACAACAAGTTGCACGCAGAAGCTGGAACAAGATCACAGCCGACCAGCTCGCGACTTCCCTGAGCAAGAACCCACCAGCGCAACGAACCCCAGCCAAGCGGTCACCAACCTCACGAAGTGGATCAGCGACTGCGCTGACGACCTCGCCCCCCTGAGGACCCCGCCCCCCTGAGGACCCCGCCTAGCAGACCCGGCAGCAAGAAAGCCCCATGGTTCACCGATGAACTCAAGAGCTCCAAGAAGAACTGCCGAGCCCTCGAGAGAACCTGGCGCAGAGACCCAACACATGACAACATGACTGCCCTCAAGCTCGCCACCCGAAAACACCACCAACTCATCCACTCAACCAAGTAAACTGCATTCAAGGAACGACTGGACAACAACGCACACGACAGCAAGGAACTCTTCAACATCGTTAAAGAGCTCTCCAACCCCAACGCCGGAAACAACGACATCACCCCTTCGCAAGACCTGTGCAACTCCCTCGCCTTCTACTTCCACAACAAGATCGCGGACATACACAACAGCTTCAGCACTCAACCGACGCACGCCACGACCGAACCACCGCCCCCACCACCACCCTCCGCGCCAGGACCCCGTCAGCACCGAAGACACCGTCCGCACGATGAACTCCATCCACTCCGGATCTCCGACCGACCCCTGCCCTCACCACGTCCGTCTTCAACAAGGCCAATGCTGTCATCGCACCCCACCTGCGGGACATCATCAACACCTCCTTCGACACCGCTACCTTCCCGGAGAGCTGGAAGCACGCCGAACTCAGCGCTCTACTAAAGAAGCCATCAGCCGACCCTACCGACCTCAAGAACTACCGCCCCATCTCGCTGCTCCCGTTCCCTGCAAAGTCATCGAGAAGACCGTCAACAAGCAGCTGGCCGCCTTCCTCGAGACAAACGGATCCCTCGACCCCTCGCAGTCTGGCTTCCGAGCCAACCACAGCACCGAGACTGCCCTGATCGCAGCCACCGATGACATCCGAGCACTGCTTGACAACGGAGAAACAGCAGCCCTCATCCTCCTAGACCTCTCTGCGGCCTTCGACACTGTCTGCCACCGTACACTAGTGCAGCGACTCAGCAACGTCGTAATCCAGGAGAAGGCACTAAAGTGGATCATCTCCTTCCTCGCCGGAAGGACACAGAGAGTTCGCCTCCCCCCTTTCAGATCTGAAGCTACCAAAGTCATCTGCGGCGTTCCTCAAGGCTCCTCGCTCAGTCCAACCCTCTTCAACGTCTACATGAGCCCCCTCACAGACATCGCACGCCAGCACAACCTCAACATCATCTCCTACGCCGACGACACTCAGCTGATCCTCTCCCTCACCAACGACCCCGCCACCACCAGAGCCAACCTTCACGAAGGGATGAAAGAGGTAGCCGAATGGATGAAGAAAAGTCGCCTGAAACTGAACTCGGACAAGACGGAAGTCCTCATCCTGGGATCCTCACCATCCGCCTGGGACGACTCCTGGTGGCCCCCCGCCCTAGGCAGCGCACCCAAACCAACAGACCACGCACGCAACCTAGGCTTCATCCTGGACTCCTCCCTCTCCATGACCAGACAAGTCAACGCCGTCTCCTCGTCGTGCTTCAACATCCTGCGCATGCTACGTAAGATCTTCCGGTGGATCCCCACCGAGACCAGGAAGACGATCACCCAGGCCCTCGTCACCAGCCGTCTGGACTACGGCAACTCCCTCTACGCAGGAACCACCGCCAAACTCCAGAAGAGACTTCAACGGATCCAGAACGCCTCAGCACGACTCATCCTGGACATCCCCCGTCGCAGCCACATCTCCGAACACCTGAGAGACCTGCACTGGCTCCCGGTCAACAAGAGAATCACCTTCCGTCAGATGTTAAACAAGCATTGGCATAGCCAATAGGTCTCGCCTTTGGGGCCTTGTAAGTATTTAGTTATGCAGCATAATATCCTTTGTGCAACAACATCAACTGTTGCATGGCTAAACACTTATAAGGTCCCAAAGGCGAGACCTATTGGCTATGCCAATGCTTGTTGTTCCTCCTGCGGACTCTGCAGGCCCTTGAAAGGCACTCTTGCCCCCACCCTCCACTGGATGGTGTGAACACATGTAGCTGGTGTCTTCTACCTCATCTAGAGTGACCAACTGGCATGGGTGTGAATTCAGGGCAGGGAGTGTAAAAATTCAGGACAAAGGGTCAAAATTCAGAATAAAATTCAGGACGGAGGGTCAAAATTCAGGACAATAATTACTGACACTACAAATTAAGTTGTGAAATAGTATGTGAGTAAATAGACAACAAACATAAGTGCAAGTCAAAATAAGTGACATAGCGGCCTCCCCACTTTCAAGTCCTAGAAAATCCCATATTGCTCTGGGTGTTTTTTCTGGCCCAAGGGAAAGGAAATAGGATTTTAGTGCTGCCCAGCACTTCAACAGTTGCGCAGTGACTGGGAACAATGTGAGCCACCGTGTTGGGACATGCCGAAACAAAGGCTGCCACTCTAGGACCACAAAAGTGAAAAACCCTTTCAACCCTGCTGTCCGCTTTGTAGAAGAAGAGAAATGTCTGTAGACTTTTAGAACAAAGGATTCTACATCCATTGAAATTCCAATAATAGCTTGTTTAGTACAGTTATGCAGGATAAGGGCAGAACAGTTTGCAGGCAGAAGGTCTCCATTTGCTCCCTTCAAATGCTGGAACAGAAAGATGTCGTCCATAGTCAACACTTGCGTTGTCCCCACAGTATGCCGCGACGTGCTCCATTTTCAAACCATGGTTATTTAATTGTGTTGTGATCTGCTGTGCAGTAGCTGTAGCAGTCTCTGCTGCATCCTCGTAGAAATCCGGCAGAGTGTAGGCCACACCGGAGGTGAAATTAAAGTGCACCAACTAAAGTGGATAGAGTTTAATGTTACCTTTGTTTGAGGCGTCACTGCAAACGGGAAAATATCCATCTTTTTTAGTCTACTTGTGCTCGCTGCAACAATAGAGGTGCACGCACATTTAGAGTGACGCTCGAGGCCTTTGTGCGGCCACAAGATGCTTCCATCGCTATGGATGAGTCGGGATACATTACTTTGCTTAGCTTGATGCCACAATCCAGGGAGCGGCAGGAGATGTGATGCTTCACAGCATGGTACACCAGAGTCACCTCTGCAGCTATGACCTAAAATGTAAAAAATAAAAATACACAAAAAGGTATAAGCACGCAAAGAAAATCTCCATTGGTAAAGAAAACAATGGCCACAATGGGGCTTAGAACTGTAAATTTAAACTAAAGTGTCGGCTGGTAACCCAAAAGCAATTATGACGTAGTCTTAATATAAACAGAGTGAGAAAAGCGCAGTAAAGGCAACCTGACTTGGTAAACACTGCTGCACATTTAAATAAAGTATCAGAAAATTGTTAGATGGCTCGCCTATTCAGTTTGGGAGTCTTAGAGTGTGTCAAAGCAAGAAGAGTGTAAAAGAATTACATAAAACCCATGTCACATTATGATGAAGCAAGCAATTACTTACTTTGGATACTTCTGACTGGAAGCTTGGTTGCAGGTAAGATGAAATTGTGGCACTCAGTATGTGGAGTTATGTTTGGATGCGATGACACAACTTGTGCATGCTATTATCACGCAACATAGTTAGGCCTAAACATAACACTGGGATCGGACAGTCAGCCGTTTTTAGGCTGATCTGGTCACCGGAGACTGAGGCATAGGAGAAGCACAGCATTTGTAAAACTGAAATGTTTAAACTAACTTAAACAAACGTGGAATAAGGAGTCAGAGGCGGACTTGCCTACAGGGACATTTAAAGTTTTCACCTTAATGGTGCCAATATCTTAAAATATTCTTAAATGAATACTGTCTCCTGTATTTATGAAACCTGCCCGGGTTCTGCAAACATTGTCTGATCCTGGGCATGTGCAATTTCTCTCCAGACCATCTTCATTGGCTTAGGTTATAAATGCTGCCTTCCGATTGTTTTTAAGTTTGTTAGTCGGGCCCCATGACAGCCATGTCAGTCATTTGTATCCTTCAGGGCTACTGGCCCCTTTACTCGAAACACTATTTTCTTTCCTGTGTCCCCCCTCCCGTAGTCTGTGATTTCTCTGCCTCCCCTCCCATTCATGCCTTTTAGCCCGCCCGCACCCCCGTTTCAAATGCAATATGACTCACGTAAATGCGAGTTCTATTGCATTGCAAATGCTTGTTTTTAAAGTATTGCGCACTAACATGCGCGCGCTGCCTTACATCTGGCTCATGCGCCCAAAGTCTCCCACTCCACGAGGAAAAACAGGAAGTGATCTGGATAGGAGGGTGTTTGGTTTCCAGCGCTCGCGCACACCACTTGTTTAATAAGCTGACTGCGAAAATTATGCCAGTCGATTAAGATTTTACGGTCAACCTACGGCTAGGCTTCTGGCAGAAACAGAGGCTAACTCCAAACTGGGAACACATCCACTCAGAAGCCCACCTGTCAGCTATATAGTATGACGGGTCAGACAGATACTGTCTCTGCACCTCAGAGGCACGCGTGGACAACACAGCTAATAAGCACATCAGAATTTCACACAGCGCATTAAGATTGGTTGAGGCGCCAAAAATTCTCCAATCCTAGGTCATCGTCTACATTTCGAGTTGTGCCCACTACAAGAAAATTTTCAGCCATGGGTTTGGCCACGATACGACCCGGAAGTACTAGGGCGGACAGAGGTACAGAAGGATCTTGGAGGTCTCTACTGGCCAAAAGTGAGTCAATAGTCGAAGGGCATGTTTATTGTATAAATACCTTCTACAATTATTCACAAAAGGTACTGTGTTTTAGTTACCCGATGGTCCAAGCATAGGCTAATTGGCTGTTTTCATTTATACTTTCAAAAAAGGTGTTTTACATATAGCCCCATGAGCGAATGGTCTCTTCGGGGTCGTGGGGACACTGCCAGGGGGTGATATCCACCACAGTTTATACCAACCTGGGGGAGCGAGAAAAGATCTGTTAACCCTTATTTTTTTTCATAGCGGTAACTCAACATAAGGTGATGGACTGCTTTACATGAGAAAGCATTTGTTTATGGTAGGCACAGGGAGATGAAGGGATATTCCCAGAATAGCAGAATGTTGGGCCAATGCAGAAACTTGAAACGGGTTCCCCATCGTCATAGTTGGCGGCTCTGGCCATTACGTCACATCCTCGCAATCGAGTCTCTGCATTGACCCAACAACATTCTATGATTCTAGGCAGTTATATTTTGGAGTGCTTTACACAGGCACCAGTTACCTTTACAGGGACACATCCTCTCTGGATGTTTATCCGCGTTTATATTATTTCGTAATGAAGCATCTTAATGAATAAAGCTGCTGAAAGACTCCTTACACAAACATCCATTCCATTCTTACCTGGTGAGCTCCCTGCTTTCCTTGTACTTATCCCTATCGCACCAGTCCTACATTTTAAAGCATCCTGATGCTTCACTTAGGCACAAGGTGCTTTATAAATGTAACCAGGTAGCGATGAAACCAAGTGCAAGGGCTTCAGTATGAGTGTTAAGGAAGGACACGCTTGAAGAGGGACGTGGTGGTGGTATGGACGTTGTTTGTGGTAGGGTGACCAGACGTCCTGGATTTCCCGGGACTGTCGCGGATTTCAAAAGCTTTTCTTCATGTTAAGTACGTCTCGGTTTTTAGAACAAAGGTCAAGTCCTCCTGCAAACCAAAGCCTTGCTGAAAGTTCTGCTCATGTTTCCAGAATTTTTACAGGCACATCTAACGTTGGAAATAATGTATCTGCCTCTTCCAAGCAGCGCAGGAAAAGGCCGGCTGCATGCTCAGAGGAGACAGAGTGGGAGGAGGGCGGGGGCTCAGGCTGGCGATCCTGCCATAGGCACATATTTACATAGATAACATAGCAAAATATATCTATTTACACACACACACAGGGCTTTAAGTGGGATGGATAAACTGGGGGGTCTCGCAAAGTGGCGTAACCAACGTAATTAAGGGTCCGGCTTAAAAGCACCTAAGCTGAAAATCTATGCTTAGCTTCTCAGGTTGCCATCCGACTGGCAATTTGGAACTTTCTGTCATTACATCCAGGTATACAATTCAGCAAGTAACACTACCCTTACAACAAGCCAGTACTACTGGCTTTGTCAATGGGTTTTAGTTGCACAACATGAATAAGCAATAGCCATGGCTTCGTAGTATAGCATATTGAAAATGCTCCTGTTTTGATATGATAACACTATAAAAGAACAACTCTCCTTGAAAATCACATGAAAGACAGTGAAGGGACCAGTCTCATCACCTGCTTTTTAGAACTGCTGGTGCTGAACACCGGCAAGACCAGGCCCACCTAAAGGGTGTGTGTCCGCGTATAAAAATCAGAACAGGCCAGAAATAGAAGTACAGGACTAAAAGATCAGAAGCCTTGAGAGCGCTGACATTTACACTGACCAACAGCCATGAACACCCCTTTTAAAGGTGTACTGACACGGAGGCACGCGCTCTGCTTCGACTTCCTTTTGTATGCATTGGACCGAAGAGGGAACTTGGAGGGGCGCATTAGAAAATTATCCAATTGTAGGTATATATTTACCTATTTTTTTAAATATATTTTTCATTTTGTCTATTATACAGTGCATTGATAAGTGCGTGTATCCATGTATGTAGATTTAGAGAGATTGTAGCTAACCTCAAGGAAAGCAGGTGCAGTTAATTTATAATCCACGTATTCCTGTTATGTAGTTGATTGTTGACTGTTTGGGGCAATTCTTGAGCCTGTTTACACAAAAATTGCTTACATAACCTGCTGTGGAATGGGAAGAGATGCTTGTTGGAATAGGGAACAGCTGTACCATCTACAATGCCTTAAAGGTAACCAAGATGGTAAATGGTCCTCTCAGCTGAGATAGGAGGCAGTATGGTCTTAACACTTCCCTACAAGGGTGAGTTGTAAAAAGTGAGGTGAGTCCATTTCAGCTGCAGGATGGACCTGTGTCTTTTATTCATTTTGTTCCAAATGTACATCTTCTTTTAAATATTTATACCACGAGGGACACTTTAATCTCCGTAAAAGGGATGTGTATTAATGAAGTGATCTGCACTTGGAACTTCTCATTTACAACATGCGGCTAGGCGGTGGAGTAGTGAAAATGATTCCCCTTCAGAAGATTATGCCTCAGTCTCTGGTAACCGGAATGAGTGAGGCATAGTGAGCATACACTAAAAATAAACGCACAACACGCTTCATGAGGCAAAGAAAGCAGCAACTAAAATTACCGATCACCAAATCGGAATGAGGTGTTTGCCTTGAAACTGCTAGTCCACGGCAAACTGGTGATTCAAAAAAGCAAAAGCTAAAGGCTCAAAACGGGCTCTGCATGCATGTCCGGTAGTACCGTAGCTGTTCTCATTGGCCCTGACGCATCAGGCCAATAAGAACACTCCTGCAGTGTACTAACAAGCTCTTGGATTGGCTGATGGCTTTCAAGCCAATCCTAGATCGCTTTGTTTGTTCTCCATAGCAATGATTGGAGGAACGGTTGGTGATAGAAAGGCACATGATTTGCCCAACAATTGGTCACCCAACAGCAGGTAAAATACCTTCACGGACAACGGACAGTCGGCCGAAATTACGGGCTGTCCGTAAAATTTACGGACGGTTGGTCACTCCGACCTCATCAGCTCTCGCAGGATACTAGGACTGTGGTCACAGTTTCACATCCTAAGCCAACTTTGCAGACTTTCACAGTTGCAGACATGTAAACCCAAAAAAGAGTAACCATTGCGAGAGCTACTCCGCCTGCCATTCTCTTAAACACATGCGTCCGCAGAAGACAAAAGTGAGTATGTTTACACGTCCATGGTGTGCGTTCCAGCGTATTATGTTTAAACTATATTCTTACACATCCGGTTTGCTTACTGTTCTTTTACAAAACATCGCATTTATTTCTGTATGCTCTTAACAACTGTGTCCCCAGATTTTACATTCAGTAACTAGCAGGGATTAAAATGTTCTCACGCTAGCCTAGCTGGCTAAGGCATCTGTTGCAGCGCTCTTGAAAAACCTACAGGTCTAGAGTTTGACACGCCGCTGATGCAGCTCAGCCTTTCCTCCTTCCCAGGGAGGTAAACGCATTACTTTCAAGGCTGCAACTTTACCTACTGTTATTTACAGCGCTGTAAAGAGAGGTACAATGAAGTGCTTGTTACTGCGTTCCGTTGCCATTTGGCACGTCGGTCAGGCCAGGGCCATAAAAATAGTGTAACAATAAATAAAATAACGTCCGTCCGCAAACTCTGCCCTGAGCAGAATATTACAAGAGCACATTATTTTTTTAATTTATTTTTTTAGAAGTGAGGTAGCAATGGTCAAACGTTACACAGCAGGCAATGAACATAAACCCTCAGCACACATGGAAGCCCCGAATAAATAACGGGTGGCAAAGACAGGGCTTTTCGATATCTCCCATTTTATCTGCAACACTAAATTCGTGGTGTCTAGGATTGTCTGTAAATGCGAATAAATTTACTTTGGGAGTAGAGTAGTATCAGGTGCCTGAAAGAGAGAGTGGGTGAACACATGCGGGCTCTCAAATCGAATCATAAAGGTAGCCCATTGCAACTCACACTATTGAATGTGAGGCGCAAACTGAACATAAAAGTTTTAGATTCTGTGGAATCTATCATGTTGTCAGGGACCCTAGAGGGGTAAATAGGGAACTATGCCTCGGATGCAGAGAGGCAATGTGGATTTTATGCCTGCACTCCATTGAAACAAGATTAAATATTGACCATGAGGTCCAATATTTTTGGGGGGAGTTCTGGAATATATAACAGATGATGTTACACATCCCCATTATAATTCTTTGCTTATCACCTGTAACTTTTGATGTGAATATAACTTTTGATGTGAATATATCTCATCAACATGTTAATGACTTATTTTGTATTCATGCAAATATGTAATAATTTTAGAGATTTATCACTGGGTCAACAGGGTTCTAAATAGTGGTGGATTTTCTTTACTAATTTCCCTAGAAGTCACCCGAGCATTGATAACGTTTCTTTGACACTGCATCATTATCAATAGTACTATTACTCTAACTGAATTTGAACATGATATTCCAAAACCATGCTTACATGTATGATATGGGCTCACCCCCTGTTTCGGTCCTCTGTGTACTTCCATTATAATTTACTGTACTTTAATATCTTTTTAACCGCAACGGCGACAGTGCTGTAGTACGTTCTGCACTGTGTACTCGCAGTCTGATTTGATACTGATAGAAATTGGTAAATGATTCAACGGATATCGGGTCCAGGATCTTACGAGAAATTAGCGCTTACAGTGACAGTTAGAGATGTTTACTTTGATAGATAAGAAACACAGAAAGAGAAGACCAGGTCCAGGGTGGTGTGGTGTCTAGAGTTGTGATCGTGAATCACACGGATGCAAGTGTGAAAAAAAGTATTGAGTCTCGCGGGGCTAAGAAAATCCCATCAGACCACCCATGTGGCGGTATATCCCCATATGATGATATACCGCCACATGTGTCTATTTCAGCATCAGTCTATTTCACCCACAAGCTTGTCCTCTGAAATGTATTAGTTCAGTTAAAGTTCTACTTATGGCTAATTCTCTTATTAAGGATATTACAATATTTACATTTATTTACATTGTCCGATCTCAATTGGATTCACAGATACTTAGTCATTTGTTGGTCTGTTCAAAAATTTACAGATGTACGAACAATTCGGAATCTAAATTGTGGCCAAACGGATACTCTGTGCCCATTGCCAGGATCATTCTCGACTCAAGTTTACGTAGTTGTAGTGTACGATCCCCACCTCTCTCAGATGATTTGCTGAGTTTGATTCCTGAGTACTTCAACAGATTGGGATTGCCCTGATGGTATTTGGCAAAATGTGTGGCCATAGGATAGCTCGGGTCCTCGTTCTTGATCGCTCGTAAATGCTGGAGGATCCTTAGTTTTAACTTATTGATTGTGCTTCCTATGTACGATTTCCGCAGGGACACAGGAGCCTATAGACCACACACTTAGATTCACATGTTATGTGGTCTCTTATTTTCTCAATCCGTGCATTCTGTAGTGTGTATACTGTAATGTTTGTGCCATGCTCGCAAGCCTTACATTTGGCGCATTTCCAGAAACCTGGTGTGGTCAGCCATGAGGACTTTTTTGGCTGCTTCAGTTGTAGATGGCTCTGTGTGAGGATATCACGTAAAGATGACGTTTTCCTGTATGTGATACTTTGATGGGAGGTCAAATTCTCTTTAAGAGTTTCATCAAGGAGTAGGATCTTCCAATTTCTCTGTAGTGCCTTTTTAAGTTCATCACTCTGGTTGTTATAGTCGATGATCAGCCGTGTCACATTGTTCTTATCTCCTGGTTCGTCTCTGGTTCCTTCCCTTTTGCTATTTCCCGGCACAAGGAGATCTGCTCTCTTCTTCAAATTCATCCTATTTCTTGCTGTTGCAATGACTTCATCAGGGTAGCCTCTTTCCCGGAATCGTTTACTCATACCCTCACTTTCTTGTTCCAGGTCATCCAATTCTGAGCAATTCCTTTTAGCTCGTAGCATCTGTCCATATGGAATGCTCCATTTTAACTTTACTGGATGCCCGCTGTTAGCATGAAGTATGCTGTTGCACGATGTGGGTTTTCTGTGAATTTTAGTGCACAGGGTTTCTTTTTTCACAAAAACTTCCACATCTAGAAAAATCAAATTTGTTGCACTGATCGATGAAGTGAAGTGGAGGTTGAATTCATATTCTTCCAAAGAATCAATAAATATTTGAAGTTCATCTTTGCTTCCGTCCCAGATGATGATCAGATCGTCACTGAAATTACACCAGAATTTAATTCTTGATTTATTCTTCTTTTCTTCTTCCATCACTGCAGTCTCCCACATGGCCATCAAGAGGTTCGCATATGTGGGCGCAAATGATGTCCCCATTGCGGTCCCTTGTTTCTGCAGGTACAGGTTCCCCACCCATGTTCGTGGATATGCCTATTTGATTGCAGAATTCAATGTCCGATTGAAATGAGCTTGTAGTCGCTCTTTGGCTCAATGATGGGACCTCTTTAATTGATGCCAATGTTATTATTGCTGGTAGGTCCTTTTGTCTTGTAGGAGACACTTCTTCATCTCGTATTATGGTCACAGGTTTCTTGGCCTTTTTCTCGGAGAAGTACTTTCTTAGTTTCACTTTTCGACAACATTTATATAGGTCAATTCTTATGTTGGGTACATCAATGTTCTTGTTAGGGCAATAGGACAATCCTTTAATTAATAGTCTCAATTGTATATTCTTTACTCAAAAAGTTAATCACCAGATTATCATATGTTGTTGATTTTTTCATTGCTATTTTTGTTTTCCTTTGCCTCTCTTTGGCTTTGTTCCTCCTTCCGCCCCTTCTGATTGTGCTTTTGTTGGGGGTTTTATCGGAGGTTTTGATTGCACTCTTCCCCACATGTTTCCCCTTCCTCTCTGTCGCGTGACCATTTGAGCCAGCTGAATCTCCCCGCGAAAATCCGGTGGCATACTAGTTGTCTCTTCATCAATAGAGCTAATCTCCGAGCTATCCACAACCTCTGTATACTCTGTTCCGGCAGTTTTGTCCATTACTACATGGCTTCTTAGAGTGTCGTACTTGCGAGCGAATGTATAAATCCGCCCGTTTGCTTAGTTTAGCCTGTCTCTCGTGAATTTGTTGGCTTTACGTTTTTCCACCTCTATTTCGTGTTTCGCCACCTTTTTCTCCATGTTAATAATAATAATAATAATAATAAAGCCTTTTATAAAGCGCATGGCTGCACAGCTGTGTATCCCCGCGCTAATTGCTGAAGAAACTCCCTACGGCCCACTGGAACAGGGTGCAGAAAAAGTTAATGGGGGAAAAGATGAGTTTTAAGTTTAGTTCTAAAAAGGGTTTCTGACGGTTCCATTCTCAGATGAACTGGGAGAGCATTCCAAAGTTTTGCTCCAAGGAAACGAAAGGAGCGGCCACCCAGTTTTGCTCTAAAGATCCGGGGAAGTTTAAATTGTGACATGCCCGAGGATCTAAGGTTTCTGGTAGGGCGATGGATAGTGAGAAGATTTCTCAAAAAGGTAGGTCCTTTGTTGTGTGCAATTCTATGGGCATAGCAAAGACTCTTGAATTTAATTCTTTCTCTAACTGGGAGCCAGTGCAGTTTAGACAAGGCCGCTGTGGCAGATGTTCTTTTTGGTAAACCCAGTACCATGCGGGCGGCCGCATTTTGGATGCATTGAAGCTGGTGCAGTTGCTTTTGATTCACCCCTAATAGGAGCACGTTTCCGTAATCCAGGTGGGGTGTTATTAGTGCGTGGACTAAAGTTTTTTTTGCTTCAATGGGAATAAGATCGATAGTTTTTCGCAAGATTTTTAACGTGCCCATACATTTGCCTATTGTTTTATTGACTTGTGATTTTCCCGACAAATCAGAGTCAATCATTATCCCTAGGTTTTTGACTTTTTCAACTGGTTGGGGGCACTCACCCAGTGTAGTAGGCCACCAAGCCTGGGACCATATTGAGGTGCTGTTCCCTACCACTAGCACCTCCGTTTTGTCACCATTTAAACGGAGGCAGTTATTATCCATCCAGGTGGCAACCGCAGCCATGCAGCTAGAGAAATTGATGGCAAATTTCTCGCTATCTGGAGTGAGCTTGAACATGAGCTGGGTGTCGTCAGCATAGCTGACAATGCCCACCCCAAAGTTCTCTACGACACGGGCTAGGGGTTCCATATATATGTTGAACAAGGTAGGGCTCAAGCTAGAGCCCTGTGGAACCCCATAGCTAACGTCGCGAGAAGATGACTTGAAGGGTGGGCAATGTATTTGGAATGATCTTTTGGAGAGAAAAGATTTAAACCAGGCGAGAGCATGATCTCTCACTCCAATGTCCGATAGTCGGGACAGCAGAGTGTCGTGCAGCACAGTATCGAAAGCTGCACTTAAGTCTAACATGACTAGTGCAGCTGTCTCCCCCTCATCTACCATCTTACGAATACACTCCGTGGAGTAGAGAACCGCGGACTCCGTGGAGTATCCAGGTCTAAAGCCTGATTGAGTGGAATGGAGTATGTGTCCTTCTTCTAGAAAAGTCATAAGTTGTTTGTTGACTATTTTTTCTATAATTTTAGCACATTGTGGCAAGAGGGAGATGGGTCTGAGGTTTTGATATTGGGTGATTGGAATATTAGGTTTTTTTTTGAGAGGGATAACTTGTGCTGTCTTCCAAGCCTCTGGAACATAGCATTCTTGGAAGGACAGGGTGATCAAGTGTCGAATTTGATCAATAAGACCGTTGTTCATGATGTCTTTAATTTTAGCTACAGGGCACACATCATTAGGGGAACCTGAGTGGATACTGTTGATAATGCTGACCAAAGTTTCTATGTCGGGAGTGGAAAAACAAGTAAGGGTGCTCTTTTGGGTAAGGAAAGGTTCTTTTTCCACTGTAACCGATTTTGAAAAAGTGGCATGTATTTGCTCGACTTTATTAACAAAGAACTCAGCTATCTGTTCGCATATGTCATCAGAATATGTGTCCTGCATGTCTGAGGAGGAAGTATCTGTAAGTTCCTTGTGAATGCTAAATAGTTCTTTCATGGGGTTGGTTGCCTCTTTAATTCTTGTCTGGTAGAAGGAGCTTTTTTCCTCTCTGACCATTTTCTGGTATGATTTTAACTCCAGTTTATATAGTTCCTTAAGTTCGGGAGAATAATTTTTCCTCCACTTGCGTTCTATTGCTTTACAGTGTGTTTTCGCAAGTTTAAGCTTTTCCGTGTACCAGGGTTCCGATTTGGTTCTTCTAACTGGGGGTTTGGAAGTCCACGGAGCAATTGTGTCTAGTGCCTTATTCAGCCATGTTTCGTAGTTATTCCAAGTATCTTGTAAGGAACATCCTATAGGCGGGGTGTGTTTCTGTAATTCGCTGATCATACGTTCAGGAGTGTAGTTTTTCCAATTTCGTCTTTTAGTAAACAGAGGTTTGTTAGGGGCTGGCTTACCCTTGTTAATGGGGATATTGAAAGTAATTAGGTGGTGGTCGGACCATACAATTGGTATTGGGGGGGACATTTCAATGCCCTCCCATGTAGCAAAAACTGGGTCAAGAAGGTGTCCCTGTTGATGCGTAGGGGAGGTAGAAAGCAGAGTTACTCCTATTGCCTGGATTCCTTATTTTCCTCAGTTGCAGGTATTCCAGCAAGTTCTAATTCTAGCGCTTCAATCACACTTGTTATCTTCTCCAATATCCTTTCGTCATGTATGAGGGTTCTCATTTACTTGAAAGAACATTCATTTGTGTCTGTTTGCCATAATTTAATTAAGTCTGGGTCCAGATCATTGAGGGTGGGCATTATGAGTATCCTAAGGCCCAGTGGGACCCTCTTGTACTGTATGTATTTCTCCAAAGTCGTTTTCTCCCACCATTTATTGATCTCCATGATCTTTTGTTGCTGTAACTCTCTCAATATGGTCAAAACTGTTCTATTGTCCTTCTCAGCTCCACCTTTATTTCTTTTTTCATTTGTACTTGTTGTGGGGGTGTTCTCTTCATTAAGCAATTCACTCACCCTTATCTGTCGGTTTCTTGATTTATCTGCCATATTTCTGTAAGCAAGGTTGAAATTTAAACTGTTTTAATGCAACGTTTATTCGCTGGGTGTGTTCGTTTAATTATTCAGGTTGTCTGTTTCCTGCTCCTCAGGCTTAACGGACTTCACCCCATATTCTCTGATTACCAAGTCATTAGTTGTCAGGGGCCTGGTTGTTACCGCTCCCTTTATCATTGTAGTACAGTACCCATCCCAACTGAAACCTCTGTTGGCAGGTACAGTATTCTAAAGTGTTAATGTGCTAAAAGTGAATTAAATTTGTTGGTGAATTTACAAATAGGAAGGTGATGGGTGTAAAATTAAAAACTTTTTAGATTTCCATGTTTGTTAAAATCCAAGTCTTACTTTCTTTCATGTTTCGTCTGGCCTTATTATTCGAACTTTTGAATGCCCTTCTGTATCTACTAAATGTATCTGTACATTTTCGATCTATGTATTCAGGTAATACTTTTTGTGTGACGCACTGGGTACTAGTATATTGCATTATAGACAGGTATTATGGTCCTCCGTAAGGTTCAGACCCTGAGGATGTTTAGAGTCTAATTCCAGGATATACCTGGTTTCCATTTTGCGGAGTTTGTCCTCTCTATCTCCTCCTCTCTTGCTCTGGGGTATATTGTCTATCAAGTAGTATTTTAGGAGCCTAGATTCCCCTTGGTGTTTTTCGTTAAAAAGTCGGGCAACGGGGTAAGTTGGATCTCTGTTTTTGATTGCTCTTAGGTGTTGTAATATTCTTTTGTGCCCCTGCAGCTTAGTGCTTCCCACATACTTCAGCTTGCAAGGGCACTCTAGAACATAAACCACGTATTTGGTTTTGCAAGTTAACATCTTTTTTATCTGTTGTTACCCTTTGCCAAATGCCAGTGTAAAACTGGTGGTGTTTACTCCATTCTGGCATACCTTGCATTTGTAGAAGACCCTTCTCTGATTAAATCAATTCTTTCCAGGACGCCTCAACTGTAGCAGTCCCTTTTCTGTCGAGCCTGGAAATTAGGGAAACAGGCATCTGAGGAAGACATTATGTTGAAAGGCTTCATGCCATTGTTTTACTGAATTAAAATTCTTACCTTAAGTCCCCGCTGTGTCCCTCCAGTTCTTTGATTTTCTTGGAACTTTTCTGGTGTGTGTGTGTGTATATATATATATATATATATATATATATATATATATATATATATATATATATATATATATATATATATTGTATACTGACACAACCATTGGTTTTAGGAGTGTTATAGTTAGCTGGACATTTTACTCGTACAAAACCATTGAAATTCCTATGTTATACTAAGTATAACTCGCGCACCCGCAATCCTCTGCTGATGATGTCACCTATTACATCATTCATGACATGGTCAGTGACATCACTGATGACATCACTGATGACATCACTGATGACATCTCAAATGACATCTAAAATGACATCTAAAATGACATCACCCAGTGAATGTGGTTTGGTTCGTTATTTAAATATGTATTATATAGCAATCTGCATTGAAGAATAAGTGGATATATAAAGATACATATCTGGATGGAGGATTTAGTAGCAGTGTGATCGACTGTTTACTTGACTAATTTATAGTGTCTCACTAAATATATTGGATAGTAACTAAACTGTGTGAATATCTGTATCACTTTGTCAGTTGTTGTGTAAACTGCTTCTCCAGTTGGTTACTAGCTACGTGAAAGTCTATATTAGTTATTGATTAGTTAACTGAGTATTTGTATAGGATAGTAAATGTGTATGTGGTTCGGTGGGGGGAAAGGGGGTGTGACTGCCCAAAGATATGTGAATAGTTGATTCAGTAGGTATATGAGGTTATGACTACATGTTCTAACAGTTGTTTGGGTGAGTGGATATCTTTATGGGTGTGGTGATGAGCAAATATATCTCTCAGTGGTACATGTCCAACAAACTAGAAAAATAAAAGGCAGTGTATGTGTCAGTTGTATATAAATATGTATACATAAGACTCAGTGATTGTATGAGTTACTCTATGGATAACTGTATACTTGTAATAGTGGTTTTATAACACACTAAGTATGAGTTACTATCTATATGAATAGATGAAGTTGTGTTTGTATAAGTGTGTAGCTAAGTAAATGTAAGTATGATCCATTGTTTGCATAAGTGAGTAGGATGACTTCATAAGTGAATAGGATGTGTGCTGGTCTGTAATGTCGATATAGGTGTATAAGTATATTTGATAGTGTTCTATTGATCATTGACAGCATGTATGAGTAAATCTATAGGTAAGTGATTAGATGTATGTGTAGATCTAGGAATCACTAAGTGGGTTTTTAAAAACTTGTATTGGTGTGTCAATGGATTAAAATACGGTACTCCTGTATTTTAAAGTGAGTGATGAAAGGTTATACTAGTGTATGATGAGGTGTATCTGATTGTCATGTGGATGATGTCATCATTTATGTCATTTGAGATGTCATCAGTGATGTCACTGACCATGTCATGAATGATGTAATATGTGACATCATCAGCAGTGGATTGCGGGCGCGCGAGTTATACTTTTTTTTTTTCAAGACCTTTATTGAGTGGCAAACATGTCTTACACAGCTCCTGGCCTATAACCCGGAGGCGGGCCGCTCTTCGATTGATCAAGGATAATGACTGGTTCGATCTAGTACAACACAGCCTCTCAGCCGACAACCCGGGGGTCCGGCGGCGAAATTATATATCCAAGTGTAACCAGGGCTGAAATGAGGGCGGGGGAAGGGGAAAGGAGGGGAAGGAGAGGGGAGAGGGAGACCCTAGGTGATGAATGCTACCTTCCCACTTCCCTAGTAGTTCCATGGAACCTGATGTGGAGTACAGTGCTCGGTTCCGACCTCCTTGATACACCTAGCCCCCTTCCTAATTAGGTCTAAACCGAACCAAAAACTCAATAACAACACCGCCCCACCCTCCCTCCCATACACTTCTGTCCCCACTCAGTGACTAGTAAACTCTGCTTTCTGCCTCTGTCTCTAAACCGCTGCAGAACACTACACTGGGCTAAGCGTTTTCGATCCCTCAGACACCCTGGCTACAATCACTCCATGCATCGTGGAGCTACACTTCTTCATCTGGATGTGCGTCCTCAGGTACTTCCTCCTCTCCCACCTCCTCCCCTCCACCTGTCTCCCCGTGTCCTGCATTTCAAAAGCTCGACCTATATAAGCCCCAGAAGTTTTTCGGTCGGCTGGTTGGTGGCAAAAGCTCGCTATAAAGCCCCGATTGAGTGCAACAATATAACATGTCATGCTCCCATCTTTTGACTGAGGGCAGTGGCCCTCTCATCCAGCACATCGCCAGCACCCGTCTGATGATCAGTAATCCCATATCCGCAAGGCGCCTGACGGCAACCGGCAGCGGCTTGGAGTACCCCATCAGCGCTAGCGCCGGGTCAGGGGTCAAGTCTGTGCCCAATATCCGGTTTAGCTCCGCGTAGACGTCGCACCAGTATCTGCTGATCCCCGGGCACGTCCACGCCAGGTGAAAGAAGTCCGCAACTTGTGTTCGACAGCGATCACATTCCGCTGAGGCCGTATCTGTGTAACCTTTCTGGCGTGTAATATACTCTCTGGAGAATTTTAAAATGTATCAATCTATGTCTACCATTGAGAGATATTTTCTTCGTGCTCATGCAGCAGTATCTCCATATTTCATCGTCAATGGTGATCTGCAAGTCCTGTTGCCAGGCAGCTCTCGCCTTCACAGACTGGTGTTCCCTGTGCTTGATTGCTGTTTTATACAGTGAAGTTATCAGCTTCCGGGGGGTCTCGGCCTCAGTTACATATGTTAGTTCCAGAACTTCCGGAGGCTCCGACAGGTCCGGTCCCAGCAATGCCAGGAAAGCACTGCGTACCCTGTGAAACTGGAACTTCAGTAACAATGAGGCCTGAGCGGCATCCGTCACCACCTGTCCCCACTCTTTGGCCCTCCCGTCCTTGAACATGTCTCCCATTGTGGAGATACCGAGTTCGTGCAGTGCAAGTATGACGCCACGCTCCGTGAGTGGCGATAGCCAGTGGGCCCATTCTACAAGCATGGACGGCGAGTACATGAGGGCTCCTCCCTTCTTCAGCAGTAGAGAATGCCAGGCGTGGTTCGTGGCTAAGACCGAGTCCAATACGGCCGTCCTGCGGTCCACCTGACTGCAAATCATGGCCGGCAGTGGCAGTGGTTCCGCAAATAGGCGTTCCATCCGTAGGTGAGGTATGCCATCTTCCCCATGTACCCAAGTGTGAAGATGTGCTGCCTGCGCCACTCTGTAATACAGTTCCAGATCCGGGGCCGCTTAACCGCCCATTTCATATGGGAGCGTCAGGATAGACCACTGAACTCGGGGCTGTTTGCCCGCCCAGGCCAGCTTAACCATTAGCTGCATCAGAGCTTGAAAGAAGGCCTTCAACAGCACCATCGGTATGGCACTAAATAAAAAAAGGAATCTGGGGAGAACCACCATTTTCATAAGGGCAATGCGCCCCATGAGTGATAGGGGCAGTTTGCACCACACCTCCACGTTGTCTTCGAGTTTGCTGCAGGCCACACCGTAGTTTTCTCACAGCAACGTCTCCGAGTCCGAATGTATCCTTATTTCCAGATACCTGACTGAGTCCTCGGACCACTGGAGAGGTTACTCCATTTCAAATTGCTTTGTTATCGGGGTTAGCGGGAAAGCAACCGATTTCGTCCAATTAACCTTCAAGCCAGAGATAGCACCGAAGCGCACTACTACTCTCAGCACGGAGGACAGGTTGCGTTCCGGTTTGCGGACATACAACAAGGTGTCATCCGCGTAAGTCGAGACAACGATCTTGTAGGACGGGAAGCGGACTCCCTCATGTCCATGGTATTTACGTAGTGCGCAAGCCAGCGGCTCCCTCACCAAAGCGTAGAGCAGTGGGGAGAGAGGGCAGCCTTGTCTTGTTCCTCTGCCAATCTGGAAGGGGTCGGTAACCAGGTCTCCCAGGCGGAGTCGCGCCGTCTGTTTATAATACAGTGCTCCTATCATTTGCAGGAACGGCTCGCCCAGACCAATCCGCCGCAACACCAAGGACAGGAATGGCCGTTCTACGGAGTCAAATGCCTTTTCCATGTCTAGGAAAACTGCGATCGCCCTTGTGTATTGTCTCATGTGTTGCATGGTGCCCAGGAGCGTGCGTATATTATACGTCAAGTTTCTGCTGGTTATGAATCCAGCCTGTTCTGGCGCCACCAGTTCAGGCGCCAAAAAGGCAAGGCGGGTCGCTAGCACCTTGGAGTATATTTTGGCGTCCACGTTCATCAACGAGAGAGGCCTATATGAGCCACACTCACCAGGCTCCTTCCCTGGTTTAAGTATGGTAACTATGAGGGCCTCCCTCATCGATGGCGGAATGGCTCCATCCACACAGATGTCGTCAAATAACTTAGCTAAGTGTGGGAGAAACTTGTCTTGGAAGGCTTTGTAGAATGCAACTGTAAGGCCATCAGCTCCCGGAGCACTGCCAGAACGCATGCCATCTAAAGCTTCGATGATTTCGTCCCTTTCTATGGGAGCCATTAGGAATTCTCTATCAGAGTCTTTCAGCTGTGGTAAATCAATGTGGTCCAGGCAATCACTCGCCTCCGCAGAGAGGTCTCCGACTTTGGCAGAGTACAGGTCAGAGTAGTATCTCCTGAATTCCTCCGCTATTTGTACTTCCTCCGACACCCTTGTGCCATCCGCTGTACAAAGTTCAGCGATCCGGGTCTCTTCCCTAGCTCCTTTAATCAACCTGGCCAATAGTGAGCTTGGACGTTTCTCCCTCCCCGTACAGGCGCGCTGTGGCATATTTCCCCATGTGTTCACTTCCCTTTCTGCTTCCTCATGGTATTCTGAGATCAGTGTTTTGATCTCCTCAGTGACGGCGTCGCATGGTGTGGACGGTTGCCGTTGCTCCAGTGTTGCGAGATGGCTTTCCAGCGTAGCTAGTCTCTGTCGGATAGATTTTAGTACACCAGAGTGTTTAGACATAGCCACCCCTCGGATAAAGACCTTAAAGGCCTCCCAGATTGTTGGGAAGTTGTCCACAGAGCCTATATTAGCTTTGAAAAAGACGTCTAACTCCTCTGCCAATTCCCCCCTGAACACTGGGTCGAGAAGTGAATAAGTGGAAAGCGCCAGGTGAACGGGGGTATATATTTCCGAGGAGTTTCCAACACTAGCAGCACAGGGGAGTGATCGGACAACGTCCTGGATAAGACTTTGCGCGCGAGTTATACTTAGTACAACTAACTATAACGGAGGAATTTCAATGGTTTTGTAGAAGTGAAATGTCCAGCAAACTATAACACCCTTAAAAACCTATTTTTTTCCAGTGAATTTTTAAGGTTTTTAAATGCTAATTCCTAACTATAACACCCCTAAAACCTATGTTTTTTTTCTGTGTATTTCAAAGGTTTTTTAAATGACAATTTTTAAATGTATTAATTGTTACATTTATTTTTTTGATACTTATTTACTGCGTTTTTAAAACTATTTATTTTTAGATATTTTATTTTTTAAATTACATTATAATTACATTATACATTACATTACAAAATATACTTTCTCAGAATGAATTACTTTAGTTTAAATACTTTGCAAATAGGCAATAGACTTTTAAGTACAGTAGTTACAGAGTGAATTTCTAAGGTTTTTAAATTCTAATTCCTAACTATAACACCCCTAAAACCTATCTTTTTTTTCTTTGAATTTCAAAGGTTTTTTAAATGACAATTTTTAAATGTATTAATTGTTACATTTATTTTTTTGATACTTATTTACTACGTTTTTAAAACTATTTGTAGATATTTTATTTTTTAAATTGCATTATAATTACATTATACATTACATTACAAAATATACTTTCTCAGAATGAATTACTTTAGTTTAAATACTTTGCAAATAGGCAATAGACTTTAAGTACACTAGTCACAGATGTTGCAATGGGCAACACAATTTCAAACACAATGCAACATTGAGCTCAATGGGAATTTCGAGTTAAATGCAGATAGTTACTTTATGGATTACTTTTCTAACCACCGGCCTAGATCCTACATGCAGTCCTGGGACATTTCCTGTAAACAGTTGAGTAAAAGCATTTTGGTTATAGTAGTGATTTTTAAGGAATATTATTTATTTTAAAAGTTGACACTTTAAAACCTTTTCACATTGAATCACCAATGTTATCCTATGGGAAGAAATTCAGTTAGCAGCTAATTAGTGTTATCGTTACTTTTTCTTACTCCTTGTTGGATCCTGGATCCAGCACTGGTGCATATCCTGTAAACAGTTGAAAGAATGCGTTTAAGTCATGCAGGCGATTTCTTTTTTTTTGGGATATTTGTAGTTTGTGAAAATAGACACTTAGAAACTTTTCTGTTGAAAACCATACAATGGATTCCTATGGAAGGAAATACAAGTTACTCGTAAGTACGGTTAGAACTACTTTTCAGGGTCAGTGCTGGGCTAAAAGATGCAGCACTGGGCTCTCTCCTGATAACGGGTGAGTAAATCGGAATTCGTTGTTCGGATGATTTTAGGTGAATATTTTAAAGTTCCAAAACTCCACACTTAAAACAATTTCCAAGTGAAATCAGTCAATGTTAGCCTATGAAGGAAATTCAGGTTACTGGTAAGTATGGTTAGAATTACTTTTCAGGATCAGTACTGGGTTGAAGATGCAGCACTGAGGTCTCTCCTGATAACAGGTGAGTAAATCGGAATTCGTAGTTCGGCTGATTTTAGAGAAATATTTCTGTTTCAAAAATCGACACTTTGAAACTTTTTCAGCAAAAAGCAGGCAATGATATCCTATGGAAGGAAATTCAAGTTACTGGTAAGTACGGTTAGAATTACTTTGCAGGATCAGTACTGGGCTCAAAGATGCTGCACTGAGGTCTCTACTGATAACAGGTGAGTAAATCGGAATTCGTAGTTCCGCTGATTTTATAGGAATATTTTAAATTTCCAAAACTCCACACTTAGAAGAATTTCAAAGTGAAACCAGTCAATGTTACCCTATGGAAGGAAATTCACTTAGCAGGTAAGTAGTGTTATTGTTACTTTTTCTTACACAGTGGTGGATCCTAGATCCAGCACTGGTGCATCTCCTGTAAACAGTTGAAAGAATGCGTTTAAGTCATACAGGTGATTTTTTAGGAATATTTGTAGTTTGTAAAAATAGACACTTAGAAACTTTCTGGTGAAAACCAGACAATGGATTCCTATGGAAGGAAATACAAGTTACTGGTAAGTACGTTTAGAATTACTTTGCAGGATCAGTACTGGGCTCAAAGATGCAGCACTGAGGTTTCTCCTGATAACAGGTGAGTAAATTGGAATTCATGGTACATCCAGTAAGCGCCAGAGAGCTGCGTAGCAGAGAGATGTAAAAAGGGGCACGGCCTTCACCACCTCTCTGCAATGCAGCGGCGCTTCCTGGAAGCACCTGGTGGGCTATTTGGCCCCCAGGGTCCCTCAGGTTTGAAGTGGAATTTTTCCCCCAACTTAAAACGCGCCACAGGACATATTTGCACCCATCACGTCAGGCCCCGTCCCCTCTCTTCACCGCTGTGTAAAACGCGCCCTGTGGCTGTTCTAAGTTGAGAAATTAAGTCCCCTTCAATCTTAAGGGTCCCTAAGGTTAAACTAACCCACTAGGTACCGCCAATAAGCGCCACAGAGCTGCGTTACAGAGCGGTGTGAAAAGGGGTGTGGCCTCTGAACACCTGTCTGCAACGCAGCTCCCAGACGCATACTGGAGCTACCTGTTGGGCTAATTGGCCCTCAGGGACCCTCAGTATTGAAAGAGAATTAATTCCCCAACTTAAAGTGCGCCCCGGGGCACATTTGCACAATGGTGAAGGAAAGGGGTGTGGCCTGAGGTGACATGTCTGCACACACGCCCTGTGGCGCGTTTTAAGTTAGACAATTAATTCCTCCTCAATCCTGTGGGTCCCGGGGAGCCAACTAGCCTGCGTTAGAGAGCGTTGCAGGAGGCGCGTTTGCAGAGTGATGAAAGGAGGAGGTATTGCATCCGGCGCGATGGCGGTCTTTTTTAATTTTATTATTTTAGGAAGGGGGGCTGTGTAGCCCTCCTTCTTTTTCTATTTTTTTACCCCTGGGGAGCCCATCCCCCAGGGCCTGCCCCCTAATTTTTATTTTTATTTAAAAAGGGGGCCATCTGCCCCTGGGGCATGGCATTTTTATTTTTATTGATTTTAAACTATTGGGGAGGGGGCCTCGTGTACCCCCCCCTCCAGGGCCATTTATGGCCTTGCGTCCCCATCCCCCGGGGCTGGCCTTTCTATTTTTTTTTCTTTTGTACTTTTGGGGAGGTGGGCCACTTGTAGCCCCGTGGACCCCAACCCCCTGGTCTGGCCCTGTCTGTTGGGTACTGTGGGGGGTCCCTAATCCCCCCACGGTCCCAGCCGGCTCCCCGCCTCCTGCGGGAGCCGGCATTGCTTTTCCACACTGGGAGCAGCTAACATGCTGCTCCCCATGTGGAAAAGCAATCTGCTTTGCTATTTGGAAGAGAGAGCAGGTTTCCTGCTCTCTTCCAAATAGCAAGGCAGTTTGCTATGGCTCCCAATATGTGATGACCCCGTGATCTTTATCAAATATGATTAAAAAAAATATATATATATCTATATCTATACTACTATTATAAAGAGAGAACACAAACCTTTTGGCAAGGTAAACTCGGGAACCACAGCGCCAATACACACACCCAATACATTGTTGTAATCCTCAGGGTGTGCAGATGGACATATGCTATAGAAAATTAAAAAAAAACGTAAATTAAAAAATATAACTTAAAAAAAAAAAGTAGTGCCCTGAAAGTAGCGCCGGCCGCGACGCTGACGGCCACAATGTAGCGCTGGCCATAACATACGTGATGACGAGGAGGAGCGGCGGTGAAGTGAGGAGCTCGGGGAGGAGCGGCGGCTCAGGTAAGGCTCTGGGACACGGGACGGGAGGGAGCCGGTGCGGGAGGTTGGCCCGGAACAACTGCGGTAAGGCTCAGAGTCTGGGGCAGCATTTCAGGGACACGGGACGGGAGGGGGCCGGTGAGGGAGGTTGGCCCGGAACAACTGCGGTAAGGCTCAGGGACTGGGGGCAGCATTTCAGTCTTGCGTGCACTCCCGCCCCGGACCCTGCCCGCCACGACATTGTCCGGGACACAGACAATGTGGTGGCGGGCGGGGGCCGGGGCGGGAGTGCACGCAAGCCTGAAATGCTGCCCCCAGCCCCTTTCTGCCCCAGGCAACGCTGGGGCGGGCTGCTAGTATATATATATATATATTTATATTTTTTTTTTTAGCTAAATCTCTCTATATGAGCACGATGTGCTTTCAAACCCTATGGTAATACGAACATAGGATAACAACATACGGTGGAATGCCTCTACCTCACAAGCCTGCCCACAAATGAGTGAAAATAAAAAATGATAAAGTTAAAAAAGCCATAAGTTTGTACACCAAGTCACTGGTGGGGGCATTAATGTGTGTTTTGATACCTCTGTAAAATGAACTGTATGAATGCGGGTGGAATGTCTTTTTTGCTCATGTGCATGCCCACATTGAGCTATTAATTTTTTTCTTGTTAAAATCCCTTTGTCCGAAATTATTGGCACAATAAGCCACTAGTGGTGGCAATAATGTGTGCCTTTACATTGTCATATGAACTGTTTATATGTAAAAAAAAAACCTATTGTCTTGTTATTTGTTGCCCCGAAGAAGTCGATATTCTCGACGAAACACGTGTTGGCTACCTTTAATACTTCGAAGACCTAAGCTTGAATAAATTACATATGGAGTCTAAGAATAGAAAGAACATATGAACTGTTGCTTGCATTACTTCTCTAAATCAAATATGTATTATAAACTGTGTGTGCCATTGGGAATGTGTAAAGGATATCAAACGACCACAGGCACTTTTTTGATCTATATATTCAAATTTCTGTAATTGTTTTGTATTTGAAATCTTTTTTTGTCTTATTCGGACACGAATGGGCACAAAACGGAGCTGCTTTTTTCCTGTCAGATGAAACTCCCATCATCTAGTCTCTAGTGGCCTATTAAATTGAATCCACCACCAATAATAAATACAGGTTGTAGGAAAGTAAGATCTGCTTTCATGGTTTTCCCCACTTTTTGCTGGTGTTATGATGTTTTCTGACTAGTCCTACTGGGATCCTGCTAATCAGAACCCCAGTCACTGTGCTCCCTTCCTAAATTTGACAATGGTATTTACTTTGGTACCTCTACAATTGGCTATTGGTTTACCCTTGTAAGTGCCTATTATATTGTACCAAGGTACCCAGGCATAGGTACACCATGGGTCTCCCATGGGCTGCAGCATGTATTCTGCCATCAATGAGAGACCACTCAAACTGTGGCCTCAGGCCTGCCATTGTAGCCTGTTTGAGTGGGTGCTTGCACTCTATAAATGTAAATGCCGGCATTTGTAGAGCGCACAGCTACCTCCAACGGAAGTGTCCAGGCGCTGTCCGTATATCTCTTAGGAACCCTTCCTGGCTTTTCCCTGTGAAATGCCCATGCCTGGGCACCCCCAAGGTGAAGCCAGGCATCCCAGCGCTGTTGGGGCCTTTGTGGAGATTAAGCAAGCTATTGCCCAAAGTGGGACCCATGATTAAAATAGGCACCGTGGCGAGAATGATCAGGTTCGAGGAAATTGAACCCAAGACCCGCCAAGGCGGGTTGTGAACCCTGATCCTGTGCCAGACCTCTGCATCAGGGTCTGCCGCTCTAACCATTGAGCCACACTTCGCCAACTTCTCTAAACACCGATATAAGCTTCCTCATATCTGAGGTTACTACACTTAAAACCTATGTCACCCCTATGGGAGGCTCTTCAGTCCTGAGGGAAGGGTGCTTAGTTACAAGTGTGGGGGTGCACCTGCATGAGCAGGGCACACCTACAAATCCTGGAGTCAATTCTCCTGGCTTTGTAAGTATGGTCATGCATTTAATACATATAGTGGACAACAAGTCAATGATGAGATGTCTGTCTATATATTGGCTGCACCAAAACCGGTGTCAAGCATGTTGCAATCTTTCCCCAACACTGATTTGTGTTGGCTGTAGGATCCCATCTACTGGGGGGGGGGCTCTCCTAGGTTGCCCCCCTGTATTTCCAGTTCCAGCCTTTCAGATTCTAACCGCAAGCTAGTGCTGCTGCCGACCACACACATTTCTGCCCTTCTAAAACTGAGTTTGAGCAGGGTATGGCAGAACAATATGTTTCCTGCCACAGGGAGGTGTGACCACCTCCCGGACAGGACGTAGTGTATTGGGCTTGGGTGGGGTCGCTTGCCAGTGCCACCTGACTGCTTTGAAGGGCGCATTTGGTGCCCTACTTGCATACTCCAGTTTGAGCCAGTTCACAGAGCCCCCTGGCTCCTACTCTGGCATGAAACTGGACAAAGTACATGGGAGTATCTTCTCCTCTGTCCATCCCCATTCACCGTGGGACAAGATTCAAACTCAAAACCACTTCAACCGTCTGGGCACCTTGGACTTCACTGGACTTTGCCTGGAACCGAGATTGCACCAAGGAAGACTCTTGCTGCTCCTGGTCTCGCTGTTCTGGTTGTAGTCTTTTTCGTCTGTGCCTGTGATTCATCCAGGATCCTCTCAAGACGCCCACAGGGGCATCTAAGACACACGAAGGAATCTCCCTTGGAGAAAAGGAGTCACTCCCCTGTATCTGCAGGCTTCACAACAGAGCTGACCAGTCTGCTGCTCCCAGCGTCCCATGGACTCCGAAAGGCTCAGCAACACAGGTGGTGGTTCTGGAACTCCCCCGAGGCCTGACCTGTCCTCTCAGCAAGTTTGAGGCCAATATCCCTGTCCGCAACCGCTGGAACAGAACCCCTGTGCACTGTGTCAACTTGCCATTGCCATGGCTTGTAGGCTGTGAGCTTCAGAGATCTTCAGGCTTCAAGAAGCTCCAGCATCTCTTCCTACCAAGATCTTCATCCTCACTGCATCCTCTGCACAGTGGGCCAGTGTCTTTGGTGAGCTACTCAACTCCTGTGCCTTCGGAATGTGGGTCCTCTTGATGACCTTCTTTGGCTACAAAGGGCTCCCCCGCTTGCTCATGGCCTACACTGACTCTCCTGCATTTGGTGATTCTCTTGGACCTTGCCTGTCCCAACATTTCACCTTTTTCTGTGTACCACATCTGTTGCTGCCCCCAAGACTTGTTGGTGCTTTCACCGCACAAATCCCCCGCCCACCCCCATGGTTCTTGACGACCAACGTGGGACAGCTCGTGAGCGTTGCCCCGTCCTCACAGTTGCAGCGGCAAGGTCACCGTTTTCACTCCTGCATCTTCCGTCAACTTTAGTCATTGCTCTTTCATCCTTGGATTCCAATGGACTCTTTCACCTTCTTCGCCAGCGGCATTTTTCCTGAAGTCCTCCGTTGTGGACTACGGCAGTTTCCGACGTCATTTCGCAAATATGCATTCGGCATCCCTGCTCTAGGTATCCTAATTCTTGGGGTACACTCGGGTGAGGTGACTGCAACCTTCTGTCTTCCACAGGTTTTCTTTTGGGTCCAATGAGAAGGGTCCTCCGTCTTGAAAACTGCAACCGTGAATTTTCCCATTGACTTGCATTGAGTACTCAGCTGTGTTTCCGCTCTGCACACAGCCTCCATGGGGTTCCTGAGTAATTACCTCGGGTGGTTCCTTGTGTCCCCAGCTCTTCTGAGTCTTCTGGTCCCAGTCTTGACTTCGGTCGCCGTTCCCATTTCACTTCTTTAGTATATGGTTTGGTCCCCCCCTGAATTTGTGCTTACTTACCTGCTTACATTTGAAGTATAGTGTGTAGTGTGTTGATATCGCTGGGTAGGAGATATACCAATATGTTTGCGAGTGTGTATAGTTAATGTGTTTCTTTTTCGTTTAACCTACACTGTATGATTAGTTCGGTTCAAACAAGCTGCTTAACACTCCTTCTGGACTAAGCCTGAAGGCTGCTTTCCCTAGCTACCATTTAGAGAGCTTTCTATGGTTGTCTAAGATCACTAAAATCATCATAAGGGTTGTCTGGATTTGTGCCTGTTGGTTCACTTAATTACGAGTGCACCATATACTAAGCCAGCCTCCTATGAATAGGACATGTTACAACGCAAACATTTACAATGCATGCCTTTACCACACGGTTTTTACATCGCAAAATCCTTTACAACCCATGCCATCACAACACATTTTTAGAAACTACATTTACAGCGCATTCCATTACAGCGCATACCATTACAAATACCATTGCAACGCATACCATTGCAACGCATACCATTGCAACGCATACCATTACAGCGCATACCATTACAGCGCATAATACTTTTAGGGCCACAGTAGGGTATGTTTTGGTTAGTGTAGGGGTAAAAATTACTATTCCCACTCTATTGAGTGCAACAGTATGGTAAGTGTTGGTTAGTATAGGGGTAAAATGACTATTCCCACTCTATTGAGTGCAACAGTATGGTAAGTGTTGGTTAGTGTAGGGGTAAAAATGACTATTCCCACTCCAGTGAGTAGGGTAAGTGTGTGATAGTGTGGGGGTATTCCCCATTACTTACCATATAATGCGTTGTAATTGCATGCGATGTAGTAACGCGTTGTAATGGTTGCGTTGTAATGGTTATTTCCCGCATCCTATACGGGTCACCTCCGCTAGAAACGCAAGGATCATGTTTGATTCTGACCTTTCCTTCGCTACCCAAATTCGGTAGATCTCATCGTCCTGCTTACTGAAGTTAGGATCTATCAGGAAATTACTGCACCTTCTGCCGGTAGAGACCCGAAAGATGGTAGTTGGTGCGCTTGGGACACGGGCATGGATTACGCTATAGTTTATATATATATATATATATATATATATATATATATATATATATATATATATATATATATATATATATTTTTTTTTGAGTTTTATATCGCGCCTGGTTACCCTTGGGCATCCCCGCGCTCATCCAGAGAGATACGCCAAAGCAAGAGACACATGAATTAGGCTGGGAACAAATGAGTTTTTAAAAGTTTGCGAAACCGTAAGGTGCTCGTTTCCGAGCGCAGATGCAGCGGAAGGGAATTCCACAATGTTGCCACGTTTATGGAGAATCTTCTGCCCCCGGTTCTTGCCTTCCTGACCCTCGCAACTTGCAACAGATGTTGGTGATCTGAACGAAGGGCACGGGAGGCCTTATAAGATTGAACCATATCCCGTAGGATAGGTGGGCCTTTCCCCTGCAGAATTTTGTGGGCCATACAGAGTGCTTTGAATTTCACCCTCTCTCTGACAGGGAGCCAGTGTAGCGCCTTTAGCGCAGGGTGAGCTGACTGACGCCTAGGAAGATCCGTCAGGAGCCTGGCGGCCGCATTTTGCTCTTGCTGCAGTTTGTTTAAGGTAGATTCGGTGCCCCCAGAAACAGCGCATTGCTGAAATCCAGCCATGAGATGATAAGCCCCTGGATGAGTAACCTCCTAGAGGCGACTGGGAGGAGAGGTAAGATCTTCCGGGCTGACCGGAGCAGACCGAAACACACGCCTGCGGTATTTTTAGCGTGTGTCTTAAAAGAAAGGTCCTGCTCCAGCCACACCCCCAAGCTCTTGATCTCCTGTTTGGGGGTGGGTGCCGCTCCCAGGCAGCTAGGCCAGCTACTAGGTGACAAGGAGGGAGGGGAGTTCCCCAGCATCATCAGTTCCGTTTTTGAGCCGTTAAGTTTAAGTGCTGAGCTGCACATCCAAGTAAAGATCTTAGCCAAACACGTGTGCAGCCGGTCGGGTTGGTTTGCCGACTGGGGGAGCCCTACCACCAGCTGAGTATCATCAGCGTAGCTGATGATCTTGATACCCAGTGGCAGTACCACACTCTCCAGTGGGGCCATATAAATGTTAAACAATGTAGGGCTCAACGATGAGCCCTGTGGCACACCACACTGGAGAGGGACCGATGATGACTTCTCGTGGCCTTCCCACACCTCAAACGTACGACCTTCAAAAAAGGACGCGAACCACTTCAGGGCCATCCCGGAGACCCCCACCCCGACAGCCGTTGGAGTAGCACCTGGTGGTCTACGGTGTCAAATGCCGCACTGAGGTCCAGGAGGATCACTGCCACCGATCCCCCTGAATCCAAAATGCTCCTGGCATTCTCCACGACTGCCAGCAGGGCAGTGTCGGTCCCCTGGCCGGGGCGAAAGCCCGTTTGGGAGTCACCCAGAAGGGAGTTGGACTCCAAAAAACCCGATAGGCGACTATTCACCAGCTTCTCCGCCACCTTGCTAAGGCCGGGGAGCAGGGAAATAGGCCTAAAGTTAGCAAGGTCAGCGGCATCCAGGTTAGGCTTCTTCAAGAGGGCCTTGACAACCGCTCCCTTCCAACTAGGGGGCACTACTCCTTGGGTGAAAGATAGATTTATGAGGTCCGTCACTGGGCCGCCGATGGTAGGGGCTACCTGCTTCAGATATTTCATTGGTGCAGGGTCTTTCGGAGATCCACTCTTCATGGTCGCCAGGGCCCCGAGTACTTCTTCCACAGTGACAGGACCGAAAGAGTCCAACTCCACTGACCGCACCCTGGGCAGAAACTCTGGGTTGCCACCCGAGGGAGTCTCCTGGGCTAGCCGGGGGAGAGAAGCCAAGATGTTATCTATTTTGGTTTTGAAGAAGGAGGCAAGTTCTGCACATTTCTCACGAGGATTGTCGTGAATGACCTGAGGTTCGGGAGTTTTCAAGAGTTCTTTGATGACCCTAAATGATTCTCTCGAGGAGTTAGAAGAGGAGCCTATTCTCTCCTCGAAAAACTCAGATTTCGCTACCCGGACTGCGGATTTATAGATACTAAGAGCCGCCCGATATTCTCTCCGGCTCGTTTCGCTCCAATCTTTCCTCCAAGTCCGCTCCAGCCTCTTGCAGCCCTTCCTCAGTGTTCTCAGCTCTGGTGTGTACCAGGGCGCAGATCCCACTCTCTTACCCCTGGTAAGAAATCTCTTCTTGGGGAGGATGGCATCAAGCGAGTTAGTCAGCCAGGTGTTTAAGTTCTCATCGGCTACTAACGGATTAGACCCAAGGGTAGGCCGGGACGCCTCCAGATGTACCGCCCAGGTGTCCACTGGGAGCCTGGACCAGGCTCTTTCCACAGTGTGTACCCTGGGAGTTGATGCCACTGAGACATCAAACTGCCACTGGGCAGGCACCATGAAATGGTCTGTCCAAGGCTCTCCGGCTTTCCTGATTTATAGACTCCAAATAATACAGAATGTGGTGGACAGATTGATTCGACGGGTACCCTTTCGTCATCACATACCCCCCCATCCCCCCCCCCCCACCCCAATCTGAAGCTGCTTCTTTGGCTACCAGTTGCTAAGAGGGATGGGTTTAAAGCCCTGACATTGGCATTTACAGCCAAACTTGGCAAAGGTTCAAGATACTTGAGAAATGGGATTAATCAGTACCAGCAGGTGAGAGCCTTGAGATCAGATCACCTGTGACTCCTGCATATCCCGAGGCTTGCCAAGGTTCGCAAAGGTGGCAGGTGTTTTTCGGTACTGACAGGCTGGCTTCGAAACACGTTCTTTGTTTAACTGAGTCCGAACACTGTTTCAGAAAGGATATAAAAACCTGGCTTTTTGCCCAAGTGTAAACTTGAGTGGCCGATCCTGTCATTCAGTCTTGCTTTTGAGTGCCGGGTCGCGTATGTTGAGTTAGCCGTGCGCTGTACAAATGTCTTTGATTGATTGGTTCTAATGGCCCTGTTCCTGGGCTTTATTTTTGCAGTTTGACATTCTTTACTTAGTTTTTGCTCTTTTTTTGTCTTCTAGTTTTCTATTTGATTAGAGTGACCTTATCATACCGACTTTCCTACTTAGAACTCTTTGTTTTGTAATTCCTTTAGACCCTTCATCCATTTGACATCTTTACAACGCATCTAGTTGAAGCATTGTTGTAGGGTTGACTTATATTGTCGCCTTTCTTGTCATCATTAAGTAAATGTTTTTCTCCTTCTAGGAATCTTGTTTATTTGTCCTACAGAACAGTTTTCTCCTCCATAAACTCGAGTGAAATCATAACATTGAAATATGAATTTTAATAACCATGTTTTCACTTTATTTTTGTTCTGAGTGCTTTTAGATTTTGAGTTGTGATTACTCTGAATGCATACTTACGGGCCTAAATGTTTAATGGGACTTCTGAGCAAATAGGTGAGAACTTCTTTCTTACATTCTTTTTCTTCCCCTTTGTGATTGTATTACACTAATTTGTTTTCGGTAAAAGGGGATTTTATGTATTTATTTTAAAATGTTTTAAAATGTAAGAGTTAGACGCCTGGCTGCTGAAGGGAGGTGGGTCACTTGTGTCCATTTTCTGGAGTTGTTTTCTACCCTGATATACATTACATCATAACTCCATAAGCCAAGCCTGAGGAACTAATTTTATTCAAGTGACCTGGTGTCATATTGTGTACTTGCTCCAGAAACACAGTATCGGACTGATGTCATTTCTGATACTTCACCTAACACACTGATAGTATAAAAATACAAGCTGGTACTGTTGGATAGTTAGACTGTTTTTTTATTATTTGCATTTTCAAACCATAGAAACAGAACAAGCATGTCGTAGCAGATTGTCCATCATACCCTGCCTTCCCCCCCTCCCACCACCCACCATCGCCGCGATTGCACAAAACTTTGCCCTTTGTCCATGTATGGTAACATGCCAACTACATCTGAACATGGCGCTGTATCCGAGCGGATAGTTAGACTGTTAAACTCTCAAGTTGAACTTTCCGATTACATGCTCAGCGTTGTTGTGGTCATTCTCAGAAGGCTCTTAGCACTGAAAAGGGGTCAAGAAAGTCAGGCCAAAGGCGAAGCATCAGATTTACAGTAATCATTTATAAAATAATCATCCGTTGGCAGCGTCAATAAACGCTACTCTACATTTGTCATTAACAAGCGACAATCTGCTGTGTATTTGAGCGTAATTCAGAACATACAGCAACAGTGATGCTTAGTTAAGTAATCTTTCACAGTACTTTCCAGCATTCTTCTCATTCTGGATATCCTGAGAAGGGTGCCAGATTGTTGTTTGACGCTCTCCTGTAGGTAGAGGACAATAGGAACAGATACCCCTGGTTGAAAGCTGACAGGATCCGGACTCGGCATCAATCCTAAGCATTCCTGATAGGGAGCTGCTGTGCAATGCAGAAAACCATTAGTATTCATGTTTTTGTGCCGCTGTCAGCGAACTGAAGCGTGCCTTTCCATAATGCCCTGTTATAAAAGTGCAGAAAATCATACTTTCCACATGATGAGTCGCAGAATCGGGACCAATTGAAATTTAGTCTTAAAGTGCACTTGCAATGGTGGAGAATCATCTAACTTGCGTTTTTAAAATGTCGTAGATGTTGGTTTAGGATGGGTACGGACAGTTTGGGTGAGCCATTCTTCAGAAGTAGGTGAGTACAGGCAAATTTGTAAGTTTTGTGTGTATTTGCATACACCTTACCAGTAGTTTCTCACTTCGAGATGCACTCCCATTTCAATGCGCAGACATACATACCTGCATCATGTACAGAGTTGAAAGTCTTTATGAATACATTTTGCAAATTTGAATGCTTTTGGAATTTGATGGCTGCTATTGAAAAGTCGGAAATAGTATTACAAGCTTAGGAGTAGATCTGCAGGAGTAGCATTCTGACTTTTAAAACCATTCAACTTAACACACCCACTGTGATAACTAACATATATACTTTTTGTTAGACCTGCCTGCTCTTTAGGCAGCCATTGTGGCACCTGCATGTCCAGGCTAAAAGTGAGATAAAAAGTGCTCCAATTGAGAGAACAATGTTTTCGATTTGTTCCCATGTTAGACTGTCCTATGGAAGACCTTACCAAGAAGTCTGTGTGGGACTGTGACACTTGTCAATGTATCTAGCTTCAACTTGTGACTTCAGGCTGGCAACTAATGCTCTCGCAACCCTTTAGGGAAGTCAAAGCTCTCTTATTGTCTATTTGGATAATATAAGTGTTGATTTAAAAAAAAAAAAGAAAAAAGCTGTATACTTTGTGGGTGATAGTTAAAAATGACATCAAAAAAGGAACGAAAAACTGTAGCACCTTGCCTATTGTTAATACTTGCCCTTTTAGACCTGTAAAGAGGAATACTAAAATTAATTTATTTTAAGGCAGTTCAGTACGTCAAACTCTTATCACTCAATTTCGGGTCTGTTTGCAGTCACAGACGTTTGTTTTTTCTTTCCATGTCTTCAACCCTTCCTCCCCACCCCAACAAATAGTTGTAAATCCCTTGCAATAATAGTTTTTCCCCTCCTGTCATCATCCCCTTCTAGCAAGAAAGGACACGCCCCATCTTCCCAGTTTAAAGCATTGCCATTTGGACGTCGTCTTCGTTGGGTCCACTGTAACGCTGTCCCTCCCTCTACAACGTCAATGTCTGAGTCAGGCCACAGCCAACCCGGAATGTACGGTCCCGGCCGGAGGAGGAGACGGAGGATGGAGCCAGGACTCGTTGGGAACCTGAACCTGTCGGGGTATGGGAGGGAAAGAGATTACATTCCCCGAGATAGGGATCCCTATGGAAGGGTAAGTGCACGTTCTCCTGGGGGTATGGAAGGGGACATTTGTCCTTAATGGGAAATAGACTACGCTCTCAAACTTTTTTCTCAAGTGTATTGACGTTTACTTGGCCATGCAAAAGGGCAAAATGATAACGGAGTTTAGAATCCATCTTCCCGCCCTACCCTACTTCAACTCTTACGTTTTTGAAATGATGTTTCCACCTGGCTTTTGCCATGAATATTCTTTCTGCCACAAAGACTTGCAATAGGAATTTTGTTTGAAATCTGTATAGGGAGAATTGAATCGCCAGTTATATCTATTGCAACATTTGGAAATTGCTAACTTGAAGCACCTCCTGTATCTGTACCAATGCTTAGCTTCTTGGCTCAGATGTCTGGTTTTCTGTTAGTCAGCAGTTAGGCAATGACATACCACAGCTAACAAGTCTCTGACGATGCCTGCAGCACTGCATTTCACACGATATATATATTTTCTGTAAACCTATTTGCATATTGGAATATAAGACACATTGAAAGTTTGACCACAACTGCTGTTGTGTTTTACCAAATAGCGTTTTTGCCCTAGACTGTCTTGGAGAACCATTACTGAAAGTATGTTGTAAATCCACTCTAATATTTAGGAACATTTTGTGATGGCCAACAAAAATCTGCTTGTTGCGCCAACAGGATGCTACCATTCTTTCTATTGTTCCCCTCGTACGTGATTGTTAACTTCAAGCTGTCACTTTCCACGTCTTTTAGAACCTTAAGACTCAGCATCTTGATAGAACTACTTTGGATAGTTTTTGTGGAGGTAACACTTCCAGTTGGAAACTTGGAATTTAGTCTGATGTGTTGAGACACCTGGGAATGTGTTCTAATCCTAATATGCCACAAAAAGAGTGCTCTTATTCAAAATGCATGTAATACCATGCCACAGAACATACAATGTTTTCATATTCGGCTGTTCTTTGCTCGGATAGTCTGCCTTTTGTTATATAATTGCTGGATTGTGTACTCCATCTTTTGTAGCAGGGAGCCAAGTAAACGTTGATATGCATGACAAATAAAGGTGGGGGTATTCATTCCACTTAATAAGTGTTGATTGACATCTCCTGTGTATGCTTGGGGCTCTACTGTTCCATACTCCTTCTTAGTCTGGGCAAGTAGAAGGCTATTGGTATTTGTTGGACCTATAGATGTTCATGATTTTGTATTATGAACAGTCATCTTGTCAGTTAGATTACTGCAGCGACCTTAACGAGCTCAGGATTTATGCAGCCATCCATTAGCGATCTCATAAAATCGTAATGTTTGAAAACTACTGATTGCCTTCATATTCCTATTCCATCTGCCAGTAAACTAACTCTCATAGCATGATTCTCCTAAATTCTTTCCCCATTCTTATTTCATTACCCGTTCTTGATGTTCACTTACCACTCTTCTTCCATGCCTGCTTCTTCCCTTTGTCTGCCCCTTTCCCAAAAATTAAAGTATCTTTGTTCAGCACTGCTTGAACAATGCTTTAAGCCAACACTGCATTCTTGAAGACCATCTTGTTGTCCCACCTCTCTTCACTGGCCTTTTCCCCCATTCCCCGACCTAGCAACCATTTCTATGAAAAATACAAGGCTGAGTGTAGTGACAGATGGTCATCGTTTGTTGCTGTAGAAGAGGGCCAGAAAATATAAGTTCTGAAATGTACTTTACTTTGTGTAACCCACTGTTGTCTAACATTTCCCTAAACAGCCATTGTTAATATGCTTTAAAGCTGAATCACAACTTTTAGACTTTATGCGAAACAAAGGTAATTTGGAACCCAGAGAGAAATTCTTTTGTTGCCTATTTTTTTGGAATCATGTTCCTGTCCGAATTTAAGTGTGTGTAACATTAGTTACGCGCCTCATTTTTTAAATGTTAACATCAAGTTGATGATGGTGGTGGCAGAAAGATATGAGCAGTAACATACAGGCATGAAGTGAAGATGTACAAGAGATGAGAGAAACTGATTTGGGCAGGAATGGAACACACCGCCTTTAAATAGACCGAACCTGATACATTAGAGTTGGTTCATACATAACTTGCACGTACAGATTTATTGTGTTGGTCTATACTGGGTCAAAGTTGTTTCTTTGCAGAAAGTATACAATTTCCACATATAGCTTGATGCTCGTAGCTTGGTAATCTCCGCCAGCTGTCCTATTGCCCACTATGTAACCTGCAAAATTGCGAGAAACCGTGTCGCAAGATGCTTATATGCATGCTTAATGACACTTCCTACACCCAGTACTTGTGACATAGAGAGTGCAGTGGATCAAACACTGTGGGAAGCATTCTGCCGATTCCCATGTTGGGGAACTGCCCAGATGTGTTGTAGGAAATCCCTTCTTTGTGTATTAGTGAGGGGCCATCGCTCTTGCACTCCCCATAGATGAGGGTATCACTCTCTGTACCGTAACGTTGTGTACCAGCAGTCCGACATCCTCTTTAAGGAGTATAGAAAAGAAAGAAATAACCAGCTTCCATTCCCAGAACTCTCTGGAAAATGTATATTGCAGTAGGTGATTTAGTTGCAATATTAATGTGGGTTGTACGTGCAGTGTTTTCCATAATTGCTGGTACATTGCATGGGATAGTGGACTTCTCCACTATTCGTAGCCTGCCTCATCGTGCAATCACTGCATACACTACAGAGAGTGGGGAAAACGAAGGCCTTTTATTTTTTTTGCTAATCTATTTTATTGATTTTGAGTAATGAACAGCATAGCACATTCCAGCAATGTAGTGACAGGCGAGTAAAACAATATTGTGATGATCTACATTGCCACATCTCCTTCAACAGAACTGTACATGAGTTTAGAGTAGACCAACAAGAGATGAGGAATCTGATTATCCAACCTTTCCCAACCATTTGCCCCAAATTTTACGATGTTTGGCTGAGCATCCCCTGGCCTTGTACAGTGGCTGTTCCTGCGTTGCGCACCAGTCTACTCCTTTGCACCATTTGGCTATGCTTGGCAGAACAAGATAATTCCATGCTGCTGTTATGTCTCGTTTGGCCAACACAAGGGCGGTGCCCAAGAATGATTTGTCTGCTCTAGACCCGTTCAGCCCATCTGGGGTTGTGGGGTACCCCTCGCCCCCCCCCCCCTCTCCCCCCCAGCACCTCCATGAGTTCCGCTAGGAGGCTGTGAGGGGGCAAGACCACACCATATGGTAAAAATCCACTGGTTCTACCCCACAGCGTATACAGGATGGATCTGGTGTTAGGCCTGCTCTTTGGAGGCGGTCAGGGGTGAGATAGGATGTGTGTAAGTAGTATAGCTGGACCAGGCGGAGTCTGGCTAAGACCTTGATGGTTTTGGGAGCTATCAAGGCATCTAACAGTTGTCCTCTTCCAGAACATCCAGCCAGGCCTCCCATCGATTCCTCAGTGAGTCGAGGGAGGTTGGGCCGTTGTTAGTTAAGGAACGATAAATGCATGACACCCCCTCCTCCCCAGGTCTCCCATTGTGATTTGTGCTCTGAGGGGCTGTGCTCTGAAAGCGACGTGCCAGTTACTATGTGACTGTTGAGTGCATGGAGGAGTTGTAAGTATTTATAAAACTGTGACGGGTGGAGTGAGTGTCTGGTTAGAGAAGCCTTTTTACTTAACGAAACCAGATGGTGTGACCTACACCAAAACTGACTTGCTCAACCATGTATGTGCAACCACTCGGATCACAAACCACACACTGGCTCGGGCTAGTAAACATTACTTAATTTGTGCATTTTTTAGTCAGCCTTATTAGCTTTAGATTTGCCCCAGAGTTTAGTAAGTTTCCCAAGTTATGGAATGCCACATCCTGACATTTCCCAATCTGTGTCTTCGGCTTCTCAAAATCCAGCTGGTAGGTAGTCTATAAGAAAGGATGGGGTAGATCATCTGGGACAAAATCTATAATGGTTATTAATCCTTACCAGGCACTTTTCCCCTTTTCACTGGACTCCGTTTCTATCAGGGTTATATTTCAAGATCTCAGTACCACAGAATATATCATCTTACCTCTCTTTTCATATACTTCAGATTCTGTATGCTTCAGTTGCATTAGCTTGTATAACTCTTTGGTTCGTTTTTAGGGGTAGATGATCGAGGCATTGTACATCAATTCCTTAACACTTTTGTTGCTTGCCAACTCGTATATATGTCCGCAGATCAGTCATCCCAGCTAAGACAAATTCCTCTTACTAATCTAAGCTTTGTCTACCCAAGCCTTAATGACAAGAGTCAAGTGCTTGTTGGTGAACTTGTGTCCTTTTGTTTAGTGCTCTTGTTAATTCCAGATTGAGATTTTTGATTACAGGGATTTAACCTGACCATCAAAATGGGAATCATGCTTTGATTTTCAAACTCCAGAAGCTTAAATGCAAATTGCAGCTCAGTAGGTATTTATCTTGTACACTCAGAGGTCATATCTTACTTTGCCAACATGGAAGCTCTTCTTTGATCTTTTTGTTAACAAAATTTGATAAGAATTAAAAATTAAAAAAATAGTGATCTAGACCACAGCTGTTTCCTGTATCTGCATGTGTGTTTTGAATTCCAATCGCGATTGAGGTAGGCTCGTATTTCATTTTAGCAAGTATAGAAAGTGATTTAACTTTATTCCATGTGTGCACTACTTTTAGATAAGCTTAAACGGTATTCACCTGTTACAACGCATTTTTTACAACGCACTACCATTACAACGCAGGCATTACAACGCATACCATTACAACGCATGGCGCTGGGGGGCGCTCTAGGATAAGAGGTAAGTTTAATTTACTATCCAACACCTTCCCTAGGGTCCACGGGGACTGGAGTTAGAATAGTAAATTATACTTACCACTATCCAGCACCCCAAAGCGCTATGCGTTGTAGTGGTATGCGTTGTGAATACCGCGTTGTAATGGTATGCGGAGTAAAAGTATGCGTTGTAACGTCATACATCCGCTTAAAACGTACTCACTGGCAAGTCTTCCATTACTGGTAGGGAATTGTATTTGTTGTTCAGTGTGTTGCTGTAGCATACACAGATATCTTGCATTTAGGAAGATCTTCTTTAGGAAGCCCTATGAGATTAATTTTTGCAGGACCAGCAGAATAAGGAGCCCTCCTGTTGGTCCGAGAAATTCAGAGGCTTCGGGTGGTGAAAATGTGTGCCCTGGAATGAGTGGGGTTGGAACTCCATATTAATGAGCCATTTGAAGTCTGCACTCTGGAGTGATGTACTTCTATCAAAGTGATACATGACTCCTTTCGATTTTGCCTTACTTATTATGTGGTAACTGGCCTCTCAAGGCATCTAATTTAATAGCAAAAAAAGCTGACTCGGTAGGACTGACTTAATTTGTCTTCGTGTGTTTTCTTTTGTAGTTTCAGGTGCCCATTATTAACTAAACCCTCACACCACCATAGTAACAAGCTAATCTGTTTGATGCCCTAAAAGTTAAATCTTGAATTGGCCTGTAGAACTTTTGCTATAAGCCACGTATCTGATATTTGCTACTTTACTCTCTTTCGTGTATGCTACTTGAATTGCATTTTGGTGCCCCAGATCTGCGATGGACCTGTCCATTACAGCCTCATACCACAAAACCCTAACCTCTGCAGCAAGATTCAGATAGTGTGACAGCATGACTCCTGTTGCACTGAGACCCTCTGAGGGATGTAACGCAATAGTGTGGTACAGTAAGACACAAAGAGTGTTACAACCAGACCTTCGAAGAGCTGACCAAGACCTGTGGTCTCCTGGAAATAAACCTGTGGATCCACCTGTCCAGTCCTCACATGCAACCAAAGTTCACTGCCGTAATTAATTTACCAGCAGTTGGTGGGTGGCATGAGTGATTTCCACAGTGGACAGAATGCACAGATTGCTTTTGTTCCACACATGGGACACGCTTTCACATCTGGTTAACTGCACAGCTGTGGTGGCTTTGAAACAGATTTTGACCCTTGATCAGGCCCTTGATACCCCATCTCTATATTGCCAGAATCAGTAAAGGGGATGAACAAGGAATCGGCACGCAAGAGAGGCACTAAATCTTGTAGTCCAGTGGAGTCCGAAAAGAAATGTAGTCCCTGAATTTATATCGTGTAAATGCCACAAATCATCCAATCACAACATAGTGCTGAAGGAATGTTGCAGACGCCGCACAAATTAAGAATAGGAAAAAAATCCATTGAACAATAAGCCTGGAAATGTGAAAGTTAAGAACACCATCCAATCCAGGGCAATCGTCCTACCCTAAGTGTTCTAATCTGTTAGCAACAGTAGGTCTTCAAAAACGGACAGCTAATGCTGACTGTAGGCAAAACCAAAACCTCTGCAAGGTAGTGGTCTCACGAATGTCAAAGCAATTACTTCCTGAATGCCACATGATTCCTAACCTTTGAACGACTAAGATCCTACAGTTCCATGTCTTGTTTGTTATTGCCGGAACCGATCACTGTTAAGTTGTTCAATTTAATGGTGACAAAAAGAAGGAAATTCCGGGCAGAAGGGGGGGGGGGGGCACTGCTAAAAATGCCCCGCCTCCCTTCCCTACTTCACATCATTCTGAGACCTGGAAGACATGATGCTCCTGCCGGTCTTAGAAGCACATAGTTACTCAGCTTGCCTGAGGTGAAAAACAGCCAGCGTGATAGCACTTGGTGTGCACCACAAATAACTACTTCATCTAGTATACTATGAAAACCATAAATCTCGTGGGGAGTAACTTTCTCGAGACACACTTTAAATGAGATCTGGGCAGTGCCATTTTGTATTCGCTGTAGTGTGACCATTAACTATTGTGATGTACTCCAAACACAGTGCTTTGATGTTGACAGCATGCAATAGGGGAATGTACTTGGTCCTCTCTCATAAGCTTGCCACCTTGTTGACGACCTGTGGAGCCCGTTACAGGTTAGAATTCAAATTGTAGTCTACTTCTGAGATTCCAGACCCCTTTCAGATGGATTTTAAAATCTCTCCCATTGAGTTAGACCAAATTCATCTTGTGAGAAATCTTAGTATGAGGGTCCCAGGATAATCAGGTGAGATACTGGACTCCAATTGTAATAACTGAGATCTTTAGTCGGTGAAGATCTGGGTACTCCATACTATGAACCCTCCAAACTGTAATCAAGTACACATTTTTAGGTCTCACCTGAGACGGTGAATGCACTGTCGCCTGTAAGATCTTTGCATTGCCTAGTGCCTGCCAGATTCTTTCTCTCTCTTTGTGTGGTTGTCTCTTTGATGGAGCAAGGACCTGGTACTGAGTAATGTCTTTATTAGTATCCTTCTGCTGCTCTTGCTCGGATCGAGGCGCATTGACACTATAGCCGCATACTTATTTAATGTTTGAAAGCTCAAGGGTCATTCTATACTTAACACCTTGGCTGCTAAGGGTTTTCCCGCTGGGTGCTGCAGATCCTCATTCCCCATTGTTCATGACAAGGCAAGCTCGTCATAAGCGCAGGGCAGGTAACACCCATGACGAGCTGGCCTTGTCATCAGCGCTGAAGGGGTTAATCTACAATGACTGGCCATACCATACTATACTAAACTATATAATGATGGACCCTGACATGCCACATCTAACCATACTATACATTCACTATACCATACTGTACAATCTCACACCACACCATGCAATGCCATACCATACAATAACAAAAAATATTATACTATCCAGTACCAAGCCATACCACACCATACTAATCAAGGAAAGGCCATACCATACAATACCATAATAGGGCACACTATACATAGGCATACAATACCATACTACACCAAACTAAGCAATGAGAGGCCATAACATAATATACTATACCATTAGCAGACCATACAATGACGGGCCATATCATAACATATGATACGACAAGCTGTACCATATCATACTAAACAATAATGGCTCATACCATACCATACAATAACAAGCCATACCATACTATACAATAACAGGTTATTACATAACATACTACATAACATAACTAATAAATAAGTAGCCAAGCGGATGGTCTCATATAGCAGAGGCCTATTAGCTTTGCCAATGACTGTTTAGCACTTGATTACTTAGCAGCGAGGCAGAGCAGTCTTAGACTTACTCGGGGGATGTGAAGTAGGCTAAAACTCTTTGATGCACAAACAACACATAGTAATTCACTACTGAGTCAGTGCTATTCTTTTATTAAAGAAAAGAAAACGACTTCCATTACACACACTACTAAATAAAAAATAAACATATACTAAGAACTACTTACAAAATGGCATATGAAAATAACTATAAAGACACCCTCTAGGGTAGTCACACAACCTTCAGGGTGGGCACAATAAAGAAAAGCCAAACGTCACCCCCCAAACGTTCCCTGAGCCTCCTGTGCAGGCAATCAGATGCTCACATATTTTCAATATTCAAGCAGTGTCTGACTATTACACGGCAATTGGGCAGTGTCCGATGGGCTGGTCTGACAGGTCAGCATGTGGGCCAGTTTTTTTTTTTAGCAATCTCTTGCCTGTTTTATGGTCTGGTGGGCTGATTATTATTCTTTTTTTACTGTGATTTCACTAATATTTTTCCAATCCTTGCCTGCAGCAAGCACAAATGCATGCAGTCTCCCATACCGTGTCTTTAAAAGTGGAACTCAGGCCACTTTTGAAATGATCTGGCTCGCTAATGGGGGACATCTTATTTTGGTGCTGGGACTATTTTATGCAAAATAATCAATTGATGGATGGAATTCTGGACAATGCAAACATTCACCCCCAGTCACAAGGATCTGGGTTTAATCCATCATTCTTTTGCTCACCACACCACCCCAGTTTGGACCCAGCCATATCCAAATCAGTCTTGAACTTCCTAGCCAGGTCCTCCCTGAACAGGAAAGAAAGATCCTAAAACTGGTTCCAGGGCATTACCCTTCATCAGCCAGGCTAGCTTGAATCCAGTGGTGTAGTGAGCACGGGACCCAGTATGCTTGTTTCCCGTCCAGGGAAGACCTGGCTTGGCAGTTCGGTCTGGACTGTTCCCATGAGGCACAGGGTCAAGACTGATTTGCATATGGCTGGGTCTAAACTGGGGTGGCATGGTGAGAAAAAGAACGATGGATTTAACCCAGATCTCTTGACTGGGGTGAATATATGATTTATTCAGCATTCCGTCCATCATTTGTTTGTGTAGCACTATTCAACCCAAGTTAGATGGGTTTGCCCAGACATGAGTCCCTTGCTCACTGCGCCACTGGATTCAAGGTAGCCTGGCTGATGAAGGGTAATACCCAGAAACTGGTCCCAAGATGCATGTTTCCGGTCCGGTTTGGTCTGGACTGTTCCTATGAGGCACACAGTCAAGACTGATTTGCATATGTCTGGGTCTAAACTGGGGTCTCATGGTGAGAAAAAGAACAATGGATTTAACCCAGAGCTCTTGACTGGGGATGAATGTAATTTATTAAGCATTCCGTCCATCATTTGTTTGCATAGCACGGGACTATTTTATGTCATTCATGCATTCCAAAATTCCTAGCTCCAGGTGTGTTTTTAACTAAGAAAACAAAAAAAAACAAGCAACACTCTCACCAGACCCAGGAGACTTAGAGCAGCCATCTTAAGACGTCCTCCCAACGCTCTGCATATGCACATTTTTTACAGGCATTGCAAGGCCACAAGGGATGTTTTCTCTGCCCTCGATAGACGACTTTCCAGGGCCTTAGATGCAACCATGCTGCTCTTCTTTTTTTTTTTTTTTTTTTTTTTTTTTTTTTAAACCAAAGTGTCTTTTGGTGCTCGTTTTCCAGTACTGTCAGAAGATCTGGGTATTCTCTCTTTGCTTTCTATTCTCCAGCCTTCTTGTGAGAAAATACAGTGGTACTAGGACTCAGCGGAGTCCAGTGCTTCTCGTGGGGCTTGTGCCATGGAGCCCAACGATTTCCTGGTTCTCAGGTACTCCCTGAAGGATTCTTGTGAAGGACAAAGCAATACACTCTTTATGGCTCCCTGTCTGGGAACTGGCCCTCCCAGGTGGCATTCAGTGGAGTGGAGTGCAGCATGTTCAGATGGGCTGATCCTCCCTGGAGCATTGGCCGTCCCTGTGGGAACTGGGAAGTAATTAATAAACTGCTGGACCCAGTATAGAATTTCTCTTCTCTGTGACCTTGGGACCCCCGAGGCAGCCTGCTCAACACCTACTGGCAGGCTCAACAAAACCTTTTTTTTTTCTAGATCATTTGTTTGGCGTTTCTTGCATTTTGCACCTGGTGGCATGCTCCAGCCACACTAGGCGTGTGGGGCTTCCAGGCCTACTCTTCACGTTTTTTTTTTTTTTTACTACTTCCCAGCCGATGAGGGTGCATTCAGGGACCTGAGTCCACATGAGTGGAGCAGCATTTAGCAGAGAGGCACTGGGTGCAGCGGAGTGGCACTGAGTGGGGTGGCATTGAGTTGGGTGGAATGGTGTTGAGTGGAGCAGCATTGAGTAGTGTGGCACCGAGTGAAGTGGCAATGTGTGGTATGGAAAGTCGCACGAGTTGCTACCGATTTGCCCTACAGTGCTTCAAAGCCTTGTGCTATTTCAATCCAATAATGATATAATGTTACCAATTATCTCGGCCTACCTCTATGAAAACATCGGAGGCCTTTTATTAATGCAGGAGCTTATTTTTTTTAAAGATGGAGCTCTCCGTAATTGTAGAGTACTCACTTTTCCAGGTTTGCAAGAACTCCCAATTTTTGGAACGTAGAGAACTCTTGATTTGCTTTGGATCTTGACATTTCGTTAATCAGTGAAGATGGTGGTAAAATTCAGGTATCTTGGTGTAGAGATCACTGTTTACAAATAAATGTATTTTTCACTGGGAGGGGCTAGTGGTTAGGGGCCAGTAGGCAAGGGAGCAACATATTGTATTCTAATATTTATATTGCGCTTGCTTACCGTATGTGGGGTGCTGAAGCGCCTGCCTACATGGATAGTACTCTACACTGTGCAGGGTGTGTGGTAGGCTGTTAGTTTTGCTCCTATGTGGGAAGTGTTTCCCTGTGGTGCATGACAACCACCGAGAAGCGTTTATCGTGAAATGGGATGCAGTGCTTGGTAGCGCGATGAAGACATTTATTTTATTCATTCGTTCATAAAGTTTTATATAGCGCGAGCATGATCCAGAGGGATATCAGAGCGCTTCACAATTACGGCTGGTCAAGGTTAGGCAGGCAACAAATACATAACACAGGAAACAATTACAAGGGGTGCAAACATATCATCACAGTAAGTACAAGGAATGAGGGTGTAAGTCCAGTATTTTCAAGCACAAGATCAGAGCCCAATTAAGGTAAGACCCTGTACATAAGGAATCGTTTTACTTCAATTTTGAAGGCAACTGTGGAGGTGAGACTGCGAATTTCATGAGGGAGAATGTGAGAAAGGTGTACAGTTTATGGTTTTTAGTAAACTGACATTTTTTTGTAGCTCTGAAAGTCCCTTTATGAAATTTGTAATGTACATCGTACACTTAATTAGGTACTACACTCACTGCTCAGAATGCAATAGTTTTTACGCAAGGATTAGAGAGGCCTGGTGAGCAAAACACTGACATTACAGAGGTTTTTTGGGGGGTGGGAGTGTGCCGTTTGTAAAGATCCAGAAATGTTTAGGCTAATTATTTTGTTTAACTGTATTCCCCATAACTATAAGCTTGATATTTGTGAAAAAAAATAGAAATTGGCCATCTATGCAAATGATGGTATACTTGGGTAAATGCGTTACCTTTCACTTCGCCTGTTTTGGAAAGCTCAGAAGAGACAGGTTTCAGGAATGGACATATTTAGTTTGAGCCATTTCCAGGAAAGAACGCTACATATTTTTAAATACACTTTATGATGTGATCTCTCGCTAAGTCTGATTTGATTGGAATAATGCACCTGATGGTGTTACGCGACATAACCTAATGGCGAGCTAAGGAAATACCATGGCTTTCTGTGAGATTAATAAACGTTGCACAGATTTTACACCCCAATGCACAAACTAGTTGACTCATTAATTGTAAAATGAGAAACGAGAATGAACAGTAGGAGGGTGAGGAAAGGATAAGAAAGGTGGGAGAAGAGACATGAGAAACTGGATTGAGGGGAGAGAAAGGACGGGAGAGAGTGATGTAGAAGGAAACTAGGTGACAGATTTAGGGGGGAGAGAGACTACGAGAGACACTGGCGATAAATGAGTAGGGGGAGTGAGGTGGAGGTGAAAATAGCAAATGGGGAAATCGGGGCGCCCTAAGACATGATATACTTGGTGTCGTACATTTGTTTGAATGTAAAGAAAATTAATAACATTTGGTCAAAAGATAAAAGTGGTGCTCTTGGCTAAGGCACCTGAGGGCGCTACTGTCTCGTTAATGTTCGGGTATCGGGGATGAAGAAGGGTTTTTAGTTTGGATAAAACATGTGCTGTGTTTCTTTAGGAGAGAGGGAAAAGGAGGCGTATAGGTTCAGGAAAGGCTAAACGGAGATGTCACAGCAGTAGGGATTAAGGAGATGGAGCCAAGTGGCTACACTAAAAGAAGATATCGAACTCTTGCAAAGAAACCTGAAAATTAAATAGGCAGAAAAGTAGGCAAAATAATTTAGCTTCGTTTCACCGAAGTATAACAAAGGATATTAAAAAGCAGCCCGTTGTTCCTGCAACATGTTGTAAATCATCGGATATTCTCAGACCCCACGTTTCTGAGTTAATTTAATCCAGTCCTAACATGCGTGGGAGGGAAACCGAATTTGTGGGAGTGGCAGAAGAACACACCCAGCAGTGCAGTGCCCAGGCAAAAGAGCATATTCAAGATGTAAAAACAAGCATTGGCATAGCCAATAGGTCTCGCCTTTGGGACCTTATAAGTGTTTAGCCATGCAGCACATTATCACCCACCAGGCAGATTTGTGTAATGGAACTAGTACTTATGTAAAGTGCTTTGATACCTTCATTCGCGCTACATATTGCAAACAATAACCAGCATTGGCATAGCCAATGGATCTCGCTTTTAGGACCTTATAAGTATTTAGTTATGCAGCACAATATCCTTGGTGCAACAACATCAACTGTTGCATGGCTAAACACTTATAAGGTCCCAAAGGCGAGAACTATTGGCTATGCAAATGCTTGTTTACAGAGAGAAATTTTAGCCGAAGCATTTTGGAACTAAAGAGTAAGTAACTTTAAAGAAAACAGGGCAGATAACCAAGCAAAAACAAACTACAATACTAGAATAACGAGGAGAGGAACACAGAGGGAGGATCGACGGTAGGAAGGTCATGTCTTAAGCTGTTCACACAGATTGAAGAGAGGTGGTTCTAGTTGAAAGAGTATTGGGTCAGGCATTCCAGTCACTACCTGAGGCCACCGAGAATGCTCTGTTGTCAAATGTGACTGTTGTGACTAGTGGGCACATTCTGTAGGGCTGGGTCAGCAGAACAGAGAGTGTTGTTGCATCTGAGGTTTGAATTTTACAGTCATTCAAAAGAATATTGGTAACTGGCTTGGTGTACAATGGCGAGTGGCGTAAACAGATTTTGTAAGCGGACTAGTAACCAATGGAGAGATTGAATGATGGATATGATGTGTACGGGGATGTGCGGAAATGAGAGGAGCTTGTACATTCTGGAGAATCTTCCAGAGTGTGAAACCCCTATGAAAAAGCTTAAAAGTCTACCTTGATTGGTGGGAAAATGGTGACACCAACAGGGAAGCAAACATCCATATTAATAAACTGGAGGGAATCGGGTGAGTCTTTTTGATCACAGATTCAAAAGACAGCTAGTATTGCCGCAGGTGCTTGGACCACTGCCAAGACCGTTCAGGTAGAGAAAATCCAAGGTGCTACGGAAACCAGTAATGGACAAATGTGTAGACAGGGCTATAATGTAAGTACATTAACTTAGATGACAAGCTGATGCAGCATCACAAATTATATTATTTCCATAAATGCTGTTGCTAGTCCCACGCTTTGCTTTTTACAGTGTTTCTTGTGAGAACAGTAACTCGTAAAATACTTTTAGTTTCTATTGAGTAGAATAGGACTAACGGGTGTGTAAATTTACATGCTTTTGGTAATGTTGATTGCGATGGCTACAGTGTTTGCTGTCATGACAACATCTAGGCAATAGCACGTCCTTGTTCAGACCCTTTATTTCAAACAATTCTGCTGATTAATTATTGCAGATGAATTACCTTTTAAAGATTCTCTCGAGCCACCTAACAATTTCGATGGTAGCACTTTGAATCATAAAGAATAAACAGATGCCGCCTAAAAATAAGGTCAACCAAAAATCTACCCGAAGTTTAATGACTAGCTTCCACACAGCCCTGTAAGGGGAAAACAAAATAGCCACCTTACGAATTTATTGCAAAGGCACCCCTTGCAAGCAGCTCTGGCTTCCTCAGCTACAGTCCTTTTGTTTATTAATCACAATTAAATAGGCCACAAAATCCAGTAGATGCATTCTATAGCCAGCACCAAAGAAAGATAGTGTCTAAAAGATTCCTTCAGATTCGGTCCCAATCTGCTCTAGAAGCATTTGGAGGCAGAAAGAAAGAATCATCGGATATTCTCAGACCCCACGTATATAAAAACATATATTATCATCTATATGAAGTAGGAACCATTTGTAATGGATCAACTGAATTTTCCAGTACAAACAGCAATGAAGCTGAAAGACTGAAGTTATAAGGCGAAGAAGTCCTACTTACCCAGGTTGGCTTCTAAGATTGATAGGGTGGGAGAGAGCGAACCCCTTCATTCTGAGGCAATTGGGAGAGAGGGAACCGTGACATGGAGGGGAAAATGTCAGCAAATTAAGTCACATCCAATTCCAGAGCTGCTAAGGTGGCATGAGTGTGCATTCGAGACTACTACATTGTAGTTTTGTATAACCAGCAACTAGTATGATCCATTCATACTAAGTGTACGCACGTTTGTATGTAGTTCACTTTAAAAAAGATGCATTCACTTCCAGCGGTATCCCCGTGATGCAATGTCCAAGTCATGGCAGCCACGTTCCAAATGGGTGACATCCCAGTCTAGAACGGTGCAGCAGGGAGCGCTTCTGGCTCAGCAATTTCTATTTTAAAGGCACAGTGCGAGGAATGTGCCGACACAACCCAGCGAGGGCCGCTTTGTGACTCTGCACCAAGGATAAAAGAAAAAAGTAATAGAGGGGTCCTAACGCATTCATGCTCTGTATGCACAATGTCATATGGAAAAGAGAGAGAATGACGTAGATGAAAACAGTGGCAGGGAAATATGGGCGCGGGACAATGCCACTGGCTTGCTTACCTCTAGTCACAGCAGACGGACCAACAATTAACATGTGGTTTGTAAATGATGTCTGGCACGTCCGTCACCATATCCGGATTCAGAGAAGACAGAAGAAATGGTAGATATCGCGAGATTATAAACCTCACAGGTTCACGGGCACCAACAAAAGTGAAGAGGTACAGGGAACGCCTCCAGATATAAGTAAGTGCAATAGGGCAGGAAAATACAGGTGTCATTTTTGAATAGAGTGGAAAAGCGTTTATAAATAGGAACAAATAAAAAATGACTATACAAATGGGCAGTAAATGGAAATAGGCCCAACGAATACCGGCCGCGAAAGTGCAAGCGATGCAAGCATTCACCGCGCGCGCGGCCGCGAGAAGCAAATAGTGGCTGTGCGCGTGGGAAGAACAGTGGGGAAAGAAACACAAAAGAAGCTCGGGAAAGTGAAAGTGATCGCGGGAATTGAAGCATGGAGAGAGGCACACAAAGCACGCGGACATGCACTCAAGCTCTAGGCTCGCCATGGCAGCATTTTTTGAAGCCCTCACTAAAAGTCTCGCAAGGGCAGCGCATGCGCTGGGTCAGGCAAGACCTAAAAAGGAATTCAAGGGGAAGTGCTTGAAGATTTCTGAGGTGGGGGAGCGAAAAGATGCACTCTGAAGTGCCGGCCCTGAGCACCGGAAACTACTGTTTCAAATTAAGCACATTTTGCCAGATGTCCTATTCCCTCTGAGGGGGGAATGTTGATTCATTTAGACCCGTCGATACCCAGTAGCGTAGCCAGCGTGTCATGGGCATAGTGCAAAGGAGCTCAGACCTCCTGGCTGCTGTTCGAATTAAAAAAAACACAGCTATAATCAATGCTTAGTGGGCCCCTACGGCTTCTCTACCCCGGTGCCTCTGCACCTGTCCCACTAATTAAAGCCACAGCCCTGGCTAGTTCGTGTCTCAGTTAGAAACATTACTGGCACACTATTAATGGGCTGGGAGGGAAGAATTATGCAAATAGGAAGTATGCTTCAACACATGCAGTAATTTAGCTTTTTTTAAAAACTTGGAAACCAGATGAACCTGAATCAGCAGTGGCTGTAGCAGGTTTCCTTGATAGCTTTAGTTTACAGAAAGATATGCATTGGTGAACTTCCAAGTTCAGCCGTGCATAAGCTTGACAGCGGGAATTAGGTGGAGGAGCACTGGAGCCTGTGGGTGGGCGAATATGTCAGATATTTTCTCATAGCAGCCACAACAGAGTGGGGCAGCGGTCTTTGCAGGTCCCCTCGCCGCAGCCCACTTTCATTTTCAAAACACTTGCTATTGATCTCGCACAATATTAAACCTGAGCTAGAACTGGTTCAGACCGGCAGTAGGAAAGGGGAAAAAAGCTGCCTCCGTCTAGTAAACGAGTGCCCAGTGCAGGGCAGTTGAGAGGTGCCAGCTGCGGTGTGCTGTGGCCCACCCGCTGCGTACTGTGGCCCAGCATCGGTGATTACTCAGTAACCGCCGGCCATAAATAGTGCTCAGGGCGTGTCTCAGGGAAGCACATCCGGAACGGGCAGCCACGGACAGGCGAGTGACAGCCGCCAAGGCTACTGCGGCTTCTGCTAGCCGGCCACGATCAGCACCTCGCCTTAAGCCAATGCCAGCCCAACCAGGGTGCCCTCGCCGGGGAGTAGGCGCACAGGTAACACTGGCAGCTGAGTGCGCGGGTGGGCAGAGCAGTCCCTGTGTACTCGCGCTGCGCTCCTGCTTGCAGTCGGTGCAGTGGGCAGGAACAACGCAGCAAGCAGTTTATGTGCAGGCCAGTGGTTGGCACACTGACAGGACAGCTTTTCTTGTGAAGTTTTAAGGCAGCCAAGAGGGTGGAAGGCAAAGCCTTCTGATAAACCAGCACGGCCGCGAAAGTGAAAGCATTTGTAACCTGACCCAAAACAGATGGCAGCCTGCGCGCTGCTGCTGGCTCCCGAGAGCAAAGCGCTCTGGGAGTAAACATTTCCAAAAAAGCAGGGACATCTACACGTCTTTGCGTCTAGGCCAATAGCGTGTAAGCACCACATGCATAAGCTTTAAGAACAGCTGAAGTGATTTCAAGAGGCCGATTTTCTAGAGCAGCACATGCGCGCTGCAATAGGTCCGACCTAAAAAATGACACCGCAGAGCAGACCAGTGAAGCGTTCAGCTGGCTTCACAGAGGATCATAGGAATGGGAAAGAGCTAAGACAATCACAATATTAGCCATAGTTTCTTTTGAAGGAGGCGGGGCTTGTAGCCGGCAAAGATGGTCGCAGCCTAACGAGGCTCCCGACCCCCTGCCCACTAATCCGCCCTTTTATCCTGTTGAGGCACTGGGATCCCCGCCGAACTTCGGGTGATTCCAGAGGAAGCTCCTGTGCCTGCTCCGGTCGAGGCGGAGAACTCCTACCACAGCTGGAGAGGGGACGCACTGGCGGCGGAGCTCCGGTCTGCAGACCCACAAAATGGCGGCGTTCCCGGGACCTGAGTTGTACCCTTAATTACTCTGCCAGCCCACTCATTCCTGAGGCCTGCCAGCGAGGGTTGCTCCGACGCTTGAAGCTGACCAGAGGAGCGAGCGGCTGCCGATGGGACCCTTGGCCCGGAGCCGTGCGTGCCGCCACTCCGCGGCCCCGGTGAGGCCCCTCCCCCCCCCACCCGGGGAAGGACAAATCGACTCCCCGGCTCCGGAGGCCTGCAGCGTCCGGGGGCACACAAAGTCGGGCTGCGCTGCTCTCCCCGCCTCCCCCTGCTCACCTGAGCGCATCGGACTGCGGAGACCGCCGGCTGCGAGTGGCGGCCCGACTGCAGCGACGCTGTGTGGCATGTGTATCCGGCCGCTGAGACTGCAGACACCGCTGCTCCTCCCCACCCAACTACCTGCTGAATCGGGACCCAGATCTTCGGCGGCCCGGAGCGGCCGGGAGCGAAGGGGGCCGCGGGTGCACTTTGGGTCGGCCCGGAGGTGAGGCCCACCGACGCAGCATTCTGAGGCCGAGACTCGCGAAAGACAGATGACCGAGGGGCCACTGGCCCTCTGATGATGCCTGGCGGGCTGGAGGCACCGGAGCCGCCGGCGCAACGACCACGCCTGACGACCGTGGGCTCCGCTGCGGAGACCGGGCACGGAGAGGCGGAACAACTGATGTCCTTGGGTCGGCCCTGCCGAGAGGGCCACGTCTGAGGAGTGCCAAGGGCCCTGTGGCCCGCGACTGCTCATTAGCCGCCGTTGGAGGGGCCCGGCCCGCCCCGGTGGGGCCCGCGGAGATCCGGCACTGGTGAGTGCAACATTGGGAGAACCCTCCTTAACCTAGCCCCCTGAACTGGTGCGCAGCGCCTGCTAGGTGGTGGACACAGGCGCACACGCTTTGGACGCTGCCTTGCCCCCCGTGGACGCCGACTTGGGGGCTGGCCACTGGTGGGGGAGCAGCGGGAGTGTCGTTCCCTCGCAGCCTTGAAGATTACACCGGTGTGAGGCGCTGAGAGCTGCCCAGTGGTGTGAAGCAAGTAGAAGGGGGGCTGGATAACTGGGAGCTATGTTGGGTCAGTGGCCCTGGCTGAGAACTGGCAGTTAATCCTGATTCCGCCGAACTACCGGCCCCCACTGACTGTGAGCTGCTCTCCTTACTGGGGCGAGTGCCAACCATCACCACCGGTACTGTGTGGCCCTGGCCCGGGAGCAATAAGACAAAATGGGGAAGCCCAAAGGCCCGAAGGGAGAGGGGGGCGCTGGCTCGGAGGCTCCTGACGACACATTACCGACCCCACCGGACCTCCAGCAGATGCAGGACCGGATCTTAGAAGCCATCACGCCACAAAAGACGCCCTGCACCAGGACATAGCGCAGGTGGCCTCGAGCCTTGGACTACTGCGCGCGGATCATGGAAAACTGTCGGACAGGGTCAAGACTGCAGAAATAACCCTGAAAGAGCTGGTACCCGCGCAAAAATCCGTGGAAGGCCGACTAACAGAAGCTCTGGACCGGATACAGGCCCTCGAGCGGCGGGCGGAGGACGCAGAAAATCGCAGTAGGCGCAACAATGTACGCCTTGTGGGCCTTCCGGAAAAAAAAGAGGGACCTGACATTGTGGACTATCTGACCACTTGGTTACAGACAGAGGTGGCGCCTGAGGGCCTTTCTCCGTTCTTCACCATTGAGCGCACTGGGTACCAGCTACACCGCCCAGTCCAGGACAATCACCCCGGCCAGTGCTAATCAAACTACTGCATTACAAGGACAGGGACTGGTTGCTGCAGAGAGCGAGAACAGCGGGTCCCTTCCAAGTAGACAATTGCAGAGTGACGCTGTTCCCGGATTATACCTTCGAGACCCAGAAGTTACGGGCCTCTTTCTTGTCCATCAAAAAAGAACTGAGAACAGAGGGCCTGCAGTACTCGCTACTCTTTCCGGCCAGGCTGAGGGTGGTGGTGGACGAGAAATCCCTGTTCTTTCCTACCTCAGCGGATGCATGGGCCTGGTGGGACACGTACAAAGCCGGAACAGACGGAGCACACATGAGAGAGGAGGAGGAACGGCTGCAGCAGCCGCTGCGAAGATCTCGAAGGGTGCGAGGCCGCAAACGCAAGACTGGAAGACCGACGGTCTCGCAGACGGAGAGTGAACGGAAGGCCGTGCTACAAGCAGTAATTGAAGTGTCAGGTGCTGTATTGACACAGTCGGAGCGGGCCTCGGGCTCAGAGGCTCAGGCAACGGACTCTGAAACAGAACTGTCGGAATTTGGCAGCACAAAAGGCCCGGAAATCACGCCGCAAACTTTGGGGGAGATTGTCGAAGGCTAGGGGTGCTCTGCCCACCAGCTGCTTCCCTTACTTGCTGGATCTTGGCTGACCTAATGACCGGAGCAGGCAGATCTTGGACGATAATGTTGTGAGTAATGTTCTTTTGGAGGGCGGGGGGAGGGGACCGAAGATCAAAACTCCTGTAGCCAACCCGCGCCTCTTAGGGCCCATAAGGCCTCCGTAGTGCAGACTGCGGATTAGGTGGGGAAGAGGGCACGCTTGCCCGCACATGGTTTGGATGGGAGCGACTATAGTACAGTTAGGTCCTATTCTGGGCGAGGGTGGGGAGCCCGAGGCAGTTGGGGTAGCCAGGGGCACAGTTACGGGAGGGAGGAGGGGGGTTGTTGTTGCGGGGTGGAGGGACTGTGTCATCATGAGTGATGGGGGTATGGATATAGAACACTGTACCACACTACAAGGGATAATGACTAATACGGGAGTGATAAAATGTGTGACCTGGCATGTGAGGGGGCTGCACACCATGACCAGACGCCACAAGATTCATGCCTATCTAGTTCGCAGGAGGGTTCACATAGCGCTACTGCAGGAGACACACCTGACGAAAGAGACACATCTGACGAAACAAGAGGGAATAGCACTGCAGCGTAGATGGAGGGGACACTTGTTTAACACCACATATTCGGCCTTCGCTGGGGGGGCCTTGATTTGGATAAGAGCGGGTACACCGTTCCAAGTCACCCGGCAGGTGGTGGATCCGGAAGGGAGATTCGTGGTGGTGGAAGGCACCCTTAGAGGGCGACACATAGTAGTTTGCAGCGCGTATGCACCCAATGTAGACCAGGCTGCATATTATGCGCAGCTCTCTGGGGAACTGGCTAGTTATCTCGCAGGCCCCGTTCTGTTGGGGGGGGGACCTTAATTCGGTGATAGATGTTGACCTAGATAGATCGCATCCTCCATTACACTCCTCACCGGTACGCAGACTAGCGAAATGTAGATCTGACTGGCAGGGACAATGGGGAATAATTGATGCTTGGCGCGTGCAACACCCACTCAAGCGAGACTACTCGTTCCACTCCGGCCTCCATGACCTCCACGTCCGTATAGACGCCTTCTTGTGCTCGCCGCTTGTGCTCCCCGCAGTAACCCACACTGAATATCTAGCGCGCACGATTTCGGACCTTAACCCACTATTACTATCGGTTGACTGGATGACTGAAATCTCTAAGGTCCCGACTTGGCAGCTCCGACCGGATACACTGGATGACCCCCGTTCCGCGAGGCGCTGGGGGACAGAATTGAGCAATATTTTGCGGAGAATGAGGGGTCCATCAACTCCAGAGCCACGGAATGGGATGCCCTTAAGGTGGTAATCCGCTGGCATTGTATCGGAAAGTTCGCGGGGGCCCGTAAAACATTGCTAGATGACTTGGACAGGGCGGAACGTAAACTGCGCGAGATTGAGCGGGCGCGCCCAGACCGACCTGACCTCCAGGGAGATCTCTGTGCGGCAAGGGAGGCGGTGGCAATAGAGCTAGAACGCCTCTGCAGTTACGATTATAAGACGTATTTGGTGAAATCGCATACCGAAGGGGACAAGGCAGGGACCCTGCTGGCTTGGCTTGCCAACCCCACCAGGCGCAGCCACCCGATTCTGGCCGTTTCAGGGGGGGAAGGCAGCATGTGTACCACGCAATCGACGATCCTGAATAGCTTCAGGGCCTATTATGAACAACTGTATAGGAGCGACCTCGGTGATAAGGAGAGGGATACAGCTGCTTTCCTAGAAGACTTGCAGCTACCGCGGCTAGACCGGGACCAAGCGAAAGCCTTGGGAGGCCCGATAGACTTAACGGAAATCAGAGGAGCGGTAAAGCGGATGGCCCGGAATAAGACCCCGGGCCTAGACGGCTTACCGATTGAGTTCTATGGGCGATACCTCGATAAACTAGGCCCGCGGCTCCAGATTATCTATGCTGAGGCTAAGCGGCAAGGACGACTGCCATGTTCAATGCGTGAAGCTTTAATGATCCCCTTATTAAAACCGCGGAGAGAGAGTACTAATACTGCGTCCTACCGACCCCTATCAATGCTGACCACCGACTATAAGATCCTGAGCACGGTGCTAGCGACTAGGTTATTACAACACATGCAGACATTGGTCCATAATGACCAATCCGGGTTCATTCCCAAGCGAAATACCAGCCACAATATAAGGCGACTGACCCGCCTGTTGAGCAGCCCACCACCAGAAGCAAGAGCTCCCTTAGTACTGGCAGTGGATATAGAGAAGGCTTTTGACAGCCTGGAATGGGAGTATCTCTATAAGGTGCTGCGGTGCTTTGGGCTCAGGGAGGACTACATACAATGGACAAAGGTATTATACGCTGAGGCGAAGGCAAGAGTGAAAGTGGGCACCTTGGTGTCGGACCAATTCGAAGTGCTTTGTGGCACCAGACAGGGCTGCGCGCTGTCTCCACTACTATTTGCCTTGGCAGTGGAACCTTTGGCGGCGATGGCTAGGAGGGGCACCTACTATGAGGGCCTGGCCCACAATGGAGCCCGCCATTTTATCTCGCTATACGCGGATGACCTCCTCCTCTTCTTGGAAGACGCCGATGAGGCGCTGTTGGGGGCGGAAAGACTTCTTGCGCGCTTTGGGGAAATCTCTGGCCTGAGGGTTAACTGGGCCAAGACCTGTCTGTTTCCCCTACGTAAGAATGAGATCCAGCCCTTACTTAGATGGGAGCCCAGTTGCTTGGAATACCTAGGGGTGCACATTTACCACGAAGAGGCAGACCTGCTAGAAGGGAACGTTGGACGCTGTGTCCGGGCGTTAAAGGGCAATATGACTTTCTGGGCCACTCTCCCGCTGTCAATGACTGGCCGCATATCGCTGCTTAAGATGATAGCATTGCCCCGATTGCTGTATTATTTCTGGACCTTGCCTGTTTGGGTCCCGGCCGCGTTTTTTCGGCAGCTGCGCTCAATGACTATCTCCTTTTTATGGGGCGCGGGCAGGCGAAGTGTGGCACTGTCCACACTGATCCGCCCTAAAGACGAGGGAGGCCTGGCTGTCCCAGATTTTGAGCTTTACTACTTAGCTGCCCAGCTTCAAAACCTAACGCAAGAAATTGCGAGAGCGTACCGCGGCCCTGAACAAGACCGAGACAGCGGCATCCCCCGACATGTGCTTGCCTTCATTGCCCTGCGACAGAGATTGCAGCTAAGGGACCTATCCTTGGAGGAGAGAACTCTCCGCCTGTGCTGGAATCGCTCGGCGAGGCGCACGGGGATTAAATGCCCATATGCGCCCGAGATCCCTCTCGGCATGGTGACGGTGCTCCCACACGGGGGAGACTGGTCACACCTGCAGGGCTGGGAAGAGGCGGGGCTACAGGTGATGGGAGACTTGTACGAAGATGGAACATTGGTCCCATATCAGACGCTGCAGGAACGCTTTGACCTCCCACGAGGTGACAATTTATTGCATGCGGCAGTGGTGCGAGCCATACAAGGACACTGGGGTATGGGGCTCGCGGAGCCGCCGACGGCCCAGGCCTGCCAGTACACTATGATGGCGGCAGGCGTCTATAAGGCGGTTACGTGCTTATATTCGAGAATGCTGAGGGAAACCCTGCAACCGCTGACTACTCTGAAGGAAAGTGGGAGTCAGATTTACAGGTGGAGATCCCGGACACCACATGGATGCAACTGGTGGGTCGGGCCAGGAAGAGCACGAGAAACGCACGTTTCCAGCTCAATCATTTTTATATTCTCCACAGAGCCTACCTTACCCCGGGCAACATTCGGAAATATTTAGTGGCAGAGGAAGCCGCTTGCCCACGCTGCAATGCATTAGGGGCAGATCTGACTCACATGCTCAGAGAGTGCCCCCACCTGCAAGACTACTGGAGGGACATCGGTGACACCTTGAATGAAGTTGCAGACAGGGACCTTCAATATACCCCAGCTGTCAGCATTCTCCACTGGTTTCCGCACACACCCAAAAATAGGATGTCGAGCAGGTTCATCGATATGGGCCTCTTATTGGCCAAACGCGAATTGACAAGGGGGTGGAAATCGAAAACGTGCCCGACACACCGAAGGTGGCTTGCTGAGTTTTTTAAATGGGCGTCGAGCGAGAGCACACTTAGATATCAATTGGCGCGCAGAAGAGCTGACGAGCGGGCCCTGGAGGCGGCTATGGAGTGGGAACTCTTGGTGCAGGCGCTACGGGATAGCACACTGGATGAAGAGGAGGATGAACGAGAAGTGACGCTTGAGGCAACTAATGACCAGGGGATACCGGCACCACCTCCAGTCACACACACACAATAGATAACTAGGACCCTCTGATTGCAGTCATACAGACCCAATTCCTGACCGGGAACGATTGATGACACTGGGGGGGAGGGTGGAACGAGGGGGTGGGGGGAGGGTTTAACGAGGGGGTGGGGGGAGGGTTTCCCTTACCGGTAGTGTAGTTGGGACGTTCAGTTATAGGCACTACAGGGAGGGAGGGGATCAGGCCTAAAAACTGAAAAGCAGACAATGGAACTTCCACATGCGCTGTACAAAATCCGCCGATTGTGAGGATTGCACCGTTTTGTGACTATGCCGCCCGACCTCCGGGTTGTGGGCTAAACGGCTGTGTATACCTGTTGGGGACCTCGAACCGAGAGTGGGGATTTCACACTGATGATACTTATGTGATTGACGTATTATATGTTTGGATCTGCAATAAAAATTATTTAAAAAAAAAAAAAGTTTCTTTTGAACTGTCAGACTGATAGTTATTTTTTTTAAATGGCAAGATGGGAGATGAGGGCGGTGATTGTACGAAGAGTAGTACCAACTCATTCATATGCGCCCTGAGAAGGACTGTTTCATAGAGCTTTCTTGCTTAAATATGGGAGGCCCCAGGAGAAGGGTTTCAGAGTTCCTTGACTCCCACTGCAATCCAGAGATAGTCAGTGTTTCAACTAGATGGGAAGGACAAGAGTTTATGAAGGGCTTTGTGAGTGATGGTGGCAGAATTAAATAATACTATTGATGCAGTGGGGCACTACTGAAGAGTTAGCAGGACGAGTGATATGACAGAATTTCTTCTGTCTAGTAACAAAGTGAGCTGCCATGTATAGAAATGCCCTCCGGAGTGCCAGATGAACTTTAAAGAGCCCGGAGAGGAGCACACTCCTGTAGTCAAGTCTTTAGAAGAATAGTGCCTGGACTACATAAGTACTGCTCTGGAATGAACTGCCTGGTGCCTCCGAGAAGTCTGAGTTGAAGGCCTGCATTTTTAGCCGTAGCACAGATTTTTCTCGGACGGTTGCATATCCGCGGATTGCAATCTTGTGGGGGGAAAGGCTTTCATTCACTCTCGTACAGGCAGGATAGAATTCTTTGGTGAGATTAGTAGGACGTCTGTTTCAGTTGGGTTAACCAACTTGGAGAACTCTAGAGGCTGCTATGTCCCTCTAAGAATGGACACCTGTAAACCTGTCTTTTTGTTTTTTTACCTTCTGATGGTGTCAACTATTTTGTCCTACGGTGCAGTCTCGAGATCACCTTTTGCAGATAACTTGAACAAAGTAATTTACATATTGAGAAAAGCAAGTTATCCATTTAAGCCTAGTTAAGTTCTGTCACTTCAGTGCAGAAACACTGGCATTTCCGGTTGATTGGATATACGACGGTAGCAACTAGCATCAACCGTGATCACAGCACTAACTGTGGAGATTCTTGAAACTGAATAAAAACAAAACTGAAGGCGTCTCACTATAAGGCATTTAAATGGAAAAAAACGCTTTTCTATTTCATAAATAACGATTTGTTCTTGTGTCTAACTAAAAACGAGTTAGAAGAGGAAACAATATTGGGAATCTGACATTCTCCCACACAAACAGTGATGTAATACTAAGAAATGCTTCAAAAGACTCTCTGCTCTGTCCTGGCAGCCCAAATTCGTGTATCTGCCCGTCTCCTAGGAAAGGGTAAGTCAGAAACTGGAAGCCGGCTGAGAAGCAGGTGTGTAACAGAATAGACTGCGGAGGGCATAGCAGCCAGCCGCTGCAAAGAGCCTCACGCACCGCGCAACAGTATACTAGGCACTCATCAGGGGAGCAACCCAGCTCCAGCAGGCAGGCAAGCCAGCCTATCACTGGAAGCCGCACAAAGGCTGGAATGGAAAGTAAGGGCCTTCCTTATAAAACAATCCTCGCAGTAAATGAATAATAATTTTTTTTTAAACGCAGGTGACAAAGACAGCACCTTGGAGAAAACAAAAAGCCCCACTTCCTAAATATCCTTGTGTGGTTTAACCACCACAACGTATCCGATTTTAGACTTGTAAATCACACAAACTTAGGTCTACTCTCGTCTAAGAGGACAAGAATAAATGCATCCTTCCATAAACACGATAAACGACTTAGCTTCTTTTTTTGTTGATGCAGATTTATATAGGGCGAACTCGACCTGAAGGTATTGGAGGGCTTTACATGAGCACCAGTTACAAGAACACATTCATTATTTGGGAAGCAAGGGAAGATGAAGTGATTTTCCCAGAATCACAGGATGCTGAGCCGACGCTGAGGATCGAACCCGGTTCCCCCAATTCCAAAATCGGTCCTTTGCTTCCCGCACAGGCCACACTCACATCCCAAAATAATGCAAGGGACAAGAATATAACGCTGAATCGTTCCATGCCTCGGTCCTCTTCTATTTCACTGCCCCTTTAAGTGCATCCTACATGGACCAAACTATAAGGCAACCTTCTTCCAACTAAGCGCAATCTGTGCGTATATAGTAGTCCTAGACACATTTCAACCAGCCTTACCCTAAATCAGCTAGCTCCACCAGCCGTCGGTAGCGTGACGCTTTTTAAGGCAAATGCCCATCCACCTCGTGATGGGAAAAGTAGCATAGACATGACGAGAGTGGACCTGCGGGGGCGAACCATAGGATTTGTTTTCATTATAGAGTGCATAATAATTGGATCTACATTGCCGATCGTGTCTCGGGGCCAAATGTTGATGTCCTCAAGCGGACCCCCCTTTGTGGCTCTGAATCAATATGTAATCTTGGGGCGTTAGAGTGGTTTGCACTATGTTTGATGAACGTCATGTTTTGGAGGGGGTGGGGGCACTGCAAGAAGTTCCATCAGGGCTCGACAAATCCTCTCGCCCACTCGCATTTGCGAGGGAGAATTGATGAGGACAAGCTATTTTCAGGTCCTACTCGCCCTTTCTGGTGAGTAGGAAGACAAACTAACTTTTGTCCTCTGTCTTTGAAAACGGAGCAAAAGTGACAAGATAACTAGATTTAAAGGCATTTTTATTGCTCACAAAGGGAATGAGCAATAAAGATGCCTTTAAATCATGTTATCTTGTCACTTTTGCTCCGTTTTCAGAGACTGAGGTCAAGTGGGTTGCAGTCAGGTCGAGGGGATTTTCCAAGGTACTAGACCTGCAGGACTAGTCCATTTTTCGGATTTTTCGAGCCCTGGGTTCCGGTGATGATAAAATTCATCGCTCCCTCACCCGCACATCCATACCATTCACTTGAAACTGAATCACTCAAACAAGATGAAACAGAAGTTTACACTTCGCATTTCCTCGGAGCATACTTAAATGTGTGCAATTGAGGTTCGTTTGGGGGTTTAAGTCATATTCTCCCATTAAGGAAACACAACAAATTAGAACTCAGATAGAGATATTAATAGCATCAGTTAAAAAAAACCAAAGCATTTTAATTCGATTAAATCTGATAACAAGTGCGCGCACCTCGCGCAAGTAGGGGGTGGGGGGAGTGCAGCAGAGAGCAGGCAGCGGTTACCTTGCGGGAGCGAACGCGATAATTGCTAAACACATGACGCCACTCGCTCCTGCAAGGATATCCCAAAACGTGCACGCGTTTCCATTCAAAGCAATGCAATGCATGCACGTTTTTGCCTGCAAAACCGGATCGATTTCAAAAGGTCTTTTTCCTAAGTAGTGCATGCGTGCTGCATAGGCGAGATCTAACCAGGAGGCGGCAGAATAGATAGAAGAACTTAACGAAGAGAAAAGTAGAGTCTGGCAGTTTATAGCAGTCGAGCAGAGTGTCTGAGACTCGCCTCTGAGCCGGCACCAGCTTCCTGCAGACAGCGAGCACCCAAAGGCGCTTGTTGTGGCGCTATACGAGCATCTTCGTTCACTCGGGCTTTTTGAGACAGAGAGAGCACATGGAGCAAAAGCTTGAGCTGGGCCGGAGGAGCATACTTTGGAATACAAGGCTGGAGTGGTGTGGCATCAATAAGGTCATGCGCAAAACTACCTGCTATATAAATTTGTGTTTTATTTATACATACGAACAGACGGGAGGAGGGGCCAATTTATCGCTGTGAAGGTGTGTTGGCCGACCAAAACAAACCATTAGTAAAATCGCCATGAGGTGGGGAACACACACAGAAAGGTGGGGCCAACACGGACAAACACCAATAACAGGCTAGTATTGCTGAATGCCACTGATACCAACCAATGGCAGTTGGTGGGCATGCAGGAATGTGCAGAAGAGATTACAACAGGTCTTGCAGGGACATAAAAATAAATCAAATGGAGGTGCACCATCTTGAATTGGAAAATGTGGACTATGTTGAAATTAAAGCTGCTAGTCAAACCCGAATTATTAGTGCCGAAACATTTTCTTGGCTCATTCTCAAAGACTTCTAACAATTGTATTTAACACCTGCTTTTGCATGCTTCGGTCTGCCATTCTCCATTGCTCGGTCTCCTTTTCCATCTTCCATGTCATCACAGGTAGTTAATTCCGCTTGTAGTATTGTGCTTTTAAGATGGTTGGCTCGTCCAGTAACATCACTACATATGTTCATCCTGTTCTTTCTCTTTCCAGGATTGCAGCGACGACCCCCCAGGCTTCATGATGCAGAAGGTCCCGATAATCCTTGCAAAGCCTCCGGCTGAGAGGGTAACTGTGATGCAAAAGCAGCTTTCTGTAGCTTTTTTCTGGGGTGGTGAGAGGGGTTTGTGTGTGTTAGTCTTTCTAGTGTCTTTTCAAGCATTGCAGTTCATCGCTAGGCAAGTTGGCAAGTCTCAAGTACTGCGTCTTTCACTAAATGGACACATATGGTACATGATATTTGTGTAGCATGAACCGAGCCATGGTGTTGGAGAGCTTAACATGTGACTGAAATACAGAATTCTGATAGTAACCGGAAGAGTTATGATCAGAACATACATTGTTTGACCATAGGCATTAACTGTTAGCAGGGCACAGGTGCAAGATGTTGACGTTCTGCTGTTACGAGAACTCTAGGTGTTAGTAATGTAGATATATTCTGAACAAGGTTTTTTATTTTATTGTCCTTCCTGGAATTATGGCAAATTTGTGGTGCGTATGACTTTGTCTAGTAATTCATTCCAGATTCTTGTTGCCTGGCTCAAAATTACCTGGTTCTTGATTCTATTTGTTTATTTATTCACGTAAGAGTAAATACTTGCCTCCAGTGCAGTGTGCTTCCATCTTTTCTATACCATGTCTATTTCACCAATTTGTTGAATTAAGACCCTTGCTCTCCCTCACACATTAATTCTGTTCTTGGTAGAGGCTGCCTGTCCCTTGAAGCGTGGTTGGGAGCCTTCGACCTTCCCACAGCCACTAGTCACATATGTATAGGATATTTATATAGCACAACCTAGCAGAAATCTAGCAGAGTTATAACGGGTAAAAGATATGCATTAAGTTGACAAGTGAATAAGAAAGGTAGCTGGGTTATGGACGGCTGATGCATTGTGATGTGGTGTTCAACTCTCTCCTAAATTGGAGCAGCGCTGGGGCTCTTGTTCCAAATCCTGGATGCATAGGTGGAAATATTATGTCTTGTTTTTTATTTTTTACACTTTAGTCTGATGGTGTCCTGAATGCGAATGAGCTGAGAATCACCAGTGATGGTGATCTTGTCGGTAAAATAAACTGAGGGAGTGCTAATTGTGATGGCCTTGTAAATAATGCAGCTGGTTTTGAAGATATATTTCTCCAGGCCCTGGATGAGAACTGCTTCCTGGTCTGGTGGCTTAGTTGACTAATGTGCCTGTGTTCGATCTCATGGTCACAGGTTCAAATCCCAGTGGATCCACTCAGCCTTTCATCCTTCTGAGGTCAATAAAATGAGTACTATTACGTTGGGTAACAATAAAAATCTGTTATTTAGCGCCAAAATACCCTTGGGTGAAGTGGTCTTTACAAATACACGTTATATTACGCTGCAGCCTGTTGGATGCCCCAAAGGGTGTTGGTGTGGAGTCTGGAAAACCATGGAAAGGGTTCTATCACCATCCAGAACTGAGTACGAGGTCTTGAACATCGTTTCTAAAGCCAGTTTCTTGAAGAAACTTTTTCACTTTCTTTAATAGAGAGAGCTGGTACCAGGCCGCATTTGTGTTTTTTGTTGTTTTTTTGGCAGTGTGTTTGAGGGTGAGGTTTGTGTCCAGTGTGAATCCAAGAGACTTGGCATTCAATGAAAGTTGAGGTTCGAAGCAGTCAATGTTAATTTCATTGAGCCAGGTTTGTACTGTTTCTTGTTCTTGGCAAGTAGTAGGAATTCCGTCTTGATTGGGGTGACCTTCAGGTAGGCACTGGACATCCATATCTGTATTATGTGTAGGCAGGGATTGAGTTGTTTTATGGCTAAAGCAGAGGAGTCTTTCAAGTACAGTGATTCTTGATGCTTTTATCGGAATAGAGCACCCAGTGGCGCCATGGAAAGGTTGAAGATGGCAGGAGACGGTATGGAACTGTACATGACTCCACAAGTGTAAGGCATCCTAGAGACATGGAGGTGTCCATGCAAACTAGCTGGTGTTGGTTGGAAAAGTAGGAGGATATCTAGTGAAAGACATTGGCGGTAAATGCCATTCCAGGGTGCACATAAGGGTGGGATGGTCGACTGTGTCGAATGCAAGTGAGAATCCATCAATACCCGGAGGCAGGGGTGATCTTCATGTGTAGTCTTGCTAGCGTCGTCTACGATGTGTAAGGTACCGGTCTCTATGCTGCAGTGTGTTCTGAAGCCAGACTGCTAGTTGCGCAGGAATGGATTATCATTGATGTGATAACATAGTTGAACGTAGACTACATTTTTAATGATTTTCCAATCAATGGTAGGTGTGTCAGGGGCCAGTAGTTGGCAAGGTTGTCAGGATCTAGTGTAGGTTTCTTTAGGAGTTGGAGAAAGTGGATTCTCACAGCTTCTGGGAAGAAACCTTGAGTGAAAGAGACTGTTATAATGGGTAGTAAGAGTAAGGGGGCATCCCCAGAGAGATACTAGGCCTCAGGTGTCCTGTTCATAGCAACATACCTCTGATTATAGACTCGGAAGACAACTGCATCTAGACATGAGGTTGGAGAGGGTAGGAAGCAGGGCTAAGGACCACATACCCCTGGTCATAAAGTTGGCTATGGGAACCAGTGTGGCCAAGAGCCACCAGTGTTTGAGCTGCTGCATATAGATAGGGAAGGGGTCTTTTCCCATGATTACCCATCTACCACCTGCATTAAAGGTTAAAGGATTGGGGCAGAGGACTCCTGCTTGGGAGTTCCTGCACTTAAATTTACCTGGGGTTTGGGCAGGTTTTTTTTTCTTGCAGGACCTAATTTAAGAATAAAAGATTAAAACCTTTTGCTATCTTCCATGCTGCTGCTAAATGGACAAAAACAACAAGTGATGGACTGAATGTGGATCAATGTCACACACTCCCCCAGTCAAAAGATCTGGGCCCAAATCCATCGTTTTTTTGCACTCCACACCACCCTGGGTTAGACAATGGCGATATGCAAATCAGCTCTGACCCTGTTGCCCCATGGGAACAGTCCAGTCCGAACTACAGAAGCCATGTCCTTCCCAGAACGGAATCAAGCATCCGAAGACCGGACCGGTTTCGAGGTAACACCTCTCATCAGCCCGGCTAGCTTGACTCCAAGTGGTGTGGAGTGCCTGGGACCCACGTCTGGGCATCCCCAGCGCACTTAGGGCGGCAATTGCAAAAACAACAAGTGATGGACTGAATGTGGATCAATGTCACACACTCCCCCAGTCAAAAGATCTGGGCCCAAATCCATCGTTTTTTTGCACTCCACACCACCCTGGGTTAGACAATGGCGATATGCAAATCAGCTCTGACCCTGTTGCCCCATGGGAACAGTCCAGTCCGAACTACAAAAGCCATGTCCTTCCCAGAACGGAATCAAGCATCCGAGGACCGGACCGGTTTCGAGGTAACACCTCATCAGCCTGGCTAGCTTGACTCCAAGTGGTGTGGAGTGCCTGGGACCCACGTCTGGGCATCCCCAGCGCACTTAGGGCGGCAATTGCAAAAACAACAAGTGATGGACTGAATGTGGATCAATGTCACACACTCCCCCAGTCAAAAGATCTGGGCCCAAATCCATCGTTTTTTTGCACTCCACGCCACCCTGGGTTAGACACTGGCTATATGCAAATCAGCTCTGACCCTGTTGCCCCATGGGAACAGTCCAGTCCGAACTACAAAAGCCATGTCCTTCCCAGAACGGAATCAAGCATCCGAGGACCGGACCGGTTTCGAGGTAACACCTCTCATCAGCCCGGCTAGGTTGACTCCAAGTGCTGTGGAGTGCCGGTCCTCGGATGCTTGATTCCGTTCTGGGAAGGACATGGCTTTTGTAGTTCGGACTGGACTGTTCCCATGGGGCAACAGGGTCAGAGCTGATTTGCATATCGCCATTGTCTAACCCAGGGTGGTGTGGAGTGCAAAAAAACGATGGATTTGGGCCCAGATCTTTTGACTGGTGGAATGTGTGACATTGATCCACATTCGGTCCATCACTTGTTGTTTTTGCAGCTGCTAAATGGACAGTAAATAAAAAATCTGTACAGAAATGGCTAAATGAGTGCAGGGAGATGAAATCTCAGTCCACAAATGCATGATGATCCCATTATATTTTTTTTGGGATCGAAACGCTGTTGACTCTAGCACATTGACACTAAAATGTTGTATAATTACTATTCTATATATGTGTAATGGTGCCTCTAATACTCTGTTTGGCCTAACTATCTGTTTGTTTTTGGACACACTATTTTGCTTTGTCTATGCCTGAGTTTTTCCCTAACATTATAGACACTGCCCCACTTCTTATATTTTTTATAACGTTGAATTAAATATGACATTTTCTATAAAAGTACATGACAGTCGTTATTATATTGCTGTGCTGAGTGGCTCCACTTATGAAATATTGAAAGGGACCTCTGTTTCCTTATAATCACTTGGGACCAGGCTTAATCAGCACTGCAGTGAAGAATAGCAGGATGAGGGCAGGGTCAAAAGGGTCAGGTGAGAGGAGTTGGTATTAAACACCTTGTGATCAGGTAAAGAGTGATAGGATGCAGAGAGAGGCGGGGCAGGTTGTGAATACAAGTTTGAGTGATATATGGATAGAGAGGTAGAATCATTGAAGGAAACAGAGACAGAACGAGTGAAAGTAAAGACTGAGAGCTTTCAAATGTTATAAGAGAAATAGAAACAAAGCAGAAGGAATAAAGGAATACTGAGTAATGTGTAGATTGCTATAGGAGAAAGTGATTATGAGATAGCGACTGAGTGGAACACAGAAAAAGGGAGATAGGAAAATGACAGACTGATAACCTCTACCGCAGCAGACTTGAAGTGTAAGATCTCCTCTCGGCCATGAGCAGACATGCCTACTGGGCCGATTTGCTGTCCGCAAATCGGCCTTGAGAGCTAAGGCTCTACTTCCTGTACCTTCCCTTCCACTACTGACTCTGAATACTCCACTTTAATAAAATTTCCTCATAATGAAGTCTTAAATCTCCCCCCAACCCCCAAATCAACTAATTGTGTTCTTTAAATGGATCATCCCAAAGTTCAGGACTCGAAAAATCTAATTTTCTTTACTACACCTGCAGATTTAGTGACTTAAATAATCTACTCAACTTAATTATAAATGCTCTTGACCCATAAACTGGTTTCAAGTGATGTGATCCTGGGCAAGTATTTTAATTCCATGAGAAACCATTTTCTTCTTTATCACATATGAGATCACCTTCAAATACGCAAGTTCAGCACATCTGCTGTACAGAAAACACCTTTGTTTGATTTAATAGACTAAACATTAGCACCATATAGAATGCAAATCTACCCACATATAAGATAAACTTGACTGCAGACTTGCCTCTTTGTTCTTTAAATGCATTGTCATCTGGCCCTGGCCAGGAATGTCTCTCACATCATGTTTAAAAACTATCACTTTTAATAAATACATAACTATAGCATAAAGTGGCATCCCACTGTTATTTGCAATCCGCAGATTTGACATTGAAATGGCCACAGAATTTGTCACAGACATGTGGTTTTAAAACTAAATTGTGTACTATGTTTGGAAATAACGTTTCTGCAAATATTTGTCATTTGCACTTTGTAGGAAGGTGGAATCTTACTGCATGGTTGCCCCCACTTTGTTCCTGGTATTTTTATGGTTTTTGACTTAGTTTGGCTGGGATCCCTGCTAATCAGAGCCCCAGCCTATCTGCTTTCATCTTTAAATTGATTGCATGTATTTTATGTACACTCCAGATTGGTTACTGGGTTACCCTTGTGAGTCTCTAGTATACAGTACCTTAGGTACTAAGGTCATAGGTACCCCAGAGGCCTGCAAGGGGTGAAGCATGTATTATGCCACCCCTGGGAAGCCTTCCAAAATGGCACCACAGGTCTGCTACTGCAGCCTGGGTAAGGTGGTGCATGCACCCCTTACTGAGATATAGGTTACCTATATCTACCTTTAATCACTGACACATATAAACCTATAAGTCACTCCTATGTCAGGCCTCATCAATCCTGAAGGCAGAGTGCTTGGTTTTGTGTGAGAGGGTGCCCATGCACGAGGAGGACCCCTCTGCAGATTTCGGAATCTATTCTCTGTAGCTGTTCTGTGATGCAGCCAGACCATATACTCTTAAGTGCATTATAACCTCGCGGTAAATGCTAACTTTGGAATGGCTGCATGGAAATATGTCGTGTTTGGTGTCAAGAAGACATGTACACACTTACCTAACCAGTAATAGTTTAAAAGATCCGCAGCATCACAAAATGGATGCTGCAGCCACAGACACGAGTCTGACCTCCTACTGCTGGACGAAACTCCGGCAGGGGAGGCTTGGACAATAGATTTCCTGTCACAGGGAGGTGTAACCACCTCCCAGATAGGCTTTAGTGTATTGGGGCTGGGTGGGTGCATCCAGAGAATGCTTTTCAGACAGTGCTGGGGGCACACTTAATGTCCTTGTGCATATCCCAGTTCAAACCGGTTGTAGGGGTACTCAGCCCCTGCTCTGGTGTGAAACTGGACAAAGGGAAAGGGGTGTAACCACCCCCACCCTGGGTCCTCCCACAGGTGGGACTCTAGAGTAAGTCCAACCCCTAAACTTAGTATTAGTATAGGAACTCAGTCCTTACCCTGGACGAAACTCTGTAACATAAATCCTGGAACTTCGACATTCTATTTCGACTAGATCTCCCTTGGGGTCAAGGAGTGACTCCCCTGTTCAAACAGGCACCAAAGAAGCATCTTGCTGGTTTGCATTTCCAAGGCTCCAGCTGGATCCTGACGGATTTGCGACACAGGACCCAGACTTCCAGACTTCTCCGAGGCCGATACGAGATCCCAGCAAAGCTGAGATCCGCAGCCCTCACGAGTGACGTGGAATCGGAACCCCTGGACACCGTGCACAGTTGCTAGTGCGTCGACTTCCCAATCTTTCCCGAAGTTGTGCATTGGGCTACTTGTAGTCCAAGCCCCAAACACCATTTGCACCGAAGATTGTGGGCCTACACTCCATGAGTGTTCTGTGGGCCAGCTTCTAGCTTTTCCGCTCAAGACTCCTTCGCGATCCCTGGTCCATCGACTGATTGGTCCCCACGAATATAACTCCTATGTTTCTTGGGCTTTCCTGGTTACTCCAGACGTGCCCTGACTCCCCTCCAAAGGGTGAGTCCCTCAGACCTTGCTGGTCTGCACCGAAGCCAATCTTTGCTTTCTGCATGGGCTGCTGTTGCCAGAGCTTGTTGGGTCCAATCCGGAAACCAACACTGCAGCACTCGACATCCTTCGTGGGACAGCTCGAATCCAGCTCCTGGTCGTTGTCGATGCCTCCTGGTCTTCGTGGCTGAAGAGTCAAGCTTCACCTTCTTCAACTGAAATCACCCGACATTGGTTGGCATCTTCTCTTCGCCTTCCTGATCACTGGCTAGTGACCCAGACTCTGCCCCCTCTGCTTTCAGGTTCTTCTCGACTTCGATCCAGGCTTGGATCCATCCGGACACTTTCCACTTGGTCACCTGCAGCACTTTTCAGCAGCTCGCCATTGAAAACGACGACGAACCCGGACATCAAAAGACACCTATGCACCCGGCTTCCCTGGGTGAGGTAACTCGAGTACTCCGGTGCTCCCGTGGGTATTGACTCTAGAACTGCCTAGTTCTAAAGGGGTTTGCTCCAAGTCCTCTTCTAAGTGTCCTTCCTTTGTAATTTTCCAACCGTGACTTTCCCCATAGAAGAAAATGGTGATTTGCTGCTGTGTTAAGACACTGCATGCGTCCCTCGTGGATCTCCTGTGTCACTATCTTGGGTGGTTCGTGGTCGCCCCAGCTGTTCTAAAGGCTCTAGGCCTTGTATCTATGTCAGTCGTTGTTCTTATACCACTTTCTTAGTATATGGTTTGTGACGCCCCCAGGGCTAATCATATTGTGCTAATTTACTGTGTGCTAAATAAGTTTAACTGATGTACTTTTGCCTCTAGCCTCATAAAGAGACTAGAGGGATGTGTTTAGGATACACACACATATTTTATATATATACCTGGTTTGGCTCTCCTTTCATTTGGTCATTCATAAGATTATAAAGTGGTAAAACAAGCTGCTTTACATTCCTTCAAGACTTAGCCTGAAGGCTGCTCTCCACAGCTACCACTAGGGTAGCTTTCCATATAGGTTGTCTTTAAACCTACCATCAATACGGGTCGTTTGGACTGGTGCAAGGTGCCCACTAGAATAGTGAACAGCATATGCCAGGCCAACTTCTCACACGCATCACCAAGTAAAGTGTTCTGATTTATTTTCCTCCAATTTAAATCTTTGTTTGCATCACACTTCTGAATTACAACAAAAAGTTCTCTCATAATTTCTGATCTACTTGTACTATTCATTTACAAGCTGTTCAAATGTTGTTTTCAAGAAAAAAGCAGACCTTTTACTGCATTTTGTTTCACAATTATTGTCAAATAGCTCACTCGACAAAAAGTGGTACCTGTAAAAAGAGAAAGAAAAGTAACCACCATTTTCAGGAAACACATGAGCAACAATTAATAAAAAGGCAAACTGACATTTGACCTCTGTCCTCCAGCAGTTGGCAAATGTGTCAAGATAAAACAAAATGTAAAGGCGTTTTAATTGCTTGTTCACTGAATGAACAGAACACCTGCTTCTTCCAGCTTAAGTTTACTCACCAGCAGGATTGGTAAAGTGCTAAAAATAGCTCGACCTGCTACAATTTCACTCGCAATTGTGAGTGGATTTTTCGAGGCCTGCAAAGGTATATTAGCTATGATAATGTCCATCTCGTAATCTTTGTTTTCCTACACGGAGACAGGAAAAAGTTCTGTTTGCATCTCCATGGGCTTTTACCTGCCATTGCACCATAAGTGTAAGGCATACACACCTTCTATTAAGGGCCAATTCTGCAGTCATTCTAATAGGAGATACCTCCCGCTGCCATATCCACTTGCCAGCCATAGCTGCAACCCAGGACTGGTTCTAAGTAGGCACCAGTTATGCTGATGCTCATCATATCATATTGAAAGGGTCTCCACGCTGTTGGAACTCAACATCTCCAAGTTGCTGATCTCACCTTTGGGCGTATCCTCTGACTGCCAATGCCCAAGGCACAGAAAATCTTCTGTGCAGCCATGTTGCTCTTAGCAGCCAGCTTCTGTTATGATATCACAGCACAGCAACCTCACCGGTGATAATTTCCACCTCTCCACTAATTACCACTCCTCTACAACACTTCTTGTTAAATCTGGTAAAATGGGCCATGGGCCTCATAACCAATAAAGTCCACCTCCTCGCTGTACCTTCCTTGAAATCTTGAGGGGCATATGGGCGTGTTACTTTTTTCATTTTTTCGCCCTGTTTCCAGCTACAGAATATAAATGAGATGCACAGATTGTTGTGAACCCAATGCCGGCCTGGCAAAACACAGGTTGAACGTCCTTTACGAATGCAGTAGGTCACACTTCCATGCTGCAGGTTCTCTCCTCCTAACCCTGTGGCCTGTTCACACCATTTTTTTTTTTACCAGTCTTTATTTGTTTTTTATACTGTTTCATGCACAACAGGCACAGCAACAACCAATGCCAGACAAGACTCCGGGACCTGGGGAGGCATCTCTTGGGGATCAGGAACTCACTCCACCAGAGGGAAGCTGGTCTCTGCCAGGTCCAGTCAGGGCCAGTTTCAGCAGATCATCTGGGCAGTAGCAGGCTTTTTATGTCCCTGTATCTAAGAAGAAGAGGTCAAACAACTGACCCCTGGAGTCACTCTGTAGTCCTGGGTTCAAAGAGATGGTCTTCTCTCCTTAAGCCAGCTAGGCAGGCCTGAAGCAGTAGGACTTTTTTCTGAAGAACAAGGCAGGCCTGAAGCAGCATGGCAGTCCTCTGAGAAACAAGGTAAACTTCATGCTCAATGGCAGTCCTCTGGTGTACAATGCTGTCCTTCTGTAGTCTTCTGCAGGTCCAGCAGAAGAGTGGGTCTGAAGAGCAGGTCTAAGTGTCCTTTTTGTAGCCCTGATGCCAGCTTTGAAGTGGAAGGATCCTCAAGAGTTTCCCTCCACAGTTGATTCCGGAAATTCTTTCCTCCATGCTCGGGCTCCAAGGGGTCTAGCGTGACAATAGAGTGGTGTCAAGTTCATTTTTAGTGTGCTAAAGTATGCAGCTTGTGAATTCTAAATGGGGCAGGGAACAGCCCCTCTCCCAGCTACACCCAGGTCCTATTCACTATCTGGGAACTCCTAAAAGTTCTCAAAGTTTAGGGCACAAAAATTAAAATTTTCATTTTCAAAATTTTAATCTTAAATCCGACTTTATCATTAAAGAGGATTTTAAAGTACAATTTGTCCAGACATGACATTTCTACCTGTTCCCAATCAAAAGTTAGCACTTATTAAATGTAATAAGATAACCCAATGTCATCCCATGGGAGAGATAGACCCCACATTAGGGGTAAAATGAATTTCAGAGTTTTTCACTACCAGGACAATTAAAACTTAAAAGTGCATGTCCAGCGTTTTAAATACAGTGCACCCTGACGTCTGAGCTGTTAAGGGCCTACCCAAGTGGTGAATTATATGGATGAACATGGGAAGTTTTATTTTTTCACGTCGAATTGACATTTTAAAACTGCACACGGGCATCAGACCTTTATTATTACGCAGCACAGTTACAAGACGCTACTAGGTGGTTTGATGAGGGCGACAATTGGGAGAAGAAGCTGCTCCTCGACAGGGTACCAGCAGACACCCTGCCATCGCTGCTTCTGGAGGGAGCGGGAGTCTTTAACACAGTAGTTAGGCAAACTGCACACTCCTGGCAGACCTTTGTCGAGCGAATCCTGAAACGTGCTCCATGCCAATGGGACCTACCACCTGTCAGGAGAGTGATGGGTAGCATGTCCTGTTTGGGTTGGCAGGAGGGGGGGGATGTAGTGTCCTCGTGAACCTATACCTAGGCGATAGTTTTATCACATATAAGCAGTCAATTTTGGGCTGGGACGGTGACAATATCTACAATATGCAGCACGCTTTAACAAATTCAAAGAAATATGGCCCACATATCCCTCAATCCCGTCGAAAACCCAGAGCCTGGACATAATTCTCATGTGTGGAGCTGGCAGGCACCTCATATCTCTGTTGTATAAGACCATGAGAGAGGATGCCAATTACCCTTTCCCAAGGGCATTCGCAACATGAAACACAGACAGAGAGACAACTCTGGGGAATGGGGACTGGAAGATGGGCGCTTTCTCACGCACAATCTCATGTAATGCCATCTTCTGACTTATTCACTACATTTATGCACATCGTATATACATGACCCCGGAGAGAATACACCACATGGCTCTTGATAAACCCAATGCATGTCCCAGGTGTTATAAGGAGGGGGCTAATGTCCAGCATCTGGCCTGGGAGTGCCACGAGGTACAACGCTTTTGGACAGAGGTAGAGGAGAGGGTCAGAAGTAGTGTTAGCCGTCGTGTACAATTGATGCTAACCCACTGCCTGCTAGGGTTAATACGCAAACAAAACAAAAAACCCATGACGGTCTTTAAGCTTCAGCAACTACTACTAGAGTTAGCACAGCATAGAGTTGTGATTGTCTGGTTAGGTGCGGGCGCTTGAAGTCACGATGTGGCTGAGGGATGCACATGAACGTACCTTAGCGGAGGAGGTTCACATGAAAAGGTGTCGTAGAGTCGAGAAACTAGAAGAGGACTTAAGAGCGTGGAGGGAACTCTGCCAAGGACTGCTAATCGAGGAAACACAGACGAGCCTTCGCAGAACATCTGGGTGTATCAGTTGCCCGAGCTCTGATGAGGGAAGGGATTAGCTGACTGGTGTATTGGGAGGGACCCACATGGAATTGTTTATGTATGTCCAATGACCAGGAATGTAATTAATGTGGCTATGTTAAAGCTATTTATAAAGACTCTCTACGGAATATACACCTGTGTTAATTGTTACTCCTAATGAATAAAGTTGATAAAAAAGAAACTTCATTCAGGCTGCAATGCAGGCTTGAAACAGGTTTTAAAAGGCTACTTAAATGGGTTCGCAATAAGTGCTGCAGGCCCATTGGTAGCAATGAATTTACAGGCCATGGGTACATGTTGTTCAACTTTACGAAGGACTTACAAGCAAATTAAAAGTGCCAATCTAGTGTAGGCCAATTTTACCATATTGTAGGGAGCGAGAAGAAGCATTTTAGTCCTGATTAGCAGTGGTAAAGTGTACAGTCCTAAAAGCCAACAAAAACTGGTTCAGATAACACGAGGGGTGAAGGTTAAAAGTTTGGGGTCCAACACGATGTCTCTGAAGATGACTGATGTGTTTAGATTTTTTGCACCTTTTATGGAAACAGCTGCTGTAGGGTGATTGAGCCGAAGTGAGAATGGATTGGAGAAACTAAGATAGTGTGCCGTTGCCTCTTTCTAATTGCACGAGAACCAGTCCTTCATTAACAGTTTTGAAGTCGAATGTATGTGTGGAGGTTTGATTTTTCTTAGGTGGCGTATTTGGCAGCAGTCATTTTTTTTTTTGCAGGTTTGGCTGCAGTTGTATTTTCTTCATTCTTTGATCTCTTTGCATGATTTACAAATGGGCCTAAGAGAATGAAATGTATAGATGCGCATATGGCTCAAGACACTTTTTTTTCTTTAACTTGGGTGGATTCTCTGGTAGGAAGGTGGAGAAATTCAAGGATTTTTCTAAACCAGTTTTGCTGGATTCAGTTTTAGGGAGACTATAATCCATCATTCAGTAAATTGACCTGCCACTCTGTGTAATTATTGTTCTGCTGGATGCTTCTAACCTCAGATTCCTCATCTTGTGAATAGTGGCTGGGGCCAGACTAGATCCGAAGGTGCTCAGCAACTCTATCACTCGCCAATAGGTGGTGTCGTGCAGTTACGGTCTGTTCTGGCCTGGAAGGGACGCCAGGGCCACAGTCAGCGGTGTGGAAAGTAAATTAAAGAGTGCGAAATGACTAATGAAGGCCCCTCTCCACCTCACCCCTTCTCAGATTCTTACCAGTGAATGCTGGAAGGGAACTTTTCTGCTGGATTGACAGTCCCTGTATTTCATGACCTTTGGGAAATGCAGGGGCATTTTTTTCTTTTTGTGTAGTGCCCCCAAGCTCACCCTCAGACTGAGTTTGCACATAGTAAGCAATGTTTTACTTGGTGGTAGGCTCAGGGTTCTCAGAATAAGAGTGCAGGAATAGTTTTCTGGCCAATCACAGGCCATCACGATTGGCTGTTCGCATGACAGTCCTGTAGCTAGATAAATGTTCACTTTAACTTAAAGCCTATTTGTCTAATGGATAAAAAAGAAAGTAAAACTTCTTGCCCCTGAAGGAAATCTCCATGTTTTGGGCGTCGGGTGATAGAAATCTCACATCCCCGACAATATAACTGCTACATGTGTCCCCTCCTAAAACGACAGGGTTCAAATACAATAAATATTGCCACAAAACAAATGTCAGTGACAAGCCTGCATGATGTCTTCTCTGGTGTCTGGCATATCCGCATGACTCTAAGTTGTACAACAAATTCACTCAAATGATTCAGAAGACCATCTGGGACCGCAAGGCCACAATAGGAAGGCTCAGAAGGTTTGATCTCAATCAAAGTTGAGGGCGCAGCTGAGTTCTCATTCCCAAGGCCACTCCTGAGTTAGGTCTTCATCCCAGGCCAGATCTTTGGGTAAATCAAAGTGGAAAAACACAAGACTTCCAAACATGGTCCCCCTTGTTCCTTCCCCTCTAGTAGATGTTGTGTTGTCATTGGCGTACCACCAGATCGCGGTCCTCCACCATGGAACAGACTCCCAACTAGTCCCAATCCAGCCCGAGTTCCCAGGGCCATCAGCAATGCAACAAGAAATTCAAGCCATCAAAGAGGCTGTATTCCAAATGTTTGGTACCCTTCACGCCCCATGAATTGGAGGGGGCCTCCAGTCGAGTTACTTTCGGCGAATCTGCTCCTGGTGCAGATTGAGCTTTTCGAGCACCCTTCGAGACCAATGCCTTCAATTCCTTCCCTGTGCTGAATACCACTCCAGTTCTTTGTGCGCTGCTGCCTACACAGGTGGGCAAACCCATAGTCCTTTCAGAATCTGAAGCAAATCACTGCGTCCTTAATAGAAGTCACACCCAACTCGACTCTTTCCCTCAGCTGCGTTCGGATACTTGTGATACTTCTTCCTCCCCCTAGATTCTCAGATACCGAGCCATATGATGATGCTGATGACAAATCGTAAGCATACAGTGCCGAAAATAATGTTCTGGAACTCCAGGAGGCCAGTGGCTTTGACACCTCCCCAAGTGCTGGACTAAATTCCTCTCCAGGCTCCTCTATTGCGGAATATGCCGCTTTTGCCATGGGAATTGGAAAGACGGCAACAATTCTTGATCTCCAGCTTACATCAGTGGAGGTTAAAACACATGCACTGCCTAACGTTCTGCAGCCAAGGAAGACCTCTTCGGAACCACTGCCTTCATTTAATTATTCCCTCACGGACCCCATCTTGGGAACCTGGGAAAAGCCAGGACCTATCCCCATCAATGAATAAATAGCCAACAGCAGAGACTAACTCCGAAGGACCCAACTGTTCCTCCTACAGCACCCAATACCAGAGAGCCTCGTGGTTGAGGCTTCCATCAGTTGACTAAATCCAAATGTGTTTCTGACGACCCTGCCAGACAGAGGTGAAACATATGGAAGCATTCAGGAAACTAATGTTGTCCTCTGCCAGCGTTATCTTCCTATCTGTCAGTTCGAGTTGCCTCCTGTCTTGTTAGTTGCCATTGTGGCACATGGCGAGTGTTATCTTGCCTGCAGCCCCAAGACTACCTTGGTTCCAGCCACTAACAGATAATTAAGGATGGTCAAGACTCGGTGAAGTATATGATCTGGTCCAGCCTGGACACTACTAACTGCCTGCGTAGGGTATTTGATACCAGGGTAGTGCTTCGGCATCATGCCAGACTAAGATTGACAGGGTTCCCTGGTGATTTCCAACAGTCCCTCAAAGGAATGCCATTTGCTGGCATCCTTCCCTATGGAGACAAGACAGACTCTACATGAATGCACTTCAGTGAAAGCAAAGCAACAGCTTTCTCGTTTGGCCTTTCACTGTCTGTACAGCAGTTTTCCCAACCAAATTACCCCTTTTGAGGCTTCATAAAAGGAATGCAGCTGAGGCCACAACAAACTTTGCCTCTACTGCAATATACCACCCAGTCCTTTCGAGGTCAGGGTTTCTGTAGACCGCATCCAGGCCCCAAGGGGCAACAAACTATCCTGTCCCCTGCCATCCCTGTTACTGGTGCTACTGCAAACCTCTAGTTTACCCACAGTGGCTCACTGTTGCCCAGTTAGAGGTCAGATATATTTTTACCTCCACAGATGTCAGTATTATATCAGACCGAGAAGTGTTTCAAATTGTTCATTGCCCTCCCCTTCCTGTCCACCCCTTCAGACATACCACCTGCACCATAATAGCTTCCAGATGATCACTTGTCCATTCTCTGGCAAGAAGTTCACTCTCTTGGAGAAGGGAGTCATAGAGAGGGTACCAGCATCAGAGGTCAGAACTGGCTGCTACTTTCAGGTGAAGGAAAGAGGACTCTGTTCTATTCTAGACCTCCAGCCTTGAACGTTTTCCTCAAGAAATTTCAAGATGCTTATATTGGCCCAAGTTCGGTGATCCAGATGACTGGATGATTGCTTTGGATTTGATGGATGCCAATTTCCATATCCTTGTCCTGCAATCCCACAGATGCTTCCTGTTGTTTCAGGGAGGCCACAAGCACTTTGTTCTATGTGGTCCCTTTTGGCTTACCAATGCCCCTCGGGTGTTCATGAAAGTGATGATAGTGGTTGCTGTCCCTCTTAGAAGCTTAGGAGTACCATTCTACCCACACTGTCATGCCTGGTTGCTAAACAGGCTTGCCTCAAACACTGGTGAACCACCTCCAAATGACTGCCCACCTCCCTGACATTTAACATCAACGCTCACTTGACTACTTCACAGAGGCTTTCTTTCCTACGATCCATCCTGGTCATGGGGTGTTTTGAGCCTTCCCCCTGCCTCAACAAGCCCAGGATATTTGGGCTAGGATCCTGATGTTTCAACCCATGACCTAGGATTCAATGCAGGCTAGGCTCCACAGTGGGATGTGAAGTCCCACTGGACTCGACATCAAGAGAACCTCTCATATTTCCATCCCGGTGTCAGAGGAGACTGCAAATGATCTGCAGTAGCTGTTGCTGGACTACAGTTAGACTGACTCATGCCCCTCTCCACCTGCCCCACCTAGAACTAATGGTCATGACTGATGTATAATTGCTGGATTGCAGAGGACATGTGGAAGATGTTGAGATCAGATGACTTTGGCCAGCTGCGGAAAGCCGCCTGCACATCAACTTGTTGGCAGGCGATTCACTTGGCACTAGAGGCGTTCTTACCATCCATCAAGGGGGAATGGATGCAGGTTCTTACAGACCACACTACCGCCATGTGCTACTGTAGCTAGCTTGTTAGGGTTATGGATCCTGTGCCAAGATGCTCTGAGCCTTTTGAACTGGCTGAGTCATTAAGGCATCATCCTGATCGTACACCTGTCAGGACCTTTAGATGTCGGGACAGAAACATGTTGGCAACGTTTCCTAGTGGATCACAAATGGCAGCTCTACTCCTAGGTGGAAAGGGCCATGTTCTACCAATTGGAGAAATCCCTGTCTCGAGCTTTCCGTCACTTCCGATAACATGCTTTTGCATGGTGGAGTTCCCAAGGCACCATCTCCCTCCGAAATGCCTTTTGATTGTATGGGAGCTCACAACTTCTGTATGCATTCCTGCCTCTACCTCCCTTGGCAAAAGTTCTGAAGAAGATCAGGAACTACCAGGTCCAAGTCAACCTTGCAGCACTGAATGGGGCAAATAGAGTGTTGTACCCAGAGTGTGTGGCCATGAGCATCTGTCCTCCATTAGACAGCCTCTTGGAGAGCATCTTCTGGAGTAGCAGCAGGGCAAGGACATGGAACCAAGCCTGCACAACTTAAACGTCCAAGCTTGTTAATTGAATGGCGACAGCTAGGTCTTTCTGTGGTGACAGTTAAAGGTTATATGTTGGCCTTCTCTGATTTTCTTTCAATTGCCTGATTAGCCATCTCTGTTGAAATTTACGGTGGAAATGCTTTTCTTGGAAGGGCTTATTCACATGTTTCTTCCGTAACCTTGTGATGCCCCACTGGGATCTTAATTTGGTTCTAATATGCACCCCATATGAAGTGATGAAGAGATGACCTCTGAGGGTACTAACGCTGAAGACCGTACTCCTCATAGCGATCTCCTCTGAGTGAGCTACACACACTTTTTGTCCAACAGCTGTGTGCCATCTTCTTCCCGGACAAGTTAGTGCTACGGACTTAACTGGTGATCCTTTCTAAAATTTCTCAAGTACTTCCACATCACGCAATCTATCCCCCTGCTGGCGTTCTTTGACCCTTCTCATCTATCCAAGGAAAAGGAAGGACCCCATTGCTTAGGGGGCGTAAAGCTAATTCATTATTCTCATCAAGTTCTGAAGTGAGTGCCATGTATGTCAACGCTAAACCTAGCATGAGTTACTAGGTGGGAAGAACTCCTGGGAACGCCCTAACCAAGACGGTAAACGTTTACAAGGGCAAACTTTGAAATGTATTACTTAGCTGCCCAGCTACACTGGCTTACCCAAGCAGTAGCTCTGGAATTTCGGGGAACGGATGAGCGAGAGGATGGACTGGTGTCTGGGACAATCTTATCTTGTATTATCCTACAGCTGCCATTGCAGCTCAAGGCACTCACTGGTGAGTTACGGACGTTTCACCTTTGTTGGAACAGGAGTCAGCGGAGGGCGCGGATTGCACTACTCTACTCGCCTGAGATCCCTTTGGCTATGTGCACTGCTATGCCGCACAGGGGCAATTGGGTTGTGCTGACTGATTGGGGTGAGAGGGGCCTATCTATATTGGGGGACCTCTATGAGGATAACATCCTGCTTCCCTTTGATGCACTGTGGGACATGTACGATCTGCCTCTTAGGGACTTCCTGTTCCACTCAGCCATGGTCTCGGCTATTCAAAAGCACTGGAGAGGGGGGCTGTCTGAGCCGCAGACCTCCATGGCTTGCCAGTATGTAGTACTAGCGGCGGGAACCATTAAGGTAGTTACCTGTCTGTATCGGCGTATGACGCGTGAGGTGCTGACTCCGCTGCTAGGGCTGTGACCGAAGCGGGAGGCGGGCCTAGGTGCAGAGATCCCCCGAGAAGGTATGGGCTGAGCTGGTGGAACGGGCATGGAAAAGCTCTAGAAATGCCCGGTTCCAGCATAGATTAACACATACATTGACACAGACACTGTGCAGTACCCCCGATGCAACATGGAGGGTGCGTATTTCCGTCACATGATTTGGGACTGTCCCCAGCTGGGGACATATTGGGAGGAGATTGTTACACTATTGTGCGATGTTACCGGGAGAGAGATTAAACCCACTATAGGCCCTTGCTTGCTGCACTGGTTCCCCCACACCTCCAAGATCACTAGTAAATTCCTGGATTTGGGTCTCTTATTGGCCAAAAAGGATATTACGGCACATTGGAAATCCATGCGGGCCCCAGTGTTCGGAGGTGGAAAGCTTACCTCCTTAAATGGGCGGAATGTGCAGGTACTTTTAGACTACAGTTTGCTAGCTGCACGTAAAGCGAAAAAGCTTTGGAGGCTGCAAGGGTTTGGGAAGCATTGGTAGTTTTATTGAAACTTCCAGAGGCTGATCTGGATGAGGACTCCACTGCTGAAGTCCGGGCTGTCTCGCCTTGATGAATGACTGTATGTTCCATACCTCGGTTAGCTGTACTTACTTTGTTCCTGATGGCAACTCTCTTTGTCGCTGTAGAACTTCCTGGTATGCACGAGCTCTGCAACAATTACACGTCTGTGTTGCATGTTGCCCACGAAGTGGGTGGCACGTCTTTAAACTCAGCAGAAAGGGGCGCATCTTTGGACAGACACTGCTTAGTGCACACCACATCCGGAACTATGATATACCCACCTTCTGGAGAACAATAAATTGTGGCTTGCAATTTAAAAAATCCAGACTCATCAAATTCTCACCACAATTAGACGTCAACAAAAATGGTGAATCCACAGTGGAAGGACCTATGGTCAATGCAAGAGGTTTTGAAATGGGGCTTACAACCTGTACACCTGAAAAACCTACAGAAACATTATTATGGCCAGAAAGAGAAGCCCCAGGGACCAAAGAGCGAGAAATAGAGCTGTTCGGTGCACCTGTATCCACCAAAAATTCCTTAGCCGAGCTATGCAAGTTTGCAGTGACATAAGGTCCGTGCTGACCTACAGGTATCGAAACTGGTCCCTCACTCTGTCCCCGGCTGTCCTAGCTCTAAGACATTCATGTCATCCAATCTGGCTCCTCAAGGCCTTGTATTGGTGTCCCACTACTCAGTAATTTTGGGGGATGAAAGAGCAAAGGGGAAGTAGCAACAGAAGTAACAGATACCAATGTCGCTACTGGCTGTGTTGTAGGTGTAAGGGCTGGTGAAAGAGACATCAAAGCAATAGGAGTTGCAGGAGTACTAACAGTCTTAGTTGCCGCAGACAACGAGGACAAAGAAAGGACAGGAGTTGCCCTGGCCTAGACAGTCCGATCAATTGTAACAGAAATAGTAGAGACAGAGGAACTGGGTAGCTGGGCCTTTGAGGGAAGAATGGGATATATCCTTTGGGGGGTATATGGGGGTGGGGGGTCTAGTATTCAGCAATTCTTCCACAAAAGTATTGTTTTCTTCTCTGGCTACATAAGATTTATCAATTTGTAATTGAAACCTCCTATCTTCTCGACCCCCATCTCTTGCTTCTCTCTATCATGTACTGCAGTTTTCGGAGTCAATGTTTGCATTGTCCCCTTCGGGCCTCTTTCTCTGCTTTCATTTGCTTCTGTTTAGCCTCCTTTGGCCACGTCCGAAGAGAATCAATCATAGACTATCTGCTACTTTTTGCAAACAATTTCTCCTGTTAAAACCCAATTTTGTGTGCATCAAAAGTGCCTATCAACGGCCACTGCAACTCTGCATTGTATATTTGTGCCATAGTGTACTAAACATAATGGGGCCAAGGCCATACTTCACATACATATCAAAATTTGGAGTGCCTTCTGGAGGCGCTATATTTACAACAAGGGGTGGTGAGGGACAGAGTCTCTGAATTAAGCAGAAAACTCTCACCCAGTCAAGAGATCAGGGCTAGATCCAACACCGTTTTTTAGCTCACTGCACCATCCCAGTTTCAGAACCTGGCTGTATGCAAATTAGTCTGTTCCTGTCCCAGTGCATGATGGAAACAGGGCAAACCAAACTACGAAAGCCAATTCTTACACTGGGAAGGAAACAAGCTCCCGGGGACCGGTTTCTGGCATTACAGCCGTCTTCGGCCCGGTTTGCTTGAATCCTGATGGTGCAATGAGCAAGGGACTCACATCTGAGTATACCCTTCCACGCTTAGGGTGGACAAAAATATTTACAACAAGGGGTGGTGAGGGACAGAGTCTCTGAATTAAGCAGAAAACTCTCACCCAGTCAAGAGATCAGGGCTAGATCCAACACCGTTTTTTAGCTCACTGCACCATCCCAGTTTCAGAACCTGGCTGTATGCAAATTAGTCTGTTCCTGTCCCAGTGCATGATGGGAACAGGGCAAACCAAACTACAAAAGCCAATTCTTACACTGGGAAGGAAACAAGCTCCCGGGGACCGGTTTCTGGCATTACAGCCGTCTTCGGCCCGGTTTGCTTGAATCCTGATGGTGCAATGAGCAAGGGACTCACATCTGAGTATACCCTTCCACGCTTAGGGTGGACAAAATTATTTACAACAAGGGGTGGTGAGGGACAGAGTCTCTGAATTAAGCAGAAAACTCTCACCCAGTCAAGAGATCAGGGCTAGATCCAACACCGTTTTTTAGCTCACTGCACCATCCCAGTTTCAGAACCTGGCTGTATGCAAATTAGTCTGTTCCTGTCCCAGTGCATGATGGGAACAGGGCAAACCAAACTACAAAAGCCAATTCTTACACTGGGAAGGAAACAAGCTCCTGGGGACCGGTTTCTGGCATTACAGCCGTCTTCGGCCCGGTTTGCTTGAATCCTGATGGTGCAATGAGCAAGGGACTCACATCTGAGTATACCCTTCCACGCTTAGGGTGGACAAAATTATTTACAACATGGGGTGGTGAGGGACAGAGTCTCTGAATTAAGCAGAAAACTCTCACCCAGTCAAGAGATCAGGGCTAGATCCAACACCGTTTTTTAGCTCACTGCACCATCCCAGTTTCAGAACCTGGCTGTATGCAAATTAGTCTGTTCCTGTCCCAGTGCATGATGGGAACAGGGCAAACCAAACTACAAAAGCCAATTCTTACACTGGGAAGGAAACAAGCTCCCGGGGACCGGTTTCTGGCATTACAGCCGTCTTCGGCCCGGTTTGCTTGAATCCTGATGGTGCAATGAGCAAGGGACTCACATCTGAGTATACCCTTCCACGCTTAGGGTGGACAAAAATATTTACGACAAGGGGTGGTGAGGGACAGAGTCTCTGAATTAAGCAGAAAACTCTCACCCAGTCAAGAGATCAGGGCTAGATCCAACACCGTTTTTTAGCTCACTGCACCATCCCAGTTTCAGAACCTGGCTGTATGCAAATTAGTCTGTTCCTGTCCCAGTGCATGATGGGAACAGGGCAAACCAAACTACAAAAGCCAATTCTTACACTGGGAAGGAAACAAGCTCCCGGGGACCCGTTTCTGGCATTACAGCCGTCTTCGGCCCGGTTTGCTTGAATCCTGATGGTGCAATGAGCAAGGGACTCACATCTGAGTATACCCTTCCACGCTTAGGGTGGACAAAAATATTTACAACAAGGGGTGGTGAGGGACAGAGAATTTTGTGTGCATCAAAAGTGCCTATCAACGGCCACTGCAACTCTGCATTGTATATTTGTGCCATAGTGTACTAAACATAATGGGGCCAAGGCCATACTTCACATACATATCAAAATTCGGAGTGCCTTCTGGAGGCGCTGGCTGACTTTCTTCCAATTGAGCATCAGTAGAACAACAACGGCAGCCCAAACAAAACAGTTTACTGAGACCAGGCATTCTCAAAAGAAACAAGTTTGCTACTTATGCCTGGCTAAGTACTTGCAAACACTTTTCCGCCAAAATTGGCCCTCGGACCGTACCAAATGCGAACCAAAATGGTACCATATCCACAAAGAACCAAGACAAACTCACCTGATATATGAAGGTCAAACTAATATATTCTCCACTTCCGAGTCTTCGGACCAAACAGTCAGATCCAAGGGTTTCGCCGTTCAGGACTCCAGTCGGGATGATCAGTGGGCGAGGCACAGTCCGGCAGGACAGAAGGTGCAGCTGCGAGTTCAGGAACTCTCTCTTGCAGGGATCCCTGATCCATCCGTCCAACCTGTCGGCAGGAGGGGATTGGTCACTCACCTGAAGAAGTCCCTGTTAGGGTGCCAGCTGAAGGAAGTGGGCTGCGACCACCTCTCAGCCTTCCATACAAATAAAGTGTCAGTCAGAAAGTAGAGAATACAAACCAAGTATATATTTATTCAGATACGCTCGAGTAGAGCTCCATCAGCCCAGTTTCTTAGAGGTGCTGCAGAGAGGACTGACTTCAGCAAACATAACAATACATTATGTACATTTCAGAACCAAGGAAGACCTGCCCATAATGGAATTTTCCAAGCAGGTACAACTAACACAAAGAAGAACAGTAGGATGGGTTTCGATTCTGAGGCCGGGCACACAGTATCTCCTGCCCAAGGTCATTCTGTCCATACCTGACGCTAGACTGGGGGGAGGGGGAGGGGGGGGACACCTCTATCTAGTGGGAAAGGTATGCGCTAATAAGAACAGTCTATTCATTAGCAGAGCAAGACCTAACCTTGGAGAAATGAAACTTTCCACAGCCGGCTTCTCGAGGAGGGAATGTGCAGTTAAGGACATGATTCAAAATGGCGGCTAAACAGATATGGTGCAGCGAATGCTAACTTACATAGAACACAGCACAAACAAAATAGCAAAACATATTCATTTCATGAATATTTAGAAAAGTTATATAGTGATACCGTAATCTAGTGGACGAAGTATCTAAAGTTAAGTGCATATAGAGCATTTATAGATTTATTATCCTTGACTCCACATCTATGTAGCTTAAAGATATACTTCGGTGTATTTATATGTGTGTATATGTAGTATGTGTGTGTGTGTATATATATATATATATATATATATATATATATATATATATATTCATTTATTTATTTTCCACTCCAAAAAAAAACTGGTTAAAGTGACAATATAGTTAGGTGAAAACATCAGTTCCAACATAACATTTAAACCAAAAAAACGAATATTCTGCAGTTCTAGGTATTCGTGCTTACTTGCTACCTCGCCATGCACTGATTATGATCTCACATATTACATGACTCATGACATGTTCTATGACATCATTGAGGATGTCACTGATGGCCACACTGATCATGTCATCCAAGCTACTTCTTTGGACCAAACACTTAAAAACTGTACAGTATGTAAGGTATGAAAGTAAGTACCAAAAAATACCTCTCCCAACTATACCTCACTTTAACCATAATTTGTTTTCAGTGAATTTTTGAGTTTAAAAAAAAGGAAAAGTAGTAATTTATTACAAAATGCAATGCCAACCGTAAGAGTTTGGGGAGGGACTGGCTACTCCACTGACATCTGTCTTTTGCTTAACAGGTAAGGGTGTTAGGGTGCGGAGAAGGACTACCTGCTCCATTGAGACTTCTCTTTTGGATGACTGGTGTGCATTTTAGGGTGTGGTAAGGACTGACTTCTCTGCTAGGAGTACTCCACAGGGTGACAGGTGTGGGTAGTAGTTTGTGAGGAGTTATTGGCTTCTCCGTAGTGGAATGTGGGTAGGGACTGGCCTCTCTGCTCAGACCTCTAGGGTTTCAGGCATGCATAGGAGGGTGTGGGTGAGGTAATGGCCTCTCCGCTGAGTCCTCTCTCCAGAGTGATGGGTGTGCATAGTAGAATTTAGGGAGAGACTAGCCTCTCTGCTCAGACCTCAACGGGATGACGTTTGGGGAGGGAGTGGGCACTTTGCTGAGAGCTCTTCCCAGGGTGATGGGCATGGATAGTGAAATGAAGGGAGGGACTGACCTCTCTGCTGAGATCTCTCTCCAGGGTCCCAGCCATGCATAATAGGGTGTGGGGCAGGACTGGTCTATCTGCTGAGATAACAGCCGTAGGGTGGGACTGGCCTCTGTGCTGAGACCTCTCCTCAGGGTGACGGGCATGCATAGTAGGGTGTTGGGAGAGACTGGCCTCTGCTGAAACCTCTCCACATTACAATATAACAGACGTGTGTGGTAGGATGCAGGGAGTGACTGGCCTCTCCACTGAAAACTCTGTCTTGCGCGACAAGTGAGCATAGTATGGGGTGGGGTGGAACTGACCTCTCGCTGAGACCTTTTCCCAGGGTGACAGCCATGTGTAGTATGGTATGGAAAAAAGCCTGGCCTCTTCGCCACGACAGCTTCCCAGGGTTACGGGCATGAATAGTAGGGTGTGAGAACGGAGTGGCCTCTCCCCTGAGACCTCTCCCTAGGGTGACAGATGTGCATGCAGGGTATGAGGAAGGACTGGCCTCTCCGCTGAGACCTCCTTCCAAGCTGATATGCGTGCATAGTAGGTTGTAGGGAGGGAGTGGCCTCTATCCTTAGACTGCTCCCTACAGTAACAACCGATTGTAGTAGAGTTTTTTTTCTGTTTCAAACTTGAGTCCCGCGGTATCGCAAATGTTTTCATCACAGCACTTTTGGGTAATACACCTCCTCTCAATTGCTAGGAGGACAGGATCCTTTTATCCTGCCCTCTTTCATATAGCCTCTTTATGCTGACAACACCAGCAAATTATCACAGTAAACCATAATGGTGGCCATTTTATTTCTAAACCTCCACCAGCCAGCCAATCCGAGCGCTTATTCCCTTGGAACTCATGGGAGCCTCTTCCTGCAGGGGTGAGATGGCTGACGGGGGAAAAAAAGAACCTTTCATTCAATCGAGTAGCTCCATTTTTAGATCTCGCCTAGCGATGCAGGTCATGCGATGCTCGCCTTGGCGAGACCTATAGTTGTTGGTTTGGTGGCCGAAGGGAGACAGGGATGTGCACACTCACGACGCCCAGACAGCCCATGTGCACGCTCCTGGCGTCTCTTTCAGACAGCTGATGTGCACGCTCATGGCGCCTCTTCCAGCTTGCGCCCGGACAGCCGAAGTGCACGCCAACCGCACGGCGTCTCTTTTGCTCGTGGGCTTGTCCTCTTTCTACCCCCCCCCCACCCTCCCCTCTATGGTTGTATGTGTAATTAGAACGCAGTAGCTTAGCAAGGGTGCCCTCTGTCCTAGTCCAAGCAGGGAATGGGTGTTTCATAGCTGCTTAGGTTAGATGTAAAGTAAACTGATAAGCTATCAGTCGGTTCCTCGTTCCACCTGGCCCCGGTGCACTGCACCTGCTGCACCATCGATAGCTACTTCTAGTCCTTCCTTCTTATCCCTTTGTTGTCCCCCCTTCTCTCCCTGTTCTTTTACTTCCTGCTTCTGACTCTCCTCCCTTTCTCCCGCCCTTTCCCGCGCCCGTGCTCACCCTGCCCCCATCGCTTTTCATGGCTGCTCCTCAACATGCACAGCAAACTTCCACTGAACTGGTAAACATTTTTCTCGGGTGACATGCATGGCCAAAACTGTGCATTGCTTATTGCTCATATCTGCCAGTGTGCCGCAGCACACTCGAGGAATGAATGAATGAAGGTGCTCTGCCGCAATGGCCGCCGTCCGGGGGTCGCTGTCTTCAGCGGGGTCCATTAGAACAGGGTTTTTGTTTCTTAGAGCGCTCTGCCCGAGGACTAAATCCTGCCTCCTGACAGTTTATATAGCGCCATGTAGACGTTATTAAACTTGGTGCCCAGCCTTGTGATAAAGCTGTGAAAAGGGACAAGGGTGCGTTTCAAGGTGCCTCATTACCATTGGTGTGGAGGGCTCCGGCTCACTGGAGTAATAGTAGTGAGATCACCTGTCTTTTTAACCCTGATGACTTCACCGGATCGAACGCTTGCATCATTAGCCCCTCCGCAGCCGCCTTCTTTCTCCTGAATGAGATAGACGGTCTTCCGGTTCTTCTTCTGGCCTTATGACCCTATGGACCAGGGTATCTATCACTGCAGGGCCTAAAGGGCTGTCAACGGAGTACCATATGCTACCTCTAAATGACTTCCATGGTGATGTTAAATGGACACACAACCAGGACTCTAGGAGAAGGGATTTTGTGACGGCAGGTGAAGAAGGAAAGGTGGACCCTGTGTATTGGGGTGTTGTAGTGAAATGCCTACCTTTAAGGAGTATTTCAGGATCTTGTCTTCCGTTATGAAATATGTGGCGCGGTGTCCAAGGTTCCTCAGGTACAGTTCTGACTCCTTGGAACACTGTCTTGGAGTCTTGTAAGAAGCTAGCGCCCACTTCGTAGAATATTTTTCATACTTAATTTAATACTTAAATATCCAAGAAGCGAGTTCCTGATTCACAGAATCGAGGTCTGAAGCTACTCCACACATTGCATTTAGAAGTATGGAAAATCTGCAAGGGGGTTGGAATTGCTACAGTTGTTAGTAGAGTAAAGGATTACCAGAACAAGCATTTGCCAAGCCAGTAGATCTTATTTTGCTAATTCAAACCTATTAGCTTTGTCAGTGTATTTTTTGCCGACGCTGTTCAGAAAAAGAAAAAAAATGCTGTTCAGCATAGGCAAAAAAACAAAAACAAAACACGATAATGTCATTGTGCACTTTTACATCATGATGGTATTGCGGGACAGCCTCATGATTCATATGTGCACCTGCATGGTACGCTTACGCTGGATTGCTGTAGCATGATACATAAGTGTGCATCCGTGGAAGTACATCATACATCATGATGTGGAGGTTTTTTTTTAAATACATTTATCGTTCAAATATGTTGGCTACCAATCTTGCATCAGTAAATTAAAAACAAGCACTAGCAAAGCAACAAATCAGTCTTGTAGGACTGCATGTTTTTTGTTGTGATGGCCTTATGTTGTTGAGTGATAGGTTCGAAGGCATCCAGCTGCCAAGTTGTTTTATTTGTGGGTATATTTATATAAAACAATCTGCCTAATGGAGCATCATATCCAAACTGGAAGTTCCAGCTTCATCAAATCCAGGATTCACTCTGCTGAATGTCAAATTCACATAACTAGATATGAAAACATGTTAGCTCAAGATTGTATGTGCCACCTTTAAATATGTACACTTTGTAGTAGTCTTAACGAAAGAATATCACAAAGAAAACAAGCTGTCAATGGAATTTATCTGTGTACTGACAACTCCAGTATGGATATGTTGGTACTACAAAATGCAAAACTAGATATCCACCTGAAATAATACTTTTTGGAGAATCTCAAAGTCAATATCTCAAACTCACATAAATGCGAGACCTATTGCATTGCAAATGCTTGTTAAATTTGTGTGCCGGGGGACTATTGTGAGGGTCCTGTAAACCCAGCCGTCCAGTTATGCTAATATTTTCATCCTTAATTTCTGAAAAACCACTGAATGGATTTACACCAAGATCTAGCTTCCTGCTAAATTTGGTATAGTTCCATTCAGCATTTTCGCTGTAGCGATGCCTACAAAAGACTATGGAAAATGCATTGGGATTTTGCCCCCTTCTTCCCCCCAACACTTTTTCTCATCTCCCACTCGACAGATCATTCCAAGACTTTCCATGCGCAAACTAGGCAAAAAAGAGAAAGGTTTTGGAAAATTTCTTTAAGATTCAGCAAACGGTGCCAAAGTTTTAGCAAAACAAAGAAGGCTTTTTCTATGGAAACGCTGACTTAACTATAACTACCTAGTGGTGACCGCCTTTGAGTAATATAGATCTCTTCAAGGTACAGCAATGTGGAGTTAGGCATAGAAAATCTATATATACTTACCTTTGATATTTTGTTACTCAGTATTTTTTGCCCATGGTAAGTTCCTCAATAGTTACTATTCGATATTCAGTATCCACACTACAAAGCAGAGTTTTCCAGAAACCACTAGTGTATGCACTAGAACTGTTTTGGCATCCTGTTTTCCTTACTTTCAAGTGCTCCGCAATGTTCCTTGTACACCCAGGCAGACCTGCCAAACAGGATTTGACACTGTAATGTCACAGCGAGGCCCACTGTGATTAGGGTCTGGCTGCCTGTTGGGGGGACAAAGGAAGGGCCCTGCACAGATGGCAGTTAATATTCGCTTGTAACAAAGGAGGCCTCTTTGATTTTAGTTCTGTTCGTGGGCCCAACCCCTATGGTCATCCTGTCAAGGGAACAACACCTTCCCACACCAAGGCCTTAGTTCTCTGCTCTGAGAGCAGTTTTTACTCTCGTTCAAATGCTAGTTACTACCTGGCAGAAGTAGGAGTGCAAATGGGCCTACAGATGCTTTCAGAGGGAAAAGGTAACTTTTTAAAAGTACCCTTTCCTTAATATTTATTTAAAAAAATCAAACTTTACTACTGAATTGGATTTTTAATAAAGTTGTTTATTTTTCTAGCTGTTTCCTAACCAAAATTAGCATTATTAAATATAATAAATATTAAATATAATAATATAACCCAGTGTTTTCCTATGGAACAGCCAGTCTCGCTACAGAGAAAATAATGTGCAGCGATTTTCCACTGTAAGAACATGTTTAAAATGTAATTCCTACATGCCCTATTTTTAAATACCATGCACCCTCGCTTATGGGCAATTAGTTCTATATGGAGGTGACGTATACTTTTTTAAAAGCATGGTTTTGACCTATCACAATGGGGTTATTTTTAAAGGATGAATTTGCAGTTTCAAGCTGAAGCAGCCAAGCTACAAATGATAGGCCTGCAGTCATGTTTGCACTGTCAGCGCAGTGGAGGTCACAATGGGTGATGCGTTTCACCAGTGGTATTCAACCTGCAGGCCACGGTTACCCTTGGTACCATATACTGGTGACTTACAGATCAGTTAAATTTGCAATTCAGGTGTATACCAATTTCATTATCTTTAAAGGGGGAGCCCAGGCACTTGACCGCTGGTTAACTGAGGTAAAGCTCACAAAGTTCTTAATCCAGGTAAAAAAAAGTCGAGGGAAAAATGTGTGGGTATGCCATTCAAATGATAGTCAATTCCTACGTGCCTCTCCCCAACAGAAAAAAAGTTGATTTTGATGTCCAGTTACAAAAGTGTTTTTTGATTTGTGTTACTGCAAAACACACATTGTTGGTCCCTCCACAGAATCCCAATGTAAGAGACGTTAGATTATTTATTGAAACCAGTGACCACCCACCTAAAAGGAATAAACGCAGCCCTTGTAAGGGTGAACCAATAAAGTCAACACAATAAAAATCCCAAACTGAATTAGAAAAAAAGGGTCAAATGTAATAAAAAAAAGCAACACCAAAAGAACAAAAACCGAATAAGGGGTACCAGAAATAAGATTTTTTTATTTTTTTAAAAGTAGGAATAACCTGAAGAAGCATACAAGTGCCGGTGATAGTCAATGGATGTGGTGGACCGAACCCCAGGTGCAGTCTGACGCTGACCGCAATGAAGCATGGTTTGGATACCCTAATCAAGTGCAAACTGATCAAAGATTTTCCCTTCTGACTTTAGTCTATTTTTTTTAAACATGTTTTTATTGCATTTATTCTCGACTAGGAATCCGTCATAAAGGTACATAACTGCAGCCACAGTGAACATGGAAATCAAAACAATAAATACAGCAGAGTATGACAGAAACTACATCAAACAAAAACAACATAAATCAGCCTGTGCGTCATATAGGGTATCACGTCAATGGTAATGACCGTAAATTAACTAAGCAGAACATGAATAGCATGCAAACTGGGGCCAGTCAATCCGTATTTTTCAATCTAACCGTGAGCATGATTGTTTCCTGTCTAACCACCGCACTGCCAGTACCCAGTAGGACTAAACATGGAGGATAATAAAAGGAGGAAAGCCTGAAACTCTACGCACCTGCCCCCTCCTCAGGAGGGGGGAACAACAGTGCCCTCGCCTCTTTTCTCCTTGCACTTTTATGTTCACACTTCCGAGAGACGGAAACCATATCAAAGTCCCAACTGGCGGCAGCAGTGGGAGGTGCGTCAATTTATCACCTAACTCGAGATCGAATACTGGAAGGACCTAAAAAGGCCTGGTACTATCAGAATAACGAGATTTTTCTTATATTGTTGGAATGTTAAAAAAAAATTCCTGATGAAGGTGTTGGCTTGGAATTTAATTTGCCAAAACCGAAACGCGTCAATGCCCTTGTGTATTGGGATGCACTAAATCATTGGACTATACAATGTCTCCAATTCGATAGATATTCATACAAAATTGGAGTATGATTTACTTAAGTCGGACCACAGTATCCCTTTCTATTTTTTAACCAATGTGTTTTTTTTGTTCCCACTCTGTGATTATTACCTGCATGTATTATATTAGGATATATTGTTTATCCCTTTTACTGTGAATTTTTAATAGTATAATAAATTGTGTACTTTTTTATAATTTCTGACTATTTTTACATCATCTTTATTGTTGCTCAATTTGAAAGTATGAACTGACTAGTGTGGGTTATAGATGTAAGTTTGTCTGTCTGCTTATAATTTGTCCAAAGGGGACGTTATATTGTGACATACTATCTTCAAAACCAGCAGCATCATTTACAAAGCCATCGCAATCAGCACCCTCTTACCTAGTTGATAAGCCCACAATCTCTGGTGGTTCTGGGCACACACAGTTAGACCAATATTAGACTGTAGGCTAATATGAGTAAAAAGGGAAAAGACCACACGTGTTTTTTATGTGTAGACCCATGAACTAAAGCATCTTCCTGTTATTAATCAAGACCCAACCCAAAGCTGCTGCAATTTAGGAAAACGTTGACGACTCAACGATTTAAGGAACACTAAATGACAATGCATTAGCTATCCACAAACAAGCTACCTCTCCTATCACCCGTTGACTTTATGCTTGTCTTTGACCCTGTACATTGCTTTTCTGGCCTGGTTTGGGCTATAGAAATCTTACATTCATACATACATATTTGATACAAATTGAATTAACCTTTCTCTTGCGTTTGCACCCTCTTTCTTCGCACTAAGTAGGCAAGGGTACATGTTCTCCTCTGACACAAGGATTTTTGAGAAGGCCTGGAGATATTCAGACACGTTTCATACAAGTAAAAAGTTCAGAAGTCCTGCACCAATTATAACAGCCCTGTAACATTATGATAACTGTGAGATGATTAAGAAGCCATGTTTGGTGACCAAAGGTGAAGGCTTTCTTGCTTGAATTGTAGTGAAATCAGTTTCAACTGAAAAGTATGTTGATTTGTTCACATTTGTCAAAATGCTCCAAACTGTCCAGTAAGACCACAGTTTGAGGCCTAGATGAGCAGTAATGGAGGTTGTGGGTCCTGTTGGAATAAACGATTGAAGAGGCACTGCTGGTAAACAAGTGCAAACTGCTTTAGTGTGATTACAAGAATTATGTTAACCAAAGATAATTTGAAACTATAATATTGCTTTTCCTCACATTCTGCAGTGTGCTAACGCCGTAGGAGTACTAGTAGCTGTGACTATTCTATCGCCTTTCCATTATGTTTCCACCATTCACCATAACATATTGCATTGAGGTGCATTGGCAGAGAGTTGTATGGTTATTTGTGCTTAATAATCATGGAACACTACTGATCAGAATTGGCATAGGTTTGTTAGTGCTTTGAGAGGATCTGTTTGCTGTAAGAGCAGATAGATCTGTGTTTGCTGGTCTTCGAGTAAAAGATTAGAGTTAGAGCAGTGCTTATGACAGACCCGAGATGCATCCCTAGAGTTGTGCTTGGGTATCATCAAAATGGATTAACTGGCCATGTAACCCCAAAAGTGTTATCCCTGTTCACTGGGGAAACATTCAGCCTCAGCCAAAACAAGCCTTAGATTTCCTTTCCAAGATGGTTGTTACCTGACACAAGAATCCAGGTGTTTCAGTGTTCTTGTCCAAGCCCTTATTTTCAGAGCTGGTATGATATTAGACCTGCTTGAGCTTCTTGTACCAGACGCCAAGGGCATTAGGCATTGACTACAGCAGCGACTCCTTTTTATCCTGACCCCAGTCACACTCTGAAGAGTTCCAGTCGCCAGTGGCTAATTGAAAAGGAACTGACAGGCGTCTGAAGAGAAGCTGCAGCAGCCTGGCTGCCGGATGCAAAGGCAACGTGGAGTGAGCATAGCCCGTTAATGCACATTTGCAATGTCACTAGGCTTTGGTACCCTAGAGATCAAACAAAAAAGTGAGACATCTGTGGTATATCCCTTTTAAAGTCAGACTTTCACTCAAGCACCAATAAAAGCCTCTGAAAATGCATTTAAAAGGGAATTGCTTTATAAATAGAATGAACAGGAGATAACTCTTTCGATGTTTCATAAGTGTGATCGTTGAATGTAGTCTTGAGATGTGAACTAGTCCTTTGTGCATGTCAGAGACAGCCCTGTAGGGAGAAGAATTCATCCCTAACACACATCACTGTGATGGTGCCACTATTATACTGTACTGGGCTGAACGAGGATGCGAGTAACAGTTTCTCAAGTCAGTGGCTGAAGATGGCATCCAAAGCCCACTATGTTCACTGTACACAGTAGGTCTAGCAATTCTTGGATCATGTTAAATATGGCTTTACCATACCTAAAACATAGAACTATGCACATAACAATCAAATCTAAATCAATTTTAATAATAATGAACCCTGGGAAACCTTGTCCGCATGTCAAACATGAAGCAGGATCACAGCAGTGAGGCAAGAACAACTGAGGTAGCTGGTTACCTTCTTTGACGAGCTGCAGATCTTTTTCCATAAGTGTATGCATTAAAGCCCTTGAATATTAGCTGGTGGGTCTATAATTACCCATAGAGATCTTAACATCCACAGGATCTGTACTGATTGAGGTAACACTGTTTCTTTCCCCCCCATCCAGTCAAAACAGGCCCCAGCGGCAGCGCCTCCTGCAGCGCCAATGGAGAAGCCCATTGTGCTCATGAAACCCCGTGAGGAGGGAAAGGGTCTGCCTGCAGCTGAGGGCCCATCCCAAGCCCCTGCAGCTGCAGCCAAGGTGGAGAAAGAAGGACAGCGACCCACACAGCCAGTCTATCAGATCCAGAACCGGGGCATGGGCGCCTCAGCACCTGGCAGCATGCTGGACCGTAAGTACCCAGCGGCCTAGACTTGAATATGAGAACATATTAATGCCACGTTGATCCTGCATTAAGACCTTTCAGCTTTTGTATGTAGACTTCGCTAACAGGTACTTAGTCTCTCTCATAACGTGTTTGGAACCCACTTTGTTTCCACTGTGGTCCTCTGTGTGAGCAGCTATAATGAGGAACAGGAGGTTAGAACAGGTATTAATGCCCCCGGTGCTGGTGACGCTGTGAACCGAGGCCTTTGGGGCAAAACCATCAGTCCAAATGACATGGAGCTTAAGGACAGATGTACAAAACGTTTCTCTGGTTGGGCCATTTGCGACTACAAAAATGCTTTTTCAAATGTACAAAATGTGATTCAGTAACTTTTTACTGAATTGCAGTTTGCAATTCGGTATTTGGAAGAGGCGTTTTTGGAAGTCCCCTCCGAATACCGAATTGGTATATATGTATAACCGAATTCTGGCTGCAAAACAGTAATTACTTTACCACCATTTTAAAAGTTGTGGTAACCCATTTGCAAGTGGGAAGGGGTCCCTCTGAGACTCCTTTCCCTGTGGGAATGTTTAAAAAAATACGTTTGAAGCGTAAAGGCAGCGGTCCTACAGGCCACTGCCTACTCAAAAAAAAAAAAAGTTTTTTTTTAAAGATGCTTCAAAGTGAATTGCTTTCTTTTTAGGCACATCCTATTTTTCTTTAAGGGAAACAGGCTACATTAACAAACAAGCATTGGAAATGCAATAGGTCTTGCATGAGGAAAGTTTGAGCGATTGGTATTGTAAATGACACTTTTTTTATTTATGTGTTGGTTTTAAAAATAGCAAAATTAATAGCTTTGTCAGTTACAATGTCAATAGTTTTAACTTTCGCAAATGTGACACCTATAGCATTTGTAATGCAATGTGTGTTGGATTTACGTGACTTAGATGTATTGATATTACAAATAACAATGGCTTTTAATTTTGTAAATATTTAATACTTAAAAGTTATTGTAATTTATAATGGCAGTAGCTTAAACGTTTGTAAATAACTTTTGTGAAGATTATGTTCAATGTATTTTATTGTGACGAAAATCCAAGAACATTGCATTTGCACCTACACACACATAGAGCCACACACACACACACACACACATATAGACGTGGTGATGGTGGATCTGGGGGATATGGTGGTGGTGGATGTGGTGGTGGTGGTGGTGGTGATAGTGGATGTGGTGGTGATGGTGATAGTGGATGTGGTGGTGATGGTGGTGGATGTGGTGGTGGTGGTGATGGGTGTGGTGGTTGTGGAGGTGGTGGATGTGGTGGAGGTGGTGGATGTGGTGGTGGTGGATGTGTTGAAAGTGGTGGTGGATGTGGTGGTGAAAGTGATGGTGGTGGGTGTGGTGGATGTGGTGGTGGATGTGGTGGTGGATGTGGTGGTGGATGAGGTGGTGGATGTGGTGGTGGTGGGGGATGTGGTGGATGCGGTGGTGGTGGTGGATGCGGTGGTGGTGGATGCGGTGGTGGTGGAAGTGGTGGTGGATGTGTTGGATGTGGTGGTGGATGCGGTGGTGGTGGATGTGGTGGGGAATGTGGTGGTGGATGTGGCGGTGGATGTCATGGTGGATGTGGAGGTGATGGTGGATGTGGTGGTGGTGGATGTGGTGGTGGATGCAGTGGTGGTGGTGGATGGGGTGGTGGTGGTGGTGGATGGGGTGGTGGATGTGGTGGTGGTGGGTGTGGTGGATGTGGTGGTGGTGGGTGTGGTGGATGTGGCTGGATGTGGATGTGGATGTGGCGGTGGATGTGGCGGTGGATGTGGCGGTGGATGTGGCGGTGGATGTGGATGTGGTGGTGGATGTGGTGGTGGATGTGGTGGTGAATGTGATGGTGAATGTGGTGGTGGATGTGGTGGTGGATGTGGTGGTGCATGTGGAGGTGGATTTGGAGGTAATGGTGGATCGATGCACACATGGATGGATTCAAATGTGAATGGGTGGGTGAATGGATGCATGGATACGTTGATAGTTGATAGGTGTATACTTGGATGAATATATGGTTGGATGGGCGTGCCTGCATGCGAGGGTGGATGGGTAGGAGTGGCAGCACACGGAGATGGATGAAAGTGTGAATGGGTGGATTTATGGAAACTGGATAATTTCAGATACAATTCATAATAAGAGGTGCTTTGCAGAGCTGGCGACGCTGCACCTCTCTAGATGTTCGTTAGGTTTGCTGAACACATACACATGACCTTCATTCACTAGACTATAAAAGCAGTGGCCTTTAAAGAGGAATGTCAACAGCAAAGAACAGAAACTGCAGGCAATCACTAACCAAATACACAGAGTGTGACTGCTGGCCATCTCAGACTCCTTACCGTTCTGTGAAGATACGGAGAACCATGAAAGTGCTGCTAGGAAAAGTCTCTACATTTCACCTGAAGAAATAAGACACACAGAGAAACAGTATTTCAAAGAAAGGAGGCCTGAAAGGCCATTAACGTAACTTATTGGAAAATTCCTGTTGATGCCCCATGCACTACTTGCGAATGCTGTTTTTGAATTGTACTGCAGGGCTGGAAGGAAGAGAGATGGGTGGGGTGGGGGGCAGCTGAGGGGTGGGTGTCTGCAGTCTTGAAGAATCATAGCAGAGAGATGCCACAGGCATCCACTCAGCCGAGGCAGTGCCCGTGGGCGCGTGGAGTGTACATGATGTAAGGCGAGGTGCAGCATGCCGCAGGAAGGGCTGGTTGCCTGGCCCGGGAGGAGGCTCCAGTCAGGCTGTCTGTCATTCGGTTCGATCCCAGCTGCGGTGGTAATGGAAGGCCACAGTGTGCGGTAGGTTTGATACAATTACGTAACAAAGGAAGGCAAATTACTTGGTAATGGATGGTAAATAATGTAGCATATATGGAATACATCTTGTGGCGTTATCTACTTAGATATTTTAATGCACTGATGCAAAAGGAATCTCAGTGCCATGGTAATATATTGGGGTGTTTTTCAGTTAGAAAACTAGGCTTTCAGCAGCAGCCATTTAAAACTATTCTAAATGTTAATCTTGATGGAAGCACATAACAGCTTTTTTATTATCACTTCATTTTCTGCTTCCAATAGTAAAGATGATTGTGTAAAGCACCAACCCTAACGAAAACGAGTTAAAAAAAATAAATAAAACAAGACGGAGGGCATTGCTGTGGGGAGGGGGGAGGAGAAATGCGACACGGCGGGCAGGGGAGGGGGCGGAGCGGGGAGAGCGGCGAGGAGGGTGTGAAGCAGCAGGGGCCTTTGAAGTGAAGCTAAGCTTCACTTCAAAGGTGTGGGAGGAGTGCGGCTGAGGGAACAGATGGCGATTTGATGATGTGCACGCGCATTTTAGGTCAATGCTCTTGCGCATTGACCTAAAAGCGCACGGGCACAGCACCAAATCGCCCAGTTGGGTAAAGTCTGTTTAAGACGCTATAGTCTCGCTCTGCTCAATGCGCATGCGCATTGAGAGGTGAGACCTAAAAAGAAACAGACAAAATAAGGTTGCTTTATTAAAAAGCCATCATAGACATGGTGGACTGCTGACCCCAGCAGGTCACCATCCCTGTGATTGCTGCTATTCCTAATGGGTCTCAAATTGTGACCTATCTCATTAATACCCATGAGTTGGGTCAATTTGCAAATAAAAGTACTTCATATATTAGGAATACAGATGCCATAATTGCGGGCAGGGGAAGCTCAGAGCCGTTCCAGTAGGCTTCAAGGGGGGAGCCGAAGGACGACGAACTTCTGCGTCCCATCGGCCGACGGACAGGGAGAAGACGAAGCGCGATGGTCCTTCTTCGCCTTCTTCTTGTGCTTCGACTTACCATAAGACGACAATGCCAAGTGTTTAAATTAAATTCTTTACAATATCCAACTTACTCCCTCTGTCAGAGTTTCCTGTGTGTAGTGCCCAGAGACTCTGACTCATCTCAGTGCAGACCTTAATCGTGAAGGTCATGCATGCTAATTGGTTTGTAATAGTGACTGTATCCTGGAATAGCACATCTCTCTAGGTACTGTGGAGAGAGGCTGTCTTACATAAAGGTTCATTTTGGGGACATTGTCCTGGGAGATACGAACTGCTGCAGTGGACAACTGTGGCTGCTGCTTCAGAACTTAAGTTTGCACCAGAAGTGTTTGCACTGAGGTGTGATTGCTCATTTTAGGATCTTTTGGCGATGTAGAATGTGTTTTCTCACAAACCGTCTTGTGCTGCATCCTCTGAGAGACCGTACATGCGGCTACTACTGAGGGAATCACCTGCCAGTCGAGTTGGTTGTCTGACATATAGCTGACTGACGTCTGTGCCTCAGCTTTGCATTTCATGGGGAAAAGTTAGTTTTTCATTCCCTTCTTATCTGTGTGGCCTGTGATCTGCAGTGCGGGGTAAGACAACAGATGTGGTATCTCTGTGGAGACTGTGAGCAGTATGCTCATCCAGCCACCTTCAGTCTTTCTATAGATATCTAGTACCCCTGCGTCCAAAGAAAAGATGTCCCTTTGACTGTTTTGCAGTGGTTTCAATGGTGTAATATGGTCTTTTTGAAATGACATAAGTCACTGATTGATAATGGCAGGGCATATGGACCCAAGCAATGTGTAGTGTGAATTCTGCAGGTTTTGGCTACAATGAAAATGAAGGTTATACCATGGTAAAGTTCTAGAGGATCATTCTGGCATATTTCATTTTTGAGACCGCATATGGAAATATCTTATCCAGTACCGGATGGCTCTTCTTAGATATTGAGCACAGTCCTGGAAGGCTGTATCTTCTACTAGCGTTCGCCTCTGTGACTCGGGGTTGGGTGTTTGAGGTTAAACCTTTCCAAGGATATAGACTGACTGGAGAAAGCAGAAAGATGGGCAACCAAAATAGTGATTGGTTTAAAGGGCAAGTCCTATGAAGAGAAGCGAATGAATATTGAATGTGTGTGCATCAAAGAAAAGTGGGCAGATGATGGATGAAATGAAGACACTCACATTTTAAAGGGACTAATCCCGGCTCTAGAACTAAGCATTTTCAGTGGAAGCCTATGTAGAGTTAGTAATTGAAATGTGAGACTCGACATTAGGTGGATTAGATAAAGTAATAGGGGAAGCAGGTGAAGAGGTGCACCAGACAATCTAAGATGGGGCTATGCATAAACAATCTCTGAGGATAAGTAATGGGGGGACAAATTAGAATTTAGAAATACCTGAGGCTGTAGAGTCTGTTTGTCAAGAGCATGCATTCAATTAGCCACCTTGTTCTCATCTGCTGCGTAGTAGGCTAAAGATCTGAAAGAGGCTATTAGTTATAGATTCCTTACCTTAGAATTGCCCCCCAGACGTCAGACTAGATCCAGAGATTCTTTTTTTTAGCAGTACCCCGTCGCGTTTGTAGGTGGCACCGGTTGACTCCACGTCCGTCGTTGGCATCATGTTCGGCAGAATGACGTCGCTGAGTCTACTTAGACGCCGCCCCTGCGCGCTGACGTTAGTTCTTTCTTTTTCTGTGTCTGCCAGCGCAGATCCGCAGAGAGCGGTACCCTTAGTCATTTATTCACCAGTGTTTTTTTACATCTTTTGTCGACTTCTTTTTCGAGTCCTGGTGCACGGAGGGATGCCCCAATGTCTGACCGACTTCAAGCCTTGTGACTCCTGTCATAAGCTGATGTCAGTCACTGACTAACCAGCAACTACTGTGCTTTTGCTGCCTGGAGTGCGACCACGACCCGAAGTGCTCCGACTATCGAACCTGAACCCGAAGTTTTTACGGGAGCAGTGTCGAAAGCTTCTGGAGGCCCGACAGTCAGCTCCGCGCTGCTCAAGGTCCCGGTCGAGAGGGAGGTCGCGGGACCGGTCACAGAGTCACCATCAGCACTCCTCATCGTCGTCTTATGGTAAGTCGAAGCACAAGAAAAATGCGAAGAAGCACCATCGCGCTTCGTCTTCTCCCTGTCCGTCGGCCGATGGGACGCAGAAGTTCGTCGCCCTTCGGCTCCCCCCTTGAAGCCTACTGGAACGGCTCTGAGCTTCCCCTGCCCAGCTTTGTGCATTTTACTTAGCTCTCCACACCATCTGTGGGCAGCCCAACTCTGCCGGCATACCTTCCTTGCCCCACAGACTCTGCTTGGCCCCCAGGCACCCAGGCCTGAATCTAGTTCAGTGCCGGCCGACCTCACAACACCTCCGGCGGCACCGATACCTTTGAGGACGCCTCCGCCACTTCCGACCACGGTTGTGTCCCCAACAGGCGTCAACCCTGGGCTCTCCCTTGCTTTGGACGCGGAGCCGGACCGACGTCGGCTGATGCTGTTACTGGTTCCGACCGGTACTTTTGTACCCCTGTTCTCCCCTAGCGTTCCCTATCGCCCTGGGTGGCAGCCAGAGGAAGGGGAGGAGGACTGGGAGAGCTGTGTTGACCCTTTGGCAGATCAGCTCGAGGAGCCAGACTGGTGAGAGGAGTTTGGGGAGGCCAGTGGTCCTTGGCATGCTTTCTCCTTCTACCGTGGCCATGGAGGAGGGAGCCGCCTATGCGGTGGTGTTGGGCCATCCAAAAATGACCATTTCTCTTGATGGGTCATCCTTTGCATTAAAATCTGTTATTCCTTGGCAAAAAAGGAGCCTCCGGTAGGGCTGCGCACCCATTCCACCAGGGCGAAGGGCTGCTACTACTGCTTTGGGACGTGGAGTCCCCCTCGGTGACATTTGCCAGGCAGCCACATGGGCATCACTCCCCATGTTCACTAAGCATTACTACCTGGATATTCAAGTTCAGAGAGACTGCTTCTTTGGCCATTCAGTTCTCCAGGACTTTCTGGTGTGAACTTGGTTTGCAGACCCATTGCTGGGGTATTTATTCTAAAGTAAGAAATCTATAACTAATGGTCTCTTTCAGATGAACAAGTTACTTACCTTTGGTAACATTATATCTGTATGAGACATATATTAGTTAATAATTCCTTATAGCCCCACCCATCCTCCCCGTTCTGCGAACTGACTTCTAGCGTAAGGGACTCCCTTTCAGGGCCCTAGTTTTGTGCACCAGTGGTCTGTGTCTTGCATGTCTCTGTGCTTCTGGCGTGGAATGTCGTGTAAAGAACTGACGTCAGCACGCAGGGGCAGCATCTAAGTCGACACCGACACGTCCTTCCACCGAACAGGACGCCAAAGACAGGCGCGGAGTAGACCGACTTCACCTACCGACGCTAAGGGGTACTGCTAAAAAAAAAAATCTCCGGATCCAGTCTGACGCCTGGGGTAATTCAAAGGTAAGGAATCTATAACTAATGTATGTCTCTTACAGATATATCATTACCAAAGGTAAATAACTTGTTTGTCATGAAAAACAGCAGAAATCTTGCACAGCAAAATGCCCCTTCAGGCACATGCTCATACCCAGTGGGTGTTCATTTATGGATGAAATGAGTTCTGAGTTGGACATCTGATCTTAAAAGTAAAAATCATATGTTGATAATGTGGATCCCTTGTTGTACTAGGTTTTGACCAAATTAGAGAGGCCCACAGCTCTTTCACATCTTTGGTGTTTCAGTACCTTGTCTTCCATGTAAATGATCTCTCACTTGCCCATGCTCCACGCTTTAAACTGTAACAGTAGTCCACTTGTGGCTCAGAGAGGTTTCCAAGACAGATGGAAATCTCTCCCATCCTTTGCCCTTCTTTCTCCTTCCGGGCCTCTAACTTATTAAAGGTTTTTCCCTCTATGCCTTGCAGTCTGTCTGTAAAGGAAAGAAGCGACCATGGCTGCTGTAGAGCTGTTCTGTCGGGTGCACAGCAGTCGTGTCCGCTCTTTAAACGAGGGTTGTCTTTTATTCCACAGCTGTGGCTGGCCAGGCAAAGCTTCTGCCTCCCGAAAGGATGAAGCACAGCATCAAGCTAGTGGACGACCAGATGAACTGGTGCGACAGTGCCATTGAGGTTTGTAGTACTGCATATTGGTTTGAGGTTGTAGCACTGCATATTGGTTTGAGGTTGTAGCACTGCATGTTGGTTGAGGTTGTAGCACTGCATGTTGGTTTAGGTTGTAGCACTGCATGTTGGCTTAGATTGAAGCACTGCATGTTGGCTTAGATTGAAGCACTGCATGTTGGCTTAGGTTGAAGCACTGTATGTTGACTTAGGTTGAAGCACTGCATGTTGACTTGGGTTGAAGCACTGCATGTTGACTTGGGTTGAAGCACTGCATGTTGACTTGGGTTGAAGCACTGCATGTTGGCTTAGGTTGAAGCACTGCATGTTGGTTGAGGTTGTAGCACTGCATGTTGGTTGAGGTTGAAGCACTGCATGTTGGCTGAGGTTGAAGCACTGCATGTTGGCTGAGGTTGAAGCACTGCATGTTGGCTGAGGTTGAAGCACTGCATGTTGGCTGAGGTTGAAGCACTGCATGTTGGCTGAGGTTGAAGCACTGCATGTTGGCTGAGGTTGAAGCACTGCATGTTGGCTGAGGTTGAAGCACTGCATGTTGGCTGAGGTTGAAGCACTGCATGTTGACTTGGGTTGAAGCACTGCATGTTGGCTTAGTTTGAGTGGCAATCAGAGTTCTGGGCAAAGTTGTAAATGTTCACTGCACTCTGTCTAGAGCATCTCTGTAAGCATGGTGCCTGACTTGTAGGAAAATCTTTCCCTTTTTCAGCCCATTACTCAAAATGAGTTGCCTGTAGCCCCATATTGTAGGTTTTTGTTCTAAGACATCATTGTAGGATGCTCAAAAACCTGACAAATATAAGTCATTCCTAATTACTGAGCAGATTTGTGCCACTTGCTATCCGCCTTTGTCCCATGTCTATTGAACTCTGGCAGTGCACCTTAAGTATTCCAATCAGCAGCTTCTGCAATTCCATATTGGGGCCACCAGCATTTCAACCAGTGCATCTTAATCCAGCAGAGCTGCTCCCGCTGCTCTCCTACTACTGTTGACTGCACATCGGCAAATGCTCTTTAATCCTACTATACAGCACTACACTATATCACTGGGACCTATCCATGGCGCTGACAATTAACTCCACAATCCTGTAGCAATCCTGCCATTCCAGAACTGCAGCCAACCAGCAGCATTGTTAAAGCATAGCATTACGACTGTGCAGCACACTCGCTACTGCAGTACTGAACACTTTGCACAAGTCTGCCAACGCACCTCCGTCTTGAGCAGCACCCTTTCCATTTTAGTTTTGGGAATTGAACACAGCTGTACCAAAAGACATTGCCATTTGTTTTATCGACTGAATAGATGTTGTGCTGCTGGCAGTTTTTTCTTTTTGCGGACTACTACTTTGCAGTGATTTTCATACTGTTCTATTGAAGATCTTCCTCAAGTATCTGCAGTGTTCAATGATTGTACTCATGTGATGTCATAATGGTCGTATTAAATAAAGATCACTGGGATATGAGGCATATGGCTTCTGGTTCACCACATCTCCAATATATTGACTGTGTGCACATGTAACCATTCTATTTTAAATCTTTGTTTTCTTTGTCAGTTATTAGTGGTAAATTTGTTCATTTGTAGAAAATCAGGCCTCTAAAAATTTTACTAGGCCTGCAGGTCTAGTAACTTGAATATTCTGTTCGACCTAACTGTAATGTACTTGACCCATATACTAATCTCATCATGTAGTCTTGGGCTAATATTTTATTTTTGTAGAGACACCTTTTTTTTCATTATCACATGAGAGCACCTTCCAATATGTGAGTTCAGCATTCCTGCTGTACAAAAAGACCGCTTTGGTTTGATGTAGTAGACTAAATGTTTCCTCCATGCATAATAACTGCTTCTCTGCGTCTGGAATTCCCCCACGGTGTGGGAGAATTCCACGCATGTGAGGTTCGGATGGCCAGGGGCCGTCCTCCGCACACACGCCCACTATGACGTCAGACGGCCGGGGGCCATCCGACGCACCGAAGCGGATAAGAATCTAGCCCACATATAGGGTACACATGAGCCCTGACTTGCCTATTGGTTTTCTAATAGCATTGCCATCAGGGCAGGGGCAGGAATGTTTCTCAGTTCATGTTTAAAAACTCACTTTTAATTAATATATTACTAAAGCATGAGGTGGGAGCCCACTGTCTTTTATGTACAGCACATTTTCCATTAAAATGGCCAAAACCTTTCCCACTAACATGCAGCTTTACTTCTAAAACTATATAGTGTTTAAACAATCGGTGGAAATTGGGTTTCAGCAAACATATTTATCATCTGCACATCACCAAGTGAAGTGTTCTGGTTTGTTTTTATCATATTAAACTATTTTTTTTCATCACACAGAATTACAGAACAAGGGCTTTCATAACTGCTGCACTTTATTTTGAAATGTTTGTACAGTACTCTTTTTCTTAGCTAGATTCTGTGAAATTCTACTAATGGGTGGAAAAAGGCACATTGTGCTGGGATGAAATGACGGGAGCTTGTTCTGCACTGAAAAATCAGCAGAAATGGCACCACGCTGTGTGCCAGAGGGCATAGCTTCTTGAGTTAATTTTGCTGCAATTTGTGTAGATTTTCTACTTGAGCGGCAGCTCTCTGGCCGCAAACGGGCTTGACCTCCATTGGAGAAGTCTTGCCTGGTGCCCTCCTAGCAACCAAAAATCGTGCTCTCACTCGCCAATTTATAGTTGGTGAGCCATGCGCAAGAAGAAACTCCGCCATGCGGTGTTTGCAGAATTTGGCTTGCACTCCGCATTACAAGCATAACATGGAGTGGCCAAAACTTCACCAACTCAGTGGGTAGAGAAGAATATATTGCCCACACCTAATCTACAGCACTCTTTTGTATTTCAATAAGACGATCGGCATACCTGTATCAGTCAATCTTAATCTTGATCTGAAAAAAACGTCTGCTCTACCAGTGCTAACGTCAAAGTACAGCTCACACGTTGCACCTTAGATCTGCCTGCAACATATCTGTTCATTTACAGAGTCTCACTTATTACTGTCAATGCATCCTGACTCAGAGCTGTTCCTTCTATTAAACCCTTAGCAGTCACTTACTGACACACTGATGCATTTTTCCTTACTTATGAACATGGAGACCTGCCATAGCCTCATTCATGTGTTTGATTTCTGCTTGTTTTTCCCCAGTTCCTGCTCGATCAGACGGACGTGCTTGTAGTGGGAGTCCTAGGGCTCCAAGGCACTGGCAAATCAACCATGATGTCTCTCCTGTCTGCCAACGTCCCTGAGGAGGATCAAAGGTCTCAGCCTGCTATTCCTTTCTTAAATTGCTTGTGGGATTGGACTGTTTTTGAAGGGTTGAAGTCTGACAGAGCAATATGTGTGTGTGCTGCTCAATCCTACAGGGTCTAGAGTTCCCGGTCTTACTCAGTCTAGTGCTTGGAAATTGCAACCCTTTGTTTTCCAGAAAGGTGTTTACTGTACAAACTAGTTTTGCTGTGGGCCTTCTTTTTAAAAGACTTAAAGATTTGCTTCTAGTGTATCCCAAAGGCACTATATTTGATGCCAATATTCCTTGCCCTCTACCTTGGGGTCATTGCCCTTGAGAATCTCTGAGAAAATCTGCTGCCAGAAGGAGTTGCCTTCTGCCCTGGGAGTCTCTGTACCTTTGGCTATAGAATATTAGGAATTCCAGAAGCTGGGTATGCTCTTGATTAAGTGGAAAGCCAGTGCTTTATGCCATTGCCATGGTAGTAATGGAACAGATGCCTCAGAGCTGGTTTATACTAATCCTGTTTTCTGTGTTCTTCCACCCCTCAACAGGAGTTATGTGTTCAGGGCCCAGAGCCAAGAGATGAAGGAGAGAGCGGGCAACCAGACAAGCGGCATTGACTTCTTTATCACTCAGGAGAGAATTATCTTCCTGGACACACAGGTGGGTCGCTAGTTTATTTTTATTTTTTTAATATATATATATATGCCTCGAACAAACATATATATATATATATATGTTTGTTCGAGGCATGTGGGCTGCTGAATTCATATCTTAGCATAGGTCGCCGCCTAGTGTGGGGTCCGGATGTTTGCACCTTGTTGTCTTGGAAGAGTCTTCGAAGTATCACGAGATAGGTGACTCCTCCCCTGGACTACAGTGCGCATGGGCATCTTCTCCATCTTCAGATTGTTCTTCTCCGCCATTGGGTTCGGATGCACTTCGACAACTCCAACTTCAAAACCGAAGTTTTCCAACTTTCCATGGCCAAGAACTTCACACTTTCGACGGTATTGTTTCCGCTCGTACCCCTCGACTCAACAACTTTTTCCATCTATATCTGGTAGTCGACGCGGGCCGTTGGGCCTTTTCGACGCCACGTCGACCTCCTGCTGATGGAAAGGACCCCGTTCAAAAGATGCCCACAATGTCGATCCAAGTTGTCACTTAGCGATAAGCATACTGTATGCAATAGGTGCCTATCTCCGGAGCACAATGAAGAAAACTGTCCAGCTTGTGCTCAGTTCCGGTCGAAGAAAACCATCCGGAACTGAAGAGCTGCTCGACAAGAGATGCATCTACAGGCTCCTGAACCGGAAAACATTTTCGTCGACTAACATGAACTCCCAGAGGCAGCGGGCTCCGACCTAGAGCTCGTCACAGTCAAAGACCAGTCGGACTCCGATTATGACATCCCACCGGGGCAAACAGTGAGTACCAAAGCCCCTACCTAGCCTCCACCTGCAGACAAGGCTCCGGTCAAAGCATCGCCCAAAAGCCTTAGCCGCGACCGAAACACCGCTTCAGAAGCCCCGCCTTCCGGCTGGGATCCAAAGACTATACCCAAGCCTTCCGGTACCCCGCGATCGAGCAAAACACTTCCCAAGAAGGCCATCGACTCAAAAAAGGCCTCAGAGCTGAGACAGGGCGCCGACACTAAAAAAGTCGTCGACCCGAAAAAGGCCGCCGACCCGAAGAAGGTCGTAGATCCGAAAAACACTGTTGACCCGAAGGTCGTCGACCCAAAGAAGACTGTCAACACAAAGAAGGTCGTCGAGCCAAAGAAGATCGTCGACCCGAAAAAGGTCATCGACTCAAAGAAGGAAATCGACCCAAAGAAAGTAGTCGATCCGAAGACTGCCGCCGAGCCGAAGGCAGTCGAACCGAAAAAGGTTGTCGAGCCGAAAAAACACTGAGAGCCGAAAAAGGCAGTCGACCCGAAAAAAGCCAGTTGAACCGAAGAAGGTCATCGAGTCAAACAAGGCCGTCGAGCCGACAGAGGACGTCGAGCTGAAAAAATCTCAACAGAAAAATAAAAACAAACAAGCGACCGATCCAAAACCATCTGCGCCAAACCCACGTACAGAAGAAGAAGAACTTTTTCATCCTGATCCAGTGAACCCAGAACAAAATAGACTGTATATAGACCCTGATACAGGACATATCAGTTCATAATAAAAACAAGGGAAGACTGGAAATTGAAGCTCCTTCTCCTGTTCCTCCTAAGAAAAAGGATTTTGGGACATCCCCTTCAAGACCTTTCACGACTCCTCCTTTCACTCCTGACATGCCTTATGTTCAATATTCTCCTACACCACCTCATTATGATGAGGGAGAAGACATGGGTGTAGATCCTCAACAGGATTTTATAGACCCTGATAATCAAGGAAACCAAGATCAAACATGGGACGATCAGAATGACCCTGATGACCCAGATGATACACAACCCATACCCGATCCTTCGACATACCCCACAAAGCTATCTCCTACTGACGACACTGTCGCTTTTAACCAGCTACTTGACAGAGCAGCTCCGTATCATAGTGTAGAAATGCACACTGACCCTGTAGAGGAGGATTTCCTATTTAACACCTTCCCAACATCAGAGAAGAGTGTACGTATACTCCCTATGCTGAAGGGAGTACTAAAGCATGCACCAGACATCTTTAAAGACATAGCCAGGGCGCGTGTCCTCAATCCTAGAATTGAAAAGAAATATAAACCAGCCCCTACAGACCTCTCTTATATTAAGTGTAAGAAGTTGGCCTGGTATATGATGATCACTATTCTAGTGAGCACCTTGCACCAGTCCAAACAACCCTTATGGTGATGGTTGTAAAGTCAACCTTATAGACCAGCTATCCTAGTGGTAGCATAGACAAAGCAGTCTTAGGCTAAACTCAAGAGGGCATGTGAAGCCAGATGTTTTACCATTTGTAACCCCTTTAATACCAAATGAAAGGACACCACACAGGATATATATAAAATATATGTCATTTATTTCTAGACAAACCCTCTGAACTCTTTATGAGGTCAGAGGCACAAGCACAATACAAGATATTCAATTAAAATACAGTAAGTTGCACAAAATACAGTAGGGCTCTAGGGGCACGCTAAACCATATACTAAAATAGTGGTATAAGGACCACTACACGGAAAGTGAATAGGCCTAGGACCTAGGGAATCGCTGGGCCTACGCTGAGCTACCAAGAGTTAGGAAGCAGGAGGCCCACGGGATGCATGTGCAATGTCTAAACACACACGCAGGTTACCATAGAGAACGAATGGGAACGTAAAAGATGGAAACTTGTTCTTTTAGGGCACTTCTGACTGAACTCTGTGAAAGTTACTTGAAACTTAGACAGTTGGATAGTCAATACCCACAGGAGCACCGGAGTACTCTCGTTACCTCACCCACAGGAAGCGGGTGCATAGGTGTCAAAGTGTGTCGGGTTTCGTCGTCGAATCCTATGGAGCCTGGAAGAAAGGTGCTGCAGGCGACCAGAGAGATGTGTCCGGGTGAATCCAAGGGTGGATCGAAGATGAAGAGGACCTGAAAGCAGAGGGGACAGAGTCTGGGTCACTAGCCAGTGACCAGTAAGGAACCAGGCGATGTCGCAAAGCAATCAGGTGCTGTCGTGAAGCTTGTCTCTGCAGCCACGTGGACCAGGAGGCGTCAACGACGACCAGGAGTCAGGCACGGACTGTCCCACGAAGGCTCTTGCTGTCGGCGGTGTCGGCTTCAGGATTGGAGTCAATATTCCTTGGCAAAGGCAACCCACGCAGGAAACAAAGTTGGCTTCTTACTCGGACCAGCAAGGTCTGAGGGGCTGCTTCTTTTGAGGGAAGCAAGGGCCAGTCTGGAGCAACCAGGCCAGCTGTGTAAATTCAAAGGTTTGTCGCCAAGATGGCCACTAGCCAACGGGCAAGTGACCGGGCAGATGCGTCAAGCAGGAAAGTGCAGAAGGGCCCCACGCAGAACTCGTGGAGTGTGAAGGGCTGATCTTCAGTGCAGATGATGCTCGGGGGTGGGGCTTCTCAATCCCCAATGCACAGCTTCGAGGGTGCCTCGGGTGCTGCACAATTAGCAAGTCGCATACTTTTCAAGATGGCCGGTCCTACGTCTCGCGTTGCCTCCACGGGTCTCAGCTCGGCTGTTGGATGTCTGGAAGTCCGGTTCTCGTCAGGCTCTGTGCTCGGGCTCCGGCGGGAGCGTCGACAAAGTAAGCCGTTGATCGCTGGATGGTGCCTTCTTGTGCAGGGTGGTCACTCCTTGACCACAAGGGAGATTCTTCAGTCGTCTTCTTGCAAAGTAGATCGTCGAAGGTCCAGAGTCTCGATTCAGAGTTTCAGTCAGGATTATTCTAAAGTCTTGGGACTCAGCTCCTCCCTATATACCAAATCTAGGGGCTGGTTTACCTGATAGGTTCTTCCTATAGGTGGGACCAGGGAAGGGGGTGAATACACCCCTTTCCCTTTGTCCAGTTTCAAACCAGAGCTGGGGCTAGAGTGCCCCAGCACCGGTTTGAACTGGACCATGCATGGGACACCTTGTGTGCCCCAAGCAGTGTCTCATTTCTTTCAGCCCTCCCTGCCCCAATACACAAAACCCTGTCTGGTGTGGTGCTAGCACCTCCCAAGGCAGGAAACCTATTGGCCAAGCCTCCCTCCTTGGAAGGACCCCCAGCAGCAGGAGGTCAGACTTGTGTCTGTGGCAGCAGCATCCATTTTGTGATGCTGAGGCTCTGGTTAACTTTAACCGGGAATAGTAGGAACAACAGGTCTTCTCCCTCTAGAAGTGTGGAATGCTACCCCCATCGCCAGAAATGGCGAGTGGGTAGTATTCCAAATCGTATGACCCCTTACTCGACATGTTTTGATAAAGCCAAACCAGAGTTAGCATTTAACCGCGAGGTTCATAATGCACTTAAGAGTATATGGTATGGCAATATCCTAGAACAGCTATAAGGACATGCTTCCGAAAGCTGCAGACAGGCTCAGCTCATGCTAGAGCACCATCTCACATAAAACGAAGCACTCTGCCTCCAGGATTGTTAGGGCCTGTCATAGGAGTGATTTATAGGTGTATATGTGTCTAGATATAAGGTTAGATATAGGTATACTATATCTAAGCAAGGGGTGATTCCACGACCTTGCCCCAGCTGAGTGATCAGCCAGTTGTGTCAATGTGAGTGGCCAGCCAGGGGTGGCATAATACATGCTGCAGCCCCTGGTAGGCCTTGGATGCACCTATGCCCTGGGTACCTATAGTACACTGTACAGGGGCTCATAAGGTGACCCAATATCCATTTGGAGATGTACCTAAAGTACATGGAGTCCATTTTACAGTGAGAGCAGATAGCCTGGGGCCCTGATTAGTAGGATCCCAGGCTAACTAAGTTGAAAACCAGCTAAACACTAGGCAAAAAATCTGGGGTAACCATAGTCAGGTATCCACCTTCCTACATCAAGTCTCAGCTACCACTAGACTCCCTAGTTGTATCTAATGCCAGGAAAAGGGAAAATTCACAAACTACAGGTGATGCCCCCCTCCTGACAAGAAATCACAAATTTTAGAAGCCTCAGGCAAAATAGTGGCTTCTCAGGCAGCAAATACCTGGAGAATTGCAAATACACAAGCTCTTCTTGCACGCTATGATAGAGCACACTATGATGAACTGGAGGGATTATTACAACACCTACCAGAACCCTTTAGGGAAAAAGCAAATGACCTAATACAGGAAGGGAAATTCATCACATACGCATCTATAAAATGCGCCCTTGATACAGCTGATACAGCCGCTAGGTCTGTCAACACTAGTGTGTTGCTACGCCGACATGCCTTGCTCCGCATCTCGGGTTTTAAAAATGAGGTCAAGGTCAAGTTCAAGTTCAGAGATTTATATAGCGCACTACTCACCCAGAGGGTCTCAAGGCGCTTGGGGAGGCGGGTGCATTTACTTATCGAATATCTAAGTTTTTAGTTGCTTTCTGAAGGAGAGGTGGTTTTGAGTAAGGCGGAGGTGGGTGGGGAGAGAATTCCAGGTCTTGGCCGCTAAGTAGGAGAAGGATCTTCCCCCCCATGGTGGATCTGTGGATGCGCAGAATTGCGGCAAGGGCTTGATTGGAAGATCGAAGTTGACGGGTGGGGGTGTAGAAGGACAGTCTGTTATTGAGGCATTCAGGTCCTAGGTCGTAGAGGGCTTTGTGTGCGTGGGTGAGGAGACGGAACGTTATTCTCTTGTTGACGGGGAGCCAGTGGAGATCTTTCAGGTGGTTGGAAATGTGAGTTTGACGAGGGATGTCCAGTATGAGTCTGGCTGATGCGTTTTGGATGCGTTGGAGTTTTTTCTGTAGTTTGGCTGTGGTTCCGGCGTAGAGGGTGTTTCCGTAATCCAGTCTGCTGGTGACCAGTGCGTGGGTGACCATCTTTCTTGTTTCAGTGGGGATCCAGCGGAAGACTTTTTTGAGCATGCGTAGGATGTTGAAGCAGGATGACGAGACGGCATTGGCTTGTCTGGTCATCGAGAGGGAGGAGCCCAGGATGAAGCCCAGGTTGCGTGCGTGATCCGTTGGTGTGGGTGCGGTTCCCAGGGCTGGTGACCACCAAGAGTCATCCCAGGCTGTGGGGGATGAGCCTAAGATGAGGACTTCCGTTTTGTCCGAGTTCAGTTTTAAACGGCTGTTCTTCATCCACTCGGCTACTTCTTTCATCCCTTCGTGTAGGTTGGTTTTGGCAGTGTTCGGGTCTTTGGTGAGGGAGAGGATCAGCTAGGTGTCGTCTGCGTAGGAGATGATGTTGAGGTTGTGTTGGCGTGCGATGGATGCGAGGGGACTCATGTATACGTTGAAGAGGGTGGGACTGAGTGATGATCCTTGTGGTACGCCGCAAATGACTTTGGTGGCCGCTGATTTGAAGTGGGGGAGGCGGACTCTCTGGGTTCTTCCGGCGAGGAACAATATGATCCATTCCAGTGCTTTTCCTTGTATTCCGACGTTGCTGAGTCGTTGTATGAGGGTGCTATGACAGACTGTGTCGAAGGCTGCGGAGAGGTCAAGAAGGATGAGGGCAACTGTATCTCCGTTGTCCAGTAGTGTACGAATGTCGTCTGTTGCTGCGATGAGAGCGGTTTCGGTGCTGTGTTTGGCTCGGAAGCCGGACTGTGAAGGGTCGAGGGATTTATTGGATTCGAGGAAGGCGGATAGCTGGCTATTGACGGCTTTCTCAATGACTTTGGAGGGGAAGGGGAGGAGTGAGATGGGGCGGTAGTTCTTAATTTCGGTGGGGTCTGCTGTGGGTTTCTTCAGAAGGGCGCTGAGTTCGGCATGTTTCCAGATTTCCGGGAAGGTGGCGGAGTTGAAGGAGCAATTGATGACATCGCGGAGATGGGGTGCGATGATGGATCCTGCTTTGTTGAAAATGTGGTGGGGACATGGGTCGGTTGGCGATCCTGAGAGGATGGAGTTCATCAGGCGGATGGTGTCTTCGGTGGAGATTGGGTTCCAGGCGCAAAGGTTGTTAGGGGACGGTGTTGGATCGGAGATGGGTGGAGTGGACAGGTCTTCAGCCTGGTTTTCAAAGCTGTTATGTATTTCGGCGATTTTGTTGTGGAAGAATGAGGATAGAGAGTCGCAGAGGTCTTGGGAGGGAGAGATGTCGTTGGTGCCGGCGGTGGGGTTAGTGAATTCTTTGACGATGTTGAATAGTTCCTTGCTGTTTTGGGTATTGTTGTGAAGTAGATCCTTGAATGCTGATTTCTTGGTGGATCTGATTAGTTGGTGGTGTTTGCGGGTGGCGTTCTTGAAGGTGGCTAGGTTGTCGGTGGTTGGGTTTTTTCTCCAGGCTTTCTCGTGAGTACGACAGAGCTTCTTTGATTTCTTGAGGTCATCGTTGAACCAGGGGGCTTTTTTGCTACCTTGCTTGATTAGATGGTTTTTCAAGGGTGCAAGATCGTCAGCGCTGTGGGTGATCCATTGGGTGAGGTTAGTGGCTGCTTGGTTTGGGTCCCGATGATTTGGTGGGGGGGTTTTGGTGAAGCGATGTGAAGAGTTGTTCGGTGGTGATTTTGTTCCAGTTTCTTCGCGGGATAGGTAGTGGGGGGTTGTGGGTCATGGACTTTTTGTAGTTGAAGTGAACGCAGCTGTGGTCCGTCCAATGGAGTGCCGTGGTGTGATCGAAGGAGATTTGTTTGCTGGAGGTGAAGATAGGATCGAGCGTGTGTCCGGCGTTGTGGGTGGGGGTGTCTACGAGTTGTTTGAGTCCTAGATTGGCCAGGTTATCCAGAAGGGTGGAGGTGTTGCTGTTGTTGTTCTTTTCCAGGTGAAAGTTGAGGTCTCCCAGTAGAATGTAATTCTCGGAGGGGAGGGCATGTCGGCTGATTAAGTCAGCGATGTCTTCGCTGAATTGTGTGCGGGGTCCTGGCGGTCTGTAGATGAGGGTGCCTCTGAGTGTGGTTTTGTGGTCGGTGTGAATCTGGAAGTGGAGGTGTTCGACGGAAGCGAGGTTGTCGTCGGAACTGGTCGTGATGCGGATGGTGTTCTTATGGACGATGGCGATGCCTCCTCCTGTTTGGTTGGTGCAGTCCAATCTACTATACTCAATCAACCCATTAACCAGGATCTCGTGTTTGGCCCTGCTGTTGATACCATCTTAGAAAAGATGAAAAAAGATACTGACACCGCTAAGTCCATGGGTGCACTTCAATTCCAACAGTCCAGGAGCTCCTTTCGTCGCTCCTCTTTTCGAGGCTCAGGCAGAGGCAACGCATCCCAAACCTCTTCATCATTTAAAATTACCACAAGGCACCTTTAATAGAGGTTCCAATAGAGGGGGTATAGAGGAAAAAATAACAAGGGCAGAGGACGCGGTGGTAATAACACCAGAGCCTCCACCGCCAACAAACAGTGACTTGTTCACACTCCCTCCAGACCACTTAACACCAGTCGGAGGCAGAATAACACAATTCCTACCAGTCTGGAACGCCATTACCACAGATAGGTAGGTGAGACAAACTATCCAGTATGGTTATTGCCTGGAACTCACTTCTACTCCACCCAACATACCGCCCAAACACCATCCAATGTCCAAAGAACACATCACGCTGTTACAGCAAGAGGTGCTATCTATGCTGGAAAAGGGTGCCATAGAGCCAGTCCCATTCCAACATCAAGCGACAGGAGTATACTCTCTATACTTCCTCATTCCCAAAAAAGACGGATCCCTCAGAACAATATTGGACCTCAGACCTCTGAACCAATACATACTCCCAGAGCATTTCCATATGATCACTCTACAAAAGGTACTCCCACTACTCCAGCAAGGCGACTTCTTGCTACACTAGACCTCAAAGATGCTTACTTTCACATCCCTATAAATCCAGCTCACAGGAAATACCTCAGGTTCACAATAGAAGGTCGCCACTATCAATTCAAAGTTCTCACTTTCGGGGTAACTACAGCACCAAGGGTTTTTACAAAATGCCTAGCAGTATTAGCAGCACACCTCAGAAGGCAACACATCCATGTGTTCCCCTACCTATACGATTGGCTCATAAAAGCCAACTCATACGCACAGTTTGCAAGCCATACGTCTCAAACAATCCAGCTACTGCACAGTCTCGGATTTTCCATAAACTACCCAAAATCACATCTACAACCCTCCCACATACAACAGTATCTGGGAGCAACAATAGATACCTCAGTGGCGAAGGCATATCCAAACCCAGCCAGGATAGCCACCATACAGTCTCTCATTCAAAGATTTCAAATCCACACTCCCTGCCAGCTTGAGTGTTCATGCAGCTTATAGGCATGATGGCGTCCTTCATATTCATTGTCCCTCATATTCTGCTTCACATGCGTTCCTTACAGGAATGCTTAGCACGGCAGTGGAACCAAGCTCAAGGGCAACTAAAAGACGCCGATTCTGTTCACGTTGCCGCCAAAAACAGCGCCGAAGGCTTTCACAGCGAAACCTGGGGCCGGAGTGCCCGTGAAGTTATCTTCGACGCCGAAGGCATCGTTGGTGGTTCCAAGCCCACGCCACCAACCGCTGGCAGAAGAAGAGCGTCGAGAAGTGATCATCGACGCCAACACAGGCAAGCTCTCTCTCCTTAAAAGGAGGATCACCCCTGAACCAGCATTGGAGCATTTCCAAATTCCACTTAAGAAAAAGATGGACTCTGCTGGTGCCTCTGCCCCTATGGAGCCTGTATCACCACAAGGCCATGAACTTTCACCCACTCATTCTAATGTAGAGGAGGGTGATGGAAACAACGAGGATGAGTATTCCTATCCAGTCTACTCAGACCCAGAAGATGTGACTGAGCCATGGTCTGCTGGTGGCGACCCTTGGGACCCGCATTCAGGGCAGGAGCCTCAGCTTTGTTCAGCCAAGACTTCCCCAACAGAAGACTCTGCAGCTTTCAATGCTCTAATTGAAAGGGCGGCAGCCAATCATGACGTCGATCTCCATGCTGATCCAGTAGACGTCGATTTTCTTTTTGACACCTTTTCAGTCGCTGAAAAAACTGTAAAGACTTTGCCAATGCTAAAAGGGGTGTTGAAACATGCGCCTGAAGTCTTCAAGGAGCCCACCCGAGCAAGAGTCATCAACCCACATATCGACAAGAAGTACAAGGCAGCGCTCACTGATCCAACGTACATCAAAGGACAGTTGCCTCTAGATTCCCTGGTTGTCTCCAATGCACGCAAAAGAGCCAACTCACAAACTACGGGTGATGCTCCTCCCCCAGACAAGGAATCAAAAGTATTTGAGGCTTCGGGGAAACGAGTTGCTGCGCAGGCAGCCAACATATGGCGCATAGCCAACACACAGGCGCTGCTTGCGCGTTACGACAGGGCACACTATGACACTCTAGAGACCCTTTTACAGCACTTACCCGATCAGTATAAGGAAGCAGCAGAAATGTTGGTACAGGAGGGGAAGCTTATCACCAATGCTTCAATTAAGTGCGCTCTGGATGTGGCTGACACCGCCTCAAGAGCAATTAACACTAGCGTTCTACTTCGTAGACATGCATGGCTCAGAATATCCGGTTTCAAACCAGACATTCAAACTACCATCTTGAACCAAACTGTCAACCCAGACCACCTGTTTGGCCCAGAAGTTGATACCACCCTCGAGAAAATGAAGAAGGACACCGACACTGCAAAGTCTATGGGTGCCTTGCAGTCCCAGCAGTTTCGGGGTGGTTCCTTTCGTCGCTCCAATAATAGAGGCACCTCGAGGGGTCAACTGTCACAGTCGAAGCAATTCTATAAAAGTAACACCCAACCTTCCTATACCAACAAGGGTCTGGGTGGATACCGTGGCAACAACGTCAAAGGCAGAGGACGTGGTAATAACAGCTCCAGGTCCTCCACCGCCAACAAACAGTGACGCCTTGTCACTGCCCCCCGACCACGCAACACCGGTCGGGGGGAGACTCCAGCAGTTCCTGCCCGTGTGGAAGTCCATCACCACGGACAGGTGGGTCAGATCTCTTATCCAATATGGTTATTGTCTGGAGCTCACATCCACTCCACCCATCATACCCCCAAGGAGCCGTCCTATGTCCGGCGAGCACTTGCACTTGTTGCAGCAGGAAGTCAACGTCATGCTGCAAAAAGGAGCAATAGAGCTCGTGCCCCCGCAGGAAAGAGGTACAGGAGTTTACTCCCTGTACTTTCTAATTCCAAAGAAGGACGGATCCCTCAGGCCCATCCTAGACCTCAGACCTCTCAACTTTTACATTCTGTCAGAACATTTCCATATGCTCACGCTGCAGCAGGTTCTCCCACTGCTTCAGCAAGGGGACTTCCTGGCAACTCTGGACCTCAAGGATGCGTACTTTCCCATTCCACTGCATCCTTCACACAGAAAGTACCTCAGGTTCACCAAACAAAACCAGCACTACCAGTTCAAGGTTTTGCCTTTTGGGGTCACCACAGCGCCCAGGGTTTTCACAAAGTGCCTAGCGACGGTGGCAGCGCATCTGAGACGTCAGAACATCCACGTCTACCCCTATCTGGACGACTGGCTCATTCAGGCAAAGTCGGCCCAGCAGTGCGCCACCCACGTGTCCCACACCATTCACCTTCTGCACGATCTGGGGTTCTCACTGAATTACCCAAAATCCCATCTCCAGCCCGCCCACATACGGCAGTATCTGGGTGCGACCATAAACACTCTGGCGGCCACAGCGCAGCCGAGTTCAGTGAGAGTCAACAGCATTCGGTCGCTGATCCAAAGATTCAGACCTCAACACTCGCTTCCAGCAAGAGTGTTCATGCAGTTGATAGGCATGATGGCCTCCTGCATCTCCATAGTCCCACACGCGAGACTACATATGCGTCCGCTTCAGGAGTGCTTAGCACGTCACTGGACTCAGGCTCACGGGCAGTTGAAAGACCTAGTGTTGGTGAGCGGTCGGGCATACAACTCTCTGCATTGGTGGAACCCACAAAACCTTTGCAAGGGCCGACCGTTTCAAGAGCCTGTGCCGCAGATTATCCGGACGCTTCTCTCCAGGGATGGGGAGCTCATGTACTCAATACATGGTGCAGGGACTATGGACGCTACAGCAAAGGAAGATGCACATCAATATACTGGAACTGATGGCGATCTTCATGGCCTAAAAGGCATTCAAAGCACATCTGTGCAACAAGGTCGTGTTGATCCGGACGGACAACATGACGGCCATGTACTACATTCAGAAGCAGGGGGGCACACACTCTCCGCAGCTGTCTCATCTGGCTCAGAGCATGTGGAAGTGGGCCATTCAGAGGAACATTTTCCTCATGGCAGAACATCTCCCAGGCAAGGACAATCAGATGGCGGACCTGCTCAGCAGGCACAGCCACCAAATGCACGAGTGGGAGATACATCCATCAGTACTCCAACCGTACTTCCAAAGGTGGGGTCATTCAGAGATCGACCTGTTCGCCACAAGGGAGAACGCAAAATGCCAAAGCTTCGCCGCCAGGTTCCCACAGTCGCAGGGCAATGCGATATGGATGAACTGGTCAGGCAGATTTGCGTACGCTTTTCCCCCAGCCCCTCTGATACCGCTGGTGGCACGCAAGCTCAGATTGTAATTGTAATTGTAAGAATATTTGTTAAGCGCGGTTGCTGCCCGTAGGCGTCCAAGCGCTGAGTTGAAGCAGAGAAGAGATGGGAAGAGGAGCTAAGGTACACAGGATTTGGCAAACAGCAGTGTCTTTAGGTTTTTACGGAATACGAGGAGGTCAGGGTTGGACCGAAGTGAGAGGGGAAGAGCATTCCAGAGCCTGGCGGTATTCAAAGAGAACAGCCTACCCACAGCCCTGGCTCGCTTCGTCTGGGAACAACGGCGAGGAACGCCTCCGTCGACCGAAGGTTCCTGTTAGGGTGGTAGGGGATGACAAGGTCGTTGTTAATAGCTGGGCCCGATTTCCAGAGGGCGCGGTGCGCCAAGCACAGCGCCTTGAAGGCCACTCTCTGCCTCACTGGCAAACAGTGAAGACTTTTTAGAGCAGGTCTGGCAGACTGGGTGCGCGGAATTTTCAGCAGGGAACGTGCTGCAAGTTTTGTACAACCTGCAATTTTCGGAGGGTCATCTCAGGTATAGGGCATTGTTCGAATCCAGGCGAGACTGGATGAGACCTTGTACCGCCACCTTTTTGGCCTCTAGGGGAAGTAGCGGGAGAACCTTCCTCAAGATTCTAAGTAGGCCAAAGCATGTGGCAGACAGTTTTGTGGCCTGGGTGGAGAAGGAGAGTTTGTTGTCCAGCCACACTCCCAGGCTTTTAACACTTTCCTTAGGGGTGGGGGGGGGGCCCAGTGCACTTGGCCACAAGGAGGTGAAAGGCACAGGAGAGGTTGGGCCTAGGAGCATGAGCTCCGTCTTTTCTCCGTTTAGTTTTAGGGAGGAGTTGGTCATCCATCCCTTAACGTCCTCTAGGCATTTTAACAGATCGGCTGGGGAATGCCTGTTGTTCTCAGTAGCCAGCGAGACCACAAGCTGGGTGTCGTCGGCGTATGACACGATTTTAATGCCATACGGTTCGACAACACCCGCCAGTGGCCTCATGTACACGTTGAACAATACAGGGCTCAGGGATGAGCCCTGTGGTACTCCGCAGCTCAGGGGTTTGCTAGAGGACACTGTCTCACCGTCGAAGATCTGAAACGACCTCCCAGACAGAAAGGAGTCAAACCACCTTAAAGCGTCACCTGAAACTCCGATGTTATGGAGACGGTCCAGCAAGGTGGAATAGCTGACCGTATCGAAGGCGGCACTTAGGTCAAGGAGGATCACTGCCACTGATCCTCCCTGGTCCAGTATCCTTCTAGTTTCTTCGGTGACCGCTAACAAGGCGGTTTCCGTGCCATGCTTCGGTCTGAAGCCTGTCTGGGATGTGTGTAGTAGAGTGGTCCTCCAGGAACTGGACCAGCTGCGCGTTTATATACTTCTCTAACACCTTGCTAGCCCAAGGGAGAAGTGAGATGGGGCGGTAGCTGGAGTGGTCATCTGGGTCTAGGCTGGGTTTCTTCAACAACGCCCGTACCATGGCCTGCTTCCAAGCTGTGGGGACAGAGCAAGCGGATATGGACGTGTTTAGAAGATCCAGGATTACAGGCAGGGTGGCTTTGCTTGCCTGCATCAGGACTTCTGGAGGAGCAGGATCACAGGGAGAGCCCGACTTGACTTGTCGTGCCACTTTACTTAAAGTGTCGAGGTCCAGGGGAGGGAAGTGCTCGAGGGAAGGCTGGTCTGGGTGAAGAGGTGGTCTAGGGGGGAGTGGATTAATCGCATCCGGGGTTGTGGCTGCAGTTGGGAAGGTAGAGTACATTTTTAGAACTTTGTTATGAAAAAAATCCGCAAGCTCGTTGCATTGGTCCTGGGTTTTGTTAGGAGGGGGTGCCGTGTTGGCACTGGAACATTGCTTTATTATTTGGAAAATTTCTTTGGGCTTTGATTTCGCTTCTAGTATTTTCTCAGAGTAGTGAGTTGCCTGGGCCGTTCTGATCTCTTCTTTGTAGGCTTTGATCGCCTCTTTGTAGGAAGCCTTTTTATCTGGGAGGAAGTCTAAACGCCAGGCTCTCTCTCGTTGCCTGCAAAGGCGTTTTAGCTGTCTTAGAGAGTCGGAGAACCAGGGGGCAGATTTCTGAAGTCTCTTCGAGGAGGATCTACGAAGCGGGAGAATCGAGTCTAGCGAGTGGGTGATCCAACTTCCGTAGTTGACGTTTGCCACATTGGAGTCTAGGCAGGGTGAAGGGCGAGTGGAGCCCAGGTTATGCAGCCAGGACTCCAAAGGGAGTTTTGACCAGTTCCTCCTGGTGGTGACTTGGGGAGGTACTTGGGGGGTCTTGTGTGTGACCCAGGTAAACAGGACCAGAAAATGGTCTGACCATGGAAGGGGGGTGGGTTGATCGACAGTTAGATCCAGGCAGTTACTAAATATAGGGTCAAGTAAATTGCCTTTTTCATGGGTCGGGGCTGCAACCAGTTGGGACAGTTGGAGAGCTTCCAGATCATCTAGTAATTCCTGAGCAATGTGGTCTGAGGGGGAGTTAAAATGGAGATTAAGGTCCCCTAGGATCGTGTGGTTAGCGGAAGAAAGAATTATTTCCGCTATAATTTCTGGAAGAGACCTATGGAACACTTTTACAGGCTCAGGGGGGCGGTAGATCAGGGTGCATGAGAAAGAGCTATTTGCGTTGAACTCTATGCAGAATGCTACACTCTTGTACTCGGGGATAGTTTCTGCTGTAGTACGGCATCGGCACTAGACAGCACTCGATGACTCTCATCCTGGTTGCTCCAACGTGGGCTCGCCAACCATGGTACACTACGTTTCTGGAACTTTCCGTGGTACCGCATCACAGGCTTCATCTCACACCCAGCCTTCTGACGCAGAGCCATGGCGACATTCAGCACCCAGATCCGCAACAGCTCAACCTGGCGATCTGGCTCCTGAAGTCCTAGAGTTTGGCTACTTCAACCTTCCTCCCAATTGCATGGACATCATTCGGGAGGCTAGGAAGCCCACTACTAGAGCATGTTATGCGGCAAAATGGAAGCGGTTTGTCATCTATTGCGCAAACCACAACATTAATCCACTAGATGCTTCTATTCAGAACATCATCTGTTACCTATTCCATCTATACAAGTGTAATCTGGCATATACTTCCATTCGCATTCACCTGTCTGCGATGGCCGCATACCTACAAAATAGACAGCACCTTTCACTTTTCAAGGTGCCTGCCATCAAAGCATTTCTGGAAGGCCTCAAAAGAGTCATTCTGCCACGGACTCCACCAGCTCCTGAATGGAACCTCAATGTGGTTCTTACAAGACTGATGGGTCCTCCCTTTGAGCCACTATATTCCTGCGAGATCCAGTTCTTGACGTGGAAAGTGGCTTTCCTGGTAGCAATTACATCGCTACGAGGGTTAGTGAACTGCAGGCCCTCACAATCCAAGAGCCTTTCTTCCAAGTTCATTCAAACAGGGTAGTGCTCCGCACTAACCCTAAATTTCTACCCAAGGTTGTGTCTCAATTCCACATCAACCAAACCATTGAGTTGCCGGTGTTCTTTCAGAATCCAGAGTCACTGGCGGAGCGGATGCTCCATACCCTTGACGTTAAACGTGCCCTAATGTATTACATCGATAGGACCAAGGATTTTAGAAAGACTAAACAGCTTTTTGTTGCCTTTGCGCCACATCACAAAGGTGACCCTATTTCCAAGGCTGGTATTGCTAGGTGGATCGTGAAATGTATTCAGATCTGCTATGCAAAGGCAAAACGCACTCTTACCATTCCACCAAGAGCCCACTCCACCAGAAAGTTGGGGGCCTCTATGGCTTTTCTAGGTAACATTCCCTTAGAGGACATATGTAGAGCAGCCACATGGTCTACCACACACACATTTACCAAGCATTACTGTGTAGACGTGCATTCCAAACAGCAGGCAGCTGTAGGGCAGGCTGTTCTCAAGACACTTTTCCAAACTGCTGCAGCTGGCACGGGCGGCCGCCGCTAATGGAGGGACTGCTATGTATTCTATGCACAGATATGAATTCAGCAGCCCACATGCCTGGAACTGCAAATGCTACTTACAAGTATGCATCTGTTCTTGGCATGTAGGGCTGCTGACATTCATATCGCCTGCCCTCCTCCCCGGCGCCCGCATCAGCTGCAGTATTCACATATCATTTCATGGCATGGTCATCATTCACTGAGTTTCACTCCATCTTGGCCACAATGGCTAAAAACAATCTGGGGATGGAGTCGATGCCCATGCGCACTGTAGTCCAGGGGAGGAGCCACCTATCTCGTGATACTTCGAAGACTCTTCCAGGACAACAATGTGCAATCATCCGGACCCAACACCAGGCGGCGATCTATGCACAGATATGAATGTCAGCAGCCCTACATGCCAAGAACAGATGCATACTGGTAAGTAGCATTTGCATTTCCAACCTAGATTTAATTTCTAGAGCGGATTTCTGGTTTGCCTGCTTCGTTTTTTATATTCTGTTTCTTTAGCTTCTGAAATTCAGTCTCCTATACTTACCTCCCGATACGCACTGCTATTATTCATACTCGACAATCAAATGTCGTCCTTTATCTATGACTGTTTAATAACTAGGCATTGGGATCTAATTAATTTTCATGGCTTGAAAAAATTGTGTTGCACTTTTTCAGGGTGGGCATGGCTGCATGCACCATCCTGCTTGTTGTTTGGGACCCCCTGGTTCTGTTCATTAGAACTATGTTGCTATTCTTTTTCCAATGTTTGAACCAAGTTTCCTTAGCTCTCGTGGAATCCTCACCCCTGTCTTCCTGTGTTGCTGGCTATCGCCTATCAGTGATGGCATTCTCCTGAACGCCATCTGAATCCAATCTAAATCTCACCTTGACGTTCCAAAGAATGTGACCTGAGCATTCTTTTGCAGATACCTGCTGCAATAAGAGTACAAAGAGGAAGATGCACTACTTCAGATTTGACCAAAGTGCTCTGATTTAGTTTTTTAAATGATGTGTTTTGATTGGCTTGGCTTCCCACCTGTGGACACATCTTGGGATACATAATTAATCTCAATCCTGTGAGTTTTGCATCATTCTCACATCTAGGCAAATGCACACCATCCCAGAGGAAATGTGTTACCAGATTTTGAAGCTATTGTGGGAAAGTTTTCTTTGGAAGATGTTTTGCTGCTAAGAGTCGTGGAGATAAGTGTTTATCTGCCCTGCATGAGAGGAGCTGGTTTGCCACTGCAAGGAGAGAAGCTTACCTGTGAAGATCTGCTCAAGACTCACCTCACTGAGGAATCTGCATTCAGAACGCCTCAAAAAACTGAGACCAACCCGATTCACACAGGCCAGCCCTGGAGCATCAAGACTCACACAGCCCAGCCCTGGAGAAACAAGACGCACACAGCCCAGCCTGCTGGAGAACAAAAGGCCCAAATCGCCTGGGTCATGTAGCTGTTAAAGGCAGGCTTCTGCATACCCTTAAGGGGGTCGTATTGCCCATTTTTCCATTTGGGCCAGAAAGTAAGGCTGTTAAACAACTTTCATTTGGTCTATTTCTGTTGGCTGGGGGTAAGTCATCCTTATTCCAGAACCATTTTAGCCTTATTTCTCACCTTTGTTTTTTCTAGAGATTATATTTTTAGAAATAAATGATTCCTAACCTAAAGATAACCTTTTGTGCCCTGGAGATTCCCCTAGTCTTGTGTGTGTGCCCAACACCACCAGAAAAGTTTGACCCGACTGCTAGATATGGGACATGCAAAATAGGTACTCCTGTTAGACTTGATAGTCGGTGCTATCTACCTTGACTTTTACTGAATGTGACCTTTATTCTATGTGGTTGTTCTTTGGGTTTAGGGCGATTTTGCTATTTTTGTTGCGGGAAGCTCAGGTGTTGAGGCGCTGAACTTTTGAAATGGAGGGACACGTTTCACAGCAAGGTTGCTACGTTCATTGTATTATGCCGATTTAACACACTGTAGTACAGTTTGTGGTGATCCTGTGAATTCAGCATGCAGTGTTTCAGTTGTACTGTTCAAATACTGTACACACGTTTCTTAGGAAGTTAGCAGTCCTATAGTGATGCTGTTGATCTCACACACTATTGTGCAGTGCTTCTTTATGAACTTGCTTAATACTTCTTAAATAATTATTAAGGAAGTACTCTTAGCAGAGCGCAGTATTATTGGGGAAGTGGGGTTTTAGACAGCTTTCCACTCATCTAAAGCTTCTGGCTATAGTGCTTCTGGGTAAGAATTCCTTAGCAAAGAAGAAAACTCTCCTTTAGCTGGAATAATGTGGCCATTGCTCAGATACAGTCCTTCAAGGGAGAACTGAAAACGTTCTCTTCTTCCAGTAACCCTCAGCTCCCTTCCAGTACCTGTCGAGAGTTCAACTCTCTCCCTCTGTTTGCCTCCTAAAGTGTATAAATTTGCATGCTTTTTACATTTTGTATGCATTTTTTTCACAGCTCAAACTCTACTTGAAGGTATTGTAGCACTTTACATTACACAATGACACATTCATTTTTCATAGAATTCTCCTACTGGCACTCTTGTGCTACTCAAACCCTTAAATAAATAAATAAGTTTAAAAAAAAATGCAACCAGCATGTTGCTGTTGCCGCACACAACCCTCTGCGGCAGCTCCCTGTTAGTTTAGCAATAACTAAATACCATCAGTATGAAAAACAATATTGAACTTGTTCTGTAGATCCTTGGCAAGTATCTTGTTTATCACTCCTTTCTTTTGTTTCTCTGCAGCCGGTCTTGAGCCCCGCGATCCTGGATCATCTGATCAATAATGACCGGAAGCTGCCACCAGAGTACAACCTTCCACATACCTACGTAGAAATGCAGGTGAGCTGGGTGTGGGATCCACCAAGGATGCTGCTTTCTTTATTTTGAACATTAAGATGGCTTGATGTTATGCAGCATGGGTTACATGGGTAAGAGTTGAGGAAAATCAACATGGTCTTTCTTTCAAAAGGTGCTTGTTCTGTGTTGTGGAACGGGCACCGAGATAAATACAAAAGTGGATATCTTTAACTGGATAGCACAGTAGACGAGGTGGGGCATGTGAAAGTATCATTCAATACAGTGGAAAGTGGGGAAAAGCAAGCTGTAAGTGAAACCTAATTGAGAATGCACTCTTCCTACTGAACATCCCCATTTCTATATTTCAATAGTATTGGGTAACGTGGCAGGTTTGGCATCCAGAATCTGATTTTAAAGTTTGCAGTTTTGCATTGTGCGTTTTAGTAGCAGTACCTTGGGGAACAATAAGGGGGGTTGCTAATATCGTCTCACTTTCAACTCCTGTTCTTCCACAGTCTCTGCAGATTGCGGCCTTCCTCTTCACCGTCTGCCATGTTGTCATTGTAGTCCAGGACTGGTTCACAGATCTCAACTTGTACAGGTGAGAATTTATAAGCATCGATGTCTCTGCATTACTTTTGCCCCTTTGTTTTACAATGCCTGATGCTGTCCACATGAACTTCTATAATTACTCTGGTTTAAACATTTTTGTGTGGTGGCAAGATGGTAGTGTGAATCAAGGTATTGCCACCTTTTTTCCTTGCAAAAAGCCTCATCATTGAAAAATGCCAACAGTGTTTCAAATTCAGTTAAATACTGCCTGTAGGAAACTGGGTTTTGTTGCAGTAGTCCCCCCCCCTCCTCCACACAAACACACACACACACATTTTGTGCTTGGTATTTGATGCAACTTTGACTGAAGTGCTCTGGGTTCCTGCTAAACAGCTCCCTAGTGCCATTGTTCTTTCCACAGAACAAGTTCACTGGTCAATTGATCCCAATTGTCCAGGCCGTTAGCACATATGTAAGCCCCTTGTAAGTGGTACCCCTGGTACCTAGGGCATTGGTACTAGAGAGGGTCCCTAAGAGCTAGAGCATAGCTTGTGCAACTCTAGTGGAACTCGTACAGACTGTCACTACAGACTGTGTGACAAGGTGACCTAAAAAGTTAAAACAAGCATGGCGCACACTTGTGTGCCATGTGCCCTAAAACACAGCATTTAACATTTCTATGTCACACCTACAGCAGGCCTTACAGTCCTACGGCATTGGATGCAAGGACATCCGTGCATGAGCAGATATGCCCCTGTGCTTGCCAGTTCCATTACTGACCATACAAGTGAGCAGGGATGACATCTTAAGGTATGTACTGGGAACTGGTCTAAACGAGTTACCCACCCACATGATGGCTTCACTGAAACACATGGTGTTTGGTAGTAAACACCTCATATTAAACCCACCCTGATTCCATTGATGGATGTATTGATACATATGCCCAGAGGGTACCTTTGAGGTACCCCCTGAAACCTACCAGCCCTCTAGTGTGCTACCTGACTGGCCCAGTGCATTGCGCATCCACAGACTAGATTCTGATCCCCCAAGGGTGAGAGCCTTCACTCTCAGGAGGTCAGAAACAATGCCTGCTCTGAAGAGAGAGGTCTGATCACCTCCTCCTCCTCAAAGAAGGCTGGTAAAATTTGTGTTCCAGGGCAGGAATGTCTCAAAGTGGCCACACCTTTGGTATGCAAATCTAGCTTACCTCACAAGAGAGGATGCCGATCCCCCTGCCCTGGGCCATCTGGCACCAGGACAGGCGGTAAGATTAGCTATACAGGAGGTGTGTTGCAATGCCAGGTTGGACACACCCCTAGGTGAATGCAAATTTAGAGATTCCGCCGTCTTGTGTGTGATGGAATTTGGAATTGTGGAACAGGGTGAAGCCCACTCCCCAAAGGAGTAAGTAGCCCATTGACTGCTACTCCTCACTTCCCTTGACACCCCTAAATTGAGTATTTAGCCCCCCATTCCCCAAATACCACAACTTCAGATTTCTACAGACCTTAAGAAGACATGGACAAAGAAGGCGGCTGCTGACCGGAGAATCAAGGTGCACGACTGCCTTGGCGCCAGCCTTGCCAGCCTGCCTGCTGCACTTGACCCTTGTGGAACAACGGATTCGTCCTGCCTCAGTGCAGACCTTAAGAAACCCAGAGGGATGCCAGTGCTTCGCAAATCGCCAAAAGAGTAGAGGAGCTGCTCCCCTTCAGCCGAAGGCACCAAAGAAGCGACACCCAGTACACTGACTTGCCGCTTACGGGGACTACCGACACAGCAGCCACCCAGGAAGAAGTAGCAGTGCTCCTACAGGTCAGATCCGTCCTCACTCCAGGTGTGGGGACGCCAGGACCCATCAGAGCCACACAACACCTACACCTTGGGTACTGGACTCCTTGCAGCAACCAAGGCGTGTTGTTTCCAGTCTGGACACCAAATCCGAGGAAGACTTACCTGCATGTTGAGGGACTCATTTCATTTCAATCAAAGACAAAGAGTGAGTCTGTGACTGCAGCCACCCAATGACTCAAAACACCTATGCACCCGCGCTCCAGTGCCTGAGTCTTAGAGAGGTGACTGTGCTAATGAGGTCCCCAGATCTACTGGAGTTAAACCCACCCTTGGGTTTGCCCAGACTGGACTTCCAGTTGCCACCTGCAGCTTCTTTCTGCTAGCCCCCTCGAACAGTGAGTAACTCCAGCACACCAAAAGACACCACTGTATCCGAGCCCCACCGCCCAAGTAGCAGTGGACCAACGGTGTCCCTAAGTGCCCGAGGATCTCCAGGGTCGAGTCCCCTGTGAGTTATCCTGGACTAGTTCCCCAGTCCCTGCTTCCAGCTTCCTTGTACCAGACAGTTCTCCCAAGTGAATGGAACACCCAACGTTGTGAGACACCTCTGCACCCGGATGCCCCAGAGCCACATGAGGGACCTGTTGGTGTGGCCTTGGACCTTGCCCGATACTCATCTTAAGTCCTGAAGACTAGTCTTGTACGTCGCTGCTAAGTGCCAAATGCAATATATGTTTTTTCTCTATATGATAACATTACCGATCAAGAAATTGCATTATGTTCATTTTTGAAAATTGTAAAAATCCATAACTCGAAAAGTGCGTACCCGATTCTGTTGATCTCGGTATCTAAATTTATGTAAATGTACGTGTTGTTTTTATAAAATGGTCTTGGATCTCTGAGTGTGTGTCTCATTTACTGCTTTTGTGTGTGTAATAAATGCTTAGCACTAACCTCTGATATACCTAATTACTCACCCACACTGTCACAAAAGAGAGCATTTAGGGGGTCATTTGTGCCTCCGTAATTCCTTTGGGGTTTGCCCAGACTCTTTACACAGTCTCTTTTTTTGGTCCACTAGTTGTTATCCATCATAGAATCTTCATTAAATTAATAACCATTAAAGATTTCCAGCAGTGTGTGAGATCCTTGTAACAAATGTTGCACAGAAACATTTTTATCTGCAAAACATATGTATGTCATTTCAACATTTCTTATTTAAAGTGATTCCCTGTCTTTATATTGATGCAAACCAAATTAAAACCCAGAAAAAACCATTTAGTGTAGCGGTTCTTAACCTAATCAGGTGGCCTGTGACTATTTCCTTCAATCAAGCTGGACCTCTAAAGTGCAGCTGATCACCAGAAAGGGTATCCAGGCGCTGTGCTGCACATATCATTCGTAGAGCCACGTGGAGGTGGGTGATGTGGGTGCTCCTGGGCAGGTTGAGAATCAGTCTGGCTGCTGCGTTCGGGATCGTCTGGAGTCTTCATTAGTTCGGTGGTGGTGCCTGCATAGAGTGTGTTGCTGTAGACCAGCCGGCTGGTGACGAGGTCCTGTACGTCATCATCACCGTTTTCCTAGTGCTGGTGGAGAGCTACTTAAAGACTTTGCGGAGCATGCGGAGAGTGTTGAAGCAGGCTGTGGAGATGGCCTTAACCTGCATTTTCATGGAGAGTTCACTGTCTAGGATGATGCCGGATATTGCGGGTGTGGACTTTTGGGTGGGTCTGAGTTCAGATGGCCATTAGAATCCATTCTGGAGGGAGGTATGTCTGCCGAAGGCCAGAACTTCAGCTTTGTTTGTGTTGAGCTTCCGGCAGTTATTCTTCCTCCAGGCTGAGATGTTCTTCATACAGTTGTGGAAGTCGTTCTTCGCCAAGGTGGGGTCCGCTGAGAGCGAGAGTAGGAGCTGGGTATCACCCGCCTAAGAGAAGATGTTGATGTCATGGGTTGTGACCATGGGTAATACTAGTCATGAAAAAGGGTTTTTAAGTGACCAGGGATTTTCTGGACGCTCTGCTAAAGTGGACGCAATAGTTCAAAAAGGAAAGATGTCGCTATATGGTGCAACTAGGTGAGGGGATAAGCCCTATAACCCCCCCAATTGAGTGCGGGAAACTACCTTCACAATTAAAAATTCGAGCATTAACCTAGGCACACATAAATTAGATATAACGGTCTGTTAGTGTAGACATATATAGTACATTATGCAAGCCAAAAAAAATCCAGAGATGATCTCTTGATGAGTTTTGAATTTGTTCAGTTTTTAATTTTTGAGAAAAACTAGCCGACACGCGTTTCGTCGCATTTGGAACAATATTTCTGCAACTTCCTCAGGGCTGTATTAAAGGATATTAGATCGATGGTTTGTCGCTCAGCCGGTGATTATACCGACCCGGCCGGGCCCGAGACAAACTGGTCAGCTTCAATGCTAAACCAGGGAATCGGAATATCCGTATCGAATTATGTAAAACGCTTGAATGCGCTCCGATATCTGAAAAAACCCAATGGTATCGATGGGGTGAACCGGAAAAAGCCTGTAGTAGGGTCGAAACAGAGTATGGCAGTTGGTCTCGGTGGATGCTGTGGGGGAGAATAAAGCAAGATGAACGGATAGCTCCTTGTGCGTCAGTAATCTTAAAGTATGTGAGCCTCGGTGTCTTGCCCACGGGCCACTGTGCTCCTGGTGACCACAACCAGCAGGTCGGGGCCGTGCACCTGAAGCTGTGCGTCTTGTTTTTTGACTGCGACGGGAGCTCCCTGGGATCTCAGGACCGCGATCCGCTGCTGATCTTCTTTGACGGCGGTGCTGTTCCCTTGGAACACAGATGTCCCGATGGGAGGCCCCCACAGGACATGCCGGCTGCTTTGGGACCTCGGACAGAGAGGTGAGTGTTGGCTTGGCTACTACTCCCTGCTAGTGGCGGACTACTGCTCATCATTGGGGACACTGTTATCTCGTCTCTGAGGATCGATCCTCTGTGACACGCAATTGCGGGACAGGCTCCATCCCCACCCGGTCCTCCTTGGCCCCCTGCTGCCGAGTACTTGTTGACGCGCCAGACCGGACTGTTGCGGCATCCTTCTTCGCCCCCCCCCCCCCTGGGTCTTTCAGAGGGCCCCGTCCCTCTCGGCCCCCTGCTGCCGAGGACTTGTTGACGCGCCAGACTGGACTGTTGCAGCATCCTTCTTCGCCCCCCTGGGGCTTTCAGAGGGCTCCTGCCGATGCCGTGGAGCCTGGTGGATGCCTCCGTTAATCGGTTTCGGCTGCTTTGTTTGTTCGGTTTTGCATGGTTGAAGGGCGAGTGAGATGGAGGTTCCCCCGTTGTTCGGGGATACGATCCCCCATTTTAGGCAGTTTCTACCTCGAGGACAGTGATCTCCCAGTGGGAAGATGGCGACTACCTTCCTCAACAATGGCCAGTAAAAGAAGCCTCAAAGACCTACCACTTTGTCATCCTCCTCCTCCCCTTTAGTGTTAACTCAAATTAAGGTGGCTAACTCTGACTTTTCCTCTGTACTCCAACTCCTCTCTATCTCAACCCACGACAATTCATAACTCTTGCCCTAGCTTTGAGCCTAACTTCTCACACTCTCTGACTTTTCTCACTCCCTCTCGCCCCCTCCATCTTGCACCCCACTTATTCTCTTTCCCGCCCATCCGACCATCTCAGTTTTCTTACTATGCCGCCCTACAATCACACCATCACTCCGCCCAACACTTTAAACACTAGGTTTGGCATCAACTCGTGGACCTTGCTTTACCCTCCCAAACTCTCTAAAAATGCCAAGAAGAACCTGAAACATAAACTCTTAATTCATCCCCAAGAAACCCTATTTGTAGGTAATTACCTAAGCCTTACATCCATTGTCAAAACCAATTACATCTTCTACTCTAAGCGCCCCTCTAAATGGAAAAGTATCTTGATAAGCCACTTAACCATAAAGAAATCTATCAAAATCCCATATGGCCTGAATCTATCCACCACCCCATTCCCCACATTCGCAGGAGAAATTGACATCTCCATCTTCAAATCAGGAAATACCCTCATTCAAGCCTCTGAAAACCACCTCACCATCTTTGAACACCACTTCAACCACCTATACGATCTACTATCCTCACCTTCACATTCTTCCTCAGCCGCGCAAACACACAAAGTCCTCACAACGACACTGCTCCTGACTCCAGCCCACATCCCACTGAATCCTATGATATCCTTGAAGTCTCCCAATCCCAGTCCTTGCATCCCACCACTAACACTACACCCGCTCCCCAGCTTTTCCCCTCTCCATCTTATCTGACCCTCACCCATTCCACCCCCTCAGACGCTCTCACCCATCCCCAACCTCTTCCCTCTTACCCCTCTTTCCTCCTTTCCCCTGCTGCCGATCCCTCTTCTCCTCTATCCTCTCCACCACCTCCGACCCCTCACACCCAACCCCAACCTCGCCCCTCATACCCCGCTTTCCTCCTCTACCCCAATGTTTGATGCCCCTACTCCGCCCCTCCAACACACTTACCGCTCCACAATGTTCTCCTACTCCACACTTTCTTATCGATCCTCAACCTCAAAGACATGATTGCTCCTCATTCCAACACACTGAATCCCCTCACTCCTTCTCCCATGATGTTCTCCTATTCCACCTTATCTTTTTGATCCTCAACCTCAAAGACATGAGTGTTCCCCTCTTCCCCAGCCACTCCCCCCCCCCTCCTCCTCCTCGTCCCATAGCATCCATCAGACCTCTGGGGTTGAGGACGCTCACAGAGCCAACCGTCATCAGGTCGGAATCGGGAACACCCCTCTCATCCCACCTCCTGGGTTCCCTCCTCTCCCACCGCCTATACCTCTCCCCCCGGACAATTTGGAACAAACCCCCATCCCCACGGACCCCCTTTCTTCCTTATCGTCCTCCTTTTTAACTCAATCGCTTCTTAACATTGAACTCCACCTCTCTATCTTGTCATTGGAACTTCATCCCTCAGGAAAGACTTGATCACCCTCCGTGATACTAAACCTTCCAACCATCCCATCTCCTCCTTCGATGACACTCTTCCTAACTCTTCTCTCCCTCCTCAAAGAGGCACTTCTCCTCATTACATTCTCTAAGATGGACTCCCCCATAACGGCCTTCCCATTACTCCTCTTACGTCTACCCACCCTTCCTCCCTGGACCTAGGGGTCCCAAATAATTCCTACCCCCCCCCCCCCCCCCCCAACCCTTTGACTGGTGAATCTCTAATACCTCTTCCTTCCTTTTCAGCGGCCCCGGGGATAAACCTCATCCCTACCGCCTCTGGCTCGCCCAAACCCCCTCTAAGGATATTCCTCACTCCACTATTCCTGTGATCCTGGGAATTAGCCGCACCCCCATCTCCCCTCGTTCGCCTAGGTCTCCCTCGCAACGCACCACTGTCCACTCTGAAACTGCTCCTGGTATCAATCCCAAACCCCTTAACTGCATGCTCATCAACAGTCGATCGGCTGCATGTCATGCAACTGAAATCTCGGAGACTATCCTCAGTGAAGCCATTGACATCGCCTTTCTTACGGAAACCTGGCTCAAGGCTCACTCCTCATCCATTCTCGACAAGCTCCCCCCCCCCCCCCCCCCCCCGGTTGCTCTATCATCAGAAAAGATAGGCCTGTCAAAATCGGGGGAGGTGGGGGGGGGGGGGGGGGGGTGGTCTAGCCATCATCTATAAAGATGACCTCCCTCTCTTACTTGTCAAGAACTCCGACCAAATCACTTTCGAATACCTGGTAGCTGAACTTATAGTTCACCCCCCCCCCCCCCCCCCCCCCCCACCCCCCCCCCCATTCGGCTACATAATATCTATCATCCCCCTGGTGACCCTATATCGATTGTAGATGAACTATCTGACCTACTTTCCCAAGCCTCGATTTCCTACTCCAATAACATTTTCCTCTGAGACTTCAATATTCACTGGAACAATAATAACGACCCCTCGGTTTTAACCCTCAATGACCTCCTTGACGTTACTGATTTGATCCAACTTTGCCACTCTCCTGCACATGCCAAAGGAGCTACACTAGATGCCATCATCACTAGCAAAGATTTTGCCTCCCTCTCGCACATTGTCCCCATTGATTGGTCGGACCATCACCTCATCCTTTTCCCGATCAACAGCTTCACTTCTCCCCCTCCCCCCATTAACCCTAAACTTAAGAAATTAACCAGAAACCTTCACCTTATTCCCCCAGGCGTACTAGAGTCTAAACTCAAAGCCAAACTTCAACTTCCCCCTCCCTCACAAAATGCTAACGATATTCCTGAACACTACAACAAAACAATCACCGAAATCCTTGACCAAATTGCACCAGCCAAATTAAAACCGCAGAAAAACATCCCTTCCAAATCCTGGTTTAATGCTGAACTCAACAATGAGAGACGTGCACAGTCTGAGCGCTCTTAGAGACAACACCCCTCTCCCTCTAATCTCGCCCTCCTCAGATCCGCTAGGTATAACTACAAAAAACACATCCTTAGTGAAAAGGCCTCCTCCTTCTGCGCTCAACTTGATCGAGCCAAGAATAGATCCAGGGAATTATTCAACATTATCAAAAAACAATCTGCTTCTGCCACCCCCAAGTTGACCGCCACCACCGAAAATTGTGAAGCAATAGCAAATTTCTTCTCTGAAAAAATTCCCAAGATTGACGCATCCTTTGCTTCAACTCCACCCTCCACCCCCTGCAATGTGTCTCACCCCTCCCTGTCATCCCTCCCTTGACACCTTTCTCTCCTTCGCCCCCTCTTGATCCTTTTCCCCCTTCTGACCCTGCTCATCTCCCGCTCACTGTCACACCTCAGGATCTCTTCCCCCCCATAGCACACAGCCTAAAAACAATGCTTCCTGGCTTCATTTTAGCCCTGTTACCAAGCTAGAAGTACTCAACATTATCTCCAAGCGCAAACCATCCTCTCATACCCTGGACCCACTCCCCGCTAACATCGTTGAAGACCTAAAGCATATCATCACTCCTTATTGGACTACCATCATCAACTCCTCCCTGGCTACGGGTTGTGTCCCTGTTACCCTCCAGTTGGGCCAAATCCCACCCATCCTTCAAAATTCTACAGCTGACCCTAACAACCTTAACAATCTACGCCCCATCTCTAATCTACCTCTTCTCTCCAAAGCCCTCGAAAAAATGTGTCCTGCTCCAACTTGACAAACGCATTGACTCATTTTGCCTTCTGTATGTATTACAGTCAGGTTTCCGAAAGGGTTGTAGCACTGAAACTACAATGCTCAACATTGTTGATGACATCCATCACTCCCTCGACAAGGGAGAGGCTTTTCTACTCATCCTTCTTGACCTTTCTGCTGCCTACGATTCTGTCAACCACTCTACCCTACTCAATACCCGCAAAGCTCGGTTTGGCCTCAATGGTCCCGTTCTTGAATGGTTCACTTCCTTCTTCCAGCACAAATCCCAACAAATCAAAATCAGCAGTTGCCTCTCTAAACCTATGCCTGTCTCACTGGGTGTTCCCCAGGGGTCTATTCTCTCTCCTTCTCTATTTAACCTCTTCATGGAGCCCCTCACCCTCATTCTAAAGAAAGCAGGTATCAACCTGCAGTGATGTTACTGCTTTTTGATGAACCTATGGGCACGGGGGTGTTGTTGTTGTTGAATTAGGGGTTCGGGGCGGGGGTGGCGAAACGAGATCCTCTTCCCGTTTTTTCTTTCTTTGAAGTTTTAGGGGCGACAGGCACTCTGCAGTTTTCAGCAGGCAGTTTTGAGCCCAATGGGCAGGGCAGCAGGGTGGTTTGGGGGAGAACGTTAGTTTTTTCTGTTTTCAGGTTTGTAGTGTTCATCAGCATTATGTCTTTCCTGTACACATGGCATGAAGAGGGCGCTGGGTGGACGATGGGGGGTAGTGATATAAAAGTATTGAGTTGGAACGTTAATGGGTTTGGGGATAAAATCAAGCGGTGTGGTGTTCTCCAATTTCTTAAGAGGCAGGCGCCAGACGTGGTTCTGCTGCAGGAGACGCATCTAGTTGGAAACTTATGCAGCGCACTGTATAGAATGGGATTTAAATTGATCGCACATTCGGGGTTTACAACAGGATCTAGATGGGTGGAGGTGTTGGTCCGCAAGACATTCCTAGTGGCAATTACTTCTGTTTGAGAGGACGGTAGGGGCAGGTACAGTGGGGTCACGGGTAGGTGGGACGGTCACCTCGTGACTTTCCTTTCCGTGTATGTCCCGCCAGGGCTTCAGAGTACAACCTTTGCTGACTTTGGGTCGGTCCTCCTTTCGCTCCCAGATGGCCTTTTGATGTTGGGAGGCGACTTTAACGCGGTCGTCTCCGGTATGGTGGACAGACATCCTCCTCGAGAGATTGGGCGAACGATGCGGTGGTTGCCTGATTTCATGGACACAAGGGATCTGGTTGACTGCTGGAGGCTGCTACATCCTGATAGTAATCAGTATACCTTCCAGTCTGGAGTCCATAACAGTCTCTCGCGTCTGGACTACTGTCTGGTGCTGGCGGCCCAGGCTGCTTATGTAGTGAGAGTCGATCATCTGGCCAGGGGGATATCGGACCATTCTCCACTTTGGATTCACGTAGTGGTGAATCGTAGCTTCGCGGGGCGAGTGTCCCCTATAAACCCATGGTATATGCGCAACCCTAAGATTCGAAAGGAACTTCTTGCCCAAATAGAAGAATATTTTGTCACAAATGAGGGTTCGGTCTCCTCCTCGCTGTCCCTATGGGAGGCTTTTAAAACTGTTGTGAGGGGCCAGGCCTTATCATTGATAGCTGGATTTAAGAGGGAGAAACAAAAGAAGGTGGTTGAGTTGGAGACTGAGATTGAAGGGTTGGAAAGGGATTTGGAACTTAAGGTGACGCAAAGTAAACTTCACCAGTTGCGTCTAAAACAGCACGACTACAAACATTTGGTCACAGATAGAGCGAAGCAGCTTGCCAGAGAGCAGAAGGGTAGGCTCTATGATTTGGGGGACAAGGAGGAAAACTCCTCTCTTGGCTGGATAAGAAAGACTGGGCTAGTTGACTAGTCCCTGAGTTGTTGACGGAGGAGGGGGAAAAGCTTAAAGACCCCCAGAGTATTGTGGATGAATTTGCCAAACACTTCCAGACGGTGTATACTTCGATCTCTTCTTACCCCGAGTCTGACTCTCATCTGTTACTTCGAGATATTCAACTCCCGCATCTTTCCGTAGAAGATAAAAGTTTTATGGATAGTGACCTAACGACAGACAAGATTGCTTTAGCCATCTGCTCACTGAACTCCCGCAAGGCATCAGGCCCTAATGGTATCCCTATGGAGCTTTACGAGCTTAGGCCAGATCGCCTTTCGCCCTATTTGAGGGAAATGTTTTTGAAGTCCCGAGAGGGAGGGGCTCTCCCAAGAGATCAGAGGGACGCTTTGATAGTAGTAATACACAAGGATGGTAAGGTCAACACCAGCTGTGCCTCATATAGACCCATTTCACTGCTCAATGCAGAGCCTAAGATTTTGGCCAAAGTATTGGCGAATAGGTTGATTAAGGTTATTACCGAGCTGGTGCATGCCGAGCAGTCGGGATTTATGCCCCACAGAAATAAGGCCTTGAATTTGCGTAGGTTACATGAAGTTTTGGCTTGGGCCCAAGCTCTGCGAGAGCCGGCTATAATTGCGTCATTGGACGCAACAATGGCATTTGATGCGATTGAATGGCCTTATTTTTGGGTGGTATTGGCTAAGTTTGGGTTTGACCCTGGATTTATTGGCTGGATAAGCCTGTTCTATTCGGAGCCCCTTGCACTAGTGGTAGTGAATAACAAGGTATCCTCTGCCTTTCAGTTGGGAAGGGGAACCCGACAGGGTTGCCTGCTGTCCCCCCTTTTTGCACAGGCTATGGAGCCGTTGGTCGCCTGGTTGCGATGGGAGCCTTCAATCAGGGGTCTGCAGTGGTCTTCGGAATGAGAGGACCTTATCTCCCTATATGCTGATGATATTTTACTTTATTTGGCCTCCCCTCGTAAATCCTTAATTGTGACGTTCTTGCCTCCTTTGGGAGCAACTCTGGCCTATCGATCAACTGGAGTAAGTCCGTATTGTTTGTTTTGCGGGGTAACCCTCCGGTACCTCCCAGGAACTGCCCTATACAACTCAGTTTGGAAGGGTTTAAATATCTGGGGATCTTTGTGTCTCAGGACCCCTCAAATAGGTACTCTCGGAATCTCCTGCCCCCTCTCGATAGGCTTATGAGGGATATATCCAACTGGAAGAAGCTTCCTCTTTCTTTATTGGGTAGAGCGGCATTGTTCAAGATAATGGCTCTCCCACACATTATTTATGCTTTGCAAAATTCCTTGGATGTGGTGTCCTCTAGTTACTTCTGTGAAATTGAGAGTTTGCAACGTAGTTTGCTGTGTGAGGGGAGGCCTCGCATTGCTTTACACAAATTGACTCTTTCCTGGTACGACGGAGGTATTGCCCTCCCTAAAAGATAATATTGGGCGGCCCACCTGGCGGCAATTAACCACGGCACCTATGGCCGGGTTAACATAACATAACATAACATGTGTATTTGTAAAGCGCACGTTCACCCAGAGGTCTCTTGGCGCTGAATAACAGATGTTCATTGTTACCCAACTCAATGGTACTCATTTTATCGACCTCAGATGGATGAAAGGCTGAGTGGACCCGCCGGGATTCGAACCTGTGACCATGAGGTTGAACACAGGCCCCTGCAATGGACGCATAGTCCACTGAGCCACCAGACCCGGCTTGATGACCCAGGCTACGCCATTGATAAACTGCTTCTCCCAGGAGGCAATTAAAATAGGGCCCTATACTCCTATCCCAACAGAGTGCTATTGACAGGTCCCACTAAACACTCTGTGAATGTCTGGCATGCGGCTACGGCCTCCTTGGGATGAAGAAATAGATTGACAATGGCCACTCCGCTCTGGGACACTGAAATGCTTGGTAAGCTGTGGAAGACGAAGGGCTTCGAGAGGTGGGACCTCCTAGGAATTTCTATGGTTATGGACATTTGGGGGAAGGGAAAGATTAAATCATTCCAGGAATTACAGACTGAGTATAAACTTGCCCCATTGGAGTACTTTCGGTATGGTCTGGTACGGCATGACCTTTTGTCATGGCTGCCTGGTGAAGCAGAAACTTCGGAGGCTTCCCCTCTGGAGGATAGGATATTAGACGGCCACCTTCCGGATAAAACAATCTCTCTAATATATAAAAAGTTGATTAATCACAGGACTGACTCCCTGGAGGCGCTTAGAGATAAGTGGTTGCAAGACGGAATAGAGTTAGACGAGGAGGACTGGCAGATAGCGATGTCTTCCCCCTAGAGAGGTCGCGATCCCATATCGCCTCAGGCTGGTACAACTTAAGATTTTACATAGGATTTACCTTACAAGACCCAGGCTAGTACATATGGGACTTTCAGACTCAGGGCTTTTGAAAAGAGGATGTGGGCTAGTTGGTACATTTATGCATATTATTTGGGAATGTGAGCAGGTCACCACATACTGGCGCAATATACATAACACGATGCGCAGAGTACTTGGAGTTTCCCTCTCTCAGGAGGCACGAAGGTGTTTGCTTAATACATGAGTGCCTAAAGACCTAAACATCTCGCAGACGCAGTGGGTCACGCTGGGGTATATGATTGCCAAAAGGAATATAGCCCAGCTGTGGGGGGCAGCACAGCCCCCCTCCTTGGTAGAGTGGGAAAATAATTTGGACTGGTGTATGTTCAGATCGAAAACTACATACCTAGCGAGGGGACGCCCTCGTACATTGATTTGGGGGTCATGGAACAGTTTCAGAGGAGACATCTGTACGCCACCTGTAAGTGCTATCCCGGATGAAACCCCCTCCATAAATTCTGATATGTTTTTAGATTTTGTCTTTGGCCCCGTGGAGTGTACTCAACTACTGTGCCTTACCCTCTGTAATGTAACTTATTGCTGATGTTTGTTTCAATAAAAAGAAATATTTTTTTAAAAAGAAAGCAGATATCAACTACCACCTCTATGCAGATGATACCCAAGTTTACTGTCGAATCAAATCCCATTCAGACATCCTGCACCTCAACGACACCCTGACTAAGATCCAACAATGGTTCCATCACAATCACCTAAAACTCAACCCTAAAAAACTGAAGTCATTCTCTTTGCCCCTAAAAATAACTGGCTCCCCATTCAACACTGGCTCTCTGACCTTAATGCTCTCAACTGCTCCCTTTCCATCTCTAGCTCAGTCAAATCTCTCGGAATTAAGCATTGACCAAAACATCAGCCTTTCCCCTCACATAAAAAACGCTGCCAAAGGAGCTCTCTTTTCACTTCTTCCCTTCAAAAAAATCAAACCCTTCATCCCTGTTGATGACTTTAAATCTGTTGTTCAATCATTAGTACTCTCCAGACTCTACTACGGCAACGCTTTGCTCTTAGGTACACCTAAAGTCCACCTAGCCCCAATCAAGTCAATCCTTCACCTCGCGGCCAGTCTTCTCTCTGATTCTAAGAGGCGGAATCACATCTCTCTCATCCTCAAAGATCTCCAATGGCTTACCCTGGATGGCAGATCCATCTACAAGAACGCCTGCATTACACATAAAGCCTTGCTTCCTCAAGCCCCGCTGTATCTCTCCCAAAAACTTCACAAAGCTGGCTTCACAAGAGAATTGAGAAGCTCCAATGCCCTCTTACTGGTCCCTCCCTTGGTTAAAAAGAAATAGACTCAAGCACACTCTTTCTCCTGTAATGCTCCAAACATTTGGAACTCTCTACTCAAAGATCTACGTTGCAACCCCTCATACTTCAGCTTAAAAAAAGTCCTCAAACGACACATTCTCCTCAAATATTGGGGTCCTTAATCCTGTTTTCCTCCCAGGTGTTTCCTAACCTGCCCCTTATGCTACCATGTTTCCTCTCTGCTTCTTACCTGACCCGACTCCCCCGCTTAGCTCCCCACATTTACCTCTTTCCTCCTTCCTCCTGTGCACTTGCACTCACCTCATTCCACTTCTTGTTCTCTTCTCTCCTTTCTCCCTCCCTAATCCCCACCCTACCCCTATTCCCTCTCCCTTCGACTCTGGCCTATCCCACTTACACAGTCATCCAATGCCCTGATTGGTTCTTAATGTTTACTGCCTATACCTTTGATTTATATCTATTGTCCTTTACTTTTTTGTTTTCATATCTTGCCTTTACTTTTTTATTTGAGCTTATTATTATATTATTCGATCTAGTCCTTCTCCTGTAAAGCGCTCTGATACCCTTGGGTCTTGCCAGCGCTATATAAAACTGTTTAAATAAATTAAAGAAAAGATACTAGTATGGACGATAGGAGCACTGATGTGCTGCCAAAAACATGCATTGGGAGGAAAAAAGACAAAGTGATATGCTGGAGTCAAATCTTGCAAACCTCCAAGCTTCTCATTAAAATTAATTTCGATATTTGTATATTTTTATTTTGTAGATTAAATAATTTGTGAATTTGTTTGAGATATACTTGTGTCTGTATTGTTAAGTGTTGTTTAGAAGTTCAAATTTGAGAAATTGCTTACTCTGGTGATCCAAAGTTCCAGCAGTGGAAGGTTAATCAATTACTAATCAACAAAAAAGCAAAAAGGAGCTAGAATTCAGAATACAATTTGGGAGTTCTCTACTAAATTTGGCCAAGAACGTCAACAAAAGAGCAACCTGAGCTACCTTAAATGATAGTTCAGACAGACTGTAATCTAATTCTGACAGAAATGGTAAGCATCACAGATTGACGGTAGATGACTAAGAAAACCCCCATGTTGTGGGCAGCTCAAATTTATTTTCCCTTTCTTCGTAACTGCTACTGCACCTCACCACTCATCACGAATACATAGTATCCATTCGCACACTGATCGGTAAACGGCACAAGCTCATTTATTTGACTACTATGAATAAGTTCCCCTACTTACATCTGGATCCTGACACAAGCTCATACCCTCACATTTTGAAACACTAAAGGACCAGTTGTCCAGTGTGTCTGATCTAAGAGCTTATCTTTTTTGATCATTGGTTATTTAAGTGTATTAAACAATGGTAATTAGTTCTTTAACTCCATAGTAAGGCGGATAAGCTGTGTTACTCATTGCTGCAGCATGTTTCCAATTATTATTGTACCGCTGTTAAACTTCATTAAAATATGATTACAAAAAAAAAATACTGAGCTTGTGGGTGTACTTAACACTTTTCATGCATCTTTCAAAAGCAAAATACAGTTCATGTGACTGTACAGGTGAACAGCCTCATTAAAGAGGATTTTACAACTGGCAGCAGGTTGCTCCCTTATTTTAAAATTCAGTGCAGTGAGAAAAGGCCTCTGTTTCTTTTTTGTTTTGCCATTTCGTACAGAACATGTACATGGCTATTTCAATATTCTGCTTTCCAGGCACTGTCAGGTAGGAGAAAGTGTTGTCTGTGAAACGAATGAAAATTCCAGTGAAAGGGAGCCGGGTTTACAGTTTAGTAACTGTATATGAAAGGATCTTAATATCTGTGGACACTAAATAGAATAGCAAACTCAACCCCACTCGGAGCGTTTGGTAAGCCGGATCAAGCAATGGATAACTAAGATATTGTCAAGCCTGCGTGCATTTTACAGCAGATGATGCAGACCTCTTGGGATGTAGAAAAGAAGGCCTATGACCCAATTATGAAACAGAGGGTAATTACAGTGTAGAATTCCACTCCTAATTCCGAGTGGGCCGGTGTTCCCGCACCCATTTTCTTCCGGGTGTTGGAACGATGGTCTCAATTTAGCTGAGCAGTAATTCCATCTGAAAAAAACCACACACGGCTTTGGCTGTAGCATCAGCCGAGCCTCTCATCTTTTTATTTTTCTGTTAGAGGGAGTATACAATGTTCTCCTCTGCCAGAACTTAGCTTTTCCTTTCTTACCCTACTTGCCAAAAGCCCCTCCCCCTTTTCCCACATAGAGGCCATTTACCACTGCTGAGACAAGTGGTGTATGTTTGTGTTAAACCCCACGAAATTGGGAGTTTCATGTGATTTTAAAACTAGTAAATTGTCCAATACTGAAAGTGCTACTCCACAGTAACTTCAATTTTGCATGTGCACCCTGCCAGTACCATGAAACTTGTATTCAGGGACTTAATGACTGAGGGAGGAGGGGCATCCGTTCCCCATCCTGGTGCTAGAATGGGCAAGAAAGTTAATCAGTTGTGTTTTAGGCAGTGTGCCTCACTCTGCTCTACCCACCCAAAACATTTCCGTAGAAAGGATAAAGCCCTCTGTGGTGAAGACCGCTCTTAAAATCATCCTCATTTTTTTGTCCCCTGAACGAATACTTTTGTCAAAAAAGCTCTTGTAGCCTGGTGGAAGAGCAGGGAAAAGTGCTATTGTACATATAAAACAGTCAAGAACACATTTTTAATGACAAGACACAGAGAAATATGTCAAGTGAAAAAAGGACTACTACACCAGACATTTGAAATATATTAGCTGGGGAATATATAAGATTTGCTCCACAGAACAGAGCTTAGCTGTCAATACATTACAATATTAATGCTGCATGTTTTACTGCATGTTTAATGAGGCTGCTGCCTGTAGCATCAGATATTTTTCATGTCTATTTTTCCTCTGCTCCTATGTAAAGCTCTTTGCCTACCATAGGATCTCCTCTGCGCTTTATGAAAATGCTAATATTTAAATGAGAGGCTCAGCATGTCACTTGCTATGGGTGTCACTCCTGTTCGCAAATAGGTTTCTATTTATGAGTCCCTTTTTGTCATGGATGCTGTGATCCTAATAATTTACATTCTGTAGATGTTTTCTCTAGAGTTCCCAGTCTGTGCATGCATGAAGCTTTTTGTTTTATTGATAGAGATAATGGAAATCATGTACAAGCTGTTGACATCCACCGTGATTTCATGAGAGTTGTTTTTATGGCCATGACCCTTAATATATCAGGACTTAGTTGTAAATGACTGTTGTGGCCTTGTGAGGAGGAACTTCTGTGTACCTACTGAAATGTTGTTCATTTTGTCTCTCCTCTACAGGTTCCTTCAAACAGCAGAGATGTTGAAACCTTCTACACCCTCTCCCAGCCATGAGAGCAGCTCCTCTGGTGGGGACGATGGCAGCGAGTATTACCCGCAAGTGGGTAAGTACAGCGACAATAGCTAACTGCTGTGGTCCTAGAAATCTCTGAGATGCTTCTAGTTGCAGAGCAATTCATGGATTGCTGAAGATTAATATAACATTACATTTAAAGCTGCTGCTGGGTGATGCAGGCAGAGTAGGAAAACGATCCTGGGTAGGAATTTAATGGTAGGAGAAAGATGTCTCATTCTTTGTGTCTATGTCTTAAAACTAAGTAGTCTTCAGCTTTGGGTGTCATCATCTTAGTGATAACTGCAACATTACCGCAGAGCCAAAATGGTTATCATGAAAGCATAAAGAGAAGTCAAACTTAGGGAAGAGTTTTATTATGAAAGTGGGCTTTGACTGGTAGTGCCTACATCTTTCAATGCAGAATGTCCCCCAATATGTTATGTTCACACTTTCATAAAGCGTGACTGCTACCCCATGGGGCTTCCTGGCGATGAAAACGTATAGTGCTCGATTAGGTTGCCAGCAACTCTATCACAGCAAAGACTGATCTTAGGTGTCAATGTTCGATTGTCTTTCATAGAGTATTGTACTCCAATTTTAGTAAAATATTCTGTGGCTGCGTACTCTACATGAATGGCCTATCTCAAGATAGCAGCTAGAGTTATAGTAATCGTCTAGTGTGTATCGTACCCGATTGTCTTTCATATAGTATTGTACTTTCATTTTAGCAAATATCCTTCTGTGGCTGCGTCCTCTCCATGAATGGCCTATGTAGGAGAGTAGGGTCTGCAATCCTATGATCACCCAGATTTTTTGCTTTTGTTTCACTGGTTTACGACTTTCTCTGGCTGTGGGCCTGCTAATCAGACCCACAGCCTGGCTGTTCTCTTTCTAAATTACGATATGTACCCTAGGTGCATTTACCAATTGGTACTGGGCCACCTTATCAGACCCCGTAACGCAGGGCATAGGTGTACCCAGGGCCGCCAGGGGCTGCAGCATGTATTATGCCACCCCTGGCTGGCCTCCTAAATTTGACACAACTGGCTGCATGACAGCTGGGGCGAAGTCGTGTAATCACACTTTGCTTTAGATATAGTAGCCCTATATCTAACCATACAATGGACACTCGAGTTCCTATCAGTCACTCCTATGGCAGGCCTTGACAATCCTGAAGGCAGAGTGCATGGGCTCGTGTGAACTAGGCTCTGGCCCGAGCCGAGCCCGGTTGCAGCTTGCGGAACCAAGACCCAATGGCTGTTCCATGATAACGCGTACCTCATCGGTAACTCCGGTGTCGCGTTATCAAGGCATGTCGAGTAAGGTGTCATACGAATCGGGATGCTGCCCCCTCACCAATTCTGGCGACGAGGTTAGCATTCCGCCCTTCTAGAGGGACACGACATGTACGTAACTGTGAACCCCGGTTAAAGTTAACTAAAGCCTCAGCTCCACAAAATGGATGCTGCCACCACAGACACGAGTCTGACCTCCTGCTGCTGGGAGTCCTTCCAGTGAGGGGAGCTTGGACAAAGGGTTTCCTGTCGAGGGCGGTGTTCGCACCGTCCCAGACAGGGTTTGTGTATTCTGGGTAGGTAGGGCTTTTGCGAGAAGGTGACTGCGGAGTGGCACCCCGGTGCTCACTACGCATCTGCCGGTCAGAACCAGTTCCAGGGGCGCCAGCCCTGGCCTGGGGAAAGTCCGGCAGGGGAGAGGGGTGTAACTACCCCCCTTCCTGGTCCCACCCTTAGGGCCGGACCTAGTCATGTACCCACCCCTTTCTTTAGAATAAAGGCCGGAGCGGGGACCCTTCCAAATTAGATCATCTTTGAATCAAGAACTACTTTCTACGAAAGGACACTCAAGACTCTTCTCAAGATTTCTCCCTTGTGACTAAGGAGTAGTCACCCTGCATCAGCGGGCACCATCTAAGAACTCTGCGGTTTGCTGCAAATCCTTCCTCAAGGATCCGACGGCCCAGCTCGACGAGAACCGGCTTCCCTGGCACCTCTGACCTCTACCCACGTCATCAGCTCAGCTGTGATCTGTGGGTGCGACGAGACCTCGAGGGACCGGCCATCATCAGAACCTGCACGCTCTTAAACCAGCACGACCATCGAAGCGATTCCCTGGTGAGTGCTCTGGGGTCCGAGAAGCCCCGACCCTGAGCCGCTCTAGCACCGAAGTGCAGTCTCCCAGCATCTCCACGATCTGCGTGGGGCCCTTCTGCTCGCTGCTCAGCACGTTGTCTGGTCACTCGCCGCTGGCTTGTGCCCTTCTGTGACGACATCCGACAATCAACACTGCTGGTCTGGTTGCTCCAGACTGGCCCTTGCTTCCATCCTTGCAAGAAGCACCCCGGACCCTCCTGGTCCACTCAAGACGCCATCTTAGGCCCACCACGTGGCCCTGAGATCTGCCAAGGCTTGTTGCCCCATCCTGGGCCCAGCGACGCCGACAGCATCATCCTTCGTGGGACAGCTCGCACCTCCGCCGTGGTCGCCGACAACGCCTCCTGGTCCGTGAGACTGCAGAGCCTAGCGTCGCCCACTCACCTGGTCGAGGTGACGGCCAACCGGTGCCATCCTGGTACCCTCTGACTACTGGCTAGTAGTACGAACTTGGTCCCCTCTGCTTTCAGGTATCAACAATCTCTGATCCAGGCTTGGATCTCTACGAACTATTCATCACTGGTCGCCGGCCAGCAACTCCTTTTCTTCCGGCTCCTGGCTCGTCAGCGAAGACCCCGACGCCTGTAAGACTTGTGCAGCCGCAGCCCTCGTGGCTAGGTAACTCGGCATTTCGGTGCCTGCATAGCCTCTTTACTCTAGGGTCCCGAGTCCCTCGCTTCCGACTTGCCTTATCGGGTCCGCCCGAGACCTTAAACTTTCCGTGTCCTCGGACACTTGTTTTAATTGTGCACTTGAAGTATTTTCCTAAGAGATTTGGTTTGTGCTTAGTACCCTGTCCTCATAAAGAGTCCAGGGCTGTTGTGAATCTTAATAAATATCCTGTTTATTTTCATAACACTTGTGTGGTGTCCTTTCACTGGGTGTTCAAGGGGTACATGTGTGGTAAACAGCTGGCTTAACACGCCCTCTCGAGTCTTTAGCCTTAGACTGCTCGTATCCACGCTACTAGGATAGCTGGTCTATAGGTTGACTTACAACCAAACACCATAAGGGTCGTTGGAACGATACATAGCGGTCGCTAGAATAGCGAACGTTGCATATCGGGCCAACTTCTCACAGCCTATCTCAGGATAGCAGCTAGAATTATAGCAATCTTACTGTGTAGTGGTAGAGCCCAGATGAGCCTCAGTTTGATTGTGACATTGGTGGAGGTACTCAATAGTTCACTACTTTCTAGCGTCCCTCCCCTCCCTTGGAGCAGCTCTCATATAGTTACAAAATCGATTCCTTAAGCCCTCCCACCCCCTTCATAACCTTTCTGATGATATCAGTGATCCTCTGACCCTCTACTGTCTTGATGCTTCGCTATCTGCTGGTAATGCTGTACGTTTGTGAACCTAGATGTTCCACTTGAAAGTCTCAAGTGATTTAACCGAGACCCTTGTACACATCTGCTAGCAATCTGCATTGTTACTGTCTTCAGTACATAATGGCTTCTTCTTTGCTGCTCTAAAGTTTGTTCTAAAGGTAAGGGGAGACTTCAAATGGGAGTGTATTAAGACCCGAATTGTTTGCCATATCATCCCGGCTTTCAAGTGTGGTCCTTGTGACCGGGCTACAGTAAAGATTATTAGGTGAACGCTATCAAGGTAGCTTTGCCACGCCCTAAGAAAACTCCAGGCTACCATTTCATCCATATCCCATTATTTTCTTTGTTTCTTCATTAAATCACATAAATGTGCTACCTGGTAGCATTTAAGCTATCTGAGCAAGCCAGTCATTCGACATCTTTTGTGACCAATAAGGCTTTCATGGCTATCCTTGCATTCGTCCCAGCCCAAAAAAAGTTAGTAGAGTTTTGGGAATCGGTACATCTGATCTCACCTCTGTTGAAAAGTGGATTATTTGGGGGGCAGGTGTCTATCGCTAAAAATAAGGCCCGCACCTGCTCAGTGTCACACAAATGACATTCAGTTATGCTCAATCCCTTGTAACAAGACAAGAAGAAGACTGTCTTAAATCAATGGCAATGTGTGAAGTATTTAAGCAGCGCATATGCAGTCGAAAAAGTCACACAAACCATAATAAAATTCCACAAACAATTTTAAAATAAAGCGAAACCTTTTATCAGTAAAATAACACCAAAATGTCTTAAGTCCAACCAGGGGAACATGATATAATGAATTTTTAAACATTTAAGTGAAAAAGGCGACATAAAGCTTAAAGAGCCATTGATAGTTTATAGACGTGGAAGACTAGGACCTAGGCTCGATTTGAGGCTTACTGTGATCCGAGCCCTCCTTGAAAACAATTGGTGAATTGGTCCCAGTAAAAGTCTGGAAGTCAGAAAAAGTTCAAAACGTTTTTTTAATCTCAACACAGAAAAGGACTTTAACTTTTTGAGAAGTAAAAACCTCCTGAGTGAGATACCACTGAATTTGTAGCAGCCATAGTAGAAACAAAGGCTGGATACTTGAAGCAAGTTGGTCCCGCTGGAGCTTTGGAGATTTTGCCCTGAAAATGTATAAGTCCAAACAAAGAATGGGATGTATTTTCAGAGGTGCTGGAGCCTTAACAGGGGCAAAGTCTCCTTGATTTCTCGCCATATGTTAAATGCACTACTAGCACCGGGACACTTCTGTTGGAAGTAGCTGTGCGCTCTACACGCTGTAATAATAAAAGCTAAAATTCAGTTCAAGGGTGTGGAACTGCTAGTTGATACTTTGCCCTGCAGTTCCACCTGAATACCTGGAGGAAGAGTTTTTCAAAGTTCCCAAACTTTCTTCTGGTGCCCAAACCTCCCCAGGATTACATGTTTAAGGCCCACAAGCTCAAGGGATGGAACTTAGAGACTCTCAAGGCCTAATCACTGGAGGAACATGGCCATTTCTGGTGTGTCACAGGTTCTACTCTCAAATATTTTGCACCCTACCTTGTGGGCAGCAATGTTTGTTTCCCTATCTGACTTTTGACAGGTCTGGGCAGGGGGATTGAAGGTTCTGGTGTCAAGCTCCCTAGAGGAGCCCTGAGACATGTTTTTATAGTTGCTGTAGTGGATGGCACAATAAATGCTGCAGTCCACATGTAATATGTAACTGTCCATGCCATGGATGTATTTCTGTACCATATACTTTGGTCTTCTAGGTAAATTGAATGTTCCAATTGTGTTTTAAGCCAATTGAGACGTATTTAAATATTTGTAGTAGATGTGTCCCCAAAAGAATATGAAAAAGTGCCAGTGACCACCGAAAAGGGTCACTTTGCAACATCGTATATGAGGTTAGTGGTAGACAGCAATTTAAATAGGTAGATATTTTTACAGTTAGCCTTGCAGCAATGTGGATATAATTAAATGTCCATATATTTAGAAAACTTTCTATGTCCACTGTACATACATTCCTGTTTTGAAGAAGTGTCACACTATTAGGTGGGATCAAAATATTAGACATCTTGGATTTATCTTTGTTCACCTGATATTTCCCTCTGTCCCCACAGATCCTGTAGTATAGCCGGATAAGACACCTCAGGCTATTGTCCATGTAAATAAGAAATCGCACGTTAACAGGCATATCTTATGAGTATCCATAATGTGAGATTTCCCAGGTCAATGAGAAGTATTTGTTCCACAGGTGTGTCAATATGAGTCTTTTACTTGTGGTGAACTGGGGCCTCCCTATCACAGACACTCAAACTGGATACCAAGTTTCTCTGACTCGGTAAGGTGGTATGGGCTGGAAACTCAGAACTTGGCTACACACAAAATAATTCTGAATACATCATCGATGTACAAGTACTTTCTCTTGAAAAATGAAAGTGTTTTTTTACACTGTCAAGTAAATCTATGCTCACAGTGGCAAGTATTTCTATAAATGTAGGTGGAATTTAAAATCGCAACCCTCCAAAATGAGCCTTGCAGAATAAAAATGGTGCAAATCACATACAATCAATGTACATCTATCCTGTAGTGCCTTGAAAGTGTGTGTGAGGAGTTTGAATTGTGCTCATTTGTGTATGGGATGCCAGTGGAGCTCCTGAATGGGGAGCCTCTGGAGTGTGTGATCTGCCTTCATGGGACACCTGCACACACATACTTGGTCTCACCTACCACGGAGTGACCAAAGGGAGGACTATAGGCAAGCTCTTTAGATGCATACTGGTCCTGATTGATTTCATACGGCCTAACACTCTCTCAGCAGAGCTGGCTTCCCTAACCTTCCCTCCTTGCTTTTCCTTGAGTGAGTTCTTCAGAGGAGACCTCTCCACACAAACCTATTTTGGTAAGCCCTGGACCTTTCCTAGGCTGAAGGAGAGTTCTTCTAGTCTGTGCTACTTTTAAGGATAAAGAACGGGAGTACCTGTTGGAGGTACAGGACGTCCTAGAGAAGGCATTAGTTTCAGACTGCAGTACAATCATTTCTAGTGTATTCTTAGCCTAATGTGCAACATCAGCCCTCGGGGCACTATGGTATGAGTTTCAACTTGGGCATAAGCAGTAAGTATGAAATGTATCAGCTCAGTCCCAGCTGGACCATTCCTCAACAATGGTGTGTTGCGTTAGCTCTAGATGAATTGTTTCAGCCACCAGAGCCACCCTTCAGAAGCCTCCTGACTCTCAGAATCGAGAATGAGAATTTCTTGCTGCCTTCCATGAACCTTTGCCACTGTTGCTTTCTTTTGCTTAGCGAATCACCCTCCTTGACTGCACTCCTGAACTTCCCAGTCCTTTCACCACTTTAGGGCAACCGTCCCCACTAACAAGATTCTGTAGTTTCCACTGCTTCAGCGCCTACAGTTCAAGTGAAATGCAGGGGACTTCCTTCTTTAGGGTGCCCGGTAAGCCACCATCCTCTGGTCCTGGGCAGTGACCATAGTCTTTCCTTTTTTTCTCTCTAAGCCATCTCTGCTCTCTTAGCCTCTGGAGAGACATAAAAAGTCAGGAGTTGTCAACCTATTTCTGCCATATCATCCATTCACCTCTTTGTGTCATTATCAGTAACTGTCCCAAAGGCTTTCCCTTCCCTGTGCTGTATTCTGAGAAGTATTGAAGATTGCAGCTGTCTCTCAAACTGAGGTATATCTTCCCCACAGCCAGTCTCCAATCACTGTGACCTTCACTCCCATCTCTTGAAAGAGCCCTACTGCTGAGAAGCAGAGCCAGAAATCAGGGCCCTCCGGTGGGGCCGGAGGGAGGGGGTTGGCAGCATACTATGAGGGGGAAAATAAATAAATAATTTCCCCTCCTCTTCGTCGGTCTTATACTTGCCAACAGTGAATCTTTGAATGTTGGTGAATTTTTGTTATTTTTTTCATCGTCAGCACAACGGTGAGGAAAAAGATTGGTAGATAATGGACGGCTCTGTCAACTTCCTCTTTTCAAGATCACCCTCTTTGTTTTCTGCCAATAGGCACTCATTTTTGCTGCAGGCCATGATCCAAACTCAAATATGAGGATGCTCTTTTCAATCCTAGCAATTACAGCACATACTATGGAACTCTTTCCCTGTGTCAGTTTCCATGCATAGAACTAGATGTTCTTTCTACCCATCCTCCCATGCCCTGTGCTTGCTTGCCCCTGATAAAGGCCATCTTGCCAGACCCTATCAGAAAGGGCTGCTTCCTAAGCAATATGGTCTGGTGACATATCTATTAAGTACGGCGACCAGCATGAACAACTTGCAGCCTGGTTGGTAGGAAAGCAGAAATTCATGAATGAACAGATTAAATATTATTGTTAGGTGTACCAGGTTAGGTTTTCAAATGTTTAGTAAACTATTGCTGTTCGAAGCGTTGGGCCAATATCCTTATTGTGCTTTAAATGCCTTATCACGTTTCTATAGGCATATCTAACTTTGCCACCAATTGCTTAGTTCGTTTCAGTGTTTGTATTTCAGCTAGTTTTTTTCTGCTGCTACTTTTAGCATTTTCCTATTCAATTCTTGATCGAATATATAGAAAATTGTCTCCTTTTTCCTGCTTTGTCTGTGACCAGTGTCCCTCCAGAGATGGTTAGGTCTTGCCTAAACAGCGCATGCACTGTTTCTTCCAAGAGCTTTTGTTTTCTAACCGTGGGCTTGGAGGCAGCCCATTGCTTACCACCGGTTGGCTACATTGTCACACTCATTTTCTTGTTTCCTTTTGGCAGCTGCCATAGGCTTCCTTCCTCTTCGTGTGTTTGTCCCTACCCTGGAGCTTGGACCCATTACTTATGACTTCCTCTGCTTATTATTTAGGCACTACTTTTTTCTTTGTGTTTAACTACTCTACCAGAGTATGCCTCTTTCAGCTTGTTCCTTCGTATACTTCTCTCTCTCCATTTTCTTCCCCTTCTCTCTTCCCTCATCCATGTTGCTTGTCCCCATACCTCCCCACTCCCTTGTCATTGTTGCTTACGACCACCCTCCCTGTGTGGCAATGCTTGCCACCCCTCCCTCTTCCCCTCCCTCATCCATGCTGCTTGTCCCCATACATCCCCACTCCCTTGTCATTGTTGCTTACGACCACCCTCCTTGTGCGGCAATGGTTGCCCCCTTCCCTCCTCCATGTTGCTTGCCCCCAACTGCCCTCCCACAGTCCTGTGTTGCTTGCGCCCAGTTGCCTTCCCTCCCTCATCTGTTGCTTGTACACCCAGCTGACCTCTCTTTTTAGGTTGAGCTAGAGTTGCGCATGCGTAGCATGCGGTCTAGCTCAGTACCTATTGTATTCACTTTCTTGGAAATCTGAGACAGCGTTCGGCTACGCGCCTCTGCTGTCTCAGATTTGTCCTCGTGAACGCGTTTTTGTATCTGTCTACTGGCAGCTTGCTGGAGACAGCTTCAGTGGTTTCGGAGTGCGTGTCTGCTGAAAACTTAAGGCATGTTTAAAACACACAGCACACATACACGCAGGCAGGCACACACACAGGCACAACACACGCAGGCACATACAAGCGCACCCCACCCCCACCAAGGGCTTACATACACACACAAACGCGCACACACACACACACTTCTAACCCCACTCACCGGGCACACGCAGGGCTTCCTTCACTGGGGGGGCGGGCACCGTCAATGTGCCCCGACGCCCCCCCCTCACCGGCTCCTCTCGTCCTTTTCCTCCGTGTCCAGACTCTGCAGCCCGCTCCGTTGTTTCTCCGCCCCTTCAGGACAGTTTGTGCATGTCACGCCTCTCCTTTCTCACTCACCCTCACTCTCCCTCACACACCCCCCTCACCCCCTCACCCACCGTCACCCCCCTCACCCACCGTCACCCCCCTCACTCCCCCCGTCACCCACCCTCCCTCACCCGCCATCACCCGCAAAATAAACCTTCTTACCCTCCCTCACCCTCACACACCCTCTCACCCTCACACACCCCCTCACCCTCACACACCCCCTCACCCTCACACACCCCCTCGCCCTCACACACCCCCTCACCCTCCCCTCACATCCTCTCACCCTCCCCTCACATCCTCTCACCCTCCCCTCACATCCCCTCACCCTCACATCCCCTCACCCTCACATCCCCTCACCCTCACATCCCCTCACCCTCACATCCCTTCACCCTCACATCCCCTCATCCCCCCTCGCATCCCCTCATCCCCCCTCGCATCCCCTCATCCCCCCCTCACATCCCCTCACCCTTCTTCACATCCCTTCACCCTTCCTCACATCCCCTCACCCTTCCTCCCACCCCCTCACCCTTCCTCACACCCCTCACCTTTCCTCACACCCCCTCACCCTTCCTCACACCCCCTCACCCTTCCTCACACCCCCTCACCCTTCCTCACACCCCCTCACCCTTCCTCACACCCCCTCACCCTTCCTCACACCCCCTCACCCTTCCGCACACCCCCTCACCCTTCCGCACACCCCCTCACCCTTCCGCACACCCCCTCACTCACCCTCACACACCCTCACTCACCCTCACTCACCCTCACTCACCCTCACTCACCCTCACACACCCTCACACACCCTCACACACCCTCACTCACCCCCCCTCACCCACCCTCACCCCCCGTCACCCACCCTCCCTCACCAGCATACCATAACAAAACAAAGCTTAGCATAGCATAGCATAAAAAAATAGCATAATAAAACACAGCATAACAAAGCATAGCATAGGATAGCAAAACAAAAAAGCATAGGAATAGCATAACAAAACATAGCATAACAAACCACAACAACACATAGCATAACAAAACACAACAACACATAGCATAACAAAACATAGCATAACAAAACACGACAACACATAGCATAAAAAAAGATAGCATAGCATAATAAAACACAACAAAAAATAGCATAGCATAACAAAATATAGCATAACATAGCATAACAAAGTATAGCATAGCAAAACATAGCATAGCCTAGCAAAACATAGCATAGCATAACAAAAAATAGCATAGCAAAAAACAGCATAGCATAGCATAACAAAATAAAGGATAGGATAGCAAAACATAACATAACATTGTTGTCATTGTTTGCGCCACTCCCCCACCTATCATAGCAACAAAACTAAGTGTGATGACGTGGACATCCTTGGATGCATTGTAGCGCTTTTTATAACTCACACCCTCCGTTGTCATTGTTGATGTCCTCTGTGTTGCTTCCCCTACACCTCCGGATTGCTTTGCACCAAACAAATGTGGTCCGTTTACCCCTAGACCCTGTGCACATGTGATAGGAAGAAGTTGTTCTTTGTCTCTAGTGCCAGAATATCCGCATACTTACGAGGCCTAATTCACAAAACAAATTTTGAACCTTCTTGCTTGCTATCTTTTTAGGGCTCGGCGACGTCACCACTTCGTCAGAAGTGGGGCGGAGCTGCGGGCTCCTATTCTTGCGGGGTTCCGATTCCTGCTGGAAAAATTCCTCTGTGCGTGAGCTTTTGCAGTTCTTTATTTTACCATCTGCATGGTGATTGGTCCTCGCGGTGCTGTCTTTTTAGTAGTCTTGACGCGATAGGGCATATATAATTTTCGTCCGCCATTTTTGGCATTTTCTGTGCGGTTTCACGCACAGCAGTCCATTAATTTTAATTAGGAGCTGTCAGGGTGCCCGTGTAATGCAATCCAGATGGTGTGAGCGCGTTCACCATTCAGCAGTGCGTTTGTCTGGCACGCGTTCGTCTGCATGCATGATCAGTTGCATCGTAAGTATTCAGTTTCAGTATCGTTTGGTAGGAACACTGTGGGAATGTAATACTTTCAAGAGCAATAAAATGTGCACCATCAGTAAATCTTGACCATCCAGACATGGCTAGCTGGCCGCAAACAATCATTTTACCCCCAAGAAATTACATTTCTTCCGTTCCCGGAATGTCGGAGCCCGGGTGACTTCGTTCTCCGTAGTTAAAAACATCAGAACAGTGCCATCACTTTTCCCTGTTTTTACCTCAATTCTCGGATTTATTCACTGAGACCGTCAGTTCAAAAATATGTTTAATGAGCTTTACTGCAGCTTCAGAGTCCAGGCGCTGAGTGCTGGGCACATCTGTCCAGCTTTCTGAACGATCAGAGCAGGAGAACAGCGCAAAGCGCCCAGCAGGGCTATGCCACTCTGGGCACGTTATGAAAAGTGCATTAGGAGACAGCGGAAATTAAAGTGCAATTCTCGTTTAATAGCGCATGCAAATATTTCACAGAGGAAAAAATATAGGGTATATTTCAAAGCATTGTAAACAAACCTTTTATTTATTTATTTATTTGGGGTTTTATAAAGTGCTGCATCCCGCATAGATTCCTCCTCCGGGCGCTAAAATGACATTTAGGCTGGAATGTTTCAAGTCTGTAAACCCTGTGGTACCCCTGATCGAAAGAATACAAAACGGGGCATTTTTATAACAGACTCACTCAGGTTCTGAAAAGCTACGCGGACATCATAATATTATTGCGTGAGACAGTTTCTTTTTTTTTTTTTGTTTTGTTATCAAAGCATTGCACAGTTAGCATTTTTTAATGGCTCGATGCATGCACACGTAAGAACAGCGACGGTATAGTTAAGGGAGGGTCCTTTCAACTTTCGAGTCATCATCCAAGGGCTATAACGCACTAAAATAATACAACTTCATCTGAAAGAGAAGTCAATTATTAACAAAGATCGCATTGATTTACAATGCAAAAGCACCCGTTTCATCGGTGAATCAAATGCATTCTATGGCGCCAGCAGATTCCACGTCAGCAATCTCTGGTAGTTCATCACTACCCCCTTGTGGATATTCAATAATGCGAAATCCTTACTGTGGAAATACAAAACATCCCTGCCAATGTTCAAAGCTGTCAAACTTTGAAATACATACAGAAAGTGCCATCACCAGCAGCGAGACACACAGAACTGTGACAGGACTGGGAGTGACAGTGAGTGCAGAGTGACAGTGAGTGCAGAGTGAGTGCGAGAGTGACAGTGAGTGCGAGAGTGACAGTGAGTGCGAGAGTGACAGCGAGTGCGAGAGTGACAGCGAGTGCGAGACAGGCCCAGCGCACGCCCAGCCTCCAGTGCGTGGCAAGCAGAGGAACTGCCCAAGCCTAAGCGTACCGGCCTGCACCACCTTCCCTCACGCTGAAGGGGGGTGCAGCACAAAGACAGACTCTCCGACTGTGACCTGTGGTACAGTGCTGCGCCCCTGAGGGGCAGAACTCACAGATGGAGACAGAAGAGGACGAGGCCCTGCGGACCTGGCTGCACACGCTAGAGCCGGCCCACGGAGACACGGTGAGAGCGTTCTAAGGGGTCCGGGCTTACACTGGGAGAAGCACGGAATGCACGCTGGTGGTCAGCTCCTTGAGTCGCGGCCAGGTGAGCGTCTCCTAGGCCGGAACTGGGACAGGACACCAGCGCACAAGACCTCAGGAGAGAGGAGGACACAGCCACCCGCCAAGTACAGGCCTGAAGCCGTGCTGTCGTGTTGCGGCATTTGCCGTTCCCCTGGGCCACTAAACACATACACGGGATCGGGATACTCACTTCCAGCGGAAGTAGAGTCCCGGTCCAGTCTTTTGCTGCACTGACGCGCCGAAGCACTTCCGGGGGTAAACGCATAAACACAGCGTTTTCCCGACGGGACAGCGCTTCGGATTCTTGTTGAATCCCCGGTTCCTTGCTGAGCCCGGAGTCATTTCCAGAAGACCTCAACGCGCAGGAGCGCTAGACTTGGTTTGTATCTGGCCCGTTCACCGCGCTGAAGCGCTATTGGTTTCCTTGACTTTTGCCACGCTGGAGCCCTGTTTGTTTTCTGTCCTTCGCCGCGCTGAAGCGCTATTGGTTTCCTTAACTTTCGCCGCGCTGGAGCGCTGTCTGTTTTCTGTCCTTTGCCGTGCTAGAGAGCTATTTGTTTCTTGGACTTTCACCGCGCTGGAGCGCTATTTATTTCTTTGACTTTCACCGTGCTGGAGCGCTGTTTGTGTTTTCCTTTGGCCTGGCAGCGCAGGAGCGCTTTTTCTTGTTCTCCATTAGTCCTGATAGCAACCTTACTTATTTTGAGCGCTCCACGTTTTGCGTAGTACCACGCAGGAACGCTTCTCTTTGGGTTTATGCACACATGCGCAGGAGCGCTACACCTTGGGTTGGTACAGTACGCGCAGGAGCGCTATACTTTGGTTTCCTTAACTCTGGAGCGTTTATGAGACCCTGGGTACGGCGATCAGAACAACGCTGGTGAGTCAGTGGTGAACAGGCTTTCTGTATGTGTTTAGGTGTCTGCATTGGAAGTGGGAGGTGTGGTCATTCCCTGATTAAGTCTTCTTTATCTTCCAGTTGGCGCCAAGACCCTACTCCAGCTCCACCTACGCCAGGCCTTTTTTTTCCTTTCTGGCTCCCTTCCCTGCTCCCATCTCATCCCTACTGGGTTCCACAGTGCGTGCGGGTCAGTTGGGTGCAGTGGCTGAAGTGGGCGACACGGGCCGGATCCCCGCCCAGCCCCCATAGCCCTCAGGTCGCCACTCCCTTGGTGCTCAGAGCGTTAACTGGAACCAACATGAGAGACTTAGCACCCGGGATCCTGGGGGAGAAGGGCAAGATCTACGCCGGGCTGATAGTAGTGGTCCAAAATATAACAACATGGGCCTGCCTGCCCACTGCTGAGAACATTCCGGAAGTCTATGGAGAAGCCTCTGGTCTGTCATTACTGGAGCACTTAATCGCATACAAAGGCTCCCACCCCATGAAAAGCTAATCTCAATCACAGAAGACTCAGCAAAGAGTGCATTATATCTTAGTAAGAGCACCTCCCCCTGACGAAAACGCACCCGGTTCCTACTGTGAAGCCTACCAAAGATCCACCCAATAACAAACTAGAGAGGAGCAGCCCAGAGATCCGGTCGGATCTAGAATTGATCTAAACAAGAACCAAACAGAAGCCCACCCCGAACTCACTGGACTAGCAGACCTACTTGTAAAGGGTCCTCTTGACTTCTCGACAACTTACACCCTGAGCGCCTACAGGACTTCCCCACTCATGGGGTCTGGGAAAGGAAAGAAAGACCGTAATCTCAAAGACCTGCTTCTAAAGACCACATTGGGCCAGGGGAGCACCGCAAAATTGACGGAGCCTGCAGACGAAACCCCGGATACTAGATTCCTGGAGGAACCAATTACACTCCCTTACCAGGAGTCCCTGTTTGCCTCCCTATGCGAAGACCTCCAGTCCTTCAGGACAGATATCACACAAGAGCTGAAAGACATCCGCAGGACATAGATGGACTCAGGGACAGAATCTCCTTGCTGGAAGATCACTAGACAAGCAAAGAAGAGGAAATAGAACAACTACAGCAAGAGATACTCTGTATCAGAGACCAACAACTGGACCTCCAAGCGCACACCGAGGATCTGGAGAACCGATCACGCCAGAACAATATCTGCATATCTGAATACGAGGGGTCCCATTCGGGACAGAGGGATCGGATATAGCTTCCTTTGTAAAGAAACTCTTCAAATCTATCCTGGAAGTCTCCTCAGAAATGGGCATTGAACTAGATGGAAGACGTAGGGTAGATCTGAAGCGATCCTCCTACGCACCACCACCCGAAATCCTTACATGTGTGCATAACTTTCCTCTGAAGGAGCGCATCCTCCAGTGAGTCGGAGACAAACACCCACTACAGTTTCAGGGCTACCACCCACTGCTATATCGAGACCTAGCAGCCAGGACCCTCCTGAAGCACAAAGCCTTCTGCTTAATTACTATGTATCTTCATGCAAGTGGAGTACAATACTCATGTGGCCATCCCTTCAGTCTAATCTTTCGCCACAAAGGAAAATTGCACCAAACATGATCATTAGACGAGGCTCGTCAGATTTTATACCTGGAGGACAATCTACCGGACCCCATGCAAGGCGAGACACATGACTGTAATACAAAGAGTACCACAAAACCTTCATCTGCAGCACACCACCCGGACCCTCAGACAATAGTCAGGGAAAAACAGGGCGTCCTAGATTATCTGTCCGGGAGATCCTCAAGACCAGTGCCACCCTGAGGCACTGCTGGGCGCTTCTTCGGCGACTAGCATGCTTTTCCTAATGTGATGCTCCTTTCTTCCACCTCTGTCTTTTCATATCACTCTCTCCTCTGATGCGGGTGTGCCTGGCGGGTGAGGGGGGAGGGACGCACCCACGACCCCGGTTTCCAGAATATACCATGGACCTCCAGGATATGGACGATGATAAAACTCTTGTTATTAGTTTATGTATGTTGTTGTTACCTCCCACAACTGTAGGCGAATTGTTGTTTCTTTAAGTTGGACCTGGGACCCACCTACAGAAGCCCTTGACAGTGTCAACCCTGATCATGAAATTCACAGCTTATACTGCCCACACCTGCCCTGACAACTAAAAGAGACCCTAGTAGAGATTAAACCCCCACTACTCAATGGCAGACCCATTGATAGTCCTCACCCTAAATGTTAAAGGCCTTAACCACTCTCTGAAAAGACACACTCCATCTTATTATATCTGGAGCAGTCAGGACACATATATTCCTATTACAAAAAACGCACCCCCTCCCTAAGGATGAACACAGACTCCGCTCTAACAGATTCCGACTCTAGTACTTCTCATCCTTCCCGAACAAAACTGCAGGAGTGCCTATTTTGGTCTCCCAACATTTCGAGGGTAAGCTTCTAGCCAAAGAAGCTTAAATAAAGGGCAGAATGTTAGCCTACTAAGTTCATTCAGGTTCTAGCGCCTTTACAATAGCTACCATATATTCGCCTTAAGTGGGTCAAGATCCCTTAATCCGGAAAGCTGTGACAGAAATCCTGGGGTCCCAGTCCTGCTCAATTCTGGTGGTAGGAGATTTAAATCTCGTCTTCGATAATGAGCGTTAAAGATCAGCTCACTGACACAGCCAGACAGGCGCCCTAGCCAAAGGGGGCGTAAAATAGCTGACAGACACAGGTTTATCTAACGTTTGGAATGACTCCCACGCACAAACCCGAAACTACACGTACTATTCATACGCACATAAAGCCAGTGCTAGGTTAGATTACTTCCTGCACTCACCTGAACTTGCTTTTCATGTACAAGGAGTGACTATTGAACCCTGATCCCCTTCAGACCACGTTGTAGTGGTAATCACAATAGATGCCCCACGACATAGCCCATACACTAGAAACTGGCTCCTCCAGGAAAGTCTCCTGCAACGCCCTGATAATATAAACCAAGCCTACAAAGATTGAGAACTACCTGGCCTTTGACGACAAACCAGATATTGCTGTTACCACCTTGTGGGATGCCTTGAAGGTGGTGATTAGGGGAGAACTGATAGCTATATTGGCAGCCGAAAATAAAATACAAAGACACAAAAGGGAGAGTCTCTCCCTTCAAGTTGGTGAACTCGAACACATCCACAAACGGACCGAAGCCCCTAGGAACTGGAGACAGCTAGGAGCTGCCAGAACCCAACTAGCTGGCTTAGACAATGACATGTCAGAATATGCAGCGCTCCGTCTCAAAAACCGATATTATATTGGTGGGGACAGAACCTGATGTCTTCTAGCCAACAGATTGAGGACCCAACGGCATAAGCGCTGATTCAGGGAGATGATGGACCTAATTGGCCAGGTAAAGAAAAAAGACCCTTGTATAGCAGAGGCCTTTCAGGACTGTTACCACGCACTATATACAGCTCAGAATCTCCCATCAGAGAACATAACGGCATATCTCCGCAAAGCACACCCACCCACCCTGACTCCTGAACAGACCACCTTATCCAGATCGAGGAAGCCCTATCCTGTATAGCCCGCCAAAAACCATCTAAATCCCCTGGTCCAGATGGCTTCCCAGGCTTCTTCTACAATACTTTCTGCCAGATCCAAGCACTTCTTCTCACCTGACTATTCAATGCTCTAGGGAACAACTCAGCCCTTCCCCCATCTATGCAGATGGCATCTATTGCAGTGATCCCCAAGTCAGGGAAAGACAAAGTACAATGCTCCTCGAATACGCTGATCTCCCTCCTAAATGTGGACCTTAAAATCTTCACAGGCATCCTAGCCGCCTGCCTGAAACTCCTTTTCCCGGACTGTAGAAAAAGGTAGGGCTAGGACCTTTCTCAAGATTTGCCCGGCGCTAACCGCCCTTGTACCATTCAAGTTACCAAGCAATGAGGCAGGCGCCGGAGACCAGAAGGCAGGAAACATAAGTTTATTCCGACGGAGCAGAACACATCAGATCAGACAACAAGGTATCGTCTCGAGGTGCTCTCACAACCTCTCGGAGGCCTGGCCTCTTATACACTGGTTTATGGCATGTGACCTTTCTTCATTACAATCAGAACATTGTGAACAACAAGGAAAGACACATCCCCGTAATCCTCGTGTCAATCCCACCCCCATATACCTTCACAATAGAGGTCCTCAACCTGCTGATAAGAGGAGGGGGTCATCACGCAGCTGAGTGTTTCGCCAAGTCTTAGGATGTGTGCGCCTGATCATATCCCAGGGGGTGGGGAGGTCTTGATCAATAGAGGGTCTTTTGAAGAAGAGTGCCTTCATACAAAAAGGGCAGTAAAAAGATATCTCCCAGCTAAGGCGATGGCCTCGGACCTGTGTGGACAGCTGGACACGGGGAAGGGGTCATCAAAGGAGTGGTATTCATGCCGCATGGACAATCGGGCGTGGAGGGAAGGTTTACCAACAGAGGGGCATTCATGGGAGGAGAGGAGATGCTGGTCAGGCGCAGGCGTGACTCCCAAGGACAGGGTCATGCAGAAGGGTCATGCTCATGAGGGGGAGGAAGGGGGAGCCAGGGTGCGCGGAGGATGCTCGCTGGGTGAGAGGGGCGCGCTGGCGACTGATTGTGGACAGGGAGACCCTGATGCCTAAAATGGCGATCGTGCATGTTGTACGTGGGTGACAAGCTGGCGCAGATGATGTTCAGTTCGTAAACTAAAATTCCACAGTCCTCCCTTTTAACATGTCTCGCCAACTTGTCAGTTCGGATTTATCCCCATAAGGCCACGTATTTCTACTTCATAGAGGGGACTCATGTGCTCATTTCGGAAGTCCAAAGTCTTTGGGCACATACAGTTAGAAACAAAGCTGCACAAGGAGGGTAGACATTGAATACCCAAGCAACACCCACATAATATCACAACAGGTATCAGTGCGAAGGATAACAGCCTCCAACCCCAGTTCCTCAAAGTGTCCCAAAACCAGCTCCCAAGCGACCATCCTTCCTGTTCTTGGTGAACCTCTGAGGAAAGTCTGTGGAGGTGTTCAATGGCTTTGTAGACTGAAGGCGAGTTGTCTGGCACGTAGGTGCAGCAGCTGGATCCGATGATGCGGCATGCTCCTCCTCGATCGGCTAGGACCACGTCTAAGACAAGGCGGTTTTGAAGGGTCACAAGGCGGACCGCCTGAAGCTCCGCCGTGTTGTTGGCGAGGATGCCAGCTGTGATGTTGATCGTCGTTTCTACTGCCTGGGTCAGGTGTCGGATAGCGCGGCTGTTTGCCATTGGGCCCCACAGAGGAACAAGTCCCTTTGCTGCGTCTAGGAACTCTGCTCCGGTGGAGTCGGCTTGTCCAATGTCATCTGCACGCCTCTGCCGGTGATGGTTGGCAGGGGCTACATATGTGGGTGGAAGAACGAAGGCAATGTAACAGGCGCCCTTCCAACCTCTCGGGAGCCAGGTGTAGGCTTTGGTGCCACACACAAAGTACATATTCGGAGAAGCAACAAAGGAAGGGGGTCAGCTGAGTCCAATGTTCTGGTGATTCGGCAGGCACTGTGGCCCACCAGCTGCGTTCCATGGCCCTCGAGACACACAAGACCTGTGATATTGATAACGGACAGGGCCACAGTCAGAGTAGCGGTAGTTTGTTTTTGCAGATGAGAGAAGGTGGTCCTGGCTGGATTGTGGAGCACCTGTACTTCGACTCGTTCTTTGGCTGGAATGTCTTTAAGGAAGGTGGCGCCCGCTAGCGCAGGACACAGGGCAGCAGAAGTCTTTCCGGTTTTGTTCAGCCAGAAACCAGAGTAGAAGTGCGACACCGTCCGGCTGGAGGTGGCGTTGTCTTTGTGGCTTTCTTGCATGAGGATCAACCAGGCGAGGCAAGAGCCGTGAACTGAGAAAGGAGAAGGGATGAAGGGGATGGAGTGTCCTGTAGCATGCGGGAGCAGCCCGCAGATCCAGCAGTTCGTAGCATTTGCAGCAAGGTTGTGTTGGTGCAACAGTTGTACGAAAGAATTGTTCCAAAATTCCCTGCGCCTTTCTCGGAGCTGAGGCGACAGAGAGATTAGGTGATGCTCTTTCAGGGGTGTTGGCTGTGCAGTAGGTAGCAATGCCTCATGAGCCGGCGTGCTTTCCTCCAGAATCCAGAAGGAGGTCATGAGGAGGAGGCAGAAGAGGAAGACAATGAAGAGTGCGATTGTCTTTGATTTGTTCAAGTTGTCAGTCTTTGGATTTCTATACTGGGTATTTCCTGTTGCTTCCATCATCTTCTTATCTGGCGCTTCCATCATCTTCTTATCTGGCGCTTCCATCACCTTCAAGGGGCTCGGTAGTGGGCAGAACCACAGACTTCGTTTAGCTACTCTCCCGGCAACCCTTGATTGTGCTTAGGTCACCGTTCTGAGATTCAACTTAGTCCGTGGCCTACTTAGCCGAAACTCCCTCCTTTCGACGCAGGAAATACCCTTCTCTGGATGGCACAGTGGGATCAGAGAATTTTGCAAGTTCGAGTGCCTCAGTATCGGGATAACAGTCCAATATCGGTCGGTCTTTGCTCAGGAGCTCTTCTTGGGTGCTGACGTTTTCTGTCGTGGCCAGGTTCGCAGAGACCTTCCGGCAATGATGCGCGTGTAGCCAGTGCTTCTTCCCCTCCACTCGAAGCGCCGTTCGGGTGGTAATCAGCACTTGCCAGGGGCCCGTCCACCGAGGTTCCAGACTCTTGGTCCGCTGGAAATTTCGTATTAGGACGAAATCTCCCGGTTGGATGTCGTGGCCGGGGCCCCTGGAAGCATCGGGGATGGCCTGCTGCACCTGTTGATGAATGACAGACAACGTTTTAGTTAACTTGCACAAATAATCAGATAGTAGGACGTCTGGGACGTCATGAATGGAGGTCGGTTTGGGAGCAGTCCAGAGATTCATTGGTCGCCCAAACACGACCTCGTAGGGGGTCAAATGGTGCTTGGTGGGGGTGGAGCGCATCGATAACAAGGCCAGTGGGAGGGCATCCGGCCAGTTAAGTCCAGTGGTGGCCACTATTTTTGACAATTTTAACTTCAGTGTGGCATTATGGCGTTCCACCAGACCGGCGGATTGGGGGTGGAAGACCGCATGAAACCTTTGCTTCACCCCCAACCCCTTTAGGATTAGTTGGATAACCTCAGCTATGAAGTGGGGGCCATTGTCGCTCCATAAAATTCGACAAAGGCCATAGCGAGGGAAGAATTCTTTCAGTAGTACTTTGGCAGTAGTCATGGCAGTGTTGTCACGGGTTGGATAAGCCTCTACCCATTTGCTGAAGGCACATACAATGACTAGTACATACTTCAAGCCCTGGCATCTCTCTAGTTGGATGTAGTCCATCTGAAGGACCTCAAAGGGGTGATTGGGGGTCCCAAACCCTCCCCGGGGTACCACAGTTCCTTTCCCGGGGTTGTGTTGCAGACAGATAAGGCACTGCTGAACTAGGCGTCTGGCTGAGTCGGGGATTTTGTTGTTGTGCCAGACTTTGGAAATGAGTTCGATCATGGGTGCAGATCCTATGTGTGCGGGGGAATGTGCCATTGTCAATATGGGGATCAGATATGAGTCGGGCAGCAACCACTTGTTTGCATCCTTCGTTCGCCAGCAACCCTCTTCGTCCTTCAAACCCACCCTTGCCCACTTAGTCAGTTCGTGAGGGGTGCTGGCCGACTGAATGTCTCTGATCATTACCCTTGTGTCGCTCCATTTCTCTGCTTGTGACCTGGTCACATACATGCGTGTCACCGTCCTATTCTCATCTGTGGTTCGTGCAGTGATGTCGGCCAATGCATTCCCTTGTCCGACTAAGTCTGTCACCCTTTTTTGTGCCTGACATTTGATCACCGCTAATCGTTTGGGGAGGAGAACTGCTTCAATCAGAGCGGAGACTAGATCTCCGTGGAGGATCGGGGTGCCGTGGGACGTCAGGAATCCCCTCTCCCTCCACAGGAGTCCAAAATGGTGGACCACCCCGAAGGCATACTGGCTGTCTGTGTATATGTTCGCGGCGGTCCCCGTGGCTATGATGCAGGCTCGTGTGAGGGCTATCAGCTCTGCTGCCTGGGCAGATTGTTGTGTGATGCGGGCTGTCTCAACTACTGTTCGGGCTGTCGTTACTGCATAGGCAGCTGAAGTGGTGCCATCTGGGAGTTTGATGCATGAGCCGTCTACCCATAGTTCTCCATCGGGGTCAGTGAAAGCAGTGTCTCGGAGGTCAACTCTACTCCTAGTTTGTTCGTCCGTGAGGGTCACACAGTCATGGATGGGGGGGACGTCGGGGTCATTTTCAGGCAGGGGCAACAATGTGGCAGGATTCAAAGTCGTGCATCTCTTTAGTGTGATGTGGGGTGCAAGTAACGTCAGTTCGTACCCTGTCAGTCGTGCGCTAGTCAGGTGTTGAGTCTTGGTTTGGTTCAGAAGGGTGTCGACTGCATGGGGTACTAGCACAGTGAGGGAATTGGAAAGTACGATTCCTTCGCTCTGACGGATAGAGACAGCAGCGGCAGCTACTGCTCGAAGGCAGGCAGGCAAAGCTCTGGCTACAGGATCAAGAGTGGCGGAGAAGTAGGCACAAGGGCGCTGCTTAGGACCAATCGATTGAGTTAGGACAGACAATGCGCATCCCTCCCTTTCGTGGGTGAAGAGGGAGAAGGGTTTGGAGTAATCCGGGGTTCCTAGGACAGGCGCTGAACAGAGGGCATCTCGTAATTCCTTAAAGGATGCTAGACACTCAGGGGTCCAAGGGAGCGGGAAGGAGGCATCTTTGGTTAATAGGGCAAGTAGAGGTTTTACAATGAGGCTGAAGTTAGGTAACCACTGTCTGCAGAAAGAGGTTAGGCCAACCAAAGAGCGGACTTGCTTTTGTGTTTTTGGGATGGGGGTGTCTAGGATGGTTTGGATTCGGTCGGGTGTAAGTTTCCTCCCTTCTTTGGACAGGAGATGGCCTAGGTAAGTCACTTGTGGCTGGCAGAATTGTAACTTCTTTTTGGAGACTTTGTGGCCATTTTCTGCAAGAAAGTGTAGGAGTTGGACGGTGGCTGTCGTTGCAAGCGGGGTGGTGTCGGCCGCCAAAAGGATATCATCGACATATTGGATCAACACCACTCCATCTGGTAGCTGGAAGGCATCCAGCTGCCTTTTGAGGGCCTGGCTGTAAATGCTGGGACTTTCAGTGTACCCCTGGGGAGCTCTACAAAATCGGTACGAGCGGGATTTTAAAGTGAAGCCGAAGAGATAACGGCTGTCTGGATGGATGGGGATAGAGAAAAACGCATTCTTGAGGTCGATAACAGTGAAGGTGGTGGCAGTGGACGGGATGAGGGTCAGAATGGTAGTGATATCGGAGACTACAGGGTATTGGGGTACAACCACTTTGTTAATCTCTCGCAAGTCGATGATGAAGCGATATGCTTTCTCATCTCCTTCGCCTTGCTTCTTAACAATGGGTAGGATTGTGCTGTTGCAGACGTTGCTAACCACCTCTTCAACCACTCCTGCATCTACCAGAGACTGAATGATCGCTACCAGTGCCTTCTCACCCTCTGGGGATATCCGATATTGCGGGAGTTTCGGGAGCATAGCGTCCTGTCGTACGGTTATGTGAATAGGATCAATCATCATTCGCCCCACATCAGAGTCATTTTTGGCCCACAGGTACGGAGGCAGTGTGTCAAGCAGGGACAGGTCAGCGTCAGTTATGGAGCACATGTGTCGTGGGGGACGGGATCTGGGCATGTCTGGGTTGTCGTACAAGATGACTCGTATTCCATCTGGGGAACACCTAATGGTAGCTCGAAAATGTTTCAGTAAGTCAATGCCCATAATGGCGTCAGGGGAGTTGGAGGAGAGCAGAAATGTCGCGTCAGTGGTGTTGTTTTCTAGGTCAAAGGTAATAGGTACGGACAGGGGGTTAGTGGAGGGCGTTCCATCGAAACCTATCGACGTTATGTGTGAGCCAGACAAGGGTGCCCTTGGAATCAGTCGTTTTGATAACACACTACGTGTCGCCCCAGTGTCTACCAAGAATTGAGACTCTGTACCCAGGACCTTAGCGGTGACATAAGGACCTTGCTGGTCAACACAGAGCTCGACTGGATCCCTCCCTTGCCCCTGGCAGTCCTATGCAAAGTCGGGGGCATTTTCACCTTCGGACAGCTGATATTGGTTCTGTCGGGGACGGTCAAATGTGTTCAGTCTCCCTGATCTGTCATTGTTGGTGTCGTTGGTGTGCCCTCGTCCTTGTACTCTATTTCTCGGACCACCTGCCACATCCCTGGAGTCCCTACTTCTATTCATCTCTAGCATAACCGGACACTGGTATTTCCAATGGCCGAACCCTTTGCAGAAGGCGCATTGGTCATTGCTAATGTCTCTACGTCCAGTGTGGGGTGTGGGAGTGTGATCTTTAGGAGGTAGATCTCTGGGGGTGGCTGATTGGTAGTTCCCCCTTTGATGTTCCCGTCCTACCGTTATACCTTGTATCTGGGCTATCATTACCCTTTCTTTTAAATCTTTCTTCTTTTTCTCGGACGCCCTATCATTCTCATTCTTTTGGTGCTCGTAATACTGAGCCATCTGAAGGATAGCTGCGGGTTTGGAGGCCCCCCAACTACTCTCACTCGTCTGCAGCTTTTGGGAGACCTCTTGTGTTAGGCCCTTTACGTAATTTTGTACAAACAGGTGCTGTCCGGTTGCAGTGGTCATGTCTTGGCCACTGTAGTCGGAGAACACTGTCTCGAACCGGGAGAAGTATTCTGACACATCTTCCTGGGGTTTCTGTCGACAGGCCGTGACTATCGACCAGTCTACCTTTCTTTCTGGGATCAGTGTCTTTAATTTCTGAACTATTTTGTTTGGGAGTTCCAGTATGTCTTTTACTGGTTTCCTTCCAGGTTCTCGTTGTCTATCTAATTTACCGAGTTGGTCCCAGGTATGTCCAAACAGATCCGTGTGGTCAGCCTTCCGGATTTGCTTCCACACATCAGCTGGCAGGCATAACCCAAAGAACAAGTCAATGTCCGCTAAAGTCATTATTGTCGAACCCAAGGCTGTGCCTAATTCGGTATAGAATGCTGTCGGGTTCTTTCTTAAATCGGGCAGAGTTTGTTTAAAGGTTAGGATATCTTGTCGGTCCCAAGGTTGGTAAACCCAATTATACACAACCCTCCCTTTTGCATCTGCATTATTAATATCATCGCTTGTTCCTTGGCCACGCGGCGGGATCCAGTAAGGGGCCGCCTCTCTGATGGGCATCATAGTATTGGCTACTTCTACTGAGGTCGTTTCAGGGACTGTAACCTTGGCTTCTGGTTTTTGTTCCGTGAGATGGCGGAGGACCTCAAGTATCTGCATGAAGAGTTCCGTCGCCTCACATTCAGTCCCATCTCCAACATCAATCTTCCTATACAGCGTTGTTAGTTTAGCGGGACCCTTACTTTGATACCTATCTTCATATGCGTTCAGGGTGTGGTAGCTGAATCGCAAAATGAAATGCCGCCTGTGGCTGTCGCCATGTGAATTATATATGTTCATTGTGTACTCTTCGCTCTCCCTTCGTTCTACTAAGGTCTTTGCTATTTTGTCGATCCCATCCCGCTCATCTTTGCTCAACCTATTTGGTCTGGCTGGTGGTTGTTTGCTAGCCTCAGGGTCGTCTGACGATGTTGTTAATGTGGCTGGTGCGGAGGCCGTGAAGGCCGGTGCACTAGCGCTGAGGTCGTTCTCGTTTGCATTTAGGGCCTGCGAGTGTTGTTGGCAGGGGGCATATGGAGGGGGCATGTAGATGATTGGGGGACCTAGTAGTAACTCATCATTCGCCCGCTGTTTGGAGGGCAATTCAGGGTAGAGCGCAGAGGGGGTTCTAACAGGACATTGGCCTGTCGACCCTAATTCTTGGTTTCGCATAGTTTCCTTTCTTTCTTTTATTTCTTCTTCTAGTTGCTTTGCGGCTAGGTGGGCTGCCTTTCGTAATTCTTTCCCTATTTTTGCCTCTTCTCTTTTCTTTCATTGTTCCGTTTCTTTACGCCACATGCCGATACTATCGAGCATAGTGGGCGTAGTCTTATTTTTCTGTAGCGCTATTTCTAATGTTTTTATTTTATTTTCATTAAAGGAACCTATAAGTGGCCACTGACTTTCAGGGTTCTTTTTTGTATATTTATGCCATAACTTAGTATAAGCTATAGCGACTAGTCCATGCTTAGTGAACATGTCCTTATTAGGGGTGCCCTCCAGTGGAGCTGGATGGTTCATCTCTAATAAGCGGTCCGGGCTAAACAGGCTACCAACCAGTGGGGAGAAGATAGGCATGACGGATTACAACGGGGACAAAAGTCTGCACTACCTATCTTATCACGGCGGGCAAAGACTAGACAGGATATTTCTATTCTCCGTTGTTTGCCGGCGGTGAATACCTCAAACGAACCAATACCGAATAATCGGTCAATCAAACAATTCAGTGGGGAGAATAAGTGGGCACGAAAAGTTATCGTTACCCACTCTTTCTCTACCTGCAAAGAGAGACCTTGTTCTTCCCTGTTTGCAGAAAAAGAATCTCCAGACAATAATCCACGAACGACAGTTCGGGAAACAGTGGGGGAGGAAGATAGGCACGACGGATTACAACGGGGACAAAAGTCTGCGTTACCTATCCTTCACTGCTTGCAAAGAGAGAGCCTGTTTGTTTTTCTCCGTTTGCAGACAGTGAATCTCCAGAGGTTTCAACAAAGCGTAATACTAGTATTATCCAAACAAAACAATCTTTTCTCAATTCGTCGTGTTTACACGACCTTACCCGGACCGCATGGACGGTTTCCTGTCTTCTGGATCCAGCGCCCGATCGTCCTCTCTCCTTCGTGATGCCCGTGGCACTCCTGATGGTTCCCAGTCAGGACCGTAGATCACTCGAGAGAGGTCTGTTCAGAACTAGTGAAGGTCGGATGATCGGCTGTCAGACGAGGGTCTATCGGACACGAGCTCTTCCCGATCGTTGCAGTCGTTCACTCTGTCGTCGGGACCTCTCCCACTGGATCCACGTGTCGCTGATGGGCCCCACGCTTTGGGACACCAATTGTAGAAAAAGGTAGGGCTAGGACCTTTCTCAAGATTTGCCCGGCGCTAACCGCCCTTGTACCATTCAAGTTACCAAGCAATGAGGCAGGCGCCGGAGACCAGAAGGCAGGAAACAGAAGTTTATTCCGACGGAGCAGAACACATCAGATCAGACAACAAGGTATCGTCTCGAGGTGCTCTCACAACCTCTCGGAGGCCTGGCCTCTTATACACTGGTTTATGGCATGTGACCTTTCTTCATTACAATCAGAACATTGTGAACAACAAGGAAAGACACATCCCCGTAATCCTCGTGTCAATCCCACCCCCATATACCTTCACAATAGAGGTCCTCAACCTGCTGATAAGAGGAGGGGGTCATCACGCAGCTGAGTGTTTCGCCAAGTCTTAGGATGTGTGCGCCTGATCATATCCCAGGGGGTGGGGAGGTCTTGATCAATAGAGGGTCTTTTGAAGAAGAGTGCCTTCATACAAAAAGGGCAGTAAAAAGATATCTCCCAGCTAAGGCGATGGCCTCGGACCTGTGTGGACAGCTGGACACGGGGAAGGGGTCATCAAAGGAGTGGTATTCATGCCGCATGGACAATCGGGCGTGGAGGGAAGGTTTACCAACAGAGGGGCATTCATGGGAGGAGAGGAGATGCTGGTCAGGCGCAGGCGTGACTCCCAAGGACAGGGTCATGCAGAAGGGTCATGCTCATGAGGGGGAGGAAGGGGGAGCCAGGGTGCGCTGAGGATGCTCGCTGGGTGAGAGGGGCGCGCTGGCGACTGATTGTGGACAGGGAGACCCTGATGCCTAAAATGGCGATCGTGCATGTTGTATGTGGGTGACAAGCTGGCGCAGATGATGTTCAGTTCGTAAACTAAAATTCCACAGTACCTCAACGACCCGGACCAGGCAGGCTTCATCACGCAAAAGCAATGTAGTGACGACAAACGCAGGGTCCTTCACCTTGTAGACAAGGCACAAATACACAATCAAGAATGGATGATATTGGCAGTCGATGCTGAGAAGGCGTTAGACAAAGTGCACTGGCCCTATCTTGAGGCCTCTTTGAAACACTTCGACCTAGGAGACAGATTCCGAGGATGGATATTTAGTACAGCCGGGTCAATGGCCACACATCCACCTCATTCACAATAGTCAGGGACACCAGGCTGGGATGTTCCCTGTCACCACTACTCTTCACTTTGTATATGGAGCCCATGGGGTACAGAGTTTGGACCAATCTGGCGATCACAGGGATTAAATTTGGAGGTGACCATCACACAATCAGTCTCTATGCAGACGACTCTGGAGACATGATCAGCCTCCCTACCGGTGTACTCGAAGAATTAACGGTATTTGGCCAAGCAGTCGGATTCAAAATGAATGTCCACAAATCGCAAACCCTTAGTCTGACTCTGCTGCATACACCCTTTGTCAAACATTTCCTCTCCACTTGGCCCCATCCTAACTTTTACCTAGGATTTCAAATCGCTCCTACAATCTACATGACAGTAGCTCTCAATTATCGCGCCCTGCTCCGACAGTTGTGTTCCGACCTCAGCCGCTGGCGGCAGCACTCATTCTCCTGGTTTGGAAGGATAGCAGCAATAGAAATGACGATCCCGTACCTCTTTCAGGTCCTGCCAGCCGAGCCTCCACCTGGTTTATTGCGTTCCCTCCAAGAGCAGCTTTGTCTGGGCGGACAAAAGACCATGTCTTTGCAGAGACCTGACCTACTGACCCCGTCTTGTAGTTGGCCTCAGATTCCCAGACCTAACTTAATATTATCAGGCCACCCAATTAAATTTTTGTGGAGTGGTCATTCGCAGAATCTGAAAAACACTGGCTTTTCATGGATACGGTTTTAGCCAGACAACCTCTCTGGAGGATCCCTTTTCTCCCCAAAAATGCTCGCCCCCTCCCCAACCTTTACCTCTCCTCAATCATCAAAACCAGCTCTAATTACATGAGACAAACCGGCGAGCCGGAGGGACCTCATCTACTTTCCCTCCCCATTGACTCCCACAGTAAGGAACCCAGACTTCACTCCGGCTTTGAGAAATCCGGCGTTCCATTGCTGGAACCAACCTAGATGTAGATCCGTCGGACACCTATTCAACTCAGAGGACCCCATCCCGTTTGAATCTCTCCGGGCAGAGGATGGACTTCCTGAAAGCAAATGCTGGCATTACACCCAGATCTTTCACTGGGTAATGCACCTTTTTTCCTCCCAGGAGCGCAACAACACCTTAATCCATTTGAGCGCTGGCTGCTCTCAAGCTCGACAAACTTGCGCCTCATTGCACAACTTTGCAGGCTCATCAGGCCCCCGAAAGACTGGGAGAACATCCACTACCAGGCACTAAACAAGGCCTTTAATGTTCCGGGGAATCGAAGCAGCGACAAAGGTTGCAACGTACTGGTACCTTACCCCCACTAGAATACATAAATATGCACCGTCTAGATCCCCCGAGTGTTGGCGCCAATGTGGGTTCTTGGTACTTTATCACACATACTATGGGATTGTCCGAACTTAGCATCATACTGGACACAGGTTCTTAACGGTATTGATGCACATTTTGAAACAGAACTTTTCTAGATTCCCGGCCTACATCCTCTTGGGTCTCCCTAATGCACTTACCTTTCCATTAAAATCCTGCAGAGGCAGACAGATTGGGCTTGCACTAATAGCAGCCCTGCAGAATATATTATCACACTGGGGTACAGGCCTTATTCCCACACACCAGGGGTGGCTGCATAGAACGTGGTACATAACGGGAATGGAGTGAATCCCCATCACACAAATTAACAAAGCTCAGCATTTCCCAAGCTTTGGAAGCTATTTTTGAATTTCTCTGAATTTCACAAACTCACATGTCCCAAATACTTACACCTCTTACGTCTATCGGAGGCCACCGAATACACCACTTAAAGGGTTCCCAAGGAGGGCACAACCTGCGGGAGACATTAACACCTTACGTATTTATCTCTAAAGTGTCTGGGTCCCAGGGTGGGTGGGTGGCAAAGTTGTGGGACTATGAATGTATGCAATGTACCCTGCAACAGGCTATTTAGACATTGTTATCTACTATGATTGAAACTACAATAAAGAAACTTAAACCATAAACTTATCTTGCCTCTGGCTCTTGTTCCAACTCGAACTGAGCACGTCGATGCAGATGCTGACAAATGTCTCATCCGAATCTGCCATTAGCATTGGTACCCCTTCTTGAATTATCACAGGCTAAACAACACTCTGCATTCCCTTTCTGGGGCTGATTCAGATAATGATTGCGACCTAGTTGATGAGTTCGCTCTGCCCTACCAAGATAATTGGTACAAGGTCTTACAGGAGGCTAGTGGCCTCAATACCTCCCTGGGGACATGTTTTCTTTCCTCCCCCAGGACCAGCCACAAAGGAATATGCTTCCTACACAATGTTTATATGTAGGGTGACCTAATAACTTTTGATATCCAACTCCTTACCTTGGAGTTTAAAACCAATGTATTGACAGTAGTCCTCTGTGGGCTGGTGGGGGTAGCAGACCGGAATAACAGGGGTGGAGGCCGTATGTAGTGGGCTATTTCGTAGCCGGTGTTTATTAATGTACAAAGGTGCAATGGGATGATACAAGGAAACAGAGAGTTCCAAAAGGATTGCGGGTTCCGGGTCCGAGGTAGGGAGTCGTCCGGGTGTGGTCTTCCAGGGACAGCTGTTGGTCTTGACGGTAGTCGGGCCAATCCTCGAGGTGTCAATAGGCTCAGCTCCCGGACGGTGGTTCCTCGGAGGGGGGGGAAAGGAGAGAGAAAATAGGGCCGTTAGCTCTGTCGGAGATCTAAGGATAAGATCCTGTTCCTTCACCGGAGTGTTGGGGCTAGAACGACTGTGAGGAAAGGGAGGGTAAGGTAAGAGGGGCGCAGATATAGCGCGGACAGGGAATAGGGTGACGTTGGTGTCGGGACGTGCAAGGGTATTTATCTACAGTCGTGATAGTGCCACTCTCACACGTATATACAATCTATACACAGTGCACGGTGAATCGTGAGGAGGGAACTATTTTATACACGGAGATATGTACAGACTACTTATTTACACACTCTCGTAACGCCTAATATTTACACACACACGGAACTGGTACTCACTTGGCCCGCCGCAACTCTGTCCTTGAGTTGCGGCCGCTCTCCAGCGTCCTCCTCTGGACTCCACCAGTCCTCCGTCCAGACCTCGTCTCCTGGTTCCGGATCGTCTCTCTTCTCCGGGGGTTCTTCGCACGCCGTCTCCTGCCACGAGTCTTCCTGCTTGAACGCTGTGTTGTTGGTTCTTCCGGCTTTTCTGTGATCCGCCTCCGGAAAGGGGGAGGGACTTCCGGGGTCGCGGGGATGTACTTCCGCTGTGTCCCGCGTTGGGACTGGTTCCTGCAGGGAAAGAGAAAGGGGTGGAGTCCGGGTTGTTTTGGTAGTCCGGGCAACAGGGGATTGTGGTGGTGATCGCGAGGGGTGACGGGATATCCGTGCTGAAGAGGCCGTGCTCCTATCACATCCCCTTCCCCTAGCTGTCTTTCTTGATCGGGTAATTTGGCAAGGATATCGAGAAAGATAGTCAGCGTTGGCTTGATCCGCGCCCTTCCTGTGGAGAGTCTTGAACCTGAAGGGTTGCAGGGAAAGGAACCAACGAAGGACTCTTTCGTTGTGTCCCTTGTTACGGGCCATCCATTCCAGTGGGGCATGGTCAGTGTACAGTACGAATTCTCTACCTTCAAGATAGTAGCGGAGGCTGTCTACCGCCCATTTGATGGCGAGGGCCTCCTTCTCCACTACAGCATAGTTTCTCTCCCGGGGAAACAGTTTTCTACTTAAGAAAAGGATGGGCCGTTCGTCTCCATTATGATCTTTCTGGGAGAGAACTGCTCCCAGCCCCTGCTCGGAAGCGTCAGTCTGGAGTATAAAGGGCTTTGCATAGTCTGGACTGATGAGAACGGGACTAGATAGTAGGATGTCTTTCAATCGGTGGAAGGCATCCAACAAGGAGGGGTGTGGTTGTCTCAGGGCTTCTTCGGTTTTTACGGTTTTCTTTAACAGGTCTGTGAGGGGAGCTGCTATCTGAGAAAACCGGGGGATAAAGCGTCTGTAATACCCTAAAAGGCCTAGGAAGGCTCGTAGCTCTTTTTGGGTCTGGGGAAATGGAATGGCGTGGATAGCGGCAATTTTGTTGTTTTGAGGGCGGATCAGCCCTTCCCCCAACAGGAAACCCAAATATTTCACTGTCTGAGCAGCCAAGGTGGTTTTCAAGGGGTTGATCGTGAACCCATAAGACCCCAGAGAGTGTATTACTTTACTCAGGTGACATAAGTGCTGGTCCCAGTCATCACTAAAGATGATTATGTCATCCAAATAGGCCCCGGCGTAAGAAACATGGGGCCGTAATACCAAATTCATAGCCCGCTGAAAGGTGGCTGGAGCCCCGTGGAGCCCAAAGGGCATCACCGTGAATTGGTATAGGCCTTCGGGGGTAGAGAAGGCCGTCTTCTTCTTGTCGGCAGGACGTAAGGGGATCTGCCAATAACCTTTACAAAGGTCTAGCGTGCTGATGAATTTGGCCCTACCAATACGCTCGATCATTTCATCAACCCGGGGTAGAGGGTATGTATTGAAGGAGGAGATCTTGTTGATTTCTCTGAAATCGATACAAAAACGGACCGATCCGTCTGGTTTGGGGACTAATACAATCGGCGAGTTCCAATCGCTACTGGAAGGCTCGATGATCCCCATGTGGAGCATCTGGGCTACCTCGTCTCTGATAATGGGTCTACGAGCCTCAGGTAGCCGGTAAGGCCGCTGACGGACCGTTTTCCCGGGTTCCGTGATGATGGCATGTTCGACTACTGAGGTGAGGCCAGGAGAGGAGGAGAATACCTGCTGTAAGGGTTGAAGGGTGGACCGAAGTTCCTGTTTCCGTTGTTCCCCGAGTTCTGAGTCTATACAGACCTCATAGGGGAGTTCCGGTTCTGGACAGTTGTTCAGGAGGACAGGACGGGGTCCCACCCACTCCTTTAGTAGATTTACATGGAAGATTTGTGTGGTTCGACGGACAGGGTCGAGCTCGATTTCATAGGTCACGGGAGTGACCTGTCTCAGAATCGGATAGGGACCTTGCCATTGCCCTAACAGTTTATGGTCGGAAGAAGGCATTAAAAGGAGGACCAATTGGCCAGGAAGAAAGGAACGAGGTTTGGTACCCTTGTCATATTGTTGCTTTTGTTTGGCTTGGGCTGCTACTAGATTCTGGCGTACAATGTCTCTTATTTGCCCCAGGTGGGTTCTGAGGTTTTGTACGTACTCTGGCAGAGGTCGGGTACGGTCGGGTTCTGCCTCCCAGGCCTCTTTGGCCATATCTAGTAGGGTCCGAGGGGGTCTGCCATACAGAAGTTCATAAGGGGAAAAACCCGTGCTGCTTTGGACCTTGCAGCGGATGGCAAAGAGGGCTAGCGGTAGCATTTCCTCCCACCTCTTACTCTCCAAGGCCAAGAGTTTTTTCAGGGTAGTTTTCAGGGTGGCGTTATACCGCTCCACAAGACCATCGGTTTGGGGGTGGTATGCGGATGTTCTGATTTGTTTCACACCTAGTTGGGAGCATACCTGTTTCATGAGGGAGGATACAAAGGGAGTTCCCTGGTCAGTCAGGATTTCTCTGGGAAAGCCTACCCGAGAAAAGATGGATATTAGAGCTTTAGCAATGTTCTGACTGGTAGGCTGGCGGAGAGGTATGGCTTCAGGGAAGCGGGTGGCGTAATCCACTAGGACTAACGCATACCGACAACCGCTTCGGGATGGGAGCATGGGACCTATAATATCCATCCCTACCCTACTGAAGGGGATGTCTATCAAAGGAAGGGGTTGTAGAGGGACTCTAGGAGGGCGATACCGGCTGTTCTTCTGGCAAATGGGGCAGGCCCTACAGTACTGTTTGACTTGCTGGTGGATGCCTGGCCAGTAGAACTTTTCTAGGATGGCCTGACTCGTCTTTTCGTCACTGAAGTGACCCCCAAGTAGATGGCTATGAGCCAGAAACAACACTTTGTCGCGGAAGGGTCCTGGAACTATTAACTGGGACAGCTGTTGGGGTCCTCCCTTTCTGTATAAGAGACCGTTCTTTTTATAAAAGTGGGGACCTACATGCAGCGGATCTTCGTGGTCCAGGGCCCTTCCCCAGGCTTCTTGTAGAATAGGGTCTTCCTGCTGAGCAGCCCGAAATTCCTGGTCGACTTCCCAGGGATGTTCTTCTACTCTTACTGGGAATGCTGTAGAGTAGTTCCTTTTTTCCTTTTTCTTTTGGGTTTTAGTCTTGGTCATCCGAATGGTGTCTGTTCCGACTACTGGAGAGCTGTCGGAAAAAGGAGCCTCAGAACACCACTTCTCTAAGCTGGTGGTGGTGGTGTCCTGGAGAAGGCGAGGAAGACCAGGGTAATCGCTGCCCAAGATAACCTGTTCAGGCAGGGAAGGAACAAGCCCGACATTCAGGGTACTTCCAGGATCCAGGGAGTGTTGTACTTTAACCTTGGCCGTCTGGTAAACCTTTGTGTCCCCGTGTACACACTGAATGGCGACTGTACCGGTTATGGGCCCGATCGGGTGGGGTATCTCTTGAGGTCTGAGCACACTTTGTCTACATCCAGTGTCTGCAAGGGCCGACACCTGATGTCCATCTATTCGTACAGGGCGATGGAAAGTGGGAGGAGACGGGCCAGAGGATAGACACACATAGTTTCGGGCCATTCCCACCTCCATCGGCTCTTCTTTTTGAGGACAAACCCGAGCAATGTGCCCGTAACCTCCACAATGGTAGCACTGGGGATCAAGTGGTGGGGGTCTGGACATCACTGGATAAGGAAACAACGGGGGAGGCTCAGGTTTCTTGGCGAGAAATGGACTGGGTCCTCGGGGTTGGCCATGGGGCTGTGTTCGGTGACCATGATCTTCCTTAGGTTTCTGCAAGTCCTGAGCGCGACTGTACGCGCTGGCAATTTCAATAGCATTCTCTAGGGTCAGACGGGTGTGCTGACGGACCCACTTTTGAGTGGCAGGATGGAGGGAAGCCAGGAACTGCTCCAAATATATTTTTGAAAGTATTTCTTCTTTAGTAGCGGTCGCGGACTTCAACCACCGGTCAGCCAGATCTTTGATCCTGAAGGAGAGGGCTCTTGGTGTTTCCTGTGGTCCCTCTATTGCTTGGCGGAGCCGCACCCGATAGGTCTCATCATCGATACCTAATCTTTCAAGGATACAAGTCTTGATGTCGGCATAGGGGGTCAGTCCCTGTACATTAGCCTGTTGGAAGGCTGCCTGCAGTTCACCAGTCAGTAACGGACCCAGGTAATGACCCCAGCGGTCGGGTGGCCAGGCAGCGGCTAGGGCCAGCCGTTCGAAATTAGTAAAAAAGAAATCCGGGTCTTCACCCGGTACGTATTTCTGGAGAACCACTGAAGGAAGCGACGCGGTGGGTCGTTGTTGGCCTAAGACATCTGTGAGCTTCCCCAGAGCCTGGTCCTGAGCGGTTCCCTGCCCCTTCAAGACATCGTGCAATTGCCCACGGTCTTCTTCGGCCGTCTTCAAGAAGAGCTCCATCATCTTCCCGAGTTGTTCTTGGGAATCTGCTAACTTTTTCACCGCGGCCTCCATGCTTCCGGTTAATCCCACTTCTGACACCACTTGTGGGCTGGTGGGGGTAGCAGACCGGAATAACAGGCGTGGAGGCCGTATGTAGTGGGCTATTTCGTAGCCGGTGTTTATTAATGTACAAAGGTGCAATGGGATGATACAAGGAAACAGAGAGTTCCAAAAGGATTGCGGGTTCCGGGTCCGAGGTAGGGAGTCGTCCGGGTGTGGTCTTCCAGGGACAGCTGTTGGTCTTGACGGTAGTCGGGCCAATCCTCGAGGTGTCAATAGGCTCAGCTCCCGGACGGTGGTTCCTCGGAGGGGGGGGAAAGGAGAGAGAAAATAGGGCCGTTAGCTCTGTCGGAGATCTAAGGATAAGATCCTGTTCCTTCACCGGAGTGTTGGGGCTAGAACGACTGTGAGGAAAGGGAGGGTAAGGTAAGAGGGGCGCAGATATAGCGCGGACAGGGAATAGGGTGACGTTGGTGTCGGGACGTGCAAGGGTATTTATCTACAGTCGTGATAGTGCCACTCTCACACGTATATACAATCTATACACAGTGCACGGTGAATCGTGAGGAGGGAACTATTTTATACACGGAGATATGTACAGACTACTTATTTACACACTCTCGTAACGCCTAATATTTACACACACACGGAACTGGTACTCACTTGGCCCGCCGCAACTCCGTCCTTGAGTTGCGGCCGCTCTCCAGCGTCCTCCTCTGGACTCCACCAGTCCTCCGTCCAGACCTCGTCTCCTGGTTCCGGATCGTCTCTCTTCTCCGGGGGTTCTTCGCACGCCGTCTCCTGCCACGAGTCTTCCTGCTTGAACGCTGTGTTGTTGGTTCTTCCGGCTTTTCTGTGATCCGCCTCCGGAAAGGGGGAGGGACTTCCGGGGTCGCGGGGATGTACTTCCGCTGTGTCCCGCGTTGGGACTGGTTCCTGCAGGGAAAGAGAAAGGGGTGGAGTCCGGGTTGTTTTGGTAGTCCGGGCAACAGGGGATTGTGGTGGTGATCGCGAGGGGTGACGTGATATCCGTGCTGAAGAGGCCGTGCTCCTATCACATCCTCCAAACATGGCACAAACAGATACATTATTGAGGGCTTGGGACAAACCTTGCCTTCGCCCCCTTATTCAATAGACAAATTACCAGGCACCATCGCCCTGCTCCTGGCGACCCAGCTTTTCTGTCACAGCACCTCTTACCAGAAAGCCTAGTGCTGCAGGTTTCCACCAGCCACTCTATTTCTAACTCATTTCCCACCACTGGATTAGGAATCTAAGCAAATGGTAACATTCAGCAAATGTGTCTTTTCTTCTACCAGCTTGGCCCTCCGATCTGTTAACACCAACTCACACACCATTTGATATTCAGTTGTGCAAGTCGTCCCTGGTGTGCCTGAAAACCTTAGCTCAGTGCTCTGTCAGGCAATTCAAGATGGTTTTGATGCTGTTAAGTTCATGATTCGTTGTGGCTTGGACACCACCGATTCAGTGGGGCAGCCCATATGCACCACCGTTCCCATTCGCTGCCATGCGTGGCGATAATTGACTGGATTCTTCAATGATATCCAGTAGTCTCTCATGGATATGACCTTAAATGGCAATCACCTGTTTGTGTTCCGCAGCAAAGCAGGTTTTAAGGAGACCAGGGCTACCACTTGCCCTCTAGGCCTCCCTGCCCCAACTTGCCAATTGCAAAAGTTAAATTGCTCCTTTTGCAGCTTTGGCTGAGGCGTCCCTTGCCTTCGTCCTGCCCAACCCCCACAGGAAACGCAGCAATTTAGCAGTAGAAGCTGTGGTGCCCAGTGCCCCCACACTAAGGTCAGGACACCACAAGGCATATCCACCCCGTGACCTCACTTGCCAAACCTCTTTACATGCCCTTGCAGGGACACGGCTACCAATAAGACGCAGTTGTTTATTGCTGCACTTCAAGATGCTCATCCTGGCCCTGATCTTGTCCGCCCTTGACCCTGGAAACTGGATGGCAGTATTGGACCAGCAGGAAACCTATTTCCATATACCTTCTGTCCGTCCATCTGAGTTACCTGCAATTTGTGGTGGGAGAGGAGCATTTTTCTTAGTCTATGCTCCCCTTTTGTCTCACCATTGCCTCTTGTGTGTTCACAAAAGTGATGGCAGTGGTGGCAGCACAACTTCGGAGGCCAGAGATGCCTGTCTTCGCCTACCTCGATGACCGACTGTTGAAGACTGGCTTGCCCCTTGACCGACAGTTGTCAACTACCTCCAAATTACGGTGAACCTCCTGTCATCTTTGGTGTTCAGCGCGTTGAAGGTGAAGTCACACCTGACTCCTTCTCAGAAGCTCCCTTTCATCAGTGCCATTCTGGACACCATTCAGTTTCTCCTGTTTCCCTGGGAAGAGAGCCCAGGAAATTCAGGCTTAGATCCTGATCTTTCATCCTCAGTCTTGGATTTCAGTGAGGTCACATCTGAGACTGCTGGAACCTGTGGCCTTATCCATCCTTCTGTTCAAGCACGCCAGGTCGCATATGCAGGTTTTGCAGTGTGATCTGAAGTCTCTTTTGGCCCAATATCAAGGGTACCCCTCCCACCACGTTCACATTTCAGAGGAGACTGCAGAAGATCTGCAGTGGTGGCCGTGATTGGATTTGCTGCAGACCGCTATCCTTGCCCTACCCAGAGCAGACAGTGGTGATCGAGGAATCACTTCTGGGTTTGGGCGGCCATCTGTGAGAGGTGGAGATCAGAGGCCTCTGTCTCCGGCCGAGTCCCGGCTCCACGTTGACCATCTGGAGCTTAGGGCCAACTGCTTGGTGCTGAAAGCCTTCCTCCTGTCAATCAAGTGGAGACTGGTACAGGTGCTCATGGCCATTGCCATATGGTACTTCAACAAACAAAGCAAGGATACGAACCAGGTGCTAAGAGGCCTTTTGCCCCTGGACATGGCTGGACCAACCAAGGAATTTTCCTAGTGGTGAACCACCTAACAGGTTCATTGGCTTCCAGAGAAGACAAGCTCAGCCATCGACAGCTGGTGGATAACGAATGGCAGCTACGCCCAGAGGTGTCACAAGGTCTCTTCCGTGAAAGGGGAGAACATGGCTAAATCTTTGCACTCTGCATAGTGGAGCTTTGAAAGCATGTCTCTTCCTGGGAGACACATTCTGACTCTAGTGGAACTCTGGACTCCTGTATGCCTTTCAACCGATACCTCTCCTGCCCGTTGTTCTCAAGAAGATAGGGACAGACCAGACCCAAGTAATCCTAGTGGCTCCAGATCGGGCACTGAGAGAAGGGTATCAAGAACTCATGGACTTGAGCATATGTCCTCCGACCTGGCTGCCCATCCGGGAGGACCTGGTGTAGGCATTCACAATCTCCTTCTTCATGCATGGAGATTGAGTGGCAACAGCTGAACCCCCTTTGACCTTCCACCTGAGGTGGTTGACGTCATCTTGGCAGCCAGGAGTCCCTCAACAAAAACTGTATATACAATTCCTGGGACAAAATGTGTGGATTTTTGCCGCGCATGCCAAATCGACCCCCTCCAAGCCAAGCTAACTGACGTTTTATTGACGTTTGTTCTTTCTCTTACCATGCAAGGCTTTGCTTTGGTTATAGTTATGGGTTATCTTTTGGCCCTTTCATAATTTTACAGTTACCAGGTGTGCCCATGTTATTTAAATCAATGGGTGAGATGCAATATTTGAAAGGGGTGCAGCATGTTTCCATACCCATGCCCTTCACTGGCCTCAATTTACTTCAGAAATGCTGTCTGCAATACTTTCCATAGACTTTTCTTTGGGCCTTTGACCAATCTATCCGATATCTCCCAAAAGGTTCCTCTTCCTCTCTAGCTTGGCAATACTATATTATGTTGTGCACAGCACCTGGCTTGTCCACTTCTCACCAGTTCGGGGTACTCTGCAGCAACAGATCACAGGAGTGTGATCACTAGAGCCCAATTCACATTCCTGTTTTAAGTGCATCAGAAATCCCAGTAGCCACGCTTTAGTAAAGCGGACATCACTTGCATGGGAACTCCATGAACTGACTTCCTATTCAGCTGCCTTAATGTCCATAATACAAGCAGATTTCTTTTTTAATGCATGAAGGGTGAAGGGGTCTCTGTGTGGAATAGTGTATGTGGGAGTTTGTCATTTGTTATTGAAGATTGTTGCCTGAAGCGACATTTCAAAGGGGGTGAGGAATGCCTATTATAGCAGTAATGCATGTCTTATCCAACACTGTAAAAAGTATGTATGTACGTAAACGTTCCCTAGGCTCGTCTTACAGATTCAGAGGACCTCTGTTTGTGTCAAAGCATTTAGGGCAAACAAGAAAAACGCTCTTTCTGGGGTCAATCATAATCTAAATGTTTTATCTATTTGCTCATCCTACAACTAAAACTTGGTAGTAGGACAGTTTAGGTTTGAGGGTGTGGCTGAGCCTCTAGCAGGATCAGCAGAAAACAGTTGATGCTGTTTTTCACTTGCTCCAGTCAGACAAGAGAGCTGCTTCTGAACACCCTAAGCAAGGGATGGTAAATTACAAGTAAAAGGGAAGGAGCAGCTACCCAATAAGTCTTAACTAGCTTTAAGTTCGAGGCATGTGGGCTGCTGAATTCATATCTTGTGCATATCTTGTGCATAGATTGCCGCCTAGTGTTGGGTCCGGATGATTGCACCTTGTTGTCCTCGAAGAGTCTTCGAAGTATCACAAGATAGGTGACTTCTCCCCTGGACTACAGTGCGCATCGGCATCTTCTCCATCCTCAGATTGTTTTTTTCCGCCATTGGGTTCGGATGTTATTCTTCTACTCCAACTTCTGAACCGAAACTAAACTACTTTAAAAGGCCAAAAGGACTTCAACGGTATTGTTCTTGTTCGGTACTACTTGACTCGACCGAACTTTCCATCTTGATCCGGTCGTCAACGCGGGCTGTTGGGCCTTCCGACGCCACGTGGGCCTGCTGTCGATGGAAAAGAGCCTGTTCAAAAGGTGCCCACAATGCCACTCCAAATTCCAGCATACTGACAAACATACAGTATGCAACAAGTGCTCATCACCGGAGCACAACGAAGAAAATTGCCCTGAGTGTGCCCAATTCCGTTCGAAGAAGACCATTTGGATTCGACGGGCCGCTAGGCAAGAGATGCAGCGCCCGACACCGGAACCGGAGAACATCTTCGATGATGAACACGACCTCCCAGAAGCGGCGGACTCTGATGTAGAAATCGTCACCGTTGAGGACCAGTCTGACTCCGATGACCAGATCCTGCCGGGGCAAGCAGTGAGTACACAGCCCCCATCACCGCTTATCCCAAAACCGAAGGCTCCGGTCGAAGCATCACCTAAAGGCCTTAGCCAAGATCGACAAGCTCCTTCAGAAGCCCCGCCTTCTGGCTCGGCTCCGAAGCCCAAAACAAAGCCTTCCGATAGCCCAGGACCAAGTAACATTCTCCCCAAGAAGGTTGTCGAACCCAAGAGGGTTGTCGAACCGAAGGTCGTCGAACCGAAGAAGGCCGTCGAACCAAAGGTCGTCGAACCGAAGAAGCTCGTCGAGCCAAAGGTCGTCGAGCCGAAGAAGGTGGTCGAACCAAAGAAGGTCGCCCAACCTAAAAAGGTTATCGAGTCAAAAGCTATCGAGCCCAAGAAGAGCCTCGAACCAAAACGGGTCGTCGATCCAAAAAGAACACTTGACCCAAAAAAGGCCGTCGATCCTAAAAAGAGTGTGGATCAACTTAAGCAGGATCACACCACAAAGCCGGTCGAACCGAAAAAAGTCATCGACTTGACCAAAACATTGAGCCTAAAAAAGCAGTCGAGCATAAAAAACGTATCTAACCAAAAGCTCCGGTCGATCCGAAACAGGTCGTCGACCCAAACAAAGTCGCTGAACCGAAAAAGACTGCTAAACCAACAAAGGACGTCGAACCAAAAAAGGTTACCGACCCCAAAGCAACAGTAGAGCTGAAAAAAAACTCCACAACAAAGGCCCTTGAGCCAAAAGGTCACAAACAAGTCAGTAAGCCAAAAACATCGGCGCCAAAGCCACGGACAGTTGAGGAAGAACTCTTCCATCCTGATCCAGAATCAGAGGAACAATCTAAACTGTATATAAATCCTGAAACTGGCAAAGTTACAGTTTATTACCGGAAAAAGAGACCATTGGACACGGACACTCCTTCCCCTGTTCCTTTGAAGAAAAAGGACTTTGGAACATCTCCCTCTAGGCCTTTTGCTCCTCCTCCTTTCTATCCGAATATGCCTTTTGTGCCCTATTCTCCTACACATTCAGATTATAATGATGAGGATAACATGGGGGAAGATCCTCAGGATGATTTTAATGAACCAGAGTATCCACATGCACAGGATGACACATGGGAGGATCAGAATGATCCATAGGGCACACAACCCATCCCTGACACCTCCCCATACCCTACAAAGCCGTCTCCTACAGACGACACCATTGTTTTTAACCAACTGCTAGATAGGGCAGCAAAATACCACAAGGTCGACATGCACACTGACCCAATAGAAGATGATGTTCTATTTGACACTTTTCCTACCTCTGTGAAAAATGTCAGGACACTTCCTATGCTGAAAGGGGTACTAAAACACGCGCCAGACATATTCAAAGATCCAGCCAGAGCATGGGTACTCAATCCCAGGATTGAGAAGAAATATAAGGCGGCCCCTACAGACCCTACTTACATTAAATGCCAGTTGCCTTTAGACTCACTGGTAGTAGCAAACGCTCGCAAAAGAGCTAACTCGTAAACAACTGGAGATGCTCCCCCTCCTGACAAGGAGTCTAAAATATTGGAAGCCTCAGGCAAAAGAGTTGCCTCACAGGCTGCTAATTCATGGAGGATTGCAAACACACAGGCTCTACTAGCGTGCTACGATAGAGCTCACTACGACCAGCTTGAAGGTTTACTGCAACACCTGCCAGAACCTTTCAAAGATCAGGCTAACGACCTCTTACAGGAAGGCAAATTTATAACCAATGCTTCCATTAAATGTGCGCTTGACACTGCGGACACTTCAGCCAGGTCCATAATACTAGTGTATTACTACGCAGACACACATGGCTACGCATCTCTGGTTTTAAGAATGAGGTGCAATCCACCATCCTCAACCAACCAGTTAACCAAGACTTCCTGTTTGACACCGCAGTAGATGCCATTTTAGACAAAATGAAAAAAGATACCGAAACTGCAAAATTCATGGGCGCACTACAGTTTCAACAACATAGAGGTTCCTTTCGTCGCTCCTCTTCCAGAGGTACCGCACGAGGCAACACATCACAGCCTTCCTCTACATACAAAAGCAACACCCAAAGTTCCTTTAATAAAGGCTCCAACAGAGGAGGTTATAGGGGCAACAATAACAAAGGCAGAGGACGTGGCGGCAATAACACCAGAGCCTCCACTGCCGTCAAACAGTGACTTCATCATACTCCCTCCAGACCATCTAACACCAGTCGGAGGCAGAGTCAAACAATTCCTACTAGTCTGGAACAATTCCTACCAGTCACAGACAGGTGGGTGAGCAAATTATCCAGTATGGTTATTTCCTGGAACTCACTTCTACTCCACCCAACATACCACCCAAACACCATACTATGTCCAAAGAACACATCGCGCTGTTACAACAAGAGGTAACATCTATGCTAGAAAAGGGAGCCATAGAGCCAGTCCCTTTTCAACACCAAGAGACAGGAGTGTACTCGCTATACTTCCTTATTCCAAAAAGGACGGGTCCTCAGACCAATATTTGACCTCAGACCTATAAAGCAATACATACTCTCAGAGCACTTCCATATAATTACTCTACAACAAGTACTCCCGTTACTCCAGCAAGGTGACTTCCTTGCTACATTAGACCTCAAAGATGCATATTTTCACATACCTATACATCCAGCTCACAGGAAATACCTCGGGTTCACAATAGAAGGTCAACATTATCAGTTCAAAGTTCTCCCATTTGGAGTAACTACAGCACCAAGAGATTTCACAAAGTGCTTAGCAGTAGTAGCAGCACACCTCTGAAGGCAACACATTCACGTGTTTCCATACCTGGACGATTGGCTCATAAAAGCCAACTCGTACGCGCAGTGTGGAAGCCATGCATCTCAGACACTCCAGCTTCTACACAGCCTGGGTTTTTCCATAAATTACCCAAAATCACGTCTACAGCCCTCCCATATACAGCAATATCTGGGGGCTGCAATAGATACCTCAGTAGCAAAGGCATATCCAAATCCAGCCAGGATAGCCAACATGCAGACTCTCATTCAAAAATTTCAGCCACAACACTCTTTGCCAGCTCGAGTGTTCTTGCAGCTCATAGGCCTGATGGCCTCCTGCATATTCATTGTCCCTCATGCCTGACTTCAAATGCGTCCACTGCAAGAATGCCTAGCACGGCAGTGGAACCAAGCTCAAGGACAACTAAAGGACCTAGGTAGACCTGGTAGACAGTCGCGCTCACAACTCTCTGCAGTGGTGGTACTCACAAAACCTTTCCAAGGGGCGACTGTTCCAAGAGCCGGTTCCACAAGTAGTACTAACAGCGGACGCATCACTGATAGGTTGGGGAGCCCACTTACTTCAATACACAGTCCAAGGGCTCTGGACAATCAAACAAAATATAGAGTTGCTAGCAATATTTCTGGCACTAAAAGCATTCCAGAAATACTTGTACAACAAGGCTGTGTTGATCCGGACGGACAACATGACAGTCATGCCCTACATCCAGAAACAAGGAGGGACACACTCTCCACAGCTTTCCCACTTAGCACAGAGCATGTGGAGGTGGACAATTCCAAGAAACATTTTTCTCCTAGCAGAACACCTGCCAAGGAAAGTCAATCAAATAGCGGATCTGTTCAGCAGACACAGCCAACAGCCACATGAATGGGAGATTCATCCACAAGTTCTCCAACCATTCTTCCAAAAATGGGGGCATCCAGAGATAGATCGGTTTGCCACAAACGAAAACTCAAAATGCCAGTACTTTGCCGCCAGGTTCCCACATCCGTTGTCACAAGGCAATGCGATATGGATGAACTGGTCAGGCAGATTTGCTTACGCTTTTCCACTAGCTCCACTGATTCCGCTGGTGGCACGCAAACTACATCAGCAGTCACTCACAATGATCCTGGTTGCTCCCACATGGGCAAGACAGCCATGGTACACAGCATTCCTGGAACTTTCATAAGTTCCCCACCAAAGGCTGCGCCTCTCGCCCCATCTTTTAACTCAGAACCATGGAGAAATCAGGCACCCAGATCCCAATCAGATGAACCTAGCGATCTGGCTCCTGAAGTCTTGGAGTTCGGATACCTTTACTTACGTCCTGATGGCATGAACATCATCAAGGAGGCAAGACGGCCAACTACTAGAGCATGCTATGCAGCTAAATGGAAAAGATTTGTGATTTATTGCAACAATAACCAAATCAATCCATTAGATGCTTCTATCCAAAACATTATCTGTTACCTCTTGCATCTTCAAAGATGCAATCTGGCATACTCTTCTATAAGGCTACATCTTGCTGCTATAGCAGCATATCTCCAGAACAGACAACACCTTTCCCTGTTTAAGGTACCACCAATCAAGGCTTTTATGGAAGGTCTTAAAAGGATAGTCCCTCCAAAGCACCCACCTTCACCAGTCTGGAACTTAAATGTAATACTTACCAGACTTATGGGACCTCTTATCGAGCCACTCAATTCATGTGAATTGCAATTTCTAACATGGAAGGTGGCATTCTTTTTTTTTTTTTTTTTGGAAACCTTTATTGTGCAGAAATAGCGAACAAATACGGGCCTACAACCATCCGGCCGGCCTCGATGACATTGTAAGCACAATTGCAGGTAGACGGATCCCAGCAGTATCGCAGTACAAGTTAACAATCAGTCCGAGTTACACTGGATATAATTGAACTGCCGAGAAACAGGAGGTATGAAGGTTAATTTTTAAAACTTTTAAAATATACTATGAAGAATAGGGACTAAGAAGGATCAGGGACCAAACAACCATCTAGGACCGGAGCGGGCAACTTCCACCAGCAGTCATTAAACAAGCAAAAACATAGTCAAGGTAGCGGCACGAAGCAATATATAAGGATAGATCATGAATAGCCATACTGAGTGCCGATCGTTACCCCCCCCCCCCCCACCTATCCACCCCACCGATCCAAAGAAGAAGTAAGAAAAGACCAAAGATCAAAAAGGAAGAAAAATAAGGCCCATAGAACTGAAGACAAACAGAAGCCCCTCCCCCCTCCCCCCACCATACACGCATGCAGAGGCTACGGCCTACCCCCCCCCCCCCCCCCCCCCCTTGCAGTGTGCCTGTCGCCCAAAAGGAGTACCCGAAATACAGGCGAGAAAGAAAACGAAGAAAAAAGAAAAAGGAGTCACATATGAACCGAGAGGAGGGCCAAATCTATGTGCTCCCGGTCTCCCCAGCCACGCATACATCCTCCACCCCATGAAACAGTAGCAAAATAGCAAATAACAGTTACGAGTGCAAATGGGGAGAGTCATCACATATTGCGCGTCCGAATCAGTTACAAAAGCATTCCAACCCTATTCTCCGCCAGCCGGTAACTCACAACTACAAAGGAAACCACCTAGCCCTGGCCCGATCTTGGATGCCTCCCGAAACATACCCCCTGGGGAAAGCCAGCCCCACCTGAAACAAAGAGACAAAATGGCCACGAACGGGAGAGGAGAGGCATGTAAATACAAAATGGACATCGCCAGTCACCATTAGTTCCGTCTTCCTCAATGAATAGCGCCTCCAGGTTCGCCCGATGGCACAAGTTCCACGGTGGGGAGAACGGAGTCCGCAAAGAAATAGCAGTCGAGGGGGCCATTAGCTGCATAGGCGGTGCCCGAGTCAATAGTGGTGGTAAAACAGACAAAGACTCATTCCTCGGAGGAGGGGGAAACATTATAGCACAGTTAGAGCTGGCGGACGGCCGTCCGCAGGTGCCAGTACAGTCAAAAACAGTCCACTCTTCGCTGTGAACATGTGGAAACACTGTAGCCCCTTCAATCACCGGTAAAGGCAAATCTAGACGTTGCTGGGAGCAGGCCCGCCGCGTCCGCCCCAGTACGAATGCAATGTGATCAAACTTCTCACCTAATACACGGGAGCCATCTTCCAGCGCAGACCGTAGATCACAAAGGGCAGCTAGGACGGCCCCATAGGACAGTACAGACTGCGGTCTCCCCATCTCAACATCACGAGAGGTTTCATGCAGTCCATTCCCCAGCTCAACATCAGTCAGGGTACTGCAGTCCCAGGGCAGGGGTAAGCGATCTTTCCCTTTCTGTAAGCCATCGGGCATGTCCATCCGGCCGGAAAGGCAATGGGAAAGCTGGGGCGAGTGCGGCATGGGCGAGCTGCAATCTGAGCCACTGATGCTAACAAGGCCAACTGCAATTAAACGACCCTTGCAGAGAGCCATCTCCTCTCCGGTACAGAGCTGGGGCAAATCCAGGAGCGGTCCGCCGATGTCGGACAAGAGCAATAATGGAGTCTGCACGGCACACCACCAGCGCACAACAAAGACGATGCACGCACAGTGTGCCCCTTCCTCGCAAGCGTGTTGCAACCGCGTTGTGCGATAAACAATGTCGGAGCTACGCAATCCGGTCCGTGTCCCCTTCAGGAGTCAACGCTTCCCAACCACCGGCACCGCCTGGGCCAATCTGGCCGCTATCGATCCATCCGAGTCCGGCAGCGCTCAGCGGCTCAGGCACGGTTCCAGGGCCGCGGAGGCCGCCAGATGGCTTCGCAGATATCTCCGGTCACCAGGCAGGCAGAGACCTCGGGGGAACGCGAGCGATGTCAGCGCGTCTTCGCAGGCGTCCCGCTGCAAAAATATACCAGGATAGTGAGCAGGATTTCGGTGCGGGGCTCAAAGGCTGGCGGAGCCGGGAGCCTACGCTTCTACTCCGGTCGCCATCTTGGCTCCTCCCGAAGGTGGCATTCTTAATTGCCATTACCTCCCTCAGGCGAGTGAGTGAGCTACAGGCACTAACTATTCAAGAACCCTTCATGCAAATAAGGTAGTACTTCGAACCAAACCGAAGTTTATGCCAAAAGTCATATCCACTTTTCATATCAATCAATCAATAGAATTGCCAGTTTTCTTTCAAATCCCACAGTCAGTAGCTGAAAGAGCCCAACACACACTGGATGTAAGGAGAGCTCTGCTATATTATGTTGACGAGACTAAATCATTTAGGAAAACAAAGCAACTGTTTGTTGCTTTTTCACCACAACATAAAGGTAATCCCATCTCAAAATCAGGAATAGCCAGATGGATAGTTAAATGCATTCAAATATGCTATCAAAAAGCTAAACGCACTCTAACAGTTCCCCCAAAAGCACACACTACGCGTAAAATGGGGGCATCCATGGCTTTCCTAGGGAATATTCCCCTTGAAGACATATTTAGGGCAGCTACATGGTCTACCATACACACCTTTACTAAACACTATTGTGTAGACGTGCAAACAAAGCATCAAGCTGCTGTAGGCCAGGCTGTCCTTAAAACTTTTTTCAGACTTCTGCAGCTGGTACAGGTGACCACCGCTAGAGGAGATACTGCTATACAGTCTATGCACAAGATATGAATTCAGAAGCCCACATGCCTTGAACGGAATATGCTACTTACCAGTATGCATCTGTTCTTGGCATGTAGGGCTGCTAACATTCATATCACCCACCCTCCTCCCTGGTGCCTGTTGCAGGATTCTCTTTTGCATGGCCATCTCTTACTTTACTATTCTCCATCTTTCGAAAAACAATCTGAAGATGGAGAAGATGCCCTGGCGCACTGTAGTCCAGGTGAGGAGTCGCCTATCTCGTGATACTTCGAAGACCCTTCCAGGACAACAAGGTGCAATCATCCGGACCCAACACTAGGCAGCGATCTATGCACAAGATATGCACAAGATATAAATGTCAGCAGCCCTACATGCCAAGAACAGATGCATACTGGTAAGTAGCATATTCCTTACCTGTTTTGCAGGTAATTGCAAGTGACTCGCTCTATTTGAGGTTAAGATGGAACTTCATATCTGAAACAGGAATCCAAAGTGTTTTGAACCTAGAAAACGTGCCCAGGAAAAAATGGATCACATGATTAGTCAAGTCTCTGCACGTGCTAAGAATAACATGCTTTTCTCTTTCTTTTTACAGTCTTCTTACAGAACAAGGCAAAGCGGGAAGACTTCTGTCCACGCAATCTCAAACAGATGCACACAGTTATCGATAAACTGATGATGCACTCCCATCTCCGATACAAAGGTAATGCCATGCACCAACAACATACTCCCTGATTCCCACCGTAAGCCAGGATTAGCCAACAGTATGCCATAAAGCACTAACGTATTCTTTCTCTCTGTAAGAGGGCTATGGTGTGAATTCTCGTTCAAAAAATGTGATGAGTATCTGGCTGGTAGAAAAGACCAGAACCTGCACATCTTGTGCAAGATGAACTTTTCTCTCATGGCTTCCTCTCAACCTTGGGACCCAAACTTACACAGACCTGTGTTTATTGTTCTTTTCAGGGACACTTTCAATGCTGGATTGCAATGTGTTTCCTGGATTACCTCACAGTTTCCTGGAGTGTGAGGTGAACCTCTTTCTGATACCCGGCATGGACACCGATAACGATGAGGCCTTTTCTCGAGCAAGTAAGGCTCTGATCCTCAATGTTGAACCTTTCCAGTTATTCCTTTCTAAACTCTTCACTACTTTTAATGCCATTTTATGTTGTAATCTGAGAGCTGGCCATGAGGAGTGGGCCCCTCTGTAGATGGCCTCTAGACATAGGCAGAGTGACCTGCTGAAGATGAATCCCTCCCTTCAAAATAAAAGCCATTCATAAGGGTCTCTTTAATTCCAGTCCTTCTTGCTTGGGAATAAAAGTCATACTTGCTTCATCAGTATTTCCTGTGCCTCACCAATCTCAGCGACGAGCCTTTCCCATCACAGTCTGAGAATATTTCAAGTACAGAAATTGAGACAAAATTTAAATGACTGACCTGCCCCACTACAGAAAGTTCTCTACGGAACTTAGTCTAGTGACATGGTCATGATCTGAAGAACAGAGGGGTAAAAATTTGCCAGGCTGTGTGTCCGACCAAGATTTTTTTGTGCGAAATACACAACTTTCTTTTGTGCTGACATTTGAAGGTTTTACATTTTTAATTATATATATGGAAATTTCAATGCTGCATCTGGACGGTGTTATTCTTTTTTGAAAGATTTTGTTGGGTCTAAGATTTTACGTTAAATAACTAGAGGGATTTGGACTAAGAAGCTTCTAGTTTTGCGCTTTCATCTTTAAAAGGCTATGTGATTGGTCTGGTACATCGTCTTGATTAGCAGAGTGGGCAACATCATGGACAGGGTAAAAAGCTCATTGAGGAGGACATTCTGGCGGCTTGGAGATGTACCAAGGAACAGAGGAGTACAAATTTGAACGAGGTGTGCAGCCACGCAGAAAGTAAAAGTGCGCCAAAGTAATTCTCTAGCTAAGTGTTTCTTCCATTTAGCTACTCGCAATAATAATTGTGCTGTCATATTGATCAGTACAGTGCAGAGTCTCAAATCTCTGGATGTAGATTTTTTTTTTTTTTACAAACTGCTGGCTGCGAGACTGCGCTGGTCCAGGCTTAGTCTTGGCCATCCCCCTAGTTACTCAATCCTGTGTAATTACCGGACCAAGGCATTAGCTGGGATAGTTATGTTAGCATTTAAAATCGAGTAGAAGATCTCACTAATTAGTGATTTGTCCCTGGAGTGTGATGACATTTTGGCAGTACGCTGGTCAGTTTCAAATAGATATGTAGATTACATGGTCTGGTCTTTCGACCTCCGAGGGAAAAAAACTACTTTCCTTGGTGACATTTTTGGAACAGCGTGCTTCTTTGGTAACAGAAGGCGACAGCATAAAAATGTCAGCAGATTTTAATACTTGTAACAACAAGAGAGGAAGGGAACGGAACTGGCGCTCCTACTCCCCTCGAGAGAAATCAAAAAAACAGAGGAGCGTTGTACCAATAAAGACAAAAAAGAGAAGAGCAAGCATGTAGCAACACTCACAGTCTGGGTCAACTGTAAGGGAACCCCCATTTGGTTGTTCAGAAAGCCCCCGCTCACCAACCTAGTTGCTTCATCATCGGGCCCCACCAGGAGTGGCCGAATGCCACCCTAGTGTGCTGCAACGCCAGGTTACTGCGGAGCTGGTTTTGTAGTCCTGGGAGAAGCTCTCAACACCACAGTCTGGGAATACAACACACCAAAAGAATTCATATTGAAATGCGCAACCCTGGCCTTGAAAAATAACTTTTTTGAATTCAAGGGGAACATTTTTCTCCAGTCCACTGGAACTTCCATGGGCAGCACCTTTGCCCCTAGTGTAGCTGGGCTATATGTCCATGATTTCGAACAGAAGCACATCCAAGACGTCAACAACCCTTTTATCTCTTCCATGTGGAAGAGATATATTGACGACGTGCTGGTGGTCTTGCAAGGCTCAGGGAAGTCTCTACAGGACTTCCTTCTTCGGGTCAACACCTTGGACCCTAATCTTAAATTCAATTACAGTTGACAAGCATGAGGTCATTTTTTGGGATGTGATAATATCCATACAGAATGTTTTTTTTTGCCATGAAAACACACTATAAGCCCACAACCAGGAACAACCTGCTGGAGTTCACTAGCTTTCTTCTGAGAGCTTTGCGAGAGAATCTCCCTTATGGACAATTCCTCCGGTTAAGGAGAAATTGCACCTACCTTGAAGACTTTCGGGAACAATCCAAAGATCTAACTGTACAACTGCAAGACCAGGGCTATCCTGGAAGTGTTCTAACAAAAGGTTATAAAAGAGCAAGGAATCAACCAAGGGAACCACTCCTTGAGGAGACTCCTAAGGTACAGAGTGTAATCCCTTTGACATGCGTGACGACTTACAGCTCAGCATCTAGCGCCGTGAAAAAAACCATCCACAAACACTGGCGCATTATAAACAGCAACAATAGAAGTTGGGAAAAACCATTGTTCTCATTCAAACAAGGCCGTAGTCTACGAGACACTCTGGTCAAAACGCGCCCAAAAAGAGACGGCAGCGCGAGAACCTCCATCTGTTATGGACGTTTGGGGGCTACCGAAAGTAACTGGTCCTTATCCTTGCTCTAATTGCAGCATTTGTCACCTTACGTCACACACCAAAACTTTGAACCTTAAACAAAACAAAGTGTGGACCCAGAGAACGCACACCAACTGCAACTCCACAAATGTGGTGTACTTGATAACCTGCCCCTGTGGGCTACGTTATGTCGGTATTGTTACACGAAAAGTGAAGTTGAGAATATGCGAGCATCGTAGCAACATCAGATGTGGTCGCATTACTACCAAACTGAGCGAGCATTTCTTACAAAATAACCACACCACTAATGATATGCGGTAGACAGTTATTGAACAGGTGAACACCAAAAAGAATGCCCAGACAATTCTTTTTGAGAAAGAGCAGAGGTGAGTGTACCGCCTTGGTACAAACCTGCATGGCCTTAATGACAATACTTCCTGGGCTTCTGTGCTACACAATTAATCCCTTGATAGTTGCTTGCATTTCAGTTAACTGTCCATACTTAATGTAAATATGATCTTTTCACTTTTCTATACCTTATGTGGTGTCTCAATCTACTGAACCTGACGTGCGTTACTCTATATGTTACTCCTTTGAGTAACTTGAACGAATGTCTTTCTTCATATCAGTGAGGTTTTTTTTTTTAGTACATGTGAAGCCAGCCCTTTGAGCCTGCGGGCTGCCACGTTTATTATTACTTACGGTTATGGGACCGCCTGGAATAAGGACATGTCTTTTGATCTACTTGTATTCCTTTAACTACCTCCCCTCACCTGACCATTCTTAGGGTTCATTTACACCCCTTTGGTTCTGGATAGCCATTTGCTACCTGCCGAATTTGTAGGCCTACATTACTTTGACAACAAATGATTGCGCTTTATTCCTCTAGCACTTTCATAACCTTTCTTCTGTTCAGGATAACGTTCTGCCCCTATATCCTAGGCACGCATTACATTAATATGCATGTATTGATTGTGCTTTATCTTTCTAGCGCTTTCGACATTTTTTTTATGTCTTTTGACTTCAGAGACTGCCTCTCCTCTGGCACTCCATCAATGGCATGCCTGGATTGCCCATTCCATATTCTGTTTTACATCTTCTATTCTTATTGTTCTATAGCGTGAGGCATTCTTCCTTCAGTTCGAGGCATGTGGGCTGCTGAATTCATATCTGTGCATAGATCGCCGCCTAGTGTTGGGTCCGGATGATTGCACATTGTTGTCCTGGAAGAGTCTTCGAAGTATCACAAGATAGGTGGCTCCTCCCCTGGACTACAGTGCGCATGGGCATAGATTCCATCCCCAGATTGCTTTTTTCCGCCATTGGGTTCGGATGCATATTTGTGAACTCAAGTTCGGAATCGATAAAAAACTTTCTTTTTGGCCAAAAGGCCTTTAGTTATCGTCGGTATTGTCTTGCGAATGGTGCCCAGTTCTGTTCCAGCTCAGTTCCCGAGCCGGACATCCAGAGGAGCCGCGTGGCTTTTCGGCACTGAAGGCCCGGTCGACGCCAGAGGCCTTATCGACGAACCATCATGGGCCGGTTCAAGAGATGTCCCGTGTGCAACTCGAAATATCCTCACATCGACGTCCACCCGGTGTGCACCAAGAGCCTGTCGCCGGATCACGATGAAGCCAGCTGTATGGCTTGTTCTCGTTTCCGCTCCAAGAAGACGATTCGACTTCGACGTCCTGCGCGCAAGGAGGCCCAGCAGACGGCACCTGACCCTGTGAACATTTTCGATACCGAGGAGGATCAGGGAGTCGAGCAGGAAGTTCGAGAGAACCTGTCTGATCCTGCATCGGAGATCGACTCCAGCTACGACGCTGATATTGAAATGGTCTATAATGAAGACGTCGTCAACGAGGTAGGAGATGACGATGGGGCCTTTGGGGCCGTGGAAGATAGCTCGAGCGAGGAGCTAGGCCCAACCGTTAGTACGGGGGCCGAGACGAGACACTTAATAAGGCTCAGGTCGAGGGATCGCCACATGGCCTTACCCAAGATCTTACACTTGGTTCTACAGCCTCTCCTCAAGGCCCGGCTTCGGACACTCCTAAGGAGCCAAGAGTTGAACGATCTAACCGAAAGAGAAAGCATTGGTGTCTACGCAACCGAAAGCACTGGAGGCGAAATCGAAACCAAAAGTGCGTATTGCTTTGGTCGGCTCGAAGTCCTCTGAACTATCAGCACCGACGAACCATAAAGGTGTTATCGACCCGGTGAGGTCGCTAAAGGGTGTCGAGCCGATGAGTGGGAAACCGAAAAAACTGGTCAAGGACGTCAACCCGGAAAAATCGGCGCCGAAGGCCGTCGACACAGACAAAGGACTCGGAGCTCAGAAGGTTCTCGATCCTACGCATCAACCAGACAAGGCTAAGAGCGGTACGAACCTAGAGTCCACGCCTGGCGGTGGCTCGAAGGTACCCGTCGAGTCGACGCAGCCGTCCGCCTCCTTCTCGAAGCAGTTGTCTGAATCGCTGAAACGAATTAAGGAGAAGGCTTCGGCTGTTGGACCGAAGGATACTCCACTAACGAAGCCTGCCAGTAAACCTGAAAAATCGTCGGCTCCCATCCAGTTCACGCTGCCGCCCAAAGTGGTACCTAAGGCCTTTCGCCCCTAAGACGGCCGTCGAAGCGTACAAGAAGGTGTCCATGGGGCCGAAGCCCACAACTGCGGTAGTGGTCATGAAGCATCATCAACCTCCGCTTGAAGAGCAGTCGGAACGATTCATCGACGCCGACACGGGTAGACTTTCAATTTACAAACGAAAGATCGCCCCGGAACTGCCTATGGAGTCATATAAAATTCTATTGAAAAAGAAGAAGGATTCGACTACATCACCCGTTAGTGTCGAACCTATATCACCACATGGCCAAGACACTGCTCCTATCTCGCCCACTTACTCGGATGTGGAGACAGGGGAAGGTGACAATGAGGAGTACAATTATCCTATAGACACTGATCCTGAAGATCACAATGAACCCTGGGCAGACGCTGCTGACCCAGGAGATCCACACACTACCACAGACAGTCATGTGTATGCTGTAAAAACCTCGCCTACTGAAGACTCGGCGGCGTTTAATGCACTTATTGAAAGGGCAGCCACAAATCATGATGTCCAGCTCCATGCTGACCCTGTTGAAGTGGATTTTTTGTTTGACACCTTTTCCACCTCAGAGAGAACTGTCAAGACTCTGCCAATGCTAAAGGGTGTCTTAAAACATGTTGGAGACATTTTTAAAGAGCCCACGAGGGCCAGGGTGATAAACCCCAGAATTGAGAAAAAGTACAAACCGGCGCCTGGGGTCCCTACCTACATCAAGGGACAGTTGCCGTTGGACTCTCTGGTTGTTTCCAATGCCCGGAAGAGGGCAAACTTGCAAACAACGGGTGATGCTCCTCCCCCTGACAAAGAATCTAAAGTGCTAGAAGCATCAGGGAAAAGGGTGGCAGCTCAAGCGGCCAATTTCTGGCGCATTTCCAACACTCAGGCACTCTTAGCCAGATATGACAGGGCCCATTACGATACATTGAGACCCTGTTGCAACACTTGCCAGATAAATATAAGGAGGCAGCAGAGATGCTCATACAGGAAGGAAAGCTTATATCAAAAGCTTCTATCAAGTGTGCACTGGACGCAGCAGACACCGCGGCCAGAGCCATTAACACAAGTGTGATGTTACGGCGACATGCCTGGCTGAGAATCTCCGGTTTCAAGCCAGAGATACAAACCACCATACTAAATCAGCCTGTAAACCCTGATCACTTATTTGAACCAGAGGTGGACACCACCTTGGAAAAGATCAAAAAGGACACTGAGACTGCAAAGTCTATGGGGGCTCTCCAGTCGCAGCAGTTCAGGGGTGGTTCTTTTCGTCGCTCAAACAGTAGAGGAGTTTCCAGAGGCCAGCTGTCCCAGCAAACACAGTACAGTAAAGGTGGCGCGCAAACCACCTACACCTAACAAGGTAGAGGTGGCTATCGTGGAAACAGCGCCAAGGGCAGAGGTCGTGGAAACAACAACTCCCGATCCTCCGCCACTAACAAACAGTGACGCCTTGTCACTGCTCCCCGACCATACAACACCTGTCGGGGGGGGAGACTACAACGGTTCCTGCCGGTCTGGAAATCCATCACCACAGACAGGTGGGTCAGGAAGCTTATCCAGTACGGTTATTGTGTGGAGTTAACATCCACTCCACCCAACATACCCACAAGACACCGTCCTATGTCCACAGAGCATTTGCACTTATTGCAGCAGGAGGTACTCGTCATGCTGCAAAAAGGAGCAATCGAGCTCGTGCCTGTGGAAGAACGAGGTACAGGAGTGTACTCGCTGTACTTCTTGATCCCAAAAAAGGACGGGTCCCTCAGACCCATATTGGACCTCAGACCCCTAAACCAGTACATTCTATCAGAACACTTTCACATGCTAACATTGCAGCAGGTTCTACCGCAACTCAGTCAGGGAGATTTCCTTGCAACATTAGATCTAAAGGATGCATATTTTCATATTCCGCTACACCCGTCACACAGAAAATACCTCGGGTTCACCATTCAGAATCAGCATTACCAATTCAAGGTCCTCCCTTTCGGAGTGACGACGGCACCCAGGGTGTTTACAAAGTGCCTGGCGACAGTGGCTGCACACCTACGGAGACAGAACGTTCACGTCTACCCTTATCTGGACGACTGGTTTATCCAAGCAAAGTCGGCCAAGCAGTGTGCCGCCCACATGTCCCACACCATTCACCTTCTTCACGATCTGGGATTCTCACTGAATTATCCAAAGTCCCACCTTCAGCCCGCCCACGTACGGCAGTATCTGGGCGCTACAATAGATACTCTGGCAGCCAAAGCACAGCCAAATTCAGTGAGGATCAACAGCATGCAATTGCTGATACGAAAATTCAGACCGCAACACTCGCTTCCGGCACGAGTGTTCATGCAGTTGATAGGCATGATGGCCTCCTGCATCTTCATAGTCCCGCACGCGAGACTACATATGCGTCCGCTTCAGGAGTGCTTAGCACGTCAATAGAATCAGGCTCACGGACAGTTGAAAGACCTAGTGTTGGTGACCGGCGTGCATACAACTCTTTGCATTGGTGGAATCCACAAAAAACCTTTGCAGGGGCCGACCGTTCCAGGAGCCTGTGCCACAGATTATTCTGACAACGGATGAATCTCTCCAGGGATGGGGAGCTCATGTACTCCACTACACAGTGCAGGGACAGCAAAAGAAGATGCACATCAACCTTCTAGAACTGATGGCTATCTTCATGGCGATGAAAGCATTCAAAGTACATCTGTGCAACAAGGTCGTGTTGATCCGGATGGACAACATGACGGCCATGTACTACATTCAGAAGCAGGGAGTTACACACTCTCCACAGTTGTCTCATATGGCTCAGAGCATGTGGAAGTGGGCCATTCAGAGGAACATCTTCCTCATGGCGGAACACCTCCCGGGCAAGGACAATCAGATGGCGGACCTGCTCAGCAGGTAAGGCCACCAAATGCACGAGTGGGAGATACATCCATCAGTACTCAACCCGTACTTCCAGCAGTGGGGTCATCCAGAGATAGACCTGTTCGCCACAAAGGAAAACGCCAAATGCCAAAGCTTTGCCGCCAGGTTTCCACACCCACAGTCGCTGGGCAATGCGATATGGATGAACTGGTCAGGCATATTTGCGTACACTTTTCCCCCAGCACCTCTAATACCGCTGGTGGCACGCAAGCTGAAGCAACACTCGATGGCGCTCATCCTGGTTGCTCCGACGTGGGCACGCCAACCATGGTACACCACGTTTCTAGAACTCTCCGTGGTACCGCATCAAAGGCTGCACCTCACACCCAGGCTTTTGACGCAGAGCCATGGCGACATTCAGCATCCAGATCTGCAACAGCTCAACCTGGCGATCTGGCTCCTGAGGTCTTAGAATTTGGCTACCTCAACTTCCTCCCGACTGTATGGATATCATAAGAGAGGCAAGAAAGTCCACCACCAGAGCATGCTATGCGGCAAAATGGAAGCGGTTTGTCATTTATTGTGCAGACCACAACATCAACCCGCTAGATGCATCTACTCACAACATCATTTGTTATCTGTTACATCTATACAAATGCAATCTGGCCTATGCTTCCATTCGTATACATTTGTCCGCAATAGCAGCTTATCTACAAAACAGGCAGCATCTCTCACTTTTCAGAGTGCCTGCCATTAAAGCTTTTCTGGAAGGACTCACCAGCTCCTGAATGGAACCTAAATGTGGTCCTCACCAGACTGATAGGTCCACCTTTTGAGCCTCTACATTCATGCGAGATTCAGTTCTTGACGTGGAAAGTGGCTTTCCTGATAGCGATCACATCGCTGCGACGCGTTAGTGAACACCAGGCACTAACTATCCAAGAGCCATTCATACAGATTCACTCCAACAGGGTGGTGCTTCGCACTAACCCTAGGTTTCTTCCTAAGGTGGTTTCACAGTTCCATATCAATCAGACTATAGAACTGCCTGTGTTCTTCCAAAATCCTGAGTCAGTGGCGGAGAGAATGCTCCACACACTAGACGTCAGGAGAGAGCTTTAATGTACTACATAGATAAGACTATTTGTTGCCTTTTCGCCACAACACAAAGGCAACCCCATTTCCAAAGCAGGTATAGCCAGGTGGATCGTTAAGTGCATTCAAATTTGCTATCAAAAAGCCAAGCGCACTTTAACGGTTCCCCCACGGGCCCACTCCACCCGAAAGTTGGGGGCCTCCATGGCTTTCCTTGGAAATATTCCTTTAAAAGACATATGTAGAGCAGCCACATGGTCTACCACACGCACATTTACGAAACACTACTGTGTAGATGTGCACTCCAAACAGCAGGCAGCTGTAGGGCAGGCTGTTCTAAAAACACTTATTCAAACTGCTGCAGCTGGCACAGGCGGCCACCGCTAATGGAGGGACTGCTATGTATTCTATGCACAGATATGAATTCAGCAGCCCACATGCCTCGAACCGAATATGCTACTTACCAGTGTGCATCTGTTCTTGGCATGTAGGGCTGCTGACATTCATATCGCCCGCCCTCCTCCCCGGCGCCTGTAGCGGCTGCAGCACTCAGAATTACTCTTAGCATGGTCATCACTCAAGGTGTTACACTCCATCTTTGCCACAATGGCTAAAAACAATCTGGGGATGGAGTTGATGCCCATGCGCACTGTAGTCCAGGGGAGGAGCCACCTATCTCGTGATACTTCGAAGACTCTTCCAGGACAACAATGTGCAATCATCCGGACCCAACACTAGGCGGCGATCTATGCACAGATATGAATGTCAGCAGCCCTACATGCCAAGAACAGATGCATACTGGTAAGTAGCATATTCGTTATTCTCTAGGATTGCTAAACCAACACGTAACTCGCATGATTCAGCGGACTTGCCATAGCAACCCTGCCCTCTCATTGTCTAGCAGACTCTGATTGAGGAGGCGTTCGTCCACTCTCTATTCCGGTCCTTGATTGGCTCTTAGGCCGTCACGAGGCCACGTCCTCCACTAATCCTGTGGTTGTGACACGAAATGACGCTAACCACGCCTAGTACGCGCTGGATGGTGGCTGCGTTTTTTCAACCTCCTTACCTTTATTTACACCGATCATCATGAGCACACTGTTCTTCGGGGTCCGGCAAGTGAGGGCTCACTCAGGTACCAAGCAGGTGCCTAGCATACAGGGCGTGAGTACGGCAAACATGAGATGAGTACCTTGTTTTTATCGATTGTTCCTGACTCACTTTTCATTCCTGTTGATTCCTTCATTTTGCAGAGTGTGCCTTTTCGCTACCACCCCCCTCCCGAGACCCATGCTGCTCTAATCGTTAGCACTTTCTGTAAGGACGCTTTTACTTTCCTTTTATATTGTTCTTTTGCCCAACAGCACTAGGCAGCTCAGCTGACCGCTCTCCATTTGCAACACGTCATAGTGGAGAAGCGTGGCTCAATGGTTAGAGCGGCAGACCCTGATGCAGAGGTCTGGCCCGGGACAAGGGTTCAATACCCGCCTCGGCGGTTCTTGGACTCAATTTCCCCGGACCTGATAATTCTCGCCTCGGTGCCTAGTCTAATCATGGGTCCCACTCTGTGACTCTGGGCAATAGCTTGCTTAATCTCCACAACGGCCCCAGCAGCGCTGTGGATGCCTGGCTTCACCTTGGGGGTGCCCAGGAGTGGACATTTCACAGGAAAGCCAGGATGGGTTCCACAGCGGTATGAATACAGCGCTACGAGGCCTCCGGGTAGAAGTGCGCTATATAAAATACACTACATTTACATTACATTTACATTTACATTTAGGCATTAGATGGGCATATCAACACTATTTCTGCCTGTTTTTTTTTTTTACCATAACCACACTATTAGGCTTGTGAAGGGAAGCATGTCCCTGCAACTCCACAGGCTTAGTGTTAATCCTGAATGTGCACGAGTTGACTCATTACCTCACTTGTGTGTTTGATATGGCTACAAGCACATCCCAAGAGCACCCAAGCATGTTGTTTTTAACCCTGTGACAATGGACATTGATATACCTAATTTATCTGGTCTCTTTTTTTGTGTCCTGTCTGTTTGTTATTGTCTCTGTTTCACAGAATAAACTCTGTTCCAATCCATTGGGACGGAATCTTGATACAGTGTTTTTTACGACATAATCTCTTTTAACACTAGTAACCCCAGGTTAGGGTGGGCCTTAGCACGCCCATACCACCGGGGTGCATCACTACACTTAATTACACTTTATTTTACTGTCCTGACGAACGCCTGATAAACCACTATCACATAGGCAGAAACATGTTGACGACACAATAGGATAAAATTGGACTTTTAATTTTGGTCCTTTATCCTTCACTTTTGTTTTTATCCATGTCCAAATTGGCAAAATTAATCAATTTCTTTTTTGACACAATTGGTACATTTTTAACTCGCTTAATTCAACTAGGTTGGTGAGTGAGGGCTTTCTGAACAACCTAATGGGGGTTCCCTTACAGTTGACCCAGACTGTGAGTGTTGCTACATTATTACTCTTCTCTTTTTAGTCTTTATTGGTATGACGCTCCTCTGTTGTTTTTTTGGTTGGCAGATTTTAATATACATGTAGACATGATAAATTAAAAGTTGGTGGTTCAGTTTTCAATGGACATGACAATCCTGGGACTTGTGCAATGGGTCCTGGGCACCGACCATGCAGCAGGTCACTCTATTGATCTGATGTTTGGCTGTAAATAGTTGCTAATAGTAGATCGTCCCTATGTTTTCGATAGATAATTTTCCTATCTCCAGTTAAGGTCAAAGCGAGAGTTTATGAGGAAAAAACAGGAGTTGTGCATCTTGCAGGACTAAAAAAAATTGACATTACTAAAGCTAATGACTGTTTTAATAATTAAATAGCCATTGTCTAGTAAATGTGGTGACTTTAAAGAATACATTTCGGAAATTGCTGGTGAAATCCTAAAAACTGGCCATTCTGTAGTTAGTAAGAAAACGAATAGTGGGCACAAGAAAAACCCTGGTTTACATCCAAACTTAAAAATTACAAAAGGAAGACGGGAAGAGATACAATTATAGAAAAAGTATGAGGTTCATGCTAGAAATACCAACTACCTGACGTTTAGAAAAAAACTTAAAACCCTCTTGTTCCCTAAATAAACCCCCACCCTTCCCCCTCAGCAGGATCTAATCTTTATAGCGCGGGGATGCCCTCGGGTCACCAGGCGCTCTATAAATTGCTAAAATAAATAAATACTTTAAAAGTAGTCTGTAAAGGATATAAAAAGGCTCACTTTAATGCCAAGGCCACCTAGCTCTGCTATAATATAGGAGCTGCAGAGAATTGTGCTAAAAAGCTTCTTTCGGGTTGTTAGGAAATTGGCCAATCCAGAGTGTTTAACCTCCTCTATTACAGACTATATGTGTGTATAGGTGTAAAGAATCTCATTGTGTGGTTAAATCAGTTACTGTACATGTTTGTGTAGGGTGAATCCTTTTGGTCTCTGACTTGAGGTAAAGAGGATACTAAGTGATCTACGATCAGGTTCTCTACTGCACGTCTGACCTGTGAATGTTTTGAGAAATCTGTCTGGTATTTGAGTGCCTTAACCCATCCCTCCTGAATGCTTTCTTTTCAAAGGGAATAGTTCCTGACATTTGGTAGTCCTAAAGAAATCTAATCTTGACTCTTTCAAAGTAAGTATCTACAGATGTAGCTCACACTTAACTGCTTTGGCAAAATTTGGAAAGAAGTTTGTAGCACATTGGCTCTCCAGTTTTCTGCAAGAGAGCCATTTATTTGTGGAGACCCAAAGGACCCGACTAGGATGTGGAACAGCGACGGCACTGCTGTCTGTCCATATCATTGTAAGACTAGAGCTGGACAAGTGATGTATGCCACGTGATGTTCGACCTCTGCGACTTTTTATTTGGTAGACCATGCTGTATTGATCAGGGGATTGAGAGGTTGAGCATCAAGGGGCTTGCACTTCTATGGTTAAATTCCATTCATGTAAAACGCAATTCATGGTGAAGCTGCCATCACGCAGCTCCATTTTCTTCCTGGCACTCTATGGAGTACCACTGGGCTCTGTGTTACTGCCATTTTTTTAGTGAATATTTGCATTTTGCCTCAGCTTAAGTTATCACTGTCTTCTTGTATGCAGGTAATTCCCAAGTCCCCCACTGCTGTGATAAGCCTTTGGATACATTGAAGAGCCAGTTTATCAATTCCTTAGGTACAGTGAAACAATAGATGGACTGCAGTTTGTTAAGCTCAGTCCCACTAAAGACTAAGTCCTTTGGAAAAGGGAATCCCAAGATATAATTTCTCTGGTTGGAGACCGACGTTTTCCCTCCTAGGTCAGCAGAGAAGGTAAAAAGCCTTGGTTTTTCTGTGAATAAAGGTCTGCGTTTTATGCCACAGATCAATAGTTGTCTCCTGCAGCTGACTGCAGGCGAAGCTATGGCAGAAGATCCTTCCTGTCAGTCTCTTGAATAATGTTAGGTCTGTGGTGGCAGGGCAGCTCTTAACTCTTAACCAGCCTACACCAATGCAAATTATGTGGGGCTTCCTTATAAAGCTGCAGTTGGCTAGGGTGATCTTTAAGTTGCATGGATTTGACACAAAATCTAAACAATGAAGACTTCTCCTTAGTTGCCGGTAGAGAGATGTATACAGATTAAGGTCCCCTGTTGTAGCCGCAGCGGCACGTTGTAAAAATCATTCCTTTATTTTATACAAAGGGTACTTCAGAGGACACAGTCACAGAATACTGAGATTTAATAAAATGTGACAAGACTTCTATCCTTTAGAAAGGAATTGAAAAAAATGATGATATTGCTAACTTGTGTGTTTTACTGGCTAGCTTATTTCTCTCAGCAATTTCTTCTGTCTGGTCCACTCACTCAAGATTTTTACTTTGGACCTGTTCTGTGTCTCACAGTCAGAACTCCGAAACATTTCGTTAGACGTTAACAAAGCCAGAAGTCCTGGCTTGAGCGTAGAGAGCTTCTTAGTGTTTTACTGCAGTTGCCTTGTTTAGGCCTGTGGGTGCATTCAATCCAGTACCACTGGCTCTCAGTGTCTCAAATGAGAGAGTCCTCTATCATGATACTCGCACTTTAGGTTAAAAGTCATTGACTTCGCTGGATGCATATTTTGCAAGGAAGTGGATCACATGGAACACCAACCGAAATGAGTCACTTCAGAGCTGTGAATGAAGGCTGTGTTATTCTCTCGTGTGCAGGCATATGGACTTGAGATGTAGGTGGCTCCGCTGTCACTCGTCATCTCTAGTGCTCTCAAATGTTTGCTCTTTAGTTACTCGCTGGACTCCACAATTAGACGTCAGTACCAAGAGGTCACCTATTGATGATGGGGTGCTCAAAGAATTGAGAGCATGTAATAACAGGAGAATGGGGCGAGGTTGGTAAGCATGTAGGTAATGGTCCATGCTTATTCCTTCTTTGCCGCCCTTTCCCACTGAATTAACACTTTGGCTTTTAGTCTTCACCGGATCTTGGCTGATCCCAGCAGGCCTTTAAATTGTCTTTAAAAAACCACAAACAGAGACTGTTTGAGAGCGACGGACTATACATAAGCCCCCGTAGGATGCTCCTGTTCCAACACAGTTAACTTCTGTTATATGTTATTACACATTTCAATAAATCAAATCAAATCAGTATTTGTTATGCCAAATTATTGTCCATACAACTTTAGATTGTTGTCACAAAAAAAGTTCAAATGTTGGAAGACGTCATGTTTTTAATGACAATATTCTTTCTTGTGCTTTTTCTTTCTTCTTTAAGTACATTACATCATGTACATAAGTTCATCTCAACATCATGTGCAGTTAGTTCCAATGCATTTCGGTATCGGTATACCTTCATCAGGGGAATACTGTAATTGAAGCCAACACAATAAAAATAATCAAAAAACTGAATAAGGGAGCCACGGGCTCCACCTCGTGTGCATGCGAATATTAGTGCAATTTTGTCATAACGAGTTCCGTCTCTACCATCACCTTGGTGCCTCTATACCTTAATGGTAAAACCACTCGCATGCTGATCTACCTTGTGACACCCTGTGACCACATCCCAGTCCTTATCTAAAATATGCATACCTGAACTGCTGAATAGATTGCTGGCCATTTGTTGAATATAACTATTGCGTTCCTAATTAAAAAAAATGAAAACTAATGACTACCTGTTCACTCTGTTCCTTATGACATTGAAATACTTCTGTATCGAAATACCGCCTACCTCTAGAATCGACTGCCTCGCGGTGTCCCGTATGGTTTGTCTCCGCTATAGTCCTGCCACTCGTGTCGCCTCTTACCTTACTCCTCCATATCCAACAAGCCTCTCGCCGTCTCGCGTTGCATGCAGACGGTTTCCTGTATACTATAAGCAACCGCCTTCTCCTTCCTAAACACAAAAAGCGGACTCTCCATGATGACTACTGGCGGTCGCCATCTTAAACTGGTCTAATCTAGTCTGTGTGATGTTTGATAAGGAACTAGGTTAACAAGAAAACCCAAATAATAAAAGTAAATAAAAAATGAATGGAAATGGAAAAATAAAATTAGAAAATGAACTCCTACCCCCTGTGCTACTAGTGGTGTGGTGGGTACATGTTTTTCAGCATCTATTATTTGGTCCTTGTTCTGACAAAGTTGCATTGCATGTATTTAATGGAAAACAGTATCTAAAAGTACACGTTACAACATTCATGATTAATACAGATTATAGAAAACACATAAATTCAATTTTATCATTGAGCCCACATGGTTCAAGCGTATTCAAACTGCGAATCCAGTATGTTTCTCTTTGAAACAATTGGCGGTTGGTATCAGCATGTACCGCCTCATCTATGCGCTCTAGCACTGTGAATCGCAATTGTGGTATAGTGTGTTGCCATTCTTTCCAGTGCATGGCCAAGTTAGACTTAAGATTGCTTGTTCTTATCATACTGTTATGCTCCGTGATACGGACCTTGACTTTTCTAGTGGTTTTCCCCACGTATACCAGCCCACAAGGGCATTTAATGGCATACACTGCCATGCTGGTGTTACAATCTGACGTATGTCTCAACCGTATCTGTTTGCCTGTCTGTGGGTGTGGGAAAACATCCCCTACCATTACGTTACTACAATGGCCACAATTGTGGCATTTCACCATTCCTCTGTGATGAACAGTCCCTGTTCTAGTCTGTGACTGCTTCAGTGTTTCTTTCAAGTTCTTGGATCTAGTGTGGGCAAACAAGGGCTTGCCTACAAACACTGTTTTGAAATCGGTCTCCTGTTCGATCACCTCCCATCTTTTTAAAATGCTTTTCTTGATCGATCTACAAGCTGTAGAGTATTTGATTACAAACACCTCCCTTTTAAGTGGTTGTTTTGTGGTCTTGACTAGTAGTTCTTGTCTGTCTTTAAGACTAGCTTTGAACTTTGCCTGTTGAAGTACCTCTTCCGGATACCCTCTGTCTTTGTATGCCTGTGCCATAGTCTCCATCTCTTGAAGACCCTGTGCCTCTTGTGAACAGATTCTACGAGCCCGCAAAAACTGTGAAAAAGGTAAATGATTTTTTAAAGACATAGTGTGAAAACTGCCATAGTGTAACGCACTGTTGCTGTCTGTCAATTTCTTATACAATCTTGTGTGTAGTGCTTGACCCTGCTTTTCTATAAGTATGTCTAGGTAATTGATGACTTTGGCATTAATAGAGTGTGTTATCTTGATTTGATCATGACAATGATTCAACTCAGTCAACAAGTTTTCCAAAACATCATGGGGACCATTCCACACCATTAGGATGCCGTCAATATACCTGACGTAAAGTTTTAGGTGTCGTGTCCATTGGGGATTCTGCTAAATGTTTACATCCTCATACTTTGCCATAAATATATTAGCGAAAGTTGGTGCCCCAGTAAAACCCATACTGGTTCCTGTCCTCTGAAGGTAAAAACAGTCTTGCCATTTGAAATACCCATGGTATAAGCAAAAGTGTAGCAACTCTAAGAGAAACACGCTAATGCCTTCATCATAATCATGTCTTAGTAACATCCATTCCACCGCCTCTATTCCCTCCTGACGGGGAATGGAGGTGTATAAAGCTGCTATGTCTACAGTACACAACAATATGTCCTCCTCTGGTGTGATGGTAACTTCATTGATTCTCTTTAAACAATCTGTTGTGTCTTGTATGTACGTGCTCCATTGCTGTACTAGTGGTTGTAGGTAGTGATCTAGAAACTTCCCTAAAGGTTCATGCAGTGACCCGCATCCCGCCACAATTGGCCTGAATGGTGGGTCCACTGGGTCCTTGATCATCTTGGGCACCATATATATGTGTGGTCTCTTGGGATACTGGACTGTCAAAAATCTACTAGTTTGCTCATCTATCCACCCCATCCCCTGTGCTTTTTCAAGAATAGTTTTCAAAATGGTTTGAAATCGAACCGTTGGGTCCGCTTCCAGTTTAATGTAGGTGTCCTCATCGGTAACATGCTGATTGACCTTAGCCTGATAGTAAGAGTTATTGAGCACTACCAGTGTCTGCTGGTACTATCTTTAGACTGTCATTCTGTGCAAGTTTATTCAAAATCAAATGTTCATGTCTGGTTAGATTGTTCTTAATGCTGCGGGTGGTGGAAACCTGCTCTATGTCTTTTCTTACCAAAGTTTCAAATAAATCCAGAGTCTTGTGGGAAAATGGAGCTATGAATGTGCTCTTGGGTCTAAAACCTTGTGATGCGTCTGGTGTAGTTGTTGAGGCTATATGATCTGAATTAATCGTGTGAAAAAACCACCTTAGACGCAGCTTCCTCATAAACTTAAACAATGAAACCTCTGTTTCCAATTTGTTGGTGGAATATGTCGGTACAAATGACATGCCCTTATTCAACACCCTTAATTCTGATTGCCTTAATTGGTAATCTGAGATGTTCATCACAAGTTCCTCCTGTTTCTTTGCTTTTTTTGAACCTTTTCCCCTCCTTGTCCGTTTTGCTTTGTTTGAGATTGTTCCGTGGGGAGGTGGTTGGATGTTTTGCCCCCCTCTATAAAAGCCTCCCTCGGGTGATGTCTGAACCTCCCTGTGCTCCTGCCTCACTACTCGTGCTGGGGGTGACTACAAGTGGTGCTCGAGTGGGTAGAGTATCTTGTTCGGTCGCTACACTCTCTTCGGACGTAGAGGCCTGTGGTTTTTTATAGGTTCTTCTCTGTGCATACTGATCTGCCCAGGAATAGACTTTGTCTAGCTTGTAGTCTATTGTATCGCGCTTAAACATGCGCAACTTGCGTTCATGTACCTCCCTTGTGTGTTCTTCTAGTTGGTCATTGATGTTTTTGAGGGTGGTGGCTAGTTCTTCCTCGGTTAACCTAGTGGATAATTCTGTATTCAGCTCTTGTGTTTCAGTGTCTAGTTCTTTTAGAATGTTGGAAAGTACTTCCACTATAAGCAATATTAAATCAAGGGAACACTTGTTAAGTATAGCGTACCACCTTAACATGAACGGTTTGTTAAACTTAAATAGTAACGGTCTAAGTGATATTCGCAACCCGCGTGGAATACGCTTTACTTTGTAGTACTGTATTAACGTTGTGGCATGAAGCCTTTGGTTTATTTGTTTTCTTAACGTGTACTGTAGTTGTTTAATCATTTGGGAGGTGGATAAATTCTTTGCCACGATGGGCAGAAGTACTTTGTACAAACAGCTAATTGTCATTTAGTTCTTGCATGAGATAAAGACAGTCATTGCACAAATGCTGATGACGCTCAGTTTAATTTAGATTCTCCAAACAATTGATTTTAACAAGCTTCAACATCTTGCTAGAGAACTTGATTGACTGGATGTCTGCCTTTTCTCTAAAACAAAACCCTAACAAGACCGAATTATCTCTAATGCACTAAACTGATCCTTCCCTAAGACTTCAGGTCAGCACTCCAAGCCTAAGTGCTTTTCCGTCACGACAGTATTGATGCTCTGGTAGCTGGCCTACCCAAAACTACAATTGTGTCTCTCAAAGCTTTCCCACACTTTGTAGCACAAAAGATTTCAACTGCAAATACATCTGGTCACATCCACCCTGTCCTAAAACGACTCCACTGGTGTCATTAGAAGGAACCAAACTATCCTGAAACAACTCCACTGGTTATCATTAGAAAGACACAACTACATATAACATGGATAACACATAAGGTGCACCCTACCTCCAGGATTAACAACTCGCTAAAGTCGCAGCAATTGACTTGTTTCACTCCCAGATTATGGAACCAATTCCCAGAAATATTCAGATTTAACTTTAGTCTCCTCTATTTCATGGAAAGCCTTAACACTCACTGTTGGAAATGGCCCTTTTTGCAGGGTTATCCCCAAACTTTTTGCTTCTTCCTCCCTTGTTGTTCCTGACCTGTGGTTGTTGGCAATAGGACTCTGGGCACTTTACCACTGCTGACCAGTGTTAAAGTGCATATGCTCTCTGTTTAAATTGTTATTGTAATTGGTTATCCATGATTGGCATATTTGTATCCCCAAGAAGTCCCTAGTAAAGTGCACTGAGTGTACCAACGGCTGGTGATACAAATGCTACTAGTGGGCCTGCAGAACTCATTGTGCCACCCACATGAGTAACCCTAAAATGGTGTCTCAGGCCTGCCACCGCAGTGCCTGTGTGGAGTCTGTGAACTGCCATGTCTTCCTGGTCAGTGTCCCCACTGACCAGGCCGAACCCTTCCCTTTCTGTGCACATTGGTCACCCCTGTGGAAGGCCCAAGGTACCCCCTTAGGCAGGGTGCAGTGTATGTGAAAGGTAGAGCATGTACTAGTGCAGGTGACATACTCTGGTAGTGAATGACAGCCATTTTCGTTTTTCACTATTGTAAGGCTATCTTGCCCATAGGCAATCATGGGGAATGCTGGCTACAGTGGCTACCAGCATATCTTCCCATGGGAGCAAGATAGGACATAAAAGTCTGGTATCCCTGAACTCAGAATTTAATAACACATCTTTTAGGAAAGGTGGTTTTTAAATCCTGTGTTTGAGAACAGCACTTTTAGAAAGTGGCTGTTCTCTTTCCTGACCTTTCTGTGTGCCTTGGCCAGTTTGTGAATTGACTGTCTGGTTTGTGAGTGACAGGGCTGGGGGATTCTAGGAGACAGAATGAGTCCACCCAGTGGTGAATAGAGAGATCTGCATCTAGATGGGAGGGAAAAGTTGCACCTGGGACCTGAATAGGACTGTGCCTGCCCCCCACAGTGCTGGCTTCACCCCCTGTGGTGCGTCTGATGTCTCTGCACTGTGAAAGGAGAGAAGAAATCATGTCAACAAAGTGCTCCAGGGCTGTGCTTTCCCTCCACAATGATGGCTCCACCTCCTGTGGGGCGTCTGATGTTTCTGCTCTGCACTGTGAAAGGAAAGAAGGAGTCATGTAAACAGAGTGCTCCAGAAATAGTTTGGACCGGGCTCAGAGCCCTCCTGCACAAAGGGAACAAAGACTTTTTGGGGTATAAGTACAGGACCCCAGACTACAGAAAATTAGATCATCCTGGAATCAAGAAGGAACCTCTGCGAAGGAGAAAGCTGGAAGATTGAAGAAGGAAGGCTGTCCTGCTGTGTGCTTGTGGACTGACCTGGAGTTGCTTTGCTGCCAAGGAGAGGGGGAGGACTTTGCTTTGTGCTGTGTCCCCTTGCTTGAAGAGATCTCCAAGGGCCTGAGTTGAGCTGGCTCCCTGTTAAGAAGTCCCAGGAATAAAAGGACTTCAGCCCCAGCTTCCCTGAACACTACAGAGAGAGTTCTGTCCTTCCTAGGGTGCTTGGGCCAGTTGTGGTGCTTCTGGAAGTTGTACCTGTGCTTGGGAAGCTGGAAATCAAGATACTAAAGACTTTCTGCAAAGTTTCACGCATTGCTCGCTTGCGGAGCGCATCCCCGTCAGTGCGGGGAAATTCCCGCCACCGCGAATATCGAGATCGTCGCAGCGCCTGTTGCCGCTGCAAGAACCAACGCATCCTTCGCTTGCGGAAAGCATCGCTCCGGTGCGGGAAAAGTACCATCGCTGCGAGTATCGTCGCAGAGCCTGTTGCCACTGGGTGAGATTGTCGCACCGCTTGCTTGTGGACCGCATCACGTCGCTGCAAGAGTCGTCGCTGAGCCATCGCATCGAGGGGCCGTGAGAAGAGAAGATAAAAGCTGCGCCTCGCATCGCCGCCACACCCGACATCGTCGCCGTCCCGAAGATCGTCGCATCATACCTTTGCGAGCCGCTTCCACCAAAACCTGCGCACCAGAATCCATGCAAGGTATCGCATCCCTCCCCATACAGACCAGAGTCATCGCAACACGCCCGCTGCGTCCAGCGGGGTTGTCGCATTGCCTCCCCAGGGTCTCAGGAGTGACTCATCGCTTGCTTTTCAACGCTGCAGCTTTCACTTGGAACTTTTGTCGCATTTAAAGGTACTGTTGGCTAAAACGTGATGCAACTGTGGATTTTTTTAACGCAACCTTAAGAACTCTTTTGAAACTATTTTCTTGAACTGTGTATGTTTTTGTCGTTTTGGTCTTGTTTAGTTTAGATTAAATACTACTATTTTTTGTAAACTGTTGTGAAGTCCATTTGTGGTGTTTTTGCTATGTTACTGTGAGTGTTGGTGCAAATACTTTACACATTGACTTTGATAAGCCTGTCTGCTCGTGCCAAGCTACCAAGGGGGTGAGCAGGGGTTATCTAAAGAGTGTATCCTTCTTACCCTGACTAGAAGCATGGGTCCCTATTTGGACAGTGGTACCTACCTCTGCCAACTGAGACCCCCAGTTCTAACACTCACCTCTTAAAACTCCTATCCACCGGACAACCTTCGCATCCCTTCCTCCCGCCCCCTCGCTTCATAATTCTGCTGCTCCCCTTTCTCCCATCTGTTCACTTACTGCAGATCACCCCCTCTTATTACAGATCATAAGTGCTTCTGTTGCTCTGATTGATTCCTTGTTTTCCTCTTCTTAAATACCATTGTACTGTTTTTTAAATGTAGAATGCTTTCCTGCCTCTACAGCTGGGTCTGCACTGTATAAATACCTGAAATAAAGATAAAATAGATATTTTCTTAGAGGCTCAAGCCAAGAATCTCCCCAGATGTAGCAACCGTTTCAGGAAACAAGACCCTCCACAGGTAGGTTATTAGGATTCCAGCATGATCCTAGCTTTCAGGGCTTAATCCTGAAGACCAGCAATGAGTGAGATTTACCTCAAGTCTACTATTTTCGGTCCTGCAGTGTAGATTAAGTGAAACACAGTATGGGTACACACCACTTAGGGGAGCTCGAATTTTTTTTGGACAAAGTTTTAAGGTTCCATTTAAGTGTGGCCCATGCGTTCATTTTGTGATTGGAAATGTTAAAAAAAGAAAGTGTTTCCGAGGTTTGGCTTTCGGAAGAATGGTTTTAATTGAGTAACTCTCTTTTTAACTTGTGATTTGCTCTTTCACAGCCCCCCGGGCTCAGTTTGTCTTGATGCAAGCACTCCACGACCAACCGCACCTGCCACATTATTTATTAGTACCTGTCTTCAGCAGAGACCGAAGGCAGCAGGAAGGCTGCATCAAAAAGGGTCTAGATTTTTTTTTTGTTCCTCGTCTTATCCTGAGGCTAATCTATTGATGACTTGTTCTTTTCGATATGTGGCCTGTATTTTTCACTGCTTGGTACCTCCACACTTTCTTAGAATTAGTTGAACAGTTTATGTACTTCTTCCCTTGAACTCGAAAACCTTCTCTGTTGGATAGTAGACTGACTACTGGCTCACCTCTGAGTCATAAAGAATCAAGTTGGTGCCCCTTAATGCCTGAGCTTCTTCTCCCTCATTGCCTTTGTGTTTCAGGCACAGGTGTCCCCCTGTTCTCCATGCTGCCAGGGTACAAGGGACACCCCAGTTTCCAGTCACTCATCAACAAACTGAGGAGCCAGATAATGTCAATGTCGCGGCCGCAGCTGTCTCACACCATCCTCACCGAGAAGAACTGGTGAGTGTTTAGGGCTTCAAGGCGCCTATTGTGTACTGTGATTTGTGTTTTAAATTGCTGTGTAGGTAACACAACCCCTGCATTTCTATTGGGTATGTACACCCAGTGGACACTGCTGAAATATGTGGCCAAAATGGATGTCTCGCTTTGACCACTTCTGTATACTCCTACAAGGGTGTTGGTTTGACACGAGGGAGGCCTCAGTCATGTATAGGAGGGGTCTTAGAAATACCCCACTCAGACACCACACATTGGATCTGTGCCACCTCATAACTTGTAGCCCATACGTTTTGTGTGGCTTGTAATTTATCTGGAGGCTTGGATTGCAGGAGTTCTGACGTGCACAAAGGCAGCATTTATATCCTGATGGGATGGGGCTGCACACTAAGTGCAGATAGCGCTCCATGGCAGGTATCACCTGCTGCAGACTGTGGGAGCAAACACACTTGGCGTGTGCCCATATTGTAATCTCATTTTGGGCACAGATGTTTTGGACTCTCACGCTGTGTTTGAAACTGCCATCTCATGCTATTCCTGGCCAGTCCTCCAACCAAAAGCGGTGTTTCAGGGTAGCTTTGTGACAGTCGATTTCTCATCAGTTGTGTTTTAAGTTAAACGTTTTCTTGTGCTTTTGTTAAAGGGGCCTGGGTCTCGGGCTGGGGCAGTTTCTAGTACGAGTGCTGCCTTCTCTTTAGGCTGCACTTCTAGTTCTGAACTCTCAGACGAGGAGTTGTGATACTGTTCAGCATATGTTGTTCCTTCATTCAGTGAATGTATATAGTGCTTCAAGGGCCATAAGGAGCTTCATAGCTCCCAGCAACAATGATACTGAAACCTACGGCTATACATTATCTATATTTGTGGATATGATGCATGTATGTGCTGGGTTTGTTCCCGAATCGAGTGTAACGAGGTTGTTGGGTGGCACCGGCGCATGCAACATAAGTATGCAGACTTACTCCACTTACAGGAAAGTGGTGAAGGGGACGTGGGGCTACAGATATAGTTCACTGTCTGTGGAGGAACAAGGGAGATTATGAGGGATTACTTTGGATTTTTCAGTGAAGTCTTTTATTAAATATAATTAATTCAGTAAGCCTTTTGAAAAAGATTTGCAGAGAAATGCATTGCAGAACTGATACCAGAACAACAGAACAGAATCGTAATGTTAAGATAAAAATCTATAGGAACTCTAAAGACTACAGCAAATAAAAACTGATATTGAACAACTTCATTAGTAAAGTCTGTAGTCATATCTAAGTCGATTGGTAAAGCCTGTACTTCTGGATAGAGGCCCTGCTTTTCACACCTGTGCCTCCTCCTGTCCTCGCTCTCTGGTTTACTTGAGAAGCCTTCCTACTGAACACCGGAGGGTAAGGGACTTTTAAGTGAGGCATGGCTGAGATGTATAGAACCCCAGGGCTAGCTAGAGAACCCCTGTGCGGTGATCTGTATGTAGTTCCCTGCCTGTTCTAGCAAATTGGTGGCAGTATTTCTATAACATGTCAATGGCGATGAGTTAACTGAGCTGCAAGTGCAGAAGTTGTAACATTTTGCGATTTTGTTATGCCTCACATTTCTTCTATTTTTGTATGTTATATTATCTTTTTTGTTTGAGTTGATTCCTACGATTTTGCTGTAAAGCCTCATCTCATGTTGCTTTGTTTTGCATTTTTTGTTGCGTCCTGTTACTTTGATCTGCCTTCATTTTCGTCCATTTTCCCTACATTATTTTTTTTCTCAGGGCTCCCTTTCATTTGTGTTTGTATAATTTTGATGCCTCTAATTTATCTATCTTACCACTGAGCCTTACCTTTCTTTATTTTATTTCTCTTTATCGATTTTTGGTAGGTTCCATTATGCGGCCCGGATCTGGGACGGTGTGAAGAAATCTTCTGCACTTGCTGAATACAGCCGGCTGCTTGGGTAGATGTGTGAGAGCTGATGGTCCTGCGGTAACGAGGCATGCTACAGTGAGCACCACCCTACCTTCAGGAGGGCAGTGTGCCAGGTTCAATAGGGGAATGGTGAAAGACACTGTACCACCCTAGATAGTTGGAGAGAGACAGTTGAATGAGGCCTTTCGATGCCTCGCAGCTCTAAATGGATGTTCCACGTTCAGTTCGCCTTGGAAGGAGGGGAGAAGGATACAGGTACACCAGCACCATGATAGATTCTTACCACTGAATGTTTAGAACCGGGGAATGGCCGCGTCTGCCAGATACACGAGGCTGAATCTTTGTTTTTGAGGTTAGGTTGGTGACGCCTTGCATTGCTCACTACACAGCTGATGTGATGTGGTCAGAAAAACACCCAAGTGTGTCTGATTGAGCAGAAAGACATAGACTTATCCAAGTGGGTCACAGTGCATAATGAGAACAAGAGTGTATATACATTTTTTTAAAATGCCTTTCACGTGAGCTTCAGAAAAATTATGAATGCAGGCAGGGAGGCTACACAATTGGATGCCCTCAAAGCCTTACTACTGTGTAAGCCAAGATTTGCTCTCGCTTCATCACCTTCATCAGGGCATTCAGTTAGCATGAGCTGATGCGTGCCTAGCCGATTTTGCACAAACAAAAATGTTTATCGTTTGGTTTTGGCTTCTCAGTGCGTAGGCTTCTGTTACTTGTGGGGTCCTCATTGGTAGCTGTGACTGGTGTAATCTGGTGGGGCGTGTATTACTTCAGGTTGGAATTCCCAGGAAGGGTATTGGAGGTATGGTGATATGGTTAGTATGCAGACAACTGAAGCAGAATAACCTACCTCAAAGTGTCACTTAGCTCAGAGGTGACCAATCACACTTGGAGCAAAGAAGGTAAACATCAGCAGGAGAAAGGCCGGAGACCATGTTGAATGTCTCTAGCTTTACTGTTTACCCTAAACATAGATAGATAACAAGGTACCATAAGTAAGTTATTATTCTCTGAAGTTAATACGTTCTTTGTAGATAACAATAGATGATATGTGGTAGGTAATATTCATAGTTAACTAGATGGAATGTTATTTTGATGAACCTCACGTTGAGGGGTATCAATTTTACGCCATTTATTTCTCAAAGGTCCTCTTTCACAGGACTTAGTTTAGTCTGTGTTTTTTTTAATACATTTTCTTTTTCACAATGCCCTGAGGTGCTAGGAGAAACTGAATGAAGTTCTGTTAGTGCCACAGATGCACTATTTCACAATACCGTCATCTGTCTACTGGGTTTCATCTTGAAGTGGCTCTTACAGACGCTGAAAGTAGTAAAATTGAGGTGTCTCCAAGGTTGAAATCTAGACAAACCACAAAAATAGAGTTTTACCCCAGTTAGACCAGAAGGGACCGGGTAGTTATCACTTACAAAAAACAAGATTCCCTTATAAGCCGTGTTAATGACCTCAAGTAGTATACACTGAACCAAGCCACTCAATCATATAATGAGTATCTAGCAATTCTATTTAATTAAAATACATTTATTTCATACAGTACAAAAAAAATCTTTTTAATTTCATTATTTAAAATTTGTTAAAAACAGGAACCAGAGGGCCGTCATGTCGAATCGCTGACGACAAAGGTAAAAGGAGTATCCTTGGGTCTGATCAATTGGAAAAAGATTGGCTCTGAAGTACAAAAGTGGAATAGAAAGCATCATATATGACTAACTAAAACATCACTGAAATTGGAATAGGAGAGTTAACAGATAAAACTGAGGGTGAACACCCTTTTATTCACTGGAGATTGCATCCAAAGGGGTCCTACTTAGTCAGAAAAATCAATTTTTCTCAAGATATCATAAAGGATAAAAATTGAAGAAAACATATCCTTGAAGAGGTGCTGCTTAATTTAAATATGTTTGCACGTTCGGAATTTCTCTGTTAAAACGAGTCTTGATGTATTTTCTGAATTTTATGAATTCTAGGAAAAAGTTGTGAAATTTGAATAAGTCCTGAAGAAGGTGGCAAGAAAACAAAAAAATCCACGAAACGCTGTGCCGACACAATGTTCTTTGATACAATTGTGTTCATGTTTACAGAATTGAAACTAGAAAACTGTAAAGTTTTAAGAAAAGTTTTGATTAATACGTATTGTTGGTTAGATTAATTGACATGATAGTTTTTAACAAATTTTAAATAATGAAATTAAAAATCTTTTTTTGTACTGTATGAAATAAATGTATTTTAATTAAATATAATTGCTGGATACTCATTATTTAATTGAGTGACTTGGTTCAGTGTATACTACTTGGGGTCATTAACACGGCACATAACGGAATCTTGTTTTTTTGTAAGTGAAATCTAGACAAAACCAGTCAGAGCGAGAAATAGAAAAGAGGAGATAAACTTAAAAGGGCTGTCACCCCAGTAAGAGTAAGCAACAGGAGCATAGTACAGTGGCGCTTGTGAGACCAAGAGCAGGCCATCGCATGAGCCTAACACAGTGAGCAGGTAGGCACAGATCTTGTACATGCCCACTTCCAGAATGTCATTGAGCCCTTGAACACCTTGCGTTTAACATCTACCGTTGAGGGGCTTCAGTATCCATGTTGGTACTCCGCTTCCACCAGTGAATGCCTAAACTCTTCAAGCCTGCAAGAGTCCTCGAATGAACTGGATTCTGAAAGCATCTTTATAGGTGGAAAGACTGGGACATGCACACCTACACCTATGGAGAAGCCCTGTCCTAATGCATGCAAGCGATATACCCGGAGTATTATCTTCCAAAGTCTTGTGTATGTATTTAAAAAATAAAACCTGATAAAAGAAAACAGATTAAGATGTCCTGCAATTTTGTTTGTGCATGTGAGTTACCAGACTGCTCACTCTTTTAAATAACTGGTAGGGTGATGCTAACGTTTAGGCAAATCGTCTGCTTTGCCCATAGCAACATTGAAGAGTGTACATGTTACATGATTCCAGAGAAGATGCTGACCTATACTTTCTGAGTTGCTAAAGTTAGTTGCCCCTTGAGCCACACTTTCCTATCTCTGAAGGAAAGCAGCTAAACCCCCAACTATTGCAAATTCCTTTTTGCCTGTGTGTCCTCCCAGGAACAACCAGAAGTGTATTATTCTCTGCTGAAACACTTTCTACATCCTTAATAATTTATCAAGTTATTTTACCCATTGAACTCCTTTTATCAGACCTAGTTACAAATGTATAACTTATCACCTTTTTTGTAGTTTGGCAACCACAAAACACTTAGTTTCCTATGTCACTTTATATGGCAACTCTTGTTGCACGTTGAGTTACACCTAAGACTTCCAACATATTTTCCCTTTGGTGTTATTATCTCGAACACTAGATCCATTGTACATTTATGAAACAGAATATTAGTGCCACAGAAACCACCTGACTTTCATGTTCCAACAACAAAGAAAAGTGAATTTAAATGAGCTTTTCTTTCTCTCGATTGAGAATTTAGCCGAGTTTTACCTACTTTACCAAAATAAGATATCTTGTTAGAATGTACTCTATAGTCTTAAACACTACGTTAGCTATTAGTACTACCCCTTCTCTAGAAACATTTAGCACTACCCTTGCACCACAACTCAATTACCACAAGTGTTCTTATGCTTTGCTACTGGTGCTGTTTTGGTTTTTTTGGGGGGTGGAGGCCGAGGGGGGACAAGAGCCAGACTTTTCTATCATACCCCCACATTCTTCTGAAGGTAATTTACTGACGATCCTCTTCACATTCACCATGAACCTCCTCCTTCCCAAAAGACCTCTAGCGCTTATTGTCTATTTTTATTTAGTATTTGATAAGCGCAAGTATACCTAGGTTTCATGGTGCTGGAAATATAGGACAACAAGCATTTGCAATGCAATAGGTCTCGCATTCACGCAAGTTTGAGCTATTGGCATTGTAAATGACAATGCCTGTTATTTATGTTTTGGGTTTTAAAACATAAATAAAAGGCATTGTCATTTACAATACTAATAGCTTAAACTCTCGCAAAGGTGAGACATATTGCATTGCAACAAAGGGCCTTCTCGTCGCTTGTTAGATTGTAAATATCAGAATAAGAGACTGGCCTGCGACATCTTCAAAGTAGTGCTAAATAGTGAAGTGAAGCAGATGTGTAAGTGTTGTAAATTACACAGACACTAAGTGTGAAGTGAGTTACATATGATCTGAGCTATAAACCCTAACAAAGCATTCCAACACCTTTCACTCTGTGATTACACTGTTGCGGCTTAGGAGGAAGAGCAGGAGGGGGTGCTATTTCCTGCCCTCTGCGTGAATTGAGTTTGCAGTGTGGCATTGCGTAATGTCATTGCTATCTTTGGCCTAATAAAGAACACTACAGCTGAAGTAGAGCCCTGGCTTCACCTCCTGGTGCAGGGAGGGCTGTGCTTTATGGCAGGCATGGTGGGGAGGGTAGGTCTCGGCTGCAGCTCCAGCCTCATACAGTGCCCTTGCTATTACTAGTGAGCGAGAGGCGCTGAGGTGATGGTATTGGTGGTGGCATTGGTATTGGTATATATATATATCTGCTAGTTCCAACCGACAGCACGCCCTCCAATCAGGAAGACGGAACAGAAGACCCAGGGTGCAGGTGAGTTTTTTATTTGGCACACCTCATCAGCATAAGGTTTCGGCCTGCTAAGAGGCCTTGGTCACATGATATATATATATATATATATTCCACATTTGTAAAGCGCAAACAATCACCTGTAAGGGTCTCTAGGCGCTGGGGGCCGTCGGGAAGATTAAGCAAGCTATTGCCCAGAGTCACATGGTGCTGGGCTAATCTGCCACCAGCACCGGGGATCGAACCGTGATCCCCAGATTCCAGCGTCAGTCGCCCTGGCGCCACACCTCTCCCACATTGGTATTGGTTGTGGTGGTATTTGATTGGTTGTGGTGGTATAAGTGGCAGTTGTATTGGTGGTGGAGGGGCTGGTATTGGTGGTTGTGGTGGCGTATTAGTGGTGGTATTGGATTGGTGGGTGGTGGTACAGGTGGTAGTGCTATTTGTGGTGGTAATATTAGTATCGGTGGTGGCAGTATTCGTGGCGGTGGTGGTGTTTTTGGTGGTGGTATCGGTGGTGGTATTGGCAGTGCTATTGGTGGCGGTGCTATTGGTGGATGGGTTGGTATTGATTGTGGTGATGGTATTGGTGATGGTATTTGTGCTATTGGTGGTACTGGTGCTATTGGTGGTTCTGGTGATATTGGTGGTACTGGTGCTATTGGTGGTGCTGGTGCTATTGGTGGTGGTGCTGGTGGTATTGGTGGTGGTGGTATTTTTGGTGGTGGTATTTTTGGTGGTATTGATGGCAGTGGAATTGGTGGTGGCGGTATTGGTGGGGGTGGTAGTGGTATTGGTGGTGGTGGTATTGGATTGGTGGTGGTATATTGGGTTGGTGGTGGTATTGGGTTGGTGGTGGTATTGGATTGTGGTGGTATTGGATTGGTGGTGATGCTGTTGGTGGTGGTATTGATGGTGATGGCATTGATGGTTGTGTTAATGGTGGTGGTAATATTGATGGTGGCCGTGGTATTGGTGGAGGTGGTGGTATTGGCAGTGCTATTGGTGGCAGTGCTATTGGTGTTGGTGTTGGTATTGATTGTGGTGATGGTATTGATTGTGGTGATGGTATTGGTGGTGGTATTTGTGCTAAGGTAGTACTGGTGCTATTGGTGGTACTGGTGCTATTGGTGGTACTGGTGCTATTGGTGGTACTGGTGCTATTGGTGGTACTGGTGCTATTAGTGGTGCTTGTGCTATTGGTGCTTGTGCTATTGGTGCTGGTTCTATTGGTGGTGGTGGTGGTATTGGTGGTGGTATTGATGGCAGTGGAATTGGTGGTGGCGGTATTGGTGGTGTTGGTAGTGGTATTGATGGTGGTATTGGATTGGTGGTGGTATTGGATTGGTGGTGGTATAGGATTGGTGGTGGTATGGGATTGGTGGTGGTATTGGATTGGTGGTGGTATTGTATTGTATTATTATTATTATTATTATTATTATTATTATTATATTTATTTTTGTAGAGCGCAACAGCTACCCTAAGGTTTCCCGGCGCTAAAGTGAAACTGAAACAAGTAATTAGGAGAGATAGTGAGTTAATGAAAATCGAGTTATTGGTTGAACAACCTTGTTTTCAGATTCTTACGGAATTGCAAATTGTCTCCTTGAGCGAATACTCCTTTGATTTAGGGGGACTCTTAGCAGCTGTCTCCTTTCCTGTATCAGCTCCTTGAAGGATCATAAGAAATGGATAATGTCGCCCTGGCCATTTTTGTACAGACTAAAAGATGTTCGAGGTGGCTCCCTCTTCCAGGGTGAAAGATTCTGAGTGCACGGGATCAAGCCAAAGCGAAGTTTTTAAGAATTTTAATTTCTGTAATTTCAGGTAGCCCAAAATAAAATATTTTTGGTAAGCTAGGACTTTGTAATTGTTCACAGTCATCCAGGCGGGCGATCTTTCTGAGAAGGCTGTTTTATCCTCCACCAGTGCCATTTTTTTCAGGGATTTCCAAACTAATTTCTTAAAAGCTGAATTGTGGGTCTGTGTGTTCCAAAGAGCCAAGAGTCCAGTGCATGCTAGAGCCTCCTGAAGATAGCTTCTTGCAGGAAAATCCTCCCTCTGGTGAAGATCTTGCCATAGAAGCCGATTTAGAGTTTTAGGGGTCTATTCGTGTACAGCCCACCTGCCAGCTTCTCACTGCCTTCCTTTTGTTGTTAATTGTCAGTTCTAGTTTTCTTTAAGTTGATTGACAGCTTATTTGCTTCAGTGTAATCCTGCAGGGCTGTTGAGAAGATGTTGCAAGCCAACTGCTGTGTGGCTGAGCAAGATTACATTGTCAGCGTAAAGAAGATTGTACAGAGTTGTGCCCCCCCCCCCATCCTAGGTGCATGAGAATTACTGGTGTTGAGTAATTGTGATAGGTCTGCCATGTATACATTAAATAACATAAGTGCCAGCACGCGGCCCTGATTAAGTCCCTTCGTTGTTTAGGTCTCAGCTATAACGCGCTGAAAAGCGCGTTCTCGCCAGAGAACTATTGTCGGCGTCTCAGCAGTCTGAGAACACCGAAGTGAGACAAGACCTGGCCGCGCGCAGCATTTCCCCATAGGATAACGTTGTGCGTGCCACAAGGTCTTGTCTCCACAGTGCTAATGCAGCCCGGATCGTGATGCGTGCCTGCTGGAATGCAGGGGGAGTCTGCATACCAGCGCGCGGTGGCAACACAGTAAACTGCACCTTCTGGCGCCCAGATGTAATTTAGAGTGCATGTCCAGGACCTGCTGTGAATGGATGGCGTCCTAGTGTTTTGCATGTGTGAGGGGTTGGTATGTACACATGATTGTAGCTGATTGGGTCTGGTATAGGTGGACAGTCCGAAAGAGAAAACTGTAACGTAACGTAGTCTAGTACAGGATAACTGCAGACTACAGAAGGAGCTGTTGAAAACACGTTTGTGAGCCAAGCCCTTCAAGGTCTAGAAACGAGAATTCGAAAGTGACCGGACGAATGCAAAGGCGCTTTATAAACTGTAGGCATGTACACTATTTTTTGTATTGTGATGTTTCCCAGTCCATTCCGTGTTCTCATCACTTCTCTTGATGCTCTTAAGTGGCCTACGGGTAGCCTGTAGCGCCCACAATCAGAAAATATAAAATAAATACAACTAAATAAAGTAAGAGAACGTGATTGCACATGCACATGTTCTACCAAATTAGCCCACTCATATATATGTTCTGTGTTCACAATCTACAGGGAAAATTTCTGCGTAATTACTTTTGCTGATATCACATATAACTTAAATAGTAAAATGTGATTCCGCAAACTTTCCTATATCAACATTCCTGTACTTTCACTTAGCTACTTTACTAACTAAAACCCTATCGTAAGAGGAATTTCCCTAGCGCATCGTGCTTAACTTGAAACTAAATGAAGCGGTAGCAGAGGTTTTTCGAACGTGTTTTGTACAATGCGCACATGGTCGACTTTTGTTGCTAGGCGACACAGCATGTTTTCTCCATAGTGCATGCTTCCTCTTCTGAATGCTAGCACAGCGTTTGTAGTATGTGTGTGAAGGGAATATATTCATTTTGCTCTGCAGCCAATACCAATTACAAAATACATATTTCTACAAAACAGCCGTGAGCATTATGATAAAAATGGCTTTTAAAAACAAAACTGGCATCCTGGTTAAGTACTGTCGTCAGCACTCAGCAGTAAGTAAAGCCTCCTTTCGCTGACCTGCCCACAATTTGAACTCTGATCCTTGGAGAGGCTGGTGTTCTGTCGTGGAAAGAAGTAATCTAATATGCTTAACATGTCATCTATGGGTTTCCCTGACCACAGATTTATGTACAGTGTGGCGGTTTTATGGTAATACATGTTCTTCCCCAAGGACCGGTACAAGCAGCAGTCTTGGAAACAGACTACTGCTTTCGAGCAAGGAAACACGGGCAGTGAAGCACCACGAAACTCATGTTAAGCACGTTATTTCTCTCTTGTTCATAAGAGACTGTCAGTACATCTTAATATAATGTATTGCTCTGCATGGTCAACCCAGATTTTGCTCTGTCCCTGCAAGAACTACTGGCCCCGCATATTAGGGCAAAGGAGGACTTCCTCCTATTGGGGGATTTTAATATTCACATAGACAATTCCTCTCTCCCTGAAACAACCCAACTAATAGCTGACTTATCCAATCTTGGACTGGAAATAATAAATAGCGGTGCTACACACACGGGTGGTCATACCCTGGACTCAATATTTTCCACCTGTACTAAAATCAGATGCCTACCTGCTAAAGAAATTTTTTGGACTGACCACTTTTTGATTGAGTTCTATCTGCCCGGTCCTACTAAACGACTGCATAGACCACCACCCCCGCCAATTTCTCGTCGCCAATGGCACAGAATATCTGCTGAAAAGCTGCAGGAATGTTGGCTAGAACCAATATTTACAGAAGCAGACTCAGCGAAGTTGGCACTGGATAAATTTAATAACTCTCTTAAAATAGCAATTGACACCTTGGCCCCATTAAAACTTCACAAGCAGTACCCTCCCACTAAACAGGAAAAATGGTATACCCAAGATCTTAGGAAAGAAAAACAAAAATGTAGGCGGTTAGAAAAAACATGGAGGAGGTCTAGAAACGAAAAGGATAGGGAACTTTTTCTAAAGGCCCAGGCAACATATTATAAGAACATAAAGCTAGCAAGGAAAAATAATATCTCATTACAACTTACAGAGGCAGGCAACTGCCCGAGGGAATTATTTAAAATCCTGCAAACTTTCGTAAAACCCACAGCAGGAGAAAGCCCTGATGATGCCTCCCAAGAACTTTGTGATGACATTTCTATGTTCTTTGAGGACAAGATTAATCTCATTTATAACAAAATCGTAGCATCACAAGATGTAGGAACTATGGCCTCCTCTGCCAATGACACTGCTAATGATTTGCCCATACAGAACAAAAACTCTTTTCTCATTATCCCTCCAGTTAGTGATTCAGATCTTTCACTCCTTGTTAACAAATTAAAAACTGGCTCTCCGAATGACCTCCTCCCTGCAAAAATGGTGGCCCCATTGACCTCCATCTTGGCTCCATCCATCCAGTCAGTAATGAATCTTTCACTGGCTAAGGGGCAAGTTCCAAAGGAATGGAAGATAGCGGTGGTAAACCCTATTAGGAAAAAAGCGGCCTCCCCCTGGACAGATCTTGCTAACCTCCGGCCCATCTCCCTCCTCCCCTGCATCGGTAAGATGACAGAGAAGCACGTGAACACCCATCTATCTAACTTTCTCGAGGCAGCAGAAGGCCTGGACCCCTCTCAATCAGGGTTCAGGCCAAATCACAGCACGAATCAGCCCTTCTGGCAGTGACCAACAACATCAGGATGACACTGGATGAAGGGGGGTCTATGATTCTGGTGCTGTTGGATTTATCCGCTGCCTTCGATACGGTGTCTCACAAAGTGCTTCTCTGCCGCCTGAGGGATGTAGGGCTGGGAGGTGCAGCTCTGTCCTGGATGGAAAGTTTCCTCTCCTGCCGCTCTCAAGAAGTTAGGCTGGGCTCCCATAAATCCATCTCCAGGGAGCTCACAAGGGGGGTGCCACAGGGCTTATGCCTAAGCCCCACATTATTCAATGTGTATGTGGCCCCCCTGGCCAACTTAGTGAGATCCTATGGGTTTACCCCTGTGTCCTACGCAGACGACACCCAACTTCTGTTCCCTTTTAAAACCTTCACACCGGATCTGCAAAAATCCTTTGCAGAAGGCATGAGGGTTGTCTCAAGATGGATGGCTGAGAACTGGCTACAATGCAATGTGGGAAAAACAGAGGTCTTACTGTTTGGAGAGGCGGTGACTCTGTGGTCTGGTGAATGATGGCCTGTAGAACTGGGTCCAGTTCCCACTCCAAAGCAGACGGTGAAAAACTTGGGAGTATTATTCGACCATGCGCTGACATTTAAACATCACGTCAACCAAGTTGCCGGCACATGCTTCAGGGCTATTGGTTTGCTGAAAAGGGTGTTCCCCTATCTACCCGACAACCACAGGAAGACACTAGTCCAGGCACTAGTGATCAGTAGATTAGACTACTGCAATGGCCTTCTTTTGTCAACAAATGAAGGCCAAATGAACAAACTGCAAGTAGTCCAAAATACGGCGGCGAGGTTAGTGCTTAATGCTCCCTCTAGGACCCCCTCCCGACCCCTACTGGCGGAACTCCACTGGTTGCCAGTGCGGCAGCGCACTAAGTTTAAAATCTTGTGCACCATTCATAAATGCCTGATAGGCAAGGGCCCCAAATATCTTACAACTGCCTTTCAACCCTATGTCCCAGTTCGATCTCTACGGTCCAGTAATCTCCATCTACTACAGGTCCCTAAAATAAAAAGGTCCCGCCAGGGAGGGCGTGCCCTGGCACATACTGGACCCGCTCTCTGGAATTCACTCCCCCTTACATTAAAATGTATTTCAAACCATCTAGCTTTCCGCAAAACGCTTAAGACCTACCTATTCACTAGCGGCTAATTTTTCCGCTGCCTCGGTACTTCTGGAATGACCTGGATAATTTTATGTTCCTTTCAGCTAGCAAAAGCGCGGAGATACCCCTTCGGGGGTCTATTCAGGCGCTATACAAGCACATAAAATAAAATAAATAAATAAATAAAATCTACAGGACGTCTATTAAAGGAGTTACACAGGAAGCCAATCACTATTGCAAAAAAAAGCGTCCTAAAAGAGACAGCGAACACTTTTTTCCCCAAATGCAGTTAATTGATTTGACTGACAGTGGAAACTTCCATTTTCTATACGGTACATAGACAAATAGCTGTACCCGAACATACACTAAGAGAAACAAGCATTTACAATGCAATGGTCTCTGCATTGTTAAAGTTAGAGCTATTGCCATTGCTCATGACATTTTTTATTTATGTTTTTGTTTTTAAAACATATCAATAAATGGCATTGTCATTTACAATGCCAATAGCTCTAACTTTAACAATGCCCAGACCATTGCATTGTAAATGCTTGTTTTACTTTCCTTGTCAAATGCGTCCCTGTGCCAAGTTTGACCTGTACTCAGGTATCGGTATGTAGGAGCATTATCATTTGTAAAGAGCATTTGGGATACCTCAGCTGGCTAGCTTCGCCCACAGTCTCGATCTGTGTACATTGTCGAAGGCGGCACTAAAATTGGTAAAACAAAGGGGCAGCTGCATTTTCTTCGAGATTGTTGTGTCTATAAGCAGGGATAATATCAAGATGTTTGTTTTTGTACCTGGTTTCTTACGGAAACCTGTCTGGTTTATTGGAATGATCTCATTTGTGTCCGCCAAGGCTGTAAGCTCTTCCAACAACGTATCCGCAAAGTATTTGGCCTAGATATCGATTAGTGCCACTAACCGATAATTACCTGGCAAAGCCTTGTCACCACTTTTGTGGATAGTAACGATCGTGGAGACTTTCCATGAATCTAGGATGACACCCCGTTGTCTCACTTCCAGGAATATTGGCCGAAGTATTCTTGCCCACTCTGTGGCCCTCTGTTTAAACAGAGCGGGTGGGATTCCATTCGGGCCTGGTGCCCCTTCCTTTCTTCCCAGTGTGATCTGCTGCTTAAGTAGCAGATGCACAGTTTAGTCTGACATTTCCTCCAGCAGTTGATTTGCGTCTAAGGATTTATATGAGACTCTATCATTTATTAGATTAGTCGCATCGCGATCAGTTGGAGCTGCGCGTCTTTGGTCCAGATGAAGGGAGCCCGCTGTGAAGTAGTTGAAGTGAGTACACAGATAATTGGCCCAGGTTTTCTCTTGAATGTGTGATGAGATTTCCCCATGTTGCGGGTTGATGATTGTGTTAACCGTTTTCCAGAAACGGGCGCTGTAGTTTTGTTTTATGTTTTAGAGAAGTTTGGCCCAGATATCATCCTCATGGTTTTTATTAATGCTCCATTTCAACTTCTTTAGATTAGTTCTTTGCTGGTGCAAAGAGGAGAGTAGCAAGAGGTTCCCAGGGTCATGACCCAAGGATCTCATTGAGCCGTTTATAGTTCTTTTGAGGCTTTTAATGTATGCACCTTGTACTGTAGTTAGCCTTTTCACTTGCTTAAATGGCAGAGTGTGCTTAATTTTTATTTGCAACGCGTTTTGTTCTCTGAGCGTCTTGGTGAAACATTCCCAGATTTGAATGTAATTCAAATTGATCTGGTATGAGAGTATACGATTCAATGTCGATTCCGACAGGGATTCGGTGTTGTTTGCAGTGAATTTGATTCTCTTATAGTCTGACGTAGACTGGGGCAGGCTGGATGCCAGAGAATATTTCTTGTGGGCGGTGATCACTATCTCCCTTGTCCCCCATTCTAAAATTAATAATTAATGAAAACGAGAGACTAGTAAAGGTATAGTCCAAAATCGAAGAAGTTGTTGCAGTATGGTAACTGGCTACAGGAGGAGTCTCGCCTGCGAATCTTCTGTTGAGGACCCTGAGATTGGACTGTTCCAGATCCTCGAGAAGGCCTCTGTTTATCTTGTTGGTTTTACCGTGGGTAAAGACGCCTTGTATTGTTATATTGCAGTATGATGTTTGAAATCTTGCTTCATATTAGTCTGATGATCCCAATAAGTATTCCTTCAAGTCCATCGACAGATGATATTTGATGATTCAGTTCTGCCTATATAGATAATTATTTGGCCAAATAACTTCAGCAAATCTGTTGCTAAATGTTTCGGTGGATGCATGCGTTGACGATCGTTACTTCTTTTTGTGCACCCACCAGAGAAAGAATGAGTTTGGTTGCTAAGGCAACCTCTGTTCCAGCTGCTGTAGATATGGTAGTTGTCGATATGTAGGTTGCCAGCCCACCTGAACAGTGACTGTTTTTTCCGCCTTTTGTAGCTGGTATGGTGAAGCAGTGGAACCCGTGTATATTTGTAATGGTTCTCTCAGCCATGTTTCCTGCAACAGGATTATATCAAACGTTTTGAAGTATTGCAGAAAGTCTGAGTCAGAAGCTTTTGAAGCTAGCCCATTGATGTTCCATGAGCAAAGACAAAACTCACTTAAAGTTCTTGTGATAGGCTCAGCAAACCGAAGACTATCACCAGATGCAGCTTCTTTGCCAAAAGGCGTACGGTTAGAACCCCGGAAGAGAGGACTTGATTGAGGAGAGGAGCCCAGTCCCTCTCTAAGAAGGGAGATTGGGGGCTTTGGGCGGTGATTGAGGCCAGGCCTTCGACTGGGGTTTAGAAAAAGCGCTTGGTAGGCTGGATTTTGGTAATAGGTAACCTTGATTCCCCAGGCTTCGAAAATGTGATGCTCGTTTAATACTCTTTGAGCAATAGCAACTGTTTTCCACGACACCCTCGTTGCCTCTGGCCTTACTGGATTTTCCGGTATAAGAAACTCTATTGCAAGGAGATCAGTGGTATTCAGATCTGCTAGATTGGGAATGGCCCTTAATAGTTTCAAGACATTGCCCCTGTTCAGTATGTCTTGGTGCCTTTTTGATGTGTACTCTGGTTTGAGCAATGTGAGGCTCGAGCTGATTGGCAACCTTTTTTAGGACTGCACTTGATTTGTGGATTCTCCACCGTACAATGAGCGGTCTTGCTGATTGTTAAATTGTACACCCTCTCTTAGTTACGGTGGCTGCTCCTCTTTAGAGAGGCTGTAATTGGTCAAGTTGTTTCTTGTTAGTGTTGGTTTGCTGGGTGGCCTAGAATCCTGAAGGCGGAATGAGCCCTGAGGTAGCTGATCTGGGATCTTCCATATTTGTTTTCCTTCACTCTGTAAATCAAGTTTTTCAATATTGTGCTTTAAGCTATTGTTTATTTGATCTTTGTTGACGCATTGGTTAATGGTCGTTAGCCCGATTACGTCCGTTCTGGATGTCCTATTTTCTTCTGTCGCAGGGTCGGTGCTTATTAAGGATTTTCTTTGTCCATCAGGCCAAGTTGGATTGTATGATGGCTTTTGTAGTGAAGAAATGGGGATTACACTTGGGTTAGTGTTAGCTCTTACTCTGTGGAGAGCTAACATTGCCTGTGGTGAGTTCCTGTTATTTGTATCAGCTAGAGGCCTTTCGATGTTAGAAGGCCCGGTAGATGCTACAATGTTTTGGGGAGGCTTGTTTGATCCGGAGCTATGTGTTGCATGCCCCCCTCTTTGGAGTCAGGCTCTGATTTGGAGCACTGTTTGCTGAAGATTGAGTAGGTAGCTACTTGATTAAGGGGAAGTGATTTTTGATTCCGTCCCTTCTGTTTCTGCTGGCGATGTTGTTTGGCATTTGCTTTAGTAATGGCTGAGTCAGTTTGAACTATCTTGGAACATTCCTTTGGCAGTGAGTGGCGACTCCACTTTATGCTGGGTGCAAGAGACACTGCCTCTAAAGTTCTGATTAGTTGAGCTGCCCGATTCTCTTTCGTTGCTTTCAAGGGCTGAAGGTTCAGAAATCAGGCTGTCAGCTGGAGAACAAACAGTGTTGGCTAGTGATGTGTTGGGCCTGGGTATTGAGAGTCCGAGTGGGCTCAGTTAGGGGGTGTCGATGGTGTAATTGGGGAGTCGGGGCTGCTGAGGATCTTTCTGTGGACAGCTTGCCCCCCTTTGATAGCTGCAGACGGAGGAATCCAAGAAATGTCCGCAAGTCAAGGGGGTTGAAGACGGGACCACGGGGTGGCATGGCTTTTTATTTCAGGTCCCTTCCTCACACGCCCTGTCTCCTAATGAAGCTTCAAGTGAGGCTCTGGCACAGGCGCTGTCAAGTCATTACCAGGCGTTTTCAGGCTGCTGCTGGAGTGGCGGCGAGTGATGGAGGATAACCTGGGTTCATTTTTATGTTTTATCAAGAATGTAACTAGCGCCAGGAGACCCTTGGTAGCAGTAGCGCTTTACAAATGTTTTTAACATAACAACATTGCACAACCATGCTCCAGACCTGCTCTTACTCACGGAAAGATGGCTAAATCCAACCTCTGCACTGGACTTCGCTGCAGCCATCCCAGCCGGCTACAAGATCTCCAGGCAAGACCGTCCACACAAGGCCAAAGGGGGATGCGTCATCATATTCAAAGATACCATCAGCTGCACCACCTTCATGGGCACCTCACGCTTAGAGAATGCATCACAGAAACTTGCTCCCTGGGCGGAACCCTCTTATACAGACAACCTAGACCAATTTTGCCAGTGACATAACAGACTTCGTTGCACCCCTCATCACTAACACCTTCATCCTCCTGGGAGACCTTAATTTCCCTTACCCGAACTCTGCTGTTCTTCTAGAAAACCTTGGCCTCGCCCAGCACGTTACCGAACCTACCCACACCAGCGGACACCTATTAGACCCGAATTTGTCCTTAATAAGCAACATCACAGTCGACAAGCCAGCAAGTATGACCTGGACAGTCAACAATGTTGTCAGTTTCAGTATATCCATCCTGCACTACCACAGACCTACCACCCCTGGAACCGCTTGCTACAGCTGGAAAAGCTCCATAGAGGTGGAGGAGGCTCATGCCCTCTCCGTGCACTGGCCCAACCACACCAGTAACTTGTCAAAAGCCATCAAGAACCTTAACAGCTGGGTCACCACATATGCAGACACCCTGGCTCTCCACAAGCGCAATCCAAAGCAAGAGCTCGACCAGAGGCCAGCTGGTACACAGAGGAATTCAGGCTGACTAATCGGGACTGCAAGCAACTGAAGTGTAAATAGAGAGTAAGTCCAAACAGCACAGAAAAAAACACTTTCAAATCAGCCCTCAGTTTCTACCACCAGCAGATATGGAATACCAAATGCACAGCAAGAATATTTTCTCTATCAACAAAGATTTCTTTCTGCCTCCTGCAGCATCACCCCTTCACAAGACCCTTGCAACAAGCGCTCAGAATTCTTCTGTAATAAAATCTTACAGGAACTTTAACCCTCCGAGCCAGAGACTGTTATAACTCCCCCTTCTCATCACAGCTAAAGTGATTCCTAATCTAATGGCCCACTGGCACCTCCATTGAAATTGCTGCTACCATGAAGATCATCCACCTGGGAGACCCATCTGACCCTTCAACGGTCTCCTACCGACTAGCAAAGTGCTAACACCCATCTTCTATGCCTCCATTGGCTCAGCCACATTCCCTTACACCTGGAAACATGCCACCATCACGCGGCAGCTCAAGGAACCATCTGCCTACCCAGCCATGCTTTCCAAGTGCAGACCCAGAACAGCACTCCTCACCACCACAGATATTTGTATGATCCTTTACAGAGGAGACACGGCAGCCCTCAGCCTCCTGGATCTCTCTGCAGTATCTGACGCGGTTCCAAGCTCATGAGGTGTCTGCCCACAATTGGTATCCAAGCACCTGTTTCTGCTGGATCTGCTCCTTCTTAACGGGTAGGACACAAGAGGTCAGCCTGGCACCTTACACCTTGGAAGCCCGGAAACTCATCTTCGGAGTGCCTCAAGTTTCATTTCCCAGTGCCAACCTCTTCAACACATACATAATCCCTCTGGCCAACGTTATCAAGGCATATGACATCAACTTAGTCTCTTAAGCCGAAGAGACACAATTCCTACTCTTCCTCTCGGACAAAGACCCTGACAAAAGAAAAGTTCACCGCCTGCATGAACAAAGTCGCTAACTTGCTGTCTCAAACTCAACACCGACAAGATGGAAGTAGACAAGATGGAAGTAGTGATCTTCTGCAAGAACACCTCACCATGGGACTCCAAAGCTGAACTTGGACCAAGAACCCTATCCAACATCCATGCACCTCTGACACTCCTGGACCTGTCAGCAGCCTTTGATTCAGTCTTTTACCTGTCTTTGATACGGTCTGTCCCCCCACACTCACAAGGCTGCACAACATAGGTTTTCAAAGAGCCACTCTAAGATGGATTGCCTTTTTCCTCACCGGAAGAACCCAAAAAGTCTGTCTTTCCCACCGAACCCAAAGAAATGATCTGTGGGGTACGCCAAGGATCCTCCCTCAGCCCTCCCTCCCCCCCCATTTTCAACACCTTTATGACACCACTGGTCTGCATCGCCAGAACCCATGGACTCAACATTATAATCCTACTCCCAGTGACACACAACTCAACTTCTCCCTTTCCGAAGACACCACCAAGACCAATTTCCACTAATGAATGACAGACGTCGACTAGGTGGATCAAGTAAAACTGCCTTAAGCTAATCACAGACAAGAAGGAGGTACTGATTTTACGAAACAGAAGCTCCCCATGAGACACATCCTGGTGGCCCTCAGAACTCGGACTTACTCCTACCGACACTGACCATGCTAGGCATCATTCTGGACAACGAGATAACCATGACGACTTCCTCCTCTTGCTTCTTCATCCTACACATTCTTCATAAGATATTCATATAATTACCCCAGAGCTCAAGATGCACCATCACCCAGGCCCTCCTCTCCAGCCGACTGGACTGTGGCAATGCTCTCCATGCAGGGAATTACAGATCGCCTCCTCTGTTGACTGCAGACCATACACAACTACGCAGCCAGACTCATCCTGGATCTCCCTAGTCAAACCCACATCACCCCTTACATCAGGGAACTCCACTGGCTCCTTGTACAGAAAAGATGCCAGTTAAAGCTCATGGCCCATGCATACAAGGTTCTACACACCTATGGTCCCACATACTTGAACCATCACCAGAGCTTCCATCCGCCCCCTGACACCTCCATTCCTCATCCCTTTCTCTAACCCTCACTCCCTGCAACCAATGTAGAAGTTGCAGAGGTCGCTCCTTCTCCTACCTAGCAGCGAAGACATCGATCGAGCTACCCTTTCATCTATGGACCTCCCCATCTCTTCCAGAGTTCCAAAAGTCCCTGAAGACCTGACTATTCGGGTAATCACCTGGACCCTACCGGCACCTGAATACTCTCACTGGTGACAAGTAGCGCGCTACAAATCTACTGATTGATTGATCGCCAGGAACCTCAAAATAGACATCAGCAGCAAGCTGGACATGAACGCATAAGTCAATGCCAATACTGCATCCTACACCCTGAAGATGGTAATTAAGATCTTGAAAAGGCTTGGCTACGGCAACACTCTTTAAACTGGGATCAATAAGCAACTCACTAGTAGACTACCTACCATCCAGAACTTGGCAGCTAGACTCATCCTCCACCACCCACCCACACATCACTCACATCATACAACACTCCAGGGAACTCTACTGGCTTCCGATACACTAACATGTTAATTTAGAAATACTCACAAAAATTCAAGGCATCACACAACTTAATCCCCACTACCTGAACAGCCACATTTCCTTCCACCAACTACCCAGACATCTCCGCTCCTCAGGACTCCTACTTCCTCACAGTTCAGGCCTCTTGTAGTGCTCCTAAAACATGGAATAGCTTCCCACTCAACACCAGAGCAGCTTTCTCCCTTCTTGAATTCCACGAGAAGCTGAAGACCTGGCTTTTCAATTAATCAAACTACCATAGGCTGGGCTAAGCATTCACACCTGCTCAGTGCCAGCATACCCTTGATGGTGATGGTGCGCTTTTACAAATACACATACCATAAAAGTAGCTCTGTATCTTGATGGAAGCCCAGGTACCTCACAATCCTTTCAGGGGAGGGGCATGGTCCCAGACATTCTAACCAAGCCAAATAATTTCATTTACTGATGTTGTTTCTAGTTAGCCATATACTTCTGACTTAGTGGGGTTCAGTTTTAAAAAGTCATCCACTGCTGAATTCCCACCTGATTGTCCTATAACATCTGCTGGGATTACATCTATTGGAATCTGCCCCTTTCTTTTGGTGCAACTTAATCAAAAGCTGAGTATCATTAACTTTGTGTAAAATTGCATTCCTGTTTTTACAGTTGTCATGACAAAGGTGGCTTAAAAATCTTAAATCCAACAGGCAACAAAATTGCCCTTAGTGAACTCCAAATAAGGCGGTTTTGGGCTCCGCTGCGAAGGTGGCAGAAATGTGGCCTGTGCATGGGCCGATCCATTGTGAAGTCAATGGATAACATCACAGCTTTTTTATCTTCTGCAAGAGTATGACATGGTCGATACTGTAGGATGATGAAGGAAGGAAACTGACTACATGGTGGTGAGATAAAGTCTTATGTTTTTTTTTTTAAATGTCACTGTGCGAAAGTTTTGGATGTTTTATCTCATCGGCACCCCTGAGAGAAAGGTCACATGATTTAAATTGCTGTTTGTACGCCACCTACTTTGTTTAATGGTCGCGTGCTGTCTCACTGCTTCACTACAGTTTGGTTCCCCACCGAGTGTCTGCCTGGTTTCCAACGGTATTTCTCTCTTCTGGTCTTCCTTTCCCGACGATTTCTGCAACGCTTCTGATGACGTGTTGGAATGCCTAAAGGTGTTGGTGGATGACAGTGATGACGCTCTCAGCACTTCTTCAATCTACGCTCCTCATTCGACGATGTCACTTGTTTGCCTACGTGACTCTGACCAATCTCTTTTCACGGTCTGCTCACGTCATGTCCCGGAGCCATTTTGATTAAGTCAGCTTCCAGCATACTTACGATGTTGTTCGGTCTCCACAGTAACTGACCCCGAGAGTCACTGCGTGCATTTGCAATCTTTTGTGTGCTTTTGGGTCTCATTTGCGCTAGAGGTTCCTGCACTCCAAGTCCAAGTCTGATTCAGCGATACACACGTTGTTTGTGTATTCATCTTCAGGTCTTATGGTACTTTTCCTGCGCATCAGCGCTTCTGTGCATCGACTACAGGTCTCGAGTTTATTGTTTCCTTGAGCGAAGGATCTTGTGGACTACTTTTCTGGACTTACCTGCACGTCACCTGGTGTCAAGTCACTCATCGGAGTTTATGGACAATCCTGCCTATGAAGATCTCGGGTGAGAAATCTAAAAACTCGTGTTTTTTTTTTCTCTTCATTTGCCTATGCCTTACATTGTTTGTATTTCGGTGTATGTTGTAGGTTGATATGTGCGTTGGGCATAATGGATTGTTCTATTTACCTTTGAGAGGTTGTAGTATGTCATTGTGGTGAACTTTTTAGTATCTCCGCGCATGTTGTGGGTGGGTGTATGTTTTGAGCATAATTTCTCTCTGGCTGATCTAGTACTTTTTGTTGTTCTCTTTTGTGGGGAGTTTAGTTTCCTAAGGCAACATCTTACCCTACGGTGTACCCTTACTTAGGGGAGGGCGTGTGGCTAGTCAGTGCCATATTTTGAAACTAGGGCGATGTTGTACCTTATAGTGTACCCTATATATATATATAGGGGATGTTGTAGTTTTGGTCTCACAGGGTGTGTATCCTGTGTTTCACCCTGCTTGGGCAGCTAGGGTGTTTGTGTCTTATCTTACCCCATCCATGTACGTAGGGTTAGTACTTATGGTGTACCCTGACTTTGGGGAGGTTGTGGGGTTGTGGTGCCAGTCAGTGCCTACATTTTGTTTCCTAGGGTCTTGTGTTACCCTTTGGAGAAGTTACGTTGCACACTTTCACGTGGTGTACCCTTTTATTAGGGGAGGTTGTCTGCATGTAACTTTTTTGTTCAAAAGTTTCAAGGATTGGTATCCTTGTGTACCCTTTTCTGGGGAAGGTGGTGTGCGTTGTCAGCGCCGCCATTAAGTGATGTGTTGAACAATTTCTACATTGTTCAATTGTGTACCCTTTTGTTAGGGGAGGTTGTCTGTGTTGGTATAAGTTGCATCACTCTATGTGGGTTGTCGGGGTGCGTTGTCAGCGCTACCTCTTGGTGTAGTTGCGCCACTATTGCCAGTGTGTGGCTACTGTTTACTTTGTTCCAGGGGCGTTAGTTTCCTCTGGTGTACCTGGGGAGTTGTTCAGTTCCACAGTTTAAAGGTTGCCTTGTTAGGTGTACCCTTGTAGGGGAGGTTATTAGTGCATGCCATGCACTAATCTTTAGTGCAAGGCATTCCCTTTTTCTGTGTAGGTTGCTATGTTCATCTTATTGTGCTTATTTCCATCTGCACTGATTTTGTCATTAAGTTGTTACACCCTGCTTTATGTGCCAGGATCGCTACCTTGTTTTATTAAGGAGGGTGGATGGGCATGTTATGTAATTTGCATTTAGTTCATCTGTGCATCTTATGTTTATCTTTCTACATGCCTCTTTTTATTGTCCTTTGTTTCTGCTTTCTTGCTTGAGTTTCCTGTTTTCAATTTGTCCCTTTGATTAGCTCTTGTGTCTACAGTCTCCTCTGAATCCTTCTGCTCCGTCTTAACTTCTTTCTTGCTGTTGTTTGTTAACGGAAGAGGATGTATGATAAATGGTTCTATGTATTTTCCCTCTCTACCACTTTATCAGAATGTCCTGTGACATCATGGAATGTTAGTGTGCCTCCCTGTGTGGAGATTGTCAGTTGGTCATCTGAGGCTGAGGAGCTGGTAGCTCTCTCCTGGTGGGGTTTCTCCTTATAACTTCCTATCCTGTAACCTGCCACCTAACTACCAGTCAATAAAGAGGGATCTTCTACTACACTGTCCAATGCCACTGACAGATCCAACCGGGTCATTCATTTTCCAAGCCCACCCTGAGCTGTAGGTGGTCTAGGACTATGAGATAATGGAGTTGGTATTGCAGTCATATCTATCTCCATTAGAAATGGGTTATGTTTGCATAATGCTGTTCTGTGTGTGTGGCTCACTGGTTAGAGGCGGCAGACCCGAAAGCAGAGGACGGCCCGGGACCAGGGTTCGATTCCCGGCGCGGCATGTTTCTGGACCAGGGTCAGCGGACTCGATAATTCTCTCGCCTCGGTGCCCACTCTGATCAGCGATCACACTCGGCAACTCTGGGCACTAGCTTGCCTCATCTTCACTAACGGCCCCCCCAGACCGCCGGGGATGCCTGGTCTCACCCTGGAGATACCCATTAAGGGACCATCTCTCAGGGAAACCAGGAAGGGTTTCGCAGCGGTCGAAGCGCCTTGGGACCCTACGGGTAAGTAGGCGCTATATAAATGCCTATACATATACATTTATAAGAGATTTCAGAGGCATGATATAACATCTACTTTACCATTGCTATGTTCGTAGGCACCATTGCTGTAGATACACATGGTCTGTATACTCCTGCCATCTAGTGTTGGGCTCAAACGTTTGCAACTTGTTTATCTTTGAAGTAGTCTTTCGGGTCAAAAGGCACAGTGACTCTTCCTTTAGTTGGTAATGCCAATGGACATCGGCTCCATTGTTAGATTGTTGTTTCGTTGCCATCGCATTCAGATGTGTATGGCTGGCAGGGGCGGATTGGCATGGCGGGCATTCGGGAATGGGCCGAAGGGCCGGTGCCTCAGTGCCCTCTGTGGGCCGTTTTTTTTCTCCCCTGTCCCAGTCCACAGAGAGTGGACTATGAAAGGGGAGAAAAAAAACGGCCCACCGTGTGCACAGAGACAGAGACTGAGAAAATGAAAGCAGCCTCGCTGTGCGGCCAGACAGCGATTGTCAGCTGTGGGCTCTCCTTCACCCCTGCCCTGCCAAGCAATCAAGCTGAGGCTGGGTTGGGGAGGGGTGATTGTTTGCAATAATCGGCCTCCCTGGGGGCCAGGTGTTTCTCAGGCCTTTGAGCCATTTGCACCTCGGCCCCCTGGAGCCCATGCAGCCCAGAAACGGTGTTAGTCTTAACACCTCGCCCACAGCCCTTCACATTCAGGGCACAGTGGGCGAGGAAGAATGGGTCTTGCTGTGGGGGCCTGGAGATGTTTGGATTTTTTTTGTTTTATTTATTTATTTATGCGATTTTATATAGCGCGGACTTTACCGAAGGTGTCAGAGCGCTTCACACTAGGAACAGCAATAATACATGAGGAGAAAATTATAAATGGACAAATTTCAAAAGCAAACGTTAAGTTACATGAATCAAAAGTGACAATAGTGAGCAATCAAAATACAAGAGGAGCAAACGATACATTACAGGAGGAAAAAGTGACATGTGTGCAGGTTACAAAAGCGTACAAAATACAAGTAGAGGTATAATACTGCAATTAATGGCAGACACTCCAGCACAACAACAAACGTTACGTAGGCAATGGTGGCACTTGTGCAAGTATCTAAAGCAAACAAAAGTGAGAGGAGCAAACAGTGTGTTACAAGAGAAAAGTGACTTGTGCAAGTTACTAAAGGGTACCATACACAGGTACAAGGGTAATACTACAGTATTAAATGGTAAACACTCAAACTGCCAGAACACACTGGGAAGGCACTTCCCATGCACCAGCTTCACCTCAGCCTCCCCCCTGGCTACCTGGCTACCTTGGATGACCCAGAAAGCTGTGTTTTGTGCTCCCCTGCCAGGACATTTTCCCAAGACCTGGAGGGTTGATTAATTTACTAATTGCAGGGGCCTTACCTCTGTTCATGTGCTCCTGAGCTGAAGGTCTGGAGAGGGCTGAGTAGGTTAGTAATAGCAGGGGCTTTGATGCTTTTCAGGTGCTCCTGTGCTGGAGGGCTGGAATAATTTTGTGACAAAAAAGGGGCCTTGCTATTTTTTTTAGTTGCTCAGCATGTAGGCCATTGTCACCTTGGCCCTGTGTCGTGTGCAAGAACAGTATCCTCCCACTTTCATTCCTTGTCTGTGCAAATGGTGTTTCATGAAAGGGCACGCCCCTTGAATGTGGCCCACGCCCCTTAAATATGGGCCACGCCTCTTCAATGTGGGCCACTTTTTTCGTCAGTGCCCGGGCCGAATTGTGATCCCAATCCGACCCTGATGGCTGGGCACCACATTCAGGAGCTAATGTAATGTAATGTAATGTAATGTAATGTAATGTAAAAATTACTTATAAAGCGCGGCATTCACCGGACGGTTTCTTGGCGCTGATCACTTGTTTGATAGAGGCAGAGGGCGGGAGGGGGAAGGCTTATGTGTAGATGCTACGGAAGAGATGAGTTTTTAGGAGAGACCTAAAGTGAAGGTAGGAAGGAGAGAGTCTCAGTTCCAGCGGGAGAGAGTTCCAGAATGAAGGTGCCAGAAAGGAGAATCTGAGGCCTCCGTGTTTTTTGCGTCTAAAACGGGGAGTCTGGAGGAGCGCAAGATGAGAAGAGCGGAGGAGCCTAGAGGGAGCATAAGGATGCAGGAGAGAGGAAATAAAGGAGGGACCAATGCCGGCCAAAGATTTATGAGTCAGGCAGCCCAGTTTGAACTTACAGCGCTCTGAGGCTGGAAGCCAGTGTAGGGCTTTGAGGAGGGGACGGACGTGGTGGTGTTTAGGTTGGTGATAAATCAGGCGAGCTAATGACACTACTCTATTGTCCCGGACTAGTCTTCTCGGATCAGTGATCCGGCTTCATCGCTGTTTGAGGGACTTCAACACCTGGGCTAATTTTGATGCCTTCCACCGGGGTCTCGGCTCCATTCTGGAGCCTTACCCCATGTCTCCTAAATGACAGTGTTATGTTGTATGTTTCTTTAAGTTTCACGTGACTAGAATATAGAGTGGTATTGTGTTAGTATTCCATGTGGAACATTCTTTGTATGCTGAGCTGTTGAGAGGGAGACATCGCTTCCCTGGCTCTCACCTGTTTGTTTACCTGTATTTTCTATGAATAAATATATTCGACAACTACAACTTGTTGGAGTACTTCACTACAGATTGGCGACGAGGGAAACTGGAGTTCTACACGAACATCTCTACAAAAGAAGACTTAAAATTCAAGAAAATTTCGAAGAAAATCTTATCTTTAAAAAGAAACGGACCGGAGTGAACTAATGCTGTGAGTTACATTTCTACATTTACTTTGCGGTTGCCACCGCTTTTGCCCGACTGCGCTTGCCTTGGTTACATCTGTGCCTAGCTCCACTGACGAGGTAACCGTTAAAGTCATCGGGTACCTGCGTTGTTTGACCCGTGTTCGCCATTCCAGTGCATGCGCCGACTTGCTGACTTGCTCGAGAGGGACTGCGCAATGGCCTACATTACGCGACTGCAATCGATAACGCGTCCTCAGGAACTGACGTCGGACGCAGGTCACGCAGCGTGACCCCAACGTGGCGGCCATTTTGAAAACCAATGTTTACATTTTGAGTATTCATTGCGAAGAATATCGACATCATGAATAAAGGCTTCGACAATATATGAAATTTCACAGCGCATAAGAGGGCAACAACTACATTTTAGGAAATATACATTCCGGTCAAGACATTAAGGTGAAGTAGATAAAAAAAAAAGAAATAGTTGTTTGATTATTGACATTACAACAGGTGAGAAGGTCGGGAGAAGGTTGTTTTTTTTATTAAGTTTGTATATTCACATGTACTTCACAGTGCATGGAAGAAGGTGACTGCATTGTGAGTACTGTTGATAAGGACAGAGACATGGCACAACAACATTTTTCAATTAGTCCTCCTGAACCATTTTGGGTTAAAGGTGCTCAACCCAGTATAAAATGGGTAGAATGGAAAGAGTATTTTGTTAATTATTTAGAAGCTGTTGATGAAACAAAGAAAATGAAACCTGAACAAAAAAAGAGACTTTTACTACATTCTTTAGGACCCATAGGATTAAAAACCTTTTCCAGGATGAGTAAGTCTGATGATTCCAATCTTGATGAATTTGAAAATGCGATCAAAAATATGGATAAGTATTTTGCACCCAAAGTGTGTATTGGGGTCATAAGGCACAAATTCTTTCAAAGGAAGCAAACTAAAGAGGAAACTGTGGATGAGTGGATGGATGACCTTAAAAAACTTGCCATTGACTGTAAATTTGACAATTTACATGATGACCTAATACGTGATCAACTAGTGATGCACAACAACAACTCTGCCCTACAAAATCGTCTTTGGGTTAATAGGGATGCACCTCTTGATGATGTAGTAGCCATCATGAGGAAATCTGAAATGTCTGGGAGGTGCGCTACGGTCGTGAAGGAAACTGAGAAAGATTTGTCCAAGACTTCTGGAACTATTTGTAAGATTCAGGCTCCTAATACAAATTTTCGCCAACAGCAACAGCAGGGAAAATGGACTAACCAACCTACAAGGGTTCAGAATAAGAACATAGAGGAGAGGAGATGCTACAGATGTGATAGCAAAGAACATCTAGCATTTAGTAGACTCTGTCCAGCGTTAAAGAAAAAATGTGGTATATGTGGACTTTTAGGTCACTTTAGTAAAATGTGTCGCAGACGCAGTAATGTGAAGTATATGTATGAAGAAGATGTTGAGAGTATGGATGAAATAGAAACTGATGACGAATGTTGTGTAAAGAATGTTCGTGGAAACTATGAAATTAGCATTTGTGAGGATTCTTTAAAAGGTAAACCAATTTGTGAAATATCTCTTGGTGGGGTGGTTGTAAGTGTGTATGCGGACTCCGGTTCCCCATACACGATTGTAAATGAGGAGGTTTGGAGAAAGAAATCTGTAAATAAGATTGGTGAGCAATTGAATCCACCTGATGTTTGCCCAATCACTTATACGGGTAATAGAATTGGCATGATTGGTTTTAGGTGGCTTACCTTTTTGTTTAAAGGCAGGTCCACTAGAGCGAAGTTGTATGTGGCAAAGGTAGGACCATCAGTGTTAGGGTGGTTCGACCCGAAAAAATTGCACATCATTTTAGATCCTAATTCCAAGGATAAAGTACTGATTTTGGATGATTGCAGCAAAATGGGGGAAACACTGTCTGAGAGCTTTCCTAAAGTGTTTAGCAAAGAGCTAGGTGTTCTAAAGGGGTTTGAACATAGGATTATTTTAAAAGCTGATGCACAACCTAAGGTTCACAAGGTGAGACCCATACCTATACTGATAAGGGAGGAAGTTAAGAAGGAGATTCAGGGACTGCTTGCCAAAGGCATTAAAGAGGAAATTGAGACGTCTGAATGGATTTCTCCTATTGTGGTTGCCCGGAAACCCAACGGAAAAATCCGTTTATGCATTGATTTGCGCCACTTGAACAATAATATCGTGGTTGAAAAATTTCCCCTTCCCAGAATCAATGAAATGGTATCTTCCCTTAAGGGTGCTACATGGTTCTCCACGGTTGATCTCTCTGCCGCTTACCACCAGGTTATGTTAGATCCCAACTCAAAGAATCTTACGGTGTTTATAACGTCATTTGGTTGTTACCAATTCAGGCGTATGCCTTTTGGGTTGGCCTCAGCCGCTGCTGTTTTTCAGCGGCTGATGCATAAACTCTTTGGAGACATGGAAAATATCTCATTTTTCCAGGATGATATCCTAGTTGCGGCGAAAGACAAAGAGAGCCATGACTCTAAATTAAAACAAGTTTTGGAAACCCTACAGTCAGCAGGCCTGACTGTGGAGTTATCCAAGTGCAAATTCAGCCAAAGAAGTGTTTCATATTTGGGACACATTATAAGTGAAGAAGGTGTCGAACCCAAACCCACGTTAGTAGAGAATATAGTAAAATTCCCTGCACCTGTTTCAAAAGATGAGGTGAGAGCGTTTCTTGGCATGGCCAAGTATTGTGCCAAATTTATAAAAAAAATTGCTGCAAAAGTTTATAATATGCGTGCACTTTTGAAGAAGAACACTAAGTTCGTATGGAGTGAGTTATGTGAAGAAGAGTTTAAGTTGGTCAAGAGTGAATTGCAAAATGTGAATGCACTTGCCAGTTTTGACCCCAATATTGACTGCCTGTTAACAACTGACGCAAGTGACAAGGGCCTGGGTGCCGTGTTGTCACAATATGATGGGGATGGTAAAGAAAAAATAATTTTGTTCGCATCTAGGGCTCTTTCCCCTGCTGAGAGTAGGTACCCTATCATCGAGAGAGAAGCCCTTGCGTGTGCGTGGGCATTAGAACATTTTCGAGCTTTTGTTTGGGGCAAGCCTGTGACCATTCGTACAGATCATAAACCATTGATCCGTATATTGTCATGTGAGGGCATTTCTGGTGCGTCAGCAAGATTAGCGAGACTATCTATGCGGATGAAGGAGTACATTTATAAAATGGTCTACCTACCTGGGAGAGATAACCGTATTGCTGATTGCTTATCAAGACTTCCACCTCCTCTTGAGGAATGTGAGGACGATCCTTGGAGTGAATACATGATTGTGGGGAGCCTGCCATAAATAAGACCGAATGGTTGGCCGAACAGGAAATGGATATTGTTTTGAAAAATGTATTAGAATACATTTGCAAGGGTTGCCCCAAGAAGAAAGGTATTCCTGGATTGGATGCCTTTTGGCAAATCCGCATGGAGTTGTTCTCTGAAAATGATATACTCTTTAGGGGTGATAGAATCGTTCCACCTGTGTCGTTGAGAAGGAAAATTTTACAACTTTGTCATGAGGGGCACTTTGGAATTATAAGAACCAAATCGATTGTTAAAGGGATGTTTTGGTGGCCAGGTGTTGACAGCGAGATAGAGGAATTTGTAAGGAAATGTGTGGTTTGCATGTCCGCAGACAAGACACTTTGGACATTTAAGCCTAAAATGAGTGATGGTTTAGTACCTGATTTTCCTTGGGACACTATTGCTATTGATATTATTGGACCCATTGGGGACTCTAAAGAATATGGGTTAGTTGCTATTGACCTTTTCTCCAAGTGGCTAGTTGTCAAATTTGTTGAGAAAATCGACACTCAGACGGTACTTAAATTCTTAGATAAAATGTTCATTGTGGGGGGTTTGCCTGTTTGTGTGGTGTCCAATTTACGTCCAAGCAGGCTAAGGAGTATTTTGACAGATGTGGTATTTAAGCATAAGACAACTGCACTGTACAACCCTAGTGGGAACGGCACTGTTGAAAGGTTCAACAGAGTGATCAAAGGCGTCATTCAGGCCTCTGTGCATAGTAAACTTGATTGGAAAGTGCAAGTACAGAAGGCGGTTTGGTCATATAGGGTTACTGTGCAAAACAGCACTGGCATGTCCCCGTTCACCATGATGAGAGGCAGAACAGCAAGGTGTAAGTTTAACCCTGGATGGCTTTTTGATGGGAAAATAGCATGTTGGTCTCCGGTAGACGTCAAAGATAAGTTACTGTCTAATCATGACAAGAGCAAGGAGTTTTATGACTGTCGTCATAACACTAAAGAGGTTTCTGTCAAAGTTGGAGATTGGGTGAGAGTTAAGAAACCCTTTAAGGTGCCTAAGGGCGTGAGCCGCTTTGAACCACCATGTAAAGTTGCTGAAATTTTAAGGAATTCTGTAAGATTAGATGATGGAAGGGTGTGGAATCTTAAAAACATTGCAATTAACCCTGATCAGGATTGTGTAGAAGTGTTTTCCAATCCTAATGTCAATAGTTTTGATTGGGTAGAAGATCATTTTGAGAATAGTCATGTTCAGTCTCAACTAGGTAATGATTCTGCATCTCTTTCTTTGGAGCCCAAGCAATCCAGCCCACCTTTGTGTTTTGAGGGGGGAGTGGGCGAGGGTTGCAGTTCTAATGTTCAGACAAATACTAGTGCCACTACACGTTTGGATACACGTGATACTCAGGGTAAGGTCGATGTTTTACCTGATAAAAGAACAAGAGTTTGGCCCGGTTGGCTTAAGGACTTTACTGTGTAATTATTTTGACTTCTTTCTGTTGCCTTATTCTTATTCCTTTTTGCTACTTCTCTTTCTTTATGTTTTTATTTCCTTTCATTGTATAGGGGGGGGGATGTGTTATGTTGTATGTTTCTTTAAGTTTCACGTGACTAGAATATAGAGTGGTATTGTGTTAGTATTCCATGTGGAACATTCTTTGTATGCTGAGCTGTTGAGAGGGAGACATCGCTTCCCTGGCTCTCACCTGTTTGTTACCTGTATTTTCTATGAATAAATATATTCTACAACTACAACTTGTTGGAGTACTTCACTACAGACAGTCAGGTCAGTGGTGGAAAGGATGTCCTTCCAATACTGTCCCCTGTTTTGCTCCAAGCTCCCTTGGACTGACCCCCATCAAGTCTGCAATCTCTGCCTTTACCCCAAGCACGACAAAATCACGTTCCAGGCCTTTTGGTTGAAGAAGACCGTTTGATACTAACCCAAGCGAAGGTGGGTCCATCAAAGAATGCACAGGCCAGACAAAGATTACTTCCCCACATCTTCAGGGAATGCAATCTGAAGATGAGAAAGAAGTTGGTGTGGTATCCTCTGTTTTAGGGGAGGATTGTTATGGTATACTCACCCACCCCCCCCTCCTCTTTCCTAGTTGTGGTTCTTACCCTTGTGACATGCTGTAGAATGTCACTGCCCCGAGTATTCTATGTCGAGCCCCCTGCGTGGAGATAGCAGTGACACCTTTTGAATAACAGCTGTGGCCGGTTCTTTCCTATTTTTCGCACAATAAATCAACTGTTTAAACACGAGCGTTTCCTGTGATTCCAGTACCTTCTGTGTGATTAATCTTTTTACACTGGCGACGAGGGACGGGATGCAGGAATTCGAATAGAAAAGTGGAATTTGACCTCAACACGCATGGAAGTACGATTTTATCTGCTAACAGTGAAACTGCATTATTGTGAGTAATCTTCACAGCAATCGTCGGTTCTTACCGAGACTGTTTTTGAAATTCATTCATAGTGACTGGCAGAGACCTGCTACCACGCATGAAATGCTTACAGTTTCGTGCAGCAAAAAATAAATCAATTAAAACTGAGAGAAACCATGCAGATCACACTATTGGTGCAGTCTTCCCCATTTCGATCTAACTGTGACAGAAATTCTGCTGAGGGCATTTTTAGCCAGTCACGCTGACTGGCATAGCTGTATTTCTGCTGTCCAATATAAACAACAAGAGAAAGAGAGTTTAACTAAGAGAGGTTTTAGCCAACGTGAACCATCTTCACTCAGATTCACCTTATAAGAGCCTGCTGAATGGATAACTTGTGGAGAAATTCCAGCCGGTCACACTGACTGGCACAGCTCCTCCTTCTCATCAGTCATGAGGGTTTATCTGTGCATAAACACAGGCTGGCACAGCTTGAATTTTGCCATGTGACTTTGGCCATTGTTATCGTAGGAGAAGTAGGGCACGAGTCGGGGTACCACGCGGGTGGACGGCATCCCCCCACTTATTTTCCAGGGTTTTCCAGTGTGGACGCCGTCCACCCTGCTCAATCAAAACGCCGTCCCGCTCCAGACTTTCCTTCGTCCCCGGCCTCGCCTGCTGCCTGCCCGCCTCAGCCGGATATGTACGAAAACAGACTCTAAAGTCTATTGAAATAGCAATAGTAATGTTTGTTATAAATCTTTAAAATCATCACATCTATTGCTAAAAGAACTAAACCATGAGAAACACAAAATGTATTAAATATATGTATCTAAGTATGTCCGTTTGCCTGCACAAAATGATTGAAATTGCTACCAAACTGTATATAGATGTGAATACTTATACATGTCATAGGGCCATTGCCAAGTTTCAATTTTGGCCTTTGGAGTATTCTACAAATAATGTACCGACAATACATATGAGATACATTCCTTTGTGTTCAGGTGGTATTGTAAAAGGACGCTCCGTTGTGATAGCTATGAGCATACTTTAGTGACATAACCCCTCTTAGTAATTTTATCCCATTACGAATTGGCCTATAGAAATTGTAACCCCTCGCATTGAAATTTAAATTTTTATGCTCAGAGCTGCATGACACGAGCGCTCTTCATGTATACACAGACGTATATAGATGTGTAATGCATTATGTATTGAAATTAATAACAAACCATTAGAGGTATGTCTCATCCGCATACTAGAAGGATTTATTTTAGGGACCAAAACTACCAAAATGGTGATTGTGCCTTCTCTAACCGAAAACACTGGATAGAGTGATGTACGTGAATACATACATGCGCGCACTAGAATAAATCCTAGCAGATCGAATAAACTAAACTGGCACTATATCCCATATCCCAGGAATGAAACAGCTATTGGTGTTAGTACGAGAAATAAACAGACATTCCGATACTAATAAATACAACATAGTGTTTGCGAATAACTATGGCTAATTATATTCTTAAAATGATTTAATAAGCAAATCTTTGCACACTAGCACGTAGAATCCCACGTGTTATGTCCGTCTTCGTAAGTGTATAGACCAAGTAATGAAGGGACTTAAAGAACTACCAAAATGGCGTTCCGAAAAAATATATAGGTCGAGAAACGATTGTACATCTGTAGGTACCTCGATATGAAATAACACAACACAGTGTCTGTGAGTAACCTACGTTTCTTTAGTTTTACGAAAATGACCTTCTATCTAAACTAATACGTGGCTTTTACCTTCGATTATGAAGAAATGCCAGTATATGCGTTGTGTCCGTCTTCGCTTGTGTACATAACTAGCAACGAAGGGACTGTATAAACTACCAAAATGGCGCCCGAAAATCACGCAATTTTGAGCGATTTCGGCTCAGGTGTAGGGAATTGTTCAATTATATACTACTCTCCCCACGTATAAAAAGAACCGCTCCGCCTTAGTCCCCACACTGACGCTGGAGATCGGGGTGACCAGGCAGGCGGCACGCTCTTCCGATATCCGAGGTAAGACATGCGTGGCTATGTGGCGGGTGCAGACTAGGGGTAGAGACTAGACTCCTGTCCATTACGCGGTAATAATACTAATTCGGGAATGCCTTATGCAGGTTTGTTTACCACCCCAAGTCCCTGTGAAGAGGTTTGGGCGCTCTTAAAATAAGGAAACCGAATGTTTGGTTCCTTTTGAACCCTTGTCTCATAATCACCCCAGGCCCCCACAAGGAGCTATGTATTGCTCTAAAAAAGGATCCATATATTGGGTTCTCTCCTATTCCGAATACTGTGAGTTTTGCCATGGATTCTTTTTTGAATTAAACAAACCCCTATCTTACTGACTTTAGATTTAATATAACTAAGCAGTTTGACTTCTGCTCTAACAGAACAGAGTAATTTCTAAAACCTGCACACTGTATTCATTGTCCATTTAGATAAAAGAACTGACTTCAATTTTAAAAAGGAAGCATTCAATCTCAACTACGCCTACAAAAGCCGGGAAGAGGGAGGACGCCTCAAAACCTACAAAGCTGGCGATACACTAAGTCTCCTGACTTAAATGCATAATGATATACGACCCTACGATCAAAATTACAAAGTAAGCACAATATCATTATGTCCTGTAAGTAACTGAGTAGTAGTCGGATGTTTATAAAAAATATATAGAACTTATATCGAATATCTTTATTATTTGTATATAGGTCTTTCAAGGAAATAACAAAGACCCATAACAGTGGATAAGGTTACTCTATCTCCAGGATTAAGACTGGTACCGCAAATTGAAAATTGCGAAAAATGTAAGAAATTTGTCACTTGTAATGTAGACACCATAAGATCCGTAAAAACTTTTCTGTAATGAAATTTAAATCCCTCACTGAATGTATACTAATCAATTGTCCATATACCTTTTAGATTGAAGAATTTTAATGTAGTCATGTAATGTAGTTTAATGTGTGCCATCGATCTAAACACCGAAACGCGTCGACAATACTGGCTACTTTTAATTATTTTTCTACATGTTAATGTATTGGAATATATTGTAATGTGTCTGTGAATGATTATGATATATGTAGGAAATTCTATGTACAAAACTTTGTCCATATTATGTCATTCGATAAAGTTTGTTTCTTTTAATAAATATGGTTTTAATGAATATTATGTTTTTTTATATAATTTATGTGATGTTCAGTATATATACAATTGAGGACAGAAAACTCTAGGTGTCTTACCTTACAAAGTATATTCCACTTTCATCTAAGAACCACAGAAAGGAATCCCCCTTTGTTTGCTGAAAACAGACTCTCCCAATATTGCACCTCACTGCCAGCTTTATTAGCCCATCATCCCCTAATGCTGTGGTTCCCAAAGTGTGCACCGCGGCACCCCGGTGCGCCGTGATGAGAAGCCAGGGGCGCCGCAGCGTCTCGCAGGATGTGGGGGAGCTTGAAAGAAATGCCACCTTCTGCTGCATCGCACATGCTTCAAAACATTGGCACAGAGCGCCCTCTCTCCACCTGCCCGCCCCCATTCCTGCAATCACAGGCTGCTAGAAGCGCATGAGCAGCCCCACCCCGCCCATTGTCACTTTGTATGGGGCTGATTGCCACATACAGAATGTCAATCGGCCAGTTTGGGGTGTTACAGCATGTGGTGAGCCGCTTCCTGCGGGTAGCGCCGCCGGCAACATTAACAGCTGGTCAAGGGCATTCCCAAAAATCTCACCAGAAGTATGCTGCTTGCCACAGGGTCAGGAGTCTCGCTCTCTCTTTTGGCATATGTTGAAAGCTAACACAATGTGCAACATTTGAAAATGAACGGAGGGTGTAATGTGTTTCAAATAAAAGTTTGATTATTTTAAGACTGTTTTTTCACACAGTATTGTCTAAAATAAAAAAAAATCTGAGCAGCGAAGGCTCTTGCAGGGCTGTTAATCGGTGAGTCGAGTTCCCAAGAGGTATGTTAGTTCCTTCTCTCCAGCCTGCTTGCTCAAATCAGAGGCGAACACCCCGCAACTGGCTGTGCATAAAAGGCAAGAACCACCGCTTAATTACTAGAAAGGTGAGGAAGCATGCACCACTCCACTGTAACTTTTGGGATTCATAGCCCTTACACAAGAATCCACAGACACCCCGGAAATGTTTCTTTTGTGACTGCTTTTTTAAACATGTTTGTGCACTTCAGTATATTCAACACAATATTCACCATAATATGATGCAATCGTTTTTCAGTGAACGAGTGTAAAAGTGTTGGGTACCCTAATCTTATGCTGCTGTATCAGCCTTCCATCTTCACTAGATCGATAACATTATGATAATTAATTTGTCTAACAATACATATCAAGTCAAGTCAAGTCAAGTCAAGTCATAGGATTTGTATAGCGCACTACATACCCAGAGGGTTTCAAGACGCTTAGGAAGGGGAGGAGGATTACTTGTCAAATATCCACGTTTTAAGTTGCTTTCTGAACGCTAGGTGGTTCTGGGTAAGGCGAAGGTAAGCGGGGAGTGAGTTCCATGTTTTAGCAGCCAGGTATGAAAAGGATCTGCCTCCCATGGTGGTCTTGTTGATGCGAGGTACAGTGGCGAGGGCTTGGTTGGAAGAACGTAGTTGGCGGGAGGGGGTGTAGAAGGACAGTCGTGAGTTGAGGCAATCTGGTCCGATGTCGTAGAGTGATTTGTGTGCGTGGGTAAGCAGTCGGAAAGTGATCCTCTTATTGACGGGTAGCCAGTGGAGGTCTTTAAGGTGACCAGAGATGTGTTTGTTGCGTGGGAGGTCTAATATGAGCCTGGCTGAGGCGTTTTGGATTCGTTGGAGTTTCTTCTGGAGTTTTGCGGTAGTACCCACGTAGAGGGTGTTTCCGTAGTCCAGTCGGCTCGTGACCAGAGCGTGGGTGACTGTTTTCCTTGTATCGGAGGGGATCCAGCGAAATGTTTTTCTGAGCATGTACATTTGAGCATGACAAATGTACATTTGTCAGGTATGACACCTGACAAATGTACATTTCTTATTGTCTTACAGGCTGGATGGGTGAAAGGGTAAATGGTTGGATGGATGAGTGAATGGATGGGTGGGTGGAAGAGTGGATGGATGAGTGAAAGGATGCTTGGGTGAAATGGTACACGGTTGGATGGATGAGTGAGTGAATGGATGGATGAAGGGATGGATGACTGAAAGGATGGATGGAAAGATAGACGATGGATAGGTTTTCAAATAGTTGAAAAGGTTTGGATATGGATGGGCACACAGATGGAAGGACAGAATGAATGGTGAAAGACTGCATGATGGATAAAAGAATTAATAGATGACAATGTACATTTGGAATGGTGGATATCAGGGGTTTGATGGAAGGATGAATGGTTAGATCATTGGACAAGAGAGCTCTTCTGGGGATGGTTGTGATCAGTGGCGTCACAAGGGGGGTGCGGGAGGTGCGGGCCGCACCGGGTGCCACCAGCAGAGGGCTGACACCAAAATGAACTCCTCGCTATTTATTTACTGTTCATGTAACACCGTCCGTATTGTCCCATGCTGTTTATAGTGCAGGGAAATGGACGGATGCCAGATTCTTCCTTTTCCCAGTTCTGCGAGCGCAGCGGCTTTGTTGGGAGGGGCTTGAGTATAAAATGAGCTCCGCCCTTGACCTTCTGCTCGCTATTCTTTTTGCTCGGAGATGCGATCTTGGTCGTGTCCATGTTCCGAGTGCATGTGGGCGTTTGGGGAACACCACATTCAGTGAACACAAAGTCAAGATTGGCCCAATCTCTAATGGTAAGAACTTTCAGAGTTTCGTAAAAAGTCACATTTGCAGTTAATTTTTGGAACCTTTTGAATCATCCGTGTATATATGTTGCGAGGCTTGTCCTGCATTATTGCAGATGTTAATATGAGAAGCACTGAAAAGACCATTTGATTTCTTTGGACAGCGCTATGATGGGCCAAACGCAGGTAGGTCACAGAGTGTGCAGGATGGCAGGAGGAACGAAAAAAGGCCTCACCCTGTTTGCCACGCCTGCCCTAGACAATGGAGGTTCAGTTGAATCATACAAAAGTATTAAAAAAAGGCTCCGATACTCAGCACACCGAAGCGGGGTTGGAGCGGGGTAGGCGCAAATTTGCGTGCACAAATTCAAAGCGCATTTCATGAGTTTATTTCAGTCACTTTGAGAAGAGCGAAAAACTGTGGGAGAAACCATGGAGGGGAGAAGGCGACGAGGAAAGGGTTAAAAGAGCAGCAGGCAGGGGAGGGAGGTGCAGGCGGAGGGGGTGGATGGTGCAAGCAGAGAAGGAGATGATGCAGGCTGAGAGGGAGACGGTGCAGCCAGAGGGAGAGATGGTGCAGGCAGAGGGAGAGATGGTGCAGGCGGAGGGAGAGATGGTGCAGGCGGAGGGAGAGATGGGAGCCATCCTATTCAACAGATCTCCCTGCCTTGCATTTGTCCTGCTCACACCTGTCATGATGTCACTTCCTGTCGTGATATCACTTCCAGTCGTGATGTCACTTCCTGTGACCACGCCTAACTTGGAGAGTCCCCCCACTTCTTTTTTTAGGACTTGTGCCCTGAGGAGAAGCATCACCATTACTTTCTGAGGAGACTTCCTTGTGTTCTTTGCATACACGTTGTAACCTTCTCTTGGATAACCCCCTCTTTGCCTATATCTCTCGGATGTTGACCTTTGAGGAGGATCTTTTTTCTCCTGTCAGTGAGGGAATCCGTTGTGTTACGAAGCCTTGGTAAATGACGAGCAAACGGAGAAAGGAGCTGGTCCTTCCTGTACAACGGTATAAACAGTATAGCAGCGCCCTCTAGTGGAATTTTTTTGGTATAGTTTTTAAGCTGAATCCTTCTGTCTTCACACGATCTTATTACCTTATTGTCTTCTCCTGGTGGGTGGAGAGCTTTTTGGGAACACCACAGAAGGAAGATAAACTTACTTAATTGTAGAAGTGTAATAGTATTTATATACACGGGAACAAAATGCAGAATGTTACACCTCCGCCATTTTTCCTGGCCACCCCAGGAGAGCCAGCGTTAAAATGAACAAATTATGCAGTTTGGGAGTGATTGAGCCTGTGGAAGCCACTGAATGGTTGGCACCCATAGTAGCAGCCAAAAAAGGGGATGGAGCTGTGCAGTTATGCATAGATCTCAGAGCACTTAACAGGGAGGTCATTGTGGACAAACATCCCCTTCCTAACATCTCTCAAATGATGCGTAGATTAGCCGGTGCCAAGGTTTTTTCTACTCTAGACCTAGCCTCAGCTTACTATCAAGTCAGGCTGCACCCAGAGTCACAAGACCTGACGGCGTTCATCACGCCCATGTGGGCCTACAAGTTCAAGCGTATGCCTTTTGGACTTGTATCGGCCGCTGCGCTCTTTCATAGGATCATGAGCAACCTTCTAAAAGGTATTCCGGGTGTGCTATGCTACCAGGATGATGTTCTGATCCATGTAGAAGATAGCACACAACATGAAGACAGACTCAGACAAGTCCTGATGAGGTTTCAAGAGCAAGGTCTTACTGTAAGAAAGGAGAAATGTAGATTTGGAGGCTCTGAGTTAGAATTTCTACGGCATAAAGTAACAGCAGAGGGTATACTTCCAAAAACAGAGCTGCAGAACACTATTCTTAACCTCACCCCACCTAGAAGCAAAGAGTAAATCAAATCCTTTATGGGTATGATTGAATTCTACAGTAAATTTGCTCAGAACTTTGCCAGACGTACTATGAGATTCGCAATCTGCAAAGAAAAGGTATACCTTTTGACTGGAGTGAATCATGCCAGAGGGAGTTTGAAGACACTAAGAAGGCAGTGGCTGGGGCACCCAACCTCAAAGCCTTTGTTTCAGGCAGAAGAACAATCATAACTACTGACGCCAGCTCAAATGGATTGGGTGCGCTTCTCGTTCCCTACGCCAGGCAGAGTTCAACTATTCAGTGATCGAGAAAGAGGCTCTGGCTGTATTTTGGGCTATCAACAAATTTAGAGACTTTGTCTGGGGAACTAAGTTTGACGTAAGGACCAACCATAAACCCCTCGTCGAAGTCCTTACTAAGAAAGTGTTAGATGATATCTCCAGTAGAAGTAGGAGGTGGGTGGTGAGCCTACAAGAATACACCTTTGATGTTGAGTATGTACCTGTAGTGAGGAACTTGGGTTCGAGGCATGTGGGCTGCTGAATTAATATCTGTGCCTAGATCGCCGCCTAGTGTTGGGTCCGGATGATTGCACATTGTTGTCCTGGAAGAGTCTTCGAAGTATCACGAGATAGGTGGCTCCTCCCCTGGACTACAGTGCGCATCGGCATCGACTCCATCCCCAGATTGTTTTTTTCCGCCATTGGGTTCAGATGTCTTTGGTTCCCTCTTGTCGGAATCGATAAAAAAACAGTAAACTTTCCTCAAGACCAAAAGGTCTTTAGTCCTGCGTCGGTATTGTCTTGCGTTCGGCTTCATAACTTTCCTCAGCTCCGAGCCGAGCTCTGTACTTCCGCGTGCTTTCGGCGCGGAAGGCCTTGTCGACGCTCCAGACTCATCGACCATCCATCATGGACCGTAGTCCATTCAACAGATGTCCGGTGTGTTACTCGAAGTACCCACACATCGACGTCCACCCGGTGTGCAACAAGTGCCTGTCGCCGGACCACGATGAGGCCAAGTGTATGGCCTGTTCGAGATTCAGGTCCAAGAAGACACTCAAGCTCCGTCGAGCTGCGCGCCTGGAGGCCCAGCAATCTGCTACGGCGCCTACGGACATTTTCGATGCTGGGGAGGTCGAGGATGAAGATATCCTGGACGTCTCAGAATCTAACCCCGCGTCGGATGTCGAGGAAGACTACGACGCTGAGGCCGAAGCCTTCCAGAACGAAGAAGTCGTCGAGGAGGTAGGAGACGACGACGGGGCCCTAGGGGCCATGGAGGATAGCTCGGACGAGGAGCTTCCTCAGACTGACTCTAGGGCCGTGCCAATCGATGAGGCCCAGGTCGAGGGATCGCCTTCGGGCCTTACCCAAGACCTTGATTTGAGTTCCTCGGCCCCGCCTGTAGGCCCGGCCACGGACATTGGTACCGAGTCCCTTCCGGTGAAGAAACCGAAAGTGAAACCTACGGTCTCGACGCCTGATGCTGCGCAAGGGCAGATATCGAAACCGAAAGTGCGCATCGCATTGGTCGGTTCGAAGTCTTCGGAGGCCTCGGCGCCGAAGAAACCTAAGATGGCAGTCGAGTCGAAGGGCCTAGTCAAAATGGCTGAGCCGAAGGCTACCACGTCGAAGGCTAAAGCGTCGGCGCCAAAGACTATCGACGCCGGCAAGGGTCGGGTCGAACACAAGAAGACTGTCGGCGACTCCAAGAAGTCTCATGCGGAGCCAAAGAAGCGGCACGATGACCCGAAGGTCCTCTCTGCCCCGCCTTCACACGACAAGGCCAAGGGGCCTACGCCAAGTGTGTCAACTCCGAAAGTGGCCTTGAAGGACTCCGCTCCGAAACCGTCCTCGAAGGATTCCGTCGAACCGGCACGTCCATCGGCCGCGTTCACGAAGAAGGTAACAGAGTCCCTGCAGCGCATAAGGGAAGGCACCGCAGCAACCGAGCCAAAGAACCGCCCGCCTGCAAAGCCTCTTGAGACACCGGCGAAGGCGTCCACGCCGATCCTTTTCACCTTGCCGCCTAAGACGGCGCCGAAGGCTTTCGCTGCTAAACCGGGGGCCGGCGTGCCCGAGAAGGTATCTTCGACGCCAAAGGCATCGTTGGTGGTCCTTGGCCCGAGGCCTCGACAACTTTCAGAAGAGGAGCGTCAGGAACATTTCATCGACGCCGAAACAGGCAGGCTTTCCCTTCTGAAGAGGAAAATCACCCCAGAACCCCTATTGGAGTCTTACAAAATCCCCCTAAAAAGGAAGATGGACTCTGCTGGTGCCCCAGCTTTGGTGGAACCCATTTCACCACAACTTCATGAGGTCTCGCCCGCTCACTCCGACGTGGACGAGGGTGAGGGCGAGGACGAGGATGAATATAGCTATCCAGTCTACACAGACCCTGAGGATGTGACAGAGCCCTGGTCTGCTGGTGGTGAACCTGGGGATCCACATTCAGGACAAGACCCTCAGCTCTTCTCTGCTAGGACTTCACCTACTGAAGACTCTGCTGCTTTCAACGCCCTCATTGAGCGAGCAGCAGCCACAATGTCCAGCTGCATGCTGACCCTGTGGACGTAGATTTCCTCTTTGACACCTTTTCGGTGCCTGAAAAGACTGTAAAAACTCTGCCAATGCTGAAAGGCGTTTTAAAGCACGCTGCTGAGGTCTTCAAAGAACCCACCAGGGCGAGAGTCATCAACCCGAGGATTGACAAAAAGTACAAAGCGGCGCCCACTGATCCAACTTACATTAAAGGACAGTTGCCTCTGGACTCCCTGGTCATCTCGAATGCCCGGAAGAGGGCCAACTCGCAGACTACGGGTGATGCTCCTCCCCCAGACAAAGAGTCCAAGGTCTTTGAGGCTTCGGGGAAGAGGGTTGCAGCGCAGGCAGCTAACATATGGCGCATCTCAAACACACAGGCGCTCCTAGCGCATTATGACAGGGCGCACTACGACACCCTAGAGACCCTTTTGCAACATCTGCCTGATCAATATAAGGAAGGGGCTGAGATGCTAATCTAGGAGGGGAATCTAATCTCCAACGCTTCCATAAAGTGCGCTCTAGACGCGGCTGACACCGCTGCGCGAGCCATTGACACCAGTGTTATGCTTCGGAGACATGCCTGGCTCAGGATTTCTGGTTTCAAGCCAGACATACAGACCACCATCTTGAACCAAACAGTCAACCCTGATCACCTGTTTGGCCCGGATGTTGACACCACCCTAGAAAAAATGAAAAAGGACACTGACACTGCAAAATCCATGGGTGCCTTGCAGTCCCAGCAGTTTCGGGGTGGGTCCTTTTGTCGCTCCAAAACCAGAGGCACCTCCAGGGGTCAGCTTTCGCAGTCCGCGCAGTTCTACAAAGGCAACACCCAGACTGCTTACACCAACAAGAGTCGTGGTGGATACCGCGGCAACAGCGCCAAGGGCAGAGGACGTGGCAACAACAGCTCCAGGCCAACAAACAGTGACTCAGTGGCACTGCCCCCCGACCACACAACACCGGTCGGGGGGAGACTCCAGCAATTCCTGCCCATGTGGAAGTCCATCACCACGGACAGGTGGGTCAGAAAGCTTATCCAATTTGGTTATTGTCTGGAGTTAACATCCACTCCCCCCAACATACCCCCAAGGCACCGTCCTATGTCGGACGAGCACTTGCACTTATTGCAGCAGGAGGTCAACGTCATGCTGCAAAAAGGGGCAATAGAGCTTGTGCCCATGCAGGAAAGAGGCACAGGAGTTTACTCCCTGTACTTCCTGATTCCAAAGAAGGACTGGTCCCTCAGGCCCATCCTGGATCTCAGGCCCTTCAACTTCTACATCCTGTCGGAGCACTTCCACATGCTGACACTGCAGCAGGTGCTCCCGCTGCTCAAACAGGGGGGCTTTCTCGCAACTTCAGATTTAAAGGATGCGTACTTTCACATTCCACTACATCCTTCACACAGAAAATACCTCAGGTTCACCATCCAAAACCAGCACTACCAGTTCAGGGTTTTGCCTTTTGGGGTCACCACAGCACCCAGGATGTTCACCAAGTGCCTGGCGACGGTGGCGGCACATCTGAGACGGCAGAACGTCCACGTCTATCCCTATCTGGACGACTGGCTCATCCAAGCAAAGTCAGCCCAGCAGTTTGCCGACCATGTGTCCCATACCATTCACCTCCTGCACGATCTGGTATTCTCACTGAATTACCCAAAATCCCACCTCCAGCCCGCCCACATACGGCAGTATCTGGGGGCGACCATAGACACTCTGGCGGCCACAGCACAGCTGAATTCAGTGAGAGTCAGCAGCATTCAATCGCTGATCCAAAAATTCAGGCCTCAACACTCGCTTCCAGCAAGAGTGTTCATGCAGTTGATAGGCATGATGGCCTCCTGCATCTCCATAGTCCCGCACGCGAGGCTACATATGCGCCCGCTTCAGGAGTGCTTAGCACGTCAGTGGACTCAGGCTCACGGGCAGTTGAAAGACCTAGTGTTGGTGAGCGGTCGGGCATACAACCCTCTGCATTGATGGAATCCACGAAACCTTTGCAAGGGCCGACCGTTCCAAGAGCCTGTGCCACAGATCATCCTGACAACGGACGCCTCTCTCCAGGGATGGGGAGCTCATGTACTCCATTACACAGTTCAGGGCTTATGGACGCAACAGCAACAGAAGATGCACATCAATGTTCTCGAACTGATGGCAATCTTCATGGCACTCAAAGCCTTCAAAGTACATCTGTGCAACAATGTCGTGTTGATCCGGACGGACAACGTGACAGCCATGTACTACATTCAAAAGCAGGGAGGAACACACTCTCCGCAGCTGTCTCATCTGGCTCAGAGCATGTGGAAGTGGGCCATTCAGTGGAACATCTTCCTCATGGCAGAACACCTCCCGGGCAAAGACAATCAGATGGCGGACCTGCTCAGTAGGCACAGCCACCAAATGCACGAGTGGGAGATACATCCATCAGTACTCCAACCGTACTTCCAAAGGTGGGGTCATCCAGAGATAGACCTGTTAGCCACAAGGGAGAACTCAAAATGCCAAAGCTTCGCCGCCAGGTTCCCACACCCGCAGTCGCAGGGCAATGCGATATGGATGAACTGGTCAGGCAAATTTGCTTACGCTTTTCCCCCAGCACCTCTGATACCGCTGGTGGCACGCAAGCTCAGGCAGCACTCGATGACTCTCATCCTGGTTGCTCCAACGTGGGCTCGTCAACCATGGTACACCACGTTTCTAGAACTGTCCGTGGTGCCGCATCAGAGGCTACACCTCACACCCAGCCTTCTGGCGCAGAGCCATGGCGACATTCAGCACCCAGATCCGCAACAGCTCAACCTGGCGATCTGGCTCCTGAAGTCCTAGAATTTGGCTACCTGCACTTACTTGCCGACTGTATGGACATCATTCGGGAGGCAAGAAAGCCCACCACTAGAGCTTGCTATGCTGCAAAATGGAAGCGGTTTGTCATTTATTGTGCAGACCACAACATTAACCCGCTGGATGCTTCTATTCAGAACATCATCTGTTACCTTTTCCATCTATACAAGTGTAATCTGGCCTATGCTTCCATTCACATTCATCTGTCTGCAATGGCCGCTTATCTCCAAAATAGGCAGCACCTCTCCCTCTTCAGGGTGCCTACCATCAAAGCTTTTCTGGAAAAACTCAAACTAATCATTCTGCCACGGACTCCACCAGCTCCTGAGTGGAACCTCAATGTGGTCCTTACCAGGCTGATGGGTCCTCCCTTTGAACCACTGCATTCCTGCGAGATTCAGTTCTTGACATGGAAAGTGGCTTTCCTCATAGCAATTACATCGCTACGGCGGGTTAGTGAGTTGCAAGCCCTCACTATCCAAGAGCCATTTATCCAAATTCATTCCAACAGGGTAGTGCTTGGCACTAACCCTAAATTTCTACCCAAGGTTGTGTCTCAGTTTCACATGAACCAAACAATTGAATTACCTGTTTTCTTTCAAAATCCTGAGTCACTGGCGGAGCGAATGCTCCATACCCTTGACGTTAAACGGGCCCTAATGTATTACATCGATAGGACCAAGGATTTTAAGAAAACTAAGCAACTCTTTGTCGCCTCTGCACCACACCACAAAGGTAACCCTATTTCCAAGGCTGGTATTGCTAGATGGATCGTTAAATGTATCCAGATCTGCTATCTAAAGGCAAAACGCACTCTTACCATTCCACCAAGAGCCCACTCCACCAGGAAGTTAGTGGTCTCTATGGCATTCCTTGGAAACATTCCTTTGGAAGACATATGTAGAGCAGCCACTTGGTCTACCACACACACATTTACTAAGCATTACTGTGTTGATGTGCACTCCAAACAGCAGGCAGCTGTAGGGCAGGCTGTTCTCAAAACACTTTTTCAAACTGCTGCAGCTGGCACAGGCGGCCGCCGCTAATGGAGGGACTGCTATGTATTCTATGCACAGATATGAATTCAGCAGCCCACATGCCTCGAACCGAATATGCTACTTACCAGTATGCATCTGTTCTTGGCATGTAGGGCTGCTGACATTCATATCGCCCGCCCTCCTCCCCGGCGCCTGTAGCAGCTGCAGTATTCACATATACTCATAGCATGGTCATCATTCACTGAGTTTCACTCCATCTTGGCCACAACGGCTAAAAACAATCTGGGGATGGAGTCGATGCCCATGCGCACTGTAGTCCAGGGGAGGAGCCACCTATCTCGTGATACTTCGAAGACTCTTCCAGGACAACAATGTGCAATCATCCGGACCCAACACTAGGCGGCGATCTATGCACAGATATGAATGTCAGCAGCCCTACATGCCAAGAACAGATGCATACTGGTAAGTAGCATATTCACTGCAGACTGTCTCTCGCGTCTTGTGGGGGAAACCCTAGTTGGGGCTAACGATGGTAGTAGGCAGGTTAAGGAGGATAATGAGATGCTGAATAAGAATGTGTGCATCATCGACCAAGGGGCAGTGGATGAAGCACGTTGGAAGGATGATTTGGGAGCAGATTTCCTTCTGCAGAGAGTGTGTGAGAAGACCAAAGGTGGCTGGGCAGACCTAGACAAGCGAGAAGAGTCTCTCAGACCATACTGGATGGTTAAAGATGAACTCTCGGTTATGGATAATTATCTATTCCATGGTACACGGTTGGTTCCTCCTGAAACTTTGTGAGAGGTTTTGGTCAACTTAGCTCATGAGGGCCATCTCGGCGTCACCAAGACCAAACAGAGGTTACGTCTAGACTGTTGGTGGCCAAACATGGATTTAGAGGTTGAGAGGAAAATAAGAGTGTGTGTACCATGTGCATCCAGCAACAAGATCCTTAAACAACATACACCCCCCATGCATTGCAGGTCACCACTGGAGGGACCGTGGGCTGATGTAGCTCTTGATATAGTTGGCCCATTGGCAGAAGAAAATCAAACTCCATGCATACTGGTACTCGTGGACCTATACTCCAGGTGGCCCGAGTTAAAGTATGTCTCAGAGATCACTACCAAATCAGTCATTGAATTCCTACTGGAGGTGTTCCTTAGGGAAGGCTTACCCAGCAGCATTCTGACAGATAATGGGGTGCAGCTCTGCTCAAAAGCAATGAGGGAGTTCCTCGAGTGTAATGGGATTAAACACAAGTTATGTGCTCTCTACCATCCAGAGAGCAACGGGATGTTCGAAAGATTTAACAGAACTATCAATGAAAGTATCCAGTAGCCAGGGCCAAAGGTTTGTGCTGGAAAGATGAGGTTGTGAAGCGTTTAGAGGCTTACAGGTTAACCCCTCACCAAACCTCTAACATGATGCCTTTTGAGCTATTGAGAGCTAGAAAGCCTAACTGGAGGAAATGGTACAAGGGGAGGATTGCACTTACAGAAGAGATGCAATGGAGAGACAAGGAACAGAAGGCCATGGCTGATAAGAAGGTGAGGTTTGATAAAACACATGCAGTGAAGGACGTCCAGTTCAAGGTGGGTGACCTGGTCAAAGTCAAAGCTCCTACGGGTAGAGCGAGCTGGTCAGAGTTCACAGAGCCCATGCATATTGTCAAGTTATTTAGAAATGCAATTAAAACTCAAGATGGGAGAATTTGGAATCTGGGAAGAGAGGTGAGATGCACTGCTCCTACAGCAGTCATGAACACCTCAAATGGAGGAGATGTTGATATTCCAGGTGCTGCTATTCCTTTTGAGCCTGCTAACAGTGGTCAGGCCAATACCCACCGCAGGGTGAGTGGCAGAGTTGTTTGTCGTCCAAAATTTTTTACAGCACTATGTTGACAAGTAATTTGTGTCTCTAATTGTCTCCCCTTCTTCATCTCCCCCCCCCCCCCCTTGGATACCTTTAATTGTAAAGGAGGGGGATGTGTGGTATCCTCTGTTTCAGGGGTTGATTGTCATGGTATACTCATCCCCCCCTCCTCTTTCCGGGTGTTGGTTCTTACCCTTGTGACATGCTGTAAAATGTCACTGCCCCGAGTGTTCTATGTTGAGCTCCCTGCGTGGAGAAAGCAGTGACACCTTTTGAATGACAGCTGTGGCTGGGGTTCTTTCCCCTTTTTCTTAGAATAAATCAACACTGTTTAAACACGGGCGCTTCCTGTGATTCCAGTACCTTCTGTGTGATCAACTTTTTTACAGTTGGCCCTTCTGCGGCCCAGCTTGTTCAGTACAGTTCTGATGCCAGTTCAGCCTTCGAAACAGAGTGGGAGCATCATCAAGATCCTGTGGTTCAACAACTCCCAAAGATTTCGACCATAAGTATGGTCACTGCCGAGTCACAACCCACAGCTGCACACCGACCCGATGGGCAGACAGAGCGCTGGCCCAGTGGGGGTCAGGTATCAAACTAAGTGACTCACCAACAGCCAGCTGGTCCACCACTCACTTCAGCCATGGTCGACTCCAACAAAAGTTTTCAGAGCAGACACTGCTCCCTTTTCCAGCCGTAATGGCCCTGCAAAAGCTGTGGTCTTCCTTGAGCCAAGAGACTGCCCAACTTCTGCATTGAGGGTGATGCTCAAAACAGCAACAAAACAGACCTCCGCAATGAAGTTGACTTTAAAGTCGTCCTTGGCACCAAAGACCTCAACACTGAGGAATACATTGACCCCAAAAATCTAAATAGCGATGAAGATGCCATCAACAGCTCCCTATCCACCAGGTGCTGTAGACGTTGGATGCTCGTCAAAAGCTGCTTTTCATTCATCTGGCAAAATCTCCATCATGTTGCCACTGTAGCCACAAGAGACCCTGCCAAGGAAGTGGATGTTTTCTTTTGAGGAGTAACTTATCTTGAAGTCCACAACTCCTCAAGGGGCAAAAGAATAGGGACGATAGCCTCTGCTCGATGTTGTCATCATCCTCCTCCTTCCTTACTAACACCATCATATGTACCACCTCCTCCAGCTTCACTGGAGCAGTAACAACACTCCTCTTATAGAGATGACAGCTCATTGAATCCAGGGGATCCCTATGAGGCCCCCTTTGATCCTGAACCCTGGTATTACCTGTGGGATGACTATGATGTCAGCCGACCGCCACCCCCCTCACGCCCCTCTTTTACCCCCCTCCCGCTGCCCCGGGTGTACAGATCTCTGTCTGGCAAACCTTACCCACCTGATGACACTACCTTGTACGTTAAAGTTATTAAAAAGGATACTGCTTTTCGTAAAGTAGACAACACCCTCTCCAGTTCCTCCCCATGCTGAAAGGGATGCTCAAACAAAGCCCAAGATCTTCAAAGAACCGATCAAGGCTCTGTCATGAAGAAAAATACAACCCCTCATGTAGTCACCCGCCCTACATCCTCTGCCACGTTCTGCCAGACTTCCTTGTGGTCCACTCTATGCAGAAACATGCCAACGCTGAGTTTTCAAGGGACTCCCAGCCTCCTGACAATGAGAGTGAAAAGTTCAATGAAGCAGGCAAGAGGGTGGAAGCACAATCAGCCACACACTGGTGCATTGCCTACTCTGTTGGCCTTCTCTCCTGGTATGACAGCGCATTAGGATGAGAGTGACTAAATCCTCCAACAGCTCCCTGAGGAGTATCTAGCGCATGGACAAGACCTTACTGAAGGCAAAACCATCTCACATGCCACCATTTGCTGCATTCTTGATGCAGCCGACACGGCAGCTAGGGGTGTTAATACTAGCATCTTGGTCAGGCATCATACCTGGCTTTGTCACTGTTTTTAAGCCTGAACTACAACAGCATTTTCCAATAGGCAGGCCTATTGTTTCTTCGATAGGTAGCAATCTAGAACATGTTTCTAAATATGTTGATCATTTTCTACGTGAATATGTTACGAATTTGCCTTCACATGTAAGAGATAGCAAAGATTTCCTTATAAAACTTAAAGAAATCCGAAATTACAGATTTAATGATAACGCTAGATGTGAATTCGTTATACACGATTATTGATCATACGCAAGGGATTGCAGCATGTCACCACTATCTTAAGACTAGACCTATAAAATACCTGGAACACACAAAAATTATACTCGAAATGATACATCTATGTCTCACGAATAATATTTTTATGTTTGATGGGACTATTATAAACAGATCCGTGGCACGGCTATGGGCACATGTTTTGCCTTGCCAATTTGTTCTTGGTTAAATGGGAGGAAGACCTTAGAACTGATCCCACCCTCACTGCATTTTTGTGGCGAAGTCAAACTTTGGCTTCGCTATATTGATGATTTGTTTATAATTTGGACTGACACTGAGGAAAAAGCCATGGAATTCGTTGATAAACTCAATTCAAATGAGCTTAATATCAACCTGACTAGCAAAATGAGTAGAATATCCATTGAGTTTCTAGATCTTCTAATAGAACCGAAAGAAGGTAACCAAGAAACCAGTTTGTTTCGTGAAACTACTGCAGGGAACACCTTGCTTCATGCTCTCAGTAGCCACCCGGATACTCTCAAGTGGAGCATCCCCTACGGTGAGCTATTGAGAGCAAGAAGTAACTGTAGTACCGAACCTGCCTTTGCAAATGAAAAAGAGAACATGCTCCAAAGATTTAGAGAAAGAGGATATCCAGCCTGGGTTCTTCAAAAAGCAATGAACAAGGTGAATCTCATTGATTGTGTTAAAATCTTGACCAATGTAGATGAAACCGATACCAATACTGACGAAACTAGTAGGGTTATTCTTACCTATAATGAGAATTCAGGACAAATACAGAAGATACTGGCCTGCAAGTGGGAAATACTTACCAGTGATCCCATAATTGGTCAAGCTCTTCATCATAGACCTAGGATAACGTACAGAAAAGGCCATAACCTTAGGGATATTCTTGTACGTAATGACAACATCAAAAACGACAGCTAACAATTTAAATCTAAAAGGTTTCTATCCATGTGGCCACTGCAAGGCCTGCCAAAATAGCAGCTCTAGGAAAACAGTGGCCATCCCCGGATATAGTAACCCTAAAAACATTGAACAGTTTTTAACTTGCAGTACTATATATTGCGTCTGTTTTATTCTGTCCATGCATATTATGGTATGTAGGGAGCACAGTGTGTATGGCCAAAAAGAGAGTTCTTAAGCACATGTGCGCTATCAACAAACGAGATCCTAACTACCCTATTGCTAGACATTTTGAGCTCTCTCATATTCATCTAACACAGGGGTCTTCAAACTGTGGGGCTCGACCCCCAGGGGGGCCGTGGAGTGATAGGAAGGGGGTCGCGCATTCCCTTCACACTTCTGCAGAGGCCCATAGCTTCAGCCCCCCTCCTCCCCCATACTGTGTCTCAGCCCTGGCTGCTGCAATGCAGTTCGCGCTGCTGGGGGCTCGGCTGGGAGGTGTCTGGAGTCTTATCTCCAGCCGCCTAAGCTTTTCACAGGTCTTTAAAGACCATTTGCATATTTACATGCCTTTGTTTACTGGTTACCTAGGCTTAGTTTTTTTAATGGTTCCAGTACCCCCAGTACCCCCTATTCCTTACATTTGTATTTTCACACTTACTGCTGTAGTGTGAGAATGCATTTAATGCAAAGGAATATAAAGTAGGGTTGCCAAAACAAAAATGCCTGCCATGTGTTGTTTAAAGAGCCCAGAGACCTGCTCTTGACACTAAATAGAGTTCTAAATAAAAAAGTATGTATTAACTAGCTATGTGACTTTTCTGTCTTTGTTCTCTTTAATTATCAGTCATGGATCATTGAGGTAGCCCTAGAACACAATTAAAAATGCTTTCTATTTATATTTGCTGTTCTAAGTACTCACAGATAAGTGCTAAAAATACAGCTTTAGGTGAGTGCTTAATTCTGGGCTATCAAAATAAATACTGATCACCCTGCACTCACACTGATCACCATGCACTCACACTGATCACCATGCACTCACACCGATCACACTACTCACCCTGCACTCATGTGAACTTCACTCACCTGTCCCTCCCTCACTGCTCAATCTGTAGCTCACTCAAACAAGGCCATCACTAACCATGCATTAATTCGTCCCACTGCATTTACAGCCGAACCCAAATTCATATTTGGTCACCTCACTCACCCTGCAGTCACTCCTTTTACCCTACTCTCACACTGTTGCCTCGCTCACCGTGCAGTCACTTGGGTACTCCTGTCACCCACACAGAGTTTAGAAATTTTTGTCAGGAGGGGATCCTTACGACTGAAAATGTTGACGGGGGGGTCTCGGCATCCAAAGGTTTGAAGACCTCTGATCTAACAGTATGATGTTAGGCTTTTTTGTGATCGAACAAGTACACACTGGTCCAAGAGGAGGGAATAGAACTTTGGTCCTAAGGAAACGTGAGTCGAAATGGATCATGGAACTTGAGACCAAATTTCCGAAAGGTCACAATTTGGATGAGGAATTAAGTACACATTTGTATAATGAATAATGATGAGTTTATGATAATAATTGAATAGATGCCTGAATATCAATATCCTCCAGTACACTCTTGTTTGGGTTTTTGTATCAGGGGATATACACTTGAGAAACCTACTGCTAGTAACTCATTTTTAGTAATGTATCTTGCTATGTGTTCATGTTGGAATCTGAAGTTATTCTTAAATTGATCGTATGATTACATATATATGGTGTTATGTTGTCATCATTCTTTTAAACTAAGTATTTTGGGTAATTGTGTATTCCCCTTTTTTCGTACACAGAAGGATAGAAAAGACCTTCCATGGTGCAGAATATCTGCCACTTGGTTTACTCTAACCTTTCTTTTCTCCATATCTTTTGGGTCCCCACGTTAAGATAAGATTTTCTCTTTATTATTTACTATTTTCTTCTTGTATTGCACTTCACTTTTCTGAGTTCTTGTATTTAAGTTTTCTCTTTATGTATTCTCTGGTCTAAAGGAAGTCACATAGTATGAACTATGACAATCTGCTACAGTAATTAGGTTTTTGTGTCACCACTATGGTGAAAGAATACTTGAGACAACAATATTGGCATTAATGAATATTATGTATTTATACATATGATGTATGTCAGCTGAGATGTAAACTGTAAGGCTATTACTTTGCCTCTTTGGGATTATTGTCTTATAACAATTAGGCACTATGCCACGAATAGAAATGACAAAATATCTCACTATGAGGAATCCACTCGATATTTTTACACTAGGACACAAGATTGTCTGTCCACCTCGGCTGATTAAAGTTTGTTGAGGAAAAAAACTTACTCTAAAAAACTTACTCTAAATAACGATTGAACACAAATACAGCTATACAATCATATGATGCATAATATGTAATGCGGTAACTTAGTGTATCGTATTGGGGAAATGCAGTATTGGCTGAATGTATTAGCAAACGCATGTGCGCAAGTACCTATCGCGAGCAAAGATGACTAAACACATACCGTCATATACCGAAAATACAGAGACTCTGTATACAAGCTATGATAAATGCATTTATGTTTGGTGCCAATGAATTTGTTAATACAATGTATTTGTATACACTAGTTAAGCCTATGAAAGCTACATTCCAATATGGCTGCCATTGTAACTAATACTAAACAGACTGTAGCAGGACGTCATCTATTGCAATGAACCTATGTAAAGACTTCCTTTCATGCCGGTATACTTTGTGTGATCAAGTCAGTTTCACTGACAAAACGCGTCACAGCGAATTAAAACTTTGATATTACTCTGAGTGCTTCTTTGAGAAGAATTGGTGGAAACAAAATTCACCAGGGGACCTGCCCGGTTTTACTTGCCACTCGTCTATGGTACACGGGCCCCGGCAACAGGATCGAGTGTGGTGTATATATATAATTGCCACACACTCGTGATCTCCAAGTGAAATTAGATGGCACGCCAAGTCAATGTTCACAACAAAAGATTTTTTGGCAGACCCCCCTGTCCCCTCGACAGACGCGTTTTACCGTTTAGGCTTCGTCAATGTCAACCACAATTACGTGTAAGCCACCATTATATCTCCACCCCTCCCTAAACATAGAGAGAGGACTAACCTCGCCGAAAGTCTCTCGGCAGCCATCTTATAATGTGCAATATTATACTCCATATAAAGACATTAAAACACTCAGTAAGCAGGGGAAATGGTGACAATAAAGTGCTCGTGCAAATTTAAAAACAACATGGTATTACCCAACATTATCTCATTCACATTTCATTGTAGCGCATGTGTGCAATTCATTCATGGGTATAAAAGAGGCAGGAGGAAAGCAATGAAATAAAGTTATTCACATTTTTCCTCTTGCTATTTCCATGTGCATATTGCAAAACCCTGTTTTATGTCACCCGGTGGCACGCCAGTTTGAGACCCACAATAAGAGCAATAGGGATCTATTGTCCTTCTACCATATTGATCAACTGGGTAGGAAAGAACGGGTGGAAATAAGATAAGGGGGGGGGGTCTGCCAATAAATGTTGTGAACATTGACTTGGAGTGCCGTCTAATTTCACTTGGAGATCACAAGTGTGTGGCAATCATTGAACGCGGCTCACCACTGCGAGATAGAGCACCCGGGAAGAAGGAGGAGCGACGGCGGTGGCGGTGCTGTTCGAAAAAAAAAAAATATAGGTGTTGTCAAATTTTATGCACAAAGCCAGAGCGCATGTACGTGTACCCCCGCCGTTCAAGAGGTATGGACTCCTTGGCAAAGCTCCTGTGAGCATTCTCTTCTGTTGCGGTAGCAACACAGTCCATTACCCACCAGGACGCTTGGATTACAACGTGGCAAGTGGATATTGCATCCTCTGTTTGGGTGACCGGTTTCCCGCGCCTACCCCCGCGAAAGAAACCAGGCTGAGCGGTTGCGGCGGAAAAGCAAGGGGGACCCGAGGGGGCACCGGAGTGAACAGTTGTCCCACCTACCATCAGACTTCTAAGGCTGCGCCTGCCACCTGAAGCCAACTTGAATTTCATCATGCCACAGCAGTTTGTTTTCTCCGAGGTACAATCATGGTGCCTTGTGGGAAGTGTAGTTGCACCACACGTGACTACACAGAAACGGCTGCACACTGTGGGGGCGGAGTATGGCTGCTGACATAAGCAACGTGGCAAGCGGAACATTAACAGCGTAAGGAGCAGCTGGAGAGGGGCGCTGAAGAAGGCAAAATGTGCCGAAATGCATCCGCCTGTGACAGCTGAACATTAAAGTGCTCCTTCAAAATCTCCTTTGTGGGTCACGTCTCTTTCGTTTGGAGGAGGTGGTGTTGTCAAATTTTATGCGCAAAGCCAGAGCGCATGTACGTGTACCCCCGCCGTTCAAGAGGTATGGACTCCTTGGCAAAGCTCCTGTGAGCATTCTCTTCTGTTGCGGTAGCAACACAGTCCATTACCCACCAGGACGCTTGGATTACAACGTGGCAAGTGGATATTGCATCCTCTGTTTGGGTGACCGGTTTCCCGCGCCTACCCCCGCGAAAGAAACCAGGCTGAGCGGTTGCGGCGGAAAAGCAAGGGGGACCCGAGGGGGCACCGGAGTGAACAGTTGTCCCACCTACCATCAGACTTCTAAGGCTGCGCCTGCCACCTGAAGCCAACTTGAATTTCATCATGCCACAGCAGTTTGTTTTCTCCGAGGTACAATCATGGTGCCTTGTGGGAAGTGTAGTTGCACCACACGTGACTACACAGAAACGGCTGCACACTGTGGGGGCGGAGTATGGCTGCTGACATAAGCAACGTGGCAAGCGGAACATTAACAGCGTAAGGAGCAGCTGGAGAGGGGCGCTGAAGAAGGCAAAATGTGCCGAAATGCATCCGCCTGTGACAGCTGAACATTAAAGTGCTCCTTCAAAATCTCCTTTGTGGGTCACGTCTCTTTCGTTTGGAGGAGGTGGTGTTGTTATATATATATATATATATATATATATATATATATATATATATATATATAAATATATATATATGAGAGCACAAAGTTCCTCCTCTGTCTGCTCTGCGCTCGTGGTCACAGCCTCCACGCCAACAACAAAAAGGATACGGACCACCAAGTCAGCAAATGTTGTTGTATATTTAGCTACGCAGAACCAAAATCAGCGACGCGTTTCGAGCACAAGTGCCCTTGTTCACGCTGCAACTAAATGAACAATCACAAGCCTTTTATCAATATGCTAACACTCTGTTACCACCCCCTGGTGGTAACCTCCGGTGTCACGTGAGTAACAACAGTGAGAAAAGACTTTTGCTGCAAATGTCAAATATAAACAGCACACATAAAACAACAGTCACAGGTTAAATCCACATGATGAAAGTCATGACATTGTAGCACAGGAAAATGTGTTAATATATAAAAATTGGTAAGTAAAAGTATTTCAAAATTAATATATTTATTTGCATGTGTAAGTGATTATCTGTGCATTTAAAATTTTGTATTGCAATCTTCGTTTAGATTGAGACTTTAGCTATTCTTAATCTTTGCAGATAATACTCAGTGGTACAGTTCATTTTAAAGAGGAAAATTCTTAAGTGCATGGTCTACTGATACTGTGTGGATGGTGTAGTCTAAATTGCTTTTGTTTTATGATGTAATGTTCTTTCAAGTGCTGCGTGGAGCAGCATTAAAGGAATAATGCATAATGTTAGCCTTCGTGTCTTTAATGAAATTCAGATTCTCTTGGCATTTTATTTGGAGAATTGCACTTTATACCCCATAGGAAATAATGTTACATTATTTAAGATAGTTAAAATATAAACAAATAAAATATAATGTTAAAAATACCTAAATATACAACATATTTATTAATGAATTACAAATTATTTTAATTACTAATTGGGAATTAAAAAATTAATGTAACAATAATTGTTTATTGTTAGAAATTGGGTTTCTGGTTGGCGGAAAAATTCTCCCTGTCCAAGCAGGAACCACAGTGCTAGCCAGGGTAGGCCACAAATCAACCTACATTATCCTGTGCTCACCCTGTGGTAGCTTGGCACCCAGCAGTCAGGTTTAACTTAAGAGGCAATGTGTAAAGTATTTGTGCTGGTGACTCAGTATTGTTTTGTCAGGGTGAGATGGCACCGGTTGGGTGTCTTTAGAAAGCCCTCACCCACCAACCTAGTTGGTGGCATGCTTCATCATCGGGCCCACCCAGTGACACCTAGCGTGTCCCGGGTGTGCTACGACGCCTGGCTACAGCGGAGCAGGTATGTCACTGTGTGTGCGGTGAAGGGTGTTAAGTAAGTGAGTTTAAAACGGCTTGGCGGGGGTCCAAATACCCGAAGGGTAAGAATACTTTATTAAATGGGCCTCCGCCAGCGGTTAAAAATAAGGCAGTGGGACGTTGGAGGCGGGTTACGACCTCCTACGTCCTTTAATGTGTCAACATGTTTCAGCCAGTGCCTTATCTGTAATCTGGCTTTCTTCAGGACTGATAAAAATGTGTGTGGTTAAAATAGGGGTTGTGTAGTGCAGGCTATGTGTCTACACGCCCTAAAGTGTATCTAACTGTGAGAGGGGGGATTCCCTTCTCAAGATCACCTGTACAAATAACATAAAGGAACATAGACAAAACATACATGGGAGAAAAAGAGTCACTAGGAGAATTTTGTCATAGGTGCTGACAGCCGGCTAAATAGCGATGGGGTGCAGGCTATTCACGGCTCAAGTGTAATGGTACTGGTGGTGCCATTATGGTGATAGATCGCACTAGAACTTCGGTAGTGAAGTGATTAAAACAACGGAAATGTAAAACATTGGTGAAAACAGTGAAAAAATTAGGCGTAAGGGCTATGGCTTACGCTAGTTTTAGGTAGGTCAGACTTCAAGGTTATTGAAGTGGCATGGGGTTGACCCTATATAGGAGACAAAGTTGGGACCACTGGGGTTAGGAAACCTGTAGGGAGAAAGATAGCGCTTACCCAGTGTAGAGGTGGTAGATCAGGATACTCACAGGATTACTGGTCAGAGCCGGCGTGGGACCTGTTGTGCCTCCTTCGCAGAACCGGTGAATGATGGTTAGATCTGCTGGTTTATATACTGGTGCTGATAGGTTAAGTGAGGGCACCTGGAGGTGGAGGTAATGGTAGAGAGACTCGAGTTTTCGAGTCATGTTCGCGTTGCCTGGGCGCTGATGGGTTAAGTGAGGGCACCTGGAGGTGGAGGTAATGGTAGAAAGACTCGAGTTTTCGAGTCATGGTCGCGTTGCCTGGGCGCTGATAGGCTGAATGAGGCCACCTGGAGGGGGAAAGACTCGAGTATCGAGTCATAAACGCGCTGCAGGTGCGCCGGTTGCTTAGCGCTGTAGCGCGTCGTTGTGGCTCGTTTGCGCATGCGCGCGAGTCAGTGGCTAGTCTTCGCGCATGCGCGAAACGGGAATCAGAAAGGGCGCATGCGCGGTGGAGCAGTATTGCCGCGCATGCGTCTGTGCTGTTCTGGGCGCCCTAGTATTGCTGGTGCTATGGGAGTTTATCGCGATGGGTAGTTATTCATTGGGAAATATATGAGGGGTGCCAATAATGAAGATTTTACAGAGAGTTACAGAGAATGAGCAAGTTAAGCACACAATAAATAAATTGCTAGTCATGGAAGCTGGTGGTTAAAGTGGTGACAAGCAAACAAGACCCATTAGTCAGGGGAAAATGCTACCCAGTGCTGCTGGGGGGTTCTGGGGGTAGCTAAGTGGGTGAGTATTACGTGGTAGACAGAGAGTTCCAGGGAATGGCATCGTTCAGGCCATTAGTGGATGTAGAAAGGCGGTATATCCATCTTTGTTCTTTATTGAGCAGTTTTTTGTCATTTTCGATGGGACTTTCGGGGATTTGCTCAATGACAGTCCAGGAGAAGTCATTGGGTGTGTGGCATTGGGTGATGAAATGGTTTGTCAGTTTACTGATATTCTTTTTACATCGCATCGTACTGCGATGCTCGGTGATCCTGGTTCTAACTTTACGTGTGGTCATGCCCACATATCTGAGGCCACATGTACATGTGATTAAGTAAATCACATTACGGGAATTACAGTTAGTGTGGCTCCTTTGGGTCCAGATTTTGTTAGGTTCCAGGTCTAAAGTTTTAGTGTGGGATGTGAGATGGCATACACTGCAGTCATTGCAGGGGTAATGTCCTGTGACTCTGGGCATACCCCAGGCATTGAGTATGGTGTTCTCCGCCGGTTTTGGGGGTGGTTTTGGGCGGGTGTTGACTAGTTGGTCTCGCAGGTTATGGCACCTCTTGTAGGCGAACCTTGGTAACTCCCAGTTTCTCTGTCCAGAGTTAATGATTTTCCAGTGCTTCTTAATAATCTTCGCCACCTCATTGGAGGCAGTGTTGTAAGTGGTGACACAGGTAGTGGGTTGTTCCTCATCTTCTTTGATGATGTCCTCCAGTAGTGCTTCCCGGTTTTGGTTTCTGGCCCTTTTCTGGGTCTTCTTAATGATGGTCTTAGGGTAACCGCGGTTTTCTAGTTTTGTAGCTAGATCCGTGGATTGTGACTTGTAATCATTCACATTTGTGCAGTTTCTTCTGATCCGAAGGAACTGACCGAACGGTAGGTTTTCTTTGAGCGGCCGGGGGTGGAAGCTGGTGAAATGGAGTAATGAGTTTCTCGCTGTGGGTTTGTAGTAGGTGGTGGTCACCAATGTTCCATTCATGGCAGTTATTTGTAGGTCAAGAAAAGGGAGTTGATAGTTGCTGGCTGTACTTGTGAAGTTTAGGTATGGGTCTCTGCTGTTGAGCCAGGTCAAGAAGTTGTCCAGTTCATGCTGTGAACCTTGCCAGATGACCAGTATATCGTCGATATATCTGTGCCATTTCAGGATATGGTGTTTGAACGGGTTGGTTTCCACTGCGATGTTGGTGCTTTCGAAGTGGTGTACATAGAGTCCAGCCACGCTCGGCGCGAAAACACTGCCCATTGAGGTTCCATTCGTTTGCAGGTAGAAGGTGCCGTCGTACTCAAAGTAGTTTTCCTTCAGGGCGAGGGCTGCACATGCCAGTACAAAGCTCCTCGGAGTGTGGTAAGGCCAGGGTGAGGCTTCCAGGATGTCATGTAGTACCTGCAGGGTAGCATCTTGTGGGAGACTAGTGTACAGGCTTTCCACGTCAAGCCCTACCAGTAATTGTGTGTCAGGGTTGAAGGTGATGTTATTGATTACCTGTAACAGGTGTTTGGTGTCTTTAATGTAGGAGGGGGTCTTTTGTACCAGGGGATTCAAGAAGAAGTCACAATATCTAGAGAGTGGCTCTAGTACAGAATTGATGCCCGACACAATTGGTCTGCCTGGGGGTGGGATGACCCCTTTGTGTACTTTGGGTACTGTGTAGAAGTACGGTACTCTGGTGTGTACTGGGCAAAGGTATTCAGCCTCCTGTTTGGAGATGTGTTCCTCGTCTGCTGCCCTTTTGACAAGGGTATGTACAGTTGTTCGTAGCCGATCAGTTGGATCATGTTCTAGTCTGCGGTAATTCCTGCGGTCGCTGAGTAGTCTGCGGCATTCTGTTTCATAGTCAGTTTTATCAAGGAGTACGATGCCACCTCCTTTGTCCGCTGGTTTTATTATTAGCGCGGGGTTGTTTTGGAGGCGTTGTATAGTCTGTCTGTCCTCCCATGACAGATTGTTGAAGTGTGTGGTTGGGTTGAGGTTCTCAATGTCATGATATACTGCCTGTTCGAATGTGGTAATCTCAGGCGGGATGGTGGAGGGAGGTGGGACGAAGGTGGATTTGACTCTAAGCCCTGTGATGTTAGGGTTGTCATCAGGTAGTGTGGGATCGGGGGTTGTTTTCTCAAAGAAGGATTTCAATTTCAGTTTCCTGAAGAATTGTGCTAATTCAGCATGCAGCTTGAATTTGTCAAGTCTGGTTGTTGGCACGAATGACAATCCCTTTTCCAGGACTGCCTGTTCCTTGATGGACAGTGGGGTGCTGGATAGATTAAACACCAGTGACGGTTGCACAGTGGAGTTCGCTATTTGTACCTGCGTGTTGTTGTGCTGGGTTGTTCTTCGGCGACCTCGTGTTCTGTGGCCCCGTCCTAAAAAAAGGAAAATTTGGACACGAGGTCGCCGAAGAACAACCCAGCACAACAACACGCAGGTACATTGGGCAGAAGAAAGAAACCCAGTGAGCTCCAACACACGCCAGAAGACGAAAGAGGCAACACCAGGAACGAGCAAATAGCGAACTCCACTGTGCAACCGTCACTGGTGTTTAATCTATCCAGCACCCCACTGTCCATCAAGGAACAGGCAGTCCTGGAAAAGGGATTGTCATTCGTGCCAACAACCAGACTTGACAAATTCAAGCTGCATGCTGAATTAGCACAATTCTTCAGGAAACTGAAATTGAAATCCTTCTTTGAGAAAACAACCCCCGATCCCACACTACCTGATGACAACCCTAACATCACAGGGCTTAGAGTCAAATCCACCTTCGTCCCACCTCCCTCCACCATCCCGCCTGAGATTACCACATTCGAACAGGCAGTATATCATGACATTGAGAACCTCAACCCAACCACACACTTCAACAATCTGTCAGGGGAGGACAGACAGACTATACAACGCCTCCAAAACAACCCCGCGCTAATAATAAAACCAGCGGACAAAGGAGGTGGCATCGTACTCCTTGATAAAACTGACTATGAAACAGAATGCCGCAGACTACTCAGCGACCGCAGGAATTACCGCAGACTAGAACATGATCCAACTGATCGGCTACGAACAACTGTACATACCCTTGTCAAAAGGGCAGCAGACGAGGAACACATCTCCAAACAGGAGGCTGAATACCTTTGCCCAGTACACACTAGAGTACTGTACTTCTACACAGTACCCAAAGTACACAAAGGGGTCATCCCACCCCCAGGCAGACCAATTGTGTCGGGCATCAATTCTGTACTAGAGCCACTCTCTAGATATTGTGACTTCTTCTTGAATCCCCTGGTACAAAAGACCCCCTCCTACATTAAAGACACCAAACACCTGTTACAGGTAATCAATAACATCACCTTCAACCCTGACACACAATTACTGGTAGGGCTTGACGTGGAAAGCCTGTACACTAGTCTCCCACAAGATGCTACCCTGCAGGTACTACATGACATCCTGGAAGCCTCACCCTGGCCTTACCACACTCCGAGGAGCTTTGTACTGGCATGTGCAGCCCTCGCCCTGAAGGAAAACTACTTCGAGTACGACGGCACCTTCTACCTGCAAACGAATGGAACCTCAATGGGCAGTGTTTTCGCGCCGAGCGTGGCTGGACTCTATGTACACCACTTCGAAAGCACCAACATCGCAGTGGAAACCAACCCGTTCAAACACCATATCCTGAAATGGCACAGATATATCGACGATATACTGGTCATCTGGCAAGGTTCACAGCATGAACTGGACAACTTCTTGACCTGGCTCAACAGCAGAGACCCATACCTAAACTTCACAAGTACAGCCAGCAACTATCAACTCCCTTTTCTTGACCTACAAATAACTGCCATGAATGGAACATTGGTGACCACCACCTACTACAAACCCACAGCGAGAAACTCATTACTCCATTTCACCAGCTTCCACCCCCGGCCGCTCAAAGAAAACCTACCGTTCGGTCAGTTCCTTCGGATCAGAAGAAACTGCACAAATGTGAATGATTACAAGTCACAATCCACGGATCTAGCTACAAAACTAGAAAACCGCGGTTACCCTAAGACCATCATTAAGAAGACCCAGAAAAGGGCCAGAAACCAAAACCGGGAAGCACTACTGGAGGACATCATCAAAGAAGATGAGGAACAACCCACTACCTGTGTCACCACTTACAACACTGCCTCCAATGAGGTGGCGAAGATTATTAAGAAGCACTGGAAAATCATTAACTCTGGACAGAGAAACTGGGAGTTACCAAGGTTCGCCTACAAGAGGTGCCATAACCTGCGAGACCAACTAGTCAACACCCGCCCAAAACCACCCCCAAAACCGGCGGAGAACACCATACTCAATGCCTGGGGTATGCCCAGAGTCACAGGACATTACCCCTGCAATGACTGCAGTGTATGCCATCTCACATCCCACACTAAAACTTTAGACCTGGAACCTAACAAAATCTGGACCCAAAGGAGCCACACTAACTGTAATTCCCGTAATGTGATTTACTTAATCACATGTACATGTGGCCTCAGATATGTGGGCATGACCACACGTAAAGTTAGAACCAGGATCACCGAGCATCGCAGTACGATGCGATGTAAAAAGAATATCAGTAAACTGACAAACCATTTCATCACCCAATGCCACACACCCAATGACTTCTCCTGGACTGTCATTGAGCAAATCCCCGAAAGTCCCATCGAAAATGACAAAAAACTGCTCAATAAAGAACAAAGATGGATATACCGCCTTTCTACATCCACTAATGGCCTGAACGATGCCATTCCCTGGAACTCTCTGTCTACCACGTAATACTCACCCACTTAGCTACCCCCAGAACCCCCCAGCAGCACTGGGTAGCATTTTCCCCTGACTAATGGGTCTTGTTTGCTTGTCACCACTTTAACCACCAGCTTCCATGACTAGCAATTTATTTATTGTGTGCTTAACTTGCTCATTCTCTGTAACTCTCTGTAAAATCTTCATTATTGGCACCCCTCATATATTTCCCAATGAATAACTACCCATCGCGATAAACTCCCATAGCACCGGCAATACTAGGGCGCCCAGAACAGCACAGACGCATGCGCGGCAATACTGCTCCACCGCGCATGCGCCCTTTCTGATTCCCGTTTCGCGCATGCGCGAAGACTAGCCACTGACTCGCGCGCATGCGCAAACGAGCCACAATGACGCGCTACAGCGCTAAGCAACCGGCGCACCTGCAGCGCGTTTATGACTCGATACTCGAGTCTTTCCCCCTCCAGGTGGCCTCATTCAGCCTATCAGCGCCCAGGCAACGCGACCATTACTCAAAAACTCGAGTCTTTCTACCATTACCTCCACCTCCAGGTGCCCTCACTTAACCCATCAGCGCCCAGGCAACGCGAACATGACTCGGAAACTCGAGTCTCTCTACCATTACCTCCACCTCCAGGTGCCCTCACTTAACCTATCAGCACCAGTATATAAACCAGCAGATCTAACCATCATTCACCGGTTCTGCGAAGGAGGCACAACAGGTCCCACGCCGGCTCTGACCAGTAATCCTGTGAGTATCCTGATCTACCACCTCTACACTGGGTAAGCGCTATCTTTCTCCCTACAGGTTTCCTAACCCCAGTGGTCCCAACTTTGTCTCCTATATAGGGTCAACCCCATGCCACTTCAATAACCTTGAAGTCTGACCTACCTAAAACTAGCGTAAGCCATAGCCCTTACTGTGAGAAGTTGGCCCGATATGCAACGTTCGCTATTCTAGCGACCGCTATGTATCGTTCCAACGACCCTTATGGTGTTTGGTTGTAAGTCAACCTATAGACCAGCTATCCTAGTAGCGTGGATACGAGCAGTCTAAGGCTAAAGACTCAAGAGGGCGCGTTAAGCCAGCTGTTTACCACACATGTACCCCTTGAACACCCAGTGAAAGGACACCACACAAGTGTTATGAAAATAAACAGTATATTTATTAAGAATCACAACAGCCCTGTACTCTTTATGAGGACAGGGTACTAAGCACAAACCAAATCTCTTTAGCAAATACTTCAAGTGCACAATTAAAACAAGTGTCCGAGGACACGGAAAGGTTAAGGTCTCGGGCGGACCCGATAAGGCAAGTCGGAAGCGAGGGACTCGGGACCCTAGAGTAAGGAGGCTATGCAGGCACCGAAATGCCGAGTTACCTAGCCACGAGGGCTGCGGCTGCACAAGTCTTACAGGCGTCGGGGTCTTCGCTGACGAGCCAGGAGCCGGAAGAAAGGAGTGGCTGGCCGGCGACCAGTGCTGAATAGTTCGTAGAGATCCAAGCCTGGATCGGAGATTGATGAAACCTGAAAGCAGAGGGGACCAAGTTCGTACTACTAGCCAGTAGTCAGAGGGTACCAGGAAGGCACCGGTTGGCCGTCACCTCGACCAGGTGAGTGGGCGACGCTAGGATCTGCAGTCTCACGGACCAGGAGGCGTTGTCGGCGACCACGGTGGAGGTGCGAGCTGTCCCACGAAGGATGATGCTGTCGGCGTCGCTGGGCCCAGGATGGGGCAACAAGCCTTGGCAGATCTCAGGGCCACGTGGTGGGCCTAAGATGGCGTCTTGAGTGGACCAGGAGGGTCCGGGGTGCTTCTCGCAAAGATGGAAGCAAGGGCCAGTCTGGAGCAACCAGACCAGCAGTGATGATTCTCGGATGTCGTCACAGAAGGGCACAAGCCAGCGGCGAGTGACCAGACAACGTGCTGAGCAGCGAGCAGAAGGGCCCCACGCAGATCGTGGAGATGCTGGGAGACTGCACTTCGGTGCTAGAGCGGCTCAGGGTCGGGGCTTCTCGGACCCCAGAGCACTCACCAGAGAGTTACCTCGATGGTCGTGCTGGTTTTTAAGAGCGTGCAGGTTCTGATGATGGCCGGTCCCTCGAGGTCTCGTCGCACCCACAGATCACAGCTGAGCTGATGACGTGGGTAGAGGTCAGAGGTGCCAGGGAAGCCGGTTCTCGTCGAGCTGGGCCGTCGGATCCTTGAGGAAGGACTTGCAGCAAACCGCAGAGTTCTTAGATGGTGCCTGCTGATGCAGGGTGACTACTCCTTAGTCACAAGGGAGAAATCTTGAGAAGAGTCTTGAGTGTCCTTTCGTAGAAAGTAGTTCTTGATTCAAAGATGATCTAATTTGGAAGGGTCCCCGCTCCGGCCTTTATCCTAAAGAAAGGGGTGGGTACATGACTAGGTCCTGCCCTAAGGGTGGGACCAGGAAGGGGGGTAGTTACACCCCTCTCCCCTGCCGGACTTTCCCCAGGCCAGGGCTGTCGCCCCTGGAACTGGTTCTAACCGGCAGATGCGTAGTGAGCACCGGGGTGCCACTCCGCAGTCACCTTCTCGCAAAAGCCCTACCTACCCAGAATACACAAACCCTGTCTGGGACGGTGCGAACACCGCCCTCGACAGGAAACCCTTTGTCCAAGCGCTCCTCGCTGGAAGGACTCCCAGCAGCAGGAGGTCAGACTCGTGTCTGTGGTGGCAGCATCCATTTTGTGGAGCTGAGGCTTTCGTTAACGTTAACCGGGGTTCACAGTTACGTACATGTCGTGTCCCTCTAGAAGGGCGGAATGCTAACCTCGTCGCCAGAGTTGGTGAGAGGGCAGCATCCCGATTCGTATGACACCTTACTCGACATGTCTTGATAACGCGACACCGAAGTTACCGATGTGGTACGCGTTATCATGGAACAGCCATTGGGTCTTGATTCCGCAAGCTGCAACCGGGCTCGGCTCGGGCCTGAACCTAGCTCACACGAGCCCACGCACTCTGCCTTCAGGATTGTTAAGGCCTGCCATAGGAGTGACTGATAGGAACTCGGGTGTCCATTATATGGTTAGATATAGAGCTACTATACCTAAAGCGAAGGGTGGTTACACGTCTTCGCCCCAGCTGTCGTGCAGCCAGTTGTGTCAAATTTAGGAGGCCAGCCAGGGGTGGCATAATACATGCTGCAGCCCCTGGCGGCCCTGGGTACACCTATGCCCTGCGTTACGGGGTCTGATAAGGTGGCCCAGTACCAATTGGTAAATGCACCTAGGGTACATATCGTAATTTAGAAAGAGAACAGCCAGGCTGTGGGTCTGATTAGCGGGCCCACAGCCAGAGAAAGTCGTAAACCAGTGAAACAAAAGCAAAAAATCTGGGTGATCATAGGATTGCAGACCCTACTCTCCTACATGACCCCCCCCCAAACGTCGGAACAATAAGCTAACCTTGACCAGGTGAGTCTTCTTGTTCTAAGTGGAAATATCTGGAGAGCCCATCGGCATTGCCATGATCAGTACCAGGTCTATGTTCCACTGTAAAGTCCATCCCCTGTAGGGAAATGGACCACCTAAGCAGTTTGGGGTTTTCACCCTTCATCTGATTTAGCCACAAGAGGGGCTTATGGTCGGTCTGAATCTTGAAGTGAGTGCCAAACAAGTATGGCCTCAGCTTCTTCAGGGCCCAAACCACAGCAAAGGCCTCCCTCTCAATAGCTCACCAATTCTTCTCTCTAGGGGTCAGCCTTCTGCTTATAAAAGCAATGGGCTGGTCTTGACCATCAAAATTCAGTTGAGAAAGAACAGCTCCCACACCTAACTCAGAAGCATCTGTTTGGACAATGAATGGTTTGGAGTAGTCCGGACTCTTGAGGATAGGCGCCGTGCACATGGCCTGCTTTAGGTCATCGAATGCTTTTTGACAGCTCGCTGTCCACTGAACCTTTTTTGGCATTTTCTTACTTGTCAGTTCGTTTAATGGTGTCACAATGGAACCATAGTTCCTGACAAACTTCCGGTAGTATCCAGTCAGGCCCAAGAAAGCTCGAACCTGAGTCTGGGTGGTTGGAGGAGCCCAGTCCCTGATTGACTGTATCTTGCTCTCCAGTGGCTGAACCTGGCCTCCACCTACAAGGTGGCCCAGGTATACAACCTGTGTCTGCCCTATCTGGCACTTGGTGGCCTTGATAGTGAGGCCTGCTGCTTGCAGGGCCTCTAACGCTTTCCGCAGGTGGACCAGGTGATCCTCCCAGGTGGAGCTAAAGACAGCAATATCGTCAAGATACGCCGCACAGAAGTCATCCAGCCCAGTAAGGACTTGATTCACCAACCTTTGGAAGGTGGCAGGTGCATTCTTCAGACCAAAGGGCATCACCACGAACTGATAATGCCCACCAGGGGTTGAAAATGCGGTTTTAGGCTTGGCGTCCTCAGCTAACCTGATTTGCCAATACCCAGCTGTTAGGTCAAACGTACTTAAGTAGTTGGCCGAGGCCAATCTATCGATAAGCTCGTCTGCCCTCGGTATTGGGTGGGCGTCAGTCTTAGTGACTGCATTGAGACCCCTGTAGTCTACGCAAAACCTCATCTCTCTCTTACCACCCTGGGTGTGAGGTTTCGGCACTAGAACTACGGGACTAGCCCAAGGGCTATCCGAGGGTTCAATGACTCCCAGCTCCAACATTTTCTGCACTTCACTCTTGATGCAGTCTCTAACGTGATCAGGCTGCCGGTAGATTTTACTCTTAACGGGCAAGCTGTCACCAGTGTCAACCTCATGGGTGCACCAATCGGTCTGGCTGGGTGTTAGAGAAAACATATGTCTGAACGACTGAAGAACCTGTTTACAGTCGCTCTGTTGATGTTCGGAGAGGCTGCCACAAAAGACAACACCATCTACCGATCCATCGTCAGGATTCTGAGTGAGCAGGTCGGGGAGAGGGTCACTCTCCTCCTCCTGTCCCTCATCTAGGGCCATGAGCAAACTCATGTCCTTCCTGTCGACATATGCTTTTAGCCTGTTGACATGAAGCACCCTGTGGGGGCTCCGGGGAGTTCCCAGGTCGACCAGGTAGGTGACCTCTCCCTTTTTCTCCAGGATGGTGTAGGGCCCGGACCATTTGTCCTTGAGTGCTGCTGGGGCCACTGGCTCCAACACCCACACCTTCTGTCCGGGCTGGTAAACAGTCAAGACAGCCTTTTGGTCATGCCAAGCTTTTTGGAGTTCTTGGCTGGCCTTAAGGTTTTCAGATGCCTTTTCCATGTATTCAGCCATCCGCGAGCGGAGGCCAAGCACATAGTCCACTATGTTGGTTGCAGGCTTTTTGAGAGGTCTCTCCCATCCTTCCTTCACCAAACACAGGGGTCCCCTTACAGGATGCCCGTACAAAAGTTCAAAAGGGCTGTAGCCAACCCCCTTCTGTGGGACTTCTCTGTAGGCGAACAAGAGGCAGGGGATCAGGACGTCCCATCTACGCCGAAGCTTTTCCGGTAGTCCATGAATCATCCCTTTTAGGGTCCTGTTGAATCTCTCAACAAGCCCATTGCATTGTGGGTGATAGGGTGTAGTGAACTTGTAGTTAACACCACATTCCTTCCACATAGCAGTTAAGTAGCTGGACATAAAGTTTGCACCTCTGTCGGAGACGACCTCCTTAGGGAAGCCCACTCTGGAGAATACTCCAACTAGGGCTCTTGCCACAACAGGTGCTGTAGTGGTCCTAAGGGGAATAGCTTCAGGATACCTGGTGGCATGATCCACTACCACCAGTATAAACTTGTGCCCTGATGCTGTAGGTGGTTCCATGGGACCGACGATGTCGATCCCCACCCGTTCAAAGGGTACCCCCACCACAGGCATTGGTATAAGGGGGGCCTTTGTCGTGCCACCTGACTTACCACTGGCTTGGCAAGTGACGCAGGAGCGGCAAAACTCCTTGGTATCTTCGTTCATGTGAGGCCAGTGAAAGTGTGAGACAAGCCTGTCCCACGTTTTCGTCTGGCCTAAGTGACCTGCTAAGGGAATCTCGTGGGCCAAGGTAAGTAGGAAACCACGCTGAGACAAGGGTACGACCAGCCTCCTGGTCATGCCAGGCTTGGGGTCTCTTGACTCAGTGTACAGGAGTCCATCTTCCCAGTATACCTTGTGGGTACCTGTGGCGTTCCCAGCAGCCTCAGCAGCAGCCTGCTGTCTGAGGGGTTCAAGAGAAGGGCAGCCTAACTGGTCCTTCCCCAGGTCTTCCCTTGAGGGTCCCCCCGAACCCAAGAATTCAACTTGATCAAGTTCGAATTCCCTAGGCTCAGTTTCCCTCAATTCCTGTAGGTCAGCCTCCTCTGAGACTTGATCCTCGACCTGGGGCAAGGGGGAAGGCGCAGCCTTAACCCTACTGCTCTTTTTCTTGGGAGGTGTCTGGTCCGTTGTTCCAGGATCCAGCACCTGTTCAGTGGGGCATTTCCTGACCTGTGACCTAGTCACAGCGAACACATGTGCTGGCAAACCTAACATTTCCATGTGAGTCCGGTGCTCCACTTCTGACCATTGTGACGACTCCAAATCATTGCCCAACAAACAATCCACTGGGAGGTCTGGACTAACTACAACCTTCTTTTGGCCAGTTACCCCTCCCCAGGAGAAAGCTACAATTGCCATACTGTGATTGGTAGTGACATTGCTTGCATTGGTCACCAGGAATTCTGTACCTGGCATGATCTGTCCAGGGTCCACAAAGTTAGGCGTCACCATGGTGACGTTGGCACAAGTGTCCCTATAGGCCTGAGCCATCTTTCCATTTATGAAAGGCGTCTGTCGGTATTTGCCCAAAGAATTGGGGCTTACGTCAGGGGACACGTCCACGTCCCCTGTACTGACAAGGACAGCCTGAGTGAGTGTGCCAACTAAGTAGTCACGCCCCTCAGAACCCAGGGTTAACCCTACTAAACCCTTGGGAGGCGCACTACCACTGCTGACTGTACTAGGGGGCACAGGTGCCTTAGGGGCTGCAGTGGCAGGAGTCTGCCCTCCTCCTTTCTTGGTGCACTCACTAAACCAGTGAGATTTACTTTTACAGTACTGGCACCATCTTTTGGATTGGCCTTCTTTCTTCTTTTGGGGAGCCTGACCCCCACCCTCTTTGGGTTGTTGGGGACCTGTCGAAGACTTCTGGTCACTTTGTTCCCCTTTAGAATCTTTACCCTTCTGGTCTGCTTTCTTCTGACCACCTTGATTCTGGCCCTGGTTCTGTTTAACTCTTGTACGAACCCATCTGTCTGCCTTCTTTCCCAATTCTTGGGGAGAGGTCAGATCCGAGTCGACAAGATGCTGATGCAACAACTGGTTCTGACAATTGTTTAAAATTTGTTCTCTCATCATCAAATTATACAATCCTTGATAATCAGTAACCTTACTGCCCAGCAACCAGCCCTCAAAAGCCTTAGTGGCACAATCGACAAAATCAGACCAATCTTGAGACTGCGTTTTCTGGGTATCCCTGAACAGCACCCTGTACTGCTAAGTGGTTAGGCCGAACCCTTCAACGAGTGTATTTTTCAAGATTTGGTAATTGTTAGCATCCTCCACCCTTGTGGTGAGGAGCTTGTCTCTTCCTTTTCCTTCAAAGGAGAGCCACAAGATAGCTGCCCACTGACTCTGGGGAACGCCCTGCACAGTGCAGGCCCTCTCCAAAGCAGTAATCCATTTGTGGATGTCGTCCCCTTGTTTAAAGGGGGGCACTATCTTACCAAGGTGTTTCGTATCGAAACTCTTTTCCCTATTACTAGGTACATTGCTGCCACCAGTGGGGACTACCCCACTTAACTGTTGCTCTCTTGCAAAGGCAAGCCTCTCTTTGGCCAGGGCAAGTTCTTCCCTTTCGATCCTTAGATTAGCTGCCCTTTCCTTAGCTTCGTACACTCTCCTCTGAGGGGACGTCATCCCTCTTTGAGAAGAGTTGTGAGAGCCATTGGTTTGAAGGGATCTGCCAGAGCCTCTTGACAGAGATCTGGCTCGTCCATTCCCAATGTTAAGCTGACCTGATAGTGGCCCCAGGGGTCCCCCAGTACCGCTATCATGTTTGCTTAAGTTGGACCTGCTTAGTCTGACGACTTCTACCTGTCCCTTATCTGCCTCATCCCCAGAGAGATCCTCATCCTCATCCTCCTCCACATCTTCGTTCTCAGTTGCGAGGTGGATGAGGTCAGGATCGTCCCGGGTTCCCTCGAGGGGAGGCATGTCTCCTTCTGGATTAGAAGAGCTACGAAGTTTCTCCGCTCTTCTGGCATCATAAGTCTCCAAGAGACCAATCAGAAAGGACGTTGTGGGGTTAGACCCCTGCTGAATCTTCCTGGAGTGACACAGCCGTCTCAACTCCTTGAAGCTCAGCACAGTATATCCTGAAGGGATGACCTGTGGAGGGTCAACTGACACAAGGGGAGACCCAGAGTTTCCTCCTTTGTCCGACATACTGTTTCTAGTGTGGTGTAAGTGATGCACCTACCTACACTATGTGTTTACCTACTGTTCCCTTGCTAAGAGTTGTAGCCAAGGTGTGCTAAGCCTTGAGGAGCTACAACAGCTGGTTCAGTAGAACTCAGAGTATTCTAAGCTTTTAGTTATATGTACTAACAGTACTTGTGCGATCTTTCAACAAGATATTCTTAGGATACGTGTGGCAAAACAACAGCAAGCTCAAATCCCAACCGCTGCTCACCAATGTGAGAAGTTGGCCCGATATGCAACGTTCGCTATTCTAGCGACCGCTATGTATCGTTCCAACGACCCTTATGGTGTTTGGTTGTAAGTCAACCTATAGACCAGCTATCCTAGTAGCGTGGATACGAGCAGTCTAAGGCTAAAGACTCAAGAGGGCGCGTTAAGCCAGCTGTTTACCACACATGTACCCCTTGAACACCCAGTGAAAGGACACCACACAAGTGTTATGAAAATAAACAGTATATTTATTAAGAATCACAACAGCCCTGTACTCTTTATGAGGACAGGGTACTAAGCACAAACCAAATCTCTTTAGCAAATACTTCAAGTGCACAATTAAAACAAGTGTCCGAGGACACGGAAAGGTTAAGGTCTCGGGCGGACCCGATAAGGCAAGTCGGAAGCGAGGGACTCGGGACCCTAGAGTAAGGAGGCTATGCAGGCACCGAAATGCCGAGTTACCTAGCCACGAGGGCTGCGGCTGCACAAGTCTTACAGGCGTCGGGGTCTTCGCTGACGAGCCAGGAGCCGGAAGAAAGGAGTGGCTGGCCGGCGACCAGTGCTGAATAGTTCGTAGAGATCCAAGCCTGGATCGGAGATTGATGAAACCTGAAAGCAGAGGGGACCAAGTTCGTACTACTAGCCAGTAGTCAGAGGGTACCAGGAAGGCACCGGTTGGCCGTCACCTCGACCAGGTGAGTGGGCGACGCTAGGCTCTGCAGTCTCACGGACCAGGAGGCGTTGTCGGCGACCACGGTGGAGGTGCGAGCTGTCCCACGAAGGATGATGCTGTCGGCGTCGCTGGGCCCAGGATGGGGCAACAAGCCTTGGCAGATCTCAGGGCCACGTGGTGGGCCTAAGATGGCGTCTTGAGTGGACCAGGAGGGTCCGGGGTGCTTCTCGCAAAGATGGAAGCAAGGGCCAGTCTGGAGCAACCAGACCAGCAGTGATGATTCTCGGATGTCGTCACAGAAGGGCACAAGCCAGCGGCGAGTGACCAGACAACGTGCTGAGCAGCGAGCAGAAGGGCCCCACGCAGATCGTGGAGATGCTGGGAGACTGCACTTCGGTGCTAGAGCGGCTCAGGGTCGGGGCTTCTCGGACCCCAGAGCACTCACCAGAGAGTTACCTCGATGGTCGTGCTGGTTTTTAAGAGCGTGCAGGTTCTGATGATGGCCGGTCCCTCGAGGTCTCGTCGCACCCACAGATCACAGCTGAGCTGATGACGTGGGTAGAGGTCAGAGGTGCCAGGGAAGCCGGTTCTCGTCGAGCTGGGCCGTCGGATCCTTGAGGAAGGACTTGCAGCAAACCGCAGAGTTCTTAGATGGTGCCTGCTGATGCAGGGTGACTACTCCTTAGTCACAAGGGAGAAATCTTGAGAAGAGTCTTGAGTGTCCTTTCGTAGAAAGTAGTTCTTGATTCAAAGATGATCTAATTTGGAAGGGTCCCCGCTCCGGCCTTTATCCTAAAGAAAGGGGTGGGTACATGACTAGGTCCTGCCCTAAGGGTGGGACCAGGAAGGGGGGTAGTTACACCCCTCTCCCCTGCCGGACTTTCCCCAGGCCAGGGCTGTCGCCCCTGGAACTGGTTCTAACCGGCAGATGCGTAGTGAGCACCGGGGTGCCACTCCGCAGTCACCTTCTCGCAAAAGCCCTACCTACCCAGAATACACAAACCCTGTCTGGGACGGTGCGAACACCGCCCTCGACAGGAAACCCTTTGTCCAAGCGCTCCTCGCTGGAAGGACTCCCAGCAGCAGGAGGTCAGACTCGTGTCTGTGGTGGCAGCATCCATTTTGTGGAGCTGAGGCTTTCGTTAACGTTAACCGGGGTTCACAGTTACGTACATGTCGTGTCCCTCTAGAAGGGCGGAATGCTAACCTCGTCGCCAGAGTTGGTGAGAGGGCAGCATCCCGATTCGTATGACACCTTACTCGACATGTCTTGATAACGCGACACCGAAGTTACCGATGTGGTACGCGTTATCATGGAACAGCCATTGGGTCTTGATTCCGCAAGCTGCAACCGGGCTCGGCTCGGGCCTGAACCTAGCTCACACGAGCCCACGCACTCTGCCTTCAGGATTGTTAAGGCCTGCCATAGGAGTGACTGATAGGAACTCGGGTGTCCATTATATGGTTAGATATAGAGCTACTATACCTAAAGCGAAGGGTGGTTACACGTCTTCGCCCCAGCTGTCGTGCAGCCAGTTGTGTCAAATTTAGGAGGCCAGCCAGGGGTGGCATAATACATGCTGCAGCCCCTGGCGGCCCTGGGTACACCTATGCCCTGCGTTACGGGGTCTGATAAGGTGGCCCAGTACCAATTGGTAAATGCACCTAGGGTACATATCGTAATTTAGAAAGAGAACAGCCAGGCTGTGGGTCTGATTAGCGGGCCCACAGCCAGAGAAAGTCGTAAACCAGTGAAACAAAAGCAAAAAATCTGGGTGATCATAGGATTGCAGACCCTACTCTCCTACACTTACGCCTAATTTTTTCACTGTTTTCACCAATGTTTTACATTTCCGTTGTTTTAATCACTTCACTACCGAAGTTCTAGTGCGATCTATCACCAGAATGGCACCACCAGTACCATTACACTTGAGCCGTGAATAGCCTGCACCCCATCGCTATTTAGCCGGCTGTCAGCACCTATGACAAAATTCTCCTAGTGACTCTTTTTCTCCCATGTATGTTTTGTCTATGTCCCTTTATGTTATTTGTACAGGTGATCTTGAGAAGGGAATCCCCCCTCTCACAGTTAGATACACTTTAGGGCGTGTAGACACATAGCCTGCACTACACAACCCCTATTTTAACCACACACATTTTTATCAGTCCTGAAGAAAGCCAGATTACAGATAAGGCACTGGCTGAAACATGTTGTCACATTAAAGGACGTAGGAGGTCGTAACCCGCCTCCAACGTCCCACTGCCTTATTTTTAACCGCTGGCGGAGGCCCATTTAATAAAGTATTCTTACCCTTCGGGTATTGGGACCCCCGCCAAGCCGTTTTAAACTCACTTACTTAACACCCTTCACCGCACACACAGTGACATACCTGCTCCGCTGTAGCCAGGCGTCGTAGCACACCCGGGACACGCTAGGTGTCACTGGGTGGGCCCGATGATGAAGCATGCCACCAACTAGGTTGGTGGGTGAGGGCTTTCTAAAGACACCCAACCGGTGCCATCTCCCCCTGACAAAACAATACTGAGTCACCAGTATGATTACAATATAATATCATACCAACCCCATCCCAGCTAGTCCTTTTTTGATTAACTATACATATAAACCGGGGATCTGGACTAGCTATCTGGTCCTCTCTCTCCCTCTTGATACACGCACCTAAAGTATTTGTGCAACACTTCATACAACAACACAGTGAAACATCACAAAAAGACTCCACACCAGGTTAGAAAAATAATTATGATTTTATAAATAAACCAAGACCAAAACAACAAAAATCCAATATGTAGAAGACGCGATATGACTTCTTAAAGATTAAATGCAAAAGTAGCACTTATAAGCAAGTAGCGCCTAAAGAGTTAATTGGCCATGCTGCAATGGAGCGTAAGCAGGCTACAGGACCCTCGCAGCACAAGATGTGATGATGATCCCCACGTGGTTTGGGTGTTGCACCGGAGTTCTCCACGCAACTGTGGCAAGGCATCGTTGAGCGAGGCCCCAGTTTCGAGTGTGGCGGTTTTTCAGGTGCTGCGCCGGGTTAATCCACACTGAAGGAGCGACGCCTTGATCTTCTCTACGTCACAGCAGCGATCCGTTGGTTCCGATGCAGTGGTTCTGGATGCGATGCGTTGGTTTCCATTGCAGTGCACCAGTCTGGTTTCCGCAACAGCAGCGATGCGTCGATTCTGCACTTGCAGCAGAGGATACATCAGTTCTTCTGGAGCCAACTCCTAGGTCCACTTCTATGGGTTCAGGACCGGGGTGACTGAGTTCAAGTGATGTCAGTCTAGTCCAGTCCATCTCACCCAGGCAGGGAATAGCAGGCAGCAGGGCAGCTCAGCCAGGCAGGAGCACAGCAAGGCAGAATGCAGTAAAGCAGCGGTCCAGCAGAGTGGCAGTCCTTTCAGCAGCACAGCAGTTCTTCTTGCTGGCAGAGTAGTCACATGTCCAAAAGTGTACTGATTTGGTAGTGCCAGAGGTCCAATACTTCTACGCTGGTGCCTTTTAAGTGGGGGAGACTTCAAAGAAAGCTTTGAAAGGCACAGAGGCCCTCCCTTCTTACCATAGCTCTAGACACAATACAAGAGGGTAATCAATCCTATATGAGGACAGGACACAGACCTTTCAGGTGTGCCAGTTCCTCACTCACATCCTGCTCAAGATGACATCTGCATGCAGCTGACCACTCCGGCACACATACCCTCCCTTTGTTTGTGTCTGTCTAGAGGGAACGCTGGAAGCCACCTGTCACTCACCACATATGGGTATTCCAGAAACCGGCAAAAGCCTCCAAATGGCTAAAGTATGTAAATGTCTACTCAGTTATCACACTCACACAGCATCTCACTCTTCACATCGGCAACCAAACCTGAAGATCTCTGGCAAAGAGCCCCCCTGAGGATATTGCAGCATCGGCCCAACGATGATGAAGCATGCCACCCTCTGCGGTGTGTGAGTGCTTTTGCTCCTGATGGATCAGATCCCTTGATCCGACTTCTCAAGAGCTACTGATGAGTCTGTCCTTCTTTTCTTTGCCCCTCCCTTCCCATAGGGACTGCACACCATTGTATGCACACATCCCTGTGTGCCATGCCCATAATCCCTGCCAGTGGCATAGGTAAGTTACCCCTTTAGCAGGCCTCACAGCCCTAAAGTAGGGTGCACTATACCACAGGTAAGGGCATAGCTGCATGAGCAATATGTCCCAATAGTGTCCACGTCCATTCTTAGACATTGTAAGTGCAGTGAAGCCATATTCAGTACATAGGCTGAGAGATTGTCATTATGAACTCTGCAGCTCCATGATGACTTTACTGAATGCTGAGAAGTTTGGAAGCAAACTTCTCAGCACAATAAACCCACACTCATGCCAGTGGTGGGTTTACTGCAAGATGCCATCGGAGAGTATCTTAGGTATTTCCCATGAAAAACGACCAAACCCTTGTGTTCAGCTGACTGGTCTGCACTAGCCTGACACACAAAGGACATGTTTCTGAACCCCTGTGGTGGGATCCCTTGTGCTCGGGGTCAGGAGCAAAGCCTGCTGGGGGTTGAGGTGCTCTCACCTACTCCCAACAAGCAACAGCATTCCCGGTGTTGAGCCGCAAAGGCTTCCTGCCTTTTATTATGCTGACCAGGGCCTCTCCAGCTAGTGGACATGTCCACCCCCCCATCCCCAACCCCACTTTTAGCAGCAAGGCCGACTGGAAAATTAGTAATCAGGAGAGGTGTGTTCCCCCCCCCCCTTCTGCCAGGACCAACCCTAAGGTGCCCTGGACCAAGGTGACCCACTCCTTTGAAAATACTCCATCTTGAATGGACGGATTTTAGCCATTCAGGTTAGGGGATCCCCCTCCCCAAAGGGAAGAGACATACTTAGGAGGTAGTCACCCTAAAAAGCAAGTAGCCCATTGACCGCCATCTGCCACTACCTGTAACACCACAAAATGTAATATTTAGGGACATCCTTGAACCTTGATCCTCGGATTCCTGCGACCTAAGAAGAAAAGGACGAAGAAGACGTCATGCACCCGAGACCGAAGACTGCCATTTATTTGGCCCCAGCCCTACTGGCCTGTCTCTGGCTCAGAGACCTTGCGAAAAAGACGTCTGTTGTGTGACCAGTGAGACTCAGAACCCGAGGAATACTGCCCATGCTTCAACAAAGACCAGATCTCCCGAGGACAGCGACCCTGTCCAGAAGAATCCTACTAAAAAGGACTGTAGATCTAGCTGGAACCGCCATCCTTGCCCACTCTACAGCAGACCCCCATGGCCCGAGTCTGAGTGGCTCACCTGTCCAGTGAAGTCTCCCCAGTGATCCTGACCTCGCCTCCAGCATTGACTGACCTATCCTGGACTCCACAAAGACGCCTGCAGCCTCATCTTGAGGAGTCCCCCTGACCGCGACCAGCTCCGGTAGAGAAAATCTGACCCAAAAGTCACCTCAGCCCCCAACCTTCGGGAGCCCAGCCGACAGTGCCCAGCTCTCCTCCGAAATAAAAAAACTTACCTGCCCTGCTGATGGTCACCTTCATCCAGCCTCTTGGTCCGAGCCTGTAGCCTCGTAGTGCGACCAAGTTTCCCCATTGAAAATCATTGGATGCCCGCTGCTGAATTGCACTCTGCACCTGACTGCCCCAATGCTGCTGGTGGTGTAAGGTTAGTGCTTTCTTGTGCCCCCCTGTACTAGCTTTGACCCCAAGGGCCGGTGCCCTGAAACCGCAGGTACGTACCTGCAAACCGCACCTCTTGTGGGTGCCCTAGTCTCAATTGACTAACGTTTGGCCCAGTGACCTCTGCCCCGGGCGAGCCCAGTGCTGTTGGTGGTGTAGTACCTACCTAAATCTGATCCTTGCCCAGTGAAGGTTCACTCTCTCCCCTCCCCCCGAAGAATGGACGTGTAAGTGCTACTGTTTGATTTACATTGCTGAAGTATTTTCATATTATTGTATTTGACTGCCTTTGCAAAACAAAACATATTGCATTTGAAAAGTCCTACCATTCTTAAAATTGTTATTTACCTGCAACCGAGTTCCTCTTAGTTCTAAAATAAAAATAACATAAACAAAACAATTGGTCTTGGATTCAGTTTTTGAGTGTGTGTAATCCTTTCTTGCCTGAGTGTGTACAACAAATGCTTAACACAGCCCTCCGATAAGCTTAACTGCTCGACCACACTATCACAAAAGAGAGTTTTTAGTATTATCTACTTAAGCCTCTCTAAGCCTCTGGGGATCCACTGGACTCTGTGCACACTATACTTTATGTTGGTATAGTATATACAGAGCCAGCTTCCTTCAGACTTCCACCATGTGGGGAAACTGCATTCCTTTCTCCACCTTGTGGTATGTTGAACCAGGAGCTATCCAAAATTGGTCCCCCGGGTCTCCTGCTCTCATCACATTCCTCACATGCACACAATCAGCACAGAAGCGGGATGACAGTTTCACAGGAAGATGGGTCACTCAGGATAGAGATAGATGCCCCTTTACCACTATGTACAATGCACTGGGCATTTCCAACACAGCAGAAGGTAATTAGAATCAGGTGCTGCCAAACAAGCGCACATAATTACTTGATCAACGGAAAGTGCTGGCCCTGCACTTAACATCAGAACCTGTGTCAATGTGGTCAGTAGCATTCATGATTCTGGTAAAATGTCATGCTTGTGTCAAAGAAAATCTCCGAGTGTCTCGGAGAAACAAAATGCTGCTGTTCATCGGTCTGTGAAGGGTTACAAAGCTATTTCCCATCAATAGGAAGTCATTATCCCACCGTGAAAAGGATTGACCCCAAAGGATGTAGCTGTAATACACACCTTTGGTGAAAACCAAAGCCTGCTTTTACCACAAGAACCTGGTACTCATTGACTTGCACGGTGGTTGAAGGGTTATGATTTGGGTCAGTTTTGTAACTTCTGGTCCCACATTCCTCATAAACATTGAGTTGACCATGAATTCCTCTCTATCGGACTGCATTCTAGAGAAACCTTGTGGGGCCATCTTCTCAACAACTAAAGCTCAGCCCAGGGTGGTGGTGCACCTTAACAATGATTCAAAGCACTCCAGTAAATCTACAGCCTAGGTTTCTAAGGAGCAGAAAGTCTTTGCCTATTTCTCGTTGACCGTGCACTCAGAGTGAGTAAGAACACCCCTGAAGGTGGCGCTATTACAGGAAAAGAGTGAGAGAAAGGAAAACAACTGATGGAAATGCTACCCAGAACTTCACACAAACTTGTCAGACCTTTGCAAAGAATACATTGGAAATAAAAATCTAACAAGAGTGCATCACTCCAAAACTCAGAATCAAATAGTGCCCAAAGGAATAAAATAAGGGTAGCTTTGAAACTAGCCACATGGCTACAGCCAGAGAACTGGAAGGTAAGGGAGCTTGGGCAGAGGTTCGGTCATAGAGAGCGCCAAGAATGGAGGAACGCCAAATGGTAAGTCACAAGGAACATAGGGAAGATGCAAAACTGAGACCTGCTTAGCAGAGGAACAACTCCAGAGAGAAGAGAAAACACAAAAAAGTGAGGGGGCGCCGAATGGTTGAAAACTGAGTCGAAAGCGGATAAAGCTGAGCAGTTGCTGCCAAGCACAGTGCTCCTTGCTTGCTGTCCTATTAACTGACACTGCCTCTCATAGGGCCTGATTCACAAAGGAAAACTTACACTTTTCTTTAAGTTTACACTTTCAGTAGTAACTTGACTACTTTTTGCTATCCACAAACTAAGTGTCATTTTAATAGTAGGAAATGTACTAATGGTAAAGTTTCACTCATAGTTAGTGAATACCAATGACGGTTGTAAAGGTCCCTGTGGGACTGATTCACAAAGGTAAGCTTACACTTTTGTGTAAGTTTACACTTGCTGTAGTAACTTTGCTACTGTTTAAGAATTCACAAATTTGTAGTAAAGTTACCACAGCACCTGTAAAATTAAACAAAAGTTTAAGTTTACCATATACCGGAAGTGAAACCAATAGCTGACCCTTCAGGCCTGAGCTTTGCAGCCCTTGCCTTAACGGGCCATCCAGTTTCCATCTACCTGGTCTCCAGAGCTTCAAGGCCTGTGTGTGTTTCTGCCAGTGAAGTAACTTTTTGGGGTTTTTTGAAAACTGTGTCCTTACTGACTGGAAATGTATTTTTGAGTCTTGCACCCTGGAGAAGCTAGAGTCTGAGACGGATTCCTGCCACGGTCTGCCACCGCACCCTACGCACACACTTCCATGACGCTGGGGTCCAAGAGAAGGCCTTCGACTAGTCCACCTCCTTTCTCTCCGGCAGAACTCAGAGCGTCCGCCTCCCCCCTTTCCGCTCTGAAGCCACCAAGATCATCTGCGGCATACCCCAGGGCTCATCCGAAATCTGTTCAACATCTACATGGCACCTCTTGCCCACGTCGCCCGACTGCATGACCTCAACATCATCTCTTAAGCCGACGACACCCAGCTGATCCTCTCCCTCACCAAGGACCGCCAAACCCAACCTCCACGAAGGTATGAAAGCTGTCGCTGAGGGATGAAGAACAGCCTTATGAAGCTAAACTCGGACAAGACAGAAGTCCTTATCCTCGGATCCAACCCCTCGGCCTGGGACGACTCCTGGTGGACGACCGCACTAGGAACAGCTCCAACACCCACCGACCACGCACCCAACCTAGGGTTCATCCTCGACTCTACCCTTTCCATGACAAAACAGGTCAACGCCGTCTCGTCCTCCTGCTTCAAAACCCCCCGTATGCTCCGCAAGATCTACAGGTGGATCCCCACCGAAACAAGAACGGTCTCCCAGGCCCTCGTCAGCAGCAGATTGGACTATGGAAATGCCCTCTATGCAGGAGCCTCGGCCAAACTCCTGAAATGACTTCAACGCATTCATAACGCATCTGCTCAACATCCCTTGCCACAGCCAGATCACACCCCACAAAAGAGACCTGCACTGACTCCCCGTCAACAAGAGAATCACCTTCAAGCTCCTCACCCACGCACACAAGGCACTCCACAACACCAGACCAGAATACCTCAACAGAAGACTCGGCTTCTACACCCCCAACCGACAGCTCCGCTCCACCGACCTCACCCTCGCCAGAGTCCCCCGCATCCGAACAGCGACTTCCGGCGGCAGATCGTTCTCCCACCTCGCTGTCGAGACCTGGAACACCCTCCCCATCCCCCTACGGCAGACCCAGGACCTGCTAACCTTCAGCAGACTCCTGGAGACCTGGCTATTCGAGCAGTAGCAGCTTCCCCCCCACCCCCTTGAGACCATCATGGGTATGGAGTGCGCTTTACAAATGTTCTGATTGATTGATAAGTCAAAGTGCAGCCCTCCGCCCAGTTAAGATGCTTGGGCAGACCATAAAGAGAGCTGTGCATTAACAAATGACGTCAAATACCACCACGTTCAAAAAGATTTGTTACAATAGGGGTAGAGATCCTCCCAAGTGATGTGAAGGACTGATAAAGTCTCACAAGAAACTTTGACTTCCAAGTTTTGCTGCTATAGCGTATACTCGCATTATGGAATGCTCTGCCTCTTACCTTTTCACACAAGGCAGCCGCTGAGTGGGTGGTTTTGTTTGTGTTGTAAATGGCAACATAGTGAAATGTGTTATTTGTCATGTGAGGTTGTTAATATTGAATTTTGAGACTTGGTGAGAAGTAAAACCAGAGATGTTGTAATATGTAAAAACACAGAATCTTAAGAGGATAGGATTTATTTTTCACATCACCTTATATTTTGCTACTGACTCAGAGAAAGGCCATAGCTCATGGGTAGCGATGGAGAGATGGATTCTTACATTAAGAGGCACATTTTCGTTTAATTAACTGACCCAGTAGGCATTCTATAACATAATCTGCAGTTTAGAAGAGGATGAAACATACAGACAAGACACCCGGCTATTAATCAATAAAACGTTTGTGTGGTCCTTCCATGAATGAACCGAACGTATTAGACTTTGAAGGGCAGATTCTGAGCATAGCTAAAAAAAAGGTTTGCTCTGGGCAATCGCAACCCATGAGATAACTCCCTGGGTTCTTCACCTGCTGTTGTTACTGTTGTACACCAACAAGATCACAGACTCAAACCCAGCAAGGAATACTTCGCTTTTCATATTTCCAAGGTCAGTATGATGAATATCTCCAAACTGTGTAAAAAATAATACCAAGGGAGTAATTACGCTGTTGGGTGCACGTGCGTCCGCCCACCCCCTCACGGATAAAGGTCAGTAGTCCCGACCACTTAACTTTTTTTCGACTGCACATGGTGCGATCGCAAGCTCCCGCCTCGGTATGGGAGGTTGTGCTGAGGTCGGAAACCGGCCACAGCACAAGCTCCCATGCAGAAGAGGGAGTTTGTGTTCATCCCTGGCCTGCACCGCCTGGCAGACACCTCAAGGTGCCTGACACACGGTGCAGGGGACACCACAGGTGCCCCTCAACCCCTATCCAGAAGCCACAGGAAGAAGGGGGCCCTGCTGGGGGCCCCCAAACTCGCTTTCTATGCCGGAAACTAAGCATCATAATCTGGATGGCGTAAAACTCCGCCCATATGGATTACGTGCTGGTTCTGACTGGCAGATCGGCTCCGTGAGCCCATCGGAAACCAGACGGAATGTCCGGCCGGTTTCAAAACCGACAGCCTCCATTGTAATGAGGCTGTTGGGATTGAAACCGACGATCTGGGTTGGAAAGCCTCCGACCGAGATCGTAATCGGCCCCTAGTGTTCAAAGGCCTGGGTACTTTCTATATTAATTGATCAGCTCAGATGTTTGACCCTCACTGGTTCAGTACATTTGTTATATTAGTAAAAAGAAATTGATTTGAAACCTCAAAACCAATGTTATGTTATGTATTTATTTGCCAACACGCATCTATAAGAAGCTTGTTCCCAAGCTGGCCCATAAATAACACACAATGAAAACATAACTTGTCCGTAGTGCACATCTTGGTGTATAAATAAATAGTTATTAAATAACTGTGTTGAGTGGAGGAAGGATTATTAAATTAAATTTCTTTGTTGAGGAGCAGGCTGCACATTATGCTACAAACACAGATACTCTATTTTTAACTTGAAACCTTGTGTGTTTTTTTTTTAGTTTGGAAATCCAATACGTTCGCCTGAAAGTGGTATATAACAAAATCCAGGCTCTGTGTAAAGTGCATAGTGGTGCTGCTGCTGCAAAGCCAGATGGGTTGGTGTGTGGAGAGTCACATGTCCAGAATGACTCTCCCACAGCTCCACTAACCTGTCCTGCCTTTTCTGTGTTTCCTTTCCGACAAGTCTACCTTGTGTCTAAAGCTGCCTTCATAACTCTGTGTGCATCCTCGGCTATCTCATCAAGGTTGTTCCTCAGCATATTGTATGTGGTTCCAAATGAAATGGCAGCAGCGGCCAAAGATCCGAAGACGGGGAGGTGTCTGAGGACAGACTCCGCGATCGTTCTTCCTCCACCTGTAGCGTTGGCCAACAGTTTCACCACCAGGTTGGCGGATAGTTCCTGGATCAGCGGGGACTTGATGAGAGCTCTCAGATCCACAACAGATATCCTGGTTTTAGCTGCCAGTTGCTCCAGAGAGGTCCCATCCAGACCGAATGTTTTGCAGTAACCTTCCAGAGACCTTACCAAGATAGCAACGTCACAAACCACTGATAGTCCTGGAATGGGTATGGCAGAGACGGCACAAGAGACAGTGGCAAATTTCCAGATCTGCCTCCTCAGCACTGTTCTTTTCTTCTCCAGAATGGCCATGGAAACATTGGGAAGGGAGAGCAGGAACACATGCCTCTTGTGAGTCGGGAGCTCTTCTTCCAGATCTTCCGCCAGCATCTCAAAGTCATATTTACCCAGGTCAGAGCACGACAGCAGGTAGACATGAGGCTTTTCCAAACCTTCACCCTCTATGTCTGAAACGCTGCTCTCCTGCAGGATGCTGTCCTTGTCGTAAGTTGTCCCTCTAAGACTTTTTTCTTCAAGGTCAACATCTGTTGTGCACACAAGGAATACCTTTTTTCCTGCTGTTTGAAGGTCCTGTACTAGCTGGCTGTGTTGCTCCTCAAAGGCCTGTGGCTTGATGATGATGTAGACATCATACCTGCTGGAGTCGACCTTCTGGTGGTACACTGCAGTGGTTAAGTCTGTGCGGAAGATACTCGGTATCACCCAGAATGTCAGCTTTGGATACTTGGGATGTGGGTACGGCCTTGGTCCATTTGTCGTATCCTCCACTGCAGGCACTTCTTGTTTGTCCTCTTCCTCCCCAAAGCCGAAGAAGGACCTGATGAACACTGACTTCTCACTTTCTGACCCCCCAGCTATAGCAATATCCAAGGAGGAGTTTTCCAGATTTTTCAAGTGCTCAAGAACCTTGGTGGCCACATCTGGGAGCCTCCCCTTCTTCAAGTCAGATGGGAAGCCCTCCAACTCTTCGTCCTCGTTGAACTGTCCATCCGTCTGCGTCTCCGCTGGCCATTTCTCCAAGTCTACGAAGGTCTCTATCTCCATTGCGGATCTGTTAAAACAAAACCCACAATGTTGAGAGCTTCTGGTGAACTGTTTAAGACACACCTAAATAAAACTAAAAGATGGTGAAGAAACACAATACATTTCCTGTGAGTGGTACTGACCTCTGGCCCGTGCCACAGCATTAGCAAGCACTTAACACCCTCGCTGCCAGAATTCTGCGAAACCCCGGGACTGGACTATCTAGTCACGACTGGGCCTGGGAGGCGTGGCAGCCGTTGAACTCTCGCTGTCTAACCACGCGGGAGGTGTTTAGGTCTCATCATAACTTTCTGCACTCACAGAGCCGATAACTTTCTGATAACATCTTTTCCTGGTTCGCCCATGGGCACGATTCTTTCCATTTTTGTCAGTTAGAAAAGTCAATGTTACTAAATCCCAAGGGAATGAAGCGCAAATTAAAATTTAAAGAAAACCCCAGTGTTCTTCAGTGTTTCTTCACTTTTGTGCTGAACGTGCTGCTTTGGAATAATAAGAGGTCTAGAGGCAGGGGCGGCTTTAAGCATGTGCAAGATGTGCACCTGCACAGGGCCGCCAAACCCCAGGGGCCGCCACGCCAATATATATCCTTAATATAATAATCCTCTGAGGATGGATACATATTTGCATGGCGGCCCCTGGCAGGGATTTGGTGGCCTCGGGCTCTGTTCCACTTCCAAACACCCTGACCGCGCCTGCGTTCCTCCGGGGGCGCCCTACCTACGCTCCCTGCCCAGGGCCGCCGTGAGCCTAGAGCCGCCCCTGCTAGAGGGCACCAATGAGTGTAGGTGGGCAAAGGATGCTTAAAGGAAAATATAAACCCAAATGAGGTATTAAAGGACGACGAGGGTGGGGGAGAATGTAATACGTTATCTTCCATTTTTCGAAGTAAGCATTCAGTAGGCCCCACACAGAGTGTTTACTACATTTAGAGCAGCAGGGTATCAACCTGCCTCCACCCCACACACCCCCCCACCCCCACATCCTGCTGGAGCCCCTTTACTCCAGACTGTGTAGCTGCGTGCACCCACCTGCTCTCTCTCGTGTTACCCCAAGATGTCCTTCCTTCCCCTCTATCCGCACCCACCGGGTCCCTCCTTCCATGCAAGCGGATGTACTCATTCCTGCAATCAGTGCTGCTACTTGGTCCAGGACTAGACAAGCTGCTTACAAATTCCTACAAGTCCAGCTAGGGGAGGCCTTCTCTGCTCCTGCCTGTGCCTACCAATGCAGCTCATATGTTGACAACACTTCTAAAGCCGTACAAAAGGAGGTGCTGATGGAGGGAGCATCTGAATCAATCAAACACTCACACCCAGTCTAAAGATCTGGGTTTAATCCATCACCGTTCTTTAGCCCACTCTGCCACCCCAGTTCAGACATAGCTATATGCAAATCAGTCTGACCCTGTGCCTCATGGGAACAGTCCAGCCCGAACTGCCAAGCCATGTCTATCCTGGACCGGAAACAAGCTTCCGAGGACCGGTTTCTGGCATTCCAGCCGTCTTCAGCCCGGCTTGCTTGAATCCAGTGGCAAAGTGAGCAAGGGACTCACGTCTGAGCATACCCTGCCACACTAATGGCGGCCAAAAGCGGTACAAAAGGGGGTGCTGATGGACGGAGCATCTGAATCAATCAAACACTCACACCCAGTCAAAAGATCTGGGTTTAATCTATCACCGTTCTTATGCCCACTCTGCCAACCCAGTTCAGACATGGCTATATGCAAATCAGTCTGACCCTGTGCCTCATGGGAACAATCCAGCCCGAACTGCCAAGCCATGCTTCCCTGGACCGGAAACAAGCTTCCGAGGACCGGTTTCTGGCATTCCAGCCGTCTTCAGCCCGGCTTGCTTGAATCCAGTGGCAAAGTGAGCAAAGGACTCACGTCTGAGCATACCCTGCCACACTAATGGCGGCCAAAAGCGGTACAAAAGGGGGTGTTGATGGACGGAGCATCTGAATCAATAAAAAACTCACACCAAGTCAAAAGACCTAGAAATAAAGTTAAAGGAGGAATCACTCCTGATACCAAAAGCCATATTTCCAGAGAACATTAAAACTAATAAAAGAGGGAAACTAATCTTGAAGAGTCTATCCGGAGTAGATTGTATTATAATTAATGGAAGGCTTTCTTCGGATAGTCCCGCTCACTGTACTCATAAATCAAGGAATGGTGGCTCGATCCTTGATTATATGATAGTAGATAGCTCTTTCTTTAGTTCTCTGATGGATCTGTCTGTACTTATCACTGATCTCAGTGATCATAATGTATTGTCCGTCAAATTAAATGTAACACCATTTCAAAGGGATACATGGAAAATTGGGGATGACTTATTGAACTTCAATAAAAAAGGGAAATGTTATTGGAACCCAAGGACTATTAAAAACTTGGTTAGCATATTGGAACACCCAGTAGAGAACTTACACCTATGGGAAGGGAGTGAACTACTGTGTTTTGCTTCCTTTTTACATACCTTACAATCTAAAGTAAAACAATCTCCCCCTGGGAAGATATCTCCAAAAATCCCCTCTGACCTCCACTACCTAAACATTGAAATCAATAAACAGGTTAGGGATCAGTACCTCCTCTTTATTCCCGAACGTAATTGAAGAATAGCTCTCTTGAGAAGAAGGAGAAATAGGATAAAGGCCAGATTAAAACGGGAGAAAGAAGATGCCCTATGGGTTAAACTCCGTGAGGCATCCAGAAGTGGGCAGGCTAAGACCTTTTGGTCATTAATTGGAGAAGGATGCGGGCTAAGATCTAGACCCTTACCGATATCTATTAATGAGCAGTCTTGGGTCGATTTTATTCTGCATTTATATAGTGACAATGAGGTGATGTTTGACTCCGATAAGTTACAGGAAGATTTATTACCCTATGGTCCCCCATCTGAACTGGAAATTGTTTCCGCCATTAAGGGTTTACGCTCATCTGGTGCAATGGGCCCAGATGAAATCCCTATTTCGGTGCTAAAAACCCATAGTACTTTATGGGGAAAAAATCTATATCCAGTCTTTAAATTTTGGTTTACCAAAGGCAGTGTCCCGCATTCATGGAAAGGGAGTATATTGGTTCCTCTCTTTAAAAAGGGGGCAAGAGATTTACCTCAAAATTACCGACAAATTGCCCTCCTAGATGTCATTGGAAAGGTCTTTGCTAAATGCTTACTTAATCATCTAAATGACTGGGTATCTTCGCTAGAAATATTACTGCTTGAGCAGACCGGCTTTAGGAAACAACATGGTACCCTAGACAATCTTACCGCTCTCCAGGTTTTGACAGAAAAATATGTCATAGTCCGTGGAGGAGGTGTATATGGTGCTTTTATTGACTTCTCTACGGCTTTTGATAAGGTAGATAGATCTTTGTTGTGGAGTAAGTTATTCAATCTAGGGATGCCCACTAGTTTATTAAGGTTAATTATTGCCCTGCATACAGATACTTGGTGTAGAGTATTAATGGGAGGTGAGAGAGGACTATCTAGGGTTATTCCCAGGATTAATGGACTTAAGCAGGGTTGCTTATTGGCTCCTCTGCTGTTCTCTTTATACATAGCTGACCTCCCCCAGGCTTTATTATTATCCAATAATGGTATTGCTCCAGTTTTAGGGGGAACTCCAATAGTGTGCCTAATGTACACGGATGATATTTTAATTTTGGACCTTACTCCAAAAGGTTTGAATGGTCGCCTACATGCCCTGAACACCTATGCTGAGGCCCATTTTCTAAAAATAAATACTTCCAAAAGCAAAATAATGTGTTTCCGGGGAAGGAAAAATCCAAATATGACAATTACTACTGGTCTGTTGGGGGCGAAAGACTAGAAGTGGTCAAGTCTTATCCTTTTCTTGGAAAGATTGTCACGAGTAGTCTAAGTGACACAGCCCATATCGAGAACAATAGTAGGAAAGCTCTTGCGCAAGGGAAGAGCCTCGTTTCTCTTTATAAGGCGACAGGTAGAAGGCACTTCTCTATATTGCTCGAGGTATTCCGAGCAAAAATTCCCGCATCCCTTATGTATGGATTAGAAACAGTAGATATGATAGGTTGGAATTTTTGGGATTCAACTGAAGGAAAAATACTACGTAACCTCATCTCTGTAAGCACTGCAAATTCCACGTCCTCTCTGAGACAGGAATTCGGTTTGCGTAGTTCCTGGGCTCAGGCAGTTGCGAGTGTGGTGCGTTGGGTTTTTAACATAGCTTAAGGAATGCCGGGTACGCTGAGGTATCTCATAAAAAATGAGCTGTTGGGTACTTTTAATGCTTATTCTTTAATTGTAAGGAATTTTCGACAGGCAGTTACACTATTAAAGTTGGATGAATTGGGTCTTTTTTCACTATCTGCGGCCCAACTAAAGTCGGTTTTAAAGTCGGCTTCTTGGGAGTTGGGTTATAGAGTAGATAGAGGGGCATGTAAATTGAAGAGAGGAATGTTCCCTATCAGTAGTTTTTGTCCAATGAAAAAACCTCAGCCATACATATTCTGGAATCTCCCTCATGGAGTTCGGCGATTTACCCTTTTGCTAAGGCATAATTTACTCCCTTTGAACTGTCTTTTCTCTAAATGGGATGGTTGTTCCGATATTTGTGATTTTTGTAATTCCACTCCCCAGGACGTGTATCATGTCATTTTTGTCTGTCCGGCACTTACGGTATTTAGAATTAAATGGTTAAGACCTATGTGTTTCCAAATGGGAATCCTTACAGCCTCCGATTTTATTGAAGCAATGTTTAACCCTCCAAATGAAATGTTTTGTTTTAAATTGTTTCATTATTTTAAATGTTTTCTGCCGTTATATTGATAGACTGATATCATGTATTCTTTTATGGTATTGTCTTTTATTGTTTGTTTGAATTATTATGTGGACCTCAATTGAGTTCCGTTATCATAAATAAATAAACTTGAAACTTGACTGGGTGTGAGTGTTTGATTGATTCAGATGCTCCGTCCATCACCACCCCCTTTTGTACAGCTTTTGGCCGCCATAAGTGTGGCAGGATAGGCTCAGACGTGAGTCCCTTGCTCAGTTTGCCACTGGATTCAAGCAAGCTGGGCTGAAGACGGCTGGAATGCCAGAAACCGGTCCTCAGCAGCTTGTTTCCGGTCCAGGGACGACATTGCTTTATCAGTTCGGGCTGGACTGTTCCCATGAGGCACAGGGTCAGACTGATTTGCATATAGCCATGTCTGAACTGGGGTGGCAGAGTGGGCTAAAGAACGGTGATGGATTAAACCCAGATCTTTTGACTGGGTGTGAGTGTTTGATTGATTCAGATGCTCCGTCCATCACCACCCCCTTTTGTAACACTTCTAAAGTCGGCAAGAAACCCAGGTAAGTGTCTTTTCCCGTGATATAAAATAAAAATAAAATTATCCCGAGTGGATAGCAGATTTGATCTTGAATTGTGAATCTGTTTTCTTTTTAAATGTCAGACATTGTATTGACTTTTTTTTTTTACCTCAAACTTGTTTACCCAATATTTCTTCTCATTATTTTCTTTTTTAGTGGAGTACAAGCTAAAGCTGTGTATAAGAATTGCAGCTCACAAGCCCGCGACCTTTAATAAGTTAAGAGGGCCTTTAACGACCGGAACAGCCTGTGGAAGAAGGGCGTTAATGTTATTAGAACATTTACCCATTGAAAGCAGCAGGTTCAACAGAACCAGAGACCACAAAGACACGCTTTGGGAGGTTGAAGCAGAAGGCCTCTGCAAGCCATTAATGGCCCTTTGCCACTCCCAGGGGGCGCCCAGCACCCCAGTGTTTTTAGCGAGGTCTGAAGCGGTCAAACAGAGGCTGCTTCAAGTTGGTGTGGACGCCATAAACCCAACGACTCCTCAACACACAATATCGTATCTCACAACGGTGTCACCAGGGCTAGTGTGTAGTCGGAACACTAAACTCAATCTAGAAAAGAAGATAATATTAGGGATCGGGGTTCCCACCATTGGAGTCTACCTGAGGTCTACAAAAGGGCACGTGTCTGACTCTGCCCCAGCCCTCCCGGGTTTTGAGGTCTACAAAAGGGCACGTGTCTGACTCTGCCCCAGCCCTCCCGGGTTTTGAGGTCTACAAAAGGGCACGTGTCTGACTCTGCCCCAGCCCTCCAGGTTTCTAGAGACCGCCCCTCCTGACCAGCTGTCTTCCACTGAGGTACAGTGAAGGCTCACGTCCTTACCTGGCAGTCTGTCTGTCCCGGCAGGGTCGGGCTGGGTACCGCAGCAGCAGGAGAGCCGTACCAGCCTGACAGACGTGGCTTGGCGTGGAGTCTGGCCAACAGGTGCCAGGGCAGGAGTACACATCCCAGCCTCATCCCAGCGGCACACCTACCTGTCGTAAGACGCATTCCTTCCCACATTCCGGGAGTCCCGTCCAGCCACCCCTCCCAGGTGGGTGTGGGCTGGCCCCGGCTGTTATTAATAGCAGCCATCCTTGTGCGTGGCTCTCTCACTCTCTTGACGTGGGTTGGTGAAACCGTGTCCTCTGCTGCTTTTAATAGCAGTGGCCCTTGGCTCAGGGCGCGGACCGGGCCCTCATCATGGCCCCGTGCGGTGCCGGCCTGTGCTGCCCGCCCTGGGGCGGTTTCGCCTCTGGATTCCTCCCTTGACTCGGGTGCTCTTTCCTGCTCGACATGTCGGAGACTCAGGGCTCTGGCAGCCGCGGTTACATCACCCGCAGGAGGGAGTGACAGCACCGGCCTCTGCATCATCATCCTCATCAGAAACAGGTTCTCTCATGACGTCATCGCATAGCATACCTAGCCGGGGGCACGGTGGCCCTGAAAATACCAACTACCAGAGGTAGTGAGAGGTGGGACAGAGACAGGGCACTACGGGGCCCAGGGCCCGGACAGTACAGGGCCCCGCTCCAGGGCCAGTGTAGTACGGGGCCCTGCTCCAGGGCCTGTGTAGTACGGGGCCCTGCTCCAGGGCCCGGGCAGTACGGGGCCCCGCGCCAGGGTAGTATCGGGCCCCGCTCCCCCTTCCACCCACAGACACACAGGTTGTCAAGGGAGCAGCACTCGTGATTACACCTGTTATTTTTTCCGCTCCCTCAAGGGTTTGCATTGTGTTGTTTCCAGTGGTTCGCCGCGTACCCCAGCTGCGTCAGGAGCGTAACAAAGCCCCCTGCGGCGCACGGGTTGGTGCAAGCCTCCAGGGCCCACAAACCCTTCGGAATGCCCCCCCTCCCCCCCCCACCCGTCCCCCTCCATTTTGCACACGGCCAATGCATATTTGTGAGATTTGGGAGACTCCGGGCCCCTCTTCACCTTCTGCGGGGGGCCCATCATCTTACCCTATGCACCTCACTGTGCCCTTTACTCTCCAGCGGTAGACGTGGGTGAGCACTCGAGGCTTATCCTAGGAAGGGAGTAGGGCGCAGTTCATCCTACAAACCATAAAAATCATTTTCCACTCAGTGGAATGGTAGATGCTTCTCTATTGACAGAGTTGGAAACGCGAAACAGGTTAAAATAGACTCGTCCGGGCAATCCAGTGACCACTCTCAAACGTGCAGCAAGGTGTCCGCGCCAATGACCAGAGGAGAGTTAAAGTTTCATACAAAGGTTGATCTTCGGCCGCCATGACATCCCATCGATGCCCTGAGCGCGGGGTAAGCCCCCCCCCCCCTCCCCGCCCGCCTCGTATCTCTCCTCGCCCTCCCCTCGGACCCCCCCCCCCCCCAGGTGCCCTTCAGCCGGACTCGAGCACAGACTCTGTGGGCCACAGAGGTATCGCCTCGATGGGGCTGTTCCAGGCTCCTTTAAGGCTGCTGACAAGCCACGGATGTGGAGGGCAGCCCTTCGGCCTGGGGATGGAAGAAGGGGCGGCTGTAATGTCCACTGTGGAGAGGGGCAGACCTAGGGTGACCAGCTGGCATGGGTGCAAATTCAGGACGCCTAGTGTAAAAACTCAGGACAAAGGGTCAAAATTCAGGACAAAAATTCAGGACAAAGGGTCAAAATTCAGGACAAAACTTTGGGACAAAAGGTAAGTTTTACAGACACGCCAGAGGAGGCCTCGCAATAGTATATAAGTAAGTAAATAGACAACCACTTAAGTACAAGTCATATTAGGTTGAAACAATTGTGCACTTCACGGTTTTTCAGTATGGCCGCAGCAGCGTTTCAAAACTCGCATCTCACTCCAGCAGGTATTAGTCACAAGACGATGGTGAGCCACACCTGAATATAAGTAAGCCGCTTTAATTGTTGATTAAAAACTACTGGATATACAAGGATCTTTGCAGTGCCAGCCCCCAGTAACAAAACTGCTCACCCCCCTTTCCAGCCTCCCAGGGAAACACCGGATGCCCGGTCCGGCCAGTCCTGCCTTGCTACCACCCTCCAATGGTGCCCCTCATCTTCACATAGACCATCTCTCATGTGTACTTAATTTCTTTTATAGTGTTACTCATCCCAAGTATGTGGGCAGGGTGTCGGAGTTCGTTACATCATACACACATTATGTAGAGACAATGACTCATAACGTGAAAGTCAATGTATATGAAATGTTATTTAAGATAATGGGTGCTACAAGGTGTAATCATTCTTTTATCTATTATTTAGTCTTTCACCATTCCTTCAGACCTTCCATCTATGTGCCCATCTATATCCAAACATATTCAACCATTTGCAAACCTATCCACCATGTATCCTTCCATCCATCATTTCACCCATCCATCCCTCTATCCACTCTTTCACTCATCCATCCATTATTCATCTACCCACCCTTTTACCCCATCAATCCGTACAGTCGTCCATCCACTCTTCCACCCGTCTATCTATTCACTCATCTATCCAGCCATTTACCCTTTCACTCATGCAGCCGTCCTTTCACTTACTCATCCATCCACCCAGTCACTTACCCTTCCACCCATTAACCCTTTTAGTCATTCAGCCTCCCTTTCTCTCTCCATCCCCCTTTCACTTATCCATCCACCCACCCACCCACCCATCAACTCATCCATTCACGAATCCATCCATTGACCCTATTACTCATCTATCCGTTCTCTTACCTGTCCACCCTTTCACTTCGTCACTCATCTATCCATCCTTTTGTCCATCTACCCCCTTTTACTTACTCATCAATCCTTACATCCAACCTTTCACTTATCCATCCATTCATTCACCCTTTCACTTATCATTTCTTCAATCCATCCATCCTTTCACTCATTCATTCATCCATCCACCCATTCACTCGCCCACCATCTACCCTTTCACTCATCCAACCATCCATCCATCCATCCTTTCACACACCCATCCACCCTTTTACCCATCCATCTACCCTTTCACCCATACATCCATCAATTTACCTTTTCTCTCATCCATACTTCTACTCATTCATTCAATCATCCTTCCTTTCATTATCTTATCCATTCATCCATTCACTAATCCATCAAGCCATTCACACATTTCTTCACATATTTACTCACCCACCATTTCACATTATGAGCTAAGCCTTTGTCTGCAGAGTTGCAGCCAGAAGAGGCCCATCAAGAACTTCACTTTGCTGTTGTTCCTAAAGCATGGGGTGGAGTGGGGGTGGGGAGGGTTCACTATGACCCTGCACATAGGCAATCTGAAAACGTAGAAGGCATGAGTCATGCATGATGCAGAGTGCCATGATGTGAGGTGACTTTGACATGGTGTTGTTTCCAGGGCTGTAAGTGATGTTAAAAAACTGGGGGGTCTCTTAAAAGGGGGTGTTCAAAGTCATTAAGGGTGTGGTTTAAAACACCTAGGCTAAAAATCTGTGCTTAGCATAGTGTTCCGCGCGACTGGTATTATGTTGTTTCTGTGATTGCATCCAGATATATAAAGCAGCAAGTATCATTACACCAAAAACAAGCCAGGACTGTTGGCTTTGTCATTGGTTGGTATTTGCTTAAAATAAAGAAGCAACCATGGCTTTGTTGAATATAATATTGAAAATACTTCAGTTCTAAGATAATGAGAGTGAAATAACGATAACCTGTTCTTTTTAACATGTTTCTCAGGCTTCTTTATATTAACTGTAGTCTCACGTTGCAGCATGGGCGTTTTACCTTTTATCTAACAGAATGTCCTGCTGTGCACTGAGGCAGGAGGAGGCACTGCCACATTCTTTGACACCCCCAGACTGCCACATTGACATTCTGTATGTGGCAATCATCAGCCCCATACAGAATGACAGTGGGCGGGCGGGGGCTGCGCTTGTGCTCCAGGAGGAGTGTGAGGCGGCCCCATCAAGGGACTAAGGCTTCTCACAGGGGAGCAGCTGCTTCCTGTGATGGCCAAAATTACGGACAAAAGGCGTCCGTAAAAGGGATCCTCACGGACAACGGACATGAGGTCCCAATTACGGACGGTCCGTGAAATTTACGGACGGTTGGTCACCCTAGGCAGACCCCGACCAGCAAGACCCCCCAACAAGGCCCAGTGGACCTGCGGTCTGCACGGAGGCCGTCACAGCAAGCCATAAGGACCTTGCATCGCAGATGAACTGAAGCAACCCGACTCTTCATACAACACTGGAGCTGACACAATACAGCCCTGCATGATTCCTGACCTCCATACACCAGCCCTGATGTCCTGGGAGCTTCACCCACCTGTGTCTAGCATGAAGCAGACCTGAGCATGTTCTTGCATACCCTGGGCTCTGGCACACTCTTCTTTCTAGCCATCACAGTGCCAGAATCATCACATGTGATGCTGTCCTTGAAACCAAGCCAGAAGCTGGTAAACCAGAGGGTTCTGTGGTGATCCACCCAACAGAGGCCAAGGTGGGAGGGCGACAACAGTTGCACATTAAGTTAATCATGGAAGCATCTCCCGGCTGCCAGTGAACACTGCATCATGAGTTAGGATGTGAGGGCCCAGAAGGTTCCTGCCGCCACTTTGGATTTTGGTGGCTTATATCTTGAAAATCACATCAGTTTTGGCTCAGAAGGCATTGCTGCAGTCCTAGGTAAAGGGTTATACGTATGAAAAAACTCATGCAGCGCAGGAAGGCATCGTGCAGTGCTGCGTGATAAGGAAAGGACAGGAATGTGCCATAATTAACACAATACAGCAAATTCCTGCCACTTCTCAGTGCTGGTGCACAAAGTGCAGCCGAGCGCCAACGCAGACACGCTTGCACCACAGTGCAAGGCTGCATGCGGTGGAAACAGGATTGTTTTTGTGCAGGAACGGACACCGTTCTTGCACAAAAACAGTTTCCTGAGGCAATCAATCAATCAATCAAGCATTTATAGAGCATGGCAGATCACCCGTGAGGGTCTCAAGGTGCTATATTTTCTTCTTTCTGGGTGTACCGCAGGACTCGGCACACACAGAAAGAGAAAAAACGAGGAGAAATAAACATATTTATCCTCGTGGCACCTCATCAGGGAAGTGTAGCATGTATCGCCTTCCCAGGTTTACCATTGCTGGTGAGTCTGGTAATGCTCCAAAATCCATGGATGGATGCATGAGAACACCCACGCCACCCGTGGAACGCCGCCGCGGGGAGGATATTGCAACGTTGTGTAACTCTGGATTTATCAAGCCATTACGCAGGGCATCATGAAGTAGTCTTGCGTGGCTTGATAATTCCGAGTTAGGTTTTGCGTCACTTTTGCACCCCCTAGGCATGGACGGCTCGCACCTTCATAAATATGACCCTCAGTTTAATGCTTAGACCGACATGCGAAGGAGCACAAGTAAAATATTAAACCACCAGCCATGCGGTTTCAGCACATTATGTTACTGCAGCTGGTTGAGCAAGAAAGCCCTCCTTTGTGCAGATTGCAGAAGAACAACAATAAATAGTCTCCCACTTATTTCCAAGCATTAACAGCGCCAATAGATCTCACCTAAAGGGACCACAGAAAATAACAGATTCCAGAGGATCCGACACAAAGGGAGAGCAACACAGAATGATAGGGGCAATGAAGGGGAACTTAAGAGGGGGAGCAATGGAGAGTGGGCAGGGGCATGAAAAAAGCAGTATGAGGGCGAGCAACATAAGCGGCAGGGGACAGAAGCACACAAAGAACACAATAACCCAAAGCAGGGGTGCATGCCAGGGAGAGAAATACAAAGCAAGTGCACTTTCATGGAGTGTTGAAACAAAAATAAAAAAGTAGCTTCCTAAAAGTGAGCAGTGGCAGGATAGACATCAGCCAATCAGGGAAATGGTAAGGAGGCTGTGTTCCAGGGGAGAAACAATCACAAGATGAACAAGCTGGGATAAAGAAAGCCATCATATTAGAAGCAAGGAAATGAGGGTGACAATAAAGCCAACCAATGGTAAGCAATGAGAGGGCTCTAAGCACCTGTAAATTCTTATAAGCTCACAATTGGACTGATTAGAGGCATACCAAAAACTTACAATGGGCTTAGACCCACCCATTACTCACCACTGGTTGGCTTTATTGACACTCTCTTGTGTTTGCCTCTTATTCAATGGGTTGCCTTTCTCTTATTGTGTGTGTACCTCCCCTGTGTTTGTCCCTCCCATGAAGCATGTCCTCTGGCCCATCCCTTTGATAGGCTGATTTGTATCCTTGCACTGCTCACTTTTAGAGAAATACTTTTTTCCTTATGGTTAAGGACTCCATGAGAGTGCATTTGTTTTCCAGTTCTCTCCCTCGTGTGCCCCTTCCTACTGCCAAATACCCTGCCCCCATGCTCTGTGTTGGTCTCTCCCTTGTGTGCTGCTCTCTCTCTGTCTCTCTTGTGCTTCTCCTCCTATGCTATGTTTCTCCCTTGGATTCTGTTTACCCCACTCCCAGGCACCTACCCCCTCCCACACTCTGTGTTGATTCCCCCTTCTGCCAACTCCCCTTGGCTACCCATTCCTGCCAACTCCCTGTTGCCACCACTTCTCCCACCCACCCCGTTGATATCCTTCTGCCACCCAATTCCTGTCTCGCCCACTACCTCTTTGTAGCTCCCTCCAGCCCACTCCCATTGATAACCCTTCTCCCCTCACTCCCTCTTGCTACCTTTTCCGACCCACTCCCGGTTACTTCCTCACCTTCCACCCACTTCCTGTTGCTTGCTCACCTCCCACCTACTTCCCTCCTCTGGCCCGCTCATTATTGTTTCCCCTCTGTCATCTACTCCCCTTTCGTCCCCTGTTGGAAATGGCCCTATTTGCAGGGTTATCCCCAAACTTTTTACTTTTTCCTCCTATTTTTCCCTGACCTGTTTGTGTTGGTTTTAGGACTCTGGGCACTTTACCACTGTTTTTTTTTTGTTGAAGTCCTTTATTTCATGCATAAGAATATACAAGGTAAGGCCGGCAATCCCCAGGGCCAACCACAGCATTGAAACAGTCAGCATCGGATATAAAGAGGAAACACACGGCCTTTGAGCCGACAACCCAGAGGGCCCGGCGGCGGATGGGAGTATCGTAGTGCATGATAACAAAAATATTAAAACACGATATGACTTAGGTCTAGGAATTTTCTGTTTTTTAAAACAATTAACAAACCCCACAAGTAAAATAAACCCACGGCAATCATGTTCAGTTCCACAAAGGTGACCATTAAGTCCCGGGACTGCAGCTGAGTCAATACTAACATTGTGACCAGAAAACAACCAATTCCGTTGAAGGGAGCCCGACAAGTAGTCAGGCGGGGTCCAACACAGCCAGAGGAGCCATGCACCTTCTTACGTAGGCCCTAGATCAAATCTGAGAATCAGAAAGACATTCATCTGGTTCAATTCGTGGCGGCTCACATATGTCTCCCCTGAACTTGTTCCAGGCGCCCCAGATTTGTTCCCATTTTTCCGGGCACCCCCGGTGGACAAACACCGCCCTCTCGGCCACCATTGCTACATCCATGTCGCTGCACCAGTCTCGCAGTGTAGGCAGCACGCCAGAACCCCACAGCCTAGCAATGTTACGTTTGGCCACCGACATCCCCAGTATGGCCCAATCCTGCTGACGGTGGGTCAAGTCTTCCGCATCCCATATGTTTAACAGGCAGCGACGCGGGTTGGGCAGTAACGAAATTGTTATTGATTGAGAGATGGTCTGCATCACCCCTGCCCAGAACGTGGCCACCCGGCTGCAGTCCCAAATGGTATGAAAGAATGTACCTCTATCTCGGACATCATTCAGGTCTCCCCCTACGATTAGTGTCGCTGTTGGCAAAGACAGGAGAAAGGAAGCAAGGGCTGAGTGTGCTGAGGCGTGCAGGCCGGGAGGTACGTACACAGACACAAAGTTATACAGTCGGCCCTCCACTGAACCGTCGCAGAGGCAAAGCGCCCCTGATCGTCAATTTTGGTCTGTTGACACACCATTGGAACATTTTTCCGTATCAATATCCCTGTCCCTCTGGAACCGGAGGAAAAATCAGAATGTGCAAGTAACTTGTATCCCCATCTATTCATTGCCCTCGAGGTTGAGCCAGTTAAGTGAGTCTCCTGTAACAAAACAATTGCCGGCTTTCGGCGCTTCAAATATTGGAGCACTAGACCTCTCTTCACCCTGTCGCCCAATCCCCTGACGTTCCACGTGAGGGCTGTGAAAGTTGATGTGTGAGAAGGAAGTGGTGTCAGGACCCCAGGTGTATCACTTTCCTGTGCTGCCATCTACAGGTGTATCTGTGATCATGGATGCCGATAAGGGATGGGCCCCGCTGTGTACCTGCCTCCAGAGAAACTTCACCTTCGTGCGATGTGGAACGTGCCGTGTTTCGGTGTGGGTAAAGAAACTTGAACAGTGAAAACAAAACCCCTCCTCCCCCCTCCCTGCCTCCCTGCTGCGCGGGCCTAAAACCGCCCACCACCCCAACTTAGCAGAGCGCGTAGTCCCATCCCAACCCAGTGTACTTGCTTGAAAGGGGTAAGTAGCTCTGCAACCTCACGAGCAGCCCCAAGTGTCCTCCTCCGCCGAGCACGGAGCTACCGCACATGTTACAGTTTCAGTGCGGCAAGGGGTAGACGACCAAGGACCATGATCGGAGGAATCTACTCATCGGTGCGTTCTCCGTCTTCCAGGCCTGACTCAGCAAATAGATCCTGGCTGTGACCCTGAGTTGTCTGATGTTCCGATTGAGTGACCGGCCTTGGGCCACGTTGATGCCGGTCATTTCGCCGTGGGGCCTCCACCTTCCTCCAACCATCCAGCCAGTCTCTTGCCGCCTCTGGGGTGTCAAAGAACCACGCCTTATGATTGTCCACGATTCGCAGTTTTACTGGGAAAAGCATGGAGTAGGGTATCTCCTGTGCCCGCAGGGCTTTTTTGATGTCGGTGAAGGTCTTACGCCGCCGGGCCACTTCTGCCATGTAATCCGGAAAGAACGCAAGAGTGGAGTTCAGAACTTTGATAGGTGCCGAGACCCTGGCTGTTTGGAGTATGGCATCTCTATCTCGGAAGTTAAAGAGTCTAGCCAGCACTGGTCGCGGGTTCGCTCCTTGCTTAGGCTTCCCGCCGGGAACCCTGTGCGCTCTCTCGACAGAGAAGAAATGGGAGAGACCCTTTGGCTGGAGCTTCGTCTTGATTAGGTCCTCCACGTAAAGGTCTTTGGATTGCTTGCCCTCCGACTCTGGAATGCCTAAAATTCGGACGTTGTTTCTTCGGGAGCGTCCTTCCTGATCGTCCAGTCGCTCCTGTAATTTTCTAGTGACCGCCTCCATGCGTTCCGCCGCAAGCTGCAGTTCCGAAGTGTCCTCCACCAACGATTTGGTGACTACCTCCACCTGCGCCACACGCTCCGTCATTTTGTGGAGATCCGCCCTCAGGAGGCCCACGTCCGTCGAGATAGACCCCACCGTCGTCTGGACGCTGGAAAGCATCTTCATCAGATCCTCCAGAGTTACTTTTTTGGCGCCATCTCCCTCTGCGCTCTTGTCCGTGGACGGGCGCCCCTCCGGGTGTTTCATGGCGTTCTTTTCAAAGGCATATTTCTCCAGCTTGGATTGCGCCGAATTTTGCCTGGACCCCCGCCACCCCATAGGGCCGTCGCTGTGGCCCGAGATGATGCTCGAGCTCCAGTCACTGAGAATAGCTGTGGGTAGCCCAGGCTAGATTGCAGGTAACGAAGGGTGTAACGTTAGCAAAATGGCGACGTTGTTCAGGGCCACCGCACCGCCAGGGGGGTCATCAGCACCGGGGATGTGAGAAGTCCGCCTGTTTATGCTCCGTTGGCCTCACCGGTCCGTCCACAGGCTGCAATGCCTTCCAGCAACACCGCCCACCTCGAGACCCTGCGTGGACCCGGGGTCCGATGCCAGTGCGGGGTCCCCTCAGCGCGTGCAGCGCAGTGCCAGGCAGGATAGAGCGGTCTCCAGCGGGGGGTGCCGCGCAGGGAAATCTGTAGAGCCGGGAGTCGGCAGGGCAGGTATTGCCGTCACGGTCCGCTTGTGACGTAGCTTGAGAGACCCCCCAGCCGTCAGGGTCCGGACACTCCTGAAAAGCGGCCCTCCTCACCTCCGGGCAGCCGCTACAGTAGGCGAAGGGTGTCCCCGAACCAAAGCACACTCGGTCCAGCCCCAACAGCCAGCACAGAGGACCGGCACCGGTCAGCGGCCACTTCCGGTGGGGCCTCCCGACCCCGGGGCACTTCCGGTCGGCCTGGGGAAGTGCGGCAGCATGGCGTCCGTCTGGTACCACAGGGCCCGGCAGAGCACTTCAATGTAGCTCCGGTCGGGATGCCCTGACGGCACCCGGAGCAGGATCGGACCAATCCCCTCAATATGGGCACTCCGGCCCGGCGTCCGAAGACAGAATGGGAAGGCTGGATATACGGATTAATGAAATCGGAGCCGCCTCGCCTGCAGAGCTACAGCGCTACGCCGCCATCTCGGTCGGCTCGTAGCCACGCCCCCCCCACTTTACCACTGTTAATCAGTGCTAAAGGGCATATGCTCTCTGTGTAAATGGTGTTATTGATTGGTGTTTCCATGATTGGATATTTGATTTACCTGTTAGCCCCTCGTAAAGTGCACTGCATTTGCCAGGGCCGGTGAATCAAATGCTACCGGGGGCCTGCAGCACTGGTTGTGCCACTCCCGTCAGTAGCCCTGAAAAAGATAACTCAGACCTGCCATTGCAGAGTCTGTGCGCAGTTTGTAACTGCCATGTCGACAAGGCAAGTGCACACACTGGCCAGTCCCTAACCTTCCATTTTCTTACATGTCAGACATCCCTCAGGTAAGCCCAAGGTACCCCTGTGGGCAGGGTGCCATGTATGTGAAAGGTATGACATGCCCTGGTGTGTGTGGCATGTCCTAATAGTGAATTACAGCCAATTTCGTTTTTCACTATTGCAAGGCTACCAGTTCCCCATAGGATAGAATGGGAAGTTTGTTAATTACATCATATAAACAGAACTGGCCCAGGGAATTCTGTAAGAAAATAACTCAGAATCTAAAGATGCATCTTTTAGGGAAGGTGATTTTTACATTCTGCGTTTGAAAATACCACTTTCAGAAAGTGGGTATTTTCTTGCTCAGTTATCCCATGTGTCTCTTCTGGAATGTAGATTGCCTGTCTGGGTTTTGGATGACAGAAGGCTAGGGGGCCGGAGGGGCTCCAGATAGTCTAGGTAGGTCAGGAAATGGCTGAATAGACCTGGGCTACGATAGGGGCAGGAGGAGGAAATTTCCTTGCACCTCATAGGGCCTGGTCTGCCTCTGACAAATGCTGTCTCCACCTCCTACCAGGAATTCACACCAGAGAAGGGCCAACTCGGTCTGGCCGAGCACAGACACCCTCTGCTGGAAGATCAAAGGATTTTTGGACATAAATACTGGGTCCCAAACCCATGAACTTTAGAACTCTTCTGGAACAAGAAGACTGCCAAGTAGGAGAGCTGGAGAAGCTGCGAAAAGGAATGACTGCTTTGCTGGGTGCTTTGCTGGGCTGACCTGCAGTGGCTGCTTCTGTCTTGGGCAGTGAAAGGCCTGGACTGGACTTTCTTCTAACCAATTTGTGAGTCTCTCCAAGGGCTTGAGGTAGAGCTTGCCCCCTGTTCACAAAGTCTCAGGAAAAACAAAGACTTCAAGCTCTTCTGCCCGCAGCACTGGGGACTGTGTGTTTTGTGCTGCAAACAGAGGAAAATCAACTTGATGACGTCTACGATGCCGCTGCTGACTCTGTGTCCTGAAGGCACCGCAGAGGGCAAAACCGCAACACCGCACCGCGACCTTGGTCTCATCGACGATGCCTGTTGACGCCGCCAACGAGCCACTGCTCACATCGTGACCTGTGGGCACCACACTCCGCACCACCTCGATTCACGAGGACGCCTTGGCCTGCCTGACGCCGCCACTTCTTGCCAAAATAGACGCCGCTGCTTGCTCCGTGGTTCGAGGGCACTGCTCGTAAGTCACGCGACGCACCGCCCTCATCCCGCACTGCAGCCTTGACCTACCGACTCCGGCGCCATCGATTCCAGTTCATCAGCCGACTACAGCGCTTCAGCAGCGACCACGCCGCTGCTTGCACCGTGGCCTGCTAGCACTGTGGCGAGCACCGACGTAATCTTGCACTGCAACCCTGGTTTCACCGATGACGCCAACTGACGCCGCCACCGAGCCGCTGCTCGCACAGCGACCTGGGGGCACCACACCGCTGCACTACACACCGCAGCACCTGATGCCTACCGGCGCAAGCGCTACTGATTCCACCAGAGAGGAACTCGACCTGCAACGCAAGTGACTTCAAGGGTCTCAGCGCCATGCATTTCTCACAGGTACTGTTTGCGGGTCTTCCCGACACTGTAGCTGGCCCGCGACCAGCCTGAACTGTTGGATTTGTTGTTCACAACGCAGTGGTAGCCCAGATGGAGCTATCCACACAAGGACCTCTTTTTAATCAGCGGATTTTTGGAACTGTGAACTTTTAAGTATAGTATTGTGAATTTTTATTGTATTTGGTCTTGTCTTAAGTATATAAAAATTGGATATTTTTCTAAACGGGTGTGGTGTCCTTTTTTAGTGCATACCCTGTTGTTCTGTTGGTTAGGTGCAAATGCTTTACACACTGCCTTTAAGATAAGCCTGGCTGCTCGTACCAAGCTACCAAGGGGGTGAGCAGGAGTTATTTTAGAAGTGTAACTCCCTTATTCTGACTAGAGTGGTGGTTTCTGCCTCGCTTTGACGCAAGTCTCAGCTAGCCAGAAATCTCATTTCTAACATCCTCCCTTCCTGCACACTCCCGCACAATCACCTTCCGTCTCCTCACCCACGCACACAAAGCCTTACACGATCAAGGCCCGAGCTACCTCAACAACCGAATCAACTTCTACACTCCGAAACGCCACCTCCGATCAGCCAGCCACGCCCTCGCCGCCGTCCCCCGCATCCGAAGAGCGACAACAGGAGGAAGGTCCTTCTCCTACCTCGCCGCCAAGACCTGGAACTCCCTCCCGACCGACCTGCGCCTGACCCAAGACCACCTCTCCTTCAGGAAGAAGCTGAAGACCTGGCTATTCGAGCAGTAACGGCACCCCCCCCCCCCCCCAAGCGCCTTGAGACCCTACGGGTAAGTAGTGCGCTCTATAAATGTCTTTGATTGATTGATTGATTGATCCCCTTGCTTCCCCCCCCTCCAACACGCCCCCAGTTGCTTCCCTCTCTGGCCCACTCCCCATTGTTTCCCTCATTCCCACCCACTCCCCATTACTCCCCCCTCCCACCTACTCCCTGTTGTTTCCTCCAGTTCCACCCACTCCTCGTTGCTCTCTCCACTCCTGCCCAATCCCTGTTGCCTAACTCCCTGTTGCTCGCCCCGCACACCCATTGTGGCAAGCTTTAAAAAAAAATGGTTAGGTTTGTAGGGAATGGATGCTGCCATTTGCTGGCTAATTGCTTCACAATTAAAGCATTTTTGCATTAATAATTTTTTTTTAACTTATTGATCCATGTGATGCCATCTTGGATCAGTAAAAAAAGGGGAAAATGTCACCTGTTTTACTAAGTTTACTAAGTTTACATGTGCGGTTAGACATAGGCATTCTGCAGCACACAAAGAAAGAGGAAAATTCCTCAGGGGATTGTTTTTGTGCAGGAAGGTGTTTCTTCTTGCACAAAACAATCCTGCTTACAACAAGGGCACCCTTGCACCATGGTGCCTGCACTGGCGCTAGGCAGCCAAATGGGCATCAGCGCAAGGAAAGGACCGGAATGTTTCATATTATGTTAAATACGGCACACTCCTGCCCTTTCCACACAGCGCAGCAAGGAACATTAATATGCCCCCTAGTCACTCTAAAAATTTAATTTACTACAAAAGGGCAGTTTGTGAATACTGAAAGGAGTAAAATTACTCAAAATGTAACCTTACTCAAAAGCGTAATTTACCTTGATGAATCAGGACCACAGTGATTAAAGATGTATTTCTTTTACTTATAAGATTGTTGCTGGGTTGGAAAATACAATATTATGTCTGTATGTTGACTGTTGAGATCTGAACACTTGGCCTCCTACACACTAACTGTCAGGATCCACTTTCATCGCGGTAAAAGACAGCTTAGGTGAAGAAGTCCATGCTGGAGATCCTCTTGCGGCGGGTGCTGTTGGAGTTGCAGCGCTCCACCATGTCGAGGAACCATCAAAATATTCCCACTTCTAGTGGTGGGCAGCAGTATAGTTGTTTTCACCGATATGGAGAGCCGAGCGTTTGTAATGCACGAGCGCGACCTACGTGCTTCCGTCAACCGACGGAATTGACAGGAGCTTCCTGTGAATGCTCGCTGTCGTATTCTTGAGTTTTTGGAAATAAATAAGAGTTTCTGCCTTCATTCTTCTTCCAGAAGGAAAGTATAAGAATAACGTTTGTTAGTAGCGCGAAGAGTAAGTTTTAATGAGGTTTTTTCTCCTCAGCTCTTCCTTCAAGAAGTTCCCGTGGCTGTTCGAGAATGTCATTTGTGTATTGAGGGAACAGGTATTCCAGGAGCGTCTTCAGTCAAGAGAAGATCTCAAAAAATTCAACAAGTAAGCGTGTTTAATTTGTTTAATTGAGTCTCTGGCAATGACTAAGAGACTTCCGGGTTCTCAAACATAATAAGCATTGGAACCATTCTGTAGCCTCGAGCCTTTAAGAGACTTCCTTTCCTTCTTCGTGGAATTTGAGAATTTGTAAAGACTTGTTCACAGTTGCCAACACTTCGAGTTCTCTAGAGACAATTTTCAGAGTCAAGTTCAGAGCACTATAACTGTTATTTCAAAGAAGTGATAAATGCAAAAGACTTGAGAAAAAGTGAATGTTATGTTAAGAACTGCAACTACTAAGGGAAATAGAAAAACTGTATTACGAGGAAAATATTTACTGGCGCATAAAAACCTAAAGGAGAATAACAAGGCACCAGTTGGTTCTTCCTTTTAATCAGATTTACAACACACTACAGACAAAACTAGTTGGAGAGTAGCTAGCTTTTTACAACAACAAAAGAGTGCCTAATGCTGTGGATTCATGAGTGACATTGTACCTAATTAAAGAAACACACAGTGTAAGGACTAAATTATATGTGTGGTCAAAGAACTGGGAGAAAGAGAGAAAAGAAAAAACTATTTTCTAAAAGAACCCTCACTCACCCTAGTGGTGACATGCTTCATCATGGGGTTCACCACAGGAGGGACCGAGTATCCCCCCTGTGTGCTTCGACGCCTGCGATTGCAGCAGAGCAGGTATTTCAAAAGTGTGAAGTGATATATGTGATCAGTGATGAAATGATGGTGTGGTAAAATATCACAGCAGGACCCAATCAACTTTATTAAAGGGCCAGTTGTTCACATTAAAAACAGTGAGATCACTTGGTGGTTTATATTAGAACCCCAGTGACCCGGTGTGTGTGGTCAATATGTTTCTACTGTTTATTGCTTATTTAGCTCCGGGGGTCCACGCTTAATTATTGTTTTGCCTTTCAGAGGAACATCCAGTCCATATCCAGAGGCGGAGCCAGTGTTTGAAGCCAGTCTCTCTTGTTTTGTCTTCCACTTCCCCTTTCCCCCAAAGTTAATTCCAGGGACAGCATATTCTAGGTTGTTCCTGGTTTTGGCTAGTGGGATTTGGGGTAAGGGCTTCTGTTCCTGAGGGGGCCGCACCAGTGTATCCTTTTCTGACACTACCTCCCCGGAGAAACCTGTGACTGCTGGCCCTCGCTACTCAGAGAATGAACTTGGTCCAGTTTGCTGAGCCATGATAGATGTAGACACCAGTGGCAGCCCGTACAGGTAAGCACGGTGGGACAGGATGGGGCGGGAAAAGATGTGTGGGGGTGGAAGTGACAAACTACAGAATAGTAAAAATAAATACATAAAACCACTTACATTGCACTCGCTGCCTCGCTGAGTTGGTGATGCAGCGAGCACAAGGTAAGTTGTGTTATTTATTTATTTTATTTTCACTATTCCGTCGTTTGTCACTTCCACACCCGCCCACAGCACTTACCTGCGCAGTCCGCCACTTGTAGACGCCCAGTGGCAAATGACCTCAACCGCCACGGTTGGGGTCTAGTACCTCCTATAACCTGAACTGGGTCTGAAATACAGTGAGCTGTATTATTTGCAGTGTTTGCAGCCCTTGGTGGAGGGCCCTTGTGAAGTCGCATTAGGAAATAATTCACATGGTGCTTATTTCTGTGAGTGCAATGCTAACAATGAGACATATAATCATACGAGTAGTCGTCAAGATGAATGTATTGGTGAATAGATGCCTCACTCCACATGCTGCCTGCTCGCAGGTCACTTTGAGGAGCTGTGAGGGAAACAAACTTTCAGGTCTCACGCTCCAATATCTACATTTAACAGGGTGCAGTTTCAGCCACTTGTTTTCACATGCTGGAGCTCCTTCGGAGAGTGTTCTTCCATTTCACTTTGTCTGTCCGTAGGACTCTACTCCAAGCTTTAGTGGTCAGGCGACTGGACTACTGCAATGCACTCCTGGCAGCAGCAAATGAGGTGGTGTTAAACAGGTTGCAAGTAGTTCAGAATACGGCAGCACAATTGTCTCTCATTATGCCTCCCAGAACTGCCTCGCTGGCATTATTGTTTTTTTTAAACAAATATTTTTTATTGAAAGATAGATCAGCAATACAGTACAGTGCGGAGGGTTATGCAGGCTACACATGACAGTACTCTTGGGTGGAAGGATACATTAATTTCACCATAGAGAGGAACATCATGGGGTTATAGGGTCATCATGTTCAACACTCCGAGGCGGCAGATGTCCCCTTTATATACATTCTACGGAGTCCAGATACAGGACCATTTCCTAGGGCACCCCCTTGCCAAATATACAGTTTTTTCTATGAACATACACCAATCAAGGCTGTTTCGTTTGGCCAACATGAACCCCAGTGTAACCCATTGTGTCTCAGAAGTGTTTAAATCTGTGGGCTCCCAAATGTTTAAAAGACATCGTCTCGCCTCCGGGCGAAGAGAGATGCGCAGCATCTCACTGATTGTGTCATGGATCTAGAGCCAGTAAGGGCTAATATGTGTGCATTCCCAGATGGTGTACATAAATGTTCCGGTGAGGCCGCAACCCCTCTTGGACTTCCCTGTGTCGGACCATCCCATGTGTACTAGCCGGGGCCCAGTTATGTAGATCCTGTGGAGGATTTTAAGCTGAACCGGTCTCAGACGTGCCAGAATAGCCACCTCTTTAGGGGAGGATACTGCAGTTTTCCAATCCTCATCATCTAGTTCTATCCCATTCTGCGTCCACTTATCCCGCAGTATCTGTAGAGGGTCTGCCATGTGGTTGATTAACTTCTTGTATATCAATGTGATTGTTTTGTCGGGAAGGTGACCATCTAGAAGGGAGGCCTCCGGGGGATCTGAACCCCTAGGAAGCAGTGATTGGAGAGAGTGTGAGACCTGGGCATAACGAAAGCTCATATTTACTCTGAAGCGTACTGAAGGACTTGACTCCCCCTCCTCCCCAGATATCCTTGATAGCAGAGATACCGATTAGGTCCCACCTATCGAAGCCCTTCGTTTTCCACAGATCACCCAATTGTGCTGAGTCCCAGAGAGGAGTGGCCAAAGTCAATGTGTGTCTCCAGCCCAGCGAGTTGGTGGTGTTGTGCCAAATTTGAACAGAATGTTTCATGGGGCCCGTTAAGGAAAATCTTTTAGTTCCGGAGTATAAAGCTCTGCAGTAGGTGCCTCCCGGGAGGAGCCACTTATCCATAGCATAGCCCGGGTCGTCCACACGACCATACATATAGTGATTAATGGCCGCCAGTTGAGAGGCCCAAAAATATTTCTTAACATCTGGGAAGCTAATGCCTCCGTCGTACCAGTTTAGCGTTAGTTTGTGGAGGGCAATTCGGGGTCTACATCCCACAATAAGTCCCTCGGTAGTCCTTTGATTTGCTTAATATAATGAGACGGAATAGGATCGAGGATGTTTTGAAGGGCACAAAGGAATCGCGGCAAGGCCATCATTTCGAATAGGGTGACCCTGCCCAGGAGCGAAATGGGGTGCGTCTTCCAGTTAGCAATATCATTTTTTGGTCTCGGAAGAGGGGGAAGAAGATTCTGGGCATAGCGGGCTGAGGGGTCAAGTGAAATAAAAATTCCCAGTTACTTAAATCCGGCCGTGTTGATTTGTATTGGACAGTTCCGGGGCAGAACAGGTTGGTCCCCGCTCAGTACAAATAGTAGGGACTTTCCCCAATTGATGGAGAGGCCAGATAATCTGCCAAAGATTGCAAGGATATCTAGTACTACTGTCAGAGATTTCTTAGGAGAGGCCAAATAAAGTAATATGTCGTCTGCGTATAAAGATATGCGGTCCTCCCATCCGGGGACCGTCGAAGCCCCCTTATCATCGGATACTAACGGATCCAAGCAGCAAAGGGTTCTAAGGCCAAGGAGAAAAGAAGGGGGGATAAAGGGCAACCCTTACAAGCTCCCGGACTAAGCCAAAAAGTGGCCGAAACTTTGTTGTTTACTACCACTTGAGCTAGCGGGTCGGAGTACAAAAGACGCACCCAGTGAATATAGTTCGGGCCGAACCCAAACTTCGCCAAGACTGCCCATAAATAGGGGCACTCAATTGTATCAAAAGCCATGGTCGCGTCTAGTGACACTACCACAGCTGGTTCCTTCAGAGTGTGGGCTCTAGCCACCACCCTGTGAACTCTGCGCAAGTTGAGGGCAGTATTTCTATGCGGCGTGAAACCAGGCTGATCCGGATGCACTAGGCCACTGATCACCTTCACCAGGCGGTTAGCTAATAGTTTGGTTAATATCTTGGGTTCTGCATTGAGGAGAGGAATGGGCATACACGAGGCACAGTCTGTTTTAGCCTTCCCTTCCTTATGGATTGTGACAATGGTAGATATTCTCTACTCTCGGGGGAGCATTCCAGCTTCTCTAGCTTCTTCAAACATGATTTTCAGATAGGGAGCAAGTTTATCTGGCTTAAGTTTGTAAAGTTCAATAGGGAGTCCGTTCGGGCCCAGAGCCTTCCCGGAATTTAAAAGAGCGGATCGCTTGTGCAATCTCGTCGGTCGTGAGAGGGCTGTCCATGAAGTCCCGATCCTCTGGGGAGAGACCGGGGAGCTTAATATCCCATAACAAGTCTTGAGAGTCTGCTTCTGTGTGGGGGTTAACTTACATGTAGACCGTTTGAAAATGGTCAGCAAACTTATCAACTATTTCCTGGGGCTCCGTGATCGAGATGCCACCCTCTACTATGAGCTCCGGGACCAGCTGGCTCGCCCATTCCCGTTTGTCTAGCCATGCTATGAGCTTTCTGGCCTTATCCCCTAAATCATATAGTCTATCCAGCTGTTCCCTGCTGAGGGCCTTGGCCCTATCCGAGACTAAAGAGCTGTAATCATGCTGCTTCAAGGTCAGCAGGTGAAGCTTTTGCGGTGTCATGCAAGATTCCAAATCGCCCTCTAGTCTGTGAATTTCGGCTTTGAGCTCAAGCACTTCCTTCTGCTTGTCTTTTTTGGAGCCAGATACCAGCGATAGAGCCTGTCCCCGAATCACTGTCTTAAATGCGTCCCATAAGGTCTGGGAAGACGCCACCGACCCCACTCCCTGCCATTATTGAAATCACTTCACTGGCTCCCCATCCATGACAGAATTAAGTTTAAAATATGCTGCTTGGTCCATCAATCTATCATTGATAGGGGGCCCAGATATCTGGCAGAAAAACTCATCTATTCCCATCCCAGCAGATCTCTGCGCTCTGGAGACAAGGCTCTGCTAGTAGTCTCTCAATTTAATAAACTTCGAACTGGGGTCAAATCTTTTGCCTATCAAGCCTCACGTTTGTTGAACTCGCTCCCACTGCCTTACGCGTGTCCCTAAATCTGCTTAAATTCAGGAAACTATTGAACACTGAACTCTTTAATAACTGAGGGGCATATTACCAAGCCATAGCGATAATTATCGCTATTGCTTGGTTAGAGACAAAAATGTACCGCTGAGCGGCGGCGATTTTTATCGCAGATAAACCTTGGTATTACCAAGGTTTATCGCAAATGCGATAAAAATTGGCCGCAATGCATGAATATCGCTTAAAAGTCAGCGATATTCATGAATTACCGAGCTAATGCTCTTAGCCATGTTATCCACCTCCCATTGGATAACATGGCTAAGAACTGCTCAGGGCAGGTTTTAGCTTTTGGAGATATTCGCGCAGGGGTGATTCCAGCACTCTACAAAATCATTCATTCATTTATTCATAGGAGTGTAACCTCTAGCTGCAGATGCTCAAAAAAGGCTTAGATGGCCATCAGAGGTTTAAGGACAGGCTGCTGGGCCTGGAAATGTTTGGATGGCTTGCTGACTGGCAGTGGATTGGCATGACTTCCGCCCATGGGAGGACATTACTGCAGCTATACATATATTGTGCACAAGCATGCTGGAAAACGTCTGCTATATTATGATGTTACCTTAGTGTAATATCACACTCTACCACTGCAAGACTGTGGGGGTTGCCCAGAGTGCCTGGCTCAGGCAGTGGCAGTGTTTAAGGTAAGGCTCTGTGACAGGCAATGGCGCACCCCCGAGAGCAGCAGGGAGAGGCCTTGCTGGTATCCGAGTAACGCAGGAGCTGATAGCAGCAGTTCTCCTATCGGGCTCCCTTCACTCATAGAACTGCCAGGCAGCAGGCATGGCAGCAGCTACGGCAGCACAAAGACAAAGGCTCATATGTACAAAGCTATTTAGCAATTCTTAATGGACCGAATCACTGTTTTGGGTGCTAAGAAATGCTAAATAGCCTTTCCATATGTACAAAGTAAAAAACGAGACCACAAAGTACGATTTCTACTCGGTAGCATTTTACGATTACCAAAATCGGAAACTGCAAATAGAAATTTCTTATTTGCGTTTTCCTTGGTACATAGAATTTCCTAACTGCAAATGGGCTATTAGGAAATGCTTTTACCATTGAATCCAATCCAATGATAACCGTGTGCAAATAAAAAAAAGACACACAAATGCTCTAGGTATGAAAGTTTTGCATTTCCAATTTTGCGATTTCCTATTAGGAAATTGCGAATTTGCGATTTCCTATTAGTGACTGCAGCTCCATAGGAATCTCTGTTAGGAAATTGCAAATTTACTGCATTCCATTTTGCATTTCCTAAATAGCGATTTTTCAGGATTCGCTATTTAGGAAATGCGAAATGGAAGTTTCGTACATATGTGCCTTAGGTATTTATGAAGCCTCTGCTTTGTGTTATTGCATCAAACAAGGTGACACAAAGATAACGCAAATGCTTTGGTAATATTTACTGAGCCACGCAAGGATTGATTTGCATGGCCTTGCTTGTTTTCGTAAAGAAATGTAATGCAAGGCAGCGGCTTGAATTGCATTATGTTATATTTCAATCTGATTGGCGTTCCATGTGTGGAGCATAGGTGTTCCCACTCATCCAGCCATGGATTTTAGCGCATTTCCTGATTTACTAAAGCTAGAAAATCCGGTAATGCCTCAAAATGCTTTGCTTTCCCTAGGGAGGAATAACATCTTTATTTCTCCTTGTTATTTCTTGTTTACACATGTGCTGCATTCTGCAGCGCACATAGAAATACAAAAAAATGCCTCTATTGTTTTGCAGGAAGGTGTTCCTCCCTTCACAAAAACAATCCTGCCTGTAATGTAGGTTCCTTTTGCGCTATGGTGCAATGAAGCGTCTGTTGGTGCTGCGCTGCACACAGTGTTCCAGTGCAACAAGAGAGAAGAAATGTTCAATATCTTTATAAATATGGAGTACTTCTGCCGCATCACGTAATGCAGCGCAGCAACTTTGCTTGTTGCCCTGCGCTGTGTGAACTTTTAGGTATTGTACCCTACTGCAGTTGCTTTGTGAAACACAGGATACAACTCACCAAATGAGCAGGGGAAAAGGGAAAATAGTTCCAGTAAATAGTACCATTTACAGTGGTGTCCGTCACAAGCAGTAGAATCAGGAAGGTGTGACCCTGATGCAGTCCCATGGTACCATCTTGAGAAGCATGGCGAGACTGAGAGGCCTCAGTGCACAGTAGTGGCCAACAAGGCTCTGTACTGCAAGTGCCAGACAGGATCTGTATTGGAGCCGCATAGAGCTCTGAATTCCACAACAGTGCCTGGTGAGAGAAGCAGTACTTTGTTATGTCAGACAGGTTCCACGAATCCGTAAGACCTGAGCATTTGTTGGACAACATAAACTTTGGATAACGTACCTAGACTGATTCAGAGCACTGCCGCAAGATATGTTGGCCTAAAGAGCCACCATGAGCCCCACTAAACTTACCCGGGAGCGAATGGTTTCTGGCAACCACTGAACATGACAACCCTGACCCCTCAGTGATCGTGGTAATGGATCAGGACCTTTCGTTCAGTCACTCGTGCTTACTTGTGCTCAGAAAAATATACAAAGCATACACAGTGGAATGTTTTCAATATATTTATTGAACCAACGTTATTCTTGTATAGAATACATGTACTATGATAATCAATACACAGTAGCAGATGAAAGTGATCACAAGCACCAAAAGAGTAAATAGTAAATAAAGTTCTACCATGGTGCTAAAACAGTGTAAATATGCAGGCATATAAACAAGGTAGTAATCAGGAGTACTCCTACTCTGCCTAATGATACTCTGAGTGAACTTAGAGTGTGTGTGGGTGTGATGCCCATTACCTGGCGTGAGAGAATGTAGATCCTCGTCTTGGTCACAAACTGGACACCCCTCATGGAGATGTCAGACGCTGTGTGGTGAAGTCTTAGCATGCAGGAACCCTCTGTGTCAGCTGAAGTGCCTCCTCTGCAAATCTTTTGGGATGCTCATTATTTATAATAGAAAGCATGCTTGTGATGTACGTATAGATTAGCAATGTTATGGATATGTAGATAACCCTGTCACCTGTTGATGAAGAAAGAACAACATTTGTACATTGTGCGTCAACAGGCCTTGTACATGGTGTTCGAGGCATTATGATAAGGTAATGCAAAGCTAGATGTGTAAACAAAAGTACTTTCAGATAAACTAATTAAACATTGTCACACACACAAATATGTGCAAAAGGTCACAACAGAAATGTTATTGTGCAAATAAGGACACTGTAAGAAAATGTGCAGCTTCATTACTTGGGCCTAAGCCGGGCACATAACAGTTAGACCTGTCATCCTTAGGGTGGTCTTCCCCAAAACGTTTTGCTTTTTGCCTCCACGTTTGGCTGAATCTTTTTGTTGGCCTTAGGACTCTGAGCACTTTACCCCTGCTGACCAGTGCTAAATTGCATGTGCTTTTTCCCTAACCATATGTGCAATTGGGGTGTACCTGATCTACATATTTGATTTACCTGTAAGTCTCTTGTAAAGTCGTATACCATATACCCAGGGCCTGTAAATTAAATTCTACTAGTGGGCTTGCAGCACTGATTGTGCCATCCAGAAAAGTAGCCTTTCAAACCTGTTTCAGGTCTGCCACTTCAGTGCGTGTGTGTGCAGGTTATTGCCACTTCGACTTGGCATTTAAAACTACTTCCAAACCACAAACTCCCCTTTTCTTTCACATAAACTGCCACAAAGGTAGGCACTAGGTAGCCCCCTGGGCAGGGCAGTGTGTACGTAAACGGTTGGACATGTACTTTTATGTTTTGCATGTCCTGGTAGTAACAAGCAGCTAAATTAGGGTTTCCCCACTGTGAGACTCTCTCGTAGGTTAACATTTGGAATTCCATGATACACTTTAAAGCTGAAATTCCTGATCAGAGAGGAGTAGCCAGTTACTGATTTATATATTTGGAATGAAAAATCCTCCTTATTGGTGAAGTTAGATTTAACATTACTGTTTTAGAAATACTACTTTTAGAAAGTGGACATTTCTCTGCACTTACTGCTCTATGTGCCTTGCAGCCTGTCTCCAATACATTTCTGGGGTGGATGACAGCTACACTTTGTGTATTCCCTCTAGACAGCCATACACATAGTAAGGCTAGGTGTGTCTGAGTCCCCATCTACACATATGCACTCTAATGGCCCTGCCTGGGCGGAATGGAAGGGAGGGGCTGACACTTCACTGAATACATTGAGTCCTGTCCCACACAAAGGGTTGATGTCCTCTCCATAGAAAGCCTGGCAGGCAGGGTTGGATTGAAAGGATACTTGTCTACGTAAAAGAACACTCTTTGAAGTCACCCCCACTTCAAAGGCACTTTTGGATATAAGTACTGGGTCTCCGACCCCATGCCTGCTGCCTGCTGCTCTCTGACTTTGCTGAAGGAGAGCTGGACTCTGCCTTTCCTCCAAGTGTACTCCAAGGTCTTGTTGGCTTGCTTCCTGGTGCTCGAAACCCAGGGATCCGGGGATATCAAAGTCTCTACCACTGCTCCTGCGCCTTTGTTCACTGGTTGACCCAAATACTTGCAACACGGACATTGACGCATTTCTTGTCTGTGTGTATCAGAACGGATGCATCGACCCTGTTGCTGGAGCAAAATTGACGCTTCACTCTCTGAACCAATCAGCGCTGCGAGAGCCTGACACATCCGTACCGTACATCACTGTTGCAGCATCTCGGAGAGACCGACGCATCCCTTGACTCCATCGAGAAACCAGGTGCATCACTCTACTGAATCAATGCATCTTGGCCTGTTGTCTCGCCTATGGAATCAACACATCGCTACCCTGCATGGAGAAGAATTGACACACCCCAACCTGCGACATCGATGCCTTTCGCAGTAGCGACACGAAAGGTACTTTGTTCACTGGGGCCTGCGTGGGTCCTGAAGTCAGCTGGCGCTCCATCACTGTCAGACCAAACTTTGACTTTGCCCCCATCCAGTACGACCTCAAGTAACCTCTAACGCACTATTTACTTGAAATTCAATATCTCAACTTCTATACATTGGATTTTTGTCATTGTGGTCTTTTTTTGTTCAGAAAATAATAATCTATTTTTTATTATTTTTTTGTGGTGTATTCATCGTGTTACTGTGTGTGTGTGTGTGTGTTGCACAAATACTTTAGACATTGCCTCTTTAGGTAAACTGTCTGTCCTATTTTGTATTTAAACCTGCATGATTGGCAAGCTAATCTTTTATTGATTAATTATCAACACAGTAAAATAGTAACATAGTAAAAAGAAGGAAAATGCTACTTACCAGTATGTATCTGTTCTTGGCATGTAGAGCTGCAGAGTCGTACACTTAGCAATAGATCGCCACCTGGTGTTGGGCTCTGATGATTGTAGGTTGTTGTCCTCCTGGAAGAAGTCTTTGTAGTCACGAGATAGGTGACTCCTCCCTTGGACAATACTGCGCATGGTCATCGACTCCATCCCCAGATTGTTTTTCGCCATGATGGGAAATGATGGAGTTAGTAGAAGTAAAGAGAAAGGATGTCCATGCGTGTGCATCTAAGTAAGATGAGTACTGGAACGGATACAAGTCCCGGGGAGGCGGGAGGGGGTGTACGACTCTGCAGCTCTACATGCCAAGAACAGATGCATACTGGTAAGTAGCATTTTCCGATCGAGGCATATGAGCTGCAGATCGTACACTTAGCATTGATGGTGCAGCAGTGTCTCCCCTAGCGGTGGTCGCTTGTATCCGTTGCAGCATACTGAAATAGTGTTCTAAGGACAGCTTGGCCTACTGCAGCTTGCTGCTTGGCTTGCACATCAACACAATAGTGTTTAGTGAAGGTGTGTATTGTAGACCATGTTGCTGCCTTGCATATGTCCTCTAGTGGTATATTTCCTAAGAAAGCCATAGAGGCTCCTAGTTTGCGAGTGGAGTGAGCTCTAGGAGGAACCGTTAGTGTACGTTTAACTTTTTGATAGCATATTTGTATACACTTTACAATCCATCTGGCAATTCCTTCTTTAGAGATGGGATTGCCCTTGTGAGGGGGAGAGAAAGATACAAATAGTTGTTTTGTCTTTCTGAAGGACCTATTCCTGTCTGTAGTATAACAGAGCTCTTCTAACATCTAAGGTGTGTAAAGCCCTTTCTGCGACAGAGTCCGGTTTTTGAAAAAACACTGGTAGCTCTACTGATTGGTTAAGGTGAAAAGGAGTAATAACTTTTGGCAGGAATTTCGGATTGGACCTAAGAACCACTTTGTTAGGATGTATCTGAAAAAATGGTTCTTGTATTGTGAATGCTTGTAACTCTTCTGAGAGTGGTGATGGCAAATAGGGAAAGCAGTTTTCCATGTTAGGAATTGCAATTCACACTTGTGTAAAGGCTCGAAAGGGGGTCCCACAAGTCTTGTAAGGACCACATTTAGGTTCCATACTGGAGCAGGCGGTAACCTAGCTGGGATTATTCGTTTTAATACTTCAATAAATGCTTTTATTGCAGGTACTCTAAAGAGAGATAGATGTTGCCTATTCTGTAAATAGGCAGCAATTGCTGCCAGATGCAGGCATATGTAAGAATAAGCCAAATTGGACCTTCGTAGGTGTAGAAGGTAGCAAATAATATTTTGGATGGAAACATCCAGTCGATCAATGTGATTATTGTTACAATATATTGCAAATCTTTTCCACTTAGCGGCATAATATGCTCTGGTAGTGGGTCTCCTAGCTTCTTAAATTATGTTCATACAGTCTGGTGGTAGATTTAAGTAACCAAACTCTAAGACTTCAGGAGCCAGATCGCCAAATTCAGTTGGCTTGGTTCTGGGTGTCTTATTTCTCCATGGTTCTGTGTTAACAGGGATGGCTTGAGCCGTAATTTCTGATGTGGAACCAGTGAGAGATCTAGTAGTGTGGTGAACCACGGCTGACGTGCCCATGTGGGAGCCACTAGTATTAGTTTGAGAGACTGTTGTCTGAGCTTGCATACTACTAGTGGAATGAGTGGGAGAGGCGGAAAAGTGTACGCAAATCTGCCTGACCAGTTCATCCATATCGCATTCCCCTCCGACAGTGGGTGTGGAAACCTAGCGGCGAAGGTTGGGCATTTTGCATTTTCGTGGGTGGCAAACAGATCTATCTGTGGATGCCCCTACATTTGGAAGAATGGTTGAAGAACTTGTGGGTGTATCTCCCATTCGTGAATCTGTTGTGACTGACGACTCAACAGTTCTGCTATCTGATTGTGAATTCCTGGAAGGTGTTCTACTGTCAGGTGTATGTTTTGAGGAATGGCCCATCTCCAAATGTTCTGTGCAAGCTGGAACAGTAGCAGAGAGTGTGTCCCCCCCTGTTTTTGTATATAATACATGGCTGTCATATTGTCCGTCCGGATTAGTACAGCTTTGTTTCGTACTTGTACCTGAAACGTTTTGAGTGCTAGGCACATTGCTAGCAGCTCTAGATGGTTGATATGGAACTGTCTTTGTTGGTTGTTCCATTGGCCTTGTGTGGTATAATGCAAGAGATGGGCTCCCCATCCTGTGAGGGATGCATCTGTCGTGAGCACAATCTGTGGAACAGGGTCTAGGAACGACCGTCCCTTTGTCAAGTTTTTGGTGTTCCACCATTGCAGAGAGCGATATGTACGGCTGTCTACCAACACCAGGTCTGTGAGCTGACCTTGAGCCTGATTCCACTGTTGTGCTAGACATTCTTGTAATGGGCGCTTTTGCAGTCTTGCATGAGTAACTATGAAGATGCAAGACACCTATTAGTCTCATGAACACTCTGGCTTGGAGAGACTGCTGGTGTTGAAAAAGGGAGACTAAGGTCTGAATGCTCTGTATCCTGGCTTGACTGGGATACGCTAGAGCTGTAGATGTGTCTATGGTAGCTCCTAGATATTGATGAACGTGTGAAGGCTCTAGGTGCGACTTGGTGTAGTTTATTGTAAACCCTAAGTCGTGCAATGTCTGAATTGTTTGTTTTGTGTGTTGGACACACTGGTTGAACGATTTTGCTTTTATGAGCCAATCGTCGAGGTAAGGGAAGACATGTATCTGTTGTCTTCTGAGATGTGCTGCTACTACTGCTAAGCACTTTGTAAACACTCGTGGTGCTGTTGTGACCCCAAATGGAAGGACTTTGAACTGATAGTGCTGTCCTTGTATGACAAACCTTAGATGCTTCCTGTACGCAGGTTGTATAGGAACATGAAAATAGGCGTCCTTTAGGTCTAGTGTTGAAAGAAAGTCTCCCTGTTGTAGTAGTGGGAGTACTTGTTGTAAAGTGATCATGTGAAAATGATCTGATTGTATGTAATGGTTGAGGGGCCGAGGTCGAGAATTGGTCTTAATGTCCAGTCCTTCTTGGGAATTAGGAAGTACAGGGAATAAACTCCTGTTCCCCGTTCCTCTAAAGGAACTACTTGAATAGCATCCTTTTGTAGAAGTGTTAGAACTTCCTGTTGAAGCAGAGTCATGTGTTCTGTGGACATTGGACACTGCCTGGTTGGTATGTTTGGGGGGGTTCCTGTGAGTTCTAGGCAGTAGCCATGTTGGATAATCTGGCTTACCCACCTGTCTGTTGTAATGGAATTCCAGACAGGTAGGAACTGTGATAATCTGCCCCCTACAGGAGTGGAATGCTGTAGGGGAGGCAGAGGGAAGCCACTGTTTGGGAGTGGAAGAGGTGTGGTTGTTGTTATTACCTCTACCTCTTCCCTTATTATTGTTGCCTCTGTATCCTCCTCTAAAGTAGCCTTTGTTAGAGGAAGTCTGTGTGTGCGTCTTAAAAGATGATGTTGTATCTGTGCCGGTCTGCTTGGAGCCTCCTCTATAAAAGGAGCGGCGAAAAGAACTTCTAGTCTGTGTGGATAGTAATGCACCCATAGACTAAGCTGTGTCCTTGTCTTTCTTCATCTTTTCTAGTGTGTTGTCTTCTTCCGGTCTGAACAACTGGTTCTAATTGAAGGGCTGGTTCAAGATGGTAGTCTGTACCTCTGGTTTGAAACCTGAAATGCGTAACCACGCATGATTTCTGAGTATAACACTAGTATTGACTGCTCTGGATGCTGTGTCAGCTTCATCTAGTGCACATTTAATTGAGGCATTGGATATTAATTTGCCTTCTTGTAAGAGCTCTGCTGCCTGATCTTTGTATTGATCTGGGAGGTGCTCCATTAATTTTTCTAATTGGTCGTAGTGAGCCATGTCATAGCGTGAGAGTAAGGCTTGTGTGTTTGCTATACGCCATATGTTTGTTGCCTGCGCAGCAATCCGTTTCCTTGACGCATCAATAACTTTAGATTCTTTGTCAGGCGGGGGCGTATCACCAGAGGTCTGGGAATTGGCTCTTTTACGTGCATTAGACACTACCAAAGAGTCTAGTGGCAGATGTCCCTTAATATAAACTGGATCAGATGGTGCTGGCCTATACTTCTTTTCTATTCTCGGATTTAACACCCTACATCGTACTGTGTCTTTAAATATGTCTGGAGCATGTTTAACTCCTTCCATGCTAATGACAAGGTCAACTCGTCATGGGTTTTACCTGCCCTGTGCTTATGACGAGTTGACCTTGTCATGAATAATGGGATTTTGTAAACAGCAGCACCCAGAGGGAAAACCCTTAGCAGCCAAGGTGTTAATGACTCCTTTGATCATGGGTAGTATTTGTGTAGACCTTTGTGACTGCTCAAATGTGTCCAGTAAAAAATCCTCATCAATGGCATCAGAGTGCATTGGAACCCCATGGTAAAGGGCAGCTCTATTTAATAGATGATTAAACCCAATACTATCTTCTGGAGGGGAAGGTTTTGTTGGGTAGTATTGAGGATCAGGAATGTCTGGCACATTGTGTGGTGGAAAACCATATATGTCGTCATCTTTAGGATACTCTGGATTGACATCCTCATCTAAAGGGTATGCATGTGGCTCTGGTACGTCATTCCCCCCACCTAAATCATACTCCTCGTCAGTGTGGTGTGATGATGCAGGAGATTGAACAGGAGAAGTTATAGGTTCAATATAAGGAGAGATAGGAGAGGAAGAAGGTGAAGGTGAAGGAGAGGAAGGGTGCATTGGAGAAGTTGCACAATCCTTCTTTTTGGCAGGAACCACCTGTGGAAGTTGTGTGTCTGCTGGTCTTTTCTTGTAAGGAATTGCTTCCACGTGTCCAGTTTTTGGATTGATATAGACCTTTTTCTATTTAGGATCTGGTCTAAACAGTTCTTCCTCCTCTACAATCTTCTTCGTCGTTGATTTTTTCTGTGCCGATAGGGGCTGTTTAGTGTTCTTTGCTTTAGGAGGAATTATTGAGTCCTGTGGCAAATTTTTCTGTGCCGAAGATGGTTTCGGCTGGGTAGGCTTGTTAGAGGGTTTAGGCGTCTCTGTATCAGGCCTTGAAGTCTTTGATACCGATGTTGGAGATTTCGGTGTGGAGACAGGTTTCGTTGGGCCTGCGGCGCCGGACTCTGGCTTTAAATCTTTATTTTTGGAACCGGAAGGTTTCGGAGTCGAAGCTTTCGGATCCGGTACAGTTTTTGTCTTCGCCACCGATGTGTCTTTTGGTTGGGGTGCCGAAGGGTCTTTGTCTTTGGGCACCGAAGGGCGTTTTGGCTTCGGTGTCGAAGGGTCCTTCGGTGTCGAAGGATGTTTCGGTGCCAATGGAGCAGGTGGAATTGGCACATGTGGTTTTTTCGGTGCCGAGCCCGAAGGCTGGGCGTCTGAGGGTAGATTTTGGTCTCGACTGGGCCCCATGGGCGGAGTGTCGACCGCTGCCTTTGTCTTGGGTAGTGTATGTTGTGCAGGGGCAGAAGTACTCAAGGGCTGCTGAGATGGAATCGAGTCATCTCAGTCCTCTGCCCCCGATATGATCTGGAGATCAGGCGAGTCTTCCTCGGCGACGAGTGGAGCCTCGTCCTCGGAGATTTCTTCGAGTGGATCCTCGTCCCCGGAGACGTCCTCTCTGACGATCTCCTCCTCAAAGATGACCTCCGGTGCTGGCGCTGATCTCCTCATCTCGTGTCGACGGGCCCTCCGATCCCGAATGGTCTTCTTCGATCGGAAGGTGGCACAGGCTGTGCAGGTCGACTCGTTGTGTTCCGGCGATAGACAGAGGTTGCAGACCTCGTGATGGTCGCTATGAGGGAATTTTGCTCGACATACCGGGCATCTCTTGAATGGAGTTCTGTCCATGAAGCGTCGGCCGTACGGCGCCGATAGGCCCAACGGCCCGCGTCGACGCAGCGGAATGTAGCTGGTGATGTTGAAAAGTCTATTCGATGTCGAAAACGTTTATATAAAGTTTCACACTTCGAAGTTGCTGAAAAAGTCTTTTCTAGCCGGAGTGGAAAACTTTCATCCGAACCCAGTGGCAGAAAAAAACAATCTGAGGATGGAGTCGATGACCATGCGCAGGATTGTCCAAGGGAGGATTCATCTATCTCGTGACTACAAAGACTTCTTCCAAGAAGACAACAACCTGCAATCATCCGAGCCCAACACCAGGTGGCGATCTATTGCTAAGTGTACGATCTGCAGCTCATATGCCTCGAACATAATGTACCAAACCTTCTTTTAACTTTACCCTACACTTTAATGGGCTTGATTGTCTAAATAAAGTGTGTTTTGATTTGATTTGATAATCCTGACTTCTCTGTGCCAAGCTACCAAAAGGTTAGCACAGGCTATCTTTTAGTATGTACTTAACTTACCCTGACTCGAGCAGTGTTTCCTGCCTGGCCTGGGTGCATACCTCAGCCAACCGAGAATCCCAGTTATAATATGCTGGTTATAACAATAGGCCAGCTACTGTATTATGTGTTGGTATGGGATAATGTAGAGTACCGGTCCTACCTACTACATTGCAAGAATTGTGGGGAAATATAAACGTACACAAAGTTATGTGGGCTGGTCTGAAAATGTAAAAGGCAACCAGCTAGTGAATGCCTGAAAGAGGGCTGCTAAAACAAGCCAATAACTGAAAGCAAAGGTTCTTTCTGTATATTATGTATTGTGCGTGTTTGGTGGGCGTTGAGTGACAACATTAGGTCTTGCCAAACATGTAAACTGACTGTAGCCAGACCAGAAAATGGTATGTTGCTACCACTGCTAAATGTATATGTCGCAAACATGGATATTCATGCCATGTAGGCTGGAGAGACCTTCCAGACCACAGAGCCAGGCCCTGGATCTCAGGCTCAGTTAAATCCTAGCTTTCAGCACGCATGCAAGATTTTCATATTTGTTGGGTCTAAAATGTTAGGATGCTAAATAACCTACAGAGCAGGGGTGCATTCAGTAGACATTCCCATCCGAAAATCTCTTTTGCTCCTTCATTTTTTACGTCGAGCATTCAAGACCTGTTGTAACTTCTCTCGTTGGCTTAAAGCCATCCCCTTGCTTTCTATTTGTTTGGTTTAGTGTCCTTTAAAAATCCTTGCTTGCTAGTGGTCAGTCCTGCCTCTTGGTCCCACCTTATCCTCTTTCTTCCTCCCCGGCAGTATGGGCTAGGTACTGAATCATTAAGCTTTGATTGTATATATGCTCTTTGGGGGAATCATTTATTCTTGGGTTCCTGCTCAGCACCAGAGCTGCTTGCATTTTATTATCTTGTCAGCGCTCGGAGCTCTGCCTTTCTATAAACAGGCATGGGCAAGCTCCCTGTTCGCACAGCTTTTCCCCCTGTATTTTGATTTTGAGCACGCAGACATTTTATTTACTCAGCAGAGATATGTGAAGGAATTTAACATCACAATTTGACATATCACCAGCAGGAAATTTGACCATTTTTCCTCTACAAGAACAGCCAATCGACGTTTGGAGCTGCCCTGGAATTTGTGGCTGTAACTAGACCGTACCAAACCTATATGTGGAGAAAGATAATAAGCAGCATGCTTTTAGCCACATTCAGCAGCACAGTATGTCTCTCTTTGCTTGTGATGGAGCATCAAATGTTAACAATATAGCAATTAAAAAACAAAGAACTTGTGCCTTTAGTCAAAGGAAAGCAGCATTTTTGAGGAACAATTCCCCCTCCTCCTCCCTGCCTTTGTAGATCCCGGGGCCAGCCCTCTTCAGCTCTGCTCTGGCTCAGAAAGTGGCAGGCAGGGTAGGGCGACTATTTGTGGCTTTCTTTGCCCGGCTCTCGCCTCTCGCTGCCAGATGATTGTTTAACGTCCTACAAGTGGGGCTGAAAGTCCTTCACTGCAGGTTATCTTCATAGGAGGGAAACATGCTGCAACCTTAAAATTTGTTTACATTTTTTTGGGCAAAAAAGTGCTGCTCGCATTATTCATTTGGCAGCTAGTGGATTCAAATATGTCCTGTATGCTTCTTGATTTAACCCAGATAACCTCCCCTCCTTCAGCGCCCCACCCCCCCCAGGATCTGGAATTACTTGTGTGTGAACAGCCGAGCAGGAATGTTACTGTCATTACCTGCCTTGTTGCTCAGAGTGCACACAATTGCATGCCATATTTATTTACTTCTTTCTTTTTGTGTGCCTGTTAGGCATGGAAGCTGAAGTTTGGGAGATCAGGGAAAGGGGTAAATGAGGGGGCGCCGAGAGAGAAGGCCCGATTTCTTTGAAAACACGTTACCTTCAGAAGCACTGCTAGTTTCTAAAGCAGCTTTGTGTTGAAATGTTTTTTTAAAGTGAAAGCATTGGCTCCCTTGTAGTGTTTAGTGTTACCACTCCTGTCGTTTTGTGGATACTTCAATATCCCAGGTAGGTTAAAGGATGCTAAGTGTCTGTGCAATAATGCTTGCCGCGCGTAGTCTTATATCTCCAAAATGAAGCCAGGATATTTCAGATTATTGTTCATGCTGTATAGTACTGAAACAGGCATTCAATTTTGACCAGTAATTTACTTTACGTGCAGCATATAGGTTACTGTCCTGTCATGTTTTTAGACATGTATGTGCTAAGGGCTGGATCCATTACAGTTTTTTTTTTAAACTGACATTTGCATTTAAATTTATTTTATTGAAAGCTCTGATTTTGAAAACGAGAAAGTGGCTTAAATTAGACATGTTTTTTCACTAAAATGTGAAAATACTGTTCCTCAAACATGATACTTTGTTGTATTTCACCTTATTTTAATAATTTGTTTTCACAAACCTCAATGCTAGCCAGAAAATGTATATTTATTTAACTGGGAACTCAGTAATTGATTGCTGCATATCAGAAGATCATTTATGTCTGGATCGAATAGGTTCAAAGGCCATCTGTGCATTAGAAAAGCACAGGATTGGCTCAGAACATGCAGTCTACAATAAAAGTAGGATGCACTTACTTTGCTGCATGTGCTTTGTGAGATGAATTGTGTGTGCTTGCTACATCAGTCTGGACAGGTCATCCCTATTTTCAGCAAGAATTGCAGCCCGGCCCATTTGGAAGCTCCTCCTGCAGGAGCATCATTGATAAAGGGCCTGACTTCACATTGGATTGCTTACTTTCTTGACAACTGTGGGAAAGCAGCAAGCTACAATGGATTTGTAATTAATTAATTAATTAATTGTGGGTTTCTAATGCGCTAGAATCGACTCCCGAAGGAGTATCTCTGCGCTGTATACCGCTGGGGAACCCGTCCTGGCTTTACCTGTGAGATGGTCTCTACTGGGTATCTCCAAGGTGAAACCAGGCATCCCGGCGAATGTGGGGGGCGGTTGTGGAGATGAGGCAAGCTAATGCCCAGAGTTGCCGAGTGTGATCCCTGGTTAGAGTAGGCACCGAGATGAGAATTATCAAGTCCACTGACCCTGGTCCACGACCCTGCCACGTCGGGAATTGAACCCTGGTCTCGGGCCGTCCTCTGGTCTCGGGTCTGCTGCCTCTAACCAGTGAGCCACACCACTCCACTAATAAGGTTGTCCAGGGCCTGTGCTGCAGCTGCATCTCTGGACCCAGTGGTAATTCCTCATTCTCAGTCCTCTAGACCGTGCTGCAGCTGAGTCTCTGTTCATACATCCACTACACTCCAAACCAAAACACATGGGTAAAACACAGAGCCATTTACAACACCATTAGCTCTAATTCTCAAAAATGCTAAATCTATTGCATTGAAAATGCTTGTTTTTTCAAGGCGCAGCGACCGAGTCCCAGTGTCCTGTAATGCCATCCACAACACTTTTCTCCAAATTGAAGGAGCCAATAAGAGAGCTTTGGGTCCATGACCAGGCTTTTGGGGTCATGGACCCAGAATACATTACTGGAAAAAAACTCGCTCATCCTACCAGATTTGTTTATTTTTTTAATTTCGGCCCATGGACTAAAAATCCAAATGTAAATCTGTTTTTACTCCTATCAAGCCCATCCCAAAACGCTCTTCAAACTCTCTTTTCTCGAATAGATTTACACTAAACCAAGCAGCAAAGGAACCTTCTTGAGGAGAGTTTTACTGCCATGCCAAGTTGGATGCAATTCTGTTCATCTGTTCTTTTCTGTATTGAAAAGGAAGATTCCTTAAATGGGCTATTTCACTTATATTTGACCCTGCCCTCCCTCGCCCCTTTTTTTTATCCTTACACTTGATGAATCTGCACTTTCCATTGAAAAGTAATATTTTGATTTGCCTATAATTCTGTCAATGGATTTGCATGAAATTCGGCAAAACACCACCATAGTCAGCTAAGGTTCAGAATGCCAAATTTCATGCACATCCGTACAGTTGAGAAAAAGATATAACAATACTTAACTCATAAAACGTGTTTTTGTTGATTTGGTGTGAATCCACCCATTCGTTTTACATAAATCAGCATTTTAAAAACTTGCTGGGCAGCTGGAAAAGTGTAACACCTCTGTACAGACTCCTGTCAATCACATTTGAGTTTTTTCTCACTGTCACTGGTTTAGTGTCAAGCTAATAAAGACAATGGCATGGTGGTAAGCAGGACATGTTTACCCACTGCTGGTCACCCACACACACTCATGGGCAGAGGTAGGCACCTGACATGCTGACTGTAATTGACTCACCGACACACCATTGGAATTAAGGTCACAGCTACTAAAAATGTAGTTCTGAAGATTAAAGAAATATATATTCTCAAAGAATTATTGTAAATAAAAAAGAGGTTATAAGTGATAGTAGTTTAAATGTATGAAAGGCAGAGTCATAATATATTTAAAAGGTTCATTTAACCTTCAATTCTTTTTAAATAAAAAAAATAGTAAATTCACTTAAAAAACATAGAAACAGAGCCACGGTTCTGGCTCATCGGTTATTTTGCTGCACGAGCGACAACTCAGGTCACCCCTTGCACTGTGTATGACATCACACATGACATAATTCATGACAGCACAAGTGACATTATTTATGATATCATTGATTACATCACTGTGCCTATAAAAAACAAAACATATCAATGCATAGAAAGGAAAATAATAAGAACCTGCACTCAATCTTAGACCAAAATAGCGTTTGCTGCATGCTTGTCTCCCACACAGACTCATGTAAGCATAGAAAGACTTTCAGAACCATATACAAAGACATACATTAGTCATACACCACACACTCACACACATTCACAAAGACAGATGTATATTGACATATTCAGAGCCACACTTAGGAACACCATTTGCAGAGCACTTTAGTCTCAAACCCAGAATCACAAAGACATAGGGTACCCCTTCCTGCACAAAAACAATCTTGCCTGTAACGCAGGCACCCTTGCACCAAGGCGCAAGGGTACCTGCATTGGCACTAGGCTGCCTAAACTGCACCTGTGCTTTGTGAGTGCAAAAGTGCAGCATATATTAGTAGATATGACACATTTCTGCTCTCTCCCTTTCAAGCAACGCAGCGTAGCAAGTTGCCTTGCTGCAATGTGTTGCGTGAAAGGTTAGTACATCTGGGCCTGGACTTCAAGAGCCTACCAGCATGGTTACTAAGGAGCGATGGTCTCCCTATTTTTATCACTTTGTACAGGCCCGGAATTCTGATCAGGTTCAGAATACGTATGGGAAGAGAGGGTGTGGTGCTTTTATTTATGTAGATTCAGCTCCACTGTTTGAAGTCAGTGCTGATTATTCTCCCTGTGTTATTACCCAACATACAATTCACTGACTATAGTGTTTCATGCACCAGACACAGAAATAGTGCCCAGTAGCCAATCATGTACCTCCTAACATCTTACTGGACACCATTCACTCGCCGTTCTCTTGCATAACAAGCCATCGATGCCGAAACACTTTGTCAGGTACAATTAATCGTTTCTCTTTCTCTTGAGAGAGAAACCATTCCTCCACACAGATCACAACTCCACTGCCAGTGTACTCCGCTGAGAAATTAGAGGCTCATCCCTGCTTCCTCCAATTTGTGTCCACACGTTATGCCCAAGTACCAATAACTGAAACCTCACCAGGGATCCAGCCCCATCACGAAACACTTGGGGGCCAATTCACCAAAACGTTGCGTAGGGCAGCAAGCCACCTTGCTGAGTTGCGTAACAGGAAACCGTCAGTAATTTGCCGTATTTAACATAATATGGCACTTTTCTGTCTTTCCCAGCACTGACGCCCAATGTGCTGCCTAGCGCCAACACAGGCTCCCTCGCACCAAGGTACAAGGGTAACTATGTTGTAGGCAGGATTATCTTTGTGCAGGAAGGGCCACTTTCCTGCACAAAAACTATACCCTGAGGCGTTTTCCTCTTAATAAAGATATTTCTCCTCCTTACGCCTCACCTGGGGAGGTGTGGCCTTATGACGCATTCCCGAAGTATACCAGTAATGGAGAATCGGAGCATGCACTAAAATCCATGGGTGTTGCATGGGGACACCCATGCACCACCCATGAAACACCTCCCTGGGGAACAGAAATGCAACGCAGCGGTTTGCACTGCGTTGCGCTGCTCCAAAATTATCCAGCCACTCAGGGCCACGCCAGGGGGCCTTGCGTGGCCTGATAAATCTAATTTATGAGTTGCGTCACTCTTGTACCACTTTGTGTAGCGCAAGGACGACACAGCTTATTGGTAAATATGGCCCCAAAATTGTACTCGGGTCATGGGGGCACTGCCTTAATGCTAATGAGAAAGACAATCCTCCTCTGATCCATCAGGGAACTCTAAAGAAATGAAGTGTGCTGAAGACGCTGACTGCAAGCCTTACTGACACAGTGTGTTCTCATCGCTCTCTCCTGTTAAGAATACTAGAACTGACGGTACACACTGGTCATCTTCGGTCACTCTTGCTCAAACACCAGTTTAACCCTTTCGATGCTCATGACGGAACTGTTCCGTCATGACCACACCCATTAACATTGGGGTCCAGCACCGGCGGTAAATCGGGGCAGCACGGATGAGGTTAAACATGGATCGATCTTCTTATCAGCCCCAACAGACCATTTGCACGCGGAAATCACTTTACAACTTGCATCCAATGAGCATCCAGTCATACATAGTCTTTCATTCTTCAGCCAATCAGAGGTTCAGTCTTCTCAGTGCCAGTAACCAGTCTTTACTAGATCTTATTCTAAAAACAGGACTTCCTTTAGTTACATCTAATAATAATGATCATATTAACCAAGCAATGTTACGCTATTCAAATAATGCATCCTGAATCATTTTGTGAGCAAATATGTTGATCAACAAACATTAACCTTCCAAGGACCTTAGAAGCACTCTTTTGGCATCTTCTGCAAGATCATCTAAGATGCTGCGTAGTAAGTAATAAGTAGTAGCAAAAGAAATCCCTCCAGAGAGCAGTGGTATGTTGCTCATGAAATATTCAAAAGTCATTAAGGCGCCATTCCCATTCTTCATCAACAGTTGTGTTACCAGTTGAGTGGTTATTTCTGTAGAAGCCACCTGTGATTGTATCACTGATCTTATTGTTTCCACTGGCTTATTAATTTTTTGAGCAACTCTTTGAAGCGATTCTTCATCCAGGCCAAAGTCCCTGAGATACCCTCTTATCGCTTTTATCAAAATGGCGATATCACAGGCGATCGATAGACCTGGGACAGGCAAGACAGCAATGGTGCATGATAATGTGGCCAGCTTCCATATCTCCGTCTTCAGGGCCTCTTTCTTTTTGTCCACAACATGTTGGGAAATGTTGGGCAAAGAGAGCAGGAAGGCCTTTCTCTTATGTTCGGGAAGTTCCTCTTCTAAAACCTTTTGCATCTGCAAAAAATCAAACTTGCCAATGTCAAAGGAAGATAGAAGAAAGATGTGTGGGCATTTCAACCCCCATATAGTTAGGTTATTTGTGCAATCATCTCTCATCTTTTGGAGTATTTCCTCCATGTTAAATTGTTTCTTTCGACGTTTTGATGCATTAATATCATTATCAATTTTTGATCGCACAAAGTAAAACTGTTTTCCCATATTTTGAACTGCATCCGCGAGCAGGATTAGGTTTTCCCTAATTCTCTCTGTAAAGACTAGGATAAAGAAGTCATAACGATGAAAGTTTACTCGCTGAAGATACGTCTCGGCCATAAAGTTTGTTGTTCCAATTCCAGGCAAGTCCCATAGTTTGACGTTTTCCCGATGTTGGTAGGGATACGCCGTAGGCACGGTTGTTTTCTCCACCGCACTTGTGGGGGCAGCCCCTTTGTCGTCACTGGTCATGCCTCTCATGGCATTGATGAATGTAGATTTACCACAGCCAGATTCCCCTGTGACAGCAATATCAAGCTGTGTTTTCTCTAAGAGTTCCTTAGATAAACGTAGTCCACAATCTGGCAGTCGAAAGGCAGCTACAATGTTTTTGAATTCCTCCTTGGATATTTCAAATGGTTTAGCATTAGTGCCAAAATGAGCCATGTTAAGTTGGATCTTCCGAGTGTGAGCTTCTTTCTCTTTCGCTGTAAGTTTTCAAGGTGGCCTACAGTCAAACGAAAGGGAGAAAAGAAGGTAGTACAAGAAACTATTAGTGATTGAAAGGAAGACCAAAAGGTGATCAAAATAATGTAGCTATGCATAAATAAAATCTTCTAAACTTTACTTGAACTTTAAGACATCATAGAAAAATAATTTACCTATCAAACTTTGCAAACATATACTCAAGGGCTTATTTATGAGCACGTCGCTCTGCCGGTGTGTCACTTTTTGTGACGCACTGGCGGTGTAAAATATGCACCACACTGCGACATATTTACAAAGTGACTCAATTAAGCAAATGCGTCACTTTGTAAACTCCTGTGCTACATTATACCTGCATCAGGTATAATATATGCAGGGTAGGCGTTCCCCCGCAAAAAAGGCTAGTAGAAGTGTTTCAGTTAAATCTATTAGATTTCACTGCACGACTTCTAGGACGCAACTGCGTCAAATCCTTACGCCTGCCTCATCGCAGGCGCAAGACTGATGCAGGCCCTTTCACATGGGGCCTGCCCCATGTGAAAGGACACATTGCTGGAGTTGAGTCTGTTTTCAGAACAATGTGCCAGTTTTGCACCTACAGATACGTCAGGAATCTGTAAATCCTTGTGACATAGAATGCCTTATTTACTGTAAATACGGCGCATCCATGGTGTCGCAAGAAGAGCGCACTGAAAAGTGTTGCATCGCTGTTTTCACGCAGCATTGTCAAAAATGTCGATGATATGATGGGGGATGAACAACTCTAAGTTGCAGAGGGGGTACAAAGTTGTGGGAGAAGAGCATCTATCTACAAGTGATACAATCTGAACAGTTAGGGGGCAGCTACTCGCGTAAAGGTAGAGTCAAGCCATTTGAGGATACATTTGTATCTGAATATGGGAGAATGTAATGAGCATTACAGGAAGTAACTGGGTTTCATGAAGGTCGAGTTAGGAAATGTGTTGACGAATGATGCAGAGAACCATAGAAAGTGGGTATAAATGAACCATAGATTTACTACTCTTAATTCGACTTCTATGTTCCTAGATAATATATAACCCGACTCCTGTAGAGGATACAGATGGCCAACACAGAACAAAGTATCAGAAGGAAGAAGTGTCTGGAATTCTGGGCCCTGCGAGTAGACCGCTATGGGACGCATAAATAAAGCTCAGGCTACTTTTCTTTGTGAGAGACGCCAAAGGGGATTACATTTCTTGAAGGTCGACTAAATAAGCTTTACGATTGTTACATATTACACATTGCTTAGATTACTGTGATTGGTTAGATGTGCAATGCTAATTAATTAGCACATTTATGCTTCCTTCAACATGACCATGTAATGTGGCACACTGCCCTTGGCGTGTGGTAAAAAAAAGTGTCCCCTTCCCATAATGACAGCCTGGGTATTGAGCAACGTCTTTAAACTCCTTTTTTTCAACTGAGGGCTATGTATGCCATACCTGGAAGACGTCCATGGGTTTCACACTCCTGTGTGGGATGCATGAGTAAACAGGGACCCTCTGATTTCAGGGACCAGGTATGGCTGGGAGTCAAATTGATGGATGGCAGTACATCGCCTGCAAAGCACCGCGAAGCTGGTACATCTGAACATCTCTAACTCTCATCAGCGATCACCAACTGATAGAAATAAATCAGTGGTCCTTGTTCTAGGACTTGTTAAGGGAGTGGAGTCATCACCAGGGGCTCAGGTTTTGAGGGTCTGTTTTGACTCTGGCAGACGACAGGAGCCAAGCGTCCCCTACACCAGCAGATAGAGACCAGGACACCACACCTTCCGTTTGAGAACACGCTCTGTATCAATGCTGGGAGGTAGATCGGGCAGTCCGGTAACCTGCACCTATGGTTAACATCTCAGACAAGGAGGGACTCCCAAGACACATCTCTTGGCGCCGCTGGAAGCCCACTGCTAAACTATGTATTGTAAGGAAAATCAGAACCTTGATCCCACTCTTCCTGTCCTATCATTGCAGGATGAGGAGCATGTTCAGGATCAGCAAACACAGAAGAAAAGTGAGGACCAGTGGAGAAGAGCCAATGTCATGCCTTTGGAAGGGGACATGATGTTGGTAAGATTAAAGGTCCACAGAAGGACGATTCACCTTTTGACCTTCAGCTAAATCTGATCGCTGACATCAAGGGAGTCTTCTTAAATGATTGAGAAATTGACGCAAAAATAAAAGAAACGCCTGATATTTCCGCATACTGAGTGGAGAGCTCAATGGACTCTAATTGGCTGAAAAGGGCACTGCCAACAAAGATCTCCCACCCACATCCCACCATGAGACTTTCTGAAAGACTTAATGGGCTAAATGTTGCAGTTCTTAGCTGAGCAAAGAGGAGCTTAAGGGCAGATTTATCAATACTCTGCACCAGTGCAAAGTCACCCAAAAGATGCAAATCAGCATAGTGTTGAATTGTTCTTTACTTTCCAACGTAAAACTTTATTTACGCTGGAAACATGTTTGAATAACATAAAGACGTCATTTGAAATACTTTGCGTCGAGAGGCATCCCACAAGGGGGTTCATAGTTCTATGCCAGGACCAGAGGCTTCGTATTATGCTGACTCTTTCTTCGCTGTTTATTAAAATAAATTCACAGTAGCCAACAAAAATTCAAACATTCTCAAAACAAAATTTCCCGACATTTCTCTACTGACGTCAAGAGTGATACACCAATCAGGCCAAGCCTCTGCCGATATAATGGAAGGATGCCATTATAAAGCCTCTTTCTTTGCTGATCCATATCTGAGATAAGTACCCAACTTTATTCTCTCGTTATTGTGTCAAGTGTGCTGTTGCTAACAATTGCAGTACACCCTTTAAATGTTAAATGTTGTATACTTGTAAAGCGCACAGCTGCCCCAGCAAAGGGGCGTCCCGGCGCTGTATACCGCTGGGGAACCCATCCTGGCTTTCCCTGTGAGATGGTCCCTCCTGGGCATCTCCAAGGTGAAGACAAGCATCCTCGGCGCTGATGGGGCCGTTAGTAGAGATTAAGCAAGCTATTGCCCAGAGTTGCTGAGTGGGACCCATGGTTAGAGTAGGCACCGAGGCGAGAATTATCGAGTCCACTGACCATGGCCCAAGACCCTGCCGCGTCGGGAATCGAACCCTGGTCCCGGGCCGACCTCTGCTTCCGGGTCTGCCGCCTCTAACCAGTGAGCCACACCACTCTGGGCTCTGGACGATTATCGCACATCCAACCTGGGTGCTCAGGAGGCAGGTAGTAGAGCATTAATCACTTGGACAGTGTTGTCCCATATCTAGCATGCCGCCCGCACGGTCGCAAGGCGGGCTTGGGGGGAGTGACTGACCACAGGGAGGTTCCCCCCCCCCTCCCTGGGCAGGCACAGGCTGGACATTTTGTTTGTCTAAAAATATATAGCCCAAATGTAGCCCAAAGGAGCCCAACCCTAAAGGGGTTGAGCTCCTGCTCCCAGCCACCATTTTAGGTTTGTTGACCTGGTAGCTGGAAGCTTAGGCGTAATTTGTGTTTTTTGTGGTGGTATTGATTATATTAGTTAGCTTAGCTATATTATATGTCTTAGGGAGGCAGCAGCGGTCTATTTTGCAGATGAAGCGGTGTTGGCTCATGAGGATTTCCGAGTCCTGGAAGCCCTGCGGCACTCAATGAGGTAGGCCGGATGGACCTCGTGGTTGGCGATGTGGCAGGCCCGTCGAGCCCGGCGCGACAGGCCTCCGCGGGCGTGGCGGTGGCCACCTGCAAATCTCCTAAACGTGGCCTGACTTCGCCAGTAAGTGAGCGGGGCCGCCCACAATCCAAAAAGGCTTTAACTGTGCAGGCGGGGAACGGTGTGAGCTCGGGGGAGGCTTGCGGGCTAAGGCGCAGGGCGGGGGGGCCGCTTTGGGTGCGGGCGGCATGGCAGTACTTTTGAGGGACCTCTCCCGCTTGCAGGTTTGTGGGAGAGGCCGGTTTCCACCCCCGCGGTGAGGGGACGGCACGGGGCAGTAAGCGGCACTTCTCCGCTCTGTCGTTCGTGGGAGATGACTCTGTGTTGGGGGAAAGGGGGCAAGGCGACGGACCGGGAGCTCCTGACATTATGGAGGAACCTGGAGCAGGCGGGACAGTGGTGGGAGAAGTGGGAAGTGGGCGCCCCACCTGTACGCACTCAATTTCTGCCCGAGGCAGACACCGGTGGGGAGGAACTGGGGGGCCTGGCTGGGGGTCAGCAGCTGGAATGCACGAAGGACTTTTCTTTTCTGGTTCCCTCTGGGTGCGCATGGATGTTGGGCCCTCCGTCAGCAGGGGGGAGTTCTCTGGGGGAGGGGGAATGGGTGCAGGTGGGAGGGTGGGAGAGTGGGCAGATGTTGGTACCCGGCAGGGCACATGGACCGGACAGGACCGCCACGCGTGCCAGAAGTGTGGTGGGGGGATGGGCCACGAGTCTGGCAGGAGGGGCAATTTAGGGGAGGCAGTAGAAGGGGGCGCTTTCTGGGGGTGGGGAGACAGACGTGTTTGGGGGTTTGGAGCCAGCTAGGGGAGCCAGGGCGTGGGAGGGGCTGGATATCTTCCCCTAGTGGGCAGAAGGGGTTATGGACAGCGGGGAGAGGGGGCATCTGGATGGCAAGCCACACGCTTTGGGTGGGGCGGGAGCGCACGTTTCTTCAGAATTGCTGGACGGTCAGGGGGCTGGGGGATGGGTGAAGGGCCCATTTGGGGGTTTGGGCCAGAGTTGGGGCCAGGGCTCAGGGTTGGTGCAGGCCATGTTAGATTGGAGCAAGGATGAGGAAGTGGGGGACTCCCCTTAGGGCAGGTGCACGGTGAGTTCTGGGTTAGTTAGGAGCAGGAGTGGGGGTTGAGGGTGCATTGGGTTATCAGGAGTATGGTGCGACAGAGCGAAGTGAGGGGCCCAGCACGCCAGCCCAAACTTTTTCTTTACAGGTTGGGGGGCGTCGTAGTGTGGCGGACTCGGTAGGGCGGGATGCGGCCCACTTACGCTGAGGTGAAGGCAGGGTAGAGCCCTGCGTGACGTATCCCGTACTGGCGGGGGATCCCGTCACGGCCAGCACACGAAGGCCCCACACGGCCTCGCTGGCTCCAACGTCCCATGGAACACGATGGTTAACTTTACCAGCGGATGGAGAGTCACACGGAGGTCAACCTATGAGGGAGCACCGGCTGGTACAGTCAGCTCCCCCGCACGGAGGTCAAGCAGGGGCTGTTAGGGCCGGCATGGGTCAGGTGGGGCACAGTAAGGCCCGGTGTGTAGGTTTTGCCGCAGAGGCGCTACATGAAGAGGAGGCTTTTGTACTTGATTATGACGAGGATACCCCCGAGGAGGGGGAGCTGAGGGAGGTGGATGAGGGGGGGCCCTCTCTTGTCTCTCATAGTGTGTGGCAGGCACCGGTGATCAAAAGTGCAGCGATGGCTAGGTCCACGAGAGAACACGGCCCCGTGGTGAGGGCTCCTCAGCCAGCGGCTTATGTAGAAGAGGCGGCGAGGCGGTCGGCGCCTGTCCGGGCACCCACTTTGGAACCAGGTGAGGTTGCTAGACCACGGGCCAAACCAAAAATGATGTCTGTGGGGACGGGGTGTGATTGGGGGTAGGGGGTGCCTGAGGGGAGACTACACAGGGGTAAGTACGTTAAAGATGCAGGGGTGGGCCCTGAGGCTGGGTGGGGGGGCGATCCAGGCGCTAACGTGGAGAGCGGGACAAACACGGAGGCGTCTGGGGGGGCAAGGACCCCTTACATTGCGAGGAGTTGAAGATTAAGAAACTGCCATATTTGGGGGTGACCAAACCTTTGGGGCACATGTAATGTTGGCCACCAAGGAACGTATTTGGAAGGGGGAATACGTAGACCTATTGTAGCTATTGCACAGGGAGGTGAGGGCTAAAGAGGGCTCTAAGGAAGAGGAATATGAGCTGGCTAAAAGGCCTAAGGTGCCGGTGACGATTGAGAACTGGTAGAAAAGATTATTTTCCTGGACCGTGAATTTGAGAAATCACAATGTACCGAGACAGAGAAACTGAATTCTATATACAAACTGAATATTTATTAAAAATACATGTTAAAAAAGAAGCATTAAAACTTATATTCAATTCTCAGTGCCCCACAATACAAAAATATCCATAAAATCACACTAAACACAATAGGACAATTATGACCAGCATAATTACACAAGACAGAACAAGTTGTATGATTAAATTTGTCAATACTATTTGTACATCTAATATATTATTTCGCAACACGATGTCATACGTTTTCAAATAATTAATGATTGACAAAAGTGTGCTTTATGTAATTGCACAGGTGGATGCGTCGACACGTTTCGATGGCTCAAATGATTCACACCATCTTTTTCAAGTCAACTTCAGTTTCTCTGTCTCTGTAAGAGTTTTTTCCTCTTTTCCCTATAAAGATATACAATATTAGAATGATCTATATCATAGTACATAGCACATAGCATTTTACATTTTTAGTACAGGTGTTAAACTTAAGTGCTGTACTGAGACTTCAATGGATACTATCTCTTGTCTTGATGAATAGAAACAAAATCCTCACACAGTTGGAACATTGTAATCATTTGTTCATCATGATATGTTTTCATTAATATACATTGCTCGTTGACCCAAAAGCTGTTGGTTTACTTTAATCGTCATACGGGTGTAAGTAAGGTTGGGCACTATACTATCCTTCTTATGGTAATAAGTTATTTTTTTTTTAAAACACAAGGTTTAATATTTCTATTAACTGTTTAAACTAGTGGGTTACAGACTGGCGCATAAAGGGTACAAATATACCTTTGTTGGATTGCCGCCCTCTATGTTGTAAATAAGATCGTGTTTGAAGAATCCCCTCTGGGTGTTCTGTTCCTTTCTCTCGTGGGATCTAAATGACAAGTATAAGTAGTAGTATTAAACTTGTTGTTGTCTGTGATGTCAAAAACTTCCTGGCGGGAGCCTCCCCAAAATAATAGGATCAAATGTAAGAGAAGGCGGCTCACCTTGTATAGATTTAAATTGGGGCTTCTATGTATTAGTTATTCGATCTTATTCTTGGGCTTATTGTTCGCTCAAAGGGCGTTTTCTCCTGCTGAGAACAATCTATGAAAAAAAACAGAGCTTGTTGATGTGACTATAAATATAGGGGTTTTGCTAAGGATTATTGATACCCTCACCATGACTTTTACCTTATCATGAGTCTTTTGGGATGAAAAAAATCGCTGGCTCCTTCTATTTAGTACCGGTTTTTAACGAATACCTTTCGCCCTCTAATCAATTCAGGAGGATACGGGGTTGCTGGTTTTCGTACTGCAAGAATAATAATAATAATAAAGGTGGGGTTGCGGTTTAATCGAAGTTCTAACTATTTTCCATGTAGTCTATCTAACGCGTATACCGTAGACGATTGAGAACTGGACAGCAGCATTTTCAATATACGCCAGTGTATACTGTGAGAAGTTTCCTGAGGGCTGCGTAGCATTATTCAAATACATGGATGTCATCAAGAAGGCACAGATCAAGGGGGTGGATAGGCATGGGTGCAGTATGATGAGGAATTTAGGGCACATATGGCATGGGACCCAGAGGCCAAATGTGGGGAACTGGACACAGACTTGTGGCAACATACCCTGGGGCCGACCACAGGTGGTAAGACTGTGTTTACGGCGAGCGGGCTGCCGTTGGTGTACCGGTCCTTTCAGGGGAAGCCCACCCAGGGAGGGGTGGGAGGTGCAGGGACATCACAATCGGGGACAGGAGCGTGTTGGGACTTTAATAAAGGCCTATGCATGAGGTAATACTGCAAGTTTTGGCATGAGTGTTCGAAGTGTGGGAAGCGCCACCCCTTTGCTAAGTATTGGGGCGTCAAACCACAGGGAAACTAGCAGTGGCAGCAGGCGGGTACCAGCACCTCTGGCCCCTCTCAGCAATTCCAGAGCAGTAGGGGGGCAAGGGACCGCAAGGCGCTGGGCTCAAGAGCTCCTACATCTGTTAGGCTGGAGCCGAACCACAGCACAGAATCAGCCGAACCACAGCACAGAATCAGCACTTCAAACAGTGACCAACAACATCAAAATGGCACTGGATGATGGTTGCTCTATGATTCTGGTGCTGTTGGATCTCTCCGCCGCTTTTGATACGGTGTCTCACAAGGTGCTTCTCCATCGCCTAAGGGAGGTAGGAATAGGAGGAGAGGCTTTCGCGTGGTTGGAGAGTTTTCTGTCCGGGCGTTCCCAAGAGGTTAGGCTGGGCTCCCATCAATCCACCCACAGAGAGCTCAATAAGGGGGTGCCACAAGGCTCTTGTTTGAGCCCCACACTCTTCAATATATATGTGGCCCCCCTAGCCAACCTAGCAAGATCTTTCGGGTTCACCCCCGTGTCGTACGCTGACGACACCCAACTCCTTTTTCCTTTTAAAAATCTCACACCTGCAATAAAAAAATCTTTTGCAGATGGCATGAGTGCCATTGCAGACTGGATGTCATCAAATTGTCTGAAATGTAATGTCGGGAAAACCGAAGTTATGTTGTTCGGTCAAGCGACGACACTTTGGTCATCAGATTGGTGGCCCCAAGAACTAGGTCCTGTCCCTACCCCTAATAGCAAGGCCAAAAACCTAGGAGTACTATTTGACCAACAACTTACTTTTAAGGATCACATCAATCAGGTAGCTGGTACCTGCTTCCGGGCTATCGGGATGCTAAGGCGTGTTTTCCCCTATTTACCAGACCATTACAGGAAAACACTGGTCCAGGCTCTTGTTATCAGTAGGGTAGACTACTGCAATGGTTTGCTCCTTGGAGCTAACGAGGAGCAAATCAAGAAACTACAGGTTATACAAAATACTGCAGCAAGGATTGTCATGAATGCTCCACCTAGGACACCTTCCGGCCCCCTACTGACTCATCTACACTGGCTTCCTGTGAAGAAGCGAGTTCAGTTCAAGACCTTATGTACTATACATAAGAGCTTAATAGGGATGGGCCCCAAATATTTCATTGACATCTTTCAGCCCTACATCCCAGGGCGCTCTCTGCGATCCAGCAATCAGCAACTGCTGAAGGTGCCCAGAGTTAAGAAAGCCAGGCAGGGTGGCCGTGCATTGGCTCATACCGGACCCACACTCTGGAACACATTACCGCTGGACCTAAGGTCCATTACCAACCATATGAACTTCAGAAGAAATCTAAAAACCTACCTGTTCCCTACCAACTAATGATCATATTACATCTGGCTACACCTCTTGTTCTCACTCTCATTTGCAGTTATAGCGCGGAGATACCCCTTCGGGAGTCTAGTCCGGCGCTTTATAAGCATATAAAATAAAATAAAATAAAATGAAGCTGGTGGAGGGGCTGAAGGGGTATGGGGACCAGGCGGCAGGTAAGGTTCTGATTGAAGGATTTCAGTGGGGGTTCCATTTGGGGTATCGGGGTCCACGACAGAGAAAGTGGACAGACAACTTGAAATCAGTGACGGAACACAGGGTGGTCATGCAAGAGAAATTGGACAAAGAGGTGCACAAGGGGAGGATGGCAGGCTCTTTTGAGGATTGGCCGACAGAAAACTTTATTATATCACCAATAGGGGTTGTGCCCAAAAAGGAGGCAGGACAATACAGGCTGATTCCGCATCTATCCTGGCCTGAGGGGTCATCAGTTAATGACTTCATTGATGAGGAGGCGGCATCAGTTTCTTATTCCTCAGTTGACGTGGCCATGTCACTGGTTGTGACCGGCGGCGCGACTGCAGAGAAGGCAGAGTGCGACATAAAGTCTGCTTTCCGGTTGCTTCGGGTCCACCCAGATGACTGGGATCTTCTGGGGAAATGGTACGTGGACAAAGCGCTTCCGATGGGTTGTTCCATGCCATGCCATGTGCTTTATTCAAATGCTTTAGCACCTTTTTGCAGTGATACTTCACGCAACACACGGGCCATACATTGGTGACGCACTGCCTTGACGAATTCTTCTATGATGGTTCACCGGGCTCCACGGAGTGCCAGGCAGCCCTGGACACCTTCCATGGGCTCATGGGCAACATGGGGGTGCCGTTGGCACCCGAGAAGACATTGGGTCCTTGCACGGCCATGTCCTTCTTAGGAATTGAGATTAACTCTGTGGCAATGCGGGCAAATTGTTGAACGGTATGCTGTCCAAATGGAAGGTGACTGTGAAGGACGTACAGGTACTCCTCTGGCATCTTAACTTTGCATGCAGGGTGGTCAGAGCAGGGAGGACATTTTGCAGGCGGTTGGGAAGGGCGCTAGCCGGTCAGCATTTACCGCACCACAATATTCGCCTATCAGCAGGGGTGAAGGAGGATTTGCGTATGTGGTCAGTTTTTCTGCAGTCTTTCAATGGTGTGCCATTGGCCAGGGAGGAGGACTTCCGGTGGGACATGCAGATCTTTTCAGATGCGTCAGGAGGTGAAGGATTTGGTGTTTACTGGCAGGGCAGGTGGTGCGCCGAGCAGTGGCAACAGCAGTGGAAGGATGGTGGGAGGAGCATTGCTTTCCTGGAGCTTTTTCCATTACTGGTGACATTGTCACTGGGGGTGAAGAGTTGGCGCATAAGAAAGTCTTGTTTTGGGTGAATAACATGGCGGTGGTGGAGATCATTAACAGACAGTCTGCAAGAGATGAACAAGTTCTGAAATTGCTGCAGGTTTTTGTGCTTGGCAGCATGCAACATGACATTGCTTTCAGGGTGTTGCATATACCAGGTGTGGACAATGACATAGCTGATGCTTTGTCTCGTTCGCAGTGGGGGACATTCCGTGGGCTTGCCAAGGAGGCGGACAGGACACCGAACCCAATGCCAGAGCATCTTTGGTATGTAGGTAACGTAGGGTGATACAACTGGTGGTAGGCTCCCTATCGGCCTCAACATGGGCAGCGTACAATCTGGCGTGGAGGGATTTCCTAGCATTTATGGCACGTAAGCGGACAGAGGTTTGGCGCCGGTCGGAGGATGTGATCCAGTTCATTTTGGTACTAATTGAAAGGCGCCTTACGAAGGTTACCACCTCTGGGAAGTTGTCTGGTATCGCTTTCATGGGGAAACTCCTATGGGGGTACACTCTGTCGGCAGGGGAAGTGGGAAGGAGGATGTTGGAAGGGTGGTATAGGGAGAGGTGGGAGAGTGCAGCGCGTACCCCTATCACCTGGCAGAAGCTATAACGGATTCTGGCAGAATTGCCAAAAGTCTGCAGGGACGACTTTGAGGCCGGTTTATTCTCCACCCTTATGGTGTGGATGTTATTCGGGTCGTTTCGGGTGTCTGAGCTCCTGGGCAACAAGTGGAAGACGGGGGTGTGGTGGGCAGATGTGGCCATAGGGAAGGAGGGGATACATATTTGGTTGGCTAGTTCAAAAACGGACCAGAGAGGATCGGGAAAAGGAGTGAGGTTGGAGGCGGCGGTGCCTGCCGCTACTTGCCCCCTCAAATGAGCACGCCGTTGGCTTTCTATGTCCAGGGCGTGGGGCCGGAGGCGGTTTTCTGGCTTGCTAACGGGAAGAGGGTGACAGACTACCAGCTGCGTATGGTGTTGTGCAGTGTGGGTTTGGACGGGGCGGAGTATGGGACACATTATTTTCGGATTGGTGCGGCCACAGAGGCACATAACAGGGGTTGGTCACGGGGAGATATCATGAGGTTGGGGCGCTGGTCGTCAGATTGTTATCACCACTACATAAGGCGCATGCATCATCCTCTTTTGTTTGAGTCTCAATTTGTCTTTCTCGTTACAGGTTCTGTGGCTGGGCCCTATTCAGTGAAGCTGACCATATGGATTGTGGGCCATTCTTTTGTAAAGTGGGCACAGTTTCATGCATGCCAACGTTACTTTGGTGAAATGTTGGGGTTTATTTACCAAATGTATCTAATTGTTTGGAAGGGTAAGGAGAGTTGTTGTGGAAAGAATTGATCCCATGCCTTAATCGATGGTTGGTCGGGGGCCAGTGCCCCGATGTGTTGCTGATTCATCTAGGGGAGACCGACCTGATAGATGTGAAGGGTGTGGTGTTGATGAGGGCCATGAAAAAAGACTTGTCATGTTTGAAGGAGCAATGGGCTGAGTGCCACATTTTATGGACAGAGTTGGTGCCGCGCAGAGTGTGGAGGGGAGCTTTGAACCCGAGGGCCATTGACAAGGCATGGAGGAAGGTCAACTCGGGAATTTCTCGGTTTTGTCGTCATCTTGGTTTTGGTAGGGTAGCACATAGGGAGCTTCGGTTTGAGACATTTGTCCAGACCTCTATTTGCTGGAGATTAGGAAGGTGTTGGCACAGTGTTTGCAGGTACAGGTGCACTCCGGGCAAAGGGGAGGCAGCAGTCCTAGTTGAGGGGGCAGGAAGGGGTGGAGTTTTTCTCCCTCCCTTCTTTCTGGGTGGGGGGGGTGATGGAATTTTTGACAGGGTTAAATGAAGTTTTGGTTATTGTTGGAGTTAGGTTAGCGACAAGGATGGGGTAGGCAAGTTATGTTATATCTAAATTGCGCAGGTTTAGGGGTTTGACAGCGATAAAGAAAGAGGCAGGGGAAGTTGTTTAACGGAAGGTTAGAATGTGGGGGTTATAAATTTTGTTGCATTGATGTGTAATGTTGTAATGTTGTAATGTACGGTTGAGGGCAGGTTCAAGAAGATTTTAGGGGAGGGGGCTAGGGCCGGGGGTCCGGTATTTGGTTGGTTAGAAAGGTATAGTTTTGTAAGGTGTTTGCCAAGGATTTTATTATGAGATGTGCACCTGTTTCAATAAAGCGGCCTTTTGCACACATCACCGGGTTTGTGGTCTGCTCCCCCCCCCACCCCTTCCTCCCAACTCACGCTGTGGGAAACCCTGTACATATTAGGTGGAGCGTGCCACAATGCCTCTCAAGTAGAGTGCCTGCACCTCTGTGAACTGTCGATTGCCGGAGGGCCCAGTTAAATGACTGACTGACTGAATTATTTTTAAAGCGCTCTTATGTCGAGGTGTCTTCTTGGTGCTGTAGACGGAAGGGGGTACAGATGATGGTTAGGGCATGGCGAAAAGCCAAGTTTTTAGTGCCCTCCTGAAGCTTATTCTGTTCTTTTCTGATCGCAGTGCGATGGGCATGCTGTTCCACAGCTTAGTTGCTTGGTAGGAAAAGCATTTGCCACCCCATCGGGCTCTCTTTATTCTGGGCAGATGGATTAGATCTTGACTGCTTGATCTTAATGTGCGCGCAGGAACATAGCAAAGGAAGAGGTTAGTGAGATCCTCTGGTGCTTTCTCGTAGAGAGATTTATGGACCAGACAGAGGGCTTTGAATTGAATTCTGCGCTTGACTGGAAGCCAGTGAAGTTCCCATATGGCTTTGGATGTGGGGTGTCATTTCGGGAGGTTGAGTAGAACTCTAGCCGCTGTATTTTGGATTGACTGGAGCCTAGCAAGCTGTTTTCCCCCCGCTCCTATATACAGTGCATTGCAGTAGTCTACCCTTGACATTTTTAGATCTTCTACCACTGTTTTCCTAAGAGTGAAAGGAATGTAAGTTAGGATTTTCCGAAGCACCTAAATTGTGTAAAAGCAGGCCGAGGTTACCTGACTTTTTTGTGCTGTGCAAGTGAGGTCCTTATCGATCATAAAGCCAAGATTTCTGACCTTTTTCGCTGGGACGGGGCAGGTGCCAGCCTCTGGAGGCCACCATAGGTGACCCCAGATTGATGGTTTTTGGCCGAACTCGATCACATCTGTCTTTTCGGTGTTAAGTTTTAAGAAGTGATCGTTCATCCAGTTTTTGACATCCAAGAGACAGTTCCTAAAGCCCGGGGCTGTGGCTTCCATCGTCTGGGAGAGCGACACTACTAATTGTGTGTCGTCGGCATAGGACACAAGATGCAGGCTGTGAGATTTTATTAATGCCGCGAGAGGGGTAACATACAGATTTAATAGTGTGGGTGATAAGGCCGACCCCTGGGGCACACCACATGGAAGAGAGAACTCTTCCGACTGGAGGCCTCCCCAGTGAATTTGCTGTATGCGGGCATTCAGAAAAGATTCAAGAAGAGCTAGGGCAGTGCCAGTGATGCCCAGCGTCCTCAGTCTATTCAGTAGAACCCCATGGTTAACGGTGTCGAAAGCCGCCGTTAGATCCAGTAGGATCAAAGCCGCTCTTCCCCCGTCGTCCATGGTCCTACGGATGTCTTCTGTGGCTATGATTAAGGCGGATTCGGTGGAATGGCATGCTCTAAATCTGTATTGTGTGGGGTCTAGGAGGTTATTATGGTCAATGTATCTCATAAGCTCCTGATTCATGGCTCTATCCAGAATCTTGGCTGGGAAGGGGAGGCAGGATATTGGCCGATAGTGCTTGGGTTCCATAGGATCCAGAGCCTCTTTTGTGATGATAGGCCTTATACATGCTTTCTTCCAACTGCAAGGGAAAAGGCCAGAGCTTATGACCCTGTTGAACAGCTAGGTCAGGACAGGGCTAATTGTTTTAGGGATCTGGTGAAGTATATAGGGAAGGCATGGATCCAAAGGTGATCCCGATTTGGTCTGAGTGAACAGAATGGCCACCTGAGTGTCATCTAGAGGTGAAAATTGCGAGAGATTGATTGTATCAGGTACCGGGTCTGCTCTGTATGTAGTTGACGTTCTGGTGAGTGAGGTATGAAGGTCATCATAGACCGCCTGGACCTTTTGTTGGAAAAATAGTGCTATATTTTCCACAAAGTTCTGGTCAGGGACGAAGATAGTGTCCCGGGAGCTCTTAGCTAGATGCGCCACCGTTTTGAATAGTTCCTTGGAGGAATTTGAAGACTCTTGAATATTTTGTGTATAAAAGGCCGACTTGGCTTGTTCTATCTTTGCCTTGTATTCTTGTAGAACTGCGGTGTATTCTTTCCTGTTGTGAAGGCTATAGTCGGATCGCCATATCCTTTCATAGCGCCGACATTTGAGTTTGATTAATTTAACATCAGGGGTGTACACTGTGCTGTGGCTGAACGTCTTCTAGGCTTTTTAGTTTCCTCTGGGGCCAGCTCATCCACTGCTCGGCTGAGCCATGTATTAAAGTGGCTTGCTCCGTTATTAGTGTCACAACTTTCAAGTGAGGGGGGGTTCCCTGGATAGAACGCTGGTGAGTTGGGCAGTTTGAAGCTTCTTCCACAGGCGAGTTTTTACTGGGAGAGAGAGGTCTCTCCGACTGGTGATGGAGAGATTAGCTTGGAGGTTGAAGTGGATGGCTGCATGATCAGACCATGGGACAGGCATGATTGATGTAATCTTTATGTGCTCATTGTTTGTAAAAACAGCGTCAAGCGTGTGGCCCGCTGTATGGGTAGGTTTGGAGACTAATTGGTCCATCCCAAAACTTCGAAAATTCTCTATTAGAGTAGCCGTTTCGGTGGAGTTATTGTCTTTTAGGTGAAAATTGAAGTCACCTAGAACTGTGAATGTGGCTTCATCTAGGGTGGATTCCAGAAATGTTAAGAAGGCTTTGATAAAGGGACCTCCGGGCCCTGGGGGTCTGTAGACCAGAAGGCCAGTGAAAATTATTTGATTTCTGTGTTTCACATGGAAGGATATGGTTTCTGCCTCCAATCCTACTTGCGGTAAAAAGCTTACTTTGAGATATGAGCGGTGAACTATTGCTATTCCCCCACCCATCGAGCCCGGACTGTCAGCGTGTACCACGGAGTAACCCAGCGGTACTGCTGTGTTCCAGTCGGGCCCGAGGCTTCGGACGCCCAAGTTTCCGTAAGGAAAGCCAGGTCAGCTGAGTTGTCTGTTATTAAGACATCTATTTCATGTTTGTGTTTCGACATCAATCCGACATTTATAAGAACGTTCTTTAGGATTCTAGAATTGTTATCATGCTGGCTGCCCGTGCCATGGGTTAGTGTGTTCGTAGACAGTAGGGGGTGGTTCAAGTGGTTAGGCTTGCTTTCACCTTTGCTCAAGTGATGCTGATCTAGGGAGGAAGACATTGGCATGCTCTGTAACAGGAACCCACAAAAAGGACAATTGGGATTTTTTAGGATGCCGTTGTCATGCAGAATAGTTGGATGTGCACATAATTTAGACTCCAGCTTAGTCAGTTCGTCTTTGGAGTAGCTTTGGGCAGGAGTCTGGGCGCTGGGCGCAGGTCCGGCGCGGAAGGGCGCAGACAAGCTTGCCTTTGGCGCGCCCGCTGCGCGCGTCCGGCCGAGCACAGGGCTATGTAGGCTCTTTGCCCTAGTAGAGTCTGCTAGAGCGCGTCCCCACCAGTCCCCACCAGTCCTAAGATGGCGGCTTTGTGGACTGAAAGGCTTGGAATTACCCGGTTTCCCTCCGCTTCAAACGGGACTTCCCGGGGCGAAACAGGGATAGGGTATCAGGTAGGTGCAAAGTACAATTTTTTAATAAATTGTGCAAAGAAGTACGATATTGTTAAAAAACACGCAGTACATAAAAAACGTTGTAATCACGATTTTTAAAAAGAGTAAATTCTGGAAGCAAAATTAATAAGGCTGGACCTGGTAGATAGTAACAGGCGCTAACCGCCCTGTAGGCTTCGGTCTAGTCTAAAATGCTTTCCCTAAGTCCATGTAGACAAGTGAAAACATTACATAGTTGCTTTGGCTCAGGGTCGCATTAAAACTGCCTCCTTGCGACCATTTTCTTTTATAAATATCTGGAAGTGCCCCTCAGCTGCTTGAGGTCAGAGTTACGAGAATTACTTGTTTGTTCTTCATCAAGGCAGGGCACCAGTATTTCACTGTCCATGCCTATGACCCTGACATGGAAGACAATCCAGCCCTCTTTCAGGAGAACCTTGTAGAGGGACTAGATACCTCTGTGACACACTCTATCGACAGAGCTCTGGCAGCCGCTCTCCAGCCCTTTACACACCGCCTGTAGCATTATGTCCTCAACTCTGCCCCACCTTCAGGCCATCCCACGCAGGTAATGACACGCTTTCCAATGGCTTGTGCCACTTTGCGATTATGACCCGCATCTTACAATCCTTCACCATCTGTATTCTGTACGCACCCTGTCACCAGAGGCGGTGCCCCCCACTCCCTCCAACTCGCAAGACTCAGATTCCTATCCACCGTCTTCGCCTCCCTCAGACACTGACGACTCTGCATTCCCACCCTAGAGACCCACGAAGATGACCCAATGTGATTATTCACTCCCCCTCTGCCTCCTCCCAACCCCATCCTCCCCCAAACCCCCCAGGACTTTGATTCAAACTCTATCATTCATCTCCGTTCCTCGGCCTGGGTCCCCCTTCCCCCGGTGGCAGTCTACGTTCATGACTGCATCCGAAAAGGATATGACAAAGAAGTGCGCAACCAACTGCGTTCTGAGTGACATCATAGACAGTGAAAGACACCCCGGAACTGGATCCAAGTTTAGAAGCCTTTCTAAAACTATCATCTAAGCATCCTAAGGAAGGGATTGAGGGGTCTTGGAAAGCCTTTCAAGATAAGGCCCTCAACTTAACACACCCTCTTTGCAAAATTCTAGGTATGGTGGTTGCCGCTAAGGATACAGGCACCTGACAAAGAGGCAGGAAGTGCCCAGAGATGGCTATGCCTGCTGGGAAATGTTAATTGCACTCCATCTGCAGAACGCTGTAGATCTGTACTTATCCGTATATATACCAAGTTGGGGGAACTAGCCAATACAGGATCAGGCTCGAAGGCTCCTGCCTCCTCTTCGAAGACAAATTTGTTAAAAATATTGGAAAATTTGTACAGACATTCATGGCTCTTGACAAAGCGCAATCATCTCTGCACAAAGTGTTCCACAATCAGCACCTTTTTGGGGGAGAAGGAGGCAGTCGATACGAGGCCGTTCAACCGGCCGTCAATCCACTTCAGGCCTTTCCAGAGCTTGTCAGTGCAGAAACTGCTCCTACGGCACTAAGGCTTGCTCCCCTTCTACCTGTCCAGAGGCCGTGGAGGGCCTAGCTATATAACAGTGGTCCACTCTGAGGCCAAGGAAACATCAACACCTCCTCAGGTGCTTCAGGTAAGGCTTATTCCTCTTTTGTATGTACAACTGGGGGGCAGGACACAAAACTTCCTCTCCAAGTGGAAATCCATCACGCAAGACCCATGGGTTCTGTAAACGGTCTGTGGGTTCAAACTAGGGTTTTTTGAGACACCCCACTAACCCTTCCTCCCACGACCCCTCCTTTTTGCCTTCAAGATCAGTCTTTTATTTGAGACAAAATATGTCAACTCCTTCAGAAAGAGGCAGTTTGTCACTGCCAACATGACCCCTCAGGGTTTTGCAGCAACATCTTCGTGGTTCCCAAAAAAGGGAAAGGTACTTGTTTGGTCATCAATTTGAAGGAATTTAATTCTTGAACTCTTTATCGCCATTTCTAAAGGGAGGGGATTCATCTCCTCAGAGATCTCCTTCAGGATGGGGACAGGATGGTCCTTCTCGACCTGAAGTGCACTTACATCTTCATTCCCATTTTCTCCACTCATTGCAAGTTCCTCCAATTCACCTGAGGAGGTCAGTGGTTTCATTTAAAGTACTTCTTTTCGGTCTGTCCTTCGGACCATAGTGCTTCACTAAGAGGATGCACCATGTGCTGGAACATCTTTGCGCCAGGGGAGTTTTATATAGCGCTAGCTAGACCAGGAGGTATCAGAGAGCTTTACATGAGGTTACACATTGTTACGAACTTACATCAGTTACACGTTACATATGTTGTTAGAAACATTTAAAGAGCATAGAAGACAAGATAAACGGAGCGGAGAGGTAAAGAGGGTAAGGTAAAAGGGTAGGAGGGACATACGGTGGAGAGACGAATGAAAGTCTTCCCAAAGTTCGGCTGGCTAGGTGACGGCCAAGGGGGAAGTCCACAACCAATCTCGTCTATAGCTATCAGGTAGCTCCACCGGGCATCGGCCAAAATGCTAGGTCTCAACGGTCAGTGGCAAGTTCACAGATTCTTTGTCCTGATGGGTGAGCCGGATGGCGGATACGCTCGAGGTCTGGATGATGTTACAATTTTTGTGCAAGAGTAGTAGCTCATCGTTGTAAAGGATAACTGTGGAGGCCAACTTGGGGTCAGGCAGGAGATTCTGCCCTGGTGTTCTATTTGGCCGGTCCCCAGCCACAGGTGGGCATCTGCATCTTCCTGTGGCTCTCATAGCTGCAATGTTTTCAGTGTTTTACGTGTCCGGCATTAAGCCTCAGGCATCCATCTTGGGGTCAGGCACCCTGGACAGCAACCTCGCCCTCAAGGAAAAATGCTTCTTTTAGAAGGTGACTTCAAAACTGCAGTTGAAGCCTATGTATTCTCAGATCTGAATGTTGTTAATGGTCTGCCCCATGACCTCCTAGACTTCACACTGGCACCACTTAAGGACATGCTACTCACCGCAGCACGTCTCATCCAAGGCCTGAACAAATATGATCACACCATTCTCCTCCTGATAAAACTCCATTGGTTCCCTTTGCCATTATGTACCAACTTCAAAACCAACGGTTCCCCCCCTTGAGCTTATTGAAATGAATCCGCTCTTTGAGAAACTAGTGTTACATAGGACCCATGTAACATCCTTGTGTAAAGGTGCCCCTCCGATCATTTGTGCAACCCTTCATGGGTAAAGGGTTTCCCTTGGGTCTCCATTTTGAGGTCAGGGGTGCTGTGTCGAAGTTACATTTAATCAAAAGAGTCCCCCAATGATAAGGCAATCGTGGCGCCCCCAATGTCCCCCGGTTCCCGCTCACCGAGATGAGCTGCTTCCGCTCTTCACTCACTGGTTCAGGGCACGTTCAGGAGCTTTCAAAGCCTCGGGTGCAGGCCTCCCGACTACGGCGTTGAGTGTGCCCGCCACCTCCATCAATCACCCACTGTGGCTACACCAAGTTCTCCAGATCAGCTGAAATGCTGATGCTCCTGGGTGGCGCGGGGAGTTCCGTTTAGGAGCCTTTTCAAAGGTACACCCCTGTTGTAGCTCGTTTCTGTTACCACCCTTCTCCACCTGCAGGCGCCATTTTGTTATGGTCAGTATGGTCTGCACACCTTTTTATTTTTTACCAGACACCAACTTCTCCACCACTGGGCTAGTTCTTTATGACCTGTTCTCTTCCCAATGCCGTCAGAGACATGTCTGTGTCTTGCAGCGCTAAGTCTGATGGCTTCAACTGCAGGAAACAGCATCGTGGTGGAAGAGCCGGCATGGGTTCCATCCACCCGGCCATTTTGGAGGACTGTCTTCTCTCACGGAGCCTCAGAGAGTCACAAAAAGGGGTCTTTTCCTAATGTGGATGGAGCTCACTCAGCCTCCACTGCATTGGTCGCAGTTTCTCAGCCTCTGTAGTCGGTTTTGTTAGATTTTTGGGCGCATATGCGCTCAGGACGCTGATGGAGCCCGGGAGCTGAGGTGAATCACGTCCACCCGGCTCCTCCTCTTCATCCTCCTTCCTCTTATCATATATCTTGTCGATATCGTCTTGATGGCGCAGGACAAGCAACTGTTTCTAACTCACCTATCCTGGATCATTCAGTTGCTCCAAGAGTTGGACTTTCTGGTGAATCAGAAGTCTATTCTCTCAGACTCCCAATGCATAGAATTCCTCGGTTTCCACATTGATTCCGTGTTGACCCTCCACCTGCTTCGCCATGCAAAGTTAAAGCTAGTCCAAAAAAAAATTTGTTCCGCCCTTTCCAAAGACTAAGGGGCTTATTTATGAGCCTCTTGGGCCACTGGTATGTCGCTTGTTCCCATATTAAAAGTGATGCACCGTCGGCGCAAGAGGCTTGTAAATAAGCTCCTTAGAAGCTTATTTGCAAGGCCCCTGTGCTGCTGGTGCGTCACTTTTAATACTTTTCCCATATTAAAAGGGATGCACCGGCAGTGCAAGGGGCTTGTAAATAAGTCTCTCTGAGGGCTCTAGCCAGGATTGTGTGCCTGTTGGCGTTCTCCATACAAGCAATATTCCCAGCTCCTTGCACTGTCGTGCTCTTCAGAGTCTAAAGATCCGTCATCTCCAACAGGGCTTCTCTTACTTGGAAATGGTCAGCCTCACGCCAGACACCAGGGCAGAATTGTAATGGCGGCTCGACCATATAGCAGCCTGGAATACCAGGGCTATTTTCGGCTCCCGTCCGGATGTGGTGATCGAATTGGATGCCAGCCAGTGGGGTTGGGGAGCAAGATGTGTCAGTATTTCCACTTCCACTTTTTTTCTTTTTTAGAGCACGATAAGGCACATATTCGGCTTGTGGTGAACTTGAAGGAGGTCACGCTAATTAATTAAAGCGACTGACGAACGGCACAAATCTCAGTGCATCCAGCGATGTTCTGTATCTTTTAGCCCGTTTTCCATAATAGTGGGTAAGTGAAGATACATTCTTTTTTATAACACCTTGAATACACAACATATGCAAAACAATAAGAGCATACCTGTTTTCGATTTTCTATTTTCACCAGGTTAACTTTTAACTATTCATACAAAATCTGTGGCTCCCTTGACTCTAAAAGTACATTCTGAATCAAGAAGGTAAATATGGTCTTTGGTCTAGTGGCACAGACAGATGTAGCTAACCTAAAGAAAAGTACTATTATTCAAGATTATCTTTATCCTTTTTGTTTAGACCTGCACACTATCCATGAAATTAATAGTGTCCTAATCCAAAAGAAGAAGTTGGGTTTATGATCTATCCATGTGGTGGTGACTTGGAACCATCCACACAATACAGATAGTACAAGGTAATCATGGTCTGTCATAGTTATAAATTGTTGAAACCAAGTGTGACGGTACCACCATTCCTAGACTTAACCTTAACATCTCCATCCAAGTAGAACAGTTCACCTATCCTGTTAAAGAAAGTATAAAGATAGAATATTGTGAACTATAAGAGTTTATTGAATGGATATTACATACTGCGAATTACTGCTTTAGCAAAAAGGCACACTCAATTTAACAAATACGGGGTGTGCTTAAAGAATCCCAGATTACATGCTCTATCCCCAATCAGAGTGTCTCTCATTGCCAATTCCTTCTTTAGTCCCAGTACCACATGTTTAATGAATTAAGAGAGGATTTTGTTGTGCCAAAAATCATTCAATTGTTTTACTGTATGCTTTAACAATGCCAATGATGTATTTTGTATAAAAAGATGAAAATAGCGATTGTATCTAATTGTATGTTTCTTTCTGAACCAGAACTTTGTCCTGATGAAGGTCCTATCGTAAAACCGAAACGCTGCGTCGACAACTTTTGTAACAAATTTTTTTTAAATGTCCTTCATATGGATTGACACATTTTTAACTGTTCTCAAATGGCACCACAAAATATTTTAGGGAAATGTTTTTTTGAAAAAAATGTTTTATGAATGTATTATTCTATAAATAAATTGTACAATTTTTCTATATATGATTTGTAATTGTTTTTTATCTTGTTACATCCCGTTCTGTGATTTATTATACATGTGGTTATGGTCTGTACTTTAGGGCTGTGAGTACCTTCTCTACTATTCAGTAGACGCCCTTTTCCACCAATCCTATGGCAAGCTAGGGACTTATCTATATTTCTACTGAATCTGAATTAGTGCCAGGGAAGTTCCTCTTGCACAATACCCTACTGGCAATGCTAACCCACGCATGGGGAGACTTGACGACTGAACCGAAGACTCACTTACTAGTGCAATATTTGCAGGTTAGTGTAATATGGCCTAAGGCCTGCTTTGCGCGCATGTTATGTTAGCATGGCTTATTCGAAGCTTAAACGCCATTTTACCTTTTGCCGCTTTTGTACACAATACCGCATAGCTGTTTTTGTAAGTTAGCCTTCGTGAAGGTCTACATATTATATAGGGTTTTGTTTTCGACATTTCTAGACTTACATCGTGCCTCTAGTCTGCACAGTGAGTGCTGAAGCCTTCAAGGTTATGAAAACATGGTAGCTTTTTTTCGACATGAAGGAGTAACTCTTTCGAGATGCAACAATTTGGCAGCTGTGAGCCAACTAAGATTCTGACGCTCTTACTATTACACACTTGCCATGATTTCACACACTTGGAAGATTTTCCGTTTCCAGGGATGCAGAGAGCTTTAGCTGATCCGGATGTGATTTACTCTTACTGAGTCGAAAGGTAATGGGGTCCCCCAAACAAGCCTAAGAGATCTTCTTTAGTTTTTATTACATAGTTCCTATATAGGGAGGGTGTTAAAACTAGGCACTATAAGACCTGTTTTCACCATCATTGTAATATGATTTCTCCTTTTGTATTTTATCGAATTGTAACAATGCTGACCATATTATTTTTAATCATATGTCTGCTTATCTTGGCTAAGATACTGCACCTGAGATCACGTCGTTAAAATAAATATTTTAACCTTACTGTATCTCTTCTTTACTCCTGTTCTGGACTGGTATGAGAGTATAACGAAAGAGTGTTCTCACTTCCCACCATTCCTGAGATTGTACTAAGTTGCATGTTCTAGGTTGTCTAATCATTGATTTTTTTTGCTTTGGGGCGAAGAGCTAATGGGACACTGATGCTAGCTGGTTGGGGGTTTTCTAGGTACTGAGGTGAGTTTCTGGTACACCACAATTCACTGATGTCCTGGGTCTCTGTGCACAGTTCTGTGTATGAACAGAATCCTTGCAACATTAGGAGACTGGGTAGCCACATAGTGCACTGGTTGGCGGCTTCTTTGTTGACCCACGTGCAGCACTGCGGGCGTGTTAGGAAGGAGACCTCACTCATCTATGTACAGATAGGGAGTGGGCTACAATCCTAGAAGACCCCACTAATGTCCAATGCAATACAAGATTCTGTTTCATACAGTTTTACATTGGGTACAGGGCCTATCTCACACCCACCAAAATCAATCGCTATTTTCCCTGCACAAATGCTGCTTGTCCCTGTTGTGCCCTGGTGAATGCTGATTTACTCCACATGCTCTATGGACTTGCTCCAATTTACACACTTATTAGCACAGTGTTTCGACCTGGCTATCATCTTGTACGGAGCGCCTTGCCCTACATTGGTGGGAAGTGTGTGTGCTGGGGCTATTGCCTAGGGCCAAGAAACATAAGATAACTTCCAGATTTTTCGACCTGGGATTCCTAAGTGCTAAATTACTTATCACCAGCAGATATAAGTCCCCAGAACCCCCTCGAATTGAAGCTTGGTTGCAGTCATGACTTTTGTAGGTGTAAGTGGAGAGTTCAGCATTACACAGAGAAGACGCTCTGGGACTATGCAAATTCATGGCTGCCTCTAGCTGGGTTGCAATACTAACAATCTTCTGGGCATCCATGCAAGGAAATTACAGGAGTGAATCCAACTGGTAAATGGGCTGGGGTCGGCGAAATAGATGATTGTCATTTCCATAGTCTGATGCTTTCTCATATAGCTCCGTCTCTCCATTAGCTGAGATCCCACTAGGCTTTATCTGTTTTCACATTCACAGCTGTAGATGATCACTTAATTGAAAGCTGTGGCTAGGGGTACATGGGGGTTGACCCAAAACATTGTAATCACAGGCTCCAGCTCTTAACTTTGTTTTGATTTTTCATATTCTAGAATCTTGCTCTTTATAATGTGATGATGTGATGCAATGGTCAATGTTCTGCAGATTTATATATGACAGCATGACTCATTTGTTGAACACAGGAAGATTGCTTACTCAATTCTAGTTATTTGTTGAAAGCAATAATAGTTGACTTTACGTCATTTGCATGCTCTGTATTGACTATATGTGAGACTGAATTTCCTGCCAGGTCTCTGTATATGATGTCAACGGAATGCATAAATAATAAAATTTACTAAAAAGATTCAAACAAAAAATGAAGATCACCCTAGGAAATTTTGAAGCTCCATTGGTGGCCAATTACTAATTTCCCTTCCAAAGCCTTTCAATGCAGTTTCCTCCGCTACTTTAGCTATATAGGTGAAGTGGCTCTTGGGAGAAGCGAGTGTTGACACCAGTAAAGTTGGTGCCCATTCGGTCAGGGAACCAATGGCTTCCAAATAATTTTTACCGGGTTCACAATTGCAAGACAATATGGGGGCTGCGGATTAGTCCCGAATCTACTTTTAAAACTTTTTACTGCAAACCTACTGTACATGGGGTCAGAGTGGTATTAGACCAGCTTTTAACAAGTATAATCCGAAGCCTCCAGTCCTGATATAGAATAAAAAAAATTCTAGCTGACGCATCTAGAATTTTAGATTCTATTAAGGACTCGGAGGCGAGGATTATCCCACCAAGTTCATCGTAAGATTTATGATTGATGGATTTTGCACAATATATTATTACCCACTCTTATGTTGGATTTGATATTGTTGAAACCTTTTGCATGAGCCAATAAGAGATACTTTTTTAATGATTTGCGATGGACTTTCCTTGGTGGATTAGAATTGCACGTTTTTTTTCTTTTCCAGGATCTGAGGAGAAACTGGCGCAGTGGTGCTCCATCATGTTTATCTGGGTTCCAGTCATGCTTCCAGATGCACCAACAGGAAGTTCCGCTCCAGCCCGTCAGTCGAGTGGACAGTTGGATTTTTTCCAGTTTTCAAATGGTTCAAGCTATCCGAGTTAATGGGACTGTTCGCTGTCATTTGGCAAAGCAAAAGGAATTATAATGGTGTCCTGTCATTATATAGGAAGAAGCTCGGCCTGATTGGTGTATTGCTGATGACATCAATAGAGGTGTTGGGAAATGTAGTTTTGAGAATGTTTGAATTTTGATTGGCTGCTGTGAATACATGTCAATAAACAGAGAAGAAAGAGTCCACATAATCCTCGCCTCAGTGTCCCTAATAGATTTGAAAATTGTAGATAAGTTAGCTAGAAAATGTTTTAGTGTTCCCTCACTATTACCCTCAGCTTTTGATGCAAAGTCCTATCTACAAATATTTGTACACAGATCTTTGTGCCAAAAAATAACAGGACAGGTCCTTTGAGTGTAAGAACTGGCCAAAACGTGACTCTAAACGGCACACATTTTGGATAAACTATTTACTTTACAGTGCAAAACTTGTCGGCACTTAGTTGCTCATAGTCGCGCAAAATACTGCTTTCCACCAAAAGGTAATGCCTCTTTGAGGCAGGCATTAACATGGAGAAATGTTTTAATTTCTTCAAAATGTTCAAACTTTGCATGTGTGCTGCACTGCGCAGCACATATATTATTTTCAAAATATTTAAAGTTGGTCTAGTAGGCATAGTCTTTTTGTCCTTGAAGGATACCATTGCAGTACAAAAAGCTAATCTTCACCATGCACTAGGCACTCTCAAAGAGCGTCAGCGCTGAGGAAGAGAGCAGTAGCACAATCCTTAGTAGCCATGATGCTGTTCTGCTCTCTTCTAGCTGTGGTTGAAGTGCTGTGTTTCGCTAGATTTTAGTAAATATCCCCTCACACTGACATCACTCATGAGTGCATGGGATGACAAGCCAATGTTGACACTTTCTGGTGCATGTTTTCTTAGATTGAGCATTCCAGAAGCCATGAATTGTGGATGGCCATGTCTCAGTAGCAAGTTGTAGAGTGTGTCCGCGGTAGGCTATTGCAGGGGGCACACTTAGATCAGGTAAGGTACATTGGCACCAGATTCTCTGCATCATTCTGTTCTTAAGTTGATTAACAATAAAGATGTGTTTGTTACAACTGATCTGTATCAGTGTTGACAGAAGGATACAAACAGTACAAAGACTTTCAAGCCTTTGTGAGGACTCTGAAGCACTCCTCATGCACAAATGGTACTTTTAATGGCCTTTTGTTATTACTTGGCTGGAATGACCAGGCATTCCTAATTTGCCGGGAGTCTGCAGTTCTGGTTATTCACCAGCTGTCCCTGCAGATTCTGACAATTTTAACTCATGTGCCGGTTTTAAAGAGTACTGACTGAAAACAGAGGGATGCAGGCTTGTATGTGCTCAAAGAAAAGGCAGGAAGAGTTAGCAGCTCGTATCAGAATGCAATTTAATTACCTCCCATGAGCCTGGGTTGAAAAGTCGCTTTTAATTTAGTTCCTTAGCGAGTCGCTGTCTGTGTTTCTATGTCGATGCACGCTGCCATGTAAGTCTTTCTGTGCCCCTTGGCTGATGTAAAAGTGTAGTCCTCCCTCCATGTTTGCTTAATGTCCCGGTTTTTAATTTTCAAAATGTGGTCACCCTGTACTTGGCACAGCATACCTAGGCTTATGGAAGCAACGACTCTCCATGAGCTTTGCTGTACCAGGAGCAGAGGTAGTATCCTCGTGGAAAGCTCTGTAATTCAATCAATCAATCAATCAGTGAACTTGTGAAGTGCGCTACTTACCCGCGAGGGTCTCAAGGCGCTGAGGGAGGGGGGGGTGCTGCTACTGCTCGAAAAGCCAGGTCTTGAGGAGCCTTCTGAAGGTGAACAGGTCTTGGGTCTGCCGTAGATGGGTGGGGAGGGTGTTCCAGGTTTTGGCGGCGAGGAAGAAGGATCTGCCGCCAGAGGTCGTTCTCTGTATGCGCGGGACGGCAGCTAGGGCGAGGCTGGCAGAGCAGAGCTGGCGGGCGGGGGGGTGGAAGTGGAGTCTGTCGTTCAGGTAGGCTGGTCCGGCATTGTGAAGTGCTTTGTGTGCATGGGTGAGGAGTCTGAAGGGGATCCTCTTGTTGACGGGGAGCCAGTGCAGGTCTCTTAGGTGGGAGGTTATGTGGCTGCAGCGGGGGACGTTGAGGATCAGTCGGGCTGAGGCGTTTTGGATACGTTGTAGTTGTCGCAGGTGTTTAGCCGGGATTCCAGCGTAGAGTGCGTTGCCATAGTCCAGCCTGCTGCTGACGAGGACTTGGGTCACTGTTCTTCTTGTTTTGGTTGGGATCCACTTGTAGATCCTGCGAAGCATGCGGAGGGTGTTGTAGCAGGATGAGGAGATGGCGTTGACCTGCTTTGACATGGAGAGGGAGGGGTCGAGGATGAATCTTAGGTTGCGTGCGTGGTCCGTGGGTGTCGGTGGCTTCGGATTGGAAGGGCGGGAGGCGGACTCTCTTGGTTCTGCCGAAGAGGAAGGATGTGGTCCAGATCAGGGCCTTCTTCTGGATTCCTGCTTCTTGGAGGTGTGTTCTTAGTGTGTGGTGGCAGACCGTGTCGAAGGCGGCCGACAGGTCCAGGAGGATAAGGGCTGAAGTTTCGCTGTTGTCTAGCTGGCGTCTGATGTCGTCTGTGGCGGCGATAGGGGCAGTCTCGGTGCTGTGGTTGCGTCTGAATCCGGACTGGGATTGGTCTAGGATGTTGTTGTCCTTGAGGTGTCGGGTCAGCTGCATGTTGGCAATTTTCTCGATGACCTTCGCCGGGAAGGGGAGCAGGGAGATGGGCCGGAAGTTCTTGAGGTCTTTGGGGTCCGCCTTGGGCTTCTTGAGGAGTGCATTGATTTTGGCGTGCTTCCAGATTTCCAGGAATTTCGCTGTGTCGAAGGAGATGTTGATGATCTTCCGCATTTGGGGTGCAATGGTTGCATCAGCTTTGTTGAAAACGTGGTGTGGGCAGGGGTGTGACTGAGCTCCTGAGTGGATGGAGTTCATGACCTTGTGTGTCTCTTCATCGTTGATGTGGGACCAGAAGGCCAGCTGGTCGGTGCAGGTGGCATTCGGGGTGTGGACTGTTGCAGTCGGGCGGATGATGAGTCGTGGATGTCGGTGATCGTGGATGTCGGTCGTGGATGTCGGTGATCTTGCGGTGGAAGAAGGTGGCCAGTGAGTTGCACAGATCGTGCGAGGGTGGGATGTCATTGGTGTTGGCGCTGGGGTTGGAGAGTTCCTTCACTATGTTGAAAAGTTCTTTGCTGTCATGTGCGTTGTTGTCCAGTTGGGTTTTGAAGGACGATCTCTTGGCTGTTCTGATGAGTTGGTGATGTCTGCGGATGGCGTACTTGTGGGCTAGGTGGCTGTCTGGTGTGCGGTCATGGAGCCATTTCTTCTCCAGTTTCCGGCATGTTCGTTTGGAGATCTGGAGTTCTTCGGTGAACCAGGCGGATTTCTTGCTGGGGTGGTTGATGGAGGATTTCTTGATTGGGGCGAGGGTGTTGGCGCAGTCGTCGATCCGCTGTCTGAAGTTTCGGGCGGCGGCGTCTGTGTCGGTGGGTGGGTTCTGGGCGAGGGTGGAGGTCAGCTGGTCTTCGGTAATTTTGATCCAACAGCGGCGAGGCAGCTGTTTGGTGCGGTGGTGCGTGGTTGGTTTCTTGAAGGTGAAGTGGATGCAACAGTGGTCAGTCCAGTGGAGTTCGGTGGTGTGGTTGAAGGCGACGTGGGTGCTTGTGGAGAAGACTGGGTCGAGCATGTGTCCGGCGGCGTGGGTGAGTTCGGTAATGAGTTGTCAGAGGCCGAGGTTGGCGAGGTTGGCGATCAGGGCGGTGGAGTTGGCCTCATTGTTGTTCTCGAGGTGGCATTTCAGGTCCCCGAGGAGGATGTAGTCCGTGGGGCGAGTGCGTGGGTGCTGGCGAGGTCGGCGACAGAGTCGCTGAAGAGGGCCCAGGGTCCTCGAGGTGTGTAGATGAGTGTTCCTCTGAGGGTGGTGTTGGGGTCGGTGTGGATCCAGAAGTGAAGGTGTTTGGCGGATTTGAGAGGGTCGTCTGCGAGGGTGTGGATCTGGAGGGTGGACTTGTGGACGATGGCTATTCCTCCTCCCATTCCATTGGTGTGGTCTCTGCGGGAGATCTTGTAGCCGTCCGGGATGGCTGTGGTGATCAATCAATCAATCAATCACGACATTTGTTTAGCGCGCTACTCACCCGGAAGGGTCTCAAAGCGCTGGTGGAGAGGGGTACGTTACTGCTCAAACAGCTAGGTCTTGAGCTGCATCCTGAAGGAGAGATGGTCTTGGGTTAGCCGAAGGTGGATGGGGAGGGAGTTCCAAGTCTTGGCTGCCAGGTAGGAGAAGGATCTTCCTCTGGCAGTGGCTCTGGGGATGCGTGGTACGGTGGCGAGGGCGTGGCCGGTTGATTGTAGCTGGTGGGTGGGCGTGTAGAAGGTCATGCGGTCGTTGAGGTACTTGGGGCCCAGGTCGTGGAGAGACTTGTGTGCGTGGGTGAGGAGTCTGAACGTGATTCTTTTGCTGACGGGGAGTCAGTGCAGGTCTCTCAGGTGTCCGGTGATGTAGCTTTGTCGGGGGATGTCCAGGATGAGTCGTGCAGAGGCGTTCTGGATGCGTTGGAGTCTTTTTTGAAGTTTGGCTGTGGTTCCGGCGTAGAGGGTGTTCCCGTAGTCCAGTCGGCTGGTGACGAGTGCCTGGGTAACGGTCTTCCTGGTTTCTGTGGGGATCCATCTGAAGATCTTGCGGAGCATGCGCAGGGTGTTGAAGCATGATGAGGAGACGGCGTTGACTTGTCTGGTCATCGAGAGGGAGGAGTCCAGGATGAAGCCCAGGTTGCGTGCGTGGTCCGTTGGTTTGGGAGTGGTGCCCAGGGCAGGGGGCCACCAGGAATCGTACCAGGCAGAGGGGGATGATCCCAGGATGAGGACTTCCATCTTGTCTGAGTTCAGTTTCAGGCGGCTGTTCTTCATCCACTCGGCGACGTCTTTCATCATTTCGTGTAGGCTGGCTCTGGCGGTGGCAGGGTCGTTGGTGAGGGAGAGGATCAGTTGGGTGTCGTCGGCGTCGGAGATGATGTTGAGGTTGTGTTGGCGTGCGATGGCTGCGAGGGGGCTCATGTAGACGTTGAAGAGGGTTGGGCTGAGTGATGATCCTTGTGGTACCCCGCAGATGACTTTGGTGACCTCGGATCTGAACGGGGGAGGCGGACTCTCTGGGTTCTTCCGGTGAGGAATGAGATGATCCACTCCAGTGCCTTCTCTTGGATTCCGATGTTGCTGAGGCTCTGCACTAGGGTGCGGAGTCAGACAGTGTTGAACGCAGCGGAGAGGTCCAGGAGGATGAGGGCCGCTGTTTCCCCATTATCGATCAGGGATCTGATGTCGTCGGTGGCTGCGATCAGGGCAGTCTCGGTGCTGTGGTTGGCCCGAAACCCAGACTGCGAGGGGTCGAGGGATCCGTTCGTCTCGAGGAAGGCGGCGAGCTGTCTGTTGACGGTCTTCTCGATGACTTTGACAGGAAAAGGAAGGAGCGAGATGGGAGGGTAGTTCTTGAGGTCGGTGGGGTCCGCCTTTGGTTTCTTCAGGAGGGCGCTAAGCTCGGCGTGCTTCCAGCTCTCCGGGAAGGAGGCGGTTTGGAAGGAGGTGTTGATGATGTCCCGGAGATGGGGTGCGATGATGGCGTCGGCCTTGTTGAAGACGTGGTGGGGGCAGGGGTCGGTGGGGGATCCGGAGTGGATGGTTTTCATCGTGCGGGTGGTGTCTTCGGTGCTGATCAGGATCCAGTTGCAGAGGGTGGTGGTGGCGGGCGTTGGTTTGGTGGTAGGGTGCGTGGTCTGTGCGTCAAAGCTGTTGTGTATGTCGGCGATCTTGTGTTGGAAGAACGAGGCGAGTGAGTTTCCGAGGTCTTCCGAGGGAGTGATGTCATTGTTTACGGCGCTGGGGTTGGAGAACTCTTTGACGATGCTGAAGAGTTCCTTGCTGTCTTGGGCGTTGTTGTCCAGTCATTCTTTGAGTGCTGTCTTCTTGGTGGCGCTGATCAGCTGATGGTGTTTGCGGGTGGCGTGCTTGAGGGCCGTCCTGTTTTCTTTGGTCTGGTCGAGCCGCCAGGCTTTCTTGAGGGTGCGGCAGTCCTTCTTGGAGTCCTTGAGTTTGTTGGTGAACCAGGGGGTTTTCTTGCTGCCGGGTCTGCTGGGAGGGTTCTTTAGTGGTGCGAGGTCATCGGCGCAGGCGGTCAGCCACTTGGTGAGGTTGATGGCTGCTTCGTTGGGGTCCGTTGTGCTGGTGGGAGGGTTCTGGCTGAGGGAGGCGGTGAGCTGCTCGGCGGTGATCTTGCTCCAGCTCCGGCGAGGAACCTGTTGCGGGTGGTGGTGGGTCGTGGTTCTTCTGAAGCTGAAGTGGACGCAGCTGTGGTCAGTCCAGTGGAGTCCGGTGGAGTGGCTGTAGGAGATGTGCTTGCTGGATGAGAAGACGGGGTCAAGCGTGTGGCTGGCGTAGTGGGTGGGGGTGTTCACCAGTTGCTTGAGTCCGAGGTTGGCGAGGTTGTCCAGCAGGGTGGTGGTGTTTCTGTCATTGTTGTTCTCCAGGTGGAAGTTGAGGTCCCCTAGGAGGATGTAGTCAACGGAGGGAAGGGCATGCGGGTTGATGAAGTCTGCAATGTCTTCGCTGAATTGTGTGCGTGGTCCCGGGGGTCTGTAGATGAGGGTGCCTCTCAGGGTGGTCTTGGGGTCGACGTATATCTGGAAGTGGAGGTGTTCGGCGGCGGTGAAGGTTTCGTCGGAGTTGGTCGAGATGCGGATGGTGTTCTTGTGTACGATGGCGATGCCTCCTCCTGTCTGGTTGATGCGGTCCCTCCGGGTGATCTTGTATCCATCCGGGATGGCTATGGCGATGTCGGGTGCTGAGGAGGCATTCATCCAGGTTTCAGTGAGGAAGGCGACGTCTGGTGCTGTTGCGTCGAGCAGGTTCCAAAGTTCGACGGCGTGCCTGTGGATGGAGCGGGTTGAGCAGGATGCACTTGAGGTGGTTGTTGCTGGTGTCTGGCTTGGCGGGAGCGGTGCAGGTCCGGAGGCAGGTGAATTTTCAGTCTTGGCAGGTGAAGGGTCCGTGGGTGCGTCTCAGGGTGGCTCGGTATCAGGCGGGGTTCCGGCTGGCTTTGAGTGCGTTGAGGATGGTGGGGTCGAAAGTCCGTCGTGTTGGCTGGTGTTCTCGGGGGCCAGGGGTTCTGGCGCTGGGCGCGGTCCAGGCGTGGACGGGCGCAGACGGGCTTGCCTTCTGCGCACAATCGGCGTGCCCGCTGCGCGTCAACGCTGCGCGTGGGCGTCATAATTAAGGAGCCGGGAGGGTGAGTCAGCTGGGTGGCGGGAGCGGCGAATGGGCTGGCGGGGGGCGGGGCCGCAAGGAGGCAGTGGCGGGAAAGTCTGGGGCAGGCGGGCGGCTCAGCGGCGGCTGGGTCGCTCGGGAAGCGGCAGACAGGCAGGCAGGAGAAGGCTGCAAGCCGGAGCAGGAGGGGGCGACCAGGCCTTGTTACAGGCACAGTGGTCGCTCCCAAGTGGTGTCTGCGGTCCCCTTAAGTAAGGAGCGATGTCCGGTGCCAAGGAGTCGTTCCACCAGGTCTCGCTCAGGAAGGCAACGTCTGGGGCGGTGGTGTCGAGCAGGTCCCAGAGCTCGACGGCGTGTTTGCGTGCGGAGCGGGTGTTGAGGAGTGCCAGCGGAGGAGGTTGGGGCCATTCCTTGGGGTTTTGGTGATTCTGTCGCAAGTGAAGTTGCAGGTGTGGCAGGAGAAGGGTCGGTGGGTGCGTTTCGGGTCAGCCTGGAAGCAGTGGTGGTCTCGGCCAGAGTTGAGAGCGTGGAGAGAGTTGGTGTCGTATCGGATTCTGGCGTTGTGGCATGTGCAGGGTCCAGGGGTTTTGGCGCTGGGCGCGGTCCGGGCACGGTCCAGGCGTAGACGGGCGCAGACGGGCTTTCCTTTGGCACGGCCGCTGCGTGTTAAGGCGGGTAGGGAGGAGCAGCTGGGAGGCGGGAGCGGGGTGGCGAGGGGGTGTGGCCGCGGGGTCAGCTGCAGGAAAAGAGCGGTCACAGACGGTAAGAAGGGGGGGTGGTGGGGAGCGGAACTGGGCTACAGAGAAAGAGGATTACAGTGAAGGATACAGGGATATAGGATACGCAAGAGTGCAAACAGAAACAGAAGGCAAACCAAAATTCAGCACGAAGGTCCGGGGCACAGAAGAATTGAGCCCACGCAGAGCCCGCGCAGAGAGCGTCAGCAGCAGGGCGAGCACAAACCGGTGGAGCTGCCCGGCAGTAGGGGGTGCGACTTGGCCTGCAAGCATTAATTAAAACAGTCTTTTCTTTGGCGTGGCCATGAGGGACAGAAGACGTTACCGCATCTGCTGAAGAGGTACGTAGTGATGCGCATGCCGTGCTCTAATCGGAGAATCCACCTAGTGCCCCTTTTGTTATTCAGTTCCAAGTGGTAGTGATTAGAGGTGAGCGAGCCGCTGAAAGTTCTAGTCATGCACAAGCCTGAAGCCTGGCTCTGGCTCAGCTCAAGGTCCTGTTGGAACTTTGAGCCTATAACAAGCAGAGCTTTTGTGTGGCTCCTGCCAATCACCCTCCCTCTACCTAGGATGATCCGTGAAGGATTGAACTGTGGAAGCAGGTTTGAGTCTCAGCTCAGCATGCTGTGAATCTGGGAAAATTACTTAGGGCCTCATTACAATGGCGGTCGGATAAGCATCTGTCTGCCATTGTTTTGAGCGCAAGACCGTCCGACAATGAGTTGGCGGTCCTGATAGCCCTATTTGAATATGATCACCATGCAGGTGGTCATAAACATGCCTTTTACTATTACCATTCGTGCTGTGGCCCACTATAGTAAAAGGCATGTTTTCAAACATCAATGCACCGTGTGCCAGGCACCACAAAGAATTCACAAACAATCCTTTTTCTTTATTTTCACGTATGAAAGAACAAATAAGTTAGTTTATAATACAATTTGTACAAAAACGTATTGTGTTTCACTTGTTAATGTTGCTCTACAATAATCTGGGCCACATACAGGGTTTAAATGACAACTGTCTTGCCTCTTAGTTCACTAATGGTTCATGTTTGAAAATTATCACTTTGGATAAGTACTTCTCAATGCAGTGCTATAATGCAACATAATAAAGTCAAAGCATCCAGATGTTAAAGAAAGACACCTTTTTTTTAATTTTTGAAGAGACTTGATAATATTTTACATGATTTTTGTTGTATGATTTACCTAGCAAACATTTTCAGGGCTCGGCTTGTGTACGGTCTCTGAGAGCTCACCCAGACCCATGGCTCTGATCTGCCTCATCTCTCCCTGCTAATTTCTTGGCTCGCCTACCTCTACTAGCGATGCATGTTTGTAAAATAAAAGGGCTGGCCCGTGACCTCTTTGGGGTAAACCACCAGCTGTTCTACACTGTGTACAGTGCCTCTTGCTTGCAACCGCGTGCGTGCCTGGAGCCTAAGTCACAGGGTACTCAAGATGGCGACCAGGCGAGCGGAAGTGAGGTAGGGTTCACATGACCTCAGGGCTCGTCCCTCACTTTTTCGTTTATACATACTTCTTTATTGATTTTAACAACGTGGTTACAATCATGAACACCACCATCGAGTTACAGCCGCTACCCAACTAAAACAGTAGATGGTAAAATTGTACATGACGCGTGAATTGCACCAGCAGCTGATTTCCAGAAGGACTTTTCCACTTTTATGGAATTATTTTGCAATTGTGTAATGCATTCACTCAATTTCTATTTGTCATCTCCAAGCCCCCCGCCTTAAAATTTTTGGGATCCCAGTGACAGAACCATCTGAGTGCCCAGGAATGGACTCCAGCACAGCCTACAGCTACAAGGCGAGAGTCGACTGCCTCATTCATGTAACAGGCTTACTACTGTCCATCCTCCAGAAAAATCTTTCTCTTTGCATTGAGCTTCACAAAACAGCAGGGCTGTAACTGGGATGCGAAAGGGGATGGGATCTCTAAAACAGGCGCAGAATATGTAATTAAGGTCTTGGCTTAAATATATGAACTAAGGGGCTGATTTAGCATAAAATGTCACGCGACGGAGCAAGACATCTTGCTGCACTGAATGGCATGACAGGCTGAACGCAGCATTGCGCCATATTTAACATGTTATGGCATAATGGCACATTTATGTCCTCTCCTTGTGCTGGAGTACTATGTGCTGCCGGGGGCCAACATAGGCGCCCTTCCACCACGTGTGCAAGGGTTCCTGCATTGCAGGCAGGATTATTTCTGTGCAGGAACTTATACCTTCCTGCACAAAAAACATCCTCTGAAGCATTTCCCTCTTTCTATGTATGCTTCAGAATGCAGCACACATAGAAAGAGGAAAAGAGGAAGAGAAATAAACATGTTTCTCCTTGGTACATACACCTCCCCGGGTAAAGTGTAGCTTCTCAGGTCTACCACTCATGGTAAATCTGGGAATGCGCCAAAATCGAAGGGTGAATGCATGGGAAAATCCACGCTCCACCCGTGGGTCATGCAAGGGCGGGGAAAACCTTTGATAAAGGTGCCACTTTGGTTTTTGTGCAAGATTATGTCACACTTGTGAAATATAAACAGGAACTAAATGGCAGATATCGATTACCTTTCAGCATTTGCATTCAATGTTCAGAAATCGATCAGTGCTATTAGCCAATAAACTGGCCCTGTTGTGTGTCCGTTTCAATGCCCGTTTGTAATTTTTATCGGGTCTGGGACCCAGCCCAGTTATACCACTGCAAAACCAAGAAAAACCTTTCAAAATAAAGTTTAAAGCGGCTGGTTCGAGGCCCTAGCCCGTGCCTCGGGCTAGGGCCGCAGAAATCCCCTGCTGAACATAGCCACGGTGATCGGAAAGTCTTGGGAAGAAGAAGCGAGTCTTTGCTGATGGAAATATTGCCGGCTTCTACACTCGGCGAGTGAAGTTGCTGTGAGCGCGGCTCACTCAAAATGGCGGATGATCCTTTGTTTTCAACTCGGCAAGAGCGAATTGGATGAACCTCTCGTATCCAAGCAGTCACAAGCTGCACTGAGGACATCTATGCCGAGTGACGTCCGACACACATCTGAAGCTCCAGTGAGGTATTATTTGAATTAGGAGTTGATTCCGGCAATATCGGTATAAGCACGCTTGCCTGACTCCAAAATGGCGGACATAAGGACATCCTGAGCGCGTAACCCAGCAGTGCATTGCCTTAAAGCAAGAGTGGTCACATCAAGGGTAGAGGCCCAGAGGCTACCACAGCAGGCAGGTTCTGCATCTCCGGGAAGCCTAAAGTGCGGTAGCTACTTAGCAGCCTCAGCGCGGATGAACCCGCACAACAACCAGGGCAGATGAACCCACACATAACTCACCAGCTGCACCGGGAGCCGCGCCAGCAACAAGTGGCCAATGGCGGGAATGCGACCGTACCAACAGCGTCAACACGGCCTTCACCACCCTGCGCACCCTCATCCCCACCGAGCCCACCAACCGCAAGCTCTCCAAGATCGAGACACGCCTGCGGCTGGCCTCCAACTACATCTCCCACCTGGACAACGTGTTGCTGGTGGGCGACGGGCAGCCATGCCACACCACCACCTTATACCACCACCACCAGCAAGGCAGCAGCCCGACCCGGGAGGGTGATAATAGCAGCCCAAGCAGATCTGCACCTTCTGCCTCAGCAACCAGCGCAATCAGGGCCCCACGTCTGCGGAAGCCCCGCAATTCTGGGCCAGCAGAGAGGGCTGGTGCGGAGCGGTACTCGGGGCACACACACCCCTCCTCAAAACAAAGCAGCGGGCCGTGAAAACACCGGATTCAGGCATCAGCCCTGCAGCCACATTCGAATGAAAGAAACTATGCCACAGACTCTCCTGAACTTCTTTACTTTTTCTTTTGTCCTGGCCGCCATTCAATCAATCAATCAATACATTTGTAGAGCGCGCTACTCACCGGTGAGGGTCTGAAGGCGCTGTAGGGACGGGGGTGCCGCTATTGCTTGAATAACCAGGTCTTGAGGTGTTTCCTGAAGGTGATATGGTCCTGGGTCAGTCGTAGGTATGCTGGGAGGGAGTTCCATGTCTTGGCTGCCAGGTAGGAGAACGATTTTCCTCCGGTGGTGGTTCTGCGAAGGAGGATGTACTCTGGTGAGGCTAGGGCATACGGGCTAATGAAGTCGGCGATGGTTTCGCTGAATTGTGTCCGTGGGACCGGGGGTCTGTAGATGAGCGTTCCTTTGAGGGTGGTCTGGGGGTCGGTGTGGATCTGGAAGTGTAGGTGTTCGGCGGCGGTGAGTGTGTCTTCGGCGTTGGTCGTGACGCTGATGGTGTTCCTGTAGATGATGGTGATTCCTCCTCTAGTTTTGTTGACGCGGTCCTTCCGTGTGATTTTGTAGCCATCCGGTATGGCTATGGCGATGTCGGGGGCCGAGGAGGCGTTCTTCCAGGTTTCCGTGAGGAAGGCGACGTCTGGTGCTGTAGTATCAAGGAGTTCCCAGAGTTCGACGGCGTGTTTGTGGACGGAGCTGGTGTTGAGGAGGATGCACTAGCGGTGGTTGTTGTTATCGTTGCTGTGTTCGGTGGGCGGGGTGCAGGTTCGGAGGCAGGTGAATTTGCAGGCTTAGCAGGTGAAGGGTCCGTGGGTGCGCCTTGGGGTGGCTTGGTGGCAGGCGGCAGGTCATCCGGCATTGAGTGCGATGAGGGTGGCGGTGTCGTATCTCAGTCGGGTGCCCTGGCATCGCCTGGGGCCAGGGGTTCTGGTGCTGGGCGCGGTCCAGGTGTGGACGGTCGCAGAGGGGCTTGCCTTTGGTGCGCCTTCGGCGCGCCAGCGGCGCGGCCACTGTGCAACCTCAAAAAGAGGTGAAGTGGGAGGGAGGGGCAGCTGGGAGCGGGGCGGCCAATGGGCGGGCAGGGGTATAGAAGGAAAAAGGGAGCGAGGCCGCTGGGGAGCAGTGGCGGGGAGCGGGGGGGCACAAAGGGGCAGGGTCGCACAGGGAGCACCAAGAAACCAAAAAGAATTATTAAGAACAGTAAAAGATAGACAAAAACAGGATCAACAACAATTTACCAAAAGGAATGCAAAAACCCGGGGCACACCAGCGGCGAACCACGCCAACCCTTGGGTCCCAGGGGCGTGGGGAGTGACGTGGGTCAGGTCACGCTCACCTGCGCCGCGCGACCTTCATAAGAGGCCAAGTGGGAGGGAGGGGCAGCTGGGAGGCGGGAGCGGGCGGCCAATGGGCAAGTAGGCGTACAGAAGGAAAAAGGGGGCGGGCCGCGGGGAGCAGCGGCAGGAAGCGGGGAGCGGGGGGAGCACAGAGGGGCAGGGGCGCACAAGGAGCGCCAAGAAACCAAAAAGAAATAATAAGAACAGTAAAAGATAGACAAAAACAGGAGCAACAACAATTTACCAAAAGGAATGCAAAAACCCGGGGCACACCAGCGGCGAACCTCGTCAGTAGACCTTTGTAGTCTCTACCATTTCTATGTGACTCTTAGAGTATATCCATTCGTATCCCTTCCCTATATCCATTCGTATCCCTTCCCTATGTATATAGAGATAACTCTAATCACTAGTATATTAAGTAGACCTTTGTACTCTCTACCATTCCTATGTGACTCTTAGAGTATATCCATTTGTATCCCTTCCCTATATATAGAGAGAGATAAATCTAATCACTAGTATATGAAGTAGACCTTTGTACTCTCTACCATTCCTATGTGACTCTTAGAGTATATCCATTTGTATCCCTTCCCTGTATATATAGAGATAACTCTAATCACTAGTATATGAAGTAGACCTTTGTAGTCTCTACCATTCCTATGTGACTCTTAGAGTATATCCATTTGTATCCCTTCCCTAAATATATAGAGAGATAACTCTAATCACTGGTATATGAAGTAAACCTTTGTACTCTCTACCATTCCTATGTGACTCTTAGAGTATATCCATTCGTATCCCTTCCCTATATCCATTCGTATCCCTTCCCTATGTATATAGAGATAACTCTAATCACTAGTATATTAAGTAGACCTTTGTACTCTCTACCATTCCTATGTGACTCTTAGAGTATATCCACTCGTATCCCTTACCTAAGTATATAGAGATAACTCTAATCACTAGTATATGAAGTAGACCTTTGTACTCTCTACCATTCCTATGTGACTCTTAGAGTATATCCATTTGTATCCCTTCCCTATATATAGAGAGTGATAAATCTAATCACTAGTATATGAAGTAGACCTTTGTACTCTCTACCATTCCTATGTGACTCTTAGAGTATATCCATTTGTATCCCTTCCCTGTATATATAGAGATAACTCTAATCACTAGTATATGAAGTATATGAAGTAGACCTTTGTAGTCTCTACCATTCCTATGTGACTCTTAGAGTATATCCATTTGTATCCCTTCCCTATATCCATTCGTATCCCTTCCCTATGTATATAGAGATAACTCTAATCACTAGTATATGAAGTAGACCTTTGTACTCTCTACCATTCCTATGTGACTCTTAGAGTATATCCATTCGTATCCCTTACCTAAGTATATAGAGATAACTCTAATCACTAGTATATGAAGTAGACCTTTGTACTCTCTACCATTCCTATGTGACTCTTAGAGTATATCCATTCGTATCCCTTACCTAAGTATATAGAGATAACTCTAATCACTGGTATATGAAGTAGACCTTTTGTACTTGCCGCCGCCCGCAACATCTATAGGGCAGCGAGACGGAAGTACCACGCAGGAATAAAATCTGCAAAGAAAACCCATTATCTACAGGCCTTATCCATGGAAGGCCAGAAACAAAAAGCAATCTTCAAGATTGTAAAGGATTTTATGAATCCATCAGCTCTATCGCAAGAGATTCCCCCATCTCAAGATCTCTGTAATGCGATATCTGACTACTTTGATAATAAGATCCTTACCATTGTGAAGACTTTTCCATCAGGAGCAACTGCGACTGTGGCTGCTGATCAGATAGTGGAGATGAAGACCTCTCCCCGCCTCGAGGAATTTGCCCCAGTATCGCTTGAAGAAACCTCCAAGGCTATTTTGGCTAGCAAATCGGGATCCCCTTTTGACCCCTGCCCCCCCCCCAGTGTTACATACCTTAGTAAAGATGGTTAATCCTATAATCAACAGGATTATTAACTCCTCTCTAACTACGGCAGACATTCCCCATGATTGGAAGCTTGCAGCTCTCAAGCCCCTCCAAAAAAAGGCACTTGCTGATCCCACCACCCTCTCCAACCTGTGCCCTATTTCCTTGCTACCTGTCCTGTTCAAACTGACTGAAAAGTTCGTCAACAGTCAACTGACTAACGGGGGGTGTGGCTTAGCACGCGATGTAGACGGACGTGCCCGGGCTGAGCTCCGAGTGAAGCTCCCCTACCACGGGCCAATTCTCCGTCATTTCCCGCAGTGGCAGTCCCAGATTTGGACCGAGTGCACTCCGGAGCCTGATCAATCGCCGGTGCGACTTTGGGACGGATCGGAGCCACAGACCCTCCGACCGGCGGCGGCCTCGGCAGCTACCCGACCTGGGCCCACTTCAGGCCGGCAATCCCGATCACCAGAGGCCGGGGATCCGGCCCTACGAGGTAGGCCGCGCCGCGCGCACCCACCCCCGAGCTGCAAGGAGTGGGGAACGGGATCGCGCCACTGCGCCTGGTGCCTCCAGCGGCCCCACTGCTCAGGAGCCCCTGCATCTGGGAGCGGAGGCGACACCCTCGGCCACTGAAGACTGTGGCACCGGCCCTCCTGCCTGACGGCGCCAGGAACACCCCGCTGAGCCACGTGGTCCCCGGGGAGGGATCGCGTTCCACCGATTGGGGGCCTCCACTGACCCTGTTGCCCCTGGGCCCCTGCAACTGCCAGCAGAGACTGTGAAGTCGCATGAACTGGGCCCCTGTTCCCCCTTTCTACCCTGCGGCGATCGCTGGCCGACGTCGGGCCTGGCCCGCCTGCGGGGACCCGGCCTGCACCCTGTGACGACCACAGCCACACCTGTGCAGCCCCACTGGCAGATGACTCAACATCAGGGGTGCTAGACTCTAACCGCGCGGGTGCGGAACCCGAGCAATCCCGCACACAACACCCCGTGACTCGCCCCACGCCGAGAAGCACGACGCCCTGCACTACACTGGGTGGTGTCCAGTGCCGCCCGGACAGACAGAGCCTCCCGGACCCAGGGGGACGTGGACGGCCAGAGAGGCCACGCGGTCCGGCCTGGCCGGCCTACACGTGGCACTACCAAGAGACGGATCGCCGTTGAGACATTCGTAGAGGCATCCAGTGGCACACAGGAGCTCCCACACCAACTACGACACCGCCTTCTCACCCTCCCTAGGCGGTGACACTGAGCGAGATCCCGGGGGCCCTGGCGGTATAGCGGTCCCCTCGCCAGCTACGCACCGCCCGGAACAAGCGGCGCAGAGTGCCTGACCTTGTAGCCGTCGCACACGGGGCTCAGCGGTGTTGATTGCGGAGGCCTGCCCACCCGGCTGCTTTGCAGCGTCGACCATTATTCCCTGGCCGGCTGGTCAAGGAATCTTAAACTGTATAGAATTCCATTGTGATCTATATCTATTAATTTTTGTTATCTTAGTATGCTCAGGACCACTTGTTGTTTTGATAAATACTTGCAGCGTCGACCAGTCCCATGTCAGGGGGGACTAGAGCGAAGACCGGCACCGGTGGGACACTGAACAAGGGAAAGATGGTGAAGAACTCCGAGGCTGACCAGACTGCCTCCAAACTAGACACCATGCTGGCGGCCATGGAGCGCCTGGAAGAATCCATGCAGTTGACCCGTACATCGCTGGAGACCAAGATCGATAAGGTAGCGGTGGACCTGACACATCTCGGGGCGGACCACAAGAAACTCTCCGAACGCACCACGGTCCTGGAACAAACAATGGCGGAGGCCTCGTCCGAACTGGTACAGACGGATAAGCACATACGTGACCTCTTCAACCGGGTGGAGTTCCTTGAGGACAGAGCGGAGGATGCGGAAGGGCGGGCCAGGAGGAACAATGTGCGCATAGTAGGCCTGCCGGAACGATAGGAGCGGAGGGAGACGGCGGAACATATGGAGGCCTGGCTCCGAGAACTGTTACCGGAGGGCACACTGTCACCGCACGTTGTGGTGGAAAGGGCACACCGAGTGCCATCCCGTCCACCCCCGGAGGACTCCAATCCCAGACCAATGCTTATGCGGGTGCTGAACTACCGTGATCGGGACGCCATCCTACGCGAAACCCGGAAACTATCGGACATAAAAGTGGACAATGCAAAGGTGATGTTCTTCCCCGACTACACAGTGCAAGTCCAACGACAACGCCAATCGTTCTTGGCGGTGAAACAGCGACTCAGGCGCCTGGCTCTCAAGTACTCGTTACTGTTCCCGGCACGCCTCCGGGTGGTGGCACAGGACAAGACTCATTTCTTTGACACTCCTGAGGCGGCTGCGCCCTGGCTGGATTCTGGGATCGATACGGGCCACGGGTCCGCACCGACGGAGCAGCGTAGAAACCGCGGCACCCGCAGACGAAGGCACCGCCGCCCCTCGCCGACCAGATCGCCCGCCACGGACACGGAAATAGGCCCCTCACCAGAGCAAATACAAAGTGAACAACAAGAAGCCCTCCGGATAGCGGCCGAGCTCAGTGGATCACAGTCACCCATCCTGATCTCCAACGCCAGCCCAAGATCACGCGGGAGCGAGGACGACGAATACTTGTACGGACTGCCGGATGAACAGGTTACAGAGGGCCTACCGGATGTCACACCCCAAACGGCGGACCTAATAGCATAGCAACCCTCCTCACCCTAGTCCTTGACGGACTGCAACAGCTGGCGCCGTGTAGCAGGCTATGCACTACATTGGATGGCCCGCTTGGAGATCCCCACCGGCACTTCTGAAGACTTCGGATGCCACAATCGGCTCCGTCCCCGGGGCCTGTACCCTGCTTCCGCCCCCCCTCCTACCCTAATGAACTCTGAGCTGCCCCTACCGCCGGGAGGGGGGTCGGAGCTGTTCTACTTGAGAAACACTGGAAACATTGTGTTGAAGGGGTGGACGGACCCCTAGAGGTGAGTGCTCCCTGGGGGGGGGGGAAGAGGAGATCCCCCAGGAACAGAGCATCCTGGTTCTGTGACGTTAGACACTCTGGCCCTGAATGTGGGCACTGACATTGACTTCTGATGCCCTTTGGCCCACAGCCCGTGGAGGGGAGTCACCACGGCTCTCTTGGCCTAGTGAACTATCCTATATTGCTTAAGTAACGTACTTTGTCATCCCCCCATTGAACTCACGGATTGATTGAGCTCATTAGAGCGTTTGGGCGGCGACATGTTTTGTTGTTGCCCTTTTGGTATTATGGTTCTGTTAATATTCTTTTTGAGACTAGTGTTGGCACTAAAGTGTTACAGCTTACATTCCTGGGTCTGTGCGGGACGGCGGGTTGGAAGACTGGTAATTGATGTCTGCTGCTGTGCATGTGTGACCGGGGCGAGCTGGGGGTTGGGGAGGGGGGTGCGGGTACTTGGGCAAGATGGAAACTGTGATGACTACGGTTAAATTTTGTACCTGGAATGTCAGGGGCATGCACCCACCCTCACGTAGATATCAGGTGTACTCCTATCTTAAAAGACATCAGATACAGATCGCACTGCTGCAGGAGACCCACCTGGTAGCCACAGAGGTAGCCACACTTCGCCGTAGATGGAGGGGGCAAATATTCGCCACGACCTTCTCAGCGTTTGCACGAGGGACTCTCATCTGGGTACGGCCGGGGGTTCCATTTGCACTGACACACAGCAACATTGACACTGAGGGGCGCTATGTCTTCATACAGGGCAGACAGGACGGGCAGCAGATAGTTATAGCCTCCGTCTACGCGCCTAATGTCGAGCAGGGGAAGTTCCTAACACGATTATCAGCGGTGATTGCACCTTGGCCTGACGTGCCCGTATTGTTAGGTGGTGATTATAACTGTGCTAGATGTCTCCCTCGATCGATCGTCTCCCCCGGCGGCTATCGCCCCAGCCCAGGCAGCCTCCAGCGCCCTACTTGCTTGGGCGACACAGTGGAACCTACAGGATGCCTGGCGAGTCAGAAACTCCAACGCCCGGGTATATTCCTACTACTCTGGGGCCACTATTGTTAGGTGGTGATTATAACTGTGCTAGATGTCTCCCTCGATCGCTCGTCTCCCCCGGCGGCTATCGCCCCAGCCCAGGCAGCCTCCAGGGCCCTACTTGCTTGGGCGACACAGTGGAACCTACAGGATGCCTGGCGAGTCAGAAACTCCAACGCCCGGGTATATTCCTACTACTCTGGGGCCCACTCATGCACGTCAGGCTAGATAGATATATGATGTCCCGCGACCTGATTCCTTCCGTAACAGACACTGACTACCTGGGGCGAACGCACTCAGACCACAACCCACACACTCTAGTTTATGGATGGAGGCGCCCGCGCCCACCTGTACTCACATGGCGCCTACAGCTGGATCTCTTTCTCGATACCCCATTCCGAGAGGAGATATCTGGGAGGATAATACAATATTTCGAGGACAATAGCGACTCGGCCTCGTCCCCGAAAATTGAGTGGGACGCCTTTAAGACAGTGGCCCGGGGGAGCTGCCTCGGCGTGCAGGCGGGCCTACGGGGGCAGGTGGAGAGAGATCTGCTACAAGCGGAAGTGGCACTACTAGACAAGGAGCGGGAAGCGGCGGAGGGCGATGACTCCCAACTGGTCTCGGCCAGGGCAGATCATGCTCTTTTGATGGAGAGGCTGAAGAACATTAATTTCGCAGCACACTCCGCACGCACCCACAACACAGGTGACAAACCAGGCAGGCTCCTGTCGTGGCTGATACGACAAGACACTCAGTCCGCGTCGGTACTATCGATCCGTACGACTCAGGGCACTGAAGTCTTCACCCAGAAGCAGATACATGAGGCGTTCACGACACATTACAGGTCCTTATACAGCTCACGACTGAGAGCCACTGAGGTGGAGATCGCGGACTACCTGGCGACACCGCAACTACCGGCGGCCACTCACGCCCAACCAGTGAGGAACTGCGAGAGGTGATATTTTCCCTCTCTAATGGCAAGGCGCCGGGCCCAGACGGGCTCCCGGACGAATTCTACAAGGCCTATTCCTTGTTACTAATACCCGAGCTGTTAAGGGTGTACAAGGCGGCATCTGAGGATGCTGAACTTCCGGCGTCCTTGAACGAGGCCAATGTGATCTCCCTGCTAAAACCGGGCAGAGAGGCGTGCGAGCTCGGATCGTACAGACCATTGGCGCTCCTCAACACAGATTACAAAATCTTGGCAGCGACGTTAGCTCGGAGGCTTGCACCCCTAGTTCCCACACTGGTGCACTCTGACCAAAACGGCTTTGTGCCCACCCGCAGCACGTCTTACAACATACGCCGCTTCTTCAGAGTCCAACGATATGCGACTTCCACCTGGCCGCGTTCAGGGTGCATAGTACTTGATCTCGAAAAGGCGTTTGACTCAGTGGAGTGGCCCTATCTCCTCCGAGTCCTCGAGAAGTATGAACTGGGCGATGCCTATGTCCAGATGGTGGGGCTCCTTTACCAGGCGCCCGAGGTACGAGTCCGGACTGGGCGATTGTTCTCTGACAGGATAAGGATTGGGAGGGGCACCAGGCAGGGATGTCCCCTCTCTCCCCTGTTATTCGCCCTCGTGATGGAGCCATTGGCAGAACTGCTCCGGGCCTCCGGCGTCGCCTGAGGTATCCCACTGGCGGACGGCACCCACTTGTTGTCTCTGTATGCCGACGACTTACTGTTATATATTAGGGACCTCACCTATATATCCGCGACAATCACGGACATCTTTCAGGTGTTCGGGGACATGTCAGGGCTCCGCGTCAACTGGTCTAAATCAGGACTTTATGCGTTCAGTGACGCTATGCCACAATGTGATGTGCGCATGATGGGAGAGACGCTCCGATGGTACCCGACGGTATTCAGGTACCTGGGGATCCTCATATATCGAGACCCCATTGATCTCCTGGAGGGCAACCTCGTGAGAGCCATATCCTCGCTGTCAGCCCAGGTCACGTTCTGGAACTCCCTCCCACTGAATGTGCCGGCCCGAGTGGCACTGACGAAGATGATAATGCTCCCCTGGCTCCTCTATTTTTATGCTAACCTACCAGTGTATGTACCAACACGCATATTCAAGGGGTTGGAAGCCCTCACCAGGCGCCTTATCTGGAATAAAGGAGGCCACTGGGTGGCATTGAGGACCCTCTACGCGGCCTCGGAATCTGGAGGCTTGGCGGTTCCCAATCAGGAACTATATTACCTGGCGGCCCAGCTACAATGGGTTGCCTATTGCCTTAGTGGTAAGAACCTGATGGATACGGCCACGGAAGACACTACCCTGTCCCCCACACAGGTGCTGACGCTCTTCCACCCCCTGACACGGGGCCGGCCCCCCAACCAGGTCCATGTGGCCGTCGCAAGGCAGTGCTTTATGCGGAGCCTCAGACTCGCCAAGGGCACGGTGCCCTATGCCCCGAACCTGCCTCTGCAGGGGACCCCCTTGGGAACTGGCGTGCTGTCTTCATCGGAGCTATGCAGTTGGACTGCGGCAGACCTGGACGGCCTGGGTGACCTGTATAGCGATGGGGAGCTACTGTCCTTCGAGACTCTGGCCGCCGACACCGGTCTACCGGCAGGCCAATTTCTGACGCATGCTAGGCTTCTTCATGTGCTGGCGGAGACATGGGAGACCTGACCCACGAGCCGACCACGCATATGCTCATTCAGTACCTACATGTGATGGGCGCGATGGTTCCCATATAGTGCACTGGCTGGCACAGGCACTAAACTGTCATACTCAATTCTCCTCCCAACGACTGAGGGAGAAGTGGACGGCCGACCGGGGTAGTGAATGGACGGACAAACAGTGGGCCGCGGTATTGGCAGGCGCCAGAAACATTCCTCGCAACGCGAGATTTAAGATCATCCAATATTACATAATACACCGTGCATATTTATCCCCAGACAAAGTGAACCGCTACTTTGGACTCACCTCGTCGGCGTGCCCCAGGTGCGGCCTCCTGAACTCGGACCTCCTACACGCACTCTGGAGTTGCACTCACCTCACCTTGTACTGGTCGGCGGTCGCTGACACATTGACGGCGGCCACGGGCGATACCCTCCCCAAGACGTGGGAATCATGCCTGCTGGGACTCTACAAAAGAACCAAGCAGACCAAACTACAGGCACGTTTCTGGGACTTAGGGCTCATTACGGCTAAGCGACTCATCACGAAACGATGGAAGAATGACGCCCCCCCGCGCCCTGCAGACTGGCGCCGCTCATTTGACAACTGGGCTCGCGCGAAGAGCGTGTCTCTACACAGGGAGGAGACGGCGGGCCTCCGTATGTACCCGATTGCCCAAGACTGGGACACTACCCTGACCGCATACCATCGGGCATGCACCCAGGCCGGTATAACGTGACCGCCTCGACACGGAGCAGTGAGGGACCAGTCATCTGCCGCCCCGACATGACGCTCCCCCCTACCCCCCTCCCCCAGCCGCTGAGGTAATGCCCGACAAGGTCTACTTGCTATCGTTCCCTCCCCCCGCCCTGCGGCCACAGCAGCCCTACATCCACAGCCGTCCCCACCCCCACACAGTCCATGTATGGCGTAACATACGCCGCTAGGGTCACTGATACACTACTGTACACGCTAATACTAGTCCAACTGTTGTTGAAGTGTTTCTCCCTCCTTTCTTTTTTTTTTTTCTCTCGTTATTTCCCTGTTGTATCTCTTGGTTGGCAGTGAGTTTGTTTCTGCTGTACTCACGATGATGTTCATTTTCCCCTCCCCGCTTACCCTTTACACAATGCTTATTGAACACTGCCACGATCACAAGAATGTAGCCCGGTGACTCATATGGCACTATGGGATGTGACTCCTGCCTTTGACTTCATCCGTGCCAACCAGGGAACACGGCCTAGAACAATCGTTGTTGGCTTTTATGACCACCTTGGTCCTTTTGCAGTGACACATGCTGCAGGCACTGCAACCCAAGACTTTTCCTGGCACTGATAATTGCGGACTAATGCATCTCCCCTGGCTACTGTTTATTTTCACTTATGTATGACCGACATGTCGAAACATGTTACTGGCTGGGTAATGTTTGTAGTTTTTTTTTTTACATTGTATGATCTATTGGCTTATTACTTGTGAAACTAAATAAAATCTGGGACCATTGGTCTTAAAAAAAAAAAACAGTCAACTGACTAACTTTTTGGAGAAGAACAACATTCTCCATCCTAATCAGTCAGGATTCCGGTCAGAACACTCTACCGAGACGGCCCTGCTCTTTACAGCAGAGACCTTACGGGCGGCTATGGATCAGGGAAAGAAGGCTGTCCTTATCCTACTTGACCTGTTGGCAGCCTTCGATACGGTCTCACATAACATCTTATTGGACCGGTTGGCTGCCGCAGGGGTAGGAGGTCAGGTCTTGGCATGGTTTAGGAATTTCCTTAGCAACAGACGCCAAGTTACAGTGCTGGGCCAGTATCAGTCTGAGGCTAAAGGCGTCAGCTCACGGGTCCCTCAAGGCTCAAGTTTGAGTCCTGTACTTTTTAACTTGTACATGGTACCCCTAGTGAAACTGATCGCGTCTTTCCAGATCAGTTCTATTTCATACGCTGACGACACCTAACTCATTCTGGTGCTGGACAGGGAACGGCCAGGTGCCGAGGAAGAGCTCAAGGAATGTCTAGCAGCAACTTTTAAATGGATGACCAACAATCATTTAAAATGCAACGCCGGAAAAACAGAAATTCTACCACTCGGGAGTCATAATTTGTTTTCCCCAAAAATGTGCTGGCCAGCGGAGGCAGAAGCTCCTCCCAACACTATTACATCTGCCCGCAATTTGGGCATCAAATTTGATGACCAACTATCTTTCAAACCCCAAGCTGTAGCAGTAGCTGGGACGTGCTTTCAGATCATAAAAGCACTAAGGAAGTTTTTTGATCTACTTCCGCTATCGGCGAGGAAAACAGTTGCAGTGGCCTTAATAAACTCTAGGCTGGATTATTGTAACGGATTATATGCTGGAGCCAATAAAATCGTTCTCCACAGGTTACAAATGGTCCAAAATGCGGCGGCCCGCCTCGTACTGCATTGGCCTCGTAGGTCTTCAGCCTCAGCAGCACTTAACATTCTTCATTGGCTGCCAATAGGTAAAAGAATTTTGTTTAAAATTCTTTTAATCACCTTTAGGGCATTTCACCAGCGAGGCCCAAAATACATAGGCAAGGGGTTCAAAAGATATCACCTGATGCGCTGTCTGAGGTCTGCCAGTCAGAATCTACTTACACCCCCCTGATTCAAGCTGGCTACAAAAGGTGGTAAATCCCTCTTTGTATTGGGCACCAAGGCCTGGAATAAACTTCCCCCCTTATTACGTTAATTTTCCCAAGAAACTTCTTTCAGGAAGGCATTAAAAACTTGGATCTTTTCTTTGCCCGATGCCACATGTAGGACTCTGGTGTAATTTGTGGTGTAGAATGTAGGTCATCCTTTTTCCCTCCAACTCCTCCATCTGGGTTGGGTTGAGCGCCAAGATACTCCTTGGAGTGAAAGTTGCGCGATAGAAATGTCTCTTACATTACATTACATTACTCTCTACCATTCCTATGTGACTCTTAGAGTATATCCATTTGTATCCCTTCCCTATGTATATAGAGATAACTCTAATCACTGGTATATGCAGTAGACCTTTGTACTCGCTACCATTCCTATGTGACTTTTAGAGTATATCCATTCGTATCCCTTCCCTATGTATATAGAGATAACTCTAATCACTAGTATATGCAGTAGACCTTTGTACTCGCTACCATTCCTATGTGACTCTTAGAGTATATCCATTCGTATCCCTTACCTAAGTATATAGAGATAACTCTAATCACTAGTATATGCAATAGACTTTGTACTTTCTACCATTCCTATGTGATTCTTAGAGTATATCCATTCGTATCTCTTCCTTCTGTTTATATCTCTTCCTTGTGTGACTCTACATCTTGTACATTTGCAATTTTTTCTGTTTGTATCTTTTATGTAACACATGTAATCCTTAGTTCTTATGTTTTGCAACTGGTTCTTATGTAAAGCGCTCTGACACCTTCAGGTAAAGTTCGCGCTATATAAAATCGCATTAAATAAATAAAATAAAAAAACTCACGGGGCTGCTCTGCTTTGTGTCTCCCCGGCTCCTCCACGAAGGCTCTGCTTCTCCCGCTCCTGACAGGGCGTGAAATGGTGCGCTGGGTCCGGCGGAACCCTGTCTACAGGAACCCGCTGAGGATCACGTGACCCGGGTCCCTGATGGCTGCTGCACGAGAATCGAAACCGAACACAACTTAGACAAAGGCTACAGAACAACCTGTCCAACCAGAAGCAACGCACGAGTCAAACTGGAATACATACCCCAGGGGCTACACAGCGCTGCGTTAGAACTGCCAATGTCGAGGCGCTTCGTCTATGAGGGAGAAAGAGTGAAAACAACCCAGTGTTGATGGGGGCGAGAGAGGGCGGAATGCGAGAGTGATAGATGGAGGCAGTGGGAGAAGAAGGGACAGAGTCTGCGATAGATGGAGGGGCAGTGGGAGAAGAAGGGACAGAGTGTGACAGACAACCTGCGATGACTGAGGGACAATGGAAGGAGGGACAGTATGTGACAGGGCAGAAAACAACGATGAACACATCAAGGGAGCGAGGAGGAGGGCCACAAAGACGGTGATTAATGGAGGCGGGAGAGGGGACAGAGTCTGCATTAGAGGGAGGCAGTGGCAATAGTAGGGACAGAGAGTGTACGATTAATAGAGGGGCACTGGGAGAAGAAGGGACAGAGTCTGCAATAAATGGAGGCACTGTGAGTAGTAGTGACAGGGAATCTGTGATTAATAGAGGGGCACTGGGAGAAAAAGGGACAGAGTCTGCGATAAATGGAGGCAGTGGGAGTTGTAGGGACAGAGAGTCTACGATTAATAGAGGGACAGTGTGAGAAGAATGGACAGTGGAAGGAGGGACAGTAAGTGACAGGGCATAGAACAGGGATGAACATATCAAGAGTGTGAGGAGGAGGGCTACAGAGAGGGTGTTTAATGAAGGCCGTGGGGGGGGGGAGAAGGAATCAGAGTCTTGGATGACTTGAGGGGCGGGGAGAAGAAGGGGCAGAGTCTGCGATAGATGGAGGCAGTAAGAGAAGGGACAGCGTCTGAGATAGATGGAGGCAGTAAGAGAAGGGACAGCGTCTGAGATAGATGGAGGCAGTAAGAGAAGGGACAGTGTGTGTGATAGATGGAGGCAGTAAGAGAAGGGACAGTGTGTGCGATAGATGGAGGCAGTAAGAGAAGGGACAGTGTCTGAGATAGATGGAGGCAGTAAGAGAAGGGACAGTGTGTGTGATAGATGGAGGCAGTAAGAGAAGGGACAGTGTGTGCGATAGATGGAGGCAGTAAGAGAAGGGACAGTGTGTGTGATAGATGGAGGCAGTAAGAGAAGGGACAGTGTGTGCGATAGATGGAGGCAGTAAGAGAAGGGACAGCATCTGCGATAGAGGGAGGCAGTAAGAGAAGGGACAGTGTGTGTGATAGATGGAGGCAGTAAGAGAAGGGACAGTGTCTGAGATAGATGGAGGCAGTAAGAGAAGGGACAGTGTCTGAGATAGATGGAGGCAGTAAGAGAAGGGACAGTGTGTGTGATAGATGGAGGCAGTAAGAGAAGGGACAGCATCTGCGATAGATGGAGGCAGTAAGAGAAGGGACAGTGTCTGAGATAGATGGAGGCAGTAAGAGAAGGGACAGTGTGTGTGATAGATGGAGGCAGTAAGAGAAGGGACAGCATCTGCCATAGATGGAGGCAGTAAGAGAAGGGACAGTGTCTGAGATAGATGGAGGCAGTAAGAGAAGGAACAGCGTCTGCGATAGAGGGAGGCAGTAAGAGAAGGGACAGATCTGCGATAGAGGGAGGCAGTAAGAGAAGGGACAGTGTGTGTGATAGATGGAGGCAGTAAAAGAAGGGACAGTGTCTGAGATAGATGGAGGCAGTAAGAGAAGGGACAGCATCTGCGATAGATGGAGGCAGTAAGAGAAGGGACAGTGTGTGTGATAGATGGAGGCAGTAAGAGAAGGGACAGTGTCTGAGATAGATGGAGGCAGTAAGAGAAGGGACAGTGTCTGAGATAGATGGAGGCAGTAAGAGAAGGGACAGTGTCTGAGATAGATGGAGGCAGTAAGAGAAGGGACAGTGTGTGCGATAGATGGAGGCAGTAAGAGAAGGGACAGCATCTGCGATACAGGGAGGCAGTAAGAGAAGGAACAGCGTCTGCGATAGAGGGAGGCAGTAAGAGAAGGGACAGCATCTGCGATAGATGGAGGCAGTAAGAGAAGGGACAGTGTCTGAGATAGATGGAGGCAGTAAGAGAAGGGACAGCATCTGCGATAGATGGAGGCAGTAAGAGAAGGGACAGTGTGTGTGATAGATGGAGGCAGTAAGAGAAGGGACAGTGTCTGAGATAGATGGAGGCAGTAAGAGAAGGGACAGTGTCTGAGATAGATGGAGGCAGTAAGAGAAGGGACAGTGTGTGTGATAGATGGAGGCAGTAAGAGAAGGGACAGCATCTGCGATAGATGGAGGCAGTAAGAGAAGGGACAGTGTGTGTGATAGATGGAGGCAGTAAGAGAAGGGACAGTGTCTGAGATAGATGGAGGCAGTAAGAGAAGGAACAGCGTCTGCGATAGAGGGAGGCAGTAAGAGAAGGGACAGCATCTGCGATAGAGGGAGGCAGTAAGAGAAGGGACAGTGTGTGTGATAGATGGAGGCAGTAAGAGAAGGGACAGCATCTGCGATAGATGGAGGCAGTAAGAGAAGGGACAGTGCGTGTGATAGATGGAGGCAGTAAGAGAAGGGACAGTGTCTGAGATAGATGGAGGCAGTAAGAGAAGGGACAGCATCTGCGATAGATGGAGGCAGTAAGAGAAGGGACAGTGTGTGTGATAGATGGAGGCAGTAAGAGAAGGGACAGTGTCTGAGATAGATGGAGGCAGTAAGAGAAGGGACAGTGTCTGAGATAGATGGAGGCAGTAAGAGAAGGGACAGCATCTGCGATAGATGGAGGCAGTAAGAGAAGGGACAGTGTGTGTGATAGATGGAGGCAGTAAGAGAAGGGACAGCATCTGCGATAGAGGGAGGCAGTAAGAGAAGGGACAGCATCTGCGATAGATGGAGGCAGCAAGAGAAGGGACAGCATCTGCGATAGAGGGAGGCAGTAAGAGAAGGGACAGCATCTGCGATAGAGGGAGGAAGTAAGAGAAGGGACAGCATCTGCGATAGAGGGAGGCAGTAAGAGAAGGGACAGTGTGTGCGATAGATGGAGGCAGTAAGAGAAGGGACAGCATCTGCGATAGAGGGAGGCAGTAAGAGAAGGGACAGTGTGTGCGATAGAGGGAGGCAGTAAGAGAAGGGACAGTGTGTGCGATAGATGGAGGCAGTAAGAGAAGGGACAGCATCTGCGATAGAGGGAGGAAGTAAGAGAAGGGACTGTGTCTGCGATAGAGGGAGGCAGTAAGAGAAGGGACAGCATCTGCGATAGATGGAGGCAGTAAGAGAAGGGACAGCATCTGCGATAGGGAGGCAGTAAGAGAAGGGACTGTGTCTGCGATAGATGGAGGCAGTAAGAGAAGGGACTGTGTCTGCGATAGATGGAGGCAGTAAGAGAAGGGACAGCATCTGCGATAGAGGGAGGAAGTAAGAGAAGGGACTGTGTCTGCGATAGATGGAGGCAGTAAGAGAAGGGACAGTGTGTGCGATAGATGGAGGCAGTAAGAGAAGGGACAGCATCTGCGATAGAGGGAGGCAGTAAGAGAAGGGACTGTGTCTGCGATAGATGAGGCAGTAAGAGAAGGGACAGCATCTGCGATAGAGGGAGGAAGTAAGAGAAGGGACTGTGTCTGCGATAGATGGAGGCAGTAAGAGAAGGGACAGCATCTGCGATAGAGGGAGGCAGTAAGAGAAGGGACAGTGTGTGCGATAGATGGAGGCAGTAAGAGAAGGGACAGCATCTGCGATAGAGGGAGGCAGTAAGAGAAGGGACTGTGTCTGCGATAGATGGAGGCAGTAAGAGAAGGGACAGCATCTGTGATAGGGAGGCAGTAAGAGAAGGGACTGTGTCTGCGATAGATGGAGGCAGTAAGAGAAGGGACAGCATCTGCGATAGGGAGGCAGTAAGAGAAGGGACTGTGTCTGCGATAGATGGAGGCAGTAAGAGAAGGGACAGCATCTGCGATAGAGGGAGGAAGTAAGAGAAGGGACTGTGTCTGCGATAGATGGAGGCAGTAAGAGAAGGGACAGAATCTGCGATAGAGGGAGGCAGTAAGAGAAGGGACAGTGTGTGCGATAGATGGAGGCAGTAAGAGAAGGGACAGCATCTGCGATAGAGGGAGGCAGTAAGAGAAGGGACAGTGTGTGCGATAGATGGGGGCAGTAAGAGAAGGGACAGCATCTGCGATAGAGGGAGGCAGTAAGAGAAGGGACTGTGTCTGCGATAGATGGATGCAGTAAGAGAAGGGACAGCATCTGCGATAGAGGGAGGCAGTAAGAGAAGGGACTGTGTCTGCGATAGATGGAGGCAGTAAGAGAAGGGACAGCATCTGCGATAGAGGGAGGCAGTAAGAGAAGGGACAGTGTGTGCGATAGATGGAGGCAGTAAGAGAAGGGACAGTGTGTGCGATAGAGGGAGGTAGTAAGAGAAGGGACATTGTGTGCGATAGATGGAGGCAGTAAGAGAAGGGACAGCATCTGCGATAGAGGGAGGCAGTAAGAGAAGGGACTGTGTCTGCGATAGAGGCAGTGAGAGAAGAAGGGGCAGAGAGACTGCGATAGATGGAGGGGCAGTGGGAGAAGAAAGGACAGAGTCTGCGATAGATGGAAGCCGTGGGAGTAGAAGGGACAGAGTCTGCGATAGATGGAGGCAGTGGGAGAAGAAGGGACAGCATCTGCGATAGAGGGAGGCAGTAAGAGAAGGGACAGTGTGTGCGATAGATGGAGGCAGTAAGAGAAGGGACAGCGTCTGCAATAGAGGCAGTGCGAGAAGAAGGGGCAGAGAGACTGCGATAGACGGAGGGGCAGTGGGAGAAGAAAGGACAGAGTCTGCGATAGATGGAGGCAGTGGGAGAAGAAGGGACAGAGTCTGCGATAGAGGCAGTGGGAGAAGAAGGGTCAGAGTCAGTGATAGATGGAAGCAGTGGGAGAAGAAGGGACAGAGTCAGCGATTGATGGATGCAGTGGGAGAAGAAGGGAAAGAGTCTGCGATAGATGGAAGCAGTGGGAGAAGAAGGGACAGAGTCAGCGATCGATGTAAGCAGTGGGTGAAGAAGGGACAGAGTCTGCGATAGATGGAAGCAGTAGGAGAAGAAGGGGCAGAGAGACTGCAATAGATGGAGGGACAGTGGTAGAATAAGGGACAGAGTCTGCAATAGATGGAGGCAATAAGAGAAGGGAAAGTGTGTGCGATAGATGGAGGCAGTAAGAAAGAGTCTTAGATAGATGGAGACAGTAAGAGAAGGAACAGAGTCTGAGATAGATGGAAGCAGTGGGAGAAGAAAGGACAGAGTCTGCGATAGATGGAGGCAGTAAGAGAATGGACAGAGTCTGAGATAGATGGAGGCAGTAAGAGAAGGAACAGAGTCTGCGATAGATGGAAGCAGTGGGAGAAGAAGTCACAGAGTCTGCGATAGAAGGAAGCAGTGGGAGAAGAAGGGACAGAGTCTGCGATAAATGGAGGCGGTGGGAGAAGAAGGGACACAGTCTGCGATAGAAGGAGGCAGTGGGAGAAGAAGGTACAGAGTCTGCGATAAATGGAGGCAGTGGGAGAAGAAGGGACTGAGTCTGCGATAGAGGCAGTGGGAGAAGAAGGGACAGAGTCTGCGATAGAAGGAGGCAGTGGGAGAAGAAGGGACAGAGTCAGCGATTGATGGATGCAGTGGGGGAGAAGGGACAGAGTCTGCGATAAATGGAGGCGTTGGGAGAAGAAGGGACAGAGTCTGCGATAGAAGGAGGCAGTGGGAGAAGAAGGTACAGAGTCTGCGATAAATGGAGGCAGTGGGAGAAGAAGGGACTGAGTCTGCGATAGAAGGAAGCAGTGGGAGAAGAAGGGACAGAGTCAGCGATCGATGGAAACAGTGGGAGAAGAAGGGTCAGAGTCAGCGATCAATGGAAGCAGTGGGGGAGAAGGGACAGAGTTTTGGATAAATGGAAGTGCGGTAGGAGTAGACTGGATAGGATCTGCAATAAATGAAGGGAGTAGGAGTAGTAGGGACAAAGAGCCTTGGATGAATGGAGGGGGGATGTATGATAGATCCACACATGCCATTACCACACATGACTTTACAAAGCAGTCAAAACCACGAATATGTCTGAACCACGCACGTCTTTATCACGTGTACCACTACTGCATATGTCCATAGAGGTACATGGAAACTAAATTTTCCTTGCATAACATTACCAGGCATGCCTTTACCACCCATAGTACTACAAGGAAAACGTCTTAAGCATATTAAAATAACGTTTCTGCACTCAGAATTATTATTTAGAGAGCCAAAAAAAGTTACGGGTTTTCTACAGTGTAGTAAAATGGAAAGTAACGCAGTTATTATTCTCTCAAAATATTTCACCAAAAATATTTTCTAGTAAAAAGGGGCAGAGAGACTGCAATAGATGGAGGGACAGTGGTAGAATAAGGGACAGAGTCTGCAATAGATGGAGGCAATAAGAGAAGGGAAAGTGTGTGCGATAGATGGAGGCAGTAAGAAAGAGTCTTAGATAGATGGAGACAGTAAGAGAAGGAACAGAGTCTGAGATAGATGGAAGCAGTGGGAGAAGAAAGGACAGAGTCTGCGATAGATGGAGGCAGTAAGAGAATGGACAGAGTCTGAGATAGATGGAGGCAGTAAGAGAAGGAACAGAGTCTGCGATAGATGGACACAGTGGGAGAAGAAGTCACAGAGTCTGCGATAGAAGGAAGCAGTGGGAGAAGAAGGGACAGAGTCTGCGATAAATGGAGGCGGTGGGAGAAGAAGGGACACAGTCTGCGATAGAAGGAGGCAGTGGGAGAAGAAGGTACAGAGTCTGCGATAAATGGAGGCAGTGGGAGAAGAAGGGACTGAGTCTGCGATAGAGGCAGTGGGAGAAGAAGGGACAGAGTCTGCGATAGAAGGAGGCAGTGGGAGAAGAAGGGACAGAGTCAGCGATTGATGGAAGCAGTGGGGGAGAAGGGACAGAGTCTGCGATAAATGGAGGCGTTGGGAGAAGAAGGGACAGAGTCTGCGATAGAAGGAGGCAGTGGGAGAAGAAGGTACAAAGTCTGCGATAAATGGAGGCAGTGGGAGAAGAAGGGACTGAGTCTGCGATAGAAGGAGGCAGTGGGAGAAGAAGGGACAGAGTCAGCGATTGATGGAAGCAGTGGGAGAAGAAGGGTCAGAGTCAGCGATCAATGGAAGCAGTGGGGGAGAAGGGACAGAGGTTTGGATAAATGGAAGTGCGGTAGGAGTAGACTGGATAGGATCTGCAATAAATGAAGGGAGTAGGAGTAGTAGGGACAAAGAGCCTAGGATGAATGGAGGGGGGATGTATGATAGATCCACACATGCCATTACCACACATGACTTTACAAAGCAGTCAAAACCACGAATATGTCTGAACCACGCACGTCTTTATCACGTGTACCACTACCGTATATGTCCATAGAGTTACATGGGAACTAAATTTTCCTTGCATAACATTACCAGGCATGCCTTTACCACCCATAGTACTACAAGGAAAACGTCTTAAGCATATTAAAATAACGTTTCTGCACTCAGAATTATTATTTAGAGAGCCAAAAAAAAGTTACGGGTTTTCTACAGTGTAGTAAAATGGAAAGTAACGCAGTTATTATTCTCTCTAAAAATATTTCACCGAAAATATTTTCTAGTAAAAAAATAAACAAGATACATTCAACTTAGACTAATATATTAGAAACAATCCAGTTTAGAACTGTAGTCCTTTCTTTATGTCTCAGCTTCTAAAGTTAGCTATACAAAACTAAAATGGCTGTGGCAGAAAGTGGTGACTTTACCCAGCGTTTTCTTCAGACATTTTAAATAAATACACTTTTAATATAAAACATGTTAAATTGCACATTCCAGTGCATATTCTGTTTGAAATGTGGTTGTCTCTTTAAAACAACTTTAAAATGAACTGTCCACCATTTCGTGACCAGTGGTAAGTCCAGTGACAGTTTGCTGTGGAGACACTGCCATCTGCCAGGTAAAGTAAGTATAGCGTTTAACCAAACAACATACCTGCAATGCATCTTGATTTTTTTTAGGTTTCGGCCTGGCCGTAGGACTGCGAAGCAGTGCTCCGCCCAGGCGAAATCTTATGATCCTACATTATGGGGCTTTGTCCCGCCTCTGTCTCCCATTGGCTAGCTCCATAAATGGAGGCTAGCCATTGGAAGAGATTGGCTGTCAATCACTATTTCCCCGTCGGAACGCGATTCGGGGGCGTTTCTGGGTCTTTTTTTAAGTCCCGCCCCTTTTTTCGTCATGCATACCCTCCCTCTCGTTTTTATTCTATGCACTGCAGTGCATAAGTTGTAAAAACTACACACAGCCCCAAATCCTCCTCTTAATGTTTATATGTGTTTATTTTTCTTGAGGGATTAATAAAACATAGACTGAGCCAAATAACGTTATACGTTTTTCTTGCCTCTGCCAAACTACAAGGCTCCTTCATGGCCAATTGAAATCTGTCTCTACCCCTCGGCGTCCCCCATTGGTTACATCGGCGGCAGGAGGTGGGCCCAGTGACGTGTGCCCCGCTGCTAGGGCTGGGCTTCCCGGCGGCTGTAGTAGCGAGGGAGGTGGCGGCTGGCTGGGAGCGAGCCCGGCACCAGGTACACATCCCTGACATGTCCTTGATGGTGGGTGGAGTGAGGCTGCATCCATGACACGCGCAATGTTGGACTGGCAACATTTATGTGCCCTTGTAGAGGGCGCCATGTTGTGGGGGCTAGAGGTGGGCTGATATATAAAACAGGAGCGGGACCCAGGGAGGGGGCGCGGTGCATCGCTGGCTCATCTTCTCTGCCGTGATTTCACAGGGTCACAGGGAAGGGTCGCTGTGTGCACGTCTCTTCTGTTTGGGAGCTTATGTTCAGCTTAAATATTCCATTAGACAACCCGAGGTCCGCAGCAGTAAGGTTGCATTCGTTTGTGTATATATATATTAGTATTTTATGTGCTATCCCGCCCGCCCCCCCTCCCGCCCCCCCTCCCGCTGTCCGTGTGCCCGTTCCCGCCTCCCTCCCGCTGTCCGTGTGCCCATTCCCGCCCCCCCCTCCCGCTGTTGATTTGAGTGTTGCTCACGCCGTGTTTGGTTGCGGCCTGCTATTATTTCATCCAGGGTGCTTGTTTTTAAAGTGTGACCAATACAGATAAACCCTGTCACCTGTAATGCAGGCGGAGCCGTTTAATGAGTCAGAGATTTTTATTTATGTGCAATATTTGGTAACAAGCAAGAGCATCTGTTGAATAACAAGATGCAATGTTTTATTTGGAAGAAATGTGATACCGATGTTGTCAATCAAATGTTTCGTTAGGCTGTACTAAACTGGGGTTGTAGATCTCTATTGTTTGGTTATTGTCACCTTACTACTCTAAAAATAATTTACAATATGGTGCTACTGTGTTGAGCGTGTCTGTGGCTTGAATGGGCAGCAAAGCACACCAGTAAAGACACACTGTAGATCGGGCAATGGTTTAAGTATGAAATCGCTTTAAATTCTTGCTTTTGTAAGGGAGCCCGTCATGAAAGCTCCCGTACAACCTTTTCTTTCACCCATATGCAAACTAGTTTATTTTTTTAACCTCTATTTGCAGCTTGTCGGTCAGGTGTTTTCAACTGTTTGCTTCTATCTCTACCAGAAGTATTTCCAACAATAACTGAAGGGTCACCAAGCTGTGGCGGTACCTGCAGAGACTGGATGCACACAAGATCGATTTGAGGGGGGTCAAGTTGCACAAGACCCTGAGGGAGACAGTAACGTTGCGACTTCACTCAGTGGAAGAGACTGGTGTGACATGGTCCTTAAGGACATTGTCATCTTTCCTATGTTAGCACGCTGCACACTGTCTACTGCGTTACTATATCCGTTTACTTTGCATGTGCCTCTCTGACACTTTCACACAAGAACCTACAGTTGTTTTTGCGCTTTGCTGGCTCCTGGGATTTAGTCTGAACATTGTGAACAAGGTTGAATAACAATTCCCCTTGTTATTCTGTTCTGGTCAGGCCCTAGCACCTAGACAAAACATTCAGATGCAGTTGTTTGTTTGGAAACACGTACTTTGCTCTTATTGGAATACACGGATAGGTAGCACACACTTGGAGAGCGACTTTTCCAGGGAGAAGAGCGGTTCACTAATAGAATAACAATAGTAAAAATATTGATAGTAAAAATATCGAAGTAAAAATATAGATAGTGAAAATATCGACTCCCAATACTTAAACAGGTAATTACCAAAATATCAAGTCACAAATATCCAAGTTAAAAATAGATGTAAAAAATATCGATTTGAAAATATAAATAAAATAATATATAGTAAGAATATAAAATATTACTTTTATCATTAAAATTAATTAAATGTAATATACATTTTAACTAATATATAAAAAATAAACTTAATTAAAAAAATATAAACACACAAACATAATAATTTATACATGTACATATATTTACTTTAAAATGATTCATTAACATTGAGTAGTGATGAACTGCAATGAATATTCTAAAATGTAAACAATTTCTATGCTTTGACTTTTCCTAAGGTGCAACTGTAAGTACTGTATTTTCTGATTGTGACGATCTCCACTGTTTTCTGATCTGTTAATAAAAAGAATAAAAATTATTCATTAACTATCATCTTTATTTAATTTTTAAACTTTTAAATTATATAAAAATAAAATATATCCATATATCAATAATTTAATATTAAAAAACCATTCTGTAACTAATTAACAGATTAAACTATTAAAACAAAAATAAAAAGTACATTTTGCATCACAATAAATACACAGTAGGGAAAATGTTGTATAGGGGGGGTAAAAATTACTATTCCCACTCCAATTAGTGTAACAGTGGGGAAAGTATTGGATAGCGGAGCGGTAAACATTACTATTCCCACTCCAATGAGTGCAACAGTAGGGAAAGTGCTGGATAGCGGAAGGGTAAGAATTACTTTTACCACTCCAGTGAGCGCAACAGTAGGAATAGTTTTCAATAGCGGAGGGGAAAAAATTACTATTCCTACTCCAGTGAGTGCAACAAGTAGGGAAAATATTGGATAGCGGAGGAGTAAAAATTACTATTCCCATTCCAGTGAGTGCAACAGTAGGGAAAGTATTGGATAGCGGAGGGGTAAAGATTACTATTCCCACTCCAGTGAGTGCAACAGTAGGGACAGTATTGGATAGGGAAGGGGTAAAAATTACTACTCCCACTCCAGTGAGTGAAACAGTAGGGAAAGTGCTGGTTGGGGGGGGGGGGGGGTAAAAATGTATATACCCACTCCAGTGAGTGCAACAGTAGGGAAAGTGCTGGATAGCGGAGGGGTAAATATTACTAATCCCACTCCAGTGAGTGCAACAGTAGAGAAAGTATTGGATAGCAGAAAAACTAAAATTCTTAATTTCAACAATTACAAAAATATATATATTCTTAAAAATAAATAAACAATATTTTAAAAATATACCATTACACATATTAAACATAAATATAACACTCATTATAATGTTAAATACATATGATAAAAACCTACAAATATGATATAAAGAAAATACATTTATAAACAATATTTATTTTGCTTTTATCTTTCACGCCATCATACTTTTAGAGGCACCCTCATTTACAGGCCTCCTGGCACTAGAACCCGGTTTTTAATACAAGCTGGTAGCTGGTTGGAAAAGACTCCAACAACTTTAGACCTATCTCTAGACTCTCCCTCCCTGCGAAATAAACAAAAAAAAATCATGAATACTCAACTTACTCTGTTTTTGGAACAAGGGCAGGTGCTGGACCCCACCCAGTATGGTTTCAGGCGGGGGCACTTCTTAAATCCACTAAAGAAATCAGGACTACATGGGACCAGGGAGGAAAAGCTGCCATGATTATGCTAGACCTTTCTGCGGCCTTTGATATGGCCCATCATGTTTTACTGATGGCCCGGCTGCAAGAGATTGGAGTAAAGGGCACCACCTGGATATTACTCAAATCTTTTCTATCCAATAGAGTACAGTCAGTGGCCCTCGGCGATTTCGCTGCCAATCCTTTCTCATTGCCCTGTGGAGTGCCTCAGGGGTCATCTATGTGTCCAACTCTCTTTAATGTTTATGTATCACAGCTGGCTCCACTGATTGAATCCTTCGGTTTCAATTTGACCTCATATGCAGACAACACCCACATTGTAGTGTCACTGCTACCAGATGGAGTACAGGGGACGGCATCCTGCTTCCATGATTGCTGGACAGCTGTGGGTCACCGGATGGCTCAAAACTGCCTGAAACCTAACTGCAGAAAAACAGAGGTGGTACTGTTTGTTAATGATCCAAATTTCTGGACCCCGGCATGGTGGCCAGATTCACTGGGCCCTCTTCCGACTCCTACTAGGAGTCTACATAGACAACAAACTCGGAGATACAATATTGCCGCTTTTATCGGCAGGAAACTGTCGGTAAAGCAGCGATAGTGGGCTTGATAATATGCCCTTGTGAATTCCCATAGCAGCCCAGGTTAACACCAGAACCTGGGCTGCCATGGGAATTCACAAGGGCATATTATCAAGCCCATTATCGCCCCTGTAGCGGCAGTTTCCTGCTGATAAAAGCGGCGGTAATGTATCACCCTTTCTTGATAATATGGCCCTCAATTTTAAGGATCAAGTGAATGCAGTGGTCTCAGCTACATCGTACATTCTGAGATCCTGCAAGAAAATTATGCAATTTCTGTCCAAAGAAAGTTTCACGAGCGATCCTGACCTGGGATCTCGTGATTCCCGACCTCCATCAAGCTTTAAGACGATGCCTGCAGCCTCAAACTGAAGTCCCCCGCCCAACCAACACCGAGCTGATAGGGAAGTCAGACACCAAAAGAAACCCATGCACCCGATGTTCCATGGCCTTGGATGGCCCAACTGACGGTGTACAGTCCTCCCTCATGAACCCAATTTGCCTCTCTCGCCGTTGGTCGCCTTCAAGATGTCTCGTTGCCCGAGCCTGCTGCAACTTTGTCGAACCGAAGGTCTCCATTGGAAACCACCGTGCCCAATGTCATTTTGGCATTCTGCACCTGGCCGCCCATGTGCCGCTGCTGGTGCAGCTCATGTGCTAATCGTTGGCCCCTGCAGATAACCTTAATCCCAGGAGCTTTGCTCCCACACCAGAGTGGCCTGCTTGCAAGCAGCCTCTAACCGAAGGCCCCCTTAGCCTTATTGACTAACATTGGGCCCGCGCACTCTGCACCCGGCAGCTCCACTGCCACTGGTGGTGCAACTTGAGTGCCTACCTAGACCTTGGGGAACCTTGGTCCTAACTTCCAAAACTCCCACTCGTAAGTCGAGTACTTACCTGTGAAACTGATAACAATTTTTCTCCCATAGATGTTATGTGCTTTTGCCCCTAAAAATGTTCTGTGTTGAACATATGTTTGTATGGAGAAAGAGTAACTAAACTGCAAAGTCTTACTTAGCTTGTATAGTGGGATCACTCGGTGTTGTATTTAGGCATGTCACCCCTAGTAGTCATTGCAATCTTAAAATAAACAAAAAGTGTTCCTAATAGTAACTACGGTGTAATTTAAACTGCTTTTGGAAAACATATCCACCCTGTAATAATTGCAAATCCGTTCCCAATTGCATTTCTGTGTAAAGGTTTACAAATGAAAGTACATTTAACCTACCTGTACCAAGTCCTGCTTGGTTCTAGAACTAAAATATAAGAATACCTTTTTTTTATACTCATCCAATAGGTCTGGATTCAATCTGAGTGTGTGTTATCAGTCTTGATTGAGTGAATAAAAAAAAAGTTAACGCACCCTTTGGATAACTGCTAGCCCACACTACCACAAAGTGAACTTACCTAATTTAGCCTCTGTTATACCTCTGGGGCCTCCCTGGACTCTGTGTACACTATACCTTACTTTGATATAGTATATACAGAGCCAGCATCCTACATTGGTGGATCAACCATGGGATGTACAGCCTTGCATTTATTGGACTAACTTAGTCAACCTCTGACCACATGACAAAAATCAAAAAATGTACTGTAGTGCTAATCATTTTTTGAGTTTACTATTTTATAAAATTATTAAACAATTCCTGTTAGGACCTTGCATTAAGTCCATTTACCGTTTTTTTGGGGAGAAAGTAATTAGTGCGAAATGAGGGGGAGAGTACTAAGAACATTTTGATTAGGACTTCTAAAAAGAACCCCACTTTAGGAAAATAATGAGCAACACAGGGAATATGGTGGAGTAGCTCAACCTCACCCCTTGCTCCAACCTAGAAGTTAGAGAGTTAAGGCTTCTCTGTAAGGCTCAGTGTAGGAAAGCCGGATCTGCTTTCATGGTTACCGCTACTTTTTGCTGGTGTCATTCTGTTTTTCTGACTACTCTGACTGGGATCCTGCTAATTAGGACCCCAGACTCTGTGCTTCATCCGTAAATTTGACCATGGTGAGTAATTAGTCCCCCCCAGATTGGCTATGGGTGTACCCTTGTAAGTCCCTAATATATGGTACTAAGGAACCCAGGGAATAGGTATACTAGGGGTTACCCAGGTGCTGAAGCATGTATTTTACTACCCATGGGAGACCACTCAAATTGTGGCTACAGGCCTGCCATTGCAGCCTGTGTAAGCTGGTACTAGCACCACGTACGACAGATATAAAGGCATTAATCTTCCTTGCCTACTGGTCATTCCTGAGTGGCCTTGACTCTGTCCCCTGTGCTTGTAGGTACCCCTCATCCTGAATCCACCCTTCGATTCCACCAGACTCTTTCACCTTCTTCACCAGCTGCATCTTTACTGAAGTCCTCCATCATGACCTACAGCAGTTTCCAACGTCACTTTGCACCTATGCACCTGGCTTGGCTTCAGTGGTGTAGGTATCCTGGTTCCCAGGGTATCCATGGGTGGGATGACTCTCCAATCTTCCATCTTCCATGGGGTTTCTTCAGGGTCCTCTGGAAAGGGTCCTTCTTTTTGAAAACTGCAACCGGGACTTCCCCATTGACTTGTATTGAGCATGCAATTGTGTTCCCACTCTGCACACAGCCTCTGTGGGGTTCCTGGGTTCTTACCTGGGGTGGTTCTGTAGTGTAGTTCCTATATTCCCAATAGGCTCTGCGCATTGGAATAACATAAACGATAGTTTAGATGTAGGACTGAGGTCGACTAGGTCTCTATTTAGCTTTCTTGAATAGACAAGAAGGGATTAGTTTCTGACAACCGCATAAACATGACAACTTTGCTCCCTCTAGAATGAGGAGTATACCTCCAGAGTCGCTGAAACAATAGATTGCTATATCACTCAGTCAATCGTGCATGCTTAGTTTCACCAGGAGTGCAGAGAAATAGAGAGACAGGCGTTTTCGTTAAAAGTGGTTATTTATTGAGCAGTCTTCTTTCTCATGCAAGAGAAGTGAATTGCCACAATTGCAATACTTGTTATAAAGTAAAGTGCGTACAGTAAAAGGAGTATTATGAAATAATACGGTAAAAGCATGTATATGGTTTCTAAGCCATAAGGTACTTAAAACGGATACAATACCTACAATGATAAAAGTTGACTAAACGTACTCAACTGGTGTTTCTAAAATACGCCTACCCCGGTGAACCTAACCTAAGCCTAGTACGTGGGAAGGAGTAAGTGAGTTATAGTTTGAGTTTAGATAGTTTTTGCCAAGATCTGAATCAAGAATTCTCTAAGGGTCTAATGTTAAATGTTAAATGTCGTATACTTGTAAAGCGAACAGCTGCCCCAGCAAAGGGGCGTCCCGGCGCTTTATACCGCTGGGGAACCCATCCTGGCTTTCCCTGTGAGATGGTCCCTCCTGGGCATCTTCAAGGTGAAGACAAGCATCCCCGGCGCTGATGGGGCCGTTAGTAGAGATTAAGCAAGCTATTGCCCAGAGTTGCTGAGTGTGACCCATGGTTGGAGTAGGCACCGAGGCGAGAATTATCGAGTCCGCTGACCATGGCCCAAGACCCTGCCGCGTCGGGAATCGAACCCTGGTCCCGGGTCGACCTCTGCTTCTGGGTCTGCCGACTCTAACCAGTGAGCCACACCACTCTACTCATTTCCGTACCTTGGTTATAGAATGAAGGAGGTCTTGTATCTCTCTCTCAGGACTCGATCTCCAAGCAACCCGCAAGGGTGACCGGAAAACACTGGAGCTGGATTTCTCGGCAGGAGAAAAGACAGCGTCTCTCTCAGTGCGTCAATGGGAGGGTCGGCTTCCTTCGGCACTCGTTTCCGCAGGGCGTCGGGTAAGTAGATAGCCGATCTGCTACAAACCACTGTGTGTCTTGCTAGGGCAGATGCTGGTATATTTATACCTGGAAGGTGCTGAGTTTGACATAAGGTTGGACATAAGACGTCACTAAGAACTCGCAGTTCTTTCAGGACTCCAGGAGTTCTAGGACAAATCAATACAGAAGCAGGGGGATTTCCCGGGCTGCTGGAGGCTGGGTTTGTTTAAGAACGCGTTGAACTTTTTAGGAGTCTATGGGAGTAGCCTTGCCGTATTTGGACTGCATTGGCTATGACTAAATATGGATATGATTCTTATGCCTTTATAAGGATATGATTTGTTATAACCACATAAGGGCATAAATCGGGAATATTTAAATAAGGTCCTAGATACGTTCACAACACCCACTCCACGTATAATGTCCATCATTACTAAATACTAAGCAATATTAAACATATAACTATGCATGTGTTTTCCAGCCCACCCCAAAATACATAAAATGCATTTGAAATGGTACATACACGAAAAATGAGTATTATACTGTACGTTTTCAAGCAGTGGTAACATTCAGATAAAGTAATTTTAGTGCATTGTAATCTTCACTGAATGAATCACGAAATTTACATTTATGAAATGGCTCTTAATACAGAAGAGAAGGTCAAGACCATTTCAAAACATATTTATACAAGAATGTACATGTGCTAGAGGCTAAGTCAAAATATTGTCTCTAGAGATTCTAAAAATAGAAATCTTGTTCTCTAAGAATAGTTCTACTTTAAGAAGAGTATCATGTGCCAAACAAAAAAAAAGGTAAATATTTTGGGAACGTGAAAAATAATTTCGCTTTCAGGGGAAAAATTAGTTCCAATGTTATTTAGAAGTTCTGTTTATCAAAACTGAAGGCCGAATTCAGAGTTCAGGGAATGCTGTGTGCTCGTGTTTTCAAAAATTATTCTCGTTGTTAGGAGAGAACATTAACTCAGATAGGCTGGCAAAGAATTTGCCTACAACAGTAGGTGAAAGTTGGACCAAGTCCGACAAAGTAGAAATAGTGCATATGTGAGAATCATTGCCATCATAGGTGTCTAGATCAGCAATGGTCACAGAAGGTTGTACCTGTATGCCGCTTTCATCTCGTACCTCACCGCCACCTAATCGTAATGGTGAGGTCTTAATGAATGCCGTCATCAGAATAGGTAGCCGCTGGGGACAACACGTTGCATGAGCCGTTACCGAACCAAGCAAAGTATCGACATCAAAGGGACTGCTGATGGTAGTGTGAGACAGACGTCCAACACTCACTCTTCTCCGCATAGCAGGCATCATAGAACAGGTAAGATGCAATCTTGCCAGATTGGTCTGAATGAAAGAAACCAGGTAGTATTCAGATCTCTTAGCCGAGCCAAGCCGAGGACTTTAGTAATCCGCTCTTGGTATCGCATTGCTAGGACCGTGTCTTCCATTGTTGCCTGAGTTTTGTTTGTGGCTGGATCTGCCATATCGGAGCAGAAGGAACAAAAATAAAATTCCTGCTACGAGTCCCAAGATGAGAGGCAGGCCACCGAACACAGACTGCACGAAATTCGGGAAGATGCACAGGACTGCTTCAAAGGGTGCTAACAGTCCCGAAAAAATCGTCTTAAATACATGTGCGATGCCACTGGTATCAGACATGTTTAAGATTTGGCTTAACATTTCTACGAAATGCACGGAGCAATTTGTCGATAATAATGTATGTATCTCTGCTGCTGTCCTTGCAACTTGCAGATCATACTTTTCTCTAGACGAGGTTAAAGGCACAGTTGTTTGTAAAAGAATAGACTTCATTCTGCTTAAAGTATCAATTTGAATAGAAGAGATATTCAGAGAAGGCCATATTGCTGCCTCCTTGTCTGTTTGGATACAATACTTGCATACAGCAAATGACCCTGGAATTAAACGCTCTTGAGATAGACCGCTCCTGGCACCATGCCACTACAGCTGTGGTCACTTATTATAACGTAACTGCTGTTGGAAAGTTGTCTGAAATAAGGCTCTATCTGTGTAGCAGGGGTGCCGTGCAGGTGACATTAAAGGTTATTTGATGAACCTTCGCAGGCTCCATGCAAGTTAATACCTTGACACAGAAGTGTACCGCTTCGTGAATTTTTACAGTTGTTACCACTAAGAAATACCTCTTTTTTCCCTTCACTATAACATCTATGTGTATAAGGTAAATTCCAGGTTGACTTGATGTATCCTTTACCAAACTTTTCATACAGGCCTGCTGGTATATACTTATGGTAGTATTGAAACTGAAAAATCGTTATCGGAATTGTAATGGTTCCATTTATTATCCATTCAATGACAGGTCGTTCAGAGATTGTCAATGGTAATCTTTCTAGTTTTTCAATGCTCAGCATCGTATAGTCTGCTCCTTTTTGTGCCAAAGAGATTTGTTTATCAGTAAGGTTAAAGATAGAAAATAATGACGTTGTGTTGATTAGACGCCATGGCACGTAGCCTGAACGGAGGTTTTGTAATGTCCAGCCTAACTGTACAATAGAACGTAATTGGGACTGGCCATGCTGTAACATTAGCATATCCTGTTCTATTATATCAATAGCAGATGATACAATGCTGTACAGTGAATAAATTCTGGACAGAGTCCTTAACCCATTGTCCACTACAGACAGTGTTTTTTCCAAATTAATACAATCAATTTCGCATATTTTTTCAGCAGTTTCAATTTGCTTTACTTTCCAAGCTTTGTTGTAAGCAGCGTATATAGCTGGTATATGAAACTTTTTTGACGCTGTTTGCGAGGTCCCATTAAGAAATCTCGCAAGTCAGCACCTTCTTTAAGTAAAGTCAAGTGTTGCTTAATTTCGGGTAGTGCAGATTTCTGTAGCCATTCAAGGCATAGTTTTCCTACACTGTATATTGTTATTATCCCTGGGTGTTGTCTCTGGGAATATCTTGGGTCTGGCCTGTTCAGTTTGAACCCCTGTGGTTTGTTCAGGAATCTATCTTGACAGTTATTAGTGTCTATGGGCCAGATCAACCATTTTTTCCAATCAGGATTTGTTCTGTTTTGGTGTAAAATATGGGATACGTCTATCTCCACATCTGTAGTTACTATCAGGTATGGGATTTGGAATAGACGGTTTAAGTCTTTTATCTTGGCTAGGCCAAGACATGTTGTTTGTTGAATGGTATCATTCAGGAACATTATTTGTTCTGGGATCATGCAGGCTTTGAATAATGATTCTAGACCTTGTACCTGCCAGTCTTTTGTACCCCAGATGGTTTTTGTCTCAATGTTGTTTTTCCAAAATTCAAAACCAAATGTAGACATTTTTTCATCAAATTTTTCAGAATAAATCAATTTAGTATTTGTCAACATGTTTTTCATTCCTGTCTTATTTATAATTTTAAAATAAAACGGTTCTGGATCTGAGTTATTAAACCCTGAGAAGTATGGGAATTTCTCATAAAATGTTTTCGAACTGCCTTTTGGCGGTGTTGGACAATGTTCCCATTGATTATAAGTAAAAACATTTCTAGGTTTAGCAGATTTATGCAAATAGTGATGCCCATAGTGATTAAAGCAATACATTTCTTAATAATTTGATGAACCTTGTAAATAATCATGTTCTGTAAATTTTGCTGACATTTCTAAATCTGACATCATATTATTAAAATTTTCAAAGTCCCATTCATCAGAGAAAGTACTAGGTGATACAAAGTCACTTAAAGAAACCTTGAACTGATATGGATATTTCAAGAGTTCAACCGGGCCATAGATTTCCTAATCAGTTGTGTCCCATGCTACACTACCAGGTATAGGAATGGCTGTAATGTTCACTGATGACAGTTCTCTTTTTGCGATGTGAGATGACCTGTGAGGTTTTAGAACTAAGTTGATGTTCTGACTTGCTGTGTCCATTGTTCTATATTTTCCATCAATAAATCTTCCCAGGCTTAAATCCAAAATGAGCCAGACCAGGAGGAAAAGTGCACCTAACACAATCCACAATTAAATCCATGGTGAAATCAGATATGATTCTCAAAGTTGAGGAAAGAGTTCTGTAATTTTGTCTTTGAAAGTTTTGTTTGCTGGCTTGTCCTCATGTTCACTTTGATCATCAGAAAAGTCATCGAAATTGATGAAGTAACCAGATGCAGTTCTGTCAATTGTTGGAATTAATCTTCTGATTTGTATGGTCAGAGGCTACATCATTATAGACTGGTGTTTCTTGACGAACTGTTGCAATTTGGGTTTCAAGAGGCACAAGTTCCATGGCCTTGTTGCATAGTCCTTTTTTTTTACTGCAGGTCTTTCAAATGTGATTAGTCTTTCAGTTTGAACCTCTTGGATTGTAGCAAGTTTTGGTCTTCTGCTACTTCTTGGGAGTCCACTGGGCCTACTACTTATTATTGGCCACATGATTGTGGTTTTACCAGGTCGATTGATACAACTCTGTTCTCCTTTTTACCAGCAAGGGGCGGTAGTATTACTGATCTTGTTCCGCTGATTGCCAAGACAGATACAGCTTTTCTGTAAGAAGGCCCAAATTCCTTCTTCACCGCGATCTTTTGTCTGACCAGATCCCCAATCTTTGGAATTCAGACAGGTCTTGCTGGGACAGGTGGTTTTTCTTCAGTGGCCGTTGGCTTTAGCTTTGTGTTACTTAGACTTCTTCTTTTTTCATTTAATTCCTGTAAATGTAAATGTACAGGAATTTATATAGGGCAAATCACCGAGCGGTTTCTAAGCGCTTGCTTAGGGAACCCGTCCTGGTATTCCCCTGTGCGATAACCCCGGCAGGGTATCCGCAAGGTGAAAGCCAGGCATCCCGCCGCGAGGGGCCGTTGTGGAGATTAAGCAAGCTATTGCCCAGAGTCGCAGAGAGTGAACCCGTGAATCGAGTAGGCACCGGAGTGAGAATTGTCGAGTCCATGGACATTTTAGGACTCAAGACCCCGCCGAGCCGGGAATTGAACCCTGGTCCCGGGCTGACCTCTGCTTCCAGGTCTGCCTCCTCTAACCAGTGAGCCACACTTCTCCACTGTAAAACAGGCAAACGATCTTTAATATCAAAGGTTTTTTGTTTTACCACTGAAGTCTGACAATCGAGGTCTTCGATTATCATTCTTGTACCAAACAAAAGTTCATACGGATTGATTCCATCCAGAGAATTTCTTGGCAGATTATAAAGACTACGTTGGACACTTATTAGATGTTTGACCCACCCATTACCCAAACCTAATACCCTCGCTGTTATAGATTGCTTTATGTCACGGTTTTTTCTCTCCACTACCGCATTTCCCTCGGGATGGAATGGGCTAGAGTACCGCAATGCAATGCCCAAGCTGGTCATGGCCTCCTTGTAAGCTCGAGAAATTGCGTATGTGCCGATAAAGACTCGCAAATCTTTTATAACAGTTATGGAAGCAGCCGAGCGCTGGGGCCACATCCAAATGAATCTCGTCTTACTATTTATGGGATCGCATTTTTCCGTGTGGATGTCTGCGTGTAGATAGCCTAATGCTGTCTAACAGAGGTGTCTGGGCTGGTATCTGGTCCGGTTCACAACTGCGATCTCTGTTGCAGTCCTGACAGCTCATTGCAAAGTTATAAATTTGCACGCTCATCCCCGGCCACCAGTATTGTGATTGCAATTCTATTAGAGCCATTCCCATGTGTGCTTCTTGAATCAAGTAAGCCCTCCGGTTTCGTGTTTGGATTTACTTGGTCCCCCATTCCAGGGATTCGAGCAAAAGGAACGGAGTTTGCATCAATTATGTAAGTATAATTGAGTGGATAAATTAGAGGTAATGCTGCATGGTCGCCTTTTAAAGAGGCTTTAACTGACAGCATGGTTTCTCCATCTATTTGTTTTTTAGAATGCTTTTTTGAAGCTACGGAAGCCGGTTGAACAGCTGCCGCTGTGGCTCTGTTGGACAATGAATTCCCTGCATTGTGAACGCCATCACGTTGAAGACTCTGCGTATGTATCACGTGAGTCTTTTGTAGTTCTTTCTGTAAAAGAACTACTTGTTCCCATAGTTTTTTATGCTTTATTGTGACACCTGTCTCATCTTTGTAACCATTTTTAATCCAGGTCTGCATGGAGTTATTGTAAGACTGGACGCAGTAATGCGAATCGCACACTATTAGTGTGGGGATTTCGCGATCGGCATTTTCAAGCGCCATCTTCAAAGCCTGTAGTTCAGCTCGCTGAGCTGTACCGTTTCTGAGTGATTCAGTTTTAGTGACCATTGGTCTGAATTCACCTATGCTCCAGCGACCTTTAACAATCGCGCATGCTGCATTGTAAGCTTTTTTATCCACAACGTAGTGTTGTGCAAATCTGTCTGTGTAAATTACCAGTTCCAGAGGCGGAATTTCGATCGGCAGAGGATATTCATTTTCATATTCTAGATCTTCTAGCTTTTTCATTTTTGGATCAAATGCGTGTATCACGTCTGTTGCAGCAAGAGAATTAACCCATTGTATCCATTCTGGATCTAATGCCACAGCATTTGGAATTCTTGGTCTTGTTACCGCTTCAAGGGCTGATACCGCTGTTAAAACAGATATGCTCCTGCCTTGTGCTAGGGCTCTTTCTTTTGCTACAGCAGTTTGAACCGCAGTCAGAATTTTTTCAGTAGAACTGAATTTCATTTCAGCTTGTGTGTACAAGTGTGATTTATAAGCTATTGGTACCGTTTCTCCCTCCTTAGAGGTCAGGTATGTGAATCCGCATCTTCCTGGGATGACCCGGATTACAAAGTTGCGTTCGTTTGCACGTGTTTGCAGTTTTGTTTCAGTTAACATGTCTGTTTGTAATGAACGTAAAATGTTTGTGTGTCTGAGTCCAATTAATTGGTTTGAAATCAGGTTTTATTCATTCGTAGAGAGGTTTATCCCTCTCTGTGTAGTTTAGAATGTATGTTCCTCCGAAATTCAGGAAACCTAGAATTGATTGTACGTTTTTCAGCGTTTTTGGAGCCTGTAGTACTGCACATTTCTCTAAGAAATTGTCTGCTAGGCTTTTGCCATCACTTGATACTCATATCCCGAAAACAGGACGGTGAGGTGGGCAATTCGTGATTTTTTCAAAATTAATTTGTACCCATCAGATGCGAACCCAAGTATAATGGTGTTCACTCTTTTCAAGTGTGTCTCCAGGTCATCGTCTGTAAGATAGATGTCATCGACATAAGATAATGCCTCATCATCATACATTTGTATTAACTCTGTTACCCTGGCTGAAAATAATCCTGGGCTATTCTTGAATCCCTGTGGGAGACGGCAAAATTGCTTTTGGGCCCCCATACTTGAGAAAGCGGTCAAATACCTGCTTTCTGGTGCTATGTTTTGACAGAAGAAACCATTTGAAATATCTAATGTCGTTTTATATTTTTTGCGCACGATGTTATTCATTAGTGCTGCACTGTGTGAGTTTCGTACTGCAAATGTTTTGCAACAAGAGTTTAGGTGTCTGTAGTCCAAAACTAGACGATATGAATTGTCTGGTTTGGAGACAGGAAACAAAGGATTGTTCCTTTGTGAGGTGCATGTTTCAATCACCCCCTAGTATTCAAGTTGATCTAAGATCTCCCTGGCTTGTTTTTTGGCCTCTTGCTTAACAGGATACTGCCTTTGTGCAGTAGGTTGATTTTTTAACTGGATTTTATGGTAAGGAGAATCCTCATCCCATCCTACATGATTTTTATATAATGCAGGGGCTTGGGCCACTGCCCATTTTCTAGCATATGTATATTTTTTATGAATTGGAATGTGATTTGAGAAGGCAGGCATAATCATTTCTTCACCATGTGGGCACTCCCTGACAAACTCTGGTGGCCAGTCTTTTTCTGCTAGAAGGAGATCATAGCCTTTAGATAGGTTCACCCAAAAGAGACCTCTTATTTTCCTAGTTTTGTCCCCCTCTATACGTAATGTTATTTCATATAATTTATTTATTTATTTATTTATTTTTTGTCCTCATTACGCAACAGGTTAAAGTAAGGAGATTCTCAGGGTCTTTTCTCTTAATCCAACCTTTCTTTGTTTGTGTATCTAGGGCCACATCTTACGGGAGTTTCAGAGAAGAGGAACCCTTTACTTCCACATACTTTTAAGAGGAAGGTTTCTTTTTTCCAGCGGAGAGTGAGCTAGCCATTATGGCTACTCTTACAAGCCTTCATCTGATGTTGTTGCATGCACGTAATCATTGGACTTGTTAGATTAACTGGCTAGACAAGATCAGATATAGACTAAGACGTTGTCAGGACCCTTATATAAAAATAAGTTAAGCCTTGTGAAACTCTTCCCAAATTTCCCAGAATTTATACTTCTTAGAAAATGGTTTATTTTTTCTATCCAAATTGTGCACCTTTAAAACTGAAGCTAGCCATTCACTGTGTAATGGCAGAATTGGACTTATCCATTTTACACAGACCTCCCTCCTTGCCAAAAGGATCAACAAGAACATTAGGTTTTCCTGGACTTTAGTTAATGTTCTTAATGCATTTACGCCCAACACCCCAAAAATAACTAAATTCGTACTTACAGTTAGTTGCCTTCCCATTACCTCTTCTAAGGTGTTACCCACATCCTTCCAGAAACCATCGAAACTGGGGCACTGCCGGAACATATGCAGGTTGTCGGCCTTCTGTAATCCACATTTTGGGCAGTTCTTCACTGCGGACCCGTTCAGTTAATCTTTTCGGAGTCTAGTAAGCTCTATGGGTGGTAAGTAAGTGATTTCTTTTAAGGGCAACAGAAGTTACAATCGACCAGCATTTGCTCATAGATACTTGCCATATATTATTTGTATCCAGCGTCGGCAGGTCTATCCCCCATATGCTCTCTGGGATCCGGGAGTCCTCCTCCCCTGATGAAATTAGGGCCCAATACCAGTAGGATACTTATTTCATGAGGGGCTTTTTATCCAGCATCTTTACTTCTAGGGAAATGTTTCCTTTTCTGGTTTCTTTGAGTGCCTTTGTCCAGCTTAGAAGCTGGTAATATTTAAATTTCGATAATGTAGAGGTCGTACTTTCTGATAGTATTTCCCAATCAAGAAGTTTGTTCTGAAACAAGAGTTGCCCCCATTCCAGTATTCCTGCTAATTTTAGGGGTGTCGCTAAGTTGTCTTTGAGGCAGTCTGGTGTACTCGGGGAGTCCCAAATCGGTGCCTTTTCGCTATATAAAGGGATATCCAGTGTGGATCTAATGCAGTACCACAACCTAGCGGTTGACTTCAAAGTCTTCAATTTAATTTTTTTTTAATTTTGGGTGGCCGAATTTATATAAGAAATGGCTAGTATTGTTTGTTTATTTCTGTAGAAACATTGGGTAGTCTTCGTAAGAGCCCAACAACGTCCTACTAAATTTGAATTGGAAGGCTCTGCAATATTCCAGGAGGTCTGGGCTAGCCAGGCCTCCCTGTTCTTTCCTTCTCCTTATTTTACACCAGGCGATTCTTGGTCTTTTTGAGGACCAAATAAAACTCGATAGTTCTCCCTGAATCTTTTTTATGGTTTCTCTTTTAAACTCCAAAGGGATAGAACTGAAAATGAAAGCGAATTTCGGCAAGATTGACATTTTTATAATATTAGATTTGCCCAGGAATGTTAGTGGTAAACCACTCCAGACTTTCAGCAGCCTTTTCACCTCAACCTCTATTCTATGAATGTTAATTTGGGTTATTTTATCAAGATCCTTTACTAGGTCTATACCCAAGTATCTTATTTTTCCCTCACAAAAAGGGGTTGTAAATTCCTCATTCCAGCTCATGGTATCAGTTTTAGTTTGATTTATCTGATAACCCGATATTTTCCCAAAATTGATTAAAGTCTCCTCTGTTGCCTTCAGGGCCTCCTTTAAATCGGAAGTAAAAATCATGAGGTCATCAGCATAAAGAGCTACTTTTTTATGCCACCCTTGATATTGGAAGGGGGAGATTGAGGGTTGGTTCCTAAGGCATTCTGCCACCGGCTTGATATAAAAATTGAAGAGCAGGGGAGAAAGGGGATCCCCTGGCGAGTTCCTCTACTTATCTGAATTTTCTCTGTTAAATTACCGTTAATTAATATTTTTGCTTTGGGAGAGGTATAGATGTTTTCCACCATGTTTAATATGTTTTCCCATAGATCAAATTTCTTTAGAACCTCGGTTAATTAGCTCCAGTTCACTCTATCGAACGCTTTAGCAGCGTCAACTGTAATTATCGATAGAGGAAGCTTCTCTCTGATGGCAATGTCTATTGCTCCAATCAGCTCATGAGTGAGCTCTTGAAGGTGTTTTCCTGCCACAAAGCCCTTTTGATTGGAGTTTATCAACGCCCCTGCGATTTTCCCTAGTCTTTTTGCCATGATTTGGGTGAAGATCTTATAATCACAGTTTAGAATAGAAATTGGGCGGTAAGATTCACATTTATTCGGGTTTTTACCCGGCTTTAAAAGAATGGAGATGGTTGCATCGTTCCATGACTCTGGGATTTTACCATTATCCAGAAAAATTCTATTGAAAAGGGTTGTTAAATGGGGGACCAGTGTATCTTTTAGTTTTATATAGAACTCCTTTGGTAGGGCGTCAGGATCTGCCGCCTTACCTCTTTTTAGGTTTTTTATAACACTATATACCTCCTGGGTTATTTAGATTTTCTTTCTCTTCCGAGGATAGAGTGGGGATGTTTTGTGCGTCTAGAAAGTTTTTTATTTCTTCGACTTTCGGGTTACAATCCTCCGTATAAAGGTTTGAAAAAAAGGTGGAGAATTCCTGTTTTATTACCGCCTCCTTGGATCCATTTTGGGAAGTATTGGCTGGGTCTATGCTGCAGATTTTATTTCTATCTTGATCTGTTTTGATCTTCCAGGCAAGCATATTCCCACAGCCCTCTCCATATTCATAATGGGCGAGTTTGCTATACTCCCATCTCTCTCTGATTTTAACCTCTAATATAGCTGATAAGCTTTCTTTAAATTTTGACCTTTCTTTTTCTAATTCCTGCCCCCTAGGGGATGAACTATCCGAGAATATCAGCCGATCCAGTGTTTTTATGCTGTCTTCCAGTTTCTGGATCTCTCTTTTAAGCTCCCTTGATTTATGTATAGTTAGACCACAGATCTTACCCCTTATTACCGCTTTGTATGCATCCCATACAATCTGAGATGGGGCGCTTTCGTTATTATCCTCAAAGTATAGCTCTGTCTCTTGTTTAAGTTGGTCGATGATTTGGGGGTCTAAGAGGGCTGTGCGATCCAACGTCCATCTTGGTATCGTTATATCATCTTTTACTTTTATTGTGATTTGAATGGCAGAGTGGTCAGAGAGGTGGGCTGGGAGATGGACTATGGTTTGTATATTCTCTAGTAACCCTTTGTCTATTAGGAAATAATCGATTCTGGATTGTATTCCAAGTTTCTTATTTTTAAAGGTATAGTTATCTTGCTTAACACCTTTCTCTTTCCATACGTCAATTAAGCTTAGGTCCCTTTTATACACTCCCAACCATTCTCTCATTTTTGGCAAACTAGCCTGTTGACCTCTAGGATACCGGTCTACTTTTGGATCTAAGATGATGTTAAAATCTCCGCCTATGATCACTGGAGATGTTGCCGAGATCATTTGGGAGTATAAAGACTGAAGTGGGATAGGATCGTCTATGTTAGGTCACTAATAACCAATCACAATAAAGACGTCACTAAGTATGCTAACATTGACAATCGCCCATCTCCCCTTTGGATCTGATTCAGTCGATAATATTCTAGCTTTCAGGGATTTTTTAAAAAGGATAGCAACTCCTTTGAAGACACATTCTTGGTTGGTGCATATATAGGAGTCAACCCAGTAGAGCGTTTTCATTATTTCCTCCCACTCTTTTTTAATAGGTGTGTTTTCTGTAGGATTATTATCTTACTATCGATAGATTTTAAGTATTCAAAAGCTTTTCGTCGCCTGCTCTTAGTTCTTAGCCCATTAACATTCCAGGAAGTTATTTTTATGTATTTAAGATTTTTCCCATCTCTTCCTGACTTTTGCCAGCTTCCACAGTTATTATACCAGGCCCTGGTTACCCCCTTTCCTTTGAAATGAACATTTTGCTGAGGACACTTTTTTATATTTTTCCCTATCTTGCTCCCATCTCCCGAGTGCCTCCCCCCCCTTTTTCTCCCTTTTTTCCCTCTAGTGTAGACATTAAACCAAGTGTGATTGTGTGAAATGAGAAAAAGAAAAGAAAAAGAAGACACAGGAAGACACCCTCCCACCCTGGGGAAGCCTCCCTTTGCTTTTGGGCCTTAATTCTAACCCTCTTCGAGCTCCGTGCCTAAGTGGATAAGTTCTGAGAGAGTGCTACTGCTACTGTTTTCATCAATCGGTGATCTGATTTTATGCGTATACCTAAGTATGTGATTGTATCTGGATCTGGTCGCGCATCTGGTCTAAAAATGTTTCGACTTCCTTGGGGTCTCTGATGTTATACATCTTGTTCCTCCACATGATCCTAAGGGAGGCCGGAAACTTCATCTGAACCGTTGCCCCAAGCTCTTTCAGTTCAGGCATCTTTTGTCCCAACTCCCATTGTCTATCTTGTGTCGCCTTAGCGATGTCGGATCGAATTTTAAAGGACCAGTCGTCATTACTGTATGTCCCACTTTTCAGGGCCTCGCTTAGAATTCTCTCTTTGAGAGTATAGGTTCTAAAATGTATTAGAATTTTCCTTGGGTTTTCCCTCTCCTTAGGTTTCCCCAAGGGGTTCTGATGCACCCGTTGAATGTCATCTTCCAGGCCAAGGGTTTTACTCCATGGAAAATGCTCCTCTAAAAGTGAGATAATACATTTCTTTATGTCCGACCCTTCTCGCCCTTCTGGAACATTAAGAAGTCTGAGATTACACCTTCTGGACTGACTTTCTAAAGCTTCTAACTTTTCGTCAATGCTTTTGTCCTTTGCCTTTAAGGTTCTGATGTCCTTCTGAGTTAGCTCTACTTTTCTGTTTAGACCCTCGACTTCTGCTTCCACTGAGGAGACTCTGTCGTTTAAGGCTATTAGTTTGGAGTCCAATGATTCAAATCTTTCATGGAACTTGTTCTGATTATCCTCTGATATTTTAAACCTTGACCTCATATCGTCTAGCATCTTTTCCAGCATGACGTCCGTACTACTTTGTGAGTCACCCTGCGGATTAGTTGAATTAGTGGGTGGACTTTTAGAGGGGCTGTTAGGCACAACTCTAGCAGGGCCCTGAACCGAACATTGAGCCTGACTCGGGTTCTGGCTGGGAGGCGAGCTCTGATTCACGATCTGATTTGGAGTCGGGGTCTGTTAGAACCAGAGGTACGGAGCTTTCCATGTTAGACTTACGGCTCCAAACTTTCTCTAATTCTTTTGTTGCTTCACGACTTTGATCCTGGGCTCGATCTTGTACCTTGAAGTAAGACCTTAACGAGGGCGTGATTTTTACTTTAGAGGCTCTACCCCCCTCGCCTAGCTCCAGATTATCTCCTGCCAGTCCCTTTTTAGGTCTCGGCTAGCCGCGCGGAAGCGCGTCCCCGCCGAGATCTTTTGTCACGGACTGTGCTTCCCAGGAGACAGCCTCGGCCACGCGCATTGCCTCTTCAAGGAGGTGATTTCCGCTGGCCACGCTCTCGCGAACGCGCTCAGCTGCTGTCTCCTGGGAAGCAGCAACACCACACACGCATGCGCATACACACACACAAGCGCCCATGCACGCACGCACATACATACATACATACAGAGACACCCCCCTTCACACATACAAACACGCGCGCGCACACACACACAAGTGCACCGAGGCCCCCCTCCCCCGCCGTCATCGTCGCACACATACATACACACACACACGAGCATACACACACACACAAGTGCACCAAGCCCCCCCAGCCTTTTGGAACTTACCTGGCCAATGTCGGGGACTCTGCTCTCAGCACGCGGCGCCCAACCTCCTGCTGGCGCGGCCCCGGGGCTCTACACCGCTCACAGGAGCCCCGGGCCGCGAGACGCATTGACTCCGCCTGCCTCCTCTTCCGGTCTGGACGTGGCCCCGCCCCCGTCACAGGCGACCGTGCCTGACTTCCGGGGCGGCCGCGGCGGGCTTCCGGGGGCATTTAGGATGCTGCTGTTATTTACAAAATATCTTCTCTGTTATTCACAATGTGTCTTTAAATTAGTTCAGCTGTACAAGTTTTTTTAGCAGCAGATGCAGAACATTGCTGTAGGCACTCCCTAACATAATGAAACCTGACATACGCACAACACAACTCTTTTTCTCCCTTTGGTTTTATTTACATGTCTCCATCTATTATCCACTCTCCTTTTCAAGAAAAGGTTTTGGGGTGCTGGGGTGCCTTAGGGAATATCGTCAGGCGGGTTGCTGTGTGCTGTCCACTCCCTCCCCAGCCCATAGCCTATGACAAGGATGCCATTGGTCTATTTCACTCCTCGCCTGAGTACACTTTAGCCAACTGAAATTCCAAATATTGGCATCATGTACAGACTTCTGTTTCTCCCCTCAGATTGGTGCTAGCGTCGGTGTTATGCAATCAATTAAGCACTCTCACGTCTGGCAAACGTCACTCAAAGCAGAGAATTAGCTAAACATGCAAAACAAACAAAATTGCTGAAAACGTTAAATGAAATATTTTTAAACGTTATCTGCCCCTCAGTTTCCATAGATGTGAAATGAATGGTGGTCAGCCATCAGCGGTAGTATTTTTGTGAGAAATATTTTAAATATGCATCTGCTCCACTTACAATTTTACCACGTCTGTGCTTTCTTGAAAGTAGCCATCCGGGCCAGTAGTGAGTGCATAGTAGTGAGTGCATAGTAGTGAGTGCAGAGTAGTGAGTGTGCAGAGTAGTGAGTGTGCAGAGTAGTGAGTGTGCAGAGTAGTGAGTGCAGAGTAGTGAGTGCAGAGTGAGTGTGCAGAATGCAGAATAGTGAGTGCAGAGTAGTGAGTGCAGAGTAGTTAGTAGTGAGTAGTGAGTGCAGAGTAGTGAGTGCAGAGTAGTGAGTAGTGAGTGCTGAGTAGTAAGTGCAGAGTAGTGAGTGCAGAGTAGAGAGTGCAGAGTAGTGAGTAGTGAGTGCAGAGTAGTGAGTAGTGAGTGCAGAGTAGTGAGTGCAGAGTAGTGAGTAGTGAGTGCAGAGTAGTGAGTAGTGAGTGCAGAGTAGTGAGTGCAGAGTAGTGAGTAGTGAGTGCAGAGTAGTGAGTAGTGAGTGCAGAGTAGTGAGTAGTGAGTGCAGAGTAGTGAGTGCAGAGTAGTGAGTGCAGAGTAGTGAGTGCAGGGTAGTGAGTAGTGAGTGCAGAGTGGTGAGTGCAGAGCAGTGAGTGCAGAGTAGTGAGTAGTGAGTGCAGAGTAGTGAGTAGTGAGTGCAGAGTAGTGAGTAGTGAGTGCAGAGTAGTGAGTACAGAGTAGTGAGTGCAGAGTAGTGAGTGCAGAGTAGTGAGTAGTGAGTGCAGAGTAGTGAGTAATGAGTGCAGAGTAGTGAGTGCAGAGTAGTGAGTAGTGAGTGCAGAGTAGTGAGTGCAGAGTAGTGAGTGCAGATTGGTGCTTGCGTCAGTGTTATGCAATCAATTAAGCACTCTCCCGTCTGGCAAACGTCACTCAAAGCAGAGAATTAGCTAAACATGCAAAACAAACAAAATTGCTGAAAACGTTAAATGAAATATTTTTAAACGTTATCTGCCCCTCAGTTTCCATAGATGTAAAATGAATGGTGGTCAGCCATCAGCGGTAGTATTTTTGTGAGAAATATTTTAAATATGCATCTGCTCCACTTACAATTTTTGAGCACACCTGAAATCTGCTACCACGTCTGTGCTTTCTTGAAAGTAGCCATCCGGGCCAGTAGTGAGTGCAGAGTAGTGAGTGCAGAGTAGTGAGTGCAGAGTAGTGAGTGCAGAGTAGTGAGTGTGCAGAGTAGTGAGTGCAGAGTAGTGAGTGCAGAGTAGTGAGTGCAGAGTGAGTGTGCAGAATGCAGAATAGTGAGTGCAGAGTAGTGAGTGCAGAGTAGTGAGTAGTGAGTAGTGAGTGCAGAGTAGTGAGTGCAGAGTAGTGAGTAGTGAGTGCTGAGTAGTGAGTGCAAAGTAGTGAGTGCAGAGTAGTGAGTGCAGAGTAGTGAGTGCAGAGTAGTGAGTAGTGAGTGCAGAGTAGTGAGTGCAGAGTAGTGAGTAGTGAGTGCAGAGTAGTGAGTAGTGAGTGCAGAGTAGTGAGGGCAGAGTGCAGAGTAGTGAGTAGTGAGTGCAGAGTAGTGAGTAGTGAGTGCAGAGTAGTGAGTAGTGAGTGCAGAGTGGTGAGTGCAGAGTAGTGAGTGCAGAGTAGTGAGTGCAGAGTAGTGAGTAGTGAGTGCAGAGTGGTGAATGCAGAGCAGTGAGTGCAGAGTAGTGAGTAGTGAGTGCAGAGTAGTGAGTAGTGAATGCAGAGTAGTGAGTGCAGAGTAGTGAGTAGTGAGTGCAGAGTAGTGAGTGCAGAGTAGTGAGTAGTGAGTGCAGAGTAGTGAGTGCAGAGTAGTGAGTAGTGAGTGCAGAGTAGTGAGTGCAGAGTAGTGAGTAGTGAGTGCAGAGTAGTGAGGGCAGAGTGCAGAGTAGTGAGGGCAGAGTGCAGAGTAGTGAGGGCAGAGTGCAGAGTAGTGAGTGCAGAGTAGTGAGTAGTGAGTGCAGAGTAGTGAGTGCAGAGTAGTGAGTGCAGAGTAGTGAGTAGTGAGTGCAGAGTAGTGAGTAGTGAGTGCAGAGTAGTGAGTAGTGAATGCAGAGTAGTGAGTGCAGAGTAGTGAGTAGTGAGTGCAGAGTAGTGAGGGCAGAGTGCAGAGTAGTGAGGGCAGAGTGCAGAGTAGTGAGGGCAGAGTGCAGAGTAGTGAGTAGTGAGTGCAGAGTAGTGAGTGCAGAGTAGTGAGTAGTGAGTGAAGAGTAGTGAGTGCAGAGTAGTGAGTAGTGAGTGCAGAGTAGTGAGTAGTGAGTGCAGAGTAGTGAGTACAGAGTAGTGAGTAGTGAGTGCAGAGTAGTGAGTAGTGAGTGCAGAGTAGTGAGTAGTGAGTGCAGAGTAGTGAGTGCAGAATAGTGAGTGCAGAGTAGTGAGTAGTGAGTGCAGAGTAGTAAGTAGTGAGTGCAGAGTAGTGAGTAGTGAGTGCAGAGTAGTGAGTAGTGAGTGCAGAGTAGTGAGTGCTAAGTAGTGAGTTCAGAGTAGTGAGATTTAAAGAAAAAAAAAGAAATGTCATGAGCAATGCCAATAGCTCTACCTTTAATGATGCCGAGACCATTGCATTGCAAATGCTTGTTATTTAAAGGTTTGCCCACTTGCAATTTCATGGCTTTTCGGGAGACTCTTTTGGTAATTCGTGGGATAACAGGCTGTTTAGCCGCAGGGGGTAAACTTGACTTAAGGAACTGCCTGTTTCTTAAGCAGTAAGAAGACCTCCCCCTCGCTTCAGGATCTGCTATAACGCCCTTATCAGCTTTTAAAGCAATTTTCCCCTCTTCTCGAGAGTGTGGAAAACCTGTATGTAACTCTTTCCCTATGGCAGGGATAACGAGGTCTTTATTGGAGGCTGGTTCTATTAAGTTTGCTGTTAGAGAGTTTGTGCAGTCTATATTTCCTTTTACCCCCTCCACTTTTGCTGCAGAAAGCCTACCTACGGTGTTTATATGCTGGCTGAGCAAGGGACAGAACAGGGGGCAAAGATCCTTTTCTGGTGCGTCAATCGGAGAAGGAGCCAAACTGCACTTCCCCAATCCGCTTAAACTGCTCAGGGATTTCGATTTATTACAAAAAGAGTCTGCCAGTTGTTCCCCGTCTTGAAACTGAAGCAAGCCGCAGCTAGGTCGATCTCTTGGGCAGACTTTTAAACTTTCGCAGTCGCCTGAATGCAGAACAAGTCTGTCCCGTGCCTCGACTCCTCCTGACCTCTGAGGAACACCGAGATCCGGCTCACTGCTCTCCTACAGTTACGCTGAGCCCGTGACGCCGGTAAGTTCAGTCGTGATGCGGAGAATGCGCTCCCCCCTGCCGTGTGAACAACCTGTGAGCACCGGCAGAGAGAAAGCGAACCCTCCAGGTGATGAGGCACAACGGGAGGAATACTTCACTTATTCAAGTCTCTTTCTAACCTCTGTCATGTTATGCCCCAAATGCTCTCCTAGATCAAAAATGTCGAGAACAGCAGCTCCTCTCTACCCGCAACACCATTCTTCAGCAGCCCCGGCACATAGCTCCCGACCGAACTTATTGACCGTCAACCATCTTACCCCGAATTCAAGACCTACAGGATTGGCCTGTTTCATATAATTTATGGGGTACGCTAACTCTGGTGTCTGCAGTTTCCACTTGAATGTATTCATTCGTGTCCACTGTCTCAAGAAGATTCATCAGGATCTTGCGAGCTATGGTCACTTCTGCTGCGCTGTCTAGCATTGTCTAGGCCCATTCTCCGTTCTTGAGTTGTGTTCTCAGAATCCTCTGCATGTTTTATTTTAATACTAGCTACCTTCTTTTTGGGAAATTGGAATTTTTTACTTTGATGAGCAGGTTCCTTGTCCTCTTCTTTCTGATTTCTGTGAAGAAGTCTGAAAAGATCGAGAGGGACGTGTATCAATATCTTGATATCTGTCAGGTTTTTTCAAATTGTCCCTATTTCTAAGGTTGTATCTTTTTTCAGAGGGCTCCCTTTGTGGAGACTTGCCCCCTCGTTCTGGAGATCTATCTCTCCGTTGAGGAGACCTACCTCTGGACTGAAACTGTTTCTCTCTGGGAATGGTTTGTTTATTACCCTCCCACCTCTTTTTTCGAGTATTGAGATTATTCTTAATAAAGGTTTTTTAAGGATTTTCAGTTAGTTGTGGTTTTACTGGTTTCCCACCCAAACTATCTCTACCTAATTCTTCATAGGATTTTTCAATTATTCTGGCAAGTTCAAAAGGTTGTTCTGCTATATCTGTTTCTTTCAATTTTTGGCGGATGGCCGTACCATCAATTCTTAATTGAACTAATTGTCTCTATCCTTTTGTTAATTCTTGTAGCTGAACAAAAATGTCTTCGCTTGACATTTTTTCAATGTCTGGATGTGGTGTATAGCCGGCTAGAACTGGCCATGTGGCTCCTGGTCTATCGAGTGGACCGAGCCTGGTGTAGTGATTTTGATGTTTTAGGGCGCCATTAAACCAGAGCTGGTGCTCTTGGTACGTTAGTGGAATGTCAATGTCCTCGAAAGGAACGTATTCCGTTGGAGATTCCTCTATTTTGTAGTAGTGGAACTCGTGTGTCACAGCATTTGCTGCTGGAATATGTATCCAGGAATAGAATACCTCTGTCTGCCGATATTCATGGGCCTCTACCACAAATATGGCTGTACCACCTCTTGGTGATACTCCATTTTCTATACGTTTCATAGTTAAGTTTTCCTTATATTTATCGGGATGAGTATTGCATCCGGTTAATTTTGTTGGAGACTTGTGTCTTCCGCTAAAAGTCAAGTTTCAAGGAAACAAAGATGAGGTGCACAATATTTTGGAACACTGTATCCTTCAACGTTGACTAAATCAAAATACATAGGAATCTCTTCCTACTAAGTTCTGACAGATATTCACCTTTTACCCACACCAGACGTCTATTTGAGTTTTTACAGGAAAAAGGGGTCTGTCTGAAAAGCACGACTGAGTTTCTCTAGTATCTAGCGTTAAATTATCGCCTTACCAAACCTTGGGCGCCATGTAGTGTAGTTCCTATATTCCCAATAAGCTCTGCGCATTGGAATAACATAAACGATAGTTTAGACGTAGGACTGAGGTCGACTAGGTCTCTATTGAATATGTTAGACTTAATTATGAATGCCAGCTAGCTCAGAGGTCACTAGAAACTTTCTCGAGTGAACAGGAAGGTGTTAGCTTTCCTGAATAGACAAGAAGGGATTCGTTTCTGACAACCGCATAAACATGACAACTTTGCTCCCTCTAGAATGAGGAGTATACCTCCAGAGTCGCGGAAACAATAGATGGCTATTTCACTCAGTCAATCGCGCATGCTTAGTTTCACCAGGAGTGCAGAGAAATAGAGAGACGGGCATTTTCAATAAAAGTGGTTATTTATTGAGCAGTCTTCTTTCTCATGCAAGAGAAGTGAATTGCCACAATTGCAATACTTGTTATAAAGTAAAGTGCGTACAGTAAAAGGAGTATTATGAAATAATACTGTAAAAGCATGTATATGGTTTCTAAGCCATAAGATACTTAAAACAGATAAAATACATACAATGACAAAAGTTGACTAAACGTACTCAACTGGTGTTTCTAAAATACGCCTACCCCGGTGTACCTAACCTAAGCCTAGTATGTGGGAAGGAGTAAGTGAGTTATAGTTTGAGTTAAGATAGTTTTTGCCAAGAATCTGAATCAAGAATTCTCTAAGGGTCTAATCAGCTCCGTACCTTGGTTATAGAATGAAGGAGGTCTTGTATCTCTCTCTCAGGACTCGATCTCCCAGAAACCCGCAAGGGTGACCAGAAAACACTGGAGCTGGATTTCTCGGCAGGAGAAAAGACAGCGTCTCTCTCAGTGAGTCAATGGGAGGGTCGGCTTCCTTGGGCACTCGTTTCAGCAGGTCGTCGGGTAAATAGATAGCCGATCTGCTCCAAACCACTGTGTGTCTTGCTAGGGCAGATGCTGGTATATTTAGATCTGGAAGGTGCCGAGTTTGACGTAAGGTTGGACATAAGACGTCACTAAGAACTCGCAGTTCTTTCAGGAGTTCTAGGACAAATCAATACAGAAGCAGGGGGATTTCCCGGGCTGCTGGAGGCTTGGTTTGTTAAGAATGCCTTGTACTTTATAGGAGTCTATGGGAGTAGCCTTGCCGTATTTGGACTGCATTGGCTATGACTAAATATGGATATGATTCCTATGCCTTTATAAGGATATGATTTGTTATAACCACATAAGGGCATAAATCGGGAATATTTAAATAGGGTCCTAGATACGTTGACAACAGTTCCTTGGGTCCCCGGCCCTTCTAAGTCTTGTGGATCCAGTCTCAACTCAGATCGTGGGTCGCATTCCACTTTCTTAGTATATGGTTTAGTCTCTCCCGGAGAACACTGTGTATATGTACTACTTTTTTGTTCTATTACTTAAGTATTGTGTGTATTGTGATATCGCCGGTGAACAGATATTGCAATGTGTTAGTGAGTGTTTATAATAAATACATATTTTTTATAACTTTACTGTGTGGTTCTTTTTCACTTAACCTACAATATATAATTAGTATTGATAAAAAAAGCTGCTTCACACTCCTTCTGGACTAAGCTGAAAGGCTGCTCTCCACAACTACTATTTAGAGAGCTTTCTAAAGTTGTATAAGACCACTAAAATCACCAGTCTGGATTAGTGCAAGGTGCTCCATATACTAAGCCAGCCTCCTACACTAAGTAAATAAGAACTGGGTTGTACCCTACCAGAACTCCAGGAGTTCCTGGCAGGTTGAGGGACCACACCAGAGAACAAGGTGAAGGCCTTCAGGAGAATTGGGAAAAGTAGTGAGGATGATGATGTCGTAGACCAACCACTTCAACTACTTACAGAGGATGGGAACTTTGTGTTATGCTCTCCACACCTAAGAGGTAAAGAGAGGTAGGAAAAACCCTACCAGGCCGTAAGAACAACTTTCCTGAGGAGGATCTCCTTTTAGCAAGGATGACCGAAAGACTGGAGCTAGAGACTAGGCTCCTTGCTCTAGAGAACGAGAGAACAGAGGTGGGCCTAGGACCTATCAGTGGTGGCAGCAATATAAAAAGTCAAGAGAAAGAAGGATCCTATGATTCAAGGATCCCAAAGGGATTGTCCCTAAATTTGAGGATGGTGATGATATCACCAAGTGGTTCACAGCCTTTGAGAGGGCTTGTGAGGCCAGTAAAGTGAGGAAGAGCCACTAGAGGGACTTCTTTGGGATCTGTTCTATAATAAGTGCAGGGACAGACTCCTGACCCTTACGGGAGCAGAGGTAGGGTTCTATGAACTCATGAAGGGCCCACTGATTGAGGGATTAGGATTCACTACTGAGGAGTACAGAACTAAATTCAGGGGAACCCAGAAATACCAGAGTCAGTCCTCGTTGGAATTTGTGGACTACTCAGTAAAGACACTAGGTGACTGGTTGACTGGAAGTAAAGTGCAGAATTATGAGGAACTTTGTTTATGAAGAAATACATTTTAAGTAAATGCATCTATGAAAAGTTGCATCAGTACCTGGTAGACCTAGATCCAATTTCTCCCCAAGAATTGAGAAAGCAGGCAGACCACTAGGTCAAGACAAGGGTAACCAAAACAACCACTTGGGGGTGACCAAAAGAATGGGGTCACAAAGCTTCCCTGGGGAAAGAGGGTAAAAAACCCAAAGATAAAATACAAGATCCTGGTCATGGGATTGGGTCCAAGATCTCTTACCAGCCCGCTAGTGCGTACAAGAGGAAAACCTTTGATACTGCTAAGGCCTGATATTTTCACTGTAACAAGAAGGGACACAAAACTGGAGATCCTGCCTGTGCCAACTAGTCCTCCTCCAGTTTCTAGTGGTGTGGCAAATCTCCATATGGGATCAATAGTGTGCCCAGAGCAAATCAGGATTCACATTGAGGATGATATAGTCTCTGAAGGGGATGGAGGGTTAGCCAATTTGGCTGTCTGGACCCCCAATTAAAATAATACCTGCAGTACCCCTTAGTGTACGTGACTAAAATATAAGCCCTGCGGTATAGAGGTGCCACTGTCACGATTGTGAGAGTGTTAGACTTGGCATCTTTTGGCGTGATACCCCTGAGTTTTTGTTTTCTGACCTCCCCGTTTTGGCTCTGTTTTTGCTGGCTTAGTGTCTCTGCACACTTTCTCACTGCTGGTCAGTGTTAAAGTGCAAATGCTCCTGTTGTAAATTAAGTTATGGATTGGTGTTTCCATGATTGGCATATTTGATTTACGTGTCAGCCCCTAGTAAAGTTCACCTAGTAAAGTTCATTGAGTGTGCCAGGGCCTGTAAATCAAATGATGTTAGTGGGCTGCAGCACTGGATTGTGCCACCGACACAAGCCTATAAATGTAACTCTGATCTGCCATTGCAGAACCTGTGTACAGTCTGGGACTGCCATGTCGACTGGGTAAGTGTGCCCTCTTGCCAGGTCCTAATCTTCCCTTTTCTTACAGGTCAGTCGCCCCTAAAGGATGCCCAAGGTACCTCTGTGGGCAGGGTGCAGTATATATGAATTGTAGGACATGCCCTGGTGTGTGAGGCATGTCCTGATAGTGAATTACTGTCAATTCTTTTTTCACTATTGCAAGGCTACCTGTTCCCATAGGACAGAATGGGGAGTTTGATTATAACATCTTATAAACATAACTGGCCCTGAGAACAAGGTAGAGAAATAAAGTTTAGTATGCCTGAACTCAGAATCTAAAGATTCATTGTTTAGTGAAGGTGATTTTTACATTCTGTGTTTGAAAATACCACTTTTAGGAAGTAGGTATTTTCTTGCTCATATATCCGGTAGGCCTCTGCTGGGTTTGTGGATTGACTGTCTGGTTTTGGTATGACAGGGGCTGGGGAGGAGCAAAGGCTCCAGAGAGTCTAGGTGGGTCAGCAAAGGGCTGGATAGACCTGGGCTACATGTAGATTAGGGGGGAGATTTCCTTTCACCTGAATGGGCCTGGTCTGCCTCTGATAATTCTGTCTCTACCTCCTGCCAGGAAGCTACACAAGGAGGGGGCAGAACTGGTTCAGGCTGGGCACAGACACTCTCTGCCTGAGAGGACAACGGATTATGGTCTATAAAAAGGGGGGCCCAACCCCCTGAACTTTAGAACTCTTTTGGACTAAGAAGACTGCCAAGAAGAAGAGCTGGAGAAGGTGTGAGGAGGAACTACCACTTTTATGAGTGCTTTGCTGTATGTGCCTGCAGTAGCTGCTACTCTCTTGGGCTTTGAAGGACTGGACGGAACTTTCTGCAATCCATTTTTGTGAGTTTCTCCAAAGGCTTGAGGTAGAGCTTGCCCCTTGTTCAAGAAGTCTCAGGAACAGCACAGACTTCAAGTTCTTCTGCCCTCAGCACTGGGGACTGTGTGTTTTGTGCTGCGACAGAAAAAAAAGCAACTAGACGATGTCTATGATGCCACTGCCGACTCTGTTTCCTGAAGGCCCTGCAGAGGGCACAGCCGCATTACCGCACCGCAACCCTGGTCTCATGGACAATGCCTGCTGATGCCGCCACCGAGCCGCTGCTTGCACCATGACCTATGAGCACTGCACCGCCTAATGATGCCGCCTTGCTATCCCTGACGATGACGCTCCATGCCGAAATCGATGCCGCTGCTTGCACAGTGGTTCGAAGGCATCGCTCGTAAAGTTACACGATGCACCGCCCTCATCCCGTACCGCAGACTTGGCCTACTGACACCGGTGCCATCGACTCCAGTTCGTCAGCTGACGACATCGCTTCAGCAATGATGATGCCGCTGCTTGCACCGTGACCTGCCAGCACCGCGACGAGCACTGCATCACTTTGCACTATGACGTGGCCTCACCAACAAAGCCATCTGACACTGCCTCCCAGCCGCTGTCCGCACTGCAACCGGAGGGCATCGCACATCACACTTCTGCACTTCGCACCGCAGCAGCCGACGTCAGCGCTCCTGCCTTCAACCGCGAGGAGTTTGATCTGCAACATGTGTGACTTGAAGGGCCCAAAGACGCCTGCACCAACCTCCGGAAATGACACCTGCGAATGCTGTGCTTTTGGAGCTCAACGAGAGGTTGCAGACACCCTGCATTTCTAAAGGTACGTTTTTGCAGGCCTTCTTGACAGCGTAGCTGGCCCGTAATGCTGCGGTCAGCCAGAACTGTTTGGATTTGTTTGTTCACAACGCCCTTAATAGCCCCGGACGGAGCCATCGACTTCAAGGAACTGTATTTTAAGGTTATTTTTGATAGCTGAATATTCCTAAGTACAGTATTGGGGATTTTTATCACTTTTGGTCTTGTCTTAAGTATATAAAAATATTGGATATTTTTCTAAACGTGTTTGGTGTCCTTTTGTAGTGCTTACACTGTAGTGCTGTTGGTTTTGTGCAAATGCTTTACACACTGCCTCTAAGGGTAAGCCTCGTGCCAAGCTACCAAGGGGGTGAGCAGGAGTTATTTTAGTAGTGTAACTCGCTTATCCTGACTAGGAAGAAGGGTCCCTACTTGGACAAGGTATCTACCTCTACCAACCAGAGACCCCCATTTCTAACATTGGTTGCCAGCGGTGAGGATAGGACTTGTATTTGCACTTGACTTATAGTGATTTTTGTGCACTACTACCATATCGCAGACCATAACGTGCCACATTATGTTTTTTTGGTCTATTTTTGTGATCCTATCTTTTTGGTACTTTAACTTCCTACTGTATCATCCTGACACAGCAGCATCATCACTTGCATCCATGGAGGTGGCTTTTGAGGAGGATAGGTTGGAAGCCTACAACGCCAAGGAGTTGAAAGATATTTGTAAAAACTTAAAAGTCCAAGTCAAAGGTCTCACCAGGAAGGAGAGGCTACAAAAGGAGCTGAGGGCCTGAGTACCAGCCATACATACCAGCGCGCAGTCTGGATATCTTAGTGGGGGGGGAGGGGGTTGAAGGAGCCCACTCCTATTGAAGATGTGTTGTTGGGAGGGGGTCCCTCCAGACCAAGTAGCAGTGGTTTGTCCTCACAGGAGCTGGAGGACAGAAGGGAAGTTTGGAGGCACTAGATAGAGCCCGAGAGGCTCAAGATAGAGGCACAAAGGATGGTATTTGACCACAAGCGTGCGCTCAAGGAGCTGGAATTGAGGAGCAAATCCAGCAAGGATGGGGGCAGCAACTCTTCAGTACTGTCAGATAGAATTGTGCGCATCCCCAAGAATGTAGGCACAGAGAACAAGAAGGGTGATGACATACAGAGGTGGTTTCCGGGGTACGAGTCGTCCATTCACATGAATGGGGCCCCTGAAAGGAATTGGGGGGCAGGTTTATGGCCTCTCTTTCCAGAGGAAGCAAGGGATACCCTGAAAGCTTTGAGCAAGGGGCAGAACCTCACCTACGCTGACATGAAGGACGCTCTCCTCACTAGGTATGGGCTCACTACTGAAAAGTACAGGGATCAGTTTAGGCCCAGTAAAAAGGCTGATGCCAACACTTGGTTGGAATGTGTAGATTTGTTCTGCAGGATGGCTGGGCGAAGGGCAGCAATGTAACAGATTCTCAGGGGCTCTACAATTTGATTGCATCAGAGCACTTGTCTAATCTATGTTTTGCAGATCTGCACCAGCACTTGGTAGATAGTAAGCTGACTGACCCAAGGAAGCTTGTTATGGAGGCGGACCACTGGGTGAGTACCCGGGTCCACAAGAAAGCCTTTGGGGGAGACTCAGTCGAAGGTGGGCAGAGACCCCTGCAGAAAAGTGGGGGGTGGGACAAGGGTAAAGCACAGGAGTTCTCTAAAAGGCCTCTCACTAACACCCAGGGTAAAGGTTCACATCCCCCAGGAGATGAGAAACAAGGGGTCTCTTCAGCAAAGCCTTTTGAGACCGACCCCTGCAAGCATTTTTCATGTGACCAGGTGGGTCACTTGATGGGGAACCCCAAGTGTTGCAAAAGGGCACAGCCACCCACCAGTGGGCAGACCAAGGTATTGGCTAGTGAAGCGCTTGGGAAGGAGGGGTTCCCACAGAAGGGTGGTGATCCCGCAGAAATGACCCTCGTCTCACTAGGGGACAGTGAGATGGTGCCAGGAAACCAGGTGCCCCCTAACACAAAGAAATACAGAATCTGGGTGACCATCAATGGGAAAAGGGTAGAGGCTCTGAGAGATACGGGAGCCGGTCTGACCTCAGTCCGGTGTCACCTGGTCTATGAAGAGCAGGTAGTCCCAGGGGCATTCCACCAAGTAGTTGCTGTGGACAACTCAGAGCACCAGTGTGTAGTGGCACAGGTTCCCTTTGAATGGGGGTGTCCTCAGGTCCCTTGAGGGTGGTTGTGAGCCTTCAATGCATGTAAATTGTTTGCTTGGTAACGACCTGGAGCAGTCCTTGTGGAAGGATGTTGAGCTCAGGTGTCACTTGGAGATGCTTGGGTTGCCAGAGTGGGCATGCGTGTCCACTCGGTCAATTGCGGCCAGAAAGGGTGATCAGGAGGACCTGGAGCCTGAAACACTGGCCCTGGTCCCTGCTCAGAGAAAAGTGAGGGGGTGCGGTAAACCGGCCCCCGAAGTTCCCATAGACCGGGATGAGGCGGACCTTAAGGGGGACACTCCGGTGCCTACACGGGAGCAGGTCGCTTCACTGGGGAACATCTCTGAGCTGACCCAATGCCAGCAAGAAAGAGGTCCCACCAGGGAAGAATTCTACAGGGAGCAGATAGAGTGCCCTTCTCTGGAGGGTCTCTGGTGGCAGTGATCAGTCTGGATCACATTGGATCTACTGGGAGAATGGTCTCTTGTACAGTGAGCCTCAGGTCACTGAGCCTGGGTCAGCCTGTGTGCTGGTGGTACCCCAGCGCTTCAGGACCTTCCTACTGGGTCTGGCTCATGACGTGCTTTTGGCAGGACATTTGGGGTGGGACAAGACTTTTGACAGGCTTGTCACCCACTTCTTCTTGCCCCAAATGTGAAGGCAGTCGGATGGACATTGTAGGTCTTACCAAACTTGTAGCTGCCATTTCACTTCTAAGCTCCAAGATTTTCACCTTTCCATGCACCTCTTCTCTTTCCAAACTTCCCACGAGATGCACCTCGCCCACTCACCCCAGTACAGCCAAGTTCAACCTATCGTCTGCAAACTCAGTTAACTCACACAAGCCATTGAACGCCACCCTTCTTCAACCTGCATCCCCTAGTAACCTACTATTTACACTATTCAGACAATCTCCTCTGTCAGAAGCGCAGACACGAGACACTTGATCAGATACAGCTGACGACATCAGCTGCGGAGGCCACGCCCCCTCGAGGCCACGCCCCCCTCCCACGCTATATAGAGGCGCTGAACTCTAGCGTCCTCCCACACCGTAACTCCTGAGGCGGAAGCCGGGAGCGCTGACAATTTCTATTGTATAACTGCTGTTGTGCTTTTTAAAAATACTCACTTGTGTGTCACTTAATCCTGCTGTTTTTAACCTGAAAGCCTCGCGCTCTGCGGAGCATAGCGCAGACACGAGACACTTGATCAGATACAGCTGACGACATCAGCTGCGGAGGCCACGCCCCCTCGAGGCCACACCCCCTCCCACGCTATATAGAGGCGCTGAACTCTAGCTTCCTCCCACACCGTAACTCCTGAGGCGGAAGCCGGGAGCGCTGACAATTTCTATTGTATAACTGCTGTTGTGCTTTTTAAAAATACTCACTTGTGTGTCACTTAATCCTGGTGTTTTTAACCTGAGAGCCTCGCACGCTGCGGAGCATAGCGCAGACATGAGACACTTGATCAGATACAGCTGACGACATCAGCTGCGGAGGCCACGCTCCCCTCCCACGCTATATAGAGGCGCTGAACTCTAGCGTCCTCCCACACCGTAACTCCTGAGGCAGAAGCCGGGAGCGCTGACAATTTCTATTGTATAACTGCTGTTGTGCTTTTTAAAAATACTCACTTGTGTGTCACTTAATCCTGCTGTTTTTAACCTGAAAGCCTCGCGCGCTGCGGAGCATAGCGCAGACACGAGACACTTGATCAGATACAGCTGACGACATCAGCTGCAGAGGCCACGCCCCCTCGAGGCCACGCCCCCCTCCCACGCTATATAGAGGCGCTGAACTCTAGCGTCCTCCCACACCTAACTCCTGAGGCGGAAGCCGGGAGCGCTGACAATTTCTATTGTATAACTGCTGTTGTGCTTTTTAAAAATACTCATTTGTGTGTCACTTAATCCTGCTGTTTTTAACCTGAAAGCCTCGCGCGCTGCGGAGCATAGCGCAGACACGAGACACTTGATCAGATACAGCTGACGACATCAGCTGCGGAGGCCACGCCCCCCTCCCACCCTCGCCCCCCTACAAAATATGTGCATTTGGAGGAAGCGCAGCGGGAGCGCCTAAGGCAAGCCCGTCTGCGCCCGTCATCGCCAGACCATCGCCTCTCGCCAGTCCCCCTGCTCATTTCGTACAACACAAAATACAGTACGATAGAAAGTCCCTTCTCGCACTTAAGCCGGACTCAAGATGCGATAAGCTCGAAAGCTGTCTTGGCCAAACAGGTCTGCATTGCAAGCCCTGCAGTTTTCTGACACCCACACCTGGTCTAGCTAGCCACAATACTACTGCATATAAGCACTTCTCCCTTACCGTCCTTCAACTTAATGTCAGATCCCTTGTGAAACATCATGCAGAAGTGTTCACCCTTATAACAGATGAACGTCCAGACATTATGTTTATATGCGAAACCTGGCTCTATGACGAATAAACCAGCATCCAAAATCTCTCGTTGCCCGAGGGCTTCTCTATAAAAACCATTAATAGAGACTCTAGGGGTGGGGGGATAGCTGTCATCTACAGATCGTCATACAACTGCTCCTTTGTAAAGGAAGCCATCTGGGGTTGCGAAAGCGCACGGTTTAAGATCTCCACTAGTCCCCAGTTCACCCTATCTGGACTTTATATCTACCTTCCCCCCGGCCCTACCGCCAGGTTCATTGAAGAACTCTTAGACGTCGCCCACACTCTAGTGATATCCTCTCCCAACTTTACCATCTTGGGAGACCTTAACCTACACTTCGACTCCATGACCGATCCAACCATTAAGAACCTTCAGGCGGACCTCTCTGCCCTTCAGCTAAACCCACTCATCCATACCTCTACTCACTCTGCCGGGAATCTATTGGACCCTGTCTTCTCCAACCTCTCAGACGCCACGGCCGACTCCCCCAAACCCATGGGCTGGACTGACCACTCTCTTATTAGATTCTCCCTGAAGGTCAGAGACTCGATTACGAAAAACACCTCCAGTTCCCGCTACAAGAGGCCTTGGCACAAACTGGCACCTAGTGATCTTACTAACAAACTAGGCAACTTCCACCTCAACCCTGCAAACTGAGACATTAATTCAGCCTATGCGGCCTTTCAAGAATGGATCAACTCAGGACTTGATTCCCTAATTCCAGCAAAGTGGACCAAAACCCGTAGTACCCCATCTAACCCATGGTACAATGAGAATCTACTAACCATGCGGAAAGACTGCAAAAGAGCTGAACGCCAGTGGAGGAAAGAATATAAGGAGACGGATAAAGCTGCTTACCTGTTAAAACTGAGGTCGTACCACAAGGTGGCTCGTACCACCCGTGCTTCCTTTTATGCGGAAGAAATCAGCTCTAGTACAAACCCCTCTAAAACTATTTTTAAACTTGTTCAAAAACTCAAAGATAGCTCTAATCCAGCTCCATGTATTACCTCCTCACAACAATGTGACAAACTCGCCACTTTCTTTACCGAAAAAGTAAAGAAAATCTACAGCACCTTTCCTCAGGACCCACTGGAAACCTCCAAACCACGTAAGCCTTTGCCGGACAATCCCAGTTTGTCACTCATCCCAAGCATAACCCATGACGAGCTTGCCAAGCTATGCACTAAGGTTAAATCTGGTTCTCCTACTGACGCCATGAGACCCGCCAAATTCCTAGAATCCCTTGAGTTCTTCCTCCCAGCTTTGACTACCCTACTCAACCTATCATTCTCCTCGGCGGTGGTTCCCACATGTTGGAAGCAGGCTTGGGTCTCTCCAATTATTAAAAAGCCTACCCTAGACCCATCAAAGCCAGAAAATTTCAGACCAATTTTGTTGCTTCCATGGGCTTCAAAACTGGCAGAAGCCCACGTGAACAAGGTCCTAGCCAACTACATGACGCAAAATCAAATCCTAGACCCCTCACAGAATGGTTTCAGGCCAGGATTCAGCACCGAATCCGCCCTGCTGACCACTACTGAACACCTATGGAACATCCTGGACGCCGGTCAAAGTGCTGCGCTGATTTTACTCGACCTCAGCGCAGCCTTTGATACGGTCTCCCACTCTCTTCTGCTAAAACGCCTCGAAGCCATAGGTATCAGAGACCTTGCCCTTGAGTGGTTCCGGTCTTTCCTGACGGACAGATCCTTCCGGGTCTCAGCCCCCCATTTATCTCCCAGCCTCACCCCATAGAGCAAGGTGTCCCGCAGGGATCGGCGCTCAGCGCGTCCCTATTCAATCTTTATTTCCAGCCTCTCGCTGAAATAGCAAAAGAATGGGACCTTACGCTGGTGTCGTACGCCGACGACACCCAGCTGGTTATCTCTCTAACTGAAGGCCCCTCGATCTCAGCTGCGAAATTCAAGAACGGATTAGAGGCAGTCGCACGCTGGATGTCACACAACTGCCTACAGCTGAACGCTGGTAAAACAGAGGTGTTGCTCCTAGGAAAAAATCCCGGCTATTGGACTGAGCACTGGTGGCCGTCCGTATTGGGCCCCATCCCCCCCCCCCCAAAAACATGGTGAAAACCTAGGTGTCTGGGTGGACGCCTCTCTTAACTTCCAGACCCACACTAAGAAACTGGCTGCTACCTGCGTTGGCCTGCTGAGGAGCCTTCATCCGATTCTTGGCTTTTTTGACCACTATACGCGCCAACTGATAGTCCAGTCTATCATCCTGGCTCGACTGGACTACGCCAATGTTCTATTCCTAGGCATCAACAAAGCAGAGATGGCTCGGCTACAACGGATACAAAACTCTGCTGCCAGGGCCGTCGTAAGCCTCCCTCGCAGATGCTCTGCCAGAAATACCATTCAGAAGCTACACTGGCTGCGTATTGAAGCCAGAGTTCAATTCAAGGCTCTCACTATTGTTTTTAAAATTCTTAAAACTGACTGTCCCGGACTCTTACGTCCACTCCTAGAGCCTTACACCCCCCAGCGTGCCCTACGCTCCTCAGGTCAGCATCTGGTAGTAACCCCCCGCATAAGACTAAGCAGAATAGGTGGCCGTTCTTTCAGAGTTTTGGGGGCAAAGCTTTGGAATTCCTTGCCTCCTCACATTCGCTCCATGACCAACTTGTTGGCCTTTCGCAAGGCGATTAAAACACTTCTATTCTCCTCAACATAATCTTCCCTAGTCCTTCTCCTTCCTCCCCCTCCCTTCAGGTCTCTGTTATGGTTCAGCGCCGGGACGCCTCGTTGCTGGGGCAGCTGTTCGCGCTCAATAAAATATAATAACATAACATAACATAACAGAACCAGGCATCCACCTAAACCCTCCCGAGCACCCCCGCATAAGTACAATATCCAGATCACCCTTCAGAGCCCAATGCCCCGTCACCAAAACAGTCTTGACAGAGCTGCGCTGTCTGCTCTACAACTGCAGATCTGCAGTAAAACACAAACTTCAAATCTCCGATACCATCACCTTTTACGATATTGACATGATCTTCCTCACAGAGACCTGGTTCAACGATACCTCTCACTTTATGTTTGATCTCCTATTACCCACAGGCGATTCTATATTAAGGAATGACAGAACTGACAACATTGGGGGAGGTGTTCCAGTCATCTTTAGAAACTCCCTTCAACTTAAGGCTTCTCCTATCAGCTCCTACCACACCTTTGAATGCCTTCTCTTGAGCTTCAATTGCACCAACGCTCACCCCTCAGATTCCATGTCATTTACCGCCTGCCTGGTAGTGGCCCTTCGTTTATGGAGGAACTCACTGACTTCATCAGCAACCAATACTCGCGAAGTGACAATCAGACCTTCGTGGGTGACTTCAATCTCCACTGGGGCGTACCGCATGACTCTTCTGCGAACTCCCTGGCCACCTTCCTCTCTGCAAACGTTCTTATCCAACACTGCACGGAATCAACACACTCTAAGGGCTCAATCCTGGACCTTGTTATTTCTAAAGCAGGCATGCTCTCTATCACTACCCCTTCTCATATAGATATGCTTTACGTATATGCTGTGTAAAGTTAGCATGAGCTTATTAGGAGTTTAAACTCCATTTTACCTTTCTGCTGCTTCTGCACACAATAAATAACTGTTACTTTAGCTTAGAGCCTAGTAGAGTGTTTTGATTCACACGAGAATAATATGTTGTTACTCTGATATTAGCTTTGCTTGGTGAGCTATGTCTGTACAGTGAGTGCTGAAGGATATCTCGACACAGTGGTTGTTGTGAGGTCTGATCTTCGCACCTTCCTAGACATAACATACATGCAGCTGCGGCCAAATTCTAGATTTAGGTGTGTTTTATATTGCTTTGCACAGAGCATGCAAACACACTTGATGGTGCTTCGCATGCAGAGAGCTGGTGGAAGATGATGTGATCCCTTACCACTAGGATCTGAGGTATGGGGACGCTCTGCTAAAACCCAAAGAGACCTTCTTAGATATAATATAATATACTAGCAAGGGAGGGTGAGAATTAGGTGTTGTTTAGCCTTCTTCGCTCTAGCATTTTAACATGCTTTAACCTTTTGTATTCTATGGACTAGTAACTATGCTGATTACTTTGTTTCATATAATATGTTTGCTTGTATTAGCTAAGATACTGCACTTGAGAACACTGCATTAGAAAATAAACATTTCAAATGTGAACGCGTCCTCATTTACTCCTAGTTCTGGATTGAAATGATTGTATAACGAAAGAGTGTTCATGTGTTCCATGTTACCTGAGGTGTACTAAGTCCATGTTCTGGTGTGTCTAAACATTGGGAGTTTGTAATAACCAATGAGACACTGTAGCTAGTCTGGTAGTGGATTTGGGGTACTAAGGTGAGTTTTGGCACACCCTAATTCATTGAGGTTCCAAGTCTCTATGCACAGTTCTGTATGAGAACGGAATCCCTGCGACATGGCGCTCAATCGTTGGTGGTCTTATTACATGACACTTGAGTAGTGCAATGTTCAGTCCTTAACACCTTCACTATTGTTTCCGGTTAACGGTGGTGTCGGACAAACCTACCTATATTTATATAGGTCTTTTCAAGCTTGAATCTTTCTAAACGGTTTCCTTGAATTACTACCCAGTTGTGCTACAAAGTTTACTTTGTACCTCTTTCTTTCTGTGTCGCTATGACCGCGGTGAACATTCCGCAACATAGTCGCATTGCGGTGCGCAATCATTTGCAGACCTATAATTTTCCCGTGGATGGCATGGCTGTGATAATGGTGGTGAGTTCGGAGGTAGCTTACCATTACAATTTTATTTTTTTTGGCAAAGTTGTTTTTATTAATAGTTTGCCAAACGAAAAGAAATAGAAAAAGACCAGAAAATATGTGACAGTCCCGCACAACTTCCCACGCAGGGGGCTTATATGAATTCAGGCAAGAGAGATGGCGAGAGTCAAAGATACAAATCAACAAAAGGAGAGGTAGGGAAGGAGCAACACTCTTAGTCCCCACAATGACTAGAAAAATAACAACAAAAGAGTGTAACTTTGGTTGAGAAATACACAAGTAATGGAGCACAAGAGAGAAAACAACACCAATTAGGTTTGTTTAGAAAGCCCTCACTCACCGACCTGGTCGGTGACATGCTTCATCATCGGGCCCCACTGGGTGTGACCGAATGTCACCCCAGTGTGCTTCAACGCCAGATTTTACTGCGGAGCGGGTAATGTGAAGTTGTGAAGGCTAAGTGAGGGTTACGTGATAAGAGTGTCGTGGTGAGTTTAAAAATGCCTCGATTGTATCAAAAATTGATTTAATGACTGATCAACAAAGACATATTAAAAAATGTGTTGGTGAACACGGCCAACTAAATTGAATGGTCTGTTACCAATATCATTAGGTGATGGTCAACATGTTTCTGCCAAATGTTGGTATAATTAACCTGGCATTCGTCAGGACCTATGGTGAATAAACCCCGGCGGTATGGGCACGCTAAGGCCCACCCTACCAAGGGACATGAAAGTAAAAAGTCGTCTGTGCAAGTGCAAATGAGGAGGAGGCCACACCGAACAAAAACCCAGGAGGCACACACCCTGCTAGTCTCTGGGTTAGAGACTTCAAAAATAAAATGCACCTATGGAAGCAAGAGGTACAGAAAAACATAGAGAGACAAACAAAGAATTAGTTCTTGTTATTAGGTATTTCATTGTAAAAACTGTGACTTGTGTTCATATGAACCGGCAAGTGCACAACACTAACCTACTCGTAAAGTTAAGTGACACCGCCTACAGGAGTGTATTGAGTTATAATACAAGATAGCAGTTCAGTGTACTGCCGATCTATCGGGAAGTGTCAGTCCCAAAGGGCAACAACGATTGTGGCCCCTGTTGCACGTGTATGATTTCATGCGCCAAGAAGGGAATACGTGACACTATGGAAGATGGAAGCTTGGGTAGTGAGACTGTAAGGAACACAAGCGTGTTCACTCTGTGTGACTACCGGATCAATGGGCCAAGGGCCAGTGACCATTATCCCCAAAAATACGGAATACCAATGCGATGGTTCTCACTTGGAAGGTGAGAAAATGTCACCACATAGACCGCGGGAGGAGGCTTATATGAATTCAGGCAAGAGAAATGGCGAGATGGCGAGAGTCAAAGATAAGCATAGAGTTCTGGATCGAGGGAGGCCAAAGCAGCTGGAAAGCAAACGAGCCGTAGACCAAGCCACGGAGGCAGGAGCAGAACTCCATTCGAGCCCATAACTGAGATGGGTGACGCCGCAGCGCCAATTAGCATTGGTTTAGGCCGGCCCTCTCACCAAGTTGTCCATTTCTCCGCTTTCTCACTGTAGCGGGTGTCAAAAAAACTAGAAAATCAAAATCCCCTACCCACCCCTAATCCCACCCCCCCCTCCCCAGTGGTGGCAGCCAGATCGAATTCACACATTCATCCGAGTGGATTCATTCATACTTGGAATAAGTGAAGGGCTCGTATTGTGGGTGGGCATACCACAGATAGCAAACCCTTGGAGAGAAAGTGGACCAGGGGGCCCCATCGAAAAGTGAAATTTTTAAATTCGCCCCGGAAGATATCAGCCATGCGCTCCATACTTAGCAACTTCCACAATTTTGCATGCCATAAGGAAAGCGCTGGGGCTTCTTTTTTCTTCCAAGCCACTGCAAGGGTCAATTTGGCCGCTCCTATGCAGAGCCAGAGTATCTTTTTGTCAGCCTTAGTTTGGTGCTCAAGATCCGGGTCCCGGAGGCCTAACAGGACATGTGCCAACGAGTCCGAGACCGGATATCCCAGTATCCCCTCGATATGAGATAGCATCTCTTCCCAATAGGGACGGATGACAGGGCAGTCCCACCAGATGTGGTGGAAGTCTCCCAGTAGGCCGCAGCCACTCCAGCATCTATCTGAGGTATTCGGGAATATCTTTCGTAACTTTGCCGGATACAGATACCAGTCCATCATCGTCTTAAGCAGCGGCGGTCCGTGGAGGGAGTTCCGGTGGGGCAGGCAGGCAGGGTGGGGGAGGAGCAGGGTGGGGGGTGATAAACACCGGCATATGGATGATTGCAGGTAAGTAACCAATTAAATTAATAAAACGAATTTCGTTCTGTGACCTGTATCGCAAAATGCGATGCAGGGCACGGAACGAAATTCGTTTTATTAATTTAATTGGTTACTTACATGCAATCATCCATATTCCAGTGTTTATCACCCACCACCCTGCCCCTCCCCCGCCCCGCCTGCCTGCCCCACCGGAACTCCCTCCACGGACCGCGGCTGGTCTTAAGATGGGCCTCTCTAAGCTCTACCGAATGGTTGTGTTTCGTTATGTCATGCCACAGATGGGATCATTCCTCGTCCGAGATGTTGCGGTCTAGGTATTCCTCCCAGAGGCCCATGTAACGCGGTCTAGGAGAAATAGCGGTAGAGAGAAGAAGTCCGTAAATGAAAGATAAGACCCCCCGCATGATAGAGGTCTTTTAAAGGAATGCTTCAAAGGGAGTAAGTGGCCTGGTGGCCGCTTCTCTAACCGTGGGCGACAGAGCCCAATGGAGAAACTGGGCATGGGGGAATTTCTCTGACCGTTGGACCGCATAGTCACGCATACAGTTGTCAAAGGTGAGGGGAGCGGAGCCATGAAACAGATGCGTTAGTGCGTGGCAGCCCCTGGCTCTCCAGGCATCAAAGGGACCTTCTCGTGTAGCAGAGGAAAGGCTGGATTAAAGTGTATAGGTGTAAAGGGGGATGGGAATGTTGTCCAACGCTCATCACCAGAGATCGAGTCCCAGACCTTCAGGGTGGTGGCTGTGGGCGTACTAATGTATGCGTTCCTGGGTCTATCTCCCCTGGGCTTCCACACTAGGTCCCAAATCGTTCTCCCCGCCACACTCCTGTCCATATGTAGCCAATGTTTCTCAGACATAGGCTGGGACCACTCCACCAGGACTCGTAGTTGCGCCGCCTTGTAGTATAGGTGCATGTCGGTTAGACCCACCCCTCCCTCCTTCCTCGGGCGCCGAAGGGTAGCAAAGGAGAATCGCGCACGACCACCCTGCCAGATGAAACGGAGCATCAGAGATTTAATGCTGTGGAAAAAGTCTCCTTCTAGAGCAATAGGGAATGCTTGGAAGAGATATAGAAGCTTGAGGAGCAGGGACATTTTGAGCGTGTGAATTCGCCTCAGCCAGGATATTAAACATAGGCTTCCATCGGGCCAGCTCACTCTGGATCCTCGCCAGGAGGGGGGAAAGTTAGCGGAATAGAGCTTCCCTATAGTGGGGGTCAAATGGACCCCCAAATACAATATGGAGGAAAAGGACCACGGTAAAAGCGAAAGCGGCCGGAGGCGGTCCACCTCAGTCGACGGGAGCGTGAGGTTAAGAATGTAGGACTTGCTGTAATTGACCTTGAAACCTGCCACCCTCTCAAAGCACGACAGGGCGCCTTGGACGTGGGGAAGAGAGTGAGCAGGGTCTGAAAGAGAGAGCAGGACATCGTCCGCGAAGAGTGAGATCTTATGCTGCTCCCCCGTGAAGGGCAATTCCTGTATGTCTGGATTCTCCATCACGGCCAGCGCCAAGGGCTCTATGCTCAGGGCGAAAAGTAGGGGAGAAAGAGGGCAACCCTGCCTAGTGCCCCACGAGTGTGAAAGAACACCGACAAGTGACCATTAACCACGACCCTAGACCGGGGACTGCTATAGTTCACTTTCAACATGGACAGGAATTTGGCTGAGAAGCCAAATGCCTCTAAGGTTTGGAATAGGAAGCACCAGTCGACTCGTTCAAAGGCCTTTTCGGCATCCAGGCCCACCAGGACCGCTGAGATCCTCAACTTGTTGGCTCCTCTTAATGAGGTGGATCACTCTCCTGGTGTTATCATGAGTCTGACGTCCTTTAATGAAGCCAGATTGGTCCGGGTGGATGAGGACCGGCATCAAGTCCTGGAGCCTATTCGCGATAATGGAGGAATACAACTTGGCGTCTATGTTAAGCAGGGCTATAGGTCTGTACGATGCGCATCGGGAGGGGTCCTTCCCAGATTTAGGGATGACCGATATCACTGCTTCCGCCATGGAGCCCGAAGTCACTCCCTTCTCTCCCATGCTATTAAACAGACGTACCAAGAAGTCACTCACCTCCGAGGCGAAGGTTTGGTAAAAGAGGGCGGTGGAGCCGTCTGGTCCAGGCGCCTTATGGGGCTTCAGCGCTCTAATGGCCTCCCTCCACCACCTCCTCTCTGGTGAAAGGGGCCGTGAGCAGCTCGTTCCACTCTGCAGAAACCTGGGGAAGCGGGCGCGACCCCAGGTAAGCCTTTTGTTCCTCGGGGTCAAGAGTGTCCACCGAGTATAGAGCAGCGTAGAAGTCACCGAAGAGGCCAGCTTTGGCTTCGTCCTGGTGTGTCAAGGAGTCTGTCAGATCTCGAGTACCCCCTATATATTACTTCTCCCTCTTGTCCCTGAGTTGGCGGGCCAAATGTTTCCCCACCTTATTCCCTTGGGAGTAGGAGAGGCGCCTCAGTTTCAGTAAGGTGAATTCCGCTCTGTTATTATAATGAGCTCTGAGTTTGCCCCTAACCGCCGCCAGTGGTCGTAACGTTGTTCTCGAGGGGTTTTGCTTATGTGCCAGCTCAAGCTCAAGCTCAGAGAGTTCCTTCTCTGGGGCCTCCCTCTCAGCCCGTCTTTGTCTATTAAGGACAGAGTTGAGAGTTATGCAGTTGCCCCGTATGGTTGCCTTAAAGGCGTCCCATACATTAAAGATTGAGGTGTCATCCTCGAGGTTGAATTCAAAGAAGTAGCGTATGGCCTTACGTAGTTCCTTGCAGGATGGTTCGTCTCGGGTCAGTGAGGATGGGAAATACCATTTGCGTTGGACGTTCGTACCTGGCGTCAAATTTAGGCAAACCGCAAGTAAACTGTGATCTGAGACAAATAAGGGGAATATTGTGCCCTCACAGAGGTCCCCTCTCAGCGACTGACTTAAAGAAAATATGATCTAGCCGAGAGTAAGAGTGATGGACATGAGAGAAAAGGGAATAGTCCTTAGAATGGGGATGAAGAGCGCGCCACCCATCTATAAGTCCTAGGTCCTCAATGGTGCGTTGTGTGTCCTCGGAGAAGAAGCCTGCATCGGATCTCTGGTGATGTGAGCTATCTAGTTCTTTATCCCACACTAAGTTAAAGTCTCCCATAACAACCAGGGCACCCTCAACAAAGTCCTCCACCTCTCTCAGCAGATCCTGAAGGAACTTTTTCTGACCCGCATTGGGGGCATATAGGACTAAGAATGTACACGCCCTGCCAAGGAGCCCACCCTTGACCATGAGCCATCGGCCCTCCCTATCACTATGCACTCCCATAGGTTGGAAGTGAAGGGTCGAGTGAAACAAAAGGGCCACTCCTCTATGTTTCGTGGAGGCCGAGGATCTATAAATAACAGGGAATTGCTTGTTTTTGAGGCGGGTTTTGTCTTTCCGAGCCAAAAGGGTTTCCTGAAGACCCACCACATCTAAATGGTGATCAAGCACATATTTCCACACTTTCTGGCGTTTCTGGGGGGAGTTCAGTCCCTTCACATTCCACATTCCACGTTCCCAAGGTGATAGGCATCGGGTATTTTGCACCCCACCCCGCTCATTCAGCAGCATTAAATTGGCAGGGACCCCGCCTCCCAACTCGTCCCGCCCGGCCCTCTTCAACACCCCTCTGTAAGCGAATGTTACATAGGAAAGAACATTCCCCAGAAGGCACCATTTCTTGCAACAGAGACATAGCATTCCCAACCTATCCCCCAGTACCCCCAGTGCATCGTACCAAAACCAGGCTCTCCACATTGAATCGTGCAGCCACACTCCCACGCTACCACCATTGCCCTCCCCCCTCCCCTCACCCCTCTCCTTCCCCTCGCCAGTCTTTAGAAAATCCAAGGTAAGATAGGTAAGAGAAAATACAACATTGAAAAGGCCCTCGAAGGGGGCAACGGGATATGAATGTAAGGGTCGGGGGCTGTGAGCCCAGGCCTTGCCCCCCCAGAGTCCAGGGCTGGGGTGTCTCTCCAGAGAAAGCATAAACCACTCATGGTACCCGAGTAAGGAGTGTCCCTCCGGTCACCTTGAAGCTGCATCTCAGGGGCCTCATGCCGCTGACGAGGCATTTGTACATGTTGCCTCTGTCACCAATGCAACTGATGCAACCGCCGCTCCCCGCTCCTGCAAGCGAGCCAAAGAGTCTGGACCCTCCGACGTCGCAGATCGGCCCACTCTCTGCCAGGGTGGGGAGCGAGATCGACGCCTTGAAGGGGAGGCTCCTTCCCTGCGGGTCATAGAGGTGTCATCCAGGCCCAGGAGATCCCGGGCAGCCGACAGCGATCTGATCTGGACTAGCCTGTTTTGCTATCGAAAGATGGGGCGTAAAGGGTGTCCCCAGGAGTAGGCCACATTTTGTTCTCTTAAGAACGTGGTTACTGGACGGAAGTCTCGCCGCTTCTGCAAAGTGGAGGCCGCCAGGCCCTAAAACAGCTGAGGGTGATGCTCTCGAAATTGCAGGGGGTTAATTCCTCTTGCTTTCCTGAGTATGCATTCCTTTAGCTGGAAGTCGTGGATGCAAACTAGAATGTCAGGGGGAGGCGACCTCGCCCCCCACGGCAAGCCAACCCGGTGAACCCTGTCCATACGAATTTCCTTAAGATCTTCCTCTGCCAGGATCTGGAGGAAGAGGACCTCCACATAGCTTCGCAGGTCTCCTCCTTCTCCCTCCCAGGGCACCGCCCGGATTCTAATGTTGTTGCGGCGTGACCTGTTCTCCAAATCCTCGGCATGGGCCTGAAGGTCCAGATTCTGTTCTGTAAGTCTAAGCACGTCTTGCTGGAGTTGGTGCACATCTCCTGCCAGGCCTAGGTCATGCTCCTCTAGGGTCGGCACCCGTTCTCCAATACCGTCCACATTTCTCCTCACGTCTCGTAAGTCTGATGCCAGCTGAGAGCGGGGTTCTGAGATGTCCTCTTTGATGGCTGAGAAGAGCTCGAGCATGAAGGATTTGGTAGCGGGAGCATCGCCGTCTCCCTGCGGGGGGGACTTGCTAGAGATAGGGGGTGACGCCGGCTGCGAGCCTTTCCCGACTCCATCTTTCCCAGGCTTGTCCTTACAATTTCTGGACACTATGCTGTTAGCCCCGGGGCACCGAACTGGATAGGGGAGGCAAGCCCACGTGCTTCCCTGCAATGGAACTCCTTGAGGTCATGGGGTCAGCCCCGGAGGGTGCCCCCCTCTGCGACTATTTCTTCCTCGTGTTCCTGCAACCGGATATCGTGATGGCGGACCTTCAGGTAAATCCATTCCCGGGTATCAAGAGAGTTAGGCCCTGTACTTACGGCACTAGGGTACAAGCAGCCTCTGATCAGAATGCGGCCAACGCAGCCAGTTGATCCAGTCCAAGTGCTCAGGTAGGGGCGGAGGCCTCAGACAGCGCGGCAGCGGGGGAATCCGTAGGTCGGGGGGGCAGGCGCAGCTCTAACCGTCGAACAGCAGTATCCTCGTCTGGCAGGGAACTGTGCCCCGGCCACTTCTTCAAATCTTCAGGGGCTTACTTATCTTTAAAGGGGTCTCACCAGTATGCAGGTCGAGCAGGTCGGACTGCAATCCTTTCTGGTACCAACAAATCCTCCTGGGCGGCACCAGGCCCCAGGCCGCTCCTTCTTGGGGCTCCACTGCAGCGCGCCGCCACGCAGTGCAGCAGTAAGTGCAGTGGGCTTCAGGGAACCATGCAGCGCTTCTCCCCCACCACGCAGGCCCCTCTGTGCAGTAGCTGTGCAGATCGGCGGCAAGGGAGAGGCAGCGCGGGCTCCCACATGTAGAACTCACAGGGCCGCAGTTTGCCGTCTAGATTCGCCTTGGGCCCGCTCCAGAGGCAAAGATGAGTAGGGGTCGGGACCCCGGGCGCCGGGCGTAGGCGGATGTTCTCTCGTCTGTAGGCCACACTCCGGTGGCGCGCTATGAAGTCGAGGCCAATCTGGGCCCCAAAGCACCGGCTCTCTCCTGGCTCCCTGGCCGCTCCGCCGCCCACAGGGTCCCGGATTCGCTGGGTGCAGGGGCGGCCCTCACCCCCCAGGTCTCTCTCCAGCGGGTAATTGCAGATGGGGCCCGCCTAGGCCGGAAGCCCCACCACTCTCCTGGTCCTGTGGCTGGTCTGCAGCCACACCGTCCGGGCATCCGCCCTCCGCTACGGCACCTCACCGGCAGCCGAGGGGCCTGTCGTCGCGTTCTCTGGCAGCGCCGCCTCTAGCACTTCGGGCACCAGGCAGTCCGCCTCTGTCGGTAGAGCCAAAGGGGGCTCCGGCCACCCCCACTCTGCTCAGCTCCGGTCCCGGGGCCTCACCGCTCACAGGCTCCGATGGGCCCTGTGTGCGCTCTCCGCCCGTCAGGCCGCGGCAGCAAACTCCTTTCCCGATCGCTGCAGCAGGCAGAATCAAAGCTCTGGGTACCCCGGTCGACTCAGAGGGTCAGGCAGCACGGAGGCCTGACCTCCTGAGGCCCCCAGGGAAAGCTATACAATGCTGAAAAGGCTTGTGGCGCTGGAGGGACTCTCAAACACGTCTCACTCCGTCGCCATCTTGGCCACGCCCCAATTATGAGTTTTTTTATTCGTGGTTGACCTTTCCAGCTGTGAACGCAAATTCTAATGTGTTCGAAACATACACTGCCACAGCTGTGCCATAGGAATATACTCCATATAGGGCACAGGAAGTTCCTATTGATGCTTGGCAGCACCGCGTATGGTTTGATGGCGCCCCACCCCACTCTTTGACAGCTCGGAGGTTAGGTCCTTTGTCCATTCCAGGTGCAAATTGGCCTGTTTTGGATGGATTTACACCTCATCCTCAACACGGGGCGTGTACCGTGGTTGAGTTAAGACGACTACATGTAGTCGCAAATAGCGTGATTAGGTCGTTAGTTCAGTTAATAACCCGTAATCTCCCGGGCGGGGCCCCAGGTGGTGCGGTGCTTCTTGCCGGACAGGGCGGAATGAAGCTTAGTCCTGTAATGGTCAACGCTGTGATGGGCAAGCGCCCCCAGGATAAGGATGATTTTCCTTTCTGGCTTGCAGAAAAGTTTGACCAGCTGGAAGCAGCATTTCCTAACACGACTCCTGGTGAAAAACACAGGATTCTAACAATTAGCATGCCGAAAGACTTGACCCCAGAAATTGGTGACTGTGAGACATGGGGGAAAACATTTGCGGCAGTCTATGCGAGGTGTTATGGCACTCCGTCTATGACTGTCCTGCCAACGGTCCTTAAGCGTGTTCAGGAAGAGCACGGACCTGAGGCTGCTGTTGAATTGGGTATGCGCCTATGTGGCTCCTTTGATGTACTTTCCGATCTCATACTTGCGAATGTCAAGGGGGATGCGGTTAACTTTCAGGTGTCCAATGCTTTGCAGGCGATTCCAGATGTCGACAAACCCCAACAGTTAGCAAGATATATTGTGGCGGCTTATAAAACTGTGGGCCGTAATAGTGTGGGTCTCAAGTCATTTTCTACTAAAGAGAAAAAACAACCCGAAGGGCAGAAGTCAAAGACTGACGAACAGCCCAAGACCAAAAAACAAAATTGGCCGAAAAAACAAAAACAGGGTAAACAACAACAACAGAGACAGGAGTCTCGTCCTGGGTCTCCGGTGCCTGCGCCCCCAGAACGTATTTATGACTTGCACGATCGCGCGACGATAAAATCACCTGATCGTTTTCAGGTTTCTGATCAACGCTCTCCTCGTTCTTTACAGGACTCATCAGCATCATCGACCGGTGGTGGAGGAGGAGGCGGCAGGGCTCGGGGTGGCCAGCATGGACGCGACCAGCCCTGTCCGAAAGACGGTAAAGGCAAGCAGGACGATTCTACACCGAAAAGCCCCCAGTTTCAGAAAAAGAAAGTTGCCACTTTAACAGCGAGATATGCCACAGATAGTGAGAACGGAGCTTCGGAATCAGACATGGGCTCTGACCTTGCTGGACAGCGCGGCGGAGATCACCATAGTGCGAGAGGCCCTTCGTCCACTACTGAAGGTGACAGCGACTGACCGTTATGTTGTTGTGGAAACAGCTGACACTAGAGTTGCTCCCCCTGACCGACTTTATGAAATAGTCCTGTTCATTGAAGGTGACATACAATGTACCATAAAAGGGGTATTTTGGGAAAACCTTACAACTACCTATGACATTTTGTTAGCGGAGGCTGATAGGGCCCCACCTTTTGTTCTCACAGCTCCAAGAGGGGAGGAGGTAATCCTCCCTAGTTTCGCGCACACGGTCTCGAAGTAGCATACGCTGAATTTCGCAGAAGAGTGGGCTACAGTCCTTGCGCCGGTTCTGTACCGTACACATTATGGTTGGGATCAATTTTCCCCACACCACGAAATACCTTTGCGGTCTCAGCCACAGCCTCAACCTCAATATCCCTTTAGACGTGAAGCTAAGGCTTCCGTTGCGGAAATCCTTGAACAATTGGAATATCAAGGAGTGATTGAAACAAGTGTGTCACCAATGAATAACCCTCTTTTTACTGTGACCAAGCCTGACGGTTCATATCGTTTGGTATTGGATCACCGGCATTTAAACTCGCATTGCCGTACCTGTGCAGTACATAATACTCACGGCTCTGCCTTAGTGGATAGTCTTGTGCGTAAGCGGTTTAAAACAACGCTTGACATTTCCAACGGTTTTTATGCACACCATTTGGATGGTCTAAGTTCCCAATGGACCAGCTTTACATGCGGCGGCGTACATAAACAATTTCGACGTTTACCTATGGGCTATAAAATAGTCCTGGGGTATTTGCTGCCCGCATAGTCTCTCTCTTAGAGAGAGTCGACCCTGATGCATGCTCGTATGTGGATGACATTTATCTCAGACGACGAACTTTGGGATCATCTGTATCGCGTTGACCGCATAATTTGTAGCTTTGCGGACTTCGGTTACAAATTCAACTTTGCAAAGTCGCACATTGCAGAGTACACAGTGTTGTTCCTGGGCTTCGAGCTCAACAATGAAGGTCGAGGAATGGCTCCTCACTTCTTGGAGAAATGCGCACAACTGCGCGCTCCGACAACTCTGGAAAAATTAGTCTTTGCTGGGATTTTTACATTTCGGAAGGACATACATTCCGGAATATGCCCAGCGTATCAAGCCTCTGTATGCTTTGATACAACCTAATTTTACCAAATCATGCTGGCTGCCAGAACATTCAGCTATTCTGCAATCTTTGTAAGCTGATCTGCTTGAATCAAAATACTTACTGACTCGTGATAACCACACCAACCTGGTGATAAGAATCTTTCCTGGGGCGGTGGGTTTCACTTACCTTACTTTTAACGAAGGAGACACAGTACCTATTGCCTACAAGTCACACTTGTACACTTCAGCTGAAATGCGATTTTCCACTGTGGAGAAAGTTTTGACGGCTGTACAGATGGCGATTCTTAAGGAACTTGCTCTGTCACAGGGAAAACGCATGTTGGTTGTTATCCCATGTCCTGCTTTGGAGGCAGTTACGAAAGCCAGTGTACCTAATTCTAAAGCTTTGCACCCTCGGTGGATACAATGGGCGGCTGCTTCATTGACGTCCCCGGATGTTACATTTATTTTTGATGCCTCCAAATGGAGGAGTTTTTGCAGTATGAATTCATTCATCCTGCACCTTTGGCTATGCGGCCTTTGGAGGATTTCCATTGCATCATATACACTGATGGTTCGGCGCAGGTTGAGCATGGGTCTAAACACGCATATGTTTCAGCTTGCGCCATTGTGGTAGGTGCCATGGTGAACGATGAGTTCAAGTCAAGAGTTGTGCACACGCAGACTCTAGGGGACTGCACTGCACAATTGGCAGAGCTTCGTGCTCTGATGCTTGCATTGGAGTACGCTGATCCTAGTGTGACGACTCTTATTGTAAGTGATTCTTACTACTGTGTCCAGTCTTACAATGACAACTTGTTCTTTTGGATTCAGAATGATTTTCGTGATTCCAAGGGTAGCACAATAAAACATAAAATGATCTGTGTCCGAGTGGCTGAGCTTAAAGAGCAGTTGCCACTCGTGTTTGTAATTCATACTCTTGGTCATCAGCACGTTGGAGTCCACGCTCTTGGCAGTTCGCTTGCCGATAAGGCAGCAAAATAAGCAGTATCGACATATTTCGTTGCAGCCGTTACAAGGTCCAGAAGTAAGATTGATGATGATATCTTGGCGGCAGTTGCTGCCACTGAGAAGAAAGAAAATTTCCTAAAGGGTTCCCTTCGAAGTATTCATACCACTTAAGTCCCGATAAGGTTCCTTATGTGAAAATACCTGATGTTGGGGAGAGATTGATTCCCAACTCGGTTCGCAGAAATACATTGATCACAGCGGCCCATGAAGGAGTTGAGTCTGCGTATGCAGGCGTTTCAGCCACTGTGGCTCAATTGCAACAGCGTTTTTGGTGGAGGGGACTGTACAAACAGATGCGCGATTATGTCCTTCAATGTGACATTTGCCAGCAGATTAAGCCTTCAACTGCTACGCGTCCGCCTCAAACACAGTGGTTCATTTCTAATAAACCACTTGGTTGTGTTTATTTAGATCACTGCGGTCCTTTTTCTTCTGATACTGCATATAAGTACATCTTAGTCGCAGTTGATTCATGCACATGCTTTGTATGGGTCTGGCCTCACCGCAACGCTGATTCACGGACTGTCATAAGGGATTTGCGTGTCTTTGTAGGGATTTTTGCCTGTGGTACCTTCCATTCGGATTAGGGTCCTGCTTTCGCCTCTAAGGCGTATAAGGATGCCATGGCTTCGTTGGGGGTCCAAGTCAACTTTTCGTCTCCATACAGACCTGAGGGTAATAGTGGTGTGGAACGAATGAACCGTGACTTAAAGCAATCATTGACGGCTCGAGTTATAGGCACTGGCAGGAACTGGCTGGCCCATCTCGCGGCGTGCTGCGTGCTCTTAATAATCTCCCTAGAAGGTCTCTGGGTGGGCGGACCCCATACAAAATACTCTTTGGTATCAAGATGTATGTACCGGACCTTGACGGTCTAGACTCGGTGGCTGTTGCTGCCTCCTTTGACGTAGATGAATATTGCAATGTTTTACAGACTCTACAAGAGACTAAAGACAGTCTTGCAAAGGAACATTTGCCCTCTACTTCGGATGATGCGTTGCAGATCACAGTAGTTGGCTGGCTACCCCAAGTTGGAGAATTGGTTCGGGAGAAGATCGAAAACAAGAAAGAATTTGGTCCCTCTTATCGAGCTCCAGTTCCAGTGCTTGGTATGAAGGGCACAAGAACAGTCATTTTACCACCACTTCCAGGTCGTAAAGAAAACAGGTATATTTCCATTGACAAGGTCAAGATACACAGAGTGGCCGATTCTTCTTAGTATGACATCGGCAGTCTCATGTCCTTCGATTGTAAGAAATTCTGTATTGGCCACTGCTTCGAATCCTGAGCCTGAGGTGGCCCTCGAGATGCCTGCAATTTCTAGTCCTTTATTGAGTACATTGCCTGGTACTCAACTTGATGATACTGACTACACTTACCCAACTGACTTATTGATGCCTGATTCACAAACTCGTTTGGCCACAGAATCCGGATTTTGATTTGACACTGTTTGACACACATCAGGAAAGCCTTCACGGATTAAAGTCTATACACGATTATTTTAAAAACATTTTTTGATTCCCCCTTGGACATATATTTGGCTGGTGCTTTTTTCGATTTACCTTTTTATGTCAATTGGTTTTGTGTTTTATTTTTTCCGTATCGTCAATGGACACTATGTCGAAGAGAGAACATGCATTCGACATCTCAATGGAACATTGGCACCCCATTCCTCTTCGCATACTGCACACAGATTGAAGAGAGACTTGGCTTTTGATAACATCACTGCTTGGCCTATCCTGGATGGGATTGTATGGGATGCTGTTAAATTTCAAATCCATGGCCTCACTGAGGTTATAAATGTCTCTAATGTGCTTTGAGTTAACATGGGGGATGTAGTTAAACAAAACATACGATCTGATGATTGGGATGTTCAGGCCGTGGAGGCATTGTTTTCTGATTTGAAATATTATGCTGCCTTTGATGCTGAAGATTTATATTTATAATCTGCTAATTATGGTGATTTGTTTTGTTTCCAACATTTTGGTAACCACCACCTGCATAGAACTAATTCCAGGAGGAGCACTGTAAATTATACACAATGGGAGCATTGCCCAGCTCCTATGTAAGGCAGTTCAAGTATCTTTTTGAAAAGGTACACTTATTTTACTGACTTTAATCAGTCCAACCCCGCTTCATTTTATTTTAAAATGACAGAAAAGTCCATGTCCAAGGTTAGACTTACCGTAACTAAGTTATTGTACTCGAAGTCCGTTCTAGACCAACTAGCTGTTGGAGGCTATGAGTTATGGAAGGAAAAAGTTGACCTTAAATCTGTTTAAGGTTCTCAAAGTTGGCAGGTACAAGGCACTGAGGCTTTGCACCGTGCAAGTCTCATCCCGAATCATATGTTGTTTTTGAATTCTACCATTTCACAGACAACATGCTTTGGATTGGCTACTTCTAAAAAATTAAATACTCCTTCCTTCCCTGATTTGGAAGAATATTCAGGTTGGGGTAATACAACAAAATTTTCGATCAGAGAGTTGCAAACTCTATTGCTAAATTCATACTTTAACATATTCAGTTTGGATCCCAATGATTGGTTGCTGTGGCCACAGAAGTCATTTTCTGGGTTTAGCTGATGGTCAGGGTCGATCCCCGTTTTGATAGTGACCATTCAGTAACCACTTATTCAGTAGGCAAATTATGTCAAAATTGGCTTAAACATTCTACCTTGGCATAAGTTAAACTGCATTTATCTAAACTGACTGACGATGTTGATTTGAATGATTTCATAAAAGGCCCGGCTAAAGGTAGATCTAAAAGATGGATGTATGCAGTTTATAATGAAATCTGGAAAACATCACAGATTATGGCTGCTACCCGCCTTAAGGCTAATGATCAAGCTAATTTAGAAAAAGTGCTTGCAGTTGTGATAATAGCATTAACACGCTTTCCTCCCGCATTTACACAGTGGATAATATTGTGTCATCTGTTGTTGATATTGTGCAAGATGAAGTGTCTGTATTATACCATGGTCAAAATCAATTGCGTTCTGTAATGCAGTTTGCATGGACCCTGCAGACGCTTAAGGCCGGAAAAGTGCAGTGGGATTACATGAATACCTCTTCTCTTTTTGCCCCGTTTAATTTGACTGATAATCAACGTTTGCTTTCAATTAGAGATGCATCTTTTTCCATGTTACACATTGAACAATTGGAGTCATTACCTATTTCTGTAGCAGAGGAGACTACTGCAACGTGGCTTATCCACGGATTAATAGCTTTACCGTTTGCTCTTTTCGAATTTAAAAATTGTATGAAGTATTTTGTCATTGGTAGATACGAGCCTCTTGGTAGCTCCTATCTACATGAAGCCTGGTCGCTTCCTTTTACATACAGATGCCTTATGGAGGGCAAGGAAGTTTATCTGAAAGGTGAAGAATGTACTGAAACACCAGATCACTGATTAATGTGTAGACATATCCAATTACATGGCTCTTGCAATCAAAACAAGCCTAATTTAGCCTGTTTTGAAAGGTACACCAGTGCCCGCTATCGTCCCCACATTCACATTACTGGCAAATGGGAGTTATGTACTTTTAAATAATGAGGATTGCTATGGGTTAATAAAAGGCATTGCTTATGTCGTTACAGTCAGTGAACGTGTGGTTTGCTGTAAAAATGTGTTGTACCCACCCACGCATGTTAACTTAGATGTTTCCATCTGACCGAGGATTCCGACCTTGAAAGCAGAGTTCAATAAGATGAGTCGCATAAGAGCTCTATTGTCCCAAAAAGAAGTTGCCCTGACATCTGCTTGTGAAACATTTGTCCTTCACGTAGCTAACACCCGCACAGAGGTGCATGCTTTATTAAATACTGACCTACCATTGCATTTCGGTGAGCTGATTCATACAATCTTTAACGCATCCTCCACAACGGGGCTGGCACACTTTTTTAAAGTAGTTACCTTTGGCCTTGTTACTTCTTTTCAGAAGATATTTGGGGTCATTCCTGCTTTCTTCCATTCTATCTTTTCCAGCTTATTTGGTGGTTTCCCCGTTTTACTGGTGCTGGCTGCAGGCATACTTTTGCTGTTTTGTTTCATGCAAAATGGATGCACATCCTGTGTTCCAAGACGAGCTGTTGTGGCTGGCACTGTTTCGCAACAGGATGCTTGAATACTATGGAACGCTGCGCTCACCACCTTAAGTGCAGCTTATGGATTATCATTTCGATTTTCCTATTTTACATGTGTCCAGCCTGTCTTTCATTGCCCGAGTTGCGATTTTGACTGGGCCCTGGATTTGTGTCTCTGCAATGCGGTGTCTCCTGAAGTGGATTTTAATCAACTCATGAGCCCCTTAGTTGCTGATGAATTGCTTTGTTCTGACGGAGGGATTATGGCCTTTGCAGCGATGCATGGAATACTGGGTCGTTGGAATATATTCGCAGCGGCGCAAGATTTCTTGGCACACAGCTTCATCGAGAACCCACCGAGTTGTCCTCTGATGGTGCTAGAGGCTCCGGTAATTGAAAAGCATGTATGTTCCTTCCCGTTAATAAATTGGATGGCTGAATTATTTTCGGATGATAACAGTGACTTCCTGTTGGAAGCTGTTGCTGCTTATTTTGCATATTCAGTGCTAGGCTGAGACTTATCCATGCCTTGGTTGACATTGAACTTTTTCATACATTTTTTTTGAAGCTATGAAAAACTTTGAGTCCCGGACCTATTGACTTTGATTAAAGTGAACATAAAATTGTCATGATGGTGAGATTTTGTTTTTTTGGATGACACAAATATTTTTTTCTTCTCACTTACTCAAATTTGAACTGACTATCGTTCTTGAACTCTGCATTTAAAAAATGAGCCCCTTATCTTGTCTTATCTTATCTTATCCGTGCTCGGATCATGTGAGGGTTTCATATAGATATGCTTTACCTATATGCTGTATTAAGGTAGCATGAGCTTATTAAGAGTTTAAACGCCATTTTACCTTTCTGCTGCTTCTGCACACAACAAATAACTGTTACTTTAGCTTAGAGCCTAGTAGAGAGTTTTGATTCACACGAGAATAATATGTTGTTACTCTGATATCAGCTTTGCTTGGTGAGCTGTGTCTGTACAGTGAGTGCTGAAGCCTTCAATGATATCTCGACACAGTGGTTGTTGTGAGGTCTGATCTTCGCACCTTCTAAGACATAACATACATGCAGCTGCGGCCAAATTCTGGCTTTAGGCGCGTTTTATATTGCTTTGCACAGAGCATACAAACACACTTGATGGTGCTTCGCGAGAGCTGGTGGAAGATGATGTGATCCCTTACCACTAGGATCTGAGGTATGGGGCCGCTCTGCTAAAACCCAAAGAGACCTTCTTAGATATAATATAATATACTAGCAAGGGAGGGTGAGAATTAGGTGTTGTTTAGCCTTCTTCACTCTAGCATTTTAACATGCTTTCCCCTTTTGTATTCTATGGACTAGTAACTATGCTGATTACTTTGTTTCTCATAATATGTTTGCTTGCATTAGCTAAGATACTGCGCTTGAGAACACCGCATTAGAAAATAAACATTTCAAATGTGCACGAGTTCTCATTTACTCCTAGTTCTGGATTGAAATGATTGTATAACGAAAGCGTGTTCATGTGTTCCACGTTACCTGAGGTGTACTAAGTCCATGTTCTGGTTTGTCTAAACATTGGGAGTTTGTAATAACCAATGAGACACTGTAGCTATTCTGGTAGGGGATTTTGGGTACTAAGGTGAGTTTTGGCACACCCTAATTCACTGAGGTTCCAAGTCTCTATGCACAGTTCTGTATGAGAACGGAATCCCTGCGACACCCTATTCATGTAGACTGGTCCGACCACCTCCTCATCCCATTCTCTCTTCACCTATCACACTCTATAACTCTTGGCCAACCTAAGTGGGCTACCTCCTGGTTCTGTGATGCTGAAAATATTGATGTCGGTCCCCTCTGTGAATCAGATTTGTTATCACTTCAAAGGCTAGACCCGAACCTAGATGTTGACGAACTCACCTCCCAATGTCTCACAGTCCTTGCAGCCAAAATCAATAACGTCGCTCCACTCAAAAGCAAAAAGATATGGCCCACTCCCTCAGCACCTTGGTTCAACAAATCCCTCCATGAAGAAAGGAAGCAGCTAAGATTGCTGGAAAAACAATGGAGGCAAGTGCCCTCCACCCATAATTTGGCCACGCTTCGTTCAGCAAGATCCAAGTACCACAAGCACATCTTCCTTGGGAAAGCATCGCACTTCAAAACACTTCTTGACTCAGCCAAAAATAGACCCTAAAAACTATTCGATCTCATCAAGATTCCTAACTGCTCTCCCCCAACCTCCAAGTTGGAGGATTCTACAAAGAAAGCAGCGAATTTCGCTATATTCTTCGATGAAAAAGTGAAATCACTTGTGGATCAGGTCGCTCATCCTACCCCTCCAGAGGAGCGCAAATCCTCAGGCATTTGGCAGAACCTTTACCCCATATCTGAAGATGCCCTCCTCAAGTGCATCCGCGAAACAAAGCCCTCCAACCATTCTCTGGACCCCATCCCCAGTGCCATTGCCATTGACTTCTATACCCATTCCCTTTCCTATTGGACCACTCTGGTTAACCGCTCCCTCTGTCGAGGCTCCCTTCCTGTCTCCTTCAAAACTGGGCAGGTCACCCCTCTGCTTAAAAAACCCACTACTGATGCGAATGACCTCAACAACTTCCGCCCCATCACTAATCTACCCTTTTTTTACGAAGATCACAGAAAGATGTGTAGCGAAACAACTCTCTCGTCATATCATGGACAATGATCTTCTTGACAATTGTCAGTCCGGCTTCATCCAAAACTGCAGCACTGAAACAGCCCTACTGCAAGTGGTTGATGACGCGCTGAGGATCCTCGATTTGGGGGGGTCCTGTCTTCTAATTCTCCTAGACCCTTCTGCAGCCTTTGACACTGTCAATCTCAACACTCTCCTCAACACTCTTCAACAGAGAATGGGCATGGAGGGCACTGTGCTTAAATGGTTTGCCTCCTTCCTCTCAGATAGATCCCAAATGATCAAAATAGCGAACAGTCTTTCATCTCCTGTGGCGGTAGGTCAAGGTGTTCCTCAAGGCTCCATACTTGCACCCACATTGTTCAATCTCTATTTAGAACCACTGGGAAATCTCCTAAGTAAATCTGGGATCCACTATCATCTCTATGCAGACAACACTCAAATCTACCTCAAGGTTGCCTCCACTCACGATCTCTCCATCTTAAGCTCTACTCTCGACTCCATTCAAAACTGGATGTCAACTCATCAACTGATTCTGAATCCCTCCACAACTGAATTCCTCCTCCTCTCCTCCTCACTCTCTCCTCCCCCGGTTCAATCATGGATGGATCAGATGAATCTACTAAACAATAAACCCATCCTTGTCGACAGCACAAAACCCCTTGGCATCATACTCGACAAAAAACTCAATCTAAACTCCCACATCAATTCCATTGCAAAGTCTGGTCGATACCAACTGCGCCTTCTTTGGGGAATTCGTCGCTTTTTCCCGGAGCAGGACCTTAAAACCCTGGTGCAATCGCTGGTCCTCTCCAGACTGGACTACTGCAATTCTCTTCTTACTGGCTTCCCCAAATCCCACTTGTCCCCCTTAGATCTGTTCTCCATTCAGCAGCTCGTTTCATTTATGGGGCCAAAAGAAGCAACCACATCACATATGGCTTCCCATCGAGGCTAGAGCCATCTACAAGACTGCCTGTATCACCCACAAAGCCTTGCACTGCTCCTCTCCTCGCTACCTGGCGAAATAAACTGAAACTCTCAGGAGGCTCTAGACCATCACGTAATGCAGAAAATCTACTGTTTGAACCTCCCACTTTCAAGAAGGAATGATCGATGGCTCAATCCTTTTCAGGCAACGCAGTGAGAATCTGGACCTCACTTCCGCCTCAGCTCCGGACCACCACCTCCTCCCAGGTCTTCAAAACGGACCTCAAAGTTCTCCTCTTCCAAAGACACCTCCAAAAGTAATTCACACCCTCTCTATTATCTGAAGGAAGACCTCCCATTACTGAAAACTCTATTCTCCATGACTGTCACCAGTCGTTAAGACAGTTTTCCCCACTGTTCTCTCTGACACCAGGTGTTCCTCACTAGTGTACCCATGACGTGGACACTGGTGACAGCCCTCCTGTAAAACACAAGATTTACAGGTTGACTGACCAGATCAGGGCCAGTATCGAAAAGAAGGTTTCTGAGATGTTGGCGTTAGGGGTGATCGAGCCCTCCAACAGTCCTTGGGCTAGCCCAGTAGCCAACATCAACGATGACGACACCATCAAGTTCATGTTCACCGTCCACTCCGGATCCCCGGAAGACCCCTGCCCACACCACATCTACAACAAAGCCAGCAGCATCATCGCACCCCACCTCTGGAAAACCATCAACATCTCCTTCAAGACAGCGACTTTCCGGGAGAGCTGGAAGCACGCAGAGATCAACACCTTACTCAGGAAACCCAAGGCGGACCTAAAGGTCCTCAAGAACTTCCGACCCATCTCCCTGCTCCTGTTCCCGGCGAAGGTCATCGAAAAGGCTGTCAACAAACAACCAACCAGCTTCCTCGAAGAAAATAACATCCTGGACCCGTCCCAGTCCCGCAGCAACCACAGCACCGAAACTGCCCTCATTGACGCCACCGACGACATCAGGACCCTGCTTGACAACGGAGAAACCGCGGCCCGCATCCTCCTGGATCTGGCAGCCGCCTTCAACTTGGTCTGCCACCGGCACACTAAGAACACACCTCCACGACGCCAAATCCAAGAGAAGGCCTTGGACTGGACCACCTCCTTCCTCTCCGGCAGAACCGCCTCCCCCCCTCCTTCCGCTCCGAAGCCACCGAGATCATCTGCGGGGTCCCCCAAGGCTCATCCCTCAGCCCAACGCTGTTCAACATCTACATAGCACTGCTCACCCACGTAGCACGACAACACAACCTCAACATCATCTCCAACGCTGACGACACTCAGATGATCCTCTTCCTCCCCAAAGACCCCCACACCGCCAAAACCAACCTCCAGGAAGGAATGCTGGCCATAGCCGACTGTATGAGACACAGCCAACTGAAGCTGAACTCGGACAAGATGGAGGTACTCATCCTCGGACCCACCCCCTTGGCCTGGGACGACTCCTGGTGGCCGACTGCACTAAGAGCACCCCTTACACCCACCGACCATGCACGCAACCTAGGGGTCATCCTCGACTCCACCCTCTCCATGATGAAGCAGGTCAACGCCGTCTCCTCTTCCTCCTGCTTCAACACCCTCCGCATACTGTGCAGGATCTTCAAGTGGATCCCCACAGAAACGAGGACGACGGTCACTCTGGCCCTCGTCAGCAGTAGGCTGGCCTACGGCAACGCACTCTACGCAGGAGCACCGGCCAAACTCCTGAAACGGCACCAACGCATCCAGAACGCCTCCAACCGCCTAATCCTCGACATCCCTCGCGGCAGCCACTTCACACCCCACCTGAGAACTGCACTGGCTCCCCATCAACAAGAGGATAATCTTCAAACTCCTCACCAACGCACACAAGGTATTCCACAACACCGGACCAGCATACCTCAACAGCCGACTCAGTCTCTACACCCCCACCCGCCAGCTCTGCTCCACTGACCGTGCCCTCGCCACCGTCCCCCGCATCCGAAGAGTGACCACCGGTGGCAGATCATTCTCCCACCTCACCGCCAAGACATGGAACACCCTCCCCGTCTGCCTGCGGCTGACTGAAGACCTCCTAACCTTCAGGAGACTTCTCAAGACCTGGCTCTTCTAACAGTAGCAGTGTTCCCCCCCCCTCCAGCGCTTTGAGACCCTCACAGGTATGTAGTGCGCTTTATAAATACCATGATTGATTGATTGGTCCCAACGGCTGCTGCACCCGGTGCCAATCCAGAACTGCGGTTTTGTGTGGACTACCGTGGGCTCAATGCCATCACCAGGACTGACGCTCACCCCATCCCCAGAGCAGATGAGTTCATTAATCGGTTGGGAGCTGCCAGGTTTCTCAGCACGTTTGAGTTAACGTCTGGGTACTGGAGGATTGCCTTGACCGATGGGGCCAAGGAGAGGTCAGCATTCTCAGCCCCAGAAGGACATTACCAGTTCCGGGTGATGCCCTTTGGGTTGAAGTATGCCCCTGCCACCTTTCAGAGGCTGGTCAACCAGCGGCTGGCTGGACTAGAGGATTTCAGTGTTGCCTACCAGGATGACCTCACAGTGTTCAGTTCCAGCTGGCAAGAACACTTGCAGCACCTCAGTGAAGTGTTGAGGACTCTGCAGAGGGCAGGCCTCACGATGAAGGCCAGTAAGTGCCAGATCAGGCAGGCTTCTGTGGGGTACTTGGGACACCAGGTAGGAAGCATCCAAGTGGCGTCCCTACAGCCCAAGATTGACACCATTCTAGCTTTGGAATCCCCCAAGACCCAGACAGAGGCGAGAGTCTTTTTAGGTATCACCGGTTACTACAGGAGGTTTGTTAAGGGCTACCCCACCATTGTTGCCCCTTAACAGAGCTGACTTCCAGGAAGCAGCCCAAGAAGGTGATCTGGACCGAGTTCTGCCAGAAAGCTTTTGATGTCCTGAAGGCTGCCATGTGCATGGCACCTGTGCTTAAGGCACCCACTTCTCCAAGGAATTCGTCATGCAGACCGACTCTTCAGAGCATGGTGTGGGTGCAATGCTCTCACAACTGAACAAAGAGGGCCTAGACAAGCCGGTAGCATGATGCCTAGCCCAGGTTGAAAAAGCAGAGTTGGAGCGGAAATGATAACCCAACCCCGCAGGAGAAAAGGTAGGAAGAATGGTGAATGGCTCCTACACAGCAAAAAGATTAGGACCCCTCTCATCAGGGAGAGGACTTGTCAGCCACAGAGCTCTCAGGACCAGGGGATCCTCTACGGAACAGCTGTGCCTTGGGCAGCAGGTCTCCCCCACTCTTGAACGCCTGAGGCAGCAAGCTGCTGCACCGGAGCAGGGAGATGTCAGTGGTTCCCACAATGCCTATTGGGAGGAGGGATTCCTGTACACTGAGGCCAGAGACCCCAAACCTGATACCTCTAGGGGAGTGGTAGTGGGTCAACTGTATAGGGAGTTTTCACTCACTCTAGTCATGACATCCCCCTGCCTGGACATCTGGGCCAGACCAAAAGCTTTGAAAAGACTGGTCACCCACGTCCATCAGCCTCCGATATCTCAGAATGTGAAGGAGTTTGTGAGCTTCTGTGTCAACTTTCAAGCCAGTGGCAAGGCAGGAGGACACCCAAGGCCCCCTTAATTCCACTACCAGTGGTTAGGGTTCCCTTTGAAAGGGTAGGTTTGGATATGGTGGGTCCACTTGAGCCTCACACAGCCTCAGGAAACAAATTCATACTGGTGGTAGTGGACCAGGTTTCTGAAGCCATTCCCCTTAGCGCTACTGCATCCCCTGTGGTCGCCAAGGTCCTCAATGGTGTCTTCACTAGAGTATGGTTTCCCTAGGAGGTAGATCAGACAGAGATTCCAACTTCATGTCTGCATACTTCAAAACACACGAGGGATGAGTGTGGAGTGATCTATAAGTTCACAACTCCTTACCACCCACCAATGGCCTTGTTGAGAGATTTAACACGATATTGAAAGGTATGATAATGGGACTTCCTGCAAAACTCAAAAGTAAATGGGATATTCTGTTGCCCTGCCTGTTTCTTGCCTACAGAGAGATACCTCAGAAGGGAGAGAGATGTTCACCCTTTGAACTTCTGTTTGCCCACCCTGTAATGGCACCACACTCTCTTGTGAGGGAAGGATGGGAGGAACCCCATCAGGAACCTAAGCAAGATGTGCTGGACTATTTACTGGGCCTTCTTTCTAGGATAGCAGAGTATATGCAGAAAGCATCTAAACACTTTGAGGCCAGCTAGGGGCTCCAGAAGCTCTGGTATGACCAAAAAGCTGCACTGGTAGAATTTCAACCAGGGCAACAGGTTAGTGTTTTAGAGCCAGTGAGGCCAAGGGCTCTCCGGGACAAATGGAGTGGCTCTACCCCCTGGTCAGACTCCCTGGTGTACCCATGATGTCGACACTGGAGACAGCTTTCCTGTCAAAACCAAAATCCATCACCAGTCTGGCCAAGTCCAGGATAGATGAAGGATGAAGTCCGAAAGATGCTGGAGTTCGGGGTCATTAAGCCTTCGGAGAGTCTCTGGGCTAGCCCAGTGGTCCTAGTCCCCAAACCTCATCCACAGGGTGGAAAGACAGAAATTAGATTTTGTGGGACTACAGAGGCCTTGATGCTGTCACCAAAAGAGATGCACACCTCCACCCCAGAGCGGATGAATTGATAGATAAGTTGCTGGCTTCCAACGTGCCTTAGACAGCAGCCCCACACCTGATGGGCACTTCCAGTTCACTGTGATGCCCTTTGGTCTAAAGAATGCCCCTGCCACCTTCTAAACCCTTGTTGGTTTGGAAGGCTACAGTGCAGTTTATCTTTAGGATATTGCTGTATTTAGCTCTTCCTGGCAGGATCACCTGGTGCCCTGGGAAAGGTTTCACAGCCCCTCCAACCTGCAGGCCTAACTATCAAGGCATCCAAGGAAAGGGAACGGTTGTGTACTTGGCCCACGTAGTAGGTGGAGGCCAAGTCCAACCCCTCCAGCCCAAAATCCAGATCATTCCAGTTTAGGAAGCTCCAAAAAACCAAACCCAAGTCAGGGCATTCATTGGCTTGACTGGGTAATATAGTAGGTTTATGAAGGGATAGAGTCCATTTTGACTCCCCTCACAGCACTCACCTCCAACAAGATGCCCAAAAATGGAACTGGACAGTTGGCTTCCAATAGGCTTTTGACACCCTTTAAGAGGCAATGTGATCAGCACCTATTCTCAAGACTCATTGTGCAGACAGATGCTTCTGCGCTAGGGATACAAGTGGTCCTATCCGAGACAAATGATGATTGACAAGACCAGCCTGTTGATTTCATAAGCAGATGGCTTCTTCCCAGGGAGCAGTATTGGAGTGCCATTGAGAGGGAGGCCTTTGCTGTGGTTTGCTCCCTGAAGAAGCTGAGGCCATACCTGTTTGGTACTCACGTCCTAGTTCAAACTGACCACAAACCTCTCAGATGGCTGATGCAGATGAAAGAAAACCCCAAACGTTTGAGGTGATCCCTGTCACTACAGGGAATGGACTTTACAGTGGAACATAGACCTGGGACTGCCCATGCCAATGCAGATGGCCTTTCTCAATTTTTCCACTTAGGCAATGAAGACTATCTTGGGAAATGTTAGTCTCATCCTCTTTCGTGAGGGGAGATTGTGTAGGAAAGTGCCCCTTTTTGCATGGTTACCCCCTACCTTTTGCCTGATATTTGATGCAACCTGACTTGATGTGCCCTGCCTCCCTGCCAATCAGGTTCCAAGAGCCAGTGTTCTTTCCCAAAACTGTACTATGTACCCACCACTGGAACATCTTGGCCACAGGTAAGCCTCTTGTAAAAGATACCATGAGTACCAAGGGCACATGATCAGGGAAGGCCTCTAAGGGTAGCAGCACCTATTGTGCTACCCTTAAAGACCCTGTACCTGAAAACCCACACACTGCTCTTGTTGGCTGCATGTTTTGGTGCAGAAAAAAGCGGAACGTCAACACACATCCCTGTGTGCCATGCCTGCAACCCACTGCCCTAGGCCTATGCAAGACACCCCTCTAGCAGGTTGCTCTAGCACTCAGGTCAGGGTGCAGTGGCATGAGCCCTGTACCCCTACAGTGTACATAAGTAGGCCCTGCTGGCACCTCGCTATGCTTAGCTTGTCTTTCACACTTTTCTTAAACTGATTATTTACTGTGTAATGTTTTAGAATGTCATTTTAAATATTGCTCTGTTCAAATTTTGTTGCTAATTTTTTTTAAAAGACCTTGCTCCTACTGTTAGTCTTGTATACCAGCTGCACAGATATCAGTCTTTAGAGAGTGCCGACCCCGGTCCGTCACGGCTGTTGTGCCAATTGAACGGAGGGCGGAGACATTACCAACATTCTTTGCCTCACTTCTGTCTGAAATTCAAATCCGGCTGGGACTTGGTCTAGTAGTCCACCGGAATTAACTTTAAATCGCCCAATGGTGCGCAAGCCTATGTGCGCCCGTCCGTGCCCGAATAGGACCAGTGGACAGCCATCATGCCCAAAATGTCTTACTCCTCACAAGAATTAAAGCTCCTGCACTCTGGTAAATATTTTCTCAATCCCCTTACTAATATTAGATTAATTAAACAAGGAATCATGGAAGCAAGGGCCTCCTTCCCAGAAATGATCATTCCCCCCAATGCTACAATCACCCCCCAAAGACAGACCAGAGACACTGTCCTTAAACCAACCATCTTTTATCTCAACACCCGTTCCTTGGTGAAATATCAGCTTGATAAATTCAGCCTTTTCGACTCAAGCCACCCTGACATCCTGTTCCTATTGGAAACTTGGCTGTCACAGAACTCAGCCCTAGACATTCTAGCAGCCCTCCCTAATGATTATTATATACTCCAGGCAAATGGTACGTCCACCCATTTACCTCTCCACCTGGTAGCTGCCTTCATAAAGTCTCCCTGCTCGAACCTGCAGCAACTTTACCAAACCGAAGGTCTCCATTGGAAACCAAAGGGCCCCCAATGTCTTCTTGGCACCATGCACCCGGCCGCCCCTGTGCTGCTGCTGGAGCAGCTCTTGTGGGGATCGTTGGACCCTGCAATGCTGACCTTAACCCCAGGAGATTTGCTCCCACACCTGAGTTGCCTGCTCGTAAGCATCCCCTAACCAAAGGCCCCTTGAAGCCCTTTGGCTAACATTGTGCCCCTGCACTCTGTACCCGGCCACCCCAGTGCCACTGGTGGTGTAACTTGATGTTTGTATGGAGAAAGGAGAAAGAGTAACTAAACTGCAAAGCTTTAAAAGTCTTACTTACATTGTTTTGTGCGATCCCTCGGTGTGGTACCTAGGCATACCACGTCAAGTTATTGATGTAATCTCAAAGTAATCAAAAAGTATCCAAAATGTAATTACTGTGTTTTTTAAACTGCTTTTTGAAAACATACCAACCTGTAACAATTGCAAATCCATTCCCAATTGCATTTCTGTGTAAAGGTTTACAATTGATACATTTTACCTACCTCTATAAAGTCATACTTGGTTCTAAAAATAAAAAATAAAGTATAGCTTTTTTATACTTACCCAATTGGTCTGGATTCTGTCTCCAAGTGTGCCATCAATCTTGATCAAGTGAATACAATACATGTTTAACACACCCTCTGGATAAGCCAAACTGCTCCGCTCACACTACCATAAAGAGAGCAGTTAGTTTTTACCTAGTTTAGCCTCTGTTATACCTCTGGGGACTCCCTGGACTCTGTGCCAATTATAACTTACTTTGGTAAAGTGTATGCAGAGCTAGCTTCCTACAGGGATTAGGCATGGAGTCTGATAACAAGGACAACAATTCAGAGTGGACCAAGGAGGAGTTAGCTCACAAGGCTAAGGGACGTTTTGGTCATACAGCTTTATGTATTAAATATTTTATTGAGCATAAGCAAAAAATGCACCTCAGCGATTTCTGTAAGGGCCGCCACCACTCTGGGGAGGCCGAGATCAGCGACCCCGCGAATACCCCACATAGGGCCAGCGGGTACATCATCTTATTAACACAGCAAGCCGCCTACAACCCAATGGGCCGGCCGCGTCTTAAGAGGTGCTACAACGGTGCAAGCTGGTCAGTGCTAGTGCATTGTAAGAAAACACGAGAAACAAAGAACTGTAAACAACCCCGCCACCCACCCCACCCCAGCCCTCCCTCCTCCTTGTCCATGTCCGGAATCCGGCTATAGGTCGTGAACCACCCTCAACAGTCAGTGGACGCCACGCGCGTGGGGCCTGTGCGCTTACGGGTATGTGTTTTGGGGTCCGGGAGAGGTGTTTCCGCCAGGCGTAGCAGACGCAGGTAGCGTGGGCAGCTCACCTCCCGAAACTCCCCGGTAAGCAAGGCGAGGAATGGCCGCCAGAGTTCCGCAAAGTCCGCCCCCCTCCCTGATGCAGCCAGCGATAGTTTCTCCATTCCCAGGATTGCCCACAGTCGGTGGAGCCACCCCAGTTGTAGCGGAGCCTGGGTCGCCCTCCAGTGTGCCACAATGTTTTGGACCGCAGCCCCAAGCGCAAGCGCGATCAGGCGCCCGCGCCAGGATTTCAGAGGATACATGAGTGCATTTGGGAGGCCTAGTAGGATGTACGCTGGGAAGCGCGGCAGTTGTGTGTCTAGATGTGCATCTATAAGGTCCAGGATAGGGTCCCAATAGGGGCGCAGCGCCTTACAGCTCCACAGCAGGTGTTCCAGTGTCCCTAGCTCCCCACATCCCCTCCAGCATCTGTCACTGATTCGGGCATCCCAGTGGTGTAGTCTCTCAGGGGTGTGGTACCAGTATGTTGCTACCTTAGTCAATGTCTCGGTAAGGCCAGTGTGGTGCGCCGAGTGTCTGGCTCTATGGTACACCCCCTCCCATTCCTTCCTGGTGAGCTGCCTCCCCAAATCCCTCTCCCACCGGACTTGGCCCGCATTGTATGTGTGTGCCTGCGTGAGTAGCAGCTGCTGATAGAGGTCCGATATCAACTTCTTATCCGAGGTGCGTGTCAGCAGCCATCGTTCGTAAGGCGTGAGGTGCCGTTGGGCTCCGGGCTGGATCGAGGGATGGAGCACCCAGTGGCGCACCTGCAGGTACTGCAAGCGTTCTGATTCGGCCACGCCGTAATCCGCCTTGACCTGCTGGAATGGCAGAATGCCCTTGATATCAAACATGTGTCCTGCCGCGCGACAGGGTGTCGTCCGCCACGTCGTGAACGTGCCGGTGTCCAAGCCCGGTGTGAAGTCTGGATTCTCAAAGATGGGAGTCATGGGTGAGGGGAAGGTGGTCAGCCCCTTGGCCACGGCTACTCTATCCCACACTCGCAGGGCGGTGCTGGTGATTTCAGAGGCGTACAGGTTAGGGGGACGGTGTCGACGCGGAAGGAAAGAAGAGCCAGTGCTTACCGGACTCCAGCTGGAACCATTCCACAAAGGTGCGTAGCTGTGCCGCCTGGAAGTACAGTGTGAGGTCTGGCACGCCGACCCCTCCGTTCGCTGGGGGTAGGGTGGCGAGCGTATGCTTGAACCTGGGTCGCCGGCCATTCCAGATGAACCGTGACAATTCCGATTGGGTTTGTTGGAGCCAACCCGCCGGGGGGTTCAGGGGGAGCGTCTGGAACAGGTACAGAATCTGCGGCAGCAGTGTCATTTTGACTGCGGCAATTCTTCCTAACCACGACAGCGTAAGTGGTTTCCAGCGCCGGAGCTGCTCCCGGAGTTTGCGGGTGAGGGCCTCGTAATTGGCCCGCGCAGTGTCGTTTTCGGACAGTAGGAGCCAGGCGAACGCCCAGGTACGGGACGGTTGCGTCCGACCATTGGATTCGGAATTCCGATTTAATCTCGGCCACCACATCCGGGCTCAGCGAGATATTCAAAGCCTCAGATTTGGCTTCGTTGATCTTGAAGCCCGAGGCCAGGGCGAAGGTGTGTAGCTCCACAAAGAGAGCGCGCAGGGATCGCATCGGGTCAGTGAGGGACAGCAAGACGTCGTCGGCGTACAGGCTGATCTTATGCGTGTCGGCCCCAAATTTAATACCTGAAATGAGCGCATGTTGCCGCACCCTCTGGGCCATCGGCTCCATGTACAATGCGAATAGGAGCGGCGACAGCGGGCAACCTTGGCGCGTGCCTCTACCAATGTCGAACCTCGGGGAGGTATGACCGTTCACTCGTACCGCGGCGTTGGGCCGGCGGTAGCAGTTGAAGATGCGGTGGCAGAGTTTCTCTCCAAAGCCGAAGTGACGGAGGGCCTGGTCGAGGTATGGCCAGTGTACTCTGTCGAAGGCCTTCTCCGCGTCAATGGTGAGCAGCATGCAGCCGGGTTTAGTGCGCGATCCGGCCTCAATGAGGTGCAGCACCCGCTTGGTGTTGTCGCTGGTCTGCCGTTGGGGGATGAAGCCCGCTTGGTCGGGGTCTATCAGTTGTTGCATATATGGGGCGATGCGGCTCGCTAGTATGCCAGTGTAGAGCTTCAGGTCTACGTTCAGTAGCGATATGGGTCTGTAGGAGCCGCAGACTGCCGGATCACGACCGGGTTTGGGAATAACAGAGATAGACGCCTCCAGCAGGTCCGGATGTATGGCGCCGGGCGTGTCAAACGTGTTAAACAGGTCGCGCAAGAGGGGGGCAAGCTGCTGGCAAAAGGTCTTGTAAAATGCCGCAGTATAGCCGTCGGGTCCCGGGGATTTCCCGACCTTGAGGCGGGCAATGGCCGAGATGACCTCTTCCAGGCCTATGGGCCGCTCCAGAAAGTCCGCTTGGGCTTGGGTAAGGGTGGGGAGTTCCGCGCCCCGCAGATAGGCTGGGCCGGCGTCAGGGTCTAGGTGATCCGCGTCGTAGAGCGCCGCATAGAAATTGGCAAAAGCCGTCGCAATCGCTGCGTTTTCTGTGACCAGGTCGCCATTGGGCAACCGGAGAGAGCGCACTTGTTGCCTCTGGGTTTGCGCCCGAAGTCTACTCGCCAGCAGACTCCCGCAGCGGTCGCCACCGGTATAGTAGACGTGTTTGAGGCGCATCGCGGCGTATTCCGCCACATCTTGGTCCAAGGCCGCTAGCATTTTCCGCTCGGCGCATAGTTGACGCCATGCTCTGGCTGCCCCTGTGCGTTGGTGCATCTGTTCCAATTCCGCCACGCGCTGGGAGAGCTCGGCACGTTTCAGCTCCCTCTCTTTGTTGTTGGCCGTGGCGATGGAGATGATTTCCCCGTGCAGGACCGCTTTGAGGGCCGCCCACTGGGTCGCTTTGGTGGTGTCACCATTGGCGTTGTGCTCCAGAAAACGGGTAATCGCCGTCGTGAGTCGGGCCTGTGTGTCAGGCAGCTGTAAGAGACCGTCCCGCAGCCTCCAGTGCCGTTGTGGAGCTGGCATTGCTCCCACCCGAAGCGTCGCTGCCACCGGGGAGTGGTCCGAGAGCGAGGCTGGCAGTATCTCCACGCTCTCCACTTGTAGCGCCAGCTGCGAGGAGCCCAGAAAATAGTCGAGCCTCGCGTACGTCTTATGCGCAGCCGAATAATACGTGTAGGCGGTAGTTTGGGGGTGCGTGTGCCGCCAAAGGTCGATGAGGCCCAGGTCCGTCAGGTGCGCGTGACCCGCCGCCGTGAGTGCCCCTACTTGACCGGATCTCTGACCCGAGCGATCCGCCGTGTTATGAAAGACTATGTTGAGGTCCCCCCCCAGCAGCAAGTGAGTGTGTGTGGTGGCTGTAACGGTCTCTAGAGCTGTATGCAGGAATTTTTCCTGACCCTCGTTCGGGCCATAAACAGGGCCCACAAGCAAGGTGTGGCCCGCGATTTGGAAGCTATAGAGTAGGAGCCGCCCTCTAACTTCGGCCTCTTTTTGGAGGACTTTCCCCTCAAAGGACTTAGCCACTAGGATCGCCACCCCTGCAGACTTCTTCGGGGAAGAGGAAAAGAACTGCCACGGGAACGCGCGGGATTTGAGTCTATGCTGGTCGCTGCGCACAAGGTGTGTTTCCTGGAGAAGGCAGATATCCGCCTTGGAGCGCTCGAGGTAGGATAATATCGCCCTGCGTTTGTTCGGGCTGTTGAGACCCCGCACATTAAGCGTAAGCACTATGAGGTGTCGTGTCATATCTGGGATCGTACGAGAAAAGCCAAGCCTGCCCGGCGGCCGTGACTGTGGGCCCGCGGGTCGCGAAAGACACTGCGCTCGGGGCCGCGTCAGAGCACCTCTTGGCGACCAAACCCTCTGGACAAGGAGAACCCCCCCGCCCCTCCCCCCTCTCTCCCCAAGGCCCCCCAACCCAAACTGCCCCCCCAAGTCCCCACTCAACCGGAGCAACTGGTCAGCCCCAACCGCCCCCCCCACTCTCAGCTCAACCGGAGTGACCCCTTTCTCCCGGGTCCCCCTCTCCCTCGGAGCAACTCCCCCCCGCCCCTCCCCTCTTCCCTGCATCACCCCCCAACTCTCACCCCCAACTGGTAAAGAAATGAGGTCCAATATTGTCCCAGGTCCAGCCTCAAAGCCACTGGACCCGTGGTAGAGTACGTCCGTAGAATGGAAGCAGTGGCAGCAGTGCGAGCAGGTCGGTCCTCCCCTAGCTCTCCGCCGAAAGCGCTGAGTCAGATTCTCCGTCTGGGAAGGCCAACAAGCACTCTGCCTTCGCCCCCGCCGCCGGACCGGACTGATCCAACCCGGCCGAGACCTGTGGAGCTAGTGCGGTCCCCTCTCAGCGGTCAGTCACTGTGCGCTGGCGCCAGGCCCTGCGCCACGGTTTCCACCGCCGCCCGCTGCCCTTCCTCTATCTCCGCTGCTGCGGGGCGCCTCGGCCTGCGTCTGCGGCGTTGCTGTTGCCAGCGTCCCGGGGTTGCCTCGTTGGGGGCCCCGTCGCCCAGCGGGCCGTCGTCGACCGGTGGCTCGTCAAGTCCCAGTACACGGCAAGCGTCCCTGAGGGAACGCGGCTGATGAAGCACATTACCTAGCCGAAACACCAAGCGGAAAGGGTGCCCCCAGCTGTAGGAGATGTTGCGTTTTCTCAGTTCCGCCGTCACTGGCCGAAAGGTGCGTCGCTTCTCCAGTGTGAGTGCGGCCAGATCCTGGTATAACGTCGGCGTGTGGTCGCCAAAGGTAATCTTGTCCAATTGGCGGGCCTTGCTCAGGATCTCCTCCTTTGTTCTGTAGTCCTGCACACACACCAGGATGTCCACCGGGTGAGCAGCGCCGGCTCTCGGCGGACCCGACCGGTGGGCTCTGTCTAGTCGCAAGGGGGCATCCGCCTGTCGGCCCAGGATGTGATTGAAGAGGCTCCGCGTGAACTGAAAGAGGTCCTCCGTGTCTGGGGTTAGTTGCACTCCTCTGATCCTGATGTTATGCCGCCTGGAGCGGTTTTCCAGATCCTCGGCATGCGTTTGGAGATCTACCTGTTGGTCATGTATGCGGGCCAGCTCCTGCCTTAGGGCCTCGATTTCGGTGTCCCGCGTGTCACTTTTCGCCTCCAGGTCTGCCACCCTCTCCCCTATGGCGTCGGTATCGCGGCGGACCTCCTTGATCTCGTCCTGAAGCTCCTTCTTCAGGGCATGGATGTCTTCCCGCAAGCTGGAGAACAGGGATTCCAGGAAGGACCGCGTGACCGGGCCCTCGGGGTCCGTCCCGCTGGAAGGCGACACGACCTCCACCTTCTTCTCCGCGTCGCCTCGGGAATTGGGCCCCACTTGTCCATTCCGCTTCCCCATGGTGGTGGGGGTGAAGAGGTCCTTAATGGTGCGGTCCTTCTTGGTCCTTCCGCCAGACATGGCCTCCCGGGGCCCCCAGCCGCGGCCGTTGACCACCTCCTCCGCTGGCCGCGGGTAGGCCCTTGGGTCCCGGGGAAGAACCTCCGGGCTGGGATGATCGGTGCTTCCCGAGGTCGCGGCTGCACTAGGCGGGCGTAGCGCGGTGGGGGTAGAGCTGCTGGAGCCAGGAATGGTGGGGGGCACGAGGCCAGTCCCGGGCAGGGCTCGTTGTGGTCCAAAATGGCGCCCGCGGCCTTCAGGGCTGTGCTGCCAAGGGGGCGAGGAGGTGCGGCAGGCCCGCAGAAGCCCCGTCCAGTGATCTTAGGGGGCCTCGCACATCGCAGCGCGGGTCGGGCCTGTCGGTGCTGCGGCCGTCGGCGCTGGGTGCGCTTTCCAATGAGTCTGTCAGAGCAGGAGGCCTCGCCAGGCCCACAGCACGCGGGAGCGTCTCCACGTGTCCCTCTGGTCACAATCGTCGCTCAGGCCGACGGGCCCCCTCCGGGTGCGCAGCCCCGATGTTGCAGCAGCACATAGGGAGCTCTGTGCGGCAGGGGAAGCGCTGCAGTCGGGCACCAGCGGTGAAGGAATGACACGCGGCTAGGCCCAGTCAGGGCGCGTAGCGTCTCAGTGCAGCGCCCGCCGACAGTCCCACCGCGCCTCCGGCGCTCGCAGCGGGGGCCTCCAACCCCCACTTGCAAGGGGGTCCGCGTGAACACCTCCCCCCCCCGGCGGTTGCTGCTCCACAGAGGTAGGCCTGCCGGGCACTGGGGGGCCGCCCGTCCACCCCCGCTCCTCACCTCCGTTCTCGGGGCACCCGCCGGGCTCCTCCACACGTCCCCCAGCAGGTGTCAGTGCAGTCCGCGGCTCTCAGAGCCGATCAGCCAAGGCGATGCGATGGTGCGGCAAGCCCGCAGAAGCCCCCGACCTGTGACCACGGGGGGGCCTCGCGCTCCGCAGCGCGGGTCGGGCTCGCCGCCGCTGCCGCTGCCCGGTCTAGGTGCACTCGAGGCGGCGTCCGGGCTCCGCCCACCACGGCCTCACTTTCGCCGCACTGCTCTCCTTAGGCCGCCGCGGCCGCCACGAGTCGGGGCAGGGTCGGCGGGAATCACGCGCCGGGAACCGGCAATGCTGCTCCCCCGCACCTCTCTGCAGTAGTGCCGGTGTCGGGCCTGCCAGGAAAGCGCTCGGGCCGGGATGGATGCTATAAATATGCCAGTAAACGGCGGCCGGCGGCGGGAGCTTGACAGAGCACGTCTGCTCACACCGCCATCTTGGCCACGCCTCGGTCATACAGCTTTAGATTGGGAACTACAAGACAAGCTTTGCATGTGTCAAGTTGCAAGTCGGTATGATATGGTATTTGGGGGACAGAGTGTGTGTGTGACCATATCTTTCAAATAAATGGCCCTTGGAAAATGTTTTTGCAAGTCATTTCGAATGGTGCATATTTTGTGTTTGGAAAGAATGCCTATGTTCGACTGCCTAGCAAATGGTATGGCACTTTTCATTTAGAAGATATATCATGTGGAGGATTTAGAAGGGAAACCAAACAGCAGGGAAAGACTTGGATTGAGTGCTGGTGAGGTTGTGGGAGATATATTTGGAGCAATGATACTTAGCCTGGGAGTTATATAGAATGACATCAGAATTATAAGGCTGTACCAGAGTGGATAAGTTATCAGTTAACACAGCTCAATCTTTGCTACTCATAGATGGGGAGATGGTCTTGATAAGGCCGATAGTGATGCAGAGCCGTCATGCATTAGATGTGTTGTTGGCGAAAGAAGGCGGAATCTGTTGGATGCTGAAAGTCCAATATTGTTGTATTTATGTCCCTGATAGAAGTTAATATCTAAGGGGATATATCAACATCATCACTGATATACATCATGAGATACAAGATCTGGCAGTTGAAGGAGTTTGGGACAAGATTGGAAAGTGATTTGATCCAGTGGGGAATTGGCTTGCAAATCTAAGAAGTGGTATATTTGGATAAACCTTGAAACCAATAATATATATATATATATTTTTAATCTTTCTTTTTATTAAACAGTTCGACCAAAGCACATCACATGATTACAAGCAGGCGACTTCATCATTTACCAGTGACATTATATACAATACACGATACATTACAGTTATCATATTGATTCGATCACGGGGTATCAAGAGTGTCAGTGTCAATCTGCTGATCAGGTGGGAGAAAGATGTTGCCTCTGTACCGATTCCATGCTCCCCAAACCTTATTCCATTTCCCAGGCATCCTCTCGCTATGAAGACTGACTCTTCCCTGTACATGCACCAGTCTAGATCCTCCTTCCACCTTCTCACTTGTGGCGGTTGACTAGCGCCCCACAGCTGTGCGATGTTTCATTTTGCTATCATATAAGCTAACATTGCCCATTGCGTAGTTTATGTGTTGAGATCCGTGGGCTTCTAGACATTCAGTATGCACCTCCGGGCCTCTGGCTGCATATCAACTCCCAATACCGCCCGCAGTGTGCGGTGGATGTCCCTCTAATACAATTGTATCTGTGGACAGTTCCACAGTATGTGGATGAATGTTCCCAATTCCCCACAGCCCCTTCTGCATTCTCCGCTTTCTGTCCGTCCCATTCAAACCAGGTCAGGTCCTGTTACATAGGTCCTATGCAATATTTTAAGCTGCACTAATCTCAGCCTGGCCTGGATTGCAACTACGCGTGGGGAAGAGATGACCCCCTTGCCAGTCTTTGTCATCAAGCTCTAAGCCGTCACCGATCCATTTTCCTTTGAGGGTCAGCAATGGACCTTCCATGTTGTGGATCAGTTTCCTATGTATGAGGGAAATGGTCTTCTCAGGGAGATGCCCATCCAGTACCCTGTCCTCCAAGAGGGAGACTTCCGGGAGTGTTGTGCCATAGGGATCTGAGAGAGTAACACATGGCGGACTTGGAGGTAACGGTAATACTCAGTGTCTGTCAAGCTATACTGTGTTTTAAGTGATGCAAATGGCTGAACCGTTCCCTCCCCTGAGAGGCCTTTGATTCGCGAAATCCCTATAAGGTCCCACTTATCAAAACTCTTGGATCTCCAGAGGTTCCCCAGTTTCTCCGAACTCCACAGTGGTGTGGTTAGTGTAAGTTTGTTCTCCCACTTCAGGTGTTTATTGACTGTGTGCCATATATAAACAGTGTGGGCTGTAGGTCCAGCCAGCGGGAATCTACGGGGTTTGGCGTATGAGGCTCTTGTATAGTCTCCCCCTGGCAGCAGCCACCTATCCATGGCATACCCGGGATCATCTGGGCGGCCATAAACCCCATGATTGATAGCCGCAAGCTGAGATGCACAATAGTACTTCTTTAAATCGGGAAGACTAATTCCCCCATCGTACCAGTTAAAACTTAACTTGGAAAAAGCTATACGGGGCCTGCCATCCTAGAGGAGTTGCCTCTGGTGACTCAATTTCTTTGAAGTAGGACGTCGCGTCCGGATCCATCGTATTTTGGAGTGCATATAAAAAACAAGGCAAAGCCCTCATTTTAAATAGTACAGCTCTGCCTAGCATTCAACGAGGAAGGGACCTCGAATGTGCAACATCCTATTTAAGTCTCTGCATGGGTGGGTCTAAATTTCGGGCAAAGCAGTGTCTCGAATCCAGAGTCACATAGATTCCGAGATATCGGAATCCCTCAGGAGCAGTTTGGATTGGGCAATTTTGGGGTATTATATGGGAGTCACCCTGAAGGACGTAAACCACTGTTTTGGACCAGTTTACAGTGAATCCAGAATACCTGCCAAATATTGCCAGCACATCTAGGAGGCAGATCAATGATGCTTTTGGATTAGTGAAGTAAAGAAGAATGTCATCTGCATATAGGGATATCTTGTCCTCCAAATCCAGTGACCACCTCATTCCGCGGATGGATCGGTCCTACGTGATCCAGGCCGCCAGTGGCTCCAACGCCAACACAAAGAGAAGCGGAGACAGGGGGCAGGCCTGTCGAGTGCCCCTGCTCAGCTGGAAGTCTGAGGATTTACAGTTATTTACAACCACCCGGGCCATCAGGTAGGAGTACAGGAGGCGAACCCAGCCTGTGAATTCTGGGCAGAATCCCAATTTATCTAGAACCGCAAACAGATAGATCCACTCAACTATGTCAAACGCCATGGTGGCGTCTAATGATACTAGTGCTGCCGGCTTCAGTATGGTAGATGTTCTACTCAGTACTCCTTGTAGTTGACGTAAGTTAAGGGCCGTATTTCGATGAGGCATGAAGCCCGACTGATCTGGGTGGACCAGGGTGGTAATGAATTTAATCAGACGTGTCACCAGCAATTTTGCAGGGATTTTGGGTTCCACATTTAGAAGTGATATTGGCTAACCCTCTGTGAGCTAAGCTGAAGAGATGTAGGTAGGGTTGTCAGCGCGGGGACGCACTGTTCTCTGTGCAACCAAGCGCTTAACAAATGTCATAAACTAAACTAAACTAACTAAACTAAAGGATGTGCAGCTGGTTCTGGGTCTGCCTTCTTTGTGTATGACCACTATGTTAGCTACATGTTGGTCATATGGGAGCATTCCCTCTTTTCTACTCTCTGTTAACATAGAACGGATATACGGGGCGAGCTTATTTGCTTCAGTTTATATAGTTCAATGGGGATACCATTGGGCCCTGTAGCTTTCCCTGAATTCACACCCCTGATAGCCTGCGCCACCTCATCATCTGTAAGCGGGGATTCCAGGTAGTCCCTGTTTTCGTCAGAGAGCATGGAAAGTTTTATATTCCTAATCATCTTACTCTTTTCGGCTTCAGAGAACCTGCCAGTCGTGCTATACACCATACAGTAATAGCCTGCAAACGTATCTGCTATGGTCTGCGGGTCTGCTATAGAATTGGAGTCTTTTCCTGCAACTCAGGCACCAGTCTCGATGCCCACTCTCATCTGTCTAGCCAGGCTAACAGCTTTCCTGCCTTGTCTCTATGTTCATATACTCTGCCCTGTACCGCTCTACTCTGTGCCCTAGCTCTGTCCCTGGCAATGCTGTTGAACTCATCTTGCCTTTACCTCAAGAGGTGGAGGGTCTCCGGGGTCACTGCTGGAGCTAACTCCTCTTCTGACGTTCACACATCCTCCTCTGCTCTTTCAAGATCAGCTTGTCTTTCCCTCTTTTTCCCCACTATCAGGGAGAGTGTCTCTCCCCGGATAACTGTTTTGTACGCCTCCCAAAGGGTAAGTGCGGAGTCAACTGTACCCTTGTTTTCTTAAAAGTATTTATCTGTGGCTTTGCCAACGTTCTTACGGGTAGCCGGATCCTTCAAATACCCCGAATTAATGGGATCTACTCTGCCAACGCTTACGTAGTCTAATTCCATTCTCAGCCACACAGGTGAATGAGAATGGAAATGCCCCGCCCCAGATGACGTACTTCCCGGATAGTATGAGCCTGCGCCGCCGGGACTAGGATATAGTCTATGCGTGACAGACTGTGATGCACCCCTGATATGTGAGTGAAATGTGTTCTGTCAGGGTTGTGTGCTCGCCAGCCATCCACCAGTCCCACTGTATCTAAGAATTCAGGCTGCCACCTCTCAGTGGGTCTGATCGTACGAGGGGGATGTCGGTCTAGGTTCCCGGCCATCACCGAGAATTCCCAGTGGAAATGTCAGGAAAATCGAGCCCAGGTCTTTGAATGTTTCCATCTGTAGGCCGGGCAGTACATAAACCGAGACGAATGTCGCTGTCTTCCCTTCCCACTGGCCCGAAACCCCTATATACCTACCCCGTTTGTCTGACCATGTGGCCTGTATTGTGAAGGGAACACATTTTTGATTAATATGCCCACCCCACTTGACCCAGATGTAAATCCCACATGTGCCACCAACTTGTGCCCTCCCCTGTGCAAGCCCATGCATTTGTTTCCAACTAGGTGAGTTTCCTGTAAAAGGATCACATCAGGGGCATGTCTTCTGATAAATTAGTTGACCATGCTACAGTTTATTTTATCCCCCAGCCCATTCACATTCCAACTGAGGACTCTGACCCCTGATCCCTGTTTACCGCTCATCACTATATCTCTGTGGAAGTCGCTCTAGCACTGCTTTCCTCTTTGATGGGGTCGAAAAATGCAAAACTATAAACAATTCAAATTCAAAATTAAAAAACATTACACACCCCTCCCAACTCCCCGCCTCCCTGCAACCCTGCTCGTGGTTCCCGCACATCACAAACTGGCAGAGGGCCTGTCGCCCCCTACACACTAATGAATAACTAAAGGTAGTACAGAGGAGGAAGGCCAGCTCTCCATCCTTCAATCCCCAAACCCGTTACTACACACACAAATTGTCCCTTGAAGATAATAGAATGCATTGCCGAAGTACAATAGTATGGTGAGAGCTTTGTCTGACTGTGAAGTCTATGACCGCTGTACCTGGCAACGTTCAGTCAGTCTGTAAGCACATTTGCCGAATCTCACTCTTGTTCCTGTGTCGCCTGATCTCCGCCCCGGTCACGTGTTCCAAAGCCTCCGGGGGGACGACTGTCCAGCCAGTCGGATGCCACTTCAGGATTGTCGAAAAACCACGCTCTCCCCTCCACCTCCACCCGCAGCTGAGACGGGAACAGCATGGCGTGTATTTAAGTCCCTTGTTCCTAAGTTTCTTCTTGACAGCGAGGAAGTTCCTGCATTATCTCTGTACCAACTGCGTAAAATCGGGGAAGAAAGAGAGGGTAGCATTCTCATAGCGCAAGGGAGGTCCTGCTCGGGCAGCATGCAGGATAGCGTCCCTGTCTCTAAAGTTCAGGACCCGTGCTATCATCGGGGGTGCCCCGGGCTTTGGCCGCCCACCAGGACCCTGTGTGCACGTTCGATGGTGAAGAATTTACCCAGTCTCTTTGGCTTAAGGTGCGATAAAATAAGCTCCTCCACTAACAAGTCAGGGGCCGGATCTTCAGATTTTTTGGGCACTCCCAGGATACAGATGTTATTGCATCTAGATCTCCCATCGTAGTCATCTAGCTTACATTCGGCCGTTTCACAAAAAGATTTGAGGTCGCGTACTTCTTGCTGAAGCTGTGACCCATCATCCGTCAGACTGACCGTCTTTAGGTCTATGTTTTTGACTTTTTCATTGACCTTGGTAAGATCCGCTCATATGAGATTCACCTCAATGGAGACAGTGTCCAGTTTATGTTCCAGGGATTCCATTCTGTGCCCTAAAGATGACTTTACCCCATCTATGACCGCCATAACATCATGCAATGTCAGTTCCGAAGTGGGGCTCAAGGAATCCCTCCCCACTTTAGAGGCATGACGTGGATCCGTCAGTGAGCCCTTGGTCAGGGTATTGCGATCCAATTGGTTAGACTGGATCGGTCTCATTCCCTTGGTCATCCTGGGCTGGTTCTTCTCTGCTTCGGGTTTGTTCCCCATTTTTCCCATTGGTTCAGAAGGTGCACCAGTGATGACTGCCAGAGAGACTTGCTAAGGGCTGATGCCCGCAAGAACGCTGGTGCCCTTCCGCGTGGTTATCAGCCCAGTGGGAGTGGTCAGTCCAATAGTCCTCGAGGGGCACTAGGCAAATGCCAGTGGCAGCATAGGTTGGGGGCGCCCCTGATCACCCTGAGCCCCCCAACAGAGCCCAAAGTACCAGCAGCAGTCGAACCCACACCGGCCCTCAAAGTATTGCTCCTGCCTCGGTGGAAAGCCAATTAGGGGGGGTGTCAATGCTGGCACAGGTTGGGCACTCCAGCAGGGACAACAAGGCTCACTCCCCTGCACCAGGCCAGTAGCCGCTGTCCCTCAGCCCGCGTGAGGTCAATGGTTCCCCTCACAGCTATGTTCGACCCTGAGGGGCCACAGCCGCTCCCAGTCACTACTGCCAGCCTACAGCCTTGTCCGGGGCGGTATAATGGCCGCCAGAAGGCAGATATGGCGCCGCAGGAAAGGAGGGTTCCGATCTTGGCCACAACCGCACCTTCCCGCACTGTGTTCGTGGGGGGGAACGGGAGTCAGTCAGAGGGTGCAAAGGCCGCGGGGCGCCTCTCTTCACTCCAGCCACGAGTTATGTGCCGCCACGGGCCGGATGAGAGGATAGGCGGCGATACTGGCATGACCGACGACTTCCGGTCCAGACCACCGAGGTCGCTCCTCTTCGTGGCGGCAAGTAATTCACTTTAGTCCCCGGCTCCATACAGTGGGAAGGCCTAATCTTGCGGGTCCTGTAGCTCCGGTTTCCAGTGTCGTCGGGAATAGGGGGGTTTCTGCAATCAGCACCGCCTCCTCCTCACACGCGGTTGCCGAACTTTAGGGCCAGGATAAGTATATATATATATATATATATAGATATATATATATATATCTATATATATATATATATATATATAATCTTGGTAGGAATGATAAGGGCACATGAATGGCATATGGCAAGACAAGGGGAGAACTCCTTAAGGGAAAGAAGATGGAATGCTGCAAGACAGTCATTATGAGGATTTGAAACGATTGAAGGAGTTCAGGCAGAGGGGATTAGCTACAACATCTGTTTAGATCAGTCTACTCTGCAGGGATGTTTTGGAGTTTTTTTATGATGACTCAACATCATCCGAGGTAGAAACGGATAGAGTGGAAATCTAATTTCATTTCAAGGGGGTTATCATAATCACGTGTAGAGCACACCTGCATATAGTAATCTACAGTATTGACATGAATGGTTAGAACTGTGAAATGTATTAACATGAGCAAGTGACGTATTTTAGGTCATTGACAAGTAGGATGGAGAAGTGACATAAAAAATGAATGTAACAAGCAGACACGTCAACATGAAAAACTTGTGTTGTGAAGCTGATAATAATGTATTACATGTGCTTAATAATTATGTAATTTTCTACATAGTTAAATGTATTAGTTGAAATTGCATTAATGCTATTTCGATTTGTAAAGCTTACATGGTGCGTTCTTCTGTTAGCTCTAAGTTGTAGGCCTGAAATGTAAGTCCCTGGAAAACTCTTCAGAATAAAAGTTAAGTTTGATGTGCACTGTAGAATCTGTTATTTCTCACATTTTGTATTGCAGGTAAAGAAGCACTCGTTAGATAGAATAATGTCTGTCTTTGTTTTAATAGCTAGGCAAGGAGAGAAGAAGTTGCAATCATGCGGCCAGAGTCGATAAAGGATTGTTTCGCACAGGAGAAGGTCTGGGTACAAGGACAAATTTTAAAGAGAAAGGTACACGGATGACATTGTGCACAAATACCTTTAGGACTGTATCCAGAGTGGATGGCGTGATCCGAAATACACCATGGGAGTGCTACCTGTGGATAACTGGTTGTTGGAATTAGGGATAGGGGCCCACTTCTTAATTGCCTTCAGATGGAGAGCATTTTAGAACAAGCTCCATCTTGGTAGCTTTAGGCTACTCGACTCATTGATTGTAGAGAGACTTCTTAGGAAGGCTCCAAGGGCCGACACCTTAATCCTTTCTGAAATGCTTAAGTAGGGGTGTTAATGCTTTTCACTCACCTACTCTCGATGCAGGTAAACTTGGACTCATGCTTCTTGATTTTCTGTATCCTACTTTTTGAATTAATTGTGCTGTTCATGCTGCACCATCTAAATTGGATGCGTAGATTTGGCTTCATGCCAATACCTTTGTATTTCTATACCCTCATGTTAAGGTGTCTTTATGTCCAGTTATTTTTGGCTTTGTAATAAATCAACTAATCTTAAGTAGTTTGTGGGATAAAATGTATGCAAGGAAGTTATTGGCTATTTGATTGATTCCTAATTACTTTCCTCCCCTTTACACTTTAATGCTGCAAAAAAGTACCATCGGTGTGACTCTAGAATAGATCTAGAACTTATGGGCTCGGTCCTTTTAGCATCATCATGTTTAGGTCGAGCCTAGACAGTGCATGCGCTGTCGTAAGACCAATAGTAAATACAATATCCAGGGTAATTTCGCCTGCCGCTTGCCATTGGTTAACTGTGGCATAACTTTTGCTAGCAGGCTTATGGTTGGCTGTGGATGTGAAAAGTCACTTTCGTTTTTGGAGGAGGCAGCACCGACCAACTACAATTAAGTGACGCTGCAGGGCTGTATATTTTAATTTAGGGACTACTTTGTTGTTTTTTTGCCATGACGCCTGGGACGCACATACGTTTAATATGCACAGTCGCTTTCCTCGGTGTTGTCAGCCCTCACCGGGAAACGGCCACTACAACGAGGCCGTTTCCAAGAATACCCTAACCACGCATGCAGGACAACGCATGCGTGGTTACCACAAAAGCCTTTACCACGCATACCTTTACTACGAGGTATGTAGTAAAGGGATATGTGGTAAAGGTTAAAAGTAAAAAAAGGGAGCTTGGGGGGTCTCCCCCCCCCCCATAAATAAAATTCACCAGAAGTCACGTCGGGATATGCAGGCAATCAACGTCGTTTAAGAGAAAACGGAAAAAAAACTTCCGCTTCCTCTTAACGACGTATGATGTCACAACGGAAGAGTTCGAGGAAAAGCAAATGCGTAGAAATACCATTCCGTTGTAACGCATGCGTGGTAAAGGCATGCGTTGCAACGGAATGCGAAGTAAGAACATACAACCCCCTCACCACCACCTGCCCCTTTGCAAATACAAGTTGCAATTGCTTGTTGTCTTTTGCCTCCCACGTGCTCACTCTGCATGTGCAGTGACTATGGTTTCCCCGGTACTCTTTGCGACTCCAGCTGCTCATAGACGGCCATGGCAGCAGTTCCCCAGCACCGACATGCTTTACGCCTTCCTCCTCCCAGCTCCGCAGTGCATGCTGCGGCCCCTCCTCCAGGCCGCCTCCTCCCAGCCTCTTCTGCCGGTGTGCGGAGCTACCAGCAGCTTGGTCCCCCGTTTGTAGATTTTGAACATTTCATCATTTTTTGTCGGATGTGCTAAACGTTCTCAAATTGATTAATTATTAAGGAAATTGTTCCCCGAATTTTAAGATACATTTCTATTTTTTGAAAGTTATACTACACTCACACTCATCGCTTTAATCAATGTAACCCTGACGTCATTACTAATGACTGAACATCCCAAAATGCACATATTATGGTGCATCACACTGGTAACACAGGCCCTTGTGATTTTGATGGTGATGACACTCTGCAACACTCGAGAAAACATGGTTATGCGCTACTTAGTTGAACAATGGGCTACACACATTTTAACTTTGTAAGAACTGTGCACACCTTGGCATTACAGCATCTTACTCCTATGATCACAACATGGCCTGCAGTGGCATTCATGTATACAGTACCGTGTATTCAAGGTGCAGTCCATAGTGATAAACGTCACTAGGCTCAACAATGTTGGAGCAGCGGAGGACTTGTGATGGGATCACACAGAAGGTTGGATGCCAACTGCAGAATGAGATATAAAAGCTCAGAATGTAGTATTGCATGCACTAGTCCTGACATAATTACTCCATTGCAAACTTAAAAATATAAATAAAAACATTATAATGTATAATACCAGTAGCTTTTACAAATGCGAGACCTATTGCATTGTAAATGCTTGTTATTAATATATTCAGATCAATTATTCTGTTTTTTTTCGTGTACCCATTAGTGAATTATTTAATTTAAAAAACACATGATGGTTAGTGAATAGGGGCCCCTAGCCTTCCATATCAAATCATACTAAGGCATGCAGTTAGGTCAAAGGCAGAAACATGCCTAGGTACCATTTTGGACTCATGCATGACTTGTCGAGACTGGATTACGGGAACGGTCTATATGACGGAGCTAGGGCAAAAGTCATAGATAAATTACGTCTGCAAAACGCAGCAGCCAGACTGGTTCTAGACATACCTAAGTTTGAGCCAATCAGTCACAAACTAAAAACTCTGCATTGGCTGCCAATTGCAAAAAGGTGAAATTTAAATCACTCTGCTTGGCCTACAAGGCATTTCAGGGACAAGGATCACAATTTTTGAGGTCTCATCTAAAACTATATGAACCAACGAGACCTCTGAGATCCGGTCAATTGAAACTAATTACTGTCCCCAGATTTTGACGAGCTAGCTGGGGCGGTAGAAGCTTCCTTGTACATGCGGCACGAACCTGGAATCAGCTGCCTCTTGCCATAAAACCTGCCCATCTTTGGAATCCTTTAGAAAGGAAGTAAAAACATGGCTGTTCTCTGCATAACTTTAGATAACGTTCAGGAGATAGGAGGATCTATCATAGTGCCAAGACGCCCACGGGCATTCGTGTGCTCTACAAGTTGACAAATCAATCAATCAATCATTGTGCATGTGAATGTTGCCTGGAGTTCAATAGTGCTCTTTTCTTTACCCTGAACAGATCTAGGCTCCAGCACCCCAAGGCAGTGTTCCTGCAGAGAGCTTAGTGACCGGGTGCAGGGTTTCATTCAGTCTGTATTGTCAGCCCCCACTTCCTCTGTCCCACCAAAGCACATGGACTTCATGGAATCGGAGATCCTGCTGGTGGACGTGGGTCTGACGTCAGTGTTGCTGAAGGTTAGTGGGCTCTTAGAAAAAGGGATTGGTATGGATAGGTCTTGAGAGTTCAATGACGACACACCATGCTTCGCATGATACAGTTTATTTCATGTCACAAAACTGTGACAGGGCCTTTTCACTTTTCAGAACGTTACCAGCACAGTAAACTGAAAAACTTAAAAAGATGTTTCATTGATCAAGTCATTTATAAAATGTCTAAGTACCCTGGACCCCCATGGAAAGCCTGGGCCCACTTGATCACTACCTACCCCTGCCCCCTTCCCCCACAGATGGTGAATAGCAGATTTAAACAGAAGCAGACTGATGCAGCTAGCTCAGAAATTCCCCTGACAGACTTTTCTTGAAAGATACAGCCATCTTCCAGTGATGGGACGCAAATGATCCAGATTCACCAAAAATTGGATAAATGTTACCCAAATTTCCCTGAGTGGCTTCAAATAGCCCTGTAGTTCATTGAAAAATCAAAGCCCACCTCACACAGATGCTTTAAAAATCAGCATAGATCTCACTACAATGCATCATAAACTGTCCCAGACAATCCCAGGGTAGGATGAACGGCCCCAAGTCTCTCTGAAGTGGATTAGCAATGTCGCAACTCACAAGAAAGCATAACATATACATCTGGTTGATAAACCCAAAGCTCCTTGGAATTCATAAAGAAACGTCTCGTCTCACAAAAGTGAATTAAACAGGCCACATCTCCAAGGAAGGCGGCACCCCCAGTCACATGGAAATGTATAAAAAGATGCTGCATAGACCATTTTCTTTGCTGTCGTAACAGCTTCCAAGAGTGACTCCTTGGACAGATGGTCCACGTTTAGATTCCATGCGACAGATGCCCAGTTGGCACTGAAGGCCGGGCCAGATGCACACATCCATAGCTGCGGACTCCGTCACAGTATAAGTTGTGGTGTAGCAGTAAGCGAAGGAAAACATTTAAGCATATTGTGTGGTTATAACTTCTCCCACTCCTGCAGCCATATTTCCAAAGGAGAGAAGGGACATGACCAACATCATAAACCTGAAAAATGTCTCTTCTGCAAAGTTTCTGACTGTGCGGCGTGGTGTTGAGGAGCAGCATAAACAGCAGATGTTGATGGGTCCTTCGCGGGCGAGGTGCGATGAGATCATTGAACATATAGTGGCCTAAATAGAACTTTAGGAAGGACGCTTGGCAGCTTATTGGCCAAATTCTACTCAGTGCGCCCAATCAAGTTCTAGTAAACAACATCAAAAGTGTGCTGGTATGAGGTCTTTTCTGGTAGTTATTGCCCTATGCGAACAGCTACAACCCTACCACAAGGGTATTAACAAACTTGAAACCCCCTTCCCTTCAGCTGTTCTTGAAATCCATGCTTGTTTTTGTTTTTTTAAGTACTAAATGCAGTACCCAACAAGTAGCTAAACAGCTACTTACTCTGTTGAATGGGTAAGGTCATTCAGTTAGCCAATGATATCAAGTAATACTATAAGCGCCCATCATCTGGATCAATCAAAGTAAGAGATGGCCTCCCCATTGGTAAAGGCCACATCCTTTGCTCTTCTATTTGATTCGATGATATCTTGGGTTGCAGCTAATGTGCACCCTGTCCCATTATGTCCTCAATCTCAGGTGCTAACACGGTCTAGATATTAAGAATCTACACTCGAGTCCAGGGCCCTGGTCAGAACCCTTTCAGCATCTTCTGCAATTTCTTTTAAGAAGCTTTCCAGCATGTAGTATGTGGTGGCATAGGAAAGTCCCCCAGCAACTGCAGAGCCGAAAATAGGTATGGTACTCAGAGCATATTCAATGAACATTATCCCACCTCCAGCAGCCTTGGTCATTAACTTAACGACAATTTCCGTCGTTATCTCATTCACAACCATTGGAGACTTGATCACTGCCCTCAGCTCATCTTCAGACTTGTCAAATTTTTTAGCAAGTTTACTGAGTGATTCTTCATCCAGACCAAATTCCTTGAGGTAACCTTTCATGGTCTTCACCAGGATGGTGAGGTCACACGCGACGGAGAGACCAGGGACAGGGGCAGTAGCAATGGCACCTGAAAGTACAGCCAGCTTCCAGATCTGCTGCCTCAGGACCTCCTTTTTCTTCTGTAAAACTGCTACTGAAATATTGGGCAGTGAGAGCAAGAAGGCATGCTTTTTGTGTCCAGGCAGTTCTCTTTCCAGAGTGTCCTGCATCTTCTGGAAGTCGTAGAGGCCCAGCTCACAGCAAGACAAGAGAAACACCTTTGGGGATTCTATGCCCCCTTCTTTCAAGCAGTTGGTGCAGTTGTCTCTAATTTCATTCAGGATCCTTTCCTCATTGTAGGTAGACTTGCGACGTCTTTTGCACGCATACAAGTCAGAGTCCACTTTTGAACGCACAAAGTAGAATTTTTTGCCCATTTTTTGGATCTCGAGGGCAAGCAGGATGTGGTTTTCCTTGAAACGCTCAGAGGCAATGAGAATAAAGAAGTCATAGCGGCTAAAACTCACTCTCTCCAGATAAGCGTCAGCTTTGAACTTGGGGGTTCCAATGCCCGGCAGGTCCCAGATGGTCACATTGGAATGGTTTTGGTACTGATAAGGTGTTGGGTCCATGGTGGTTTCTACCACTCCTGTCTGGGCTGCTCCGTCAACTTCATCTTCGATTCCCCGGATAGCATTGACAAAGGTAGACTTGCCGGACCCCGATTCGCCTGTGATGGCAATATCCAACTTGGCCTTCTCCAGTGATTCCAGAGATTTCTTCAGCATCGAAGCAGCTTCAGTCAGGTCTCCTATTTCTAGTGCAGCCTGAACATCTGCCACTTCATCATCTGTGATGCACTCAAAGCTTTCCGGCCCATCGGTATCTTCAAGAATATTCATGTCGGAAACGGAAGGGAGTTTCAGATTCTCGAAAATGGAAGTACCTTCAGTTTCCAAAGGTGGGCAGTGTTCCTAGGAAGAAAATGAGATGGCGCAGAGGTCAGAACAATTTGCACAATATAATCCTGAAAGCATGTTGTCAGGTGCATGGATTTCTCCACTCAATTACAATCTACAAACATCTATCACCTCTTTTACAGTATCACCTTGAGGGACTGTAAGACTCTTCCATTTTTAGGTCTCACATACACAATATTTTTACGTGTTTGGTGAGAGCTAGTGCTGTCACCCAATACGTGCAGCACACATATACACAACATATAATATACACATACTTGAACCTAAAGATACCGTACAGCCGTTGGAAGCTGTGGTTTTGTTAGCTTTAAGCACTTGTTTTAGGGGCTTTCCATTAGTGTTTGTATCAGCCAACAGCATTTGGTCGATGAGGACTATTTAACAAGTAGTTCGCTTTCATTTATCCCCCTCATGGAGCCCTTTTACTACTACATGTTCCGGGTCCCATCATTGCCTGCCATCTGCCCACCTTACTGTTCTGCCGAACAGCACCACACTAAACGTATCCGTTCAGATCACTACATTACATTGTTAAATGATGCATGAATCCCATCACACCACATGTCAGGGAAGTTATACCTAAACATGCTCAATTCAAACTGCTCATACATACATTGAAGGCACTACACAATTCAGTCCCCACCAACTTGAACAGTTGCATCCCCTTACACCAACTAACCAGGCGCCTCTGTTCCGCGGGTCTCTTACATTCGATGCACACACAGAACCAGATCAGGAGGACAGGCATTCTCTTACATCGCTTCCAGACCATGGAATGACCTCTCAAGCTGAAGACCAGGCATTTCAATCAACCAACCTACCATAGGCAAAGGATAGGCGCACACACACTAGCTCAGTGCCAGGATACCCTCGCTAGTGATGGTGCGCTTTACGAAGACACATACATAACGTCCCCTTAAAAGGAGAACAAAACTCTCTCAGACACTTGGGTGCACATTTACGAGCCCCTTGCGTCGCCGGATCATCACTTTTTATGAAATCCCATAGATCGCAAGCCATGCAAAGCTACTTTACATGGTTTTGAATGGTCTCCAAAAATATGGAGCAAGGCGAGGCAGAGCAGATCGCTGCAGGGACTTACTCTGGACACATGCCAAGGGCTTTGCAGAGGCTATTGCCACATACCGCCCATGGATTTTGATGCTTCCCCAGATTTGCAAGACCCTGTAAACCTGGGGATGCGCCAAAAATGTACGCCTCTCGAGGTGAGGTGTAAAGAGGAGAAATAATTTAATAGCTCCTCGTTTATTCCTCTTTTCATGTGTGCTGCATTATGAAGCACAAATAGAACAAGCATTTACAATGCAATAGGTCTCGCAACTGCGAGTTTTGGGGCTATTGGCATTTTAAATGGCAATGCCTTAAAACAAGTTTAAGCTGTTGCCATTGTAAATGAGAATGCCTTTCATTTATGTTTTAAAAATGAAAAGAAATATATAACGCATTGTTATTTGCAAGGTCAATAGCTCAGACTCGCATAAATGCGAGACCTATTGCATTGGAAATGCTGGTTAAAGGTTAGCAGTCATCATTAGAATTCCGCTTTGGATTGGTTCTTCCAGCAGGTTGGTTCAACCTACACAATGGTATGTGTCTCACATTGATTGAGCGAGGTTTGAATTGCGGCAAACCGGACCTGCAAAGCTTGCTATTCTGTTGTTAAAGTTTGACAAAGTAAAGCTGTAATGCTCCTCAGTCCCGAAGTGTGTGCCTCCTGCTCTTCCAGTACAGAGACCCCCAAACAGCTGTGCCATGGAGCCTCAGTAGTGCTCAGAAGCAGCTTCCCATGTTCCAATACTGAGACCACACTGAGCGCTGCCCTTGCACCCAACGTTGTCCATTAAACTATGGCTTGATGGGCACCAGATCTCTCTCAATGCACCTTTATCCTAAACTTCAATCTTCAGCCTTGGCCGCTTCGCCTCTGTAGCTTCTGAGACGCAATTCATTTACTGTGTACACTAAACAAATGCGTAGTCATCCTTTCTTTCCTATCCCTTTAGCTCCAGACTTCAAATCCCCGCGTCCCCTCCTGCGAGCCACCATGCCTCCACCTCGGCGCTGCTGGCATCAGACCCTTTCTTTTACTGCTGCTGAATGCATTTGTTCAGCGAGGTGTGGTCACTGCCCATTGTTGTGGCATTTTAATTTTAAATAGGCAGTTTGGAGGGTTCAGTGGGGGTAGATAAACCCACAATGCACTGCAGCCCGAGGCAGAGTGGAACGGGAGATTAGGAGCAGGAGAAGAGACACCCTGCCCTGTCACAGATAAAGTATACGGTAGCGCCTAGAAGCAGCACTTACTGGGCGTACATTGAAAAAGTAAACTTTCATAAGAGTGAAGAGATTTGTACATAGTAAATCATAATGCCTCAAAATTAGGGCTGTTATAGTTTTAGTTTTAAAGTTATAAAAACACGCCATTCAGGACCACAAGATGTTGAGGGTTTTTACTGAGACTAGAACCCGGTCCCCCAACTTCAAGGTCCACTGTTCTAGCCATTAGGCCATATCCTATTGCTGTGGGTAGGCCCAGCAGGACACGTTAATCACAAGAGCTCATGCTGTATATATCCATCCTAAACCACAAAAAGATCTTTGTAATGTATAAACTATAGCATTACAAAGCTGTGCAGGGTATCTGGTGTTTTTACAAGATCTCAAAAAAAAATTCCAGTAGAATCCTCAGTAAGAAACACCGTGTTAAAAACCTGCCCCATTCTTCCCCGCTTGGTGTGCAGTCAGCAAAGCGCCCAAAGGTTGCCCTCTTGGAGATTCTTAAAGTCGCATGAGCTTCGATCTCCGAGCTCCCAATGCAGAGAGAGGGTGCGAAAAGCGTGTGCTTGATTCCGTGTGACTTTACCAGTGAATTCTACATTGAAATTTCCAAATGAGACTGGGGACGCTGCAACTAAGTAATAATGTCACTGGTGTTTATTAATTATTTTTTCGGAGTTTTTTTTAATATAGCGCGGATTTGACCAAAAGTATCTGAGCGCTTTACATGACCACCAGTGGCGTTACAGACGGAACATTGATTTTGTTAGTCACAGGGAGATTAACTATTTGCCCAGGATTACAGGATGTTGAGGGTGTCTACAGGGTGCGGAGAGCATGTGCTTCACGTGCACCCAGAGAACAAATAACACCCGGACACGAATCAGAGGAGCATCGCTGTGCACAGAACGTTATATTGAGAGGCTGTAGTGTAAAAACAGGCACTAGCAGCCTGCAATTGAAAAACAAGTAAAAGCCAGGACAGGAGATTTTAAAATGGTGGCGCGTGTTTGCGCCAAAAGGCTGCCCTCTTGGTGATTCTCACAGTTGCACGAGCTTCGCTCTCCGAGCTCCCAATGCAGAAGGAGTGTGCGGAGAGCATGTGCTTGATTCTGTGTGACTTTGCCAGTGAATGCTACATTAAAATTTCCAAATGAGACTTGGGACGATGCAAATAAGTATTAATGTCACTGATGTTTATTAAAAATAAAATAGGAGTTTTTTATATAGCGCGGACTCGACTGAAAGTATCCGAGCGCTTTACATGAGCACCAGTGGCTTTATAGAAGGAACATTGATTTTGTTAGGCATGGGGAGATTAACTAGAAACAATAACACATGCTCAAGGGTAAAGACATTCCTTTATTCAGAGATACTAGCCCCACAGTCTGCCGGAATACCCCTGTGCTCCCCGTGACCCCTTCCGCTTCTGAGCTCTGTGCTTGCCTGCCACCAACAAATCACAGAGCAGACTGGTGCATGCTCCAGGAGCGAAGGCAGCGTGGTTGCAGGAATCCCGGAGCACTGACTTGCGTGCGTCACAGTTGTCGTGAAGACTTTTCTTATCTGCTTGTTAAATAAACAAAAAGATAAAAGCCTTCACAACAGCAGTGAAGCAGGCGAGCCAATGGGCCAGACAAAAAAGCGAAAAGGAGGCACCCCAGAAAGCTAATTTCAGATGGCAGGCCACCGTTTAACATAAACGGTGATGCCAGCCAATGGAAATAAGGGGCAGGGCTTCAAGCCCTTTTCTAAAACTCTTCATTAGCAATAAATCTCGCAAAGCGAGCTGCGCATGTGCGCAGCAACGCTAGGCAACACCTAAAAAGGAAAAGGTATATATGGATTGTTAGTGCAGGAAGGTACCCCATCCTGCATAAAAACAATCCAGCCAACAACACAGACACCCTTGCACCATTGAGGAAACATTTATATGATCTTAACACGAGTGCAGACATATTTTCTAAATCTACCTGACTTTGTACAACGTTCTCTGAGAAATGTTTCCATAACGTGCTGACATTGTGCATTCTTTTACTCTCCATGCCCTTGGATAAGTACCGAATGGCGCTTCTCTGAGATGTAAAGCTACTTGTTTTTCCATCCAACTGGCAATCAACTTGAAAACTTAGTGTGGTTAGCTATTCTTTTTGTATGAAGAATCGGAAGGAAATTTCCAATGGATTAGGGGAGCGGTGGGGAGGGGAGTCTGCACACAGATTTGTTTGAAATATAGTATAAATATGAAAGAATAATTTTTTCAGTTGTTCATTCCCTTCACGGAACAGGGTTTTCTTTGTTGGTTTGGACCCGCTTAAGCGTGATTAAACTGCTCTGTTTTACCTCCGCTTACATATACTTCTTTGGATTTATGTGGACAAGAGTGGAATAAGCCAGAGCGCAGAGGTGCACTTTCCACTCCATGGTGCAAGGATGCCGGTGTTAGCATTAGGCTGCCAAAATGGCGCCTCCACTGGGAGAAGGCCAGGAATGCGCTGAATTGGTTAAATATGGTATATTCCTGCCTTTTCACTTTGACGTAAGGCAGTGCAGCAAATGACATGCTGCGCTGCCGTACGCCAAATCCTCATAAATGAGGCCGTCGGTATCACTCTGCCAGTGGAACATAGTTAACAAAGAAGGATTTAATGATACCCTTCGAAAATCTAGTTACATACTTTAAACTAAGTAGAAGCTTAAAATACAGCACTATGCACTCGCCCTCACCTCTAAACGACTATATGACTTGTTCCTCTAAGGAGTAAAACAGCTAAAATGAAGTGACGCCAATTAAAGTGAAACTGGGAAAGGAACTATAATGAATCTGCCAAAGCTAAATTTAAACAAGCATTTGCAATGCAATTGGTGTCGCATTTGTGAATGTTAGAGCTATTGGCATTGTAAGTGATAATGTTTTTACTCATTTTTTTTGTTTGTAGTGGAGTAGCGTAACAGACAAAGCAGCTGACTTAGGAATGGATGAACTCATTTTCAGTTTTAGGATTAACCATCTTGTGCTTTATGTAAATTACATTTTTTGTTCTTATTAATGGGTATTGCACAGGTATTTGGTTTAGAAAACCAAAAACAGAAGCAGCAGTGAAGTCACCCACTCACTAGTTCGGAAGAACGGGTGCTGCAGAGGGACATTAATAGGGGGTAACGTGCATTGTATTATGTGACAATGTGTGCACTTTGCGACAAGACACTCACTACATGAAGGGGGCGCGTGCACTACAAATCTGTTGGCTACAGGGGCAGTCATTCATTGATGTGCCGAGAGGTGCGCTATCTGTCACACGTTGAGGGTGGCACTAACTGCAGGGCAGGGAACAGTTAAATGTGGAATAAGGAGGGCACATGGTGCACTTTAATGACCTCCTGTTAGTAATAACAAGCATATAGTGTGTTCTCGTATTAGAAACACACTTAACCCCATCCATGCTACACTGCTCGTGTGCTCATGAACAATGGGATTCAAGGGAGGTCAGCATCCGGGATGAATTGCTGTAGCATTCAAGGTGTTAATGAAAGTTAACGAGCAGGAAGTGTATAAGGCACACATAACATTTATGTAGCTTGACATTTCATGACACGTGACTTGTTCCATATGACCAGTTACTCACCGTTTGGTGTGGCCTCCTCTCCTACTACTCAGTGGTTAATTTGTAAAAAAATAAGTGCTGGGGCTCTCATCAAGAAGCAGCTTGCAAGAGACCATATCTCCTGTTAGCGGCCGCCTAAAATGGAACCATGAATGTGGTGTGATGGCCAGAGCTGCCGACTTCGGAGCTGGAAAACCAGTCTTGAGTCTCTGCCTTGGCTGAACATTCTGGGATTCTGGGTAAATCACTCAATCACCCGGTTCCTACCAAAAATGATTGTGCAATGTAACCTGTGCTCATGCAAAGTGGTCCACCTCCTAGGGTCGATTTTACCCTAAATAAAACGGCAAAACAAATGTTGGAACCATTCTTACAGCTCACACTGGCAATAAAGCGCTTTATAGTACTGGAGGCAAGAAGATTGAGTGAGTTTCCGAAAATCACACAATGTTGAGCCGAGGTCAGGAATTGAAAGTAATAATTGCGCAAGTAGCTGCTGGGTGCTTAGCAGTGACTGGGCGATGCTGGCAATGTCAGCCGTCTCAGGATGCCCAGATGAGGGTGGTCAGCACTTACCTGAGGTTTCCTGTCTCCAGAGCACCCAAGGCGAAATGAGAGGTGTGAACCGCCCTGCGAAATTTGCCCCTGGACACCACACCATCTAGAAACCTCCCAGCATGTTTGGAAAGGAGACATGCAAAAATAAAGGTTAGGTCCTGGCACGGAGGTTATGTTGGCTGCCCGTGGTCCACAAAGGGGACCCTATAAGAGGGCGGTCGCCTTAGTGCCACATGAGGGCACACAAGTCAGTCCAGTTGTTAGGGAGCCACTAGAAACCGCGTGCCTCGTCACTTCCGGTGAGGGGTGGGGGGGGGTATGTAGTATAAGTGCTTCTCCCCGCCGATCTGGCGGCCTCTTTGTGGCTGCCCCTTATGCTGTTTCCCTCCCTAACGCTTACCCTGCATATGTGCAGGGTTTGGGGTGGGAGATGTATACTAACATGTTATTTTGTGTTGCAGGCGATCCAGAGGCTGTAAGGTACAGAAGGGTACCCTCGGCAGGAGCACACCAGGGTGCAAATGCCGAATATCCTCAGTAAGTCCTCGCACTGAACCTTGGAGGAGCGAGTGCGCCCCGCTAGTCCTATGGGCGGTTGTAAGCCTGAGCAACCGGGGGTTGCCTTAGAATGCTCCGCCCCCTCGGAGCGTGAGTAAGGGGGTGGACTGGCGGTCCACCGGTGAGAGGGTTTACCCCTCCCCTAAAATTGGTAAGCACCAATTGGCTAAGGCCACAGTGCAATTTGGCTAATCAGGCGGGCAAGTGGCAGAGGGGCTGCCTGTCCTTGGATTGCCCGTAAGATAACCCACCATGTTTGGCATATTGTTATGCAAAAAAACCTGCAGCAATTTTCTCCACAATGTGTTGTGTGGTTTATTTACTGATGATATTGCTGTATGTGGGATGGGAGTGTTGCTGATGTTGGAACTAACCAGTATACCCAGTGGAAGGCATTTCTGTGGTGGCTGCCACCGCCTCTCACACCACTAGGTCAAGGGTCTTGAAAGAACAGATGTCAGCACAGCTCAGAGAGCCAACTACCATTTGTACTCTCTGGCCCTGCTCCCAGCCATTTTGCAACAAACAGGTGGCTCTTGGGAGGCTGTGGGTGCAAATTGGGGGGTTTGGTGCGTTAGACCTGTGATGTAAGAGATCAAAGACTGTACAGTGTCACTTCCGGGACCCTTAGCATTCTGGACAATCTTTAACCGGCTCTCATGCAGCTTCTTGTGAGCCTATTAGAAAGTACAGAAAGTTTGCCCTTTCTCGTCTTTGACAGCCACATGCATCATTGTAGGAATTTGCGATTCCTAAATTGCGAAAATTAAGGAATCTCAATTTAGGAATCGCAAATTCCTGTGCATCAAAAAATTGCAATTTTTTTTGCGATTTCCTAATTTTCCTTATTTGCGATTCCTTAATTGCGAATCGCAAATAAGGAATCGCTTTACATCGATTTGTATGGGCCTAGAGGCCCATAGGAATCAATGGGAAGGCATTCTCATTTTGCGAATTCGCAATTAAGGAATCGCAAAATGAAAATGCAATTTCAAGGGTGCAGGGGGGGTCCAAAGGACCCCACCCTGCACCCCTGGAGTGTCATGCAAGTACATTTTACTCACACACGTCCCAAGGGCATGTGTGTGTGTAACATGTAAGTTTCAAAAATGCATTTTTTTGTATTTTTGAAACTTTTCGCAAATTACCATGAAGGTTTACTTCATGGTAATTTTTCCTTCAAAATTGCGAATTCGCAAAATAAAATTAATCATGCATAGCATTTAAGAAATCGCTATATTTGCGATTTCTTAAATGCTATCGCAATTTGAGAAATAGCAAAAAATTGTGATTTCTTAAATTGCGAAACATGAAAAATAAATGATGCATCACAAAAAGTGATTTTGGAATCGCAAACGGCCGAATTTTGCAATTCGCACCGTTTGCGATTCCAAAATCGCTTGATGCATGTGCCCCTAAGTTCCTTGAAATCTGCTGACCAAGCACTTTATTTTCCATCAGGCCACATCCTCGCTCGGTCATCGTGTTCCTGGCGCCCAGCAGCTCTGAGCCCGCACTTCATAGCACACTTGGGTAGGAGATCTGCAGCGCCTCCCCTTCCAGCTCAGCCAAGGGACCCGAAACAGGCGGCCTGCAGCATCTTTAATATAAGAAAGGGGCCAATGCCAACTTCTTTTCCTTCCGGCGATATTTAATTTAAAAAGCTCTGAAAAGTAAAGAAATATAAACAAGTAATTCAAGCAGAGCCGCATTTTACAGTGGAAGTCCTGGAGTTGCCCGTCTGCTAGAAGCTTTCAACAATTGAACTGCCCAGAGCATATCTGATGAGGGGGCGACTCAGTATAGCACCCCACAACCTATTTTTAATGTGTATTAAGTATTGTATGCATGCACACTGCGGCACAGTGGGAGCACCCTGTTGTAGAGAAGCAGTCTAGTGTTTGCACGTCACGTCGGCGACGTGACGTGCCAGCGGCCATGTTGGGCGGCGCGCGCATCGCGCTAGGCATTGGCGTGAAGAGCTGGTACGAGCAGCAGAGGCTCGGCACTCTTTAGGGATAAATAGTTAATAAACAAGAAGTAACTACACAGTGGCTGCAGCGTTTTCCTTGGGGGTTCAGGGAACATTACAATGGCGACGAGGGTGGGATGCTAAGTCCCCCCGCCTCCCCCCACCACAAGGAAACAGCACCGAGGGAGACAGCAAGTACACCGGTGACCAGGAACACCAGCATCAAGCAGGACACGGAGCCAGGTACCCTGAGGAACAGAGGGCAACGAAGACCAACGGCTACCACACAGGTACCCTAAAGAGTGTGGCAGAGCCCAAGAGTGCCCAGAGGGGTAGGACAGAGAAACCACAGAGGGTGGACAGACCCCAGTAAAGCAAATCAAGCGCGCCAGACTACGCCACGACCCACATACAAGGGGAACCGCGCTGGATAGCTCAAAAAAGAGCGAGGGGGCTGACGCATGTAGTCCCCAAGCCCATACAAGCAAGGTAGAGCTAGACAACATGCCGGGAAGCCCTAGAAGCCAAGGAAGCCAAGGAAGTGCGCAACCCACGGTCAAGAGCGAGAAGATGAGCGCGCAAGCTGGTTATGCAATGGCGCCGGTGCAGTTTCTACCCAGACCCGGCGAACCACTCATGAAGTGGGAGGTCTGGAGAGAATATATTGATAATTTCATTGGAGTCTTGGAATACGAAAATGAAGAACAATTTAAACCAACGAGAAAAAAAACGCATCTTGCTGCTTAACCTAGGCCCGGAAGGTCTGAGAATCTACAAAAGCCTAGTACCAAAACAGAGAGCAAGTACGGATGATGACGTTTACGCCCACTCAATTGATGACCTGAATGAACACTTCAGGCTGGCAGTGTGTGTGTCAGTGGATAGATTTAACTTCCAGCAGAGAAAACAACGCCCGGGAGAGACGGTGGAAGAATACGTGGCGGCACTGAAGCAGCTGGCGTCCACTTGCAGATACGACAACTGGGAGGAGGAGTTCATTAAAGATCAAGTGGTGATGCACACCACGTGCACGTCAGTACAGGACAAATTATGGGCCAGTGGGGACGCCACCCTAAAGGAAGTGATGGTCATCGTCAAAAGAGCTGAATTGGCACGCAGGTGTGCGGATGCAACGAAGAAAGAGACAACGCCCAGTGTCATGGTGAACAAAGTGGATGACGAAGGGCCCCGCAGAGACCACCAGGGCAAGAAGTCGTCAGAGAAGGGACCCAGTAAATGGCAAGGCAACGCAGGTCCCCTGGGAAAACAGGCGGGAAACGTCAGGAAGTCATGCTACAGGCGTGGGAGCTGGTCACACGAGGCGCACGACAGGAAGTGCCCAGCATTTCGTACCAAATGCATGTATTGCGGAATAATCGGCCATTACGAGAAGGTATGTCGGAAGAAGGCCTCCAAAGGCACAGTGAGATACGTCAGACAGGGAAGCGACGACCAAGAGGACGGGACCGAGGAGGATGTCGTAACAGTACTCTGCATATACGATCAGGTGTTGAGCATGGATGGCCAAGTTCTGGGCGTCGATGGCAGAAGGACGATGAAACCGGTCCTGGAGATGTCGATAGGAGGCGTTACAATAAGTGTGGTGGCTGACACAGGCTCACCCTACACCATTGTCCAGAGAGCGGTATGGGAGGACAAATTCGCTCCGCACCTAGGCACAGAACTAGAGAAGCTGGACATCCGCCCAGTCACGTACAATGGGGACCGCATACCAATGGCAGGATTCAGACCATTAGACTTTGAATTTAGAGGCCGGTCCGCTTACTGCAAGCTCTATGTGTCGGAGAAGGGCCCCTCGGTCCTCGGAGGGTTAGACCAAGGCGACCTAGGCATCAAGCTAGATCCGGGAGGCAAGGAGCAAATACTGCTTACGGAACCGGAAGTATGGCCAGACCTCGACAGATGGAGGAGTGAATACCCCAAGGTGTTTGGTGGCACGGTGGGAAGGTTGGAGAAGTTCTCAAACAAAATCATTCTGAAAGAGGACGCCGTGCCGGTGGCCCACAAAGCGAGAAATGTCCCTTTGGCTGTGAGGGAAGCAGTACGAGAAGAACTTCAGGACCTAGAAAGAAAGGGGATCATTGAGCCCATCATGTGTGCTGAGTGGCTGGCGCCTCTGGTGGTAGTTAAGAAACCCAGCGGCAATGTCAGGCTGTGCGTCGACCTGCGCGAACTAAATAAGAACATCGTGGTGGAGAGGTTCCCCTTACCCAGAATAGAGGAGATGCTGGCCAGCACCAGGGGAATCAAGTGGTACTCCACTATAGACTTGACCTCAGCCTACCACCAGATCGCACTTAACCCAGAGAGCCGCAGACTCACTTCGTTCATCACCCCCTTTGAGTGTTATCAGTTCCGCCGCATGCAGTTCGGGCTAGCCTCGGCGGCAGCAGTATTCCAGAAGCTGATGCACCAATTGTTCAAAGACACAGCCGGCGTCCAATACTTATAGGACAACATCCTGGTGATGGGGGGAGAGAAACCCGACCATGACGTGAAACTGGGAAACGTTCTGAAAATACTAAAGAGAAAGGGCCTCACAGCGGAATGGACCAAATGCCGGATTGGAATGGAGTCGGTGACCTACCTAGGACACGAAATAGGAGTACGAGGAGTGACTCCGAAAGCAGAGAACGTGAAAGCGATCTGTGAAGCACCTCCACCCACCAGCAAGGAAGAGGTTAGGTCATTTATTGGAATGGCGGAGTATTATAGCAAGTTTGTGCAACACTTCGCCTCCAAGACCCATCACATGAGGCAGCTGACAAGAGACAATACGGAATTTCGCTGGTCAGAAGAAGCACAAAAGAAATTTGACGTAGTCAAGAAAGAAGTAGCAGGAGCGATACCACTCCAAGGGTATGACCCCCAAGGGAGGACAGTTTTACCCACAGACGCCAGCGATAAAGGACTGGGAGCTGTCCTCATGCAAGACCGATGGCAAGGAAGGATGGAGACGCTCAGCTTTGCATCCCGCACGCTGAGTGAGACAGAAAAGAAGTACAGTGTAATAGAAAAAGAAATGTTAGCTGTGGTGTGGGCTACGACCAGATTCAGGCAGTTCCTATGGGGCACACGGTTCCAATTGAGGACGGACCATAAACCCCTACTGAAAGTGCTGACATCAAGTGGGCACGCCGACGCCACGCCCAGAATCTCCAAAATGACGCTGAAAGTGCTAGAATTCAGGTACGATGTGGAGTATCTCCCAGGCAGCAAGAACAGAGTGGCCGACTATTTGAGCATAGCAGCAGCCATGGAACTGAGTGAGGAAGACAAAGCGGGAACGGAAGAATGGGTAGCACTCACGGAAGACCAAGAAAACACCATCAGCCTTCAAGAATGGGAACAGGCGTACAAGGAAGACCAGATCCTACAAGAAGTGAAGTCATATATCACCCAGGGATGGCCTGACAAGAGACAGACCCGCGGGGAACTCAACCCATACTTTGAAGTCAGGGAAGAGATGTCGATGGACGACCGCGGAGTATTTGTGTACAGGGGAGAAAAAGTCATCCCCCCAGCAAACATCATCCCCAGACTACTGGACATGCTCCACGAGAGACACCTGGGAATTGGCAAACTGAAATTGAGGGCCAAGCAAAACTATTGGTGGCCAGGAATGGATGTAAAGGCCGAGATACATGTCAGAGAATGTTCACGATGCCAGGGTGCAGACAAGACTCTTAAACCTCTGCGCCCAGCTCTGGGCAAATTTGACCCCCGAGAAATCCATGGGAGGAGCTGTCGGTAGATATCCTTGGCCCGATCTTAGACGTACATGGAGTCCAAAAGTACGTATGTGTCCTTGTGGACAGGTACTCGAAGTGGCCGGAATTGAAAATAGACGAGGCTATGGACACTGAGACCATCAAAAAATTTCTAGCAGACACTTTTGTGAGGGAAGATATCCCAAAGTCCACCCTCAGTGACAATGGTCCCCAATTCAGATCGGAAAAATGGAACAATTTCATACAAAGAAATGGCATCCTAGCAAAGCACACATCCATCTACCACCCTGCTGGGAACGGACTAGTAGAGCGTTTTAACAGAGTGGTGATGGGGTCGGTCCAAGCCGCCATCTCTGACAACAAGGACTGGAGATATGTCACATGGTGTGGGCGTACAGGATCACCCCCACAGGGACCGGCTATAGCCCCTTCCAGATATTGAGAGGCTGCGAACCGTTCACCCAAGACAATCGGGTGTGGAAAGAGAAAACAGTAATGAGTGAATGGTCCCCAGCAGTGGTACGAGCAAACCTGGAGAAAGCCCAAGCTACTTACACCAAACACTACGATAAACGGAGAAACGTGAAGGACACTGGACTGGAAAAAGGAGAATGGGTACGAGTAAAGTTGGCCACGCTACAAAGAAAAGGCAAGAGTAAATACAGCAAGCCCATGCAGGTGAAGGAAGTACTGGGCAGAGCGGCCTTGCTATGTGACGGAAACGTATGGTCGCAAGACCGCATGGCGAGATGCAACAAGATTATAAGTTGGGACCAAAACGGTGCAGACTTAAGAGACGAGGGACATGGAACTGTTCAACAAGAACATCTGGAGGCAGAACCTGAAGTGAGAGGAGGAGAACATCAAAGAGAAAAGACTGGTGACGGTGACCAGGAGCAGACGAGCGGAGAGAACCTTAGTGGAGAAGAGGGAAGCGCGGCTGCGCCATGGAGTGGAGGAAGCAGTGAAGGAGAGGCCCCCACTACCCCGGTAAGACTGACTCGGAGGGGTAGAGCGGTGGTCAAGCCAGCAAGGTTCAGAGACTATGACATGAACGGCGGACTGTAAGTTAAATTGTTCTGCATTGGAAAAAGGGGAGATATGTAGAGAAGCAGTTTAGTGTTTGCACGTCACGTCGGCGACGTGACGTGCCGGCGGCCATGTTGGGCTGCGCGCGCATCGCGCTAGGCATTGGCGCGAAGAGCTGGTACGAACAGCAGAGGCTCGGCGCTCTTTAGGGATAAATAGTTAATAAACAAGAAGTAACTACACAGTAGCTGCAGCGTTTTCCTTGGGGGTTCAGGGAACATTACACCAGTAGGCAAAATAAACAAATATGGAAAGCGGGGGGAGGAGTATAACGAGGCATAGGAAGGCTAAAGGCATGGCTCATTGAACTGTTAGGAGCCTGGGACTCCTCCACACTCGTCATTACAAAGGCACAACATAGTAAGGATGGCACAGCACGACTCTTAGCGAGCATGGGAAGTGAAGTGCTCCCAGCTGAAGTTAAAAAGAACAAGCATGGAGAGAGAACTGTATGCTGCTCTCAGAAGGAGAAGTTGTAGTTCAGCGGTTAGAGCTTCCGACTCTGGAGCTGGATGACCAGCGTTCGAACCTTGGCATGGGCTCTGCATCTGTAATTATTAGCAAATCCGGGTCTTGCACCTTAAATTAAAAATAAATAAATGGCATCTCTGAAGGGGTGGGAGAAAGATAAAATGAGTTTGTTACAAAAACAAGTGACAGAAGTGATGGGCTGCTTGGGAAGTGAAAGCGTGCCATTGCACGATGAATGGTGCCAACAGTAGGCAAAACTCATTAAAGAAAGTAGTCTTTACAGACTAAATACCAGGTTCTGTGTAACAACAGAAGTAAAAGGGCCAGTAGCCATAGGAGGTTACAAATGAAGACAAGGCAGTACTAAGGAGTACAAATATAATCATAAATCAAGGATTGATTACGCCCTTTTTAGGTCTCGCCTGTCGATGCGCATGCGCATCGAGCAAGCGAGACTATAGGGGCTTATCCACTCTTTATCCACTGCAAGGAATCGTGGCGATTCCTTGCAGTGCCCGTGACTTTTAAGCTCAATGCGCATGCGCATTGAGCTTAAAAGCGCGTGCACGTCCGTCTTGTTTTACCCGCTCCGCCCCTCCCCTTCCCGCTGTGTCGCATTTCTCCTCCCCCCTCCCCTCTCCTCCGTCCGTCTTGTTTGTTTAATTTAACCCGCTCCGCCCCCTCCCCTTCCCGCCGTGTCGCATTTCTCCTCCCCCCTCCCCTCTCCTCCGTCCGTCTTGTTTGTTTAATTTAACCCGCTCCGCCCCCTCCCCTTCCCGCCGTGTCGCATTTCTCCTCCCCCCTCCGCTCTCTTCCCTCCGTCTCGTTTGTTTATTTTACCCGCTCCGCCCCCTCCCCTGCCCGCCGTGTCGCATTTTTTTTTAAATCCCCACTTCCCCCCTACCCCCCATCAATGCCAACACTGACGCCGTGCTAAAGCCCGCTCTCCCTCCATTTACTGGCCTTTAGCAGCCTGTGGCACGCCTCTTTTCCTGATGGAGGGATCTGCTTTAGCGCTTCCAACTAGTGCAGGAAAAAAATGTTTTTATTCCACGTCCGAAAACTCCTCTCTTGAAACAAGACACCAACCTCTAACCAGGGAAGAGAGTACACCGGAATTGAGGCAGCCTTTTAACACTGGTGAAATAAACACTCACCAACAGCAGGAACAGAGCGTGCAGCCCGGCCATGTCAGCAATCTCAGAGCTCTGGGAGGAGCTGCCTTTCCAGTCTTTATCCTCCGGCTCCCACAGCAGGGAGATGGGGGCTTTTCAAAGATTGCAACGGAAGGGGCCTGTATAAGGAGGGCTATTGAGGGTTAGTCGGAGTGCTTTAAACTAGCGTAGGGTAGGAGCCTGAACTAGGGTGACCATATTTTAAAAACTCCAAGCTGAGAAATGCTTCAAAAATAGACTGCAATTTTAAATTGACCGACGGACCGAACAATTTAATTAATTTCACGCACGAAAACACAGACAATGATACAGTGAATGGTTTAAATGTAACTTTTACTCACAGTATCATCTGTTTAAACTAAATTGATTTCTGCTAGAGCCTGATTTGTAGATCTAAACTCGAAAACATGAAAACATATCTCCTACTATCAGCCAGCCCTCTCTGAAAACTAAAATGTGATACATTTGCTGAACGGATAGTGAGAGACCAGGAAAAAAACCAAAGTATTTTTGTGTTAATCTCGTGACACAGTTTTAAAAGCTGCTAAAGGCCAGTAAATGGACGCAAGTAAAACAACGCCAGCGGCTTGTGTGAGCTTGGGCGATCCATTGAAATGCTTCTCTGCATCCATCTGCTGCTACGGCCTTAACAATGTTCTTGCTGTACTCAGGTTTAGCCCGCATGTTATTGGCTACGGCGCCAAGGGGGGTGGTTTTCAATGACGCATTATCTGAAGGTAAATTCACATTGCCATGGTGCCCTCTTGGAGTGAGCCTCATGCTCTGTTCTGCACCTTGCAAATTTGGCAAATGCTTGGTATGCGCAAGATTGCTTTGCACGTTCAAATCAACAAAAACATTATTTGTTTACTTGCATTTAATTGATGATAATACTTTCTAATGCACGCATCTGTTTATTGCTGCAAATCGGGTGTAACTTGGGCAAGCTTTTAAAAATATTGTCCAACAATAGCAACTTTGCACCAGCATGACAGGAATTTTGTCCCTATATTTTTTTATATATTTACCTTCACAAAAAATAGTGGTATTGCGTGAAACTTGCTGACTTACCTTGCCTTATGGACACTTGGGCTCCTGAACAAACAGCAATTAAAAAATGTTCATCCTGGTATAACTAAGTAGCCAGCCATCTTGTCTGAAATGATTCTTCAACCCCTCACCCTCAACCCCTCACCCTCAACCCCTCACTCACCCTCACTCATCCTCACTCACCCTCAACCCCTCACCCTCACTCACCCTCATCCTCACTCACCCTCAACCCCTCACCCTCACTCACCCTCACCCTCACTCACCCTCAAACCCTCACCCTCAACCCCTCACCCTCAACCCCTCACCCTCAACCCCTCACTCACCCTCACTCTCACTCACCCTCACTCTCACTCAGCCTCAACTACTCCCCCTCACTCACCCAAAACCCCTCACCCTCACTCACCCTCACCCTCACTCACCCTCAACACCTCACTCACCCTCACTCACCCTCACCCTCAACACCTCACCCTCAACCCCTCACCCTCACTCACCCTCACTCACCCTCACTCACCCTCACCCTCAACCCCTCACCCTCACTCACCCTCACCCTCACCCTCACTCACACTCACTCACACTCACTCACACTCACCCTCACCCTCACACAGTGCAATAGTTCTCAGACCATTTCAGTTAGAGCTTTTAGAAATGTTTATGGCTTTTTTTATTTGTAATACTTTAGCATTGGCTACAGGAAACAAAAATGCTAAACATTTACAAAAAAAACCCATAAACAATTCTAAAAGCACTAACTCTAATGGTGCGAGACCTATTGCATTTCCAATGCTTGTTAGTTTTATCATTAAGAAACCACCTTAAGAACATAACGTATTTGCCCTCACACTTATCGGACCATTCCGCTATATTCTTTTGTTTGCAATCGGTCCAGCGACCCTCTCAGGCCTTGTGGTCATTTGACCGCACTATTCTTTTAGAAGAAGAAGAAATAGACCTTCTCATCCATGAAACAAAACTTTTCATGGACACAAATATTAATTCCACCCAGCTAAACATAGTATGGGAGGCCTATAAAGCCTATTTAAGAGGCTATATAACTAATAGGGCCTCTTATCGAGGGAAAATCTACAGAGCTCAGATCAATAGTATTGAAAGGGACATTGCATTATTGGATCAACATATCGGCTCAGGAACCGGAACTAATATGAACAAGAACAGCGTAAGGGTTTAAAAGAGAAACTAGAAAATATTCTTCAGGAAAGGGTCGCCCTAAAATGGGAAGTAAGTAAACTCTCCAATTTTGAATATGGTGAGTCCGCAGGTAAGGTCCTCGCTTCAAAAATCAAATCGGACCAGGCAAAAAAATATATAAAACATATTATGGTAGATGGCGAGGCAAGTGAAAGATCATCTGTTAAAGATATTGGGGAAGCATTTTTTGAGTTTTTTCAAAAAATATACAAGGAAGAAATCTTAGAGGACCCCATCTCAAATTCTAGATGGTTGGAGAAGATTACCCTTCCCACTTTCAGCTCTGAACAATGAGATCGTCTGGATAGGCCCATATCAGAGGAAGAAGTGAGGGAATGCATCAAAAAGGTGAAGAGGGGCAAGGCAACTGGCCCGGATGGCCTTCCCGGCGAACTATTGCGGGTAGTAGCTCCGGAAATAGTTTCGGTGCTGACAAGACTTTTTAATGACATCCTAATAAATGGTGTGGATCCTCCCAAATCTTGGGGAGAGGCGATTATTGTCTTGATTCCGAAACCAGGGAAAGACCCAGCTAAATGTGGCTCATATAGGCCAATTTCACTTCTAAACAGCGACTATAAGATCTTTGCGGCAGTGCTGGCAAACAGACTTGGATGTGAGGTTTGGTCAATTATTTCCGGCTACGATATTAACGCCGATAAGACCGAGTTGATGACATGGAATATTGCCAATCCGGGTGTGGGGGTGACACCTTCAACTCACTCAATACGTTATCTTGGAGTCAAAATTACACAAGATATTGATGCATTGGCAAAATCAAATCTAGACCTGGTTGCCAAAGAGTGTAGGGCCCTTTTAAGATCCTGGGTAGGTCTTGGACTGTCAATTTATGGGAGGGTCAACATTGTAAAGATGTCCATCCTTCCGAAATTGACCTTTATTTTTAATACAATTCCCATCGCATTTGACCCTAAACAGCTTCTTAAGTGCCAACAAGAAATAAACTCTTTCATATGGGGCTACAAAGCCACAAGGTTGGCTTGGAAAAAATTGAGGAGGAGGAGGGAAAAAGGTGGACTGGCCCTCCCAGATCTACAGTATTATTCCTGGGCGTTTCAGCTTTCCCATTCAAGAATGCTACTGAAGACACCAGACATCACCTCAAATGGGAAGCTATTTAAAGCTATGTTGGTAGGGGCAAACCTCCCATTGGATGGGTTTCTCTTTAAGTTCGGAGAACAAAAGTTTTTCAAGAAGGTCAGGTTGAAGACTCTATTAACGCAATTGAAGACATGGGTACAAATTAAGCGTAGAGTGGGGTTGGCGTATTATTCTAATCATGCTCCAATTTGGGACTCTCCCGGTCTTCCACCATGTATGCAGGACTCTCTGGCTACCCCCCTAATAACAGCTGGGCTTTCAAGATGGGGTGATCTACTTGGTGGAGGTATCCTGATATTGTGGGAAGCCCTTAGGGAAAAAGTAGGGTTGACATTATCAAGATTTAAATACCTACAAATTGGTAGTTGGGCCAGAGAATTAATTAGGAAAGTCCCTAACATTGGGAGAATTAGCCCACTAGAACAACAGTTAACCGAAAAACAGATGGGAGGCAAAGAGGTGGCCTGTTGGTATTGGTCTATACATGAGGAGATAGATAGAGATTTTCACATGCCAGAACAGCTATGGGGGAGAGAAATTGCGGCAATAGAAGAGGACAGTTGGACAGAATCTTTTACGCTTTTATATAAATTGGTAAAACCCGCTTGGCTTAGACGAAACCATCTGTTCACCCTGCATCGGGCATATCTCACTCCCTTACGTCTATCCAAATTTCAAGAGGGGAAATGCTGTAACAAATGCCAACTGCCCTCAGCATCTGACATTCATATGTTTTGGGATTGCCCCCATTTAGCTACTTTCTGGACAGAGATCAAAGTTACTTTGGACTCAATTATCAAAACTGACATCCCCTTATCTTTACCACTTGTCATTCTTGGTGTAGACCAGAACATAACTGGGACAGCACGATCTTTTCTGTTTTACGCTATTCTGCTGGCAAGACGGCAGATATGCATGCACTGGGTGGACACCACCCCTCCCACCCACTCAGCATGGTTAAATTCATTATATGAAACCTCCAAGGTAGATCTGAGAAGATCATGTAGAGCCCAGAACCTCACATTTTGGAAACTTTTAACAGAGTGGAAGTGAGGTCCTTTTGGGTTCCCCCCCCCCCCCCCCCCCAATATCCGATGATGAAGCCCACCCACTCAATAGTTCAGTATTGTGGTCTGCCCAGGTTCCGACATATATATACTGAATTTTTAGGCACGAAGTTGCTTTGAGACATCGTCGTAAGATGTATGGTTGTTCCTATCAACTCATAAAATTCTCTGCCAAGTTGTGAAGCGGCTCAATCTTCAGGGCCTTGCTCCCAGAGGCAGTGAGATTGATTGTTGGTTGGTTCCTTCCGCATCTAAGGGATGTGTGTCGGGCAGATGAGGATTAAAAAAGAAAAAAAAAGGCAGTACTAAGGAGTGACTAACAAGCCATAAAAGTGTGGACGGGGAGTGGGCGGGGCTTTTCTTCCATACTCCAGTACAACAAGTCTTGCAGATAAGCGCATGAGCGCTGACTGTAGGCTCGACCTAAAAAGGTCTGGCTTCCTACAAACCTCTGATATTAGACGCCATTCAAGAACATTACAACAATAAGATTAACAACTGGGTTAATAAATAAAAATACATTTTTGTTATTGGAAGGGATCTGACAAATATGACGAGAAGTCCCGTAGGTTTGGCTCCTCCACAACATTTTTGTGATCAACTGAGTGCATACTTTTTAGATAAGATGTCATTAATATGAGACGACATTAATAACAGACCCTTCTATCCCAGTGTCAATTATGCATGAATTGAAAATTGTATAGTGTTTACTACTCCTACCGAGGCATTGGAGCGTTTTTTCCCATAAGTAGCATGTTATCGTGGAACCGAAGGGTAGTAGATTAGTACAACTTCTTTTTTTCTTGTGCATTAGTTTTCTTAGGCTATTGCTCTTGATTTGTACTGTGTTCAATAGAGTTTGGAGCAAAGATAGAATGACAGGAATGGATTTGAAAAGGGGAAGTAGAAGTTTTTTGTGAGTGCTGATGTTGCCTCAGGGAACATTTACGGAATTTATGACATTGGTCTGGAACTGGATGGACAGCAATTGCCTTTCATCCTGTACAGTGCTCCGCTGCCTTTGGCTAGGTTCACACTGTAGAAATACCACATATATACAAAGCTGAATGCAGATAAGAACAAGGTCCTGATAGTTCATGAAAAGTTAGATCTATAACTTGACATCTAGTGTCCTACAGAAATGGGCCCTTCACCTACCCGTTCACCTTCAGGGAAGAGATTTAGGAGTTAAAATCAACAACCAGTTGACACTAACTAATCACCTGCCATTTTTAGTCTTTAACTACAATATCTTGAAAGTCAAAAAAATGTTTTACCATGTCTGACAAATGTAGGAAAAAGAGCAGTGGTTACAACACTATCGGTTTCAGAGTGGACCATGCCAGTTCATTATATCCTGGACTCCCCAACGTCTTACTGAACAGGCTTCAGATGGTACAAAATGTGGCAGCCCATTAACTCTTGAATGCCCCTAGAAATCACTCTCAGCCTCGCTTAAAAAAACGACATAGGCTCCCATTTGAATAACTCCTTCAGTTTAAGTCCCTGTGTGTGACTCTTAAAGCACTACATGGGCAGGCGTCTACCCTTATATGGAAACGAATAGTACGGTATGTACTGAATCGTACCTGTGGTGCAACGCAAAATAAAGGCCGTCCCTGCAGAATGTGATGAGGACCTCCTGAGTCTGTCTTGCCCCACATTGTTTTTGGGAGGAATGGAGTCCCCCTGAGTGGGCTGGTTGCCCCCCCCCCCTGCATCATAGGGGCTGCAGGGGCTTGTTTTACGCCCCTGAATTGTATTCTTTGCTCCTCGTCTATCAACTTTCTAAAGGTTCCAAAACTGGCAAATTCCAGAGGCAGGGGTTGGTCTCAGCTTCTCTGTTTGTGCCCCCAAGCTCTGGAATTCTCTTCAGCTTCAGTTCACAGACAGACCAACCGCCTTTCTTCTACATATTCAGTTAAAACGCATATGTTCAGGCGAGCATATACTAGTCGATCAAGTATACAATTTAAACTAATTTACCTCCAATAACCAAGGCAATGTACCAGCGCTCTATAAATAGTTTTAACATTAGACAACAAAAGTTGATTATAGCACCAGGTAAAGCGCACAGCACCGGAGTCGCATTATCTGAGATGCACTCCTTCACAGCCCTGTACAGATGTCATTTCTTACTGTCCAGTGTATTATAGCATTACATTGTATTATTTGTATAGTATCGGCAGCTCCTCCACCTCCAAGGATCATGCCGAAACCTCAGCATCATACTAGACTCCTCCCTCTCCATGACCCGACAGGTCAAAGCCATTGCCTCCACTTCACCCTCCCCATCCTCTGAAAGAATTTCAAATGGATCTACCCTGAATCAAAAAAGACCTTCACCCATGCATTCATAACCAGAAGACAGGGCTACGGAAACTCCCTCTATGCCAGGATCAAGTTTCTGCTCCACAAACTCCAGACCATACAGAACACTGCAGCCAGACTCATCCTCGGCATCCCTCGACACAAACACATCTCCCAAAACCTGCGTAACCTCCACTGGCTCCCTGTCAAAAAGAGAGTAACTTTCAAGATACTCACCAATGCCTACAAATGCCTACACAACACCAGAGCCCAATATGTCAACGACAGAATCTCCTTCAAAGTACACAAGAGGAACCTCCAATCCGCCTACCTCGCACTCGCCAAAACCCTGCACATCTGCAGAGTAAGAATGGGTGGAAGAACCTTCTACTACACCGCAGCCAATACCTGGCAAAAAAGTTTGCAATAGACTTCACACGCACCCCCACCCTACACATTTTGAGGAACACCCTCAAGACCTGGCTCTTCGACTGACCGGAGTTGCCCCCACCCCTACCAGCACCTTGAGACCCTAAAGGGTTGAGTAGCATGCTTAAAACCTCCGATTGATTGACTGATTGATTGCTTACTACCCATATGTGGAGCACTGAAGAGTTTACCCACACACATAGCAAGCAACACTGTGTAGGGTGTGAGATTGGGAAGGTGATGTTTTTTGTTTTGCCCTTATGTTGGAAGTGTTTCCATTTCATGTGTGTTGACCAGCGAGTGCGGTTATCGTGTTATGCAGACCTTCCAACTCACACAGTGCCACCCTATGTCACGTGATATCAGCTCCCATCACATGGTCACCTGCAAAGAGGCCGATATCACACGGTGTGCACACAATTAGCTGAAATCCCGTGCAGAGCAGGTTTACAGCTAATTGTTTAGAGGTTCTGCTCAATGGATGTCACTTAAGAAGTGGGAAACTTCCCCAAGACTTCGACTGCAACAACAACATCTTTATTTTTGGTGCTGGTGGGGTGGAGGAGTGTGCAAATCGGTGTTGGGGTAGGGGGCTCTAGCGGCAGTGAATTTAGAAAAAACATTGGCATAAAGTAGATGTTTTGCTTCCGATGGATGAGCTTGAGTAAGTCACTTGGATCCGACTGGAGTATTAGAAAAAGACACTGTGCCTTTCAACGACTGGGTTGAGAAGTTCATTGTTGTCATTGCCCCAATGAGATCCTATTCACATAAGAGACTGAAGCCTTAGGCCCCCTGGTTCTCTGAGGCTTTCAAATGAGAGAAATCTCAATGTAAAAAGCTACAAAGGCAAAGGAGAACCAAATATGATAATGGATGATAAAGTGATTTATCAGTTGCCCTTTAGAAATATCATGCAGCAATTCATATGGCTCAAAAAGCATTTATTGCCATGTCTATTTCTGACGCTTATAATTCTCCTAGGGAGTTGTTTACGGTGGTTAGTACCTCTCTTTCCCTCTCTGCTATCAAAAATATTCTTAATCCTTTAATGAAGAAGCTCTACAAATGCCTCTCAGATTTTTTTCATGACAAAATTCAAGCTTTGTATGATCAGTTTCTGATGCCTTTTTCCACTCCTCAGAGTATGTATTCCTTCTCCTCTTCTGTTCCCTTACTGTCCTGTTTTGAGGATGTGCATTACGGGCTAGAGCAGCTGATCTTGAAGCTGGAGAACCGTGTTCAAGTCTCGATAGGAACGCTCAAACATCCTGTGATTCTGGGAAAATCACTTAATCTCTCTGTGCCTAAAAATGAATGCGTCCGTCTGTAATGCAACGGGTGCTTATGTAAAGCGCTCTGATACCTTCAGGTCGAGGTTGCGCTACATAAAACTGCAAAAACTAAAAAACTGCGTTTCAATACATATCCCTTGAGCAATCCTTCAAAAAGTCAAGATCTCCCCTCGACCCCCTCCATTCTCAAAATGGTTGTTTCACTGGTGAGTCCCACGTGAGCAGTTTACTTAAAGAATCCCTTGCTTGGGCGATCGTAGCCTCCGGTTGGAAGCAGGCACTCTTACTCCCCCTACTTGAGAAGGACTCAGCCAATCCCAGGATTCTTAGCAATTTATGGCCCATCTCACTTCTACACATGATGGCAAAGCATGTGGAAAAAATTTTTAATGACAGCTCACACAATTTTTGGAGGAAAATCATCTTCTCGTCGATTCGCACGCAGGTTTTCGCTCCTGGTATAGTACGGACACCCGCTCTCCTTGAAGTCTCTGAACATATGAAAGTAAATCTCGATTTAAAGTTCCCAGTGATGGTAATGCTTTTGGATCTTTCTCAGGCATTTGATATGGTCTCTGAATGAATGAGGAATTTGTAGAGCACTGGAATCACCCCTAAAACGGTATCTCCATGCTTACAGTGGAGGAAATAAAGGATAGAGGAACACTCAGTTGTAGTAGTAAATTTCTTTATTCGGCATTTCGTGATAGAAATCCATAAGAGCATTTTTGTACACAATATATCATAAAAGTCAAAAATACAACAGTATTTACAATAAAAGCATTTTTCAGTGCAAATTTGAGAAAGGTTGCTTTGAAAAAAGATCAAATCTTTTTTCATTGTGTTCAGATCATTATAATTAAAGCAAGTTTTCTCACAGATTATTCCTATGTTTAAAAATGCATTTTAAAAAGTTAACCATATGATAGCAAGTAATTTCAGAATCCAGAAGTTGAAGGCCCAGCATAGCAGGGCGACACTGTCTTAAGTCCCATGATTTCAATAGTGGTACCAGCCAAATTTTGCGATGAGCATGGTAATATTTACAAAACAGTACTGTATGTATGGTGGTCTGTACAGATGTATCATCGCAAGGACAGTGGTCTAACGTTTGTTCCCAGGTGTTTCTCATTGGGAAGGCTACTAACCGATGGAAAAGATTTAGTCTAAATCTGGTTAGTAGAAAACAATCAAAAATGCAGATTTCAAGCGTTAGGTAAGGCTGGATTGTAGGGACAAGATGGACCATAAGTGCGAGGTGAACTGAGGGTTTCCCTATTTCACTTGCGAGTCTTATTCCATCTAATTGATTGAGGGCCATTTCTTTTAGCTCCTTGGATATCGCAGTGATCTTTTCCGGTGTTATATAGTAATCCTCTAGGCCTAAATCTGTAAGAAAGTTTCTAATGTAGGCGAGCCATTTTATGTCTCCCGAATAATCTAGTGTCAAAGAATCCATCATAATTCCTCTAGTTAACATATTTTCTTCTGAGGTCCAGATGCGCCTCCATATTAGGAGAGGTTGGATTTTAGCTAGGTCTTCAATATGGGGTATGCCTAGTTCAATATGGGATGCATATATGGAAATTCGCCTTGGTGCAACCAGAAGAAATCTTAAGAAGGAGTTTTCTGCCACCTGTAGGGCGCTGACATCGACGTGCCCCCAGACCCCAGCCCCATACAGAGCTACAGCTCGGCATTTTGCATTATAGATGTTCAGCATTTCCACAGGCAATTGTTTGCCTAGTTTTTGTGAGAAGGAGATCAGTGCAGCTATTGCCCGCTTGAGGGAGTGTTTTCTAGCCTCAACTGCCGCTTTCCAATTTAGTTTGTCATCTATTGTTATCCCTAAGTAGGGGTACTGGGCCGTCAGTTCGATGTTTTGGTTGTTAAGGGATATTTCTAAACCTTTTTTTCCCTTTACCTGCCACCATTACGAAGGTCTTCTTGATGTTAATGTGGAGATCAAGGCTACCCATGAAATCTGCATACCTAGTTAGCGCTTTTTGCAGCTCGCGTGGGGTACGGGCCAAGATGACAGCGTCGTCCGCGTAGAGCAGAGCGGGAATAGGGCATGACTTTACTTGGGGGAGGGCTTGAGCCCCCCTCAAAAGTTCCATCTCCAGGCTGTTTGTATATAAGGAGAACAGGAAGGGGGCCAAGACACAACCCTGCCTTACTCCACGCTCTACTCGAAAAGACGCGGTCAACTCGCCCCTGGCACCATAACGTACTCTTGCTGAGGCCTTGGAATATAATTCCCTTAAAAAGTCTAAAAGTGGGGGGTCCACACCCATTTGTGATAGGACTAGCCAAATTTTGGTATGGGACACGCAGTCAACGGCTGCGGATAGGTCCAAGTACACCATGTAGAGTTTATCTTTTTTTGCATGGACATACTTTCCTACAATTATTGATAGATTTAAAGCCTGCTCCACTGTACCAAAACCCTCCCAGAAACCAAATTATAAGTCTGACAGTACCCCCCTATCCTCTGCCCATTGTTGGAGGCGCTCGAGTATGACCCTGCCGGCTACCCTACCCACCGAATCCAACAGTGAGATTGGACGGTAGCAGGCAGGGTCCTGGCGGTCTCCTTTTTTGAAAATCGGGACCATTACAGACTTGGTCCAAGATTCTAGGAGCCCTTTTTTTGCAGCTGCCGTACACACCCTGGTCAATATAGGGGCCCATAGGTCTGTATTGTATTTAAAAATGTCCACCGGGACTCCGTCAGGGCCCGGAGCTTTTCGATTTTTACTTTAATTTATGGCCGTTAGGACTTCAGAAATGTCAAATTCTATATAGGGTAGTCAACAGCTGGTTGAGTTATTTCTTCACTCTCAACAAGTGTCTGTTTCTTAAAAAAATTCGAGAAGTGAGAAATCCAGGCTCCTTCTTCTATGGCTACTTCTATTTTTGGGAGGTTATCGTCAGCTAGAAAAGGGGATTTCACTACGCGCCAAAAAGCCTCACTGTTTTTCTGTAGGGCACTTTTATATAGTTCATCCCAGAGGGTCTGCTTTAATTCTGCTTTTCTCAGCTTTCGAGCGGAAAGATATTCCTTTCTGAGTCTGGCAATTGTCCGTGGGTCTCTATTTTCGTTATTCAGGGCCAGTTTAAGCTTAGTATGTGCCGAGGTGCAGCTGTGGTTAAACCAACCTCTTTCATTTAAAGTTTCTACCTTTGATGTTTTTGTCAAGAGGCCCTTGATGACAGTTTGGATTTTACAGAAGTTGATTATAACTTCGTCCTCTGTCACAGTTATGTCAAGGCATTTTATAATATGAGGGTATGCTGCTTTCATCACTTCCTCGGTGATTTGCCCAGGGTCTATTTTCCCCCATTTTAGGCTATACCCATTTACCTGTGCCAATTGTAAATTATTCTGATTCAGAGCTTGGGCTATTGTCGTCTCAAAGGATTTTTGGTGTAATAAATTGAGTTCTATCCTTATGGCAAGGTGGTCACTTAATATATTTGATAGAGTCTCAATATGTTTAATCTTGTTTGACAGCCCATCTGATGTGAGAAAATAGTCAACAGTGGACTGGTAACCTCTCCCTATGTATGTCGGCTCTGGGTTTCTTGTTTTGGGGTTTAAGTTATTAACTATTATAAGTCCCAAGTCAGACATAAGGTCATTCATGGCTATGCCTGATTTAGTATGACAGAAATGAATAAGGGGAATGTCCTGATCCTTAATCATTTCAAAGCAATTTTTGTTAAGGCAGGGGTGCAGATTAAAGTCCCCTCCCCATAAGAAGGAGACAGCACCTTTCCCTCCTATCGTCTGTCTAAGATAGGAGAGTTTTTCGTTTAGGTTTAATATTAGTCTCATGAATTCTTCTTCCTCCAAGTTATTGTAGATGTTAATGAGTACAATAGTCTCATTCTTTGGTAGGGAGAGGGAAAGAAGCTGAAAATTTGTGTCCAATTTAAGAGTGGTTATTTTTATTTGGACAGTGTTTGCTATATAAATAGTTAACCCCCCCCTTTGCTCTGCCCATGTTTCCAACCAAATCTGGAGAGAAGAACGTCCTAAAACCCAGAAGATGCAGTTCCGTTGATGACCAAGTCTCCTGGAGACATACAATTTGGTGCCTGTCTAGGAAACTTATGGCGGTACCGTCCTCAATCTTGGGGCGGAGACCGGCAATGTTCCAAGACACGACACTTAGGGTTTGGGGATCTCTAGTTGGAGTCTTAGTTATTTGTGATCCGCTGTTACCCTCTAATTCTCTTTTTTTGGGGCTGAGATGTTTGTTATCCTGTGATGGTCAGTCAACTAGCTCAAGGCCACTATATCTGTCCGACATTGGGATACCGTTCCAGCCATCCCAGGGTAGTGCTTCTCTATAGAGATCCCTGTGGTAAGGTCCTCCCCAGTCGTCCCTTTCTCTGCCCCGATGTCGAGGGCCTACTGTACGCCAGGATCCTTCATGATGATACCATTTCGATTTCTCGAGGGGTAGAAAAAGGAAAGACGCTTTGTTCCTATAGCCCCAGTTGAGCTCTGATAATCCCATGAACAGATGTAATCAACTAATCTGGGATCGTCAAAGGTGATAAGGACACAATCACCTTGTATCTTTTTTTGCCATGTCCTACCCAGGGGGCTCTTCTTACCATTAGGATCTTAAGTGAACAGTAAGGAGGAGGTGGGCGATTTGCATTTAACCAATGTTGGACCTTGTTCTTTAACGACCAGGTTGCTTCATTAGTTTGGTCTCCCAATTCTGGTACGCCAGTCATTACAACTGTGAAAGGACTGGCCTCCGGTGGGAGGTTGACGGAGAATCTTCCATTGTGGGGTCCTCTATTCCACCCTTTATTCGACTGTGTAGCTGGAGTTTTTGACTCTATGTTATTATGTGCCAAGTTAGTGTTAGTGACATTGGTCGGAGTATTACTTAGGGTGTTATCTAGTGTCTTTTTTTTTGGTCACTAGCGGTTGAACTGGTTTGGCTACTGGTGGAATAGGTTGTTTATTTTGAGCATTTGAAATTAGAGGGGTGCTTGACACCCCCTGGTTTTTGTCCCAGTTGGTTCACTTTGGTTTTTGCAGGAGTTGTCAGGTTAGCTAATGCTTTTTCTATTTGTCCCAGTCTCAATTCTAATGGTTTAAGTAAATGTTTGAGAAGGTCTCCAATTTTGGTTAGTAGGTGGTCATTGGGATCGGTGTTAGCGTCTGCCTCCTTATCTAATGGGAGGCCAGTTATAATTTCCCCGGTAATAGGGATCGGGGTATCAGGTAGTGCCTGATGAACAATCAGATTGGGAATTTCCTGATCTCTTCTCGGTGGTATGGTGGTTTGAGTCTCTCCTGTCTTATGCGTTTTTTTAGACTTTTGATTGTTCGGGGCTATAGGTTTTTTTTTTGCTTATTGCACCCTCCCTCTTGACTGTCTAGTTTCCTCTGGGGTAGTTTCAATCACTAGATCTGGAGTTTTTTCTAGGTCTAATGATAGTTGTGAGTCGGAGAGCTGTGAAACCGATAGATCCACTGTGGTTGGAAGGCTAAGCCTTTGGCCACAGGCTTCACTTGGTCCAGGGTCACTACATTGCTCCGGCGTTCGTGCATCCGCCAGATGTCCCATGGAGGACCTTTTTGAGTTAACTAAATCTTGGGACACTGCGTTCTATCAAGGAGATACTTTGATCTATAAAGGTGTTTGCTCTGGTGATAAAATTGTCTATTGGACCTGTTATTTGTCCCTCCTTTGCGGAAGTTTTACTTCTACTACCTCGTGTAGACATAATAGATATTACAATACGATCTTACTTACAGAAAGGGGGAATTGAGGTGTATGTATACCAGCAGAACCTCGACTTTGATATATAACAGTATTGAAGATTTTAGGGTATGAATGTGCAAAACAACACGTTAGGGGGGTGGCCCCGCCCAGCCTATAACGGTCTCTAACGGGCACAAACAGGCCCGGGCTTAGCCCAGTGCACGCCCGCGCGCGTCCCTCGTGCGCGTAATCTGGCTTGCTGTTATAGTGGCGAGAGGGGGCGGGAAGAGACACCAGGTGCGCTGCGTTGTGAATGCGCGTTGGTTCCTGGGTCTTGCAGTCCCGGCCCCTGTAGGCGTTCTGGTGTAGGTCCCTGGGTCGGGTTTCACCTCCCGAATGCAGTCTCCGTGGTAAAGGGAAGAGTTCCAAGTATCTCAGTCCCCAAAAACGTCTGCGAGCGGCTCCCGGGAAGCGGGGGCCGCGAGACGTAAATAGCTGAGAGCAGGGGGGCGGGAAGAGACACCAGGTGCGCTGCGTTGTGAATGCGCGTTGGTTCCTGGGTCTCGCAGTCCCGGCCCCTGTAGGCGTTCTGGTGTAGGTCCCTGGGTCGGGTTTCACCTCCCGAATGCAGTCTCCGTGGTAAAGGCAAGAGTTCCAAGTATCTCAGTCCCCAAAAAACGGCTGCGAACACTCAGTTATTAAAACGTTCAGTTTTCAATAGTTTTTTGAATTTAAGAAGATAAGCCCCTTGCGTAAGGCATTGGGGAGTGAGTTCCACGGACGTGGGGCTAGGTAGGCAAACGTTTTGCCCCCGGTTCGAAGTTTATTAAATTGAGGGACTGCTAGCAGAGCCTTCTCTCCAGAGCGCCGAGATCTGCTGGGACGGTAGTGGACGAGTTTATCAGCCAGATATCTGGTCCCCCTATCATTGATAGTTTTATGGACCAGGCAACCGATTTTAAACTTGATTCTGTCACTAATGGGGAGCCAGTGAAGTGATGTCAATAACAGCAGGGAGGCTGTTCTGGGAGGCAACCGAGCTGCTGTATTCTGAACTACTTGCAACCTGTTTAACACTACCTCATTTGCTGCTCCCAGGAGTGCATTGCAATAGTCAAGTCGACTGACCACTAAAGCTTGGAGCAGGGTCTTGCAGACAGATAAAGGGAGAAGGTGGAACACTCTTCGAAGGAGCTTCAGCGTGAGACAAAAAGTGCTTGAAACGGCAGCCACTTGGTCTTTCATAGATAAAGAGAGGTCTAGATACAATCCCAGACTTTTTGCCTTGGTTGTAGGGGTGAGGGCAGGGCCTAGTTATGATGGCCACAAATCGGGGGACCATAGGATTAGTACTTTGCCAAACAGAAGAACTTCCATTTTATCGGCATTCAACAGGAGAAAATTCTTCGTCATCCTGTGAGAGATAGCTCGCATACTGTCTGCAAAGAGCTGTTTTGTTTCCACCGTGTTATAGTCAAGAAGTTACATGTCGTCCGCATACGAGAAAGGAACAAAGCCAAGGTCTCTGTTGATATTTGCAAGGGGGGGGGGCACATACATATTTAAAAAAGAGTAGGACTAAGGCAAGAGCCCTGAGGAACCCCCTTCATAAGAGATTTGGCACCAGATCGAAAGGGACTCAGATTGACGGTTTGGGTGCTCTGCTCTAAAAAGCTGGAAAGTCACTGAAGAGCCGGCACTACCACCACAATTTCTGTCAGCCTTTGCAATAGCCTATGACGAGCTACAGTATTAAAAGTTCGGGACAGGTCTAGCAGCACTAGTGATTCTGCCTTATTGTAGAGAGATTGTAATAAAGTCTGTCTCTCCTATGAGGGTGGATTGGGTAAAGTGTCATGGTCTAAAACTAGATGTGAGGGGTCTAGACATAATTGGGCTTCAATATATTCCATAAGTTGTGAGATGATATATCCCTCGAAGAGTTGGCTCATGAGCGGAAGGAGCGAAATAGGGCGGTAGTTGGATAGCTCTGTGGGAGGCACATTCGACTTTTTACAAATGAGAAAGATTTGGGCAGATTTCCAAGCCAGAGGCACTGTCCCCTCACCCAGGGAGTAGTTAAATAAAGTGCATTTTGGAGAGGCAAGATGCTAAGCTAGCAAGGCAAATTGTCTAGCTAGAATGATGTGTGTGAGAGAGCCAGATTTTGCTTTTTTTAACATTTCTTCTACTTTAGAATCCTGCAGGGGGGAAGCTAGCTAGGACCCCATCCTTCTTTCTGTGAACTGTAGAAGAGGTAATGAGAGTATCAGAGATACTGGCGGCAGATTACAATGATTACAGCTCATAATGTGAGTTCAGTGAGGGAGATCAATAGACAGTTATTCAGTAAGAAAAATGTTTTGAACCATTTCAGTTACCATTCGTTTCCGTAATTTAAAAACACTTTTAAAAAAATTTAAAACCACAGTTACAGTTAAAACCGTATCCATTGTCTGGACTTCTAAAAAAGCTGGGCGGCATCTGGTTAAATTCATTTCTTTTAAAAAAGGGACGATAATTTTTCTACGAGAGGCACTATAAAGTCTGCAGAAGAAAAGGATATGAATATCCGATTGATGTGACATGCCATCACACGAGCAAGTGGGCAATATACGTGTCCATGAGTTCATACTAGGAAAAGACACCAATCTAAAAAAATATACAAAATCTAAAACGAGTTAAAAGAAAGCGATCATAGTTTGTCATGGGCAGGGATAGGTATGGCTGTACAGACTTAGTCTCACATAGAATAAGGAGGTGGGAATGTACTGAATGTTTCAGAGTTTCAGCTCTCCTCCTCTTATCCTCAAGATGGTCCAGGCAGAGGGTTTTCAGTGTACTCCTTGAGATGCTATCCATTGAAGATGGATCCGAGTAATAAGAATAGCACCCCATCTCAGTCAGGAAACTCTTTACGTATCCCAGCCATTCTGCTCTGTCCACGTGATCCAGGCTGAGGGTATCCTGTGATAGAGCCCGATTCATTACGCATTCATTTGTGGTCCATACCCTGTGCCACAAAAGGATAGGTTGAATTTTAATAATGTCTGTTATGTAAGGTTGAGCAAGTTCAGCGTGACAGTTAAATGTGGCAACACACTGTGGAACTGCAAGGATTTCCCTCATAAATTTGTTTTCCACCACCTGGATTGGATCAACATTTGCGTACCCCCACAACCCTGAGCCATACATAGCCACAGATAAGCATCTTGCTTTATATATAGTTAACATTTCTTTTATCGGCTTCCTGCCCAGTTTTCTAACAAAATTCTTTAAAGCCATGATCGTTTTCATAAATAAAAGAGTTCTGGTCTTAATTGCGCTTGTCCAAGAACCTGACTCATGGAATAAAATACCCAAATAGGAAAAGGTTGGGGTGTTACCTAATGGAACATTATTTAAAAACATCCGTTTCATCGGTTTACCTGATTTTGGACCACAGTTCATTGTGAAAGTTTTACTACAATTTACTAGTAGGTCTAGATTCAACATAAAGTTCTCAAAACTTACTACTAGTTTTTGCAGAGCCTGAGGGGTACGTGCCATAAGCACGGCATCATCCGCATACATGAGCGCAGGGATTGCCCTCCTCCCCACCCTGGGCATATCTCTGCACTCCTGCAGCAGATGATGCTCAAGCCCATTAATGTAGAGGAGGAAAAGAAAAGGTGCTAATACACAACCTTGACGCACTCCACGGCCCACACTGAATTGTCTGGAGCATTCGCCCCCCCTACCGTAGCGAACAGAAGCTGTGGCTCCACTATAAAGTTCCCTCAGGAAACAGATGATGTTGTTGTCCACTCCCAAACTTTTCATTATTGACCACAATTTAGTGTGTGACACGCAGTCGAACGCTGATGAAAGGTCCACAAAGGTAAAATACAAGCGTTCCGACTTTATCCTTGTATATTTGTGTTGCAATAACATTAAATTTAGGCCTTGCTCGATTGTGCCAATCCCTTTTTGGAATCCAAATTGCAAGTCGCTCATGACTTCATTTTTCTCCGCCCAGCTTTGGAGTCTTGCCAACACTATTCGTCCCAGGATTTTTATTGAAGAATCGAGAAGGGAGATTGGCCTGTAGCAGGCACAGCTGTTTCTATCCCCCTTCTTATAAATTGGGACGATGACAGAGGTAAACCAGGAATCTTTCAAGCCCCTCGATAAAGCCGCATTAAAAAGTTGTACCAACATTGGGCCCCAGATTTCAGTGTTTACTTTAAATAGGTTCGCAGGGATCCCGTCAGGCCCAGCTGCCTTGCCTCCTTTGGTAGCTCTCAGGGCAAGCAATACCTCATCAAGTGTAACAACCAAATTAGGGCCTGGTTGTAAGTCCAAGCTAATATGAGGACCTCCGCTACGAATATCATCCTGTGCCTTGTAAAGATTGGAAAAATGATCCACCCAATTATCCTCGTTTATTGCGATCTCAATACGCGCCGTATGAGTTTCGTAAGGGAAAGGGGTGTTAATTACTTTCCAAAATGCGGCGGAATTTTTAGTTTTTGAAGCCTCGCAGAGTGAATCTATTGCCTCCTTATTTAGCACAGTTTTCCTTACTTTGAGGGCCTGGTTATATGCGGACCTGCATGTTCTTATTTCACCTGTGTCCCTGGGGCTTCTGTGTACTGCATGTTTTAAATTTTTCAGCACCCTGGTACATGCGTTGTCGAACCAACTCTTGGATCCCTTACCTCTACGTTTTGCCTCCACCCTTAAGTTACTTTTTATGTTTGTAGCTATTATACCAAAGTGCTCAATTATTTGATCATTACTAGAATTATCTCCCAAACATGTCATAAAGCTAGTAGAGCACGCCTCCCAGAGTTCCTTGAAGAATGTTGTGGGGATTACTTTGCTCCAATTGAGTGTGTACCCATTTTGTCTCCCGAGAACCACATCAACCGCTGCCTCAACAAGAGGCGCGGCCGTAGATGGGTCTGGGAACAAATCTGCTACCTTGAGGCATTGGGGGAGATGGTCACTTATGGGCAATTGGATATTTGTAACCCCTACCACTCTATGATTAAGATTACTGGAGGAGATAATAAAGTCAATGGTTGACATCAAACCTCTACCAACAAAGGTCGGGGCGAAAGGTGTGGGTTTTTGCGCTGTTTCATTAGCAAACCCCAAGTCAAACATGAATAGTAATTCATTCAACAAGTCCCCCATCAAAGTGTGATCAAAGTGAGTCAGATACGTATCTCTCTCTGTCATTAGGCCACATAGGCCCTGGCTCCCTTTGGTACAGAGTGAGCAGTTAAAATCCCCCCCCCCCCCCATAAAATTACTAGTTCTCTGTCATTTTTATCTACCTCTAACTGGACTTCCTCCTTGAGCTGCTTCATCGCAACCACAATTTCTTCCCTCGGGATATTGTTGTAGAAATTAATAATAATCACCTTCGCTCCTTTAAAATCTCTTAGAATTATGAGATGAAAGTAATTAGAATATAAATGACAATGAACCTGTTTAATTTTAAGTTGATTTGAAACAAACGTAGTCAAACCACCTTTTGCCCTTCCAAAATGGCCTCCAACTGCTGGGGTAAAGAAGGTTCTATAACCATTTACATGGATTGGATCCTGAGTCCATGTTTCTTGCAGGGCCACTATATCCTGGCCGCTTATTACAGGCTCCCAGGCTGGGTTAGTAATTTTTTGCCTCAACCCTGCTACGTTCCAAAAAAGCAGTGCACAAAGGTCACTTTTCACCTGTATCGGGCCATTTCCTGTCTTTTCCCTGCTCCCATTGTTATCACCTGCAATAGATTGCATCTGCTCCAGAATATCACTGTCACAAGGTGTCAACCTATCGAGAGAGACGGTCTTGTTTAATGTGGGAGATTCTTGAGAGGACTCAATGGGGGGCTCAGTGCTATTAGAGAAAACTCCACCCCTAGTAGGAACTTGAAAAACTGGGAGAGAGGGGTTTTTCCCAGCCACAATTTCTTGTTGCTGTCAATCTACCCCATCCAGACCGGAGAAGATCTGGAAGCGGTTTTGGATTGGTAGGTTATGCATATATGGAAGCAATCCTCTATTGTTCCATGGTCTACCTTGAGTAAGGTTGGGTCCCAAGTATGGTGGGTATTGATTACTGAAAGGGGGTATTGATAGACTTGATGCTGATTTCTGGGATAAAAGTCCTCCGGCCTCAAAGTGTAAAAAGAGGGGCCTTGGCCACTTGTATAAACAGAACTACCCAGCACAGGTGGTACCCCCCGAGGTCCAACCCTATCCCATGGTCTTTCATTTCCAACCCCCCGACGTTGGTAGGCTGGCTTCTTGATAAGCTGCCTGTCCCTGCCCCAGTTATTAAAACTTTTTGGCGGTGCGTAGGGATAGAAATAGGATAGAAGATGTGTAGAGATGGAATCACTGCTTCTGGCATCGAACCAATCCCCAATATGCCTTACGGCCCTATGATCCTTAAAATTGATGATTATAACATCACCATTTCTATCCTTTGGCCTGGCTCCCACCCAGTTGGCACGCCTTACACTTATAATTTCACCATTTATTAATGCAGGTAACGGTCTGTTATCACGGAGCCAAAAGGCAACCTTGTTCCGTAGTGCTCCATGATCTTCCCATTTACCTGCAGGCAGTTCTGGGACCCCTGCCATTACAATAACATAAGGGGCAGAATCAGGGGTTAAGTCTATGACACGACTAGTTTTTTCGGGAGCGGTGGCCAAAACATTCCTTTTACTTGACTTAGTCGTTAATAAGTCCTTGCTACCACCTTGATTTAGAATTCCCCCTGGTTTAGGTGTTTGTTCCTTGATTACTGGAGCCGCCAGTTGAGGTGTGGCCAATTGTGGAGTTGGAGTTAATAACGTAATCGCAGGGCTACCCGATCTTACCCCCTCTTGCACAGATTTCTTTTTTTGCACAAGTGCTGGTGTTATAGGTGCTGGTATTATAGGTGCTAATATTGGAGGGGGAGCTGTTACTATGGATTTTACAGGTGGGTTGGCTCTTAATGAAGAGTTCGTCTTAGCTTTTTCTAGCCCCTTTACCAGGTCAACTAAGAGGAGGGAATTCTGTTCGACCTTCTTCTCTATTTGATCTAGATGTGTACACATCATAATAGTCTTATCCAGAAGTGGTTGCGTCACACCCCTGATAAGTTCAACAATTTTGGCCATCATGGCCGCCTCACATACTAGGGTTTGGCCAGTTTGTGACTGAGGAGAGTGAACTACCCCTTTCCTTATTTTATGTGCTCGATTACCCAGTGGCTCGCCCCCCCTTTTTTTGCTGTTTCTCGTAATGAGGGGAGATGTAGGAGACTTGGGCGGAGATGTAGGAGACTTGGGCGATGGCTCAATAGGGAGTTTTGGGGAGCCCGATAGCTACTGGGAATGATAGCGTTAGGCTAAGTCCAATAAGGATAAACTAGCAGGTGTACTAGACAAGAGACGTTTGCTTATCATGGTGGGGTCAGCAGAAGGACTTTCAATGTTATCTGTGACCCCTGAGTGTGATAAATCGATGAGCAACAAAGAATCTCTAGGGCGTTTGGGCGAGAAGGCATCCCCTATTTCTCCTAAAATAGATGATCTCATTTCTGTAAATAGTGGTAAAGTTCCAAACTCACCCCCCCCCCCCCCTTGTGTAATTTTATGGCTGATTTTCCTTTGCTTCCCCCTGCGTCTCACTCGGGCTTTCTTAAATCTTCTAGGGGATTCTTTTGCTGCAGGCTCATATATTTCAGAAAAACCTATGCCTGTTCCTATGGGGGCTTGATCGTGGGAATCCTTATCATGCTGACCCGCATGGACCATGGCAACTACGGTAGTTACTTTGCCTGCAGGGGCAGGGGGCTCATCTGACAAAGGTGTATCTGTGACAGTAAATGGAAGCTCCGGTGTAATTGTAGGAGAATGCTCCAACCCCAAGGACGCCCTTCTGTTACTGTTAATTTGCGCAACCTTTTTAATTAAATAATTGTCCATAGTTACCAGTTTGGAGGGCATAATGGGGGCTAGTTCCAGACTCAAGTGGGGAACAAAAGTAAATTACGAGCAGTAGTTTCTCACTCACATGTTTATTTTACTGGTATCAGGCAGGGAATGGTGATGGAAAGGGTATAGCCCCGGCCCGGCTCCTCGGTCCCCGGAGGGCCACAGAGGGCCCGCCCTTTGCCCGGGCTTAGCCCGGCGCACGCCCGCGCGCGGTCCCGCGACGCGGGGGCTGACCTGTAATTTATGCGCCTCCTGGCGCAGGTATTCGCGGCTTCCGGCCGCTGAGGCCCCTGGGTAGTGTAGTCCTCCTTTGGTCTCCCCCACACTACGGCCGCGCTCGGCTGTTGGAGAGCTGCGGCGGCGGGAGGAGACCGTGAGCGGGATTGCGGGCGGCCGTGCAGGCACTGGAGCTGCTGGTTTTCCCTGGCCCCAAGAGCGTCTTTGGCAAGGTGCAGGTCTGGCAGTAAACAAAGGATTTGTCCCCCGCTCCGCCGGGGCTGACCTGTAATTTATGCGCCTCCTGGCGCAGGTATCCGCGGCTTCCGGCCGCTGAGGCCCCTGGGTAGTGTAGTCCTCCTTTGGTCTCCCCCCCCACTGCGGCCGCGCTCGGCTGTTGGAGAGCTGCGGCGGCGGGAGGAGACCGTGAGCCGGATTGCAGGCGGCCGTGCAGGCACTGGAGCTGCTGGTTTTCCCTGGCCCCAAGAGCGTCTTTGGCAAGGTACAGGTCTGGCAGTAAACAAAGGATTTGTCCCCCGCTCCGCCGGGGCTGACCTGTAATTTATGCGCCTCCTGGCGCAGGTATCCGCGGCTTCCGGCCGCTGAGGCCCCTGGGTAGTGTAGTCCTCCTTTGGTCTCCCCCCCACTGCGGCCGCGCTCGGCTGTTGGAGAGCTGCGGCGGCGGGAGGAGACCGTGAGCGGGATTGCGGGCGGCCGTGCAGGCACTGGAGCTGCTGGTTTTCCCTGGCCCCAAGAGCGTCTTTGGCAAGGTGCAGGTCTGGCAGTAAACAAAGGATTTGTCCCCCGCTCCGCCGGGGCTGACCTGTAATTTATGCGCCTCCTGGCGCAGGTATTCGCGGCTTCCGGCCGCTGAGGCCCCTGGGTAGTGTAGTCCTCCTTTGGTCTCCCCCCCACTGCGGCCGCGCTCGGCTGTTGGAGAGCTGCGGCGGCGGGAGGAGACCGTGAGCGGGATTGCGGGCGGCCGTGCAGGCACTGGAGCTGCTGGTTTTCCGTGGCCCCAAGAGCGTCTTTGGCAAGGTGCAGGTCTGGCAGTAAACAAAGGATTTGTCCCCCTCGTAGATTTTATCAATTTTTTCATGAAAAAAACTGGAGATGTTATCACATAGAATCTGAGAAACAGGGATAGGATTAGCGCATGCATTGGGTGAGATAAAAGATTTAAGGATCGTGTAAAGTTCCTTTGCGGAATTCCATGCTTTGTTTAGTTGCGCCGGAAATGTCCTTTCCGAATTAACTTAATGTTTATAACAAGTGGTAGCTGCCAATTTAAATATTTCTTTTTCTGTCTGTGAATGGGTTTTGCGCCAGATTTTCTCCAGCTTTTTACATTTAGATTTTTCCCTACTTAGTTCTGGAGTGAACCTGACTGCATGCTTTCTGCGAGATTTGGGCTGCTATACCTCAAGTGGTGCCAAAATGTCTAAGGCTGCCCCAATAGCATAATGGAGTTCATGGAGTTTAATATTTATATCCCCGGGCTTGACAAAGGTAGGGGGTCTGAACTCCTACGAGAAAGCGTCTTATGAGATTTTATGCCACTTTCGTTTTATTTTGTCGATGGGAGGGGCGTTGGCCTCAATATGATGAGTGCGATTAATCTTGAAGCTGATTAGAGAGTAGTCTGACCAAGTAACTTGCACCTGGGAGTGGGCGTGTATGTGTGGAGAATTGGTAAGAATAAGATCTAACATATGCCCTTCTACGTGGGTCAGCCCAGAGTTAACTATTTCCAGCCCTAGGGAGGCCATGTCTGACAGGAAGAGAGAGGAGTCAGTGTTCTTGTTATTTTCACTATGTATGTTAAAGTCCCCTAGTAGGAGAAATTGTTTAGAAGAGTTTACGTGGGGGGGCGATCCTTTCCAATAATTTTAAAGAGAAGCCCTTAGGAGGCCCTGGGGGTCGGTACACTAAAGCGCCTTTCCAACAACCCTGTGGCGAACGTTCAAACTTAAAAAAAACATATCTCTATTGAATCGTCTAAGGAAGTATCCGTTACCGTGATGTTCAGGGTTGATTTGAAGACGATAGCTACACCTCCACCTGTATTACAGTCCCTATTCAGATGCAACATGGGATACTGGTCTGGGAGGGCTAATGTAATGGGCGGAATGGAGAATGGTTTGAGCCAAGTTTCTGTTAGAAATTCTACGTCGGGCCTGGGAATTTAGTAAATCCCACATTTCAGTACAATGTTTGGGCAGAGATATAATGTTTATTAGGTAGGCACTCCAACTATTGGTAGGACAAAGAGAGGCCTTTCTGCCTAAAGTCACAGAAGTGCTTGTTACTGGCTTCAAGTCAACTGCAGAATCTTAGAGGGGGTATTGTACACCCCTCTCAGAACTTATTATAAGACTCTGGTAGTGGCAGAATTCACAGGAATAGGCCCTACCAGGTTGGATAAGAGAGCATTTGCAGGACACCCCCATAAGGTGACAGCCAAGTTTGACAACTGGGGTATGTCATTAAGCTCTGCTCTAGATTAGGTGTAACTTGGTAGAGAATGGCTGTTACCAGGGGCAGGGGTCCTGGCTTCTGGCGACGGCCTGGTGCAGACAGGCTTGCCTTTGGTGTGCCAGCGGCGCACCTGCTGTGCGCGTCCGCAGGATCCTGTCCATTAAGTGACAGGCTGAGGAAAATTATCCTGCCCTGGAGCGCCATAGCCAGAAGTAACATGACCAGAAATGGGGGGGGGGGGGCGAGGGGGACATTAACTAGACTGCTCGCACTTTCCACTCAATCAGAATTAAACCGCAGTGGACCGGAGTGCGAGCAAATATTTTAGAGTGCATGTTCGCCATTCTCTTGGCAAACATGCCCTGTTATGGTTCAAACCTTTCATTAGCAACCGTACCCAGGCTGTTTTTCTTCCTCCTTTACACCTCTACAGCAAAACCTCTGGATTCCGGATTACCGTGGGGTTCGGCTCTCAGCCCTACCCTTTTTAGGTTTTGCCTGGCGAAAGCTGCGCTCTGCGCAGCTTTTTCGCGCAGGCGAAAACCTGATGAGAATTGTAGTGTGCTTTGGGTCGGCCCTCGTAATTCATTGGCTGGCTCCGTAAATGGAGCCTTGCCATTGGACGAGGGGCCTGTCCGTCAATGCCGGACCAGACACGGGGGCGTTCCCGACATTCTTTGGCTTTTGCCGACGTCACGCGACGCCGGGAACGCCCCCGAGTCTGGTCCGGCATTGCCGGCACTTCTGCGTCTCTCCTCCCCCGTTTCCCGCCCCGTGACTGGCCGGCCGGCCAATCCTAGCGCGGTTGGCCGGAAGTGCCCGCCCCCCGCAGCCCGGGGGAAGAAGGAAGACGGCAAGAAGTATGGCGGCGCCCGCGGGGCTCCCGTGGCCTGGAGGGAACCCCGGGAGATGCGGAGGACGTTGCCGGTCTCCCATGCCGAAGAGGGAGACCGGAGAAGTGCCGCCGTCGCAAGGTGCAGGTGAGTCGATTTGTTTTTTTTTTTTCCCCTCCTCTCTTCCCCTGCCTTCCTGCCCCAACCTCTCTCCCCCTGTCTCCTACCTTCACTCGTCGCTACGGGCCGCCGCTTAAGCGAGGTCGCTGCCGCCTTGTTATCAATTCTTCCCCGATCTTCTTGTGTCCACTGCCGCCTAATTCCAAAGCCCTCTGTTATAAGAAGCCACCACTGTCTCTGCACCGTGCATTCGGCGGAAACCCCCGGCATGGCGTAGATTGTGTTCCAGGCGGGCAGGGAGCGGCGGCTTCCCCAGTCCCCGCCATGTGTCAGATCCTTCTGGAAACATCCGCCGGCTCCGGAGCTCATTAGCGCCAGAGAGGGGTGGGTTTCCCTAAACGTGCTGCGCCCCCGCCCCTCAGCCCGTCACACGGGCAGCCTTCCTTTTGTCTGGCGGCGGCGGGGAGACAAAGCCCGCCGCCCCTGTGGACTCTGCAGCTCAATGCGTGGTCCGCCGGGGGCAGCCATGCCGCCTCAGAAATGTCCAGAACACACGAGGCGCGAGAGCCTTCCTTCCCGCAGGGCCGCCCCGGACTCTGGCAGGCCGCGCGGCCTGTAACCACTCACAAGGACGTCCTCTGAAGACGACACAAAAACCTCTCACATGCAAAGTGGCAAAAGCACAAAGCGCCCTTTACAAGAGCGAATCAACAACAAAGTGTCTTGGCAAAGGCGACATTCCGCCACCGAGGCCGCCTCCAAGCTCTCGGCCGTAACTGGGCTCAAATGAAACACCAAGAAGCTGCTACAGAGGCATCAAGGCGCTGAGTTCAAAGCGTGGCGCCAATATCCAACGCGTGGCCTGCTGCAGAAACCGCCTTATGAACCTCTAGACAGGTTCAATGATATGCCCAAAGTGGGAGCGGTTAGAAAGCAGCTCAAAGCGCTATGACGGAACAAGAACTGGAAAAGCCAACTGGTCTCGCCCTTTCCACATTTTAACTTTGCCAATGCCTTTTACCGGCGCTCAGCATCATCAAAAAAATTAAAGGCATTTTAGAGAGGAAGTGACAAAAAAATGGGAAAACAATGCGCCCATGTTATGATTCTATCGTGGCAAGGCGCGATAACGTGCTCGCATGCAGCACGAAAAAGCGGTCATTAAAAAAATATATACTGTTTCAAGAAGGTACACGTCGCTTAAAAATGTAAACAAAAACACATTGAACAAGGCGCACAAATGCACTTTGTGAGAACGGCGCAGCTGAGAAGCAAATGGCAGCTAACAAGTCATCAAAAATATGAAAACATGTTTCTTGTAAATGGGCAGTGACAGAAGGGTTGGGGAAGCACAGGAGGGTTGGGGAAGCACAGCGGGGGTCGTGAGGTGCAATGGAAAAAAACCTTAGAAGCCAGATTTGGGGAAGTAATGGGTAAGCCGAGGGGGTAATATGGCGCACAATGGGTGCGGACAGAAATTTCGGAGGAAGTTGCACGACAGAGAGAAAGACGGAAAACACATACACTCCAATGATGGACTGAAAGAAAATAGCGCTTGGTTAAGAAGCGGGGCGACAAAACAAGGTAAACAAACATCTCCACTCCCAAAGGGAGTCTTGCACTACCTTCAGGCAAGAGGCTTAGAACTCACATCACCTTTACCTGCACACAAGGCTCGTATGCTCCTTCGCTGGTGTGACAGCTCCACAGGCCAGGCAATGATCCCAATCTGAGGGACACAGTCCCGCGAGGCAGCTGCCCGGGAACTCACTGGCCAGCCCGAGAAGTAATGCTAACTCAGCTGGAGTACTGGATCCCACAAACAACAGCCGTGCGCACAGAGAAAGAAGGGATAACAAGTGGAATGGGCCAGGCTTAATTTCTCATCGTCGTCAGCGGATCCAGGCTGGTAGGCAAGCTTGCCACCAGCAACAATGCCACTATCCATGGGTCGAGTGAACATAAAAGGCATTCTTAGCACAAACAGCTGGTTAAGAAATTTTGCCTCCAGCTACTTCAAATACAAATTTACAATTCGCTAAATAAAGTACTTTCATTTGGGCTTGCAGATCCAGCCAAAAATCTCCAATACCGGCCACCACAGCAGAAACTCCTAGCACCACAAGATTAGGCGATTTGGAAAACATTTCTTAAGCCGTCAAGAAGATGTCTTTTCAACTCTTCAAATCCCCTACCACCTCCAAGAGTGTCTCAATTCCTCCCCATGATAACTAGGATAGTCTTGAACACCAGCAACCTGGTTATCTCAGTGAAATACAGCAATAGTGCGTCTCTGGCTACCAGTGGAAAAGGATACAGAGGTATATTCCCAGTAACCACTGGCTGCCCTCGGATTCCATTAAAGGTCTTGTAGATATGCTATTCCCTAGACCATATCACTTGCGTCAGGAGACAACAGAGGTTATTTGCACCTCCCTGGCCTGGCCAGACCCAATTTCAATGGACTCTACGTGCGACAACGTGGCTGTTGGATTAGCAAATAACACATTGAAAGACCAAACAAAACCAATTCAGCAAGATTATCACCTCTACCATGAGTGTAACTCACCATACTGGACACCAGAAAGAACGGGGTATCAATGGGAATTTGGAGGTCTAGCTAAAGAATTCATAGAGTGGCACTTTCGTGGTATCAACGGAAAAATAATGCAGGACACACCTTGGTAAAGTTCAATCACTATAGTGCTCCTTCTTTTAAGGTCTTGTCTAAAATAGTTCATGCGCTGTCTGTTGCGAGACATATTGTCATCTTAGAATGGGCGTAGAGCCCGAAAAATGCTTTCCACGTGTTGGCTTGAAGGTGTCTCTTATTTGCATGATTCTTATTGGTTAGCTGTGCACACTTTCTTTCCTTCCTCATCTTGTATTTTTCCAGTCCCCGGAGAATGGACAAATTACTATTTCCTTCCACTACTTGCTTCTCAGGTGCTACTTTTTTGTTTTGAAGCACTGTACAAGAGTGCATGTGTTTACCAGCAGTCCCCTCAGGTGCTTCTCCTCCTCTCCGCCACATTCACTGTTCCTCTCGCTCACCCATGAGATTCACCTTCTTTAAACCCACACTGCTTTCTCGCTCCTGGGCTTTGCACCCGCCACTGACATTGGCTTTACCCATTTAACACCCCACACGTGCCCAGTTTTGTTTCACCTCCAACCCACACTCCTGTATTGCTTCTACCCACCCACTTAAAAAAATGCTTTGGATTTATTTATTTCCTTTTTAGTTACTGATCCAACTTGGATTGGTAACTAAAAAGAAAAAAAAAAGCACCATGTCACATTATAGGCGCACGCATACATGGTGCGAGAGCCTACAAAATGTACCTTCTCTAGCCATGCAGCCCAGCATCGGGGCTGCTGTGCAGCATAGCTAAAACCTTTGGCAAAGCCAATGAATTCCAAAGGCGAGAATTGCACTTTACAGGTCCCTGGGAACTCAGCAGGACCTTTGAGGGAGGGTTTTCCCAACACAAATCTAGTTTCTCGTAGATTTCTGTATTCTTTTGCAATGCTTCACTGTGAGTTTCCCAGGCAGGTGGGGGAAAGCCATAAGAGGAGTGTAGGAAAAATGGTGCACTTAACTGCTGGAGCAGGAAAGAAAGAGGGAGTGGTCCAAGAGTCGACTGGCTTTGTACACATACTGGACTCTTGATTGGTTGTTACATGTTGACCTTTTCCCAGGTGCTCATGGGAAAGGTCAATGCTGCAGCATAGCTGGTAATAAAGCAGAAATCCGATTAAGAGTCCACCATGACCACTATATTCCTCTCCATACTCCGATCACCTTAAGGTTTCCTACCTCGACCAGAAATAAATATGAGGAACGGTATTAAGTTCAATCAATCAATCAATCATAGACATTTATAGAGCGATCTACTTACCCGGAGGGTCTCAAGGCGCTAGGGGGGGGGGGGGTGCTGCTACTGCTCGAACAGCCAGGTCTTGAGCTTCTTCCTGAAGGCGAGGTGGTCTTGGGTCAGGCGCAGGTGCTGTGTGGGTGTGTGTGGAGGGCTCTGTGTGGCTGTGTGTGTAGGAAGCTTTGTGTGGCTGTGTGTGTGGGGGGCTCTGTGTGGCTGTGTGTGTGGGGGGCTCTGTGTGGCTGTGTGTGGGGGGCTCTGTGTGGGGGTGTGTGTGGGGGGGCTCTGTGTGTGTTTGTGTGTGTCATTTGCGAGAGATAAAGCTAGCGGCATTGTAAATGACAATGCCATTTATTTATGTTAAAAAAAACATAAATAAAAATAATGTCAAGAGCAATGCCAATAGCTCTAACTTTAACAAAGTCAAAACCATTGCATTGTAAATGCTTGTTAATATTTATCGGTCACCATTAACCAATATTGTTGAGTCCTAGTGAGCCAAAGTAGTATCCTATGCGGATGACACTCTACTTTTCTTGGTTTTACACGAAAATGTTCCTTTCTGATTGAGTTCTTCAAAACTTGCCTCAAGTCTGTTATGGACTGGATGAATAATCGTTTTCTAAAGCTAAACTCAAACTCAAACTCAAAAAATGAAATTCTTTTTTTTGGGTGCTAAATCTACCCTGGATTCCAATCTCTGGTGACCATCACTGCACCTTGGGGTCAAATTTGATCTAGACTCACTTAAAGCCTCCGATTAAAGCATTTGAACTTGTAAATGTACTTTTTATGATTCAACAGAACGTTAATCGAATAAAAGTTTTTGAATGAATGAATGAAAGCATTGTCTGTCTCTTGTTTCCCGACACTGAGATCTTGACACATATGCTGCACCTCATTCCTAAAAGCAATTGTTCATGCTTTGATCACTTATAAAGTAGACTATTCTAACAGTTTGCTTTTTGGACTTCTGACCTTCTCATTCAGAGTCTCCAATTTATTCAAAACACTGCTGCCCATCTGATCTTCAAAATCCCTCCTTGGTTCTCGAGATCAAGTAATTTGCACTGGCTTCAGATTAACAGAAGGATCCAGTTCTAGGTCCTGACCTTAGCATTTTCAACCAAAAGGGACATCTCTACCTTAGGCGCACCTTAAATTGGTCTTCTCAGACCCACTCAAAGCACTCCAATAACCTCAAACTATCTCACAGCTCATGAGCAGTGCTAACATAATAACCCCTGCTGCAGTGGACATGAAAGAGATGTGCTGCCATGTGCTTAGCTTAAAGAAGCTTGAAGTGGAGGACGTAAGAGACTGGTCGGTCGAGGGTTGCACCCGCCTCGGTGCTTCCTATATTCAGGAGACACCAGTCTAGTAAACTCCTTGAAAATGGCCTAGCACTACCCAATCACCAGCCCCATGCATCAGATCATAACTAGGCCCCGTTGAGCTGCTGGAAAATGATTTAGGCCTGGGGGCAACAAGAAATCTACAGGTTCCTGACCGAGTTGTGCCACTCCAGGGCACCCCGTTACTCTGTTGGCAGAAATCCATTGAGGCTCCCATCTCTGCTTTTAGGCCCTTGCAATGTCTGCATTACCTCTGTTTGATAGCTAGAATTTAAGATGTGCCTCAAGATGGCACATTTTGGGTAAGAGCTCTAATTGGAGATTACCTAAATTGTGAAAATGGGATTCAAATCCTGTTTAGTTTTCAGCCCACCAATCAGATACATCCGGTTGTTAAACTATGTCTCTTTAATAACCAGGCTAGAACAAATCAAATCACTTGTTTGTTCGACCTCAGGTTTGTACTCAAGGGGACAGTGTCTTTCAATTGCGGAGATTTGTATCTGGATTTTGTCAATTTAGGAACACTTAGAAAATTTGCTGATGAGAAGCAAAGGGTATGATCCGCGCGGTAACACAAACAAATGATCTAAAGTGAGAGGATTTGTTCTAGCACAGTTATTAAGGTACCAATACACATATAAATATAAATCAAGACAACACCCTTTCAAGCTTTAGAATGCCAGATAAATTATGCAAGAAATGAAGCAGGGAACTCTGGGTAGATCCCAAGTTTAGGTGAAAAGCAGCTTCTTAATATAAAGCACCCTAAAGGCACAGTATAACAGCTTTGGATAGGCAAAATACCACCCAAGCCTCCCTGGAATGCATAAAAGCAACCCTAGGCACATGTTTCGCTCAAATTAGAGCTCATCAGCAAGGTATAGCTATGTCTAGACAAAGGGAACACCTTGTATAAGTCAAGAAAATACCCTTTCAATATGTGTGGACTATGTGTGTGTGTTGATTTGTTCTAGCGCTATTATTAAAGTACCAAATCACACACACACACACACATTACCTACTGGCAGTCGCCAGTAGGTAGTTATAAATAGGACCTAGTTTTCTTAGGAAAAGCATTTTTTGGCTTGTCTATAACTTTGGCGTCATTTGACCAATCTTCATGAATTTTTCCTCAAAAAGTATCAAAGAAGGTTCTGGTTGTCATGGAAGGTTTGGGGCTGATCCATGCAGTGGGGACCAATGAATCAGGGCGCAAAAAAGGGTGCATTTGTAATGTTACTTCCATAGAAATGCGTTGTCGAAACTACTGCCAGAAAAGCAAGACGGAATTACATCAAATTAGGCAGAAAGGTAGATGTTATGCAGATTGTGCTTTTTGTTATTTAGTGCGAATCCGTACAGTAGTTATTGGGAAATTTAGGCCGAAAATTATGGATACATCTCTGGCTGCGGATATTTTGCTGTGGTTTTTCAAATAAATCGCGGATCCACACGCCAACAGAAATGCTCTGATTGGCTGAACGCAACCTGAATAGAAAGTTGCGGCTGAAATTTTATCTTCCAGGAACGGTTAGCGAGGCTAAAAATCTGTGTAAAAGCCCACATAAGTGGTTAGGTGGAGATACTCTGACCCCATGTTTGCGAAATGGGTGTGTTAGTGATACAAGTTATGTGTCCAAAATAGATTGTTTGAATTGGGTGTGATATTTGCGACGAGACCGCAGCCACCAACGCTGCCCCTTATGTACCATTGCGGGGACTTTGCAAATAAGTTATTGCGAACATTAGTGAAAATATCTAAAAAATATCTAAAAAATATATATATTTGTACACACTCTACGGTCTCTGTCATATAGTCATGTATGCTCTCACAAAATCACTCAGACACTTATATACCCATTCACATGCCCACAAAACACATACATTCAATCACATATGCACTCAGCTACTCATGCACCCACTCGCATACCCATTAAGGTACTCATGCCCCTACTTAGAGACCCACTCATAGACTCATGCATACAGTTTGATACCCACTTAAACTCTACCATCCACTCACAAACCCACCTGGGCACTCATTCATCCACTCACAGATCCACTAAGATACTCATACACCCACGTACAGACTCACTCAGAAAGTCACGCACCCATGCACAGACCCACTCAGAGACTCATGACGTCACTTACAGACCCACTTACATATGTCCTCGCTGACCCACTGACACTCATACACCCACTCACAGATACACCGAGACACTCACACACTCAGAAACTCACACAGCCACTCACATACTCACTCAGATATACACACACCCACTCACTCACCCAGTTGAGGCTCATGCATCCACTCAAAGATTCACCGAGACACTCGCCCTTCCAGTCACAGACCCATTCATGCATGCACCCATTCACTCATCCACTCAGACACTTATGCTCTCACTGGCAGCCCCACTGAGACACTCATACATCCACTCACGGGCCCACTCAGACAATCACTCACTCCTACAGTCATTCACACAGCCACTCATAGACCCACTCAGAGACTTATGCACCAAGTTAGTTATAAAATTAGAGACTTATATATCTATGCACAGTCACACTCACAGACTCACACCCCACTGACAGAACCACTCAGACACTCATGCTGCAAGTCTCAGACCATCATGCACCCACTCACTCACTCACCCATTCATACACCCACTTAGACACTCTTGTATCCAATCACACATCCAGTCAGACAGTCATGTACTTAATTACAAATGCACAAAGGCACTCATGCACCTACTCACAGATTGATTGAGTGAGAGACTTACGTAACCAATTACAGATCAATTGTGACACTGATGCACCCACACATAGAAGTATTCAGGCTGTCACGCATTTCGTTACAGAAGTATTGATATACTGATGCACCATCTTACAGATTCACTGAAATACTTATACATTGTATGAGAGACTTAGTGATACAGTGATGCATGCAGTTATAGAATACACTGAAAAAGTTATGCACTGTGTTATAGAGATATAAAGAGAGTTGCACATGCTATTATACAGTTGTTTAGATAATAATGTGTTTAGTGTTTTGTTATAATTCATTTTGCAGTTCTAAGTTTTGAATGTGATGGTGGCTATTGAATATCTGCATTTGTTTTGTCATTCTGCGACGTATTCGTGGTGATGACGGCTACCGATATCATTCCGATGCCCAGCTCCACGGCAAAAAAAGAAAAATTGGTTTAACCGCATCGCTGCGGCGGGTATTTTTCCGCTGTGTGGCAATTTACAAAAAGCCGCGTTAGATGACGAGCTCAGCTCGTCATCCGCACACGCCCCCCATGGCTGATGACGAGCTGAGCTCGTCATCAGCATCGAAGGGGTTAATTGTTGTTTTTATGCAAACTCCCTACAAACATATGCCTTTAAACAGATACACAGCGGGCGGACTGACGAGGGAGGCCACCTATGGTTTTGCATATCTTAGGTAGTGGACATGGAACACAGGGAGGGGGTGGGGTTAGATGGGTGAAGGGGGTGGGGTTGGATGGGTGCCCATGGTCCCTTTCCCTGTGTTAAATTTTTATTTTATGTATGGGGCATTAGCCTGATACGTGCCTGCTGGTATTCTTGCGCTCTTGAATTGCCCTATTAAGTTGTATGTTCTACAGTAACAGTGGGTTGACAGCTAAACATACATGGTCGTAATTTTGTGTTGTAAATTCTGTAATTTACCGTGTTTACCTCATTTACTGACAGCACGCAGTATCTTTCCTCATTTTCAGTACTCCTTGATAAAGGGCGTGGATAGCCCGAAATGCATTGGAGTTGTACCTCTTTCAAGCTACTATACGTATTGATTTAAAATATGAAGTCTTATGATATGCAGTGAATATCATCAAACTAAAAAAAACGTATTTTGAAAAGAAAAATAAACAACGAATCTCAAATGAAACTTTGAAAACTTTGGATTTATTCTTATGAACCCAAAGGAGTGCCTCGCACACAGGGATGCATCTGCAGTTCTAGCGTGCACATTCCTATAGTAAATTCAATAAAGAAATTTAAACCATAAACAGTGCAGTATTAAAACCCTAAAGTTTGAAATACCATAAATGTGTGTATATAGGAGATTATATATATGTGTGTGTGTTTTGAACCCCCTAAAAAAGGCACGATCTTTGTTGTTACAGTACTCAGCGAAAATGATACTTTGGGGCCAAACACAGTGTTTAAAAAAGGTACTACAAATATAAATATATGTGTACAAATATGTTTTTAAAGCAGTGATGTAGTTAGTAATGTGTGTATTGTAATAGAAATCATTTTATAACTTACAATTTTTTGATGCGGTGGTCGTTGAATGTCTGCTTTTGTTTTGCGATTTCACAACATGATCATTGCGGATTTCAAAGATTCCCCAAAAATTATTTGAAAAGAAAATTAGCAAAACTGTGGTCCCTGTCGTATTTTTAAAGAGCCTTTAAGCCTTTAAGTGTATTTTTCAGCATGTGAAATACATTTGCTGATCATAGAGTCTCCATAGTAAATGTGACAATGTTGTGCAGACTGAATAAATATCCAGTTATAGAAAAAAATTGTTGCAATCTGCTTATCTGTTGTGAAATGAATAATGGAACATTCTGCCCACCCTCCCGGACTCCTACCTGTTGGTATGTTCCACTGGAGTCCACCTAAGAATGTTGAGATACTCCAGGCAGTCTGGAGAGTTGGATGACAGAATAAAGACAAGTTCTTACCTTCTACTACGATTGGAGCCTTCTTTACAACACTGGCGACGAGGTGAAGAACCTGGCGCAGGGGGCCAAGCTGTCACATCCCTTCTCAGTGCTCTCTCCATCTTCTGAAGTTCAACATTGTTTGGTTGTGCTTTGCTTGATGAATTCCCTCATGATTAGAGGTGATGTACAGTTCCACAGTCCTCTGTGCCATGTACTTTGGTGAAGTAATTAAGGAGCTGCGCAAGCGTGATTCCCAGCGAGAGCTCGGTTCCTCAAATCAGTGGCCTTGGAGTCCTAAGAGGTGTGAAGCGTCTGGAGGAGTGGGTTTGCAGTGGTCCAGGCCGTAGTCCAAGGTACTGTTGTGAGGGATATGCTATGAAGCTGCTGTGTGGTGTTTTCAAGTGGAGAAGTTAGGGTGACTGACATCGGACTAATAGTCTGTGGAAGCGAGAGGACGACGGCTCTCGGTGGATTCCCTCAATAGTCGTCTGCCCCGGTCGTGCAGCTGGTGCGACCAGCTGTCTGGTGTCATGAAGTAATTGCCGGGGAGTTACGGAGCGCTGAACCTCCCCTGAGCTTGTCGAGGTACGGGTGTTCTGCGTATGTGTCGGGTTTGGTGTGAGTTGTTTCAGACCTGTTTACCCGGCCAGCGGCATTCCGTTACCATCGGCTGTGTCATCGGATATCCGCCAGCCTGTTGGTTGTTTCCTTTTGCCCTGACAGAGATTTCTTCGTGCTCAGCGCCCCAGCCGCTTTTACGGACATTTCAGAGAGATCCTCCCGGCGCACCAGTCCCCTCAGAGCCATCATCGAGCTCTCCTCTTCAGTTTCCTCAGAGCTGCCATTTGAACTTCTCTCCTCGAGTTTCTGTCAGCGGTGTCAACGGAAATATAATTTTCAGCGTGTCAACGGACATATAATTTTCAGCGTGTCAGTTCTTAAGTTCAGGCTCCAGTGTGCTCCCGTAATTCTCCCTCAGCCTCCACGTCCATTTCAAAGAAACAGCTGCAGTAACATTTTCTTCACGTGTCTATTTCCCTGCCTTCAAATCTGCATTCCACTATCGGGTGCTTCTTTGGAACAGTTCATCAAGCAAGACGCAATTGGTGTATCCTTTATTCCTCCTGACAAGATTGTATTTCACACTGGGTACATTATTATTTCAACAGACCCACGGTAATCGGCCATCATCAGAACATACTGAGGGGTACCGCACTTTGGTGGTACCTTATCTCAACAGTATAATTCCTTACGACTTTTATCCTTCCTGACCCCTGTGTTTGACTTCTACATAGGGGAATTCCTGCGAGTCAGTTTGAGTAATCCAAAATTATATGCAATTCGTGTTCCATTCATGCATAGGTTCATGCTTAGAGACAGAATCTATTCTCTTCCGTCTGCATTGCAAGGGCATCCCTATATCCCCAAATACACATTCTATATGTCAAAATTGGCAAGCTTTTCTGTTTATAGATCTCTAATATCAGCGCAATGAGTTTTAGGCCAATGGACATGATAAGCGAGGAAGCAGAACCAACAGCTTAGGTAAAGCGCATTATCCTATTTTTAGTACAGGTAGACCAAGTACAGCCCTCATCAAAGTCCAATCCCAGGTAAGGGAAGGAACTAAGTATATTCAAAAGTGGCGGAGCCCTTGGCGTGTGCGCTGAGGGAGTACCATGGTCATGGTGGAGCCCTTGGCGTGTGCGCTGAGGGAGTACCATGGTCGACGCGGCTTTGGGTTTTCTAAGTACAAATTGATTGTGTCCACATATGCAGATGACACCTTACTGTATGTGAGACATCCTGAGGATAATTTGGCGGCTGTACTTAGGGAGGTAGTCCTATTCAGCTTGTCAGGGATTCACGTGAACTGGGGCAAAACTATTATGTTCCCCCTCACCCTCGCGACAAAGAGAGTGGAGGCGGAGTACCCGATACAGTGGACTACTGACCCGGTCCGTTACCTGGGCATTCAATTGCACACGAACTCGAAAATAGTCCTTAGGGAAAACTATGGGGTAGCAATCTCCAAACTGGAGGAAGATATTGAAAAATGGGTGGCACTGCCCCCGTCTCTCATGGGTCGTATTTCGTTGCTGAAAATGGTTGTGCTACCTCGATTTTTATTCTTGTTTAGTAACATTCCTATAGTACTGTCAACCGCATTTTTTCGACAGCTCCATACATTTGTACTGCGTTTAGTGTGGGCTGGGAAACAGCCCAGGGTTGCCTGGAACATCCTTATTCGACCATATGATGATGGAGGATGGAGATGGCACCTCACGGGCGCAACATGGTGTTGCGCCCGTGAGGTGCCAAATCGCTTTCTCACCTTTTTTCTATGTTACACTAGGTGAATGTGGGCTTTGTAAATGTTTGTTAAGTCTATCAGAGTTGGGCTATTTTAGTAGTGGCAGCAGACTGAGGCATCCCCTACCCCAAATTCATTGCAAGAGGGGAGGTATGTTGTAATTTTGGTGCAACTTGTGATGCCGCAGATCTTTTGAGAATATTGTTTCTGCCTTGAGCACTAGGACATCATTATTGTTGTGACTTAATGAGTGGAGGGTGTCCTAGTTCTTGTGTTTCCCTCTGTGCTCCTTCTTCTAGTCCCTATCTTATAGGTAGATCTGCCTTCGATTGGAAGCCATTTGAGGTTTTTGAGAGCAGGGGAGATGCGATTGTATCGCTTACAGTCAGAGATGAGTCTGGCAGCATGGTTGAGAATGGATTTGATAGGGCCTAGGTGGACTTTAGGGGTGCCAGCGAGCGTGGCATTGCCATAGTCTATTCGAGATAGGACCAGTGAGTGTACAACTGATTTGAAGTCCTCAGCTGGGATGAACGGTTTAATTTTTTTAAGGTGATGCAGTGTGAAGAGAGCACCTTTTGCCAAGTTTTTTATTTGGAGAGTCAAATTAAGGTTCTGATCAACGCTAATGCCTAGCGATTTAGCCGAGTTTGAGATTGTGAGAGAGCAGTTTAAAGCTTTAATGTCCGTGATCCAGTTTTGAATAGGGAGTGAATTGTTCTTGGGAGAGAATAGGATGATTTCTGTTTTTTTGGGGTTTAGTTTGAGGTGGTTTTGATGGAACCATGATTGAATCTTGGTCAAGGCATCATTAAGGTGTACAATGTCATCATGGGATTTGATCTTGAAGTTTAATTGGGTGTCATCAGCGTAGAGGTGATAACTTATTTTTGCTTTTTTAAGAATAAGGGTGAGGGGTTCCATGAAGAGGTTGAAAAGAGTTGGAGAAAGGATAGAGCCCTGTGGAACGCCCAACGAGACAGGTTGAGGTTTGGAAAGGCAGCCACCAACTTTAATTTGTTGGGTTCTATTTTGGAAATAGGAGGCGAACCACTTCAGAACAATACTGTCGAAGCCGAAACGGTATCTGAGAATGTGGAGTAAGGTGACATGGTTAACAGTATCAAAGGCAGCTGAGAGGTCAAGAAGAATGAGGAGGGAGGATTCGCCTTTGTCCACGGACCGATGTAAGTCATCAATAATGTTGAGCATAGCTGTTTCCGTGCTGCATCCCTTTCTAAAACCAGATTGGAAAACGTCTAAGAAGTTGAATGTGTCGATGTGTTTATGTTACTGTTTCAGGACGCATTTTTTGAGGGCTTTGGATAGGAAGGGAAGGTTGGAGATAGGGCGCAGATTGTTTAAGTCGTTGGGATCTACTGTTGTATTTTTGATGATGGGGGTAATTTGGTCTAGTTGGAGGGAAGCTGGAACAATACCAGTGGTAAAGGAAGAGTTGATAATATTGGTCCATAGTGGGGCGATGATGTGTTTAAGTGCTTGTACCAAATGAGCAGGAAGAGGATATCTGGTATGCAAGGATGGTTAAAGCTTGGTGATGATGTTGAGAACATCCTTTTCAGGTACTGGACAAAAATCACTCCAAGATGCATTGTTTTTAGGGCTCGCCTGCTGATGCACTTGCGCATAGCTGGCGAGCTATATTGCAGCTTCAACAGAGTTTACCCAACTCGGCGATTTGTTGCAGTGCCCGAAGTGCGTGCACATCAAAGCCACCAGCCTCCTCAGGCATCTCAAGCTCCCCCAGTGGGTATTTCTCCTCCCCTAATTATTCACTGCAAAGCCGGCCGACCGGCACATCAAAGGCTGCTGCTCCCGGGCCCCTATTCTTCCCTTCTTGCCTCTCCCCGCCCCCCATTCCCACCACAGCAATGCCGAGGGATTGTTTATATTGCAGCGTAACTATCTCACACGCTGCTTTTGAAACAATAACCGTTGTTGGTCATGATATAATTAAACGCTCTAATTATTTAATCAGGGCCACACAGAATTTTATAAAGTCTTTTGCTGGCATTTTCGTTTTATGCTGATTGCTATTTTACACCTTTCACATGCTGGCGATTTGCTTCAAAGGAATACATTCATCCTGAATCCCGTAACTAGAGCTTTCTCCTCTTCTGCTATATATGGGTTGAATTTCATTGATCTCTTTTACTAAGGATTTATAAAAAGTGCCACCCGCCACACAGCTCCACCTACACACCCACCACACAGCTCCACGGATGCAGCCACCACACAGCTCCACAGAGGCACCCACCACACAGCTCCACAGAGGCACCCACCACACAGCTCCACAGAGGCACCCACCACACAGCTCCACAGAGGCACCCACCACACAGCTCCACCGATGCACCCACCACACAGCTCCACCGATGCACCCACCACACAGCTCCAGCGATGCAGCCACCACACAGCTCCACCGACACAGCTCCACCAATGCACCCACCACACAGCTCCACCGAGGCACCCACCACACAGCTTCACCGAGGCACCCACCACACAGCTTCACCGAGGCACCCACCACACAGCTCCACCGAGGCACCCACCACACAGCTCCACCGAGGCACCCACCACACAGCTCCACCGATGCACCCACCACACAGCTCCACCGATGCACCCACCACACAGCTCCACCGATGCACCCACCACAAAGCTCCACCGATGCACCCACCACAGACCTCCACAGATGACCCCACCACACAGCTCTACTGATGCACCCACCACACAGCTCCACTGATGCACCCACCACACAGCTCCACTGATGCACCCACCACACAGCTCCACTGATGCACCCACCACACAGCTCCACTGATGCACCCACCACACAGCTCCACCGATGCACCCACCACACAGCTCCACCGATGCCCCACCCACACAGCTCCACCGAGGCACCCACCACACAGCTCAACAGATGCACCCGCCACACAGCTCCACAGAGGCACCCGCCACACAGCTCCACAGATGCACCCACCGTACAGCTCCACCAAAGCACCCACCACACAGCTCCAGCAAAGCACCCACCACACAGCTCCACCGAGGCACCCACCACACAGCTCCACCGAGGCACCCACCACACAGCTCCACTGATGCACCCACCACACAGCTCCAGCGATGCAGCCATCACAAAGCTCCACCGACACAGCTCCACCGATGCACCCACCACAAAGCTCCACCGATGCACCCACCACACAGCTCCACCGAGGCACCCACCACACAGCTCCACCGAGGCACCCACCACACAGCTCCACCGAGGCACCCACCACACAGCTCCACCGAGGCACCCACCACACAGCTCCACCGAGGCACCCTCCATACAGCTCCACCGAGGCACCCACCACACAGCTCCACCGATGCACCCACCACACAGCTCCACCGATGCACCCACCACACAGCTCCACCGATGCACCCACCACACAGCTCCACAGATGCCCCCACCACACAGCTCCACCGATCACACAGCTCCACCGACACAGCTCCACCGATGCACACACCACACAGCTCCACTGATGGAACCACCACACAGCTCCACCGACACAGCTCCACCGATACACCCACCACACAGCTCCACTGATGCAACCACCACACAGCTCCACCGACACAGCTTCACCGATGCACCCACCACAGAGCTCCACAGATGCCCCCACCACACAGCTCCACTGATGCACCCACCACACAGCTCCATCAAGGCACCCACCACACAGCTCCATGGAGGCACCCACCACACAGCTCCATCGAGGCATCCACCACACAGCTCCATCGAGGCACCCACCACAAAGCTCCACCGAGGCACCTACCACACAGCTCCACCGAGGCACCCACCACACAGCTCCACCTATGCACCCACCACACAGCTCCACCGAGGCACCCACCACACAGCTCAACAGATGCACCCACCACACAGCTCCACAGAGGCACCCAGCTCCACTGATGCACCCACCGCACAGCTCCACCAAAGCACCCACCACACAGCTCCACCGATGCACCCAACACACAGCTCCACCGATGCACCCACCACACAGCTCCACCGAGGCACCCACCACACAGCTCCACCGAGGCACCCACCACACAGCTCAACGGAGGCACCCACCACACAGCTTCACCGAGGCACCCACCACACAGCTCAAGCGAGGCACCCACCACACAGCTCTACCGATGCACCCATCACACAGCTCCAGCGATGCAGCCACCACACAGCTCAACCGACACAGCTCCCCCGATGCACCCACCAGACAGCTCCACCGATGCACCCACCACACAGCTCCACCGATGCACCCACCACACAGCTCCACCGATGCACCAACCACACAGCTCCACAGATGCACCCACCACACAGCTCCACAGATGCACCCACCACACAGCTCCACAGATGCACCCACCACACAGCTCCACAGATGCACCCACCACACAGCTTCACAAATGCACCCAGCTCCACAGATGCACCCACCACCCAGCTCCACAGAAGCACCCACCACCCAGCTCCAAAGATGCACCCACTACTCAGCTCCACAGATGCACCCACCACACAGCTCCACAGATGCACCCACCACACAGCTCCACAGATGCACCCACCACACAGCTCCACTGATGCACCAACCACACAGCTCCACCGATGCTCCAACTAAGCTCCACCAATGCACCCACCACAGAGCTCCACCGAGGCACCCACCACACAGCTCCATCGATGCACCCACCACACAGCTCCACCAATGCACCCACCACACAGCTCCACCAATGCACCCACCACACAGCTCCACCAATGCACCCACCACACAGCTCCACCAATGCACCCACCACACAGCTCCACCGATGCACCCACCACATAGCTCCACCGATGCACCCACCACACAGCTCCACCGATACACCCACCACACAGCTCCACCGATACACCCACCACACAGCTCCACCGATACACGCACCACACAGCTCCACCGAAGCACCCACCACACAGCTCCACCGAAGCACCCACCACACAGCTCCACCGATGCACCCACCACACAGCTCCACCGATGCACCCACCACACAGCTCCACCGAAGCACCCACCACACAGCTCTATCGACACAGCTCCACCAATGCACCCACCACACAGCTCCACCGACACAGCTCCACCGATGCACCTATCACCTAGCTCCACCGATGCACCCACCACACAGCTCTATCGACACAGCTCCACCAATGCACCCACCACACAGCTCCACCGATGCACCCACCACACAGCTCCACCGATGCACCCACCACACAGCTCCACCGATGCACCCACCACACAGCTCCACGAGGCACCCACCACACAGCTCCACGAGGCACCCACCACACAGCTCCACGAGGCACCCACCACACAGCTCCACGAGGCACCCACCACACAGCTCCACGAGGCACCCACCACACAGCTCCACCGATGCACCCACCACACAGCTCCACCGACACAGCTCCACCGACACAGCTCCACTGACACAGCTCCACCTACACAGCTCCACCTACACAGCTCCACTGATGCACCCACAACACAGCTCCACCGATGCACCCACCACACAGCTCCACCGATGCACCCACCACACAGTTCCACCGAGGCACCCACCACACAGCTCCACCGAGGCACCCACCACACAGCTCCACCGAGGCACCCACCACAGAGCTCCACCGAGGCACCCACCACAGAGCTCCACCGATGCACCCACCAAACAGCTCCACCGACACAGCTCCACCGATGCACCTATCACCTAGCTCCACCGATGCACCCACCACACAGCTCTATTGACACAGCTCCACCAATGCACCCACCACACAGCTCCACCTACACAGCTCCACCGATGCACCCACCACACAGCTCCACCGATGCACCCAGTTCCACAGATGCACCCACCACCCAGCTCCACAGATGCACCCACCACACAGCTCCACAGATGCACCCACCACACAGCTCCACAGATGCACCCACCACACAGCTCCACAGATGCACCCACCACACAGCTCCACAGATGCACCCACCACCCAGCTCCACAGATGCACCCACCACCCAGCTCCACAGATGCACCCACCACCCAGCTCCACTGATGCACCCACCGCACAGCTCCACCGATGCTCCAACTAAGCTCCACCAATGCACCCACCACACAGCTCCACCAATGCACCCACTAAGCTCCACCGAGGCACCCACCACACAGCTCAACAGATGCACCCACCACACAGAGGCACCCAGCTCCACTGATGCACCCACCGCACAGCTCCACCGAAGCACCCACCACACAGCTCCACCGATGCACCCAACACACAGCTCCACCGATGCACCCACCACACAGCTCCACCGATGCACCCACCACACAGCTCCACCGATGCACCCACCACACAGCTCCACCGATGCACCCACCACACAGCTCCACCGAGGCACCCACCGCACAGCTCCACCGAGGCACCCACCACACAGCTTCACCGAGGCACCCACCACACAGCTCCACCGAGGCACCCACCACACAGCTCTACCAATGCACCCATCACACAGCTCCAGCGATGCAGCCACCACACAGCTCAACCGACACAGCTCCCCCGATGCACCCACCAGACAGCTCCACCGATGCACCCACCACACAGCTCCACCGATGCACCCACCACACAGCTCCACCGATGCACCCACCACACAGCTCCACCGATGCACCCACCACACAGCTCCACAGATGCACCCACCACACAGCTCCACAGATGCACCCACCACACAGCTCCACAGATGCACCCACCACACAGCTCCACAGATGCACCCACCACACAGCTCCACAGATGCACCCACCACACAGCTCCACAGATGCACCCACCACACAGCTCCACAGATACACCCACCACACAGCTCCACAAATGCACCCAGCTCCACAGATGCACCCACCACCCAACTCCACAGAAGCACCCACCACCCAGCTCCAAAGATGCACCCACTACACAGCTCCACAGATGCACCCACCACAAAGCTCCACAGATGCACCCACCACACAGCTCCACAGATGCACCCACCACACAGTTCCACTGATGCACCAACCACACAGCTCCACCGATGCTCCAACTAAGCTCCACCGAGGCACCCACCACACAGCTCCACCAATGCACCCACTAAGCTCCACCGATGCACCTACCACACAGTTTCACCAATGCACCCACCACAGAGCTCCACCGAGGCACCCACCACACAGCTCCATCGATGCACCCACCACACAGCTCCACCGATGCACCCACCACACAGCTCCACCAATGCACCCACCACATAGCTCCACCAATGCACCCACCACACAGCTCCACCGATGCACCCACCACACAGCTCCACCGATGCACCCACCACACAGCTCCACAGATGCACCCACCACACAGCTCCACCGAAGCACCCACCACACAGCTAAACCGATGCACCCACCACACAGCTCCACCGATGCACCCACCACACAGCTCCACCGAAGCACCCACCACACAGCTCTATCGACACAGCTCCACCAATGCACCCACCACACAGCTCCACCGACACAGCTCCACCAATGCACCTATCACCTAGCTCCACCGATGCACCCACCACACAGCTCTATCGACACAGCTCCACCAATGCACTCACCACACAGCTCCACCGATGCACCCACCACACAGCTCCACCAATGCACCCACCACACAGCTCCACGAGGCACCCACTACACAGCTCCACGAGGCACCCACCACACAGCTCCACCGATGCACCCACCACACAGCTCCACCGATGCACCCACCACACAGCTCCACTGACACAGCTCCACCGACACAGCTCCACTGACACAGCTCCACCTACACAGCTCCAACGATGCACCCACAACACAGCTCCACGGATGCACCCACCACACAGCTCCACCGATGCACCCACCACACAGCTCCACCGATGCACCCACCACACAGCTCCACCGAGGCACCCACCACACAGCTCCACCGAGGCACCCACCACAGAGCTCCACCGAGGCACCCACCACACAGCTCCACGGAGGGACCCACCACACAGCCCCACAGAGGCACCCACCACACAGCTCCAGCGATGCAGCCACCACACAGCTCCAGCGATGCAGCCACCACACAGCTCCACCGACACAGCTCCACCAGACAGCTCCACAGATGCACCCGCCACACAGTTCCACAGATGCACCCAGCTCCACAGATGCACCCACCACACAGCTCCACAGATGCACCCACCACACAGCTCCACAGATGCACCCACCACACAGCTCCACAGATGCACCCACCACACAGCTCCACAGATGCACCCACCACACAGCTCCACAGATGCACCCACCACCCAGCTCCACAGATGCACCCACCACCCAGCTCCACAGATGCACCCACCACCCAGCTCCACTGATGCACCCACCGCACAGCTCCACCGATGCTCCAACTAAGCTCCACCAATGCACCCACCACACAGCTCCACCAATGCACCCACTAAGCTCCACCGAGGCACCCACCACACAGCTCAACAGATGCACCCACCACACAGCTCCACAGAGGCACCCAGCTCCACTGATGCACCCACCGCACAGCTCCACCGAAGCACCCACCACACAGCTCCACCGATGCACCCAACACACAGCTCCACCGATGCACCCACCACACAGCTCCACCGAGGCACCCACCGCACAGCTCCACCGAGGCACCCACCACACAGCTTCACCGAGGCACCCACCACACAGCTCCACCGAGGCACCCACCACACAGCTCTACCAATGCACCCATCACACAGCTCCAGCGATGCAGCCACCACACAGCTCAACCGACACAGCTCCCCCGATGCACCCACCAGACAGCTCCACCGATGCACCCACCACACAGCTCCACCGATGCACCCACCACACAGCTCCACAGATGCACCCACCACACAGCTCCACAGATGCACCCACCACACAGCTCCACAGATGCACCCACCACACAGCTCCACAAATGCACCCAGCTCCACAGATGCACCCACCACCCAGCTCCACAGAAGCACCCACTACACAGCTCCACAGATGCACCCACCACACAGCTCCACAGATGCACCCACCACACAGCTCCACAGATGCACCCACCACACAGTTCCACTGATGCACCAACCACACAGCTCCACCGATGCTCCAACTAAGCTCCACCGAGGCACCCACCACACAGCTCCACCAATGCACCCACTAAGCTCCACCGATGCACCTACCACACAGTTTCACCAATGCACCCACCACAGAGCTCCACCGAGGCACCCACCACACAGCTCCATCGATGCACCCACCACACAGCTCCACCGAGGCACCCACCACACAGCTCTACCAATGCACCCACCACACAGCTCCACCAATGCACCCACCACACAGCTCCACCAATGCACCCACCACACAGCTCCACCAATGCACCCATGCACCCACCACACAGCTCCACCAATGCACCCACCACACAGCTCCACCAATGCACCCACCACACAGCTCCACCGATGCACCCACCACACAGCTCCACCGATGCACCCACCACACAGCTCCACCGATGCACCCACCACACAGCTCCACCGATGCACCCACCACACAGCTCCACCGATGCACCCACCACACAGCTAAACCGATACACCCACCACACAGCTCCACCGATACACCCACCACACAGCTCCACAGATGCACCCACCACACAGCTCCACCGAAGCACCCACCACACAGCTCCACCGAAGCACCCACCACATAGCTCCACCGAAGCACCCACCACACAGCTCCACCGAAGCACCCACCACACAGCTCCACCGATGCACCCACCACACAGCTCCACCGAAGCACCCACCACACAGCTCCACCGAAGCACCCACCACACAGCTCCACCGATGCACCCACCAAACAGCTCCACCGACACAGCTCCACCGATGCACCTATCACCTAGCTCCACCGATGCACCCACCACACAGCTCCACCTACACAGCTCTACCAATGCACCCACCACACAGCTCCACCAATGCACCCACCACACAGCTCCACCTACACAGCTCCACCGATGCACCCACCACACAGCTCCACCGATGCACCCACCACACAGCTCCACGAGGCACCCACCACACAGCTCCACGAGGCACCCACCACACAGCTCCACGAGGAACCCACCACACAGCTCCACCGATGCACCCACCACACAGCTCCACCGATGCACCCACCACACAGCTCCACCGAGGCACCCACCACACAGCTCCACCGAGGCACCCACCACACAGCTCCACCGAGGCACCCACCACACAGCTCCATCGAGGCACCCCTCACACAGCTCCACGGAGGGACCCACCACACAGCTCCACCGAGGCACCCACCACACAGCTCTACCGATGCACCCATCACACAGCCCCAGCGATGCAGCCACCACACAGCTCCACCGACACAGCTCCACCTATGCACCCTCCAGACAGCTCCACAGATGCACCCACCACACAGCTCCACAGATGCACCCAGCTCCACAGATGCACCCACCACCCAGCTCCACAGATGCACCCACCACACAGCTCCACAGATGCACCCACCACACAGCTCTACAGATGCACCCACCACACAGCTCCACAGATGCACCCACCACCCAGCTCCACAGATGCACCCACCACCCAGCTCCACTGATGCACCCACCGCACAGCTCCACCGATGCTCCAACTAAGCTCCACCAATGCACCCACCACACAGCTCCACCAATGCACCCACTAAGCTCCACCGATGCACCTACCACACAGTTTCACCAATGCACCCACCACAGAGCTCCACCGAGGCACCCACCACACAGCTCCATCGATGCACCCACCACACAGCTCCACCAATGCACCCACCACACAGCTCCGCCAATGCACCCACCACACAGCTCCACCAATGCACCCACCACACAGCTGCACCAATGCACCCACCACACAGCTCCACCTACACAGCTCCACCGATGCACCCACCACACAGCTCCACTGATGCACCCACCACACAGCTCCATCGATTCACCCACCACACAGCTCCACCGATGCACCCACCACACAGCTCCACCAATGCACCCACCACACAGCTCCACCAATGCACCCACCACACAGCTCCACCAATGCACCCACCACACAGCTCCACCAATGCACCCACCACACAGCTCCACCAATGCACCCACCACACAGCTCCACCAATGCACCCACCACACAGCTCCACCGATGCACCCACCACACAGCTCCATCGATGCACCCACCACACAGCTCCACCAATGCACCCACCACACAGCTCCACCAATGCACCCACCACACAGCTGCACCAATGCACCCACCACACAGCTCCACCTACACAGCTCCACCGATGCACCCACCACACAGCTCCACTGATGCACCCACCACACAGCTCCATCGATTCACCCACCACACAGCTCCATCGATGCACCCACCACACAGCTCCACCAATGCACCCACCACACAGCTCCACCAATGCACCCACCACACAGCTCCACCAATGCACCCACCACACAGCTCCACCAATGCACCCACCACACAGCTCCACCAATGCACCCACCACACAGCTCCACCAATGCACCCACCACACAGCTCCACCGATGCACCCACCACACAGCTCCATCGATGCACCCACCACACAGCTCCACCAATGCACCCACCACACAGCTCCACCAATGCACCCACCACACAGCTCCACCAATGCACCCACCACACAGCTCCACCAATGCACCCACCACACAGCTCCACCGATGCACCCACCACATAGCTCCACCTACACAGCTCCACCGATGCACCCACCACACAGCTCCACTGATGCACCCACCACACAGCTCCACCGATACACCCACCACACAGCTCCACCGATACACCCACCACACAGCTCCACCGAAGCACCCACCACACAGCTCCACCGAAGCACCCACCACACAGCTCCACCGATGCACCCACCACACAGCTCCATGGAAGCACCCACCACACAGCTCCACCGATGCACCCACCACACAGCTCCACCGATGCACCCACCACCTAGCTCCACCGATGCACCCACCACACAGCTCTATCGACACAGCTCCACCGATGCACCCACCACACAGCTCCACCTACACAGCTCCACCGATGCACCCACCACACAGCTCCAACAATGCACCCACCACACAGCTCCACAAGGCACCCACCACACAGCTCCACCGATGCACCCACCACACAGCTCCACCGATGCACCCACCACACAGCTCCACCGACGCAGCTCCATGGACACAGCTCCACCGATGCACCCACCACACAGCTCCACCTACACAGCTCCACCGATGCACCCACCACACAGCTCCACCGATGCACCCACCACACAGCTCCACCGAGGCACCCACCACACAGCTCCACTGATGCACCCACCACACAGCTCCACTGAGGCACCCACCACACAGCTCCACCGAGGCACCCACCACACAGCTCCACCGAGGCACCCACCACACAGCTCCACCGAGGCACCCACCACACAGCTCCACCAAAGCACCCACCACACAGCTCCACGAGGCACCCACCACACAGCTCCACAGATACACCCACCACACAGCTCCACAGATACACCCACCACACAGCTCCACAGATGCACCCACCACACAGCTCCACAGATGTACCCACCACACAGCTCCACAGAAGCACCCATTACACAGCTCCGCCGAGGCACCCACCACACAGCTCCGCCGAGGCACCCACCACACAGCTCCGCCGAGGCACCAACCACACAGCTCCGCCGAGGCACCCACCACACAGCTCCGCATAGGCACCCACCACACAGCTCCGCCGAGGCACCCACCACACAGCTCCACCAATGCACCCACTAAGCTCCACCAATGCACCCACTAAGCTCCACCAATGCACCCACTAAGCTCCACTGATGCACCCACCACACAGCTCCACCGATGCACCCACCACACAGCTCCACCGATGCACCCACCACACAGCTCCACTGATGCACCCACCACCCAGCTCCACTGAGGCACCCACCACCCAGCTCCACCGAGGCACCCACCACCCAGCTCCACCGAGGCACCCACCACATAGCTCCACCGAGGCACCCACCACACAGCTCCACCGATGCACCAACCACACAGCTCCACCGATGCACCCACCACACAGCTCCACCTATGCACCCACCACACAGCTCCGCCGAGGCACCCACCACACAGCTCCACCAAATGCACCCACCACACAGCTCCGCCGAGGCACCCACCACACAGCTCCACCAAATGCACCCACCACACAGCTCCACCGATGCTCCAACTAAGCTCCACCGATGCACCCACCAAACAGCACCACCGATGCACACACCACTCAGCGTAACCACAGCATCACTCAGCGCAACCACAGCATCACTCAGCGCAACCACAGCATCACTCAGCGCAACCACAGCATCACTCAGCGCAACCACAGCATCACTCAGCGCAACCACAGCATCACTCAGCGCAACCACAGCATCACTCAGCGCAACCACAGCATCACTCAGCGCAACCACAGCATCACTCAGCGCAACCGCAGCATCACTCAGCGCAACCGCAGCATCACTCAGCGCAACCACAGCATCACTCAGCGCAACCACAGTATCACTCAGCGCAACCACAGTATCACTGGTTCAAATATGTTCTTTCAATGTTTCAAGCTGTTTTCAAGCTTTCACGCTTTATTACAAATCACAAAAAGATGTTAATATTTCACTTCTGTTCTTGGATTTTCGTCACAATAAAAAACACTGAACATAATCTTCACAAAAGTTATTTACAAAAGTTTAAGCTATTGCCATTACAAATTAAATACATTATTTAAGTATTAATTATTTTTAAAAATTAAAAGCCATTGTTATTTTTAATATCAATACATCTAAGTCACGTAAATACAAAACATGTTGCATTACAAATGCTATAGGTGTCACATTTGTGAAAGTTATAACTATTGGCATTGTAAATGACAAAGCTATTAATTTAGCTATTTAAAAAAAAAAACAAATAAAAAAAATTCATTTATAAGACCAATAGCTCAAACTTTCCTAATGCGAGCCCTATTGCATTTCCAATGCTTGTTTAGCTGGGGGTCGGTAGGGTAAAGTTCTTGGTGGGTTGTAGGGACGGGGATTGAGAGGGATCCTGGGGTGGAGGAAGTGGAGGGTGGCGCAGGGGGAGTGTTAATGGGGGGGTGTTGGCTAAGAGTTGGTGGGGTTGGTGTGAAGGATTTATCAATCTTAGTGACTTTATCAGAGAAGAAGTTAGCAATTTCTTCGCATCTCTCAACAGTAGCTAGTAATGTCTTTTGATTGTTGGAGAGAGAGGGAGGGGGTGGAATGTAGTTGTTAATGGTGAAGAGGATGAGGCGGTGATCTGACCAGTCAATGGGGATAATGTGGGAGAGAGAAGCCAGTTCCTTACTCGTGATTATAGCATCTAGGGTGGCCCCTTTGGAGTGAGTTGGAGAATTGCAGAGTTGTGTCAAGTCACTGATCTCAAGAAAATCCTTGATGAGGTTAACGGCGGGTTCGTCATTCTTGTTCCAGTGGATATTAAAATCCCCTAGGAAGAGGTTTCTGGATTTGGAGAGCGCTGATTGAATAAGGAGATCAGACAACTCTTCAGTAAAGGAAAGAGGGTTTCCAGGGGGATGGTAGATAATATGCAGGCAGATGGGGGGAACCCCGAGTTGTAAGTTCAGCACCAAGGTATTCAAAAGTGGATGCGTCTTGGAGATGGATAGGAAAAAGTTTGAGTTCATCTTTATAAATTACAGCGATGCCCCCTCCAATTTGATCAATTCTGTCTTTTCTAAGGATGGAGTACCCCGGCGGGGAAAGCATGTCAAGGATTGATGAGGAGTGGAAGTTGAGCCGGGTTTCAGTCAAAAAGGCGATGTCAATGCTTTCGCTGAGGATGGTTTCAGCTTTTTCCGTAGCATGAAAAGAGGCTGAACGGCAGTTAAGCAGCATGCAGTTGAGGGGTTTAGAGTCATTGGATTGTGAGGAGGAGCAGGTGAAGATAGAAGTGAGTTGTTGAGGGAGTCTGGGTGATGCTGGGGAGAAAGGGTTCCTACTAAGTCCCACGATCACTAGGATAGCTGAGTGAGGTAGTGGGGAGATCGCAGAGGAGGTGAAGAGAGGGTGCATGTAGTTTAGGGGTTTAGAGTCATTGGAATTTGGGGAGGAGCTGGTCTGGATGGAAGTGAGTTGTTGAGGGAGTGAGGCTGGGGAGGAAGGCTTCCTACTAATTCCCACGATCACTTAGATAACTGACTGAGGTAAAGGGGAGATCGCAGTGGGGGTGGGGAGAGGGTAGATTTGGTTAAGGTCGTTGAGGTCGTGGGTGGGAAGGTGGCTAGTGATGGGGGAGGGCTGTGTGAGTTAATACTAGTGTCCATCAGTATGGGCGGAGGGCAGGAGAGGATTTTGAAGTTAAGGTGAGGAGGGGGGAGAGCTTTATTATGTTCAAAGAGGTCAAGGGGGGGGGGGGAGACGGCTCAGGCGGAGGGGTGTGCTGAGTGAGCTATGACCGTCAGTTGTTTTAGTCGAAGAGGGGGAAAGGAATGCTTTTTTTTTTTTTTTTTTTTTTAAACCTTTATTTGGAGAAAAGCAGGGTCAAGGGAAGTGCATACACAATACATACAGTCACATATGGCCATTACAATGGTATGTCAGAACCAAAAAAGGAGATACAAGCAAGCACAAGGTAGGATGCCAGTCAATACAAGGAACAACAGCGAAATGTACAGTGCAAATTAGAGAGCAATGATCCAGCATGTCCAGGCAAGCTAATAAGACAATACAGCATGGACAGATTCCGTTAGCGTACAGCAAAGAAAACAAAGGAGACTCAGATAAAAGGGACACATAAAATAAAGGTGTCTTACAGGGAACGATCTCAATTCCCAGCCATACACATGTCGTAAGGGGAACCACAGCCCCCAATAGCTCGCAGGTAAAGGAGACAGCTCAGCCTCACCCCCGATACTGGAAGATCAGCAGGTGTAATGTAAAATCCCAGCCCACCATGTTGCCATCAACCTATCCCTTCACGGTCCCCAGGTTCAGAATCAGAGTCCTGCACAGCTCTGGCTAGGAGGTACACCTGGAGCGGGCTCCAAAAGTCCTTGGGTCTGCACCTGACAGGCATCAGGTCAGAATAGATGTTGTATTGATCCTGACAGTAGATGAGGTCAGTCACCCAATCCTGAAAGCGCGGCACCCTGCCACGACCCCAGCAGCAAGCAACCCTACGCTTAGCTAGCAGCAGGGCCACATCAACAAATCTACAGTGAGAGGCAGGCACGTCCTTAGAGTAGCCCAGCAACATCACTAAGGGGTCAAACGCCACCCCATCCTCTGCCATAATCTGCAGGGCTTCATGAACCTGGGTCCAATATCCTAACACCCCCGCACAGCTCCAAGCCAAGTGCAGGAAGTCAGCGCCTTCCACCCGACACCTAGCACACCTGTCATCCTCCGCTAAATGAAACCGTAGTTTCCTCGCCGGGGTATAATAGTACCTCTGAACAAACTTGTAGTGGATAATTTTAAGGCGACAACTAGAGGAAACATTGGCCGTGAGCCCACAGCAGTACTTCCATTGCTCGTCGGTAATAGGAGCACCCAACTCGGCAACCCACTGCTCGCGCACCCGATTGGCCGGGACCAAACGCTGTCTGCGAATAGCCCCGTATAATTTCGACACCAGGTGCCGCCCATCTGAAACCAACAGCACGTGGAGGGGGAGGGTAACCCCAGGCTCCGAAGGGAAATCTGGTAGCAGGGCACGCATGCCCTGCCGCAAACGGATAAAGTAGAACAGTTCCAGAGGGGAACAAGCAGCCGCTCCGTAGAAATGAGCCTGCATACAGAAGGCACCTTCATGAAACAAGTCGCCCCACGTAAGGATGCCCAGCCGCCTACACATTCGTTGAAACCCCGTTTCCAACAACAGCGACAAGGCAGGATGATAAGACAGAGGCAAGGCCGGCGAATAAAGAAAGGAGACGCCCAGCAATTGAGCCACCCGTTTCCAAGCATCCACCGTGCACGTCACCGTCGTGCAAGGCGTTTCCACATCTGACACCCTGCCCAAAACCATCCCCTCCAACGGGAGCGGGTGGGCGACCCAATGTTCAGCAGCAAGCTGGGGCATAAACGGCGTGGGGCGCATCCAGTGATAAGCGTAATGCGCCTGAGCGCTGAGATAATACAGCTCAAAGTCAGGGACGTCAAAGCCGCCATCAGCATAGGGCAACGTAAGGGTAGCCCAAGCCACCCGTGGCTGCTTGCCCCCCCAGAACAACCGCAGGAGCTCGGAACGAAGTCTGCGAAAGAAATAGGCACCAGGATGATACGGAAGGTTTTGAAAGAGATAAAGAAAGCGGGGCAAAACTACCATCTTGATAAGGGACGCCCTACCGGCCATGGAGAGAGGCAAGGACATCCACCTGGTGACATCGTCTGCAAGTTTAGTAATAGCCACACCGTAATTAAGCCGAACCGATTCTTCTCTGTCCAGGGACACGACAATGCCGAGATATCGCAACTCCGAATCACACCATTCCAGAGGGTAGTCAAGGGGAAATCTAGCTACAGCAGCAGTGAGGGAGAAAAACTGAGACTTCCGCCAGTTGATATGGACACCGGAGACACCTCCAAAAGCGACCAGCTCTCGTAAGAGTGAATTAAGGTTGTTCTCAGGGTCCTTGACGTAGAGTGTAACATCATCGGCATATAAAGAAATACCGACCTGCCGCTGAAGACAATTAAAGGCGCTCTGCTGGTGAAACTGACGAATCCTACAAGCCAGCGGCTCAATGGCTATAGCAAACAAGAGGGGCGAGAGGGGGCATCCCTGTCGGGTCCCTCTCGTAAGAGGGAACGAGGGGGATAGCACCCCATTCACCACTACCCTCGCCATCGGATCAGTATATAAGAGCTTAACCCATGAGATGAAGATCCTGGGGAAACCCATCCGACAAAGAACATCAATAAGATAGCCCCACTCAACAGAGTCAAACGCCTTAGTGGCATCAAGAAAGATAGCGGCAACCGGGACAGTGGGAGCAATGGTCGATACAAGCGAAAACAAGGTGCGAAGATTGTGGGAGGTAGCACGGCCGGGCACAAATCCCGACTGGTCAGGCAATACAATAACGGGCATGAGCTCGGCCAGTCTCACTGCCAAGACTTTCGCGAGAATTTTGACATCGCAGTTAAGCAATGAGAGGGGCCTATAGGAGCCCACATCCAGCGGATCCTTACCCGGCTTAAGCAGCGACGTAATGGCTACCTCCCGCATGGAGCCCGGCAGACGTCCCTCCTCGAGGGACTCCTCAAACACCTCACGGAGAACAGGGGCCATGGTGTCCACATAACACTTATAAAATTCAGCAGGAAGGCCATCCAGACCGGCGGCCTTCCCATTAGAAAGAGACATGATGGCATTCCTGACCTCCTCCACCTCAAGGGGCCTGCCTAAGTACTCCCTATGACCATCCGATAACCAACAAAGTGCTAGCTCATCAAGAAACCCGCCGTATCGAGTCTCACCCGTCTGCTGTGTCGTGTAAAGGTGTGCATAATGATCAATAAAAGTACGCTGAATCTCCGAAGTGTCCCGACAGCGAGTGCCATCCGGTGAAACCAATTCCAACACGTCCGACCCATGCCTTGGATGTCTAGTAAGGGCAGCGAGGACCTTACCGGGACGCTCCCCTTCACAGTATCGCCTCGACGTCCAGTATTTCCCCCTATGCTTAGCCTCTCTAGCAGCCTCCTCCTCGTACTCGGAGAGTTTAGTACGGAACTGCGCCAGAAGATCGGGATCAGAGTCAACTTGCATCCTGCGTTCTAAGTCTCGCAAGTCAGCTTCCAAGCTCTCGAGGGTCCGAACAATCAGTCGAAGTACTCCACAACTTTTAGAAATAGTGACACCCCTGATCGTAACCTTGAACGCCTCCCAGATGACCTCGACGCTGTCCACAGAACCCTTGTTTCTAGGGAAGAACGCCTCCACCTCCACACCAAGCTCCTCCTTGAACACCGGGTCAAGCAAAGCAGTCGGAAATAGACGCCAAGGTGGGCGTGGCCTATGCAGCCCGGGGACGGATAGAACAACCTTCACCGGACAGTGATCAGAATACGTCCGAGCCAGATGTGTAGCCTCCCGTAGACCAGCTACCAACCCTCTAGAGAGAAACACGTAATCCAGTCTCACCCATGAACGAGCGTGTGTGGTGTAATGAGTGCCCTCCTTGGTGGCAGGGTGGGCGTACCTCCAGCTGTCGACCAACCCAGCCTCCTCCACAATCCCACGCAACCCTTCTCTAGCCTGTACATTGTACTGAGGGCTCCCCTCCGATCTGTCCGACTGGGCATGAAATGCAAAGTTGAAATCACCCCCCCCACACAATGTAAGTGGCATCCACAGCAAGGACATGACCCCACAAAGTGACGAAAAAGATTGGCGTATCGACATTAGGAGCATAGCAATTAACAAACAGTACAGTGTTCTGCCCAAGCCGCCCCCACAGTAGCACATAGTGCCCCTCAGGGTCCCCCACAAATCCCAGTTCCTGAAATGCGAGCGATCTTTTAACAAGGATGACAACCCCTCGAGCATAAGAAGAATAGGAAGCAAACCCCCTGGCTGCAGCCCACCTCCCGCCACAGTTGGGGGAAGGAGCGGGGCGCAGATGCGTCTCCTGGAGGAGAGCAACATGAATAGCATGCCTGTCCAAGTACTGGATCACACTACGACATTTCCTGGCATCGTTAAGTCCCCGTACATTCCAGGACAGAATCGATATCTGATCTATAACAGCAGTCGACATTACCCAGTTTCAGGGCCCCATGGGACCCAATAAGCAAATACAGGGCATCCAACTTCCAGCAACAGCCAGCGACAGGTCCACACCCTAGGGCGCGGACAACACCCCACATACACTCCACACATTCCCCAGCCATCTCCGAACCAGTCAACCAGAACCACAACAACTCCCCCCCCAACCAAACCATCCATGCAACAAGCACTCAGAACATACTGCACGCCGCACGCCGCCAATCCATCTTACGCGACCCACAACTCGCACACGTGTTTCTCTTGCATAGCGCTCCCCGTCACGTGGCAGCCTAAAATGGCGGCCGGTGCCCTCGGGCCCAAGATGGACGGGAGCAAAGACCCCAGGATCAGTTCCGCCAGATAGAAAAGTGGACCAGCCGAGATAGCGGGCGCGACACCACACCCGTGCACACAAACAACAGCAGCACCTCTCATATCGATCCAGGAGTCCTGGGCAAACAGACATGGACAGCTTCATTCCCGCCCCATCCACCCACCTGATACCACCCCAACTATCAGGCCATACGCATCCCCTCCCCCCCCCGTTCCCCAACTCACATCCAGTCAAACAACAAAGGACTAGAATCCAAACCAAAGGTACACATGGGGCATACCCTCCGGGGAACCTTCCAGAGGTGCACGATGCCACTCCCTCACGCCACGCCAGTGTCCGCGCCAACAAGTGTCAGACGGCTCCAGGCGCAGCGCGGGTGGGTGGGTGCCCAGAGCGCGACATCAGAGAGCACCATCCTGCGGTGCCATACCGACCCCAAGAAACAAAACTCACTCACTCATCCCAATAAAGACATGACCCCCACATCAGCAAAGATAAAAGCGGGCAATAGTTAGGCCACAAATGCGGAGAAGGAAGACAGTAGAACTCAATATAAAAGATACACGTCCAGAATACTCCAAAAACAGCAAAAAAAGAGACAAAGTCCAAAGTCACCACAATCAGGCGACCTCCTCCTCAGCCGCCGAATGGTCACCCTCAGGGTCTCGATCGCCTCCCCGATCCGCAGCTGCTCGCTCGCGCTGGAGGCGCTTCGCAAAATCCTCAGCATGCTGTGGGTTGGTGGAAAAATGTTGTTTAGCCTGGTGCGTCACTCTAAGTTTAGCAGGGTAAAGCAAGGCGTAGTCCACTTGTAGATCCCGAAGCTTCCTCTTCACCCCCAGGAACTTACGACGCTGGTCCTGCACCATCGGCGTGAAGTCGGGGTACATGGTGAAAGACACCCCTTCGAAGGAAAGGGCCCTATTAGTGCGGGCAGCCTGGAGGGCGGCGTCCCGGTCACGATAGTTCAAAAGGCGCGCAATGATGGGGCGCGGTGCAGCTCCAGAGGCCGGCCGAGGTCCCAGTGTCCGATGTGCTCTCTCAACGATGAACTGGGATGAGAACACTTCCGCCCCAATGGCGCCCACCAGTAGCCTCTCCACATAAGTCTCCATTTTGCCCACATTTGTGGACTCCGGCACACCTACAATGCGCACGTTGTTGCGCCTACTCCTCGCCTCCAACTCCTCATTCTTAGCGGCAATGACACGCAAGATGTTATCCATTCTCGCCAGTTGGGTGGTATGGGTGGCCGCCGTGTCATCATGGTCCGAAAATGCGCTGTTCCGCCGCCGTCAATCGCTCCTCATGCACGTCCAGCTTTTGGACGACCGCGTCCATGCGCGACGATATCTTGTCCACTTTGTCCACTATAGTGGCAAACCCCTGCCTCATCTCCTGCATCATTTGGGTAAAGTCCGGTGGTGGTGGTTGCGGGGCACTATCGGCGACATTCGGGGGGGGGGGGGACCGCGAAGTCCCGGCCTCCTGGAGCAAACGCGTCCCCCGCCGAGCCCCTCCAGAGTCAAAGGACAATTTGGATTGTTTAGTGTCCGGCTTCCCCATAATGGTGCGCTAGTGATGCAGTGGGGGACCAAAGCAAAGAGGAGTAAGGATACAGTCGGACAAAGGGACGGCCAGAAAAAAAAACTCGAATCGTGGGGGCACGAGCAGGCCAGCGCGCCCCGCCACTCCCAACGACGAGAAATGGCCGTCACCGCTTACAGTTCAAGGGGGCAAGCCCCCAGAAATCAAGAAGAAGATCCGTCGCGCCTCCGTGAGCAATGGTATCTGGGCAGGCAGATGTAGGAGCCAAGAGACAAGTCCGACAGCAAGGAAGAGCCAAACGGCTTGCCCGGCCAGCGAGCGGGCCCGGTGGAGAGGGGCGGAGCAAGGCCTACACCCCACGTGCAGAGCCCCGGACTGGCATGAACAATGACGCCGGGCCAGGGGGCATCAGACTTCCAGAGCGCAGGTCGGGGAAACTTGGGATCCTCGTAACTTCGGTCAGCAACCTCCGAATGGCCCAGGATTTGGATCGTGGGTAGGCAGTCGATACCCCAGTAGATCCGTGGGGTCAGATCAGGGCGCAGCGATGGTAATCAGGATCCCTAGGCGGATAATAGCTCCGGGCAGCGGGAGCCTCACGACAGTGCGGCCATTCCGCAGTGCGCCCTCTAGCGCCCCCGGGGAAAGGAATGCTTGGACATAAGGAGCATTGTATTTTTGTGAGGGGGTCTGGGAAAGTACGGATGGTCTGGGAGAATTGGTTAGATACTGGGGGTTGGATTTGGGTGAATTGATTAGATACTGGGGAGGGCGGATTGTAGGAGGGGGAGTGGGGGAGATGGGAGGAGCCATTGGGGGGAGTACGTAGAGGTGTTCAAGGAGGAGGGTGTAGGTTTTATGTGGATGGGAGCTTTTTAGTAAGTGTACAGGGGGAGGGGAGATAGCAAATCGAAGGGAGGAGTAGGTGAGGTGGGTGGGTTTGGGAGGTTGAGGGAGTTGTGGGAGAATCTATAGAGGTGGGTATGTTGGCCAGGTAGTCAGGAGATGGGTTTGGGGAGTGAGGCTTTCATTAATGACTATAGATTTAAGATCAAGTGAGGTCGGGTGAGAGGGTATGGGAGTCAGGTCTATCAGTTAAGGTTAATGAGTCAGGGAATGGATGCAGGGGGGGGGTCGAGGATTGTGGGGATGTGAAGGAATTTTGCAGTTGGAAGGCAGGGGGGTTAGAGATCAGTGTAGGTATAAGGTTTTGGGTAAGTGATCTGAAGTACTGTTCAAATGTGTTGAGGTGTTTTTCAGACGCTTGAATAAGTATATTTCCTGATTTGAATATAGAGATGTCAATTTCACCAGAAAAGGAAGGTGAAGGAATGGTGGAGAGTTTCAGACAATAGGGAATTTTGCGAGAATGTGTGATTGGGAGGTTTCGTAGAAAGATGCTTTTCCATTTAGAAGGGAGTTTGATGAAGAAGATGTAGTTGGTTTCTTATGGTGGTGGTTAGGCTACTGTAGTTGTCTACAAATAGTGTTTCTTGGTGGAGTATAAGAAGTTGTTTTTTTTAATTTTCTTACCATTTTTTGGAAAGGTGGGAGGGGTAGATGATAGACCACGAATTAGGGCCATGTCTAGAGATGGGTGATTCTGGCATCAAGGGAGTATAAATGAGGGGAGGCATGATTGTCAGCTGTGTTAGAAAAGAGGGGGTGAGGGAGAAGTGTGGGGAGGATCGGGTGGTGCGAAGTAAGGAAGGGGAGTAGGAGTACGGGAATGGACCAGGGAGGATGTCAGGTAGAGGTAGAATTTTCAATAAAGCGGGAAAAGAATCGCCCACCTCTCCTATACCTCACGTAAATGATGCATATATCTCTTGTAAATTATACTTATGTTTGGCCCCTTCCTTCCCTTCTCCTATACCTCATGTAAATGATGCATATACCTCTTGTAAATGATACTTATGTAACACATGTAAACTATATTTCACCCCTTCCTTCCCTCCCTTCGCCTATACCTCATGTAAATGATGCATATACCTCTTGTAAATGATACTTATGTAACACATGTAAACTATGACTCCTTCCTTCCCTTCGCCTATACCTCATGTAAATGATGCATATACCTCTTGTAAATGATACTTATGTAACACATGTAAACTATATTTCACCCCTTCCTTCCCTCCCTTCGCCTATACCTCATGTAAATGATGCATATACCTCTTGTAAATGATACTTATGTAACACATGTAAACTATGTTTGGCTCCTTCCTTCCCTTCTCCTATACCTCATGTAAATATAGCATATACCTCTTCTAAATGATACTTATGTAACACATGTAACCTATGTTTGACTCCTTCCTTCCCTGCTCCTATACCTCATGTAAATGATGCATATACCTCTTGTACATTATACTTATGTAACAAATGTAAACTATGTTTGACTCCTTCCTTCCCACCTCGCCTATACCTCATGTAAATGATACGTAACCCTTGTAAAACTCTTTATTATAGGACTCTCTCCCTCACACTTTGTTTTTCCGCCTCCATTTGGAGTCCCTGTACAGCGCTCTGATGCTTTCGGGTCAAGTTTGCGCTATATAAAACTCAAAAAATAAAATGAAGTAAGGAGGGAAAAAATGCATCAGATCATTATAATTGCATTGATGTCTTAATGCCAAACCTTCATTTCAACGAAATGATTTCGATTCAAAGTACAATGCTCGGCAGACCAGTAACCAACATGGGGGCATATTAGCAAGAGGCAGCAATAATTATCGCTGACCGCGCTTAGCGCGTTTTCATTTTTATAGCCGCCTGTTAGCTGGAACGTATCGCTTACCTAGCACTGTATTAACAACGCTCAGCGATTTGGCGATAAGAATTCCAGCGATGGCGGGAAAAAGGGCGAACATCGCTGGAAATCCAGAGATGTTCACCTTAGAACGGCAAAAACCTTGCTGATTCGACCATGTGGTCGTAACCCAAGAATCCACCTCCCATGCAAAGTATGCCCAAGTCTGGATTTTAGCAGATGTTAAAATCCAGCGTTAATAGGCAGTTAACACGATTTTGTGTATTGCTATGGCGGCCGGGGCATTGTTGTAAATATTGCAAAGCCCAGTTAGCAATTTTCTCCCGTGTAGTTTTGTCAGGTACGGCTCCTTTGCATATCATTAGCGTTGCGATGCTGGACCTTTAGAAAACGGGCGCTGGGGCATGGAATCACACGCTACCATGTCCTTGATGATAATGCAATAAAATTATCACGCTTTTCACCCGAAAACAGATGCTAAAAGCAGCGAAGATTTTATCGCGCCCCATGATAATATGCCCCCTGAAATTTAGCAGACGTTAAAATCGAGCGTTAATGGGCAGTTAGTGCGATTTTGTGTATCGCAACGGCGGCCGGGGCATTGTTGTAAATATCGCGAAGCCCGTTTAGCAATATTCTCCTGTGTACTTTTGTCAGGCATGCTTCCTTTGCATATCATTAGCGTTGCGATGGTGGGCGTTTAGAACACGGGCGCTGAGGCATGGAATCACGCGCTAGAGTGTCCTTGATGATAATGCAATAAAATTATCGCTGCTTTTCGCCCACAAACGGACGCTAAATCGGCGATAATTTTATCGTGACACCTTGATAATATGCCCCATGGTGTTCTGCCCCGAAAGCCAGTGCTTAATTGGAGCCGGATTGGGCTCCCCAGAACTCACGTTTAGGGCACATGGTGGCGCTGTCTGTCCATGTTTGTGCAGATTACAGCAGTTGAACACTGAAATGCACTTTTGAAAAATATTTCTAAAGCGTCTATCTAGGACATTCTTCCGGCTTCGGGTGGCATAGAATTTCACAAACTGGTACATTTATAGGACAGTGACGATGAGTTGGATGCGTTTGTACTGGCTCGAGCCGCTGATGGTTATGCCCGTCTGTAGTGCACCATCCCTCCCTACACAATAAGCATCAAGTGATTGACATGCATACTGACTAATCAGACGTCGAATCACCCCAGACAACCAACTATAGATGTCGTAAATGTAGAGTTGAAACCGCAGAGCTGAGCCGCGAGGCACGTGACGCCATGGTTTGGAAAGCACAGCTATCTCTCGGGTCAGGCTCCGCCTCATAGCACTGGTGTTGATTGAACAGCAGCGCTGTGCCCAAGGTCACACAGACAGATGTAGCAGGTTTATTGTCTAACAGCAGAGTTACGCTCGGTGTAACACACGATGTTGTAAACAAAGGTCAAAGTGCAACCCCGACCTAGTGTGGGGATTAAGGATGCATGGGGTGGCCGGTGTTCTAAGGGTGTGAATGCTGTATTGAAAACTTTAGAGAGGGGTGGGAGGGTAGCACAGAGGAAGAGAAATAGATTTGGTATTTTGCGGCTGTGCTGGGGGGAGATCAAAAATACATGCAAAAGGGTTACTGTTTGGCTACTGTTTCAAATGTGCATCCGCAGGCGCAGATGCGGAGGTGGAGATCATACCGAAGAGGAGATCAAAACGACGGAACACCTGCGTGTTGGGGTAGATCGGGGCAGGCTTGCGCCTGCCCTCCTGGGTCACCCTAAGACACATTTCAGGTAAACACCTCCCACCCAGCAGAGGCGCTGAGGTGTTGTCTTTCCGTCCGACCTCACCTGCAGATGAGAAACCATCGCAACTACGAAAACAGGTATGACGGAAGGAAGTACATTTGTGTATGACACGCCTCCTTTCCATTCCTGAACTTTGCTTTCACATATCATTGTTATGAGCTGTGTTGGTTCAATAATGCAATACCACAACTCCCATAATGCACTGATCTGTATAAGAACAGGAGTGGGAAAGTAGTGTCCCAGTAACATGGGTCGCCATGCTTGGGGTACTGTTGAAGCAAGCGCTGCCCGCCTCGTGGTGTGAGACCCCGAAGTATAGGTGGGCGACTCACTGGTGGCTCGAGGCAGATGCTTGGCTCCGGCTCATCTCGAGCCGAGCCACTGGTGGCTCGAGGCAGATGCTTGGCTCCGGCTCATCTCGAGCCGAGCCACTGGTGTCTCGAGGCAGATGCCTGGCTCTAGCTGATCGCGAGCCCTCATGAACCCCTGCGCCCAAAACGACACACGCCTGCTGTAACGTATGATGCCAAGAAAGGAAGACAAAGAGTTATTGTGCTATTAGAATGCGATATATAATAGGAAGATGTGGTCGGCATCATCTAGTGCTTGAATTACACAATCTGAAACTAGAAAACCCCAGTCAGTCCTGGCTTCACCAAATTGTGTGATCCTAAGCAAATGTGTTATCACTGAGTCCGCTTTCTTAATCAAAAAAGAGCGCTTTCAAATAAGTGAGTTCGGGACACGTGCTCAACAAAAACCCTCTAGTATTGATTAATACACTATGACTCCGTTACATCTGTACTGCGAGTTGGCATATACTGAGACGCTGTAGACGCAGACTGTAATCCTGGAGTATTTCTCTTAAATATATAGTAACTGGTGGCAAAAGAGGGGCTCCTACTTCTCTTGCACTTTTGTTCACTAGTGGCATTGTCAGGGCGGGGACGGGCATGAATGTTTCTAATTTCATGTTGAATGTCTATCGCTTATATTACATGGCCCTCGATACAGGGCGATGGAAACGGGTGACCTCGGGTTAAATGACCCCTCACATGTTAAAGAAATGCATTTCGTAAACGCTGAAGAGACTTTATCCCAGTTTTACGCGGCGATCGCTGCATGATTTACACAAACACGTTGTCAAGGCTCGGCTCGTGCACGGGCGCTCCGAGCCGAGCCAAGGGCTCTCGCGGTTCACTTGTTGGCTCGCCTCATCACCCCAGATCCCCCTCACTCACCTGGTCTGGGGGTGTCTCTCCGGAGGTAGGCAGCAGCTGGAGGCGCACTCTGGGGAGCAGACACACTCGGAGGGCACTTAAATGTGTGACTGCTGACGTTACGGACGGAAAACCCGCTCGAAACCAAGTACCGTAAATCTCACTTTTTAAGTTTCGTTTCCTCCGAGCGCGAGCAGCGCCTTTCTGTAAACGGAGTGACTTTTCGAATGCGGGCGGCTTCCGCCTGGGGTGCGGCCTTTCCTGCCCCGGAGGGCGGGTCCGTGCACTGCGAGGATTCCCCCTTCCACCTCGAGGCGGCGAGCCAGGAAATGAACAGCGAGAGCCGAGCCACGGGTCTGCTTGGCGCCGAGTGCCCAGGCACGAGGCACGACTCGAGCCATCGAAAGCGTTGGCATGGAAAAGAAAAAGAAAACGTAATGTTATGTACATGTGAGATAGGAAACCCTCACATATGAAAACGCGCACTTCTTTAACACGTGGACGCGTTTTACTCTAGAAGAATATATTATATGCAATATTTTGAATTGGGGGGGGGGAGGGTTATCTTCAAAGCCCATTAAAAATTACTCATTGGAGACAGCAATGTAACACTGCTACTCAACGAAGAGCCAGGTCTTGAGGAGTCTTCTGAAGGTCAGCAGGTCCTGGGTCTGTCGTAGGCTGGTGGGGAGAGCGTTCCAGGTCTTGGCGGCGAGGTAGGAGAAGGATCTGCGGCCGGCGGTGCTTTCCGGATACGAGAAACTGTGGCGAGGGCGAGGTTGGCTGAGCGGCGGTTTCGGGTGTGGGTGTGGAAGCTGAGTCGGTTGTTGAGGTATGTAGGTCCGGTGTTGTGTAGGGCTTTGTGTGCGTGGATGAGGAGTTTGAAGGTAATCCTCTTGTTGACGGGGAGCCAGTGCAGGCCTCTCAGGTGGGGTGTGATGTGGCTGTGTCGGGGGACGTCGAGGATCAGTTGCGCCGAGGCATTCTGGATTCGTTGAAGTCGTCTCAGAAGCTTGGTTGTTGTTCCTAAGTAGAGGGCGTTCCCGTAATTGAGTCTGCTGGTGACGAGGGCCTGGGTGACGGTTTTCTCGTGTCGGGAGGGATCCATTTGAAGATCCTGCGGAGGGTGTTGAAGCAGGACGCGGAGACAGCGTTGACTTGCCTGGTCATGGAGAGGGTGGAGTCGAGGATGACCCCCAGGTTGCGTGCGTGGTCTGTGGGTTCCGGGTCTGTGCCTAGCGATGTGGGCCACCAAGAGTCGTCCCAGGCCGATGGGGTGGGTCCGAGAATGAGGACCTCCGTCTGGTCTGAATTCAGCTTCAGCCTGCTGTCCTTCATCCAGTCGGCAACGGCCTTCATTCCTCTGTGGAGGTTGGCTTTGGCGGTGTGGGGGTCTTCGGTGAGGGATATGATTAGCTGGGTGTCGTTGGTGTAGGAGATAATGTTGAGGTTATGTTGTCGTGCGATGTGGGCGAGCGGTGCCATGTAGATATTGAACAGCGTTGGGCTGAGGGAGGATCCCTGTGGGACGCCGCAGATGATCTCAGTGGATTTTGAGCGGAAGGGTGGGAGACGGACGCTCTGAGTTCTGCTGGAGAGGAAGGATGTGGTCCAGGCCAGGGCCTTCTCTTGAATTCCGGCGTCATGGAGGCGTGCCGATAGGGTGCGGTGGCAGACTGTGTCAAAAGCTGTTAGGTCCAGGAGGATGAGGGCGGCTGTTTCTCCTTTGTCCATCAGGATCCTGATGTCGTCGGTGGCGGCGATGAGGGCGGTCTCGGTGCTGTGGTTGCTGCGAAAACCGGATTGGGAGGGGTCCAGGATGTTGTTGTCTTCGGGGTAGCGGGTTAGCTGTTTGTTGACAATCTTCTCCATCATTTTTGCTGGGAATGGGAGCAGGGAGATGTGCCGGAAGTTCTTGAGGTCGTTGGGGTCCGCCTTGGGCTTCTTCAGGAAGGCGTTGATCTCGGCGTGCTTCCAGCTTTCCGGGAAAAGTTGCTGTCTCAAAGGAACTGTTGATTGTTTTATGGAGGTGGGGGGCGATGGTTGTGCTGGCTTTGTTGAAGACTTGATGGGGGCAGGGGTCAGATGGGGATCCGGAGTGGATGGAGTTCATGATTTTGATGTTGTCTTCGTCGCTGGCGTTGGACCAGGCGGTCAGGCGGCTGGTGGTGGTCGCAGGGGTGGGGGGCACTATGGTGGGTGCGGGGGTGTCAGTGTTGAAGCTGTCGTGGATGTCGAGGATCTTGCGGTGGAAGAAGGCGGCCAGGGATGTCGTTGGTGTTGGAGCTGGGGTTGGAGAGTTCTTTCACGATGCTGAAGAGCTCTTTGGTGTTGTGTGCGTTGTTGTCTAAACGGTCCTTGAAGGCGGTCCTTGAAGGCGGTCCTGATGAGTTGGTGGTGTCTGTGGGCGGCGCTCTTGTGGGCTGTGTGGCTGTCTGGTGTTCGGTCTTGGAGCCATTTCTTCTCCAGCTTCCGACAGGTGTGCTTGGAGATCCGGAGGTCTTTGGTGAACCAGGCGGCTTTTTTGTTGGTGTAGTTGGTTGTGGAGGTCTTGAGGGGGGCGAGGGTGTCGGCGCAGTCGTTGATCCACTGTTTGAGGTTGGTCGCGGTGGTGTCTGGGTCGGTGGGGTCGGTGGGAGGTCTCAGGACGAGGGTGGTGGTCAGTTGGTCCTTGATGACCTTGCCCCAGCAGCGGCGTGGCAGCTGTTGGGTGCGGTGGTGTGTGGCGGGTTTCCTGAAGGTGAAGTGGACGCATCTGTGGTCGGTCCAGTGAGGTTCGGTGGTGTGGTTGAAGGAGACGTGGGGGCTGGTGGAGAAGATGGGGTCCAGCGTGTGTCCTGCGGCGTGAGTGGGTGCCGCCACAAGCTGTTTGGGTCCGAGGTTGTCGAGGTTGCCGATCAGGGCGGTGGAGTTGGCGTCGTTGTTGTTCTCGAGATGGAAGTTCAGGTCCCCGAGGAGGATGTAGTCCGTGGAGGCGAGGGCGTGGGTGCTGACGAGGTTGGCGATGGTGTCGCTGAACTGTGGTCGAGGTCCGGGAGGTCTGTAGACGAGTGTTCCTCTGAGGGTGGTGTTGGGGTTGGTGTGGATCTGGAAGTGCATGTGCTCGGTGGAGGTGAGGGTGTCGCCGATGTTGGTCGAGATTCTGATGGTGTCTTTGTGGTTGATGGCGATTCCCCCTCCTATCCCATTGGTGTGTCTCTGCAGGAGATTTTGTAGCCCTGTGGGATGGCTATGGCGATGTCCGGTGCTGAGGTGGCGGTCAGGCAGGTCTCTGTCAGGAAGGCGACGTCGGGGGCGGTAGAGTCTAAGAGGTCCCTTAGTTTGATGGCGTGTTTGCGAGCGGAGCAAGTGTTGAGGAGGATGCAGCGGAGGTAGTTGGGTTCTCTGGTTGGTGGTCTGGTGGGCTGGATGCTGGTGAATCTGCAGTTCCAGCAGGTGAAGGGCCCTTGGGTGCGCTTCGGGTTGGCCCGGTAGCAGGGGTGGTCTCGTTCGGTGTTGAGTGCGTGGAGGGTGCTGGAGGTGTAGTGAAGTCTGGCGTTGCGGGGGGCGCGGGGTCCAGGGGTCATGGCGCTGGGCACGGCCCAGGCACGGACGTACGCAGACAGGCTTGCCTTTGGCGCACCCGCTGCGCGGCCGCCGCGTGACCTTCATAAGAGGCGAAGTGGGAGGGAGGGGCAGTTGGGAGGCGGGAGCGGGGTGGCCAATGGGCGGGTATGGGAACAGGAAGAAAAAGGGGGCGGGGCCGCGGGGGAGCAGCAGTGGGAAGCGGGGAGCGGGGGGCACAGAGGGCAGGGGCACACGAGGAGTGCCTAAGACTCCAGAAAAGATAAAGGTACAATAAAAAACAGTAGAGCAACAACAATACTACAGTGAGGAAGAGGCAAGCAAACCCGGGGCACACCAGCGGCGAACCCTCGGCGGCATTCGGTTTCCGGAGGAGTCGAGCGGCGTGCGGAGTGACCTGGGGTCAGGTCACGCTCACCTGTGCCGCGCAACCTCCTTAAGAGGCCAAGTGGGAGGGAGGAGCAGCCGGGAGGCGGGAGCGGGGCGGCCAATGGGCGGGCGGGCGGGCGGGCAGGGGAACAGAAAGGAAAAGGGGGCGGGGCCACGGGGGAGCAGCGGCGGGGAGCAGGGGTAGCACAGAGGGCAGGGGCACACGAGGAGCGCCTAAGACTTCACAAAAGACAAAGGTACAATAAAAAACAGGAGAGCAACAACACTACTACAATGGGTAAGGGGAAAGCAAACCCGGGGCACACCAGCGCCGAACCCTCGGCGGAACTCAGGTCCCGGATGACTCGAGCGGCATGGGGAGTGACCTGTCCCATCCTCTCTAGCTGTCCCTCTTTATTTCTTTTGATTTATTTGCAGTTTTATGTGGTGCGAATTCGATCCAGCGGTATTAGAGCACTTTACACGAGCACCAGTTGCATTACACAAGGACACATTCATATTTGGTACGCACAGGGAGATTAAGTGATTTACACAGAATCACAGGATGTTGAGCCAAGGCCGAGACTTAAACCTGGTTCTCCAGCATCAAAGTCGACAGCTCTGGCCATTTCGCCACACCGTCCCCCCCCTTCTTCCCCTAGTGGTCACAGCAAAATGTCCTAGGTAGGATCATGGAAGGTCTCTGTTGACACTCTGGAGAAGATGGTCAGTCTCCAGGCTGTCACTGCCTGCCCTGGTTCACAGTGCACTAAGCTCTAAATCTACCCCCTCGCACACATATACCTGCACACTGCTGCTCCACATTATTGCTCCTTTTCCCTCTCTACTTGTTAGTGGTCAGAGGCCTAAGGTAGTGTATCTATTCAGTGGCAGCTGGCATGCAAGGAGGGTGGTGAGGCCTGGAGGAGGGCAAAAATAAAAGTAAAAAAAAATAATTGCACTTTCCTTCCTGGCACGACGTCCTCTTCGCTCAGGCCTTCTCCAGGCAGGCAGGCTACAACGAGGGACCCAGGAAACTAGTAACCAATCCTGGTTCTGCTCTCATGCAGCATGAAAGAAGCGCCAGGATTGGACGGAGCAGCCTCCTTCGGCGCTCCCGGGGACACTGAAGCCCTATGTTGTCTCTATCTCAGCTGTCTAAGACAGCTGGGCTAGAGAGATTTAAAATGAGCATGGGTTCCAGAGTAGCGTGCTACTCGCCAAAAAAAAGCACTTCGGGGGTAGCAAGCGTTATATAAATGCAAACCTTTTTTCTCTTGTCTATCCCTCCACTATCAATCAATCAATCAATCAATCATCGCATTTATATAGCGCACTACTTACCCAGAGGGTCTCAAGGCGCTGGGGGAGGGGGATCTGCTACTGCTCGAACAACCAGGTCTTGAGTTGCTTCCTGAAGGCGAGGTGGTCCTGGGCCAGGCAGAGGTGGGTGGGGAGGGAGTTCCATGTCTTGGCGGCGAGGTAGGAGAAGGTCCGTCCCCCTGTGGTGGCTCTACGGATGCGGGGGACGGCGGCGAGGGCGTGGCTGGTCGATCGGAGCTGGCGTTTGGGAGAGTAGAAGTTGAGGTGGCTGTTGAGGTATCCTGGGCCTTGGCTGTGTAGGGCTTTGTGTGCGTGGGTGAGGAGACGGAAGGTGATTCTCTTGTTGACCGGGAGCCAGTGCAGGTCTCTCAGGTGTCCGGAGATGTGGCTGCGACAGGGGATGTCCAGGATGAGTCGTGCTGAGGCGTTCTGGATCCGCTGGAGTCTCTTCTGGAGTTTGGCGGTGGTTCCGGCGTAGAGGGTGTTGCCGTAGTCCAGACGGCTGGTGACGAGGGCCTGGGTGACCGTCTTCCTGGTCTCGGTGGGGATCCACCGGAAGATCTTACGTAGCATGCGCAGGATGTTGAAGCACGACAAGGAGACGGCGTTGACTTGTCTGGTCATGGAGAGGGAGTAGTCCAGGATGAAGCCCAGGTTGCGTGCGTGGTCTGTTGGTTTGGGTGCGCTGCCTAGGGCGGGGGATTCAGAAAAGGGGGTGGTGATGAACAGAGTGTCTGAATTAAGCAGACCACTCTTGCCCAGTCCAAAGATCAGGGCTTGATCCATCACCGTTTTTCAGCTCACTGCACCATCCCAGCTCAGAACTTGGCTATATGCAAATTAGTCTGACCCTGGCCCAGTGCATCATGGGAACAGGGCAGACCAAACTACCAAGCCAATTCTTATACTGGGAAGGAAACAAGCTACCGGGGACCGGTTTCTGACATTTCAGCCGTCTTCGGCCCGGCTTGCTTGAATCCTGATGGTGCAATGAGCTAGGGACTCACATCTGAGTATACCCTTCCACGGTTATGGTGGACAAAAATGATTCAGAAAAGGGGGTGGTGATGAACAGATTGTCTGAATTAAGCAGACCACTCTTACCCAGTCCAAAGATCAGGGCTTGATCCATCACCGTTTTTCAGCTCACTGCACCATCCCAGCTCAGAACTTGGCTATATGCAAATTAGTCTGACCCTGGCCCAGTGCATCATGGGAACAGGGCAGACCAAACTACCAAGCCAATTCTTATACTGGGAAGGAAACAAGCTACCGGGGACCGGTTTCTGGCATTTCAGCCGTCTTCGGCCCGGCTTGCTTGAATCCTGATGGTGCAATGAGCTAGGGACTCACATCTGAGTATACCCTTCCACGCTTATGGCGGGGGGCCACCAGGAGTCGTCCCAGGTGGCGGGTGAGGATCCCAGGATGAGGACTTCCGTCTTATCTGAGTTCAGTTTCAGGCGGCTGTTCTTCATCCATTCGGCTACCTCTTTCATCCCTTCGTGAAGGTTGGCTCTGGCGGTGGCGGGGTCGTTGGTAAGGGAGAGGATCAGCTGGGTGTCGTCGGCGTAGGAGATGATGTTGAGGTTGTGCTGGCGTGCGATGTCTGCGAGGGGGCTCATGTAGATGTTGAAGAGGGTTGGACTGAGCGAGGAGCCTTGAGGGACGCCGCAGATGACTTCGGTGGCTTCAGATCTGAACGGAGGGAGGCGGACTCTCTGTGTCCTTCCGGCGAGGAAGGAGATGATCCACTCCAGTGCCTTCTCCTGGACTCCGACGTTGCTAAGGCGTTGTACTAGGGTACGGTGGCAGACAGTGTCGAAGGCCGCTGAGAGGTCGAGGAGGATGAGGGCCGCTGTTTCTCCGTTGTCGAGCAGCGCTCGGATGTCATCGGTGACTGCGATCATGGCGGTCTCGGTGCTGTGGTTGGCCCGGAAGCCAGACTGCGAGGGGTCGAGGGATCCGTTTGTCTCGAGGAAGGTGGCCAGCTGCTTGTTGACGGTCTTCTCGATGACTTTTGCAGGAAACGGGAGCAGCGAGATGGGGCGGTAGTTTTTGAGGTCGGTGGGGTCAGCCGATGGCTTCTTGAGTAGAGCGCTGAGTTCGGCTCTCCGGGAAGGTAGCGGTGTCGAAGGAGGTGTTGATGATGTCCCGCAGGTGGGGTGCGATGACAGCGTCGGCCTTGTTGAAGACGTGGTGAGGGCAGGGGTCGGTCGGAGATCCGGAGTGGATGGAGTTCATCGTGCGGACAGTGTCTTTGGTGCTGATCGGAGTCCAGGCGCGGAGGGTGGTGGTGGGGGGCGGTGGTTCGGTCGTGGTGTTCGTCGGTTGAGTGCTGAAGCTGTTGTGTATGTTCGCGATCTTGTTGTGGAAGTAGGAGGCGAGGGAGTTGCAGAGGTCTTGCAAAGGGGTGATGTCGTTGTTTCCGGCGTTGGGGTTGGAGAGCTCTTTGACGATGTTGAAGAGTTCTTTGCTGTTGTGTGCGTTGTTGTCCAGACGTTCCTTGAATGCAGTTTTCTTGGTGGCGCGGATGAGTTGGTGGTGTTTTCGGGTGGCGAGCTTGAGGGCAGTCATGTTGTCCGGTGTTGGGTCTCTGCGCCAGGTTCTCTCGAGGGCTCGGCAGTTCTTCTTGGAGCTCTTGAGTTCGTCGGTGAACCATGGGGCTTTCTTGCTACCGGGTCTGCTGGGCGGGGTCCTCAGGGGGGCGAGCTCATCTGCGCAGTCGCTGATCCACTTCGTGAGGTTGGTGGCCGCCTGGCTAGGGTTCGTTGTGCTGGTGGGAGGGTTCATTCTCATGGAGGACGCGAGCTGGTCGGCTGTGATCTTGTTCCAGCTCCTGTGTGCAGCCTGTTGCTGGTGGTGGTGGATCGTGGTCCTTGCGAAGCTGAAGTGGACGCAGCTGTGGTCCGTCCAGTGGAGTCCGGTGGCGTGGCTGAAGGCGATGTCCTTGCTGGATGAGAAGACGGGGTCGAGTGTGTGTCCAGCGTAGTGGGTGGGGGTGGTCACCAGCTGCTTGAGTCCCAGGTTGGCGAGGTTGTCCAGCAGGGTGGTGGTGTTGCGGTCGTTGTTGTTCTTCATGTGGAAGTTGAGGTCTCCGAGGAGGATGTAGTCAGCGGAGCAGAGGGCGTGCGGGCTGATGAAGTCGGCGATGTCTTCGCTGAATTGTGTGCGTTGTCCCGGGGGTCTGTAGATGAGGGTGCCTCTGAGGGTGGTCTTGGGGTTGATGTGGACCTGAAAGTGCAGGTGCTCGGCGGTTGCGAGGGTGTCTTCCTTCTCAATCGAAATAATCTGACTAAGATATCCACCACTAAAATTACTTTCATATTTTCACTATGCTAATTCACCACTAATCTTTTATGGGTTCCAGAGTAGCGTGCTACTAGCCGAAAAAAAGCCAAAAAAGCGCTTCAACTCAACTCTTGATTTTCCCTCATCCCTGTCTCCTCAGCCTGTCCCCTCCCCATCCTTCTCCCTTTGACACTTGTCTCATCTTCTATTCCACTGCAGTCCATCCTCCATCTTCTTCCCTAATTAACCCTTCTCCTGTCAGCTCTTTCTCTTATCTTACCTCATTCTGTACTCCACTACTTGGTCTTCTAAAAGTACAGCCCTGCCACCTTACATGCCTTCTCCAAAAGGTGCCAGGATACAGGAATCCTGCAATGATCTATCATTTCCAATGTTGCCTTCAGAGGTTTCTCGGAGATGGGATCTTTTAAGTAGATGCCATTTGTTTTTATAGCTGACACACTCCACAGTGTCAGAAATGAGGCCAAATGCAGGGGTGCATGTTGTCAGCTGGTCGCCATGCCTGCTTCCAGCAGGCAGGTCATAGCTGTTGAGTCCGCCAGTGGTGCCAGTCAGCAGTTATTATAGACTGCATGGCCACACGATGGGGGTTTCAGGCCGGTGGTGGATTGGATATTTGTATAGCCGTGCTATCCCTGCGGTCCTGTCTTTTGTTGTGCTCTGCCTGTTTAGCGGAACACAGCACCACTGTTTGTAGATGGACATTTCTGAGAGTTTTCATTTTTATTACCTACAAACATAGCACCCATATTAGTAAAGTGCAAGTACAACCCCCAGAGCTTGGTTGTGCTATTGAATGGTAAAAGACCCTCTGTTCAATGGTACTCATTTTATCGACCTCAGAAGGATGAAAAGCTATGTAAACTCATGTGGAATCGAACAAGTGAACATGTGAGTATGTGGGCGCAAACACAGATCCTTGGAGTAGGCACATTAGCTCCTTGAGCCACCAGTGTAACGCATAACTGTTACTGCACCACATGTTCCAGTAAGATAACTGTGTTCGGACAGTGTCGTGACACACAAACAGTAGAGTGTTTTGCTGCTACTGCCGTTCGTCTCTGCAAAATTGCTGATTAAACAACAGCAGGGGAAGGGCCTGCTGGGGACAAAGATGGCAGATTCTGTTGCTGCTGAGGGCGGGCTCCCTGTTTTCTAGGCGTGCCTGTCTTCAGAGCAGCCTGTGACCGAAAAGGGGGCTCTCTGTAAACTCACTGACTCCTAGCAGTCACTGCAAACCATGCTGGCCTGATAAGCATGTAAACCTTGCTGACCTCTGACTCTCTCCAAATCCACTAACCACAGTCCCCTCTGCGGTGACACCTGACACACACTGCAGCCCTAACCTACTCAGTAAACCACATACATTCGACACACACTGCAGCCCTAACTTAATCAATCAATCAATCAATCATAGCATTTGTAAAGCGCACTACTCACCTGTGAGGTCCCAAGGTGCTGGGGGGGGGGCGGGGTTGCTGCTACTGCTCGAAGAGCCAGGTCTTGAGGAGTCTTCTGAAGGTCAGCAGGTCTTGGGTCTGTCGTAGGTGGGTGGGGAGGGTGTTCCAGGTCTTGGCGGCAAGGTGGGAGAAAGATCTGCTGCCGGAGGCCACTCTTTGGATGCGGGGACTGTGGCGAGGCCGGCGGAGCGGAGCTGGCGGGTGGGTGTAGAAGCTGAGTCGTCTGTTGAGGTACGCTGGTCCGATGTTGTGGAGTGCTTTGTGTGCATGGGTGAGGAGCTTGAAGGTTATCCTCTATTTGACAAGGAGCCAGTGCTGGTCTCTCAGGTGGGGTGAGACGTGGCTGTGGCGGGGGATGTCGAGGATCAGATGTGCGGAGGCGTTCTGGATGCGTTGTAGCCGTCTCAGGAGTTTGGCTGAGGCTCCAGGGTAGAGTGCGTTTCCGTAATCTAACCTGCTACTCACGATGGCCTGGGTGACCATTCTTCTCGTTGTGGTGGGGATCCACTTGTAGATCCCGCGGAGCATGCGGAGGGTGTTGTAGCAGGAGGAGGAGACGGCGTTGACCTGCTTAGTCATGGAGAGGGTGGAGTCTAGGATGACCCCTAGGTTGTGTGCATTGTCGGTCGGTGTTGGAGCTGTTCCCAGTGCGGTCGGCCACCAGGAGTCATCCCAGGCCGAAGGGGTTGATCCGAGGATGAGGACCTCGGTCTTGTCCGACTTCACCTTCAGCCGGCCTGTTCCTCATCCTTTCGGCGACGGTCTTCATTCCTTCGTGTAGGTTGGTTTTGGCAGTGAGGGGGTCTTTGGTGAGCGAGGGGATGAGCTTGGTGTCATTGGCGTAGGAGATGATGTTGAGGTCTTGCTGTCTGGTGAAGTGGGCAAGAGGTGCCATGTAGATATTGAACAGCCTAGAGCTGAGGGATGGTCCCTGGGGTACGCCGCAGATGATCTCGGTGGCCACTGCAGCCCTAACTTACTCAGTAAACCACATACATTTGACACAGACTGCAGCCCTAACTTACTCAGTAAACCACATACATTCAACACACACTTCAGCCCTAACTTACTCAGTAAACCAAAAACCTTGAACAGACTCTATAAACCAGCTAACCCACAACACATTCTGCAAATCTCACCAACCGAAAACACAATTCAACCCTCATTCTGCACACACTATATTGCAAGCATGTAAAAGACACAAGGTGTAATACAACAAAAGCAGTAAAATGTATTTGTAATGCCAGAAATAAAGACCTACATGAAAGCCCTACTGTAGTAATGAGGGCAAGAAGGAAAATATCTTAGCTAAAATAAAGTGCAGTGCTTTAAATGGTCAGTGTTTTCTTTTATCTCAGGCTGTGATATGCTTGAGACTGAATCTCCGATCTGCACCCGGAGGATGGGACAATCTCTGGGTGCTCTGGGCTTGCTTGACCAGTGGCCTAAGAACTGCAAATAAGTAAACTACAACCTACAGGTTCTCACCTCCAGCTATGTGTCTGTATGTGTGTTTTGAGGGAGTCTTCTTGCCATGCATTTGCAAGTACAGTAGAAACTTAAAAATAACAAACGGGGCCTCACCAAGTGGTACTATTCTCTGGCAAAACCAGCAAAATAACTTCGGATCCGGCAGGACTGCAACCCCCGCCTAGTGAGCCCTGCCCACAGCAACTGACTGGGGTGAGAGGGTTAAAGCGCTTTTTGCCCTATGGTCGTTGCACGTCTGATTATATACATTGCGGCAGGGCACAAGTCCTGAAAAAAAAGTAGACGGGGACTAACCAAGCTCGGCAGTTCGCAAGTGACATCATGGTGCATGAGATCAAGGTGTGGGACATCGCGCGTTGCATCACAAGAAATGACATCAAAACCCATGACCTCACTGGAAGTGACATCACAATAAGTGACATCAGATCTTAAGACCTCACACATCTGTTTAGAAGGTCTACTATTTGTACATTTGAGTACATTACAATATTTAACAAATTAGATTGTGTGTGTCTGGTTTGTGCCAAAAAAGTAACACAACTCCGACGCAAAACCTGGGTTTAGGAAACTGGATTTCCGTTGCAGTTGTCCCCCCACTTTTTGCCTGGTATTTGATGCAACCTTGACTGAAGTGCACTGGGTTCCTTCTAACCAGGTCCCCAGTGACAGTGTTCTTTCCCTAAGACTGTGCAATTGTACTCCAATTGGCAATACCTTTAGTACCCTCTGTAAGTCTCTAGTAAATGGTACCCCTGCTACCTAGGACCGGAGTTACTAAAAAGGGTCCCTAAGGGCTGCAGCACAAATTGGGCCACCCTAAAGGATCCCTCACCAAGCTCATAATGCAAACTGCACTGCAGGCTGCTTGTCTTGGTGCAGACAAAAGTGAAAACAAAATGCGGTACACCGCCTATGTGTCATGCCTGCAAACCCTGCATGCAATATAGGCCAGTCACCCCTACAGCAGGCCTTGCCGCCCATACACGTCAACATGGAAGCCTTCTTAAAAGCATGTGCTGAGATACTTGAAGCAGATCCTGATTGATATTGATCAAGCCTTTCGCACAACCATCCCCTGTGATCTGCATACATAATCTTGGGTCTCCCAAATCCCTTGACCTTCACCTTGCGATCAGTCAGGGGTAGTGTCCCAGGGGGGGTTGCTCAGCTGGTAACTGCCCTTCAGATACTACGGAACTCGGTGTGAACACAAAGGTTGGATCCTTAATTAGTGATTTTAACGAGGGTTTTATTGGGATATATGTCTTCCTCTGCATAACAAACAGAGTGTTCAGGGGGGGGGGGTTCAGTCTCTTTACAAGGGAACAATAACAAAGTTCTGGTAAAGGGGGGAATTCAGAGTACTTTCGTTGTTCTAATCCGTGGTTCCCGCTGGCTCTGAGGAAGGTTTCCGGTCTTGGCAATCCGCCGGTAGCTGAGGTCTTCCGTGTCGGGACCGCAATACCCAGAAAGCAAAATGGAGAAGATAACGGTTACTGGGACGTCCAGTATAATCAGTGGAGGGGTAGGGGAAGTGAAGGAACCAAGTGACAGTGAATTTTGCTAACGTCACGTAGTGCTCTCAGTGCTCGTGAAGGGAGGGGCACAAGGGACACTATTTACACTCGGCAGCGGCTTTCACTCGGTAGGGAGACTACTCCGTCCCACCCACCCCGCAACTCGGTCCCGTACCTTGTTAAGCCACGTTCCTCCCTCGGGACCGTGGCGGGGCGATGCACCGAAACGTTGGCCTCCAGGCTTGATGGTATCAGCTGGGCTCGTCTGCGCTTCGTCCTCCTCCGGATACACACTCGCGTTGCTCCATCTCCTCTCTGCACCGTCTACCTCCAGGGAAACGCCGTCCGTCGAAGATGAGACACTTCCGCCTTTTGACGTCGCTCCACAGAAAGGGGGCGGGGCTGCGCCATCCTCGTCGTTCCACTTAAAGGAACCAGGTCCCGTTTCAGGTGGTATCCAGCAGCCGTCCTGTTTCTCTCTCCACGTGTTCTCTGGCAGCTGTGGGGACAACGGGCAAGGTGAGAGAGGAGCGGCGGACCACCAGTCCGGGTCGTTTCGGGGTTCTCCTAGCACCCCGTCACATACCTCCCCCCCTGGCTTCTCCCGATCGGGGAGAGGAAAGACTCGGGACAGAAAGTCTGCGTTCCCATTGTCTTTGCCTTTGCGATGCTGCACAATGAATGAGTAGGGTTGCAACGACAGGAACCACCGAAGTACTCTAGGGTTCTGGCTACTGTTCTGGTGGATCCATCTCAAAGGGGCATGGTCCGTAAGGAGGATAAATTGAGTGCCTTCTAAATAGTACTTTAGTTTATCGATGGCTCACTTGATGGCCAGGGCCTCTTTCTCAATAGTTGAGTAGTGGCACTCGCGGGGAAACAATTTCCTGCTTACATACAGTACCGGGTGTTCAATCCCGTCCTCCCCAGTCTGGGATAACACTGCCCCTATCCCCATATTTGAGGCGTCTGTAGCCAGTATAAAGGATTTTGTGTAGTCAGGAGATAGCAGTACCGGGGCTGTGGTCAGAGAACTCTTTAAAGACTGGAAGGCTTCTACAGACTCCGGGGAAGGATTCGTGAACTGTTTGAGCTGGACGTCTTTGCGTAGGAGATCTGTTAGGGGGGCAGCTGTCTCTGCAAACTTAGGAATGAACCTGCGGTAGTACCCTACCAGCCCTAAAAATGCCCTCATGTCTCTTTTATTGGCGGGGAAGGGCACCTTCTCTATCGCTCTGATCTTTTCGTTTTGGGGAGCGATGGCACCGTCGCCCAAAACATATCCCAGGTAGTTGACTTTAGTGAAGGCTACTCGTGACTTTTTCGCATTAATATGTAGACCAGCTTTCCGCAAGGCTGAGAGGATGGTCTGCAAGTGTCTCATGTGTTCATTCCAATTGTTGCTGTAGATAACGATGTCATCCAAGTAAGCTGAGCTGAAGGTGGTGTATGGCCGCAGTACCTGATTCATGAGACGTTGAAAAGTCGCTGGAGCCCCATGAAGGCCAAATGGGAGGACAGTGAATTCGTACAAGCCTTCATCTGTAACAAAAGCGGTCTTCTTCTTGTCTTCCTCACGAAGAGGTACCTGCCAATACCCCTTCATGAGGTCAATGGTGGTGATATACCGGGCGTCTCCTATCTTCTCCACCAGCTCGTCTACCCGGGGAATTGGATAGGTATCGAAGTGGGACACTGCATTTAGCGCTCTGAAATCCATGCAGAATCTCTTCGATCCATCTGGTTTGGGGATCATAATGATCGGGGAGGACCAGGGACTCTGGGACGGACGTATCACCCCCAATTGGAGCATCTCGGAGACTTCTTTCCTCACGGCTTCACGTAGGGCGGCCGGAATTCTGTAGGGCCGTTGCTTCACTATCTTTCCCGGTAAGGTTTCAATCCGATGTTCTACCAAAGTGGTCCTCCCAGGAGTATCAGAGAATACATCGGAGAAGGGGGCCAGTATGTCCTGCAACTCTTGTTTCTGTTCGTTGGTTAACTCAGCATTCACCACAAGTTGCTGTAAGGACGACTGGGAAGACGCTGACGGTACGACCAGGTGGCTGTCTTGAGGAGGGGGTCCCAACCACTCCTTTAGAAGGTTAATGTGGTAGGTTTGTGTTTTCTTTGCAGTTATCCTTAACCGGTAGGAGGTTTGCCCTATGGCTTCAATTACTTGATATGGGCCTTGCCATTCACTCTTTGAACTGTTGCTGATGGAGGGTAGAAGAACGAGAGCCCACTTTCCTACAGCGATCCTGCGTAACCTCTTCCCCTTGTCGTAGGTCTTTTTGTACCTCTCTTGTTGATGGTCCAATGAGGAGTGAGCCAACTCCCTGAGTTTCCCTAGTTTGTTTCTCAGCTGGGTCGTATATTCCAGCATGCTTTTTTTGTCTTGTTCTTCCTCTGTTTCCCACATTCCTTTGGTCATTTCCAACAGTGACCTGGGAAGGCGGCCATACAATAATTCAAATGAAGAACAGCCTAGGCTGCTCTGCTTTTGGGAACGGATTACAAAAAGGGCCAGGGGTAACAACCTGTCCCAGGAGGGTCCTTCTGCACTCAACATCTTTTTCAGGGTCATCTTTAGAGTTTGATTGTACCTTTCGACGAGACCATCCGTCTGAGGGTGGTACACGGAGGTCTTCAGATGTTTGATGTTTAAGAGGTTGCATACTTCCTTCATTAACTTGGAGGTGAAGGGGGTTCCCTGGTCTGTGAGGACTTCTTTCGGGAAACCTACCCTAGAGAACAATTCAACAAATTTCTCTGAAATGGCTGAAGTCGTGGTGGTACGTAAGGGGAATGCTTCCACAAACCTGGTGGCGTAATCGACGATGACCAATGCGTACAAGTGTCCTCGGGGTGTCTTCGGTAGAGGTCCTATGAGGTCCATGCCGACCCTTTCAAATGGCGTTCCTATTATCGGCATCCGCTGTAGAGGGGCGGCACTTGGTCTTTGTGAGTTTCTCTTTTGGCATATCTTGCATTTGGCACAATAGTCCTGAACATCCTTGTATATCCTGGGCCAAAAGAAATGTCGGAGAATGACATCCGTGGTTTTCTCTTTACCTGCATGCCCGGCCGTTAGATGTGCATGGGCAAAGAATAAGACCTGTTCTCTAAAGGACTTTGGAACCAACAATTGAAGATCCCCATCACACTGCGCTTGGCGGTACAGCAAGTCCTTCTTGATCAAGAACCTGGGATATGTCGGGCTGCTAGTTACTTCGCTAGCGTGGGCGCTTTCCCAGGCATTATATAAGGTTCTGTCTTCACCCTGCGCAAAGCGGAAACTCTTGTCTATAACCCAAGGTTCGGGGGAGAGGTAGGTGGATGGAATGTTGGCTTTGTCAGAGGGAGATGGGGTCAGGGTTTCCCTAAAAAGTGAGAGGAATTCCGAGTTATCTGTCCCCAGAATCATGTCCTCGGGTAAGGAGTCCACCACGCCCACCCTTACCAGGCAAGGATCTCTCTGGGGCAGGTACAGTGTTAGTTCTGCTACCGGATATGGTTTTACATCGCCATGTACGCAGCGGGTGTAAACCGTGGCAGGGGTAGAGAGTTGTTCAGGTTTAACGAAGTGTTCCTGGACCACCGACTGTCGGCACCCGGAATCTAGTAGAGCTTTTACCATGAGTCCATTAAGCTTCATACTCACATAAAATGTGCTACCCAGTTCCGCCGAATACATCACGGTCCTTGGGAGGTAGCCGACTTCCATGGGCTCTTCGGGGTTTTTTTTTCCGAGGGCACATCCTGGCTATGTGGCCCCACTCCCCGCATTCGAAACATTGTGGGCCCCTAGTCATGGGGGAGGTCCTCCCGGTTGGACGGGACCGCATAACTTCAGTCCCTATCTTGGGCTTCTTCTCCAGCTTCCCAGGGACAGTCTGTTTCTGTGATTTTTCGGTTTTGTCGGTATCCCATACTATCGTCCGGGGCTGGGCTCTGGCGTAATGAGAGGCCATCTCAATGGCTTGGTTAACGTCCAGACTGGCATGTTGACATAACCAACGCTGCATTGCATAAGGCAGGGCCTCCATAAACTGCTCCAAGTATACCTTATTGAGTATCTCCTCCTTGGTGCACACATCCGGTCTTAACCACTTGTCGGCGGCCATCCTTAGTCTGAAGAAGAGGGTCTTCGGGTTCTCTCCCGGGGCTCCCCGCTCTTTTCTTAATTTCACTCGATAAGCCTCCTGATCTAGGCCTAAATGGTCAAGGATGACTTCCTTAATTGTCTTATAGGCGGTGTTCCCTAAGGGGTTCGCGGCTTGATAGGCCGATTGGGCCTCACCAGTGAGGAGAGGAGCCAAGAAAAAAGGCCATTTTTCTTCGGGCCATCCCATAGCCCGGGCTGCCCTCTCAAAATTTAGGAGGAAGGCGTCAGGATCTTCTCCGGATATGTACTTTTGTAGGGCCACACCTGCGTGATATGGGGAGATTTGGCGTACTTCTCCCACGATGACTTGTGTGGGAGGCGGTACATTCTTAAGGCCTTCGAGTTGGGCTGTAACGGTGGATTTAAACAGGTCACTGTCTGCTTGGGCGGACTGTATCTGTTGCTGTACTGCCCACTCCAACTTCTCCTGGCCTTTAATGATGTGGTCAATGAGGGCTTCCATCTCGTTTTGGCAGATGGTTGGTGTTTCTGATCCCACTTCTGACACCAGTTGTCCCAGGGGGGGTTGCTCAGCTGGTAACTGCCCTTCAGATACTACGGAACTCGGTGTGAACACAAAGGTTGGATCCTTAATTAGTGATTTTAACAAGGGTTTTATTGGGTTATATGTCTTCCTCTGCATAACAAACAGAGTGTTCAGGGGGGGGGTTTCAGTCTCTTTACAAGGGAACAATAACAAAGTTCTGGTAAAGGGGGGAATTCAGAGTACTTTCGTTGTTCTAATCCGTTGTTCCCGCTGACTCTGAGGAAGGTTTCCGGTCTTGGCAATCCGCCGGTAGCTGAGGTCTTCCTCGTCGGGACCGCAATACCCAGAAAGCAAAATGGAGAAGATAACGGTTACTGGGACGTCCAGTATAATCAGTGGATGGGTAGGGGAAGTGAAGGAACCAAGTGACAGTGAATTTTGCTAACGTCACGTAGTGCTCTCAGTGCTCGTGAAGGGAGGGGCACAAGGGACACTATTTACACTCGGCAGCGGCTTTCACTCGGTAGGGAGACTACTCCGTCCCACCCACCCCGCAACTCGGCCCCGTACCTTGTTAAGCCACGTTCCTTCCTCGGGACCATGGCGATGCACCGAAACGTTGGCCTCCAGGCTTGATGGTATCAGCTGGGCTCGTCTGCGCTTCGTCCTCCTCCGGATACACACTCGCGTTGCTCCTTCTCCTCTCCGCACCGTCTACCTCCAGGGAAACGCCGTCCGTCGAAGATGAGACACTTCCGCCTTTTGACGTCGCTCCGCAGAAAGGGGGCGGGGCTGTGCCATCCTCGTCGTTCCACTTAAAGGAACCAGGTCCCGTTTCAGGTGGTATCCAGCAGCCATCCTGTTTCTCTCTCCACGTGTTCTCTGGCAGCTGTGGGGACAACGGGCAAGGTGAGAGAGGAGGTCGTTTCGGGGTTCTCCTAGCACCCCGTCACAGGTAGGCAAATAACTCTTACTTTGAATGTTACACAACAGGTCTTCTTGACAAGCTGGGGCACTAATGAGATCCCTGACTATTTAGCATGGCTGAAAAGACTGTAGGAGGCGCCGGCTATGGCGCATATGTCAATGATGCTAGATAACAGAGTGGATGAACATCCAGAGTTATGGGCCCGTTCATTACAATACTATTGAAGGAACTCAGAGAAGTGACATGCCCAAAGTTTCTGTAAATCCTGTGCTTGTTGTCCCCAAATAGCAGAGATGCAGCTTAGTTTGCCACCTGCAACACTACACCCCAATACACCACCCCGGGTCCTGGAGGATTGTCACCAAGGTGCAGAGGAGACATGGGAGGGGTAAGGGAAGGGACAGGGTTTTTTTTCCGTACGTTAATACTCTCTATTCACAGGTTTTGTATTTTAACCTCTCTGGGTCCTTTGCTCACTTTTATGTTGTTACTCCATATATATATAACTCTTCATAAGTAGACTCACCCGTCCAGCCCCAGGGTTGTAGGCATGAGGCTGTGTACTAATATTTGCATGACAATCGCTGCCAGCCAATCATTGTAGGCATGAGCTGTGTAAAAGCCTTACTGATCCTATTAAAGAAAAGTGTTCCATAAAAGCATCTGCTAGACACTGGAGAAAACGAGTTCCCAAGATACCTGATGGCTTCCCTGAAAATAGAAATGTTTGGTATCAAACATCTCATATGAATAAACCCACACTGATGCCAGTGTTGGATTTAGTAATACATGCACTAAGAGGTGCCCCCTGAAAACCTACCAGCCACTGGTGTACTGACTGGTTTTCATCAGTCTGCCACCAGAGACAAGGTTCTGACCTCAAAGGGTGAGGGCCTTTGCTTCCAGGAGGCCAGAAATGATGCCTGTTCATGCAGCCCCTCTCAAAAGATGACCTGCAGATTAACATTCCAAGGCAGTGGAGCTTCAAAGAGCACACAGCCTTTTGGTATGCAAATCTGGCATCGCTCACAGGAAAGAAAGCCAACCCCCTTTGTCCTGAGCCCTTTGTCACCTGGAAGGGTGGAAAAAGTAGCTAATCCGATAGGATTGATCTCCCTCAGGCTAGTACCACCACTAAGGTGGGCTACCTGGAATTAACACAACTTTTCAGAGTTGGCAATCTAAATGATGGAAAACATAGGAATTCTGGGAAAGGGTTATGCCCACTTCCCCACAGGAAGTGGTCATATAGGGAACCCCCTAAGTGGTCATATAGGGGACCCCCTGGGTCAGTAGGCTTCTACCCTCCACTCCCCTAACACTGCTAAATTCAGTATTTAGGGGAGCCCCTGGCACCAGAGAGTTACATCCTTCTGATCCAAAAAAAAACCAGAAGAAATACAGAAGAAGCCAGTGACGTGACACCAACCCTGCCCGCCTGTTCGCCTATTCTCAACAATTGCACCAAAGCCATCTCGCCCTGCAAGCTGCTGATCCCCTGAAGCCTGGGAGGATTGTCAGCACTTCTCCAAAGACTCAGGAACTCCTGTGGAACAAATGAGCTTTTCCCCTGCATCTTGCAGGTACCAAGGACTGAGCTATGAGGCTCCAAGACCATGAAAATTCAACATTCAAAAGCACCACTTCACCCGAGCTGCCTAGCTCAAGCGGAAGTGGGCCAACTGTGCCAGCATGGTCCCCAGATTCTGTCAACCTACGAAGAAGAAGGACACTGAAGAGCCGCAAAAGCACAGACTCTGGAGGAAGCCACACACCAAGCACCAGCCCCGCCGGCCTGTCTGCTGTTCCCATCGAAGTGCACTCCTGAGCCCCAGCTGAAGTGAGCCAATGGTGCCAGCGTGGTCCCAGGGGCCTCCAGAGACAAAGCTCACCTTGGACTTGGCCACTGAGAATTTCTGGACACACCCGCATACTGTTTGCAGGCCCCGTCTACAGCGAGTGCTTCCGGTGACGAAAATCCGACACCTCAAGACACCTCTCTGCCCATTGCCACTGGCCCCTGGAGAAGAGGACAAAAGGTGTTCCGAGCCTCGCAAGAGCTGAGCCACCCTATTGGTCCAGTCCAAGGTTGCAGCCTCTTTTACCATGGACCAATCTCCATAGACTTAAATGGGGCACCCACCACTGTAATGCACTTCTGCACCCAGTGCCCCAGTGCTGCCAGAAGTGAACTGTTGGTGTTACATTAGATCTTGCCCTTTACTCACCTAAAATCCAGAAAGGTCATCCCACTAGTCGCTGTTGAGTGCCTAAATGCAATATGTTTTTCCTTCCTAGGTTAACATCACACCATTGTGTTTCAATTACGATTTAAAGTAACAAAATCACCCGACGCTGAAAAACACACCTCTGCATCCAGACGCCCTAGTACCTCCCGAGGTGACCTATTAGTGCTGCCTTGGACCTTGCTCTCTACTCACCTTAAATCCCGGAGAAGGATTCCATAAGTCATTGTTAAGTAACCGGATGCAACATATGTTTTCTCCAAAGCTTAGCATTACCGCAAAAGGTTATAATCGCAATTTTAAAGTGTCAAAACCCTGTTTTCTTCAAACATGCCATTAAAAAAAGTACTTACCTGATTTTGATGATCTTGGTGTCTAAGGTTATATGTAAATGCGTGTTATTTTTATAAATTGGTGTGGATCTCCCTATTGAGTCGAGTGATCATTTATTGACTATTGTGTGTATTTGCAGATGTCTAATACTCCTCTCTGATAAGCCTAAGACTGCTCAACCACACTATCCCCTAGAAGAGCACCTTGGGATTGCTAGAGCAAGCCCTAGTCCACTCGTAAGGGAATACCTGAACTCTTTGCACAGTAAATCTCTTTTTCATATACTATATAGAGAGCCAGCTTCCTACACTGCCCTCAACTTACACATTCATTTTTTTAAACTCTAGAAAAAATTAATTTGCAACAAGGAGAAATGTGGTAGGAAATTTGTTCTGCTTAGTCGGTTGCAAAGTCTGTATTTTCAAATATTTTGTGTGGTTAAGGCACATGTTGCAGAGATCTTTGTGACAATCAAACACTAGGAGGGGACCTGCCCGCAGTAATTTTAGTCCATGGCCTTGGAGAGGTCCTTTGTATTATAAAAATTGTCCTGAACCCAAGCAAATCATATAACAAGTTTGATTTTATCAAAATTTATTTTTTATTTCTATGAATTCATTATCATTGTATATAGATATAAATAGTTTAGCATCAAAATAAATAAGCATCTAGACAACAATTAAATGGTGGTTCTGGCTTCATACTAACATACCCTTAACATTCATACAAAAAACATTCACACATCATGCATCCTACAACACTAGGCAGAGATGATTTTAGATGACAAGGGGACCGATGATCAAATGTCCGGGTTGGTTCAGTGGGTTCCTAAATAGGAACAGACGCCAACGCGCGTTTCGGTGTGTAGCCCCGTCCGGGGCAACACCTTCATCAGGGCAAAGTGGGGTAGAGCAGAAGGAACCACACATGTACAGAAATTCTGTAAGGAGAAACATATTAAAAACATATATTTTAGAAAACATACTTGCGTGGGTTCAAGGCACAATAAGACAAGAATACGTAGATACTCATACAGATAATGACCAACAGTTTGTACCGTCCAGACTAGGCCCAGAGACAACAATTATACAGTAGAGGCACCGCATCAATATATAGACATTTTAGAAGAAAGGGGAAAAGAAAAAACACTTTAACTCATAGATGGGAATATTAACGAAGGACATCTCCTTTAGCCTGACATAATAATAGTGCTGTAGTGAATTTTACCTACTGGTAGCGGAAGGAGCTGGCGTATGATTAACCAAGTAGATGGCAATTTGCTTGTGCCAGGGAGTGATCGAGTTGCCGTAGGTAAATATCTGGGATAGAAGGAATCCTGTCCCCTATAATATTTGGCTGAATCAACCCCAAGGGGGATAACGCATGGATAGGTACGGATGTGTATCCCTAAGGTGGAAGAAAAGGCACATCAGTATACTTATCTTATGGTCTTGCCTAAGAGTAGAAAGGCCAGGTACAGGGTCACAATTTTTAAAAAGGCATACCTTCACATCCAGGGGGAGATACCATGGAGGACTGTAGATGGATGCTGACCTTGTCTGCTACCCGTATAAAATGAATATACCTGAAACGTGGGAAATGGCAGTTTAATTAAGCGCTAACTACAAGTATCGTCCTAACTCAAAGAAAAAACACGTTGTAACATAGGAAATTATTTCGGGGGTACCTTTTCAAGGATGGGGAGAAAACCACGGTTGGATTCTGGTCAGTGCTGGGGCCGCCGGCTGGGGGTGTAAGTTGGACTAATCTACAACAAAAAGAAGAGAGGGGTGGTGGGGTAAATGAAGATTAGGCTACAGAGAGTGCCGGCTAAAAGTAAACATCAAGATGGGGGCCAGCCTACCAATGAGGAAGTCTTAGAAGGACTCGTCAGTTCTGCCGTCAAGTTGTTTTCGAGTTTGGTCGGGTCCCTTCTGGGTGGAACCTAGAGGGCAACAGACGTGTATTACCGAAATGCGGGGAACATGCAGAAAAGACGGTTATGGGCTAGAACTGTGACTACTCGATTTAGTCAGCAGTGTGGGCTTACCTGGCGCATTGGCAGGGGGCAGTCTCCAATCGGCGGTCCGGGTCGCTCGCACGGGGACAGGCTGTGCATACGGCGTTTGAGAACGTCTATATATACTGAAAGCGGGTGCCGGTATTAGGTTCAGGTGTGGAGGCTCGGGGGAATCCTAGCGTCTAAGCGACATAGAGGACGGGTTTAAAAGGTATTCATCCCAGCGTTGAAACGGCAGCGGCCATCTTATAATGGGGACCCATCATTACAGAACAAAGGTTGGGATAGAATCTCATAAACAATAATGAGGCTTTAATGGGACGGTCGCCAAGGGGCACGATAATTTAACTGGAGGTATTGGTTCTAGATGAATTCCAGCTATTTACATAACGATGCGGTCAAAAAATACGGCCGTGTAGAGGTATACTTACCTGCACTATATGTGGAGTTGAAACCCCCCCTTTTTTTTAATTTGCGCTCTGTTGAATATGAAATGGGCAAGGCAGGAATTAAAAAACGGGGAGGAAAAAAGGTTAAATGGAGAAAAAGGAGATAAATAATAAAGGGATTTAGGGTACTTTAAGGCGATCGACAGACCAGAGGAGTACACTAAGCAAATAGTGAGGCACAACGTAACCAAAATTTACAGTAGGGCATTCGCCCACGGGCATTCCTCGTTCAGGCCCTTCTCCATGCTGTTGAGAAAAAAGATCCAAAAGACCTCACGTTTTTTTCTCAACGATGTGGGGTCAGTGCCTGCCGGAGTTTGAATCTTTTCCAATATGGACCATCTGAGGTCGTTTTCGGAATGCCCCTTAGATATCCAATGTTCGACTAGAGGAGCTCCTCTTTTGCCAGTGCGGATGTTGGATTTGTGCTCTCCAATGCGCAACCTGATCTCCCTTCCTGTTTCACCAACATATGGTATTTTACATGGACATATGATGATGTAAATACAATTGGAGGACCTACAATTGCTCATTTTAGAGAGGTAGATAGTACGAGTGGGAGTCACTATTTCCTTTCCCACTATTGCATTCGGGCATGCCTGGCATTTACCACATTTGTGGTTGCCCGTCACTGGACCGGTCCCAGTGATGGAACTCTGTGTTAAGGGTTCCGGTCCTCGCATTTTACCTCTCACTAAGTGATTTTTGAGGTTTTTGTTGCGTTTAAATGCAAAGATGGGTTTCGGTAGCGCACTTTGGTCTTGGTTTAAGTTAAGCAAAAACCAACTGGAGTTGATTGCTTGTCTTAGTTGGTTGTTAATGGTCGAGTGTCGGGTGATACAGACAATGGATTCCCTGGGGTTGGGGTCCCTAGGTTCGAACATGGCTTCTCGGTTATAGTAACGGGCCCGTTTGAAGCTATCCTTAACCAGCCGGTAAGGATACCCCCGTTGCAGCAACTTCTCCTTAAGTACATCTCCCTCAGTTAAGAAGTCTTTAATATCTGTGCAATTCCTTCTAATGCGAAGGAATTGACTGAAGGGGATGTTGTCACGTTGGCAACGGGGGTGGTAACTTCCATATTGCAGTATGGTGTTTCGGGCGGTAGGTTTAGTAAAAAGAGACACTGTGATCTCCTGGTTGCTATGTTCGACCCATAGGTCCAAGAATTCAATCTTGTCTTGATTGAAATGGCTCGTGAACCTCAAATTAGGGTCCGCTGAATTGAGCCAAGCAATATATTCAGTTAGGGTGATGTCATCCCCCTCCCAAATGAAGAAAACGTCGTCGATAAAACGAGACCAAGCTCGCACGTTCTCGTAGAATGGCGACATCTCGTTGTAGACATGGATGCGTTCGAATTCGCCCATGTATAGGCAGGCGATGCTGGGGGCGCAAGCAGCGCCCATGCTTACTCCGCCTACCTGATGGTAAAAGTTGTTATTGAACTCGAAATAGTTCTCCTTTAGTACTATTTTTAGGCAGTCCATGATGAAGTTGGAATTTTGTATCTGGGGGTTGGATGTTAGGATGTCTTGTACTACCAATAGGGCACCTTCCTGGGGGATGTTGGAGTAAAGAGACTCCACATCCAGAGTCACCAGGAGTTCCCTGTTGTGATGATATGGGGTTCCCTCAACCTTGGAAATAAAATGGCCGGTATCTTTGATGAAGGAGTCTAGAGCTCCGACCAGAGGTTGGAGGAATTGGTCAATGTATTTTGATAGGGGCTCTAGGGCTGATCCTATCATGGATACAATGGGCCTTAAGGGTGGATCAAGTTGGTTTTTGTGGGTTTTAGGAACCCCTTAGATGATCGGTATCCTGGTAAATGAAGGGGTGAGAAACTCGGCTTCCTGTTCACAGATATCACCATTCATGACTCCTCTTTCGGTCATTTGCAAGATACGACGCTTGAGGGCTGGTTCCGGGTTTCTGGTGATTTTTACGTAGTATTCACGGGCAGACAGAAGGATGTTCATCTTCTCTATGTAAGTGGGTGTGTCAAAGATAACAATGCCCCCTCCCTTATCACAGGGTTTTATAGTGAGGGAGTCGTTAGTTTCAAGGGACTTTAGGGTTTGTTCCTCAGTACTGCTTAGATTTCTGGGTCCCATGGGGACAAATTTCAAAATTTTGTTGATTTTGAGAGTTACCGTTTTTTCAAATGTTCCTACCTCATGGCCAATTTCTTCCAAACTGGGGGTAAAAGTGGATGGAGGTTTGAGACCTGATTTGTTATCAGAGTCAACCAAAATCGGACGGCTTGAAAAGAATTTTTTGAGACGTATTTTTCTGAAAAAAGAATATAGGTCCCTTAGAAATTCAAATTTGTTGAAGTGAGTGGTGGGCACAAAGGATAGGCCCCTGGTGAGTAGTCCCACTGTCTCAGGGGTCATGTGCTTGTTGGACAGGTTAAATACCGGAATGGTTTTCACCTTGTCCAATATTGTTGATGTCGGGTTTGTACATATGGCTGAGGGGGACCCTGATGGTAATTCCCTCTGTGGGGGTTCCGATTTCTCGGTCTGTAATTCCCCCGGCGGTTCCCTAAAAAACGGTTGGGTCGTGGGGTTCGATCTGTGTTGTCCTGTCTACCTGTCTGAGGGTAGTTGGTGTCGTAGTTGGGGTCATAGTTGGAGTTGTGTCCATCGTCACCCTCGGAGTCCGTAGTGTCGGAAAAAGTGGTTATTCGTTGATGGCCCCATCTTTGATAACCACTCTGCTGGTCGGTGCTGCTTTGAGTGTTATAGAAATTGCTGGTGAGGAACGGATAGGCTCTCTCTTGGGTAAACAAGCGGATGTCCTTGCGGAACTTATCCGTTTTCCTTTTTAATAAATACTCGGAGAATGAGTCCAATTCTGCTTCAATCTCCTCAAGTTTCTTTTTTCCTAGGTCTACGGCATCTTCAGATTTTAATTTGGCTTCCAATGTCTCGATTTCTTTGGCCAGGAGATCTAAAACCTGCCGGGCGGTCTCTATGATGAGCATCATCCAGTCCCTGGAGCAACGGTTCGCGATGAGAGCCCATTTCTCCAGGAACTGTCTGATCTCAACAAAGAGACCCGGGATGTTCCTTACTCTGAGGCCAATGGGGATGGTGCCTGCCTTGAGGTAGTCTAGGATAAACTTGGCATGCAATTCTGTGCGTTTGGATTTTTTACGGAGATTGAGGAGTTTAGACCAATCCCCTTGTAATCCTTTAGGTAGGGAGAAGGCCGATTCATTACTAGATGTAGCTCCGACCATTTTGGCAAATTCATCGTCAGAGAAGCCAAACGATTTAATACTTTCCATCATAAAGTGTCCAAGAAAGAGTGACTAGACAGAGAAACAACAGAGATGCAAAAGTTTGGAAAAAAGGAATTAAATTAAATGTGATTCAGGCAAAGACCTGTTGAGATAAAAGAGACAAAGTCAGAACTAAAGCTGAATATTCAGAGGGCCTAGACCGGGAACCGGAAACAATACTGAAGTCATACGTGCACAATAGAACAAACAAACCCCCACAGCAAAGGCTGTGAAGAAACTTCAAATCGGAGGGGGACCCCACATCAATTTAGGCAGGTCGATGGGGAAAGTAACAATCAAACACTAGGAGGGGACCTGCCCGCAGTAATTTTAGTCCATGGCCTTGGAGAGGTCCTTTGTATTATAAAAATTGTCCTGAACCCAAGCAAATCATATAACAAGTTTGATTTTATCAAAATTTATTTTTTATTTCTATGAATTCATTATCATTGTATATAGATATAAATAGTTTAGCATCAAAATAAATAAGCATCTAGACAACAATTAAATGGTGGTTCTGGCTTCATACTAACATACCCTTAACATTCATACAAAAAACATTCACACATCATGCATCCTACAACACTAGGCAGAGATGATTTTAGATGACAAGGGGACCGATGATCAAATGTCCGGGTTGGTTCAGTGGGTTCCTAAATAGGAACAGACGCCAACGCGCGTTTCGGTGTGTAGCCCCGTCCGGGGCAACACCTTCATCAGGGCAAAGTGGGGTAGAGCAGAAGGAACCACACATGTACAGAAATTCTGTAAGGAGAAACATATTAAAAACATATATTTTAGAAAACATACTTGCGTGGGTTCAAGGCACAATAAGACAAGAATACGTAGATACTCATACAGATAATGACCAACAGTTTGTACCGCCCAGACTAGGCCCAGAGACAACAATTATACAGTAGAGGCACCGCATCAATATATAGACATTTTAGAAGAAAGGGGAAAAGAAAAAACACTTTAACTCATAGATGGGAATATTAACGAAGGACATCTCCTTTAGCCTGACATAATAATAGTGCTGTAGTGAATTTTACCTACTGGTAGCGGAAGGAGCTGGCGTATGATTAACCAAGTAGATGGCAATTTGCTTGTGCCAGGGAGTGATCGAGTTGCCGTAGGTAAATATCTGGGATAGAAGGAATCCTGTCCCCTATAATATTTGGCTGAATCAACCCCAAGGGGGATAACGCATGGATAGGTACGGATGTGTATCCCTAAGGTGGAAGAAAAGGCACATCAGTATACTTATCTTACCCGGGGCTGGTCTTGCCTAAGAGTAGAAAGGCCAGGTACAGGGTCACAATTTTTAAAAAGGCATACCTTCACATCCAGGGGGAGATACCATGGAGGACTGTAGATGGATGCTGACCTTGTCTGCTACCCGTATAAAATGAATATACCTGAAACGTGGGAAATGGCAGTTTAATTAAGCGCTAACTACAAGTATCGTCCTAACTCAAAGAAAAAACACGTTGTAACATAGGAAATTATTTCGGGGGTACCTTTTCAAGGATGGGGAGAAAACCACGGTTGGATTCTGGTCAGTGCTGGGGCCGCCGGCTGGGGGTGTAAGTTGGACTAATCTACAACAAAAAGAAGAGAGGGGTGGTGGGGTAAATGAAGATTAGGCTACAGAGAGTGCCGGCTAAAAGTAAACATCAAGATGGGGGCCAGCCTACCAATGAGGAAGTCTTAGAAGGACTCGTCAGTTCTGCCGTCAAGTTGTTTTCGAGTTTGGTCGGGTCCCTTCTGGGTGGAACCTAGAGGGCAACAGACGTGTATTACCGAAATGCGGGGAACATGCAGAAAAGACGGTTATGGGCTAGAACTGTGACTACTCGATTTTGTCAGCAGTGTGGGCTTACCTGGCGCATTGGCAGGGGGCAGTCTCCAATCGGCAGTCCGGGTCGCTCGCACGGGGACAGGCTGTGCATACGGCGTTTTAAAAACGTCTATATATACTGAAAGCGGGTGCCGGTATTAGGTTCAGGTGTGGAGGCTCGGGGGAATCCTAGCGTCTAAGCGACATAGAGGACGGGTTTAAAAGGTATTCATCCCAGCGTTGAAACGGCAGCGGCCATCTTATAATGGGGACCCATCATTACAGAACAAAGGTTGGGATAGAATCTCATAAACAATAATGAGGCTTTAATGGGACGGTCGCCAAGGGGCACGATAATTTAACTGGAGGTATTGGTTCTAGATGAATTCCAGCTATTTACATAACGATGCGGTCAAAAAATACGGCCGTGTAGAGGTATACTTACCTGCACTATATGTGGAGTTGAAACCCCCCCTTTTTTTTAATTTGCGCTCTGTTGAATATGAAATGGGCAAGGCAGGAATTAAAAAACGGGGAGGAAAAAAGGTTAAATGGAGAAAAAGGAGATAAATAATAAAGGGATTTAGGGTACTTTAAGGCGATCGACAGACCAGAGGAGTACACTAAGCAAATAGTGAGGCACAACGTAACCAAAATTTACAGTAGGGCATTCGCCCACGGGCATTCCTCGTTCAGGCCCTTCTCCATGCTGTTGAGAAAAAAGATCCAAAAGACCTCACGTTTTTTTCTCAACGATGTGGGGTCAGTGCCTGCCGGAGTTTGAATCTTTTCCAATATGGACCATCTGAGGTCGTTTTCGGAATGCCCCTTAGATATCCAATGTTCGACTAGAGGAGCTCCTCTTTTGCCAGTGCGGATGTTGGATTTGTGCTCTCCAATGCGCAACCTGATCTCCCTTCCTGTTTCACCAACATATGGTATTTTACATGGACATATGATGATGTAAATACAATTGGAGGACCTACAATTGCTCATTTTAGAGAGGTAGATAGTACGAGTGGGAGTCACTATTTCCTTTCCCACTATTGCATTCGGGCATGCCTGGCATTTACCACATTTGTGGTTGCCCGTCACTGGACCGGTCCCAGTGATGGAACTCTGTGTTAAGGGTTCCGGTCCTCGCATTTTACCTCTCACTAAGTGATTTTTGAGGTTTTTGTTGCGTTTAAATGCAAAGATGGGTTTCGGTAGCGCACTTTGGTCTTGGTTTAAGTTAAGCAAAAACCAACTGGAGTTGATTGCTTGTCTTAGTTGGTTGTTAATGGTCGAGTGTCGGGTGATACAGACAATGGATTCCCTGGGGTTGGGGTCCCTAGGTTCGAACATGGCTTCTCGGTTATAGTAACGGGCCCGTTTGAAGCTATCCTTAACCAGCCGGTAAGGATACCCCCGTTGCAGCAACTTCTCCTTAAGTACATCTCCCTCAGTTAAGAAGTCTTTAATATCTGTGCAATTCCTTCTAATGCGAAGGAATTGACTGAAGGGGATGTTGTCACGTTGGCAACGGGGGTGGTAACTTCCATATTGCAGTATGGTGTTTCGGGCGGTAGGTTTAGTAAAAAGAGACACTGTGATCTCCTGGTTGCTATGTTCGACCCATAGGTCCAAGAATTCAATCTTGTCTTGATTGAAATGGCTCGTGAACCTCAAATTAGGGTCCGCTGAATTGAGCCAAGCAATATATTCAGTTAGGGTGATGTCATCCCCCTCCCAAATGAAGAAAACGTCGTCGATAAAACGAGACCAAGCTCGCACGTTCTCGTAGAATGGCGACATCTCGTTGTAGACATGGATGCGTTCGAATTCGCCCATGTATAGGCAGGCGATGCTGGGGGCGCAAGCAGCGCCCATGCTTACTCCGCCTACCTGATGGTAAAAGTTGTTATTGAACTCGAAATAGTTCTCCTTTAGTACTATTTTTAGGCAGTCCATGATGAAGTTGGAATTTTGTATCTGGGGGTTGGATGTTAGGATGTCTTGTACTACCAATAGGGCACCTTCCTGGGGGATGTTGGAGTAAAGAGACTCCACATCCAGAGTCACCAGGAGTTCCCTGTTGTGATGATATGGGGTTCCCTCAACCTTGGAAATAAAATGGCCGGTATCTTTGATGAAGGAGTCTAGAGCTCCGACCAGAGGTTGGAGGAATTGGTCAATGTATTTTGATAGGGGCTCTAGGGCTGATCCTATCATGGATACAATGGGCCTTAAGGGTGGATCAAGTTGGTTTTTGTGGGTTTTAGGAACCCCGTAGATGATCGGTATCCTGGTAAATGAAGGGGTGAGAAACTCGGCTTCCTGTTCACAGATATCACCATTCATGACTCCTCTTTCGGTCATTTGCAAGATACGACGCTTGAGGGCTGGTTCCGGGTTTCTGGTGATTTTTACGTAGTATTCACGGGCAGACAGAAGGATGTTCATCTTCTCTATGTAAGTGGGTGTGTCAAAGATAACAATGCCCCCTCCCTTATCACAGGGTTTTATAGTGAGGGAGTCGTTAGTTTCAAGGGACTTTAGGGTTTGTTCCTCAGTACTGCTTAGATTTCTGGGTCCCATGGGGACAAATTTCAAAATTTTGTTGATTTTGAGAGTTACCGTTTTTTCAAATGTTCCTACCTCATGGCCAATTTCTTCCAAACTGGGGGTAAAAGTGGATGGAGGTTTGAGACCTGATTTGTTATCAGAGTCAACCAAAATCGGACGGCTTGAAAAGAATTTTTTGAGACGTATTTTTCTGAAAAAAGAATATAGGTCCCTTAGAAATTCAAATTTGTTGAAGTGAGTGGTGGGCACAAAGGATAGGCCCCTGGTGAGTAGTCCCACTGTCTCAGGGGTCATGTGCTTGTTGGACAGGTTAAATACCGGAATGGTTTTCACCTTGTCCAATATTGTTGATGTCGGGTTTGTACATATGGCTGAGGAGGACCCTGATGGTAATTCCCTCTGTGGGGGTTCCGATTTCTCGGTCTGTAATTCCCCCGGCGGTTCCCTAAAAAACGGTTGGGTCGTGGGGTTCGATCTGTGTTGTCCTGTCTACCTGTCTGAGGGTAGTTGGTGTCGTAGTTGGGGTCATAGTTGGAGTTGTGTCCATCGTCACCCTCGGAGTCCGTAGTGTCGGAAAAAGTGGTTATTCGTTGATGGCCCCATCTTTGATAACCACTCTGCTGGTCGGTGCTGCTTTGAGTGTTATAGAAATTGCTGGTGAGGAACGGATAGGCTCTCTCTTGGGTAAACAAGCGGATGTCCTTGCGGAACTTATCCGTTTTCCTTTTTAATAAATACTCGGAGAATGAGTCCAATTCTGCTTCAATCTCCTCAAGTTTCTTTTTTCCTAGGTCTACGGCATCTTCAGATTTTAATTTGGCTTCCAATGTCTCGATTTCTTTGGCCAGGAGATCTAAAACCTGCCGGGCGGTCTCTATGATGAGCATCATCCAGTCCCTGGAGCAACGGTTCGCGATGAGAGCCCATTTCTCCAGGAACTGTCTGATCTCAACAAAGAGACCCGGGATGTTCCTTACTCTGAGGCCAATGGGGATGGTGCCTGCCTTGAGGTAGTCTAGGATAAACTTGGCATGCAATTCTGTGCGTTTGGATTTTTTACGGAGATTGAGGAGTTTAGACCAATCCCCTTGTAATCCTTTAGGTAGGGAGAAGGCCGATTCATTACTAGATGTAGCTCCGACCATTTTGGCAAATTCATCGTCAGAGAAGCCAAACGATTTAATACTTTCCATCATAAAGTGTCCAAGAAAGAGTGACTAGACAGAGAAACAACAGAGATGCAAAAGTTTGGAAAAAAGGAATTAAATTAAATGTGATTCAGGCAAAGACCTGTTGAGATAAAAGAGACAAAGTCAGAACTAAAGCTGAATATTCAGAGGGCCTAGACCGGGAACCGGAAACAATACTGAAGTCATACGTGCACAATAGAACAAACAAACCCCCACAGCAAAGGCTGTGAAGAAACTTCAAATCGGAGGGGGACCCCACATCAATTTAGGCAGGTCGATGGGGAAAGTAACAATCAAACACTAGGAGGGGACCTGCCCGCAGTAATTTTAGTCCATGGCCTTGGAGAGGTCCTTTGTATTATAAAAATTGTCCTGAACCCAAGCAAATCATATAACAAGTTTGATTTTATCAAAATTTATTTTTTATTTCTATGAATTCATTATCATTGTATATAGATATAAATAGTTTAGCATCAAAATAAATAAGCATCTAGACAACAATTAAATGGTGGTCCTGGCTTCATACTAACATACCCTTAACATTCATACAAAAAACATTCACACATCATGCATCCTACAACACTAGGCAGAGATGATTTTAGATGACAAGGGGACCGATGATCAAATGTCCGGGTTGGTTCAGTGGGTTCCTAAATAGGAACAGACGCCAACGCGCGTTTCGGTGTGTAGCCCCGTCCGGGGCAACACCTTCATCAGGGCAAAGTGGGGTAGAGCAGAAGGAACCACACATGTACAGAAATTCTGTAAGGAGAAACATATTAAAAACATATATTTTAGAAAACATACTTGCGTGGGTTCAAGGCACAATAAGACAAGAATACGTAGATACTCATACAGATAATGACCAACAGTTTGTACCGTCCAGACTAGGCCCAGAGACAACAATTATACAGTAGAGGCACCGCATCAATATATAGACATTTTAGAAGAAAGGGGAAAAGAAAAAACACTTTAACTCATAGATGGGAATATTAACGAAGGACATCTCCTTTAGCCTGACATAATAATAGTGCTGTAGTGAATTTTACCTACTGGTAGCGGAAGGAGCTGGCGTATGATTAACCAAGTAGATGGCAATTTGCTTGTGCCAGGGAGTGATCGAGTTGCCGTAGGTAAATATCTGGGATAGAAGGAATCCTGTCCCCTATAATATTTGGCTGAATCAACCCCAAGGGGGATAACGCATGGATAGGTACGGATGTGTATCCCTAAGGTGGAAGAAAAGGCACATCAGTATACTTATCTTACCCGGGGCTGGTCTTGCCTAAGAGTAGAAAGGCCAGGTACAGGGTCACAATTTTTAAAAAGGCATACCTTCACATCCAGGGGGAGATACCATGGAGGACTGTAGATGGATGCTGACCTTGTCTGCTACCCGTATAAAATGAATATACCTGAAACGTGGGAAATGGCAGTTTAATTAAGCGCTAACTACAAGTATCGTCCTAACTCAAAGAAAAAACACGTTGTAACATAGGAAATTATTTCGGGGGTACCTTTTCAAGGATGGGGAGAAAACCACGGTTGGATTCTGGTCAGTGCTGGGGCCGCCGGCTGGGGGTGTAAGTTGGACTAATCTACAACAAAAAGAAGAGAGGGGTGGTGGGGTAAATGAAGATTAGGCTACAGAGAGTGCCGGCTAAAAGTAAACATCAAGATGGGGGCCAGCCTACCAATGAGGAATATAGGAATATAGAGAGCCAGCTTCCTACACTGCCCTCGACTTACACATTCATTTTTTTAAACTCTAGAAAAAATTAATTTGCAACAAGGAGAAATGTGGTAGGAAATTTGTTCTGCTTAGTCGGTTGCAAAGTCTGTATTTTCAAATATTTTGTGTGGTTAAGGCACATGTTGCAGAGATCTTTGTGTGCATGGTAAGATAACTCTGGAGGTTAACGCATTTGCTGTAGAGATCAGTCTTTTGTCTAGTACCAGTAGCATGAAGGATTATTGTGTCTCCTGCAAAGCACATCATGTGACGCACACACAACAGATTTTTATTTCATGTAGGTAGGGAAATGGGTTACTGCTTTTAACACAGGGATCCTTTTTTTCTTACGTAACACATACTGTACATTGAGTTACACATCTATGATTTATTGAGAACGTTTAATGTGTAAGTGTGATGTAAAGCGCTCTGAGGCCCTGCATTGGGATGAGTAGTGCTATGAAAGAAATACAAAGAAATAGTGGTATTTAAATTGTTATCTGTGTGCATATTAGGATAGAGCAACACATCTGACATTCTTATGTTAAAGTGTTTGGATATCTTTGATTATGGAGACTGAACAAAGTCAAAAGCATGCCTCTCTTAAGTACTAGTGAAGTCATAAGCTGTGTGCATTTGTTTCCCCTCCATTGCATTTGCATCGAGGTGTGAGGCTGCAGATACTTGCCAGCCAGGACACTAGAACAGAAGGAGACCTGATGGCCCCTTAACTTCAGCCTTTGTTTTTGGCCATGTGGAATTTAAAATAACAAAGCCCTGTCTCCTGCCTGTTGCTGCGCGGAACTAAAGCAGACAACCTGCCAGCTCTGCTGAATGTATATTTCAGTGGGGCCCAACTTATTAGCGCCGGGACACTCTGCTTGAGTAGCTGAGCGCTTAAGAAAACACCAGTTAACATAACATTGGCAGGGTGGACGGCGTCCAATCTGTGAAAAGAGTGGGTAGACACAGTATACCTGCGTGTTTCCAGACTTGTGCCCTGCACTGCTGAATTGAGTAATTTTTTTTAGAAGTGATTTCTGCCCCCCTTCCCGCCGCCCTGACGCCAGTGGCAGCAGTGACAGAAAAAAACCAAGCACATTTTGAAGGGCCCCCCTGTATACACACGTTAGCACACCTCTCATCTCACCTGTCAGGGTCAGACTGGTGCGATATAGGGCACTCAGGCAGGCCCCGATGGGCTGGTCTAACAGAGCAGTGTGTGGGACGGTTTTTAGCAGTAGTGAGTGTGCTTATGGTCAGCAGAGCTGTTATTACCACAAACATTGCTTGCAGCAAACACAAATGCATTCAGTCTCCAACACATTGCAGGCAACCCATACAGCTTGTCTTTAAAAGTTCAAAACTGTCATACTTAGCAAATGTGGTCCATTTTTTTAGCTTTGAGGGGCCATATTGCAGAAAGTGCCCTGGTGGCCCACGTGCACCTGCTTTGTGCACCCCAGAGGCCCTTTGCTACTACAGCAGGGGCCACAGATGCTAGTGCGGCCCCTTCTGTAAACAGATAGTGCTGGTGCACATGTAGCATCAGTGCTATCTCAAGAGGGCATTCCCTCATTTGCATGGTGGCGTGGCTTCATGCAAATGAGGAAATCTCTTTACCTCTGTAACGTGCTATGGATGCAGGCGCAAAGGCAAAGAAGCCATCAGGAGGCACACTGAAAGTGCGGCGCAAAAGGGTGGCATACCCTGACAGCTGATTTCTGTAGGGGGAAAAGTGGCTCACATGAACCCCCTGATATCCCCTTGCAGGGGGTACAGTTACTCACTGCTTTCGCCTGCAAACGGATCTCTAATTCCTCCCTCATAGTGCAGGTGGGTTGCTTCCTGCACAATGTAACATGGAGTGACTTTAAACAGCTGCGCCTGATTTCATTTGAATGTGCAGCACCCAGTGCAGTACGAGTTCCCGGCTACCCTGAGGACATTCTCTGTTATAGGACGCACTTTCTCGGTTTGAACCAAAGCCCCTATTTAAAGGTGAGCCATGGCACAAACAGGAAACGTGCACTCTATGTGTAATAAAGGTCCTGGTTCACTAATGGGGGGGCAGTTTTATTTTGGTGTCTTGGCCAAATTTTGACCAGTCTGGCCCCCGTCACCTACCAAAGGAAGGTGACAGCTGCTCTGGGTGGTTAACCTCTGCGTTATCCACCAGCTTCCCTTTTTTCCCCGCCTTGTTGTTGGGGCCAGCTGGCTCCAAGAACTAACATCTCTTTTTTACAGCCCTGCAAGGCCTGGAAATACCAGCGGTTACTATTTCACAATTTATGGTACGTAATTTGCGGCTGCGCGGGATGATGGCGGGCTGCGCGGGCTCCGCCATGAGCCAACCTCGCTGGCATGCCTGCCGCTTAACACTCTCTCCAAGGAATGAACATTGGACTCATTGAGCTGTTTCCCCCACATGCTGACTGTGATATCACCACTGGAAGACGAGTGAAGCACGGCATAGCCCATGTTTAAACAAGCATTGGCAAAGCCAGTAGGTCTCATCTTTAATCTTTAAAAGCAAGTGCTGTCTTTGTTAATGTTTTTTTTTATTGTTCTAAAACGCAGTTGGCCATGATCGCACATTAAAACAAAAAAAATAAAAAATAGCCGCTGGTGGATCACAACGCATGTAGCATGATTTGCCTTGAGTGGTACCCTCAGGGCAGCAGTGGGCGTGGCAGACACTGTGAGGTCAAATTTACTGTTCTAACGCTAAAATTGGGGGAAACTGCAACTTTCCCCGAACTAGTCCAGGCGGCTTACATACTATTCTACGGTCGCTCCCCCACGCTCCTCCTTACTTGCAGCTGAAACGCTCCGTCCTAACGCATCCCTGGTATCGTTACTTGTGTGTTTACTACAGCACTGTTTTTACCGAGCCCCATAGCATTGTAGCGCTTTTCACGCATAGCGCCGCTGTTACTATTTGGCATAATTAGCGCGACCTCGCTCAGGCTGTTGTGATCATTTTATCTTGTGTCTGTGCATTTGTTTCATTCAACTGCTCACTCGACGTATTTGTGTTTTTGCTGCCCCTGTCTGCCTTTCCCTTTGACCCTCCATTTTGTTGTTGGTATCCCCTGGCCCGCCCCTCATCCACACTACCGCCTCCCTGCTGCCCCTCCCACGCTCCGCCCCCTCCACTCTCCATTTATGTCAGATGTCCACACGTGCAGCGTCCACGCGCTACGGCCGCACCGAAGGTGCGCCAAAGGTAAGCCCGTCTACGCCCGTCCGCGCCTGGACGCGCCCAGCGCCAGACCCCCTGGCCCCCGTTCCACCCACCCCACCCGCATTACATACGACGCAACCACCCTCATAGCCCTAAACCCCGGTCGACTCCCCAACTGTGCCCAAGCCGCTCCTGGACACACCCATGGACCCTTCTCCTGCAACTCCTGTAGGTTCGACGGCACCAAGTACAGCTCCTCATCCACGAACACACAACAGATATCTGACCCCAACCACCTAAAATGCATCCTGCTCAACACCCGCTCAGCCCACAGACACGCCATCGACCTCTGGAACCTGCTAGACACCATTTCTCCCGACGTCGCCTTCCTAACAGAAACATGGATGAACGCCTCATCAGCCCCAGACATCACCATTGCCATCCCGGAAGGATACAAGATCATCCGTAAGGACCGCACCGACCAGACAGGAGGAGGCATCGCTATCGTCCATAAGAACTCCATCCGCATCTCAACCAGCTCAGACATCAACCTTACCAGCGCCGAACACCTTCACTTCCAGATCCACACCGATCCCAAGACCACTCTCAGAGGCACCCTCATCTACCGACCTCCAGGATCCCGTGCACAATTCAGCGACGACATCACTGACTTTATCACCCCACACGCCCTCCCCTCCGAGGAATACATTCTACTGGGAGACCTCAACTTTCACCTGGATAAGAGCAATGACAGCAACGCCACCACCCTTCTGGACAATCTCGCCAACCTCGGACTCAAACAACTTGTCACTACCCCCACCCACATTGCAGGTCACACACTTGACCCTATCTTCACCTCCAGCAAACATGTCTCCTTCAGTCACACCACAACTCTCCATTGGACGGACCACAGCTGCGTTCACTTTATCTACAATAAGATCACAACTCACAACCACCCTCAACCTTCTCTGCGAAGAAACTGGAACAAAATCACCATCGACCAGATCTCCTCATCGCTCCTTCAAAACCCCCCTGCCCACTCCTCAAACCCCGACCAAGCAGCCATCAACCTCACCCAATGGCTTTCAAACAGCGCTGACATCCTAGCACCGTTGAAAAAACATCAAACCAAACTAGGCACCAAAAACGCCTCCTGGTTCAACGATGATCTTAAGAAATCGAAGAAACTCTGTCGCTCCCTCGAGAAGGCCTGGAAAAAAGACCCAAACACCAGCACCAGGGACGCCTTCAAAAAAGCCACCCGCATACACCACCAACTAATCCGTTCTGCCAAAAAAGCCGCATTCAAAGACCGACTAGATAACAACGCCCACAACAGCAAGGAATTATTCAACATCGTCAAAGAATTTACAAACCCCTCAGCCAACTCCAACAACATCACCCCCTCTCAAGCCCTCTGCGACTCCCTAGCTTCGTTCTTCCACAACAAAATCGCGGACATCCACAACAGCTTCGACAACCAACCCACCCAACCTTCTGCCGTACCTTCACCCCCCTGAAAAACCTCCACTGGCTCCCCGTAAATAAGAGGATTACTTTCCGCCTCTTAACCCACGCACACAAAGCACTTTACGAACTTGGACCCGAATGCCTCAACACACGACTGTCCTTCTACACCCCCCCCGTCAGCTACGATCCTCCAACCAAGCCCTTGCCACTGTACCTCGCATCAACAAAACCACCATGGGCGGTAGATCCTTCTCCTACCTGGCAGCTAAAACCTGGAACTCTCTTCCCACTCACCTTCGCCTTACTCAGAACCACCTAGCATTCAGAAAGCAGCTTAAAACTTGGATATTCGACAAATAACTCCCCCCCCCTCATCAAGCGCCTTGAGACCCTATGGGTATGTAGCGCGCTATATAAATTTTTTGACTTGACTTGACTTGACTTTGAACATCCTTAACAACTGGAACCCAATCTCCACTGAGGACACCATCCGCCTGATGAACTCCATCCACTCAGGATCCCCCACAGACCCATGCCCTCACCACATCTTCAACAAAGCAGATTCCATCATAGCACCACACCTCCGAGACATCATCAACTGCTCCCTCAACTCCGCCACCTTCCCGGAAAGCTGGAAACACGCCGAACTTAGCGTCCTTCTGAAAAAACCCACAGCTGACCCCACCGAACTCAAAAACTACCGCCCCATCTCGCTCTTTCCATTCCCAGCCAAAGTCATTGAGAAAGCTGTCAAAAACCAGCTTGCCGCCTTCCTCGAAACCAACAAATCCCTCGACCCCTCACAGTCCGGCTTCCGAGCCAAACACAGCACGGAGACCGCCCTCATCGCAGCAACAGACGACATTCGAACTTTACTCGACAATGGAGACACAGTCGCCCTCATCCTCCTTGACCTCTCCGCAGCCTTCGACACAGTCTGCCATAGCACCCTTCTACAGCGCCTCAGAAACATCGGAATCCAAGGAAATGCACTGGAATGGATCACCTCGTTCCTCACCGGAAGAACACAGAGAGTCCGCCTCCCACCATTCAAGTCAGAGGCCACGGAAGTTATCTGCGGCGTACCACAAGGATCCTCACTCAGCCCCACCCTCTTCAACGTATACATGAGCCCCCTCGCGGCCATCGCACGCCAACACAACCTCAACATCATCTCCTACGCTGACGACACTCAACTGATCCTCTCACTCACCAAAGACCCTAATACCGCCAAAACCAACCTACATGAAGGAATGAAAGAAGTAGCCGAGTGGATGAAGCTTAGCCGTCTGAAACTGAACTCAGACAAAACAGAAGTCCTTATCTTAGGTACCTCCCCCTCCGCCTGGGATGACTCTTGGTGGCCAGAGGCCCTTGGAAAAGCACCCATCCCGACGGACCACGCACGGAACCTGGGCGTCATCCTGGACTCCTCACTCTTGATGGCCAGTCAAGTCTACGCCGTCTCATCATCTTGCTTCAACATTCTTCGCATGCTCAAAAAAACATTTCGCTGGATCCCCACCGAAACCAGAAAAACGGTCACCCATGCACTGATTACAAGCCGCCTGGACTACGGAAACACCCTTTACGCCGGTACCACCGCAAAACTCCAAAAAAAACTCCAACGCATCCAGAACGCATCAGCCAGACTCATACTAGACATCCCGCGTAAAGACCACATCTCCAGTCACCTGAAAAACCTCCACTGGCTCCCCGTCAATAAGAGGATTACTTTCCGCCTCCTAACCCACGCACACAAAGCACTTTACGAACTTGGACCCGATTGCCTCAACACACGACTTTCCTTCTACACCCCCCCACGCCAGCTACGATCCTCCATCCAAGCCCTCGCCACCGTACCTCGCATCAACAAAACCACCATGGGAGGTAGATCCTTCTCCTACCTAGCAGCTAAAACCTGGAACTCACTCCCCACTCACCTTCGTCTCACTCAGAACCACCTAGCATTCAGAAAGCAACTTAAAACTTGGATATTCGACAAGTAATTCCCCACCCTCCTTCAAGCGCCTTGAGACCCTCTGGGTATGTAGCGCGCTATATAAATCTTTGACTTGACTTGACTTGACACCAAACCCTTGCAGAAGTTCTTTTACCCAGTTCTGGTGGTTGTCCCCATTCAACTCACTTTGTCCTTTGTAGTATTCGCAGTTACAGTATCTAGTCCATAGTACGCCCAACATTTCCTCAATATCTTCCAGTGTTTCCTGGGGCAGCCTCAGGCTAATTAAATCAGTTCCCCAAACTTTGCAGAACAGTCCATGACGGCCCTCCACTCCTTCATCGTGGGGGCTTCTGGTGACCAATAGTATCTGCCAATGTCTCTTTTGGCCAGCAGTGTGCCCAGTCCCACCAAGGTTCGGGCCCCCTCTTAGGCCACCCATGTCATCCACCCAACTCAACAGTGCAGCTCTTGGTTATGCCTCAAGCGTCTCGCCCAGAACCGCTGGCAAGCAGCGATTACAGACAGCCTGTACTTCTGGATGATAGGATGCTCCCATACCATGTGATAAACGTCACCCATATCTCCCCACAACTAGTGCAGCCGGAGTCAGGAAGTTTGTGGGCTCTCCACAAATGCTCAGGTGTGTAATAGGTGCAAAGCAAGTAATTCAATTGAACAAGTAGCAGCCGGGCTCGAATGGCTAAAGACAGAGAGCCATACACACCGTCCTCCAGTCCTCCTCGTCCAGCAGGGTCAGCAATCCCTCCCAACGTCCCCCAGATGCCTCAGTGTACATGGAGAATGATTTACCAGAGTTCTATTTATCTGGGAGATGCCACCTCTAGTCAGTGTGCCCAAAGGTAGCCGGGCCTCCCAGCGGTAGTATTCCGGGAGTTCACCAGTGCCTTACTATACTCGGAAGCCCATGACATAATTGGAGGTACTCAAAGAATAGTGATTTGTGAAGGGAAAACCTCTGTTTGGAGGACCTGCAAAGATTTAATGTAGTTGTCCACCCAGATGTCACCCAATTAGGAAATGCAATGTTGTCCCACCCTTAATGCCTGAGAGCTGTGTGACCTGGTCTAGCCATCCACCAACCAATAGTGGGGTTACCTCAACTTTCACTGATCCCCCACACTATATGCAGTTCTGCCATCCACCTTCGGTGCCCAAAAGGTCCAGGGCACAGAGGTTGTCTCACTCTTGGTTCTACTTTTCGTACAACTGCCCCCACCTGCCGCATTCAATTCCCTATACCATATGCCTCACTTCAGTCTGTTCATGCTTCCTATCCCGACTGTCCATTCTGTGTTGCTGGGGCTCCTTGTCCTTCACAATTCTCCTATGTCTGTCACGCTGAGTCTTTGCACCAGGGGTCTCCACCGTCCTCCAGCCATCGAGCCATTCCCACACAACCTCCGGGTGGTAAAAAAACAGGCCTTCCCTTCTGAATCCACCCGGAGACATGCCGGAAACAGCATGGGGTATTTCACACCCTTGTCTCTCAGTGCTTTTTTTTCGCTGACATAAAGATATGCCTAAGCGCCTGGGTTTTAAGAGTGAAGTCCATAAAAAATGAACCTAGGCAGCACTGGTGGGGCTATACGAGCGGTTTGAAGGATTGCGACCAGGTCTTGATAATTAAAGAGATGTGCTATCATGGGTCGAGGTGGAGCTCCCGGCCTGGGGCATCCAACCAGTACCCTGTGAGTATTTCCACAGAGAAAAATTTGGAAAGCCCCTGTGGCTGGAGCTCTTGCTGAATACGATTTTCCACAAATAGGTCAGGCATCTGTCCTTCTGTTCATTTCTGGATTCCAAGAATGCGGACGTTAGTGCCCCACAATCTCCGTTCTTGGACCTCCAGTCTAGCCTCCAGGGTCGAGATGAGTGCTTGAATTTCTTTCATTTGAGCCTTAAGCACTGTGGTGTCCTGCACAAGTAACTTAATAGTATTTTCCACATCTTGTACTTTCGCACTCATGTTGTGTAGGACCGCTCGGATAAACGACACTTCTGTTGAAACTGAGTCCAATCGAGACTCTAAGGCTGTTTGGACTCTTTGTATTGCAGCCATTACATAATTGAGAGAGAGAGAAGGTCCATCCGCACCCACCCTGGACTCCGAGGAGGGAGGGCGTTCCTAAGTGTTCTCCCTTGCCTCCGCACTCCTATGAAGTGCGAACTTGTCCAGTTTTGATTGGTGTGAGGCCTTCATGCTTTTCCCTCCAGTCTTGATGTGGTGCAGCCACTATTGTGTAAAGCGGTCAGCACAGTCCGGCTACTGTGTAGAGTAGTGGTGTGGCTCACTGGTTAGAGGCGGCAGACCCGGAAGCAGAGGACGGCCCGGGACCAGGGTTCAATACCCGACGTGGCAGGGTCGTGGATAATTCTCATCTCGGTGCCTACTCTAACCAGGGATCACACTCGGCAACTCTGTGCATTAGCTTGCCTCATCTCCACAACGGCCCCCCACATACGCCGGGGATGCCTGGTTTCACCTTGGAGATACCCAGGATTCACCTTGGAGATACCCAGGAGGGAACATCTCACAGGGAAAGCCAGGACGGGTTCCCCAGCGTGCTATAGCGCCAGGACGCCTCCGGGTAGCAGTGCGCTTTACAAGACACACACATTTACATTTACATTTACTGAGGGAGCTGCTGCCGCCAGCCAGGAATCAACTAGTTTCTCCCTGTCAGGTTGTCCCTTATACACTTCATGTATCCCTCCGCTTCCAATTTGTGGCACCGCTGGCTAATCTCCTCTCCCTCTTTCACCCCCTAAGTATTCACAGGTTCTCCAAGTCTCAGAAAGCTGTACCAGCTTCTGCTGTGATGGGGGTTCACAGGCCACTCCAGACCAGCAGGAACTAGTCCTAGTCTCCCCATACGCTTAAACTAAGGTGGGCCCTTCACCCCGAGTGTTATATTATGTTATCACAAACTCTATAGCGCGCTACTACCCTTAGGTGTCTAGGCACGTATGGACAGCAAACTGTACAGGGAGCTTAGTTTTTGAAAAGCCAGGTTTTAAGGTTTTTCCTGAACTCAATCAGAGAGGGTATCTTGCTGCGATCAAGCCGAAGGTTGTTCCACAGCCTAACGGTGCTATGACTGAAACTCCTCTCCCCCCAATTTGTTGTCCTGACTCTAAAAGTGGGCATCAAGAAGCCATTTGCTGATCGCAGTTGTCTACTAGGGGAGCACCAATTAAAGGTATGCCAAAGAAATCGTGGACCTACTCTGTGCAGTGCCTTGTGTGCTATACACAGTGCCTTAAATTTCGCACTTTGAGCGACTGGCAACCAGTGCAGCTTTTGATCCTGGCCCTAATGGACTGATGTTTAGGGACTTTTAGCACCAATCTGGCATCAGCATTCTGTGCCGACTGCAGTCTTCTAAGTTGATTGGACTGTAAGTTCATTTATCGAGCATTGTAGTAGTCCAATTTAGATAAAACTAGGGAAGTTAGAACAGTCTTTCTTGTGTTTTTCTGAATAAATGGTAGAATTTTACGCACTGTTTGATGGTGAGAAATGCAGAGGACACCACCTTAGAAACCTGTGCTTTAAAATTCCGCTTCTCATCTATTATGACCCCCAGGTTTTTAACTTTCACTACCGGGGTAGGAAGGGGGCCCAAAGTGCTTGGCCACCAAGCTGGTGACCAAAGGGAAGCCAACTTACCAAAAACCACGACCTTGGTTTTGCCCGAGTTAAGCTTTAAGCAATGCTTGCTCATCCAAGTATTCACGGAGACCATGCACTCATACAATTTATTAGAGTGAACGACATCCTGGTCTATCGTCGAGATGACAGTTGAGTATCGTCAGCATACGAGGTCAGGATAAGATTAAAACTTCTGATCAAGGGTGCTAATTTGGACACGTATATGTTAAAAAGCATAGGGCTCAAGGAGGAGCCCTGCGGCACCCCACAAGGCAAAGATTTAAAATCGCCCAATTACACTGTCTGCAACCTTCCTGTTAAAAAAAGATGTTAAAAGCGACAAGGCCTTTCCTCCTAGTCCAATAGTTTTCAGCCTATCTGTCAGTAGGTTGTGGTCCACAGTATCAAATGCCGCGGACAGATCAAGGAGGATCAGAGCTGCTGATCCCCCGCCATCTAGTGCAGTGCGGATCTCCTCTGTGGTCTTAATTAATGTTTTCTCAGTGCTATGGCATGAACGGAAGCCAAATTGGCTATGGACATTATTGTTTAGAATGTGTTTAGAAAGTTCAATTTTGACAATTTTCTCAAATATTTTTGCAGGCAGCAGTAGTCTTGCGATCGGCCTATAATTGGCCGGATCCGTTACATATACAAGCCTGTTTCCACAATGTTGGAAAAGTTCCTTGTGAGAGCATTTGGTTAAAAATGCCAGATAGCTGACGGCTAATAATGTGACTAATATTATGCAGTAGACTCGTGGGGGAAGGATCATCCGGAGAGCCAGAATTAGTCTTTAGGAGAAGGGTGGCAATCTGCTCTGGGAAAGTAAAGGTAAAATTTAAAAAAGGTGTTATCGCTTTAACTTCCTCATCTATATCAGCATTGTGAGAGGTATGTGAGGTAAATTGGTCATAGATCTGATCTACCTTTGTTTTGAACGTCTGAGCTAATATGTTGTTGAAATCTTGGGTGCAGTTCATAGTATTGTCTTTATTAGTAGTGGTTAGGTTATTTATGACTGCAAACAGTTTCTTACTGGAGTTCGCCGCCAACTCTATTTTCTGCATATAAAATTGACTCTTCTCCGTAATTATTTTTTTCTTATATTCCGGAGCATGAGCTTATATTGTTCTTTTTCAGCTGCATCATAGTTTTTCCGCCATGTTCTCTTTTGCCTCCTACAGGCTTCATTGTCTAATCTTGGGGCTTCAGCGAACCATGGGGGCGAAGGAATTGTTCTATTTCGATTTGCCTCAGTCACAGGGGCTAGTTTGACAAAGTTAGATTCTAGCCAATAAGTGTAACCTCTCGCTGATCCTTCTGCTTCCGACTCTGGGATCGGTGTGCTTTGGTTTAGCTGGGTTTCTAAAGCATCTATATCAATATTATGCCAGGCTCTCCTATCAAATGTTGCTAGCTGTATTGGTAGTTATCGAACCAGGCAGGACCCAATGCAATAAGATAGCATAGTGATCAGTCCATGTACGGGGGAGAATAGAAGTAATAGATAAGGCTGGATTTTTTGTGAATACACCATCCAATGTATGACCTGCTTGGTGTGTTGGGCCTTCAACTAACTGTTGGAGACCTACATCTGATGTGATATCTAAAAGTTCCTGAGTTTCTTTGTCAGCTAATGTATCCAGGTAAAAGTTCAAATCCCCCAACATGGTGAAGCACCTGGATGAAATTCCCAGTTCAAATAAAGACGTTAAGTTGGTTAAAAAATTAATTTTGGGGGGAGGAGCTTCGTGGGCAAGCAAGATGGCCGCGTAAGCTCGGAGCTCCGCAGACCCTCCAGCCCTCCGCAATAATCCTGCCTGAAATCCTGATCCACGTAGGTGGATTCTGAATGCTGACGGGTCACTGAGGCTGGAACTGCCTCCCGCGTTCGAATCGGAGGTTCCTTCGCTGAGCTACGTCGTGTGCTGCCCCTTGCCAAGGAAGCGCCATTGTCTCCTCGGTCTCCGCCACTCCGCTGGCTTGGGATGCGTAGTGCTGGGTGGTGATCCCCTCTTGCGGAATTTCTTATACCACTGTGCCATCTATCACTGGACTTTGCTGCACCTCTGCTCTACAACCTCGGCACGGTGCACCTTGGGCTCGGAGCTGTGTGTGGTGGCCCCACGGTCTCATCGGACCCAACATGGCGGGCAAGGGCGACCCGGACAAGACAGCGAACAAAGGAGTTCGAGGCAAGTCCCAAGTGCAACAGAACAGGATTGATCGATATGCTCAACTCCGCATATCGCCGGCACCGGGAGCCTCTGCTAAGGACATCTCCACATCGGGCTCGCCGGATGGATCCGAGCCCACCCTTAGTGATGTTATGGGGGCCATCTCGGGCATCCGAGCAGAAATACAGAAACAGCATGAGGTCCTGACCCACAAGGTGGACACACTGGCGGTGGATCTCACTCTCATCAGAGCCGATCTGGGTAAAACCACGATCGGGTGAAATCACTGGACTTGAAAGCCTCGAGCCTCACCACCGACGTCTCGGACCTGCAAACCGAGGTCCGGACCCTACGACTCGCCTCTGACCAAGTCTTCAGGAGACTGGATGAATATGAAGGTCGTGCCAGGCGACAGAATGTCCGCATCATTGGCGTTCCGGAAGGGTCGGAGGATGCATCGGCGGACCTATTCGTTGAGGACCTGATACAGAACCATCTTACTCCCCCCGGGTTGAGCAAATTCTTCTCGGTGGAGCGAGCGCACCGGGTGCCAGGTGGCCCACCAAAGACTGGCGCGGCACCTCGACCCATCATTGCTAGGTTCCTCAACTTCAGGGACCGGGACGCAATTCTACAGGCGTCCAGAAGGCATGGTCCACTACAGTACCAGAACTCAGAGGTGAATTTCTACCCTGACTTTACCAGAGCGGTGCAGAGGCAGCGCCAGAGCTACGGGGGAGTGAAACGGCGACTGAGGGACATGGGACTCAAGTACTCGATGATGTTCCCGGCCAAGTTGCGGGTCGAGCACGACGGCCGTGCAATGTTTTTTGACTTTCCGGACAATGTTAGCGAATGGCTCGACACCCTACCACAGCGAAGCGACGACCGGGAGAACAGCGAAGGGGGCGCTGCTGGTGGCGCAGATTTGTGAGGACTGGCTCTATCAAGTGAACACTGGCGGTTGGTGGTCCTGCTATATGTGACACTCGTCTCCTTTTTTCAGTGTAATAGCAACTTGAGATCCTGTCGTTTCATGGAGGGCGGCGGGGGGGTGTCCGCGGGGAATCCTTACTCCTCTTGGGGCTTTCTGTAGACTAGTTAATGGGGCGACAGGCACACTGCTGGTTGGGGGGGCTTTTTAGTCTGCTGCAGGGGTGCAGGGTGGGGGGTGTTTTGGGACAAGTTCGAATGTCTCTTAGAGTGTTTTTGTTTTCTTTCTTTCGGCAATGGGTGATGTATATTGTTGTACTTTCGATTCTGCAAGGGTCTCTCGGGCCGGGTGGGGGAGGGTGCCACGATGATGGGGGGTAAGAAATTAAAAGTTATCAGTTGGAATGTCAACGGGTTGGGTGACCGAATCAAACGGGGAATTGTGCTTCAAATGCTCAAGCGTCACATGCCTGATGTGGTTTTTCTGCAGGAAACTCATTTGATTGGGAACTCATGCAAAGCGCTCAGTCGCAAGGGGTACAAGATGGTGGCACACTCGGGGTTCACTTCAGGCTCTCGGGGGGCGGGCGTTCTTGTCCGGGCTTCTCTGCCGCTGGAGATTGACGTCACTACGATAGATGATAGAGGACGTTACGCAGCGGTGGCTGGGCGGTGGGAGGGGAGGACCCTCACCCTACTTTCGGTTTACGTCCCGCCTGGTCTACAGACTAGCACGTTCCAGGACCTTGGTGGCGCCATTTTAGCTCTGCCTGATGGCTTACTTATTGTTGGGGGTGACTTCAATTCCGTCTGTTCTGGCACTCTGGACCGACAACCTTCTAGAGATCTTCGCCAATCACAACTGTGGCTGCCATCATTTATAGACTCAATGGGCCTGGTTGATAGTTGGAGACTCTTACACCCTACGCTGCGTCATTACTCCTTCCTGTCCAGCGCGCATGGTAGCTTGTCCCGAATAGACTATATCCTAACCTTGGCAGCTCACGCTACGGCCGTGTCTGAGGCTCGTTTTCTGGCGCGTGGAGTTTCTGACCACTCACCGCTCCTGGTCTCCTTTGATTTCGATATTGCTTTGTCGGTGCGACCGGCAACGGTCAACCCCTGGTACTTTCGTAACCCAAAGACCCGTGCTCTACTAGCCAAGGCGATAGACCGATACTTCTCCGAGAACGAGGGTTCGGTCGGGTCGGCCGCGACTCTACGGGAGGCTTTTAAGACCGTCCTGAGGGGCGAGGCATTTGCTTTGATAGCGGAGGCCCGTCGGAGCAGAGACGCCGATCTCCTCTGTATTGAGGAGGAGATCTTGAACCTCGACGCCCAACTGGACCCTGACCCTAACCCAGACCTCCTCCATGCGCTTTCTCTAAAGCAACTGGAGTACCGCGATCTCGCTACGAATGCCGCCCAGACCCTGGCTAGGGAACAGCAGGGCCGTATTTATGACGTGGGAGACAAGGCTGGCAAACTGTTGGCCTGGTTGGACAGGAGGGAGCTGGCCAGTCGGGTAGTACCTGAGATCATGGGCGCGGATGGTAACCCTGTCACCGACCCCTCCGCCATCGCTGAGTCGTTTGCCGACTATTTCAGGGGTGTTTACACCTCCTCCTCTGACTGCACAGAGGCCGACACGGCAGGACTTCTCTCGACCGTGGATCTTCCCTGTCTTACAGAGGAGGACCGCGATGATTTGGACAGGGACATCACTTCTGATGAGATTGCCCTTGCAATCCGCTCCTTGAGATCTGGCAAGGCACCGGGTCCCAATGGAATTCCGGCTGAGCTCTATAAGATACGGCCCGATGTGGTCTCCCCGCGTCTTCGTGCTATGTTCCTGGAGGCGAGGGACGCCGGCGTTCTCCCACTTGATCAGAGGGTGGCCACTATCGTGGTCATTCACAAGGACGGTAAACCAAGGGACGTGTGTCGTTCTTATCGGCCTATTTCCCTACTGAACACCGAACCAAAGGTCCTCGCCAAATTGCTGGCTAGCCGACTGGTTGGGATTATTGGCGACCTGGTGCATCCGGACCAGTCGGGCTTTATTCCGCACCGTAACACTGCCCTCAATCTGAGACGACTTCACGGCGCCCTGGCTAGGGCGCATACTCTCACGGAGCCAGCCGTGCTGGCGTCTCTAGATGCCACCATGGCGTTTGACTCCATTGAGTGGAATTATCTCTGGGCGGTGTTAGCTTAGTTCGGTTTTGGCCCGGTCTTCCTCAGCTGGGTGGAGCTCCTATATGCCAGCCCAATGGCTAATGTATCTGTGAATGGTCGCCTGTCGACGACCTTTGTCCTCCACAGGGGTACCAGACAGGGCTGTCCCCTGTCGCCTCTACTATTCGCCCTGGCTCTCGAGCCCTTGGCGGCCACTCTGCGCTACCACCCCGACCTCCATGGTATCACCTGGGCACCGGACTTTGAGGACCGTATCTCCCTCTATGCGGACAACATTTTCCTATACCTGACGTCCCCATACCAGTCACTCATCGTCGCCTGCGACGTGCTTGAACACTTTGGGAGATACTCTGGCCTGATTATCAATTGGGCCAAGTCCTCCCTGTACGTATTGAAAGTGGACACGCCGCGCCTCCCTAGAGGCTGCAACATCCAGGTGGCCACACAGGGCTTCAAGTACCTAGGGATCTACATCTCTGGGAACCCGAAGGTTCGATACGACCAGAACTTGCTCCCTCCACTGCAACGCCTTCGACGCGACGTGGAGGGTTGGCGTAAGCTCCCGCTCTCCCTGCTTGGCCGAGCGGCCCTGTTTAAAATGATGTCCTTACCCAGATTTCTGTATGCCCTACAAAACACCCAAGACCCGGTACCGGCCCGATACTTCCGAGAAGTTGAGAGTCTTCAGCGGGCCCTGCTCTGGGATGGCCGACCTCGGGTGGCGATTGTAGGAGAGTAGGGTCTGCAATCCTATGATCACCCAGATTTTTTGCTTTTGTTTCACTGGTTTACGACTTTCTCTGGCTGTGGGCCTGCCAATCAGACCCACAGCCTGGCTGTTCTCTGTCTAAATTACGATATGTACCCTAGGTACATTTACCAATTGGTACTGGGCCACCTTATCAGACCCTGTAACTCAGGGCATAGGTGTACCCAGGGCCGCCAGGGGCTGCAGCATGTATTATGCCACCCCTGGCTGGCCTCCTAAATTTGACACAACTGGCTGCGTGACAGCTGGGGCAAAGTCGTGTACTCACCCTTTGCTTTAGGTATAGTAGCTCTATATCTAACCATACAATGGACACCCGAGCTCCTGTCAGTCACTCCTATGGCAGGCCTTGACAATCCTGAAGGCAGAGTGCGTGGGCTCGTGTGAACTGTGTTCTGGCCCGAGCCGAGCCCGGTTGCAGCTTGCGGAATCAAGACCCAATGGCTGTTCCATGATAACGCGTACCATATCGGTAACTTCGGTATCGCGTTATCAAGACATGTCGAGTAAGGTGTCATACGAATCGGGATGCTGCCCTCTCACCAAGTCTGGCGACGAGGTTAGCATTCCGCCCTTCTAGAGGGACACGACATGTACGTAACTGTGAACCCCGGTTAAAGTTAACTGAAGCCTCAGCTCCACAAAATGGATGCTGCCACCACAGACACGAGTCTGACCTCCTGCTGCTGGGAGTCCTTCCAGCGAGGAGCGCTTGGACAAAGGGTTTCCTGTCGAGGGCGGTGTTCGCACCGTCCCAGACAGGGTTTGTGTATTCTGGGTAGGTAGGGCTTTTGCGAGAAGGTGACTGCGGAGTGGCACCCCGGTGCTCACTACGCATCTGCCGGTCAGAACCAGTTCCAGGGGCGCCAGCCCTGGCCTGGGGAAAGTCCGGCAGGGGAGAGGGGTGTAACTACCCCCCTTCCTGGTCCCACCCTTAGGGCAGGACCTAGTCATGTACCCTCCCCTTTCTTTAGGATAAAGGCCGGAGCGGGGACCCTTCCAAATTAGATCATCTTTGAATCAAGAACTACTTTCTACGAAAGGACATTCAAGACTCTTCTCAAGATTTCTCCCTTGTGACTAAGGAGTAGTCACCCTGCATCAGCGGGCACCATCTAAGAACTCTGCGGTTTGCTGCAAGTCCTTCCTCAAGGATCCGACGGCCCAGCTCAACGAGAACCGGCTTCCCTGGCACCTCTGACCTCTACCCACGTCATCAGCTCAGCTGTGATCTGTGGGTGCGACGAGACCTCGAGGGACCGGCCATCATCAAAACCTGCACGCTTTCTTAAACCAGCACGACCATCGAAGCAATTCTCTGGTGAGTGCTCTGGGGTCCGAGAAGCCCCGACCCTGAGCCGCTCCAGCACCGAAGTGCAGTCTCCCAGCATCTCCACGATCTGCGTGGGGCCCTTCTGCTCGCTGCTCAGCACGTTGTCTGGTCACTAGCCGCTGGCTTGTGCCCTCCTGTGACGACGTCCGACAATCAACGCCGCTGGTCTGGTTGCTCCAGACCGGCCCTTGCTCCCCTTTGCCGAGAGGAGCACCCCGGACCCTCCTGGTCCATTCAAGACGCCATCTTAGGCCTACCACGTGGCCCTGAGATCTGCCAAGGCTTGTTGCCCCAATCCTGGGCCCAGCGACGCCGACAGCATCATCCTTCGTGGGACAGCTCGCGCCTCCATCCTGGTCGCCGACAACCCCTCCTGGTCCGTGAGACTGCAGAGCCTAGCGTCGCCCACTCACCTGGTCGAGGTGACGGCCAACCGGTGCCTTCCTGGTACCCTCTGACTACTGGCTAGTAGTACGAACTTGGTCCCCTCTGCTTTCAGGTATCATCGATCTCTGATCCAGGCTTGGATCTCTACAACCAATCACCATAAGGGTCGTTTGGAACGATACATAGCGGTCGCTAGAATAGCGAACGCTGCATATCGGGCCAACTTCTCACATTGGTGAGCAGCGGTTGGGATTTGAGCTGGCTGTTGTTTTTACCACACGTATCCTAAGAATATCTTGTTGAAAGATCACATAAGTACTGTTAGTACATATAACTAAAGCTTAGAATACTCTGAGTTCTACTGAACCAGCTGTTGCAGCTCCTCAAGGCTTAGCACACCTTGGCTGCAACTCTTAGCAAGGGATCAGTAGGTAAACACGTAGTGTAGGTAGGTGCATCACTTACACCACACTAGAAACAGTATGTCGGACAAAGGAGGAAACTCTGAGTCTCCCCTTGTGTCAGTTGACCCTCCACAGGTCATCCCTTCAAGATATACTGTGCTTAGCTTCCGCGAGTTGCGACAAGTATGTAACTCTAGGAAGATTAAGCAAGGGGCTAACCCCACCACCTCCTTTCTGATTGGTCTCCTAGAGACTTATGATGCCAGAAAGGCTGAGAAGCTTCTTAGCCATTCTAATCCAGAAGGAGACATGCCTCCCCTCGAGGGAACCAGAGACGATCCTGACCTCATCCACCTCTCAACTGAGACTGAAGATGTAGAGGATGATGAGAATGAGGATCCCTCTGGGGATGAGGCAGATAAGGGACAGGTAGAAGTCGTTAGACTAAGCAGGTCCAACTTAAGCAAACATGACAGTGGTACTGGGGGACCCCTGGGGCCACTATCAGGTCAGCTTAACATTGGGAATGGACGAGCCAGATCTCTGTCAAGAGACTCTGGCAGATCCCTTCAAACCAATGGCTCTCACAACTCGTCTCAAAGAGGGATGACGTCCCCTCAGAGGAGAGTGTACGAAGCTAAGGAAAGGGCAGCTAATCTGAGGATTGAAAGGGAAGAACTTGCCCTGGCCAAAGAAAGGCTTGCCTTTGCTAGAGAGCAACAGTTAAGTGGGGTAGTCCCCACTGGTGGCAGCATTGTACCTAGCAATAGGGAAAGGAGTTTGGATACAAAACACCTTGGTAAGATAGTGCCCCCCTTTAAGCAAGGGGACGACATCCACAAATGGATTACTGCTTTGGAGAGGGCCTGCACTGTGCAAGGTGTTTCCCAGAGTCAGTGGGCAGCTATCTTGTGGCTCTCCTTTGAAGGTAAAGGAAGAGACAAGCTCCTCACCACAAGGGTAGAGGATGCTAATAATTACCACGTCTTGAAGAATACACTGGTTGAAGGGTTCGGCCTAACCACTGAGCAGTACAGGGTGCCCAGAAAACACAGTCTCAAGATTGGTCTGACTTTGTCGATTGTGCCACTAAGGCTTTTGAGGGCTGGTTGCTGGGCAGTAAGGTTACTGATTACCAAGGATTGTATAATTTGATGATGAGAGAACAAATTTTAAACAATTGTCAGAACCAGTTGTTGCATCAGCATCTTGTCGACTCGGATCTGACCTCTCCCCAAGAATTGGGAAAGAAGGCAGACAGATGGGTTCGTACAAGAGTTAAACAGAACCAGGGCCAGAATCAAGGTGGTCAGAAGAAAGCAGACCAGAAGGGTAAAGATTCTAAGGGGGAACAAAATGACCAGAAGTCTTCGACAGGTCCCCAACAACCAAAAGAGGGTGGGGGTCAGGCTCCCCAAAAGAAGAAAGAAGGCCAATCCAAAAGATGGTGCCAGTACTGTAAAAGTAAATCTCACTGGTTTAGTGAGTGCACCAAGAAAGGAGGAGGGCAGACTCCTGCCACTGCAGCCCCTAAGGCACCTGTGCCCCCTAGTACAGCCAGCAGTGGTAGTGCACCTCCCAAGGGTTTAGTGGGGTTAACCCTGGGTTCTGAGGGGCGTGACAACTTAGTTGGTACACTCACTCAGGCTGTCCTTGTCAGTACAGGGGATGTGGATATGTCCCCTGACGTAAGTCCCAATACTTTGGGCAAATACAGACAGACACCTTTCATAAATGGAAAAATGGCTCAGGCCTATAGGGACACTTGTGCCAGTGTCACCATGGTGACACCTAACTTTGTGGACCCTGGACAGATCATGCCAGGTACAGAATTCCTGGTGACCAATGCAAGCAATGTCACTACCAATCACAGTATGGCAATTGTAGCTTTCTCCTGGGGAGGGGTAACTGGCCAAAAGAAGGTTGTAGTTAGTTCAGACCTCCCAGTGGATTGTTTGTTGGGCAATGATTTGGAGTCATCACAATGGTCAGAGGTGGAGCACCGGACTCACATGGAAATGTTAGGCTTGCCAGCACATGTGTTCGCTGTGACCAGGTCACAGGTCAGGAAATGCCCCACTGAACAGGTGCTGGATCCTGGAACAATGGACCAGACACCCCCCAAGAAAAAGAGCGGTAGGGTTAAGGCTGCGCCTTCCCCCTTGCCCCAGGTCGTGGATCAAGTCTCAGAGGAGGCTGACCTACAGGAATTGAGGGAAACTGAGCCTAGAGAGTTCGAACTTGATCAAGTTGAATTCTTGGGTTCAGGGGGACCCTCAAGGGAAGACCTGGGGAAGGACCAGTTAGACTGCCCTTCTCTTGAACCCCTCAGACAGCAGGCTGCTGCTGAGGCTGCTGGGAACGCCACAGGTACCCACAAGGTATACTGGGAAGATGGACTCCTGTACACTGAGTCAAGAGACCCCAAGCCTGGCATGACCAGGAGGCTGGTTGTACCCTTGTCTCAGCGAGGTTTCCTACTTACCTTGGCCCACGAGATTCCCTTAGCAGGTCACTTAGGCCAGACGAAGACGTGGGACAGGCTTGTCTCACACTTTCACTGGCCTCATATGAACGAAGATACGAAGGAGTTTTGCCGCTCCTGTGTCACTTGCCAAGCCAGTGGTAAGTCAGGTGGCACGACAAAGGCCCCCCTTATACCAATGCCTGTGGTGGGGGTGCCCTTTGAACGGGTGGGGATTGACATCGTCGGTCCCATGGAACCACCAACAGCATCAGGGCACAAGTTTATACTGGTGGTAGTGGATCATACCACCAGGTATCCTGAAGCTATTCCCCTTAGGACCACTACAGCGCCTGTTGTGGCAAGAGCCCTAGTTGGAGTATTCTCCAGAGTGGGCTTCCCTAAGGAGGTCGTCTCCGACAGAGGTGCAAACTTTATGTCGAGCTACTTAACTGCTATGTGGAAGGAATGTGGTGTCAACTACAAGTTCACTACACCCTATCATCCACAATGCAATGGGCTTGTTGAGAGATTCAACAGGACCCTGAAAGGGATGATTCATGGACTACCTGAAAAGCTTCGGCGTAGATGGGACGTCCTGATCCCCTGCCTTTTGTTCGCCTACAGAGAAGTCCCGCAGAAGGGGGTTGGCTACAGCCCTTTTGAACTTTTGTACGGGCATCCTGTAAGAGGACCCCTGTGTTTGGTGAAGGAAGGATGGGAGAGACCTCTCAAAAAGCCTGCAGCCAACATAGTGGACTATGTGCTTGGCCTCCGCTCGCGGATGGCTGAATACATGGAGAAGGCATCAGAAAACCTTAAGGCCAGCCAAGAACTCCAGAAAGCTTGGCATGACCAAAAGGCTGTCTTGACTGTTTACCAGCCCGGACAGAAGGTGTGGGTGTTGGAGCCAGTGGCCCCAGCAGCACTCAAGGACAAATGGTCCGGGCCCTACACCATCCTGGAGAAAAAGGGAGAGGTCACCTACCTGGTCGACCTGGGAACTCCCCGGAGCCCCCACAGGGTGCTTCATGTCAACAGGCTCAAGGCATATGTCGACAGGAAGGACATGAGTTTGCTCATGGCCCTAGATGAGGGACAGGAGGAGGAGAGTGACCCTCTCCCCGACCTGCTCACTCAGAATCCTGACGATGGATCGGTAGATGGTGTTGTCTTTTGTGGCAGCCTCTCCGAACATCAACAGAAAGACTGTAAACAGGTTCTTCAGTCTTTCAGACATATGTTCTCTCTAACACCCAGTCAGACCGATTGGTGCACCCATGAGGTTGACACTGGTGACAGCTTGCCCGTCAAGAGTAAAATCTACCGGCAGCCTGATCACGTTAGAGACTGCATCAAGAGTGAAGTGCAGAAAATGTTGGAGCTGGGAGTCATTGAGCCCTCGGATAGCCCTTGGGCTAGTCCCGTAGTTCTAGTGCAGAAACCTCACACCCCGGGCGGTAAGAAAGAGATGAGGTTCTGCGTAGACTACAGGGGTCTCAATGCAGTCACTAAGACTGACGCCCACCCAATACCAAGGGCAGACGAGCTTATCGATAGATTGGCTTCGGCCAACTACTTAAGTACGTTTGACCTGACAGCTGGGTATTGGCAAATCAGGTTAGCTGAGGACGCCAAGCCTAAGACCGCATTTTCTACCCCTGGTGGGCATTATCAGTTCGTGGTGATGCCCTTTGGTCTGAAAAATGCACCTGCCACCTTCCAAAGGTTGGTGAATCAAGTCCTTACTGGGCTGGATGACTTCTGTGCGGCATATCTAGACGATATTGCTGTCTTTAGCTCCACCTGGGAGGATCACCTGGTCCACCTGCGGAAAGTGTTAGAGGCTCTGCAAGCAGCAGGCCTCACTATCAAGGCCACCAAGTGCCAGATAGGGCAGACACAGGTTGTATACCTGGGCCACCTTGTAGGTGGAGGCCAGGTTCAGCCACTGGAGAGCAAAATACAGTCAATCAGGGACTGGGCTCCTCCAACCACCCAGACTCAGGTTCGAGCTTTCTTGGGCCTGACTGGATACTACCGAAAGTTTGTCAGGAACTATGGTTCCATCGTGACACCATTAAACGAACTGACAAGTAAGAAAATGCCAAAAAAGGTTCAGTGGACAGCGAGCTGTCAAAAAGCATTCGATGACCTAAAGCAGGCCATGTGCACGGCGCCTATCCTTAAGAGTCCAGACTACTCCAAACCATTCATTGTCCAAACAGATGCTTCGGAGTTGGGTGTGGGAGCTGTTCTTTCTCAACTGAACTTTGATGGTCAAGACCAGCCCATTGCTTTTATAAGCAGAAGGCTGACCCCTAGAGAGAAGAATTGGTCAGCTATTGAGAGGGAGGCCTTTGCTGTGGTTTGGGCCCTGAAGAAGCTGAGGCCATACTTGTTTGGCACTCACTTCAAGATTCAGACCGACCATAAGCCCCTCTTGTGGCTAAATCAGATGAAGGGTGAAAACCCCAAACTGCTTAGGTGGTCCATTTCCCTACAGGGGATGGACTTTACAGTGGAACATAGACCTGGTACTGATCATGGCAATGCCGATGGGTTCTCCAGATATTTCCACTTAGAACAAGAAGACTCACCTGGTCAAGGTTAGCTTATTGTTCCGACGTTTGGGGGGGGGTCATGTAGGAGAGTAGGGTCTGCAATCCTATGATCACCCAGATTTTTTGCTTTTGTTTCACTGGTTTACGACTTTCTCTGGCTGTGGGCCTGCCAATCAGACCCACAGCCTGGCTGTTCTCTGTCTAAATTACGATATGTACCCTAGGTACATTTACCAATTGGTACTGGGCCACCTTATCAGACCCTGTAACTCAGGGCATAGATGTACCCAGGGCCGCCAGGGGCTGCAGCATGTATTATGCCACCCCTGGCTGGCCTCCTAAATTTGACACAACTGGCTGCGTGACAGCTGGGGCAAAGTCGTGTACTCACCCTTTGCTTTAGGTATAGTAGCTCTATATCTAACCATACAATGGACACCCGAGCTCCTGTCAGTCACTCCTATGGCAGGCCTTGACAATCCTGAAGGCAGAGTGCGTGGGCTCGTGTGAACTGTGTTCTGGCCCGAGCCGAGCCCGGTTGCAGCTTGCGGAATCAAGACCCAATGGCTGTTCCATGATAACGCGTACCATATCGGTAACTTCGGTATCGCGTTATCAAGACATGTCGAGTAAGGTGTCATACGAATCGGGATGCTGCCCTCTCACCAAGTCTGGCGACGAGGTTAGCATTCCGCCCTTCTAGAGGGACACGACATGTACGTAACTGTGAACCCCGGTTAAAGTTAACTGAAGCCTCAGCTCCACAAAATGGATGCTGCCACCACAGACACGAGTCTGACCTCCTGCTGCTGGGAGTCCTTCCAGCGAGGAGCGCTTGGACTAAGGGTTTCCTGTCGAGGGCGGTGTTCGCACCGTCCCAGACAGGGTTTGTGTATTCTGGGTAGGTAGGGCTTTTGCGAGAAGGTGACTGCGGAGTGGCACCCCGGTGCTCACTACGCATCTGCCGGTCAGAACCAGTTCCAGGGGCGCCAGCCCTGGCCTGGGGAAAGTCCGGCAGGGGAGAGGGGTGTAACTACCCCCCTTCCTGGTCCCACCCTTAGGGCAGGACCTAGTCATGTACCCACCCCTTTCTTTAGGATAAAGGCCGGAGCGGGGACCCTTCCAAATTAGATCATCTTTGAATCAAGAACTACTTTCTACGAAAGGACATTCAAGACTCTTCTCAAGATTTCTCCCTTGTGACTAAGGAGTAGTCACCCTGCATCAGCGGGCACCATCTAAGAACTCTGCGGTTTGCTGCAAGTCCTTCCTCAAGGATCCGACGGCCCAGCTCAACGAGAACCGGCTTCCCTGGCACCTCTGACCTCTACCCACGTCATCAGCTCAGCTGTGATCTGTGGGTGCGACGAGACCTCGAGGGACCGGCCATCATCAAAACCTGCACGCTTTCTTAAACCAGCACGACCATCGAAGCAATTCTCTGGTGAGTGCTCTGGGGTCCGAGAAGCCCCGACCCTGAGCCGCTCCAGCACCGAAGTACAGTCTCCCAGCATCTCCACGATCTGCGTGGGGCCCTTCTGCTCGCTGCTCAGCACGTTGTCTGGTCACTAGCCGCTGGCTTGTGCCCTCCTGTGACGACGTCCGACAATCAACGCCGCTGGTCTGGTTGCTCCAGACCGGCCCTTGCTCCCCTTTGCCGAGAGGAGCACCCCGGACCCTCCTGGTCCATTCAAGTTCGATCACCAGGGTGCAGGGATGGCAGGGCAGACTGACCGGTTTCACTCCCCTTTATGAATCCGATATGTTGGGCAGGCTATGGCACACCAAGGGCTTTGACAAATGGGACCTTATTGGCATCACCAGGGTGGAGGATGTGATTTCCAGGGGGACTATTAAGACCTTCCCCCAGCTACAGACTGAGTATCAGCTGGGTGACTCGGAGTTCTTTCGATATGCGCAGCTGAGGCACGCCTTGCTCTCTGCTATGACCCCTGGGGAAGACATCCCGGAAAGCTCACCGCTGGAGGACAGAGTGCTGGATGGCCATATGCCAGATAGCGCAATCTCGCTGTCCTATAAAAAATTAATTAATGTTCGCACTGACCTTCTCCTTGGACTACGAGACCAGTGGGTGGCGGATGGCCTGGAGATCGATGAGGAAGATTGGCAGAGTGCAGTGTCTTCCCCTAAGGAGGTTGCCATCTCATCCCGGCTTCGTTTGGTCCAATTTAAAATCCCGCACAGGGTGTACGTTACGGGCCCCCGCCTAATACACATGGGCTACTCGCCCGACGGCCTATGTCGTCGAGGCTGTGGTGCCCTCGCCACCTTCTTGCACATCCTCTGGGAATGTCCGGCCATAGCGTCCTACTGGAGGAGGATTCACGGGGTCATGAGTGAAGTGTCGGGTGTGGGGATTGTGGCGGAAGCCCGTCGGTGCCTCCTTAATATTTGGGAGCCGACGGATCACAACACAGCCCAAACTCAGTGGGTGACCCTAGGCAATATGGTGGCCAAGAGAGACATCGCTCAAAAGTGGGGGGCCAATACGGCACCCTTGGTGGTGCAGTGGAAGGCCAATATGGACTGGTGTATGCTCCGGGAGAAGACTGTCTATGTTGCCAGGGGTAAACCCAACAAATGGAACAGGGTGTGGGGTGCCTGGAACTCTTACCGGGGTGATGTGTGTCTACCGCCTGAGCCTGCCTCACTGGATGAACACCTGTCACTGTAACCTAGGACACCAACTGTATACGATACCTGAGTAATCCTGTCTTTCTCCTCCCCCCTCCTATCATCCTCTATTCTTCTGTGCTTCTGTAATGCTGGTCTCTTTCTCCTCCTGGCCTTACACTCCTTGCTGTATTCTCCTCCCATTGCCACTTCTTAGCGCCGTTTCTTCATTGTTATAAAATATAAAATAAACCTGTAATTTCCTGCTGTACCTGAACTGCACTATTATGCTCTGTTTAGTATGCTGCCTTGCCTCCGGGATGTCAGGCTGAATAGCTGTGTGCTTTCGTGAAATAAAGGTTTTCAAAAAATTTTTTTTTTTTAATTATTTTTGGAGCCAGGCGAGCGATATATTAATAATCCTTTGAGGGTTACTTGGTCAGAGGCGCTAATATTAAAGTACAAGGCCTCACAGTGTGGAGAAGGAAAAGTTGAGCAATGTGCTATGAGTTCACTTTTGTGAATAATTGCAAACTCGGGACGGTGGTCTGGGGGTTTATAAATGCTGTATCCCCCTCTTCTGCCACTATACTAAGGTCTTTAGCCTTCTGGTTCCGCTCCTCCTCCTCAATTTGATTGGGTTCTCTTCTGGTCTGTACCTCCTATTTTCTTCTATTATTTTTTAGGGTCTCGGGCTAGCAATGGCTGCGCTTGCGCAGTCTCGCTGGCGAGATTTTATGTTTTTAGGTATGGGGGCTTGAACCCGCCCTTCTTCTCCATTGGCTGGCTTCCTAAACGGAGGCCAGCCATTGGAGGAGAGGGGCATCACTCCGTTCAAGAACGGATTCGGGGGGTGTGTTTTTGGTGTTCTTTCTCTCCCTGACGTCATCGGCAGAGAACACGCCCCTCATCACGCTGCCTGCACGCCCAAGTCAGCTCTCTGATTGGTGTTCCTTATTAACCAATCAGAGGGCCGACTGGCGAGTGCAGGCAGCGTGAGCAGACTCTGCCTCCTCTCCACACAGCGCAGCCCGGCCACATACTTGTTCAACGTGAAAAGTGTTTTTAAAGTTATCTAAATAAAAGAACTCTGCAAATTAAAATGGGGCAGGTGAAAAAAATGAATGGGTGTTAATAACTCTCCCTCTCAAAAATGGAAAAAAAAGCTCAAGAGAGAACTCATTCTGCGCACGCTCTTTACACGAAACCAAAGGGCATTTCAGATTGTGCCTAATAAATGTGCGGGCAAAAACATATTCTCTGTCCTTAAACCCCGTTGTTGCTGAATCCGCGTGAATTCGGGAGACCTGAAAGACAGTCTTCGCTCGGTGTTCACTACCCGGTTGAAACAGGCGAGTCGAAAAGAGCACAGAAATGCCTATCATGCGAGGCCACATAAAGTGACCAGAGGGCGTGGGCGCAGACTCGCTTCCGACACACGGGAGCTCAGTCCGGGCTGCTCCTACTCACGCCTCATCCTTCGCTGTCCGACCGGAAGTGACGTGCCTTCACCTGCTGCTGCCACCTCAGACTATCCTGTTGTTGGAGTTGGCAGCGGCCGCTTGGGAGCGAGTACCCCGATCCGTCGCCTGCCTGCCCCTGCTTCTCGATCCAGCTGCCGCCTGTAGGATGGGGATCCGACCACCTCTGCTGCCCTTGGCGGCTTTGCTGCCGGTTGGAGTCAGTGAGTCCGAGTGCTTATGGGGTGACCTGGGAGGAGCCGCGGGCGGTTGGTGCTGGTGGGGAACCCCACACAAAGCGAGTGCCGCTGCCAACAAGGAGAGTGAAAGAAGAAAGAAAGAAAGAAAACTGCACTTGTATAGCGCTATCTACCCGGAAGCCTCGTAGCGCTTATGACTGAAAACTTATTTAGCGTGGGCTCAGGGCAGATTAGCAGGGTTTAGCATACAGGTGAGTTTTCAGGGCTTTCCTGAAGGAGAGATGATTGACAGTTCCCCGAAGGGATAGAGGGAGGGTGTTCCAGAGCTTGGCCGCAGTGTGTGAAAAAGAGCGGCCTCCCCAGCGGGCTTTCCTAACTCTGATGGAGGTGGCCAGCTGGAGAGTACAGGAACGGAGGGAACGAGATGGAACATAGGGAGTGACCAAGGACTGAAGAATTGCAGGGCCAGTACGATGGAAGGCCTTGTGTAATATACACATGGCCTTGAATTGTATTCTTGCCGCTATAGGGAGCCAGTGAAGCTCCCTTAGGGCATTCCTTGCTGACTGCCATCGGGGAAGATTATAAAGTAGCCGGGCCGCACTGTTTTGGGTGACTTGGAGCTTCTGAATGACAAAGGTAGGAGCTCCCATATAGAGGGCATTCCCATAGTCCAGGCGAGATAGTATAAGGGCCTGGACCAGGATCCTCCTTGCCTGGAATGGAAGCAGGGGGAGCACCTTTCGCAGCATCCTCATCAACCCGAAACAGGTAGCAGCAGTCTTGGTGACTTGGACCGAGAAGTTCAAGGCTGTGTCAAACCAGATCCCCAAGCTTTTTATTTGGGACTTGGGAGCGTGGGGCGAGCCTAAACATGGTGGCCAGATGGATGCAAAGACAGAGGGAGAAGGATTACCCAGTAAGATGACATCTGTCTTCTCCCCGTTGAGTTTTAAACGGGAAGATTGCATCCATCTGGCAACAGCCTCCAGACAGGGGCCTAAGGTGTTGGACGATCCCTCCGAGTGGTCTAAAGAGACCACCAGTTGGGTATCGTCTGCGTAGGTGACAATACGCACACCGAAGGGATGGACTATCCTGTCTAGAGGTTCCTTGTAGGCATTAAACAGGGTGGGGCTCAGGGAGGAGCCCTGAGGGACCCCACATCTGAGTGGATGTTTAGGGGATGCCACCTCGCCCTCAAAGACCTGGAAGAAACGGTCGGCCAGGAAGGATGTCAGCCATTCCAGGGCCGCGTCCGACACACCCATGTCCGCCAGACGTTGTAATAGCGTGACATGGTTGACCGTGTCGAACGCGGCACTAAGGTCTAATAGGATGATGGCGACTTTTCCGCCCCGGTCCAACACAGCTCTTGCTTCTTCCATTACCACTAGGAGAGCGGTTTCAGTCCCATGTAGAGGACGAAACCCTGTCTGAGAGGCACGCAGAAGACTATTTGACTCCAAATAGTTCATCAAGATGTTATTTACGTGCCTCTCAAGCAGTTTGCTCAGCCAAGGGAGCAAGGAGATAGGACGATAATTCGCCAAGTTATTCTGGTCAAGATTGGGCTTCTTCAACAAAGCCCTCACCATCGCGCACTTCCATAAAGGAGGTACGGATTTAGAGATGATGGAGGTGTTGAGAACGTCCAATATGACCGGGCGAATCACGTCCATAGCCTTAATGAGGGTCTGAGGGGGTGCAGGATCATTAGGAGAGCCAGAAGTGATTTTGGAGATAAGACTATCCAAGACCGGAATGTCTAAGAGTGGGATTGTGTTAAGCATACAAGGAACAGTGGTGACAGGGGATGTAGGGACAGGGGGTTCCAAATCATCGTTAACATCCATAAATGAGGAGTATATGGTCTGAATTTTCTGGGAAAAGAAACTAGCCAGATCATTGCAAAGGTTTTGGGCACCATCAGCAGAAGGGCATTCCACAGGGGGTGAAATGAGGGATTTAACAATTTTAAAAATTTCCCTTGGAGCATTGGCGGCTGCATTGATTTTGCTACCGTAAAAGGAGGCTTGTGCCGCCTTTATCTCCTGTTTATAGAGCCTAATAGCCGCTCTATATTCATCCTTCCTAAGTTGGGAGTAATCCTGTCTCCAAGCTCTCTCATATTTACGGCAGGCTAATTTCATAGTCTTGAGAGTAGGGGTAAACCATGGGGCAGCTTTGGATCTTTTCGTGGAATTGCTAGCTTGCACGGGGAGGACCATATCAAGTGTAGAAGAAATCCAACCATCAAAATTGTTAGCTGCTGTGTTAGCATTCAATGCCTTCCTAGGAGGATCTCTGGCCAGGGCGGCTTCCCAAGCAGGGATGGGGAGTGAGGGCCACTTCCTACCTCGATATTTAGCAAGGCGGTGAGTGGAGGGAGAGGGGTTTGTACGCCAAGTGAAGGGTACCAAAAAGTGGTCGGTCCAAGGTAATGGAATGGGGGGTTCAACCGTAAGATCGTCAATATTACTATAAATATGGTCAAGAAGATGACCTCTATTGTGAGTTACATGAAAACCCTTTTGATGAAGGTCCAACGCTTGAAGGTTGGAACAAAGAATATTGGCTGCAGTATCGTGAGGATCATCTAGATGCAGATTGAGATCCCCCAACAAGGTGAAATTAGGTGAGGATAACACGATACTTGCAGCAAGATCCGTTATTTTAATAGTAAAATTGTTAAGAGCGCCAGGAGGACGATAGGCTAGGATGCCAGAGAAGGTGGTAGTAGGGGAGAATTCTAGCGAAAAGTGAACACTTTCGCAGATTGATGAGGTGGTGGGGGTAATGCGGCATTTATAGCTGTCTCGATAAACAATAGCCAGTCCCCCACCTCTCCCAGTCTGGCGATCCAATCTCTTTAACGTGAATCCCTGTGGAATGGCCCAGACAATAGCTGGATCATTGTCTGTATGAAGCCACGTTTCCGTTAGGAAAAGAGCGTGAGGATTGAGCTCTTCAATCAAAGTATGTAATTCAGTGTGATGTTTACAGACGGATCTACAATTTAAAAGGAACATTCTCCATTCCTGAGTAGAGAGTAAAGGTGAAGAGCCGGTATGCGAAAGAGATGGGCTCCAGTTACAGTCTTTACAAAAGTAATTGGTGTCGGATGGAAGGAACGAATGAACACAAGTCAGGCTCATGGGGGGACGAAGAGCAAAGAGCAAAGGAGAATCATAAGAAAACGGGAGACCTACCATGGCGAACAACCCTAACCCCCAGTCAGCTGGAAGCGTCTGGACGCGGACTGGCGCAGACTGGCTTCTCTCTGGCGCCTCTCCGGCGCGTCCACGGCGCTACCGCTGCGCGTCACCGCTGCGCGTCACCGCTGCGCGTCACCGCTGCGCGGTCGAGTGTGGGCTAAAAAAGATTAGGCGGTCAAACTCCAGACCCTTTCACCGATGTGGTGTCCCACGGCGGATAAAGCTGCCCATAACTTTTTTTTTTTTACTGCACCCATCCCTCGCTGCACCCGGCCATGAAGGCGGCTGTAAAGTTCAATGTCTCTGTTCCCTCGCCCCCATCAGCCACGCTTTCCTCCGAGAGAGAGCGCTTCCACTCCCGCTTGCCCTCCCTCGATCCTCAATACCCAGAGCGAATCCCCATGGCACAGGGCTGCGCCGCTCCCAGGTGTAGTGCTGACAGGGTAGTTTGCATGTTTAAGGCACAAATGCAGAGATCAGCGTGTAATGTGCTAGTCAAAGTGCTGAATCCCCCCTCTCCACCTCTGCTCTCACCACCACCTCCACTCCCCCTCCCTCCCTGCACCTTTACTCCTACCTCCACTGCCTACACCTCCTCTCCCCCTACACCCACTTCCACTCTGACCTCCACTCCCTCTACCCCCTCTACCTCCACTCCTGTTTCCCTTCCCTCCATCTCCACTTCCACCACCAACTCCACTCCCCCTCCATCCCTGCACCTTTACTCCCACTCCCTCCTCCTTCCCTGCACCTCCCTCTACTTCCACTCCCACCTCCCTCCACTTCCACTCCCACCTCCCTCCACTTCCACTCCCACCTCCCTCCCTTCTCCTTCAACCTCCAATCTCCCACCTTCACTTCCTCTTCAATCCCTCCACCTCACTCACTCACCCCCTCCCTCCACCTGCACTCCACCCTCTCTCCCTGCACCTCCACTCCACTCCTACCCCACGAATCCCTATACCTCCACTGCCCCTCTCCCCCCACTGCCCCCTTCCTTGCATAAACAATAAAACTAGAACACATCTTTGGTATTAATTCTGGTTTTTATTAGGATATGTCAAATGTATATAATGTTTTCTAGGTTATATATAAAGTGACAAATGGTTATAACACTTTCTTAACTGTAACATTTAACTTTTAAACATGCTGCACAACATTCACAATGCTCTGCAGCACTTTAACACCACCACAACCACCACCACATCCCCCACCACCACATCCACCACCACCACCACATCCACCACATACAACACCACCACCACATCCACCTCCACCACATCCACCACCGCCACATCCACCACCGCCACATCCACCACCACACCCACCACATCCAGCATCACATCCACCAGCACCACATCCACCACCACCATATACACCACCATCACATCCAACAACACCACATCCACCAGATCCACCACCACCACATCCGTGTCGCTCTGTGTGCGTGTTGGGCTCTGTGTGTGTGTTGGGCTCTGTGTGTGTTGGGCTCTGTGTGTGTGTTGGGCTCTGTGTGTGTGTTGAGCTCTGTGTGTGTGTTGAGCTCTGTGTGTGTGTTGAGCTCTGTGTGTGTGTTGGGCTCTGTGTGTGTGTTGGGCTCTGTGTGTGTGTTGGGCTCTGTGTGTGTGTTGGGCTCTGTGTGTGTGTTGGGCTGTGTGTGTGTGTGTGTTGAGCTCTGTGTGTGTGTGGCTCTGTGTGTGTGTGGCTGTGTGTGTGTGTGGCTCTGTGTGGGTGGTTCTGTGTGGGTGGCTGTGTATGTGTGTGTGGGTGGCTTTGTATGTGTGGCTCTGTGTGTGGGTGCAAATGCAATAGGTCTCGCATTTGCGAGCAATTAAGCTATTGGCATTGTAAATGACAATGCTATTTATTTATATGTTTTAAAAACAAAAACATAAATAAAAATAATGTCATGAGCAATGCCAATAGCTCTAACTTTAACAATGCCGAGACCATTGCATTGTAAATGCTTGTTTCCCATTCTTGCTACTTTTGTGATCTGGGCCCTTCTCGCTTCTGCTGCGCTGTTCTGTTGTTCAAGGAGGGGGCACCCATGCACACCACCACGGAGCCGCCCGGGCTTCCCAGTTGATGTGAGGTTTCTCTCGCCCAGCGCCACCGTCAACATCCGATGCCTCTCACTACTAGAGACCGATGCTTCTTAAGGTTGTCTAGGCGCAACTTCCGAGCTCCGCCGGGCTCGCCAGCTGTCTCCCCTTCGTGCTCTCATCTGCTACGCTCACTCTCCCCAGCATTTAGACATTGTCTGTTTCTGGTTTCTGGCCCAATTAGTGCCGGATTTTGGGGGGATTGGGAGGTTGGGGTCCGGAGCCGCTTCAGGCAGCAGCCATCTTCAGTCGCCGGCAATCTACGCCACCAAGTCTGGTGTCATTGACAACCCTTTTCAGGAAGAGCAGAAAGCATAGGTCAGGCTTTTAAAAACATGTGCAGGAGAAACCAATGGAATTTGGTGGATGCAAAATCTGCCTGGGGGTCACTTCAAGTGCACACAGCCTACCTGACCAGACGCCAGCACTCTGCCTCTGCCCCTGGGTTGCCAACGCTGTAAGTCTCGCCGCCATCGACATCCAGGAGCGGCTGGAGACTACAGCTCCCAGTGGGCTTTGCGCGGACTTCCTGTCCCCGCTGTCTTCGCGCCCGGAGGCGCTACAAAGCGGAGCCTTGACCTCGGTGGAGCGGGGGTCACTTCAAGTGCACACAGCCTACCTGACCAGACGCCAGCACTCTGCCTCTGCCCCTGGGTTGCCAACGCTGTAAGTCTCGCCGCCATCGACATCCAGGAGCGGCTGGAGACTACAGCTCCCAGTGGGCTTTGCGCGGACTTTCTGTCCCCGCTGTCTTCGCGCCCGGAGGCGCTACAAAGCGGAGCCTTGACCTCCGCGTCGCGGGACGCGCGCGGGCGATGCCGGGCGGAGCCCGGGCAGAGGGCGGGCCGTCTGTGGCCGTCAGGGGCTGACAGAGGCTGGGCTGGGCCACGTCCCTTTCTTTCTACCAGCCGCGACGACACACGCTCGGTGCCTGTCCCCGTTCTGTTGCCCAAACCATGTCTACCCGCTCAGGAAAGCCTCTCAGGGGCGAAGTTGAAAGGGGATCAAATGCCGCGAGCCCTGTCATAGGAACAATGGACCGCTTTATCACCAGGGTCGCGGCGGTGATTGAAAAGGAGATCGCCATGTCTGAGCGGCGTCTATCTGAAGTATACCTCCCCTCAAGACGCTCATCCTTGGGGGCAGTCGCCCAGTCGCTCACACCAGCCATCGTCCGGGTTCAAGCGGGTACCCCTCCTAGTGTGGTCGGCGTTCCCTCAGAACCCCCCCTTTTGACTGGTATAGAGCAAAATATAGATAGGCTGGAAAATTTGGCCGCTCTTCTACCTATAGTTACAATGGAAGACGGTGGCCCTAGTAACCTGTCCACATCATTACCACCTATTCCGACAAGTGATGTCATCAGAGATCCTGAGTCCCCAAAATCGCTTGTACCCCCCACAGTTATATCAGACGGGAAGTTAGTTGGGGCTTCACCTAACACCGTGACTCCTGATATTAGGCAGGAGTTTCTCCCCTTAGGTAAAAAGTCGCGTAAACGCAAAAAGGGTAGGCTAGTGAGACAGGCCGCCCTCTACCAAAGAGTAAGGAAGTCTCCTGTATCTAGTACGAGAACTACAAGGGGTGCCCCTATGCTGAATGAAACCGATATAGAAGGGGATGTACTGATCTCTCCCAAGGGGTCACACTCAGCCAAGGTCTCAAAGCCAACTGACTTAGTAGCAGTTGAAAATATTCTGGAGAAGGTATATACCCTCTTGAAATCGTTACTAGCACAAGTCAAGGGTCTAGGGGAGAGGATTGACAAACTAGAGCAGTCAACCCTGGACGGGTTTCACTCACTCAAAACAACAATTAAACAAACAACTAGAGTGACTGGAAATAAGGACGTGGGTGCAAAGGGGAATGAACTACCAGCTCAGAGAGGCCCTAAGCCCCTAATATCTCAAAACAAAGCTGTTCCTAATAGTCCAGTAATTCCAACTCCTAAATCTCCTCCCCATCCCAAAGCAGGCTCAAGTCACAAGGGACCTTTAATACATGCAGAGCCTGAGAAAAATAAGCCAAAGCCTCTTCCACAAAAACAGCAACAGACAACTAGTGGTAAAAAGGAAGTCCAACAAAAAACAGAGGGGAGCAGCAAACCCAGCGGGTTAACGACAGGGAAAGCCCCTAGGCCTGTAACCCAACATTCTGCCCCAACTACCTCCCCACCGGCCCCCAGTAATCCACCACGACGGATCCCCCCGATTAATCTCCCACCAGACTGTCAACCTTTTGTTGCTGTCATGGTTAATGTGCCTCCCCTAAAGGAAGGCCAGTTGGAAAACCATCAATCACTCAAGAACAAGTGTATCCACTGGCTGAAGGCAAACAAGCCAATCCCCCTGGGTGTGGACGGCATTATCCTAAGTGTCCGCAGAGTGGGATGGGTAGGGCAAGGGAAAAAAATGCAGGAGGGGGATTGTGTAATCATAAACTTCCAAGACCCCAGAGTAGTACCATCCATCTGTACTCCTATCAAAAATATGGGGGCCCCGGGGGTTAAACTGGTAGATCTTTCGTATTTCTATCCTAGGCACCTTGTTAGCCCAAATGGAGGAAGTGTAAGTTCCCCTAATTCTGGCCAAAACTGGGCTGGGGTTGTAGGGGGCAATAGGGAGAATCAAATGTGGGCAATTGGCCCCTGCTGACTGGAAACAGCGACCAGAGTAGACCCAGTAGGAGCACCACCCACCCAAATAAACCTTGCAAGTGGAATGGGAGACTCTATAGCAATTCCACAAGATCCCTGCTCTCCTCGGATAACTAGCAGGAGTTCTACAAATAGGGGCACTCAGGCGCCCAGCGACCTTCCAGCTGTGACGGACCTAGTCTTTAAGGTTTTCAGCTGGAATGTTGCAGGGATTGCAGGAAAACTGGCACTTCCAGATTTTACTGCATGGGTTGATGAGCACTCCTTGTGCCTCCTCCAGGAAACATGGAGCTTGGTGCCGGTCCATAGGGTGGGATTTTCCTCATATTCCTCTCCTGCGCGAGTCTCGGATTCTGAGAGAGGCCGACCTTCGGGCGGCCTTCTTATCTGGGTCGCGGCTTCTTTAAACTGTAGAGTAGTGGACTTTCCCACAGGTTCCCCGGACATACAAAATATCACCCTTATAGACCAAAGGGGAAGAATTGTTTTAAATATCTATAATGTGTATGCCCGGGGTACAAAGGGTGGGAGAAAGTCTCCAGTAATAGCTCTCCTCGAGACCCTGTTAAACAATACCCCCTATAAGACAAGCACCTTGGTTGCAGGTGATATGAACTGCACGTTCGAGCCCTTGGGCTCAGACGTTTCCCTCGACCAAGATGAGGAGGATGCTAGGTGGGGGATCCCGGCACTGGACATCCCACCGATCAAAAGGTGGACAGAGGTGGCGCTCCAGATATACTCCCTGAGTCTTGAATTTAATCTAAGGGCAGCGAATGGGAGGACTTCCTCGGATAGGGGGGTGCCCATACCTACAATAGACCAGGGCACACCTCTAGGCTGGATTATATTCTAATAGATGTGTGCTTATGGTCTTATGTAAGGGACATGCAGGTGGTCCCCTCGACAGAAAGTGATCACAACTCACTCTCCCTAAAAATGGAACAATGGTGGCAACCCTTAAGGAGGGCCAACATCAACCTGGCACCCGTACCACTAGATGAATCGGAAGTCTCCCCATGTGGTAGAAGAATTAAATGGGCGAAACTGGTTTTATCAGAGGCAAAGGTTGGGGAAATTCAATCCCAACTAAACCGTGCGGTAACATCTCTCGGAACCTCCCTAGAAGGGGTGGGTAAAGCGAGTGGGTTATTTGTCTCCCTGATTGAAGCCTTAACCAACGTGTTTACCCTGTACCCTAAAAAGCCGGGCAATATAGGAACTAAAAAACCAGTTGATGGATGGTACACCCAAGCATGTAGGGGCCATAAGGCAAAATTAGTTGAGGCAGTTAAATCCAAATCCCAAAGTGTGATCCAGGAAGCAAGGAAGGCCTATAAAAAGTCCCTTAATTTGGCTAAAAGGGAGTGGGAAGATAACTATTGGGAAGACCTACTCCAGGCTAGTAAAATCAGGGATTCAGGGGTCTTTTGGAATCTTATAAGTAAACGGAGCAAATCCGACGCAGCCATGAGACCCTGCAACATCCCGCCTCAAAGCTGGGTAAAACACTTTGGGTCCCTATACCTCCCACCAGATGGGGATCTGTCTGTGGGGAGGGACCTCACACTAGCAATTGGACCTCATGCCTACGACCTCTTCACTCCCCTAGAGATCGAGGGGGTTATAGGCTGGGTAGCACCACGCAAGGCACCGGGCCCGGACGGCCTTCCGGGTGACCTCATGAGGGCTTACCCAGCGGAATGGGGAAGGATCATAGCAGCTCTCCTAAATGACATTATGAGGGGAGGAGTAGTCCCAGAATCCTGGAAAGGGGCGGTGGTTGTCCCTATTTATAAAAAAGGGTGTAGGGAAACCCCGGGAAACTATCGCCCCATAAGTCTGATAGACTCCACCCAAAAGATAGCTGGTAAAGCTATCCTTGGTAGGATTCTCCATTGGGTGGAGGAGAATAAAATCCTATCAGACTTTCAGGCAGGTTTCCGGGCTGGTATGGGGACTATAGAGCAGGTGTTTAGGCTGTCCCTTTTGGGGTGGAAGGTGGTGGAACTAGGCAAGGGTAGTCTTTACTTAGCCTTTATAGACCTGAAGACTGCCTTTGACCTAGTTCCCCGGGAAGAGCTTTGGAGGGTCCTTCATGAGTTGGGATTACCACCTTACATCTTGCCCCTTCTCATAAGCCTTCATGCCCACACCTTTGCACAGGTCCGCTGGGGTAAAAACGGAGAGCTCACGGAGAAGATACCAGTGTCTAGGGGCGTAAGACAGGGCTGCGTCTTGGCACCCACCCTATTCTCGTTATATCTGAATGGGGTGGTAAAACATCTTCAACAAGAACCAGCCGACGCCCCCTGTCTTGGAGGTGTCCGCATCCCAACCCTGCTTTTTGCGGATGACACGCTCCTGATCTCGAAGACCCCACAAGGCCTGCAGAAACTATTAACACGATTCCAGGAGTTCCGTGATGCAAAAGGGCTAATAATAAATGTGGACAAAACGAAATACTTAGTTGTAAATCCACCTAAAAAATTGGGCAGCCCGCCTACACTCAATTCTATCCCCCTAGAGAAAGTAGCAGAATTTGACTACCTTGGTATCCGGATTACGGACAGGATGACTTGGGCAAACCACATTGAAAAAATGGTCCTTAACCATAGGAGAGTAGGAGGAGCCCTCATGAGGGAATACAGAGCCTCAACTAGGAGATCACTTACCCCAGTACTTGACATCTACAAGGCCAAAGTAGCGACATCAGCCTTGTACGGGGCAGAACTGTGGGGCCACTGCCGACTGGATGCCCTAGTGACAGCAGAGAGCAAGCTTTTAAAATCCTTCATCTCTGTTCCACTGAGCACACCATCGGTACCAGTGTGGATGGACACGGGATGTAAAAACATCAAAGATCAGGCCCAGCTTCGCCCGCTCCTGTTGTGGACACGGATTTGGAGGAGCGAAGAATTAAAATCCTATGCTGATGCCCTGGGAGATATAATGAGCCAGGGGGGTTGGGCTAAGATAAGATGGCTAAATGACACCAAAAAGCTTCTGGAGAATATCGGACTAGGAGACTGCTGGTCATCTCGTTCAGCCCCTCCAAAAGAAGTTGTCAAGGCGCTTTATTGGAAATGGACTGCGGAGCGTCTAATCACAAGCTCCAATCACTGCAGGTCCACTGCCGCCTTTCTACAAATTAAAGACACTGTGGCCATTGAACCCTACCTGGACTTGATCACTCTCCCCTTTGACCGAGCTCTTTATTTTAAATTTAGAGTTGGTTCCCTCCCGCTAGGTGCTCTGGTATCGAAATGGTCACTGGCAGCCCGAACTTCTCCCAACTGTGCATGTTGCCCGAGTAAGGTTGAGTCCATTGCGCATGTTTTATTTGAATGCCCGGATTACGCAAGGCCTAGGAGATTCTGGCTGAAACCACTCTGCCGAAATATGGGCACACGCAGTCATTTAGTAGCCTTGCGTATCCTAAGCACGGACACTTCCCCCCCCCCATTGTGTGCGGAATCGCTACATTTTTAAAGCAGTTTTGGCTCATTCGATGTAAGAGATTGTCAGTAGCTGTTTAATTCTCTTTTTAGCTAATTTATAAACGGTCTTTTACATCCTTTTATCTCTTTTAATATTTTATACTGACTTCTTGCGGTAATGATTTTTTGTACATTGTATTGATTGTATTATAAATGTGCTTATAGGATATCTCTGCATATCGAATAAAAGCTTATGACTGACTGACTGCCTGGCATACTGGAAAGATGGGCGATTCCGCTTTGGTAGGAACTGCAAGTTTGCGCATGATAGTGATATACTAGTCCACACCAAACCACATAATAAAACTTAATAACACAATTAAACAACACACCACATACATCCAATCCACACCACACAATTCCATATTGCACCACAAAATCAACAGCACACCACATAATTAAACTCCACTACATACCATTCCCCAACACAAAATACCATTCCACATAATTACACTCCATAACACACAATCCCACAGCAAACAATTCCAGTACTCACAATACCACATAATTACTATCCACATAATCGCACACCAAGCCACACAATTCGACTACACAAATCCACTCCACACCACACCATTACACAATTACACAACTAACTAATTCAATCCAACATGCATAATTCCACTACACACCATATTCATACATTTGTTAACACATAGATAAAAGACATTGCCATTTACAATGCCAAAAGCTTTAACTCAAACAAATGCAAGACCGATTGCATTTCCAATGCTTGCTCTAATATTGGTGACCTGTTTATGGGAAGAGGATGCTCATGCTTCTGACACATTTTGTAAGTGAAGTAGTTGGATCTGTGCCAGTGGTGACTGGTGACATTTAAAAGTGGTGAGCGTAAAAGTTAGGGGTGAGTTTTTAAATAGCAATCAAACAGCTGCATTTTTTCATTAATTTTTGCCTCGTCATAACTTTGAAAACTGTGTACCCGGGTGATGGGGGGCCCTTAGCACCCATTTGCATAGAATTGTAATTACAACTGAAATATGTGACTAATGTCCTGTGAGCTCTGCAGAGAGGCCAATGATTGGATGTCCATGTATTCTGAACACCGTTTTGACCCACTGACACACCCTGTGAGAAACTCTCAGTGCCTTCAACCACAGCTCCAGAGCTCTCAATTGTGCGAACAAGCAGTGCCACTCAGCTCAAAGTGTGCTCTGTACAAGCATAATGTGATACATGAAAAAGTACAGAAGAAACATCCTGGAAGTAGCTAGCGTTCATTTACATTATCCTGCATATTGGATTGGCACCAATGAAAAGCTGAAAGCCTACCTGAATGACAAAGCTACCCGGAGACTGCTGATGCCTAGCTGTGGTCCAAAGTCAGCCTCAGACGCTCATGAAGAAGAGTGACATGGTCAAGAGAAGATGAATGCAAAATAATAAATGCGCCCATTGGCCTTTCACCCTAAAATCCTAGTGCAGCATCTGTGACTAGGTACGTGGGCTCTTCATAAGGGAAGATGAGAGAGCAGGGGCCTGCAGCAGGAGCATCCAGAGAGGAGGAGCGGACAGGTGTCCAGGCGGTACAGCTGTAGGAAGTGGAAGGGGAACCATTCCTGTCGCTGGAGAACAGGCGTCGGAGGAGGCATTCAGCTGATGGCTGTGTTTCGAGAGCAGCCGTCCAGCCGAGCCATCATATAGAAAAGAAAGGGAAAGGGAAGGAAAATGGTTGACTTCTTAAATAAGCCAACGCAAACCTAACCAATCCTGGTTCTTCTCTCATTGTTTTCAGCATGAGGGAAGCGCCGGGATTGGTTTGACCGGGCTAACCCAGCGTTCCTTTTGAGGCTAGCAGCCTGTACCAGCAATCCCCCAGCAGTTTAACACCACTGTGATTGTTGTGGTCTGAAGTGCGCATGTCGGGCTGGCCGTCGCAAGACAACCAGCCAATCTGACATGCACACTCTGCACTGGCATGCTTGGCAAGTCATCATGCTGCTGCCACCAATCAGCAGGATTCTGCCCAGGCGCGCAACACCCATTGGAATCAAAGGGCTTCAGCCCCCCCTGTCGAGAGTGGCAGCCCGGGCTCAGACAGCTCCCGGGCAGGCACACAGCCGCACCCGAGCACTTCACAGGTCTTTTAAAGACCATGTACATGTTAATGAGGTTTTGTTGTAGTTGTACCCCTTCAAAGAGCCCCTGCCACTCCACTCAGCCAATTACTTAAAGTTTCAGCCCCTCCCCTGAAATTTTTTCTTACCCCACCCCCGAAATGTCGCTCTAGTTGCGCCTCTGATTCTGCCCCACCCTCATTCTCGCGCTAGAACAGCACCGGTGGCACATCATATTATAAAATGGTAATGATCATGTTCTTTCATTTACCTACTGCACTTGCAGCAGGCGGGGCAACGCTACTCTGCCCTTTAGGGGGAACTGCCAATGTATTCCCCCATTGGTCTACATATCTTGATTATCTCAACAATCTCAGCTGGTTGAGTGGCTTCTGCTTCTTTTTGGGATCTTTGCAGTGGGCACACACAAGAGGAATGAGTCATTCATCCTTCCCGTTAAAGGTCATGTGCTTAGAGGGGCGTGGCTTGGCGCCCGACATGAATGGCGGCGTCTGGGTGAAGCTCCTCGGTGTGCCCGGATTACGGCGTCCTTCCTGAGTCGCTCAGCGCTAATTGTGGGATGTAAGGACGTCGGAACATCTACTCCTCCCTCCCCGACCTTCGTGGTTTCGCTTGGGTGCGGCATTTTGGAGTTACGAATTATGTAAGTTCCTCAGCTGCATCGCCGCCTAGCGACCGCCATTTTGTTTTTCCCCAGCTGCGCTGTGACATCATATCAATGATCTTCCTGGAAGTCTGTGGCGATTTTCCTCTCAAATTCATCATCCTTTCTGCTTTTGGAGGTCTATACCCACTCTGCGCTCATTTTTGAGCATTTTTATGTGCCTACTCTGACTGACTTTAACCCGGCGGCCATTTTGTCTTTCTCGCAATCTTCGACATTTGTTGGCTTCTATCTCTCCGCCGCTATTTATGGGTAGATCTAAAGGCACCTTGGCTGCAACTCCTCCTACCAAACATATTTTCATCAAAAACTCGAAATTATTTTCCGAGTTTTCCCGGACTCAAACTGCTTCATCTCCTCCTCCTGAGGACAACATGGCGGCGTCTGAGACTCCTTCAACGGCTAATGGGAAATCTCTCACTAAACGCCTCAGACAAAACCCCCCTTCACCTCCAAAATCATCTTCACCTGTCTCGATGGAATTATTACTGGAGGAAATTAGAGCTCTGCGTCCTTCCATGGAGGACACTAATGCGAAACTCCAAGTTATTACTGAGTCTTGGTCGCGGCTCGACTGCAGAGTCACTACTGTGGAGCAATCGCTTTCTTCTTTGGCGGCTGATTGTGCGAAGATCTCTCCCCTTCATTCTCAAGTTTCTACCCTTCAGCGCCAAGTGGAGGAACTTGAAAACCGTAATAGGCGCAACAACCTCCGTATCTACGGCCTTGAGGAAGGACAGGAGGGGTCTGATCCCATTACTTTCTTCAAATCCTTCATCCCCAAAGTCCTCTGTGTGCCAGAAGGCACCCTGCTTAATATTCAAAGAGCACACAGGTTGGGTCGTCCTCCCTCATCGACCTCCCCCTCTCAGAAGCCTAGAGGGGTGATCCTGTATTTCCTGGAATACACGGACCTGTTAAAAGTTCTCTTAGCAGCGAAATCCTCCCAGCGAGTTACCTGGTCCGGCTCGACTTTTATTCTTTGCTCAGGATTACGCCAAGGCCACTGCCAACAGAAGGAATGCCTTTTTGGACTTAAGACCTGCTCTCCGGGACATGGGTGCTCGTTATGGTCTTTTTCATCCGTGCCTATTCAAGGTTACCTACAATAACAAGACTACAACATTTGAAGATCCCCTCCGCCTCCGCAGCTTCATTAACGCTCATCATATTGATCCCATGGATGCCTCCTCATCAAATGCTGGCTGAATATGTGTTTCTTTCCCTTAATTGTTTGACCTTTTCGCCTTGTTGCGTTTGCTAGTCTTATTGCTGCCACATGTTTTCTCTGTTGTTGTTTTATGACAATTGTTTCCTTATTTTCTCCACAGTTCATCCCTTCCGTTGACGTGATGCCTCCCGGTCCTCCGTCCCGCTTGATCCCGGTTGTGCCGTCATTCCGTCTGGTTCCTCCCTTCCCCTTGTACCTTTTGAATCCCCCCCTTGTAGGTATGTCTCAATTTCATGTTATTATCTGGTTGTTCTATTCTGTTTTTCTCTCTTACTCTCTTTGTTCTCTCTTGCTCCCTCCTCCTTTTCTGTCCCCTTATCAGCTGCTACCCTTTCTATTTTTTCTATTTTTCTCCTTCAGTATGTTTCTCTCCTCACTTCTTTCTTTCCTTTCTCTTTTTTCCCTATCCTCTCCTTCTTTCTTCTTGATATCTTTTTCTCTCCTTTTCTCTATCAAATCTTGTTTTTATGACTCGTATTTTGTTTCAATTCAAGTTCTTCTTTTTGCACTTTTTATTGCATTGTTTGCGTCATGTTTACATTTATTACTTTTACTGTATATCATTCAGAGTTATCTCCTGGAATGTTAAAGGTTTAAATAGCCCAATCAAAAGACAACGAGTATTAGCTAATTTGGCTAAATTAAAATCTGATGTTGCCATGTTACAAGAGACCCACCTTAATGACATTGAATCTTCTAAACTAAAGAGACTTTGGGTCGGTCATGTCTTCTCCTCCCCCTCCTTGGGGAAGAAGAATGGCGTAGTCATACTAGTTCATAAAAAGTTTGCTGTTACTGATACTCAACTTGAAATCGATTCTGATGGTCGTTTTATAATTTTAAGACTGAATGTAGATAACGTGCCTATTGTTATTTTCAATGTCTACGCTCCAGTTACTGTTGATCACACCTTTTGGCCCCTCATCTCAGATAAATTGGTTTCCCTGAACGAAAATTACACTATTTTCGGTGGCGACTGTAATCAGATACATGATCCCTTCCTTGACAGGCACTCCCCAGTTACCTTCATTCGATCCAAAATGCATAATCAATTTACCTCGACTATTCGGCGTAAATCCCTAACAGACATTTGGAAACTCTGTCACCCTGACCTCCAAGAATACAGTTATTTTTCACCCCCTCACAAAACCCAGTCCCGCATCGATTACCTTTTCCTTAGCAAATCTCTTACTCAATGTGTCCTTGCTTCTGAAATTGGCTCCATCCTCATATCCGATCATGCCCCTGTCCTAGTAGACTTTGACCTGCTACCCTTCTCTCCCTCACCTGGCAGATGGCGATTTAACAATTCCGTCTTGGCTGACTCCAAGTTTACCGGCCAGTTCAATGCTTTTATTACTGACTTTTTCGACGCTAACTCCGCCCCTGATTCCTCTCCTGTCATGATTTGGGACTCCTTCAAGGCAACGGCCAGAGGATTTATAATTAATTATGTCTCTAAAAAACGGAAAGGTTTTGAACCTCAATCTTCCCTTCTTCTTGCAAAAATTAAAAAGTTGGAATATTCATACTATCGATCCCCTTCTGATTCCTCTCTTAAAGATCTTATATCAGCAAAAGTTGCTTTTAATAAATCCTCTACTGACGCCGCAGCCTCTTACCTACTGAAATGCAGTGCCCGCTACTATGGGGGTCAAAACAAAATGGGTAAACTTTTAGCCAATTACCTAAAAACACGTCAAGATAGGATCCGGATTGCCTCCATAACTGACTCAAATGGAGATTCACATTTTAAAGACGAGGATATTCTACATAATTTTGTATCCTTTTATAAACAACTTTATACTCCCGAATCCCCTCCTCTTCCTGATGGCTTAGCCTCTTACTTCCACTCTCTCACTCCCCCTTCTTCTCCCCATGTTGACTTTTCCCCACTCGAATCTGACATTACTCTAGCGGAAATCTCCCATGCGGTTTCGGTGCTTAGACGTGGCAAAGCCCCTGGTCCTGACGGGTTTACTATTGAATTCTACAGCCACTTCTCCAAACAACTCCTACCCCAATTACTTCTTCTTTTCAATTCTTTTGTCAAAGATGGCTCCTCCCAGGGTACTTTTCAGGAAGCAATGAGCTGCCTCATCCCCAAAGATAATAAAGACCCTACACTCTGTAAAAATTATCAACCCATTTCCCTTGTAAATACAGATTACAAAATCTTTGCCAAATTACTTGCCCTACGTTTAGATCCCATTTTACCTGAAATTATTGGTCCAGAACAATCCGGTTTTGTCAAAGGCCGCTTATCGTCTGATAATTCGAGAGTTTTCTTTAATGTCCTCAGTAAAGCTTCCACCATTCAATATCCTTTGGCGGCTATTGCACTAGATGCCGAAAAGGCATTTGACCGTATCAGCTGGGAGTTTATGTTTCGCGCTCTTTCCTGGATTGGTTTTCCCCCAAAATTGATTTCCCTCATTGCTCTCCTATACTCTGGCCCCAGAGCTTCTATTTTCGCAAATGGAAACGTTTCAGACTACTTTTCTCTCTCTAGAGGGGTTCGCCAAGGCTGCCCTTTATCCCCCTTACTGTTTATTGTTGCGCTATAGCCCTTTTTAACAAAGATCAGACAAGACAGTCTTATTACTGGTTAAAACCCTGGTCCCAACCAAGTCAAACTCTCAGTCTACGCAGACGACATTCTTTTTTATTGCTCCAACCCTGAATCCACTATTCCCTCCTTTCTTCAAGTCGAAGCTTTCTCCTTGGTTTCTGGCTACCGCCTTAATCGTGATAAGTGCAAGATCCTTCCCCTTATTGTCTCCTGCCTTCGTCACTAGTTTGATCACACTGGTTTCTCCTGGCAACCTTCCAAAATTAAATATTTAGGCCTTTGGTTTTCCCCTTCCATTTCGGATACTCTAAAATTTAATTTTGATTATATCTCCAAGAAACTCTCGGACTCTATCACTAAATGGAGTCCACTATTCCTTTCTTGGTGGGGGAGATTAGACTCAATTAAGATGATGCTGGCTCCTATCATCTTATACTCCCTCTCCATGATTCCTGTCCGCATTTCTCACTATTAGTTCAAAAGATTGGACTCTCTTTTGTCTAAATTTCTCTGGCAAAATAAACCTCCTCGGATTGCACTATCCTTTCTTAAAAAAGACAAATCTCAGGGAGGACTGAAATTCCCCGACTTCAAATCTTATCATTACTCCTTCTCCCTGAAGCAAGCTGTCCGTTGGTTATCTACAGATCCTCTCACTTATCCACCAGTATGGCTGTCCATGGAGAAGTCTCTCATTTCCCCCTTTGACTTTTCGGAAGTTCTGGCCTTTTCAGCTCACACTTCTTTTTTGCGCTCTCCTATTATCGCACATTCGTGTCACATCCTCGCCCCCCTCATTCCCTCTACTTACCCTTCCTTTGCTTCTCTATCTCATCAATCCATTTGGCACAACAAAATGCTTCGCATCAAAAATCGCTCCTTCTGTTGGAAATCCTGGCGATCCAAAGGTATAAAGCAGATGTCGCAGTTGCTCTGTGACAGAGTGCCACTGTCCTTTCCTGAACTTCAGTCTCAATATCTTCTTCCCAACTCCTTTAAAAAACAGTATATCCTATTACTCCCTGCACTCCTTTAATTTCTTCAATCCCTCCCACTCTGTTCCGACTTCCCTCCTCTCTACCCTCTTTTATCTCCTCTCTTAAACTCCTTTCCTTCTGCTTCGCGCATCTACTCCTGCCTGATAACACCTTCTGAACGCTCTAAATCTCGCACTGAACTGGCCGGGGAACAGGATTTTTCAGTCACATGGCCCGTCTCTTTATGGGATAAGCTTTGGATTAAAATTCACAAAACCTCTCGTGCTGCCAACACCACACAAACCCTTTATTTTGTTTCTCAAAGGTTATTGTTTTCTCCGTCCAAATTATCTTCCTTCTCCCCTGATCTTTCTCCTGCATGTTGGTCCTGTTCCCCCTCTGCGGACCTATCCCATATGTTATTTCACTGCCCTAAGGTTGCTTCCTTTTGGCGTACAATTTGGTCACGTATTTCCACTATCTTCCAATTTCAACTCCCCTTTTCCCCACCCACCGTTGTCCTAGGCTCCCTCTCTCCAGAGTTGCCTCAATCCCCTTCTCACTATAAGTTATTGGATCTTTTTCTTGCAGTGGCCTTCCAATTGATTACCTCCAACTGTAAAGATTCCTCAAAACTTACATATTCCGCCTGGTGGAACGCTATCTGTTTTAATCACATACTTGATACCAATTATGTTTCCCCTGTCTCCCTTGCCATCAAACGCGACCTACTCTGGATTCCACTCACCAATTACCTCTCCCCCACTTCCTTTCCCTCTCCCCCCTCTGTCAACATTGTTCCCATTAACCTGCCTGATGAAGTTCGCAAACCCCCTTGAACATTTATCATTGTCTTTTTGCCTATCATTTTACCGTTTTTATCCTCCCAACTGTAATTATATGATTATATGATTGCATGCTTTTTCGCATTCAATGTAATTTGTGCACCCGCTACTCTACTCTATTTTATTCTTATTGTCTCATTTTTATTTTATATTTTTTCTCTCTCCTTCTTTTTTCATGAACGAGAGTGAGTTGTTTATTGATTCCGCTTTCCTATTCTTTTGCATTGTTTCATTCCATTATTCCTTGTATATCATTATTTCTTAATGCATTTTCACATTTGTATTTTCTGTTTGGTTTCAATAAACTTGAACTTAAAAAAAAAAAGGTCATGTGCTTATATTTTGTGGAGTTCTTTATAGTAGACACTTAAATGGGGGTAGTATTTTAGATTATTCCCCTGCGGGTCCTGTCCACCCCACTACTTTATTGAACAAAGGGTCAGATGTATCAAAATACTGGTCGCAAAAGTGGTTTTAATTGGCAACAAATTTTTGTGACCAGTCTTTAATTTTGTACTAATAGATCAGGTTGCAAAATGTGCACTCCCAGGAGGCCGCAGAACAAGCAGCCTAATGAATATTAACTGGACAGGTCATTATTTGTGACCCTTGATTGACTACAGACACAGGCATGGTGGCCTCCAAGGAACAGCAAACCACCAGCTCTGTGTTTATTTTACTAAGTGTAAAAATGTTGTTTTTTAAGCAGCATGTGTTTCTTTAAAAAAAAATGTGTTTCTGTAAAAAAAAAAAAAGTTTACCATTTGTGAAAACTTTGCGGGAAGAAGAAAGAGGTAACTTGTATCACAAACTGCTCTCCTGGGGATATCCAAAACCATTCATGTGAGGGCAAGAGCTCCAAGGGGGCACCTTCCCCTTTGCAAATCAGTTACCACCTCATTTGAGGTATCATCAATAACTGAATATGATTTGCGACCACAATTGCGGTTGCAAATTATTGCTATATATCACACCGAATTGCAATTAGGAAGGGGTGCCCCTTTTACTCCCCTTCTAATTGTGATTTGGAATGAGTTGCTGAACCCATTTTGCAAGTTGGAAAGGCTTTCCTGACTTGCAAATTAGATTAAATAGATACCTAGAAGCCATTTTGCGTTGCAAACCATGCAATTTTGTTGATTTTAGGGTTTGCAATCGCAAGATGGCTTTGTACATGTGGCCCTTAGATTTCCTCCCATGGCAATGTAGCCCTGACTGGTGATTCATCATGTATATTTACTTCAAAGAATGAGCAATTCCGGCACCTCTTCTCTGTCTTCTATGCCTCAGGAGGACATGCATCTGACTCGGAGAGCCTTCGTGTATGTTCTTCGGCAAGGCCTAATGTCTGGGCATCCAGCTTTTGGTACACACTGGTAAAGTCTTTTCTAGGCTGGGTCCCCACTGGGCAATCAGGGACCCTTTGCTAGGATTGATAGCTGGTCAGCCATACTGAGCTTGATACAGCCAGACACCAGGACAGATGCCTTGTCGGCAGTGCCAATGGGAATGGCCCTTAATTTCTCTGAGACTAAGGGTCCGATTATGATGTTGGTCGGAAAGCCTCCGACTGCTGGTCAGAAGCTTTCCGACTGACACTGTAGGTTTACAGTCCAACCACCTAACTACGATGCCGGCGGTCGGAGTGTAAACTGGCCGGTCATTCCGACGCAGTTCAGATGGGCTCACAGAGTCTGCCAGCCAGTCGGTACTGCACCGTAATCACCTATGGACAGCGTTTATACAGTTGGGATTACAATGTCAGTTTCAGACAACCTTTCCATTCCGGGCCTTTTCGACAAGGAAAGGCTGTCAGAAAGCAACTTTGAGGGGCCCCTAGCAGGGTCCCCTTGTCTCCGCGGCCTAAGGTTGTGGGCCAAGGGGGTACCTAGGGTGCCCGTGTAAATCCCTGTACCGTGTGGCAGACACCGTGCAGAGCTTGCCACAGGGTGCAGAAATTATCAAATTACGATGTCGGCGGTCGGATTGTAAACTGGCCGGTCATTCTGACACAGTTCTGATGGGCTCACAAAGTCCATCAGCCAGTCGGAACCGCACCGTAATCACCTATGGGTGGGGTTTCTACTGTCAGGATTACTATGTCAGTTTCAGACAGCCTTTCCATTCAGGCCTTTTTGACAAGGAAAGGTTGTCAGAAAGCGACTTTGGGGGCCCCTAGCAGGGCTCATTGTCTCTCCGCGGCCTAAGGTTGGGGGCCAAGGTAGTACCTAGGGTGCCCCGTGTAAATCCCTGTAACGTATGGCAGGCACTGTGCAGTGCTTGCCACAGGGTGCAGAAATTAATAAAGACTCTCTTTTCTCTATGGGAGCTTCTGTTACTGCCGGTTTACAGCCATAACACATGCTCCCATTGGGAAATGTGGGAATGTGACCACACCATGTGCGATTGTTTCGTAATTAGGCGATAGTTCCGTCACGTTGACAGTCTGAGGAAACTCCGACCAACATCGTAATAAGCCACTAAGTCTCAGCCGCCTGCAATACTGGAAAACTGAAGGACAGGAATATACCAATTGGACTTTTGACAACGTTCAACTTCTTGAACATCATATTTGGACTTGCCTGGAGGTCTCTTCTTTCGGTATGCTCGCCTCTGAAATTCTTATTGAGAAAGGTCTTAGAGCGACTCCTCTTGGCCCCTCTATTATTTAATCGATGATATGAATATGATATGAAATTAGTATTATTTTACTGATGATGTAGTTCTTGCAGATCTGAAGCCCGAACAAAGGATTATAAAGGAAAATTGACTGTCTGAAAAAATATTATTTAGTCAACCAATTTATGATTAAAATAGATAAAATTAAAAGTATGTGACGAGGAACCGTACGTTTCCATGGTGGCTGAAACAACAGTAACTCGGAGGAAGTTGACAATAACCAATACTAAGGCGTGACCCTTACCAAGTGCAATGACTTGGATGTTGCAGCTTCAAAAACCCTCACTGCCTTGACCGGATGTCTGTAAATAACTCCTCCCTTCTGCGCTGATGAGAAACCTCTCCTGATGAGGCCTGTGCTTCTGCGATCGCCGCTGCCGTGCTCACTCCACCCACCTGATTGTAGCAGATGTTGGATGCGAGAAGTGGATAGATGGCCACCTCCAGGAAAACTCTTTTTTACTTGTTTTTAGCCACAACCTCAATATTTCTTTATATTGGTACAGATACACAAACCCTTAAGAGCAGGTCTGGTCTTAGCTTGGGGAAAGCCCTGTTAGCCCGTGCTAGGACACAGCAGTTAGGGGAGCACGACCCACAGACAAGGCATTGAACCCGGCCCTTGTGGTAATTAGCTTCTTGGTTGAGGCAGAGGTGGTAGGAGTTGCACTGTGCTCCCTGTTAAGGATGCAGGCAGGGAGGAGATAAGTGCCTGGACTTTGCTTCGGTCATTTTACGTGTGACTGAACGAAGCACCATGCCTTCCAGATTAAAAGACCTACCTTAGGGATGATTTATAGGTTTTAAGTGCAGCAACCTCAGATATAAGGAAACCTATATTTGTTGTAAGTGGTGCTAGCACCAACTCACACACACTGCAATGCCAGGCCTGCAATCACAGTTTGAGTGGTCTCTCTAGAGTGGCATAATACATGCAGCAACCCATGGGAGACCCCTGGTAACCATGAAAGCGGATCCTACTTTCCTACACCTAGATTCACTCTTACCTTTTGCAAGCACTTGCCAAGCGCCCAAGACTGCGAAGGATACCCTCAGGGGATATAAAGAGGATAGGGTTTGTAACAAACCGGAAGGGAAAATAGGTTACGAAGGTCCTTTTTTAATCAGATTTAGTCAAATCGATTTTGATGAGTGCAGAGGAAGATCATTTTAACAGAAGGTATAAGACTGGTACATGCATGAGTTAGGAATGGATGTGCTGAGGGGCCAATACTTCCTGGAAAACCATGCTGGTTTAAGTTTAAATCAAGTAGGGATATGCTTGCAGGATGTTCAATGGAGCCGAACCTTCGCCAATTCAATGCAAGGCGGTCTGCAGGTGACTATTGCAAGTGGAGCCAAAGGTTTAGAGTTAAGAAACCTCTCTGAGTGCTTATCTGCCTCCGTACTGAGTCTTAACGGTAGTGGAAGGAGGTCTGTGTATTCTGGCTTAGGGACTTCACACAGCCTGGTAGCATTGTCTTTGAATATAGAGGGTAAGAAGAAACTTTGAACCCAAACTTCTTTCAAAGAAATGTTGGGAATGTATGAGGTATTGTGCCTTCGGGAGACATGGCTGTGCGAAGCTGCTGACCCCTTAGAGACGTTCCTAATGCTTTCAAAAGATGCAAGGCGTCTGGGCGAAGGTCGGGCTTCGGTGGCTACTTACGCTATTCTTGACAAAAGTAGACAATAAAGTGACCATATTAAAGGTTAAAAGTCAATGGATGTTGGCACGTCGGGTAGAGCTTTATAGGACCACCACCGACAAAGAAACCAACACGTGGTGAGGAATTGTTACTAAAGACAGAGGTCCATAGAAACGAGTATTTTTAGTGATCCGATTAACATACGCTAAATAGACGGTATGTTCTTTGTCCAACCGGGCAGAGTTTATTTTATCAATGTAGGAAATAACAAAAATTCTTAACAATAAGTGGGCACAAACAAACAGGAAAAAACAATTACACAATAGGACAGGGGAATTCAGGCAAAAAGAAAAAAGGTCTGTGTCCTAGTAATCAGTAAACGGACTTAATTGCATATAAACACCATTGCGCAATTAATTTCAAAATTACATAAGGCATATGGTGCAATAATGTCGACTTGTCGATCCCTTAACTAAGATGCATGGGACCATCATCAGGACAGTCATATTAGAATGCCTGTTTTGAATACATGTGAATCATAGTATCGGGTGACTGTGCCGTAAGATCCGAATTAGCTGGCAGTCCGGAGTGTAGAATCAAAGGCGTCGCAGATAGTGCGATCGCGTGGATACTCGAAAGGAAGCGTCCTGATTGAGTCAATGAATGAAAAGCCTTCGCGAAATGGCGAGGTGTGGCTGGGATGAGTAAATACTCCAGAAGCGGTCCGGTCTGCTTCCTGCAGTGGTGTGCTGAGGAATGGCACGGACCGTATCGATACGAATCTCCACCAACTCTCCAGTTATAGCAACCACAGCTTGTTGGACTCCACACCAGTGACTGGCCCCTTCAGTGCATACACCGACCCAAGGGCTCCTTAAGGCATCTGCGACAGGCTCTGGAAACATTCCAGCTGCCATGAGCCTGCACCCTCCCTTTGGTGGCATCAGCTTCACTCAAAGCAGAAACTTGGGCAGAAACTTGGGCAGACCGCCCTGACTGCGACGGCCTGCCTTTCCACGTCAATGGTAGCAGACCGCTGCTGGTGATGACCAAGACAACCACCTACGATCTCCAGTACTTCTGATCCAGGTGACCCAAAACTGCCTGCTGAACCTTAGTCCTGGGCATCCCAAAACCTTCATCCTATCAGAGAAGAACTGCCTGTGGCGACCTGGAACTCCCCGAAGGAGTGTGCTCTCCATCAGCCGCAATGGTAAATGAGTTGTGGGTCTCCTGCCATATAACCCTTTTGCTACCTTTACCACTGTGAACTAAAAACTTACATTATTGGTATTTTTCCGAAATTTGCACATTGATATTTCCAAAAGTATTTATCCTAGATCTGTGTTTATGGTCTTCAAATTTATAGAACAATCTGTGTTATTTTTGCAAATAGTTTTGGATTTAATCTTGAGTGTGTGTTTCATTTATTGCCTGAGTGTTTACAACAAATGCTTAACACTACCCTCTGATAAGTCTAACTCCTCACCCACACTACCACAAGAAGAGAGTTAGTATTATCTACTTGTTGCCTCCAGCTTTCTTTGGGGATTTCTCGCACTCCCTACATAGTGTCCTTCATTTTAGTACACTATACAGAGGTGGATTTCCTCTACATGGTAGGCAAAGATGACTATGTTAACCACCTGGGTAATATATATGGTATGGCTGATGACGAGGTCGGTTTGAGGAAAACATTTTAGGTGGGTGATGAGACTGGGTTACATTTTCCGCTTGAGGAGATAACAGAAACAATGTTGTCCCTCAAGTTAACTAAGGCAGCGGGACCAGACTACCTTCCTGCAGTAATAATAAACAAGCATTAGCATAGCCAATAGGCCACACTTTTGAGACCTTATAGGTGTTTATCCAGAGCTATTGGCTTTTCCAATGTCTTTAAGCTATGTTGTAGAGCAGCATGGGTGCTGTATAATTTTGTTAACTCACATAATTTGGTCCACTCCCGTCAGATAATTCCAGTGAACCAGGGTATAACCAAATCCCACTCTAATTATGCAAGTATGCTACTTCAGTGTTTTCTATATAATGAGTTAACCACACTTGGCACATACCATCTGCCATAGCATTTGCAGTACTCAACAAATGACATTTAGGGCCTCATTTATGAGGCCCTACCGACCCTATTGCACCCATGGAAAGCCACTTTTTTGACGTGCCAGTGGTGCAATGTGCCATTGGCATATTTATGGGAGGAGGGGCCTGGTGGGAGAACCAAAGACAACAGGATCTGCATCGAGCAATAAACCAGTGGGTGTGACTGAGGGGAGGGGACTGGGTGGAGTGTTACAATTAGGCGAGACACAACTTCTTGGTAGTGTACACCTGGGAAAAACTGTCAGCTGATATTAGCACTGATGGACAGCACTGTTAGCCAATGCGTAAAGCCCTTTAAACCACAGAAGCCAATGGTGGAATGGGCTGTCCGAAAGCACCTTTCTGTATGTGTGTGTGTGTTGTGTGCTGTGTGTTGTGTGATGATAACACTCACCATAGAGCTGAAGCTGAAGCTGCCTGTAGACAAGACCTATAAACAAAATACTATTTTATTAAAAATGATATTTTTTGTAAAAAAAAATTATCCAGTGTTTTTGAAATATATAGATTAAATTATACAGTTAACAGGTTTCCCATACATTTAAAACAAGCATTTACAATGCAATGGTTTTGCCTTTGTTAAAGTTAGAGCTATTGGCATTGCTCTTGACATTATTTTTATTTATCTTTTTTTAACATAAATGGCATTGTCATTTACAATAGCAAATTCAACCACTCATCTAACCCATCTGAACACCCAGACACTGATCCACCCGCTCATCTATCTACGCATGCGCTTGCCAATCTCTTCATTCACCCACCCAGCTGCCCACTTGTCCATTCCGGTACCCACTCATCTATCAAAGCAGGCGCCCGCCGACCTCATCATACATCCGCTCCCTCGTCCCTCCCTCCAGCTGCCCACCTACTCATCCATCCACTCATCCTTCCACCTATTCATTCATCCGCTCACACATCCATCCGCCCACTCATCACCTACTCATCCATCCACTCATCCTTCCACCCACCCATCCGCCCGCTCATCCTCCCACCTACTCATCCATCCACTCATCCTTCCACCTACTCATCCATCCATCCACCCACTCATCCATCCGCTCATCCTTCCACCTACTCATCCATCCGCCCACACAGATCACCGCAGCAGGTGCATTAGCCAGCAGCATGTTCACCTACAAAGAGCCTCTTGTTGGGGAAGCGGCTAAGTGGGAGGTGTTGGCCCTAGCCGGGGGCGCTAGCCTAGTAAGAGGCACCTTCCGGGACTCTGGTTTCCAGGAGGGGACGGCCAGGTATTGTCCGTGGAACACAATACCTTTGTTTTCCTGGAGAGGGAACCTCCTGTAGGGCGGGTTCTTTCTATGCACTGGAGCTGAGGGGGGTGTGTTTGTTGGTGTGGGGTAGGGGGGTCGTTGGAGGGGGTCTGAGGCAACGGTAACCACTGTCATGTCACCCAGGGAGGGGCTGACCCTCATCCTCGCCTCCTTTCTGATTTTTTTATCGATCGCTTTTCACTTTCTTTATTGTGTCTCTATCTCTCTGGCGTCTTGACTCGCTTTCGCTAATACTGCTCTCTTCTCTGCCCAGCAGTCCTTCTCTCGGCCCCCACTTTTCGTTTTCCTCAATCTCTCCTTAGGCTAGCTACCTCCTTGCTTCATTCCACTCATGTTTCATCTTCTGCCCGCTTCTCATTCTTCCTCCCCCACCTCCAGTCCCTCTTTCCTCCCTCATTCCCTCTTCCGCCATCCCTTCCCGCCGCCCCTCGTTCCTGTCTTCTGCCCCTCACAAATCCCCCCAGTCCTTGTTTATGCGTGAGGTGAGGACCCCTTTAGAGGTGGTGAGCACGGCCGGACTGACTCACTGAGGGAAGGGGGAAGGGGGCAGTGCCACAAGATGACTTTTTCATACACCCCTCCAAGGGCGCGGCCTATGCAGAGTTGCCCAGGTGAGGCTGGTCAGGTACTACCTGATTGGGCATGTGCTGGTTGCAGGTGTACCCTGGCACGCCCCGAGGATCCAGGGAGGGGCCCCTCTCTTATAACGCCCCCCTCTCTTATAACGCCAGGCCAGCATCAGGAAACAAGCGGGAGGGGGCGGGAGGGGGCGGGAAAGGGGGAGGAGAGACGCAGAGCAGTAAAATACGCCACCAGCACGTCACAAAAAGTGATGTACGTGTGGCGCAGGGAGCTAGTACATCCGCCCCTGTTGTGTCTAAATATACCTACATTACCCCACGATGGGAAATCGCCGTGTTCACTGTTAAAGCTTTCTAAACCTTTAAAACAAGGAGACAGCTTTACTCTGTAGTACCGTGTTGTCCAGTATGGTCTGCACTAGGACGCTGCCTGCTCTGTCCTTGGTGCTGAATTTTTTTTCTTTTTCGCGAGGCAAAACCTAAAAAGGGAGTAAGAACCCCCTTGTGAAGACTCCAAGATGGGAAATAAACAAGCCTGGAAGGGAGCTTGCGGTAGGGGGTTGAGTGAGGGGGGCCAAAGGCAGAGCTCCTACATGGTGTGCGGGGAACACATGGACTCAAATGTAAGGCAGTTTGCAGCCAGAGCTTTCAAGTTACCCTGTGACATGCATGAAACCTGGAAACAAACCAACAGTTCTTGCTGTTGGTTTACAGAGTTACACCACACAAGAGAAAAATAAGGCTCACAGGCTAGCTGGCATAAAATTCTTAAAATGCAAAGGTTATTGTACAAAACGGATTCATCAACACTCTGTGAGAAACATATTTAAATCATACGGCAAAGTTATTTTCCCCAGCGATGGGTGTGTTTCAGGCCGGCAGTGCCGTTTTCCTGGATATTATGGGAGTGTTCAGTAAAAAAAAGCCTACACAGCATCCCCACTGTGCCTTTGCAGTCTATCAAACAATCATGTAGTTGTCTTTCCCCAGTTGTCAATACCCACTTCAAATTACTTCATATTTTGTTGGCTTAAAGGTCTGGGTGGTGGAAGGTACAATACGTTATCAGTGTGCCTCTCATCAACCAGGCCCAGCAAATGGGGCATTCTCAGCTGGAACGTGAGAAGACATGATTAACCCACCGGGCCCACACACTGTCGGAAGAAAGGACGATTTGTGTGTGTGTGTGGGGGGGCGGGGGGGATGTTAATATTTGGTCGAGGGCACTAACTTTTCAAATGGGTCTGAGATTTCCTTCACAGAGTGGCGAGTGAATAAGTGGCGTTAAACGAGTCATATTGGTTACTTACTTCTGAGACCAGCCCTTCCACTTCACCAGGTACTCCATCCGCCCCTAGAAAAGGATAACAAATGTACAGGATGCATAACGTGCAACACATAATCCCTCAGAGCATCCACGCAAGCTGGTTCCTTAATGCAATGACCCACCCAGAAAACCCCAGCACACACAACCAACCTCAAGGCATGCATTAAAGTTCGGTTCTCTGGTGTTTGTATATACGACGTAACAATGTATACAGTATAGCCTCCTATTTAAGTTTTCCAGGCCATACCGCCAATATCTCCTCTTCAGTAAATGCATCCTCTCGACACATCCAAGGGCTGGATCAATCTTTTCCCACACAGTATAGCTGTATATAATATCAATGTTCACCATAACACCTCCAGACCACTGCACAATTACCAGTGCACGAAATCAATTTCGCTCTTATAGAGAAATTCAGTAAATGCACGCAGTCTCGCGCTCCGTTTGCGTGTGCCAACCCTGTCACCTTGCTGTTTGCTCTCTGCCTTGTTCTCAGCTCCCAACGTTGGCCCCTCGGTAAATAGAACCATTTTCGCCTCTTCATTACGCTTCTTGCTAATCCAAGTTCACTGATCTTAACTTTCCCAGTTCATTGCTACCCATCCTTCAACCTGCATACTAGAACCTTCTTCAATAGCCACATGACCCAAACAGTCCCAATTCGCAGTCCTGTGGTTTGACCGGACCAGCCCTTACCACTGCATGCATGTTCGACTCAATACACTAACCCTAAAAGCCTCATCTCAGAGACCCCTTCTGAATGCATCACCATGACACCGCCAGTGCATGCGAAGGAACCAGAAATAAACCTGACAAAAATGCTCAAACTATCACCACTCCATTCTTCTCCTCAAGCTATCGATTTCGCCCAACCATCCTCTTTCTCTGGTCTCTTATTCTCTCTCCCTTGAACTCTATGTGGCTCTTGAGAATTATATCGGGGATTTGGGGAAAGTGGCAGTGGCACAACCAGCGCCTCTGTCCACCGGCGAAATGCTCCGTGGGATTAAAGGCCAGTCCCTGTGCATGCACAAGTCCATTCCATTCATCTCAGCGACACCTTTGGTCCATAATCCTCACGACACTTAAAGATCGTGAACCTCAAGAACTTCATGCGAACAGCATTCTTTGCGTGTACCAAATACCTCGTACCACCGCCCCTACGTCGTCCGTACCTTCAGCGCATGCATCCAATAAGTTCCGTCTGAAGACCGTGAAGCCCATACCCTCCGTACACGCACAGGCACCCCAATATCTCAATACATTGCATGTGTGTGCAACCACCATCGCTCATAAATGCACACGCGTCTGACAGTTCTGCAGCATGTCCCTCCCCCAGAACCACCTCTTACTGACAACTTCGATATTAAGACTACCTTGTACTGACAGACCTTTAGTATACACTGGCCCTACCTTACTGGTCCTCTCCTATTACCCATATACCTTTCGCTCACCTTCCGCACCCGACGCTTGAGCAGTGCCTCCGCTGCAAACACTCGCTCCCCAACAGCCGAGAGCTCCATGTCCGTCCCGTTCCCTACACCCGTCAGTGGCCCAGGCAGCCCATAATACTCTCGTGACGTAACTGTCGTTGCCAGCGCCGTTGCTAAGGACTGAGCTCCGTGGAATATTCCGCTGCACCTCCATTGGCTGCAACGCCAGTACCGCCCCTCCCCTGTCCCAGAGTGTTGCTACGTGACCTGCACAGGAGAAACGGCACTGCGGGAACAGGGCGGCCCAGGCAGCGGTAGGGGGGCGGGAACGGGAGCCGAGGCAGCGGTAGGGGGCGGGAACAGGGCCGGGGAGACACGGAGAGCGGGAGAGGGGGTGGGAACCGGCAAACATTTCGCTCACCTTCCGCACCCGACGCTTGAGCAGTGCCTCCGCTGCAAACACTCGCTCCCCAACAGCCGAGAGCTCCATGTCCGTCCCGTTCCCTACAGTGCCGGCAATGCCGGACCAGACTCGGGGGCGTTCCCGGCGTCGCGTGACGTCGGCAAAAGCCAAAGAATGTCGGGAACGCCCCCGTGTCTGGTCCGGCATTGACGGACAGGCCCCTCATCCAATGGCTAGGCTCCATTTACGGAGCCAGCCAATGAATGACGAGGGCCGACCCAAAGCACACTACAGTTCTCATCAGGTTTTCGCCTGCGCGAAAAAGATGCGCAGAGCGCATCTTTTTGGCGAGGCAAAACCTAAAAAGGAAGTCTCTAGCTAAAATTGACAGTCTCTCCAGACAAGCTGCTACAGAGGGTTGAGGGGTGTGGAATAGTCAGGGCCAATGGAATTAGGCACCAGGGGAGGACTAAATTATGTGGCAGGATTGACTATATTATGAGGCAAGAAAAGGCAAAATATTTGCCGTTGTACGCCACATGTTCTGATGGCATGACTTAATTATTTTAAAATTTTTACACTTCTTGTGTGGGCATAGGTTTCACCACATTAGTATTAGTTTAATACCTAACGAATGCACTTAACAACAGAAAGGTAACCAGCATACCTTTGCCAAGGGCTTTCCACTGCAAAGCAACACTTGATGCTGCATATACAGTCAATTTTGATTCATTTAAGCTTTTTGCTCAAACCTACAGATTATGCAGCAGGTGATGGATAATGTTGCAAATGTAGCAAATCCATAATTTTGTAGTAAATGCCGCAACCACAAAATCGCATACATCCAGTGGCCCTGGTTATGGTATATTTAATTATATTTCTGATGGATACTTCTAACCGCAGATTCCTCAGCTTTTCAATTTTCCCCAGGCGTCACACTGAATCCCAAAAGTCTTTATCAGTACTCTTGTGGACCGTTATGTGGCATCGTGCAGCTTTACACCGACGTTGTTCTGCTCTGGACGTGATATGCACAGCTGTATATAAGCGGCACCCGTGCCTGCTGACATTAGCTCCTTTCTTTCTGCACCACTAGATGCAGATCTGGAGCTACACCTCATCTCTTTTTGTACAAAACTTTTCTTTAAAACACTAATGAAATATCTCCCCCCCTAAAACGAAAGAGTTCAGCCGCTTGTAGGTACTGCCACTGGCAAATGTCTTTTGACAGAGCCCCATCAGATTTGTCTTTGGTGCTGGGGTAGAAACGTGACTCCAAGACTTGTAGCGACTGTGCCTCGATAAATCCAAAGGGCATTCAGAACCATGAGGCAAAAATGTTACATGACCAGTATCAGAAAATTAAACACCATGATTGGTTGGAATGGAAGAGAAAGTCCCATTCTTGCTCCTGAATTTGTTGCTGTAGCAAGTCTTCATTGCGGTCGAAGTCCTTGGGTAAGTCAAAAAAGAAGCACTAGAAATCCAAGTGGGACTTGGCACCTTTCTACTGTTCTTGATCTCCTGAGAAGTCTCAAGGGCATAAACAAACCTCTCGGTCTTTTTCCCAAACTCAATTTCCATCTAAGCCAATTCCAACTCTCATCCCAGGGCGACTCAATGTTTTGGGTCACTCAGCAATGCCACAGTAAATACACAAGTTTTGTGAAGATATTCTGCATCTATATGGCACACTGCTTACTCCCTTTGGGCACCTTAGGGCCCCAAGGAACCCTGAGGACCTCCAGATAGGATTCCACCAGGGGTCTGCTCTCAGCACCAGCTGGAACCTCTGGCCCCATTAGTGGCTCCGCACCAGCTTTGGTGCTGATTTCAAGCTTAGCACCACAACCAATGCCAGACCCCGTAGCATCAATGCCATTGATTCCGGATGAGAAAGCACAACTAATAGTGCTCTCCAGCTCTGAGCTGATTCCACTCTGACTTTGGCCTAGGTAGCTCTTGATCCCACTAGGCTGTAGCCTTCCAGCAACCCATCGGGCACTCAATGAAGGGCTCAGATCGCCCACGATTATTTTGGCACAGACTCCATTAACAACCATTACCATGAAGGGACTGAATTAACTCAACAACATACTAATGCCAACTGGTATGATGAACTGCAAGAGGCCAGTTACCTGGATACTTCTCCAGACAGGAGGTTTCTCTCTTCACCGCTACTGAAAAGGGTGCCTCATTCGTGATATAGAGGGCAGCTGGGGTTCTTGACTTCCATTTATCCACTATGAATGTAAAAATCAGTGTACTCACTGATGTCCTCCAGCCTAGACAAAATAACGCTGAACCCCTCCCACCTTTCAATGAGGCCCTGACAGATACCTTATTGGGACATGGGTAAAGCCATTGAACAGGCAATCAGCCCTTCCTAATGCAACATCCAACTCCAGAAAGCTTGGTGATGCAGGCAGGCATCCATGAGCTAGATCAACTCAATGCCTTCCTGACCCATTGAGTAGCGCATGTTCTCAACCAGCTTGGTCTTATGATCTATCAGGGCCAGGTGCCTCCTGGGCTGCTATACTCTTGCTCTCTGGGGTTCCATCACTCAGGTCCTGCCTGCTGTACCGAATGACTTGAACACACCCTTACACAAGCCATTCAGGATGGCTGTGATGCCGCAAAATTGATGATTTGTTGTGGGTTGGGTACTGCAGATTGCCTTGGTCGGGCAGCTGGCACCACCATGTCGCATAGGAGACATGCCTGGATGAGGTCTATAGGCTACTCCAGGGATGTCCAATCTTCCTTAATGGAAATGCCCTTTAATAGCTCTTACGTCTTTGGCAAAAAGGCAGACTCGGCTCTCAAGCGCTTTAAGGACAGCAGGGCCACTGTGCGCTCTTTGAGCGTGTCTGCCATGGTGCATTAGTTCCAGCAAAGTTTTGCTCCCTATGTAGCTATGGTAGTGTCTTTCAACAATGCCAGCACTCGCCCATTCAACCAGCCTAGCAGACACTACAGTTTTGTCGTGGCTGGGACTGTGGTACCAAAGACAACGCGGACAACAGAGGCAGGGTGAAGACTAGTCCACCACCCCGCCAGCTTCCACAGCAATAAAACCTCTTTGGTGTGTCCTTCAGGACACATAGCCACCATGTCTGGGACAGTGTCTAATAGTTTCTCCCAGGGTGGCAAGTCATTGCGTGATTGCATCCCTCCTCAACTTCCACCACCATTACAGCAGAAGATGGAGGACTAGCTGTCCCTCTTGCAGCAGGAAGTGCAGGACCTTTTGGCAAAAGACAACATGGAGAAGGTACCAGCATCAGAATTTGGTTCTGGTTGCTACTCCCACTACTTTCTGGTGCCAAAAGAAAATGGGGGCCTTCGTCCTATTTCAGGCCTTTGCCCTCCTAATGCCTTTCTGAGAAAGGACAAATTCAAGAGGCTCACTCTTGCCCAGGTCTTGTCTGCCCCCACCTTGGAGACTGGATGGTAGCTTTGGACCTGCAGGATGCTTATTTCCACATCCCCATCCTGACAGCCCACAGGCTGTATCTGTGGTTCACTGTGGGGCAGAAGAACTTTCTGTTCCATGTGCTCCCCTTTGATCTCACTAATTCCCCTTGGGTGTTCACAAAAGTGATGGCTGTAGTTGCAGCACATCTTCGGATGTCAGAGATCCCAGTTTTCTCTTACCTCGATGACTGGCTGCTGAAAATTGTCTCGGCCCAAACAGTCATTACCCACCTCAAGACTACGGCGAACCTCTTAACATCTTTGTGGTTCACTATCAATGTGCAGAAGTCACACCTGACTCCTTTGCAGATACTTCCTTTCATCTGGGCTATTCTGGACATGGTGCAGTTCTGTGCCTTCTCCCCGGAGCAGAGTGTCCTGAACAGTTGTGCTATGATCCTGATGTTTCAACCTCTGTCCTGGATCTCAGTGATGTCCTCCTGCATCTTGCTGGTCAAACATGCCTGGTGAGAGACTCAGGCCCTGCACTGGGATCTGAAGTCCCAGTGGGCACAACACTAGATGGATCTCTCTGACCATATCCAGATTTCGTAAGAGAGTACAAACGACCTGCAGTGGGGGATGCTGGATCCTGATTGGGTCAGCAGCAGACGCCTCTCCTTACCCCACCCAGAGATAACTGTGGTGATCCTTGTCTTGGTTCGTGGTTGGGGAGTCCGTATGGGAGAGTTGGAGAGCAGAAGCATCTGGTCTTTGGTGGAGACCCACATCCATATCAACCTCCTAGAGTTGTGAGCCATCCAAGTGGAGTTGAAAGCACTGGTTCAGATGCTCACGGAGAACACCACTGCCATGTGGTACTGTAACACGCAGTAACAGCAAACAAAAGTAATAGCCCAGTATCATACGATTTGACCAAGTGGGGAAGTCTGGATTTAATTCAGGTTTCCTGTTTACACCTATGCTATGTAGCCACTGTTTGGGCATCTGCTCCTCGCTCTTGTTTTAGATCAAATGTCAATGCTTTGTGCTTATGTTAATATTACACGTTGACTCCCAAGACCCGATGGCTGCGATGAGTGTGAACGGGGCCCTCTCGGATCCATTCTTGATTGAATGGGGAGCACCGTTGCTTCAACTCTTTGCGCTCACACTAGAACCACTGGCATGCCTAATCCATGCACCCTCAGCTATATGGGGCTTCCCAATCTTGGAATCTATCCCACATGATGAAAAGATTTCATTATACATGGATGACATACTCCTCTATGCCATGGAAATGCAAGATACGCTACTAGCGGTCTTTGAGTCCATAGAACTGTTCAGCGGCTATTCAGAATACAAAATAAATTGGGACAAATCAGTGCTTTACGACTCATGTGGCCACCTGCATACCGTTGCCCTCCCAGGCCGACTGGGGGTGGAAGCAGTGAGTTTTAAGTACCAAGAAATTCAGGTCACACCTGATAGGATTTATGTATGGCTGCTTACCTCAGGAAAGTTTTTATGGCCTTTCAGGATGACACAGATCATTGGCGTCGGCTCCCCTGACGTTCCTGGAGAGAGCCGTTATCTTTGAGATGATCACATTTCCTAAGCCACTGTATTGTCTCCAAACACTTACCACACAATTCCGGAGGAGATGTTCAATAAAATAGAGAGGTGCAGCTGCTCCACAGGGATTGGGGCACCCTAGGGTGGCCCTGCGAACACTTCAGCGGAATTTCAGCACTCCACCCTTCATTTTATATGTGAAGGCGCTGGCTCAAGTAAATGTAAATTGATACTTGTAGGCTGTTGCCAGCGACACAGGTGATCCTGGGGGTGTGGGGTAGGGTTTTCAAAATACTGGGATGGACATCAATTTAGGGCCGCCAGGGGTCACAACTGCGACCTCTAAGCCAACCATTGTGAACACTGCCAACTTGCTTGCAACCCATGGCTGTTTGTCAGCCTTGGAAAGCGCTCTGGTGGCATAAGATCATCAGCAGCGTGAGCAGCGCTTGATTGCACTTCTGTGCTGAAGCTCTGCCAGCAGAGACATCATGGGTGGGGGAAAGAACTTGTCTACCTCGTTGCTATGGTGACCTCGGGCCAGGACAGCCACCACAGTCCTTGATTTGACACAATGTATGTATCTGATGCAGACCTGGGCCAGGAAGCTGAGCAAATGAGCACGAAGCACGCAGCATGGCTGGACATGATTGGACAGTGACTAACTACACGTGCTGCAGCTAGCAGCATTTGTGTGTAAGTGCAAGCGTGCACCTGCTACACCCCACCTTAGCTAAAGACGTTGTGGGATGTGTACCACCATGTTTGGGACCGCTGACTGGGTCCCAGGGCCATCAATCGGGTAGCATAAAAGGGCTACCAATGATGACGGCCCTGGTAAAAAGTGGCAGTAAAAGCTACACTGGCAAGGCCTCATAGTCGAGTCAGACTTGTGCGTGCTTGCGTGGGTGCTTGGTGTCAAGACTCCAGAGTGACTGACTAAAATCAACCAAGTTCGGGACCGGGCCGTGAGCGGCTTGCTTCACTTGATTGTCACTCTGACAGAGTCGGACATCAGGTGGGCTGCAGGCAGCTGAGGTCATGTGAGTGTGAGACTGATCGAGTCGACTCAACTACAGTCTAAACTCTCCGACTCCCCTTGTGGTGGTCACGGTGCCAGTCGTTGTGACTCCTGTGAGCTGCAGGCCATGGGCAAATCGCTAATGGAATCAACAAGTAAAGTAAGATAAGATTATCTGTTTTAGAGTTGACACAAGATTTTAAAATGCCCTGCAAAACTTTAGAATTGATTGTTCTAGTGGTCTAGCCATTGCCTAGGTAATATGAATAACACATTTATTGCCATTGTTTCTTGTCGAACACTGCATCCGTGTTGCCACAGCATGCGCATGCTGGTCAGTGCTGATGGACTGGCCAACAAAACAGTGTCTGTTTTGAACGGATGTATGACGTTACAACGCATACCATTACAACTACCTACCATTACAACGCGACCATTACAACGCATACCATTACAACGCATAGCGCTTTGAGGTGCTGGATAGTGGTAAGTATAATTTACTATTCTAACTCCAGTCCCCGTGGACCCTAGGGAAGGTGTTGGATAGTAAATTATACTTATTCCCTATCCTAGAGCGCCCCCCAGCGCAATGCGTTGTAATGGTATGCGTTGTAAAAGTCGCGTTGTAATGGTAGTGTGGAGTAAAAAATGCGTTGTAACAGGTGTATACCGTTTTGAACACCACCAAGGCCCAGAGATTTTTGTCACAGAGATTCTATTGTTCCTGTGAAGTTCATAAGTTACATTTGTTATTTAGTGCAGTGAGCTATGAACTGCTATCTGAGAGCTGCATGGTACAGGTCATAAAGCTATGTTTTTTCCCACTCTTTCTAGCCTGATGTTGCTAAGAAAAAGATATGTTTGGGTAGATATACATTCTTCTTTATTAAAGTCAACCCTAACCACTGTGTTACGTTCTGAATCCTGAGTTTGTGGTTCTCCAGACCGAGCACTCTTAAAAAGTGCCCACCAGTATGGATGATATGTGATTTCTACACCTTGTAGTTTCCTTTGCCTTATGTAAAATTTTCTATAGACTGATTTACACACATATGATTCATTGTCTCTGTGTGTGTGGTGAATTTTGAAATTGTGAAACGTTTTGCTTTACATGCAGTGATTAATGTAGTCATTTTTAGGTCTCGTTCGAGACCTATTGTTATTAAGTCGGCTCTCAAGGGACGTAGACAGGGGCACGCGCGGCGATTTCACAGCGTTGACGCGCATGCCCCGCCCCCTGGAGCTGTGCACATCTCCAGATTGCCAGCCATGCCTCTCTCAGTCACGTGCGCGTGCACAACCACTCACACGCAAGCACACACACTCTCACACACACAGGCGCACCCCCCCAACCTGCTCACACACACACAGTCACACACGCACATCCATACACTCCAAGTGCCCATCTCTGTCTCGCTAGCCTGATGCACCAAAAAACACGTCCCCCCTACTCACCGGGCTGACTCAGAACTCCCCTGCTGCTCTCCAGGCCGGTCTTTCCTCCTCAGGTGTGTGTCAGCGGCTCAGGCTTGGCAGCAGGCGGGGTTCTCCATGATAACGCACCTGCAAATCTTCCGCTGGCTTTGCAGATGACGAGTTTCCTAGACGTCCAATGTGCACGCTCACGGTACACGGAACCACGCACAGCGTGACTGAGTGTGTGCCCGTACAGCTGAGGCGCATGCTCGCATGATCACGACATTATCCTTCGCTGCTCGCTCCCTCCCTTCAGCAGGGCCGCACTGGGAAGGCAGGCACTGAGCGATGATGGGTATTAGGGTGGTTAGTTGTGTTTTTAGTGGCTCCGTTACAGCCCACGGCTACCGTTGTTTCCTTCATGTTGCTGGAGCAGTAGGAGCTCTGTGTTTTTTCTGACCCCTTCTCTTGTCACCTCGGCCCCAATGTCTTCCAGGCCTTGGTGGATGAGCGGTGTGTTTGCCTAGGCCTGCTGCAACAACACCTTTCCCAGAGGAACAGGCGTGCTTTCTCTTCCGTTTGTTTTCCATGCGACGTTGTCCGTGCCCTATTTACTCCCTCCCCCCCTTGTCTGTGATCTCTTTACTCCCTCCCCCTTGTCCGTGATCTCTTTACTCCCTCCCCCCCTTATCCGTTATCTCTTTACTCCCGCCCGTTGTCCATGATCTCTTCACTCCCGCCTCCCTCCCATTGTCCCTGCTGTCTTTACTCCCGCCCCCCACCCGTTGTCCGTGATCTCTTTACTTCCTCCCCCCGCCCGTTGTCCGTGATCTCTTTATTCCCGCCTCCCTCCCATTGTCCCTGCTGTCTTTACTTCCGCCCCCCACCCGTTGTCCGTGATCTCTTTACTTCCTCCCCCGCCCGTTGTCCGTGATCTCTTTACTCCCGCCTCCCTCCCATTGTCCCTGCTGTCTTTACTTCCTCCCCCCGCCCGTTGTCCAAGATCTCTTTACTCCCGCCCCCCACCCGTTGTCCGTGATCTCTTTACTCCCGCCTCCCTCCCATTGTCCCTGCTGTCTTTACTTCCGCCCCCCACCCGTTGTCCGTGATCTCTTTACTTCCTCCCCCCGCCCGTTGTCCGTGCCCTATTTACTCCCGCCCCCCACCCGTTGTCCGTGATCTCTTTACTCCCGCCCGTTGCCCGTGCACGTCACGTGGTCTGCAGCATGACCCTGGGACGGGGCTGCGAATACAACAGTGGCACCTGGTACTGTCACTGCTGATGGAGGGAGAGGACAGAAAGGACCCTTGCTCATGTGAAGGTCATGTGAATGGCATGTTAGCACAGACAGGAAATACAGAGTGTGAGCTGAGCCTCCAGCTGAAATGGGCGGGACCAACAAAGGTAAGTGACAGGCGTCCAGGCTGACATTGTATAAAGTATATAAAGTGTTGAAATGAATTGAAAGTCTATATAAACCACCTCCCTCCATGAGAACATAACATATCATAACATTACATAACATAACATAGCATAACATTACATGACATAACATGCCATAACATACCATAGCATATCATACATTTATCAGTCACGCATTCATCCCCTGGGACATCTTGGCACTAAATAACAGGTGCGTTTGTTATCCAACTCAGTGGTACTCATTTTATCATTCTTGTAAGGATGAAAGGTTGAGTGGACCTTTGGCCATTGGCCCAAACACAGACTCCTGGAGGGGACGCATTAGTCCACTGAGCTACCGGACCTGGGTATGACCATTAATAAACCATAAACCACTACGCTCCTTAAGTATAAACAATACATATACATCAATGTAAGCGTTCCTAAACCATGGATAACCAAACTTACAATGTCTACATCATGTACGTCCACGCCCAGTGTGCATCAACCCAGCGTGACCTTCATGGCGGTTTATAATCTGCAGACAATCATCCCCACTTATCATGTATAGACAATGTACGTCACTGCTGATTGCGTATCACACAAGGACATCTCTGCTGGTCCCACATGAGACATAAACAGCCATAGTGACTGCGTATGGATAATTGACACCGCTTATAAGTAAGTATAAATGATTGCTATGTATGTCGTACCATGTATAAACCATGGACATCCATGCCATACAATGTGTAACCCACGAGCTTCCAAGCCAGACCACGTATGAACCAGGAGTAACAGCCCATGTATGACCTGCTGACATTCATCTGCTCTGAACATGTATGAAGCATACGTATCTCTGCTTCCATGCTGCTCATGCACGAACCTTTACTAACTTTGCTGACCATTTATAACCTGAATGATGGATGGAATGCTGAATGATTCATACATTGACCCCCAGTCACAGATCTGGATTAAATCCATTGTTCTTGTGCTCCCCATGCCACCTCAGTTCAGACCCAGCATTATGCAAATCAGTCTTGACCCCCACCCGTTGTCCGTGCCCTATTTACTCCCGCCCCCACCCGTTGTCCGTGTTCTCTTCACTCCCGCCCCCCACCCGTTGTCCGTGATCTCTTTACTTTTGCGTCCCTGCTGTCTTTACTCCCGCCCCCCACCTGTTGTCCGTGATCTCTTTACTCCTGCCTCCCTCCCATTGTCCCTGCTGTCTTTACTCCCGCCCCCCACCCGTTGTCCGTGATCTCTTTACTCCTGCCTCCCTCCTATTGTCCCTGCTGTCTTTACTCCCGCCCCCACCCGTTGTCCTTGATCTCTTCACTCCCGCCCCCCACCTGTTGTCCGTGATCTCTTTACTCCTGCCTCCCTACCATTGTCCCTGCTGTCTTTACTCTCGCCCCCCACCCGTTGTCCGCCCCCCACCCGTTGTCCGTGATCTCTTTACTCCTGCCTCCCTCCCATTGTCCCTGCTGTCTTTACTCCCGCCCCCCACCCGTTGTCCGTGATCTCTTTACTCCTGCCTCCCTCCCATTGTCCCTGCTATCTTTACTCCCGCCCCCACCCGTTGTCCGTGATCTCTTTACTCCTGCCTCCCTCCCGATGTCCCTGATCTCTTTACTCCTGCCTCCCTCCCATTGTCCCTGCTGTCTTTACTCCCGCCCCCCACCCGTTGTCCGTGATCTCTTCACTCCCGCCCCCCACCCGTTGTCCGTGATCTCTTTACTCCTGCCTCCCTCCCATTGTCCCTGCTGTCTTTACTCCCGCCCCCCACCCGTTGTCCGTGATCTCTTCACTCCCGCCCCCCATCCGTTGTCCGTGATCTCTTTACTCCTGCCTCCCTCCCATTGTCCCTGCTGTCTTTACTCCCGCCCCCCACCCGTTGTCCGTGATCTCTTTACTCCTGCCTCCCTCCCATTGTCCCTGCTGTCTTTACTCCCGCCCCCCACCCGTTGTCCGTGATCTCTTTACTCCCTCCCCCCGCCCGTTGTCCGTGCCCTATTTACTCCCGCCCCCCCCCCCCCCGTTGTCTGTGATCTCTTTACTCCCGCCCGTTGCCCGTGCCCTCTTTACAAAGTTGTCCGTGATCTCTTCACTCCCGTCCATTGTCCCTGCTGTCTTTACACCCGCCCCCTTCCTCACTTACTGGATTTGCAAGCTAAACGAAGGTGCGGATTGCAAGGTAATGCGCAAACACATACAAGTTTCACTGCTAAATAGATATTCACGTTGGCTTTCATTTACCAGCATTTGCAGTACAGTAAGTACAACAAAGAGCATTCACTTTGTTTTCGGTGGAAATACCATACACAATGTTCCAGCCCGTCCATAGGTTAATATTTTATTGAGCAGTAAATATAGAAAAATAACACACAACAAAAAAATGTATTTAATTTTAAAAACATTACACATCATATCACTACTCACCACGACATTCCACACCATGCCACTGCCCTCACGTCACTATACTAAGCACAACTTGCACACAAACTTTACAGTACTGAACACAGCAGATACGTTGCTCTACAACATACCTTACAAACGTTGCCAATATCTGTGACTCAACACTTATAAGGTCCCCTTCAGCACTCGCAAAACACGTTATTTCACCGACCAGTACATTACAGATGGGACACGCTATTTCACGTCCCTTCAGCACCCTCACACCCCCTCAGTCCCCTCACCTTCACACACCCTCACTCACCCACACACCCTCACTCACCCTCACACACCCCACCCTCACACCCCCTCACCCTCACACCCCCTCACCCTCACCCCCCCTCAACCTCACACCCCCTCACCCTCACATACCCTCACACAGCCTCAACCTCACACCCCCTCAACCTCACACCCCCTCAACCTCACACCCCCTCACCCTCACATACCCTCACCCACACACCCCCTCAACCCCACACCCCCTCACCCTCACACCCCATCACCCTTACCCTCACCCTCACACACCCTCACTCACACTCTCTCAGACTCTCACTCACTCTCACCCCCTCTCACCCTCACACCCCCTCTCACCCTCACAGCCCCTCACTCACCCTCACCCGCCCTCTCACCCTCACAGCCCCTCACCCGCCCTCTCACCCTCACACACCCTCTCAGCCTCTCTCACCCTCACACACCCTCACACACCCTCTCACCCTCACACACCCTCTCACCCCCTCACCCACCCTCCCACCCCCTCACCCTCACTCACCCTCTCACCCCCCTCATCCTCACCCTCACATACCCTCACCCACACACCCTCTCAACCGCACACACCCTCACATACCTTCACCCTCACACCCCCTCACCCTTACCCTCACACCCCCTCACCCTTACCCTCACACCCCCTCACCCTTACCCTCACCCTCACACACCCTCACTCACACTCTCACCCCCTCTCACCCTCAACCCCCCTCACAACCCCTCTCACCCTCACACCCCCTTTCACCCTCACACCCCCTCTCACCCTCACACCCCCTCTCACCCTCACACACCCTCTCACCCTCACACACCCTCTCACCCTCACACACCCTTGCACCCCATCACCCTCGCACCCCCTCATCCTCACACCCCCTCACCCCCCTCACCCTCACATCCCCTCACTCTCAAACTCCCTCACACCCCCACTCCCTCACACCACACACACCCCCGCACACTCACACCCCCGCACACTCACACCCTCACACCCCTCACCCTCACACCCCCCTCACTCTCACACCCCCTCATTCACACACACCCTCACCCTCTCACACACCATCACCACTCTACTGCCCTCACTCTACTGCCCTCACACTACTGCCCTCCCTCTACCGCCCGCCCTCACTCTACCGCCCGCCCTCACTCTACCGCCCTCACTCTACCGCCCTCACTCTACCGCCCTCACTCTACCGCCCTCACTCTACCGCCCTCACTTTACCGCCCTCACTTTACCGCCCTCACTCTACCACTCTACCGCCCTCACTCACTCTACCGCCCTCACTCACTCTATCGCCCTACCTCTATCTATCTATTGCCCTCCCTCACTCTTATCTATTGCCCTCCCTCACTCTTATCTATCGCCCTCCCTCACTCTTATCTATCGCCCTCCCTCACTCTTACCTATCGCCCTCCCTCACTCTTATCTATCGCCCTCCCTCACTCTATCTATCTATCGCCCTCCCTCTATATCGATAGCCCTCCTTCTATCTATCCCCCTCCCTCCCTCTATCTATCCCCCTCCCTCCTTCTATCTATCGCCCTCCTTCTATCTATCGCCCTCCCTCTATCTATCGCCCTCCCTCTATCTATCGCCCTCACTCTATCGCCCACCCTCCCTCTATCTATCTATCTATCTATCTATCTATCTATCTATCGCCCTCCCTCTCTTCCACCCACCTCCTTCTCTAACTCCCTGTTCTCTTCTCTTCTCCTGTGCTGATCTGCTGTTCTCTTCCACCGCCTCCTTCTTTAACTCTCTGTTCTCTTTTGCTGATCTGCTGCTCTCTTCCACGCCGCCTCCTTCTTTAACTCCATGTTCTCTTCTCCTGTGCTGATCTGCTCTCATCCACCCCACCTCCTTCTTTAACTCCCTGGTCTCTTCTCCTGTGCTGATCTGCTGTTCTCTTCTACCCGCCTCCTTCTGTAACTCCCTGTTATCTTCTCCTGTGCTGATCTGCTTCTCTCGTCCACCCCAGCTCCTTCTTTAACTCCCTGTTCGCTTCTCTTCTCCTGTTCTGATCTGCTGTTCTCTTTCACCCCGCCTCCTTCTCTAACTCCCTGTTCTCTTCTCCTGTGCTAATATGTTGTTCTCTTCCACCCGCTTCCTTCCTTAACTCCCTGTTCTCTTCTCCGGTGCTGAACTGCTGCTTATTCCACCCCACCTCCTTCTTTATATCCATGTTCTCTTCACCTGTGCTGATCTGCTGCGCTCTCCTACCCTGCCTCCTTCTCTAACTCCCTGTTCTCTTCTCTTCTCCTGTGCTGATCTGCTGCTCTCTTCCAACCCGCCTCCTTCTTTAACTCCCTGTTCTCTTCACCTGTGCTGATCTGCTGCGCTCTCCTACCCTGCCTCCTTCTCTAACTCCCTGTTCTCTTCTCTTCTCCTGTGCTGATCTGCTGCTCTCTTCCAACCCGCCTCCTTCTTTAACTCTATGTTCTCTTCTGCTGCGCTGTTATGCTGCTCTCTTCCACCCACCTCCCTCTCCAACTCCTTGTTCTCTTCTCCCAAGCTGATCTGCTGCTCTCTTCCACCCGCCTCCTTCTCGTACTCCCTGTTCTATTCTCTTCTCCTGTGCTGATCTGCTGCTCTCTTCCACCCCACCTCCTTCTTCAACTCCCTGTTCTCTTCTGCTGTGCTGATCTGTTCCTCTCTTCCACCCACCTCCTTCTCTAACTCCTTGTTCTCTTCTCTTCTCCTGTGCTGATCTGCTGCTCTCTTTCACCCCACCTCCTTCTTTAACTCCCTGTTCTCTTCTGCTGTGCTGATCGGTTCCTCTCTTCCACCGTGCCTCCTTCTCTAACTCCCTGTTCTCTTCTCTTTTCCAGTGCTGATCTGCTGCTCTCTTCCACCCCACCTCCTTCTTTAACTAACTGTTCTCTTTTACCGTGCTGATCTGCTGCTCTCTTCCAGCCCACCTCCTTCTTTAACTCCCTGTTCTCTTTTGCTGTGCTGATCTGCTGCTCTCTTCCACCCACCTCCTTCTCTAATTCCCCGTTCTCTTCTATTCTTCCGTACTGATCTGCTGCTCTCTTCCACCGCCTCCCTCGCTGGCTCCCTGTTCTGTTCTCTTCTCCTGTACCGATCTGCTATTCTCTTCCACCTGCCTCCTTCTTTAACTCCCTGTTCTCTTCTGCTGTGCTGATCTGCTGCTCTCTTCCACATACATCCTTCTGTAACCGCACACACACATACATACAACCACGCACACACACATACAACTGCACACACAACCACACAAACACACACAACCACACAAACATCACCCCACACACAAACATCACCCCACACACAAACATCACCCCACACACAAACATCACCCCACACACAAACATCACCCCACACACAAACATCACTACACGCAAAACCACACGCTCAACCACACGCTCAACCACGCGCTCACCACACGCTCACCACACGCTCAACCACACGCTCAACCACACGCTCAACCACACGCTCAACCACACGCTCAGCCACACGCTCAGCCACACGCTCAGCCACACGCTCAGCCACACGCTCAGCCACACGCACAGCCACACGCACAGCCACACGCACAGCCACACACACAACCACACACAACCACACACCCAACCACACACACAACCACACACATCTATCTATCGCCCTCACGCTATCTACCTATCGCCCTCACGCTATCTATCTTTCGCCCTCCCTCTAGCTGCCCCAGACCATCAGACAGGCCAGTTCATGGACCTGTTTCAGAAAGTATCTGAAAACCTGGTTGTTTCCTAGGATGGAAAACTAGTTCTTTCACTGCCTATTACGGGCTGGTAACGTGCTGACCATCACCATTTCTAAAAGCGCCAGGATACCCGTAGGGTGACAGTTTTTGCGCTATATAAGTGATTTTTACATTACATTACATTACATCTATCGCCCTCCCTCTAGCTATCTTTCGCCCTCCCTCTAGCTATCTATCACACTCACTCTATCTATTGCATCACCACAGCATCACTTAGGGGTACCACAGCATCACTCAGGGGCACCACAACATCACTATGCGCCACCACAGCATCACTGAACGCTACAGCATCACTCGTCGCCACCACAACATCCCTGAGCGCCAATACAGCATCAATCTGTGCAACCATTCAACAACAACTGGTTCAAATATTTTCTCTCAATGTTTCCAGCTTTATTACAAATGTCATAAAAAGATGTTAATATTTCACTTCTGTTCTTGGATTTTCGTTACAATAAAATACACTGAACATAATCTTCACAAACGTTATTTACAAAAGTTTAAGCAATTGCCATTATAAATTACAATAACTTTTATTTAAGTATTAATTATTTAGAAAAATTAAAAGCCATTGTTATTTGTAATATCAATACATCTAAGTCACATAAATACAAAACATGTTGCATTACAAATGCTATAGGTGTCACATTTGCAAATGATAAAAGTATTGGCATTGCAAATGGCAAAGCTATTAATTTCGCTATTTTCAAAACCAACACTTAAATAAAAAATGTGTCATTTACAAGACCAATAGCTCAAACTTTCCTAATGCGAGACCTATTGCATTGCAAATGCTTGTTAAATGCAGACTGTAATATCTGCATTTGTAAAGCAAGAATTCATGCCTTTGGGAATTCTGGCTGTTAGATAAAATCTTTGTTGCTGGCAAGGTATTCTGATGCACAACAAGCATATTATTGATCAGCACAAGTACTGTACCAGTGACGTGCATGTTTTCTGTAGAAGGAATTAATGATAGTAAACATGGAAAAGTTCAAATGCTTCACATGTATGTATACCATGGCATGGAAAGGAAGGTTGCTGGGAGAACTTGACCTCTATTAAATAGCACTGTTATCTACCTTCCAAGACTGAGATTAAATTACCTGGTCCTCTTGATTTCTAAAACAAATGGTAAAGTGAACTTGTTTTGTACATTACAGGCCCATCAAGCTTCACATTCTATAAGTTATTTGATATTGATAATGGCTGAATTCAAGTTGACTAGAGTAATTTACATTGTTGTACACTGTTTGATAGGTTCTTAATCAATGCTACATTCTCTTTTTTTAAACAGATTTTATTGAGTTTTGTTATTGGTGCAGTAACATTTTTACCATTATAAATTAGTACATCCATTACAAGCTCTTCTATAGAAGATACAATTTCTGCTATGTTGACAGGGCAATCTGAAATGTCTTCTAAGGTTATAACTATAACAGTAGTCATCCCCCCCTCTCCTGTGAGTCAACAGTGTGATAGCCTATGCACAGTGTACGGGGATAGCATGCAAATCAACCATGCTGAGTGTGTTTAAAGGATGGCGCTGTGTTAAGTCAGTGTATTAATCTGCTAGCGCCAGTCGGTAGGAGATCTACATGGGTAGGTCGACTAGTGGTGGAGTGTCTGTCAGAGAGGGCCCTCATTCCAGTTCCCCAGGCATTCCCTCTGGGTACTCCAACGAAGGGTGTGCTAAGTCATGCAGTAGAGCTTCCCAGGATCTGGCCACCTCTATATTTCTCCACCCTCTCTTAGCTTCTCTCAGCAGTATTCGCCCCTCACACCCCACCCATTTCAGGAGTTCTTTTTTCCAGGTGGTTAATCTGGGGCCCCTCATTGATTTCCAGTTCCTGGTTATTTCACACTTAGCCAGAACAAGTAACAGGTTCTGAAATTTGCTGGTGACTTTGGTCTTTGCTGTGTGGGGGAACCATCCTAACAGGCAGTGGGCTGGGGAGTAAGAGAGGTCCTTGTCAATGGCCTAACCTACTACGTGTAAGACCCCCTCCCAATATTCTCGCAGCATTGGCCCAAAACATGTGTAGAATATGTGCTCGTTCTTCACCGCATCGCGGACAAGCCGTTCATTCTATTTGGAAGTATCTGTGTATGTGTTCGGGGTCAGTTAGGCCCTGTCCAGGACATAGAAATTTAACAATTTGAAGCACGTGTTTCTGGATACCCTAGGCACCCCAGCCAGTATGTTGTCCCAGTCCTTCGTTGGTATCGGGGTATCAAATCCGTTTCCAACTGAAGGTGTAGTTTCTCCAGTGGGCTTTGTTCATCTGTGTGGAGCGCTCTATAGAGGCAGGACACCGCCTTAATAGTGCCTGCCGACAAGGCCATACAGTAACAACTCTGTTGTGGTGGCGGTTCCATAGTTCCACTCCGCCTGTGCTTGTGGATTGCTGCTGTAAACGCTTTATGCTGTAAGAAATGTCCATGAGGCTATCTGAACTCTGTTCGGAACTCCTTAAATGGCAGCAGCACTGTGTCTCTATAGAGGCCGCCCATCTTTGTCCCCCCAAGGTCCATCCAAGCCTCTAAGTCCCGCCAGTTGCCCCAGCGTGGGAGTGCCTTCAGCATGTCTAGTGGGATGTCCAGTGAGTATGGAACTCTTACCCTCATTCTTTGTAATCCCCGATACCAGCACCTAGTCTGCATTTTAAGTTCTTGGGGGGGTCCCTCCCTGCTGATCTGTCCACTCTAAGTAACACTTGCAATAGATCATAAAGCAGTGGCACAGTCGTTCGTGGGTTCTCAGTCTTCTGTCGTCCCTGAGGTATACCTCTTAACGGCCATTGCAGCTGTGCTGCTATGTGGTAGGTCTAAAATCAGGAACTATTAGCCCACCCACTGCATCGTCCTGAACCCCATATAAAGGTCAGGATGAGTGAATCAATATCTTTGAAAAAGCAGCAGGAATCCAGAGTGGGAGTGTGTTAAAATAATACAATAGGTGGGGGAGCGCCACCATTTTAAGGAGTGCAATACTGCCAGCCACTGAGAGCGGCAGGGGCCACCAGAAATCCATGGACACTCTCAGTCCTCGTAAGGCCCTCCCTATGTTACGCTCATAGAGGTCCAGCCAGATATGATGAATATGGACTCCCTCGGAGGACAAGCAACTAGGTTCCCATTGTAGGTGTGCAAGGTCTGTCGGGGAGTGTCCCATCCGTGTTACCAGGAAGAGTCGAGATTTTCACCAGCTCACATTTGTCCTTTTTTGTCCATTTGAACCAAATTTGTCCAGTCGGGCGCAGACACCCAGCAAGTCCTCATCCCCCTTCCATAAATAATAATAGATCGTCAGCGTATAGCACTATTGGATGGTGGGTATGCCTGACGTTCAGTCCCCTATAGGTTTACTCTGTTCTAGCTGCGATCGTGAGTGGCTCCATAGTGAGCGTAAGTAAAAGAGGAGAAATCGGGCATCCCTGGTGGGTCCCACACTCCACTGGCCATCCCTGCGATATGGTTCTCCCTCTACGTACTTTGGCCATTTGTCTGGTGTATAGGAGTCTGGACTGGTTGATAAACCCCTCCCCTAGCCCCATGCTTACTTTCACTTCGTACAGGTAGGCCCATTCCAGCCTGTCAAGCGCTTTTTCTATGTCTACTGCAAAAATCGCTGAATTTTCTTAGCCCCTCCTGTTTGTCTCCATGGTAGTTAACAGTCGTCTAATGTTCGCCACTGTGCTGAGGGACAGGATAAACCTGGCTTGGTCCTCATGCACTAGTGTAGTCATGAAGAGCAGCAGGCGGGTGGCAAGAATCCGTTTTAGGATTTTGGAATCGAAGTTTAATCTCGATAGTGGACGGTAAGCCGATCTATCCTGGGTCGCTTTATTCGGTTTCAGAATGGGGACTATTACTGCTTCTCTCGTAGTGTCTGCGAGGGAGCCTTTATCTTTGTCTGCCTCGTAAAGCCTTATAAGGTGGGGTGTTAGCTCAGCAGAATATGTGGAATAAAATTCTACTGGAAACCCATCCATTCCTAGGGTTTTGTTGAATTGCATGTGTTAAATAGTGGTAATGATCTTGTGAGCTGTAATATCCCCTCCTAGTATGTCTTCTTCCTCCTCCGTGATCCACGGGATCTGAAAGTTGGCCAGGTATCTCACATATCCTGCAGGTGGTGTGTGGGTGAACTGGCGTACAGGGCGAGTAGAAGCCTGCGAATATATCATTGATCCCTTCTTGTGTGTGCACACTGGAACCCTCTTCGTCCTCTATTTTAATTATGGGTGAGCCCCTCTTATCTGGATTTGCTTGCCACGCCAACAGAGATCCCGATTTGACCGGCTCCGAGTGTGCCCTGTCTGTGTAGCTCTCATAGTCAAACCATTGCAGCCTCTCTAGCTGTGTCACTACCTCTTCCTTGGCTGTTGGAGCTGAGGTTGGAGCTGAGGTTGGAGCTCGGGACAGCCCGGTTTCCGAGTCTCTATGTCTCTCAGGCGGTCTTCAGCCTTTTCTACATTTCTCAGTAGCGTCTGTCTAACACCTTTGGATTCCGCTATACAATATCCTCGCACTACTACATTCAAGGCATCCCATTCTATTTGGAGAGTAAATGCTGTTCCAGTGTTATCAGCAAAATGTTGGGAAATGTTGGTCCTAACCATTTCGCGGAAGACCAGGTCCTCCATTGATTCAGGTTTAAGACTCCATGTGAGTATTGAAGGTCTAGGATGTGCCCATCCTAACTGTAGAAACACTGGGATGTTATCTGAGATAGTGGGGGACAGATGTTCAATCATAACAATCAGACTTTCTACTTCAGGGGTGGAGAGGAACAAATCTGGGCAAACATGGACTTCATAGTCGCCCGTAAAAAAGGAAGGTTCTGGCTTCTCCAGGAGTCTACCAGGCCCCATTGTTGTTGCCAATCCAGGAACATTTGTGCTATGTTGACTGTTTGGGAATCTCTTAACCCCTTCCGTGCGGGGCTGTTTCCCCCGCTGTGCTGGGGGGGGGGGCGCGTACAGCGCCCCGGTGCTCATGACGAGGTCAGCTCGTCATGAGCTACGGCGCTCCGGTGCTCATGACGAGCTGAGCTCGTCATGGCCACACCCGTTCCAATGGAACGTTCAGCACAGCAGGGGAATCAGCCCAGCATGCGAGCGTTTCACGGAACGGGCGAGGTCATGACGAGCTCAGCTCGTCATGAGCACCGGAGCGCCGTAGCTCATGACGAGCTGACCTCGTCATGAGCACCCAAGCGGTTAAGGGGAGGTGGGAGCAATCTAAGAGGGTATAAGGCACACAGTTAAAGTCTCCTCTAATTAGCGTTGCTGTTGTTAACAATGGAGCTAGTCGTTGCGATAAACCTGCAAAGCATGTGGGCTGATCAGTGTTTGGGGCATACATATTTACCATAGTTAACTGCTTACCCTCTAGTCAGCCTCGCACTGCCATGTACCTGCCCTCAGTGTCTGTTATAGTGTCTTTGAGTTGGAAAGGGACTCTGCTCGAATCCATATAAGGACCACCCTGGCATACACCGAGCATATGGTAAAGTATTTCTGGCCTCTTCATCATTGCCTCAGCGCTTGGCCTTCTCTATTGGTGACGTGGCTTTCCTGTAATAGCGCGATATGTATACCTCTCTTACATAGATAAGAAAATACATTGTATCGCTTCGCCATGGTATGCATACCCCTAATATTCCAAGTCAGGTACTTGTAAATCAATCGATTAGTCTTGTGGGTTCCCAGTGCGGGAAGAGGGTTCCCCCTCCTCTCAATATAATGTCTTGCGCAATCCTCTCAATGCTTTTCGGATAGTATTGTGTATGTTGCCAGTGTGACTCAACAAACCCCAACCCTAGAAACAACAGCCAACAGCCCCAACTCCACATCCCCAGGACAAACAGCAACGTACTACTAGTCCAAATCATATTAATGTTCATTAAAGTTTATGGAAGAGCTTCCACAGTGCTCAGAAATGTGAGGGGGTGCCTCGTGAGGCCAGCAGGTTGCCTGGCCCCCATCCGGCTTGCTTAAGTATCGACGTGATGCACTGCACAGGATAGTTGTTCAGGGTTCATCTCTAGATCTGTGGGGAAGCAATATATCCACATATAGAGACACAGTTCACCCCAGCAAGTTGGTAGTGCATCAAGTGCATCATATTATGTCATCTGCTGTGTCCGGTGTCACCTTGGGCAACTCCAGGCTCGATTTCTCAGAGGCATTGGATTTAGGGTTCAATTCAGAGTCCAGAGGCAGGGACCCCCACTCCAATGTCTCCTGCTCCTCCTGACCTCTGCTTATTTGGGCTATGACCTCCATCGCTCTCCGGTGTCCCAGACTAGCCTCGGCATAGGAAGGCGCAGGCAGGCACTGCAGCAATAGTTTGCTTCTGGGGTTCTCCCATGGTCGTTTCCACTTTCCACTTTCCACTTTCTATGTCAGATTTCAGCACATTTTGGATCTCCAGCCAGTCCCATGCTTCCTGCAGAGATTGGATGAACTGTGCCCCGCTCGGAGTCACCACCCTTTGCTTCACCGGTAAGAGCATTGAATATTGGAGGTCCAATTGTCCGCAGTTTCTTTTTGACTTCCTGATAGGATGCCCCTTGTCTCTGAACCACCCTGGAGAAGTCTGGGAAGATACAAGTAGTCGCATTGTTGATTTTTAGTTCTCCTTTGTTATGTGCTAGCGCCAGTATGCAATCACAGCCCTTGTAGTAAAGGAGTCTCACCACTATCGGTCATGGACGAGCGCCAGGCTGGGGAGTTCTGGCCAGAACTCAGTGCACTCTTACAAGGGCAAAGAATACAGACAGTACTTCAGGGTCAAATGCGGAGCACCGCCATTGTTCTATATATTGCCTTGCATTTGTACCTTTGATTTTCTCCGGTATGCCCACAACCCGGATATTGTTGCGGTGTGAGCGATTTTCGGCATCCTCTGCTCTATTCTCCAGTGTCCGTATTTTGAATCCCATGATTTGTAGGTGCTTTTGCATCAGATTCATAGACGGAGGGAGGTCAGCTAGTTTACATTCATTATTGGTCACTGTTTGAAATGGGGGTCTCCCGTTGGCAGAGGTAGGTACCTTTGTCCAAATAGGGACCCTTGCTTCTAGTCGGGTAAAGGGGGATACACTCCTAAAATAGCCCCTGCTCACCCCCTTGCTAGCTTGGCATGAGCAGACAGGCTTATCTCAGAGGCAGTGTGTAAAGCATTTGTGAACACATACAGTAATACAGTGAAAACACTACAAATGGACAACACACAGGTTAGAAAAATAACTAATCTTTATCTAAACAAACAAGACCAAACAACAAAAATCCACAACACAGTAATCAAAATATGACTTTCAAAAAGTAAAAACAGATCTGTCCATAGCAAACTATGGATGCAACACTTTCAACACAAAGTAACTTGGATGTGTCACAGTCATAAATAAAAACAGCCACACGGAAGGTGATGCGTCGGTTCCTTACGCCCAGGGAAGGTGATGCATCAGTTCCTTACTTCAGGGAAGCTGATGCACCAGTTCCTTACTGCAGGTGACCGTCCTGTCCTCGGCAGAAGCGGTCGCTCCCCCCACCACCTCCGGACTTGGTATCGTACCATAGCGCCTTGACTCTGCCAAGCACTCTTCTCTACCGATAGCCTTTGTTAGCTTTATCGCGCACTGCAGGGCTTTTGTATCGCTTTGTTGATTTCTGATTGCTGTGTGCATCTAGCATTTTAAGTTCCTTTGCGCACCGCTCACTACTTTGTTAATTTACTATTTGCTAAGTGCATTTTGCATTTCGAGTTGATTTGCACACTGCTCACTGCTTGTATTGCTTTGGAAATCACTGATTGCTGAGTGTTTTTTGCCTCGACTGCCTGTCTGCACAATTTGATCGCTGAGTGCACATAATTTATACTGCTGCCAAATCTCGTAGCGCTTGTGACCTTTCCATCGCGCTTTGAATCGCTAGCCACTGCTGCATTATTCTCCCCCATAGCGCTCCATTGTTGCTACTGCTATTGCCCATTCTCACCCCGCCTTGCAGCATTTGTTTGTGTTGCTGCCATTTTGTTTGTTGTGCCGTCCTCCCACACCGTCCCACCACTTGGCTCCCGCCTCCCATCTGCCCCACCCACCCACTGAAACTACACGGCGTCCAAGTCCTCACGGAGAGCTGTGACCGTCCTGTCTTCGGCAGAAGCGGTCGCTCCCCCCACCACCTCCCGACTTGGTATCGTACCATAGCGCCTTGACTCTGCCAAGCACTCTTCTCTACCGATAGCCTCTGTTAGCTTTATCGCGCACTGCTGGGCTTTTGTATCGCTTTGTTGATTTCTGATTGCTGTGTGCATCTAGCATTTTAAGTTCCTTTGCGCACCGCTCACTACTTTGTTAATTTACTATTTGCTAAGTGCATTTTGCATTTCGAGTTGATTTGCACACTGCTCACTGCTTGTATTGCTTTGGAAATCACTGATTGCTGGGTGTTTTTTGCCTCGACTGCCTGTCTGCACAATTCGATCGCTGAGTGCACATAATTTATACTGCTGCCAAATCTCGTAGCGCTTGTGACCTTTCCATCGCGCTTTGAAGCGCTAGCCACCGCTGCATTATTCTCCCCCATAGCGCTCCATTGTGGCTACTGCTATTGCCCATTCTCGCCCCGCCTTGCAGCATTTGTTTGTGTTGCTGCCATTTTGTTTGTTGTGGCGTCCTCCCACACCGTCCCTCCACCTCGCTCCCGCCTCCCAGCTTCCCCTCCCACCCACTGAAACTACACGGTGTCCGAGTCCTCACGGAGAGCTGTGACCATCCTGTCCTTGGCAGAAGCGGTCGCTCCCCCACCACCTCCCGACTTGGTATCGTACCATAGCGCCTTGACTCTGCCAAGCACTCTTCTCTACCGATAGCCTCTGTTAGCTTTATCGTGCACTGCTGGGCTTTTGTATCGCTTTGTTGATTTCTGTTGCTGTGTGCATCTAGCATTTTAAGTTCCTTTGCGCACCGCTCACTACTTTGTTAATTTACTATTTGCTAAGTGCATTTTGCATTTCGAGTTGATTTGCACACTGCTCACTGCTTGTATTGCTTTGGTAATTACTGATTGCTGAGTGTTTTTTGTCTCGACTGCCTGTCTGCACAATTTGATCGCTGAGTGCACATAATTTATACTGCTGCCAAATCTCGTAGCGCTTGTGACCTTTCCATTGCGCTTTGAAGCGCTAGCCACTGCTGCATTATTCTCCCCCATAGCGCTCCATTGTTGCTACTGCTATTGCCCATTCTCGCCCCGCCTTGCAGCATTTGTTTGTGTTGCTGCCATTTTGTTTGTTGTGCCGTCCTCCCACACCGTCCCTTCACCTCGCTCCCGCCTCCCAGCTGCCCCTCCCACCCACTGAAACTACACGGCGTCCGAGTCCTCACGGAGAGCTGTGACCGTCCTGTCCTCGGCAGAAGCGGTCACTCTCCCCACCACCTCCCGACTTGGTATCGTACCATAGCGCCTTGACTCTGCCAAGCACTCTTCTCTACCGATAGCCTCTGTTAGCTTTATCGCGCACTGCTGGGCTTTTGTATCGCTTTGTTGATTTCTGATTGCTGTGTGCATCTAGCATTTTAAGTTCCTTTGCGCACCGCTCACTACTTTGTTAATTTACTATTTGCTAAGTGCATTTTGCATTTCGAGTTGATTTGCACACTGCTCACTGCTTGTATTGCTTTGGAAATCACTGATTGCTGAGTGTTTTTTGCCTCGACTGCCTGTCTGCACAATTCGATCGCTGAGTGCACATAATTTATACTGCTGCCAAATCTCGTAGCGCTTGTGACCTTTCCATTGCGCTTTGAAGCACTAGCCACTGCTGCATTATTCTCCCCCATAGCGCTCCATTGTTGCTACTGCTATTGCCCATTCTCGCCCCGCCTTGCAGCATTTGTTTGTGTTGCTGCCATTTTGTTTGTTGTGCCGTCCTCCCACACCGTCCCACCACTTGGCTCCCGCCTCCCATCTGCCCCACCCACCCACTGAAACTACACGGCGTCCGAGTCCTCACGGAGAGCTGTGACCGTCCTGTCCTCGGCAGAAGCGGTCGCTCCCCCCACCACCTCCCGACTTGGTATCGTACCATAGCGCCTTGACTCTGCCAAGCACTCTTCTCTACCGATAGCCTCTGTTAGCTTTATCGCGCACTGCTGGGCTTTTGTATCGCTTTGTTGATTTCTGATTGCTGTGTGCATCTAGCATTTTAAGTTCCTTTGCGCACCGCTCACTACTTTGTTAATTTACTATTTGCTAAGTGCATTTTGCATTTCGAGTTGATTTGCACACTGCTCACTGCTTGTATTGCTTTGGTAATTACTGATTGCTGAGTGTTTTTTGCCTCGACTGCCTGTCTGCACAATTTGATCGCTGAGTGCACATAATTTATACTGCTGCCAAATCTCGTAGCGCTTGTGACCTTTCCATTGCGCTTTGAAGCACTAGCCACTGCTGCATTATTCTCCCCCATAGCGCTCCATTGTTGCAACTGCTATTGCCCATTCTCGCCCCGCCTTGCAGCATTTGTTTGTGTTGCTGCCATTTTGTTTGTTGTGCCATCCTCCCACACCGTCCCTCCACCTCGCTCCCGCCTCCCAGCTGCCCCTCCCACCCACTGAAACTACACGGCGTCCGAGTCCTCGCGGAGAGCTGTGACCGTCCTGTCCTCGGCAGAAGCGGTCACTCCCCCCACCACCTCCCGACTTGGTATCGTACCATAGCGCCTTGACTCTGCCAAGCACTCTTCTCTACCGATAGCCTCTGTTAGCTTTATCGCGCACTGCTGGGCTTTTGTATCGCTTTGTTGATTTCTGATTGCTGTGTGCATCTAGCATTTTAAGTTCCTTTGCGCACCGCTCACTACTTTGTTAATTTACTATTTGCATTATTCTCCCCCATAGCGCTCTATTGTTGCTACTGCTATTGCCCATTCTCGCTCCGCCTTGCAGCATTTGTTTGTGTTGCTGCCATTTTGTTTGTTGTGGCGTCCTCCCACATCGTCCCTCCACCTCGCTCCTGCCTCCCAGCAGCCCCTCCCATGCTCTGCCCCCTCCACCATCCATTTAGACAGATGTCCCAATGCGGCCGCGCCGTAGGTGCGCCAAAGGTAAGCCCGTCTATGCCCGTCCGCGCCTGGACCGCGCCCAGCGCCAGTCCCCCTGGTCCCCGCCGCACCCAACCCACTAGATTCACATATGATGCCGCAACTCTCCTCGCCCTCAACCCCGGACGCACACCACAATGCTGCGAAGCCACCCCAGGACGTACCCACGGCCCATTCGCCTGCCTCTCCTGCAAGTTCAACTGCTTCAGGACCCTCACCAAATCCACTTCCTCCATACACAGCTCCGACTCTAACCACCTGAAGTGCATCCTGCTTAACACCCGCTCGGTCCACAGACACGCAACTGAACTCTGGGACCTACTCGACACTGCGTCACCGGACATCGCCTTCCTTACAGAAACATGGATGAACACATCATCAGCACCCGACATCGCCATAGCCATACCGGACGCTTACAGGATTATCCGAAAAGACCGCACCAATCAAACAGGAGGAGGCATCGCAATCATCCATAGGAACACCATCAAAATCACGACCAGCTCCGACGATAATCTTGCAACCGCCGAACATCTCCACTTTCAGATCCACACCGACCCTAGGACCACACTTAGAGGCACCCTCATCTACAGGCCTCCAGGAACCCGCACTCAATTCAGCGATGACATCACTGACTTCGTCAGCCCACATGCCCTCGCCTCTGAGAACTACATTCTTTTAGGAGACCTCAACTACCACCTTGAAAACACAACAGCAACACCTCCACCCTTCTGGACAACCTGGCCAATCTCAGACTCAAACAACTTGTTGACACCCCCACCCATATAGCCGGACACACGCTCGACCCTATGTTCACCTCCAGCAAGCACATTTCCTTCGATCGCACCACAGCTCTCCATTGGACGGACCACAGCTGTGTTCACTTCAGCTACAAAACCACCCTGACCCACAACCGCCCACAACCTATTCCTCGGAGAAACTGGAACAAAATCACCTCCGACCAACTCCTCACATCACTCAACCAAAACCCTCCCACCCTCTCATTGGACCCAAACCAAGCGGCCACCAATCTCAAGCAATGGATCACCCACAGTGCTGACGAATTAGCACCCCTGAAAAAGCACCAGATCAAATCAGCCAGCAAAAAGGCTCCCTGGTTCAATGATGACCTTAAAAAATCCAAGAAGCTATGCAGCACCCTGGAGAAAACATGGAGAAAAAACCCAACCACTGACAACATGGCCACCCTCAACGCAGCCACCTGCAAACACCACCAACTGATTCGATCCGCCAAGAAATCAGCATTCAAGGATCGTCTCGACAACAACACCCACAACAGCAAGGAACTTTTCAACATCGTCAAAGAATTCACCAACCTCACCGCAGCATCTAACGACATCACTCCCTCCCAAGACCTCTGCGATGCGTTATCTTCCTTCTTCTACAACAAAATTGCCGACATCCACAACAGCTTCAAGAACACTCCCAACGATCAACCCTCCCCACCCCCCTCAGATTCTACTACGCCAACTAACAACCTTAGCGCCTGGAACCCAATCACCACTGAAGACACCATCCGCCTAATGAACTCAATCCACTCTGGCTCGCCAACCGACCCCTGCCCCGACCACATCTTCAACAAAGCTGACTCCATCATCGCACCCCATCTCCGTAATGTCATCAACTGCTCGTTCAACTCTGCCACCTTCCCAGAAAGCTGGAAACACGCCAAACTCAGCGCCCTCTTGAAGAAACCCACAGCAGACCCCTCTGAACTTAAAAACTACCGACCCATATCCCTCCTCCCTTTCCCCGCCAAAGTCATTGAGAAAGCCGTCAACAGCCAGCTCACCGCCTTCCTTGAATCCAACAACTCCCTCGATCCATCTCAATCCGGATTTCGAGCCAAACACAGCACCAAAACTGTCCTCATTGCAGCGACAGACGACATCCGAACACTACTGGATAACGGAGAAACAGCGGCCCTCATTCTACTCGACCTCTCCGCCGCTTTCGACACAGTCTGCCACAGCACCCTTATACAACGCCTCAGCAACATCGGCATACAAGGAAAAGCCTTGGGCTGGATCATCTCGTTCCTCGCCGGGAGAACTCAAAGAGTCCGACTTCCCCCATTCAACTCAGAGGCCACTGAAGTGATCTGTGGAGTACCTCAAGGATCATCACTCAGTCCCACCCTCTTCAACGTTTACATGAGCCCACTCGCATCCATTGCACGCCAACACAACCTCAACATCATCTCTTATGCCGATGACACCCAATTAATCCTCTCCCTCAAAAAAGACCCTAACACTGCCATAACCAATCTTCACGAAGGCATGAAAGAAGTAGCCGAATGGATGAAACATAGCCGCCTAAAACTCAACTCAGACAAAACAGAGGTGCTCATCCTAGGATCTTCCCCCTCTGCCTGGGATGATTCTTGGTGGCCTTCCGCTCTGGGCACAGCACCCACACCCACAGACCACGCACGTAACCTTGGCTTCATCCTAGACTCCTCTCTCTCGATGTCCAGACAAGTCAACGCAGTCTCCTCCTCCTGCTTCAACGTACTTCGCATTCTCAAAAAGATCTTCCGCTGGATCCCCCTCGAGACAAGAAAGACTGTCACCCACGCACTGGTCACGAGTCGACTGGATTATGGTAACACACTATACACCGGAATCACAGCAAAATTACAGAAAAAACTCAAACGCATCCAAAACGCATCAGCGAGACTCATATTGGACATCCCTCGCCAAGATCACATCACCGGACACCTAAAAGACCTCCACTGGCTTCCCATCAACAAAAGAATTACGTTCCGTCTTCTCACCCACGCACACAAGGTCCTCTACAATCTAGGACCCGAATGCCTCAACACTCGACTGTCCTTCTACAAACCCACCCGCCAACTAGGATCGTCCAATCAAGCCCTCGCCGCAGTCCCGCGCATCCAAAAATCCACCATGGGTGGCAGATCCTTCTCCTTCCTGGCTGCCAAGACCTGGAACTCACTCCCCACTCACCTCCGCCTTACTCAAAACCACATCTCCTTCAGAAAAGAACTTAAAACCTGGCTATTCGACAAATAATGAACCCCTTCCCCAAGCGCCTTGAGACCCTCTGGGTGAGTAGTGCGCTATATAAATGCCCGAACTTGAACTTGAACTGCGACCAATGTGTTCTTGTAGACTTGGCGCCCAAATGTGATGTGTTGCACCACTTTGCAAGGCTTCGCGTCATCCAGCGTTGGGGCTGGGGGCTACGCAGTGTGGCTGCGGGTCACCCGGCGGGACTTGGCACGGCTTTGCGTCGCCCTGCGCCAGTTCCGAGAGGCTTCGCACAGTTTAGCGAATCTTTGCGCCGGTTCTTGCAGAGATCAGCTGCAAAATCCACTTCTGAAGCTTCTTGGCTGCAGGAGGCACCTCAGGCAAGGGTATGACTCACAGAGGCAGAGTCCAGCAGCACCATCAGAGTTGCATGAAGTCTTTTGTGTCCCTGAAACTTCAGAAGTTCCGTTCCAAGCCCTTGTAGATTTTTTCTTCAAGCAGGTGACAAAGCAAACCGCAAAATCCTTTTTCTCCTTTACTTGAAAGCAAAGTGCCACTGCAGGCCAACCCCAGACAGCAAACAGCACAGGGGGCAGTATTCCTCCTCAGCTTATCTGGCTCTTCTCTTTGGCAAAGGTTCCTCTTGATTTCCCAGAAGTGATCTAAAAGTCTGGGGTCTGGGCCCCTCTTTTTATATACCAACATTCTTTGTTCTCTGAAGGCAGAGAGTGTCTGTACCCAGCCAAAACAAGTTCTGTGAGGTACTTTGCAAGTGCACAACAACCTCCATTGTCAGTGTGAGCCCTGGCTCAGATACACCACAGGGGATTGGAGCCATCATTGTGGAAGGCACGCACAGCCCTATCCAGGTGAAGGTGTTACTCCGCCCACCACTCCAAATGCTGATCAGGTCCTATTCAGCCCAGCCCTGACTCTTCAGACTTCTGGAGCCGCTGCCCCTCTCCAGCCACTGTCATCCAAAAGCCAGACATGCAAAACACAAACCTAGCAGAGGCACACTGGATGGTTAGGCAAGAAAATATCCACTTTCTAAAAGTGGTATTTTCAAACACAGAATGTAAAAATCTCCCGCTCTAAAAGATGCACTTTAACATTCTGAAGTCAGGCGTACTAAACCTTACTTCTCTATTGTGTTCCTAGGGTCAGTTATGTTTATAATATGTTATAAACTAATTCCCCATTCCGGCCTACAGGAACAGATACCCTTGCAATAGTGAAAAACTATATTGGCAGTATTTCACTATCAGGACATGCCACACACATCAGGGCATGCCCTACCTTTCACATACAATGCACCCTGCCCACATGGGTACCTTGGGCCTACCTTAGGGGTGACTAACATGTAGCAAATGGGAGGTTTAGGGACTGGCAAGTGTGTGCGCTTGCCAAGTCAACATTGCATTCCCAGACTGCAAACAAACTCTGTAATGACAGGCCTGCGCCACTTTCTGTGGGTGGCACAATCAGTGCTGCAAGCCCAGCAGCAGCATTTGATTTACAGGCCCTTTGCACACACAGTGCACCGTACTAGGGTCTGACAAGTAAATCAAATAGCCAATCATGGAATCACTAATACATATCATCAATTACTAAGAGAGCATATGCACTTTAGCACTGATCAGCTGTGGTAAAGTGCCCAGAGTCATAAAATCACCAACAACAGGTCAGAAAGAAATACAGGAGGAAGGCAAAAAGTTCTGGGATGACCCTGCAAAAAGGGCCAAGTCCAACAGTCACCTTCTCCACCAGTTTCTTATGGTCGTCTTTGAGCAAGTTAAGGTTGCCACCAATAGTATCAACTTTAAGTTCCAAAGCTACCCTAGAATCAGTTATAGCTTGCAGTATACCCTGCAGTGTTGGGTCATTTGCAGGTCTCGCGGTTGGCAACACAGTCATCTCCGCAGTCGAGGTCGTGCCAGACTCCTCTTGGTCTGGTTCTTTCCTTCTGGAGGATTTGCCCATTTTCTCCGGAATTCCAGGTTTGGCAGGGTGCATACTTTTCATGCAGTACTAGTTCTGGTTTGTGCCATGTCCCTTCTTCTCCAGGGGAGTCCAGGGCCCTATTCTTATAGCACACTGGAGGCTGTGGGCCCAGCGCCAGTGGTGTTCATGTGAGTGAACCAGGGATTCTGGATGCCGAGGGGCAAGGCCCGCTAAGCAATAGATGCAGCTTTATCTACCGCCTTGGGTGTTCAGCTCTGCAGGTCCTTTATCAATTCGGTGTATGCTGCCCCTAAGCCATCCGTTCAGTGCTGGTCAGGGATAAATCCTTATAAGGCATCATAAGTTGGGACTGGTCGGTGATGGGCCCCAAGCCAGGCTGCTGTCCTAATCCAGCCGTCACCTGCACGGTCTGGGAGGAAGCAGGTAAGCTACAGCTCTAATCCCCCTCCCCACAGGGTGCCAAGGCGAGCGGGTATGGCCGCTCCCCAAGTGCCGAAAACCACTGGGACGTATGGGCCATCTTCTTAGCTGGGGCACAGTGTTCTGGAACAAGGCGGTGGCCGCTCGTCGTCTCGTCCGATTAGACTCACCCTCAGGGAAAGTAGTAGTCCTGAGCTCTAGAGGCCCCTGCTCCCCAGCCTCAGGGGCTCCACCATTTCAGCCACTGCAATCTGTCAGCCAGGGCCTGACTCCTCGTGTCGGTCACTGTGCTTTCACTCCAGTCGGTATGTAGGAGGCAGGTTGGCTTGGGGGGATGGGGGGGAGGCTTCACTCAATCATTGCCTTCACGGCTGCTCTGCAGTACCCATGAAATTGCGGCTGCCCCTTCTAGATGTCGCCATCTTAGTTCTCAGGGCTGCTGTCCGGGTCCAATTTCCACAGTATTCCGAGCTGCAAGGTGAGGAAGGCGCCGTGCAGCAAGGCATTGTCGTTTTCAGCAGTGCTCGGTCAGGATTTAAGGCCTCGACTTGTGTGTAAGGGGTCAAGACGGTGCCAGATTGGACCTAGCCACGAGGAGCTCTGAGCAGTGCTGCTCACTCCATCTGTGTCCGGCCACGCCCCTATCAAGACTTCATTCACTTAATTGTATTTCTGAAGATACTACCTGAAACAATGTATGTAGCTGCATTTTTAGAAGGATTTGAAGTGTCTGTTTATAGGGTACTTCTTTTGTATCTGTAGAGATTTTCCAGTCTCTGTGTGTGATGTAAGTAAACAAAGGTTAGATGCATCACTTCCGGTGATAGCACCAAGCCAAAGGTCATGCAATGTCGCTTCTTTTGATTTCTTGGGGTCCAAAAATCACGTGATTTCATTTCCTGTGTTGTCATCAGGTCGAATGCCTTGCGATGTCACTTCCTGTGACATCATTGGAGTGTGTCAATGGTCAGGTGATGTCACTTCCTTTGATGTCACCAGGTCAACATTGGTGTGATGTCACTTCCTGTGACACCAGGCCAGGGGGGTCACATGACATGTGATGTTCCTTCCTCTATCCCTGGCATTTTGATGAATCTACATCCAATGATGCACATCAAGGATCACTAAGGAAACACCTCTAGGGATGGGGGTGTGATGAGAGAAATGATGTAGCTGTGTGGATTCGGTCCATGGGACCACACTGGGATCTCAAAGGTGTCGGATGTGTTGGAGAGAGGGACCCTCATGTCTTTCAACTCACTACAGAGAGATTATGACCTTCACCCCAATCAATATTCCAAGTTCACTCAGCTCAGGCACTCCTGGATGACTGAAGTGACTGGACGAGATGGACACACCAGAATATGCCCCGCTTGAGGGAAGGGTAATTATGGAGGAACTTGGCGTGACGGCGGTGTCTTACACCTATAAAATTATTAACAACAATATTCCTGATAACCTTGGTGCACTTGCAAGAGTGATCAGAGGGACAACTTGGGGAACTGAATGATACAGACTGGGTGGCAGCCTTAATGCAACCCAGGGAGAGGGTGATCAAGTCCTGGTTGTGACCCATGCAGTTCAAGGTTCCCCACCGCGTCTATTATGTTTGTGCTGTACTACATAGGATGGGGAGAGTGGTTTCCCCGGAATGTATGATTATAGGGGTGACGGGTGAGGGGGGACTTCCACCACACATTCTGGAGTTTTCACAATGTTCAGACGTTATGATTGGCTGTCCCTCAGGAGCTCCAGAATATCCTAGTGGTAGATATCACACTTGATCCGAAGAATATTCAATATCCGAATGGCACAGCTCCTATTCTGCGTTTTGGGTTTGATTGTAGCCATATGGGATGTGGCCAGACTCTGGGGTGTGCCGGAGATTCCCACGCATCAAGAGTAGAAGAATGGTATGGATATATACATGGCGGCAGAGAGAGTTACTTATAAGGGCAGAGGCTGTGCCCTACAGTTTAAAAAAGTAAGGGGCCCCTAGATGCATGCCTTCAGTTTGGTATGTGAAGACGAAGAGGCTGTTGACCAGGATCCGAAAGGTGATGGCACGGGGACCTGGCCAGGGAGGGTTCTTGAGCTGCAAGCTATGTGGAGACCTGTTCATCCTGGCACTCTGTGGTGGGACCATGATGTGAATTCGAGGCTTCCGCCTCCCTCCCCAGCCCGCCACCCCCTTTCAATTCCATTTCCATAGCCCTCACTGTGCAGCTGATGGAACTTGATAGGCTGGACTCATTCCTAATATGCATAGTGTAACAGTATTATTTTGGTTGGTGCATGTTGTTTTTTTTCTTTGTTCTCATGGTTGCTCTTTCAACAAAATCTTGATATTTTTTAAATATGACATGCTGACTCAAGCTGACGCATGTCTTTTGACAAAAAAAAAACATGTTAAGGAAAGACATGACACTATTTTCTGCTAACATGGCTTCCACTTGCCTAACAAAAAGAGGGGTTCAACACTTGGCAAGGACAAGATCGCTACCTCGTTCCATGATGTGACACAACTTAGCAGCCATCTTAAAAGTATGAAAAATGTCTTTTCTATACTTTCATGATGGCTACCATGTTGCATAAGAAACACCGTTTCAAGATGGTTGGTTGCTGCTATTGGCTTTGCCAATGCTGGTGCATTTTAAGAGCTTCCAGTATTGGAAAAGTCAGATTAGACAAAACATAGCATTGGTAAAGCGAGACAGGTTGGTTTTGCCAATGATGGTTTTCTTTGCCGGTGATGAGAAGGACCTGCATCTAGGAACACAGTGATTAAGGCAGCTGCAGCAGAAATCTGCATCCAATTAGTTAAAGGTATAACAGTAAGTTAACTCTGGTAGTTAATGCACTTGCTGGAGAGATGTTTCCCTTCTCTGGTCAAACGTTTGATGCATCAAAACAGCACAGAGGGTTATTATAGATGCTTCAAAGCATAGGTAGGGAAGTCACAGATTTGGAAAAGTCACAGAGTTGTGTTTTATGTCAGATGGCTAAGTGGGTTAATAATGTTGCAGAGTTCCTTGTGTCACCTGCAGGTCACAAGTTACAATTCTGGTAAAATAGCTGAATGAGTGATGCAGCCTCTTCAAACAGTTCCATGTAACCTGAGAGGCATATACAAGTTTAGAACCATGCAGGTTTAAACGAAGTCTTTTATTATGTTATGGTTGATGAAATGGGTAGATTAAAAACAATCATAATGGAGTGCAATAAATACCAGCTTGTATTGTATACTACACAATCTGTTAGTACTTACCACAGAGACATATATACCTGACGCACTATGTCTGTACGTATTATGAGGACATGCTTACACTTACATATCTCACATACACAATGGGGTTGACTTTGAAAGTTAAACAAAAACTTTAAAATCTAAGGAGACAATATATTAAGGCGTAAAAGGGAGAGGGCAGGAATGTGCCATAGTTATCATTATATGGCGCATTTCTGTCCTCTCCTTGGCTAGCGCACACTGTGCTGCTTTGCACCAATGCATGCACCCGTACGCCGTGGTAAATGGGTGCCGGTGTTGTAGGCAGTATTGTATTTGTGCTGGAAGGGGCTTCCTGCACAAAAACAATCCTCAGAGGCATTTTCCTCCTTCGAAGTGTGCTGCGGAACACGCTATATAATAGAAAGCAATGAAGAGGAATAAAAAGTATTTCTCCTCGTTGCGCCTCTGGAGGGAAGGCGTACATTCGGACACATTATCAGGTCTACCACTATTGCTAAATCTGGGAATGGTTCAGAATACATGGGGATACATGGAAACACCCACACTCCATCCACGTAACTCCCTCACTATACTGTGTAATGCAAGGCTGCCACTAACGCTGCCGTGCATTACACCGACTTACCAAGCCACACAGGTTCACACAGGGCGGCCTTGCGTTGCTTGGTAAATCTGAATCTAGGTTTTGCATCGCCTTGTGTGGCTCAAGGGCGAGGCCAAATGTTGATAAATAAATCTGACCCTCTGTTTATGTCTTGACAACTCATGTGGTTACCTGTCGAGTGGCTATGAGTGCCTTAGATTATTGAGAGAGTATGCTAGACTCCTGCTGCGCTCTGTGTGAGTTCAACCCAACAACCCCCTCTTCCACCCCCTACCCTCCTCTGCTGGGATTCCTGAAGCGACCAAAGAATAGAATCCCAGATCTGGCAGAAGAGTAGAGCCAGATATAGAACCTGGCTGGGTCCCTTCTCTATTCCTGCACTACTTCCGGTAGCCACAGCTCAGTGTCTTCAAAAGGCCAGTAGGGTTGGGGCCCAGTCAGTCTCATGTGCTTTTCTTCTCTGGCTGAAGCTGGATGCCCATATATGTGGGTCCATATCTACTGTTGCTACTGAACACTTCTTGTAAAACTATCTATGTGATTCCATTCCAGTCTTACACGTGATTTTATGAGTCGTGTTAGCTTAGTGTGCAGGGCTCCAATGCCCTTCAATTAATCAATCTGCGTACTTGCAAAGTGCGCTACTTACCCGTAAGGGTCCCAAGGCGCTGAGGTGAGGGGCGGGGGATGCTGCTCCTGCTTGAAGAGCCAGGTCTTGAGGAGTTTTCTGAAGGTGAGTAGTTCTTGGGTCTGTCGTATGTGGGTAGGGAGGGTGTTCCAGGTCTTGAGTCTTCTGAAGGTGAGTAGTTCTTGGGTCTGTCAGATGTGGGTAGGGAGGGTGTTCCAGGTCTTGGCGGCGAGGAAGGAGAAAATTCTGGGTCTAGTTCACACTGTAGAAATTGTCAAGATATGTACATAAAAATGTGCACTCCCTCAGTTTGTCTGAACAGGGCTAAGCATATTTTTAAACGCGTTCTCCAGTTTCCACCTGAACCTACGTGTGATGTATAGATAATCCACGCTTGATGCTTTTATACACACTTTCTTGAACCGCAGAGTTCGTTTCTCACATCCTCTCTAAACACTAACCAGGACAAGAGGCCGCTTCCTTCTTTCAGTTTTGTAGCTCGACTTCTCAGAAATGTATAACTATTCTAATCCTCCATGTAATTGTTAATTGTTCCACAAGTTGTTCATAACTAAATATACAAACAGTACAAAAAGGTGAGAAAATGACCCAGGGAGCACTTTTTTAAAAATTGTAAAGCGTGTATTGTGGCAGTTGCAGCAGAAACACACATTTCATCAATAATGTTATCAAAATACAAATATTGTGGCATCTGTGGAAACCGACAGCCACTAGTACCCTTAAGATCCCCCTTGCTTGCACTGAACAAAAAGTTACTGGACTTTGAACACAGGATGAAGAGGCCCCCGCATTGGAAGCTGAAAACATGTAGCAGTTAAAGGGTTAATATTATCAACACACAGCAGGCAGAGGGCGAGCCTTCGACTGCAATGCTATAAAGTGTTATCAGCTATGAGGTGAACTTTGCTTACTCACTGAACCCTGGAATTTTTCAGTTCCTCCCATTTCATAGCGTGGAATTTCAGCCTTTGCACAAGATGATGTTTTCAGAGCCAGGCCGAGGCTGGCAAACTACGTAGCATGAAGTTCAGCGTTCTTAAAATGGCGGCTGGAGCTAGGTAGACAACTTTAAGGCAGTTTATTGCAGTTAAACCCAAGTCTAATTGTACAGAGCTATAGAGCCAGGCAGACATCTTGAAATGCAGGTTATTCCAGTTACACCCTAGGCGACCTCCAGGTGCGGCTCCTCCATTAGGGCAGAGGAGCGCCGCCTCACTGCTTTCCCGCAGTGCGAGAAGCAGAAAATAAAATAGTATTTTAAATACCATTTTATCTTCTGCTTCTCGAAGAGAAAGCAAAAGGCAGGGGTATGCCTGGTTGGGGGCAGGCGGACGATAATCCTGGTTAGGGGCGGGTGAGTCGGGGAGGAGTGGCTTGCACCACTCTGAGTACACTGGGGCCAACCAAAGCAGAAAGGGGCACTGTACATTCTCTCTATGTAGGCTGCATGCAGGCTACATAGAGAAAATGACATCCCCTACAGGTGCTCGGCTGGGCGCTGTCCGGGACCCTGCACCAATCTCAACGCTGCCATTGCAGCGTTGTGATTGGCTTACAGGAGGGGAGGGAGCATGCCTGTTTCTGTTCAGGAGCAGGAAAACACGGACTCAGCTCAGGAGCAGAGACAACGCAGGACCGGTCAGCTAAGTTTTATTTTACCCCCACCTCGTGGCACGATAACCCCTCATGACCACCCTAACTGCGAGAATTGCGACTGGCAACCTGTGCATATCTACACATGCTCCACCAGGAGTTTAGAATAGTGGCTTGAGTCAGGCAGGCATCCTGAAGTGTTGGTTAGTCTAGATACGCCTAAAACTAGTTGTACATATCTATAAAGACAGGCAGACATGACATCTTGTAGTTACACCTAAGACTAGTTGCTCACATCTATAGAGCCAGGCAGACATTCTGAAGTGCATTTATTTCCAGTTAAACATTAGGTGAGCTGTACATATCTACACACGCTCTGCTAGGATGTGAGACTGGTGGCTGCAGTTTAGTGCATTTGCACCCAAGACTAGTCGTACATATCTTGTACATATCTATCGAGTTTGGCAGACATCTTGATGTGCAGTTTGTTCTACTTTAGAGAAGACGTACATATGTACACAAACCCCACCAGGAGTTTAGAATGACCAGCATATGTGCTGACATACAATTTATTCCAGTTACACCCAAGAGTAGTAGCACAAATCTAAGATTCAGGCAGTGCCAACAAGTTCTATTCAAGCAATACAAACAAAACAGAGCACAGTGCTTCAGGCTTGCACCACTTATTATACCACCTTAACATAAGAAATCTGCAGGAGGCACAGCTTTCTCAGTACAAGCTGCCACACTCGGGAACTCACTACTAGCCAGCATTTGAAGCTCCTAGGAACATATACACTCCCAAAGACCGTTTAAAACATGCCTATTTCTTAGATATCTGACCCACCCACATACCGTCAAACCAGAAAGCAGTTGCATCCTCAAGTGTAATCCAGCAAACTGCTTTCGATATGCAAATTAGCTAATAAGGGCTGACCTATTGTTAGCTGCGGCATTATATTGTTATGTACCTGTATTTACAACAGTTATGACCATATTAATACGAGGACCATAATATACAGCGGTAAGCAGCAAATTTGTTCTGCTACAAGAGTTCTCCATCACCAGCACTATACAGCCAAAATATAACATCCCCAAATGAACAGGCATGGAATAACTGCAGAGATCTGTTGCACACTGCTGGACAATAGGAGGACTTTATTATAGTCCACGACTACACGTCCCAAATATCTATACACTCTGACCACTTCTTTACATCTCACAATGACATTCATATATGAAAAGATAATGACCATCCCAACAGATCTCTACTTCTCTTTCCAACTCTGCCAGCTCAGGACCACATCATATCACGTTGGGCATCCCAGGGCAGTGAGCAGCTATGCAGACAATGATAAGAAATACCATAAAGGGACCCACAGAGCTGTTCAAAGCTGTCAGCGTACTGAAAACCATACAGCTGTGCATCTGTGTCTCACACACCACACTGTCATGTGTCCCATAACACGATAACCGTACCTTGGTGGTCATCACACACAACATGGAAACACTTGCCACATACTGTCAAAACAAAGACAGCATCCCTGCAACCATAAACCCTACATAGTGTAGCATGCTGCCTGTGTAGCCAAACACTCCTGCCCCCTCATAGGGGTAGTAAATGCTGCAATACAATATTATACAAAGACAGGCCATACCATACAATGACAGGTGGAACCATACCATACAATGACAGGCCATACCATACCATTCTATTCAATAACAGGCCACACCATGCCATACCATACAGTGACAGGCCATAGCATATCATACCATGCTATACATTGACCGGCCACACCATCCCATATGATTTATCCCATAGAATACAAAGAGAAGCCATACTATAAAGAGACAGACCATATCATACTATTCTATACAATGGCAGGCCATACCACACCATACCATATGGTACAATGACTGGCTATATAATACCGTACTATAATAAATAAATGACAAGCCCCTCTTTACTATACCATACTATACAATGACAGTGCATACCATACTATGAAAAACTGTATCAAACTATACTATACTATGGCAGGGCACACCATACAATGACAGGCCATACCATACCATTCTATTCAATGACAGGCCACACCACGCATACTATACAGTGACAGGCCATAGCATATCATACCATACATTGACAGACCATACAATACCATACTATTCTATTCATATCATAGTATACAATGACATGCCATTCTATACAATGAAAGGAAATACCACACAATACCATATGGTACAATGACATGCTATACGATACCATACTATAATATTCAATGACAGGCCATTTCTTACTATATCATACCATATTATACAATGACAGTGCGTACCATACTATTAAAAGCCATATCATACTATACTATGGCAGGGCTTACCATACCATACTATACTATACAATGAAAGGCTAAACCATACCAGACAATGACATGCTGTACCATATCATACCATACTATACAATGACAGGCCATACCATACTATAAAATGACAGGCCATACCATACTATACAATGACAGGCCGTACCATACTATAATATGACAGACCCTACCATACATTAAAATGAAAGGCCATACCATACTATACAATGACAGGCCATACCATACTATACAATGCCAGGCCGTACCATACTTTACAATGACAGACCATACCATACAATACAATGACAGGTTATACCATACCATAATATGATAGTAGTAATTCTTAGTACAAAAGTTGTATAGCATTGCTAAAAAACAATTGACGTAGCCAATAAATCTCGCTATGTCACGACCAATTGGCTTTGTCAATGCTAGTATAGCATGAAGATCAGCTTTGCACCACGGAGTTTGCTTGTAATGTCTGGCTCAAAAAGCCCCTTGCGGAGCCAACCCACGAGCTGCTGTGTAGATTCTACATGTAGCTGAGACCTCAGCCTGCCTTGGTGTTTGGAGCACAAATACCTTCGGCAGAGTCTATTCCCTTGGAGTAAGGAGTACACAGTTAAATTCCTCCGAACCGTGGTATTAATGATAGGATAATGGCGCACGGAGAAAGACAGGAGCGGCGTGAGGTCTGAGAAAAAATACACAGAGCAACCAGGATTTGGCAAGGACACTTTGTGGAAAACGAGCCCGCATTGCTATCGATGCCCAGGCCGCTGGCGCAAACCGCCTCTTAGTTCCCATGTTGAATAATTACCAAATAAAGAGACGGGCGCTGGAAGCAGGAATCAAGAACAGAGTTTAATTCTCATGAGGAGAGCCAGTCATTTCGGACACGAAACACAGTGTCTTTCGGGAGGTGCTCTAACAAATGAGCTGAGACTCTTGCTTTTATACTTTACAAAACATTTGATGGTACAATCAGGACAGTATGACGCAAAAGAAAGACATCCCTATAATCCTCGTGGTGATCCTACTCCACATACGTTCACAATGGGGACCCTTGACCTGCTGATAAGAGGGGAGGGCAATCACGCAGCTGAGTGTTTCGTAGGATGTGTACGCCTGATCATGGCCCAGGGGGTGGGGTGGCTAGACATACAATAAGGGCAGTAAATGGTATCTCCTGGCTTAGGCGATGGCCTCGGACATGTGTGGTCAGCCGGACTCGGGGGAAGGGGTCATCAAAGGAGTGGTATTCATGCCTGCGTGGACAATCGAGCGTGGAGGGAGGGCTTGTCAATAGAGGGGCATTCATGGAAGGGAAGGAGGTGCTGGTCAGGCGCGGCCGTGACTCTCAAGGACAGGGCTTTGCGGAAGAAGAGGGTTTATGACTTGCTCATATGAGGAGAAGGAGGGGGTCAGGGTGCGTGCAGGGCCAGAGTCGCGCAGAGAGAGAGAGAGATCCTATGACCTGTACATGAGAGAACAGGGGCAGTCAGATACCGCTGGGGGGGGGGGCTATGTCAGCTGAGGCGAAGGATGCTTCTTTGAGAGGGAAATGGGGAATGCTTGGGTCAAGCAGGAGGGTTACCTTTCACATCAGGATCGCGCAAAGGGAAAGGGTTTCATGGTCTATACATGAGAGAGGGGGGGGGGGTGCAAGATACGCGCAGGAGGGAAGCCGGGGATTCCAATGGGTAAAAAGGCCATGGTGCCTAGAATGGCTGTACATATGCATAGGGGTACGGGTTCTTACTGGCAGGGTGATACGGTCAATAATTTACAGTATCCATGGTGCCCACAGGGAGAGGAGTGGGAGAAGAAGGGAAATGAATGCTGTCTATGTACATCAATTTCGTCAGATTTCACAGTCGCCCCTTTTTACATAACAGCAATCATTTTTGCAGCTGATGTGATTACAGGTAGACAAGCATCGTTGACGAATTAGCACTTTGTCGATACTAACAGGTGGCGTACAATCATAGACAGTTAAGGTGATGGGAAGAATGCAGTACATAGGAAATTACATTTTCGTTGCGTTCCTGGCAATTAAAAGCACTACATAGCATAAATCTTTCTGACTTAAAAATGTGACCAATGAACAGTTTTGACCAGGTAGTTGAGAGCGGAATTCAGTTCAATACGTAAGATCTCTTCGTCACAGTGTCTTTTTATCAGTGAGCCATCACTGGTAGGCTCTAATCCGGGTACTTTCGTTGGCGCTGTTGAGCACCGGCGGTGGAGCTATAGGTCCAGCTCGGTTCTATCCTTGCGCGTTGCAGGGTGCGGTCAGTCCTCTGCTGTTAGACCACAGTCCTGTTCCCTAAACAATCCGTTTGGCGGCGCCTTATGCTCGGCACCTATAGTTCTGTGGCAACACCCTATTCCCATATAATTGCAGTTCTTTCCTTTGGCAAAAAGTCACGTGGGAAAGAGGGTGAATGTAGTTCAAATAGTCGGTAGGGGAGAGAGTGAGCGGAGTTGGGTCAGAGTTCCTGGGACACACAAAAGGGACCAAGGGAGCAAAGGATAACGAGCAGGCAGGCCCATCAATCGGGCCCAAAGAAGGCAGACGGAGACTCCAGGCACACGTGGGTTAGCAGTCGGAGGGCTTCAAGGCGGCCCGTCATTTTTCATTTTCCACGTTGAAATTGCGGTCTCGTCCCGTGTCTTGTTGCTCTGCAGCTCCACCTCTGGTCGATGTCATACGTGTCCCAAGATCTGCAGTCAGGCTGAACGTCACATCTGACCCATCTCCTCCGGTGATCGTGAATCTTTGAATAGGTACAAGACAACGTTTTAGAGAAATGGCAGAAGAAGACATCTACGCATATGAATTCCTCCCTCAATTTTACGCATTTGAGATTTTATGCTCATCGGTCACAGTCAGAGGTCTATTACCAAGCAGTGCATGTGTCAGCATTCCTACTGAGTTTATGGCAGGTTTATTCATTGTCCTATTTATAACTCACGTGAGGATAAATGACATTTCCATCAACTGTGCGTTACATCATATTCAACATTACAGAGCATTTCCCTTCAGGACTGGCTAACATTTTCAGACAGGGCGGGGGGTGCCATCATCGACAGTCGGGTAAAACAAGATTTCCTCAAGGGTCAACAGCTACTCATGATCATTATGTTTATATCCGGGACAGCAGATGGGGTCTATCAAATGGGGAGGGTACACTTCGGGCGCTCGCGCTTGGGTGCGAAGGGGTGGGGCAATCTGGGCATTGGGGGTCAATCTAGACGTTGGCGTTCGTCTCTGAAGAACAGACATAAGGTGCCATTGACATACAGTTCCCCTATGAATAGCCAGATTTGGGGGACCTTAGCCGTCTTACCTGTCCTTTCCTTTTCAGCCAATTCAAGTTCATCTATTTTTGTAGAAAGGAGAGGTAGTAATATGGCAAGTTACAATCATTTTTATTTCGGTCAATTTCGTTGAACACCTCCGCGTTCAATAAGTATCAAATCAGACTGGTGCCGGTGGGGCACAATTTTACCAAAAAGAGGGAGAGGAAATAGGGAGACTCTCATAGAGAGTGAGAGTCGTCCGCAATCTAAACGAGCCATTCGGTACACGTATGACATGTAAAGAGGGAGAGAGAGAGAGAGAGAGAGAGAGAGAGATAAGGGGGTGGTGAGAGAGAGAGAGATAAGGGGGTGGTGAGAGAGAGAGAGAGAGAGAGAGACGTGTACGAAAATAGGTCATTTAGTGCGCTCACAACACAGAACGGCAAAGGTCAGGTGACCTGCAGATACAGACAGAGGGGAGACATAAATTCGTACGTTACACACACACAAACTCAGACAGGGAAGACGGCACATATATTACACATATACAAGACATTCACGACAAGACAGGAAACAATTGTTAGCCTACAAGATCTGTTTTTATATATATCCTACGTATCTTTACTATCCTATTTATCTACGTGCTTAGCTCTTTCTGCCCTTCCCCCCTTCCCCTTCTCGCTTGTCACGCCTGCGAGCGTTCCCAATTACCAATACTCACACCTCGGTTGGTTGATCAGAAATTAACCTAGTCGCGCTAGTTACCCATGGTTGGATCTTAAACCATTTTTCTGTTCCCTCCTGTGGTGGGAAGTTCTCCAGGCTGAGGCAACGGCAAATATTGATCGGGAAAACAGTCGGACAGCTTGGCTATATCTGTAAGAGTGTGAGAAAGGGGGGCAGTGCATTTTGAACATCGGCAACATTTCTAACTTCCTAGGCGGGTGGTGCCGTGGCAACCCTTACCCGTACAATTTTTCTTTGTCCTTTCCCTACCTAGTCAAAACGTCCAGTTACATTATTTAACGCGTCGTTTCTAGTCAATTTTTTTTTTGTCATTCAGTACTTGTCCAGTCTCTATGTCAGTCCATCCTCCCGTTGCTATGCTCTAAGGAGGAACAGTCATGTTTAAATCTACGTCTTTTAAAAACTTTTATTTGTCATAAGGACCGTGCTCATATTCCCTTCTTCCCCTTCTCATCGGCGGTTCGGTCGTCGTCCATCCATACATCAGCCAGTGTTCCGACGTGACCTGCAGAAGGGAGGAGAAAGAAGGGGTGGGGGGGCAATATTCAAACCTCATCAGCATGCAGTAATCCGGAAATGTTTTTACCTACCACATACTCGACCTATCTCCACGTAGTGCATTTCCCTACCATCACGGCGTTTAAGCCCAGATGGACCAGAAAGGTCAGACAGATAATCATTGACGATCTGCGTAACATGAGCTACTTGGTCGTAACCCCTTTTGATCGGGTACAAGGGTGGCGGTCAGGTGGCATTTCTGTGGTGTCGTTTTAGGGCTTCTAAAGCACTTTTCCGGCTGCCTGTGAAACATAGTGTGGTTGCTAAATATCGGGTCCTTTTTAACCTTTAACCTTCATCATACTTTCTCGTCGCTCACAGTAGTAATACATTCAAAACTCATTAATGCAACCGCTACAACTATGCTTTCGTTTTCAAAATACTTTTAATAAAAAGTGTTGACGTATAAATACAGGCCTACAACCCAGTGGACTAGCCACGGAGCAGAGTGGAACTGTACATGGGAAGAACGAAGCTGGTGGCAGTTCATTGCATAAAGTGCGGCAGTGCAATAAAATCGCAGTAAACTCCCCTACAGAGCAAGCATGATGCATGTCGGTAATTCATCTTTAATAAATTCATAAATACATTATCCAATGTTCATTCATTACTTTAAATTACACCAATTCATTTTCCAACTCATAATCGGTACCCACCCTAAGTCAATTCATTGTCCAAGCACATACTCAATATCCTTCATATCTACTTTCATTATCCAAAACGTTATATATATCTCGGGGTAAAAAGCTTGCGCAATCAGGGTGCAACAAAGTTCATTAAAAACGTCTCATTTTGTGTCGGCGCCATTTTGGGTGGGGTCAGGCAAGTTCCAGCACAGCCAGAGTGTCTCTAGTCTCACACGGTTGGCCCAGAGCTTTCCGTTGGCAGTTCAAAAAGTCTTGTGCTATGTGGTTAACAGTCTAACAATATGGACCATGAGTCAAAGAGTGGGAAGGGCGGCAGCAATTTTCCTACCGGGTCATTCTGGTGTTCCTCCGGAACTGAACAAGTCTGTGCCGTGGCTGCATTTTAGCCATTTCCAATCCGAGGCTGGTGCCGGCAGGAGTTGCTCCGAGGTCGTGGTTCCCAGTGAAGGGGGCGGGGGCACCCATGCAGGGGGTCGGGGGCCCCCCGGCTCTTATAGAATCTTCAAGGTCGAGGAGAGGCGATATGGAGCGAGTGCCCGTCCTGGGCAGAAGACCGCTTTTTGATGTTGACCCTCTTTAAGCAAAGAGTGTTGGGGTGTCGCTGGAAGCCTCCACCTGGAGGGAGGTGGGGGAGGGTCGTTCGCGCCACCTCCCCCTTCCAGCGACCCCGCGCCGTTCCTCGGCTCCGTCGCTTCGATATTGGCCGTGCCAGACATTGAAGATGGGGGGGTGGTCGGCGGCTGAGGCAAGACAGCCCCCCCCTCCCTTTTTGACATGTGGCGGGACTACCTCCAACTCTCCAGGGATTTGGAATGTGGCGGGACTACCTGTAACTATGCAGGCGATGGCGAATTTGGCATGTGGCGGGACTACTTGATTTGCCGCCGTTCTCGCCCCTGGCTTCGGCCTTCTTCGTGGGTCGGACCAGGCGAGAGACAGAAGGGGGGGTGTGGTCGGTGGCTGAGGCAAGACAGCCCCCCCCCGTGGCCTGCAGGGCAGCAGGAGAGGAGAGAAGGAGAGGTCTCTGCCATTCTTTGGACCGCCTGCCCAACATCATCTCCTCCTGACCGTGGCCAGGCGAGCCCCTCGTGCCACGAGGCCTCGCCTTCCGGATGGGCGTAACCGCGGGCCCGTTGCACTTCGGGAGCTTCCGGAATGGGGGTAGGTACCTATTGATTTGCTTTCTATTTCATGTGACCGTTATTTGGGCGTGGTGGGAAATGAGGCAGACATGTTGGGGGCAGGAATAGGCAGTGGAGCCTAGCTACCTCGTGGCTATGTTCTGCTATCAAACCTTTTCGCCATTTTACATTTCTTTATTATGAACTATTTCTAATGTTTCTTATTTTTGGTGAAGTCAAAAGCTCATCAGGGGGTTACTGACTTAGCCTGATTTCTTTTTATTTTTCTTTCTCTTTATTAGCGTGTTTCGAGCTAAAGCTTTCTGTTAGTAGGGAACGGTGATCACTTCATATTTTTTATGCGTCCTTTTCACTAGGGGGTACTTCTGGACGGACCAGACGAGTTCCCTCCAATAAATGGTCCGGGGTGGAACGAGATTATCGATCAAAAGGGGAACATATATTCCTTCATTAGGGTATCATCCTGGACGGACCGAGCGATGTACTTCCACTTACTAGGGTAGCCTCCTGGACGGACCAGTCGGTCTATTTCTACTAAATGGCCCATGAGCGGGGAGCATATGTCCTCCATAAGGGTAGTCTCCTGGGCGGACCATGCGAGCTACCCCCCAATAACCAACCAGTGGGGAGTGGGTAGGACTGACGAATTCACAAAGGGGCATAACCTACCCTTTTCTACTTGCAAAGACTAGACAGAATATTTCTATTTCACGTTGTTTGCAAATAGAAAATACCTCAAACGAAACAATTCCTGGGACAACAATGTCCAGGCAACCAACCAATCAATGGGGAGAAAAACAGGCATGACGGATTACAACGGGGACAAATGTCTGCATTACCTGCCCTTCGCTATCCATAAAGGGGACAGAATATTCCTATTCGTCTCTGTTTGTGGACAGGGAAGATCTCAAAGAGCAACAATCGATTATTAATCGACTTCAAAACAATCAGTGGGGAGAAAAGTAGGCATGACGGATTACAACGGGGACAAAAGTCTGCATTACCTACCCTTCTCTATCTGCAAAGAGGGACGACGTTCCTATTCGCCGCTGTTTGCAAACAGAGAATGTCTCGTTCTCCAGAAGAGAACCAATATGTCAAGTAGCCTTCAAAGCTAAATGAACCAATACCAACCAATACAATATCAGTATACAAATACCGATTTCAATACAATCAATCGATCAATCAGGTGGATAGAACCACCCTACCAATCAGGCGTAAAAACACCCTACTTAATCTTACCCGGACCGGACCATACGGACAGTTCTTCGTCTTCCTCCTCCAGCGCCTGATTTTTCTCTTACTCCATGTAGCATTCCTGTGGGATTCCAGTCAGGACAATAGGTCACTCAAGAGAGGTCCGTTCAGAATTGGTGAAGCTCTGTCGATCGGCAGCCGGGCGAGGGCCCTCTCAAGGCAGGCATACCCCGATCATTTAGATGTTCACTTCTTCGTCTGGATCTCTCTTACCGGACCTTATGTCACTGATGGACCCCGCGTTGGGACGCCAATTGTGGAAAACGAGCCCGCATTGCTATCGATGCCCAGGCCGCTGGCGCAAACCGCCTCTTAGTTCCCATGTTGAATAATTACCAAAATAAAGAGACGGGCGCTGGAAGCAGGAATCAAGAACAGAGTTTAATTCTCATGAGGAGAGCCAGTCATTTCGGACACGAAACACAGTGTCTTTCGGGAGGTGCTCTAACAAGTGAGCTGAGACTCTTGCTTTTATACTTTACAAAACATTTGATGGTACAATCAGGACAGTATGACGCAAAAGAAAGACATCCCTATAATCCTCGTGGTGATCCTACTCCACATACGTTCACAATGGGGACCCTTGACCTGCTGATAAGAGGGGAGGGCAATCACGCAGCTGAGTGTTTCGTAGGATGTGTACGCCTGATCATGGCCCAGGGGGTGGGGTGGCTAGGCATACAATAAGGGCAGTAAATGGTATCTCCTGGCTTAGGCGATGGCCTCGGACATGTGTGGTCAGCCGGACTCGGGGGAAGGGGTCATCAAAGGAGTGGTATTCATGCCTGCGTGGACAATCGAGCGTGGAGGGAGGGCTTGTCAATAGAGGGGCATTCATGGAAGGGAAGGAGGTGCTGGTCAGGCGCGGCCGTGACTCTCAAGGACAGGGCTTTGCGGAAGAAGAGGGTTTATGACTTGCTCATATGAGGAGAAGGAGGGGGTCAGGGTGCGTGCAGGGCCAGAGTCGCGCAGAGAGAGAGAGAGAGAGAGAGATCCTATGACCTGTACATGAGAGAACAGGGGCAGTCAGATACCGCTGGGGGGGGGGGACTATGTCAGCTGAGGCGAAGGATGCTTCTTTGAGAGGGAAATGGGGAATGCTTGGGTCAAGCAGGAGGGTTACCTTTCACATCAGGATCGCGCAAAGGGAAAGGGTTTCATGGTCTATACATGAGAGAGGGGGGGGGGTGCAAGATACGCGCAGGAGGGAAGCCGGGGATTCCAATGGGTAAAAAGGCCATGGTGCCTAGAATGGCTGTACATATGCATAGGGGTACGGGTTCTTACTGGCAGGGTGATAGGGTCAATAATTTACAGTATCCATGGTGCCCACAGGGAGAGGAGTGGGAGAAGAAGGGAAATGAATGCTGTCTATGTACATCAATTTCGTCAGATTTCACAACTTGGCATTTGATTGATTACAATTTGGACATGCCGCTCAGTACGGAACCCCAATGTGGGTCGGAAGTATCACTACATTTCAAAACTTACAGTTTTGAAGGTTTAAGCCTTGAGGAAGTCGCGGGACAACGCCCTATTAAGCTGCAATGCCCAGCATAAGTCAGCATTCTAGTGCTGAGCCTGTAACTACACTGAACACCCACCCACCACTGATGTCACTGGTCATGTGACACAGTACTAATAAAAAAGAGGCAGAGCCCACGTGCTTTGGGCCAGTTGCACCGAGTAAGCAGTGTGTCCTGTGTCTCAGTGATTTCCAGCATGAGGGCCTAGGGCCCGCCCTTTACAATGGCGACGAGGGTAGCTGTGTCCATGCGTGCCACAGCTCTCAAAAACATCGAGGAAAAGGGGAAGAGAATGCTGCCAGTCTGAAGGCACCCCCTAGGAAGAATCGATCTGGCCTCGAGAGGCCCACGGGCGGGTGTCGAGCCCCGGGCCTGGAGAAAAGGAGAAGGTGACCGAGAGCCCACCCCACACCTCTCCAGCCTGCCGTGGCCCACCCTGCCGTGGCGATGCCCTGAAAAGACAAGGGGAGCCATCGTGGTGCCCACCCGCGGAAGAACAGGCCCGTCGGCCGAAGGTGAGCCCCGGACTGTACAGCACCAAAAGCGGAGCCCACCCGCCATAGACTATAAACACTAACCGTGCCCTAAAAGTGCGAGCCGCGCTGACTACTGGCCCCCGCAATCAAGACAAGGCTCGCGGATCCCACCCGCGGCCTGCCTGCACCGTCCCCGTCCCCCGCCGCGCAGCGTGTGAGAAGTGAGGCTGCGGCGGCGGGGTGAATGAACTTGAAACGGAAGCGCCCGCAGCGTGTGAAGTGCTGCCGGCCGCCGAATAAGTGAAGCGGAGTCCACCCGCGGAAAGATGCCAACTTCTCCCCACCCCGCTCGTGTTATGTGAAAGCTGCGGGATGGAGAAGCGAGAAATACAACACCCGGCCCACCGCCGGTAAAAGAAGCTCCAGCCGCCCCCGCCTGCAGCGCCGTGAGGAAAGAAGCACCAACGGGGACGGACAGCTGAGACGCCGACCCCGCCACAAACCTAAAGTGTCCTCACATACGAAATACCCACGATCCACAAGCCGCCTACACAACCTAGCAATACTGCAGCAGAAGTACAAATCAAGCACCCGGCTCGCGAAACCGTCAAGTGCCCCGACAGTCGAGGGGCGTGTGCCGAGCCCCTACACCCACGACACCCACGGAGGATTGTGAACAATGCCCAGAGGAGTGAGTGAACCAAGCGGAGCCCAACCGCGGTTACTCTGAGCAGCGCTGACCTCACCCCACCAAGCATATAAAATACTGGCGAGTGCACCCAGGCCTGCAATAAAGAATAGGCAGTGAAAACAATCACTGTGGTCCCGGAGCCCCATTCCTCCAACTGCCTTGCGAAACCAGCACCGGCCATAGAAAAGGAAGGCACACCACGTACAGAGAGACTGCCACTATCTGCTGAGGCGCCCCCCCCTGCCATCTAGTGGCCAAACTGGAAAATCGCACTCACCCACTGAAAGACACTGGCAGCAAAGGTACATGCCACAGGGTGATACGATGATACCAGCAAATATACTGCAAGGCAAATGGGTGACCAGAAGAGAGACAGCAGCACCAGCCAGACTGCCCAGCAGGAAAGATGGCCAAGCATAGAAGTGGATGCACAGCAGCACAGAAAGTGATTGACAGCTGCGCACCGTTGAAGAACCAAGAACACTGCCACACCAGAACACCACCAAGCAAACACACAGCCAAGACTACGTGGCACACACAAGCGACGCCTAGAGACTGATTGAGAACCACCTGCTACCAGGTGTCTACTCGCAAGAAGAGAGGAACGCGCCACAAAGCACAAGGAAGGTTTACAGTAAAAGACTACAAAGGGCAGCAACCTGCCCGCCGTCACGTTCAAAGAAGTATACAAGCCATCACACCGCCGAGGAAGAGAAAAGGTAATGGCGCAGCAGCGCGCCAGAAGCACAAAAGAGCGCGAAGACAACCCCAGGAAAGTGCCAGAAACCCCAGAAGCGCGCCAGGAGTGCAGCGACTCCTCACAGGATATCCAAGAGAATGCCCGACAAGTGCGCCCACAAGAAGTTCACAAGGATCGCAACCAGCACCAAACAGAAGAAGCAAGACCAGAAGAACGTTAACAGAGTGGTGACGCAACCCTCCAGAAGCAAACACCCAAGAAGCATCTACACCACGCCAGAAGAGAGGACAGCGATGCCTAGTGGCCACAGGTCATCGCTGCAGCAGAATGGCGAAAGTAGGAACCCCCCCACACAAACCAGCGATGGTTCTAAAACCCAGCACCAGGAAGTGCGAAAGCTCATGACGCAAATGCGCAGCAGTGCGGCCAGCACTAGCCCAAAGCAGCAAGTCACAAGGGAACACCCAAAGAGCGCACCCAGCTGCGCACCAAAGCAATTGAACTGAGATGAAAAGAAAAGGGTTGCGCAGACAACCCGCAGAACTGAAGATTCAACTCGGAAGCAACCTGACCACTCAGCCTGGTCACAAAGCACGAAGTCGACCAGCCAGATGGTCTCGCCAAGAAGCCTACCTGCCGGACATCGGCAGAAGGGACCAGCACGAGGTCCAAGAAGCTCAGCACCACGAATCCTACCTGCCAGACCTCGGCAGAAGGGACCAGCACGAGGTCCAAGAAGTTCAGACAAGGCGCGGTCCGAGGACATGGACCCACGAACTTCAACCACATAAATTAACGAAAGCAACAGGAAGAAGAGGTGAAGGTCGCAACGCCAACCCTGGAAGTGAGTGACAAGAAGACAGTGTCCTAGGACTAGGACAAGACCGGGAAGACACGTGCAGAGTGCGGGCGCTGCATGGGGAAGCCTGGCCAGAGAAGATGAAGAAGATTAGGCCAGGGTACGTCGCGAGAAGAGGAGAAGAGAAGAAGAAAGATCGGAGTGGCATGCCGCCACCGAAGAAAGGAAGAAAAGAAGAAAGGAGAAAGAACAGAGTGGCCACCGCCACTAAGAAGAAAAGAAGGAAGAAGTAATCAGAGTGGCACGACTGTCAGGTTAAGAAGAAGGAAGAAAAAACAGAGTGGCCGCCGCCACTAAGAAAAGAAGAAAGAAGCCACCTCTGCGGAAAGAAGGAAAGTGATAGGCACTGGAACACCTGAGTGCAATGGAAGACAAGCCTGGCAAGAGCACCGGCAGCGCAGACCAGAGACAACCACCTACGAGCCATCCATCCACATGGCGATCGCAGAAGAGAGCAAGATAGACTGTTGGCGACATCTACCTCTGGGGTTGAGCGAAAGATTGGACGGCGAGAGTGCTCACACATCCAGCTGATGAACTGACCACGCCACACCGACCCGTGGCAACCCAAAAAGCAGAGGCCTCAAGGAACTCTGGTGGCAGCAAGTCCGGCACGGGAGACAGATCTACAGAAGCACGTCTACAGGACCCAAGAGGATGAAAGCCTCGAGAGCAATGAAGAGAGTCCACAACTCAACCTTCAGGTGGAACTAGGACACGACGGTTAGGCTCGTGGAGCGTCCTGCTCACGGCCCGAAGGCTATGGTAGAGCAACGCGACGAAAAACACCAGTCCAGTGGAAACCTGGCAAAGAGGTCCTCCAGGACATCTTGTGGCAGAAGAAAACCGGCGAGAGGGGCATCCTAGTGAGAGGGATGTTCGCACCTACTCTTTTCACCTGCCAAGAAAAACACTGAAGCCTGCCCGGAAACATCACGCAACCAGCATGGAGAAAAGAAGCCGGAAGACAGACAACAACCATGTCATCCATCTCTCTTTAACTATTCGTCACCAAGAGAGCAGAGCAAAAGGCAGGGCTGAGAACAGTGGACAGACAGCACAGACAAAGAATGAACCCGCTGAACAACTGCGAACCGTGCCACTGAGAACTGTTAGTACGAAAACCCAAGAACTATACTGCCTGCGGTTTGCAAGCAGCCAAAGAGACTCATCTTGAAAGCGCAAGTCCAATGTTATTTTCCGTGTTTTCTTTCCCCCCCCCCGCAGGTTTTTGGACTTTTCACGTTTGGTTTAATTTTTAACCAATTTGGGGAGGGATGTAATGCCCAGCATAAGTCAGCATTCTAGTGCTGAGCCTGTAACTACACTGTACACCCACCCACCACTGATGTCACTGGTCATGTGACACAGTACTAATAAAAGAGGCCGAGCCCACGTGCTCTGGGCCAGTTGCACCGAGTAAGCAGTGTGTCCTGTGTCTCAGTGATTTCCAGCATGAGGGCCTAGGGCCCGCCCTTTACATAAGCGACGAAACACGTGTTGGCTGTGGCTGTAGACAACTGATATACAAGACCACAAGAATAAACTTGAAAACAAAAGAACCAGACGAAATTGTTCACTTTTGATATTGTGTGATGATAAAATAATTGCTTGTTCTCAGTTACGACAGGGAAACCCGTTTTGAACTTGACGTGTGCTGGGGAGTGAAGTATAAGGATTACACTGTTACTGGAATCCAAGAGCCTCTTTATGGAGGCCAACAAATTAAGGGGTGTGCAAAACGTGCGTAATTTCCTACAGCATAATTACAAAAATGACTGCAAAACTACAGAAAATGCATCCGTCATACAAACAATTACCAGAATGGTCACGGTAAAAACCTAACCTGACAATATTATTTTGGGCCGATTTCCGGACTTTCGCAGTCAAAATACTCCTGCCTGCGGGCATTTATATGATATTCCTAAAACGTGGGCTGTGATCAAACAGACGCGAATGCAGACTTCATAACAGTGCCGCTCACTGACCTGCTCTCTGTGCCAAAAACGAGGAACTGCTTTTCTGCCCAAATCTTGACCGCACTCCCTGGAGCAGAGGTCGGCTGGTGGGAGCGTCACTGCAATCGGCAGTTCACCATCTCGCTCTCAGCGCGACCCGCCCAGGTAGCAGTGCATTGGTTGTGTCCACGAACAGCCCACCGGGGGACTGCGAGGCCCAGAAACCACCGCTCCTTGCAGCCGGCGCCTCTTCCCCCGGCGGCCACGCCCACTGATTGGAACGCTGCTTTATAACCTTTCGCGACACCCGCTGCGCGGGTGCCGCTCACTGACCTGCTCTCTGTGCCAAAAACGAGGAACTGCTTTTCTGCCCAAATCTTGACCGCACTCCCTGGAGCAGAGGTCGGCTGGTGGGAGCGTCACTGCAATCGGCAGTTCACCATCTCGCTCTCAGCGCGACCCGCCCAGGTAGCAGTGCATTGGTTGTGTCCACGAACAGCCCACCGGGGGACTGCGAGGCCCAGAAACCACCGCTCCTTGCAGCCGGCGCCTCTTCCCCCGGCGGCCACGCCCACTGATTGGAACGCTGCTTTATAACCTTTCGCGACACCCGCTGCGCGGGTGCCGCTCACTGACCTGCTCTCTGTGCCAAAAACGAGGAACTGCTTTTCTGCCCAAATCTTGACCGCACTCCCTGGAGCAGAGGTCGGCTGGTGGGAGCGTCACTGCAATCGGCAGTTCACCATCTCGCTCTCAGCGCGACCCGCCCAGGTAGCAGTGCATTGGTTGTGTCCACGAACAGCCCACCGGGGGACTGCGAGGCCCAGAAACCACCGCTCCTTGCAGCCGGCGCCTCTTCCCCCGGCGGCCACGCCCACTGATTGGAACGCTGCTTTATAACCTTTCGCGACACCCGCTGCGCGGGTGCCGCTCACTGACCTGCTCTCTGTGCCAAAAACGAGGAACTGCTTTTCTGCCCAAATCTTGACCGCACTCCCTGGAGCAGAGGTCGGCTGGTGGAGCGTCACTGCAATCGGCAGTTCACCATCTCGCTCTCAGCGCGACCCGCCCAGGTAGCAGTGCATTGGTTGTGTCCACGAACAGCCCACCGGGGGACTGCGAGGCCCAGAAACCACCGCTCCTTGCAGCCGGCGCCTCTTCCCCCGGCGGCCACGCCCACTGATTGGAACGCTGCTTTATAACCTTTCGCGACACCCGCTGCGCGGGTGCCGCTCACTGACCTGCTCTCTGTGCCAAAAACGAGGAACTGCTTTTCTGCCCAAATCTTGACCGCACTCCCTGGAGCAGAGGTCGGCTGGTGGGAGCGTCACTGCAATCGGCAGTTCACCATCTCGCTCTCAGCGCGACCCGCCCAGGTAGCAGTGCATTGGTTGTGTCCACGAACAGCCCACCGGGGGACTGCGAGGCCCAGAAACCACCGCTCCTTGCAGCCGGCGCCTCTTCCCCCGGCGGCCACGCCCACTGATTGGAACGCTGCTTTATAACCTTTCGCGACACCCGCTGCGCGGGTGCCGCTCACTGACCTGCTCTCTGTGCCAAAAACGAGGAACTGCTTTTCTGCCCAAATCTTGACCGCACTCCCTGGAGCAGAGGTCGGCTGGTGGGAGCGTCACTGCAATCGGCAGTTCACCATCTCGCTCTCAGCGCGACCCGCCCAGGTAGCAGTGCATTGGTTGTGTCCACGAACAGCCCACCGGGGGACTGCGAGGCCCAGAAACCACCGCTCCTTGCAGCCGGCGCCTCTTCCCCCGGCGGCCACGCCCACTGATTGGAACGCTGCTTTATAACCTTTCGCGACACCCGCTGCGCGGGTGCCGCTCACTGACCTGCTCTCTGTGCCAAAAACGAGGAACTGCTTTTCTGCCCAAATCTTGACCGCACTCCCTGGAGCAGAGGTCGGCTGGTGGGAGCGTCACTGCAATCGGCAGTTCACCATCTCGCTCTCAGCGCGACCCGCCCAGGTAGCAGTGCATTGGTTGTGTCCACGAACAGCCCACCGGGGGACTGCGAGGCCCAGAAACCACCGCTCCTTGCAGCCGGCGCCTCTTCCCCCGGCGGCCACGCCCACTGATTGGAACGCTGCTTTATAACCTTTCGCGACACCCGCTGCGCGGGTGCCGCTCACTGACCTGCTCTCTGTGCCAAAAACGAGGAACTGCTTTTCTGCCCAAATCTTGACCGCACTCCCTGGAGCAGAGGTCGGCTGGTGGGAGCGTCACTGCAATCGGCAGTTCACCATCTCGCTCTCAGCGCGACCCGCCCAGGTAGCAGTGCATTGGTTGTGTCCACGAACAGCCCACCGGGGGACTGCGAGGCCCAGAAACCACCGCTCCTTGCAGCCGGCGCCTCTTCCCCCGGCGGCCACGCCCACTGATTGGAACGCTGCTTTATAACCTTTCGCGACACCCGCTGCGCGGGTGCCGCTCACTGACCTGCTCTCTGTGCCAAAAACGAGGAACTGCTTTTCTGCCCAAATCTTGACCGCACTCCCTGGAGCAGAGGTCGGCTGGTGGGAGCGTCACTGCAATCGGCAGTTCACCATCTCGCTCTCAGCGCGACCCGCCCAGGTAGCAGTGCATTGGTTGTGTCCACGAACAGCCCACCGGGGGACTGCGAGGCCCAGAAACCACCGCTCCTTGCAGCCGGCGCCTCTTCCCCCGGCGGCCACGCCCACTGATTGGAACGCTGCTTTATAACCTTTCGCGACACCCGCTGCGCGGGTGCCGCTCACTGACCTGCTCTCTGTGCCAAAAACGAGGAACTGCTTTTCTGCCCAAATCTTGACCGCACTCCCTGGAGCAGAGGTCGGCTGGTGGGAGCGTCACTGCAATCGGCATTTCACCATCTCGCTCTCAGCGCGACCCGCCCAGGTAGCAGTGCATTGGTTGTGTCCACGAACAGCCCACCGGGGGACTGCGAGGCCCAGAAACCACCGCTCCTTGCAGCCGGCGCCTCTTCCCCCGGCGGCCACGCCCACTGATTGGAACGCTGCTTTATAACCTTTCGCGACACCCGCTGCGCGGGTGCCGCTCACTGACCTGCTCTCTGTGCCAAAAACGAGGAACTGCTTTTCTGCCCAAATCTTGACCGCACTCCCTGGAGCAGAGGTCGGCTGGTGGGAGCGTCACTGCAATCGGCATTTCACCATCTCGCTCTCAGCGCGACCCGCCCAGGTAGCAGTGCATTGGTTGTGTCCACGAACAGCCCACCGGGGGACTGCGAGGCCCAGAAACCACCGCTCCTTGCAGCCGGCGCCTCTTCCCCCGGCGGCCACGCCCACTGATTGGAACGCTGCTTTATAACCTTTCGCGACACCCGCTGCGCGGGTGCCGCTCACTGACCTGCTCTCTGTGCCAAAAACGAGGAACTGCTTTTCTGCCCAAATCTTGACCGCACTCCCTGGAGCAGAGGTCGGCTGGTGGGAGCGTCACTGCAATCGGCAGTTCACCATCTCGCTCTCAGCGCGACCCGCCCAGGTAGCAGTGCATTGGTTGTGTCCACGATCAGCCCACCGGGGGACTGCGAGGCCCAGAAACCACCGCTCCTTGCAGCCGGCGCCTCTTCCCCCGGCGGCCACGCCCTCCTTCCGTCCTCCATATCTAGCCAGTCTCTAACGCGCCGCGGGTCGCGCCGCGGGTCGCAGCCCGGGGCGAAGACCCGGGCAAAGACCGGGCCGTTTTAGGCCGTTAGAGGCTGGTAGAGACTGGACTGGGCCACCCCCCTTGACACCAATATTATTATCCGATTCACTGCTTTTAATAGCAATATTCTCACGACTTACCTCATCCCCACAACCTAAAAAGAATAGCAATGGTCCTTACGAGAGGGAATAAAACTAAAGCTAAAGCCCCCAGCGCTGCAGGTAAATTGCTTGGTCCCATGGATGACTTCCTAGCGAAGGCAAACACGCTTATAGACGAAAGCATAACACTTATTGAAGAAAGGGTCTCTCTAGATCTAGCATTTGCTAAAAGATCCTCATTAGGAATCCTGGCGGAAGCCAGATCTCCAGCGCTAGGAGTCCTAAACGCAGAGTTGGTCCCAACTAGAGAGAGACGCAGCCTACCAAACACAGTAGACCTCTCGGTATCTCAGCTAGCGGACTCCCAACTCAGCTTCGACCTAGAAAAAACCCCCGATCTGCTTCCAACAACTCCTGCAGAAATTTCTTCGTCAGAAAAAAGATTAGAAAGGGGTAGGAGGGAGGGAGCAATCAGTAAGAAAAGGGCACCAAGAAACCCAACTACCCCAGAAAACTTGGTAACAACATCAACTATCCCACAAATTCAGGATGATAGGGCGACACATGTCGAGATCCTAGCGTCAGTCCATCAGGTAGAGAAGGAGCCTTCCTCCCTGATAGTTTTGGACCCTTACTCCACAAAACAAACCCCGGTGGATCTGAACGCTGTTGAGGCTCAGGAACTAACACTCTCCAGCATAGCCAACGTAGTCAAACATGCGCTGCAACCCTTAGAACATCGGTTAGCAACCCTAGAATTGCAAATTTCCAAGCTTATAAAATATCAGCAGTCACTTCTACCACCATGTCCTCAAAAACCACCACAAAACAATAGCAAAAAACCAATAAGCTCCAATGCATCAATCGCTAATCCACCTTTACCCAATCGACAACAAAAGACCCTCAGGATAACCACTCCAAATTTGTTGACCAATAAAAACACCTCAAATTCAACTAAAACAATAAAAACTGTAGTAGCTCAAAGCTCTACTAGCAACCCACAACAGACCACCGTTTTGACTTCCCCAGCTGTGTCTGCGACAACTGTGCCTGCCACTACTGCCGCAATTCCGATGGCACCGAGCAGTACAGCCAACAAAACCTCAGGGAAAACCACGCATAACGCAACAACAAAAACCTTACCCCCCCCCGTCCGCACCACCAAAAACACCTGCGGGCAGGCCCAAGAGAAACACTGCGGGGAATCCTGGTCCACCAAGATTCTCAGCAGATTTCCCTCCAGAGGCCTCACCCTATGTGGCAGTCATGGCTGGAGTGCCAGAACTAACAGATCTTACCCCAGAACCGGTCTGGTCCCTGAAAAATAAAGTTCAACATTGGCTCCAGACCAACCGCCCAATCCCATCCTCTTGGCGCGGTAGAATCAGATCCGTAGCCAGGGTACCATGGGTGGGCAATACCCGAAAAACCATTCCCGGGGACTGTATCACAATCACTTTCGAGGACCCTCGAATAGCGGATTATGTCTGTGCCTGGGAAGACATCACCCCAAATGGAGGAATCAAGATCAAGTCCCTCCCCTTTTTCTACCCCTTCAGGCAAATAGACAGTTATACACAGGAGCAGGAGCCCCCTTGGTCCGTCCCATTTCCCAGGCAGGATGACTTTCCAAACACCACTTATAACGGCCCCCACAATCAATACGAGCCAGATTACTCCTGGCACCCAGCGAGACAGCGCCGCCAGGGAGGAAGGTGGGACGACAGAAGACCTTATACACATTGGCCCCCACATAGAGAGCAAACACGATGGGACCCATGGCAAAACATCCCACTAAGCAATAGGTTTAGCGGCCTAGAAATGGTCGACTGACCACTAATAGAAATTCCTCCCATTGACACCCAATTATCTCCCCCTTTGCAGCCCAATATTATCGTCTCACTTACCAGTAACAAGAACACGATAACCCCAGAAGCAGAATCTACCGATGACCCTTCACTTCTCATAGTTTCTTATTGGAACATCGCGGGCCTCCGAAATAAAATCGAGGATGGCTCTGCGCAGAAGTTTTTAGCCCCATGCCAAATAATTTGTCTCCAGGAGACATGGTCCGTAGAAGAACTCCATCTACAAGGCTATAAAACTTATAATGTTCCAGCCCTAACCAGTACAATGGGCAGACCAAAAGGTGGGTTAGCCATCTATATCTCAAATTCTCTACCTCTTAATAAAGTGGCCACACTTTCTCAGGACGCCAATCATCAAATCTTATCACTTACCTTTCCCAACAAAGACACTATTATCCTGACCAACACATATAATAATCTATCGGAAGAAAACTTTATAATTCTCCTTACTACCATAACCGATAAATTAAAACAAGTACTCCATCAGAGCCCTGCAAATAAAGCAACCCATTTAATTTGGGGAGGCGATTTCAATCTTCATCCTTGCACAGCTCCCAACTTACTGTGTTGTGGGATCGTGGACAACTTTAATGTTCCACTAGCACACCTCGCACACTCTAAACTGGGAAACATAATTAACATCGCCCTATCAGATCTGGATCTCCAGATTGCCAATCATGTAAAAGCAGATCCAAACGAATTCATACCGACCTATGTGGGTAGAGGACATAAGACAACAGTAGACTTCATATTTCTCTCCCAAACCCTAATGTCGACATTTAAAGACTTTGAAGTCATTGTCACCCCCTTTAGCGATCACGCAGCCTTAATACTAACTATGCCCATGCCTGCCAACCTTTCACATAAATCAGAGATGGCGACCACTCTCAGGCAGAACAAGATAGAGGTCGGTAAACGTAATGGACTAACAATCAGATGGGCTAAAATTAACCCATCTGACATAATGAAAAAATTAGTAACACAGTCCTATTCAAACATAATGAAATGCCTGGATCTTACAACTAGCCATAAAGAAGTCTTGAGAAATTTTAATCTAATATTAGACGCTATAAAAGACCTGCTCACCACAAAACCTAAAATAAACCGCCCCTCAAAACCTAAGTGGTTTAATCATAACTGCACAGCGGCCTTATCAAAGCTGAAATCCGCTCTCAAAAATAATCCGCGTGATGCGGCTCAGATCCAGCTGCTCAGGCGCCAATACACAAGGGAAAGAAAGCTGCGAACTGCACAACTAAAGCAAAAGCTATGGGACGATCTCCACCATGGTGCAGTCTCACAAAACAGTGAGCTTTTCTGGCGCACGGTCAGAACCCCATACCTCACAGACAGAGATACCCCAAAAATAGAAGTCGCTATCGACGAAAACACCTGGGTCTCCCACTTTGAGGAAATCTTTAAGAACACCCATCCAACAGAATCCCCTCTCCCCAAGGTAAATTACCCTATCCTGGTCCCTTTTGACATTTCAGACCTTATAGACGCTCTGCAGAGTAGTAAAACAGGCAAGGCTCCAGGACCCGACGGGGTCCCGGTGGACCTTTTCAAAAGTAATCAAGATCTCTGGGCCCCCATCCTAACTAGAGTATGTACAGCAGCAGCAAGTGAGGGAATCTTAACATCTTGGACAAAATCAATAATGGTCCCCATTTTTAAAAAGGGGGACCGACAAGATGTAAAATGCTACCGGCCCATATCACTGCTGGATTCTCTCGGGAAAGTAGTGGGGAGAGTGATTCTTGAGCGCCTCCAGCAGTGGACTGAGGACCGGGGCATAATTTCGGATATCCAATTCGGTTTCCGAGAAGGTTTTGGCACCCTAGAGCAGGTCCTTAACCTTTCCCTAATAATGGGGAAATATACACAGGCCATCCCAACCAAGATATATATGGTCTTTGTTGACCTCTCCGCAGCTTTCGACTGCGTCTCGCACAGAAAGCTGTGGAGGGTCTTAGCTCAATTGGGAGTAGATCCACCCCTTTTAGATTTTCTCAAAGAGCTTTACACTGGGGCCACAGCCAGAGTACGCTTCGGCGTCAATGGTGAGTTGACGTCCCCGTTCAGCGTAGGGCGTGGGGTCAGGCAGGGATGCGTCCTGGCCCCCTTCCTCTTCTCACTCTACACCAACGGCTTGGAGGAGGAGATGTTGAGGGGGGCCCAGGACCTCCCACGCATAAACCGCCGCCTGATCCCAGCCCTGCTCAACGCGGATGACGCCGTCATCTTAGCGCGAACACCCAAAGAACTTCAGAATGCAGTGAACAGATACACGTCCTTCATGGGCAACTTAGATCTACAAGTGAACGTAAAAAAAACGTTCGTAATGACTGTTGGCAGACACCGAAAAAGAACCTATCCAATAATCCTCAATAACCAAAAGCTTGAACCTACCCCACACTATCCCTACTTGGGGGTTATGATAGATGACCAATTGTGTTGGAAGCAAGCAGTGAGCACAAGGGCACTTTTATTTAGGAGATCGATTGCAGCACTAATAACTTTCTCCCAGAAACTAGGCAAGAGGCCTCCAGTAGAGCTCCTTAAGATTTACAACGCCAAATGTCAGGCTATAGCAACATATGGTGCAGGAGTCTGGGGGTATACTGATGTTAGCCCTATTCAGAGGGCGGAAAACACCTTCTTAAGATTCTTGCTAGCCACCCCCAAAGGCACCTCAATTTACGCAATGCACCTAGAATTAGCCATACCATACCTAGAGGATTTAATTAAAATTGAACCTCTGATGCTGTGGCGCCGCATTTGGAAATCAAACAAAAATGCTCTGACTCAAGCCATCATCACAGATTCAATGAATATGGACAATTCTGCAAAAATAAAGTGGCTCCTATATGTTAGGAACTTTCTTACTGATTTAGGCCTTGAGAAGTACTATTCAGACCCGACATCTATAACGGACATTCCAAAAAAAGTTCTTAAACGCCAAGCATTATGCCATTTGGAGTCGTTAAGACTCGCATCCAACTCGACAAAAACGGCAGTGATCCATTCAAATATGATCCAAGTAGCCTTTGTCATTCATCCGTACCTAGAACTCCAAATACCAACTTACGAGAGAATGCTCATCACAAGATTTAGGCTAAATATATTCTTTAGAATGGTCACCTTCCCGTCACAAAACTGTTGGGAGGCTATACTCCCGCCCTGTCCTTGTGACGGTATATCAATGCAGTCGAATTTGCACGTGATCTTGCTTTGTAAATACCACCAAGCCCACAGAAAGATCTGGCTTTTACCGATACTAAAATCCTGGGGATTGCGACAATGCAGACCTGCCCTTTTAAGACTGCAAATGTTGGAAACACCAAACGTCTGTTATTTTATTAGTAGCTTCTTAAAGTGTATCATGAAACACAGAATGAATCTCTAAAAACCTTGTCAGTGTGAGAATAAGCGGTACTTTGCACATTTTTGATTAACTTTTCTCTTTTTAACTATGAAATGAATTTTATCAGAAATATATGTAACATGTGTATTTTTACTGTGTTTGCTATTTTGTGTACTTTTATGGTTTTTCCACTGTGAACAAACCGAATAAAGATTTTATAAATTAAAAATACTCCTGCCTGCAATTGAGTTTGTAGTTTTGTGCTCAGAAATTACCCGAACAGTCTGCTCATGAAAAATCTACCTGAAAATGTTGTTGGAAGTCCATGCTAAAGGAACTGCTGCTCACATTCAAAATACTGCCGCTCGCGCTGGGATTTGAAATTTTGCATAACAAGTGACCCTGCTCTGTCAGAAATCTACCTGAACTTCCACTCACGTTAAAATTTCTCCCCAAAGTTATGCGATGTGGCATAATGGCTTAATCTCAGTTATTTACATACATTTTGACAGGTGAAATAACCAAAGTTATGCAAATGGCGCTGTCATATTTAAAATGTCACCCAAGCCTACTACAAAGGAGCTGTTTGAAGTGCAGTTCCCACATTTCAAGCTCTCCCCCTAAAACGCCTCAGACAAGGGCGCCTGAAAATATCCAGTTTGTGAAGAAAGGACCAAGTGGAGAAAGTCTCGGAGGTCAAGCTCTGTAAGAAGTGACCTTTGAAAAGCTCGGAAGCACTGCTTTGAGAAACATAGCACTTTTGTACATGTCTGTTAATTGGAGCAGAAAAAACCAAGCAGATTTTAGAAACATCCCCTAACAATGTTATTAAAATGCAGACTCATTGTAATCATTTGATTTTCAGGGAATGCGAGGCGATGGAAATACACAAAGCCTCCCGTCTTTCTGGGGGCAATCAGTAACACCCTGCAGCAGTTAAAGGGTTACAGTCAAGCGCCGCAGCTGGACACTGCAGGCACGAGGCGTCCTTAACAACAGCGAGATTTATCAGTCGTGTGAGTGAACTTTGCCTAGACAAGCCGGTCTGGAACTTCCCAGCTGCTCTCGTGTCATCATGACCAGGATGGAATGTCGGTTTCTATGCAATACACGTTGTACAGAGCAGCCTCGGTCTGGCACGTGGTAGGGTGGACTCCGGCTCCTGTAAAAGGACGACTGAAGCCAGACAGACGCCTTGACGTGCAGCTTGTCCCAGTTGCACCTCGGAGCAGCCGCCCTTGCGATGGTCCAGGGGTCAGGACTACACAAATTTCAGCCTTTCATCTTTACGAGCAGGCTAACCGGGGTGCAATATATTGGTTAATAGTAGCATTAGTTATTTACAAACAGTGCTTAAAAACAGTGACGTGTTATGAGAAGTGTGGTATATATAAATATACATATATTTTCTGCAGTTATAGTTACCTGAGCTAACTATAACATTCGCCCCCCCCCCCCAGTGCACTGCTTATGAACTTACATATTACATCACTCATAACATGGTCAGTGACATCAATGATCACGTATGAAATGGCATCACTGATGACATCATCCACTGAGTGTAAGAGTTTCAAAAATATTTCTAAAACTTAAGGTATATACTAAGCTACTGCATGAGTTAAATTTTTTTCAGTATTACTAATAAGTGATTCTATTTCTAAGATATGTAATCTGAGTGGGTGTGTGAGTGTCTGAATCCGTGTAAGTGGCTGTTTGAGTGGGAGTGTGTGTGGCTATATAGGTGTGTGAGTGGCTATATAGGTGTGTAAGTGGCTTTATAGGTGAATAGGTGGGAGTGTTTGAGGCTGCATGGGTGAGTGAGTGGCTGTCTGAGTGCCTGCATGGGTGGGTGAGTGTGTGTGTGTGTATCAGTGACTGAGTGGCTCTATGGATTGGTGTATGAGTGGATGTATGGGTAAGTAGCTGTTTGAATGGTTGTTTTGTTAAGTGAGTTGTTTTTGAGTGGAATTTTTGAAGATTGAGTGTCTGTGTGAGTGACTGTATGGGTCAGTGAACAAGTGAGTAAGCAGTTATATGGATGAGTAAAGGGGTACACACGTGGTTGTGTGAGAAGGTGTGTGTGAGAAGGTGTGTGTGTTTGTGAGAAAGTGTGTGTGTGAGGTGTGTGTGTGTGTGAGAAGGTGTGTGTGTGTGTGTGTGTCTGTGTCTGTGTCTGTGTCTCTGCCACAAAAGGAACCACATCTGCCCTTTTATCCAACAAGAGTCCACAGTTTTGCACAAAATATCTACCAAAGTGAAGTTGTTTCTACTTGTTAATTACTAAGTGCTACCTCCTTGGGTAAATGTCCAGTATGTTAAGTCAAGTCAAGAATACTTTTATTCAGCATTACAGCCATAAAAGCAAGATAAAATGCACACTCATCCAACAATACTTAAAATAGACGGAATTACAAAGGAGCTAATTAAAATGTAACATAAAAGACCAAGATAAATAGTATACAACAGTAAATTACAGCAATGACAGCCAAAGCACACAATAAATAACTGCCCAATCCCACAAACCCAGGCCACAATCTATTATATAATATGTAAAAAAGGGTGAAAACATCAGTAATACTTCAATCCATGTTCTATTAAGCTACATGTTAAAAAAATTAATAGATTACAAAAGTAAGGTAAAACTTTCATACTAAAAAGAACAGGGACATGATTATTATCATCTCATTCACGATGTTGTTACATAGCAGCAAAGGGGATATACGATTAATACATACAGAAGCATCATCAATTATCCTGCTCTTTAGGATTCCTCTGCGGGTATGAGAGAGCGTAATTTGAATGCGAAGTACATCGTAGCCATATTTAGACGTATATGTTATAACCGTAGGAATGAAGCGTATATCGTAATGTAAAGTTGACAATTATAACATAAAAGCCAACGAATGTGATAACATGTTATAGGAAACGTAAATGTATTTACATGTTAAAATGCATTAGATTTAGAAGGCCTGTATACATGATGGGTAAATGTAGAGATGCTTATGAAATGTAGAACGTGCACAGTAGAATTCGTGTACGTGTGTAACTTTAAATGGAGAAGCGAAATGTAATGTGGAAAAGCATAAACGTAGTGAATTGTAATGTGGAGAAATGTAGGGAACGTACATGATAATGTAACCAAGGAGAATGCATAAGTTATATTCTATGTAGTCGTATTCTATATATTACATATTTGATGTGGAATGTATTTAAGTATAACTAGGGCTTTCTTAAAAGTACGAGTATACAAATGTATGCCAAAGGTTATACTGTGTATATAGAGTTTCTGTAGGAATGTTGGAAGAGTTTAGGTCATTTGTGTTTGTAACCTGACTGACCAAGAGTTCGAAGGAGCATAGTCACAAGAATGTAATTTAGGGGGTTTGTAAAAGTCGTAAATAGCTTGATGTGGACGTGAGAGCCGAGAAGTCTAGCACTTGTTAGATTTAAGGTGACAATGCCGGACGGAGCTCATTGCCCGAACGTGAGGAGAGACGCTTTTGTATATGGACTATGTTTTGACAAGGCCATTCACAGGACCTAGCAGGGTCAAGTTAAGAGACATAGAGTTAAAGTCTTGTCTAAGTTTCTATGATATGCGAGCTGAAAGAGTCAATAAAAGTCGACGATGAGATGATGAAGATGACATCGAAAGGAGAAGGGTCAACTTAACGAACGACGCAAGGAATGGACCAATGGAAGAAGCAGGAAGTTGACATCATCGGGGAAAGTCCGAGGTGGGCGTCAAGGGGCGTTCCACCCACACTGTGATTGTGTATTTTAGGGACAGCACCACGGGGAGAAGATAGCGAAGAGCTCAGAGAGAGAGAACAGCGAGAGGCAAGTTAGAAGGGTAGATGCCTTGAGCAGATGCGCTAAGACATCAGAGCGCAAGGGAGCAGTAGGCCGAGGACCCTTACAGAGAACGGATGGGTAGGCAGAGAGGGTACTGCTTCTGAAACTTAAGATTTCCTTTAGAGGCTAAAGAGAGTTTGAACTTCTTTGGAAGTCAAACTGCTGACACCTTTTTAGGGAAGAAACTTACGAAGTAGGGTTGACACATAGTATAGAGTAGGGACAGATTAACTTGATGATTGTTTTTATCTTACTGCAGATGACGCAGAAGGAACCACTTCACACCGAAGCTTAAGAGGCTGATATTGTAGCTGATTTTGTATTTTGTATACTTTGAGATTTTATCCTGAGTGGATTGTATCGCATTCAAATTAATCTTTATATAAACTCTTAAAACCTTATCAGTTGTAAGTGGTTCTTCAGAGTGGCGTCAGTTAATGGGGTTTGTCTAACCAAGGCGGGGGTGGTCCTTTCCTCAATGACAGATACGAGCGGTCCAAAACAGATGAATGGGATTCTTTATTAAATTTATCATAATTATAAATTGATATCAAAATCTCATTCCCCGCAGTTGGTAGCAGAGTAATGATGGTTATCTTCTTGAGGAAGACGACCTAGACCAGGTTTAGTTTACCCCAAGGTCCCTAGTCATCGACGACCAGAAGACGAATCCCTGCCGAAGAAGGTGCTGACGGTGCGTCGAGAGAAAAGCAGCAGAATCGGTCGAGAGTGAGTATAAGGGTCATGCGTTGTAAGATTGCGGTGTTTTATGTTGTTCCTGTGTTGTAATGTCAAGCGGAGTTGAATGCCTGTAGTGTGATTGAGGGAAGGTTGTGAGCGCGCGCAACCGGATAAAATCTTATGTCCAGAGGACTTAAGTGGTTCGGGTGTATCGAACACCCAGAGTAATTTGTCTACCATTGAAAGGGGGTCATGAGGTACCATTGATTTCCCGACAGACCGATGATAGGGGGAGCGTATGTGTGAGTGAATGAGTAACGGACGCTGGTCGTACGTTTACTGTGTGTAAGTAACCTATCAGTTGAGGCAAGTGTCCGACCGTAAGAGGAAAGACGCTGTGCCAGTTGAGGTAGCAATTACAGTTAGACTGTGGCCGTACAGTCAGAGAAAAGTGATCGCTTGGACGGAAGTAGTCATTTTTCGATGTATGAATGAAAACGCATGTGAGATCGTGAAACAAGCTGAAAAACGAGGGAAGCTGCTGAAGGGACAAGTGACGTCAGCGTAAAGCTGCGCTGAGATTGGTCGGTTAACATAGAACTGTGCTGGGATAGGCGGATTAGCGAGAGTCGTACAGGGATTGGTGGTTGTTATCAAGACGCAAATAAGTAAGAAATATTATCAAAATGAAGTGTTTTAAGGGTTTAGGAAAAATCTTTAAAAGAAAAAGGAGAAATTTATATGCCGGAGAAGAAGCTCCACCAGAAGGCACACCAGCATATCATATGGCAGTCAATGTAGGCTTACATTCAATATTGTGGATTTCCGAGTGGCACAGGCTAACTGAAGGGCAAAAAGAACTGGCGTTTCCAAGATTTGGAACGTTTAAATTAGAAGTGTTGAATCAACTGAAGGCGACGATGCTTTCAATGAGACCTCTACCGAGGCCAACTCAATTTGAAGCTCTTGGTGTGTGGTTTAGAACAGCACACGAAAGGGGCGTAAAGAGGCGCCAAGAAAGAGTGAGAAGATCGGTAAAGGCGGTGCAGGAAGCTAAATGGGACGATGAAGCTAAGAAATGGAGGGTGCAGAGGATAGAAGCAGATAAACTGTACCCGATGTTGGAAGTTACGGGAGAAAGGAAACCTCTAGAACAGGAAGATGAGGAAAGCGAGTCGGAGGAGGATCTGATAGAGAGGCTATTGACAGACAGACCACCTCCATACAGTGGGGAACTTGCGAGTCCCATATTACCGCAAACAGACGGAACTAGGTTTGGGGAATATAAGTCGATCCCAGTAACAGAGTGGGACGCTACCAAGGCTGAGGAGATACCCCAAATTAGTTCAGAACAGAGAGTAGTGGGAAGATTTGTGGTCCAGAAGGCTCCAGAGACGCAATGCGCTAGGTTGTACCAAATGCCGGACGCTTTGCAGGTCCCGGTCACCATAGGTCCTATTGTGTCCATCTACAACCCGGAAGGGGTCCAGCAGGATGAACAGGCACGATGGGACAGTGAAGGAGCAGAGAATAGGAATGCCACGATGAATCCCCACAGGCAAATACGAGCGCCAATAAGTCGGAGTACCCCATTAGATTCTGCAACGGGTCCCAGAGTAGAACAGCGAGGTCAAAGAGGGTCAATGGATTTGAGGGGTCCTACACCGAAAACCCATAAGGAATTAAGGGAATACCTGAGAGAATGGGACGCTGCCGAAGAAGCTCGGAATAGAAGTTTAGAAACGGGATCCGAGTGGAGAGAGCAGGATAACAAGATTCTCTCTCATTGTGGAGCTGGCGAAAGCAGCCCCGAGTGGGAGAGAAGAAGCCAAGAAAGCAGAAGAGACATCTGTCCTACTGATAACAGCAATAGGCTAATATGCGAAGATAGAAGTACAGGGTGTGGCGAAGTGCCTCGCGTCACCTTCAGTGAAGGGGAACGTAGGACACAGGAGTACCGGAATACCTTTAGGTGCACACACCATGCCCCGGGTGAGGAAGGGAGACATTGGAGTCACGGAAACATGGAGAGTCGCGAAGCGTCTCGACATGCATCTGGTGATAGCGGTCGGAGTCATGAAAACATAGGGAGTCGCGAAACGTCTCGCCATCCATCCGGTGATCATGGAAGAGATCACGGGAACACGGAAGACCGGCGAGGGCCTTTCATATTATTAAGCGACACCAGACAGCAAGCAGGTTATAATGGGTTAGAGCAGAACGGTGAATCCTATCTCATAGCTGGAGAAACCGAGCCTAGAAGACGGAATGTAGGGTTGGAGGATGGAGCATTATTCCACCATACCCCACGTGAGGACGGAAAGGCTTGGGATCTCGAGGGGTGGGAACGAAGAGAAGGAAGCAGAGCTCTTCATAACTCACCTGTGCTCAGGCGTAGGGCGCATAGTGGAGGTGAGAGAGATATGAGAGAAGAACATAGAACTGAGATGCTGAAAGCGGAAATAAAAGCAAAACGACTTGACGTAATGAGTTTGAAGGCAGATTTGGATGAATTGATTGATGGTACAGTGTCATTAGAGAGATTAGCCTCGTATACACCAGATGAGATACTGTTCCTATCCAAAGATATTACTCGAAGAGCGAGGTCAGCTCATGAGAACTTATCTAATTTGGCAAACAGGTACATGGTAGACCTGTCACGAACTAAGGCTTTACAGAGCAACCATAGGCTAACTTGCACGGATCAGGATTTGGATGAGCGTAGAACGATCGCGCTGAAGGTACACATAAGGGAATTGATCATAAGTATCAGGATATGGAGGGATCTGGATAGATGGGAGGAAAGATGGTCCAAGAAGGGCTCCGTTAGACGGAGTGTGCTTGGGAAGTCCCAGGACGCAGACTTGATGAGAATGGAAGCCTTCCCTTTGCGAGAGATCGCGAATGGAAGCTACGTTCATGTGCCCTGGAGTAGGGGGGATTTGGCGGCATTTACCAATTCCTTCCCAAAGCTTAGGGATAACCCTGTTGAGTGGTATAAGCAGGTAGAAAGATTCGTGAAGATCTCGAAGGTACTGTGGATCGATTTGAACACACTGTTCGATATCGTAGTACCCGGAGACTTGTGGACGGCGTGCAAGCTCAGTGTTGAATGGCCTACCTGTGAGCCACCGAGAGATACTCGGACAAATGGTCCATCACTTAGAGTCATGGAGAAATACGAAAGGGTAATAACATGGCTAAAAGAGAAAGTGCCGGTGCAAGACATAGACTGGGTAAAGATAGATCGAACTACTCAGGAGCCGAAGGAGACAGTTCATGAGTTTTACGAGCGATTGCTGAAAGCATTCAAGCAGTACAGCGGATTAGATGTAATGGATCCCAAGGACATTGGACAGTTTGTTTCAAAGTTTGTCCTCGGATTGAGACCAGAAATATGCCTAATGATCCAGCAGCATCTGATCTGTTGGCAAAACAAACCTTTAGACGAGATTCTGAGATACGCAAGGTATTGTAGTGACGAGATAGACTCTAAGGCAAAGAAGCTTAAGGAAAAGTTAATGTTAGTGCAAATGCAAGCTGCTGGGAAGGATAAACAGCGGCAGCAGGGAACAGGAACGCCGGCAAAGAAACAGAATAATCAGAGCAGAGATGAGGAAGAAAGACCAAGACCGAGAATGGATATCGCGACACTGAAAAAGACGACGAGATGCCATCAGTGTAATGAGGTGGGACACTGGCGACGCGAGTGTCCTTACAATGTTGAGTCAGGGGAATTAGAACAGGAGGAGGAAGAGGTTCAGAACAACGTGGTTAAGGGAGCCACAGTCCCGAAGGGCAAGTTTGTCAAAGGGGGGACTCAGACTCCTCGAGCCCCGTTTCCTCAACCACCTCGCATCTCAAACGGAGGGAAAACCTACAGACAGATGCCATTGTTTGTAGGAGGAGAGGAATGCTACTACGTTGATCCTCTTACAGGGCAGCGGGCGAGTAGGGAAGAAGACTGTACTCTAGGAGCCGCCTTGGAAGTAGATCAGAGAGGACCATACGTAGAGGCGGAAATAGCGGGATGTCCTACAACCTTTTTGGTGGATACAGGGGCCACTCGATCCACGTTAAGATCTGCGGTAGTCCCGGGTCTGCCAATATCAGGAGAAACGGTACAGGTGGTAGGAGTCGCGAACAAAAGGATGACGAATCCCTTGACCGAACCAGTGTCAGTAAGATTAGGGAATTACAGTGACGAACATCAGTTCGTGATCTGCGATTCTAGTCCTGTGTGCTTACTAGGGAGAGATTTGCTGTGCAAACTAAATTGCACGATACATTGCACACCAGAAGGAGTAGAAGTACAGACCAATGATGAGGACGCTGATTTTAAAGTCGTAAACTCAAAAGAGTGTGTGGAACTTTATCCTACCTTGACAGTGGAGGAGCTTCCACAAGACTTGAGAGAGAAGGTCTCAGCTGAGGTATGGGATTTTACTGGGGAAGAAATAGGCTTGATCAAAGGAGTGGAACCAGTAAAGATCTTGGTAAGACTCAATGCTGAGTATCCAAGAACACCACAATACAAGTTGACACCAGAGACGATTGCAGGAATAAAGCCTGTGATCGAATCCATGATTAAGCAGGGAATACTGAAGGAGATCGTGGATAGTCCATGTAACTCCCCGATCATGGGTTTGCAGAAACCTAGTGGAAAATACCGAATAGTGCAGGATCTTCGAAAGATTAATAATATTGTTGTCTCATGTTGTCCAGTGGTACCGAATCCATCAGTGATATTATTTCAGATACCGTTCCAAGCTGAATGGTTCACCGTGATAGATTTGTGCCAGGCTTTCTTTTCGATTCCTTTAGATGAAGAGAGCCAGTATCTTTTCGCTTTTAAGCTGGAAGATCGCGTTTTAACATGGTGTCGTATCCCTCAGGGGTATACAGAAAGCCCATCGATCTTTAACCAGCTTTTAAAGAGAAATCTTGAAAGTCTAGTACTGCCCAAGAACTCAGTTCTAGTCCAGTACATAGACGACCTCCTAGTTGCGTCAGAAACAGAGGAAGCTTGCAGAGAAGACACCATCACCTTGTTAAATCACTTGGCCGAGAACGGGCACAAGGTGTCACCAAGTAAATTGCAATATTGTAAGACTGAAGTGCAATACTTGGGCCACAGGATTGAGAAGGGGAAACGGAAGGTGTCTCCAGACAGAATAGAGGCGATTATGAAAATGAACGCGCCTACAACACAAAGAGAAGTCAGGATGTTTCTAGGCATGGTCGGTTATTGTCGACAGTGGATAGCAAACTTTTCACTGAAGGCTAAACCGTTATTGCAACTGACGCACAAAGGAGTGAGTGATCCGGTACCATGGGACAAAGATTGTTTGATGGCATTTTTGCAGCTGAGGGAGGACTTATGTCGTGCCCCGGCTTTAGGGATGCCTGATTACACAAAACCATTTTTGCTTTACTGCTGCGAGAGAGAGGGATGCGCTTTAGCGGTATTAGCACAGGTCCACGGAGATGCGCGCAGGCCAGTGGCGTACTTTTCAGCTACATTAGATCCAGTAGCCGCAGCGTTGCCCGGATGTCTCAAATCCGTAGCTGCAACGGGTGTCAGCATTGAACGATCTGAAAGTGTAGTTATGGGTCATCAGTTAGAAGTGTATGTACCACATTCTGTAGAACTGTTAATGACCAGGACTAAGACTCAGCATCTGACGAATAGCAGGCTCACACGCTACGAGCAGGTCATACTGGCTGCCGAGAATGTGACCCTAAAGAGATGCTCTGTCTTGAATCCTGCAACTTTGATGCCACTTCCGAACGAAGTGGACGATGAAAATTGTACAGAACATGACTGCCTCGATGTGACTGAACTATGTACCAAACCACGACCTGATATCGTAGATGAGCCATTGACAGACCCAGACGAAATTTTCTTCGTTGATGGTTCATGCGTAAGAAACGATGTCGGTCAGCTGAGAGCAGCTTATGCAGTATGCACGATTACCAGAGTTATAGAAGCCGCTTGCCTGGAAGGAGTCTACTCCGCACAGGTAGCTGAAATTGTGGCTTTGACTCGTGCTTGCCTAGCAGGCGACAGACTTCGAGTCACTATATACACCGATAGCCAGTATGGTTTCGGCGTAGTTCATGATTACGGGCAGTTATGGTCTCAGAGAGGTTACATGACCTCCTCGGGTTCTCCGATTAGGAATGGAGAATTCGTGAAACTTCTGTTAGAAGCTTTGCAAAAACCTATGGCCATAGCTGTGGTCAAATGTGTAGCTCACACCAAAAATGTTGATTTTGTATCGCTAGGAAACAGATACGCAGATGAAGTAGCGCGTTACTGCGCAGAGCAGGGATATTCTCACACGGATGTGAAAGTGGGGGGAGTCCAGGAGAGAACTGAACTGACTATGTTATTGGATACTGTAGATACATGGGATGAGTTGAGAGCAGTACAGGAAAATGCACCAGATGAGGAGAAGAGGAGCTGGGAAACAGCAGGTTGCGGGAAAAGTGAGATGAACTTTTGGGTTTCTGCCGACGGAAGGGCAGTTTTACCAAATGAACTCATTAGTCCAATGGCAAGGAAATTGCATGGATCGGCACACATAGGAAGAGATGCTATGGTGAGAGTATTCAGACAAACGTGGTTCAATCCTAAGTTTAGAATAGCGGCAGAAGCAGTGTGTCAGCGATGTACGATCTGTCAGCAACTAAATGTGGGGAAGAGAACACCAGTTACTTTGAGTCATATAGGAAGGTCTGGGGGGCCTTTCAATAGGATGCAGATTGACTTCATAGAAATGCCTCCATGCAACAGACTCAGATACGTTTTAGTGATTGTCTGCATATTTTCTAGATGGGTTGAGGCTTACCCTACACGTAGGTGCGATACACTTACAGTAGCAAAATTGTTGCTTAGAGAGTTGATACCGAGGTTTGGGGTGCCATCCTCTTTGGAATCGGACAGAGGAACTCATTTTAATAGCGAAGTGGTGAAGATGCTGTGTTCAGCTTTGAATATTGATCAGAAGTTACACTGCAGCTATCGACCAGAAGCTTCAGGGATCGTAGAGCAAATTAACAGTACTATCAAGTCCAGACTGGCTAAAGTTTGTTCGTCGACATCCCTGAGTTGGCCAGACGCACTTCCAGTGGTTCTTATGAGCATACGTAGCACACCTGATAGAAGAACAGGCCTCTCTCCACATGAAGTGCTAATGGGGAGAGCCATGAGATTGCCATCGGTTCCGACTGCAGCGCTAGTGAACATCACAGACGATTTGATCTTGGACTACTGCAAGGGACTATCTGATGCCGTTAATTCTGTGTCCCTCCAGGTCCAGGCTGCAGAGGTTCCGTCAGTACAGGACTTGTGCCACGACCTGAGTCCAGGAGACTGGGTCCTGGTGAAGAAGCATGTCAGGAAGAACTGCTTAGACGTGCGTTGGCGAGGACCGTTTCAAGTCATACTTGTAACGAATACCGCAGTGAAGTGTGGAGGTCTGCCGAACTGGATACATGCCTCCCACACCCGAAGAGTGCCAACACCTCCAGAAGACACAGCTCCTCTCTCGGATGAGAATCCGGCGGGAAGCGGAGAAGCCCTAGAGGAGAAAAGCCAAGCTGTGGAGGTGATCGAAGAGGCTGAAACTGTGTTGGAACAGGACGACGAAGGTCAGGACACGAGTGGGACCGAAGTCGCCTCAGGAGAAGAAAGTAATTGGGAGTCCGACACAGATATTGAGCAAACTGAGAGAGACCAAGAGACGGGTCCTGGAACAAGGAGCGGAAAGACGGAAAGCAACGAAGCCATTTGGCCGGAGAGAAGGAAAAGGCCAAGTTTGGAAGGAAAGAACGAAAGAACTCTTGCTCCTATCGCTGAAGAATCGGATCAGGAGGAAGAAACGACAGATTCAGGAATTGAGAGTCCACGAAGATCAAGAAGGGTACGTGTGCCCTGCAGAAGGTACGCCACCCCAGAGTGGACTTATCTAGCAGATGTATTGGGGACAGAAATCTGGGAGAGTGAAGAGCGTGAAAGTAATCGATCTCGATCCATTTGTGGCAGTGGAGATATGGATGTTGGCACCTGGACTCGAGACTGAGGGGTTACTGACTTTCACACTTCCCATACCCCCACGTTTGAGTAAAATTCAAGATCTAGTGCTAAAAAGATTACAGTTTCCAACAGCTGGTCAACAAATGACAGAAGAAGAAGAAAAAGTTATTCGCTTTGAACTATTAATAATTGTTGTGAAAGCTGCAGGTCCGAAAATAATTGTTGATGCATAAAAGACTTTTGTACGTATGTTATAAAGAAGAAGATAACCTAGCGCCGAGTGGAAAGAAGAATAAAATTAGGGATTACATTTAGAGGACGGAGAAGGGCTAGGGTTGTCTGCTGCTAAGAAGAGAAAAAGACATTGTTGTGAAAAAAATACCTGTTGATAAAAAGCACTTTAAAGACTGAGAAAGTACATGAGCAACTAAAGACTGCAACAGGAAACCTTTTGCTGAAGAAACGAGGTACGCTGTTGGATAACATGGAGAACGGCAACCCAAACAGAAAAGCTAGATGTATAGTAGGTACACTTATAGCAATAGTGATATTCCTTATAATTTTAGTAGTAACGATATCTTACCTGACAGGATATGAGCATGATAAGGAAATAGTGAATGTAAAAATTGTAACGACCTTGAAACCTGCTCTTGTGGGAAAGAAGGAGGAGGGCAATGTTATACGTGAAAAGGCGTTACTTGCAGATGAAGTTCGTAGATTACATATAGACGAGTCACAGGGAAATTTTAGGTCAAATGCATATGCCAAATTATTGTACGAATATATCGATGCCATGGAGGTCAAAGATTGCTACGTTTGTATGCAATTGCCGGCTTCTGTAGACGAAGGCATTAGATATCACCATCTCCCATTGACTTATGGGATAACATGTAGTTTACTGCTTAGTATATTTTATGGTAGAGAAGGATTTGAGTACTACTTTTCAAATTATGATTCGGTACTGCCTGAAGTTCCGAATTATAAACAAATGAATAAGTGGGACTACTACAAAAAGGAGGATATGTGAAATCTGACAAATTCGATGTACATAGACAGCATTCATTTCACCTCTTCTCCCACTCCTCTCCTTGTGAGCACCATGGATACTGTAAATTATTGACCGTATCACCCTGTCAGTAAGAACCCGTACCCCTGTGCATATGTACGGCCATTCTAGGCACCATGGCCCTTTTTACCCATTAGACTCCCCAGCTTCCCTCCTGCGCGTATCTTGCACCCCCTCTCTCATGTATAGGCCATGAAACCCGCTCCCTTTGCGCGACCCTGATGTGAAAGGTAACCCTCCTGCTTGACCCAGGCCTACCCCATTTCCCTCTCGAAGAAGCATCCTTCGCCTCAGCTGACATAGCCCCCCCCCCCCAATTGTATCTGACTGCCCCTGTTCCCTCATGTACAGGTCATAAGATCTCTCTCTCTCTCTCTCTGCGCGACTCTGGCCCTGCACGCACCCTGATTCCCCCCCCTCCTTTTCCTCACATGGACAAGTCATAAACCCTCTTCTTCCGCAAAACCCCTGTCCTTGAGAGTCACGGCCGCGCCTGACCAGCACCTCCTTCCCTTCCATGAATGCCCCTCTGTTGGCGAGCCTTCCCTCCACGCTCGATTGTCCACGCAGACATGAATACCACTCCTTTGATGACCCCTTCCCCCGAGTCCGGCTGACCACACATGTCCGAGGCCATCGCCTAAGCCAGGAGATACCATTTACTGCCCTTATTGTATGCCTAGCCACCCCACCCCCTGGGCCATGATCAGGCGCACACATCCTACGACACACTCAGCTGCATGATTGCCCTCCCCTCTTATCAGCAGGTCAAGGGTCCCCATTGTGAATGTATGTGGAATAGGATCATCACGAGGATTATAGGAATGTTTCCCTTTTGCGACACATTGACCTGATTGTGTCATCAAACGTTCTGCAAATGTATAAAAGCCGGAGTCTCATGCTCACTTGTTAGAGCACCTCCCGAAAGACACTGTGTTTCGTGTCCGAAATGACATGCTCTCCTCATGAGTAATAAACTCTGTTCTTGATTCCTGCTCCCAGCGCCCGTCTCTTTATTTGATAATTATTCAGAATGGGAACTGAGAGGCGGTTTGCGCCAGCAGCCTGGGCATCGATAGGATTATGGGCTCACTTTCCACAGTTGGCGTCCCAACGCGGGGTCCATCAGTGACATGGGGTTCGGTAAGAGAGATCCAGACGAAAAAGTGAACGTCTAAAATGATCGGGGTATGCCTGCCTTGAGAGGGCCCTAGCCCGGCTGCCGATCGACAGAACTTCACCAATTCTGAACGGACCTCTCTTGAGTGACCTTTTGTCCTGACTGGAAACCCACAGGAATGCTACATGGAGTAAGAGAACGATCGGGTGCTGGAGGAAGGAGTCGAAGAACTGTCCGTATGGTCCGGTCCGGGTAAGATTAAGTAGGGTGTTTTTACACCTGATTGGTAGGGTGGCCCTGTCCACCTGATTGATTGATTGTTTGTATTGAAATCGGTATTTGTATACTGATATTGTATTGGTTGGTATTGGTTCATTTAGCTTTGAGGGCTACTTGACATATTGGTTCTCTTGTGAGAACGAGACATTCTCTGTTTGCAAACAGCGGCGAATAGGAACGTCGTCCCTCTTTGCAGATAGAGAAGGGTAGGTAATGCAGACTTTTGTCCCCGTTGTAATCCGTCATGCCTACTTTTCTCCCCACTGAATTGTTTGAAGTCGATTAATAATCGATTGTTGCTCTTTGAGATCTTCCCTGTCCACAAACAGAGATGAATAGGAATATTCTGTTCCCTTTATGGATAGCGAAGGGCAGGTAATGCAGACATTTGTCCCCGTTGTAATCCGTCATGCCTGTTTTTCTCCCCACTGATTGGTTGGTTGCCTGGACATTGTTGTTCCAGGAATTGTTTCGTTTGAGGTATTTTCTATTTGCAAACAACGTAAAATAGAAACACTCTGTCTAGTCTTTGCAAGTAGAAAAGGGTAGGTTATGCCCCTTTGTGAATTCGTCAGTCCTACCCACTCCCCACTGGTTGGTTATTGTGGGGTAGCTCGCATGGTCCGCCCAGGAGACTACTCTTATGGAGGACATATGTTCTCTACTCATGGGCCATTTAGTAGAAAATAGACCGACTGGTCCGTCCAGGAGGCTACCCTAGTAAGTGGAAGTACATCGCTTGGTCTGTCCAGGATGATACCCTAATGAAGGAATATATGTTCCCCTTTTGATCGATAATCTCGTTCCACCCCGGACCATTTATTGGAGGGGACTCGTCTGGTCCGTCCAAACGTACCCCCCTAGTGAAAAGGACACATAAAAATATGAAGTGATCACCGTTCCCTACTAACAGAAAGCTTTTAGCTCGAAACACGCTAAGGAAGAGAAAGAAAAATAAAAAGAAATCAGGCTAAGTCAGTAACCCCCTGATGAGCTTTTGACTTCACCAAAAATAAGAAACATTAGAAGTAGTTCGTGATAAGAAATGTAAAATGGCGAAACGATTCGATATCAGAACATAGCCACGAGGTAGCTAGGCTTCTCTGCCTGTTCCTGTTCCCAACATGTCTGCCTCATTGCCCACCACGCCCAAATAACGGTCACATGAAATAGAAACAACTCAATAGGTACCTACCCCCATTCCGGAAGCTCCCGAAGTGCAACAGGTCCACGGTTACGCCCATCCGGGAGGCGAGGCCTGGAGGCACGAGGGACTCGCCTGCCCACGGTCAGAAGGAGACGATGTTGGGCAGGCGGTCCAAAGAGGATGACAAGGATCTCTCCGTCTTCTCCCTTCTGCCGCCCTGCAGGCCGCGGGGAGAGAGGGGGCTGTCTTGCCTCAGCCGCCGACCACCCCCCCCCCATCATCAATGGCTGGCATGGCCGATGTCGAAAACCATGGAGCCGGGGAACGGCGCAGGGTCGCTGGAAGGGGGAGATGCCGCGAACGGCCCTCCCCCACCTCCCTCCAGGTGGAGGCTTCCAGCGACACCCCAACGCTCTTTGCTTAAGGGTCAACATCAAAAAGAAGGTCCTCTGCCCAGGACGGGCACCCGCTCCATATCGCCTCTCCTCGACCTTGAAGATTCTATAAGAGCCGGGGGGCCCCCGACCCCCTGCATGGGTGCCCCCGTCCCCTTCGCCGGGAACCACGACAGCGGTGCTGCTCCTGCCGGCACCAGACTCGGATCGGAAATGGCTAAGATACCGCCACGGCACAAGCTTGTTCAGTTCCGGAGGAACACCAGAATGACCCGGTAGGAAAATTGTTGCCGCCCTTCCCACTCTTTGACTCATGGTCCATATTGTTAGACTGTTAACCACATTGCACGAGACTTTCTGAACTGCCAATGGAAAGTTCTGGGCCAACCTTGCGAGACTAGAGACACTCTGACTATGCTAGAACTCGCCTGACCCCACCCAAAATGGCGCCGACGCAAAATGTGACGTTTTTAATGAACTTTGTTGAACCTTGAACGCGCAACCTTTTTGCACCGAGATATATATAACGTTTGGATAATGAAAGTAAATATGAAGGGTATTGAGTATGTGCTTAAACAATGAATTGACTTAAGGGTGGGTACTGTTTATGAGTTGGGAAATGAATTGGTATAAATGAATGATCATTGGACGATGTATTTATGAACGTATTTAAGAATGAATTACTGACATGCATCATGCTTGCTCTGTAGGAAAGTTTAATATGATTTTATTGCACTGCCGCACTTTATACAATGAACTGCCACTAGCTTCGTTCTTCCCATGCACAGTTCCAATCTGCTCCGTGGCTAGCCCACCGGGTTGTAGGCCTGTATTTATGTGTCAACCCTCTTTTATTAAAGGTATTTTGGAAACGAAAGCATCATTGTAGCGGATTGCATTAATGAGTTTTGAATGAATTACTACTATGAGCAACGAGAAAGTATGATGAAGGTTAAAGGTTAAAAAGGACCCGATATTTAGCAGCCACACTATGTGTGACAGGCAGCCGGAAAGGTACTTTAGAGGCCCTGAAGCGACACCACAGAAATGCCACCTGGCCGCCACCCTTGTACCCGATCAAAAGAGGTTACGACCAAATAGCTCATGTCGCACAGATCGTCAACGATTATCTGTCTGACCTCTCTGGTCAAATCTGGGCTTAAACGCCGAGATGGTAAAGAAAGGCGGTACGTGAAAATGGGTCGAGTATGTGGTAAGTAAAAACATTTTCGGGCTACTACATGCTGATGTACTTTGAATGCTGCCACCCCCACCCCTTCTTTTCCCTCCCTTCTGCAGGTCACGTCGGAACGTCGGCTGAAGTGTGGAAGAGCGACGGTCAGACCACCTACGAAAAAGGAAAAGAAGGAATATGTGTGAAGTCGTTATAACGATAGGTTCTTAAAAACAAAAGACGTAGACTTAACATGACTGTTCTTCCTTAGGACATAGCGACTGAGAGGATGGACTGACATAGAGACTGGACAGGTACTAAGTGACAAAAATAAAATTGACTAGAAAAGACGCGTTAGATGAAATGACTGGACGTTTTTGACTAGGTAGGGAAAGGACAAAAAGAAAATTGTACGTATAAGGGTTGCCACGGCGCCACCCGTCTAGGAAGTTAGAAATGTCGCCGATGTTCAAAATGCACTACTCCCTTTCTCACACTCTTGCAGATATAGCCAAGCTGTCCGACTGTTTTCCCGATCAATACTTGCCGTTGCCTCAGCCTGGAGAACTTCCCACCACAGGAGGGAACAGAAAAATGGTTTAAGATCCAACCATGGGTAACTAGCATGACCAGGTTAATTTCCGATCAGTCAACGGAGGTGTGAGTATTGGTAATTGGGAACGCTCACAGGCGTGACAAACGAGAAGAAAAAGGGGGGAAAGGCAGAAAGAGCTAAGCACGTAGATAAATAGGATAGTAAAGATATGTAGGATATATATATAAAAAGCAGATGTTGTGGACTAACAATTGTCTCCCGTCTTGTTGTGAATGTCTTGTCTATGTGTAATACATGTGCCGTCTTCCCTGTCTGAGTCTGTGTGTATGTAACGTACGAATTTGTGTCTTCCCTTTGTCTGTATCTATAGGTCACCTGACCTTTGCCGTTCTGTGTCGTGAGCGCACTAAATGACCTATTTTCGTACACGTCTCTCTCTCCGCTCCTTCTTGTCTCTTTCTCTATCTCTCTCTGTCTCTCCTTACATGTCATACGTGTACCGAATGGCTCGTTTAGATTGCGGACGACTCTCACTCTCTTTGAGAGCCTCCCTATTTTCTGTCCATCTTTTTGGTAAAATTGTGCCCCACCGGCACCACCCCGATTTGATACGTATTTTGAACACGAAGGTGTTCAGCAAAATTGACCAAAACTAAAATGACTGTATCTTGCCATGTTACTGCCTCTCCTTTCTGCAAAATGAATGAACTTGAATTGGCTAAAAGGGAAAGGACAGGTAAGACGACTAAAGTCCCCCAAATCAGGCCATTTCTAGGGGAACTGTATGTCAATGGCATCCCATGTCTGTTCTTCAGAGACGAACGCCAACGTCTAGATCGACACCCAATACCCAGATTGCCCCACCCCTTTGCACCCAAGCGCAAGCGCCTGAAGCATCCCCGCCCCACTTTTTGATAGAACTGCTTCCGTTGTCCCAGGTATGAACATAATGACCCTGGGTAGCTGCTGGCCCTTGAGGAAATCTTGTCTTGCCCGACCCCCGATGATGGCATCCCCGCCCTGTCTGAAAATGTTAGCCAAGTCCTGAAGGGAAATGCTCTGTAATATTGAATGCAATATAACGCACAGTTGATGGAAATGTCATTTATCCTCGCATAAGTTATAAATAGGACAATGAATATACCTGCCATAAACCCAGTAGGAATGCTGACACATGCACTGCTTGGTAATAGACCTCTGACTGTGACCAATGACCATAAGAACTCAAATGCGAAGAATTGAGGGAGGAATTCACATGCGTAGATATCTTCTTCTGCCATTTTTCTAAAACACTGTCTTGTACTCATTCAAAGATGCACGATCACCGAAGGAGATGGGTCGGAAGTAACGTACAGCCTGGCTACAGATCTTGGGACACGTGTGACCTCGACCGAAGGTGGAGCTGCAGAGCAACAAGATACGGACGAGACAGCACTTTCAACGTGGAAAATGAAAAATGACGGGCTGCCCTGAAGCCCTCCGTCTGCTAACCCACGTGTGCCTGGAGTCTCCGTCCCCCTTCTCTGGGCCCGATTGATGGGCCTGCCTGCTTGTTATCCTTTGCTCCCTTGGTCCCTTTTGTGTGTCCCAGGAACTCTGACCCAACTCCGCTTACTCTTTCTCCCATTGACTGTTTGAACGACATCCACCCGCCTTCCCACGTGACTTTTTGCCAAAGGAAAGAACTGCAATTTTATGGGAAGAGGGTGTTGCCATAGAACTCTAGGTGCCGAGCATAAGGCACCGCCAAATGGACTGTTTAGGGAACAGGACTGTGGTCTAACAGCAGAGGACTGACCGCACCCTGCAACGCGTGAGGATGGAACCGAGCTGGACCCGTAGCTCCATCGCCGGTGCTCAACAGCGCCAACAACAACCACTGGGATTAGAGCCTACCAGTGATGGCTCGCTGATAAAAAGACACTGTGACGAAGAAATACTGTACATTGAACTAAATTCCGCTCTCAACTGCCTGGTCAAAACTGTTCATTGGTCACATTTTTTTTTTAAATCAGAAAGCCTTGTGCTATGTAATGCGTTTAACTGTTAGGAACACACCGAAAATGTAATTTCGTATGTACTGCATTCTTCCCTTCACCTTAACTGTCTATGATTGTACGCCACATGTTAGTATCGACAAAGTGCTAATTCGTCATCGATGCTTGCCTGCCCGTAATGTCATCAGCTGTAAAAATGACTGCTGCTATGTAAAAAGGGGCGACTGTGAAATCTGACAAATTCGATGTACATAGACAGCATTCATTTCACCTCTTCTCCCACTCCTCTCCTTGTGAGCACCATGGATACTGTAAATTATTGACCGTATCACCCTGTCAGTAAGAACCCGTACCCCTGTGCATATGTACGGCCATTCTAGGCACCATGGCCCTTTTTACCCATTAGACTCCCCAGCTTCCCTCCTGCGCGTATCTTGCACCCCCTCTCTCATGTATAGGCCATGAAACCCGCTCCCTTTGCGCGACCCTGATGTGAAAGGTAACCCTCCTGCTTGACCCAGGCCTACCCCATTTCCCTCTCGAAGAAGCATCCTTCGCCTCAGCTGACATAGCCCCCCCCCCCCAATTGTATCTGACTGCCCCTGTTCCCTCATGTACAGGTCATAAGATCTCTCTCTCTCTCTCTCTGCGCGACTCTGGCCCTGCACGCACCCTGATTCCCCCCCCTCCTTTTCCTCACATGGACAAGTCATAAACCCTCTTCTTCCGCAAAACCCCTGTCCTTGAGAGTCACGGCCGCGCCTGACCAGCACCTCCTTCCCTTCCATGAATGCCCCTCTGTTGGCGAGCCTTCCCTCCACGCTCGATTGTCCACGCAGACATGAATACCACTCCTTTGATGACCCCTTCCCCCGAGTCCGGCTGACCACACATGTCCGAGGCCATCGCCTAAGCCAGGAGATACCATTTACTGCCCTTATTGTATGCCTAGCCACCCCACCCCCTGGGCCATGATCAGGCGCACACATCCTACGACACACTCAGCTGCATGATTGCCCTCCCCTCTTATCAGCAGGTCAAGGGTCCCCATTGTGAATGTATGTGGAATAGGATCATCACGAGGATTATAGGAATGTTTCCCTTTTGCGACACATTGACCTGATTGTGTCATCAAACGTTCTGCAAATGTATAAAAGCCGGAGTCTCATGCTCACTTGTTAGAGCACCTCCCGAAAGACACTGTGTTTCGTGTCCGAAATGACATGCTCTCCTCATGAGTAATAAACTCTGTTCTTGATTCCTGCTCCCAGCGCCCGTCTCTTTATTTGATAATTATTCAGAATGGGAACTGAGAGGCGGTTTGCGCCAGCAGCCTGGGCATCGATAGGATTATGGGCTCACTTTCCACAGATAGACTAGCTAAATTCTTTCTTCCTTGGGACACATTAGATACATCATATGCACGTAGAAATAATCTGACTTGCAAAGTATCAGAAGTAGAGAAAAGATTTATAGCACAAGTTGATGATCGATGCAGACGGCAGAAGATTCTAAAAATGTCAGGACAATGGAAAATAGACTGGACAGAAGAAGAGAAGGCACATAAAAAGAAATGTAGCAATGGTCCAATAGCATTGGATAGAACGCAGAAAGGGAAGTTATGTTTAGCTCGAAGCAAGACGTATTACGAGAGTGAATTTGTAGGTGAAGTTAGTTGTGAGCACTCTTTTAAACTAGAGTACTACACGAAAGATTTTATGAAAGGAATGCAAGCTATTCCGAATGTGTATTTTGTATGTGGGAGAAATGCCTATGTAAAACTGCCTGACAATTGGTATGGTTCGTGTTACTTGGCAATTGTCTTCCCCAAAATATATCATGCAAAGGATTTAGCGATTATAGAAGGAAAGGCTTCGAGGAGGACGAAAAGGGAAGTAGGAGATGCAGAAGTAGTAGGAGATGTATTTGGAGCGATGTTTCCATTGTTAGGTTTGATTCTTAACGATGTTAAGATTAGAAGGTTAGCGACAGTCGTGGATAGATTGTCTGCTAGTACTGCGAGATCATTAATGTTAGTAGAAGGTGAGATGCAGTCGATTAGAGCAATGGTTTTACAGAACAGACTTGCTTTAGATGTGATATTAGCAAAGGAAGGCGGAGTTTGTAAAGCTTTGAAAGTTCAGGAATGTTGTACTTATATTCCTGATAATTCAAAACCACTTGAGAAAGTCATACAGAACATTACACAGATTCATCAAGAAATTGAAGATTTATCAAAAGTAAATGTTTGGGAAAAAGTAGGAAATGGAGTGGGAAAGGTTGGAAGTTGGTTTGCTAATCTAGGCAAAAGTATAGTTTGGTATATTTTAAAGCCTGTATTAATAGTATTAATTTGCATAATTACATTATTAGGAGTAGTAAAACTGTATAAGTGGTATAGGTCGAACCAGTTACAAAGATCGATGAGAGACCAAGAAAGGAGACTAGCTGTGCTACAAGATCAACAGTATAAAAGTCTGAGAACACTTGAATCGATAAAAAGAGGAACTGATGTAACTAGTTCGGTATAAATGATGTATTCAAATTGCTTTTAGTGATGACTCCTAAAAGTCATCAAAGGGGGGAACTGAGAGAGCGTAATTTGAATGCGAAGTACATCGTAGCCATATTTAGACGTATATGTTATAACCGTAGGAATGAAGCGTATATCGTAATGTAAAGTTGACAATTATAACATAAAAGCCAACGAATGTGATAACATGTTATAGGAAACGTAAATGTATTTACATGTTAAAATGCATTAGATTTAGAAGGCCTGTATACATGATGGGTAAATGTAGAGATGCTTATGAAATGTAGAACGTGCACAGTAGAATTCGTGTACGTGTGTAACTTTAAATGGAGAAGCGAAATGTAATGTGGAAAAGCATAAACGTAGTGAATTGTAATGTGGAGAAATGTAGGGAACGTACATGATAATGTAACCAAGGAGAATGCATAAGTTATATTCTATGTAGTCGTATTCTATATATTACATATTTGATGTGGAATGTATTTAAGTATAACTAGGGCTTTCTTAAAAGTACGAGTATACAAATGTATGCCAAAGGTTATACTGTATATAGAGTTTCTGTAGGAATGTTGGAAGAGTTTAGGTCATTTGTGTTTGTAACCTGACTGACCAAGAGTTCGAAGGAGCATAGTCACAAGAATGTAATTTAGGGGGTTTGTAAAAGTCGTAAATAGCTTGATGTGGACGTGAGAGCCGAGAAGTCTAGCACTTGTTAGATTTAAGGTGACAATGCCGGACGGAGCTCATTGCCCGAACGTGAGGAGAGACGCTTTTGTATATGGACTATGTTTTGACAAGGCCATTCACAGGACCTAGCAGGGTCAAGTTAAGAGACATAGAGTTAAAGTCTTGTCTAAGTTTCTATGATATGCGAGCTGAAAGAGTCAATAAAAGTCGACGATGAGATGATGAAGATGACATCGAAAGGAGAAGGGTCAACTTAACGAACGACGCAAGGAATGGACCAATGGAAGAAGCAGGAAGTTGACATCATCGGGGAAAGTCCGAGGTGGGCGTCAAGGGGCGTTCCACCCACACTGTGATTGTGTATTTTAGGGACAGCACCCCGGGGAGAAGATAGCGAAGAGCTCAGAGAGAGAGAACAGCGAGAGGCAAGTTAGAAGGGTAGATGCCTTGAGCAGATGCGCTAAGACATCAGAGCGCAAGGGAGCAGTAGGCCGAGGACCCTTACAGAGAACGGATGGGTAGGCAGAGAGGGTACTGCTTCTGAAACTTAAGATTTCCTTTAGAGGCTAAAGAGAGTTTGAACTTCTTTGGAAGTCAAACTGCTGACACCTTTTTAGGGAAGAAACTTACGAAGTAGGGTTGACACATAGTATAGAGTAGGGACAGATTAACTTGATGATTGTTTTTATCTTACTGCAGATGACGCAGAAGGAACCACTTCACACCGAAGCTTAAGAGGCTGATATTGTAGCTGATTTTGTATTTTGTATACTTTGAGATTTTATCCTGAGTGGATTGTATCGCATTCAAATTAATCTTTATATAAACTCTTAAAACCTTATCAGTTGTAAGTGGTTCTTCAGAGTGGCGTCAGTTAATGGGGTTTGTCTAACCAAGGCGGGGGTGGTCCTTTCCTCAATGACAGATACGAGCGGTCCAAAACAGATGAATGGGATTCTTTATTAAATTTATCATAATTATAAATTGATATCAAAATCTCATTCCCCGCAGGTACACCACATCGCAAGTAGGAATTTTGAGGTAGTGGCTACAAAAGGTGGTGATGTTTCGTATTTGAGTAGCCTAAAAACCTCACTATAATTTCTTAACCCTAGATTTCTACACAACTGGTAGACCCACTTCGATCTAGGCCTATGGTAAGCAGGACAGAAAAGTATTACATGGAGTTCTGTCTCCTCCGCTACAGTGCAGCCTGGGCAGAGGGATTGAGCTGAACCCTTCCATTTATTTACAAAAGCACCCAGTGGGAGTGTTCCAAATCTGAATTGGATAAATAGTTTTTTAGCCAAAAAAGGTTGGATATCATCCAAAGACTTTTCCAATTTATACTGCTGCTTGACATCAAGAAACCTTGATGTCAATGAGCATGTATTTGTACTCCTAACTAAGCGAGCAAGTTTGTGTTCCTTTATCGCTGTAACTAGGGCTTTTTTTCGAGATACTAGGACAAAGGTCCTCTGGGTTCCACCATGGATTACCATAACCTAGAGAAAAGCACAAGCTCCTAACATAGGATAGCCAAGGCACATTTTTTGCCCCCAGTATGTACATTACATCCCGCAATTCCTCTCTGTAGTTAATTAGCTCTGGCGTACTCCATATGCAGCGCCAGAAGAGGAGAGGGCAAGAGCCGATAACATCAGCGGAGTTAAAGGCGTACTCTTTGGCAGCCCTAGCAGCTGTCTGAGGAAAGAATTCTCCGTTACCTGTAGTGAATGGGATGAACAATGGCCCCAAAGTTCAGCACCACAGAGAGATGCTCCCCTTGCTTGTATATGATACATTTCAGCGGATGGGCCTATTACTTTTTGGGAGCTCTTTTTAAACACTTTAAGGATGCCTCCCAGGGACTGGGTTAGCCTCAAATTTGCCTTCGTTATTTGGGTACTTCAATCCATTGTGTCATTCAATGAAATACCCAGATAATCGAAGGTAGAGACACCAGTGGCCTTGTGTGCGTTTTTGCAACGTGCGTTTCTGGTGCATCTTTATCCAGAAATACATGATAACACGAATCCTCCTATAGAGAGGACTACAAAGATGTAAATCTCCACCAAACAAGCGTCCGTCCTCTTAACTATATGAATTAAGTGCTTCTTTGCTTGGTGGAAATGTCCTCCTACTCCTTGGCATCGAGGACTCCTCACCAAAATCAGCATAAAATGCACTATGGGGGGGGGTGCTTGTTAAACTGTCCATCATCCTGGCAAAAGGAAGGAAGACCATTGGATAATACTCAGGTGGGCGGGCAAAAGGAAGGAAGACCATTGGATAATACTCAGGTGGGCGGGCATCCCAGTCATTTCACATTTGCATACTTTTAGCAATTGAAAGGGAGAACCATGAAAGGACCAGAAAGAACCCACTCGTCACAGTCACATATAGATTGCGCTCCAATAGATCAATGATGCAGTCACCTCCACAAGGGATTTCAGATTCTTTTTTAACATGGAATTGCCTTGAAAACACACTTGCTTTGCCTTCGCCCCACCCAGGATCTAGGATCATACGTCCTTTACAGAACTGGAGCTTCAACCGGGGCACCTGCTATGATTATATGTGTAAATGTTTACTATTGAGGTTTAATTTATGTGAAATGAGCATAAGAGCCAGAACAGCCCTGGGGAACCCACCCCGCTGGACTGGCCACAACTTAATGGGGGAGGTTGGCTGCGTGCCCCCCTTCACGGGCCGATTTTGGACCTGGGGACCCTGGCCATAATTCAATAGGAGAGGGGGATTGCGCTACCCCAGGGATCCCACCCCATCCCCCGGAGTCCAGCACTAACTCAATGGGGAGGGGGCCGTGCAGCCCACTCCCTGGGCCAATTTCAACCCGAGAACTCCACCCCTCAGGACCCGCCCATGTCTTCCAGGGCACCCAGTTTGCCGGATGGGGACTGCAGGGAGAGCCTCAATGACCCCGGGTTCCCATGCGGCTCTTTGCCTGTATGTCTGTGGGCAAGGAAAAGAGATAAAAACTCTGCTTCCAACAAGCAGGAATGGTTTGACAGCTCCCACTTCCTGGAAGCAGTGTTTGCTTGTGCTTTGCAGAAGTTGTCACAGCTCCCACCAAGCAAAATCAAACAGCTATGTCACAGGGGTGAGCACCCCGGGGCAAAGCAGGAGCGGCTCTGGGGGAGAGCGGTCCCCAGTGCCATACATGGCTCAAGGAGGGGGGGCTGCATGGCCCCTCCCCTTTCTGCTGCACCCGCGGGCCCCAGGGAGGTGGTGGTGCCTCTGGCTGTATATGGCCCAGAAGGAGGATCGTGCAGCCCCACTCCATGTTTTAATTTTGCATTTGGCCCCGGGGAGGTGGTAGTCCTTGGTGCCAGGGGTCTGCACAGACCCCCTCCATATTGTTTATTTTAGCCCCAGGGATGTGGTGTTCCCTGGGGCTTCTAAAAACCATAGGAGGAGGGGCTGTGCGGCCCCCTCCTTTTAACAAATGCCCCTGGTAGGTGGTGGTCCCCGGGACATAAAGATGCCCTTAAAGGGGGACCACGTGCACCCCCTTCAATATATTTAGTAAACTCTGCATGCCCTGGGACCTGGCCCAACCGGGGGGTTTAGTATAAACAACTGAGACGCTTGTTTTTTTTTCCTCCAATATTGCGCAACTCTGCGGATCTACCCACAGTTCTGCAGCAAAATTGAAAAAATATAGGTCTTTAACCCCCACACCTAGTGGGTCAGAGTATTCGTACCCTGCCCCCTTTTCTTTATTTTTAACGTTTTTTGTTAGACTCGGCTGAAGCAGAGTTCCAAGTTGGTTGCCAATACGTCCTGGTTGAAATGTGGGCAGCCAATAAGATTTCAGCATGGGCACGGTCGGAGCAGCGTCCCTTGATATACAAATTTGGATTTCGGTTAATTCCTGTAAAACTTCTGAACAGATTTACACTAGATCACAAAAAGGCCTCTTTCTGGACCAAGAGCTAGCCTTCTGCCAAATTTGGTGTAAATACGTTCAGCAGTTTTTGCATTATCACTACTCAGTTATCCTGGACACACCCATGGACCTTTCTCATGCTACTCCTGCAAATTCATCAGCACCGACAACAACTCCGCTACGACCACACCACAGATTCCCGACCCCACCCACCTACAATGCATCCTGCTCAACACCCGATCGGTCCACAGGCACGCCATTGACCTATGGAATCTACTAGACAACATCTCTCCGGACGTCGCCTTCCTAACAGAAACATGGATGAACGCCTCTTCCGCCCCAGACATCACCATTGCCATCCCAGAAGATTATAAGATCATACGCAAGGATCGTACCGGCCACACAGGAGGAGGAATCGCTATCGTCCATAAGAAATCCATCCGCATCTCAACAAGCTCCGACGTCAATCTCGCCAACTCTGAACACCTTCACTTCCAGATCCTCATCGACCCCAAAACCACACTCAGAGGCACCCTCCTCTACAGACCACCAGGACACCGCGCAAAATTCAGTGAAGACATCACGGACTTCATCACTCCACACGCGCTCCCCTCCAAAGATTACATCCTTCTGGGAGACCTCAACTTTCACCTTGAAAAGAACAACGACCGCTACACCACCACCCTCTTGGACAACCTCGCCAACCTCGGACTTAAACAACTGGTCACTTCCCCCACCCACATCGCAGGTCACACACTCGACCCCATCTTCACCTCCAGCAATCATGTCTCCTTCAGCCATACTACGGATCTCCTCTGGACTGACCACAGCTGCGTTCACTTCACCTACAACAAGCCGAAACCCATCAACCACCTCCAGCCAACTCTGCAAAGAAACTGGAACAAAATCACCATCGACCAGATCTCCTCATCGCTCCTTCTAAACACCCCAGCCCACTCTTCTAACCCAGACCAAGCCGCCGCCAACTTCACCCTATGGTTATCCAACACCGCCGACACCTTAGCACCACTGAAAAAACGTCAAAGCAAACCTGGCAGCAAGAAGGCCTCATGGTTCAACGATGATCTTAAGAAGTCCAAGAAACTCTGCCGCTCTCTTGAAAAGGCCTGGAAAAAAGACCCAACCACTAGCACCAAGGACGCCTTCAAAAACGCCACCCGCTCACACCACCAACTAATCCGAAAGGCCAAGAAAACAGCATTCAAGGATCGACTAGACAACAACGCCCACAACAGCAAGGAACTTTTCAACATCGTCAAGGAATTTACCAATCCCTCGGCCAACTCCAACGACATCACCCCCTCTCAAGCCCTCTGCGATTCCCTAGCCTCATTCTTCCACAACAAAATTGCAGACATCCACAACAGCTTCGACAACAAACCCGGAGACCAACCCACCCAACCATATGATGAACATTCTCCCCCCTTGAACACCCTTAACGACTGGAACCCAATCTCCACTGAGGACACCATCCGCCTGATGAACTCCATCCACTCAGGATCCCCCACAGACCCATGTCCTCACCACATCTTCAACAAAGCAGACTCCGTCATAGCACCGCACCTCCGAGACGTCATCAACTGCTCCTTCAACTCCGCCACCTTCCCGGAAAGCTGGAAACACGCTGAACTCACCGCCCTTCTGAAAAAACCCACAGCGGACCCCACCGAACTCAAAAATTACCGCCCAATATCACTCCTTCCTTTCCCGGCCAAAGTCATCGAGAAAGCTGTCAACAACCAGCTCGCCGCTTTCCTCGAAGCCAACAAATCCCTCGACTCATCACAATCTGGCTTCCGAGCAAAACACAGCACTGAGACCGCCCTCATCGCAGCAACAGACGACATTCGAACTCTACTGGACAATGGAGACACAGTCGCCCTCATCCTCCTCGACCTCTCTGCAGCCTTCGACACAGTCTGCCACAGCACCCTTTTACAACGCCTCAGAAACATCGGAATACAAGGAAAAGCACTTGAATGGATCACCTCGTTCCTCACCGGAAGAACCCAGAGAGTCCGCCTTCCACCATTCAAGTCCGAGGCCACTGAAGTCATCTGTGGCGTACCACAAGGGTCCTCACTCAGTCCCACCCTCTTCAACGTATACATGAGCCCCCTCGCGGCCATCGCACGCCAACATAACCTCAACATCATCTCTTACGCGGATGACACTCAACTGATCCTATCTCTCACCAATGACCCCCGCACCGCCAAAACCAACCTACACGAAGGAATGAAAGAAGTTGCCGAATGGATGAAACACAGCCGTCTGAAACTGAACTCAGATAAAACTGAAGTCCTCATCTTAGGTACATCCCCCTCTGCATGGGACGACTCTTGGTGGCCGGAAGCCCTTGGAAAAGCACCCATCCCGACAGACCACGCACGGAACCTAGGCGTTATCCTGGATTCTTCACTTTCAATGAACAGACAAGTCAGCGCCGTTTCCTCATCCTGCTTCAACATTCTTCGCATGCTCAAAAAAACATTTCGCTGGATCCCCACCGAAACCAGAAAAACAGTCACCCATGCTCTGGTCACGAGCCGACTGGACTACGGAAACACCCTCTACGCAGGCACTACCGCTAAACTCCAGAAGAAACTCCAACGAATCCAAAACGCCTCAGCCAGGATCATATTAGACATCCCGCGTAACGAACACATCTCGGGTCACCTGAAAGACCTCCACTGGCTACCCGTCAATAAGAGGATCACTTTCCGACTGCTAACCCACGCACACAAATCACTCTACGACATCGGACCAGAAGGCCTCAACTCACGACTGTCCTTCTACACCCCCTCCCGCCAACTACGTTCTTTCAGCCAAGCCCTCGCCACTGTACCCCGCATCAACAAGACAACCATGGGAGGCAGATCCTTCTCATACCTGGCTGCTAAAACATGGAACTCACTCCCCACTTACCTTCGCCTTACCCAGAACCACCTAGCATTCAGAAAGCAACTTAAAACGTGGATATTTGACAAGTAATCCTCTTCCCCTCCCTAAGCGCCTTGAGACCCTCTGGGTATGTAGTGCGCTATATAAATTCTTTGACTTGACTTGACTTGACTATGGGAAATAACATGGGGGAACACATGTTTTGGGACCACCTCCCCCCGCAAGACGTATCACCCTGAACCTTTCAAGACATCAGCTAAAGTGAGCATCATATTAGTTTAAAAAAATGTGTGAAGATTCGTCAAACTGCACCAAAGATATTAGCAAAACGAAAAACACTCTTCCTATGGAAACCATGTCCTAAATTTAACTACCTACTGGTGACCACCAATGGGATGGATGGAGATATATATTCATCCCATTCACAGGCCTGAATACAGGATCTGGAGGGCCATGAAGAAGCATGGGTGAGCCGTGAAGATGAATGGAGCTGCCTAACATCTCCCGGGTGCCCTGAGAGCTAGCTCTGGAAATGCAGGATAGTCTTGTAGGGAGGGTAAGTAGCATATCTGCCTATTGTAGGGTTGTGCCTACTAGTTTTACTCTGTATTTCTGGAGGTTTGTGTCGGTGCTTTATCTGTTCTGCTCTCTACCCTATTTTCTCTGGCTCGCAAGCTGTGTTCTCCTCTTCACCATGCTCTTCGGCCTACCACTCCCTCTTTTTACTATCTTAACTGCATCTTCCTCTACTTCACCGTCTTTCACTCCACCTTGTCCTCCTTTCTTCTTGTGGGCTGCAACCTCTTGCTCTGCTTCACCCTCACCCTCTTTCTTTCTCAACCTCACCCTTCTCTTTCCACCTCACCTTCTTCTCACTCACCTCAGCATCAACCTCCTACTCTCCACCTCTCCCTTCTGTGTACACTTCACCCTTCTCTAACTCTATGTTCCATCTTCATCTATCGCTCTAATCCACCCTTCTTCTCTTCACCTTCTTCCCTCTTTCTTGCAATCCTCCCTCTCACTGTCCCACCTCCTTCCGGTCTCACTAACTCTCCTACCAATCACCCTCTCCTTTCTCAGCTTCACCTTCTCCTCTTTCCACCTCACCCTCCTTTCTCTCCATCTTCTGTCAGCATCACTTCCACTGCTGCTGCACATGGAGTAACTAATTTGTGTATGTAAAGGAAGCTTGGTTTGCTACCGTACAAGCTGAACACTCCACTATGCTACTAAACATGATCGACATATGTCTTAAAATCAATGTATTTCTTTTTCATCATCAGACATTCTCGCACATTCGTGGAAAAGTGATGATAGTTTACTGACCGTTGGTTGGGGGAGAATAACGTAGCTTGGAGAAAAGAGAATGAAAGTTACACAGAGAAAATAGAGCTATGGTTGAGATTTATTTATGATCTCTTCATCATTTGGAATGGTACACATGTAGAATCCCATGCGTATTTCAATATCCTCTACATCAACGAATGGGGGTTACACTTAACCAGTAATGTCAGTACCGAACAAGTAGAATTCTTAGATGTAAAGGTGTGTAATAAGGACAATACCATACAAATGACTATTTCATGCCCATGGATACCAACAGCATTTTGCATGGATCAAGTTTCCCCCCGAACTTCCTCAAAAAATAGTATTCCATATGGAGAATTCATCAGGATCAGACATAATTGCTCCAATGAAAGAGAGATACTGGAGCAATTTGAAGAAACTGAACAGAGATTTCTGAAGAGAGGTTATCCGATCAGGGATATAAAACAGGCCAAAGAACGTGCCAGATCAATATCTTGCATACAAATACTGGTGAATAAAAAGAAAAAAAAGAAAAAAGAGACTCGGTAGAAAAACAACAGAGTCATTCTCAAATTCAGTAAGGAGAAGCAAAATATTTACAATACTTTGAATAAATATTGGAATTTATTGAGCAAAGATCCTGACATAGGCCAGAAGGTGAGCATGAGACCGAATTTCACCTACAAAAAAGTACAGTGACTACAAAATAAACTAGTGAGGAGTCACTTCACTATCATGAAACATCAAACATGCTTGACAAACAAAGAAATAGCTTTGTATGATGTGATATGTGCAAGGCCTGCCAAATCAGAAAAAGTGTGAAGGAATTCCAGGACTATTAAGACCAAAATATCACCACAAGTAAAAGAGTAACTTGTGACACAACCTATGTGGTGTACGTAATTGAATGCCAATGCGGGCTAAAATACAAAGACAGCACGATATGGCCGCTCAAGAAGTGCATATTGGAACATATAAGAGCAGTGTCAAATAAAGACAAGAACTATGCCTTGGGTAAACACCTGAAACTACACCCAGACAAAGATTTGAGGAGCATGTGCTGTTATAGGATAGCGTGTGTATGTAAAGATGAAAGGGGTGGAGATGGAGTCCAGAAATTAGGAAGTGCGGAATCACGTCTCATCATTAGGCTAAGAACAAAGGCTCCATTTGGACTAAATGCTGATGAGAAACTCAACACACATTTGTGACATATAACTGTATTATTATTGTATTCCTTATTATTAGTATGGTTTTCTTTTAACACAGTTTATGAAAAGTGATTCAGTATATTTTATTCCTAGTAAATAGCTAAGATGATATGCACAAGATTCAATTGGCGTCTGACAGTTTAAACACTGGTTATAATGAGACAGGACAATATTGTCACTGAGCCGGAAATTCTGAGAGACACAATAGAATGAGCAGTATGTCAAAATTGAAAATTACCCCAGCACATAACAGTGAAATGTACTGACCCTATGCAGTAAGATGGGAGTATTGTCAGAGTAACACAATGTTATGATTAGGTAAAAGGAAAATGGGACACTATGAGGTTGATTAGGATGGCGGGCGAATCGCCACCGCTGGCCCGGCGGTGGCGATCCGCCCAATATCACAAGCCAATTTACCCCCGCCATATTATAATGGTGTGGGTATCACGGCAGACTCTTTTCCGCCGGTCGGCAATTGTTCCGATTGCCGGCCGGGCGGAATTGGGCCTCAATATGGTGGTGGTGCCTAGCAGGTACCACCATCCCTATTAGGATGGGTGGGAATCAAGTCCTTTCCATGGTGGTGATGCCACCATGGAAAGGCTGGCGGGGATTCACTTTGGGGGCCCGTTGCAGGTCCCCGGGGAGCTGGGGGACTGCACTTGGGGGTACCTATGGCACCCCCTACTTTGCTATGCACAAGGTGGCAGGCACCGCGCGGTGTCTGCCACGTTGTGCATGGCAATGCACAACATGCCATTTTACCATTGTGGAAGGTTGCCGCAATGTTAGAAGTGCGGAATGCCACTGCCAGGGTGGCGGTTGCATCCTAATTAGCGGTGCAGGATCGCTGCACATCTGGTGGCCGGTCCCAGCCCCGCGAGGATGGCGGGCGGACTAAAGTACGCCCGCCATCCTAATTACCCCCATATGTCTGTATACTTATCAGCTAAACCACCTATGTGGAATTATTGCCACACTAGACAAGTTATATATGTTATATGGATATTTATTGCGCGCACAACTACTCAAGAGTATCCTGGCGCGAAGCATAACCACAGAGAAGTCGAGAGCTGAACAGCAGAACAAAGCAGCTTAGTAGGCTATGTTAAAAAGATGGGTCTTAAGGAGCTTCTTAAAGCAACCAAGGTCTCTGGTGTATCTGAGAGTGAATGGGAGGGAATTCCAGAGGGTGGCGGCTTTGACCGAAAAAGATTGTCCGCCCAATCTGGTTCGCCGGAAGCGGGGAACTACCATCCTTCGTTGGGAAGCTGACCTTAGATGGCGACTTGGAACATGGAAAGTCACTCTTTTCCTAAGATAGGCAGGACCTGTATCATGAAGGGCTCGATGCGTAAGTACCAGGGCTTTGAATTGGACTCTTTGGGCCACCGGCAGCCAGTGAAGAGTAGCCAATTGATGTCTTATGCTGTTTCGTCTGGAGATGCCCAGCAGGAGTCTTGCGGCAGCATTCTGGATAAGCTGAAGTTTATTAACCAGAAAGGAAGGGGAGCCCAGATACAAAGCGTTAGCATAATTCAGGCGGGATAATATGAGGGCCATAGCGACCGTTTCTTTAGCTGGCTGGGGTAAGAGAGGAAAGAATCTGCTCAGAGATCTGAGGGTCCCGAAGCAGGCACCCGTCAGTCGCTTGATCTGCTCTGCGAACCTTAGATCTTCGTTGAACCATATGCCCAGGTTCTTGGCTTGGCCACCTTCAGTGAGGGGACGGGGAAAATCAGGGGGCCAAATTAATTCAGTAAATTGGCTTGGAAATTGACCGTATAGTAAGATCTCTGATTTTCCCTCATTGCATTTGAGTTTGGCATGAGCTAACCAGGTGAAAACGGCTGCCAAGCATTTTTGTGCTACATCAGTTTCTACTGTCGAGTTGCTCCATGTAAACAGGAGCTGGGTGTCATCGGCGTAGGCCATAATTTTTGCACCCAGCTCCTCGGCCAGGTAGATCAGCGGGGTCATATAGATGTTAAAAAGAAGTGGGCTCAATGTAGAACAAGCCTGGCCGAAGAAGAGTACGGGGGCATCCAGACTTGCTGATAGCGGGAGTCCAGAAAAGATTCCAGCCACGACCACACAGCCCCTGTGATGCCAATCTCAGTGAGGCGAGCCAGGAGGAGTTGGTGAGGAACCGTATCAAAGGCGGCAGAGAGGTCCAATAAAATTAGCGCCGCTCTGCCACCCTTGTCCGTGCACTCCCTAATGGCTTCCACCACCTCCACCAGAGCACCAGCCTCCACAAGTCCCTTTTAATCCCATCACTGCTACAATAGGGAACAAATAAGGAGGCTGGCGATGGATAACATGACCTTGACTTGAACTACAAGCCCAAATCATATAAAGATTCACACACAACTAATGTGATAACTGGGATATGTGCACTTAGCATGATACTAGAGATACGGCAGACAATAACCTCAATTGTTAAGGAAGAGTCTGCAAATAATATAGACTGTCTCAAGCAAATTAATCCCCCTTTAACCCCATCACCTTTCACACGTATGTCACATTATGAATGAGGCAAATGGGGCTTAGCACAATAGTGTAAATATGCTAAATATGAACACCCACTGCTCAGTAATAGCAGGCGAAAAGCACAAACTTCCCAAGCCGAACGGAGGAAAACGGCTTGAATACAGAGATTAAAATGAAACCGTAACCTTAATTAAAACTGTGTAAAATAAGGAGAATAGCAATTAGAGGAATAAATGTGATGTAAACATTGCTTCCATGCATATACCATTTACGTTTAAGAATTTTAACTTGATTTGTCAACCACAAAATGCATTTTTATGTGTTAAACTACAGTTCCCATAATGCTGTTAAATGGCCAAACCGGGCTTTTGTATTTAAATAGAAATTGAAGAAGGACACACTAACCGTGAGCAAAACATGTAGAAATGCATCAGTGTGGTGTACAGATGCAACTGCTTGTTGAATAAAACTGTGGTGAAAATAAAAGATTCCTTTGAGTGTAACATTTTCTTTTGAAAATCCACATATTTTGGAGACTGGTCTGTCTCCGATGTGTGCAGCGGCACGGGAGAGCACGCTGCAACAGGCCACTTTGTTTCTCAATATATATATTACCTACTGGATAGCGTTTTTTGTTTTACCTATAACGTTGGCGCTATCTGACGAATCTTCATGATATTTTCAAAATTAGTACGACACTCACTTTAGAAGCAGTCCTGGACGTTTCAGGGTGTTTTGTCAAGCAGGGGCAGAGAAAAAGGGGGATCCCAAAACGTGTTTTCCTCATGCAATATCGCATAGGGATTTTAGACATGACTAGCGCACGAACCGCTGAACGGAATTAAGCCAAATACGGCATAATGGTAGCTGTTGGTCCAGAAAGCAACCATTTTGTAAATTGGTGTAAATCCTTTCAGTAGTTTTTGAGATTTTAAAAGTTGCTGAGTTATTAAAGAAAAACAAATTTGGATATCTAAGGACGAGAAGGCTTAGTGAACCCTCCTGATCTTGTGCTGAGATCCGAATGGCTGCCAACACTCCAAGCAGGAAGTGTTGGCAGCCATCTTGGGACTCTGCTTCAGCCGTATCCCAGAGAACAGGTTAAAGAGGATTTCCCCCGGGGACCACCACCTTCCCAAGGCTTATTTTAGAATCATGGATGGGGGCCGCACAGATCCTCCTCCTGGCCTTCTAAGAAGCCCCAGGACCACCATCTCCCTGGGGCAATAAAATGAGGCTCCCCCCGTAGACCCATTTCACGCTGGGTGCTCTTTGGGAAACCCAGGAGACATGGCCGAACCCGGCCGGGGGAAGGTGGACATGTTGCCAACCTCCCCATGGTATAATAGCTAGACCCTGGGAGATGGGGTCTTCAGGGCTGAGGGGAGTCATGCGGCTCCCCTCACCTAATAAGAATAAAAAATAGGCTGGGCCCTGGTGGATGGGGTCCCCTGGTCCGAAGTTGGCCTATGGGAGGGGGCAGAGCCCCCATATCCTATTAACAATTTTAGAATGTATGAGTGTTTTTGTCTGGGTGCGCAGGTGTGTGTAATCAGACCTTACGATCCTGCTGCCTTGAACACGTTCTTTACTGGTAGCTCTCAATATTTGAACAATTGCAGCACCAACCCGTGGATTATGTAGAGTGTATTCATGAGCATACACTAGATCTTCAAAACCTGAGGGCCATATGTATTATAAAGAGACGTAATGGCTGTGCAAACTTTCTACTTTTGTGGTTAGTGTCTACTGCTGTACCTTTACTTAAAATATTAGTGGTGGCAATTGGAAGAGCAAGAGAACCAACCATACATCAAATGTGGGCCCGTTTCCAGCCATAGCTGCCATTGTGTCAAGAGTACACTCCCGAGGTTGACGACTGGACTTTGCATTGGGTGGTTGTTTTCTCAAATAATATTTGGTTTCTTTAACAGAATGTATTTTAAGGGGAACAAAGAGAAAAGGTCCAGCTAATGTGAGCGCCTCAAATCTACACTGTCACTCCTAAATTGGGACTGGCATTTTGTTGCTTCTTTAGCGTTCTCTTCTTCTTTCCCACTAGTCTCATCACCCTCTCTCGCCATCTCCATCACTCTACCCGCCTCTCCTTTAAATTCTACCATTATCCTCCTGTCTTATCAGCATCCTTCTCTGGTCCCTCCCCACCACTGAGCATTAGCACATCACCCTCCTCTCTAAACACCTTCCTTTCCCATCATACTCATCCTTTGCCTTGCCCCTTCTCCACTCCACTCCTCTACCTTTTTTCCCCTGAGTTTTATATAGTGCCAACTTGACCTGAAGGTATTGGGTATCAGAGCGCTTTAAACGAACACCAGTTGCGTTATACAAGGATACATTCATTTTTGTGAGGCACGGAGCGATACAGGGGCACATTATCAAGGAACCGCGTTATAATTATCACCGCTTTAGCGGCAGAAAACTGCAGCTAAAGCTGCGATAATGGGCTTGAAAATATGCCCTTGTGAATTCCCATAGAAGCTCATGTGCTGGTGTGAACATGGGCTTCTATGGGAATTCTCTACGGCATATTATCAAGCCAGTTCTAGCCGCTTTAGCTGCAGTTTTCTGCCGCTAAAGCGGCAATAATTATAACGCCATGCTTGATAATATGCCCCTAGGTGATTTGCCCCGAATCACAGGATGCTGAGCATCAATCCTTAGACTTGAACCCGGTTCCCCAGATTTGAGATCGGCCGCCCTAGCTAATAGGCTACATCCTCTTTCCTTGGAGTGCCCCCACTCAGTATGTTTACGCATCACTCTACTTCCATCGCCCTCTTTGCTCATCAATCTCATGCTCGAAAGTGGCATAGTTTGAACAATGGATTTAACCCAGATCTCTGGACTGGGGGAGAATGTTTGAATCTTTCAGCATTCCTATCTTACCAAGGTGATGGAGGCCCATGTAAATTCCATTCTGACTACCTATTTGGAGTCGAATGGAATATTGGACGAATCTCAGAACGGCTTCCGTGCTAAACATAGCACAGAATCTGCTTTGCTAGCCGTTACGGAACATCTGAGGGAGGGGCTGGACCAGGGTGAGACATCTGCCCTGGTTCTGCTGGATTTGAATTTGAATTTAAAAACATTTGTATAGCGCACTTTTACCATGCGGTTTCTTGGCGCTGTTGGATTGTGAGAAGCAGGCAGGAGCAGAGGGGGAATTAAGCATTGTAGGCTCGAGAAAAAAGGTAAGTTTTGAGACCCTTCCGGAACTCAATATAGGAAGATGACGTACGGAGTTCCGAGGGGAGGGAGTTCCAAAACACAGGAGCAAGCACTGCGAATTTCGTACCACCAGTCTTTTTCTTGCTAAAGCGGGGGATGGTTAACAGAGCCTGATGAGTGGACCTAAGCTCTCGTCCGGGTATGTAGGGAGTGATGGCAGAACAGATAAATTCCGGGGCGGTGCCTGTTTTGGCTTGGAAAGTGGTGCAGCCAAGCTTAAACAGGGCACGCTCTTTCACCGGCAGCCAGTGCAAGGCCTGCAATAGGGGGGTGACTCGATGGTATTTAGGCAGGCCATGAATCAGGCGGGCAGCCTGATTCTGCACTAGCTGCAGACGGCGAATGGCGTAAGCTGGAGCGCCATTATAAATGATGTTCCCATAATCGAGGCGCGAAAGCACCATGGCCATCACTATAACTTTTAGGGCGGGTAAAGAAAAAAAACGGGAAATCTTCCTAATGATTCGAAGGGAAAAGAAACAGGAGGAAACAACTGAATTGACCTGAGAGTGAACAAAAAGTGAGGGGTCCAGGAAGATGCCGAGGGTCTTGACCTTGGGAACTGGGAGCGGGGGAGCACCAAGTGAGGAGGGCCAGTGAGAGGGGGACCAGGGACTGCAACCACCTCTGGTCAAGACTAACTCCGTCTTGTCCGGGTTGAGTTTGAGGTGGTTGCAGTTCATCCAATCCTGGATGAACAGCATGACGGATTGGACATTTGAGGCGGAGGAGGAGGGGTGGGAAAGGTTAAAAATTAGCTGGAGGTCATCGGCGTAATTGAACACCGTGACCTCGAGCTGCTGTAACATAAAAATGAGGGGATAGATGTACAAATTAAACAAAAGAGGGGAGAGGGAGGAACCTTGGGGAACTCCACATGCAACCCTACGAGAGGCAGCGGTGAAACCAGCAAGGTGGACTGCCTGAGCCCTGTCACTCAGGAAGGACTTGAGCCAAGCGAGGGCCAGGCCCTCTATGCCCGCCGCCTTGACACGGGTGAGGAGGATGGAGTGGTCCACTGTGTCAAATGCGGCGGATAGGTCTAGGAGAATGAGGGCCTGGGGGACGTTGGTATCAATGCCCTCGCGTAGGCTGTCCATCACTGAGATCACTACCTTCTCCGTCGAATGGAGGGGGCGAAAGCCCGCCTGCCGGGGGGAGAGGCAGTGGTTGGCTTCCACGTAGGTACTCAGGGTGCTGGTTACATGGGTCTCTAAAACCTTGGCCAAGTAGGGTAGAAGGGAGATGGGACGGTAATTGGAAGGGGATGAAGGGTCGGCACCGGGTTTTTTTAAGATGGGGATGACTGCCGCAAATTTATGGGCAGTGGGGACAACTCCGGATTTAAGTGAGTCATTTAGAAGTGTAAGGGGAGGGGTAGGGCAGTGTAGGAAGACTTCTCGCAAGATACGAGCAGGGGCGAAGTCTAGGGGGGAACCTGACTTTACCCTTTGGAGCAGGGGAACAAGTGTAGCTGTGGTCAAAGGGGGGAAGGAAGTGAGTTTGGAAGTGATGGCAGGGGGGGAGGGATTGATGAAGGCAGGGGAAGGGGGAGAGATGTTTGCCTTGATCGTTGCGACCTTGTCAACGAAGAAGTCGTTGAGGGAGTCGCAGAGCGGTTGGGAAGGGGGGATCAAGGCCGTGGCTCTGTTAGATGAGGCAAGCTCATGTACTGTGGCAAAAATCTCTTTAGATTGAGATTCAGCTGCTAGTATCCTGTTTGAGTAAAACAGGGTCTTGGCATCAAGTATACTTTGTTTATATACTTTGAGCACAGAGAGGTAGATAGTTTTTTTGGCGGAACAGTATTCTCTTCTCCATGCGCGCTCTGCTCTGCGTGCAGCTGATTTCTTCTCCTTAAGGTCGGGGGTAAACCAGCGATTGGCAGCATGGGCACGCTTCACCGTGATCCGTCTCAGGGGAGCAAAGTCGTCGCCTGCCCGGGTCAGCCAGCCATCGATGGTAGTCAGCTGGTCCGGGGCGGCGAGGCCCGAGAGGTCAGGGCAGGAGTTGGCCAGGGATGAGCAGAAGGATGGCATGTCTGCCTTACCCCATTTTCTAGCCCAGGTGTTCTTAGGGAGGGGAGGTTTAGGCACTGGGGCTAACGCGAGGGAGAAGGAGATTGAAAAATGGTCCGACCAAGAGCAGGGGGAGATGACAGGAGAAGTGGTAGGGATATTTAAGGTCCAGACCTGGTCAAGCGAGTGGCCATGAACATGGGTGGGGCTGTGAACGAGGGGACAAAAGTTAAGACTGGTCATGAGGCTGGTGAATTCTTTAGAAAGGGGGGTTTCGGCGGGATCGTTAGGCCAAAAATTAAAGTCACCCAACACCAACACTGAGGAGTTGTTGATAACCAGTGTGGCGAGGATGTCTTGAAGGCAAGACACAAAATTGGAAGTTGCGTGAGGGGGTCGATAGATGAGAACAGCAGTAAGGGGAGTAGAGTAGGAGCTAGCACGAATTATTAGGCAGTCTACCTCAGGGATAGGAGGAGAGGGGAGTATTTGAAAGTGGGAGTCAGTATGTGTTATCAGGGCTACACCAGCACCTCTCCTACCCTCCGGGCGATCCGCCCGAATGATGGAATAGGAAGGGGGGAGTGCGGCTAGGACGTTGGGAAGGGAGTCTGCCTTGAGCCAGGTCTCTGTTAAGTTGAGTGCGGCCTTTGACACGGTCTCCCACAGGATCCTGCTTGCGAGACTGTGGGATATCGGAGTCAGGGAGAGAGCCTTGGAATGGTTCGCGTCGTTCCTATCTGACCGTTCCTTCCAAGTGCACGCCCCGCCGTACTCATCCAGCATACACCCCCTGGACTGTGGAGTCCCGCAGGGCTCTGCGCTCAGCCCCACATTGTTCAATGTGTACGTCCGCCCCCTGGCCATGTTGGCCAGGGACCGCAACATCAAACTACTATCATACGCGGACGATACACAACTCATTTTCTCCTTTTCTAAGAACAGAGGGGCTGACCAAATTAAGTTCCAGGAAGATATCCTGGCTATATCGAATTGGCTGTCACAGAACTATCTCCAGCTAAACTCTTCTAAGACGGAGATACTCCTTGTAGGTAGGGACACCCAGAAATGGGATGCACATTGGTGGCCTCCCACTCTGGGACCCTCTCCTGCCCCCAAAGAGGTTGTCAAAAACCTGGGTGTGATGTTGGACAACTCACTCTCCATGGAAATTCATGCCAAGAGAGTGGCAGGCACCTGCTATGGTCGCCTGCGCTCTCTTAAACCTATCCTCGGATTCTTTGAGCCCTGCATCCGCCAGATTATAATTCAGGCCTTAGTCTTATCCCATCTAGACTACTGTAATGCCCTTATGTTAGGTTCTAACTTGACGGTGATAAACAGACTACAGAGAGCCCAGAATGCCGCGGCTCGCATTTTATTTGCACTGCCAAACAAATGCCAAACCTCTCCTATTCTCCATCGGTTACACTGGCTACCGGTTAAACAACGTATCCAGTTCAAAAGTCTATGTCTAATTCATAAAATTTTGTATAACACCGCCCCTCAAACCTTGCAGGGACTTTGTTCCTTCTATGTCCCCTCGCGTGCCTTTCGCTCAGCCGACCTGTCACTGGCACGCACGACTAAGATCCGAAGGTGCCGAGCCGGTGGTCGCTCTTTTAGGCATTTGGAGCCGAAGCTGTGGAATTCGATCCCTCTGGGGGCTCGGGCCACTTCTAACCACCTGCTGTTCTGTAAACAGATTAAAACTTGGCTGTTCTCTTCCATCTAACTTCACCTTTTCTGTTGTGTTGCACTGCTCTTAGGTATGTCCGCAGCGCTGGGACGCCCCATTGCTGGGGTAGCCATGCGCTATACAAGCAGACTTAACATAACATAACATAACATTCCATCCATCACTTGTTGCAGTTACACTTTTCGCCCTAAGTAGGATGGGTATGCCCAGACGTGGGTCTCTTGCTCACTTTGCCACTGGATTCAAGCTAGCCTGCCTGATGAAGGGTGACATACCCTAAAACCGGTCCCAGGATGCTTGTTTCCGGTCCAGGGAGGACCTGGCTTGGCAGTTCGGTCTGGACTGTTCCCATGAGGCACAGTTTCAAGACTGATTTGCATACGGCTGGGTTCAAACTGGGGTGGTGTAGTGGGCAAAAGAACAATGAATTTAACCCAGATCTCTTGACTGGGGAGAATATTTGAATCATTGAGCATTTCGTCCATCATTTGATGCAGTTATAGTTTGACCAACTGTCACCTGGGGCGGAGCCTAAGTTTGCCGCCCAGTGCAGGTAAGAGTGGGGTTGGGGTGTCGATAGTCGACTTGTTCACGGGGGTGGCGGATGACTTGTTCTGGGGGGAAGATGGTGGTGGTTGTCGACAAACACGACTTGCTCACCTTCGCCTCTCCCAAAAACAGTGCAGCCTGGGACAAACCACCACTCCACCCCCCAGCTACGCCACTGATGCTCCATGCAGATACTTCCTCGGACACCTCTGTCATCTTCCTCTGTCCGCCTCTCACAGCATCTTTACCGCCTTCTCTATTTTGACACTCATGGCCATCTAACTTCTCTCTAATCACACCTCTCTGTCATAATTCTTCTTTTACGTTCTGCTTTACTACTTTTTCAGGCACCTTTCTTTGCCATTCATTTGCCTAATTCTTTTCTTTTTCCTTTCCTTTACCTTTTCCATCCCATATCTCTCCTGTAATCACTCATCTGTCACCTCTGTGCCCCTACACCTTTTCCTCTTGTCAATGTTTGATCGTGTTTGCTGCCCTTTAGCATGATGGAGCAAAGATTGAAAACAAAAATGTTTGTATACCCCTTGTGAAATCACTTCTCCATACCAGTAATATGAACTAATCGTGTGGTTTTGAAATTAACCAACATAGAATAGAATGCACGTACATAAACACACGTGGGATAGTAAATTGCATGTAATTGCGAAGTATAATTTACTAATTATGTGATGTGTTTTGTCAAAACTGTACGCATTAGTCATAATCTAATTGAAAATTGCATGAAATGTGCTTTTATCCGTTTTATTGTGGCATAAATAATGGAGATTGGGGAGTAAACCGTGCCTATATGTTGCTTATAAGCTAGGTAACGACTAATTGTTGGGATACCTTAGAATGGGGGAGGTAAACAGAAGGGCTTTATTTCTCAAAATTACCTTTATTTGTGTTTGTTTCTATAATAGTTCCTAAATGAGGCCTATGTGGCCTAAAAAGATGGAGGCTGACTGCAACTCCGAGTTCGCGATGAAGCACGCATGCGCAAGGTTATGAGAGGAGAAGCGTGAGCAGCCTGTGCCTGTGCAGAATGGGTCAAGGACAGTGTGGCCTGCATATTGGAATGATACCTGATAAATACACAATAGCGTTCATAAATTAAATAAGAACATCTCCCCATTTTTTGTGTAAAAAAGAGTTAAATCTTTGTTCCACATTGATATTGTGTTCATGTAATGTTAAAGTTTAAATGTCTCATTTATTGGCCAGATTTGTGTGTTAGTTGTATGTATAAATGTAAATTGTGTATTATATAAATGTATGTGATATATGTCTTTATATTGGTGGTGTAACTGTGTGAAGGCCAGATTCCTTCTCTCAAAAAAAATGATCGGGAAAACAGGGTGATTAAATAACCCAATCACGAAAGGAATATAGCGTGGTTTCTTTCAAGTTAAAAAGTTTAAGTGACAAGGATACCAGGTACATTTTTTGTGTATACTATATTTGAAGGCCCCACCTGGCTCCGGTCTATTGGGCCTATCCCCCCTTTTCTAACTTTTTAGAATGTCAGCTTCGTGATCGTGGGAATAGGGCATCGAATAACAAATTAAAGGACACAAGCGGAAGAGGAATGATACGAACAATTGAAACCTTATTTTCTAAATTATAATGATGACTCTGCGGAAATTGAACAATAAGGTGATGAAGTGATGCTCATCCATCCTCCAAAGTGACCAATCACCGACAGTCTAATACTCCAAAGTTACAACTTTTAGATAGATAAGTTATTGAAAAAGGGTATAAAAGAGGACATTTGGAAGGATGAGATATGCTTGCTTTTCTGATATCTTTGCACACCGACATGCTGCTGGACTGCGCAACTTTTCAATGGCGCAGGGACTTTGAAATTGTTCTGAACTTTAACTTTTAAATGGGTGCGGAGTTCTATGAGAGGGGAACATCGCGAGAGATAGAGAGGTGTTCATTGGGAACTATTCTGTCCTTATGCTGATGTCTGCGTATACAAATTTTCGTAATATGAAACTTTTCTTATTTTCAAACTGTCATGCTAATAAAAGAATGATTTGAATCTTAAAACGTTTTCTTCTAGGCTATTGATGTTTAAATAATTTCTTTAGGATTAAAAGATAAAGGTCATGCTAGGAGATTTAGTCTCTGAAGAAGAATTAAATAAATGGAGAATTAAGCCGGTCTTGTTGTCCTTTAGTTAACTTTTACTAGCTGATCCATTGACAAATAATGGTGGGGTATCAGAAATAAACTGTAGATGTAAAGTATAAAATTTAGTTTGGACACTCCGCTATAATCCAGCAGCTCTCCTTTGGTCTTCACCATATCCTCGGAGCAGGGTAGATGTGTGTATGAGTGACTCACAGTGTTATGGGCCCCACTGATGAGTAATGTGTGAATAGCTCCCTGGGTTAAGGTGATGGTTTTACAGAGAATTTCTGAAGACGTGCTGCATTATATTACATGGTAGCAGAGCATAGGTTGCTATAGTTTAACTTGGATATATTATGTATAGAGTAGAGTATATGGAATGGAATTTTGGTGTACAGAATTTATGACTAACATCTGTTGAGTTCGTTTTACGTTATTTGTAGTCTGGAAAAGGCTTCTGGAAAGTGTGGGGAGCTGGTCACTATCTGCAGGCAGAGGAAGTGTAGCAAGTGAAGTCACCCATCACATAGTCTGTTTCAAAGTGGTGACATCGTCGTATGTTACAAGTTTAGGGACTTTTACGTGTAAAAGTGATGAATGTATAGCGAGGGCAACCTGTGGAATCTTGGGTCTGAGTATAGGGATCATTGCGTATTCTGTCTTAAAACTCTACCTGGAGAGGGTAATAAAGTTTAACCTAAGCTTGAGATAAGGGGAAGGTAGAGGGAAGTGCTTCTTTATCGGCAAAATTAAAATTCTGTAGTAGAGAAGAGGTAAGCGCTGTCTACTGGAAATACAGAATACTTGCTTGATTAAGGAAACTATCACTTTGGTTTTAGCGAAACAGACGAATGGAACTGTTTTATGCAGTTATTAACTGATTTTGCTGTATAGGCACGTAAATACGGTGTGCCGATAAATTTTGTAAAGGAGTGGTCAGTTGAAGCTGCAGAAGCCGGAGCAGGGCTGACGTCAAAAGTGTCGCGCTGGGATTGGTTCACGTGACCAAGACAAAGTACGGGCTGATTGGTGCATCAGTGAAAGCAGCGAAATAATTGGTTAAGCACTAATGAAACGCATCTTGTTCTAATTGGTGCGTTAGTTTGAACTGTGCTGTGATAGGCTGGTGTTACAAAACAGTTTACGGTAGAGTGGGCAATCGTTTGAAAGACAGGAAATTAACAGAAAAATTGAGTTTTATTATGGAGCGGAGAGAGAAAAATCTTCATGATTTCAAAAAGTAAAAAATGTGTTTAAAAAGGATATGATAATTGAGACAAGAGAGGGAAAATTGCTTCCTCCGCCTAAAACGCCTGCAACATACATGATGACAAAATATGGTTACCATACAGGCATATGGTTAGAGAATTGGGCCAGATATACCAAAAATTATGGTGCATTAGCTTTCCCAGAACTAGGATCTTTCAGTCTTGCAGTGTTAAGAAATTTGAGAGACAAAATGATAAAGCTTGAACCAAGACCTAGACCGACTCAATTTGAAGCATTAGCTGAGTGGGAAGATGAGATGCATGATTTGGAGCGAGAAAGGTTTGAGTATTACATAGGACCAAGGAATAGATGTGGAGTTTGGAGAGAAACTCATGAGAACTGAATGCGGAGATGGAGAAATGCTAATATATTTGATGGGATGTATCCAGTTAGAATGGTTGATGAAAGGGTAGGATGCATGGAAAAGAGAAATAATGTGGAGATAGGAAGGAAAGGTTATGAGGATTGTGAATCAGAGGATACAGTGCTGGAGGAGATCTTAAATAGAAGACGAGCACCATATCAACCAAGTTCTATAAGTACGACCCCAAATGCTCCACAAATGGAGGTTAGGTTTGCAGAAACTCCAAAGCAATTTTCAAATTTCAGAGATCTTCCGGAAAAAGTAGAAATGAGATACGACTCTAATGCTCTATTAATAGAAACCAGATTTACTGGTACACCCAAGCAAAGAGATTAAACAAGAACAAATTTGATTAGAGTAGAGAGGCAAATTGAAGAACAACCAAGTACTTCTGAATATATACGTTCAACAAATGAATTAACTGAAAAGATACAAGAACTCGCAAAAAATATAGAAGCTGTAACTGTTTCAGTAGCAATAGGTCCTGTAGTTCCAGTGTTTGAGAATCAGAAAATAAAAGAAAGGTCTTTAACTATTCCTTTGAATCAGAGTTTGCAAAAAGTGAAGGGAAAAGTGTATCCAGATTTGTCAGAAGTTAGGCGCACTAGTCATATGATACGGCCTGATTTAACTTTCAATCAAAGTCTTCTGTACAAGTTTCCAACAGGTGTGGAATCTGATTCTGTGACTCCTGAGAAAAGTATAGAGAAAATTGATTTGTCACAAACCCCAGTAGGACCATCAGAACAGGAATTAAGTGATTGGATTAAAACTTTGAAAGCAGAAGAAAACGAACCAAAAACGTTAGATGTGGCTAGACTAAAAATTGATATGGAGGAATTAATAATTGGAATAATTGGAACAGATAGACTAAAAACCTACCAAGATGATGAATTAATGTTTATGTGGAAAAGCATTACTTGGAAAACCAAAAATATGCATGACTGATTTGAAGGGTTAGCAAGTGAAATGGATGTAGATTTTACAAAATATAAAGCATTACAGAAACCCTATAGAATGGATTTTACAGAAAAGGATATTGAGAATCTGAATACAGCAGGAAGAATAACTCAAATAAAAGAATTGATTGTGTTGTTGAGAAAATGGGGAGACATTGATAAGTGCAAAATAATATGGGCAAATAAAAAAAGAGGAAAACAATGATAATCAACATTGGCATTCCCAGTAAGAGAAAAGGAAGCTGTGGTAAGTTAATTTCCTATGAGAGAAATACCGGGAGGAGGATATGTACATGTTCCTTGGACTAGACAGGATATATTATCATTTACAAATGATTTTCCCAGATTAAGAGAAAAACCAGTAGAATAGTATCTACAAGAGGATCGATTTGTGAAAGTGACAAAGGTATTATGGGAAGATTTAGATGGATTGTTTTAAATAGTGGTACCAGCAGATTTATGGTCAGAGTGCAAAATCACTGTGGATTGGCCTAAACCTGAATATCCATGAGATAAAGTAACAGGTGCTCCTGGACCTGAAGTAATGCAAAAATATGAGCAAGTAATAGTATTTCTGAAAAATAAAATCCCACCAAATGAGACAGATTGGGTAAGGATTGACAGAACATTGCAAGATCCAAAAGAATCAGTACATGCATTTTATGAGAGACTGTTATTAGTGTTTAAACAGTACAGTGGATATGAAGAAATAAATGAAAAAGATATGAGTAATTTTGTATATCGCTTTGTGTTGGATTAAGACCAGAAATAGGGGACATGATCAAGCATAGTTTAAAGGGATGGCAACCCTGCTCAGTTGATGAAGTCTTGAGACATGCAAAATACTGTAGTGATGAAATTGAGGTAAAACAAAGAAAGCTTAAAGAGAAAGTGATGTGGGCACAAGTGAAGGTTGCAGAACATCAAGTAGCTCAATTAGAAAATAAAAGTGCAGAAGGAAATCAGAACAGATTGAAGGGAAATTTTAGTAAACCAAAATTATGGCGAACTATAGATGAGCTAAAGAAGAAGTATCCATGTCATAATTGCGTCAGGATAGGGCATTGGAGAAAAGAGCGTAAGTATCCACCGAAGGTTAACCCCGAAAACACATCATTGAATCCGCAGGTGCAGAATGAGATAATTCAACAGCCATCGTCATAGCAGCAGGTAGTTAATCAGCACCTTTCCGAGCTCGGTGGTAACGGGTAGGCATAGGAGGAAGAACACGGGCAGATTGAGCTACACCTTATGGCTCTCCCCCGATGTTCTATTACTGCCGAAGACTCATGCGGCACTTAATCCCAGACTTTTAGGCAGAGGATATGCTGGCACAGGTAACATAACCCGACAGTGCTTGCATTTACACACATGACACCTGCATGCTGTTGTATGACTGCATAGTACACACTCTAGGTCCTGAAGAATCGCGGAAAATTCCTTGTGCGAGAAACATGTTGACCATGTTAATATCCAATTTCACCGAGTTCCACCACACATAACCCAGTGGTACTTAGGAAGTTGGTTTCACGTTTTTAACCGTAGAGGGAGACCCCCAGAATAAAGTAGTACTTTGCGGTACCCCCTACTACATTTTAAATCACCTTCCCTTATTCTATTGCCCACACACCCACACTTCACCATAAGGCTGTTGGAAGAAAAGATCTCCGTCAAAGAGCCCCTCTTTGAGGTGAGCCCGTCGGGGATTGCACCGCCTCCCCGACGAGGAGCAACGCCGATGATGAAGCATGACACCCATTCGGGTGTGTGAGGCAAATATTTTCCAACAAAATGGATGCCCAAGGGTGTCACATCTACACCCATGGTCACGCCTAACATACAGCTTCTTCTCTATCAGGAACAGTTCAGCTACCCTTTTTGGTTAACATTGACTTGGTGGGGGCACAGGCTGAAACTGGACCTTCCACTTCCTTGAGTGGTAACGAGTGCCCTTCGGATCAATTGATCATTCTCTCCCCTTTTTGACAACTAGTTAATCAGCAAAGTCAGGTGCCACAACCTCCACTTCTACACAGTGTAAATCTACAAAAAATACAGTGCAGAGACAGGATTCTGCGGAGGAGAACAGGTAATGAGAAATCCAAGAGTGAATGTGAGTCCGCAGTATTGGTTGAAGGAAGATGGGAGTAAGTCGGATGACAGTTTCTGACGGTGCCTGAGAGTGGGAGAGGAGTGCGTACTACGCACTACTCTAGAGGTAGATCGATCTGGTCCATATGTGAATGGGAAGGTGAATGATGTAGATGTGACTTTCCTAGTGGACACATGTGCTACCCGTTCTACTGTTAGATCAGTGGAAGTTCAAAATCTTCCTCTCTCGGGAGAACATATACAAGTTGTAGGTGTAGCTAATAGGGAGATCAAAACATTCCTAACAAAACCAGTTGAAGTAGAAATTAGAAATTTCAAAGACATGCATCGATTTGTGGTTTGTGACAGTAGTCCGGTTAACCTTCTTGGCAGAGACATATTGTGCAAAATTAACTGTGCCATTTACTGTTCAGCAGATGGCATTGAGCTTCAAATACCAGATGAGGAGAGCTTGTATAAAATGACTAGGTCACTGATATAATCAGAGAAGAATAGTAAGTTTCCTGTGTTTGATTGAGGGAAAATACCTGTTGAATTGAAAGAAGTAGTCAAAGAACAAGTGTGGGATTTCACAGGAGAAGATATTGGATTGATGAAAAATGTAGCTCCTGTGAAAGTTTCCGTAAAAGAAGGAGTAAATGACCCAAACATCCCTCAATACAAAATGACAGCTGAAATAATTGAAGGAATAACTCCAGTGATAAATAAAATGATTAAACAAGGAATTTTGAGAGAAATAGAAAGTAGTCCTTGTAATTCACCTATAATGGGATTGAAAAAGCCAAATGGAAGGTTTAGAATGGTAAAAGATTTGCGAAAGGTAATAAAATTGTTGTTCCATGTTGTCCAATTGTGCCAAACCCAGCAGTAATTCTATACCAAATTCCACATGATGCGGAATGGTACACAGTCATTGATTTATGTAATGCGTTCTTTACTGTTCCATTACATCCTGAGAGCCAGCCAATATTTGCATTCCAATTTGGAGACCGTATTTTGTATGATGTTGAATTCCTCAGGGGTATACTGAGAGTCCAGCTATCTTTAATCAATTGCTAAAGAAATCATTGGAAAGTTTAATTATGCCTGGAGAATCAGTTCTCGTGCAGTACATTGATGATCTGCTAGTGGCATCAAAAACAAAAGATGCATGTGTTTCAGGCACTGTTACACTGCTAAATCTTTTGGCAGGAGAAGGGCATAAAGTGTCTCCGTCAAAATTACAGTTTTGTCAGAAAGAAGTACACTATTTAGGTCATAAGATTGCTGAAGGAATTAGGCAAGTCACTATAGAAAGAATCAAAATGATACAAGGAATGAAACCTCCAAAAAAACAGACAGGTGAGAATGTTTCTTGGAATGGTAGGATACTGTCGACAATTGATTAGCGGATTCTCACTAATAGCAAAACCTTTACAGAGGCTGACAAAGGCAGATGTAAAAGATCCCATAACATTGAATAAAGCAGAAATGGAAGCTTGTGAGCAATTGAAAACTAGTCTATGTGAAGCACCCGCATTAGGAATGCCTGCCTATGAAAAAGAATTTGAGCTGTATTGCAGTGAGAGAGAAGGATGTGTATTATCAGTTTTGATTCAAAGACATGGAAAACCAAGAAAGCCAATTGCATATTTCTCTGCTGTTCTGGATCCTGTTGTAAGGGCATTGCTGGGATGTTTAAAAGCAGTAGCTGCCAGAAGTGTAAGTCTGGAACAAAGTGAAGGCATAGTGATGGGATTTCCCTTGAGAGTATATGTACCTCATTCGGTGGAGATTCTCCTCACTAGGACAAAAACGTAGTACCTCACTAATAACAGAATGACAAAATATGAGAAAACAATCCTAGGTGCAGACAATGTAACAATTTCACAGTGTGTGAATGTAAATCCATCTACACTTCTACCTGATGTTATGGATGTGGAAGTAAGAAATTAAGTTGATCACACATGTTTGGATATTCTTGAATACTGTACCAAACCAAGGCCTGATATCAAAGATGAATCATTACCTGAATCTGATTATGTAATGTTTGTTGATGGCTCATGTTTGAGAACAGATGGAGGTGCTCTGAGTGCTGCATATGCTGTATGTACAGTGGCAGATGTCCTAGAAGCATCTTGGGGCATATTATCAAGGGGGTTTAAAAGCCAAGAAAGCGGAGATAAAATTATCTCCCTATTACCTAGCTGTCGCTAACACCAGTTAGCGACAGCTAGTAGGATATAGCGACCATCTTGGGCCCCGCTTTGCATGTCAGTGATATTTATCACTAATGAGATGCAAAGTGGGCGTGCCAAGATGTTAGCGACTGAAAACAGTTGCTAACATCGCTATCTCCTATTACCAACTTTTGGAGATAATCGCGCTAAGCGCGAATATCTCCAAAAGCTAACACCTGCCCTGAGCAGTTCTTAGCCATGTTATCCAATGGGAGGTGGATAACATGGTTAAGAGCATTAGCTCGGTAATGCATGAATATCGCTGACTTTTCAGCGATATTCATGCTTTGCGGCGATTTTTATCGCATTTGCGTTAAACCTTGGTAATACCAAGGTTTATTTGCGGTAAAAATCGCCGCAGCTCAGCGGTAAATTTTTCCCGCTAACCAAGCAATAGCGATAATTATCGCTATTGCTTGGTAATATGCCCCTAGTCTGAAAGGAATTTGTTCTGCTCAAATAGCAGAGTTGATTGCTTTGGTTCGAGCATGCGTGCTGGGAAAAGAGATAAGGGTCACCATAGTGACTGACAGTCAGTATGGATTTGGGGTTGTCCATAATTATGGTCAAGAGGTTATAGGACTTCGGCAGGATCCCCCATTAGAAATGCTGAATTTGTGAGAATGTGATTGATGCAATTCAATTACCTGATAAAATTGCTGTCGTAAAATGTGCAGCTCACAAGAAAGGAGGTGACTCCATTACCAGAGGTAATAGGTATGTCGATTCGATTGCAAAATACTGTGCCAAAAACCTTGCATCTATAAATCGGGACAGACAAACGGAACATGTTTCAAGTCCTTTAATGCTAGCCACTGTAGTTGAGACGTGGCAGGAAGTGAGGCAAATGCAGAAAGAAGCCAGTGAAGAAAGGAAAGATAACTGGTTAAAAGCAGGATGTAGATAAAGAGAAGATGAAATTTGGGTTTACAAAATGAAAGACCAGTAATGCCTGATAACATGATTTACAATATGGCCGGAATGTACCATGGTCAAGCTCACATTGGGAGGGACTCTATGATTAGGATGTTCAGACAGACATGGTATATTCCTGACTTTAGGATGATTGCTGAAAGCCTGCACCAGAGATGTCTTGTTTGCCAGCAATTGAATCCAAGAAGAAAAACAGTTGTGAGTTTGGGAACCATAGGACGGGAGGGAGGTCCATTTATCAGGATGCAATTGGATTTTATAGAACTTCCACCTTGTAACAGACTTCGATATGTATTGGTGATCATTTGTCTGTTTTCACGGTGGGTGGAGGTCTTTCCAACCAGGAGAAACGATGGAGTAACTGTTGCAAAACTACTGTTGCGTGAGATAATACCACAATACGGTTTTCCAGTAACTATTGAGACAGATCGTGGAACACATTTTCACAATGAATTAATGCAAATGATTTGTGAAGCACTGGACATTCGTCAGAAGTTACACTGTGCTTACAGACCAAAAGCTTCTGAGGTAGTTGAACAAGTAAAAGGAACAATAAAATACAGATTTGCAAAAATGTGTTTGGCCACAGGACTGAAATGGCCCGATACACTGCCACTTGTTCTAATGACCTTGAGGAGCATACCTGACAAAAGGACAGGATTAAGTCCTCATGAGATTTTGATAGGAAGAGAGTTGAGCAAGCATTTGTGCCAGTTGATATACTGTTGACTATTAATGATGATATCATACTGGATTACTGCAAAAATCTGTCTGGCATGGTAACTTCTGTGTTCCATCAGGTGGGAACTGAGGCAAACAAGAAAGAGAAACATCCAGCTCATGATCTAGTCCCGGGAGAGTGGGTTCGGATAAAAGTTCACAGGAGAAGAAACTGTCTAGTGCCTCGCTGGCAAAAGCCCAGACAAGTCATTCTGGTTAGCATGACTACAGTTAAATGTGCTGGAGTAAAGAGATGGGTGCATGCCAGTCACACCATCCGTGTGCCTGAGCCTGAAGATCCACAGGAAGAGGGTGAAAGCACTACCGATTCAGACTCTGAAGGTGAATCAGAAAAAGATCCAGATACTGAAGCTCGACCTGTTCGTCGACATCTGGAGATATCAAATACTAGCTCTGCATCTAAGGAGAAAGTGAAATTGTTGAAATACCAAATTTTGAAGTTCGGCCTGTAAGTTGAGATTTGGTAGAAACTGATACCAATAAGGACACTGAAATAAGTGAAAACAAAATTGGTAATCAAGAAGGTACTGAAGGACAGTCTGAAAGCTCTGAAAGCAGGAACCGAAATCTCAAAACTGGTGAAAAGGAAATAACTCACGATGAGGATGAGCTTCGAAGTACCAGCTATGGAGAAGTTCCTAACAGAGTGAAAGAACTGACCAAAGAGAAAATAAGTTCAGAGAAAGAATCAAACCTTATAAAGTTAACTATCAATAAAACTGAAGAGAGATCTGAAACGGAGACTGATGACAGTGATGATGAAACTCAATTAAGGAGAAGCTCAAGAAAAAGAGCTTGGAGGGTGGAACGAAACACTGTTGAGTCTGAAATAAAGAGAGTTCGAAAAGGAGATAATTGGCGTATAGGATCTGATGGACTGAAAATTAAACTGGTTAATAAAGCAAAAGTACCAGAGGATCAAGTAAATGAAATAACCTGTCAAAAGGAGTTGTTGGGAAAGAAAATAGAGAATGGGCAAAGGCCAAAAAACATCAAATCAAAAATATAAATCACCTGAGTGGACATACATGTTATTGCCTCCAATAAGTGAAGTGAATAGCAGCCAAGAAAACTTAAGTTGCCAAGTTAAAGAAAAAGAAAGTGAGTAAACTGCGACCCAAAGAAAGAGAAGAGATATTTGAAAAGTTTTTGGGAAAACTGAAGAAGAAAACCGTATATGAAACAACATTTTGAATTTTTGATTGAAATAAACATTGTAAGTGTAAATAAAGATAAAGGAGAGACAATTTGAAGGTGAAAAGATTGTGAAAATTGCTGTGTAAAAAAATAAAAATAAAATAATGGCTACTAATGAAGTAAGCCGATCTAAGTGTTCTATTATTAGAAAATGGTGTAGAATGTGGTTATTGTGTACTGGGTTATTAATGTTAGTATGGTTGATTCTTGCTATTATTATTCCGTTTAGACCAGACTTTGAAAAATTGAAAACAAATGAGAGCATGAAGGAAAAGAATAATGTTTTGAAAAATGAAAAAAATTATATGTGAATAGGCCGGATATTCATTAAGATAACTCTATTAGTGATTTCTCACGGAACACTTTTTCAAGATTATTATCGGAGTATGTAAGGACAATGGATGCCTGCGACTGCTATGTCTGTGTGAAGTTGCCAGCATCTGTGTCTGAGGGTGTCACCTATCATCATCTTCCATTAACATATGGGGTTACATGTAGTGTATTAACAAGTTTATTCGATAGAACAGGGAAATTAGAGTATTATTATTCAGATTCTGATTATGTATTTGCTAAATTGAAGTTGTAGCTGAATTGAATCAAATTAAGCTTGCTAAAGTTTTTGGAGAATATTTTTTAGAAACCTAAGAATTCACACATGAATATGCATTCAAACATAATTTGACTTGTAAAATGAGAAATGAAGGGAAAGTCTTTTTAAATATGGTTGAGGAAAGAAGGCAACAATATAAAAGGAAAGAAAAAGTGAAAAACTAAATCTACAATGTGGACGTTTGCAGATGATAATATTGAAGGATATAATGTTAATGTAGATACACAATTATTAGGGAAACTATGTATTCGAAGAGATAACACTGTGTATAACAATTATTTTGTGGGAGCGAGTCAATGTGAAGATATCTACATCATAAAAGGGGTTTGCGGATTTAAAGATGGTAATGACACAGTTTTTCCTGGTATTTATTTCTTGTGTGGGAACAAAGCTTATTACAAATTACCAGACCATTGGTACTGGTCTTGCTATATCAGCTTGGTCTTTCCTAAAACTTTCCATGTAGATAGAGGTACTAATGGAATTCATGAAACAGGTAAACCTTTAAGTCGTAGAAGAAGAGCAAGTGTGTTTGAAATAATAGGTGATGTTTTTGGAGCACTGATACCAGCAGTGGGAATATCTTTTAATGCAAATAGAATTCGAAAATTGTCAACAATAGTAGATCGTTTATCAACAGACACAGCTGCAGGATTTTTAATGGTAAACACTGAAATGGTTGCTATGAGAAGTATGGTGATGCAAAATCAACTTGCTTTAGACATAATTTTGGCGAAAGAAGGAGGAGTATGTGGAAATTTAAAGGTACAACACTATTGTACCTACATTCCAGATAAAAGTCAAAACATTGAGAGATATATTACAAATCTTACAGAGTTGCATAAGGAAGTTGAACCACTGGAGGTTGATGGTGTTCGAGAAACTTGGTAGAAGTTTTTCAGCAGTTAAAAATTGGTTTTATGAAATAGGTAGATCTATTATAGGGAAGGTACTAATTCCAGTAACAGTAATAATAATAGTGATCTTAGTTTTGAGATTAAGTTGTCAATTTAAAAAGAGAAGAAATGTCAAAAGATCTTTAAAGAAAGTAATTGAAGAAAAACAAGACAGAGAACAAGACAAAGGTGATATTGAGATGGAAGAGATTAAAGAGAAACTTTTTTCAAGACAGAAAGAAAATGGAAGAAACTAGAGTGTAACTGATACTAATTAAAAGAATTTGAAACATGTGGAGATGAAAATTTACACATTTTTGGGAGTTATTTGGTGATAAATCACCAAAGGAGGGAGTTGAAGGAGCAAGGTTGAAAACAAAAGATTTTGTATACCCCTTGGGAAATTACTTCTCCATAACAGTAATACGAACTAATCGTGTGGTTTTGAAATTAACCAACATAGAATAGAATGCACATACACAAACACATGTGGTATACTAAATTGCATGTAATTGCGAACTATAGTCTACTAATTTAGTGATGTTTTGTAAAAACTGTACGCATTTGTCATAATCTAATTGAAAATTGCATGAAATATGCTTTTCTTCCATTTTATTGTGGCATAAATAATGGAGATTGGTGAGTAAACCGTGCCTATATGTTGCTTAAAAGCTAGGTAACGACTAATTGGGATACCTTAGTATGGGGGGAGGTAAACAGAAGGGATTTATTCCTCAAATTAACGTTTATTTGTGTTTGTTTCTATAATGGTTCCTAAATGTGGCCTATGTGGCCTAAAAAGATGGAAGCTGACCGCGACTACGAGTTTGAGATGAAGCATGCATGCGGGAGGTTAGGAAAGGAGAAGCATGAGCAGCCTGTGCCTTTGCAGAATGGGTCAATGACAGTGTGGCCTGCATATTGGAATGGATGCCATCTTTTTAGAATGTCAGCATCGTGAACGTGGGAATAGGGCATCGAATAACAAATTAAAGGACACAAGCGGAAGAGGAATGATACGAACAATAGAAACCTTATTTTCTAAATTATACGATGACTCTGCGGAAATTGAACAATAAGGTGCTGAGGTAATGCTCATCCATCCACCAAAGTGACCAATCACAGACAGTCTAATACTCCAAAGTTACAACTTTTAGATAGATAAGTTATTGAAAAAGGGTATAAAAGAGGACATTTGGAAGGATGAGGTATGATTGCTTTTCTGATATTTTCTTTGCACCCCGACATGCTGCCGGACTGCGCAACTTTCCTATGGCGCAGGGACTTTGAAATATATCTGAACTTTAACTTTTGAATGGGTGCTGTGAGAAAGTGCTATCTTTCTTGCATTGGTATGCCCCCACTTTTTAGGGCTCGACCTCTGCAATGCGCAAGCATTGCAGAAGTACGAGACATATTGGGACTTATCCAGAGCTTACCCAAAGGGGCGATTTGTTGCTGTGCCCGTGAAAAAGCGCGTGCACAGCATCAAAGCCACCAGCCTCCCTCCCACAAGCTGTCCCCAGCGTGCGCTCTGGCATTTCTCCTCCCCTAATTATTCACTGCCCACGGCCGGCCGGCACATCAAAGGCTGCTGCTCCCCTGCGTATCGTCACCCTTACTCTCACCTAATGCTCCCATTCGCCCCTCCTTTTGCTAGTGTTCTAAAACTACCAGTAGTATTCATTACAGAGGTAGTTCCATATGTAGTAGAATCACATAAGTCGACTGCCAGTTTAGAAAGTGCAATATGTAGCTCAGATCGAGTTAATCAGTTATTCCTTTTGGCACACATCATTTTGGGGAATGAGGATTGTGTTGCCTGAGTTGGGACGCCAAGCTGAGTGTTAAAGAAAATGTTTTGCAAATTTGAAAACAAAGTAATTCATTCTTTTTATTGTGCCATGCAATCAGTTGTTAGTGTATAATGGAAGCTATTTCTTCTTTGCGTCTGCCTTTGGTTATTTTCCTCGTGGTGACTAGTAAGTAGGATTGCTGTGTGGCCTTCCTCCAGTCTGAAGCCATCACACGCTTAGGACCGTGTGAACAGCTGTCTGTCCCAATCACTGGCACAGAACATTCTCGGCATGAAAGTGCCTTCCTATCTTAAATGTTTTGTTGAATTAAATAGCTTTTCTGTGGCCTAAATTTAATCGTCCGCGTGATGTACTTCACCCTGTGTTATAAAATGTTCTTATTTACCTGGTGTTTTATCATGATGGATTTTAGCAAGAATCCTAGTTAAGGGACAGTCAAACAGATCGAAGCACAAGCTTCAGTTAATAACGGCAACACGTTAATGGCACAGACATCACAATCACTTGCATCACAGAACCAGCTTGAGCGAATGAAAGACTATGAATACCCATGACTGAAGGGCGCTGAGCTAGTGTGGAAGCCGCGCAATCTCTGATCCTGTAGCACCATTTGGAAGCAACATAATGTAAAAAGCACAAAGCCCCCCCACCCATGCATACTTTGCCCACCCGTTCACGGACCAACTTTTCACAGTGCCATTTTCCCACCCACCCACCCTTTCGCTGACCCACCCACCGTCCCTTTTGCAGACCCACCCTCCCTTTCGCGGACCCACCCTAGCATCTTTTCACCCACCCACGCATCTTTTAACCCTCCCACGCTTCTTTTCACCCACCCCGAATCCATCCATCCATTATCCTTTCATCTATCCAAGCATCCTTTCATCCATCCATCCAAACATCCTTTCATCCATCCAAGCATCCTTTCATCCATCCAAGCATCTTTTCATCCATCCAAGCATCCTTTCATCCATGCACCCATGCATTCTTTATCCAATCCACCCATTAACTCATTCTTTCTCCCAGCCACCAATCCTTGCACCCATCCTTCCTGGTAATCGTTCATCTTTCTTTCCCTTTTCTGTCATTCCATCTCTCTTTATGCGGTATTATCTCGTGAGTTGCGGACAGAAGAGGCCGTTAGAGCCGTGCCCCTGCGGTAGCTGCTAAAGCGGGAGGTTTCAGCACGCCCCAGGACAGATTTGCCTGGTACCAGTGGTTTATCACATGTACTTGTTGCCTCAGCCTGGTTTGGCAGCTCAGCCGCGTTATTTTCATCAGAAGGGTGCAGCACGCTGGGTCTTTACTCTTTTCGAACACAACACTGAAGTTTGACTGCAGCGAGACCATCTATCCAACGCTGAGTAAATGTTGGTGTTTCTTACACATGCTCCGCCATTGCCAATTACGCATCAAAGCCACCAGCCTCCCTCCCACAAGCTTTCCCCAGCGTGCGCTCTGGCATTTCTCCTCCCCTAATTATTCACTGCCCACGGCCGGCCGGCACATCAAAGGCTGCTGCTCCCCTGCGTATCGTCACCCTTACTCTCACCTAATGCTCCCATTCGCCCCTCCTTTTGCTAGTGTTCTAAAACTACCAGTAGTATTCATTACAGAGGTAGTTCCATATGTAGTAGAATCACATAAGTCGACTGCCAGTTTAGAAAGTGCAATATGTAGCTCAGATCGAGTTAATCAGTTATTCCTTTTGGCACACATCATTTTGGGGAATGAGGACTGTGTTGCCTGAGTTGGGACGCCAAGCTGAGTGTTAAAGAAAATGTGTCGCAAATTTGAAAACAAAGTAATTCATTCTTTTTATTGTGCCATGCACTCAGTTGTTAGTGTATAATGGAAGCTATTTCTTCTTTGTGTCTGCCTTTGGTTATTTTCCTCGCGGTGACTAGTAAGTAGGATTGCTGTGTGGCCTTCCTCCAGTCTGAAGCCATCACACGCTTAGGACCGTGTGAACAGCTGTCTGTCCCAATCACTGGCACAGAACATTCTAGGCATGAAAGTGCCTTCCTATCTTAAATGTTTTGTTAAATTAAATAGCTTTTCTGTGGCCTAAATTTAATCGTCCGCGTGATGTACTTCACCCTGTGTTATAAAATGTTCTTATTTACCTGGTGTTTTATCATGATGGATTTTAGCAAGAATCCTAGTTAAGGGACAGTCAAACAGATCGAAGCACAAGCTTCAGTTAATAACGGCAATACGTTAATGGCACAGACATCACAATCACTTGCATCACAGAACCAGCTTGAGCGAATGAAAGACTATGAATACCCATGACCGAAGGGCGCTGAGCTAGTGTGGAAGCCGCGCAATCTCTGATCCTGTAGCACCATTTGGAGGCAACATAATGTAAAAAGCACAAAGCCCCCCCACCCATGCATACTTTGCCCACCCGCTCACGGACCAACTTTTCACAGTGCCATTTTCCCACCCACCCACCCTTTCGCTGACCCACCCACCGTCCCTTTTGCAGACCCACCCTCCCTTTCGCGGACCCACCCTAGCATCTTTTCACCCACCCACGCATCTTTTAACCCTCCCACGCTTCTTTTCACCCACCCCGAATCCATCCATCCATTATCCTTTCATCTATCCAAGCATCCTTTCATCCATCCATCCAAACATCCTTTCATCCATCCAAGCATCCTTTCATCCATCCAAGCATCTTTTCATCCATCCAAGCATCCTTTCATCCATGCACCAATGCATTCTTTATCCAATCCACCCATTAACTCATTCTTTCTCCCAGCCACCAATCCTTGCACCCATCCTTCCTGGTAATCGTTCATCTTTCTTTCCCTTTTCTGTCATTCCATCTCTCTTTATGCGGTATTATCTTGTGAGTTGCGGACAGAAGAGGCCGTTAGAGCCGTGCCCCTGCGGTAGCTGCTGAAGCGGGAGGTTTCAGCACGCCCCAGGACAGATTTGCCTGGTACCAGTGGTTTATCACATGTACTTGTTGCCTCAGCCTGGTTTGGCAGCTCAGCCGCGTTATTTTCATCAGAAGGGTGCAGCACGCTGGGTCTTTACTCTTTTCGAACACAACACTGAAGTTTGACTGCAGCGAGACCATCTATCCAACGCTGAGTAAATGTTGGTGTTTCTTACACATGCTCCGCCATTGCCAATTACGCATCAAAGCCACCAGCCTCCCTCCCACAAGCTTTCCCCAGCGTGCGCTCTGGCATTTCTCCTCCCCTAATTATCTAATTATTCACTGCCCACGGCCGGCCGGCACATCAAAGGCTGCTGCTCCCCTGCGTATCGTCACCCTTACTCTCACCTAATGCTCCCATTCGCCCCTCCTTTTGCTAGTGTTCTAAAACTACCAGTAGTATTCATTACAGAGGTAGTTCCATATGTAGTAGAATCACATAAGTCGACTGCCAGTTTAGAAAGTGCAATATGTAGCTCAGATCGAGTTAATCAGTTATTTCTTTTGGCACACATCATTTTGGGGAATGAGGACTGTGTTGCCTGAGTTGGGACGCCAAGCTGAGTGTTAAAGAAAATGTGTCGCAAATTTGAAAACAAAGTAATTCATGCTTTTTATTGTGCCATGCACTCAGTTGTTAGTGTATAATAGAAGCTATTTCTTCTTTGTGTCTGCCTTTGGTTATTTTCACCCACCACCCAGCTCCACCGATTCACCCACCACACAGCTCCACCGATGCACCCACCACACAGCTCCGCCGAAGCACCCACCACACAGCTCAACCGATGTACCCACCACACAGCTCTACCGATGCACCCACCACACAGCTCCACTGATGCACCCACCACAGAGCTCCACTGATGCACCCACCACAGAGCTCCACCGATGCACCCACCACAGAGCTCCACCGATGCACCCACCACAGAGCTCCACCGATGTCCCCACCACAGATGCCCCCACCACACAGCTCCACCGATGCCCCCACTGCCCCCACCACACAGCTCAACAAGGCACCCACCACACAGCTCCACCGAGGCACCTACCACACAGCTCCACCGAGGCACCTACCACACAGCTCCACCGATGCACCCACCACACAGCTCCACCGATGCACCCACCACACAGCTCCACCGATGCACCCACCACAGAGCTCCACCGATGCACCCACCACAGAGCTCCACCGATGTCCCCACCACAGATGCCCCCACCACACAGCTCCACCGATGCCCCCACTGCCCCCACCACACAGCTCAACAAGGCACCAACCACACAGCTCCACCGAGGCACCTACCACACAGCTCCACCGAGGCACCTACCACACAGCTCCACCGATGCACCCACCACACAGCTCCACCGATGCACCCACCACACAGCTCCACCGATGCACCCACCACACAGCTCCACCTATGCACCCCCAACACAGCCCCACCGAGGCACCCACCACACAGCTCAACAGATGCACCCACCACACAGCTCCACAGAGGCACCCACCACACAGCTCCACAGATGCACCCACCACACAGCTCCACCGAAGCACCCACCACACAGCTCCACCGATGCACCCACCACGCAGCTTTACCGATGCACCCACCACACAGCTCCACCGATGTACCCACCACACAGCTCCACCGATGTACCCACCACACAGCTCCACCGATGCACCCACCACACAGCTCCACCGAGGCACCCACCACACAGCTCTACCGATGCACCCACCACACAGCTCCACCGATGCACCCACCACACAGCTCCACCAATGCACCCACCACACAGCTCCACCAATGCACCCACTAAGCTCCACCGATGCACCCACCACACAGCTCCACCGATGCACCCACCACACAGATCCACCGATGCACCCACCACCCAGCTCCACCGATGCACCCACCACACAGCTCCACCTACACAGCTCCACCGATGCACCCACCACCCAGCTCCACCGATGCACCCACCACCCAGCTCCACCGACACAGCTCCACCGATGCACCCACCACACAGCTCCACTGATGCACCCACCACACAGCTCCACCGATGCACCCACCACACAGCTCCACCGATGCTCCAACTAAGCTCCACCAATGCACCCACCACACAGCTCCACCAATGCACCCACTAAGCTCCACCGATGCACACACCACTCAGCGCAATCACAGCTTCACTCAGCGCAACCACAGCATCACTCAGCACCACCACAGCATCACTCAGCACCACCACAGCATCACTCAGCGCAACCACAGCATCACTCAGCGCAACCACAGCATCACTCAGCACCACCACAGCATCACTCAGCGCAACCACAGCATCACTCAGCGCAACCACAGCATCACTCAGCGCAACCACAGCATCACTGGTTCAAATATGTTCTTTCAATGTTTCAAGCTGTTTTCTAGCTTTCACGCTTAATTACAAATCACAAAAAAATGTTAATATTTCACTTCTGTTCTTGGATTTTCGTCACAATAAAAAACACTGAACATAATCTTCACAAAAGTTATTCACAAAAGTTTCAGCTATTGCCATTACAAATTAAATAAATTATTTAAGTATTAATTATTTAAAAAAATTAAAAGCCATTGTTATTTGTAATATCAATACATCTAAGTCACGTAAATACAAAACATGTTGCATTACAAATGCTATAGTTGTCACATTTGCGAAAGTTATAACTATTGGCATTGTAAATGACAAAGCTATTAATTTAGCTATTTTAAAAAATAACACATAAATAAAAAACGTTCCTAATGCGAGCCCCATTGCATTTCCAATGCTTGTTTCTGATTGATGTGCTTTGACTGAGTGTGCCCTGGGCTCCTGCCAACCAGGTACCCAGGGCCTTTGTTCCTTCCCTAAAAACTGTGTTGAAACAAAACCCAATTGGCATCTCTGGCCACCTATCAGCCCTAGTAAATGATACCCTAGGTACCGAGGGCATGGTGACCAAAGAAGACCCCTAAGGGCTGTAGCACTTATTGTGCCACCCTTAGGGGCCCTGTACCTGGGTACCCACAAGAGTGAGTGCCTAGGTACAGAACTAACCAAAGAGTCGACATGGCACACATCCCTGTATATCATGCCCACAAACCCACCGCCCTGGCATACATCAGTCACCCCTCTAGCTGGGTGCCCTATGCCAGTAGTGTGGGCCCAGGTGCATGAGCCCTGTGCCCCTACAGTACCCAGGGCCATTCCTGGGCACTGTAAGTGCAGTGATGCCATTAAGAGTATATGGTGCTGGGAGGTTGTCATTATGAACTCCACAGTACCACAATGGCTACACTGAAGACTGACAAGTTTGGTACCAAACTTCTCAGCATATTAAACCCACACTGATGCCAGTGTGAGATTTAATGTAAAATGCACCAGAGGGCATCTTAGAGAGGCCCCTTGAAAACCTAACCTATAATCCACATCTGGCTGAGTGGCTGCAGAGGCTGCCACACAGCAGACATGTTGCTGGACCCTGGGTAGGAGAGCCCCTGCTCTCCTGGGCCTGCAATAATGCACATCCTGGGCGAGGTGCTAGGTCTCCTCCCCCAGGATGGGCAGGGGGAAGCTTCAAAGACATGCCCCCTCTGTGAGCTTCTCCAGACCATTTTCTGTACCCAGCAACCAGCCCCCACCAGTCCTGCCCCCCCACTCTGGTGGGAAGACTGGCGGGAAAAACTACATCAGGAAGGGGGGGTGCCAGCCTGTGCCAACCCCACCCCTCAGGTGGGGGAGACGAGGTGAAGCACGACTCCGGGCTCTGGCATTCTTGAATATGGGGAGCCCTGCCCAATCACAGCTAGGCTCCTTCCCCCTCCAACAGGAGAGGAGCAGGCTAGGGGGTGTACTCACCCCAGGGCAGGGACCCATTGGACCCCGTCCTTGCCCTACCTGTAACACCCATAAATTCAGTATTTAGGGGCTCCCTAAACCTTCCTTCCTCAGATCCCGATACGAAAAGAAGATCAAGAAGAAGAAGAAGACCCGCCATGCAGCTGCTAACAACAGGACGACAACAACTGACTTGGCCCCAGCCCTACCGGCCTGTCGATCCTGGAACCTGCTCCTGCTTAATCCCGGTGACTCCTGCGGACAGCAACCTTGGGACACCCGGAGGACCTGCCTGCCTTGACCCTCTTGAAGACTGGGACTCCCATCAGCAGAGGCTCTGCTGCAACCACCCACCTGGTGCCAACCAGAAAGCTCCGGACCAGCCCACTCTTCACCCGACTAACTTGGGCCGGGCCCAACCGAACCAAGACCACGAGGACGTCCCCCCGGTGACTGGGACTCGAAGTCCAGTGCCCAAAGACCCTCCTCGACGAACCAGCTGACGCCTGCAGACTCAGAACCAGGGGCCACCCCAACCGCGACTTGCCGAGGGTAAGCTTTTCCGACACCCAAAGACACCCGGCGCCATACAGACCCCTGTGCCTCCCTTTGTGGTACCTACCTGTGCTCCAAGATCCCAACTTACCTCTCAAAGTGCTGGTCGCCCCTGGAGAGTCTCCGTCCCAGAGCCTGCAGCCTTTGTTCCTTTTTGACCTTTCCTATTGGATAACATTGAGCGCCAAACGGCTCAAAAGCACCCTGCACCCAGCCGCCTGAGTGCCGCTGGCTGTGACCCCTGTGTCCTATCCTACTTCCTCCCTTGCCCTTAGCAAGTGACCAGGAGCCCAGCTCCCACAGCCGCGTGGCCTGCTAGCCAGAAGCCACCAACCGTAGGCCCCTCTTCCCTCGTTGGATATCATTTGGCCTAACTACCTCTGCACCAGGGCGCCCCTGTGCCGCTGGGAGTGAATTAACTGTACTTACCTGACCCTGGGGGACCCCTGAGTCTATGCCCAGAACCTTAACTTCACCAACCAAGTACTCACCGGGAAATCTGCAATTTACTTACCTGCCATTGGATAACATTGATTCATTTTGACTCGAAAAGTGTGAAGTTTTGAAATCTGAAAATATTCACATAAAATCAGCCAAAGTCCGAATTCCGAAGGACTCACCTGTGATCAGGGGAGAAGCCAGTACTGTACCTTTCAGCCCAGTACTGAAGCACAAAAGTAATCCCTAGCGGGGTTACTAGTAACCTGTATTTTCTCCCTAGGAACCCATTGTCTGCTTTTCTATGAAATTTCTTCTAAGGGCCTACTTTTGAAAACTTGAAATATTTTTAAAAATCACACGAAATACTGAAACGCAATTACCTGCCTGTTTTGAGTTAAGACCCCAGTGCTGGCCGTAGGAGACCAGTGCTGGGTTACAAAAGTAGCACAATCGTACTTTACCTGCAACCTGAATTTTCTCCCATTGAATAACATTGTCAGATTTCCATTGAAAAGTTTCTAAGTGTGAACTTTTAAAACAACTTTATATTAATGAAAATTCATTACAGTAAATAAAATGTTTTGGCTAATCTTGTTTCAGCTTAGACCCCAGGACTGAATCTAAGATCTCGTCCTGGGACTACTAAAGTAATCTGTATAGTAATCAACTGTACTTACATGTGGAAACCCCATTCAGCTCAATGCTATAGTGTGTTTTAGGATTGTGTTGCTTCCTGTCAATACTGTATTAATTGTGCGCACGAACTTTAGTGCTCCTTTGCAAAGTAATTACATGAGAGAACTCATAACAAGAAAAGTATATTTTTATAACTATTGGTTCTAAAAATAAAACACCTATATCTGTGGATATAAAAACAATTGGCCTGGAGTTCAGTCCTTGAGTGTGTGAAACCTTTTGCTGACCGAGTGTGTACAACAAATGCTTTACACTGTCCTCTGGTACTGCCTTACTGCTCAACCAAGCTACCACTTTGGAGAGTAAGGTCAGTTCTGACTTTAACCTCTGTTATACCTCTGGGGTTGGTGGACTCTATACACACTGTACTTCATTCTAATCCAGTATATATAGAGCCACTTCCTCACAGGTGCGGAGTCCTATGAGAGGGGGACATCGAGAGAGATAGAGAGGTGTTCATTGGGAACTATTCTGTCCTTATGCTGATGTCTGCGTTTCCAAATTTTTGTAATATGAAACTTTTCTTATTTTCAAACTGGCATGCTAATAAATGAATGTTTTGAATCTTAAAACTTTTTCTTCTAGGCTATTGATGTTTAAATAATTTCTTTGGGATTAAAAGATAAAGGTCATGCTAGGAGATTTAGGGCCTGATGTAGGTAGGCATTTACCGGTCGGTAACGGCCAAATTCGGCCGTTACCGACCGGTAAATGCCTTTTCCTATGTAGGAGGCATTTATTTACAGATTCAGTATTTTTACCGATTCTGTATTTACCGAATCGGTAAAATTACCGATTCGCTAAATACAGACTCGGTAAAAATACTGAATCTGTAAATTCTAATTTAGGTAGCACTGTTGACAGTGCTAGAGGCCTCTAAGAATTCGTTATTTACCACCCAATACAATTGGGTGGTAAATAAGGAATTCCTGTGTACATGGCACACATACATGCCCTAAGGGCATGCATGTTTGTCACATTGCACATAAGCCAAAAACAGGGGTGCTACAGGGTGTCAAAGTGACACCCTGTTCCCCCTGGCAGGATTCGGTATTTACCGATTCGGTAATTACCAAATCGGTATTTGCCATTGATTCCTATGGGCTTCAAGGCCCACAGGAATCAACGCCAAATACCGATTCGGTAATTACCGAATCGGTAAATACCGAATCTTACCGATTCGGTAATCAATTAGGTAAAAATACCTACATCCCCATTGCCAGTTCTTAAATACCCAATCGGTATGGTTCGGTATTTAAGAAGTGGTAATCTGGGATTACCTACATCGGGCCCTTAGTCTCTAAAGAAGAATTAAATAAATGGAGAATTAAGCTGGTCTTGTTGTCCTTTAGTTAACTTTTACTTGCTGATCCTATGACAAATAATGGTGGGGTGTTTTAAATGTTTTTCTTAAATCAAAATTATGGTATCAGAAATAAACTGTAGATGTAAATAATGTATAAATTTAGTTTGGACACTATGCTATAATCCAGCAGCTCTCCTTTGGTATTCACCATATCCTCGGAGCAGGGTAGATGTGTGTATGAGTGACTCACAGTGTTATAGGCCCCACTGATGAGTAATGTGTGAATAGCTCCTTGGGTTAAGGTGATGGTTTTACAGAGAATTCATCAAGCACAACAGTTGTACAGACAGCGGCCCTGTGCTTTTTAGGACTTCTAATGAAAGGAGTCGACCACGTCCACAGCTTATGGGTTCTTCTACCATTTAGAGGGCAGTTATGCACTCCACCTTTCACCATGCCTCAAAACGTTACCATTACTTGAACCTCAAATAAGTGTGTCTATCCAGATCAGGGACACCTGCGAGCTCAGAATTTTTCTATTGATGGCAGGATGCTGTTCTCACAAGGTAACACCCAGAATGACGTCACAGCTATAGAAGACTCTACAAGCAGCCCAGGGCATTGGTGTTAAACATAAAAGCTAAACAATGACGCTGAGAAATCGAGGCCGCAGGTCCAGGTGGCTCTTTAAGGAAAAGCTGGTTACATAATAGTAAAGGGGCCTTGGGTGGGCAATGAGGCTACCTGGGGAGGGCCTGTCATCGCTCTAGAGACGGGCCACACATCCCTTCCAGGAGCGTTGAATGATGACTCCAGCCAGGCAGGCAGGTACCGTGAAGTGCAGTCCACCCAATTTCCAAACATCTGGAGGTAGTTCTTGAGATGTCCAAGTACTCACTAATCCAGAGTACCTCTTTGCTACTGATAAGTGCAGGTACTCTGCCATTAAAGCATTGCCCCGCTGATGAGAAATGCTGGTACTTTCTAACTTAAGTTAAAGAAATGAATGTACCAGACAGTAACTTCCCATTTAAAGCACTGTCTGGAGGTGAGGAGTTTGAATCCTAGTAAAACTGATTACAAATTAGGCTTTACAGGATTATAACCAGAGTGCAGTATATAACAGTACCATCTGTGATTTATAGTGCTTAGAAATAACACAAGCTTGGAATGAAGCACTATGTACTTGAACATGTTATTATGACACCAGCCCCTCTGGAAGCCAGGATGCATCCCGAGGCCTCTGTGACCAAGAATGGGGCTGTTAACATACAGCAGGAGGTGCAGGGCTGCTATGACTTTACCCATAATCTGCATGCGGCAAAGTGTGCACCCTCAAGACTATGTACTGTACTCTGACGAACAGACCGCTTACCGGCAGATTATCACTCATTTCGCGTGGGTCTCTGTAGTAACGAAAGATACACCATTAATTTCTTGAAGTTAGGTTCTTTATTTAAACCCCCAGCACTGTAGGAATCAATATACAGCTGGTAGGCAACAGAGCTTCTTTCATAACAGCTTCTAGGGAATGTTCCCTATTACACATATAAACAATTCTAGATCTACTAAAGATTCTACACAATACATCACTCTTAAAGTGATATACTACACAATCCCCCAATCCCCCTTCTTAAAGGAAAACAAACAAAAAAAACAACAACAAAAAATAACTAATTGCAAACATACATTTATAAATTCTTAGGTTTTTTAACAATTCTACCTTTAGATGTTTTAACAATAGATTCCTCTGGAATGATGTTGGAAGCATTAGATATATTTTCTGTGGTTTGATAATTATTTCTAGGTTCAGAATTTACTGTCATGAATAATGGGATTATCATCCTCACAATTAATTCCAGATGGTGAATTATCATTCTCACAATTAATTCTAGATGGTGAATCATTTCCAAATGAAGAATCATCATTAGAAATATCCCACCACCATGAAGTAGAGTCTCTGCACACTTCCTTGTTTTCATTCACATCACCCTGAGACGCAGGTGCCAGACGGCTAAAATGCCATACTTCACCATTTTGTAACAAAGCTGTGTTGTTCATAACTTTGATAACCATTTTGGGTTCACTATATTTACTTTCACCTTTAGTGATCTTCCTGGCACTCTTTACTCGAACCCATTGACCCTTACAGAAATTGACCTCTTTTGCTCCATGTTTAAAGTCATAATAGTTTTTGTTCTTTATTTGTGAATCCTTAATGCTCTCTCTGACTTTAGATAAATTACAAATACTCATACCACTTTTGTCCATCCAACCTGGGTTGATTTTTGAATGTGGAATTCTGCCTCATTAATGAAAAGGGACTTTGACTTGTTGAGCCATGATTAGTACTTCTATAAGCCCAAAGTAATTTTTTCAATTCAACATCCCATGATAAATTCCCTTTATTTGCTAACTGCAAAACACCCTTAATACTACGGTTAGCCCTTTCCACGATGCCATTTCCACTAAGATGATAAAGAGCAGTAAATCTTTGTTGTATCCCAGATGCTGACAAATAATTTTTCATCTCTTGGGATTTGAACTGCACTCCATTATCCGATAAGATGTATTTAGGAAAGCCTTCCCTCAAGAAAATTTCATCTAGGAAACCAATAACAGTCTTAGTATTGATAATGTTTAAAACACAGATTTCTAACCATCTAGAAAATGTATCAATCAAAACTAAGATGTATTTCTGTACATTGTCTTGCAAAGTGACTGGGCTCATGTAATCAATAGCTACAACCTCCCAAGGAAATTGTGGACACTCAGGTGATGCCAATGGTGGATTAAAAGTTTCAAAAGTTTTATCAGAAAGCTCACACTTCACACAAGACCTCACGCACCTCTCAATCTCTATGTTCATTTTTGGCCACCAATACAGTTCTTTAATAGAAGCTTAGTGCGAGTGATTCTCGAATGTCCTTCATGACATAAGTCTTTAATTTATTTTCTCAAGTCTTTAGGTGGGACAATCCTATTACCGCGTGTTACAAATATATCTGAGATCCCAAGTTCATCACGAACTTCCCAGAATCCTCTTAAATCGTCGTTGACAATCTTTTTGTCCATTCCACCCCACCCTTTAATGATCAACTGTAAGATTTGATCAGAATTTTCTGCCTCAAACCATTCCTCTTTGCTAAAACTTTTCTGAGTTCCATCAAAGGAGATGTGTGCGACAGAAAAATCATTCCATTGATTTTTGTCTAATTCAATTAAAGGTAAGGACATGCATCTTAAAAAATCAGCAGTAAAATTCCTTGTACCAGGAACATAACGAATGTCATACATGAAATCTTGAAGTCTCGTGGATAATCTGGCTATTCTAGCCGTAGCATTGGTGAGACCATCCGTTGTTAGCAATTTGGTTAAAGGTTTGTGGTAGCACCGAACAGTGAATTTCCTTCCCCACAAAAATTTCCTGAAGTGTTCTAAGGCCCATACTACAGCAAGTGTTTCCCTTTCAACAACTGAATTATGTTCTTCAGTAGGAGTAAGGGAACGTGAAGCAAACGTAATGATAACTTCTTCATTGTTATCATTACATTGGGTAAGGACACTGCCTAAACCTTTGCTGCTGGCATCAGTTGTAACAATGGTATTAGCTCCAGGATCAAAACCTTGTAAACTAGGTGCTTGAGCAATGGCTTTTTTTATCTCCTCAAAGGATTTTTGACAAAGATTACACCAATTAAACTGTGTTCTGTTTTTCAAAAGAGACCTCATGATATGAGTTTTTTCAGAAAATGTGTCCACAAATGTTGCATAGAATTCTGCAAGACCTAAGAATGATCTCAGATCTTCTTTGGATTTTGGTGCAGGAGCATCTCGGATGGCACTTACCAAACTAGACTTTGGTCTTATTCCTGATGAGCTAACCTCGTGTCCAAGGTAAGTGACACTTCTTTCTGCAAATTTACATTTTGATGGTTCTGCTGTAACACCTTTACTCTGTAGAATACACATTACTTTTCTCAAACGCTCATCATGTATACTCTTGTTTGACCCCATGACAAGGATGTCATCTTGAAAGAACATCACCCCTTGCATATCACCAAATAACTCATGCATAAGCCTCTGACAAACTGCAGCCGCGGACGCAAGTCCGAAAGGCATGCGGCAAAATTGGAAACATCTAAAAGGGGTACAAAAAACAGTGAGATGTTTACTCATGGGATGCAGGGAAATCGGATGATATGCACAAGATAAATCGATGATTGAGAACCATTTAGCACCTCCTGTCAGAGTAAGCATCTCATCAATCCTGGGGAGAGGAAATTGATCAATTATAATGTTATCATTTAAATACCTTAAATCTATGCACATGCGCATCTTACCATTGGAACGTCTAGCGATCACGATCGTAGATATCCAATCGGACGCTTCCACAGGTTCGATTATTCCAGCATTTAACAATTTATCAATTTCTAATTTTACTTCATCACATGCAATTAGAGGTATGCGACGCACCTTATGAATTTTTGAAACAGTATTAGGTTTGACTCTGATCTTGTGTGAAAAACCTTGGAGATTTCCGATACCTTCATTGAAAACCTCGGGAAATTCTTTCAAAACCCAATTCTTTGTGTTTTCAGATTCACACACAATCAACACTTGCTCAGGGCTATTAAGGTTTAGGATTATATCACGCGAACGCTGATCCCTCCAGCCCAAAACAGGTGGACCATCCTCGGCTACATAGAGTTTACATACAGCCCTTCTACCCTTGAACTCAAACATCAAAGATCTAAAGCCTAACATGACAATTTTCTGTCCAGTGTAACTTTCAGGAATCACATCTGTAGGTTGTAATTGTAGACCAATTCACCTGGATTAACTAGGAATTCTTTAGGATCACTTAAAGTAATGCTCGTGCTTCTTTGTGAAATAGAAGCTGTACTAGATTCACCATTCATTTTTTTTAAACAAATATCAAACACTATTGTCAAGAATTAAATAGTAATGTTTAAAGTCTAACTGTGTAGAAATGATAAATGACTGAAATAGGAGTTGTTAAATCCACAATTTCGTGTTCGTGCTTAATTAAGAGTGAGAAGAAAAAAAAAACGAACTTGGCTGAAAATATCACGCTGCGTGACCTTTGTATGACATCAGCACGTTGAATTTCCGGTTAGATTGGTACACGTAGAAGCCTTCACATGCACACTGTCTTTCCAAGAACAAACATCAACTCTCGTGTTCGGAGTCCGTGGCCATGCAGAGGCCAAGTTTCAAAGATAAACAATGCCGTCCACGCACTAGCTGGCTCGCGGAAGTTGCTGCTCAGAAGGTTGGATAAGAATGTCAGGGATCCGTCGTCAGTGAAATAACAAGCTGAATCAATTTGCACAAAGGAAGATACCACAATACAACGTTGAAATAGTTCGTTCCTTGAAAAGGTTGATAACATTTCCTTTTACATTTTCTTTTGAAGGTTGTGCTGAGAGCATCCCATTCTCGTCGCCAAATCGGTGTAGTAACGAAAGATACACCATTCATTTCTTGAAGTTAGGTTCTTTATTTAAACCCCCAGCACTGTAGGAATCAATATACAGCTGGTAGGTAACAGAGCTTATTTCATAACAGCTTCTAGGGAATGTTCCCTATTACACATATAAACAATTCTAGATCTACTAAAGATTCTACACAATACATCACTCTTAAAGTGATATACTACAGTCTCGCGCCTCGAGCACTCTCCCTAGGCGTGCCTCAGTGACTCCATTGACTCTGTGGATTGCTGCACTTCAGTCTGCCTCAATGCCCATGTTGGCTGTAACCGAGTCCTTTATTCGACAGCCTCAGTGGCCCCATCGAAAAATAGGATTCAGGATATGGCTGAAGAATAGCTGCCAAGTTTGGAATATGTCTGGATCCCACTCTATCCTGCAGACGTGCCAGGGTGTAAGAGGTCAGTAAGGTTGGGACCATGTAGTCACACGTGCTTCTGTTCGCTAACTGATGTTGGGTGACTATGTACTTAGGTTTGTGGCTATTATTACCGCTGCCAATGCTTCTTTGTACAGCCATCTATGTTATTCCCATCAAGCCTTACACATGGGGTTATGTGTCGTTTCTCTTCACTGAGCAGGCCTTGCGTGTCCTTTTGGCTCTGGTTCACAGTGTACAAAACTTCCAGATAAAGACATAAATATGAAATCTCTTCACTGGCCTTGGAGTCTCTGGCCGCCTGGATACTTTGGGAACCAACTATTAGGGGAATGCGGTGGTCCCCCCCTATGGGAGGATCGCATATCCTTGTATGCAGATGATATTTTGCTTTACCTGACCTCTCCCCATAAGTCCCTTATTGTGATCCTTGATTTCCTGGCCTCCTTTGGGAAATACTCGGGACACTCAATCAATTGGGAGAAATCCTTGTTATTTGTTTTAAGGGGGATCTCCCTGTCCCTCCGCGAAACTGTCCTATACATGGCAACACAGAGGGGTTCAAATATTTGGGAATCTTTGTCTCTCTGGATCCCACGGTTGGGTATGCCTCGAACCTCCTTCCCCCCCTGCAGAGGCTTAAGAGTGACATTGCCCACTGGAGAAAGCTTCCTCTCTCATTGTTGGGCAGGGCTGCCCTCTTTAAGAAGATGGCTCTGCCTCGCTTTCTTTATGCCCTGCAAAATACCTTAGATGTTGTGCCAGCTGGCTACTTCAGTGAAATTGAGAGCCTTCAGCGGAGTCTGCTATGGGATGGCAGGCCCCGCATTGCCCTGAACAAACTGACACTTACTTAGTAGGATGTGGCATGGCCTCCCGGATTTCAGACAATACTATTGGGTCTCACAGCTGGCTGCGATTAACCATGGCACATATGGCAGAGTTAATGATCCCGGTTACGCCATGGATCGATGGCTTCTCCACGGGGGCAGATATCACAGGGCCCTGTATACCCGACCGAAGAAACTTGCATTAACAGGGCCAATGAAACATGCAGAACCAGATCTGGCATGTTGCCACGAGTGCCCTGGGTTGGAGGGACAAATTGACCATGGCCACCCCGCTCTGGGACTCCGAGAGACTAGGTAGGCTCTTGAGGACAAAAGGTTTCGCTAAGTGGGACCTTATAGGTATTTCCACTGTCAAGGATATCTGGGGGAAAGGGAGGATTAAATCCCTCGAGGAAATGCAGAAGGAATATGAACTAGCAAACACAGAATACTTCAGCTATATACAAGTCCGACACTCGCTTCTCTCGATTGCCTGGAGATATGGAGCCCCCAGAGGCCTCACCTCTGGAGGATAGAATACTGGATGGCCACCTTCCCGAAAATACGATCTCCTTGATTTATAAAAAAAACTAATCAATCACAAAGCTGATCCCCTGAGGCGTTAAGAGAGAAATGGGTACAAGATGGGGTAGAGCTAGATGACGAATACTGGCAGACAGCAGTGTCATCCCCAAGGGAAGTTGCCATCCCAGCCCGCCTGAGATTAGTCCAGCTTAAGATCCTACATAGGATCTACATCAGGGAAACCCGGCTAGTACGCATGGGATTGTCGGACATGGGGCTATGCAAATGACAGTGTGGTCTCACCGGTACCTTTATGCATATAATCTGGGAGTGTGCACACATTACCACCTACTAGCGCAAAATACATGACACTCTACATAAGGTACTGGGGGTCACCCTGGCACCGGAGTGAGCGCTCCGATACCATCGGACTGTGCTAAAAAATGGAAACTAGTTAAGCTACTTTTTAAGAAATGCATCCATTTATGTATAAAGGCAGGCATTTTAGTGGTACATGTGTATGTTTACAAGGGAGACTGTGGCAAGATGGAGGAGGGAACGAGCACTCAAATACCATAGAAGCATACACAAAATAAAAGCAGCAGCGACAAGGGAAATAGTTGGGGGACGGGTCAAGCAGGGAAGCAAGACTGGATGGGGAGATGGGCAAGCAACGATGGGAGAGTGCTGGTTGAAGCAACAATGAAGGGGTAAAAAAAATACCTAATTGTAGCAGGACCAGCGACAAAAATGTATGTATCATTGTGGAATATAACTAACTAGCACTTAAAGTGCTCCAATACAATCAGCTCGTGTTTGCACTATGGCAAGACGGAGTCAGTGCTCCAATACCATCGGATGGTGCTAAAAAAAAAAGTTTGTTTTGTAACATTTTAAGAAATGCATTTGTTTATCTAAATCTGCATGCATTTTAGTGGTATGCATGTATGTGTATCAGGGAGACGACCTGAAAACACTAAGAAAAAATAGCTGCGAAACTGGGAACAGTGGAAGGAGACATGTCCTCGGTCCAGGAGGTATGGGAGGGCTAAACACAAGAAGAGTGCATGACACCTGTATGCCAGGATGAATGCCATCAAAGAAAATGATGGCTATGCTGAAGCTTACCAATGGTAGGAGATGGGCTGCCTGTAAGCCATCTGACAGAACACAACACATCTCTTTGAGACAACACATGTGCTGTCGAGCAGAGACCTAAAAGCAATAGCTTTTGTACCGGTGAAACCTACTGGCTTTGCCAATGCTTATTGTGTTTAGAAACAGTGAGATTAAGTGATTTATCTGTAATCACAAAATGTGGAACTGAGGCCAAGCCTAGGGAGATGATATTGCATCCTTTTGGGATAGGATGTGGCGTAAGGGCCTGAGTTGCTGACATTTGAGTTTCATCGTTGGCTTAACATTCTTGATTTTCAGCAAATCGGTTCATTTGGTGCTATTGTAAAGCGGTCCAATACATTCAGGTGGTGCTTGCGCTATATAATACTTCAAAAAAAGTCAAATGTGAAAAACAGAGTAGAGGGAGGAGGGTCTCTGGAGGATGTGGCTATCTGTGAAATGGGAATTCATCGTGTCCAAGCAGCGCCGGGCAGGAGGTTGAGGAGCAACCAACAGCAAATGCGGGCCGACACGGGGAGATTAAAAGATTTGCCTACATTTAAGGTATCCTCGTGAAAAGTAGCTTGTGTTAATGTAAAGCACTCCAAAATCTTCGGGTGGTGTTGGCGCTATATAAAATGGTGTTGGCGCTATATCAAACTGCACAAAACAAATGTGAAAAACAGAGTCAGAGGAGGAGGGCATCTGTGCAACAGATTTCAACAGGCAGGAGGTGGACAGGCAACTAACAGAAAATGTGGGCTGCCATGTGGAGATTCAGTGATTTGCCTGTAATCACAAAATATAGAGCTGAGGTCAAGGATAGGGAGACTATGTGGTATCCTCTTGAGAGAGGATGTGGTTTAAGGGCCACAGCGGCAGACTATGGAGCTGGGAAACCAGGTTTCAGTTTCTGCGTTGGCTTAAAGTCCTTGATTCTGGGCAAATCACTTAGGGCCATATGTATCAAGCAAATTAGCATCCGCAAAGGCCTTTGCGAATGCTAATTTGCTAAATGGAATGTATGAAACATTTCCGGAGCAAATTAAGGAATCGCAAAATTTGCCATTCCTTATTTTGCGATTGCACTTAAGGAATCGCACATTTAGCGATTCCTTAAATGCAATGTATCAAATAAAAATTAATGCAAAAATGCCATAAGGAATCGCAAATTATCACCAACTTCTAGTTGGTGGTAAGTTGCGAATTCTTTTGAAAAAGCAATTTATTTAAAATCCAAAGGTGGCATATGACGCTCATACATGCCCTTAGGGCATGTATGTGCGCCATATGCCCACACAAGTCATTTTCAGGGGTGCAGCAGGGTGTCCTTGTGACACCCCTGCACCCTTGAAAATATTCCTAAATTGCGATTAGCAAATTGCTAATCGCAATTTTCCCTTTCATTTCTATGGGCTTTCCTGGCCCATAGAAATGAATGGGAAAATTGCGATTAGCAATTTGCTAATCGCAATTTAGGAATGTTAAGGAATCGCTAAAAAGAAGCAATTTCCTACATACATACCATTTTGCGATTTCTAAATAGCGATTCCTTAAAAATCGCTATTTAGAAATCGCAAATTGGCATGATGATACATATGTCCCTTCATCTTACCGTGCCTGCAAAAATGAATGTGTCCTTGTGTAAAAGAACTGCTGCTAATGTAAAGTGCTCCAATACCTTCAGGTGGTGTTGAATCTACATAAAACTGCACAAATAAGTAACTGGTGCTAATGTAAAGCCCTCCACTATCTTTGGGTGGTGCTGGATCTATATAAAACTGCATAAAAAAACGGAAAGAGTTCCAGTGTTGGGCTGGTACAGTAGTGAACATGAGGAAATACATAGGATCCGCAACCACATTAAAAGGCCTACTTTTGCCATGGACACTTAGGAAGGCAGGCACACCTGGATAACATCACTCAGCCTGACTCCTTTGAACAGAATTCAAGTTAAGAAGCAACAGCAGACGGAAACACTTCACAGGTGAATGCAGAAAAAGTAAGAAAGTGTCCAGACGGGAGAAATTTGAAGAAACAGAGTCCCACCCTATGAAAAGGAAAGCAAAAAGATAAGACCTCAATAGTTCAATCATTCCACACAGGAGAAACATGACTATGTAATTACAGCAGAAGACACAGGTACTATAGAATCTTTGAAACCACAAGGAATCTTCAATCCGATTCCCTCAAGCTGCACTGCCACACTCGAAGGTTTGAATCAAATGAATCAATTTCATTATTTTACTCTCGTTTTCTTCGTAATTTAACAGTCCATTTTACTCCAATGTCGTGCTCATTCATTTAAATATGGTTTTGTTGCATAATTGACTAATCTCGTTTTTTAAATGCAATTGAGTACTTCACACAGTGAAATATGTTAGCTAAAAAATGTATTTTGTGTTTGTAGATGCCCCTGATGAAGGGAATTTAACTTCTCGAAATGCATTGGGCTGCTAAAATAAAATCATGGCACGTGGAACCCAACCAGGACTCCTGAGCTTTTGCGAATAAATGCATGGCTTGGACAATATCGAGTAAAATGAATTGAACACAACATTAGAGTAAAAGAGTCAAATGGACCGTTAATTTACAAAGAAAACGAGAGCAAAATAATGAAATTGATTCAAACCTTAGAGCGTGTTTGAGGGAATCGGATTGAAGGTTCCTTGTGGTTTCATAGTATTGTTACAGCGCCCTGAGACGAAGCGCAAAGCGGGCATTGCACGCCATCAAAAGACTACAAAGGAAAGAACACGTTTAACTTAATCATTACTATAGAATCTTTGACATGTCCTGTGATAATGCATACCTGATTCATTTGAGGTCTCATTTTCCAGCTTAAACCACATTCCTGAACAACCACATATGGAGTAAACATGCACACACCTAGTACCCACATGCCGTGAAAAGAAACAGACTACACATGTGCCAATATTAGCAGCTGTGCACACAAGCTCCAATCAACACATCATCTATACACCAACAGCACATTAAAAGAAAGAAAACCATCACTCACTAGAATGAAACAGACTACAATGGGAGCTTAAAGCAGTGATGCGGTCGGGGAGGGGTGATTAGTGGACCAGGCACGCACTGGGAGGTGTGAGGGAGCAAGCAGCTACAGAAGGGAGGAGCTGGGGAAACGAAAAGCAGCAACAATAAGAAAAGCAGTGACGGGGAGGGGCGGGTGGGAAGAGACGGAGCCGGTGAAAGCACAAGCACTGTGTAGCGTACTGAAGAACCAAGAAAAAAGTAGGTCCTAAAATGGTTGTAAAAACGGGTGCAGTGGATGTTTACAAGTACTTGGTCCATGCTCTGGAGGGCAGGCGAACACATGAAGAGGCATGACCATGCATGCCAGGAACAAATGGTGACACAGATTATGAGACAGATGAAGCAAGCAAATAGAAGTCTGTGGGCAGGCTGAAGCCCACAGATTAAACACAACATGTCTCATTGATACAGCACATGCGCTGTCTAGCCAAGACCTAAGACACAGTGGACAGCCACAGTGACCCCATCCACTTCAATGGCATCTCACACCGCAAAACAGTCTCACCCTTGTGGGCAAAGAGTATGATGGAGGATCGCACAGTGGACATCAATAGCCTTCAATGGAGTCTCACACCTCATGATAGTGTCTCTTTTGGTGGCATTGAGTCTAATGGAGTATCACACTGACTGTGGACATCAGTGGCCTTCAATGGAATCTCACACCGTATCACAGTCGCACTCTTGGTGGCATTGAGTCTAATGGAGGATCGCACTGTAGACATGAGTGGCGTTCAATGGTGTCTCGCACCAACTCTTGGCGAGCCTTCACGGGGGAATTAAGTCTAAAAGAGTTTGCACTGTGGACATTAATGGCCTTTAATGGAGTCTCATTCCTTGAACAGTTTCAGTGGTCCTATTGGCTTTAATGGAGTCTCTAGTATTGGCATGCCTCAATGGAGTCCTTGTGTGTTCTTCAAGGGAGAATCACATCTTGGCCAAAATCAATGTCCATTGACTTTAATGAAATCTCACCCTCTGGACACCTTGATTGGCACGGCAGACTTTCAATAAAGTCTCACTTCTGACAGAAGCGTAGGCCCTGTTGACTTTATTGTCTAAGACCTCGGCCAGTGTCAAGGTCTCCGCCTCAGCCCTCATACATCATTGCTAGCCCGGTCCATCATCTGAAATCTCCCAAACCGGAGAGTCTCAAAGACTATGATAACTTTAGTGAGGTCTCACGGTACGCACAGCATCGCCATCTCCTCTGAACCTATGGATCCACTTTTTATTCACTCTCAAAGACTGACTTGGGTTTAGGGAGCTCACTCCTGGAAATCACTCCTTTTTTCAGACCAATTACTTTTTTGGTCCCAGAGCATCAACCGCCCAACCCGCCGAAGCGATATAGGTGGACTCTTGATCTTTGATACAACAATCAAAGGAGTCCAAAGTGCAGCAGCCCTTAAAAAGAAGTCACCGATTTTGTGTGGCTTACTCAAGATTTTCAAAGAAGCAGTGCTCTCTCTGTTTGGTAGGTTACTGTATCACACAACGTTTTTTATTATTATTATTATAATTGAATTTATAAGGTGCAACAGCTACCCAAAAAGGGTTTCCTGGCCATAACTACAATGCAAAACTGTCTACTTTATATTAAAAGTGAGGGAACGAGGAGAAATTCAGCCACGGAATTTTGAACTAGTCTTGTGGGCAGTCTGGCACTGCCAGATGGGCCCGCTTATAAGGGCCAGTGAGAGGACCGTTCAGAAAAAAAAAAAAAGCCCACACTCCGGCCATGCAAGATTCTACTAATAGCCAAATAACATTAAAAAAAAACAAAAAAACACTAGCATGTGTGCTAAGAAGTCTTCCGCTGGCGTTGGGAGTACACCATATGGAGAAGCCAATAGGAATGTAGCGCTTTAGTACATGTTAGACAAACAATTCTAGGACTGCCACATCCCCACCAGCTTTTCCGCAGTTATCACCCGCTTGTTGGGGCATCTTTCTTTCACCATAACCCAACATGACGTTTCTTAGGTGAAGATATGGTTTAGTGGCTAAGGATCGATTCCAAACCTCTTGTCTCACCTAACTGCAAGGTAGGTGTGCAGGAATGTCCAGGAGTAAATTTCAGACCCTGAGACTAGGGCTTTAATGTTGGTAAACTGCACTGATGAATGTGAAGGGTCCAAAACACAAGTAGAGAAGTGTGGCTCACTGGTTAGAGCAGCAGAGTCTGAAGTAGAGATCAGGCCCGGGACCAGGGTTCAAGTCCCGAAGCGGCAGGGTCTTGGGATCAATGTCCGCAGACTCGATAATTCTCGCCTCGGTGCCTACTCTAATCATGGGTCCCACGCTGCAACGCTGGGCAATAGCTTGCTTAATCTCCACAACGGCCCCAACAACACTGGGATGCCTGGCTTCACCTTGGGGATGCCCAGGAGGGGCATCTCACAGGGAGAGCCAGGAAGGGTTCCACAGCGTTATACAGCGCCGGGGCGCCCCGTTGGGGCAGCTGTGCACTTTACAAAATACACTACATTTACAACACTTGACTCCTTGGAGAGGGCCTTGAAAAGCGCAGTGTAGGCGTAGGGGATAGTAGGCTTGGGAGCATCCAAGAACCTCTGGCAGGTAGCCTCCTTTTTTGGAAAGGTGTTTCTGACCTTGTGAAAGGCAGCCAGAAGTGTTCTTAGAGATCAGAAAGGAGAGGAATCATGTGGTGTATTTCACAGGTTTATACAGGAAATGGTCTTCTTCCTAGCAATTCCTTGCAAGTTGGAGTACGCCTGGAAATATACATCTGAAATCTATTTCAAGGACTACAGTGGTCAATTTGTAAAAGAATGAATGCCGGTGCCCAAAAATCTGCCCAGAAGCCCACCGTCGGGGATACTGAATGTCGGCAAACTGAATACCAAGGCTGTGTTGTCTTGAATCCAAGTCCCGCCTCTTTAATCCACTCTCAGCCCCTCTATCCCACTCGTTCTTGCAGGTTTCTGTTTTCTCCCTTTGTAACAAATTTTGTGTCTTTCTCTTCCTCAGTCTTTCCACTTTGTGTGTTTTACTTTCTCCTGCTTTCAGCAAATGTCTGATGCAGAAAAATAAGTGCTGGTGGGCCCCTCCAGCAGCCACCAGCTCAAATTAAGCACTGTGGACTACTGCTGTATTTTTGTTTCTACAAACATGCGAACATTTCCTGTGCCGCAAGCCCAAAGTGGCAGCTGATTTTTTAATTCTGACTGCATCAGTTGTAGAAACAGTGGGATCTGGAAGAAAGTGCAACTCTCGAAACTAACAGCTATTGCTTAAAAAAAAGAAAAAGAAAATTTACTTATATGTTATATCAAAGGCAATAGAGCAACTTATGTATGAAAAAAAAATAAACAATGGTATGACAAACCTTGACAAGGGGGGGGGGGGGGGGGTCCGACTCTGTTCGGGCGAAGGTGGATCATGGGCAGACTGGGGCAACCATGGTACTTGAGTACGTCATACTAAGGTTCTGCAAACTGGGCCAAGAACAAGCCTTTCCGCACTGGACTCTCATGGTAGCTATGCGAGGAGTGCAAGGCTTCTCAGTCACCGTGGACAGCGGATACGGCCTAGTCTTGCAACGTACAGTGTTTTAATGTCAGTTCATGGTCAAGACTCATGCACAGAGAATGGTGGGACCCACCTCAAGATATGGTTCTCTTCAGGTTTCGCTTGCCGGCATCGTCCGCTTCATCTGGGTGATACACTCACAGGGGAACATACAGGGCTTCTCTTCCTTGACAGACTACTCTTGTAAAGTCAGGGCAAAAATGGGATGGTTTGAACGCCATTTTTAGAGACATTTTCTAGGCATCAGCTGTACATCCATTCTCCCAAACATCATATCTGATTTCATGTGGTTCTTTTTCAAGTGTCTTTCTCAGCCTGCTCTCCAGAGACAATCTTTGTGTGAAGCGATGGTTCTCATAGGAGGTAGCATTGGGGCGGTCTCAAAGAAGAAGGACCCTACGCATGAGCACAATTTAGTGTTAGATTTCTGCACCTAGCAGTCATCAGCTTTTCTATAGCAGTAACTGAGGAAATTCAAAAGGGAGACCAGCCTAAAAACGTCATCATCTTGAATAACAAACCCAAGCTTTGGTTCATGCATACTATGCCCCTGGAACCAAGCTGTACCCGACTGCTGAGCCCTAAAAAGAGAAAAACAGGTCTGGGTGAAGTGTTCCAGTTCAGGAGGCCCTTGGCTTGGGGGGTTTGGGCTGGACTGTTTCTATTAGAGCAGGGTCAAGACTGATTTGCATATGTTTGGGTTCAAACTGAGGTGGCATGGAGTGCAAAATAATGATTGCCTGGGATGTGGCCCGAGTGATTACCAGCAGCTGAGATTAACTCAAGCATTTCATCCATCAATTTTTTGCATACTATAGTTGCTTAAACTTTTACTTTTGAAATCTTTATTTCGACCGTTTGGTCATAAAAGATACATGAACAATAAAATCACATACATTCCAACACATTCATATAAAACATCAGTACATACAATTAAAAGCCATAACCAGATAATGCAAGTGATTATTAAAAAGTAAGCAATTCTACAATCTACCCAGCAGTTTTTAAAAGACGACTGCGCGTGTGCCAAACATTCGTAAAGAATTTGGAAAGTGCAAAGACAATTGGGCCGGAAGCATCACTTTTCAAAATCCTGTACATCGGTCCATATTCCCTGCCACCCAAATTCTTGATCAAGGGCAGCAGCCAGTACTTTCTTGCTGCCTTGTATGCTGGGCAGAAAAAGATCACGTGCAAATCGTTCTCCTCTTTGTCAGCACAGAGGGGACAGAACTTGGTAGAAGGGAGTTTTGACCAGGTACTGCAAAAGGACCGTAGTGGGAGTGTGCTGTATCTCCACTGGAGGAATAACTTTCTAGAGAGTATGGGGTAAACAGGGTCCAGAGCTTTCTCAAATATATGAAGATCCTTGGTTTGCAAGAATATAGAGGAAAGGGACCCCTCCGTCTGGGTAGCTATAGCCCTTACCCTTTTGTGCTCGTGGTACAGCTTCGCCAGTGCTCTCCTGGGGATTCTTGGTGCTGTATCTGCTGGTTCAGTCCACAATTCAGGGAGCCCCATATCTGTGCAAACTGACTGGATGTTTTGGACCCAGGGGATACTGAGCGCCTTAGGATGTTTTAATAATTCGACCAGTTCCGCCCTGTAATCGGCGAGATTGTCGCTGCTCCATAGCCTGCGCCAGAAGGCAATGGGTCTTAGGCTTATCTCGTCGGCAAGTGGCCGTAGCCCTAAATCAAGCCTCAGGGGGAGAAGGGGAGTACTGGGGGGAAGTGCGGTAATTTGCCTTAAAAACCTGTTTTCTGTATTTGACAGGTTCCGGCATGGAATGTGCCCCCACAATTCAGCCCCATACAAAATAGCCCCCCTTGCCTGTGCCTTATAAATCTGAATTAGGGCCCCCAATGGGCGGTAGGCCGAACCAGTCATCATCCGGGAAATACCCCCGGTAGTTTGTACTAACTTAAGGTTAGCCCTCGTTTGATGGCTCTCCCAAGTCATATTTTCATTGAGTGTCACGCCAAGATATTCGAACGTGGCTACTCTTTCCAGTCGTACTACTCCCAATAGGGGGTTTGGGCGCTGTTTAGTGTTTGGGTTCAATACCATATATTTGGTTTTTGAGGCATTGATTTCCAACCCTCTATCCTGGCAGAAGGCCACAAAAGCATCAAGTATCTTTTGAATGCCCATGGGTGTTTTGGATACCAACAGTGTATCGTCCGCAAACATTATTGCGGGTACACTGTTGCCATTCAATTTGGGGGCATCTGTGTAGTCGGTGGCGTTTAGATGGGCGATTACCCCGTTAACAAAGAGGCAAAACAGGGTCGGCGCCAGCACACAACCCTGTCTCACCCCTCTGCCCACGGGGAATCTATCAGTCAGCTCCCCCGACCTCCCACACCTCACCTGGGCATAATTATTATGATGGAGCCTCTGCAGGATCGATAGGATATCTGGTGGGACGCCCATCCCTGCTAAGATGACCCATAGTTTACCCCTAGGCACAAGGTCGAAGGCGGCTTTTAGGTCCACGAAAATCGTGTACAGACTACCGCCTTCAAACCTTACTGTCCTCCAATAGATCAGATTTAGTCTGAAGACCTGGTCTACGGTTGATACCCCTTTCCTAAAGCCTGCCTGGTATGGACTGAGGGCGCCCACCTCCTCAATCCATTCCTGAAGCCTGTTCAGGAGGACCCTGCCGAACAGCTTCTGTGCTACATCTATCAGGCTAATTGGTCTGTAGTTGGCTGGGAGCAGGGGGGATCCTTTTTTGAATATCGGGACCACCTCGGCCCCCAGCCAAGTACTGGGGATTTCCATCCCACTAAGGACGCCATTAAAAAGGGCTGCGAGGTAGGGCGCCCAGACGGTGGTCTCCTGCTTGTACAGGTCTCCCGGAAGCCCGTCTAGCCCGGGCGCCTTCCCCGGAGCCAGGCCTGAAATGGCAGCTATTACCTCACTTAATGTTATTTGGTCCGCCTGCAAGCCCTGTCTCACTGGTTCAATTATCACAGGGATTTCTCCAGGCTCAGCACTATATAGCGACTCGAAGTGGGCCTGCCACACTCCCGGCGCTATGTTAGGCTCCACTGCCGAGTGAAGACTCTCTGATCCCCCATTCACCATTCTCCAGAACAGTCGTTGATCTTGTACTGCTAGGGCCTTTGTGAGCTCTTCCCACTGATTTTCCTCCCATTCTATTTTGGCTTGTGTGAGAAGCTTCTTGTAAGCTTGTCTACATTGCTTAAGACATTCCCCTCCTATGCCATCCTTAATGACTCCAAGGAGTTCTGCTTTGGCTCGTCTACAGGCTGTGTTATACCATTGTGTTTTGCCTAGGGGCCTCACTCTTGGCTTTTGTATTTTGCGTGTCAAATGGGGTGCCGCCACTTTTATGAGTTCTTTGTGGGCATCAGACAGTTTACCCCTTATATCTATTTGGTTTGCCACACTATCCAGGGCCCCAACAGTTTCCAGGATGGGAGTAATCTCTGCATAAAGCAGTGGGATTTTGTCCTTGTTTGTGACCATATGCTCCCACCTAATTCTTCTCCTGGTGTTGTCTAAAAGGAGTGGGGGATAGTTCCCTACCTCATGGGTCACTAAACCCTGCGGTGCTGGGTGGGCGAGGTCTAACTCGAGTGCATTGTGGTCACTGTCCATCCTGTCAATAACCCTAAAATCCTGAATTAATGGCCACCTCGTTAGTTGGACCAGAATATAGTCTAAGTGTGACTCCCTTCCCTGGCGATTATAAGTAATTTTGCCTGGTGTATCCGAGATGGTTCGCCCATTACACGCTCTGAGACCATACCTTAGCGTGAGGGCAGTAATTTGTAATGCTAGCGGGGTCCAAGCTTTAGGAGGAGTCACATCTGCCCCTGGTACTGCCCACCTATCCTCTTCTTCTGATAGGAATCCTTCCTGAAGGCCGGGAAGTGGCTCATAGTGGGAGTTAAAGTCTCCACCCACCACATAGTAAGAATCAGTCGACAGTTCAGATAAAAAGTTCGACAGTTCATTAAAAGTCGGTGATTCTTTTGCCTTTCCCGTTGGCCTAGAATAGATGTTGACCAGCAGGAGGCTAACTTTATTTGGCCATGTTAGTAAGACCACGAGGATATCGTCGGTGCAGCATGGGAGCCGTGTTGCCACACAGCCCAGGTGAACAGCAATCCATGTAGCGAGACCCCCTGAAGGTCGGCCTTTGCCTTCCCACCTGGCTGGAATGAAAAAGCATGCATACCCTGGATACTCATAGTCCTCTCTGGCCCAGGTTTCCTGGAACATACATATGTCACCAGTTTCTATGTACTTTCCCCAGGCAGGCTCTTCCAATTTATTTGTTAGACCCGCAATGTTCCAAGAGATTATCCTCAAATGTTCAATGGATGGGGGTGTCATAGCAAGGGGGATGGAGGGGGTAAGACCATATTCCACTTGCGTTATAGGGCCTGTAGCTGGGGCAGCAGAAGGAGCATGTGACTCCGTGGATCCCAGCTCCCCCTCGCCCTCAGGGATAGGAACCATAGTTGTTCGCTCTGCAGGAACTACTCCATCAGTGGTAGGGTTGAAGAATTCAATTTGGCCGTGTTCTGGGATGGATAGATCGTTCAGTGGGGCCGGAATTGCAACAGGGCACATCATCGGTGGGTCCGGAGGGCCACATAAGCCTGGTTCCCTTAGCGCAGACTTATGGGCAGTAAGTCAGTCGACCCCGTCCAGCCCGTTCAGACAGTTAAAGCGATTAAAATCGCAGAAAGGTGTGTCCGGTGGTTGGTAATATGGGCGTTGGGCAAAGCCTTTATGGTTGTGTCTATAGTCCACCCTTGTCCATTTGTCATATGTTTGAGCCTGGTGACTGGGAATTGGGGGAAAGAAAAAGGATACTGGGAGGGTTTGTATCGTGGAATCGAGGGATCGGTTCATTCCTTCACAGATGTGTCGAACCGTGCCTGGGTCTTTAAAGGTTACCAGGATGCAATCCCCCACTATGGTTTTCCTGGTCTTCCCTAGCCATGGAACCCTCCTCACCATAATGATTTCGTTATTAAAGTGAGGTGGCAGGGGTCGGTTCCAGTTTAACCATTTGATTACCTTTTTCTTGAGGGATTGATAATCCTCATGTTCTCCTGATCTTAGATGGGGTGCACCAGCTAGGACCACCGTTAATCTATTGGCCTCGGGTGGGAGATCTGGCCTCCGTGGTCTAGGGGTTGGGCAAGCTGGCGTGGGTGGAAGGTCATTTACCTGATCTTGATTTGTTCCAGTGGGCTCTGAATGTGAACTATGTGGGGCTAAAGCCACTGGATCAATAGGTCTGTTGCTTGCGTTATTGTGCCGTGCTTGGAGTTGGACAGACATGAGGGGTTGCAGAGGTGCAGCCGGTGGCGTGCTTTTTGGGGGGGCTTTGCTATCGTTAGCTGCGGTTTCTGTTTTAGAAGGTTCCCCACCCGAGGAATGAGTTTCCACTAACTTTGTCTGCTTACTTACTAGAGAGTTCAGAGTGGTAAGAGAAGTCTCTAGTAGAGTAAGCCTAATCTCAACTTTTTTTAGACTGTCAGTGATGGGCTGCAGTAGGGAGCGGAGTAAGAATTCAATGCTCCCCTTAGCAAAGAATGGATGATTAAGATTCGGTATATCAGCCTCTGGCTCTTTGGAAGTCACAATTATGCTAGTATTTGGGAGCTTAGATGGTGGAGCTGTCTCCGTGTTATTCTTTGATATGATAGTGTTAGTATTCCTCTTACCGAAATCCAAGTGCGATGTTTTGGATTTCCCCCGTCCCCCCGCTGATTTCCGAGCCCGTTTACTGGGTGGGGGCCTGTGTATCTCTGCCATGACATTTAATTTAGGCTTGTTCTTATTAGCCATTGGTACTGATTGGGTTTGAGTTACCAAGTCGACAGGGGTATGGGAGATCTCTAAGGGGGCTGACTCTGTGATTTGGTCAGGTGGTGTCCCTTGGGTCGAAGAAACTTCCCTTAATAGAGCAGGGAAATCCTCTATTGTTGAGGTGTCTAGGCTAGTGGATAGCGCACCTACCTCTTGGGTAGTGGGGTGGGGGATGATATCTAACAGAGGCCTGGTTTTCATAGATTCAATGGAGCGTCTACGCTCCGCCCTACGTCTCTCAAGTGAGCCTTCCGAGTCCGTTTCACCTTTGTTGGATTTAAAGTAATTGTCCAGTGTCCCGGAACAGGAGGCACCCTCCCTGGAGGGCGTTTCCCGTGGGGGGGGCGTAGGCATATCCTTGGTTGTGGCTCTGGAGGGGATCAAGAGGGGGGGCCCGGCCCGGCCTCCTTCGGCCCCTGACGGCCACAGACAGTCCCGCCCTTGTCCCGGGCTTCTCCCGGCGCCCTCCCGCGCGCTCCCGCGCCGCGGGAGTGTTAGTTCCTATATGTAGGTGTCCAAGTAGCTACCAGGAGGGCGGGGCCGGCAGGGAGAGCAGCCCAGCTGGAGAGGGGCTCGCGGGGACTCCTGGTCCTCGGAGTCCGCCGCTGTGCTCGCAGCCCTGCCGGTTGCTCCAAAGTATGCCCCTTGACAAGCAGCAAAGAAAAGGGCTGCAGCCGCGATGCGGGACCCGAGCAGCGGGTCCGGCGAGGGGTGGCGGCGTGCAGCAGAGACACTGGCTCCCTCGGTTCCTCCCTCGGGTGAGGTGTCCGTCGGTCAGGGTCGGCAACGAAATCCGCCGAGTCCAGGTGAGGCAGCTGCTTATGGTGATCAGGAGTGAGGGCGGGGCCGGCAGGGAGAGCAGCCCAGCTGGAGAGGGGCTCGCGGGGACTCCTGGTCCTCGGAGTCCGCCGCTGTGCTCGCAGCCCTGCCGGTTGCTCCAAAGTATGCCCCTTGACAAGCAGCAAAGAAAAGGGCTGCAGCCGCGATGCGGGACCCGCGCAGCGGGTCCGGCGAGGGGTGGCGGCGTGCAGCAGAGACACTGGCTCCCTCGGTTCCTCCCTCGGGTGAGGTGTCCGTCGGTCAGGGTCGGCAACGAAATCCCAACACAAGCACTCTTTTTCAATGAGACCCCATATCTTCATAATCAAATGTTGCAGTCGGGAGATTCAACATGTGGTCAGAGCCAATGCTGCTCTTTCATGCTTCTTAAGGATAGTTTTCTGTTATTCATATAAGATCACGCGACAGCTGCACTGTCAGGCATCAGGCCAGACCTCCTTTCGCCTCCCGAAAGAAAATCTTTAAGCATCCGATTACTTCTGCTTTGCTATCGACTCCGAAAGAACTTGAAAATCGAAGGCAAAGAACACCAATTGGAAAGCTGGTTCGCGCAGACTGGCACCGTAGGGGTGGAGTAAGGAAAGGCTGGCTGCACCGCCCCGTGAAGCCTGTCATTGGCTTAAACAGCATTTCCTGAGTCACAGTCCAATGCAGCAAAAAATAAATTCCATCATGTTTTAAATTCACTCTCATTAGATGTTTGTGCATGGGCATGACTTTCAGATCTACCCAATCTCTTGTAATACCCAACCAAAGATTACCACCAGTTGAAACTTCGAAAACCGTTGTCTCTCAGAGGGATAATTCAACACATGAATATCCTTGTGGTCATATTAAATCAAGGAATGCCCCGGAGTCCATCAATGTTTGATTGTGTAAGAAACAGACAACATCTTGTTCCATAGTCCATGACCCAATTGCTTCTTCCAAGCAGGTCTTGGGCCAAGTTTTTTCACATATGTCTGTTTCGAAATATGAGACCAAATACATACTGAAATATTTAACTGCAAATTCAGCAAAGGATTGAAATTAAAAGATCAAACTCATACCAGCAGAATAAAAAACAGAGACTACTTCAACTTGAGAAAAGTAAATTATCTATAACAAAGAAACACAAATCAAACAATGTCTTCTATATTTTAGAAAAGTTTAATTGTTCTTGTACATTTTGTTAAACATAGAAATGTTACTCATAGAGATTTGTTTAATTGTGACTTTCTCGTTAGGGTTTGTTTAAGGCTACTGACTTTGCATATTTAGTCTCTCAATAAAGCAATTCCTGGAAGAGAACATATTGAAGATGAAGTCGCAGGTCAGAAGGGACTATTCAATCTAAAAAGTTGAGTACCCTATCCATCTGCGCCCACCTCCTTCTGAGGGCCTTTCCACTCCTGGTTGCTTTAAGTGCTGATAAGGTACAGCATTTTAGTCAAAGTAGAAATATCCTGGGTCGGGCACCTCATATGGCTGGTCCATGTCCACCTCCTCCTCGCCAAAGGCGGTCTTGAGCACCCGCTGCGTGTCCCGGCAGAATTCATCCAGGGCACTGTTCAGAAGGGTGTATGCTGCCACAAAGGAGATGCCCCCAGAAACAATATGGCTCAGAATTGGCACTTGACTCCTCACCAGGCTTGCCACCATTTGTCCACTCTGGGCAGCGTCTTTCAGAACTGTCTGCACCTCGTGCTCTGAAAGGTCCTTCCCCAGCATAGACTTGATCTGGCACTTCAGGTTGCTGGGTTTAGCATTGGCTCTTTTGGACAGTGCTAGAAGGGATTCGTCGTCAAGACCGAAATGCTTCTGGTAGCCGCTCAGAGACTCTATCAACATAGGGATACTGCAGTCCACGGGGTGGTTAGGAAGGACGGAGATGATGCAGGTGCTCAGGGCCTTCTTCCAAACGTGTCTCTTCAGTGACTCCTTCTTCTTCTCAATGACCTCAGCAGTGATGTTCGGCAGGGACAGAAGTAGCACATGCCTCTTCTGTCCAGTAAGTTCATCAACAAGTGTACTGTGTAGCTTCTGAAAATCATATTTATGGAGTTCAAAGCTAGACAACAAGAACACCTTGGGGTCCTCCACACCTACCTTTTCCAAGCTCCTGATGCAGTCTTCACGCATCTCATTGAGGACTTGCGCCTCAGAGAAGTTGGCCTTCTTTCTTCTCTTGCATGCCTCCATATCCTGGTCTATCTTCGACCGTACAAAGTAGAAGTTTTTGTTCATTGCCTTGATGCTCCTTGCGAGGTCTGCATGGTTCTCACGAAAACGTCCAGAGGCAAGGACAATATAGAAGTCGTATTTTTCAAAGTTCACCTGCTGCAGGTACTCAGATGCCTGAAAGTTTGGGGTTCCAATGCCCGGCAGATCCCAGAGCTGAACGGTTGGTAGTTTTGGATGTGGGTAGCCCTCTGTCACCATGGTGGTCTCAGTGACACCAGTTTTAGCAGCCCCGGGCTCTTCATCGCCGACGTCGCGTATGGCATTGATGAAGGTGGATTTCCCTGCCCCAGATTCCCCAGTAATGGCGATGTCAAGTGTGGTGGTCTCCAGTGACCTCAGGAGGGACTGGATCTGGTTGGAGACTTCCGACACCACCTTGGATTGAATCATGGTACTCATTTCCTTCATGTCCAGCTCCCGAACCGCCATGGCACACATCCTGTCTGTAGAAAGGGAAAGAAGAGAGAGAATATGCTGTTAGTTCTTTCTATCATAAGCACACTACACCAGAGTTAAAATGACAACATTGAAAGTTGAATAAGTGGCATCAGACTCTTTTCCATCACCTACAGTCCGTGCCACATGAACAGTCGACAGAGACGCCTATGCGATGAGATGTATGTGCACCCTATTTTTCATGCATTGCCAAATGTTTGCTAAACTTTTCCATACAGCAATGTCGTACTCTGTAGTATAATACTGCCAGCCAACCTTTTACATACTGTACCCATGTCTGAATGTCACTGCATTTTGGCCTGCTTTGTCAACTCTTTGCCTTTGTTTAAAACTCAATAAAAGAGATTCAAACAAAACAAATCCGACTCCTATCCATGCTGCATCTTCATGGAGTTGACTCGCGGGAAGGAAGTGGCTTTCAGTGTCTGTGCATAGTCCAAGGTGGGTGCCTTCCTTGAAGACTCTACAGGTGAGTGTCTCTGAACACATTTAATGATCAGCCTGGCATCTCGTTCGATTCACCACCTGTGAGGAGAGGGAGTGGAGTTTAGTCTCAGTGCCCAAGGAAGCACTGATGTGCCCACGGATGATCACCCTGTTTTTAGCTCACAGTGTCTCCTGGTGCATCACCTCGAGTGCTAGAATGTTATATCATCGGAACTTCCCTGGATGGATGGTCTCTAGTGGATGCACTCATGAACATTCAAACCTTGGCTTCTTTCAAAAAGGGACTCTTCCGTCGGGATTGTGCGGAGAGTGAAGCATACATGAACTGTTGTAATAGCAACGCCAAACTGTAGTCTATTTGCACGCTCAATATTTTGTTTCTCGTTGAAAAAAAATAGCTTCAACAGATACAAGAGGCAATGTCGTATTTAGGTTTCACTTTGGAAACATTATTCCTAGAGATGACTATGGAAATGATGCCACTATGTCCATTCTACATTGTTCTTTGTCTTTCTGCTGAGACATCCCTTGTAGTGGTGTGGTGACCATCTCCTGCAATTCAGTCAGGGTCTTTCTACATCAGGTCTCCCTTAGAGCGAATGGGAAGTGTAGTTTCTAAAGAGCTTCCCAAACTTGTTAAAAACTATTTTTAGAACAACAAACATTTGTGACCCACCTAATTTTAATGGACATGCGCCGGGCGATTTTTATATGCAATGCAAGCAACGCGTGGTAGCGCACTGTCATTTACAGACAGCACATTTTCCATTGAAATGGCCATACATTTGCACAGACATACAGTTTTACTGATAAAACTATATTGTTCACAAACGATAATATGTCTAAATCGAGGTTCGGTGAATATTCACCATTTGTGAATCACCAAGTACAGTGTCTTGGTCTGTTTTGATCCAATTAAAGTCTTTGTTTCCATCACACTTCAGAATTACAAAAACGATGTGCTCATTTTTGCTGTACTAACTCTTGATATGTACAGTTCATCTACAGGTAGTTACATGTTGTTGTGTGTTACAAAAAACTGACATCCTACAGCCTTTCCTTTCATAGAGTAAAGAGAACTATTCAACAGGCGGTCACATAATTCACCTTACTTTTCTTTGTCTGTCTGAAAAGTGAGCGGAGTTTGTAAACACCAATCCCCATGTTAAAAACACATAAGCAGCAATTTGCCAGAAGACAGCTTGGTATTTGAAACTATTTTCAGGAAATCAATTAAAACTTGGCTTTAATCTGGAATAACCGGCTATACTTTCTGCGGCTAGTAGGTTATCCTGCAGGCCACCTGTCGGTGTAGCGCCGGGACACCTCCTAGGAGGTAGCTGTGCGCGCTTTACAAATCACAGTATTATTATTATTTTTTTTTTTACCTCTGACTTTGACTCGCAACAAATGTGACCAGATGAATATAGAATTTGAAAGACATTTTATTTATTGCTTGGACTTTCCTGAATCACCAAAGATTGGATCATGAAACACTGCTCCAATGTTTTGTTTCTGTTCAAAGGTCTCTTCTAGAGGAGTGGGGTAGTGCGGCCCTGGACAGCTTGTTTGACCGGCTCTCATCCAGAGTGAAGGACTGAGTACAGACATGGGTCTCAATTTCCAGATAGAGTCAAGTAGAGTTAAGGACCTCTTCCTAGAGTACAGTCCATAGCATCTTTCTAGACATGGTCTCATGTAGAGTGCATAGGGAGAGCAGAGCAGGGCCTCTTGGTAGATCAGATTACCTGCAGAGTGTGGGTATGTGTGGTGGGGTACCGTAGAGGGCCGCTTTCTAGATAAGGTCTCATGCAGGATGAGCGGGACGTACAATCTAGGGCCTCTTTCTAGATAAGGTCTCATGCAGTGTGTGTGGCGAGTACAGCCCAGGGCTTCTTTCTAGATAAGGTCTCAGGCAGAGTGAGTGGGACACACAGGTGTGGGTCTCTTTTTAGATAAGGTTTCATGCAGGGTGAGTGGGGAGTAAAGTCCAGGACCTCTTTCTAGATAAGAGGTCTTGCAGAGTGTGGGTGTGGAGGAACAGTCCAGGGCTGCTTTCTAGGTAAGATGCCCTGCAGAGTGTGGGTGTAGGGGGGTACAGTCCAGGGCCACTTTCTAGATAAGGTCTCATGCAAGGTGAGTGGGGCATTCAGATTTGGGTCCCTTTCTACACAATGTCTTTTCTAGAGGTGAAAGGAAGGTTCAGGGCATACACTCATGTATACGACTATAAGGTATGGATGAATTAAGAGATATTTGTAGAGTGCAACTGCTGCTCCAAAATTCCTGGGGCTCATGCAAGTCAAGTAGGACCAAAAATTACAGCTCACCAAACAGCAATGTTTTCAGCTGTGCCTTAAACAGGCTTTCGCTGGAGATGGCACCAAGGGAGGGTGGAAGAGCATTCCAAAATCCACGAGCCAGGATAGTAAAGGACCTGCTTTGCGGAATCTAGGGATGCACAATAGGTTGTGGCTGGAAGAGCGTAGGGCCCTAGCAGGAGAGTAGTGTGTAAGCTTGTCCAGGATGTAGCTAGGACCCCTATGGTGGAGTGCTCTGTGAGTGATCATTATCGTTTTTAATTTTATCTGAGAATTGATTGGAAGCCAGTGGAGTTCTTTGTGCTCTTTTCTAATAACTGACGTTTGGGGATATTCAAAATGAGCTAGCTGCGACATTTTGTACATGCAGCAAACGTGACATCGGATTCTGGGGGAAAATAGGTAAAGTATGTTTGCATAATCCAACCTAGAGGTAATTAGTGCATGCACTATGTCTTTGCGAGTGTCATGGGAAGAGATTGATGATGGATTTAGTCCCAGATCTCTGTACTGGGGAATATGTATGACATTGTTCTGCATTCTGTCCATCAATTGTTCTTCTTGCATTTGAAATTTGGCAGCACTGGCATTCAGCAGCGTCGGCGCACTGCTCTTTAGAAGAATCTTAAATCACAGCATTTTTTTCCCCTCAAATCAAGTACAACTCTGAGCCAGGCTTCTCCAAGCAAAGCCACTCCAACTGGTCCCAGGTTATGGTTGAAGCGCTCTATTCCTTGACATAACGTTGCACTCAGATCTTACCTCACCAGGACTTTGTTCAGAGAAGAAAAGTGTCTCATCTGATCTTACTGTCCATGGCCATTTAAATGTCAAAAAAGAACCTTTGCTTTGAGATGAGGCGCATCCTCTGCGTCTTGCCAATAAGCACACCGGCTCCTTCTGCCTTCTCTGTGGCACCATCGATCTTGGTTTGTGCATCTGCTCTGTATATTATTCGAACCAAACGCATCATCCAATGACCTCTGCATGAGCCTAGCTGCCAGCGATGCTGCTCACATCCATGCTTGAAAGTAACCCCTGGAACCAACAGCGTCCTGTGTACAGCTGCACGATGATGCTCTAAAAAGTCTTAAACTGCTGTAAAACCAACTGAGTTAGAAGTTCAATAACCAGAGTGAGTGAACAGGACCAGTAGAAACATCTCAGAGGGAGGACAGTCGCTGCATCTTGACTCATTGGCTTAAAGGAGTTTGCACTGATCTTCAGTGTTCCCAGGAACCCACCCTTGGGTCCTCCTGAGGCACTCAAGCACTGATCTTCAGTGACTCTAGGAACCCACCCATGGCACTAAAGCACTGATCTTCAGTGGATCCTCCTGAGGCACTCAAGCACTTTATGTCAATAAGATGGCCGCCGGAGAGGAGCTCGCTGAAGAAACTCCAGGCTGGGGATAAACTTATGTTTTAAATTCCCAACTAGCCTAGCCATCCTCCTCCATCTCCTATCATTTTTCTTCTTGCCAGATCCCGTACTGAGGGGGATGAGGGTCAGTCCAGAAATCGCATGACGACCTGTTGTGCACTTTCTGAAGAACCCGAGAGGACCTGAACTCAAGTGGATCGGGTTCAGCAAGGAGAGAGCGTTTCCTCCTCCCAGAGCATAGATCGATCCTGCTGCACAAGGACGCTGTGTTCTCCCACCTCCACACAGCCCCTAAAGCTGTCATGCTACTATTCCGGGAATTCGAGTGGCGGTTTAATTAAGAGTGCTGTGGCCGCATCGCAGGTAAGCTCTGCTGAGAAGTTCCCACCTGTCTGACCGCCCCCTCTAGCCCGTTCACAGCACTGAAGGACTCGTGCGCACGGGCGTCAGGTTGCGAGAAGACAAGAACGCCGAGCGGCTATGGTATGGTGGGGCTGAACAGTGATGCCGGGCTGCAGACAATAAGTGTTTATGACCGGAAGGTCTCATTCAGAGAGATGGTGCAGCAATGAGGAATCCTGGGCCTGCCTCCTGACCTCGACGAAATACGGTGAGAGGGGTGGCGGGGTAAAACGACAAACAGGGGGGGGGGGGGGGGGGAGCCGGAGTTGCAGCCACTACAAGTTTTTGGGGGCCAATTTTGTTTTGTCTTAGACAGGCACAAGATGCCTGACCTCTAAATGGCAGACACAGACAAGCACGAGAGACCTGACCCGGGCTACCCGGCTTCAAAATGGAGGCTTCACCGATCTCTCAACATGATCTTTAGGCAGTTCTAAGACGTGGGCACCCCAGAGAACAAACTTATTCTGGTGGCCTAAAAGCAGCAGCTAATGCGGAGTCCTTGTTCGTGTGGATCTTCAACCTAAAAGCCATACACGCTTGAGCGACAGTGAATCAATCTGAGGCGAAGGACAATTAGTGGATAAACAGACAGTACTATGATGGCTGGCAAACTGAAACTAGACAAAGAAGCTCCCTGAACCGAGTTCATTAATATTCAAACATCCCGACGATACCCTGCCACCCACCAACCTCTGTAATCCAGCAGAGCTACTAGAAAAAAGCCTAAATCGCTCTCTCATAAACGATCCATAGTTCTGAGTTGTAGCAAGAGGTCCCAAGATGATCAACTCCTCCCCCCCAGTGACTATTAAGCCCGGCCTGTAAGGACAGAGTCGGCACTGGAGCACCCCACACCATATCAGTCAGGACTACCGGGTACTGTCTTTCCAACGCTGGGCTGCTCTGCCTCACCTCCACAGTAGCCTCTGCTGCTTGCAGGCCACACCTCCTACCACCCTCTCTACATTATCCGACATGCGCTGACCTTTTATCTCTCTCCATGGAAATAGAGAATGGGGACAATCTTTGCACAAACATGATATCAACCATCTAACTGGCACTTCCCTCTTTATTTAGTCCAACCACTCACCGCTACAGGATGCTAAGGCGCAACTATCCTCTCCTCCCATCATATGGACCCAAACACTCAGTCTTTAACTATGCACCCGCCAAACCACACCCGAAACTCCAAACTTTAGCGTTAAAGACGCAACTCATGGTCCATAAAGTACCAAGAAAATCTGTCCAGCAATGATAAAAAGAACCTAAAGCACAGTACCTTAAAACAGCACCCGGAAACACGTATAGTAGACAACTACCTCACCGTGACTAAAGGCAAGATGAAAACTAACTTCATCTATTACACAAATCGCCAGACTAAGTGGAAAAACACCTTCTTTCTTCACTTTCAAGTCTCCAAATCAGTAAATATTCCCTATGGTGAAAATATCTCCACAACAGTCCCCCTTACCTTTAAAGGGAAACTCACAGTTTCCATCTTCAGAACAGGAAACATTCTCATACAGGCCATTGACCCGCACCTCACCAACTTTGATCGGCACCTCCCAACATTACTCTCCTCTCTAACTCATCAATACCATCAAACCCAATCCCGACTATAAACCTGGAACCGACCCAATCTGCCTCCCCGGACGACCCACACTACAACTCATGGACATCCACCATTACTAATTATAATCTCCCCACCCCTATCATCACACTCCGCCGCCAAACATCCTCTACAAGGGGCTTCAACCTATACCACCACGTCCAGCAAACGCACAGTTAATAAACCCTGCAAGGCTAATCCTGAGAGAGTCAGTTCGAACTCACATGACAGATTTTCCGTTACTGAACCCACTACAGGCATATCCCCCTCGACCGTAGAAGAACCGACTAACTTCGCAAACTATCCATACTTAACTCCACCACTGTCACTACTCCCCGTTACCAACCATCTCCATATCCAACTTCATCCAACTTCAGCAATATTCAGTGGAGAAGTGTGGCTCACTGGTTAGAGCAGGCAGACCCTGAAGCAGAGGTCAGACCCGGGACCAGGTTTCAATTCCCGACGCGGCAGGGTCTTGAGCTCAAATGTCCACAGACTTGATAATTCTCGCTTCGGTGCCTGACCTAATCATGGGTTCACACTCTGCAACTCTGGCCATTAAGCTTGCTTAATCTTCACAACGGCCCCCCGCGGCGGGATGCCTGGCTTTCACCTTGGGGATGCCCGTTAGGGGCTATCTCACGGGGAAAAGCCAGGACGGGTTCCCAAGGCAAGCGCCGAGATGCCTCCGGGTAGTCGAGCGCTATATAAGAACATACAAAAAAAAAAAAAAAAGAAATTCCCTCGGACAAGAACCTCCCTTCAACTGCACACTCTCCCCCACCCGACCCTACGCCACATGCCCAGTCAGCACCCACCTCTAATCACTCTACCAATCCCATGGACACCGACTTCCTCCTTACTATTGCTCACTCCCCTCCCTTCAACCAAAGACCCACAACACCTCCTCCTAACCTCTGGACGAGAAGCAACAACAACCAGACTCCGCATGTCCAATCTAGCCCTATCCCTAATCTCAAAGATGCCACTCAATCTTGCAAACAAGCACCCTCTCCTCCCGTAGACCCTGGTCCTATACTGCCCCAGACATAGGATACATGCTCTTTCAGCACTCTTACTCAGCTACTGACCCGAATGGAGCAGAAAATTGACTCCTTAGCGGCGGATATCCTACACCTACAGCAAGACCTTCCCAACAGGATTAAGCCACCTTGCTCACACACTCCAGGCAACTACACACCTTCCCCCCCTACAGCCTCTTCCATGGCCATCAACCCTATGAAGAATCAGGCACATCGGCCTAGCCGAGCTCTCCGCCCTATGTTGGAACGAGAAGCAGATGATATCAATGACTCTTACCTCGAAATTAGACAGATCTCAGCCCTGTTGGCAACCCCAGTTTTAGTGAGCACTAATAGAATACCGAGACCCGTCTTCTCGCCCAGACCCCCTTCTCAATACACTCCTAAACATACATTACACACCAACCCTGAGGCGCCCCGTCCTCTATTGTGCATACTCCTCAACTGTAGATCAGCAGTACAACACACCACAGATATTGCTGAAGTTATACTCGCGGAAGAAATAGACATCCCATTCCTCACAGAATCCTGGCTCAATGGCCATTCTACCCTCATCCTAGACGTTCTCACCCCTCCAGGCTACAACAGCATCAGACACGACGGACCAATCAAAACTGGTGGCAGACTAGCTATCAATCATAAAGAAGGAATACAGCTCACCAGATTAAAACCCACAGAATACCTGACACTTGAGTACCTCGTTATTGAACTTACAGTCAAAGGCCCCACGTCCATCTACCATCCTCCTGGTGATCGTGCCCTCTTTGCGGAAGAACTAACCGAGCTAATAACTCATTTCTCCCCAACAGACACAGATGACGTGTTCCTGGCTGACTTCAATATCCACTGGAACAACCCAGAAGACACTACAACCCAGAACCTCTCTAACCTGCTTGAAATTACCAATCTCAAACAACTCAACAATGAACCAACACACATCAAGGGAGCAACTCTGGATACGATCATCACCAAAAACGAGCTGGTCTCTTTGAGATTGATTTCTCCCATCGACTGGTCCGAACACCACCTCATATTGTTTAATATCGACTCTCATGTTATAAACCATCCTATAAGACCTGACAAACCTATGCAATGGACCAGGAACATCAAAGGAGTCCTAATAACCGAACTGGAATGCAGGATTCAGGACCATCTTTCTACCTCAGCCCTTCATTACGACGGCTAAAGACCTCACAGCCCACTTTAATTCCACAAGGACAGCAATATTAGATCAAGTAGCACCATTCAAAATCAAACATTTGAGATTCATCAAATCTAAATCTTGGTTCAATTTGGATCTCAACTACGGAAGAAGGCAACCCAGACAATAAGAAAGGACTTGCAGACTAAACCCTTCCACTCATAACCTAGCGCAACCTAGATCAACCCGGTTGGCATATAAAAAACAAATTTTTAGAGAAAAAGTTGCGTTCTTCCTCAGCAAACTAGACCAGATGAAGAACAGACCTAGAGAACTCTTCAACATTGTCAAAAGTCAAACAAACAGCATACTGCCACAAGAAATAAAAGCCACCATAGAACGATGCGAAGAAATCACCAGCTTCTTCACAGAAAATTGAGCAATCCTTCATCAAAATCCCAAATCCTCCCTCCATCACAACGTGCCCCACTTTAGCCACCCTTGACCAAACAGAGAGAAACCATACCATGGACAACCAGGCCCTCACAACTTGCCCCACTTTAGCCACCCCTTGACCATACAGACTGAAACCATACCTTGGTCAACCAGGCCCGCTTCCAACTGAAGAATGACGCCAATTGGTCGAACTTTGAACTAATGTCAAAAATCGAAGTCTTCACCATAATTGCAAGCTTAAAGCCTACTTCCCACACAATGTAAAAAAATTCAACCACATTATTACCCCTTTCTGGACAAAAATCATCAACTCCTCTCTCACTTCTGGTTATGTCCCCGACTCCCTTTCAGCTAGGACAAATCAAACCTATACTCAAGAAACCAGGGGCTGACCCTAACGAGCTCAACAACCTCAGACCGATCTCCAACCTTCTGTTCCTAGCTAAAACACTGGAGAAGTGCGTTCTCCAACAACTTAAACATATTAATGACCTCAACCTCCTCGCCACCTTTCATACGGGTTTCAGGAAAGGTTGTAGCACCGAAACAGCGATGCTCAATATTGCAGATGATTTCCACAGAGCCTTAGATGAAGGTAAAGCCTGCCTCCTCATCCTTATTGACTTATCACTGGCATTTGACACAATCAACCATCGAGCTTAACTTGAGACTCTAAAGAGGCGCTCTGGCATTAATGACACAGTACTAGAATGGTTGACTTCCTTCCTTCCTTCAGCACCGTTCGCAACAGATTAAAATCAACTCCTGCCTCTCTGTACCAACAAGAGTCAAACTTGGAGTTCCGCAAGGATCGATCCTCTCACCATCCCACTTCAATCTCTTCATGGAACCTCTTGCAATTATTCTGAAACAAGCAGGTGTTCAATGCCACCTATATGCAGACACACAAATATACTACAAAATCAAATCACCCAGTGATGTCCGACACCTCAATGTCACGCTAACCAAGATCCAAACTTGGTTTAACGCAAACCACTTAAAACTGAACCCGGACAAAATAGAATTAATACTGTTCTCTCCGAAAAGTAACCACAGACCAATTCAAGACTGGCTCAAGAACTTTATGCTCTAAACTGCTCACTCGTCCTATCTGGCTCGGTAAAGTCACTTGGCATTACCCTGGATAAGAACTTGTCAACGCAGGACCACATAAAGAACTCTGCACAAAATGCGCTTTAATCTCTAAAACACCTCAAGAAAATTAAACCTTTCATTCCTCATGATGATCTCAAGACAATAGTACAATCCCTAGTCCTTTCTAAACTGGACTATGGAAACCCCATCCTTACAGGGTCACCAAAACCTCACCTAGCCTCCTTAAGGTCAGTCCTTAACATGGCCGCTCGACTCATAACGGGTGTAAAAAGATCTGAACACATCTCACCAACCCATAACGCTCTCAACTGGCTTCCCATAGAGGGTAGATGTATTTACAAACTTGCCTGCATCGAAGATATGGCCCTTCATGCCCAATCCCCCAACTACCTAAAAGGCAAACTAGTGAAAGCAGGAAAATCCAGATCTCTGAGAAGCACCAGCTCACTTCTTCTCATCCCACCGAAACTGGAAAAGAAAACGACCCAGTGCAGGTCCTTCTCTGGTAACGTTCCCAGGATGTGGGACGCACGCCCTATCGACCTCAGATGCAACCCCTCCTTCTCTTGCTTCAAAAAAGACCTGAAAATCCTTCTCCTCAACCAATAAGTCACCGACCAAGTCAACCAACCTAGGCATCATTAACCTAATGGTCTCCACCCCAACTCTAACCTTCAAGGATGGCAAATATCTGACTGTGTAAACCACCTGCGTCGTTCTCCCTTCACCGGATCATAAGTATTTTGTCTTTGCTCTTATCTTTATGCATCCTCATGTCCTGCAATGTTATGTAATTTTTCTTTTCCTTTATGTATGTAAAGCGATCTGATACCCACAGGCCTAGCTAGCGCTATATAAAACTTTATAAATAAATACAAAAATAAAAATAAATCTTTTTCCAGGAACCTACCATTGTGTCCCCCTGACGCACTCAAGCACTGATCTTCCATGTCCCCAGGAACCCTCCCATGGGTCCTCCTGAGTCACTCAAGCTCTGATCTTCAGTGTCCCCAGGAACCCTCCATTTGATTCTCCTGAGGCACTCAAGCATTGATCTTCAGTGTCCCCAGGAACCCTCCCATGGTTCCTCCTGAGGCACTCAAGCACTGATCTTCAGTGGGGCTTCCCGAGGCACTCAAGCTCTGATCTTCAGTGGGTCCTCCTGAGGCACTCAAGCACTGATCTTCAGTGTCCCCAGGAACCCACCCTTTGATCCTCCTGAGGCACTCAAGCACTGATCTTCAGTGTCCCCAGGAACCCTCCCATGGGTCCTCCTGAGGCACTCAAGCACTGATCTTCAGTGTCCCCAGGAACCCACCCTTTGATCCTCCTGAGGCACTCAAGCACTGATCTTCAGTGTCCCCAGGAACCCTCCCATGGGTCCTCCTGAGGCACTCAAGCACTGATCTTCAGTGTCCCCAGGAACCCTCCCTTTGATACTCCTGAGGCCCTCAAGCACTGATCTTCAGTGTCCCCAGGAACCCTCCCTTTGATACTCCTGAGGCCCTCAAGCACTGATCTTCAGTGTCCCCAGGAACCCTCCCTTGGGTCATCCTGAGGCACTCAAGCACTGATCTTCAGTGTCCCCAGGAACCCTCCCTTGGGTCCTCCTGAGGCACTAAAGCACTGATCTTCAGTGTCCAGGAACCCTCCTTTGGTTCCAAGATCTTCAGTGGGTCCTCCTGAGGCACTCGAGCTTTGATCTTCAGTGTCCAGGAACCCACCCTTGGGTCCACCTGAGGCACTCAAGCACTGATCTTCAATGGATCCTCCTGAGGCACTCAAGCACTGATCTTCAGTGCGTCTTCCGGAGGCACTCAAGCACTGATCTTCAGTGGTTCCTCCTGAGGCACTCAAGCACTGATCTTCAGTGGGTCTTCCGGAGGCCCTCAAGCACTGATCTTCAGTGTCCAGGGACCCACCCTCGGGTCCACCTGAGGCACTCAAGCACTGACCTTCAGTGTCCAGGGACCCACCCTTGGGTCCACCTGAGGCACTCAAGCACTGACCTTCAGTGTTCAGGGACCCACCCTTTGATCCTCCTGAGGCACTCAGTGCCACTGCCGGTGGATGAGTGGACACTCATGCTACCCTCGCTCGGGTGATGGGTGCATTGCACTAAAAACATTCCATGGTCCAGCACACTCCTACACGAGCTACCTTTGGAGCACCTGCATCCAAATGAGGAAACTAGACCACCACTATCACTCTGGGAAGGATGTAACAACTTATTGTTAAGTTGCATTTTCCGGCGCATGTGTAAACTCCTGAATTAGGAGTCTGAAGGTATGAACAAATATTATAATTGTTGGAAGAGTTAAATAAATCCAACCTTTGTTAAATTTTGACAGGTCAAACCTGCAGAAATTTACAGTAGAAACTTACCTTATTTACTGTATCATGAGGATTCTGGTGCGTTAAACACCAAAGTACCCATTTTATTCCACATGAACTCGTAATAGGTAATTTATTGCACCTGATAAATAACGCACCCCATGTTATCGTTATTTAACACCGTAGTTCGTAATAAGACCCTGTAAATAAGGTTCTTTTTATTTGAAGCATGAGCCCCGAAACACAGGGAACAAAACCTATCGGCCACTAATCCTTTTTGCCTGCGAATCTTTTCACAAGCTACAAAAGCTCTTCAGGAAAAAACAATTTAAGCAATGTGTACCACACAATCCAAACAAGTCGATATGAGCCATCAGCACAACTACCACTAACACTAGCTGACTGCAGTGTAGTCTGGGGACCCACTCTGAACCGAGGCATTGATAAAACCAACAGGAGAAAGACATCCACTGTTGTCTATCAGGATTATAAAGTCCACAGAAACGCCACCAACAACGCAAGCAGAGCAGACACTGGCACATCCCCTTTACTGCTGGGTACCAAAAATGGTACTGACATTTCAGGAATCACTAAAAGCAAGTGAACTGTAGCCAACCTCTTTCAAGTTAAAAACACACAATACAATAAAACACAAAAAAAGGTTACCACTGACATGATGCAGCTGAATGACTACATAAACCTAGGAGGGAAACACATAATGAGATAATGAAAGAAGACTAAATGTTACAGAACATTGAAGAGGAACTACAGCCTTGAAGAATAAACAAGAATTAAAAACATCATGCTCAAAGGCCAAGTAAAAAGTAAGAGGCTATTGGATACAATCAGAAACAAGAAGACACACAGATCTGGAAGACAGGATCTGCAAGCAATGAGCAATGGAGCTTATAGAAGAAACACAATCATGCTCTGTCCCACTGTACCAAATACAAAGAGTAAATCACAAAGTTTCAAAAGCTAAATAACAAAGAAAGGTTGTGGGTGCTGCGAGGTGGTAGAAAAAGGAGCGGATACCCTGGCGGTGTGTGAGGAGGGCAGCCAACCAAAGGCCTAAACAGACAAAACTGGGCACTTCTCCGTCCAGAAAACCTTTACTGGGTATATAGACTGCGCGGCAAGGCACTGATCAACGTTCCTTCCATCATTGAATAATTAATATATAATCAGAATATAGAACGATTATGGTAAAGAATGAAGCTCTAACAATACATGTCTGCACAGGCATAGCGATGAAGCGTTACTATATTGTTCAACACTCTCGGTCCCATGGTCAATGCCTTAATCACATCAAGGCTGAACTACGGAAATGTGCTGTACTTGGGCTCAAACAAAGCTGTAGTCCACAGACTACAGATGGTGCAAAATTCAGCAGTCAGGCTCCTGTGCAGGGTCCCGAAGGCCACCTACATTTCCGTCCATCGACGAAATTTGCAATGGCTCAGGGTAGCGAACCGAGTAAAGTTCAAAGCCCTGAGCTATATGCACAAAATCAAAACAGGACATGCTCCGCAATACCTTCAATCCCTGGTCTGTCCCTACTTTTCCTCTCGAAACCTTCGCTCCTCCACGCAGGGGAGGTTCATCGTTCCCAAAATCAAACTATCCCGGATGGGTGGAAGGTCCTTCTATCTAGATCCCTCACTGTGGAACGCACTGCCCACAACACTACGAAACAAAACTTACTATGTTCAATTTCGCAAATCCTTAAAGACATGGCTTTTTGACGAATAACTTGCCAGCATGTTTTTCATGTACGTCTCGGATCTGCTTTCTGCGCCGGGAAATCTTTTTTGGGTAGTTGTTGCACATTATAAATTCAAGTAATAAAATAAATAAATAAATAACCCCATTCCCATACCCACCTATCCCTCGATCACCCTACCTAGGTCACTGCAACAAGGAGCAGGCCTTGTCGGCCCACTGGAAACACTTCTTTGGCCCATAAAAACAACACAAGACCTCGAAGACTAGCGCTTTTACCAGACCGCACCCAAACTGCACCCTAGTCCACCTTCTGGCACTCAGCCTAACACTGCACTTCCCCTTAAAAAAGCTTCCACCGATGCATCCGATCCTCCAGCACCCACAATAGGCCCCTGCTGTACTTGTTCTGGGACACAGGGGGAGCCTGCACTGCTGCTGCCCCTGCTGTACGTATTGTGGGACAGAGGGGAAGCTTGCACTGCTGCTGCGCCTGCTGTACTTGTTCTGGGATGTAGAGGAAGCTTGCATTGCTGCTGCCCGTTCTGTACGTATTCTGGGACACAGCTGAAGCTTACACTGCTGCTGCCCCTGCTGTACTTCTTCTGAGACAGAGGGAAATCTTGCATTGCTGCTGCGCCTGCTGTACATATTCTGGGACAGGGGATAAACTTGCACTGCTGCTGCCCATGTAGTACATGTTCAGGGACATAAGGGAGCAGAACTCGGACGCCGGCCCCCCGGGCATTGCCTGAAGGCCCGCGTTACCAATCCGACGCTGGCAGAAACCGTGCTCTGCTGTGAGATCAGTGTAACTTGACGGCGTTGTGCTGCATGTCTGTGAAACTTGCGACTTCTGGGTTACAAGTCCCATTTGGTTTGTTACGTTCTGCTCTTTAAGCACCTATTGGGCGCAGAGCATCCTGTTGTATACATCTACATTAACATTCGATTTGATAGCGAAGACCAATATGACGCATTTGAATAACATCTGCAGTTGTGAAATACTTCCATTACAGTCCAGAGTACAAAATGTGCTGCGTAAAGTCACGTTGAGGTTTATTTAATCCACACACTTTTCTCTCCCCAGGCAACGCTTTGACAGAGTCGATTAGGCAATTTTTATTTTTGTGTTCTGAGAATGCCAGATCTTGGAACTGCAGCCCTTCTCTCTCACTCTCTCGTTCTCTCGCCTGTTTTTGGGAGGCTCAAGCTTACGGTCTTCCGTGAAATAGCATTCTTTTTTTTTTCTTAAATTCATGCATGAGGAGGACAGACCTCCATTAGACTGGCCTTTGAATGTTTCCTTGCACTGTTGAGTCGGATAGAACAACAGGTTGCTGTGCAGATGTAGACATTTGAGAATCCTTTTGGTGTTTGTAGACGATCACACTATACGTCGCTACCAAGCAAAGTTAATTTCCCAGAGAACAAGCATTTGCAATGCAATAGGTCTCGCATTAGGAAAGTTTGAGCTATTGTTATTGTAAATGACAATTTCTTTATTTATGTGTTGGTTTTGAAAATAGTGAAATGGCTTTGTCATTTACAATACCAATAGTTATAACTTTCGCAAATGTGACACCTATAGCATTTGTAATGCAATATGTGTTGTATTTACGTGACTTAGATGTATTGATATTACAAATAACAATGGCTTTTATTTTTTTTATAATTAATACTTAAATACAAGTTATTGTAATTTATAATGGCAATAGCTTAAACTTTTGTAATTAACTTTTGTGAAGATTATGTTCAGTGTATTTTATTGTGACGAGAATCCAAGACCAGAAGTGAAATATTAACATCTTTTTGTGACATCTGTAATAAAGCTTGAGACACTGAGAGAACATATTTGAACCAGTTGTTGTTGGATGGTTGCACAGATTGATGCTGTGGTGGCGACGAGTGATGTTGTTGTGGCGATGAGTGATGTTGTTGTGGCGATGAGTGATGTTGTGGTGGCGACTAGTGATGTTGTGGTGGCGACGAGTGATGTTGCGGTGACGAGTGATGCTGTGGCGGCGACGAGTGATGCTGTGGCATTTAGTGATGCTGTGGTAGCGCATAGTGATGTTGTGGTGGTGCTGAGTGATGCTGTGGTGGTGCTAAGTGATGCTGTGGTGATACGATAGATAGAGTGCGATAGATAGAGTGAGGGCGATAGATAGATGGTTGTGTGTGTGGTTGTGTTTGTGTGGTTGTGTGTGTGTGTGGGGTTGTGTGTGTGGGGTTGTGTGTGTGTGGGGGGTTGTGTGTGGGGGGGTTGTGTGTGTGGGGGGGGGGTTGTGTGTGTGGGGGGGTTGTGTGTGTGTGGGGGGTTGTGTGTGTTTGGGGGGTTGTGTGTGTTTGGGGGGGTTGTGTGTGTGTGTGGGGGGGGGGTTGTGTGTGTGGGGGGGTTGTGTGTGTGTGTGGGGTGGGGTTGTGTGTGTGGGGGGGTTGTGTGTGTGTGGGGGGTTGTGTGTGTTGTGTTTGGGGTTGTGTGTGTGTGTGTGGGGTTGTGTGTGTGGGGGGGTTGTGTGTGTGGGGTTGTGTGTGTGGTTGTGTGTTGTGTTTGGGGTTGTGTGGGGCGAGGCATTGGAGCAGGTCTTTCTTGAGGGTGAAGGTTAGGATTAGTGCGAGTGATACATTTGATTCAAGGCATTTGTAATGCAATATGTGTTGTATTTACGTGACTTAGATGTATTGATATTACAAATAAGAATGGCTTTTAATTTTGTTTAATAATTAATACTTAAATAAAAGTTATTGCGTATGCGTAGATGTTTTCAGATGAATAATGAGATCAAAAACTTTCAGGAGCCACCTACAGAGTGTTTGTACAGAATTGATTTTGACCAGCTCTGGTTGAGGTATGCAGGCTTTCTAGTTTCTGCAAATTTAGCTTGTTCTAGCATCAATATGTAGTAGAGGGCATGATGATTTTAGTTGGGGTGAGTTTTGACGTCTTGTGTTGTATAGCAGCAAGATAGTAACTGGTATAACTGTTTGAAACGTAACTAAGCCTAGGTTGGCGCAGATTATATCTAATGTGTTTCAAGCAATGTGTGTGGGATTTGTAACGATGTGTTGAAGGTTGTGTGTGCATAGGCCAGTGAGGATGGTTCTGGCGTGTGGCATATTCGGTCTGTCAAACCATATAATGAGGTCTTTCAAGATGAAGATTCTCCAAAACACATTTCTTCTCATTTTGAAAGTAGATTTATGATTCTCGAAGATGCTTATCTACATGTGCCTATGTCATCAACCATCAAAGATTCCTGAGGTTTTGCCTTTGGGGTTGCTACTTTCAGTTACAGGTTCTATCTTTCGAGATAAAATCGGCACCAATAGTGTCCACCAAGATGACTCAGTTGGCGGCCTACTATATCTCGAAAGCGGGAGAATTACAACTGCTTGGACAACTGGTTGCTCCAGGCAGCAGGCAGCATCGAAGATGGAAGCACTTCTGGGATGGGAAACCATTCAGGAGGGACTGCAAGAATAGTGACTTTTGATAAATATATTAAAAAAATTAGATTATTCCAGCACTTAGTGTTCACTACTGCACAATTCCAGACCGATTTTGGAATAGTCTTCCTCCTGACAGAGAGGGCAGTGATTGAGACATATGGTAACAAGAAATGACCTGGACGAGGCCGTAAGGATAAAGCCCCGGTAACTCGCAAGTAACCTTCAGTCTGTTACACCCTTGCTACAGTCATTACAACCCGTCCATTCTCCCTGTAATTATCAGTAAGTAATCGAGTCATTACCTTTATTGTCATGGGCCTTAAAGCAGAAGCATGCACAAATACTGCTGATTAATAAGCGGAAATACCGCAAACGTGAAGCCATTTTACAGTTTTGTACCCTCGAAAAACGTTTTAAATAAACACAGTAAAATATTCACAAAAACAGTAGAAATTTTGGGCAACCCAATGTGCGGAGAAGTGCCTAAAGTGACTGCGAATAAAAAAAATACAGTTGTGAATCGTCGGTAGGGAAAAGGCTGCATTAACTATTAATTTTACAAATGTTATTAACTTAAACCTTACGTGAGAAGTGGATTACCTTTTCTGAATCCCGCAGAGCCATGTCTTTCTTCGATTTCATTAAAAGTGACCCGTAAGGTATGCTCTAAGCCTAAGGGTAAACACGAGGTACTCTCCCGGAAAGGTAGACAGTCAGCTCTCACGGTGCCTATGCCAACGGAGAGCGGGAGAATTGAGCCAAAGATACACCACGCTTTGCAAAGATGCTCTGAATTGTAAACCGTAACCACTCTCACATAGGTCTCGTCTGTTCTCCGGCTCGAAATGTTATCAGGTTTGTTCTTGCAACAAATGCGCATGTTCAAAGTAGAGACACTACTCAAGCTCGCGCAAAGAACCATGGGCGCCCTCACTCTGAGCTAGGCAGTGAGAAGTGTCATGTAATTAGTTTCTGTGCTTCGAGCATGCGCAGTACATGGTTTGTCGGAGATTCAGAACCCATTGTCACAAGGAGAGTAACGTTGTGCAAGTAAAACTATTAGTGACGAATACATCATCTGGGATGACGTTTAATGGACGCGAGTCAGAGGGAAGATGCTTATCGGTGCAAAGGGAGCGCGGGGAGCGAGCGAGTAGGAGGGAGAGTGGGAGGGAACAGCATATGGGGATGGGGGGTGAATGAGGCCAAGCGCGCGCTGGCGAAGCGTCACGCTACAATACATCACATGAACTGCATGTAATCCGAATCCACGCTTGGTTTCAAGAGTTTGTTTCAGCTACTATTGATTGACATCTTCAATGCGCAAGCGCATTGGCAGAGGTCGACCTAAAAATGTATTCCACGTCAGTAGAATGTGAAAAGGGACAAGGATAATGTTGCATCGCAGCTGCCTTTGATAGTATTTGTTTCAGAATAGAAATGTCAGGTGCCTACAAACTGATTCTTGTATAGCTTTATGAATGTATCATGTGTCTGGCAGTGTCTGTGGAAGGGCTTTAGATGAGGCGGTGCTTCTTTTTAACAACTACATTTTTAGTCTTTGGGTGACATCATGTTCGATGATGTCATTACTGAACTTGTTACTGACAAAGTCTTATCTTTGTCTACCGCTCAGCGTTAGTACGATAGTGTGTAAACGAGTAGACAGTCGTGCATTAAAAGATAAGTGCTCGATATTTAAAGCTTAGAGAACGGAAAATAGCATATGAACTTCCAGGAGCTCTTTGGTGGTAGCAGCAATTTATTAGTACTCTGGCACTGGTTGGTTTTCTTGCATCTTGTTAAGGTCTCTATCACGATTGCAAGTCAGACTCCAATGGGCAAAACAGAAAAGCTGCATCCTTGCATGGGGAAGCAGGCACGGTTTGTATTTAGAACATGTACCAAATAAGCGGTCATGTTAAATCAATTGCAGATCCATCAGTAGTAGTGCAGTCAATTATGATTTCCGAGGAACTTCCTAGCCCACAATTTTGCACAGAACGCAAAGACACATGGTCGGTATTTTCCAAAGAAACAAGGAGGGAACCTACTGAGCTAGGTAGAGACCTGTAAGACCACACCGTGACCGACCCCGACCATAAACGTTGTGTTGTTTCAGAAAGGTTCTAGGCAGTATTTATTCAAAATTTAAAACAAGACTCAATTGACACAAACGAAAAACTTGCATAAACAATATCACATTAACACTATTTACATACTGTACATCCTTTGTTTACATGTTGGTAGGCACAGAAAAAAAACACTGTGTACTGAAGTCGTAACACCAGCCATCACACTGGCAAATTGGCCTCCTGATTTACCACCATCTTGCTCTTCCTGGTTGCTTACGTCAGGCCCCACGTACACTCAAGCCACTTAGGAACCTACGCAGTTGCCAAAGCATGGAACAGTGCCAGCTTACACGCCGACCCAAAACATGGCAAAGGCATCGGCCCTGGCACTCTTCAAGAGAGGAGCCTGGGAAGTGTGCCAAACGTGGTTCTCTAGTGCAAGTGCCACATTCCCAAACCCCCAGGGCACTCTGTGGAGAACTTGCAAAGGGCCAGACCTCTACGTAAAGGTCCCTACCAGCCCCCTGTCACCTTTAGTACTACAGAGGCGATACTTGGGTAAAACAGCCAGGTCCCAGACATGCCCTTTGTTGAGGTATGATGTCACAGGTATCAAGCAGGGGAAGAATAGAAACGCTAGCCTCCTTTTTTAGTAGCTTTAACAAGAAATAAACACATGGCCACGCTTCAGATTTTCCAAAACATATAGTAGCCACTTCCCCGACACAGAAGAAACGTTCTGACTTTGCAGCTATGTTTATGGCAGGATAGAATTGTCTTTTAATTTTCATCATGAACTCGAACTTTAATTTATTTTTTTAAAACAATTGATCCTGACCGATTTTTACTGCCGGAAACAACGACATCACCCCATCGCAAGACCTCTGCAACTCGCTCGCCTCCTACTTCCACCGCAAGATCGCAGACGTACACAACTGCTTCAGCACACAGCCAACGCACCCCACGACCACACCGGCACCCCCCACCACCACCCTCCGCGCCTAGACCCCGATCAACATCGAAGAAACCCAACACACGATGAACTCCATCCACTCCGGATCTCCGACCGACCCCTGCCCCCACCACGTCTTCAACAAGGCAGACGCCGTCATCACACCCCACCTGCGGGACATCATCAACACCTCCTTCAACACTGCTACCTTCCCGGAGAGCTGGAAGCACGCCGAACTCAGCGCTCTACTGAAGAAACCATCAGCGGACCCCACCGACCTCAAAAACTACCGCCCTATCTCGCTCCTCCCGTTTCCGGCCAAAGTCATCGAGAAGACCGTCAACAAGCAGCTGGCCGCCTTCCTCGAGACGAACGGATCCCTCGACCTCTCGCAGTCTGGCTTCCGGACCAACCACAGCACCGAGACCGCCCTCATCGCAGCCACCGATGACATCCGGGCCCTGCTCGACAACGGGGAGACTGCGGCCCTCATCCTCCTGGACCTCTCCGCGGCATTCGACACTGTCTGCCACCGCACCCTAGTGCAGCGCCTCGACGACGTCGGAATCCAAGAGAAGGCCCTAGAATGGATCATCTCCTTCCTCGCCGGAAGGACACAGAGAGTCCGCCTCCCCCCATTCAGATTAGAAGCCATCAAAGTCATCTGTGGCCTCCCTCAAGACTCCTCGCTCAGCCCCACCCTCTTCAATGTCTACATGAGACCCCTCGCGGCCATCGCACGCCAACACAACCTCAACATCATCTCCTACGCCGACGACACCCAGCTGATCCTCTCCCTCACCAACGACCCCGCCACCGCCAGAGCCAACCTACACGACGGGATGACAGACGTAGCCAAGTGGATGATGAACAGCCGCCTGAAACTGAACTCAGACAAGACGGAAGTCCTGATCCTGGGCTCGTCGCCCTCCGCCTGGGACGACTCCTGGTGGCCCCCCGCCCTGGGTTGCGCACCCGTACCTACAGACCACGCACGCAACCTGGGCTTCATCCTGGACTCCTCCCTCTCCAAGACCAGACAAGTCAACGCCGTCTCCTCATCGTGCTTCAACATCCTGCGCATGCTACGCAAGATCTTCCGGTGGATCCCCACAGAGACCAGGAAGACGGTCACCCAGGCCCTCGTCACCAGCCGACTGGACTACGGCAACTCCCTCTACGCCGGAACCACTGCCAAACTCCAGAAGAGACTCCAGCGAATCCAGAACGCCTCAGCAAGACTCATCCTCGACATCCCCCGACACAGCCACATCTCCAGACACCTGAGAGACCTGCACTGGCTCCCGGTCAACAAGAGAATCACGTTCCGACTCCTCACCCACGCACACAAAGCCTTATACAACCAAGGCCCAAGATACCTCAACAACCGCCTCAACTTCTACACTCCCACACGCCAGCTCCGTTCGACCAACCACGCCCTCGCCGCCATCCCCCGCATCCGAAGAGCCACCACAGGAGGAAGGTCCTTCTCCTACCTGGCCGCCAAGACGTGGAACTCCCTCCCGACCCACCTCCGCCGGACTCAAGACCACCTCGCCTTCAGGAAGCATCTCAAGACCTGGCTGTTCGAGCAGTAGTGGACCCCCCCTCCCCAAGCGCCTTGAGACCCTCCGGGTGAGTAGCGCGCTATATAAATGCTCTGATTGATTGATTGATTGACTATACATTTGACTTTCTGGTAATACTGCATAAAAGAGCAATATTGACTGTTAAAGTGACATTTGCAGATTTTAAAACGTAAGACTAGAGAACGATTTTTCGGAAAAGCAGATGTGCTTGCATTTTTCCTTGTCATGGGTGTTACTACGAATATGGACTGTGTTTATGGTCTCTTGGACCTTGATTTTTATGTAATGAACCTTACAACTCGGTTCAGTATATCTGACATTTATTTCAAGTATTCACACACTGCTGCACGCCGCACACTGCTGCACTACGCACACTGCTGCACTACTCACACTGCTGCACTACTCACACTGCTGCACTACTCACACTGCTCAACTACTCACACTGCTGCACTACTCACACTACTGCACTACTCACACTACTGCACTGCCGCACACTGCTGCATGCTGGACACTGCTGCACGCCGCACACTGCCGCACACTGCTGCACGCCGCACACTGTTGCATGTCGCACACTGCGGCACTCTGCACACTGCTGCACGCCTCACACTGCTGCACGCCTCACATGCTGCAGGCCGCACACTCCTGCATTACTCACACTGCTGCATGCTGCACACTGCTGCGCGTCTCACACTGCTGCGCGCTTCACACTGCTGCGTGCCTCACACTGCTGCGCGCCCCACACTGCTGCGCGCCCCACACTGCTGCGCGCCGCACACTGCTGCACGCCTCACATTGCTGCACGCCTCACATTGCTGCATGCCTCACATTGCTGCACGCCTCACACTGCTGAGCGCCTCACACTGCTGCGCGCCTCACACTGCTGCGCGCCCCACATTGCTGCGCGCATCACACTGCTGCAGACCTCACACTGCTGCGCGCCTCACCCTGCTGCGCGCCTCACCCTGCTGCGCGCCTCACCCTGCTGCGCGCCTCACCCTGCTGCGCGCCTCACCCTGCTGCGCGCCTCACCCTGCTGCGCGCCTCACCCTGCTGCGCGCCTCACCCTGCTGCGCGCCTCACACGGCTGCACGCCGCACACTGCTGCATGCCGCACACTGCTGCACTACTCACACTGCTGCACTACTCACACTGCTGCACTACTCACACTGCTGCACTACTCACACTGCTGCACTACTCACACTGCTGCACTACTCACACTGCTGCACTACTCACACTGCTGCACTACTCACACTGCTGCACTACTCACACTGCTGCACTACTCACACTGCTGCACTACTCACACTGCTGTACTGCCGCCCACTGCTGCACGCCGCACACTGCTGCACGCCGTACACTGCTGCACGCTGCACACAGCTGCACGCCGCACACTGCGGCACGCCGCACACTGCGGCACTCTGCACACTGCTGCGCGCCTCACACTGCTGCGCGCCTCACACTGCTGCGCGCCTCACACTGCTGCGCGCCTCACACTGCTGCGCGCCTCACACTGCTGCGCACCTCACACTGCTGCGCACCTCACACTGCTGCGCACCTCACACTGCTGCGCACCTCACACTGCTGCAGGCCTCACACTGCTGCAGGCCTCACACTGCTGCGCACCTCACACTGCTGCGCACCTCACACTGCTGCGCACCTCACACTGCTGCGCGCCTCACACTGCTGCGCGCCTCACACTGCTGCACGCCTCACACTGCTGCACGCCTCACACTGCTGCACGCCTCACACTGCTGCACGCCTCACCCTGCTGCGCGCCTCACCCTGCTGCGCGCCTCACCCTGCTGCGCGCCTCACCCTGCTGCGCGCCTCACACTGCTGCGCGCCTCACACTGCTGCGCGCCTCACACTGCTGCATTACTCACACGGCTGCACACTGCTGCATGCCTCACACTGTTGCGCGCCGCACACTGCTGCACGCTTCACACTGCTGCACGCCTCACACTGCTGCACGCCTCACACTGCTGCACCGCGCAGCACGCCACACACTGCAGCACGCCGCACACTGCAGCACGCCGCACACTGCTGCCTGCTGCACGCTGCTGCATGCCACACACTGCTGCACGCCGCACACTGCTACATGTTGCACACTGCTGCATTACTCACACTGCTGCATGCTGTACACTGCTGCACGCCTCACTGCTGCACGCCTCACTGCTGCACGCATCACACTGCTGCACGCATCATACTGCTGCACGCTGCACACTGCTGCATTACTCACACTGCTGCACACCACACACTGCTGCATTACTCACACTGCTGCACGCCACACACTGCTGCACGCCGCAAACTGCTGCACGCCGCACACTGCTGCACGCCACACACAAGCATATTTTAATTGCAAAATTAGTTGTTTTTCGCAAACTGTAAATCAAAGTCACAAACACATATTTTACGTACATACCCATTGCATAACTAAGATTTTTTTTAAAAGATGCAAAATACATACATCAATATTTATTAACTACTTCTTCAACACCATTATCTATCATTTAACTTTTTAATACACCTACGCATTACATGCGATTGTATTTCAGTATAATTGCAATTCCATAACTAACACTAACAACATTTCCATTTTCAATGCCAACTGCTCAAACTTCAATATTGCGAGACCTGTTGCATTTCCAATGCTTGTAATTTCCTTTCTTTGTCCCGGATGATTCGTGTGCAAGGCTTCGACACATACCTCAAATTTCGGGAGTTTCTCTTTGCTGTCTTTCTGTTTTGTTAGGTGAGCCCAGGGCTCAAGTCGGGGTACCACGCGGGTGGACGGCGTCCCCCCCACTTATTTTACCGGGAGCTCGATAACTGGAGCAAATGGAGCCACACATTCACTCTTTGGCCTCTCTGGGGCGAGATCGGAGCTCACTCAGAACGCTGCTCACGGGCTGGCTTCTCTGATGTAATCGCATCTAAGAGGCGAGCCTGCCAGCTACTGTTTAGCGTACTCTTCCTGTAAGAAAGATTGATTCACTTTCTATTTATATTTACATAGTAGGATTTTATCTCAACTAAGGAAAAACTGTGAGCGCAGAATGTGAAACAACAATGGACGTTGCACAAAACAGCTGGATCCATCCCAAACCCTTCCTTTGCTGGAGTGTGCTTCCGTGCATTGCTGTGAATGGACAGTGAAGCGTTCATTTTTAGGTCGAGCCCGAGCTAGCAAATTAATTATGACATCCCTGAAATTGATATCACATCAACAGACTTGACTTTATAGCTTATTAATATGTCATCACCAGGCCAACACGTAGCGTTGTCACAGCTGGTGATGCCCTCAGTCCTTATTAGCAGTTGGCAAGCACCATCAAAACCAGCCTCGTTGCAGTAATGTGCTGCATCCAGGGCTTTAAGTGGGATGAAAAAACTGGGGGTCGCACAGAGGCCAATTTAATCAGGGGCGTGGCTTCAAACACATAAGCTGAAAATCTTAGCATACCTGTATTTTGCTGTTTGCCATTGCATCCAGATATGATACAAGTAACATCATAACTACAAGTCAGGACTATTGGTTTTGTCAATGGTTGTTAGTTGCATAAGATAAATAAGCTGCAACTATGACTAATATATAATATTGAAAAGTCTTCCACTCTTTAAAGGATTTCCCTTCTCCTACAACGCTCACCTGGCATGACGTCATGCCGTAACTTCTCCACATGTGAGAAGTGAGCAGTGTGAGCAGCGCACATGGGTGTGCCTGCTGTCACTGAAGTCTGCAAAAAAACGGACCACCCGTGCCAGAGCATAAAACAGAGGCCGACAGAGATGTGTTTCGCGGCCTCCTTTAAAAAACTGCCGGTGCTCAGCACAGGTGAGACCCAGCCCACTTAAAGCCCTGGCTGCATCGCTAAATACTTATAATGTCCCAAAGGCATGATCGATTGCATTGCTAATGTTTGTTTGGTTTTGCAGTTTATATATAGGTGCATTGGAGCGCTATACATCAGCACCAGTCACATTACACAAGATACCGTTCATGTTTTAAGGCATGGGGCGATTCAGTAATTTGCACAGAATCACAGGATGTTGAGCCCCCGCCGAGACTCGAACCTGCCTCCGCAGTTCCAAAATCAATCCTCTCTGGCCATAATGCCACAGCCTCTCTCCCTTTTCTAGGGTTCCTTATTTTTCTGGGAAAGAACATCGTTAATTATTTTCTTTTCCATGCAGTGGTAGGTTGCTTAAAATGGACAATGTGGGTTACAGTAGATTATTTTTCTCTTAACTACTCGAGGAAAAAATGTTTATAGTGGAGTAAGTCTGCGAGTACACCCAGTGGCAATTTTTCTAGGAGACCCTTGTGAATGCCACAGAAACCTGCGGGTGTGGCAGTGAGCAGACCTCGTGGGGCATTCTGGGGATGAACCCCAAGGTCTCTCTACCTCCCTCCGCCCCTGGAATAGGCTTTACTCGTCAGGGATACTAGACCACATTAGTGCAATATTCGGCATGATCCCCATACTCTGTACATTTACACCAGTTTAAATCATTTTGCTGGATGCCAGCGAGAGAGCAGCTTTGGTTATGCTTGATCTCTCGGCGTCATTCAACAAGGTGCCCCACTCTCTACTCCTTGATCGCCTAATGGAAATTGGTATCTCGGGTTCGGCATTGAGTTGGATTTGATCTTTTCTGGAGGATAGATCACAGCAGGTGTGGCTTCCTCCTTGTGCCTCTGCGCCGATGCATTTACACAATCTGGGACCACATTACTTGGCAGACAAATTTGTTTATCACCGTCCATCCCGCATCCTCAGGTCCTCCAACCAACAGCTGCTTCAGGTTCCTAGACATCATAAGACCAGACAGGGAGGCCGTGCCCTCTCCACCATGGGTCCACGTCTATGGAACAACCTCCCCCTCTCCCTTAGAGAATGCCAGAGTCACTCAGCTTTCAGGAAACGCCTAAAGACTGTACTATTCTAGGAGGAGTTCTTCGACCTGCTCACCTCACAGCACCGCGCGGAGATACACCTTCGGGTGTGATGCCGGCGCGTAACAAGCCCATAAATAAATAAATAAATAAATAAATTTGTCTACTGGCGTTCCACAGGGGTCATCACTTAGCCCTCTCCATTTTAACATCTACGTGACTCCGCTGGTTTATCTTGCGGAGTCACTGGGGGCTAAGATGATGGCCTATGCGGATGACACACAGCTCCTGTTCTCTTGGGGATGACTCGGTGGGTGCTGTGCAGCACTGTCTATCCTTGGTGTTCCACTGGCTGGCGAGCGCACAGTTGAAGTGCAATGAAGAAAAATCTGAAGTACTCCTGTGTGGTTCATTTCCAGTGGATTTCAGAGATAGGCCTCCAGACTTCCCCCGCCTCACTGCGAGTAAGGGCACTGCCAAAAATCTTGGGGTCTGGTTTGATGAAGACCTGAACTTTTTGACACAGGTAAAAAAGCTGACAGGGACCTGTTTTGCCACCCTAAAAATTTTGAAAAAATGTCTTCCCCTTTTGCCAGTCAGCGCTAGTGACACTGTGGTCCGGGCTTTGATTTTGACTAGTTTAGACTATGCTAATGCTCTTTTGGTCGGCAGCCCCGACTATCTGACTAGGAAATTGCAAGTGGTCCAAAATGCGGCAGCTAGACTGCTACTGGGACTTCCGTCTAGACAGAGTGTTCGTATCCATCTACGTACTTTGCATTGGCTCACAGTGGAGTCCCGACTCAAATTTAAAATGCTGTCCATTGTTCATCGGGCCCTTTATAAGCTAGGTCCTATTTATTTGCAGAAGAGATTTGTATTTTTATACACCTACTAGACAACTTCGATTTTCTGATCAACTACTAATTCAGAATCCTCGGTTTAATCGCCATAGGCTTGGCGGGAGCTCCTTTGTCCGCAAATCTGGTTTGGCCTGGAATTTGTTACCGTTGGCTCTTCAGGAGTGTTCATGACCTTTTGCTTTTTAGGAAAAAACTAAAAACGCTGCTCTTTTCACTTTGGTTCTGAGTGTGGATTAACTTTCTGGAGCAAGCACCGGGACACTTCAAGTAGCCGTGCGCTGTATAAATGGAATATAACATAACATAACATTTTACCACTGCATAGTCCTATTTTGTCAATTTCTAAAATCAATTTGCACTCATAAATCAAGCCACGTGTATCTAGGGTCAATGTACCTGCTCGGATGGCTTTGTGAAAGATGAGTGTGTAGTGTTCCAACTTAGAATAGAATACTCTGGGAGATGGAATGTTTCTTTACTCTTGGCGGTATTTATTCTACGTTTGATAATTACTTCAGAGTGCTTGTATCTGTCACGATTCAAGCCCGTTAGGGAGACTACAAATACCAGAATGCTTGCTGCAGTCTTTTTTCTCTCTCTACTTGTTTTGTCCGTTTTCTATTTATTCTTCCTCAGCGCCTGCCGCGGTGCTTGTCACCTGTGTTTGATCGTACCTTCTTTTGGACTAAGCCTTCTGTGATTAAGTGCACGTTTCTGTGGTTAGAAGTCTCAGGAGTTGGCCACTGGAGATTTATTATTCCCGATCGTTTATTTGGGGCGTGGACGCCGAGAGACACGGAGATCCGCGCTGTGAGAGAAGCAGCGCCGGGGAGCCGCGCTGACACGAAGAGCCGCGCTGGAGCTGGTGAGACAAGCAGCGCAGGGGAGCCGCGCTGACACGGAGAGCCGCGCTGTGAGAGAAGCAGCGCCGGGGAGCCGCGCTAACACGAAGAGCCGTGTGGTGAGCTGGGGGAGACACGTTGTGCTTGAACTAGAATTTCAGTATTCGGAGCTTGCTGCTCTAACCTCTTTAACTGTTCTCCCTTTACCGTCATTCAGCAGTGTTGAATTCTAGCGGGTTGCTAGCAAAAGAAGAGTGTTTTGGAAACTCTTCTTGTTATTTTGCAAGACTTGATTATTTACATATGTTTTTCTTGGCATTGGTACCTTGCTGAACATTTTTGGAATTCTGGAGAGCTGTTGAGTGGCTTGGATAAAGAACTCTGTTACCTATTGTTTTTCAAGTCTGGAAGTTAGAACATTCTAAAGGAACCTTGATCTTATTCTTGGAGATACCAGCCTATTGCACGGCAGAAGATTACTTGAGAAGCCTCTAGCTTCTTTCTGGATATAGGGATCTTAGGCAGATCCTTTCTTCTTTTCTTTTACTTTATTTTTCCTATTTTGCCTTCTTTTTCCTGTGCAAGAGTGGAAGCCTTATTGAGTAAGTGTAAGTCCTCCTATAACATACATAGAAAGATAGAGAGTTATAGGGCAAAGGGTAACTGTCCTGCTCTTGTATCCCTGTGCAGGTATCTACCTACAACCTCTACGTTTGGCGTTTCTCCTGCTGTCAAGTCCTGTAGATGGTTTCTGGCTGCCACTTCTTTATATTTTATTTATCCACTTTTCCCCTTCCCTGGGTGGGGTCCTCATAGGCGAGTGTTGGTCTTACGCTCGCCTGTGGTACCGTGTCTAGGGAGGAAGGAAGCTAGCTTCGGCATCGCTCCTGCTGTACCGGATATCAAGGTTAGTCAATCTGGCTGGATGTGACAGTATCCCTCCTGAACCAATCATGTTTCCATACTCCTGTCCATCCATCTGTCCAGTTCTTCATAGAACACCTGTACATTGCATTGTGTATACGGAAAGCCACCCAAGGACGTGCTGCGCCTGCGGCACAGGTGATAACATATGGAGCATGCTCCTCTCACATGGAACAGGTGTACCACAGACTGCGGCAGCTAAAACTTGCCTCAAGCTGATAGAGGAGTACAGAACAAACCGTGAACTACACCCACAGTACACACTATAGCACTAATGCAAGCTTCCCCTCTGTCCCAGAATACGTACCGCAGGGGCAGCAGCAGTGCAAGCTTCCCCTCTGTCCCAGAATGCGTACAGCAGGCGCATCAGCAGAGCAAGCTTCACCTCTGTCCCAGAATACGTACAGCAGGGGCAGCAGCAGTGCAAGATACCCTTCTGTCCCAGAATACGTACAGCAGGTGCAGCAGCAGTGCAAGCTTCCCCTCTGTCCCAGAATACCTACAGCAGGCGCAGCAGCAGTGCGAGCTTCCCCTCTGTCACAGAATACATACAGGAGGGGCAGCAGCAGTACAAGCTTCCCCTCTGTCCCAGAATGCGTAAAGCAGGGATAGTAGCAGTGCAAGCTTCCCCTCTGTCCCAGAATACATACAGCAGGCGCAGCAGCAGTGCAAGCTTCCTCTCTGTCCCAGAATACAGACAGCAGGGGCAGCAGCGGTGCAAGCTTCCCCTCTGTCCCAGAATATGTACAGCAGGGGTAGCAGCAGTGCAAGCTTCCCCTCTGTCCCAGAATACGTACAGCAAGGGCAGCAGCAGGGCAAGCTTCCTGTGTACCAGTAGTACAGCAGAGGCAGCAACAGTGCAAGCTTCGGCTGTGTCCCAGAATATGTACAGCAGGGACAGCAGCAGTGCAAGCTTCTCTTATGTCCCTGAACATGTACTGCAGGGGCCGCAGCAGTGCAAGCTTCCCCTCTGCCCCAGAATACGCACAGCAGGGGCAGCAGCAGTGCAAGATTCCCCTCTTTCTCAGAATATGTACAGCAGGGGCAGCAGCAGTGCAAGCTTCCCCTCTGTCCCAGAATATGTACAGCAGGCACAGCAGCAGTGCAAGATTCCCCTCTTTCCCAGAATATGTACAGCAGGGGCAGCAGCAGCGCAAGCTTCCCCTCTGTCCCAGAATACGTACAGCAGGGGCAGCAGCAGTGCAAGCTTCCCCTCTGTCCCAGAATACTTACAGCAGGGGCAGCAGCAGTGCAAGATTCCCCTCTGTCTCAGAATATGTACAGCAGGGGCAGCAGCATTGCAAGATTTCCCTCCGTCTCAGAAGACGTACAGCAGGGGCAGCAGCAGTGTAAGCTTCAGCTGTGTCCCAGAATACGTACAGAAGGGGCAGCAGCAATGCAAGCTTCCTCTACATCCCAGAACAAGTACAGCGGGCGCAGCAGCAGTGCAAGCTTCCCCTCTGTCCCACAATACGTACAGCAGGGGCAGCAGCAGTGCAAGATTCTCCTCTGTCCCAGAATACGTACAGCAGGGGAGCAGCAGTGCAAGCTCCCTCTGTACAAGAAGTACAGCAGGGGCAGCAGCAGTGCAAACTTAGGCTGTGTCCCAGAATACGTACAGCAAGGGCAGCAGCAGTTCAAGCTTCCCCTTTGTCCCAGAATACATACAGCAGGGGCTGCAGCAGTGCAAGCTTCCCCTCTGTCCCAGAATACGTACAGCAAGGGCAGCAGCAGTGCAAGCTTCCTGTGTAACAGAAGTACAGCAGAGGCAGTAACAGTGCAAGCTTCGGCTGTGTTCCAGAATATGTACAGCCGGGACAGCAGCAGTGCAAGCTTCCCTTATGTCCCTGAACATGTACTGCAGGGGCCGCAGCAGTGCAAGCTTCCCCTCTGCCCCAGAATACGCACAGCAAGGGCAGCAGCAGTGCAAGATTCCCCTCTTTCCCAGAATATGTACAGCAGGGGCAGCAGCAGTGCAAGCTTCCCCTCTATCCCAGAATACGTACAGCAGGCACAGCAGCAGTGCAAGATTCCCCTCTGTCCCAGAATACGTACAGCAGGGGCAGCAGCAATGCAAGCTTCCCCTCTGTCCCAGAATATGTAGAGCAGGGGTAGCAGCAGTGCAAGATTCCCCTCTGTCCCAGAATACGTACAGCAGGGGCAGCAGCAATGCAAGCTTCCCCTCTGTCCCAGAATACGCACAGCAGGCGCAGCAGCAGTGCACGATGTCCCTATGTCTCAGAAGACGTACAGCAGGGGCAGTGTAGGAAGGTGGACATCTGACTATGGTTACCCCCAAACTTTTTGCCTGGTGTTTAGCTGGTTTTTGACATAGTTGGCCTGGGATCCTGCTATTTAGGGCCCCAGGCTGATTGCTCTCTCCTTAAAATGGACTCCATGTACCTTAGGTGCATACACAATTGGAACTGATTCACCTTATTGGCCCCTGTAACAGTGTACCCTAGGTACCCAGGGCATAGGTTTTTCCAAGGCCTACCAGGAGCTGCAGCATGTATTGTGCCACCCCAGGCCTGGCCTCCATATTTGACACAACTGGCTGATCACTCATCTGGGGTAAGTTGGTGTAATCACCTCTTGCTTAGATATAGTATCCCTATATCTAACCTTAACTGGACACATGTTAACCTATAAGCCATTCCTATGGAAGGCCCCTGCAATCCTGGGGGCAGAGTGCGTGGTTACATGTGAGATGGTGCTCTAGCATGAGCTGAGCCTGTCTGCAGCTGTCGGGAACAACTCCCTTAGCCGTTCCGGGATATTGCCATACCATATACTCTTAAGTGCATTATAATCCCCGCAGTTATATGCTAACTTTGGTTTGGCTTTATCAAAACATGTCGAGTAAGGTGTCATACGATTTGAAATACTATCCCCTCGACAGTTCTGTCGACAGGGATAGCATTCCACCCTTCTAGAGGGACACGACATGTGTGTAGCCTTAACCCCGGTTAAAGTTAACCAGAGCCTCAGCATCACAAAATGGATGCTGCCACCACAGACACAAGTCTGACCTCCTGTTGCTGGGAGTCCTTCCAGCGAGGGAGGCTTGGACTCCCAGACTTCTCACAGCCCGATCCACAGTCCCTGCAAAGAAGGGACCCGTGGAGGCACCGAGAGACGTGGGACCGGACCTCTTGGAAGACACCCGAAGAGCTGACTGCGCAGCATCAGAGGCACCCTCGACGTTGTGCTTTGGGGACTGAGAACCCCCACCACCGAGCAGCCCTTGCACCGAAGATCAGCCCCCCAGCATCTCCACGATCTGCGTGGGGCCCTTTTGCATTGTGCCACTCGACGCGCCATCCCGGCCACTAGCCACGTGGTCAGTGGCCATCTTGGCGAAGAAACCGACGAACTACACTGCGGGTCTGGTTGCTCCAGACTTGCCCTCGCTCCTGTAAAAAGGAGCACCCGCTCTGACCTTGCTGGTCCGAGTGATAAGCCTTTTTCGAATCCTGGGTGGCTTGCATTAGCCAAGGCCTGTTTGCTTCAATCAAGTTGCCGACACCGCCAACAGCGAGAAGCCTGCGTGGGACAGCTCGTGACCAACTCCTGGACGTCCTCGACCCCCGGTGTCCACGTGGCTGCAGAGAGAAGCTACACCTCAACGCCTGTTTGCACCCGACATTGCCTGGTTCCAATCTGGTTCCACGGTAGTCACTGGCTAGTGACTTTGAACATTGTCCCCTCTGCTTTCAGGTCTTCACAACTTCAGATCCACCCTTGGATCCACCGGAACTCTTCATATCGAGCCGCCTGCAGCATCTTCAGCTCCAAGCACCATCGACCAGCATGACGAAACCCGACACTACTTCGACCCTATGCTCCCGCTTCCTGTGGGTGAGGTAACTCAGCAACGCCGGTGTTCCCACACTGGTACACACCTCTAGGGCCTGTGTCTCAAGTTTCAGCTTTCTAGGTCACTCGGAAGGTTCCTAACTAACTTTGCAACTTTTACGCACCATAGACTTTGTATTGGTGAGTGCGTGCACTTTAAACACTGCACTCGAGTCCCGCGGGCCTTTCCCGACTTAGTCACTGCTAGTCCCGATCAGCTCCAGCGATTCCCAAGGCACTAGGCCTGTTTCCTTTTCGATTGGTATCTCTTATACCACTTTCTTAGTATATGGTTTAGGTGCAACTTTTGTGTATTTTAAACTGTCTTGTGGTTAACGCTTGTGCTTTTGTGCTCATAAAGAGTCCAGGGGAAATTTGTAGTTAATAAATCTATATATATTTTCAATATATATCTGTGTGGTGTCCTTTCATCTGGTATTCAAGGGGGTTGTGTATGGTAATACAGCTGGCTTCACATGCCTTTCAGAGTTTAGCCTAAGACTGCTTTGTCCACGTTACCACTAGGATAACTGGTCTATAAGGTTGACTTACAACCAATCATCGTAAGGGTTGCTTGGCATGGTACAAGGTGATCACTAGAATTAGTGAGCATCACATACCAGGCCAACTTCTCACAGGCAGCAGCAGTGTAAGCTTCTCCTCTGTCCCACAATATGTACAGCAGGGGAGCAGCAGTGCAAGATTCCCCTCTGTCTCAGAAGATGTGCAGCAGCAGTGCAAGCTCCCTGTGTACCAGAAGTACAGCAGGGGCAGCAGCAGTGCAAACTTCGGCTGTGTCCCAGAATACGTACAGCAGGGGCAGCAGCAATGCAAGCTTCCCCTCTGTCCCAGAATGCGTACAGCAGGCGCAGCAGCAGTGCAAGATTCCCCTCTGTCCCAGAATACAGACAGCAGGGGCAGCAGCAGTGCAAGCTTCCCCTCTGTCCCAGAATACATACATCAGGGGCAGCAGCAGTGCAAGCTTCCCCTCTGTCCCAGAATGCGTACAGCAGGCGCAGCAGCAGTGCAAGATTCCCCTCTGTCCCAGAATACATACATCAGGGGCAGCAGCAGTGCAAGCTTCCCTTATGTCCCTAAACATGTACTGCAGGGGCAGTAGCAGTGCAAGCTTCCCCTCTGTCCCAGAATACATACATCAGGGGCAGCAGCAGTGCAAGCTTCCCCTCTGTCCCAGAATACGTACAGCAGGGGCAGCAGCAGCAGTGCAAGGTTCCCCTCTGTCCCAGAATACGTACAGCAGGGGCAGCAGCAGTGCAAGATTCCCCCCTCTCCCAGAGTACGTACAGCAGGCGCACCAGCAGTGCAAGCTTCCCCTCTGTCCCAGAATATGTACAGCAGGCGCAGCAGCAGTGCAAGCTTCCCCTCTGTCCCAGAATATGTACAGCAGGAGCAGCAGCAGTGCAAGCTTTCCCTCTGTCCCAGAATACGTACAGCAGGGGCAGCAGTAGTGCAAGATTCCCCTCTGTCCCAGAATACGTACAGCAGGGGCAGCAGCAGTGCAAGCTTCCCCTCTGTCCCAGAATACGTACAGCAGGGGCAGCAGCAGTGCAAGATTTCCCTCTGTCCCAGAATACGTACAGCAGGTGCAGCAGCAGTGCAAGCTTCCCCTCTGTCCCAGAATACATAGATCAGGGGCAGCAGCAGTGCAAGCTTCCCCTCTGTCTCAGAATACGTACAGCAGGCGCGCAGCAGTGCAAGCTTCCCCTTTGTCCCAGAATACATACAGCAGGGGCTGCAGCAGTGCAAGCTTCCCCTCTGTCCCAGAATACGTACAGCAAGGGCAGCAGCAGTGCAAGCTTCCTGTGTAACAGAAGTACAGCAGAGGCAGTAACAGTGCAAGCTTCGGCTGTGTTCCAGAATATGTACAGCCGGGACAGCAGCAGTGCAAGCTTCCCTTATGTCCCTGAACATGTACTGCAGGGGCCGCAGCAGTGCAAGCTTCCCCTCTGCCCCAGAATACGCACAGCAAGGGCAGCAGCAGTGCAAGATTCCCCTCTTTCCCAGAATATGTACAGCAGGGGCAGCAGCAGTGCAAGCTTCCCCTCTATCCCAGAATACGTACAGCAGGCACAGCAGCAGTGCAAGATTCCCCTCTGTCCCAGAATACGTACAGCAGGGGCAGCAGCAATGCAAGCTTCCCCTCTGTCCCAGAATATGTAGAGCAGGGGTAGCAGCAGTGCAAGATTCCCCTCTGTCCCAGAATACGTACAGCAGGGGCAGCAGCAATGCAAGCTTCCCCTCTGTCCCAGAATACGCACAGCAGGCGCAGCAGCAGTGCACGATGTCCCTATGTCTCAGAAGACGTACAGCAGGGGCAGTGTAGGAAGGTGGACATCTGACTATGGTTACCCCCAAACTTTTTGCCTGGTGTTTAGCTGGTTTTTGACATAGTTGGCCTGGGATCCTGCTATTTAGGGCCCCAGGCTGATTGCTCTCTCCTTAAAATGGACTCCATGTACCTTAGGTGCATACACAATTGGAACTGATTCACCTTATTGGCCCCTGTAACAGTGTACCCTAGGTACCCAGGGCATAGGTTTTTCCAAGGCCTACCAGGGGCTGCAGCATGTATTGTGCCACCCCAGGCCTGGCCTCCATATTTGACACAACTGGCTGATCACTCATCTGGGGTAAGTTGGTGTAATCACCTCTTGCTTAGATATAGTATCCCTATATCTAACCTTAACTGGACACATGTTAACCTATAAGCCATTCCTATGGAAGGCCCCTGCAATCCTGGGGGCAGAGTGCGTGGTTACATGTGAGATGGTGCTCTAGCATGAGCTGAGCCTGTCTGCAGCTGTCGGGAACAACTCCCTTAGCCGTTCCGGGATATTGCCATACCATATACTCTTAAGTGCATTATAATCCCCGCAGTTATATGCTAACTTTGGTTTGGCTTTATCAAAACATGTCGAGTAAGGTGTCATACGATTTGGAATACTATCCCCTCGACAGTTCTGTCGACAGGGATAGCATTCCACCCTTCTAGAGGGACACGACATGTGTGTAGCCTTAACCCCGGTTAAAGTTAACCAGAGCCTCAGCATCACAAAATGGATGCTGCCACCACAGACACAAGTCTGACCTCCTGTTGCTGGGAGTCCTTCCAGCGAGGGAGGCTTGGACTCCCAGACTTCTCACAGCCCGATCCACAGTCCCTGCAAAGAAGGGACCCGTGGAGGCACCGAGAGACGTGGGACCGGACCTCTTGGAAGACACCCGAAGAGCTGACTGCGCAGCATCAGAGGCACCCTCGACGTTGTGCTTTGGGGACTGAGAACCCCCACCACCGAGCAGCCCTTGCACCGAAGATCAGCCCCCCAGCATCTCCACGATCTGCGTGGGGCCCTTTTGCATTGTGCCACTCGACGCGCCATCCCGGCCACTAGCCACGTGGTCAGTGGCCATCTTGGCGAAGAAACCGACGAACTACACTGCGGGTCTGGTTGCTCCAGACTTGCCCTCGCTCCTGTAAAAAGGAGCACCCGCTCTGACCTTGCTGGTCCGAGTGATAAGCCTTTTTCGAATCCTGGGTGGCTTGCATTAGCCAAGGCCTGTTTGCTTCAATCAAGTTGCCGACACCGCCAACAGCGAGAAGCCTGCGTGGGACAGCTCGTGACCAACTCCTGGACGTCCTCGACCCCCGGTGTCCACGTGGCTGCAGAGAGAAGCTACACCTCAACGCCTGTTTGCACCCGACATTGCCTGGTTCCAATCTGGTTCCACGGTAGTCACTGGCTAGTGACTTTGAACATTGTCCCCTCTGCTTTCAGGTCTTCACAACTTCAGATCCACCCTTGGATCCACCGGAACTCTTCATATCGAGCCGCCTGCAGCATCTTCAGCTCCAAGCACCATCGACCAGCATGACGAAACCCGACACTACTTCGACCCTATGCTCCCGCTTCCTGTGGGTGAGGTAACTCAGCAACGCCGGTGTTCCCACACTGGTACACACCTCTAGGGCCTGTGTCTCAAGTTTCAGCTTTCTAGGTCACTCGGAAGGTTCCTAACTAACTTTGCAACTTTTACGCACCATAGACTTTGTATTGGTGAGTGCGTGCACTTTAAACACTGCACTCGAGTCCCGCGGGCCTTTCCCGACTTAGTCACTGCTAGTCCCGATCAGCTCCAGCGATTCCCAAGGCACTAGGCCTGTTTCCTTTTCGATTGGTATCTCTTATACCACTTTCTTAGTATATGGTTTAGGTGCAACTTTTGTGTATTTTAAACTGTCTTGTGGTTAACGCTTGTGCTTTTGTGCTCATAAAGAGTCCAGGGGAAATTTGTAGTTAATAAATCTATATATATTTTCAATATATATCTGTGTGGTGTCCTTTCATCTGGTATTCAAGGGGGTTGTGTATGGTAATACAGCTGGCTTCACATGCCTTTCAGAGTTTAGCCTAAGACTGCTTTGTCCACGTTACCACTAGGATAACTGGTCTATAAGGTTGACTTACAACCAATCATCGTAAGGGTTGCTTGGCATGGTACAAGGTGATCACTAGAATTAGTGAGCATCACATACCAGGCCAACTTCTCACAGGCAGCAGCAGTGTAAGCTTCTTCTCTGTCCCACAATATGTACAGCAGGGGAGCAGCAGTGCAAGATTCCCCTCTGTCTCAGAAGATGTGCAGCAGCAGTGCAAGCTCCCTGTGTACCAGAAGTACAGCAGGGGCAGCAGCAGTGCAAACTTCGGCTGTGTCCCAGAATACGTACAGCAGGGGCAGCAGCAATGCAAGCTTCCCCTCTGTCCCAGAATGCGTACAGCAGGCGCAGCAGCAGTGCAAGATTCCCCTCTGTCCCAGAATACAGACAGCAGGGGCAGCAGCAGTGCAAGCTTCCCCTCTGTCCCAGAATACATACATCAGGGGCAGCAGCAGTGCAAGCTTCCCCTCTGTCCCAGAATGCGTACAGCAGGCGCAGCAGCAGTGCAAGATTCCCCTCTGTCCCAGAATACATACATCAGGGGCAGCAGCAGTGCAAGCTTCCCTTATGTCCCTAAACATGTACTGCAGGGGCAGTAGCAGTGCAAGCTTCCCCTCTGTCCCAGAATACATACATCAGGGGCAGCAGCAGTGCAAGCTTCCCCTCTGTCCCAGAATACGTACAGCAGGGGCAGCAGCAGCAGTGCAAGGTTCCCCTCTGTCCCAGAATACGTACAGCAGGGGCAGCAGCAGTGCAAGATTCCCCCCTCTCCCAGAGTACGTACAGCAGGCGCACCAGCAGTGCAAGCTTCCCCTCTGTCCCAGAATATGTACAGCAGGCGCAGCAGCAGTGCAAGCTTCCCCTCTGTCCCAGAATATGTACAGCAGGAGCAGCAGCAGTGCAAGCTTTCCCTCTGTCCCAGAATACGTACAGCAGGGGCAGCAGTAGTGCAAGATTCCCCTCTGTCCCAGAATACGTACAGCAGGGGCAGCAGCAGTGCAAGCTTCCCCTCTGTCCCAGAATACGTACAGCAGGGGCAGCAGCAGTGCAAGATTTCCCTCTGTCCCAGAATACGTACAGCAGGTGCAGCAGCAGTGCAAGCTTCCCCTCTGTCCCAGAATACATAGATCAGGGGCAGCAGCAGTGCAAGCTTCCCCTCTGTCTCAGAATACGTACAGCAGGCGCGCAGCAGTGCAAGCTTCCCCTCTGTCCCAGAATATGTACAGCAGGCGCAAGCTTCCCCTTTTTTCCCAGAATACGCACAGCAAGGGCAGCAGCAGTGCAAGCTTCCTGTGTACCAGAAGTACAGTAGGGGCAGCAACAGTGCAAGCTTCGGCTGTGTCCCAGAATACGTACAGCAGGGGCAGCAGCAGTGCAAGCTTCTCCTCTGTCCCAAAGTACGTACAGCAGGGGCAGCAGCAGTGCAAGATTTCCCTCTGTCCCAGAACACGTACAGCAGGGGCAATCAGCAGTGCAAGCTTCCCCTCTGTCCCAGAATACGTACAGCAGGCGCGTAGCAGTGCAAGCTTCCCCTCTGTCCCAGAATATGTACAGCAGGCGCAGCAGCAGTGCAAGCCTCACCTCTGTCCCAGAATACGTACAGCAGGGGCAGCAAGCAGTGCAAGCTTCGGCTGTGTCCCAGAATACGTACAGCTGTGGGCTGCTTTATTTGGCAGTCTGGGGGCCATTTGGGCGCTGGCTCTATTGTTAAAATACAGCCAGTGACCCAGTGGGTGTCTGAGTGGCCTTTCTAGAGGCGATGGGCACTCATTACCTCCGTTTATCAACAGGCAGAGGTGTCACTCCCTCTGTCTCGCTGGCCGGCCCATTAATGTGTGCAAATACTGAGTGGGGGCAGTGGGCCTGAGAAGAAGTGGCCTCACTTGTTTCACCAGTGGAAACTAACGCTTGCATTTTTTTACCCCCCTCCTAAAGTTTTTTTTATAAGATTACGCCAAAGCAGTGATTTGAGGAGTGATTATGCAAATGTGGGCCTATTTTATTTTTGCGTGCCCGGGCCGATTTTCAATCCTAATCCAACCCTAGTTTCTGCTTATAAATAAGCAAGAAGGGCGTGAACAGAAACGCTATCCTTCTTTAGCTCTCAGTATGGCTGCAAGGTTGTGGACTGTGGGGCTACTGTTGTGCTTCGGGGTGCTGCCAGTCGCCCCTTCCCGGCGCAGGGACCGTGAAGAGGGTCCGGAGCAGAGCTGGCACAGCAGGTCTCCAGGGCCAGGTGCACGTCCCGCTGCCTGGCGCTGCACATGGCGCAGCTCTGCGGGGCCGTGATCCCGAGGTGTGTGAGGGGCCTGATTCGTGCCAGGCCAGATGCAAACAGACAGCTCCTGGCTGGTGCCTCGGGTGCCAGGGCTGGTGAGTGGGACAAAATGGAGACAGCGGAGGGGAGGGAGGGTCCCCACAGGATTGGGGAGGGAGGGTCCTCACAGGAGCCGGACTGCATTCCTACACACACAGGGCATCCCGCTGCACGCTGCTGGAGCCAAGCTGTGTTGAGGGCAGACCCGGGTGTCGGAGGCGCTGCGCATCACCCCCTATGGTCCGTGATTGTTATGCCCCGCTGAGGGTACCAGCTCTCAGTATGGCTGTGAGGTTGCGGACTGCGGGGCTACTGTTGTGCTTCAGGGTGAGTCGCCGAAGCACAACAGTAGCCCCAGCCAGTCGCCCCTTCCCGCCGCAGGGGGTAAAGATGGCGAAAGAGCGTCGCCGTGAAATGGATGCAAAAAAATAAAAGATGCTCTAGAGTGGTGCGCACACCACTGCGAGCTTATATTTTCAATTACCGCTTCGGCCGTGACACCCGCGATAATTGATGTATGGCCATTGGTGCGCGAGGGCTGCCTGAAATGCGCGTAACAGACACCAATAGGCCAGGGGCGGAGCTATGCGCCCGCCTCTGACCTATGGTATGCTTCCTTTAACCCCTCCCCTGCTGATGACGGAACCGCTCCGTCATCAGCTACGGTTGGGCTGTGCTGATGACGGAGCGGTTCCGTCATGGCCCGGCCGCCGCGCCTGCGCGGTGCTGATTTCGCGCCTGCGCTGCAGTTGTATTGAGCGGGGCGGGTCATGACGGAACCGCTCCGTCACCAGCACAGCTCAACCGCAGCTGGTGACGGAGCGGTTCTGTCACCAGCATGCGGCCACCCCGCCCCGTTAGCGCTGCGGCGGAATAGCCGCCGCAGCGAAAGGGTTAAAACAAACACACATGTAAAGGCCAATAGCAGACCGGAAAGCAAAAAACACACGCACGAGCTTGTGGTATTTGTGGAATGTGCAGGTCCATTTCTGAAACGCTAGTAAGAGGGCTTTTCGCTTCGCGAGCCCTAAAAACTAGGGGGTGTGAAGTAGCAAGGACAGGGATAGCGAGGGACAGGGAAGGTGACGGCACAGGTATGGGGGAGCAAGTGAGGAGCTGAGGGATGAAATGGGCAGAAAAAGTCCCAAGGCAGAATAGAGTTGAGGGATATAGAGGGCAGGAAATACCCGAGGATCTGCTGGGCACAGAAGAGAGGTATAAAGAGGGGCTCCGCACAGGTGACAGCAGAGAGGTATAAACAGGGACTCAGCACATGTGACAGCAGAGAGGTGTGTAGAGAGGGTCTCAGCACAGGTGACAGCGGAGAGGTATAAAGAGGGACTCTGCACAGAGGTGTGTAGAGAGGGTCTCAGCACAGGTGACAGTGGAGAGGTATAAAGAGGGACTCAGCACAGAGGTATAAAGAGGGACAGAGCACAGGTGACAGCAGAGAGGTGTGTAGAGAGGGTCTCAGCACAGGTTACAGCGTAGAGGTATAAAGAGGGACTCAGCACAGAGGTATAAAGAGGGACACAGCACAGGTGACAGCAGAGAGGTGTGTAGAGGGGGTTTCAGCACAGGTGACAGCGGAGAGGTATAAAGAGGGACTCGGCACAGAGGTATAAAGAGGGACACAGACAAGGTGACAGCAGACAGGTGTAAAGAGGGATTCAGCACAGGTGACAGCAGAGAGGTATAAAGAGGGACTCAGAACAGTTGACAGCAGAGAGGTATAAAGAGGGACTCAGCACAGTTGACAGCGGAGAGGTATAAAGAGGGACTCGGCACAGAGGTATAAAGAGGGACTCAGCACAGGTGACAGCGGAGAGGTATAAAGAGGGACTCAGCACAGAGGTATAAAGAGGGACACAGCACAGGTGACAGCAGACAGGTGTAAAGAGGGATTCAGCACAGGTGACAGCAGAGAGGTATAAAGAGGGACCCAGCACAGAGGTATAAAGAGGGTCTCAGCACAGGTGACAGCGGAGAGGTATAAAGAGGGACTCAGCACAGAGGTATAAAGAGGGACACAGCACAGGTGACAGCGGAGAGGTATAAAGAGGGACTCAGCGGAGAGGTATAAAGAGGGACACAGCACAGGTGACAGCAGACAGGTGTAAAGAGGGATTCAGCACAGGTGACAGCAGACAGGTGTAAAGAGGGATTCAGCACAGGTGACAGCAGACAGATATAAAGCCGGCGCCAGAGCAGGTGGCAACAGACAGGTGTAAGAATGGATACAGGACAGGTGAGAAGAAGGTTCGGGAAGGCAAGCTGTTCGGAAGGAAGCAGGACCTATTTTAATGTGCCTAGAGGTGTGCCTGTTGATAACAGCATATGTGTGAACATCCTAAGAGGTGTAGTAGGACAAAGAGAAAGAGGGCAAGGAGAGCATAAACAAAACAACGAGAGATGATGGAATGACATGACAGCATAGCCTGGACACGGATCTCTTGTTCGACGCCTTCAGTCAGCCCGTGTATCGCGTGGATTGTGGGACTTTGGTCTACTTAGAGGACCCTCGTGGTAGTGGCCAGTTTGCCTTGTATAAGTTCACTCTATCATCACATTCCGATATTTATCTCTGCATTATACACAGAAAGGAATCCGATTTTGCTACTCCCTCCACCCCACTGGCTGAGACAGAAGGAGAGGGGGGGGGGGGGTAGAGGTAGAGCGAAGGGGCACTGAAAAGAAGGGGCATCTTCTTACTTGTGGTGTCTGGCCCTTTCTCTTTCGTTTCCGGTCGGCCCACTCGACGTCCTCCGGCTGCCTCTGCTTTTCTTTCACTCGATGACCTTTCGTTCCTTTCCCCTTCCGTCGCGGGCCTCTCGGCCTCCAGTCACCGGGTGTCCCCCTCTGTAGTCTGCGTTCCTCCGTTCTCCTCCTTCCACGGGAATGCTCTTCTGCCCTTTTCCCTTCTTCGGTTTCTCTCTGATCGCTCGGCCACTTTTCGTTTCTTTTCGCCTCTCCCTCGGTTTCGCGCTTCTTGTGCTCCCTCCTCGCTTGCCTCTGTGCTCTGCCTCTCTCCCTCCTCGGTTGCTTTACTTTCTCTGTGCGGTCCGTCTCACCCTCCCTCTCAGGCGGTCTCTTCCTCCGAGGCGGTTTCCAGCTCGGGGCCGCCGCCCTCTGACAGGAAAGCGAAACTTGCCGGTCCCCGCGCTGCTGACAGGGACCGGCCCCTGATCGTCTGGGAGGGAGAGGTGAGCACATGGCTGCTCACACTGACGTATTCTGGGAGCTGAAGTCCCACGGTCATCACAGCTGAAGCAATAGGCTTAACGCACAAAACAACACTTGTTCTTAATGGAAGCCCAAAGTTGCAAATGAGGGGTCACTTATACAAGGGAAGCAACTAGTTAATTGATACTCCCAAAAGGCAGAGGAAGCAGGCTGTGCGCCCTGGGGGTCTCTGGGACACGGCTTATGCAGGTGCACGCGCCTTCACACTGAAACACCCAGGGCCAGGTCCATTATTCCATCCAACCGCATCCCCCTTTCCTAGACTTCTAGGCACTGCATGTGTTCAGCCGGCACTCCCCATGGCTCAGCTCCAGGCTCATTATGGAGCTTGGGGTTTAATTGTGGGGTTTACCTTCATGATTGCAGTGTCCAGGTGGTTGTAGGGTTTACAAAGAACCGCGGAGACCAGAAGAACAAGTTGCTTACCTTCAGTAAAGCGCTTCCTGGTGGATGCTCTATTTAACCGCTGATTCCTCACCTTTACCATATTCCTCAGGCACTAGACTGGATCTGAAAAGTTTATAGCAATGCGCCTACGTGCTGGTAGGTGGCGGCTCTGTACGACCCCGGTATGATATGATAGACCGGAGCTGCTTAGAAGCGCCATCCATGCGTGCTGGCGTCAGTTTCTTGTTTAACTCTTTAAGATGCGTAGCGTGGCACAATCATCCGTTGTAGTTTGTAGATTCCGAGCTGGTGATCACTTTAGATGTTAAAACCTTCTGTGCTCATGACGAGCTCAGCTCGTCAGGGGGCACAGTAGCGCTGTGCTCATGACGAGCTCAGCTCGTCATAAACGCCGCAGAACTTCCACACGGGGATAATTTCCCTGCTGTGCTGAACGTTCCATGAAATGGGCGTGGTCATGGCGAGCTCAGCTCGTCATGAGCACAGCGCCATTGTGCAGTGTGACGAGCCAAGCTCATCACAAGCACCGCGCGCAGCCCACCTCCCCCCGGGCCGAAGGGGTTAAAAGACGCCATTCGACTGGACGGGGAAGTTGGAAGATGGTGAGGAATCTGCGGTTACATAGAGTATCCGCCAGAAAGAGCGCAACCGAAGGTAAGTAACTAGTTCTAGTGATCAATACCTCTAACCCCACATTCCTCGTCTTTCGAATAGATACCAAAGCAGTACCTTCCAAAGGTGGAAACTCTGTGTAGTAGACTGAGACTACCAATTCTTGCAGGATCGAATGGGAGAAATGTCTTTCCCTTGGGCCTGGTTGCCAAGGCAGTAGTGCTTCTTGAATGCCTGTTACAACGCCCATGTCAAAGCCTGGCAGGTGTTAAGGACAGGCATTCTGCCGGTCAATGCAGTGGTAGCAGCCTCAGCACTAGTGGAATGGGCCCTCTGTCGTTCTGGAGGCTGCTTTTTGCCCGGTGTGCAGCAGATCTTAATGTAGCGGACTATCAACCTCGACCCTTTGCCTAGGAGAACTCCACAAAAAGCTGATTGTTCACTCAAATGTCCATGGTATGATCAATGTTCATCAATCGACGGCGGGTGCAGACTGGTGCGGATTCGCAGTTTCCGGCCGGGGTCAGAGGTTGTTGATGAACAAATCCTGTGTTCACAGGAGACACAATCTGTGTTTGAAGGCAGGCAGGTCCTCCAGGGTTTTCGAAGTTGCTTGCTGAGGGACACACCGGGAATTCGCAGGAGCAGGTTCGAGGTGGAGACAGGCCGGTAGGCACACCATATGGCCATGTCTGAACTGGGGTAGTGGAGTGAGTTAAAGAATGATGATGGATTAAACCCAGATCAGTTGACTGGGGGTGAGTGTTTGATTTGCTCCAACACTCGGTCCATCATCCCTTTTGATATCGCTTTGTTCGGGCCAAGTCAATGGGCGTCTTCCTCTTGTTAGCTTCGGCATGGCTGTTCAATCCTTCTTCTTTTCTTGTTGCAGGTCCTTGTCTGAGAAAGCAAGGTTCAGGGGTTCCCCTAAATACTAGATTTGGGGGCGTTACAGGTAGGTAAAAGGTTGGGACCAATAGGTCCCTTCCCTGGGGTGGGTGCACCCCCTATTATGCCACGTTCCAGTGGGAGGGGGAAATAAGCCTTTCCCTGGTTGGCTGTGTCACCCCATCTGTAAGAGGGCAGGGACTGAGAGTTGTGCTTCACCTCGCCTCCCCCACCTTGGGGAGTGAGAGTTGTCATGTTCTGAGGTTGCACAATCCATTTCTTACCTGATTAGGTTTGGGCACAGTTGGTGCACTGTGAGGTAGCAGTACTTAGGCCAACATACCTGGATGGTGCGAGTAGAATCAGTTTCACACAATCCTGATGTTTATATTGACCAACAAAAGCACAGTTTTTACTGCGAAAGTATAAGCTGTACGACAGTAGGATTATGTGGTGTGGCAGCCGAGCGCCATGGGTGGAAGGGCTTAGGGTTGGCCTAGAGCAGGGAGCATCATTGGTTTCGATTCTGCTCAGAGATGCATGAACCCTGTCCCATAACAGCTATTTATTCCATTCCTTGTCAAAGAAGGGGCAAACCAATGTGTTCATGGACTGGGGCTATGGTGTGGGGAAGAGTCCCATTGCTCAATCATAGACATAACAGCCTGCAGGACAGTGCGGCCTTTTAAGTGAGATGAAAAAAGTGCGCATGTTTGGAGTCTATTAAAGGGGTGTAGCTCATGTAACTCGAGCTCGATGTTATTGCATCCACCCAAGCTTTCTGTTATTCCATCCAGATATACCCACAATAACAGACATATAGCTAACACCAGCCAGGAATATTGGCTTTGTGAATGGTTGTTAGCTGTTTAAGATAAAGGAGTAATTATGAATTTCTTGAAAATTATGTTGAAAATGTTTCAGTTCTGAAATTGCGACACTGTGAATTAAACATTATTGATGCCTTTGGAAGTGGTAGTGGGCTTCAGATTGTCTCAGTCACTTTTTTATATTCACTATATGTTAAACATGTGTTCCCTTTTTCTCTCCACATCTCGTCCATCTGCATATCTTACACCTCATCTCTTTCTTCTTCAGCATCCTCTTTTTACTCTCCTGAATACACTCCCTCACAACTCCTTCTCTTTACCACCCCTGATCATAAAACATATTCCCGATATTTTACTTTAGCCTTGTGAATATTTTAACAACTGTACAGAATCACAGTTGCAACTGCAATAGGAAACTATTGCTCTGTGCGCTTCGCAGAGAGGCCAAAGATTGGATGATCAAGTATTCTGAACACCTTTCTGATCCTCTGACAGGCACTGTGAGAAGCAGGCCTTCAGCCCCTATTCCAGACCTCTCAATCTTGGCCGTTATAAACACTTGGAGGCAACTCAGTGCAAAGTATGCACTATACAAGAGTAATACGCTACACGTTGGAACTACAGAAACACAACCTGAAATAGATTATTTAACCTTTTATTTATTTTGAATATTTATAGAGTGCACCCTCATCCCCAAAGGGATATCCTAGCGCTGGACCTTACTTTGTTAGTTCCAGTCAAGTCCTTAAAGTGAATACAGCCAGGTCTTCAACTATCTCTGAAATGCTAATAACGCTGGCACTGCACGTAAACTCTGGGGAAGATTATGAGAGTAGGTCGCTAAAGCCTGGTTGGCTGACCGAAGGTTCCGAACAGGGTTATGAAAAGTTACTCTATTACTGGGCTCGTATCATAAAGCCCTTTGTGCATATGACACATTAGCTTAAAAATTGCTCTTTTTCGAACTGGGAGCCAGAGAAGATGATTGAGACAAGCCAAGGCTGAGCTCCGATTCATTTTGTTGCACATCGATTTTGCTGCTGCCTTCTGAACTGCTGGTGCCGTTTGAACAAATACTCTACCAGGCCTACATACAATGCGTTTCCATAGTCCAATCCATTCATAATCAAGGCTTAAAAATATTTCTTCTCCATGTCATCGGGATCCAGCAAAATAGTTTCCGAAAGGTGTGTAAAAGACCAAAACTGATCCCCAATACCCTAGTTACTTGTTCTTGTAGGCAGCCGTGGCCCGTGCAGGTAAGAGCGGTGGGGCCAGGTGGGCGGGATTTTGACAGACAACCACAAGGGAAAATAAATTATTTTTTTCATTTCCCCTCGTGTTCGTCCGTCGAATCCCCACCCACCTGGCCCCACTGCTCTCACCTGCACGGGCCGCGGCTGCTGGTAGGGAAAGAGAGTCGTCTATTGGGAAGTGCAGTATCTTTACCACCTTTTTGGGTTCTGGAGCAGTTCCTAACAAATTACAGACTAGTTTCCGATCTACATTATAGGACTCAAGAAAAAAGTAACTCTGTGAGGTTAAAAGATTTTTTTTTTATTAACAATTCACATTTTTTTTAAACTTCATTAAAAATATACAATTTATTCAATTATCATCATTGTAGTCTGAGTTTTATCACTCAAAGTCAACAACTCGGTCTAGAGGTGCATTTTCATCATTCCAACTTAAACACAGCATTCACACCTTCAGTCGTACCTCTCACCTTGGAAACGGTGGCAAATAGGTTCTGCCGTTTTCTGCCCCTCCCCCTTTGGCAGATTGGCCGTATTTGGAAGCCCATCTGCCCCTGCGGTGAGAAAACCCATTATCACCAGGGATATCATGTTCTGTTTGGGGGCGGCCCCTTGGGCAAGGGTCGCCCCCAATTGGAGATGACATTTTTTTTATTTACTTTTGGTGTTTTTTGCCTCCTGAGGTCAGATTGCCAATCTTTAGAAGCCCATCTGCCTGGGGGGGGGGGGGGGGGGGGGGGAGGGGGGGGGGGCAGAAAACCCCACTAGCACCAGGGATATGTAAATAATTATGTTTGGGGTGGCCCCTTGGGTAAGGGTTGCCCCAATGGGGTGGGGCATCGGTTAATATTTACTTTTGGCAGTTTTTTCTGTCCCCCTTTGTTTCAGATAGGCCATATTTTAGGCCAAAAAGCACTAGACGCCAGGGAAAGTTTTTGAGTGTGTCTGCAGTTCCACTGGCAGTGTGTGTGGACTATCGCGTGGCTGGCGGTGTGTGTGGATTGGCAGGTGGGTAGTGCCATAGCGTTTTATAATGTTACTTTTTATTTCTAGTCATTTGCATTTGTGATTGTTATGTTTTATTTCTTCTTTTTATTCTAGCTCAAAGCTTTCACTTTTTTTGCTGTTATTCCTGCTTGCAGTTTCGTCACTGGTAGTTCTGCGGTTTGTGTAGTTACCTGTTTGGTAAGGAAACGTTTTTTGTACTATTTCCTGTAAATGAGTATCATTTCCCTTCATGAGTGCGTCCTTCTTAACGGTGTAACAATAAGAGCATTTTTAGCTTCTGTAATAGTATGTGAAAATCTTTTTGCATGTGTGCACAATGTTTAATGTGTTGTCTTAAAAGTTTTTGGTTTTTTCTTTCCAGTGGGACGAAGTTAGTGTTTTGCTGTGTCTGTGCAGTAGGTGCTAGTGAGTCTAGTTGTCTCTGGCAAGTGAGTGGTATTGTTTTTGAGTATATAGATGCTTGTGATAAAGCCAAACTTGGTTTATTACTTATTTTACACACTGTTGGATTTTTTTTACTTGTGTGTGAAGTTTCTTCTCTTAGTAAGACTTATGGGTAGCTGCAGGATGAACACTCAGCAGGTTGATGGAGGCTTTTCTAGTCTTCCTCTGACCAAGGTTCAGAGACTGACTCTGGCAGCGAATTTTCTGTCAGAGAGGAACCATCTGATGAAGAAGCCACTCTCTGTGCAGATGAAGGGCCTGTTTTAAAGGAGGACATTGAAGTGCTGATAGTGCAGCAAGAGGAATCTGAATTGTAGCCTGGGGCTACAAGGCTTCCCATTGGAAGAGCTGACCTCTGGGTTGCCCCACACATTGTGCAGATGGGGTTGCTTGCCTTTTCTGGTGTCACAGGGTGTAGAGTGGATACTGGAAGCTTTTTGCCTATACATTTCTTTCTGTTGTTTACGGACGATGTCTTTTTAGATGAGATTGTTGAGTAGACTAATTTGTATGCTGGCCAGTAATTGAGGGACAACAGTGACAGACTCAAGCATCACTCTAGAGCTAATCGGTGGACTCCCACAGATCTGGATGAGTTGAAGAAGTTCTTGGGTTTAACTTTTTTGATGGGTTTTATAAGGAAGCCGTCGATGTCTTCATATTGGTCTACTAGTCCCTTGATGGTAACGGCTATATTTCCTGCAATCATGAGTCGTGATCCGTAGTTCTTCTGCTTCGGATGCTGCATTCTGTTGATAATGGTTTAGCGTTGCCACACGATCACCCTGATTGTGACAGTCTTTTTAAGATTCAGCCTGTCCTTAATCACCTATGTAGATCATTTTTCAGAGATCTATGCTCCAGGGAAAGAAACAGCTGTGGAAGAGTCTTTGGTCTTGTTCAAGGGCTGTTTTGCTTGTTAGACAGTACATTCCTAGCAAGAGGGCACATTATGGAATTAAATTGCATATGCTGTTTGAGAATAGGACTGGATATGTCTCTAATTTCAGGGTGTACACGGGTAGGAATTCCAGGACTGACCTCCCTGGTTGTCTGTCCACTTTCGAAGTTACTGAGAAAATTGTCTGGGAACTTGGTAGAGGACTGTTTAACAAAGGTCACCGTTTATATGTAGATAACTTCGACACTGGTGTGCAATTATTCAGGGAATTGGACAAAGTGGACACTGTCGCTTGTGGCACAATCAGCTCTAACCGGTAAGGTTACCCAAAAGAACTTGTCTGTCAAAAACTTGAAAGGGGACTGTCAAGTGCTTTGCATAGTGATGAACTTCTAGCCATGAAGTTTGCAGGCAGGAGAGATGTCTACATGCTACCATCCATGATGGGGTCTTGTTGCTGAAGTGCGCAAACCTGTGTGCATTTTAGAATATAATAGGCACACGGGTGGTGTTAATAGAGTAGATCAGAGGTTGGAACCTTACACTGCCCTTTATAAGGCTTATATTTAGTATAAGAAGTTGGCTATCCATCTTTTCCACTTAGCAACCTTTAATGCTTTTGTTGTATTTAAGGATTGTTCTCCAGAGTCAAAGATGACATTTGTTAGGTTTCAAGAGTCTGTGATAGGCAGCCTTGTTGTAGTGGAACAGGCTAGTGTTCCTAGAGTACGAGTGGGAGAGGATGTGGCTAGATTGAAAGATCGCCACTTTGCGTATCACATTCCTCCAACGTCCAAAAAAGTCTTTCCCAGTAGGAGATGTTGAGTCTGTATGCAAAGAGGTATGCGGAAGGAGAATCGTATGTACTGCCCAAGTGCCCCTCTAAACCTGCGCTGTGTATAGCTGCTTGTTTTAGATTGTACCATATGCAAAAGAGTTTTTGGGAGCAACCGTGAGTGTAAAAGTGAACTGCCTGTATATTTTTTGTCAAGTTTCAAGGTAGGCATTAGTGCGCTGTATTTGGTTAGAGCTTTTGTGTTTGTAGTTTTGCATCTACTTACAGTTGGTTTGGGTTTTCTTTTTTGCAAAAAAAAAATATGATGGAGATGTGCCTGGACTGGTGTTTGGCTGGTGGTGTGCGAGGACTGGTGCTTGGCTGGTGGGGTGCGTAGACTAGTGCTTGGTTGGTGGTGTCTGTGTACTGGTGCTTGGCTGGGGGTGTGTATGGACTGGTACTTGACTGGCGGTGTGCGTGGCCTGGGGCTTGGCTGACAGTGTGCGGGCCAGGGCTTGGCTGGCAGTGTGTTTGGACACTTGGCTGGTGGTGTGCATGGACTGGCGCTTGGCTGACGGTGTGTGTGGACTGGTGCTTGGCTGACGGTGTGTGGACTGGCGCTTGAGTACTGACTTGCTGCTGGTCACTACACACACTGCTAGCCAAATGCCAGTCCACACACTCTGTAAGCCAGTGTGGTTGCTGGGTCAGACATGTGGGGGTCTGAAAGTGATGGGCCCTTAAATGGCGTTGTCTGTTTATGTGATTGTTGTAATGTGCTGGGCCCACGGCTGATGACTGGAATGGTCTTCTGTGTGTCACATATGAACGGTGTGTGAACGGACTGTAAAGCGTTTGAGGCCTTGATGTGGCTTTACAGCTCACAAGCTGTGAGTCACTGGTTCAGTTTTAGACCTTTCAATTATTAACAGTGCATTTCATTTTTGTGACATCTCATGTTAATAAAATGTTATATATTTAACAATTTCTTACCCTTGTGTCAAATCCAACCAGTATGTGTGTGTACTTGAGGAATAGGTGGTTGAGCAGTAATATTTGTCTTTTCTTTCTCTGCCAATGCGTACATTATCTCTAGGGACAATCTACCAACTCTAGATATTTTTGTAAACTAAACACCATTGGGAGTACAAGGTGGTGTCTCTCTCATGGATCCCAACAAGTTTTCTTTCCCACAATGCCCTGAAAACCTTAAAATGTGACTGAAGTCCCACATTTTCCTTGCATTACCTTGCCATAATCAGAAAGAAACCACAAATTTCCTACCATCCAGCGTTCCCCCAGGTCGCCCAATGAAAATGGAGCATCACACGTGTGGGTGGGAAAAGTACCTGCAACAGGAATGGGCCAAAAACGTATTGTGGCGACATCAAAATTATCTATCACAAAACGACCTGGTTTTGCAAGAGGGTCACTTGCGTTTTTGGTCAGGGGCTCGGTGGCCATCTAGGGAAACCTACCAAACCCAGATATTTCTGATAACTAAACACTAGGGGGGAGTCAGGTGAGGTTTGGCTTGCTTGGATCCTCCAAAGATGTCTTACCCAGAATCGTCTGAAAACCTCAAAGTTAGCTAAATGAATCATATTTTCCTCACATTTCTGTGTGGGAAAGTTGTGGCTCACTGTGTTTACACACATTTCCTACAACCCAGTGTTCCCACAGGTCTCCCAATAAAAATGCTGCCTCACTTAGGTGGGTGAGTCAAGTACCTATGACAGGAAAGGGCCCAAAACATTTTGTGGAGACATCCAAATGATCTAGTTTTAAAAAATGTACAGGTTTGCCAGGTTTCCCTAGGTGCCGGATGAGATAGGGCTCAAAATCCACAGCTAGACACATTGCAAAGAAATGGTCATTTTTCAGTGGAAAAATATGAAATTTCCATGTTGTGTGTTCGGCTGTTTCCTGTTGCAGGCACTGGCCTTTCCACACAAGTGAGGTACCATTTTTATCAGGAGACTTAGAGCAACATAGAATTATAGAACATAACTTATTATAAACTGACGTTCTATGCATTTCCGCCTTCCAAATGCATCGACAATGTGTAAAAAAAATGCCCTCTGATTCACATGTTAGTACGGGTATCCACAAATTCAGAGATGTGCAAATAACCACTGCTTCTAAACTCCATATGTTGTTCCTATTTTAGAAATACATAGGCTTACTTGATACCTATTTTCACTCTTTATATTTTACCAAATGAATTGCTGTATACCCGGTACATAATGAATAACCATTACAAAGAGCAGCTCAGTTCTTGGCTTTGGGTACCTTGGGTTCTTGGTGAACATACACGTCCTATATATCCCCGCAACTAGAAGGTTCCAGCAGATGAACCGGTATACTGCTTTAAAATATTTCCCATACTTAAAAGAAGATACAGGTGAAAACATTGGCACAAAGGCCTGTTTTTTTAACTCAATTTCAATGTTTTTTATTTTAACAGTTACTTTCTATAGGAAACCTTGAAGGATCTACCCAAATGACCTCTTGCTGAATTCAGAATTGTTTATACTTTTCAGAAATGTATAGCTTTCCGGGATCCATTATTGGTTTCACACCCATTCACTAACTGGAAGAAGATTGAAAGCTCAAAAAAAAGGCTATGTCCCAGTAAAATGCCAAGAATTGTGTAGAAAATGTTGGTTTTCTGACAAAAGTCAACCTGTTCCTGAAACCTGGGAAGATGGTGATTTTAGCACAACAAACCCTCAGTTGATACCATTTGCAGATAAAAACCAGACACTTTCTTCTGCAGTACTTATTCTCCATGTATTCCCTCAAAAAAATGTTGGAAGAAAGGGACGTAAATTTGGTGTGGATACCTGATCTGGATCTAAGGGCGAGCCACACCATATAGCCAAACAAGCATTGGAAATGCAACAGGTCTCGCAATAGGAAAGTTGGAGCTATTGGTCTTATAAATGACATTTTTTTTTATTTATGTGTTTTTTAAAATAGCTAAATAAATAGCTTTGTCATTTACAATGCCAATAGTTATAACTTTCGCAAATGTGACACCTCTAGCATTTGTAATGCAACATGTTTTGTATTTACGTGACTTAGAAGTATTGATATTACAAATAACAATGGCTTTTAAATAATTAATTCGTAAATAAAAGTGATTTTATTTTATAATTGCAATAGCTTAAACTTTTAAAAATATCTTTAGTTAATTATGTTCTGTGTATTTTATTGTGACGAAAATCCAAGAACAGAAGTGAAATATTAACATCTTTTTTGTCATTTGTAATAAAGCTTGAAACATTGAGAGAACATATTTGAACCAGTGATGCTGTGGTGATGCTGAGTGAGGCTGTGGTTGCGCTGAGTGAGGCTGTGGTTGCGCTGAGTGAGGCTGTGGTTGCGCTGAGTGAGGCTGTGGTTGCGCTGAGTGAGGCTGTGGTTGAGCTGAGTGAGGCTGTGGTTGAGCTGAGTGAGGCTGTGGTTGCGCTGAGTGAGGCTGTGGTTGCGCTGAGTGAGGCTGTGGTCTGCGCTGAGTGAGGCTGTGGTCTGCGCTGAGTGAGGCTGTGGTCTGCGCTGAGTGAGGCTGTGGTTTGCGCTGAGTGAGGCTGTGGTTTGCGCTGAGTGAGGCTGTGGTTTGCGCTGAGTGAGGCTGTGGTTTGCGCTGAGTGAGGCTGTGGTTTGAGCTGAGTGAGGCTGTGGTTTGAGCTGAGTGAGGCTGTGGTTTGCGCTGAGTGATGCTGTGGTTTGCGCTGAGTGATGCTGTGGTTGCGCTGAGTGCATCCCTGTAAATCAATATGTGCATGCAAAAGTGTGGGGTTTTGAGAATGTATTACAAATGTTCAACAAAGGAATACTCAAAATGTATTTATAAACACTTGCAAACATCTAATGTGCTACCACTTGCACTTCTGCGAAGGATTACTGCAGGTCAAGGGTCAACGTATTAATGAGAGTGTTTGGGATGTCTGCTGCCACCAAACAAACTGGAAGCTTGTTTGATAGCTAGAAGGCTGAAGGCAGAAGAGCAACGGAGAAAGCAAAGGTCATGGAGCAATTTCCCTTCTCTGCATGTAATGACCACACGCTGTGAAGCAGCATAACGTAGATACTATGGATCAATACAGCAGATGCCCTGCACATTGTCACCAGTAATATAAACGCAAACAGATCTAAAGTTGCAGTTGTTTTTGTCTTCAATTGACACGACTAATGTGTGGTACAGAGATGAGTTAAGGGATACGTTTTGAGAGACACACAAACCGCATGTGCTATTATTCTTTCTTACTAACGCAGGCATTTTCCTCTTTCCAAACTTCTAATGGGCAATTTTCGCCATTCTATACTTTTAATTGTAACGTAGATTGTTTTACACTGAAATGTGTCTCTTTGCTCTCCTTAAGAATGAAATTACATAAATGTAGCCACTTGCTCGTTTTAGTTTACGTGTGAAAAGTATTGCTACGTGTCACCGTGGGCTGAGCAGACTGTCTTTGAGATGTGACCAGATATCTATTTGGTTTTTTTCGTTTTGGTGTGCATAAAATCCAGAAGTTCTATGGTGGAGTTGGTCATGCTTCTGTGCTCTCAGGTGAGTTGTTGTCGGCAAAGCACTTAAAAACAAGATTGCCTCCCAGTACATCTGTGCGGATGCTTTTTTATAACCAGGCGCCATCACTTAGGACCGTTTGAAGAACGGCGTGTACTGGATGTGTAGGCAAAGGTATGTGCTATGGAAGCATGTGTTACTTATGCCCTATGCTTAGAAATGGTTTCCCCTAAGAAGTTATACTGAGCTTTGAAACGTTGCTGTTCTTTTAAGATTTAATAGTATTATTGTTCTCTCACATGAGTCACAGTACAGGTGTAAAATTAACTAACTTGTTGAGCAGCAGCTAGTGACGGTGACCAGTGCCGAAGCACTAAAATTAACAGGCAGCGACGAGCGGGAAGTGGTGGTGGTGGAGGGGAAGGCACGGGGATCTTAAGTAACTGCAACGGGTGCTGCAGCACTGAACAATAATAGGCAGCGATGGGCGCGGAGAGGGGGGACCACGGCATGGGATATTAAGTCACGAAGCATTGAAAATAACAGGCAGTGACGGGCGGAAAGGGGTGGGGCGGCAGAGGGGCATAATACCTCAAAAGAAGATTTACAGACATGTTTTCAAGCCGGGGCAAGCTTTGCTTTTGATTGCAAGAAAAATCGCTGCGTCCATGAAGCGGGCTGATACACGAGCCAAGGGAAAGAATAACAAGCAGTAGATTAAATTAAACTCCAGACCGTGTTTCTTCAGGCTGGGGACAACTGCACGGACACTCGCAGCGACGAGCGGGAAATGGTGGTGGTGGAGGGGAAGGCACAGGGATCTTAAGTGACTGCAACGGGTGCTGCAGCACTGAACAATAATAGGCAGCGATGGGCGCGGAGAGGGGGGACCACGGCATGGGATATTAAGTCACGAAGCATTGAAAATAACAGGCAGTGACGGGCGGAAAGGGGGTGGGGCGGAAGAGGGGCATAATTCCTCAAAAGAAGATTTACAGACATGTTTTCAAGCCGGGGCAAGCTTTGCTTTTGATTGTAAGAAAAATCGCTGCGTCCATGAAGCGGGCTGATACACGAGCCGAGGGAAAGAATAACAAGCAGTAGATTAAATTAAACTCCAGACCGTGTTTCTTCAGGCTGGGGACAACTGCACGGACACTCGCCAGGAAATAGGAAACTGCAATCAAGGAAGACCACTGAACGGAGTGTCACTTGCGAAGGACATAGTTTACCAACAAGCATTGGCCGTGCGGCCGGGCTGAAAGGAAATAAAAATGTCGGCCGTGAAACTGCAGGGAGAGAGAGGGGAGGTGCTGGCGGCTGGGGAGGGGGGAGGAGAAATGCGAGCGAGGGAAAATCCATGCAAGGCAGGCGGCTGGGGTTGCAAGAAAAATCGCTGCGTCCATGAAGCGGGCTGATACACAAGCAGAGGGAAAGAATAACAAGCAGTAGATTAAATTAAACTCCAGACCGTGTTTCTTCAGGCTGGGGACAACTGCACGGACACTCGCCAGGAAATAGGAAACTGCAATCAAGGAAGACCACTGAACGGAGTGTCACTTGCGAAGGACATAGTTTACCAACAAGCATTGGCCGTGCGGCCGGGCTGAAAGGAAATAAAAATGGCGGCCGTGAAACTGCAGGGAGAGAGAGGGGAGGTGCTGGCGGCTGGGGAGGGGGGAGGAGAAATGCGAGCGAGGGAAAATCCATGCAAGGCAGGCGGCTGGGGTTGCAAGAAAAATCGCTGCGTCCATGAAGCGGGCTGATACACGAGCCGAGGGAAAGAATAACAAGCAGTAGATTAAATTAAACTCCAGACCGTGTTTCTTCAGGCTGGGGACAACTGCACGGACACTCGCCAGGAAATAGGAAACTGCAATCAAGGAAGACCACTGAACGGAGTGTCACTTGCGAAGGACATAGTTTACCAACAAGCATTGGCCGTGCGGCCGGGCTGAAAGGAAATAAAAATGGCGGCCGTGAAACTGCAGGGAGAGAGAGGGGAGGTGCTGGCGGCTGGGGAGGGGGGAGGAGAAATGCGAGCGAGGGAAAATCCATGCAAGGCAGGCGGCTGGGGGCATGTGCACGCGATTTCAAGCTCAATGCGCATGCGCATTGAGCTTGAATTTCACGGGCACTGCAAGGAATCCCCACGATTCCTTGCAAGTTAGTTAAAGAGTGTTTAAGCCCCCATAGTCTCGCAAGCTCGATGCGCATGCGCATCGACAGGCGAGACCTAAAAAGGCTTACCACAGGGGGAGAAGGCCGAGCAGCGAAGGGGTTAAACGTGAAAAATAAACAGGAACTAACTCCATCGCTGACATGGGTTACCTTAAAGTTATTACATTAATTGTTCACAAATTAACTAATTTTTTAAAACAGGGCCCCACAGGGACTTGCTTCAATTACCGTTTTTAGGTCGAGCATTAGCATGCATGCCCTGTCTGCAAGACCTACTGTAATCACTCTACAGAGTGATTTTACAGCAGCAGCTTGCCATTGGTTCATAACTCCAAGGCTTTTATTTACTGGCTCCTTATTGGCCGGGGCTCCAGATACATCACTTCCGTTTGGGAATTAGTAGCACCCGCCAACTACAGTTTCCCTAAACTTAGTTCTTTATGTATTTATTTGTGGACTACTTTATTTTTTTTAATAAGCGCCCCATTCCTCGCTTTCACTTTAAGAGTGGCCGGCCACTTTCTTTAGACTGGGCTTGTCTAAACTAAGGTGCGCGGCCACTATTGAAGTGAAATCGCGGAATGGGGCGCTTTTACAAAAAAAAACATGTTTGTCAATTTGAGAAACAATTGTTTTTTTTTTTTGTAACAGCGCCTCATTCCGTGCTTTCACTTTAATGGCAGCTGTGCCCCTTTCTGTAAACAAGTTGTGTCTAAAGAAAGGGGTGTGGCCGTCATTAGTGAAAGCACAGCATGGGTCGCTTTTTTCTTTTTCACTTCTCCTTTCAAGTGCCTGGGTCTAATCCTCTGCCTGTCCATGTGCTGGGTAAAAATTATTAACCCCTTCTTCGGGGTGCGAATTTCGCCGCATTGAGCGGGGAGAGGTGTTGCGGCGCCGCGGTGCTCATGACGGTTCCTGGTCGTCATAAGGTAGGCGTGTGCTCATGACGGCCTGGAGTCGTCAGAACTCTGCCCACTGATTAATTCACCCGCACAGGCGGGGGAATTAATTGCGCGTGGGCGTAGCGGCAATGTTCAGACAGCTCCAGGCTGTCATGAGCACATGACTACCATGACTCATGACAGCCTGGAGCCATCATGAGCACCAAAGTAGTTAAACAGTCTTTACTCAGTTTGTGCCTGAATTGTGTTTTTGTTTTGTCGCACTATGTACTAATAGTTCTTGCTTACGAGAAGCAAGGCTGGCAGTAACAGAGGCACAGTTACTGCCAGCTGTGCTTCTCGTAAGTAACGACAATGACAAGTACAAAGTGCGTGTTTACACACCACCTGCAGGTTTTCAAAACACATAAATTAAAGGCATTGTCATTTACAATGCCAATTGCTCAAACGCTCACAAATACGAGCCCTATTGCATTGCAAATGCTTGTTAATTATTACCGGGTTTATGACCCGGACCACTTAAACCTCTGAAACGCGAACAAAAAGAATCAAATGAACGTGCGTTGTGTGTGAGACTGTTTAGTGTTTTCCACGCACCAGCAGACGGGCCCGGGTGCAACAGAGGCGTGTCGTCCCCCACCACCACTTCAATGTGTGCTTACTACAATCCGATTTTATGAACTCATGAAAAGGCTTAGTGGTAGTTTTGTACAGGGCCAGCGCTAGGCATGGGCAGTGTGGGCAGCTGCCCAGGGCCTCGCGTTCAGCTCAGAAACATGGGTCATCATTTGTGTGAAAGGCCACACTTTCTCAGTCAGCCCACCTACTCCTTCAGGGCCCCCTCCCCAAAGCAATCACATCGCTAATGTGTTTTCAAGCGAGGTGTCTCGACCTCGCTGCTCACGGAGTGGTGTCATTCATAGAGGTGCAGTGGTGGGTGGTGGGGAAAGACTGGGTATAGGAGGTGACAGCAGTTAGGCCAGCAATTATGCCGCCTCTCAGGGACAAGGGCGGGGCAGCACCTCGGTTAAAAGCCTATGGTGAAGTTTTGCCTGCCCTTTGTATATTCCGTTTCCAGGCAAAAGAAGGCTCTTTTGTTTCCAGGACTAGCCGGATATTAACAGGTAAGGAGAGGTGGCTGTGGGGGGGAGGGAGCATTCAGATCAGACTGCCAGGGCACACTAGTGCAGTGTTTAGCACAGTGTCTTGCTACTGCTTTGAGGCACAGGGGAGGTGTCTCTCCATCCCATGGGCCTCAAAGCAGTGGGTCAGGCTACAAGGTCATCTATAGGGCCCCTTTCACTGGGACTAGGCCCATTATCCAGTGCTGTGCAGCTCAGAGCAGGTGGGCCTCACAGCATTCCATTAGGCTGCAAGGTCCCGGTGTGGGGCCCCCTTTGCAGGGCCTTGTATACATTATGTAGTGCTGGGAGGCCCAGGGCAGGGTGGCCCTGTCCTTGGCCTAGCAGTGCTATACTGTTAGATCACTATATTTTATTCCACACAGGGACTAGCATGTTTGCTTCCCAGACCAGGCCACCAGTGCTAAACTTAGAGGGCTAGAGGGATAAATGCAGCTAAGTGCAGAAAACCTGATAACCACCCAATTTCCCCAGCAGGGAGCTCTGTGGCCCCTCTTTTCGTGATTGTAGCAGATTAACTGCTCCATTACACACTTTGAGTCCCCCGGCCCACTTATGTCCCAGGGGCTGTGAATTAGTAATTTATTGTCTATATAATTACTTGTAGGAGATTTCATAGATACAGTTTCGACAGCCCATGGCGAGTACTGCTCCTGGGTCTTATTTAACAGTGCAGTGAGGGTGGGGTGCAGGGGCAGACAGAAAGGATCTACTGTAGCTAGACAACGTTTCTCGTTGTGAAAGAGTGCGACACACTGTCAGCCAGCAGCCATGAAACCTCACTACCTGCCTTTTTAAATGTAGAAATATCAAGCAACGTACTTGATGTGATGAGTGGAAAGACTTTGAAAAACCTATTAAGTGTAATGTGCAAAGGTATAGATTTTTTCTCATGAACTACTCCAGTCAAGGCCACCCTTTATCCACAGGCCACAGGCCCCAGCCCCCAGCCCCCATTCAGTTCCTTATGAAAAGCAATCCAGGGTCCCTACACATCTGATTTTTTCGTTCTTCTTCTTGATCGCTGAAGAGATCCAAATGCAGCTGCGCACGTATTTGTTGAACATTTGTTAGTGCTACTATGAGTATTTTTAGGGTCGACCCTGCAAGAGCATGAGCTACCTCATGTGTCTTGCTTGCGAGACATTGTTGTATACATAAAAGGACTTAGAGCCCGCCCGTTGCTTATCATGTGTTGATTTGCGTGGCACTCTTCTTTACAGCCTCGTAATTCGTCAAGGCAGGCCTACCATCATTTCTGTTCCTCACTGTGGAGCAGAGACGAAGCACTGATTGAGTCAACTTAATCAGTGCCTGTCTACAGCTCTGGACGTCATTGAGGTACTATTCTGTTCTGTTTAACTTTTAGTGACCTGCAAGTAGCAGGCACGCGACTGGCATAAACATGCCCAGCAGGACAAACAAAATTGCAAAGATTTATTTTCTATAGTCAAGTTTCTTTTAGTTTGCCATCTCTTCTTTTCTTAATTTGCACTCATGCTTGGTTTTGTTTTTGCTTGTGGACACTGTTCTCAAAAGATGAGGATTATTTTATTGCAAAGCAATATTTTTTCTTTCTTATGTGTATTTTCTGAAATTATGCTTTGACACATATTTGTGCAGTACACCCCAATCCGCCCCACTCCAATCCACCCCACCCACCTCACCCCACACCAATCCACTCCACTTAATACAATCCACACCAACGCAATCCACCCCACCCCACCTCATTCCAATCCTCCCACCACAATCTGCCCCACTTCAATTTACCCCACTCCAATCCAAAACAATATGCCCCTCTCCAATTTACCCCACTCCAATCCAAAACAATCTTCCCCACTCCAATCCAAAACAATCTGCCCCTCTCCAATTTACCCCACTACACTCCAAAACAATCTGCCCCACTCCAATCTGCCCTACTTCATTCTGCCCCACTCCAATCCACAACAATCTGCCTCACTCCAATCCACAACAATCTGCCCCACTCCAATCCACAACAATCTGCCCCACTCTAATCCACAACAATCTGCCCCACTCCAATCCGCCCCACCTCACTACATTCCACCCCACTTCACCCCTCCTGTGCACCACACTCCACTCCACCCCACCCCAATTAAATCCACCCCACTTCAGTCCACCCCACCCCGGTTCACAGCACTCCTGTTCACTCCACTCCATCCACCCCACCCCACTCCAATCCACTCCATTCAGTCCACCCCACTGCAGTCCAATCAACCCCAATCTGCTTCAATCCACCTCACTCTATCCCAATCCAATCCACCCCGCCCCAGTTCAATCCACCCCACTAAATCCAATCCCTCCAGCCCACCACATTACAATTCACCCCAATACAGTCCAATCCACCCCACTACACCAGTCCAATCCACCCCCTCCAGTCCAGTCCAATCCACTCCCTCCAGTCCACTCTAATTCACCCCACTTCAAACCACCCTACTCTAATCCAATCCACCCAAGCCAATCCACCCTACCTCAAACCAATCTAATACACCCTACTACAATTCACCTCAATCCAATCCAACTCACCCCATTTTAATCCACCTCTCTGCAATCCAATCAAGTCCATCCACTTCAATCAACGTCACTCCACTCAATCAAACTCACTCTACAGTCCAATCCACCCCTATCTTCTCCAATACAATCTACCCACTGCCTCAATCCACTCAAAACCCACTCCACCCGATTCCAAACCAACCCACTCCATTCTATCGTACTACACTATATGACACTGCACTCTGCCACTGAACTCTACTCCCCTCTACTCACCTGTATGACACTGTACTCCCCGCTACTCCACTCTGCAACACTCTACTCCAACAAATCCAGTCTATGACACTCTACTCCCACCACTCCACTCAAGGGCACTCTGTGCCACTAACTTTTAACCATGCTGAACAGCAGTAATGCTGGTGTACAACATGCCAAATATACATTGCCAAAGCCAATTGCTCTTATAGGCGAGACCTATTGGCTTTGCCAATGCTTGTTAATGGTGATGTTATTCTGAGCCTTTCCCAAGAACATTTACCATGAAAAGATGCACACAACACATTGGGTGTTAACACAGCGGTGAAAAGCACAATACCTATGTGGTGGTATGCCAAAGGTATTTTTTGGCTGTCATTTGAATTACCACTACCATATCAAAGTGTTTCATTCCACTTTTTCTAAGGAGTTGTTATTATACTATTTAATGACGCTCAGATTTAAACTACTGATCTGCAGTTATACAGCCAGGGGGAAACTCACAAAAATATTCTGCTATCATCTGTGAAGAAACGGAGGCCTTTGCTTGCCTCGCCTCCAGGGTTTGTTGGTCAACAGATTTACTATCCAATCTAATTACTCAATTATTAGCGACCACACACAAGGATCCAGGCCTTGCACTTATTTTGCCTTGTTTGTTGCATGTACTGAGCACAAACACACTTTATGGAGCGGGGGAGAGGAATTAAATTTTTTTAAAACCACACTTACCTGTCTGCCATTCGCCATGACTGCCGCCTCCTCTCGGTCCTCTTCCCCGTTTCCAGGGCAGGAAGCAGGATGCATCCCGCTCCCAGCCTCCTGACAGCCAATCACAATGATGCAATGCAGCGTTGTGAATGGTCTGAGCTCAGCCAGAGAATTGGAGGCTGGGCATGTTCTCCATGCAGGCTGTAATGCAGCCTGCAAGGAGAACATGCAAAGTGCGCATTCATGTTTGGCAGGCCCCAATGGCCGGCCAAACGTTCATGCGCACTTTAGGGAGTGCAAACCACTCCTAAACTCCCCTGCTCTGTCAGCAGAGCAGCCACGCCCTATCCCTCCCGCAAAGCTGCCGCAACAAGGAAAAAAATAAAATAACTCCGCTATTATAATTTTATTTTTCCTTAAGTGACACTGCTTAAAAGCAGTGGGGCGACCCCCCTCCGCCACTGGATGTCAGTTTTCTATGATGTCACTTTTTGTGATGTCACATGCAAATTAGAGGGGCCTCGCATCTTCCATTTCGTCCAGGGCACAACAATTCCTAGGACCGGCCCTGGTTTTGTGTTCACAATATCACTGGAAGGGAAGGCCTATCGAAGGCTATACTAGCGGTTTGTGACCTTGTCGATAGCAAGTTTCCTGATCTGTTGCTGCCCCCCAGTGGACGCTTGAGTTAGCACATTACAATGAACGGGCGCGCACATCCTATCTGGGGTTGATGCAAGTACAAATAGGGGTATCGACGTACTTCATCGAAGAGAATGCATCTATTTCTTAGACTTCCATCCAGTGGCCAATCACTGCAACCCGTATTTCAGACACAGGTTCCGCTCTGCCTGGCATCTATAATCCACTCAGGGCAACTAGAATGCCCGAGGTGCTGTGATGCTGCTCGGTGGCCTGTGTCACCAGAGCACCTGTGCAGTGTGGCAGCATTGCTTGCACCCACAACCTATGCAAGCATTATATACGCACAGAGCACTGCAAATAAAGTACACCGGGCACTGGGCGCGCGTGACAGTTCAAGGCAATGCAAGGTCGAGAGAAGAGTGCCTACTACGAACTAAACTGTCTCGTGGCACTGAGCTCCTGTCTCTTTACCCTGTAGCTGGGCAAATAATACAGGTAAACATCTGGATGTATTTTAACAGTTTCCTGAATTTGAGATTCGGATAATTCCAGTCGCACTCCCCAGGCGCGGAAAGCATGCCCCCAACATTGTATTCTCCCTTTTTGCAACACACAGCAGGTTTCTTCTGGAGCTGCTTGGGTCCTGGAGGGACAATAATGAAATGGGGGACTGGCCTAGGAATGCCATCCCATCGAGTTTTATGAAGGAGCCATTGCATCGAGAGCTATCCCTGGTAGCCAGAGCAGCGATCTTCTAACCAAGGGCACATTGGGGTCATGTGCTTCTCGGGTCAGTAGCCCTGCAATTCACAAAAACACAAACTTTGCAACTGAAAAAGAAATGTGTGCAACCTGCAAAATGAATTGTGTGACAGCAAATTCCTGACCTGCAAACTGGCTTTCTACAACCCATTGCAATTAGGAGGGGGTCATCTTCCGCAGTGGTATGCATCGGTGTCACTGCAAGTTACGGATGATTTACAGACAGACAGATTGGATGGCAGCCAATTTGGAAAGGGAAAACCATCTCGAAGGACAGGATTCCCTTTGGGAATCATATTGGGCAGCATCAAGCAGCAGACACTGGTCCAATGGACCACTCCCCCCTCCACCTCCCAATGGCGTTCACTCAATGTGTACAAAACAGTGATGGACGGAATGCGTTGAATTCATCTCAGCCACTGGTAATCCTCGGGTCACATCCCAGTCCATTGTTACTTTGCACACCATGATGCCTCAGTTTGAAGCAAGCTATATGTAAATCAGAATTGACTGCTCCAATGGGAACACTGAACGTGGCCAGGGTATGCCCAGACATGGATCCCGTGCTCACTGGGGCACTAAAATGAAGCTAAACCTGCCTGATGATCCCTTATCAGGACGAATCCAGTACTAGGTTGCTTGTGTTCAGGTTCAGTGAGGACCTGTCCTGGCAGTTCGAGCTGAACTGTTCCCACTGGAGCAGGGTCAAGACTGATTTGCACATGGCTGGGATCAGGAAAGCCACTTATGGCGGCAGAGCCTTCAGCATAGCCGCAGCCCATCTGTGGAATAAATTGCCTATCGACATCAGGAAAACAGACGAATTGATGGCCTTCCGAAAAAAGGTGAAAACATGGCTCTTCCCCAAAGCTTAATCTCACCAGAACTTTAATACTATCCTCCCCTCCTCTGATGCACAGTATTTATTCAGCAATATGTACACAGCGCCAGGATGCCCGTAGGGTTGCAGAAGCGCTTTACAAATGCTATAAATAAATAAATAAATAAACTGAAGTAGCATGGTGAGAAAAAGAACGATGGGTTGGGATATTACCCAGAGCAATTGCCAGTGCTTAAACAAAATGCAAACATTCCTTCCATTAAATTTTGTATGTTTACCAGCTTATGCGGCAAAGGTATGCCCAGATGTGGGTCCAGTGCTCACAGTACCACTGGAAGCAAGGTGCACCTGCTTGAGGAGCCCATAACAAGGGCAAAACCGGCCCTGCGTTGTTTGTGGTCTGGTTCAGGGAAGGCCTGGCTTAGCAGTTCAGGCTGGACTTCTCCTACTGCAGCAGGGTCAAGATTTATTTACATATAGCAGGGTCAAACTGAGGTGGCATGGTGAGCAACTAAAGATGGACTGGATGCAGCCTTAGTAAATACCAGTGGCTGAGATGAATTCAGGTATTCGTTCCAACACTTTCTGCATACTTTATTAGAACACTGGAATGTTCGGAGATCCATTGAAAACAATAGGGTGCCCTGGGCTTCTAAAGGCCAGTAGAAGTCCAGAGCTCCAACATTCCAATGTTGGGTTTTCACAGCTGTTGCTATGAACAAAGGCCTCACAGAACCCGAGGGGATTTAGATTCCCTCGGGCTCTGCGAGGCCGGTTTTGTTAGAACGTTATGCCCTCTAGTGGCGGAATGTTCTAATAGCCTTATAGCCCTGCGTAGCTGGGCTATACTGGCATTATAGTCCAGCTCCCTTGTTAAAGGCTGTCGCTGAATGCTGGAGCAGGCCTTTAATGGGCAGTATGGCCCGCCACAGTGGGTTATAAGGCTATATAATATGTCACCCTAAGCTGGACGGGTATGCCCAGATGTGGGTCACATGCTCACGGTGTCATTAGAACCAAGCTATACCTGGCTGAAGCCCTGATAACAAGGGAGAAAACGGTCCTGGGTTGCTTGTGTTCCGGTTAAAGGAGGACTTGGCTTGGCAGTTCGGGCTGGACTGTTCCCATTGGAGTAGAGTCAAGAGCGGTTGCATGTAGCTGGGTCATAACTTATGCAGCATGGCGTGCAAATTAACAATGAACTGGGATGCGGCCTGAGTAATTGCCAGAGGCTGAGATTAATTCAAGCATTCAATCCATCACTTTCTGAAAACTTTCTAAAAGTGTCATTTTCAGAGTCAATCAATCAATCAATCAATAAAGCATTTGTATAGCGCGCTACTCACCCGGAGGGTCTCAAGGCGCTTGGGGGAGGGGGGTCCTCTACTGTTCGAACAGCCAGGTCTTGAGTTTCTTCCTGAAGGAGAGGTGATCTTGGGTCAGGCGGAGGTGGATGGGGAGGGAGTTCCACGTCTTGGCAGCCAGGTAGGAGAAGGATCTTCCTCCCGTTGTGGCTCTTCGGATGCGGGGAACGGCGGCGAGGGTGTGGTTGGTCGATCGTAGCAGGCGGGTGGGAGTGTAGAAGGTCAGGCGGTCGTTGAGGTATCCGGGGCCTTGGTTGTGGAGAGCTTTGTGTGCGTGGGTGAGGAGTCGGAACGTGATTCTCTTGCTGACGGGGAGCCAGTGCAGGTCTCTCAGGTGTCCGGCGATGTGGCTGTGTCATGGGATGTCCAGGATGAGTCGTGCTGAGGCGTTCTGGATGTGCTGGAGTCTTTTCTGAAGTTTGGCTGTGGTTCCGGCGTGGAGGGAGTTGCCTAGTCCAGTCGGCTGGTGACTGGGCCTGGGTGACAGTCTTCCTGCTTTCGGTGGGGATCCACCAGAAGATCTTGCGTAGCATGCGTAGGATGTTGAAGCATGACGAGGAGACAGCGTTGACTTGTCTGGTCATCGAGAGGGAGGAGTCCAGGATGAAGCCCAGGTTGCGTGCGTGGTCCGTTGGTTTGGGTGCGCTGCCCGAGGCAGGGGGCCACCAGGAGTCGTCCCAGGCGGAGGGTGATGGTCCCAGGAAGAGGACTTCCGTCTTATCTGAGTTCAGTTTCAGGCGGCTGTTCATCATCCACTCGGCTACGTCTTTCATCCCTTCGTGTAGGTTGGATCTGACGGTTGCGGGGTCGTTGGTGAGGGACAGGATCAGCTGGGTGCCTTAAAATTCTACTTTACCATTAAAGAGGGGTTTAACTTCAATTTCTCAGATACCAAATACAAATGTCCTACCTGCTCCCAATCACAAATGATCACATATTAATTGTAATAAGGTAACCCAATGTTATCCTATGGGAGATGTAGGCCTTGCAATAGTGAAAAACGAATTTGAGAGTTTTTCAGTACCAGGACTTGTAAACCTTATAAGTACATGTTCAATTTAAATACAGTGCACTGTGCCATATAGGCTGACTTACATGTATTAAAAAGGAAGATTTAGGCCTGACAAAAGGTTTATTTTGCCAGGTCAAAATGGCAGTTAAAATTTGTACACACAGGCTTCAATGGCAAGCTTGGGACATGTTTTAAAGGGCTACTTAAGTGGGTGACACAATCAGTGCTGCAGGCCCACTAGTAGAGTAGCATTTAATTTGCAGGTCCTGCGTACCTGTAGTACCTCTTTATTAGGGACGTACAATTGGGTGCAACCCAATTTTACTATGTTTAAAAGAGAAAGCATAAGCACTTTAGCACTGGTTAGCAATGGTAATGTGAAAAGAGCCCTATATGCAAACATAAAAGTTTAAGAAAACGAGAGGGTGAAGGCAAAAACTTTGGGGGTGACCCTGCAGAGAGGGCCAAGTCCAAGAGTGACCAATATGCTACACATTATTATTATTATTATTATTATTATTATTAAATTACACTTGTATAGCGCTATCTACCCGGAGGCCTCGTAGCGCTCATGACTTACTCTTTACACATTGTAGATATGAAGACTTGGCAAGACACATCTAATTCCTGGCGGGTTTTCTACATGTCACTTATAATTATAAAGTAAAGAAGCTTAGGCAACCGGATATCAATGTGTCTTTTTTGCACCACCTGAGTAACTTACATTTATTTTTAAATTGCTTTCTAATCTTTTTTTCAACAATTTTATTTTTTGGGTAGGGACCTTGCATTTCTTATCAGACCAATATTAACATTAAATTGAATTTCACCCAAATGTATATTTGTACGTTGGCCAATGGCTATACTACAATTTGGAAATGTATCAAAGCGAAGTAGACCTGTATAACGCATGAGAATAAAACAGGCCACATAAAGCAGAACAGTACCCAAACCATTATGAATAAATCCTTTATTGATTATTAAAATAAAGACATAAAATATTCTTCATACTTCTACAGTGCTGTTTCTATTTCAATCCCACTAGAAAAAAAACCTTCATTTAATAAAATACGCAGTTATAAAAACATTAGTTTGCCATCCAAATCCCACTTTAGTGAGCAAAATTTAATTTCATTTGCATGAGACATGCCATTTCAGTCTGGGTCCCCTCTCTGGAGGTTTGTTCAGCAGCATCAATAACACTTTGTTCCACTATCTCCAATATAGGCCTAATAACCCCAAACCCAACTCGAACATACAAAAACATATACACAGAGAAAATATTAATTTCCATTTAATTTAGGTGCATTTCGGTTGAAATCATTGTATAGATATTAGAATGACAGAGAAGCAATTTTCCAAACATGACTGGACCAAATGCTTGCTACAGATAAGACAAACACTGTATACAAGCACATGGGAGGCAGCCCGCAATGTTCTGGAAATGTGGTCGAAGCCTCCATCACCCAAACGAAAATCCACTACCACAAACATGTTCCTAGTAACTTTAACAGAAAGAAGGACAGACTAGCCAGGAGTTTTAGAACTTTCAGTGTATAGCTTAAATATTACACCACACATTCTCTTAACTGCCAATATCAGAGAAGCCGAAACAGGTCGACTAACGGGGATTTAGAAATGTCCTCTTTTACTTTATCAAATGTTTTAGAACCCCTCCTAATTCCAGACAAACCGCATTCAGCGGTGCCAGGGGAATTCTGAGATCTTACTTAATTCGGTTGTGCATTGTCCGGCAGTAGTACCAGAGTTCCTGCTTCCCTCTAGATCTCGGTGGATAGCCTACAGATGTGGTAACAGACATCTGTGATTTCTATAGTTTGTTACATTTTAGGATGCACATCTTGGTGTAATGGACTAGGACAGTCCTTGTGAAGGAGTATTCAATGGTAAGGTGTGTCTGGATTAGACAAACCATGCATGCTAAATGTTCTGGGCATCAAACTGAATTCCCATAGACTTGAAGGAGAGCACATATGTCTGCATGGATTTTTCTACCCGATTTCGTTCATTTGGTGATTCTCGGGGAGACGCGTACAGCCACCATTGGTAGTTTCAGGTTGGCTTCCATTGTCAGAATCAGAAATCCAGTGGTTCTGATATTTAGAGAATGCTAGTGGCATGTCCCTAGACACTGGGAGAGGCAAAGGACTTTACCAAGCTGGTGCTTGAACTTAACGTAGAGAACGTCAATTGTTTAGACCAATGTGAAACCTAAATCTTTCTCAGAATTTCAACATAACCACTAACTATATGACTTATTTATAGTTAGATGAAATGTATATAAATGTATCTTCTGTGGAAATTCTGAAAATCTGGAATGGGTGTGGCACTTGTGGACAACATCGTCAACTTCAGGTTTAGACTATGAGAATCGTTAACATCTAAGCTCTGATGCTGCACGGAATATTCTGTCAAACGCATATGCTTTGGATAGCACAGGATTTACTTGAACACAATAAGCTAAGACAATATGGTGAGACTAAAGTCAGCAGAAGCAACCTCAGCAAAATAATAAGAAGCAGCCCTTTGCTTGAGCGGAACGCAATATGCTTGTTTAACAAACGTTACAGCTCCCCAATCAGAGGGCAAAATGAAACATGCATTGTTGATTTGAGACTTGAAAGGTTCAACCAAATTTACAGAACCCAATGGCGCAGCTGCATGCTTGGAGGTTTCTGACTGCATCGTTTCCAAGTAAGGGTGCCCAGGGTGTTGGTAGAAGCAAAATGGATATTTCTGACAGTACAACACACTGCACCCTAAGCCAAATATTTGCCAACAATTTCTCCAGCTTTATTCAAAGCCAAACAAACAGAGGGTAGTACCTTTTATATGGTGTGATACACCATTCTGCGCTGAACACTTTAGGGTCCCTATGATAAAGCTGCATTTAAACCAAATAGAAAAAGCTCATTTTCAAGAGACAGTGGACATCTGCCTTGCATTCAGTCGTTTGACAGGTTTATGAAGAGCCACATCTCAAACTCTGCGGCACCCATCAGTCATACAGAAAGCCAGGGTCTAGTCGCTGGTAGGCCTCCATCTTTTCTTCCTCCTCGGAACAGAAAGCCCTTTCCAGGACCTTTTGAGCATCTTTGGCAAGGTTGTCCAACGAACTGAGGAGAAGAAAGTAGACAGCCACAAAAGAGATTGCTCCAGCCACGAGGTTGCCAACTACGGGGACTCGCTTCTCCACTAGGTTGGAAACTGTGTGGCCTGCGACAGCCGCGGTACGTAATGCAGCTTTAACAGAGTCTTCATTCATGCCTCTCCCCACAGGACTGATGATCTCATTTCTGAGGCTGTGAGGCGATTTGTTAACTTTGGATGCCAAAGAGCCAAGGGACTCATCGTCCAGTCCAAAGGCCTGCTTGTAGGATGCTATGGTCTCCATGAGCATAGGCATGTTCAAATGCACTGGTATGGATGGCATGGATGATATGATAAACGCCAGTATGGCTTTTTTCCAAATCTGCCTTTGTAAGGAACACTTCTTCTTCCTAATGATCTCTTTGTTGATGCTTGGAAAGGACAGAAGCAAGGCGTGCCTCTTCTGCCCATCCAGATCTTGCTCGAGGGTGTTCTGCAGCTTTTGGAAGTCATATTTGTGCAGCTCGAAGCTAGAGAGGAGGAACACTTTGGGATCGCGCTCGCCATCCTTTTCCAAGCATCGTGTGCATTCGGCAAGAATCTCATTGAGGACCTTCTCCTCACTGAACTGCATCTTTCTGCGTCTCCTGCTGGCATTCAAATCCAGGTCAACCTTGGTACGGACAAAGTAGAAGTTCTTCTTCGTTGCCCGGATGCTGCGGGCCAGCCTGGCGTGGTTCTCCCTGAATCGTTCGGAGGCAACGATGATAAAGAAATCATACCTCTGAAAGTTTACCAGGTCCAGGTACTGGTCTGCTTGAAAGTTGGAAGTCCCAATGCCTGGGAGGTCCCAAAGGCGAACAGTTGTCAGCTTTGGGTGCTGGTATGCGGTTGGCACTCTGGTGGTCTCTGTGACCCCAGTTCGGGCAGCTCCAACATCGTCATCCCCAAGGCCACGCATAGCATTGACGAACGTGGATTTGCCTGCACCAGATTCACCTACAACTGCAATATCCAGAGTAGTGGCTTCCAGCGATGTTATCAAGGACTGCACCAGTTCATTGACCTCAAGCATGGGGCTGGACTTGAGCACAGTGCTCATTTCGAGAAGGTCCTCCTCCCGAACTTGTATGGCAGACATTGTAGATCTGAAAAAGGCCACACAAAAAAACAATTTAAAAACGCATAGTAGTTAATTCAGGTTAATGCATGGGGTCATGCAAAGGCAGGTTGGACCTACTTCCATCGTTCAGTCTCTACTTCACTCTGTGCCTTCTTTCTCGCAAAATCCCTCTTCTATTTCTGCAACTCCCCCAACCCCTTCAATCACCCTTTTTCCAATTCTCTCCCTTAATTGGGTTCAGAAAGTAGGGTCGTCGTCGTTTTTCAAATTGTATTCAACGTGTGCATCTCCTGGGGCTTAATTCATTCAGGAAGACAGTTCCGTACGACCTCAAAAACTTTTGGGGATAGAGGGGGGTGGTGGTCAGACGAATGCCCATGTGAGTAAGCATCAATTTAATGCTATAAAATTACCTAGGAAGGCGCTTATATTTATCTTTTAAGATCAAATACACAAACTCGGTCCATAGACATTTACTAATAGCTCGGTGGGATTCCCAATTACTTCTCAATAGACGAAAAATCTAATAACTACAGTAGCTGGAAAAAAGGTAGCTGGGTATAATATGCATTTCGAAATAGGAAATGGAGGCTCGTTTCCTCAGCCCCTGGTGCATGAGCACTTGGTAAACAGGGAGGCAGAGAAGAGCTTATATGTTGTTAAAATCTGGAATTGATGAAACCACAGGGTTTCAGTTAAAGAACAGCTACAAAAGTGTACATCTGCCAACTCACGTAACACAAGACACAGGGAAGAATCCTCAATTTATATTCAATATCATCTAGTTTTGAACCCACAAATGTACAAACCAGAATTTATTAAATATTTCTTTCTGACAGTATCAGAAGAGTTCACAATAATAGTTCCTCTTCTACAACATTACATTCGAAACAATAGCTTTCATTTAGCAAAAGTATATATAAAACAAAAAACTTTCATTTAACATAATCTCCCGACATCCCACTCTTACTAAAAGCACTACATATACATACACTCTTGTATCAACCACACTTCATTCATTTCACCGCACACAAACTAAATACATTAGAAATAATTGAATACACTGAAACCGGATGACACTCCAACACATAATTTATGTTTCCTACAGAGTAACTGCTATCATAAGCACATGAATCTTTCAATAACAAATACAGATCGTTATATATATGGGGCAGAAACGAGCAAACTCCTTTTTTAATATACCTAACATGTGGTCTTCTGGTTCACTTTCCACTCCCTGTGGCGCGGACGCGCGTTTCTGTGAACACCGGGATGGAAAACCACCTTCCCCAGGGCACAACCAACAGACCGGGAAAGCAGAAAAGATCTCATTTGGAAGATCGGGGAAAGAAGGACCTAACGGGTCTGCAAGGAAATATATATAGGGCTCAATGTAGACGCACAAGATAAATTCGTATTTTGTAGAAAAACATGTATTTTGGCAACAAGTGCACCCTGTGTATCAGATAAATCCTTCTCAGAAAACATGCATGAATAAACAAGCATTTGCAAAGCAATAGGTCTCGCATTAGGAAAGTTTGAGCTATTGGTATTGTAAATGACAAATTATTTATTTATGTGTTAGTTTTCAAAATAGCGAAATTAGTAGCTTTGTGATTTACAATGCCGATAGTTTTAACTTTCGCAAATGTGATACCTTAAGCATTTGTAATGCAATATGTGTTGTATTTACGTGACGTAGGTGTATTGATATTACCAATAACAATGGCTTTTAATTTTTTTAAATAATTAATACTTAAATAAAAGTTATTGTAATTTATAATGGCAATAGCTTAAACTTTTGTAAATAACTTTTGTGAAGGTTATGTTCAGTGTATTTTATTGTGACGAAAATCCAAGAACAGAAGTGAAATATTAATATATTTTTGTGACATTTGTAATGAAGCTTGAAACATTCAGAGAACATATTTGAACTAGTTGTTGTTGAATGGTTGCATAGAGTGATGCTGTGGTGGCACTGAGTGAGGTTGTGGTGGCGACGAGTGATGCTGTGGCGTTTAGTGATGCTGTGGTAGCGCATAGGGATGTGGTGGTACTGAGTGATGCTGTGGTGGTGCTGAGTGATGCTGTGGTGATGCGATAGATATATAGAGCAGTGGCGGCTGGTAGGATTTGAAAGTGATACAGATGCAAAACAAATCAATTGGCCATGAAGAAGGGAGAGAATGAAGAGCAGCTGGCTAACTGGACATTTTGGGGTGTTCAGATGTTGAAAATAGAATCGACAAACGTGAACATCACCGGCGTCATCTTGCCTAACAAGAAGCCATCGCCCACATGTAAACGGCATCAATTTTAGGTGCCACGGCCATCTCGCACTTTGCAAGTCACCCATGATTCACCCTGACCTTGAAACCATCCCTGGTGCCCTGATTCAGCATGACCAAATGCACTAAGGTCATAAAACCTTGTCAGCCTGACAAAGCCCCAGAGCCACTTCCCACCCTAAAATACATTCGTCCTTTTGTTAGAATTAAAATAACAAGCATGAACATTATCTGTGCCATCTTGTCTGATGGAAGTTCCTACGTGCACATAAACTGCAGTCATTCTGACCACCGCAGCCATTTTGTATTCCGTTGGTCACCTTTTATTTCACCCTGCCCATACTAGCATCCCTCTGACCAACCTGGTATGTGAGCTGGGGGCTATAAACAATCGCCAGGACAAACATCAACAGCACTTGCTGCCACAAACTCGTTTTTCCTCTCATCTCTGTTTACAGGCAAACCCATGGACACCCTTACACAAACAGGTTCCAAATACCAAACAGACTCTTGCAAGCATGGTTTATTGCACTGCACACAGCAAGACATGTTTTTGCTAACAATGGGACCTGTTTTTATCAACAGAACAGACTCTAAGATCTGTTCGGTCTCACATGTTTTAGACCCTGAAGCAAGGTCCAGCTAGAAAATAAAACTGTCTGTTTGGCTTGGGTGGGAGGAGAATAACTGTTGGGCTTGTGTAACCATGCTGATGAAACAATGTTTGGCTTGTGTGACAACCTGTCCGGGGCGGGGATACCAAGCTTACATGACACTGATCATAAAGATTACTTTGTCCTGATAATGTATAAAAGTGACCTGCAAGAGAGCTGTTGTCAGAACACCTCCTGAAGACATTGACTTGTGTCAGGCCTGTTGTGTTCTCCTCTGGAGTGAATAAACCTGTTCATTGCCGTCCAATTCCCAGCGCCTGTCTCTTCATTTTGGTACTATTGATATTGGGAATTAGAGGCGTCATGCGCCAAACAGTCTTGTTATTCGTTAAAGATTAGCTGTTTTTCCACAATTGGCGTCCCAACGTGGCGCCCATCAGAGACATGCGGGTCCAGGTAGAGAGGTCCTAACGACGGAGTGAACATCTAAACGGTTGGAAGTTAACCTGCCTTGAGAGGACCCTCGTCTGGCTGCCGACCAATCTGAACTTCACCGGTTCCGAATGGACCTCTCTCGAGTGACCTGCGGTCATGACTGGGATCCCACTGGAGTGCTGCTGTAAAATTGGAGTAAGAGAACGCTCGGGTGCTGGAAAGGGAAGGCAAAGAACTGTCCACGTGGTCCGGGTAAGATTAAGTAGGACGTTTATACGTCTGATTGTCTGATTGGTAGGATGGTTTATCCATCCGATTGTTTGATTGATTGTATTGGAATTGTTTGGATTGAAATACTAATATTGCGCTTTATTGGTTCGTTTAGCTCGTTAGCTAGTTGGTACGTTGGTTCTCTTTGAGATATTCCCTGCTTGCAAACAACGAAGAATAGGAATATTCTCTCTCTTTGCAGACAGCGAAGGATGGGTAGTGCGGACCTTTGTCCACAATTGTTTGAGATTTTCACTTGTCCGATTATACGTCATGCCTATCTTCTCCCCACTGATTGGTAATTGGTTCAACCCGGACTGTTTATTAGAGGTCAATCATCCGGCTCCACCGGAAGGTACCCCTAATAAAAAGGGCATGTATAATATGGATTAGCCGCTGTAGCTTTTAGCAAACTATAGCATAAAACTAACTAGGAAAAATCGAGTAAATCAGTAGGCCACTGATGGGATCTTTTGACCCCGCTAAAATGGAAACGCCAGGAATCGCCCTTCACGAGAAATATGGAATTAGCAACATAAATATTGATTGTTTGGTAGTTTTTGAATAATGGTTACTATTTGCAAATAGTAAAGGACAGATAATGCAGACTCCTTGTCTGAATTTAGGATTATTTGAGAGATTCTTTTGACCGATATCCATCATGCCTGTCTTTTCTGAAGTTATTGGAAAATGGTTGTTTTAGCTTGATTTGTTTGTTGAACAAAAAGTATGGTATTTGTCCCATAATGTATGACTCATTGAGGAACAAATTCGCAAAGAAGGAACTCAAATTTAAATGGCCAGTAAAATGAAATAACTCGATTATAAAAAGTTAAAAAGGATACAGTACACAGAAGCAATGTCAAAACAATGGTCAAGATCTGTTTTATTTTTTTGCTCTTACACTCTTACAACGTAAGCAATTGGTAAAGATCCTGATATTTAGATATATCAATGAAGAGGACAGTAGATCGAACCTCTTTTTCTTAGCAGCTCCCTCAGAGAAGCAAAAGCGTGCCTTTTTCAAATTAGGAATTTTTTGTTGTAAGGTTCCCAAAGAAGTACATTAGCTCGAAATTTGTTAGCTATGAACCCCAAGTGCATTCTGGTCCTTGGAGTCCTAAACATCGTAATCTTTGTTTTACACACCACATGTTTCAGAAAAGTTTTTCAAATGCTCCTAAGCCTCACCAAAGGAATACCATCCAGTCTAACATTAGGCAGGAGTAAGTTATAAATGTATTAAGTAAAAAGGAGAGAAAAATCTTCCTTAGAACCTATTTGCCTGCATGGCCAAAGCCAGGGCTCGAAAAACATCACAAGAAAGCTCGTTTTAAATGTTAGCGTTTGATGTCCTTGCACAAGTCATATGATTAGAATGAAAATTTTTAGGAAAGTCCCGCTGTGTTTTAACCTCTCGTAACCTCCTAAACGCAGCGGTCATCTGTTTAGATTATATATGAAAGGCATTTCTAGGCACTGTATTTTAGCAGTCGGGCACAAATGCATATTATCGGTTTTTAGAAAGGCGCAGTTTCTTTTGTGTGTTATAGATTGGTATGCCTTGCACAAGCATTTCAGGCATGGTATAGTCCGTGTTTATGGACCCCATGAATAGGTCTGCCAGCCTCGGCAAGTACGAATCTGCGATTTTCGGGCACAACTGTGCTCCCGCGTTATCGAACTAGAACTGCGCTGTGTCCTCCACCCGCCCGCAAAACTGATCTCCATGCAGACATTAGACAAGTCTGTTAGTGGTCTTACCGTGTAGCAAAAATGCATACCATTGACAGCGCGAATGCACCCAGCTAAACTCGCTACCTCCTATAGTTTCCCTACTCAACGAATAGGAATGGCCCCAGGCTGATCGTTTTCTTCAATGAGAACATTGATCCATCACCCTCCCCTCACCTTATACTGGAGTACCTCTGGCCTCTGACCCTTTCCTACAAGCGGTCTGTAATACCGCACTTGGACGATCATCTTAGTGAGCATCCTATCATTGGTAATCTTTGCCGCACTAACAGTTCTTCTGGGCTTCAATGCCGAGATGCCAAGGACTGCATCCCAAGAGATAAGTCAGGTATATAGTAAGTAAAAATATTTTCGTTATAATGCGCGCTGATGTCTTTGAATGCTGCCCCCTCCCCCTCTTTTCTTTTTCTGTAGGTTACATCGGAGTTTCAGCTGAAGAATGGAAAAGGCCTAAACGCACTGTGTTCCACGCTGAAAATAGGCCAGTACTGTGAGATGGTATGTTGTATGCAGAGGCTATCTCTGGGAATGTGAAAAATTGTATGGTATGAATGCGTGTGTGTCCTGATTAGTATGGTATGAATGCGTGTGTGTCCTGATTTTTATAGTATGAATGCGTATGTGTCGCGCACGCCTGGTTATGAATGCGTGTGCACGCCCTGATTTGCATGATGTGAATGCGTATGTGTTGTGTACGCCTGGGTTGATAAGAGAATGCTTTTTGTATGACTGAGGTACTGATCGAACGGTTAATGGAATGAGAAAAATAGGCCTAAACATGGTACCTACATGCGAAAAACGAATATAGAGTTTTCTTAAATATAGCACATTCTTTACTTAGAAACGAGTCTCTCTCTAAAGCTAGCAAATGGGAAGGTAACCTACAATAGGAGCTTGAAGGATTATTGCAGTACATTGAGCCTGACTCCAACCAATATCACAAGTGTGTGACCAAAGTAATGCGCACCTGTGAGCTGACCAAATAGAGAAATGAAGAGTCCCCCGAGTTGGGGCTCATCCAAATCCTCCTCCACTCAGAAGTTAGAGATATGGTCATGGTTTAAATGTACCCCTTCTTCTTCCATCCACATAGAAAAATAAGAAATGTACCATCACACGTCCGACTGACATCCCTCCTTTACTTCAGCTTGAATCATCGTTGCTAGATGCTGGGGGACCCCACCGTGAGTATAAGTACGACTCGGCTAGTGTCCGACCAATTAAAAGGGAGTAAGTATTTTCAAAATAGGCCACCAGCTAAAAATTGTCGACTATTAGGAAAGAAGGAGCCTGACCCCAAAATAAATTAAGTAGAGTACAGAGAATACGCAATATGCATGAGAAAGTCTTTTTTTTGTCCAAAACAACTCTGTGTTTTGTCTTCGGATTTTGTACTTGATGCATGCACTGTCACGCCCTATTCAGTATTTGTGTGTACGTAAACTATGCATTTATGTTTTCCCTCGGCTTGTGTGTTTTATTTGTAAACCGACCTGTACTGTTCTATGTTGCATATGTACTGAATAGCCTATTATTGTACACGCTCTCTATCTCTCTCTCCCTCTCTCTCTCTCTATGTTATGCTCGGGCTGAATAGCCTATTGTTGTGCCCAACGCTCTCTCTCTGAGAGCTCACTTTAGAATAAATAACGACACTGTACCTCACCGGTACTCGCCGAAATGGCTTTAAACACGACAGTGTTTGAACAAATTGACAGAAACAAAATATCATATTTTGCCATATTACTACCTCTCCTTTCTGTAAATTGATGGAACTAAATTGGCTGAGAAAGAAAGGAAAGGTGAGACGACTGATGTCCCCTAATCTGGCCTTTATAAGGGAACTAAATGTCAGTGTCTTTTTGTTTTAGTGCCTTAGTGGCACAACCTTCATCGTTCATATTATTCTGCCCATTGCACATACGTCCCCGTTTTTCCAGGATGGTCCCAGTTTTGTACCAGCTGTCCCAGAAAATTTTAAGAAATGTAGCTCATGTCCCGGTTTTAAAAAAAATAAATTGACTAAGCCTGATAGAAGTTAGCCGTTGTTTCCAGAAAAGATTTAATTGACAAGCAAGCTGCCAGGTTTAAAATTCGCAATTTATGTAAATTCTTACTGACCGTTCTGTAGCTCTCTGCTAAGGAATGCACTTGTAGCTTGAAGTAAGATAGTAGTCCTTCTCCCAATTTTGTGAAATGTCCCTAGTTGTTTTTACTTTAAGATTCCGGTCACCCTAGATATAAGTTGCATGGACAATGCAAGTCCCTCATTAACTGTTGAAGAAGCTAGGTTGTAGAGTGTGCCGAAAAGTAGAAAAATGTTTATGAAAATGATTCGAACCAAAGGAATGTTGTAGTAAGCCCTGCTGAACGAGTACTGAAACCAAAACGTTTAGCTGAAAGAAGGGAGCATCGATAGGATGGAACAATGCTTAGCCTGTGTAATCTATGGAAAACAATAGCTAGGAAGGGTACCTGCAGAGACTGATGTGAGGAGGCGAGGGGCACAGGAAAGGTGAATTCAGATTATAGAAAGAAAGGTGAAGATGGGGGTGGGGGGTAGAGTTTGGGGGTGATGTGGAAGAGAGAAGGAAGCAGTAGTGCACTGAGCGTGGTTCAGAAAAGAGCATGAGGAGTTTCCGTAATAGTTGTAATAGTAGCAAGCGTAGTTTGACGTATAGGTGGCAGTCACGTGAAAAACACTGCATAGGTTTGCCACCTCGCCATATAACTGCAGACACTGTGTTCCCATTTCTGGACACCTTTGATAGAAATCATTGTTACCTGTGTGTTAGCCTATGTGATATAAGCCAGCAAAGACTACAACTCCTGTGATGCTTACATCGTCAAATGACTAAGACTGGAAAGAAACATGATGGGCTGGACATGAGGCAAGACAAAAACCTAATGTGGAAAAAGAACAGTGCCACTCGCCACTCTCTTGTCCCCCAAATTCTTTACTGTCAGCAGATTTGTGCCCATGGCGCTATGGGCAGACATACACACAGCACAGTCCTCCACATCCACCTAAAAACAAACACACACACTTACATACCTCCCTAGCCACTTCTGCACACATACAGGCTTGCACACACACATACTTGCGCAATCACTCACACAAACGTGTAGTAACTAACACGGTTCAAATTCACTCATTGGCTAAAACACACTCGGTGACTGAGACACACTCATACATAGAAATGGTAGCCGATTAGACATAATTCATGCAGTGATTTATTGTACTGCACTTCAAGCCCAAGGTAGCAAAGCCGCTTCAGTCTCGGTGTGTGCTGCTTCAAAACAACCCATTCCTTGTTCTTGCTAGCAGTGTCATTTTATTTTCGGCAGAGCACAAAACCGATCCCAATAGAGGCGTTTCAAGGCCTCCGGTGAGACGCAGCCCAATTAAAGCCCTGCCTACTCCATTAAAAAGCTACTCTATGCAGGTTGGTGTCTACTGCACTGACCCCACGCTTTGTGCATGCAGGTGTTTGCTACCCTACCATTACGTACATGCAGGGGCCTGGCTGCTGCACTAGCCTGCCCCTGCGTGTGTGGGTTAAATAACAGACCACTGTGTGCAGGCATGTGTCTTTTTCATTAGCATGTCACTTTGTGTAGTCACATCACCATGGCACAGGACACTTTTCGTCCCCATCCCGCCCCTTCCGCTGCGCAGGCAGGTGTCTAGATCGCAAGCCGGCCACTGTATGCAGGCAGGTGCCACCACACCCACCATGGACTAAGTGCAAGAAGTTATCTAGTAACGCACAGAGCCCAAGCCATGTGCAACCAGCAGGCGTCTCCCCTCAGGTCTGCAGTGCCAGCGAGTAAACAGGTGTCAACTCTCCTCGGGGTCAGCGTAAGGAAAGAGGTGTCTGTGACTCCTTAATGCACACCCCTTGGTGCACCAATCCTACACAAACTCTCCGAGACCCCCTGCAGCCAGTGTAGCCTGGCCGGTCCCCTCCGCCGTGCTCTGTAGCACTGTAGCACCAGGGACTGCGCCCTGTGCCCCTTCTAAGTGCACTGCACGTTCTTGTGTACCCAGTACCCACAATGCGACCAAAAAGGTGTTCTTGCACACTTAAAGCAAAGATATGCCCACTCCCACAGCACCTTCTCTTTGTGCTCACCGTAAAGGGAGAGGCTATGGGGAGCGGCGGGAGTAAAGGAAGGGTTATGGTACAAGGCAGGCCAGAGTTACAGTTCGCTTTAACATTTTTTTTTTTTAATATTTTTATTGCAAAATTATAAAAAAAAGGCACAGGTTCTCATGGGCATTCAAGCCACTCAAATGCAAGATTATCTACATGCAATTTCCAGGACAATACACAGCCATAAGTTCGCTTTAACATTAGGGTTAAGGGAAGGTTAATAGCGCGAGCTGTGATTATAGTATCTTTAGGTGGATGTACATCATTACGAGCTTAAAGGAAATGAGGGAAAAGTGATATAATGACGGTGCACATGGAGGCGTTGTAATGTATTGCAATTGCATTTATATAGCACCTACTACCCCATGATCAGGTGTTGATGGCAGGTGGCACGCTACTCTGTAACCTGGTGGTTATTCATTATTGCTGTACACGTTGGGAGGTAGATCTAGGGGAATGAGCGTGCACTAGAGCACGCACATCCATGCATCGCCCGAAGGTACGAGGTGATGGCATGATCTAAAGGCAGGAGATAACTGCGTGTCGTGGACACATCCTGCAGTGGGGGCGGGGGAAGGCTTGGTGATATGTGGGTGAGCTCACGTTTAAACTGAAATAACTGATTTCAAGAAGCTTTTGGTGAAAATACGGCTCTTTGATTCCATCCCAGAATGTGATCAGACAAGTGCAACGTGCCCGTGGTATCCCGTGATCTCAAGCATGCACCCGCCGGTAAAGGTGGTTGGTGAGCCCTGGGGATGATTATTCCTATCTTTCTAGGAATTAATATTTCGTTTTAAGACAAAAGGTTTTATGACGACATGTATTATTAGTCTGTTTCGTTTTAATGGAATTTTATTGAATTTTATCTTGCGACACCGTAATTGGTTTTAATGAGTTGTTTTGATTTTTCTAATTGCTGTTTATATGTGTCTTTTATGATTGCCTATGATCGAATAAAAACTAACTTGAATTGAATTGATTATTCTTAGTAAAATAGTGGCTTTTACTAAGGTGTGGGCCCCAGAGAGTTGGGGGCTGTGCAAGCGATGGGGTATGGCGCCAGATAATGAAGGCGTGTTACGTAATGGCTTCTTGGCCACCTCCCTCCATTATTTTGGGTTGTAGTCCTCAGTAGCTACTGTGGGACGTAGGTTGGGTGTTGGGCTGCCCGCAACTGAGTACGTATTGGGAGGCAGTGACGGAACTGTTGTGCGGCATTGGTTTCCGCATACCCCAAACAGAGACTTTACCATATTTTACATGAGGTTAGTAGCATGATTTACATAGCAAATATTTTTAGAACTCGGCTTGTGCACGGGCTCTAAGATCTGAGCCAGACTGTTGGCTCAGCTCTGGTTCGGCTCCCCCACCTCTATCTAATATAGCACAGTGAGCTAGGAACTGGCATCAAAGAGCAACAAGCAAACTTAAAGGCGTGGGTTAAAATCTTATTGTTTTTTCCCCCCTCAATCTATCTTTATTCCAAGGTTGCTAAAAGGTTTTCCTTAGGGAAAGTCTTATTAGCACAAATAACCTCAACTGTTTTGTTGTGTTTTAAATCTTGAATGAATGAATGAATTTGGGATTTGTATAGCGCATGGCTCCCCGGAAGCGTCCCAGCGCTGTGATTGCAGACAAACAACTGAGGATAGAGGTTGAGAGGGAAGGGAAAGGTTATTGTGGAAAGAGGTGAGATTTGAGAAGCTTTCGGAATTTCATATGATTAGGTTCAGACCGGAGTTGGATTGGGAGAGAGTTCCAGAGGGTTGCGGCGACCACCGAGAAACGGCGTCCACCAGTCCGAACTCTTTTAGTTCGGTGGACCTTGGCCATGTTGCCTTGTGCTGATCGTAAGGGTCTGTTAGGTGTGTATGGGTAGAGCATAGATTTCAGCATTGGGGGTCCTTGGTTTTGCATGGCTCTATGAGTGGTACATAGGGACTTGAATTTGACCCTTTCGCGGATCGGCAACCAGTGCAGTGCCTTAAGGGCAGGTTTGGCTGAAACTCTGCGAGGGGTGCCAGTGAGTATCCGTGCAGCGGCATTTTGTGTTCGCTGCAGGACATTGAGCGTCGCTTCAGGGGCACCCAAAAAAAGGGCATTGCAATAGTCTAATCTTGATAGTATTAGACCTTGCATGAGCATTTTTTGGGAGGTTGCGGGGAGTAGTGGAAGAACCTTCCTAGTTGATCGGAGTAGACCAACACAGGTGCCGGCTGTTTTTTTGGCTTGTGTTGTCATGGAAAGATTCTGTTCCAGCCAGAAGCCTAGACTTTTAATTTCAGTTTTAGGCTGGGGGGTGGGTCCTAGGCATGAAGGCCACATAGCAATGGGGAGGGATGGTGGTTGGTGTCCCAGGAGCATAAGCTCGGTCTTTGAGCCATTGAGCTTAAGCCTTGAGTTGGACATCCAGGTATGTATACCTTCTAGGCAGTCATGGAGGTTTTTGATTTTTTCTTCCTCGAGTGAAAATGATACGATCATTTGGGTGTCGTCAGCGTAGGTGACGGCTTTTATCCCAAATGGGGTGACCACATCCTCCAGGGGGGCCATATATGTATTAAACAGTGTAGGGCTCAGTGAAGAGCCCTGGGGGACCCCACACTGGGGGGAAAGGATATCTGAACGGATGTTCCCTTCACAAACCTGGAAGGTACGGTTTTCTAAGAAGGAGGAGAGCCAGCATAGTGCCGTGCTTCTCACTCCTAGTTCCGATAGTCGCTGTATTAGGATCTTGTGGTCCACTGTATCAAATGCAGCGCTTAGATCCAGGAGGATCAGTAAAACCGATCCCCCTGAATCCAAGATGCATCTAGCCTCCTCTACCACTTTCAGGAGGGCTGTCTCGGTCCCCTGGCCTGGCCGGAAGCCTGTTTGTGAGGGTCGAAGAAGATTATTGGATTCGAGGAAGGCTGACAATTGCTGGTTAACTGCCTTCTCTGCGATTTTGCTCAAGCCAGGCAGGAGAGAGATCGGTCGAAGGTTGGATAGGTCTGATGGGTCATGTCCTGGTTTCTTCTGTAATGCCTTGACCATGGCATGCTTCCAGCTGGGGGGGACCACTCCTTGGCCCAGCGAGGTATTAATTAGGTTAGTGGCCAGGTGGGATATGGTAGGTCCAACTTGTTTTAGGATTCGAATAGGAGCAGGGTCGTTGGGGGGAGCCACTTTTCTTTTCTTGACCTTCTCCTGACCATGCACTCTTAACATATGCTGCCTACAGCAAGGGTGACGATAAGTGACTCTTAGACCCTGTAATGCTCTTATTCTTATGTAACATTTCCTGTAGATTGATTTAAAAACTTGTAGGAGTGATCTCTTTATAATGTGTGCATGTGAGGTGAAGTTCTCCAACACCCTACGTTGGGATGAGTAAAACTACAAAAGAATTGCTATTTAAATTCTTATTTGTGTATTAGTCATACACCCAACACATTACAGTTCATGCATATTTCACATATACAAAGGCTGAACAAAGTCAAAAGCTTGCATCCAAATTTTCGCTTAAGTACTTGTGAAGAGATAAGCTGTGTGCCTGTGTTTCCTTTCATTGCATTTGCATGGAGGTGTTGGGGTTTCAGACAGCCCCCTGCCAGGATGATGCTGAACAAAAGGTGAGGCAGGGACTATTCATACCAGGCCTTTGTCTGGGCCAACCTGGAAGTGAATATAAGAAAGCCCTGCGAGGAAGGGGGCGCTGATGAATGGTGGCTCGAGGTGGCGAATTAAACTGGAAGGAAATCAGCATGTTTCGCTGGGGATGCGGCTTAAAGCAGCTGCCGGATCTGGCTGCGCCCCCCTCATTTCCTGTACTGAATGGGGTGCGCCAGACAGGTGCGTGTGGACGTGAAGACGACAGGTGTGAGTTTGATGTAATCTCACTTCAAACATGGAGAATCTAAGTGCACTGGTGAACATGGCCCCAGTTCCCACTTGAAACCATGGATGAGGGGGGCAGCCCAAAAAACTACAAATAGATCAGGAAGTTTAATGAACGTTAAAATCATTATCCAGACGGTCACTTACATATATTCAATCAATCAATCAGTGACATTTATAAAGCGCGCTACATACCCGTAGGGTCTCAAGGCGCTGGGGGGGGGGGGAGGCGCTACTGCTCGAACAGCCAGGTCTTCAGCTTCTTCCTGAAGGAGAGGTGGTCTTGGGTCAGGCGCAGGTCGGTCGGGAGGGAGTTCCAGGTCTTGGCGGCCAGGTAGGAGAAGGACCTTCCTCCTGTAGTCGCTCTTCGGATGCGGGGGACGGCGGCGAGGGCGTGGTTGGCTGATCGGAGGTGGCGTTTGGGAGCGTAGAAGTTGACTCGGCTGTTGAGGTAGCTCGGGCCTTGGTCGTGTAGGGCTTTGTGTGCGTGGGTGAGGAGGCGGAAGGTGATTCTTTTGTTGACGGGGAGCCAGTGAAGGTCTCTCAGATGTCCGGAGATGTGGCTGGTTCGGTGGATGTCGAGGATGAGTCTGGCTGAGGCGTTCTGGATCCGCTGGAGTCTCTTCTGGAGCTTGGCGGTGGTACCGGCGTAGAGGCCGTTGCCGTAGTCCAGTCGGCTGGTGACGAGGGCCTGGGTGACGGTCTTCCTGGTCTCGGTGGGGATCCACCAGAAGATCTTCCGTAGCATGCGTAGGATGTTGAAGCACGCCGAGGAGACGTTGTTGACTTGCCTGGTCATGGAGAGGGAGGAGTCCAGGATGAAGCCCAGGTTGCGTGCATGGTCTGTCGGTTTGGGTGCGGTGCCCAGGGCGGGAGGCCACCAGGAGTCGTCCCAGGCGGAGGGAGAGGAGCCCAGGATGAGGACCTCCGTCTTGTCCGAGTTCAGTTTCAGGCGGCTGGTCGTCATCCACTCGGCTACCTCTTTCATCCCTTCGTGCAGGTTGGCTCTGGCGGCGGCGGGGTTGTTGGTCAGGGAGAGGATCAGCTGGGTGTTGTCGGCGTAGGAGATTATGCTGAGGTTGTGTTTGCGTACGATGGCCGCGAGGGGGCTCATGTAGACGTTGAAGAGGGTGGGGCTCAGAGATGATCCTTGAGGGACGCCGCAGATGACTTCGGAGGCCTCTGACTTGTACGGTGGTAGGCGGACTCTCTGTGTTCTTCCGTCGAGGAAGGAGATGATCCATTCCAGTGCCTTGTCCTGGATTCCGATGTTGCTGAGGCGCCGTACTAGGGTGCGGTGGCAGACCGTGTCGAATGCCGCGGAGAGGTCTACGAGGATGAGGGCCGCTGTTTCTCCATTGTCCATCAGGGCTCGGATGTCATCGGTGGCGGCGATGAGGGCGGTCTCGGTGCTGTGATTGGCTCGGAAGCCGGACTGTGAGGGGTCGAGGGATCCGTTCGTCTCGAGGAAGGCGGCCATCTGCTTGTTGAGGGTCTTCTCGATGACTTTGGCTGGAAACGGGAGGAGCGAGATGGGGCGGTAATTCTTGAGGTCGGTGGGGTCCGCTGTTGGTTTCTTGAGTAGAGCGCTGAGTTCGGCGTGTTTCCAGCTCTCAGGGAAGATGGCGGTGTCGAAGGATGTGTTGATGATGTCTCGCAGGTGGGGTGCGATGACAGCGTCGGCCTTGTTGAAGACGTGGTGAGGGCAGGGGTCGGTCGGTGATCCGGAGTGGATGGAGTTCATCGTGCGGATGGTGTCTTCGGTGCTGATCGGGGTCCAGGCGTGGAGGGTGGTGGTGGGGGCTGGTTGTTCGGTCATGGTGTGCGTTGGTTGGTTGTTGAAGCTGTTGTGTATGTCCGCGATCTTGTTGTGGAAGTATGAAGCGAGGGAGTTGCAGAGGTCTTGCGATGGGGTGATGTCGTTGTTTCCTGCGCTGGGGTTGGAGAGCTCTTTCACGATGTTGAAGAGTTCCTTGCAGTTGTGTGCGTTGTTGTCCAACCGGTCCTTGAATGCTGTTTTCTTGGCGGCGCGGATCAGCTGGTGGTGTTTCCGGGTGGCAAGTTTGAAGGAGGTCCTGTTGTCCGGTGTCGGTTCCCTTCTCCAGACTTTCTCGAGGGCTCGGCAGTTCTTCTTGGAGCTCTTGAGTTCGTCGGTGAACCATGGGGCCTTCTTGCTGCCGGGTCTGCTAGGCGGGGTCCTCAGTGGGGCGAGTTCGTCCGCGCAGTTGCTGATCCACTTCGTGAGGTTGTCGGCGGCCTGGCCGGGGTTCGCTGAGCTGGCAGGAGGGTGCTGGCTCAGGGAGGTGGCGAGCTGGTCTGCTGTGATCTTGTTCCAGCTTCTGCGGGCGGCCTGTTGCTGGTGTTGGTGGGTCGTCGTTCTCTTGAAGGTGAAGTGGACGCAGCTGTGGTCCGTCCATTGAAGCTCTGTGGCGTGACTGAAGTCGATGTCTGTGCTGGAAGAGAAGACTGCGTCGAGTGTGTGTCCGGCGAGGTGGGTGGGGGTGGACACCAGTTGCTTGAGTCCAAGGTTGGCGAGGTTGTCGAGCAGGGTGCTGGTGTTGCGGTCGTTGTTGTTCTCCAGATGGAAGTTGAGGTCTCCCAGGAGGATGTAGTCAGCGGAGGGGAGGGCATGCGGGCTGACGAAGTCGGCGATGTCCTCGCTGAATTGTGTGCGTGGTCCCGGGGGTCGGTAGATCAGGGTGCCTCTGAGGGTGGTGTTCGGGTTGGTGTGGATCTGGAAATGCAGGTGTTCGGCGCTGGTCAGGGTGTTGTCGGTGCTGGTCGTGAGACGGATGGTGTTCCTGTGGATGATGGCGATGCCTCCTCCCATCTGGTTGGCGTTTCGGTCCCTCCGGACGATCTTGTAGCCCTCTGGGATAGCGATGGCGATGTCGGGAGCTGAAGAGGCGTTCATCCAGGTCTCCGTGAGGAAGGCAACGTCAGGGGCTGTGGCGTCTAGAAGGTTCCAGAGTTCGATGGCGTGTCTGTGGACGGAGCGGGTGTTGAGCAGGATGCACTTGAGGTGGGTGCTGCTGGTGTTCGACTTGGCGGGTGCTGGTGCGAGGCTGGTCCGGATGCAGGTGAACTTGCAGGCGTGGCAGCTGAAAGGTCCGTGGGTACGTCGTGGAGTGGCTTGATGGCATTCTGGGAGTCGGCCGGTGTTGAGTGCGATGAGGGTGGCGGCGGAGTACGTCAGGCGGGTCGGTCGGGGTCCTCGTGGGCCAGGGGTCCTGGCACTGGGCGCGGTCCAGGCGCGGACGGGCGTAGACGGGCTTACCTTTGGCGCGCCTTCGGCGCACAAACGGCGCGCCCGCTGCGCGTGACGGCTGCGCGTTCGCACGGTCGCCATTTAAGGCGAAGTGCGCGGGTGGGCGGAGCAGCTGGGAGGCGGGAGCGGGGAGGGTACAGAATAGAAAAAGGGGCGGGGAAAAGCGGCGGTGGCGGGAAGGGAGAGCGGAGGGCGGCGAGGTAGGCGGACAACAAGGAAGGAAAACCAAAAAACACGGGCACAATGGAATGAATAAAAAAAAGAAAAACAGGCACAATTTACAGACAAAACACGGCAAAAACAACAGCAGCGGGGGCAGCCGGCAGCCGGCAAACGAGGCAGGCAGCGAGGCAGAGGGCAGGCAAGGGGCACATGCAGCAGCTGATGGCCGTGCGGCGCGGGGGTGACCCACAGGTGGGTCACACTCACCTGCGTCGCACGGTCACCATTTAAGGCCAAGTGCGCGGGTGGGCGGAGCAGCTGGGAGGCGGGAGCGGGGAGGGTACAGAATAGAAAAAGGGGCGGGGAAAAGCGGCGGTGGCGGGAAGGGAGAGCGGAGGGCGGCGAGGTAGGCGGACAACAAGGAAGGAAAACCAAAAAACACGGGCACAATGGAATGAATAAAAAAAAGAAAAACAGGCACAATTTACAGACAAAACACGGCAATAACAACAGCAGCGGGGGCAGCCGGCAGCCGGCAAACGAGGCAGGCAGCGAGGCAGAGGGCAGGCAAGGGGCACACGCAGCAGCTGGTGGCCGTGCGGCGCGGGGGTGTCCCACAGGTGGGTCACCCCCGTATCTACCCCACATGCCCTCGAACGTTAATAAAGAGATATTGTCCAAAACCCCCTACAAAGTGCGGCACGAACACTAAAAGAACTCTCCCATCCGAGGTCTGCTTGACTTTGCAGAACATCCCACCCTCGGGACCCGGGAGGATGCGAGCCTGGCGGGAAGAGACATTAATGGCCCTGAGGTACCGACCTGTCGGAGCGGCTCCCTGGAGCGGAGGGTGAGGCGGCCGGCCCGGTGCGTCTCCTCTCGTCCCTACTCCGCTGTCTCCAGGCTCTCTCCTCCGCTGTCCCAGGGAGGGGCCTCCTCACGCCGAAGCCGCCACTCCACTGAGCTCAAGGAGTGTGAGGCGAGGAAACGAAACCAAGCCGAGGCGTCCACCTTTGTGCCCGCGGCAAAGGGAGCGACTGCGTCACCGGGCAGAGGGCGCTTGCGACACGCACTGCACGGCGACCACGGAGCGGGTGTGCTGGGGAGTGAGTGCACACTCTGCACAGACAACCCGGGAACAGAGAGGGACGGTGAGTGCACACTTTGCACCGAACATCCAGGGACTGGGGAGCAGAGACGGACAGTGAGTGCACACTCTGCACTGACAGCAACGCACCTGCTGTGCAGGGGAGCAGAGATGGACTGTGGGACAGTGAGTGCACACACTGAACTTACTGCACCAGACTGGGTGTGTTCAGGAGCAGAGAGACGGACAGTGAGTGCACACTCTGCACTCACTAACAACCCAGGTGGTGTGCAGGGTAGCAGAGAGGGACGGTGAGTGCACACAGTGCACTGACGCACCTGGTGTTCAGAGGAGCAGAGACAGGCAGTGAGAGCACACACCGCACTGACAACCCAAGGCCTGGTGTACCGGAGAGCAGAGACAGACAGTGAGTTCACAGTATGTAATGACAACCTAGGGCCTGGTGTGCAGGGGAGCAAAGACGGACAGTGACTGCACACAGTGCACTGACGCACCTGGTGTTCAGAGGAGCAGAGACAGGCAGTGAGAGCACACACTGCACTAACAACCCAAGGCCTGGTGTACCGGAGAGCAGAGACAGACAGTGAGTTCACAGTATGTACTGACAACCTAGGGCCTGGTGTGCAGGGGAGCAGAGACGGACAGTGACTGCACACAGTGCACTGACAGCAATGCACCTGCTGTGCAGGGGAGCAGAGATGGACTGTGGGACAGTGAGTGCACACTCTGAACTTACTGCACCAGACTGGGTGTGTTCAGGAGCAGAGAGGGACAGTGAGTGCACAATCTGCACCGACAACCCAGGGCCTCGAGTGCGGGGGAGGAGAGATGGACAGAGTGCACACACTGCACTGACAGCAACACACCTGCTGTGCAGGGGAGCAGAGATGGACAGTAAGTGTACACTCTGCACTGACAACCAAGGGCCTGGTGTGCAGGTGAGCAGAGACGTACAGTGAGTGCACACAGTGCACTGACATCAACGCACCTGGTGTTTAGAGGAACAGAGACAGGCTGTGAGAGCACACTCTGCACTGACAACCCAGGGCCTGGAGGGCAGGGGAGCAGAGACGTACAGAGAGTGCACACCCTGCAATGACTGCAACGCACCTGGTGTGCGAGTGCACACACTGCACTGACAACCCAATGCCTGGTGTACCGGAAAGTAGAGACAGTGAGTTCACAGAGTGCACACACTGAACTTACTGCACCAGACTGGGTGTGTTCAGGAGCAGAGCCGGACAGTGAGAGCACACTCTGCACTGACAACCCAGGGCCTGGGGAGCAGAGGCGACAGGGAGTGAGCACTCTGCACTGACAACCCAGCGCCTTGTGTGCAGGGGAGCAGAGACAGACAGTGAGTGCACACTCTGCACTGACAGCAACACACCTGCTGTGCAGGGGAGCAGAGATGGACAGTAAGTGTACACTCTGCACTGACAACCTAGGGCCTGGTGTGCAAGGGAGCAGAGACGGACAGTGAGTGCAAACTCTGCACTGACAACCCAGGGCCTGGGGAGCAGAGGCGGCAGGGAGTGAGCACTCTGCACTGACAACACAGGGCCTTGTGTGCAGGGGAGCAGAGACAGACAGTGAGTGCACACACTGCACTGACAGCAACACACCTGCTGTGCAGGGGAGCAGAGATGGACAGTAAGTGTACACTCTGCACTGACAACCTAGGGCCTGGTGTGCAAGGGAGCAGAGACGGACAGTGAGAGCACACTCTGCACTGACAACCCAGGGCCTGGGGAGCAGAGGCGACAGGGAGTGAGCACTCTGCACTGACAACCCAGGGCCTTGTGTGCAGGGGAGCAGAGACAGACAGTGAGTGCACACACTGCACTGACAGCAACACACCTGCTGTGCAGGGGAGCAGAGATGGACAGTAAGTGTACACTCTGCACTGACAACCAAGGGCCTGGTGTGCAGGTGAGCAGAGACGTACAGTGAGTGCACACAGTGCACTGACATCAACGCACCTGGTGTTTAGAGGAACAGAGACAGGCTGTGAGAGCACACTCTGCACTGACAACCCAGGGCCTGGAGGGCAGGGGAGCAGAGACGTACAGAGAGTGCACACCCTGCAATGACTGCAACGCACCTGGTGTGCGAGTGCACACACTGCACTGACAACCCAATGCCTGGTGTACCGGAAAGTAGAGACAGTGAGTTCACAGAGTGCACACACTGAACTTACTGCACCAGACTGGGTGTGTTCAGGAGCAGAGCCGGACAGTGAGAGCACACTCTGCACTGACAACCCAGGGCCTGGGGAGCAGAGGCGACAGGGAGTGAGCACTCTGCACTGACAACCCAGCGCCTTGTGTGCAGGGGAGCAGAGACAGACAGTGAGTGCACACTCTGCACTGACAGCAACACACCTGCTGTGCAGGGGAGCAGAGATGGACAGTAAGTGTACACTCTGCACTGACAACCTAGGGCCTGGTGTGCAAGGGAGCAGAGACGGACAGTGAGTGCAAACTCTGCAGTGACATCCCAGGGCCTGATGTGCAGGGGAGTAGAGACGGACAGAGTGTGCACACACTGCACTGACAGCAACACACCTGCTGTGCAGGGGAGCAGAGATGGAAAGTAAGTGCACACTCTGCAGTGACAACCTAGGGCCTGGTAAATGTATTGTAATTGTAATTGCATTTATATAGCGCTTACTACCCCTGACGAGGCATCAGGGCACGTTTTCGGCGAGTAGCATGCTACTCCGGGACCCATAGAGGATTAGTGTTGAATTAGTATAGTGAAACATAAAAGTAACTTTTAAGTGGTGGATAGGTTAGTCAGTCATTTAATTCGGTAGGATAGCAGAAGGATAGAAGGGGAAACAAGCATTTGCAATGCAATAGGTCTCGCATTAATTACGTTTGAGCTATTGGGATTGCTAATTATTGCAACACCAATTGCAACAAAAGTCTATAAATTGTAGGCCAAAAAAATGTGTATTTAGTTTTGTAGCAATGGTGGCATGCTGCGCTTTAGATGAATATGTTTAATAGTAAAGTGTGCCATACTGCGATTGCTACAATAGTTAATTGTGGATGCATTAACAATTGATGTGTGCACTTATGGCTGGTGGTGTGTGTGCCTGCAGAAATTGTGCACTGATAGCTGGTGGTGTGTGTGCCTGTGATATCATAAGAAAAAAATACCAGGTAAATTTCATTTTCCTCCAGAGTGCTCCACTGCGCAGTGGACCTTGTAATTCTGACAGGGCTGGTAACACTTGTTACCGACCCAGTTAGCATTACCAGGCCACTGATTATTAGGAACTTAAACTAACTGAGCCACTTACCCTGCTGACAGTGACAGCACATCTCCAGGAACGTATTCAGACTTATACTCCGGTCTGCGATACGAACCTCGACCCAGAAAGCGAACAATGCTGTAATACCACTCTAATGACAAATTATACGCTATCTAATTGCCAAATAACAATAATAAGAACATACACCACTATGAAAAAATATATTTATGCAATATGCGCTAGGTAGAAAAAGAGGCAAAAAAGGTAATTTAGGTCACATGATTTGGCTACAGACAGGAAGAGTGCGATGTGTACTGAGTTCTGTTCCCTCCTCACAGTTGGACATCACTGTCCAATTTTGGGCACGAGTAACACTGTGCCTGATTACAAGATTATTGCTGTTCTTTATCCGGGCATTAGTCTTGAGCCTCAAACTTGATCTCCCCAGGGCCTTAATTATAGCGCTGGAACAATCATTTTGTCTGCTGCGGGTCGCCTCGGTGCTTGGAGATGATGGGCTTTCATGTTTATTTCGAGTGCAATTGAGCCTGTCCTATCCTGTCCGATTGCCAAACACGCCGAAATGCACAGTACCGACGAACACAGCTTTAGGTAAACGGCGAGGAATTGCCTGGGTGGCTAATTATGCTGCAGTTCTCGAAGGATGCTGCGTCAGGGCTTAATTGGTGACAGTGGTTGCAAGTGTTGGGCACCAGCTCTCAGTTTCGGGGCGCGTAATATCTATTTTATAATCAGACTGTTTCCTAGAGAAAGATAGAAAAGGCAGCAAATGAGAGACAAAGGGACAAGAAAGGGAAGAAAAAGAACATGCAAGGTGAGACAAACATACAGGAAGTGTAGGCGGGTGGAAGAAAGGCATGACGTCGAATCGGGTCTAGGCAGGCCCTGTATTTGGCGAACTGGGCATTTGGGAGCACCGAGGGCAGCCTCTTAAAAAAAAAAAAAAAAAATGTGTGCCTCAGCATTTGAAAAAAAAATATGTACAAATTAAACAACGACGCTGTCTAATGAACATTACTGCTGACTTCTCCAAAATCAGTCTCAAGCTGAGATTTCACACTGCATGTCCAACATAACAGACCCATTCAGTGGGGGTACGTGTAGAAGATTTCGCTTTGTTACACCACTTTACCAGGAGCAGGTGTGACCTTGTTACGCAGTTCCCTTTTGAGTCAATATTCCATGTCTGGTGCAAACCAGACTCATCAGGAGGGGTAACCTTTTGTTTACGAGCGCTGTGTGTGATACTGGCCAGCACAAACCTCGGGGGATGAACAGTATTGTAGGGGCTGAATATGTATGCTCTTGGTTGCTCCCAACATAAAGTTAGTAATTATTTCATTGATGATTGATTGAACAAGAAGCATCCTCGAGATTACAAAGAGTGAGTCCGTTTCCAAACATCGCCACTTCCGAAGAGATGAGTGGTGACGCGTAAGAGCGAACTTAGCATCTACCAAGTTTTGTGTGCTTGCGTCACGTTCTGTATTGAAAACAGCGAGCCCGTTCTGTTTATTTTACAGTGTTCTTGCTTCCCACAACGCTTGATTGGTCTTTGTTGTGAGAAGTACATCTGCTTAAGGCTGTGCGAGTTAAGCACTACCTATTGCCATCTGTCGCGACTTGCCAGACACAAGGTTACGTGTGATGGCAATCTCGACTTCTCATCCTTCCGATGCCGATAGTTTGAGTCCCATTTAATTAGGCAATCTTACCTTGATGCTGTGCATTGTCTTAGCCATGGCAATGTTTCAAATGTATTTTAAAAACAGGCAACAGCATCGCAAGCTATCCTTACCTTACGTGAACCGAGCAGGTATAGCGTGTGTATCACACCTGCATACTTCCTCATACTCACAATATAGAACAAGTTCTGCCGCCGAGTAGTGGGGGCAGGGTTAGGGGGTGTTATCTGAGTCCGGGGACACATTGCTGACGAGCTTACTAAAGCCATTGCAGACAATGGCTGTGACCGCGCGCTGTAGGAGACACGTGCTGTGAAAGTGTGGGAGAGCGCGAGAAGAGATGCGCGTCTCCTAAAGCACGTGCATTCACAGCGCGTGTCTCCTAAAGCGCGCCTTCACAGCCATTGTCTGCACTGGGTTTATTAAGCTTGTGCACCTCTTCCGTCCCACTTCACTACTTACACAGCAACAATAAGTGTCGCTGGCGACAGCGCTTTGCGCTGCGACGCCAGCGAGACCTAAAAAGGTATGGGATGTTGAAGTGCTTTTTTTTTTGGGTGAGTAGTGCGCTACTCCGAAAACCCCTAAAGGATTAGTGGTGAATGAGTAAGGTGAAATATGTAAGTAATTTGAGTGGTGGATATTAGTCCGTTATTTGGAGTGAGAAGGATAGCAGAGGGATAGAAGGGGAAGAAAGGTTTGCATTCATATAGCACCTGTTACCCCTAATGGGTGTTGAAGTGCTTTTCTGGTGAGCCTGATGTACCAGGGAGCAGAGACGGACAGTGAGGTCACTGTCTGTACTGACAACCCAGGGCCTGGTGTGCAGAGACGGACAGTGAGTGCATACCCTGCACTGGCTGAAACGCATCCGGAGTGAAGGGGAACAGAGATGGACTGTGGGACGTGAGTACACACACTGCACTGACTGTAACAGACCGGGTGTGCTGGGGAGCACAGCAGGACACTGAGGGCACAATGTGCACTGACAACCGGGGCTTAGAGTGCAGGGGAGGAGAGATGGACAGAGAGTGCACACGCTGCAGCAGCTGCGACGCACCTGCTGTGCAGGGGAGCAGAGACGGACAGTGAGTGCACAGACTGTACTGACTACAACACACCAGGTGTGCAGGGGAGCAGAGACGGCAAGTGAGTGCACAGACTGTACTGACTACAACACACCAGGTGTGCAGGGGAGCAGAGACGGCAAGTGAGTGCACACAGTGCACTGACTTCAACAGACCTGTTGTGCAGAGGATCAGAGACGGACAGTGAGTGCACGCACTGCACTGACGGCAACAGACCGTTTGTGCAGGGAAGCAGATGGACAGCGAGTGCACACACTGCAGTGACTGGGAAGGACCTGGTGTGCAGGGGAGCAGAGACGGACAGCGAGTGCACACTCTGCACTGACTGAAACGCACCTGGTGTGAAGGGGAGCAGAGATGGACTGTGAGGGCACACTGTGCACTGACAACCCAGGGCCTGGAGTGCAGGGGAGGAGTGATGGACAGCGAGTGCACACTCTGCACTGGCTGCAACGCACCTGGTGCGCAGGGGAGCAGAAACGGGCAGTGAGTGTTGGTGGTAGTGGTATTAGGGGTCTGATGATGTCAACGAGACAAAAGAAACTACCTGCAGAAGAAGACAGCAAATGAAGGGAAAGGAGATGAAGCAGAAGACATGCTGACAAAAGGACTTCAACACAGGTGTGGAGAAGGTGTGTGTTACAGTTGCATACAGGGGGACTATCCAGCAGTCATGCTGGTTCCGGGGATCCCAGTCGGTGCGCTCAATTATGTGTCAAGTTTAAGCCGCCTCGTCCCACCCGCATGCCGGCTCATGCTACTTCCTCGGCGTCTGCTCCAAGGAATATCTATGACTGGATATTAGATGACTGCGTTTTTTCAGCCAATTTGGCTTCACCCTCTACAATTATAGGTTCTGATTCATTCTCTTGAGAAATTTTCTGACATACCAGCAGATTGTGTCTTTATTCCTCTTGCATTGGGTTTATGAATGCACCACTGCTTGATGCACATTTCATGTTGATACACTCTTCATGACGACTGAGACGTTTTTATTGAAACACAGTGGACACTCCTACATTTGACATTTTGTCCTGATGATGACCCTCCATTTATTTATGAGTTAAAACACCGTCGACGCCAAAAGAGTGGCTTAAATTAACGAGGACACAAATTGTTTTGTTGTGTATTTCTGTTTAGTTTCGAAACCTGCCTTTTGTATTTCTTCCTCAGCCTTAACTTGTCTGTTTACACCTGTCATTGTTCACATTTGTAACACTGTTTGTGTAACTGTATGAGCGCCATCGTTATTGTATATGTCTTTGATACCCTTTTTTGATAATATTACAAAATTACTTATTTTGTACATGGGTATGGGTGTTTTAATAGTTGGGTAGCACTTTTCTCCCTTTTTTTATTTTCTTATGTTGGGAGGTCTTTTCCCTAGATTGTTTCTCTAAAAATTGTCTCTAGTTCAAGTGGTGTACTTGAACCATTGTTTGGACTATAGTGGGACAAAAAGTAGGCCGAACGTCCAAAAAATAGTGACCCACTATCGCAGACTTTGCGGAAAAACACTGCTTGTATCAGGGAGTCCAGGTTAGGAGTACTTATGCTTAATGAAGCTGTTTAAAATGTTGTAGCATCATTAACACTGGTGAACACTAAAAAGAACATTATTCCACTGCAGCTTATCCATAGCTCCCTGGAAGCTCATCTGCAAGTTTATAAATCTCAGCCCTCAAGACCCCGAATTTGCTGTTCACATTTAGGTCCATAGCTGAGATACCTGAATATTACTCACATATTCAAACCCTAAAGTTCATGCACATCCTTAGGAATTCTCATTTTCCACTGAAAAATACACACCCTCAAAATCCTGAGTCCGGAGACTTCTGGGCACCCTCATTGACCCATAGGACTTTCTCACACTAAGGCCTCATGGCTACTGCTCATCATCAGTTGGTCCCTTAACTACCTACTCCCCTGCAGGAGCAGTTTCACTCTCTGGTCCCCTGAGGCTCCTTATGTTGGTGCCCTTGGAATCCTTCTCACTCTAAGGCAACATGATATCATGTTCTCCCTTATGCCATTTAAGTTTTGTGCACTATTACCTGGAAACTCTACACTCATCATAAGATTCCTGGCAGCTTGTTTACCCTCAGCTCCACTTGTGCTATGCTCACACAAAGATCCTAAGGCCCCTGCTCAATCCCAAAACTCCGAAGATCCTGCTCACTCCCAATGTGCTTCCTCTCAAATTACCCGCAAGCGGCCTGAGGCTCCTGGCAGAGCTTGAGGAGCCGATCCACTCCTTGGTGCAAACCAGAGGAGGATCAAGAAAGTACATGCTTTAAAACAGGGGTCTTCAGACTGGGGGGCCTTGAGTGATCCTGGGGTGGTGGGGGCAGGGAGGGGGGGGGGGGGCGCCAAGCTCTGGCCAAAAGAAGCATTATGCTGACTACGGTGCTTTCTGACCAGCAGAAAAAAATTAGCGGCACTAAGTCGCTCTGTTATGGGCCATCATTAACCACTTTTGTCATTTATATTCTGGCTGGGAGAAGGTGTCAAAAGGAAAGGGACTCTAAATATTATTAAAAAACCCCAACCCCATTTCAAATAATCATACTGTGGATACTTTTACACATTAAAAAAGCCTGCCTGCAAAGAATGGTATGTTTGACAATTATGTATTTGATTGCATTTGTAAAACGGTAACAGAACTAAACTTTAATGTTTAAATAAGTCTATACATATTTAAACATTGCAAGTTTAATAGAATAATTGTGAAAATTGAGGTAGGCCCAAGTGACTTTTTTTCCCCACTGGGGGTGCGCGGGATTAAAAAGTTTGAAGACCACTGCTTTAGAGGAAACTGTACTCTTTTAGTGAAAACTAGTGATTGGTTATGTCTCAAGGGGACCACCAGCCCTCTCTTGCCTGGGCAAACAGTGTGTGGGATTAGTTTTTAGGTCGAGCCTAGAGCCAGCTCGCATGCACTGCTCTGAGAGACTTGTTGTAGTGGAATATGGAATAGACACCCCACCCACATTTGTCATTGGCTTGTGTCATTGCCCTTAGTAAATGCTGGATTCTGATTCGTAAATAGGCTTGTTAGTCCCTCCTTAGTACCACCTTGTCTTTATTTGTAACCTCCACACACAAAACAAGCATTTGCAATGCAATAGGGCTCGCATTAGTAAAGATAGAGGTATTAGTATTGTAAATTACACATTTTTTATTTATGTTTTTGTTTTGAAAATAGCGAAATTAATAACTTTGTCATTGTAACCAGGTGACTGGTACGATGACTGGTAATCAGGGCAGCGACAAGGAAATTAACTGGTGGTCTGTCAATGATGAAGAAATGATTACTCCTTCCTCACAGGACGAACCCTTTGCGTGGAGAATACCTTCGAACGAAATGCAAACAGGCCCCTTTAACTGGCAGACTGACCGGGACGCAGGGACTGCCCACCGTGACGTATCTTTCATTGCATTGGATAAAGACCCGGAACCTTGGGAGTCGGCGTGTGACGTCACCGATCCGGGAGTGAGCCGAGGAGAGGAAAGCGCGGAGGAAGAACGCCGGGGAGACGAGGAGAACGCCAAACCAGGACGAGAAGCAGACGAGGCGGGGAAAGGCGAAGCCCTGCTAACCGAAGAAGACGAGCCAGGAGGCCAACGAGACCGCGCTGCGCCGTGCCACACTCCCGAGGGAGGAGTGTGGCTACGACAGGTACGGGACAGGTTCTCGAACTGGGTGGGACGGCGGGGTTATCTACCCGCAGTAAAAAGACCCTCTACCTCCTAGTATTCCTGCACTACCCTTTCCCTGTAAAATTACCCTCCCTCACACCTGACACTTAGAACGCGGTAAAGCCTGAGCACTAGAAGGTGTCCCTCACTCCCTGGTACCCCTGAAACAAAAGTTACAGGACGAGAAAGTAATTGGTCCTTTTCTGTTATTATTTTGTCTCCCGGTAAACCCGACGAGAGAGGCCCTTTGGGAGAAACGCCAACCTGACCAGGACCGCCCTAGAGGAGAGAACACCCCCCAGCCGGCACCACGGATCCTGCCGATTTTGCTAAGGAGAGACTAACTTTGCGTAAAAAGAAGCTGTATGTTAAAATAAAACCCTCTTTACCCAGGCACCGTGTCCAGCCCGTTCCTGACCCTCCCTTACAAGTGGTGTCAGAAGTGGGATTGCCTGACCCCCACCAGCAATCACTGATGGATCAAGTAATCCAACATCTCATTGAAGGACAAGATAAGCTAGAATGGGCTATAAAAAACCAAATTACGGTAGCTGATGCTGACCGGGAACTGTTTAAGAACGCTATCAACGCCCAGATAGAAAGCCTGCAGAAAGTAGCCCAGACACCAGTACTCAGCACCGATCGTAGAGCCGGAAGTCCCCATCCCTCAGGCGTCTCACTACAAAAATATGTCACCGGGGAGGACCCTGACGCCTTCCTCTCAAATTTTGAGAGAGCAGCCCAAGCCTGTGGATGGCCCACAGAGAAATGGCCCTTTTTCTTAGCCCCCTTGTTATCTGGGGAAGCTCAAGCAGCCTATCAGGTGGCTAACCATGCAGGCAATACCCCTTATGCCGATATTAAGGAAGTTATCCTGGATCACCTAGGACTAGACCCTGAGGCATACCGCGTCCGGTTTAGAAAAGAAAGAGGAGTGGCAGGGGAAAATCCTAAAACCCTGTATTTGAGGCTGAAGATGGCTGCAGAAAAATGGTTAAAACCAAACCAAAGAAGTAAAGAGGATGTTATGGACAGCATAGTATTAGAACAATTCATGGAGGCGTTGCCATACGGAACTCAAAGGTGGCTACGCCAACACTCTGGCCTAACCGTGGCCCAAGCAATTGAAATGGCCACCAACTATTCACGAGCCCAACCTAGAACATTTGCTTGGGACTCTGAGAAGAGCAGCAAACCGATTGCAACATTGAAAGGTGACAAAAAGAAACCGGAGCTACCACCTCCAGTCAGGCAAAAACCGTTGAGGGTGGATAGCGTACCGTTTAAGGGACCCCAGTGTTTTGACTGCGGGGAGTGGGGACACATCGCACGGATGTGTCCAAAAAGTAAACCAGCCGAAGAACCAATGGAGGTTGGCTATATCCCCAGAGCTGTAATGTACACCGCAGAGATGGGTCCATCGTTCTATGTACGTATCAGGATTAATGATAAATACATAAGGGGTTTGTTGGACTCGGGGTGTCGACAGTCTGTAGTACAGGAGAAATTAGTTCTGCCAACACAGATTGTTCCTAATGAACAAGTGCATATTAGGTGCGTTCACGGTGATGTGCGACCCTATCCTGTGGCCCAGTTGGTCATTGAACCTCAGAATAGAACCCCTGTGCAAATCAAAGTTGGAGTCATATCAACCTTGCCGGAAGATATCATTTTGGGCATTGACAATCCCGACTTTATGTCCCTCTTCCAGGATAAATTTTCCGCTCATGTCAAACCAGAAGATGCTTACATAGTAAAGGAACCTTGGGTACTAGATAGGAATTTTAGGTTCGCACAGGCTAATGACACTACACTTTTGAATGCTTGGGAAGCCGCACATGCTGCCCAAACCCTCACCTCACAGACGTACCCCAGATTTGTGATACAAAATGATTTACTATACAGGGAAGGAAAGGCAGGAGATGACCCTCAGTTAGTAGTACCGTCTGCTTTCCGGGAACAGATCCTTTATTATGCCCACTCACATCTCACAGCAGGACATTCAGGTACAGAGAAAACCACACAGAACATAACCCGACATTTCTTTTGGCCTGGCATTTATAAAGAGGCGGAGCTATACTGCAAGAAATGTGCAATCTGTCAAAAGAAAAACATGACTCGTCCCCAAGCTGTCCCTATGCAACCTATGCCCCTCATAGGTAAACCCTTTGAAAGGGTTGGGATGGACCTTATAGGACCCTTACCCAGGTCTACCAGCGGGAACACCTATGCCTTGGTCATAGTGGATTATCATACTAGGTTTCCTGAGGCTTTTGCCTTAAAGGCTCCCACTACTAAGAATATAGCAGACAAAATGGTTGAACTGTTCGCGAGAGTAGGATTCCCAAAAGAGATCCTGACGGATCAAGGTACCCCTTTTGTATCGAAGTTAATGAGGGAAGTATGCAAAATGTTAGATTTACATCAGATAAAAACATCGGCATATCATCCCCAGACGGATGGCCTCGTTGAGAGGTATAACCGCTCACTGAAAACAACACTGAAGAAGATGCTAACAGTAGAAAGCAAGGACTGGGATAAGGTTCTACCCCTCGCCCTGTTTGTGTTGAGGGCTCAAGTACAGAGTACTTTGGGATGTTCCTCTTTTGAGTTATTGTATGGCAGACAACCAAGATCTCTCTTAGAGATAACCAAAGAAGCCTGGGAACAGGAAGGCTTGGAGGAACAAAGGTCTCTCTTAGATTATACCCAACAACTAAAATCCAAGTTGGGAAAGCTCCGAGATTTGGCATATTCCCATGTAGAACAAAGCCAACGAAAACAAAAGTTCTACTATGATAAGGGGAAAAGGTGGCGCACTCTTGACAAGGGAGACTGGGTGTTGGTACTACCTCCTTCTTCTACACAGAAGTTCAAGAGTGAGTGGTTAGGACCATATCCCGTAGTAGACACAATAGGACACACTACATACAGAATACAACTATCTCCCTCCAGAAGCCAGACCTTTCATATAAACCTACTGAAAAAATGGATAGGACCCCCTCCTAAAGCAGCCCACTTTGGTTTACCTGTCAATGGTTCCCAAAGCACCTTAGAGCAGTTACCTGTCAACCCCGAATTAACGGAACAGGAGAAAGACGGTCTATTAAAGACTCTCAGTCCGTTTTCTCCCATATTCTCAGATAACCCTGGTCTAACTCATCTGACAGAACACCAAATTCAGACAGAGGAAGGAAAGATAGTCAAACAACGACCTTATAGGATTCCGGCCGCTAGGCGAGGGGATGTAAAAAGAGAAGTAGAAGAGATGCTCAAACTAGGAGTCATCAGGCCATCTCACAGCAACTGGTCATCTCCTATAGTGATGATTCCAAAGCCAGATGGATCCACTCGTTTTTGTATGGATTTCCGGGCTTTGAATGCCATTTCTGCCTTTGATGCCTATCCCATACCAAGAGTGGACGAGTTAGTTGAAAGGATAGGAGAGGCGAAGTATATAACAACATTAGACCTCACGAAAGGCTACTGGCAAGTGCCCCTGAGAGAAGAGGACAGAAAAAAAACAGCATTTTCTACAGAAGACGGCCTCTTTGAATTCAATGTACTGCCATTTGGCTTACATGGGGCTCCAGCCACCTTTCAAAGATTAATGAACCGGGTCCTCTCTAAACAGAACCAATATTGTTCCGTCTATCTAGACGATATTGTTATCTTTAGTAAGACCTGGGAAGAACATTTGAGACATGTACAGAACGTCCTACAGGCCCTTAAAAAAGCAGGTTTGCATGTTAACGCAAAAAAATCAAGAGCTGCGTTTCCCAGGGTGAAGTATTTAGGTTTTCTGCTAGGAGAGGGGGTCATAGCACCACAAGAAGAGAAAATCAAGGCTATTATGCAGACCCCTTTTCCATCCACCAAAAGAGACTTGAGGGGATTCCTAGGCCTAATAGGATACTATAGACGCTTTATCGAGAACTTTGCGGCTACGGCCAGTCCCTTGACAGACTTACTAAGCAAAGCATCTAAGCCCTCTCAGTTGAATCATCCGTCAAGGGAGGCTAGGGAGGCGTTTGATGCACTCAAACGAGCTATCACTACGAATCCAGTGCTGATACCGCCCGACTACAACAAAACGTTTTCGTTAGCCACCGATGCCTCTGAGGTAGGGATTGGGGCAGTGTTGTCGCAAGAGGGGGAGGATGGAATAGAACACCCTATACTGTTCCTAAGCCGCAAGTTGCACCCCAGGGAAAGGAAGTACCCGACAATTGAACGTGAATGTTTAGCTATTAGGTGGGCTGTGGATAAACTACGGTATTATCTGGAAGGCCGTCCCTTTGTGCTCTATACTGACCATGCTCCATTACAGTGGATGCAAAGGAACACCTCCCTCAATCCGAGAGTCCTCAGGTGGTCCTTGTTTCTTCAGCCATTCTCCTTTGTGATTAAACACCGCAAGGGGAGGGACAATGCTAATGCTGACTTTTTATCTAGATCGCCCATTCTCCCCGATCAGGAGAAACAAGGGGGGGAGGAGTGTAACCAGGTGACTGGTACGATGACTGGTAATCAGGGCAGCGACAAGGAAATTAACTGGTGGTCTGTCAATGATGAAGAAATGATTACTCCTTCCTCACAGGACGAACCCTTTGCGTGGAGAATACCTTCGAACGAAATGCAAACAGGCCCCTTTAACTGGCAGACTGACCGGGACGCAGGGACTGCCCACCGTGACGTATCCTTCATTGCATTGGATAAAGACCCGGAACCTTGGGAGTCGGCGTGTGATGTCACCGATCCGGGAGTGAGCCGAGGAGAGGAAAGCGCGGAGGAAGAACGCCGGGGAGACGAGGAGAACGCCAAACCAGGACGAGAAGCAGACGAGGCGGGGAAAGGCGAAGCCCTGCTAACCGAAGAAGACGAGCCAGGAGGCCAACGAGACCGCGCTGCGCCGTGCCACACTCCCGAGGGAGGAGTGTGGCTACGACAGGTACGGGACAGGTTCTCAAACTGGGTGGGACGGCGGGGTTATCTACCCGCAGTAAAAAGACCCTCTACTTCCTAGTATTCCTGCACTACCCTTTCCCTGTAAAATTACCCTCCCTCACACCTGACACTTAGAACGCGGTAAAGCCTGAGCACTAGAAGGTGTCCCTCACTCCCTGGTACCCCTGAAACAAAAGTTACAGGACGAGAAAGTAATTGGTCCTTTTCTGTTATTATTTTGTCTCCCGGTAAACCCGACGCGAGAGGCCCTTTGGGAGAAACGCCAACCTGACCAGGACCGCCCTAGAGGAGAGAACACCCCCCAGGTTCGCACTTCGAACGAGGAGACCCGGGAGAAGAAGGAAACAACAGAACGCTTTAAGACACCGAATCCGGTACAGGCTACGGAACTATCCCTAATTATTGAGTAACATCGGATTTTCAGATACAAAGTGACCGAGTACAACATCTTCCCCCGGGTACCCCATAACAAGCGCACTACGCTTGCAAGCTATTATACCTCACTTTTCAATAGAGCTTGGATGGTCTTGGGCCCTTCCGGGTCGGAAGTATCACCGGAAGAGCGACCATATAGTCCGATACACAACCAATAGAGCCCTGAAGATTCGCAAGATGCGATGAAACACGTGTCGGCTGGTTGTTCACATACTGTGTTGGAATAAAACAAGGAGATCAAGACTTCTTCATTGATACTTATTCATTCATGGATACTTATTAATTCCTGAACATTACTGTGGTTTCTCTGCTCTATCGAATTCTTACATCTGGACATTGTATCCGTTTTTTTTACTTGTCAAGTGTGTGCATAGGGTTTGTTGTCACCCCCCAGCCGGCACCACGGATCCTGCCGATTTTGCTTAGGAGAGACTAACTTTGCGTAAAAAGAAGCTGTATGTTAAAATAAAACCCTCTTTACCCAGGCACCGTGTCCAGCCCGTTCCTGACCCTCCCTTACAGTCATTTACAATGCCAATAGTGTTAACTTTTGCAAACGTGACACCTATAGCATTTGTAATGCAATATGTGTTGTATTTACATGTCTTAGATGTATTAATATTAAATATTTAATACTTAAATAAAAGTTATTGTAATTTATAATGGCAATAGCTTAAACTTTTGCAAATAACTTTTTGGAAGATTATGTTTAGTGTATTTTATTGTGATGAAAATACAAGAACAGAAGTGAAATATTAACTTTTTTTGTGACATTTGTAATAAAGTTTGAAACATTGAGAGAACATATTTGAATCAGTTGTTGTTGAATGGTTGCACAGATTGATGCTGTGGTGGCTCTGAATGATGTTGTGGCGGCGACGAGTGATGCTGTGGCGTTCAGTGATGCTCTGGTAGCGCATAGTGATGTTGTGGTGCCCCTGAGTGATGCTGTGGTGATGCAATGGATAGTGAGGGCGATAGATAGAGGGAGGGCGAAAGATAGATAGAGAAAGGGCGAGAGATAGAGAAAGGGTGAGAGATAGAGGCAGGGCAAGAGGGCAAGGGATGGAGTGTGGGCGAGGGATGGAGTGTGGGCGAGGGATGGAGTGTGGGCAAGGGATGGAGTGTGGGGCGGGGGAGGGATGGAGTGTGGGGTGGGGGAGGGATGGATGGAGTCGGGGGAATGGATGGATGGATGGAGTGCGGGGATGGATGGATGGAGTGGGGAGATGGATGGATGGATGGAGTGGTTGGATGGATGGATGAAGCGGTGGTGTGGAGTTGAGCGGTGGTGTGGAGTTGCCGGTGGTGTGGAGTTGAGCGGTGGTGTGGAGTTGAGGGATGGTGTGGAGTTGAGGGATGGTGTGGAGTTGAGGGATGGTGTGGAGTTGAGCGGTGGTGTGGAGTTGAGGGATGGTGTGGAGTTGAGCGGTGGTGTGGAGTTGAGCGGTGATGTGGAGTTGAGCGGTGGTGTGGAGTTGAGCGGTGGTGTGGAGTTGAGCGGTGGTGTGGAGTTGAGCGGTGGTGTGGAGTTGAGCATATTCCTGGGTTCTTGACAACTTTCTACACTCTCAAGAACAACCATGTTGACTAAAACAGTGAAATGTCTTGTTTATCCATAAGAAAATACTTTTTATGCGCAGGATATCATTGCCATTACCACAGTCACTGGAAGTGTATGCACTTTAATGCAATGGAACTGATGGATCATCCCAAAATGTTGTTCTGTGTTTATAGCTCATGCAACTGGTTTAGCTGAGCTGACACATGCACAACACCAAGAGAACTAACATCCTGAAAACATGCACGTTTGAACTCTGCCTCTGTAAAATATGCGAACAATGGTTTCACTTTAAGCACAGGCCAAAATTTACTTTGCAGCCGAATTTGTAAACTAACTAGTTCACATAAGACAACGATTTACTGTAAGCTCAACCAGTGTTAAATAACATAAGGCATCGAAAATAAAAAGTATAACTTCACACCTCTATTGTGCATTTACAAAATATATAAATAACACTTGAAAAAATATGTTGCTGTAATATCTCCCATGTATTGTCCATTTTTAGACAATACAGTAAGAGTTAATGGAGATGAGTGGGCATTCTCAAAGCCCCTCTGTGATGGGGTTGGTAGGTCGTCAAAGACATACATCAGACTGTGTGTGTTCATCAGCAGCTGCACAAAATGAACCTTGGCTGCACTGAACAATGCCTAAGAAAACAATATCTGTTGATGCCCGTTATAGCCGTCATATTCAGTGTCCTTTACCAATGCCCAAGTGCTCCGTTGTACTTGCTTTTCCATGCAACATTGTTCACAGTGTTCAAGAGATAAATCTGCAAGGCCAGCACAGGCTTCTAAACAAGGGAGGAAGGGTGACGAGACGCATGGGGAGCAGCAGCCTTTGATGTGCTGGCCGGCCATGCAGTGAATAATTAGGGGAGGAGAAATGCTTGCCTGAGGCCGAGCGCAAAGCAACAGATGGCTTTGATGTGGAGGCAGGCGGCTCGGGCGCTCGTGAACAACCGAGGAAAGCAGATACAATAGACGATTAAACAAAGTTATGAAGATACTAGCAGCCCGCCCCGGGATTGCTCGGGGCAGAAAGGGGCTGGGGGCTGCATCGCAGCCCTCACGCAGACGCTCCTCCCGGCGCTCATGTTCTCCGCTTTCCTGTGTATTCACCCCATTGCTGTAGGAGCTCATTGGAAGCATCTTGTTGATTTGGTATTAGCATGATTCTTAATCCCCTTGGGATACGACGTACTTCCAAATATTTGTTTAGGGTAATTAATTCCCAGGATTTATTTATTTATTTCCTGCTTAATTTCTCCCATTGTCTCAGTTTGCTTTTCATGTCCGTTGTTATTGATGTGTTTTGTTTATCTGGATCACTTGTTGTTGCAGCTTGTTTGTTACCCTTTTCAAACATTGTTGTTAAAAGCTCTTTCCTTTTTACATCCCTTTTGTCCATCTTCGCCTATATTTGTTTAATGTTCCTTTCTTGCTTTTGTCTGTTACTGCTGTGCACGCAATTACTTAATGACAATCTGCGTTATGATTTTCAAATGTGATTGAAAGTTCGTGTTTTAATTAGCACTTTGCCGCCTTTTATAAATGCTGGTTTACTTTCAAACTCACGATTGCATGTTTTATATTGCGCAGCCTGCCTAAAAGAAACACATATCTTTCACTATGAACCGACTGGTGATTTGGGAAGGTTTGCTTCAAGTTTTCAGTCTTTGTTGTTTAAATGCAGGCACATACACACAGGCTTACCTCGAGGAGTTTTCCATCGGGTGACGTGTTGTTCTGCTTCATTTACAATTCCTCAGTAATGAATCATTCCAGTCAGCGAGCACCGCAGCCCGGACTTTTAAAGTTACTTCTTATTTGGTTCAGGATGCCGGATTTGCATGGCGCTCATTTAGGTGCGGGGCTTCAAGGCAGAACCACTGCTGTTTTTGTATTTCCTCTCCAATCCTTTGTCATCCACAGGATCCCGAAATGAAGTCGCACTCCGCTCCGCAGCTCCTCCCGGCGCTCATGTCCTCCGCTCTTCCTGTTGCTGGTGAACGCCGCTCCTCCCCTCACGCAGACGTCCGGCCGGAGCTACTTGCAAGGCACTACTTTATTTTTATTTCTAAATATTTTAAACAACGTTTTTTTTAATTTTTATGTAGCCTATGTCCTTCTGCTCCTCCTGAGGTTTTCTAAGATGTCTTGGGTGTTTCGATTGGTGGTGTAGTTTTCGAGTTTACCTGGCTCAAAGGTGCAAGTTCTCTCTTTATAATAGTAGTATAGATAAGGTAAGCGCAGCCAAGGGAAAACAAACGTGACTGAATGCATAGTAAGAAAATCACGGGCCAACAGCTAAGCTGGCTCTGATATTTTCTTTCAGAAACGTGAGCTAATCACCCATCGGAGATTGCACTCTGAAACAAAAATGCAATTAAGTCTACCCATGCCAGAAACAGAACCATAATTGAAAACCATGCAAAATAGTCATAACATGCTGTGTGAAGCACCCCGAATAATCGTGTCAAAGGCTTGCCAGAAGGCAGGCGAGGTTGTTGAAAAGACAAGCTAAGCTATGAGGCATCATTTCATTATTTTTTTTTAAAGTCCATCACAAATGTAAGCACAGGGGCTTCAACATCCGGAAACGAGCAAATATTTCCTAAAGCGTGCCCACATCACTTACATAACGAACGAGACGCATGGGGAGCAGCAGCCTTTGATGTGCCGGCCGGCCATGCAGTGAATAATTAGGGGAGGAGAAATGCCGGCCTGAGGCCGAGCGCAAAGCAACAGATGGCTTTGATGTGGAGGCAGGCGGCTCGGGCGGATAGAAGCGCGTTAACGAGACCTCATCGAGGTCTCGTGCATTTTCTGGAAATCCGCATTTCCAAGAGCTTAGTTTAGCTCTTAGTTTCACCTCAATAGGGCTTGTCCTATTCATTCCTGCGGAATGAAATAGGACGAGCCCTAAACAACAGGAGAGTTAGGGTGGCTTGGTCACTCCTCTACCCCTCAAAGATACTATATAACAACAACATAGGAGTGACTAATTGTGCAAACAAATGAAAAAAATCCAAATTTTGCAACTATATATGCAATAACCAAAGAAAGATGTGGAAAGGTGAAAAAAGGGGAAGAAAAACCTTTTTTCTTTATAAGAACCCTCACTCACTGCTAGTTGGTGACATGCTTCATCATTGGGTTCCCACTGGGGAGACCGAATGTCCCCCCAGTGTGCTGCAACGCCTGATTTACAGCAGAGCTGGTTTTTTTGTGTGTGATATAGTGTAGTGAAGTAGTGCTCAAGGTGCAGTGTCAGTGATTTAAAAATTGGTAGTTAAAAGATGACCAACTGTGCCCTGTACTGACTTTAATAAAGGGCTAGCCGGCATCAATGAAAAGTAGTGTGACGGACACTTATAGGTTTGTAAATTTGAAACCTTGTGCCCTAAAAAATTAAGGTTGACATGTTTCAGCTATTAAATGCTAATTCAGCTCCGCATTCCTCAGGATCAAAAATTATCCTCCGGCAGTGTACGCATGCTGAGGCGCACCCAATCCAAGGGGATATATGTGTGTTAAAATAAAAAACTCACGGTTTCACCCATGTAGGCTCACCCAGACATCACCAGGGCCCGTAATTAACAAAAGTAGAAAAGTTTGCTCCATGGGCTCCCATGGCAGGGGTAATGTTCATGCTGTGGTAATTTTCTAAGACGACGACTCCCAACAGGCTACTTAGTTCGTAGCACATCCGCGGCCCGGAGTAACCTCCAATGGCGACTGGTCCTTTTACGTCGGTTGTTACATTGTACGTGTTATTTAGTCGTGTAAGCACTATTTTCTTCTTTTACTGCAGGCAGCACATGGGCGCCTGCTTTCAATAACACTACGGGTGCCCACTTTCACTGTATCACGGCCATTCGGCCGGTATTGTCTCAATGCCCCACCCACCCCATCCCTGATTAGTCTCGCCCTCGTGTCTGTTACCCCCACCAACCAGACCTAAAGCCCCGCCACCTCCACGAGGCCGTTTACACTGCCCATATCCTAGCTTGTTTATTTTTACCCGCCCAGATATATTACTGATCGAAAATATCTGGGTAAATGTAAGTGTTGTCTGAAGTCATTAAGTGTGCTGATTCACGTACAATGTACAGCGGGGCAGGTCAGAGTATGGAACACGTGAATTAAGCTTTATAAACTTTACATGCATAGTTCAGCGTGGGCCTGCTTTCCAGTGGAGGGCCTTTATCCTGATAATTAGGCCTCACTTTACCACACGCTGTTGATGTTAAGCTGTCAATGAAATAAGATGCTCTCCCACGCAAGGGAAACTGCATAAATCCTGCGGGAACGCTTCGGTTTACTATCTACACAGTTATGGAGGAGTTGTTTTAAAGTTGCTAATTATTATCGATGCATTGCTCCTCGTTTTTGTTTACCGCTCAGTTATTGTTCTTGATGGTGCTTTTGCACTTGTAGTTTCTGACGATTGACAGCTAAAGAGGTTGTTGTACCAGCTTTGTAGTTTTTAATGTGTTGCTTTTAGAGTAACAGTATTTATATTTTTTGCAGCTGAATTGAACTCAGGCTTAGAACCTCATCTCATATTAGAGCACCTCATCTCATATTAGAGCACCTCTCACGCATTGAGAGGCCATAGGTCTATCTTGAAGGTGAGGGATGAGAACTCAGACCCCTTCCGAAATTATCCCTTCTCAGCCTTACTTGCTTTTTATCAAAGAAAGTTCTCAATATCTGTCAGTCCAAAGCAGGGCTCGAGTCGGGGTACCACGCAGGTGGACGGCATCCCCCCACTTATTTTAAGGGGTTTTACCGGGTGGACGCCGTCCCCCCTGTGCAAAAGCTGGACTTTCGATTATGGCGTTACTCGCCCACACGGCCGGCATCTTGCATCTGGAGCGAGAAGGGAGGAGCCGCCCACTCACCTCCCCCAATCACAAGCGACGGGGTTTCTATTATTGATAATTACACACGCCCCCAACACCTTGCATCACTTGGGGGAGTGGAAGGGGGGGGGGGCGTTCGGGGCTCTCTGAGCTGCTACTACTACCTTCCAGATTTCTTTATCATCACTCGGCGGTGAGAGGGGAGGGTGAGAGGCAGATTCTTGAAGTGGCAGAATAAAGAGCCCCCCCCCCTTTACAAATGAGACGGCGCTTCCATCGCTAATTATTATTTCATCCCTCCCCATCATATAATGGACTCGCGGAAGTCCCGAGGAATCCTTGCCCCCTCTTCAGGGCTGACATTCACACCTGCGTCGCGAGGGCGTCCAATGGATGGCTAAAGTGCGCCCCCACCCCCATACACACACGCTCACATACACACATCTTCTCTGTCCCTCCACACCCCTGAAAATCCAGAACAGGTGCCATTAATCACATTCCCATGACCAATTAACCTGGAAGTTGAAGAAGAATAAAAATATTGAAAAACTGCCCCGCCCGCATCCCTATCGCTAATCCCCCCCTGATCCCGGCCCTTGCACCTTTTGTGACGTCACTTCCTGTTGTGACATCACTTCCGGTGACAGCGTCCCCCCACTTCTTTCTTTAGGACTTGTGCCCTGCTCCAAAGATTCAGTACCCTTGGGAGCCCAACAATGCAATTGTATTTGCAATGCAATAGGTCTCATATTTGAACTATTGGCATTGTAAATGACAATGCCTTTAAATTATGTGTTGATTTTTAAAACATAAATAAAAGGCATTGTCATTTACAATGCCAATTGATCAAACTCTCGCAAATTCGAGACCCATTGCATTGCAAATGCTTGTTTATATGGATGGGAATTCAAATATTCGAGTAGTAGAATGGCTTTGAGGATTGTCTGCAGAATCTCAATCAAATAATTTGGAAAATAATGGTGAACTGATAGTTGAGGAAGAGCTGTGGTCTACAGGGTAAAGTTGCAAACTTTGGTATATGGACAAGCAAGTATGATTCTGCAAGGTTTGCGCTATTAAAGAGCACTGCAGGAAACACAAGATTTACGTAAAACAGGGTAACAAGGGCACAGAAGCATACACACTGGCAGTCTTATAATATACATAAAGTACAATTTGGGAACAAGAATACCCAGTAACACGATTTTACGTGTTTGGGGGTTTTGTCATTCTAAGATCACCGAACATGAAAAACTGTTAACTAATATTTTACAGAGGAAGGCATAGATTAAATATTTGAGGGCAATACTTTCCAGAAACTAACAGATTAATTACTTGCTTGTTGTGTTACATTATTATTTTCTAGTAGGTCGCTGTACCTGAGATCCCGCAGTGTAGCAATAACTTCCCCCTTTGTAATAAAGTCGCCGGACCGAAGTTTTCTTAATTCCTAACGTGAGCGGATACGTTTTCAGGTTCAAAGCTGGCATGTCTATTTTAGACAAAATAGTGGCAAAATAATGCCCAAAAAAGGGACATCCTACACAAGGACGAGAGCAGGCTTTAGAAGAATTAGCTTTGAAAAGTAAAGACGTACTGTAACATTCTCCATCACACAACCAGGAGTACAAGTGGTCACCGTTTCCGATCCTCCTCCTATCTGTCCCCAACAGACAAATTAGACGATAATACTTTGTATATCCTTTTTTTAGTTTACTGGTGGATTTCAAATGAAATTCTGTTACGTGTATTTAAATTTTAAAACATCAGGGGTGTTAAAAACCGCACTTTTTCACATAATTAACATATATTTGCAATTGTACTGTGACAGATTCATTGGATTTTAGTTGTGGTTGTCCGTGTTTCATATCGTCTGCGGGTTTCCTCTTCATTTTCAAGATGGCGGCCGCGCTTTAGCATCGAAAGAAGCATTCTCGGCGCCGTCCTCTTTCGATTTTAGTAGCACCGACGCGGCGGATACATCTTGAAAGGTGGACGGAACGACGTTGCGTTTTGGCGTCTCGTCCGAGGTTTAGGCTATTTTAGTAAATAAGTGTAAACGTGTGGAAACGGTGGGTTTCTATCTCGAGAAACGCATAAAGGCCTTAATGGAAGTAGACAGCAACACTCGTGGACATTGTGCATACTGTTATAATTAAAAAGAAAACTTGCCATCTGTTATCTCTTCTTATTAACATTCATATTTCAATATATTCGAAAATAAGCAAAAATACGTATACATGGGTAAAAGTAGGTTTAACTTTTTGGGAAACACACTAGAGAATGTGGCATATCGGTGGAGCTGCCCACCTGGTTACTGGAGAACTAGGTTCGAGACAAGTCTGTGTCTTCGCCTAATCACTTATTTCCGCGTGCCTAAAAGTCTAAAAATTAACCTGTTGTTGTGTAGTTTAATGTTTATTGCTTTACTAATTAAAATCATCACATTGCCCCCCCTACATTAAAAGAGTAAGTTTCATCTTATCAAACAGCTAGAGGTGTTCTATATACAAAAGTGCAACTGTGCTCTGACTCCCATATGTTTCAAATGTGAAAACAATCTTATTTTAAAATCATTCTAAAACTATATTTAGATCAAATTACAGCAAAAAGTTAAAATTATGTACCAACCACTTTAAAAAGTATGGGAATTTGTTACCTACAATTATGATTAAAGATCGTCCGCTTGCAATAGGCAACTGTTGACTAATCTCATAAACTTGACTCCTCGGCAAGACAAGATGCATGACGAACCCTCCAGCCACCTTATCACTGCTTGTCTGCTAGAGCGAATGTTCAGGTTGATAAAAATCGCTTTTAGGTATTGTCTCCTTTGGGTTAACATAACTGGGCATGCGTACAGCAAATGGGCCAAGGTTTCCTTTTGGTATTCGCATAAGCGACAACGTTCTGAGTTAAAAACTGTCAACCAAGAGGGGAATAAATCCTTGGAGACATGCACCCCCAACCTGAACTTTAGATAGTACATCTTCAAAAAGGAGCTAAAATTGGCAGATAAGTAGGTTTGTGGCTTCGAAGACTTGTATGAGTTCATGACTGTCCATCCATGCCGTCTCTTTATGAGTGCAAATCTATCTTCCAATCAAGATTTCTTTTTACTTGCAACATTGACAGTTTTGTTAAAGGACGCTCGGTCCATCTTGTTGTCCCATGCTGATTGGAGTTCCAAAGTGGCCAAAGATGTACTCAGGTAGCTCCCCCAAGAGTTTGGGGTTTCTTGCTCGTTCTGTGTCCTTACTTCATCCCAACAGAGTCTATTTAGATGTCCACTTCGGATAACCGGAGGGTGTGACAGAATTTGATAAAGTTGCACATTTCCCTGTAATTGAGGTCCTGAAGCCCGAATTCCAGTCTTACCTGGGCGGGTGAGGCACATTTTGGCAAATCAAAAACTGCTTTGTAGATTTTTGACTGCAATTCGTTCTGGAAATGTGAATCTTTGCCACACCAGGAGATAAGACCGTATGACAAGCTTGGTTGGATTTGAGCAGCCATAACTTTTAACAAATGCGAATGGTTAGGGCAGTCCAATTTTCTACGAAGGGATCTGTAGGCATAGATCAGGGACTGGGTCTTTGCTTTGAGGGACAATTTGTGTTCCCTGTGACTTGTGCCCTGCCCGATAATTACGCCCAAATATTTGTATGAACTTATTTCTTCCACATGGGCCCCCTTAACCCTCCATTTGAACTTTAATTTCCTACTATCAACCAGACGGACGATTTTTGTTTAATCTTTGTTTATCTCTAGCTGATTCGAATCCAAGTAGGATGCCAGGTTGTTTATCGATCTTTGTAGTCCCACTGGGGTTTGGCTTAGCAGGACTATATCATCTGCATATTGGAGGATTGCGACTGGCTTGTTGGCCAGTTTCGGGGGGTGGCAATCAGGGTTTTCAAAGTATCGGGCAATGTCTGATAAATACAGATTAAAAAGACTTGGGGCCAAGACACAGCCTTGCTTCGACTACTTTGTGTTGGGATACTTCCAGTGGTGCTCGACCCGTTTCCCAACTTGACTCATGTCCAGGTGTCGGTGTGCAAAGTTACAATTGCGGTGAGGAGTGCATTTGGTATGCCCCATATTTTAAGTTTGCTCCATAAATGATTCCTGCTCACTCTGTCAAATGCTAATTTGATATCCACGAAGCAGGCTAGGAGGCGGACTTTCCTTCTTTGCGCCTGTTCCGTCAAGAGAGCTAGGTTTGCAAGGTTCGATTGAGTGCCCATGCCTTGCCTGAATCCTGTTTGGAAGTTGGGGATGATGTTTTGTTCCTCGATCCAACGTTGCAGATGGTTCAATAGGCACGAGGCGTATAGTTTGGCTTCCACGTCAATCAAGGAGATTAATCTATAATTCCCTGGCTTACCGTGATCTCCCTTTTTAGGGCTCGCTGGTACTGCATCCGAAGGATGCGTCCAGCTGGAGCTCTTTAGTTGCCTGACTCGGGGGAATGAAGGACAAGAAACTGTCACGAGCTTTTTCTCGGCTGGATTCAGCTGCGTGCACGCGCTTTTTCCTTCAGTTTCTTTCACAATGTTTCTTTCTTTGTGTGAGCTTGCCTTCACTTTCGTTTCCTGTCTTAGACCAGAGCGTGTTTGTTTCCACTGTTCGCTTTTACTATGGGCATTCTTTGAACACGAAATAAATAGAAATGCGGCATTTAAAAGTGTGCGATGCACGGGTGATTGCAGAGGCATCGAAGGTGACACTACTGTGCTTGATGTTTTAATGAAATAAATAGAATATCATGTTTCTTTCTGCCTTGACTTTCGTTTCCTGTCTTAGAGCAGAGCGTGTTTGTTTTTACTGACCGTTTAACAATGGGCATTCTCACGAACACGAAATAAATAGATCACAGCCACACCTCCTCCCTCCCTCCTTCCCCCCCCCCCCCGCCGCCGCCGCCGCCGCCGCACCTACACACACACAGAGCAGGCTGTTCACAACACATGCACACGCAGGCAGACACGAGCGCACACATACAGACACACACTACACCTCCCCAGCCCCCCCCCCGTCGCCGCCGCACCTACACACACACACAGAGAGCAGGCTGTTCACAACACATGCACACGCAGGCAGACACGAGTGCACACATACAGACACACACTACACCTCCCCAGCCCCCCCCCCCCCTCGCCGCCGCACCTACACACACACACAGAGAGCAGGCTGTTCACAACACATGCACACGCAGGCAGACACGAGCGCACACATACAGACACACACTACACCTCCCCAGCCCCCCCCCCCCGTCGCCGCCGCACCTACACACAGAGAGCAGGCTGTTGCAAAATGTATTTATTCATGTATTTTTTTATATGAAAAACTGAAAGAAAAAAACCTAATTAAATGAAAATAAAAACTATGATAAAGTAAACATTCTTATATAATTCTGTCACCTTTCTTAATGATTTGATGTACATTACCTATTGATATATATGACCACTGAAGGAACAACTTCTTAGAACAAATGATGTTCAATGAAACCAGGTATTGAGGTTGCTCCCATGTTCCATGTTTCCTGAAGCATAATTATTTGCTGTTGGTTTAAAAAGGTTACTGTATCTTGGTCTTGGCCCATGTCCCTAAGCCGTGCACATTCCATGAACAGAGCGAGATGTTAGTTGATATCTTGTATTCCTTTACTGGTTCCGATGTTTGTATTCCTTTGTTAGGAATACCTGTCATTCAAAGTTTTTGCGATCCAGGCCCAGTTCTTGAGGTCCTGGGGGCTTCCCCCAGTTGTACCCAGGCTGTCGCTTTTGGGGGGCCTATTGTTTCGCACGGATGTCGTTTGTGAGTTGGAACGTGCTCCCGTAAACATGTGTGCTAATGTCTTCGTGGGCTTTGCTCTTCGTTTAGACTGTTCAAGAAGGGGTACGAGTACCTTGGGCGTTGCACTGCCTGGAGCCTGATTCCCCATGTCTCAAATCTTCCACTCATTGCTACAATGTTATCCACCAGGTCCTTAGATGCCCACATTGTCAGGGACTCCTCTACCCCCCTTCCGGATGTTTCCTTGAATTCCACTGAAATTAAATCACGTGAACAGATTCCTTTTAGTTCGGGGATTTCATGGAAAAGTCTCAAGAGGTTTCCCCTATTGAGCGTGTCCTGGGCGCCTTTTGATGAGTATTCCTGGATGAAAGACAGCTTCAGTTCACACCAGTCTTTTACTTCTTGCTTTTCAGACGACTGTGGAATGCTGCCATTTCCTCCCCCTGGCCCTTTGAGAATTTGCAGGGGTTCTTCACTGCCTCCCCGTTCGTACTCTGCCGAGTTTTTAATTTTTACCTCTAGCCTAACCGTTGGAGGTCCCAAATGTTTTTGGGTCGACATCTTTATTTGTGGAACCTCTTGCTCATGGACTAAGAGCTTGCAGTGACGATCCTTCCCCCTTAGTGTTACAGCAATTGGTTTCAGGGGGAATTGAGGGATAGTTGACAATGTTCCCGCTAACCTGTTTTGCTTAAGTTCTGCGACGTTGGGCCCCTCTTGCGTCTCTTGTACTTGCCGTGTTAATTGTTGACTATTTTGTGCTTCGTCACCCCTCGAGCTGCTTTGTCCCGGCATTTGCTGATTTACCCTATGTGCTACTTCTTCCAATTCGTTTTTGCGTAGTTTTATTTTCTTCTCTTGCTGCACAACCCGGGTATCTTTACCAGTCACTTTATCCTTGCGGACTGGGCGTCTGACTCCTTGTTTGTTTTGAGACTCTGAAATTGCTTTTATCATTTGCCCAAGGTCTTGACTGTCTGCGAAAGAGGACTGTGAAGAGTGTGCTTGATTCCTTTCTACGCTTCCTGCCTCATGTAAGGGTCAAGTTCAAGTTCAAGTTCAGAAATTTGTATAGCGCACTACTCACCCAGAGGGTCTCAAGGCGCTTGAGGGAGGGGGTGTATTATTTGTCGAATAGCCAGGTTTTAAGTTCCTTTCTGAATGAAATGTGATTCTGTGTGAGGCGGCGGTGAGTGAGGAGAGAATTCCAGGTCTTAACCGCCAGGTAGGAGAAGGATCTTCCTCCCATGGTGGGCGTCCAAAACTACTTCTTCTAACTCGCCTATGAGAGATGATGATAGTACCTCCTCTGCTACGGCGTCTGAGGCGGAGGCTTCTCCTCCCCCAGCTAAGAAGCAGCGCAAAGAGCGTTTTGTGGATGCTCCGTCTCATCCACAGTTACTTAATTTTATCCCACTGCCATTGTCCATCCTAATTTCTCTTCCTGGCTCCCCTCTACTGATGTTGCTAAGTATGTGCAGTCGCACCTGTGCCAGGCCTTTGATAAGGATGTCAGGGCGCGTCTGCGCTCGGAATACCACAGACCGGATTTGGCGGACAAGGTTGCGCATACCCCTGATGTGGATCCTTCTATGCTCACCTATCTCAAAAAATATACCAAAGATCCTAAGAAAGGGCTCGATCGTTCATGGAGATCCTGTCAGGATCTAGACTTGGGTTTCAAGTCTAAAACAACTGGACAAATTATTAATCCAGGTGATTTGATAGGATGGGCCCAACGGGCTATCTGTCTATTGGGCAATGCTAATTGTGCCATGTCCTGTGAGCGGCGGCGCTCTATTCTGCTCAAACTCGATCCTAATTTGGCAGAGTTGTCCTCCTCTGAGTCCGGTCCTTTGGCGCAAGGTCTTCCGTTTGGCCAACCTTTTCTGAAAGAGCTCTCTGAGTTTGTAGCTACTTTCAGTGGCCTTGACAAAGCACAAGGTTCTCGAAAACTGGCTTTTCGTCCGGTTTTTGGCCAGGCCGGACGACATCGGGCGGTTGTTCGGCCGAGGTTACCAGCAAGGCACCCAGCGAGGATATAATTCCCAACGTGGCAAGTATCAGGACTCCAACTCCTCCGCCTCTTTCTACCCCACACGTGGATCCCGGAATAACAACAAGAAAGGTCGATATGCCGGACACCAAGGTGGTCAGCGCAATACCGCAGCTTCAGGTGAGCCTAATCCCCTTTTCAGAGGATTAATTGGGGGGTCGAATCCAGTATTTTCTAGAAAATTGGCAAAAGATCTCGCAGGATGCGGGGATCCTGGATTCAGTGTAGGGTTACAAAATAGAGATTTTTCATTCCCCCTCTCAGAATCTTCCCCCATGTCCGATGATTTTTTCCCTTCAAGATCAGATGTTCATTTCCAGCGACATAGAGTCTCTGCTTCAAAAAGGGGCCATAGTTCGGATCTCCCGTCATCCTCAGGGCTTTGTCAGCAACGTCTTTCTGGTTCAGAAGGAGGGGGTGGATCCAGGCTGGTTTTAAATCTCAAGGAGTTCAATGAATGGGTAGGGGATCCATCTTCTTCGCGATCTTCTTTGGAAAGGGGACTGGATGGTCCGCCTTGATCTGAAAGATGCCTATCTGTCAGCGCCCATTTAGGGACCTCATCGTCGTTTTCTTCAAATCCACTGGCAGGGGATCTGGTACGAGTACAAAGTCCTTCCCTTCGGCCTCTCGTCAGCACCTTGGTGCTTCACGACACTTCTGAGGCCTGTGGTCGAAATTCTGCACGCTCTGGGCGTTCGCCTTATCATTTATCTAGACGACATTCTCATCATGGGTCAATGTCCTCGTCTGGTCTTACAACATCTTGCCCGGACCATAGATCTGTTACAGAATCTGGGATTCTTGGTCAACCCTCAGAAATCTGCGTTGATTCCCTCTCAATGATTTTGATTTTGATTTGATTTGTCAACTTGTAAAGCGTGCGAATGCCCGTGGGTGTCTTATCGCTATGATAAATCCTTCCATCTCCTGAACAGTGTCTAAAGTTATGCAGAGAATAGCCATGTTTTTACGTCCTTTCTAAAGGATTCCAAAGATAGGCAGGTTTTTATGGCAAGAGGCAGCTGATTCCAAGTACGTGCTGCGTGTACAAGGAAACTTCTACCGCCCCAGCTAGCTCGTCTAAATCTGGGAACGGTAATTAGTTTCAATTGGCCGGATCTCAGAGGTCTAGTTGGTTCATATTGTTTCAGATGATACCTCAAAAATTGTGATCCTTTTCCCTGAAATGCCTTGTAGGCCAGGCAGAGTGATTTAAATTTCACCCTCTTTGCAATTGGCAGCCAATGCAAAGTTTTTAGTTTGTGACTGATTGGCTCAAACTTAGGTATGCCTAGAACCAGTCTGACTGCTGCATTTTGCAGACGTTGTAGTTTGTCTATAACTTTTGTCCTAGCTCCGGCATATAAACCATTTCCGTAATCCAGTCTCGCCAATGCTAATGCTGTTACTACTGTTTTACGTGAATCCTGTGGTAGATAGGGAAGTAACTTTTTTATCATTTTTAGAATATACAAGAGTGTTGATGACAGCTTGCTGGCTTGGGCTTCAAATGATAAATTGATGTCAAGAGTGAAGCCCAGATTCTTCACTTTTTCTGATGACCCCGGGCATCTACCCAAGTCCTTGGGCCACCAGGCGGGGGACCAGATGTTTGTGTCACCCCCTAGTATCATCACTTCACTCTTATCTCCGTTGAGCTTTAGGCAGTTCCTTTCCATCCATTGACTGACCTGTGTCATACAAATTTGGAATTTTTCTGCTGTTTCCTCTACATCCTTGCTGATGGTCACCACAATTTGAGTGTCGTCAGTGTAAAATATTGGGGTGAAACCACAGTTTCTTATTATTTCTGCAAGGGGGGCCACGTATAAGTTAAAAAGGGTGGGACTCAGCGAGGATCCCTGCGGGACTCCGCATGGTAGATTAAAAGATTTGGATTTCGCTCCTCCTACTTCTACTGAGAAAGTTCTGTTGGCTAGGTAGGATGCAATGAGGGTACATGCTGAATCATGTATTTCTGCTGTTTTTAAACGATTTAGAAGAATCTCATGACTAACCGTATCGAAGGCCGCTGATAGGTCGAGTAGTATCAAGGCGGCCTTCGCTCCGTTGTCCATCACTTTCCTGAGTTCCTCCACAGCTGTAATTAAAGCAGTTTCTGTTCCGTGTCCTTCGCGGAAACCAAACTGAGAGTGGTCCAGCCAGTTACTGTCCATCAGATAGCGGGATAGCTGTTTGTTTAAGAGTTTCTCTAATATTTTAGAGGCGAAAGGGATCCTGGCTATTGGTCTGTAGTTACTTGGTTCTTCACAGTCCAGATTTGATTTTTTTAGTAATGGTCTGATTGATATCTTTTTCCAGTCATCTGGAAAGGTTTTAGTTCCGAGTATTTGACCAAATAATTTTTCTAATACCAGGCTCAGTTGTTCTGAACAGATTTGCATTGTTTTAGGTGGACAAGGGTCTGTTGGACTACATGAGTTAATGGTGAGTAATTCTTTCTGAATTTGATCCTTTGTTGGAGGGGTAAATTGGAACAGTGTGGGTTGGACTGTTTGTTCCACTAAATTTGTTGATTGTGAGGTGGCCTGATCTGCCTGGTTTGCCCTATCTGTATTATGGCTTTTAAAAGAGTCATAAACTGAGGAAAGTTTTTTAACGAAAAATTCACCTAGAGTATTGCAGAATTCTGATGACATTTCTTCCAAAGTATTATTTTCAATTTTTGAAAGTTTTTTAACAGTAGAGAAGAGGGCTTTACTGGAGTTTTTTGATTCATTAATTTTTTGAACAAAGTATTTGCTTTTCTCCGATGTTATAAATTTTTTATAACTAGCTAAAGCTGCTTTATATTCTTTTTTTTGCTGTACGTCGTGATTGGTTCTCCACTTTTTTTCTGCTCTTCTACACAATTGTTTTTGTTCCTTCAGAGCTTCTGAGAACCATGGTTGTGAAGGGGTCTTTCTTTTAAAAGTAACTTTCTTTTGTGGAACTGTAAGTCGGACTGCGTTCTCCAGCCACTTATTGAATTTTTTACAGGCTGTATTGCTGTCTACATCTAGAGTTGGATAAGATGAGCTTAGAGTGTCCATAAATGCCTGGGGTTGGATTTTGGACCAGTCATGATATGTGGTTTTTTTATGGCTTCAACCCGTCAACCTGTATCTTGTGCAATTTCTAATGAGAAGGAGACCATCTTGTGATCTGACCACGGGATCGTGAGCTTATCAATTTTATTTATCTTCTGACATGATGTAAAAATACCATCCAGAGTGTGGCTGGCGCAGTGCGTATCTAAATGTACTTTTGTTCTAAGTCAAAGTTTGCCATTTCATCTTTTTATTTATTTTTTATTTTTGGAAAACCTTTATTAGAAATGAGTTCAGTTACAATCGATACAAAGCAGAACATCATAATCAGCCATCAGAACAGGTTCAAACAGAGCAAAGCAATTAGACCATGGCAGTGCAGGGCTCCGTTCCGCAAGTGTTCGGTTGCAACCCAGGAGAGCAATTTTGTCGGAAAACAACAGGATCAAAGAAGGTTTCATTTTAAAATAAAGTGGAAGGGGCAGGATCTGTGGCATTACACGTAGAACAAAACAAATCAGGGGAAGTTCAAGAGGCAGGATGATCATAGTCCAGGAGTACTGTCGGTGGGACGTAATGAGTCAACTCAGTACCAGGATAGTCAAAGTGCAAGCAGTTCGCCCACCAACCAGTTCCTGACCGCGGTAGCAAAGCAATCAAAATCCCCCTTATTGGTTGAATTAGGGCGAGTGTGCAGAGGACTAGCACCACAAAGATCCCAAATAAAAAGGAAGGGAGAAAGATAGAGTCAGCCAAGAGCAAAAAGAATAAAGAAGGCCATAGAGACAAAGAAAAAGAAGAAAACAACAACACCCCTCCCCCATCCCCCCCACCCTGCACCCCTGCATGTGGCTACGGCCTACCCCCCTAGCAGCGTGCCTGTCGCCCATTATGAACCCGAAATATAGATAAGAGATTAAGAGAAATAAGGAAAAAAGGAGTAACACACCGGAGGTAAAAAAGGAAGAGGAAAGGAATTAACCAACAGCCCACGATAGGGAAGGAAACATGAGGGAGACTCCCAGTACGGGAATCCCAACCTCCCCCCCGTCTTCACACACCGTTGAAATTAATCAGAGAGCAAAAACACAATATTGGGAGCACCCACTTAAACAGGATGTTATCGGTCGCTACGCAGTTCAAGTCCCACAGGAGGGCGTAGTGCACCCCCAGCAGCAGAAATGGCGCCCTGAGCGCACTCGACTCCCACGGGCCAACAGGATCAATAGTACAGGTCCCACCCGCCCCAAAATGCCGGACCGGGTCAGAAAGCACAAAATAGAGCACTCATGTCAGTCACGGAAAAACCAAAACCTCTTCAAGTCACATGAAGCGATCAGTCAGCCACCACCAATCGTCGTCCACGGGGTCCGTTGTCCTGTAGTCAATCCGCTGTGAGACACCAGAAAGTCTCCCAAGGGAGCAAGTCCGCAATGCCGCCATCGTTAAGCCACCTCCATGTCGAGCCGCAGTCCCTCCGCTGATAGCAGTAACAGTTATCACAGAGAAAGTGACGGGCAAAGCTGGTGACGGCTCACAGTGAGACATCGGTTCAATAATAATCAGGACTACTTCCCACCTTCACCAGAACGTAGGTCTTCGGCCCCCTGGGGACATACAGTCGCCATCCCCCAGCATCCAGTACACCCGGCCGCCGCCACAAGATATAATCCATCAGGTCGCCACTGTCCCAACAAGCGGCGCCACGGCGCAGTACAGGCAAGCTTAAGAGTCTTCAGCCCCCTCCAGATCAAGATGGCGAATCGCCTGTGCATCAGCAATGAAGTAACACAGGATGCCCTTCTCCCCACCACTGGGTATCGCTTGCGGGCCCCCCCAGCCCAAAAAGACACATTAACATCGTGCCCTCGCCGGCGCCAGTGAGCTGGTGATGAAATGTCAGTTCAATATGCAGGCAGGCAACGTACATCCAGATAGACAAGGAGCAGTTCCCAGAATCCAGCAGCCAATAAAGAGCGCTGGGGGGGAAAAAGTGGGGGGGGGAGAAGTAAGCAGCACAGGAGGACTGTGCATGGCACCTGTTGAGGGCTTCGGCGGTGTCGAGGGTATTTTCGGGCTCCTGACGGAAGACCGGCGCCCCACAGGTCCATGTGGCCGTTGTTGTTGCACTGGCGGTCGGGTGCAGCGAAACGCGAGGTCCCGGTCGCCGGCATCGGGCAGGCCGCCCTGCGCTGAGGAGCATATCTCCGTCCCCGGAGCCAGGAATTTCGCCGGAGTCGGACGCCTCACCTCGGCGTCCCTTCCGACGCACGGGAGCTCCGTACTCTCACGGGACAGGCAAGCGGAGCAGGCGGTGAGGGGAGAAGGTCGGCGGAGCCGGGACTCGGTGCGGCCATCTTGGCCGCCGGCCCGGCTCCGCCCCCTGCCATTTCATCTTTAAATGAAATTACCTTGGGGTCAGATGTTTTCTCCAGATGTAAATTAAAGTCTCCTAGATTTGTATAGTCAAGACTCGTCACGCTTGATTCTAGAAATGGACTTAAAAGCTCAATTAAAGGCGTTTTGGCATTAGGTGGTCTATAGATCAGTAGGCCATTAAACGTATAATTGTTGGTGATTTTTATTTGAAAAGTCAACGTTTCACAATCTGGGTTACTTCCTTTGTCTGAACTTTTGATCTTAAATTCCTCCTTAGCTATAATTGCTAATCCTCCTCCGCGTTTCATTTTTCTATCGGCTCTGAAGATAGAAAAACCCTCTGGAAGCGCCAGGGTCAGATCAGCGTCAGATGCTTCGTCTGCCCACGTTTCAGTAACGAATAGAAGATCTATATTTTGGCTTTCAATTAACTCTGCTGTGTGGACATTATGTTTAAGCATAGATCTAACATTGATTAGACCTGCTTTAATAGTTGAATTTCTATAGATTGGTATCTTAGGTTGGTTGTGGGTCATATTAAGAGCTCTAATCCGTGAGAAAGCAAATGCTCGTGAGCAAGTTGGACAGGTCTTACCTTCCTTATGTAAGTCGATCGGAGTGCATGTGGTGCAAGGTCTTAGTGATAGGAGCTCCTGGCTGGAATAAGTCCATTCTCTTTTATCGGTATGATTTTGGTCAGGGGGCATGGCCCTGGGCCCGGTCCCGGTGCGGACGGGCGCAGACGGGCTGGCCTTAGGCGCGCCTTCGGCGCGCAGACGTCGCGCCCGCTACGCTCGTCCGCTGCGCGTCCGGGGAATGCACATAGTTTATAGGAGAGAGGAGATGTAGGCGGGGGGTGTGGCCTTACGATAGTGGGCGTGGCCTTGGGTTCTCCGGTAATGGCGGCAATAATGTTTTTAAAGCCCGCAACAGCGCTAATATCCGCTGCGCGGGGGTGCCCAGTACGTTTTGATCCAAGATTTAGTGCCCAGGGAGAGGAGATCAGATGGATAAAAACACAGTAAGTACACTCAAATTTTAAAAATAATGGCGATCGTTCTCCCGGCTTCCGCCTCAGGAGATGGTTGTTCAATCTGTGGAGTTTCTGGGCTTTCAAGTCAATTTCTTTACCTGTCAACTCCTCTTGCCCACTCAGAAGATCAGATCGATCAAGAGAGAGTTGAGGTTGACTTTGAACAAGCAGACTGTGTCCTTGAGGTCTGTAGCCCCGGTCGTCGGATTGTTAGTTTCTTCTATACAAGTTATCTTCCCGGGTCCCCTTCATTACCGAGCACTTCAACGCCTCAAGATACGCCATCTCCAGAAAGGCCTCAAATATTCCGATCCGATTCCCCTCTCAGAGGAGGCGAGGTGGGAGATGTTGTGGTGGCTGGAACATATGGAATCGTGGAACGGTCGAGTCCTATTCGGCACCACTCCGGAGGTGGTGATCGAATCCGATGCCAGTCGGTGGGGTTGGGGAGCCCGGTGCCGTCCAGTATCCACAGGCGGCCGTTGGTCTCCAGAGGAGTTGAATCTCCACATCAATTGTCTGGAACTTCTGGCAGGTTCTTTTGCGATTCGTGCCTCTCTCCCGTCAAACGAATTGTTGCATCCTTCTCCGCATGGACAACGTGTCTGCGGTTCGTTATGTGAACAAGTTGGGCAGGACCCAGCCTGACTTCTAGCAGAAATTGGAAAGGACTTTTGGCACTTTTGCCTTCAGAACAAATTGTTTGTAGTTGCGGGGTATCTTCCAGGGTGCAGCAACCAGGTTGCCGATTGGAATTCCCAACTTCTTCAGGATTTAAGCGATTGGAGGCTTCACCCTCGTGTGTTCCAATTGTTGACCAAGATGTGTGGTCCACGCCTGATCGATCTGTTTGCCTCCAGACTCAACAAACAGATTCCAGTGTTCTTCAAGTTGGCGTCTGGATCCAGAGGCTCTAGCCATGGAGGCTTCTCTGCAGGTGTCGCCTCCAGCTCTTTGTTATGTGTTTCCCCCATTTGTGATGATTCCGAGGGTCCTGGCCCGAGCCAAGTGTTATCAATCAGAGTGGATTCTGATCACTCCTCTCTGGAGGGCTCAGGGGTGGTTCCCGGTACTTCTGGAAATGGTATGCGCGATTCCGGTCCTTCTTCCCCAGAGGTGGAATTTGCTGTTAGACCCTCTGAAGTCTCCGCACCCGTTGATAATATCAGGTCATCTAATGCTGGTAGCGTGGCGAATTTCGGGGATCGCTGGAAAGTGCCAGGCCTTTCACAAGACGCTACCTGATTTATCAGCGAAGCTTGGTAACCCAACACACACAAGCGTTATGCTACAGCATGGAAACAATGGTGTGATTGGTGCTCTCCACAGGAGGTGGATCCCACTACAGCAGATGTCTTCATGGTAGTGAATTTCCTTGCGTCCTTAGCCGGTTCAGGCCTTGCTTATCACACTGTCAATAATTTCCGGTCCGCCGTCTCTGCAGGTCATGTGGCCATTGAGGGCAAACCTCTTGGTGAGCATCCGTTGTTATGTAGACTTCTAAGGGGTATCAGGTTGATAAAACCACCCTCTTCTAAATATTCAGAGAATTGGGATGTCTCCATTATTTTACGTTTTTTAGACTCCTGGCCTGTAAATCAATGTTTGTCTTGTAAACAACTTTCTGCCAAACTCGCTATGCTGCTTTGTCTGGTATCCTGTAAACGCGTTTCAGATATTTGTGCTCTTGATCTAGCGGGCCGCAAATTCTCTCCGGAGGGTGTTACCTTTTTGATCACAAGACGCACTAAATGTAACACCTCTTCTGTCACTTATCCTGCATTTCCAGATAATCCAAAATTGTGTGTGGTTCAATGTTATCGGGATTATGAGGTGAGTACTGCAGGTTTTCGTCAAGATATGACAGGTCAATTGTTGATTGCTTTGCAGAAACCTTTCCGCCCAATGAGCCCAGCTACACTGACAAGATGGGGGCGTTGGCTCATGGGCAAAGCAGGTATTGATGTGTCCAGATTTGGTGCTCATTCTGCTCGTGGTGCTATGGCATCCCATGCTTTTTCTGTGGGAGTCAGTTTGTTGGACATTATGAAGGCAGCTGATTGGTCCCCTGATTCTACATTTAAGACATTTTATTACAAACCTATTGTGAATGTTGCATCTGTTGTGCTGGCGCAGCTTTGAACAAGCATAATCGGAGCCTCCTGTCCTGACATAGAATTCAAAATTTGCAAACATTTGTGACAAGAATTTTCAATTCTACTGAGGACACGGAGGCGAGGATTATCCCACATATAATTCAGTACTGTGATGTCTGATTTGATTTGATTTGATTTGATTTATGTACTGCAAATGTCTCCTTATGCTGTTTTCTTACCCTTCCCTTATGTTATTTTTCTTCCTGGGAATGTGGTATTACGGCTTTCTGTTTACATTTCAGGTTCTGATCTCAAGTAAAGTTTGCTGTCTCACCTTGGAAGTGGATATTCGTGATCTCCGTGAGGATGCTGTTTCGTTGAAGCTGGCTTCAAGTTTTCATTGTTGCCGTTGGCCCGTGGATTTCCTTATGAAGGATGGACTTTTCTTTCCAGTTGTTGCCAGATATCAGACTGTGTTGTTCTTGGACTTAACTGTTATTTCACACAAAGAAAGAGGATGTAGTACTCTCTTATGCTCCTTATATAGGGGTCTACTCTATGGTTACCATGTGATACCCACTAGGGTTTATGGGTATTGTAGTGTGTATTTTGTTTTTTACTTTTCTGATTGGCTGCTGAGAATTTTCAGTAAAGAAAAAGCATAATCCTCGCCTCTGTGTCCTTAATAGAATTGAAAATTCTTCTCACAAATGTTCGCAAATTTTGAACTGGTACTCCGATACCTTTGAGTCGAGTTTGTTCTAAGTGAAACTGAAAATAAACTGTGACAATGCAATAGGTCTCGCATTTGTTTGAGTTAGAGCTATTTGGCATTGTAAATGGCTACGTGTTTTCCCTATCTGTTATGGAGCGTATGTATGTGGTTGTATCATGTTAGTTGTGGTATTGTGTGGTGTTAAATTGTGTAGGGTGGATTGGTGTAGTAGAAATATGTGGCATGGTGTGCTGTGGAATTATGTGGATAATAATTAAATGCTATTAAGTGTACTGGAATTATGTAGAGTGAGACTGTGTGTTATGGAATTTATTATGTGGAATGGTATTATTGTTGTGGAGTGGCATGTTGTGGATTTGGATTATGTGGTGTGCTGTTAATTTGTGTAAAAGGAACAAAAGATGGACGGAATGCTAAACAGTGCAAACATTCACCCCCAGTCACAAAGATCTGGGTTTAATTAATTGTTCTTTTGCTCACCACGCCACCCTGAACTGCCAAACCAGGTCTTCCGTGGACCGGAAACAAGCATCCTGGGACCGGTTTCGGGGCATCACCCCTCATCAGCCTAGCTAGCTTGAATCAACACATCTTTTCACTTGCTCCCAAACATTAGAGTAACAGTGGATAAAAGAGACTCATAAGATGCATATTACAAGAGTTGAGTAAATGAGACCTGGGCTGGATTGAATTACTGTTTTAAAAATGGAAGTCAATGTGGTAGCCATTACAGCACTTGATCCTTGGAATGCTCAAATGGCAGCTAATGTGGTTAAGTCAGATCTTCTTTCCTGGTGCACAGTGACAGAGCAGATGAGCACTACCCACTTGGTGCCCTCATGCTTCATAGACTCTAGGAAAGATATGCTCTGTGCTCTCTTCCAGAAGTACTGACGTTCATTATATCCCTTTGCCCTTACTAGCTGCAAATGATTTCAACTACCTTAGGTGTGCAGTTGGCCTTTTGGACATATAATCAACTGTGATAGAGAAAATTCCAGTTGAACTAGTGCCTACTTTCTTTTGACATTTATTGGTTTCAGTTGGTATTTGCTTATCTCTAGTAGAACCTCCCTTGCTCCTTTGTGTTCTTGCTAGACACATTTACCATGATTTAAGAAAAGATAATAGATCAAAATTTGCCCCAAAAATGACAAATTCCTAGTCTGCATCTCCATAAGTTTACTTCCAAACTTAGGGCCCAATTACGAGTTCGCCGTTCTATAAACCACCAGACTTGTCGTGGCGTGGCGATCTCACTACTGCCCTATTACAATTTGTGCGACCAGTCTGCCACAACCCCGCGCAGATGTCAGGGCACCGCCACGTCGGTGTAGTGGTGGTCAGGAGGCCACAATATGCTTAGCGTGACTGCCACAGTCACGCCAAGCATATTACGAGTTTCTGCTCTGCTGGCGGTGTCGTTGAGGTTCCTAATCCATGAACACTGTAGTGGATTGCAAACAAAAGGGGCCTTGCAGGGCCCCTAGTGCCTCCTCTTCTTTGAGATGCATGCAGAAGGGCACAACATGTGCCTCCCTGTGTGCATGCGCCCCAGTTCCTGCATGGGATCCTGCATGGCATGGACTTATCGGTCCATGCCGTGCAGGAACTGTTTTTTGGCGTTCCCATTGTGGAGCCCATTTTCTGAGGACAAGACGTCAAAAACAAGCCCGCCAGACACTCCTAATCTGGCAGGCGGTCTGACCATGGCTTTGGCAGTGGGGTGGACCCGGTGCCGCACCGCCAAAATCGTAATCCAGCCCTAAGTGTTGTCCAAATGGTGGACATGTAGCAAGCAGCGACTCCTCTGGCTTCGGCATCACTCCCTCAAAGTGGTCACACCACCAGATGGATCTGCCACTCCACAGATGTCAACTACCAGGTCTGACTGAGTTAACTTTGTGAAAAGCCACCATTACATGGTGGCCCAAACATTCTGGGAAAACATTTGGTATAGTAATTCAATGCCTGTCTGCTTGTGCAGAAACTCATAGAGAAGGACACGACAAAATGTGAATAACTGTAGCGTGTAGGCATATCACCCATTTATGGCAATGCTATTAAACAATAACCCTGGGTTTGTGGCTGGATCTACGTCATTTATGACAACAAAGAAGGGGGGTCCAAGGGAATTGTTAATGACCAAGCCGTGCTACAACCCTTATGACTACGCAATTACCAACTAACAAGTAGCAGGGGGTCGAAACGAGAATTAGTGGTGTGTGTCTGTAGAAAGCAACCTAAACTGTGACGATTTGATAGCGAAATCTATCACTGGGTAATCTCTTAGTGCGTCGAGGTATTCCCATCAGAATCCCGACCTGTACCGCCCTACATCATTTGGGAACCTTCACATGGCAGGATGGGAAAACATACCCAGTAGAAGATTTGGCCAGAATTTGCCGAATCTACTATATATGTCCCAATGTATGTATGTTCTTAACTCGGTATCAGGTGGTATCTGAGTAGCAGTGCACAAGAAAGTGAAAATCAAAAAGTGTTTGAAGGTGAAAACAATATAAAATAAAATTGGGTAAGAAGGAGGAAAAGTACTTTAATAGGCACCTCCCTTTTCCCAACGTTAAAAAACAGTGCAAAGGGTAGTGTTAACAAATAACTACCTGGATGTAAGTAATGGTCGACATGTTTCTGCAGTTTACCTTGGGCCCATAGGTCACCTACTGCTTCATCAGGACCTAATCTGCTACTGCTGAGTGTTGTGAACTAAATACATGTGAAATAACATATTAATTGTCACCTGAGATTCTCCCTATTTGTAGGAGAATGTAGCCCCACCTCACCTGGCCACAGCGCAGGTAAAAACGGAGCACCGCTCTGTCCGTCGGTACTCCGGACGTCCTTCTGGGATCTACGTCATAACATAAACAATGCTGTTTTATGTTTCAGGTCCTTATCACAATGAGGCCATATTTTGAAGGAGCAAATTGAACACTTACAAGTTTGCAAAAGGCCAGAGTTCACCAATAAGCAGGTCTGACTTTTAAGCCCAAAATACACTAGATTAGGGAACAACTCATTATGAGCTCATGTAACTCACATGTAACTCCTGTTGCGGCATGTGTAAAACACGTATAAGTGCAACATGTATTGACGAATTGCATGAGATCTCTCCTGCTGCAAATTGAGGGCATAAACACCCATACACTGCCACCAGATAACAATCCCATTTTGGGTGCGAATTAAAGTTTCAGACTGATATTAATGGGACCATTGAGCTTGGGGTATCACTTGCCAATGGTGGTTTCATTCAAGCTGCAAGAAAGGCGACTGACTGTGGAACATATCTTCATATCAATATCCTATAACATTCTGGGCAGAGCCCGGTTGAAGCTGCATCCACTCAGTACTTCAACTTCTCTCCAAGTGTAACTTCAATTGTGTCATAGAGAGCTTCACCTCAACATTCTAAGGGCCGAATTTATGAGGTTTTGCCATAGGCAGTTCCACGGTTCTTCCTGATACGCTCCCCTATGGCAAAAGAAAAGGGCAGGAATGCGCTGTATCTATCAGATACAGCACATTCCTGTCCTTTTCCCCTGTGCTGGCGCTCAATGGGCTGCCCTGCGCCAACGCAGGCCCCTTTGCAAGATGGTGCAAAGGTGCCTGCTTTGCAGGGATGATTATTTTTGTGCAGGAAGGGAAACCTTCCTCCACGAAAACAATTACAAGAGGCTTTTTTCTCCTTTTATGTGTGCTGCAGAATGCAGCACAGATAGAACAAGCATCGGCACAGCCAATAGGTCTCGCCTTTGGGACCTTATAGGTTTTTAGCCATCTAGCAAATTCTCCCCAATTACATGGCCACCTACTCCAACATTACACTGGTAGGACCTCATCTTCCATACTGCTTGTGCATGTTAGTGAGATTACCTTGAATGTTGTTTGCACTGAGTAGTGAGGCCTTCTTTGCTGCATTGCGTGCACACATAACTAAAAAAAATTCTAGGGTGATTTGTGTATTCATTGGAGAGATCTCACTCAGAGTATTATATGCAGTCACTGGTAGGACCTCACCTTCTGTACTACTTGTGCACGTTAGTGAGATTACCTTGAATATTGTTTGCACTGACTGCCTTCTCTGCTGCATTGTGTGCAGTTGATAGAGCGCGCGGGTCACCCGGCTCACCAAACTTTTCCACGCACTGGGCCCTGGCGTGATTATTTCCAATGTTAACGTTTTACTGGGGTGAACCAGGCGATTTCACGCACGCTCTTATGAGTAATCGGTTGGGTGACTCTTACACCACATACTATTCATGTACCTGACTTACCACAGGCACATTACTCTTGACAGATCAGGAGCTAGCAGTGGACAGGTGATAAGGGTTTTCCTAAAAGGGAGAAAATTCTGATTTACACATTTAATACCTTTAATATTATTTTAATGTATAATGACCACAGACACCTTGATGGGTTTTAAGGGTTTTATATAGTATAAGTTTAGGACGAAAATGCCATTACAAGCAGGCAAATGCAAAGTAATACATCAATGATCAGTATTAAGACCAGAATGTAACTCTGGATCAAAGTGAGTATCATAGAGTAAAAGGGAACACTATAGGGCATAAATCATATGGACATTTATCTAATACAGTTTAATCTAGGGCAAGGACGTGAGGAAAACCTAATGTTTGAATTAATAATTTTATACTATTTCCTAAACCTGATGCTATCTTTCTAACTTCACGGCAACCATACTAAGGGAAAGGGAATAAGTGGAACAATCTAGATAAACAGTCGGGTTTAGCAATGTCCTATAGGAAGGGTAAAAGTGGAACATTTACTAATAATCAATTGCATGAAATTACATTCAAAGGAGATATGGAGAATATCACAGGCAAGATTTGCTTTAATCAGAGAAGGAAAAGTTGAGAGTAAGTACAGACAGACACCTATGTCAATAGTTACCTAGGTGAGAATGAGGACTAACCCTGGCCACGGGTCAGTTGGGAAAGAACGGGACAAGGACCCTCAAGGATTCAGGGAAATACCAGAAGGCGAGCAGGTACAGCTCATGGACAGTCAGGACAGGATACCCCTCAGGTCTGGGTCAGGACTGGGTTCACCAAGGCACGACCAACCCCTTACAGCATCGGATGCAACGCCAGCGTTACCCCCTCTTCTGCACGGAATCCGCCAATAACCCCGATTGGGTTTTCGAATCTCCCAGCAAAGTGCTTCGCTTAGCACTTAGGACTAATTTCCACCCCTTGGAGTTTGTGGAAAGTTTCAGGCAGAATGCTCCGCAGCACTCTGTATCAGGCACCTATAGAGTTCGTAGGGTCAGTGACAGGTCTGCTAGTCGGACAAGTCGGACAATTTCTCTAAGCTAAGCTAGGCTATTTATACAAGTTTAGATCCCCAAGACCACCCATAAATGTTGCAAAATGACAAAGTCCCATCTTCTGATTGGTCAAGGGAGGTGGTTTGGTCATAGGTACCACCTATACTGCACGTGACATTACCCCTCCCCCTAACACCTGGTTCCCAGGCCTACGTGTGGGAAAGTACAATAGTGAAGAAAAGGTTTGCAACATTGTTGCGCATTTCAGAATATAAATAGTACATCTTCAAGGGCAAAGGTGCGCCTGGAAAGGACAGTCCCCTTTTCAATGGCCAACTGGCCAGGTTCCATTGCTGCACGTCCCAGATCTTAGGTCACGTGATGTGTGATACGTCAGCATCAAGATGGATCCCATCCCTAGTTCAAGGCCCTCATTTACGCGGTACATGAAAAGTAAGCGAAAACAAATTAATAACACAGAATAAAATGAATACACTGTACACCATGACCAACTACTCTTAATCCCTTATTTTATAATACTTATAGCATTAAGAGTTAGTGCAGAAAAGATGCATAGACAAAAGCGGCTTAAGATAGCAGGAAGCATGATTAGTGACAAGCGGCCATTTTAACACCACTGCGCATGTGCGAACTTTTCCCTCCAGATTGCGAGTGCGTCACGTCACATGGGTATGACCGACGCATGCGCAGACTGAATTTCTGCAAAGCGGCCATTTTATTAATGTGCAAGCTTGATTATGATGAAAAACACATAGGCAAGCCTCCTAGGGACACCCGTGTGTTGGGGAAATACAAATAAATGACAAACAATCAGAGTTAGTACAGTTATGATTTAGGCCGAGGTTCATGAAGAGAGCAAGTCGCGTTACGTGCGAATCCTTGCTCCATCAATCCCCTCTTTGATGATATTTACTATCATCACTACATATGAAAACAGATGCCAACTTCATTCATCAAATTCATCCATCTCAACCTCAATGAACTTATTGTTGAGCTTTCTCTCCGCCTCTCTGTGTGTATGATTGTTCTTTATTTTCTTATATATCTGGTTTCTTAATTCTTCTAATTCTAAGTCTTCAGCTTTTCGCTTTCCTCTTTTATTCACTACATATTTTCTGCATTTCTGGCATTTGCAACAGATGAATATGATCAGAACAATCACACCTATTCCAACTATTGGCATCAGTATCTTCCATAAAAGGCTTTTTCCTAAGTTAGAGAACCAACTACCTACAGAGGAGAGACCATCAGTCAGTCTCTTCCAGGCACTGTCAACCTCTAATGGTTTGAGCTCTTTTTCCAAATTAGTAATGTTTCTTATATACTTCTTAATTTCGACACTTTTATCAGGAATGTAAGTGCAACAATGTTGTGCCCTCAGCATCCTGCAGACTCCGCCCTCTTTTGCCAATAAGGTATCAAGAGCAAGGCGATTCTGTAAAACCATTGATCTAATCGCAACCATTTCGGTATTGATCATCAGAAATCCAGCAGCAGTGTCAGTTGATAACCGATCCAATACTGTAGATAATTTGCAGATTCTATGAGTATTCAGAGCTACCCCCATTCCAGGTATCAGTGCGCTAAAAATATCACCTATAATTTCTCCTACACTTTCACGTTTTCTACGCACTAAGCCATTAGTAATCTCATTGCTTCCAGCTGCATTGTTCACATGGTATATTTTCGGAAAGACAATGCCAAAGTAGCAGCTTCCATACCAGTGATCCCGCAATTTGAAATAAGCCTTGTTTCCACATATATAATAAATTCCTGGAAACACAGGTTCTGACCCATTTTTGAAACCCCAACCTCCAATTACCTTGTAATTATGTTTACACTCGCTGGAACCAATGAATACATTGTTATAATAACTAGTCTTTTCTCTATGAAGACAGAGTTTCCCTTTCCGTTCAAAATCCAGCAACAGAGCAGGAGTAACTTCGCTTTGTGAGGTGTTATCCATGTTTTCTGCCCATCTAGGGGTTCTGTTCTGTTCGTCATTTGCCTTTTTCTGAAACTTTTCCCTTCTCTTCTCTGCCATTTTCAAGAACATTTTCTCTTGAGCATGTAAGGAACACGTCAAGTTGTCTCTACGAGCTTCATTCAGATCTATGTCACCTATAGTCAGGAAATATTCCCCCATGTAGCGAGTCACTCCACCAAGGGTATGTACAAGGTTCAGGTTCCCTCTAATAGGAAGTTCTGAAAAGATAACGTCAGTGTTGGAGTAATAGTACTGTAAAGTGCTTCTATAGAACAAGCTAGCTAGAATACTACAGGAGATTCCATAAGTCAGGGGTAAATGGTGGTATGTCACGCCTTCAGCTACTGAAGTAGGTAGCATCATGCAGACATAGCAATCTTCTATTTCCATAGCTTCTACATAGTGCACTAAAAGGTTTGCGAAAACATTTAAGTGTGTCCTGTTCTTCATTTGGGGATAATGTAGTTCTCCCTCATCTGATGCTTCAAAGTCGGGTCGTGTATGTCTCAGACTCATTGCATTGTCATGTCTTTCTACACTTCGTGGTGTTTCTTCAGTATGTACAACTTCTGCGTCTTGTGTCGTCAAGTCTGTAGGATACATGTTAGGGTCTTTGCTTATCATAAAAGGTATAAACACTGTTAATCCTATCCATATTATTACTAGTACCACTACACTACAGATGCATATTTTACAGCATGTCTTGCAACAGCTAAATCTGGACCTTCCAGTGACATTTGAATCAGACATTTTATCTTACAGGTGGCGTTTCCCAACCCCTCTTCGTTTCTTCTCAGCTGAGGTTTTTACTTCGCTTCACCTCAGGGAGGGTCTTCGTCAGAACTCCGATCAGCAATGGACCCTTCGTCGCTCTTGCCACAAGCTTCGTGCTCATCAATTTCTTCCAACACCAGATAGGTCCACTCAGGGCTCCGATACAGTTTGTTCTGTTTCTTTACTCTGCCGCCCTTTCGGATGGACTTTCCTCGGGCTTCTTTTCTTTCACTTTCAGCCCGTTGTTGGTCCTTTAGTTTTTCTTCGACTGTTTTTATTCTTATTCTTAGTCTTTTTACATATCGGGGTTCATCCTTCTTTTCGATCCTGTTTGTAGTCGAGGAAACTTGCTCTTCCTCGTGAACCCTTTTGCTTTTTCTTCTTTGTCGCACTATTGCTTCAGCAGTGTCCTTTTCCCTACCTGTCTGACTAGTTCCAGGTCTTTTATCTATTTCTTCTGCCTGGTCCTTAATCTGACCTAGTTCAGGGGTAGACTGTATTTGATCTTCGTTGGTCAGTGATTCACTGGACTCTTCTTCCTGAACACGTTCATCTATTACTAACTGGCCTGGTTCATGCTCTTCGATCTCTTGATTTTCTTCCGCATGAACTTCTGCTTTGACTACTATCTGTCCCTTTCCAGTCTCCTCTGGCTCAGGAGGAGGAGTGTCGATGACTTGTTCTGTCCCTACTTGGCCTATTCCCTGATCAGATGTTATGATGGCTTTGATGATCTGACCTTCTCCTTCTTGTTCTGACTCACCTGCACTGTCCCACTCACTACCTAGGTAAGAGTATTTTCTGGTTCTTATTGGATCAAGAACCTGGTCATCAACAGGAAACCATTCAACTTCTTGACTTGTGCCGGGTAGTTCGATGTCAGCGGGATCCGGACCCTCTTCTGGAGTCTCCTCAGCTGGACCACCCTCGGCTTCAGTCGCGTTTTCTCCAGTCACCTTCTTCGTGTGACTTGCATGGATCCACTTTGGTACACCAGCACACTTCACAGCAGTTGTGGTGACAAGGATCACTTGTCGAGGCATGCCCCACTTCGGTTTAAGGCAACTCTTCCGGGTATGTTTCTTCAACACTACCCAATCACCAGGTTTCAGCTTGTGTGCTGGGGTGGTAGGCCATTCGACAGCAGTCTCTCCAATCTGGTGAGAGATAGAACGCACTTGGTCACCCAACTGCCTGCAGTATTCTAGCACCATATCATCAGAAATACTTAGCAGTTTGTGTTCAGGTACCCATGCCTGTCGCATCATTCTTCCCATCAGCACTTCATGGGGGCTCAAGCCTGTCTTTCTGTTTGGAATACTTCTCAAGCTCATCAGCACCATGGGCAAAGCTTCTATCCAATTCATTCTTGTGGAGTCACACAGTTTTGCCAGCCTGGACTTGAGAGTGCCGTTTATCTGCTCGACTATTCCAGAAGCCTCTGGATGATAGGCACAGTGCAGCCTTTGCTCCATTTTGAATGCTTTGCAGAGTTCTTTTAGGACTTCGTTTGAAAAATGTCCACCTTGGTCTGTTTCAATTGTCTCTGGAATTCCAAAGCGTGGGATCAATTCCCTAAGTAATAATTTTGCTACAGTCAGGGCATCATTCTTCTTGGTTGGATAAGCCTCCACCCACCGGGAAAACAAGCAAACTATGACCAGGACATATTGATATCCTTTGCACAGGGGCAGTTTTATGAAGTCTGCCTGCATCCTAATGAAGGGACCTTCTGCTCTCCCAATGGTACTTTGTTCCACTACTGTCTTCTTTCCTGCATTGAACTGTTGACACACTAAACACCTCTGACAAAGTTTGTCTGCTGTGCTCCTGAATTTTGAACTGTAGAACACCTTTTCAAACATTCGGCACATGGCATCCCTCCCAATATGTGTTGGTTCATGTATTATCCGTGCCATTGCGGTAACCAGTCGTTCAGGTAGTACAGGCCTACCAGTCACGTGGACCACAACACCATCTCCTTTCCTGGGTTGACATTCATCCTGCCTCCACATGTCCCTTTCTTTCTTGTCTGATGTCTGTTGTAATTCTCTCAATTCATCCCATGTTCCCAATCTCTCAAACAACATCAGTTGGCAGCTGCTTTCACCTCCCCATAATTTAATTAGGAGGGACATTTTGTGTCGGGCGCAGTACTGGGCAATTTGGTCTGCATATCTGTTCCCGGCTGTCACCTCGTCATTTCCAGATCGGTGAGCCGCACACTTGACCACAGCCAATTCTTTGGGCAATTGGATGGCTTCTAGTAAGTTTTGTACTGGTTTTCCATTTCGGATAGGAGAACCTGAGGAAGTCATGAATTCTCTTTGCAACCAGAGCTGGCCGAAGTCATGAACAACCCCGTAACAGTACTGACTGTCAGTATAAACAGAAACCCTTTTGTTTTTCCCAATTTTACAAGCTCTTGTCAGGGCAATGAGCTCCGCTACTTGAGCAGATTTAACTTCCCAAAGATAGGAAGCTTCCAGGGTCTTTTCCAATGTGACTACAGCATAGGCAGCACTCAAACCTCCATTCTCATGTCTCAAGCATGAACCATCCACAAACATTTTGAGGTCTTCATCAACTAAGGCCACTTCTCTGATATCAGGACGGGGTTTTGTGCTAAATTCAGTCAAGTCTATGCAGTTATGGTCAATTTCACCTCCTGCCTCTACATCAATGGGAAGGGGCAATAGAGTGGCGGGGTTTAAGATATTACATCGGGAGATTATTACATTTTCGGCACCAATAAGAATCCTCTCATACTTAGTCAGCCGACTAGGGGTGAGATACTGTGTCTTGGTTCGGGTGAGCAAGATCACAACGGAATGTGGAACAAATACAGTGACAGGATGTCCCATCACAATGTTCTCACTCTGCTCTAGGCTTGTACAGGTAGCAGCTACTGCTTTCAGGCACCCAGGTAATCCAGCAGCCACTGGATCTAGGGCGGCCGAAAAGTAGGCCACGGGACGTCTAATCAGACCATGTTCCTGGGTTAGGACCGAGAGCGCACAATTGTCTCTCGTGTCACAGAACAATTCAAAGTTCTTAGAATAGTCAGGCATTCCTAATGCAGGAGCTGTGCACAGACAATTTCGCAATGTTACCCAAGCAGTCATGCATTCATCATTCCAACAAACTGGGTCTTCCGCTCCTTTCTTTGTCATGTTAATCAAGGGTTTAGCTATAGCCGCGAAACCCACGATCCATTGTCTGCAGTACCCAACAACTCCTAGGAACATTCTTACTTCTTTCTGGGTTACTGGTAGTGACATTTCTCGAATTATTTTAATTCTTTCTGTAGTGACTTTCCTGATCCCTTTCTCTATCTGGTGTCCCAGATATTTTACTGAGGTTTTGCAGAACTGTAATTTGTCGGGCGAGACCTTATGTCCTCCTTTTCCTAGGTGATTCAGCAAGGCAATGGTATCAGTGACACAGTCGTCTTGACTTCTAGATGCCACCAGTAGGTCATCTATGTACTGTACCAGGACAGACTCTTTAGGCAGTACTAAGGATTCAAGACATTTCTTTAGGATCTGGTTGAAAATCGATGGACTTTCGGTGTACCCCTGGGGGACACGATTCCAGACATAGACCTGGCTGTTGAATTCAAAACTGAAAAGGAATTTGCTTTCTGGATGCACTGGGATGGAAAAGAACGCATGGCACAAGTCTATGACAGTGAACCATTCCGCCTCCCAAGGAATTTGATACAGTATTACTGCGGGGTTTGGCACTATGGGACAGCAAGGTACTACAATTTGGTTTACCTTGCGCAGGTCCTGCACTACCCTATACTTTCTGCTAGGCTTCTTAATTCCAAGTATGGGTGAATTACAGGGACTACTCATCACTTCCTGAATGATGTTTGCTTTGAGCAATCTGTTTAATTCCTTTGCGACTCCTTCTTTCACTTCTGCACTCATTTTATACTGTTTGGTATTAGGGTATACAGCATTTGCTTTTATAGTTATTTTAACTGGGTCTACATTTGCCATTAAGCCTACATCCTTTCCAGTAAAATCCCAAACTTCAGGTATTACGCTTGATTGCAGTTCTTCAGGTAGACTTTCAATGGACATGGGCTTAATGTCTGTGTCGGGCCTTAGTAACATCAATTTATATAGGCCATCTTCATCTGGGGTCTGGATTTCAACACCATTTGGTGAGCAAAAGATGGTGCAACGCATTTTGCATAACAGATCTCGTCCTAATAGGTTTACGGGACTGGAATCACAGACCACAAATCTGTGCATTTCCTTGAAATTTCCTATGGAAATTTCCATAGGTTCTGTTACCGGAGTACTGATTATCTGATTTGAAACTCCCACTACTTGGATAGCTTCTCCCGAGAGGGGTAGGTTAGGAACGTCCGCTGTTCTCACAGTGGAACGGGTAGCACCAGTGTCCAACAGAAAGGTGACATCTGTCCCTTCAACCTTTCCTTCAATGTATGGTCCAGTCTGGTCTACCGGTAAGGAGGCACCAAGCACGCACTCCTTGTCCTCCCCTCTCAGGCCCCGTCAGTATTGTTCATCGCAGAGAAAAGTATCATTTAACAGGTACTGTGGAATGGGTGCATTTCTTTCATTCTCTCCTTCCCACACTTCGACCCTTTCATTCTGTTGACCCTGATTCCTAAAATTCTGTCTAGGTGCGCGTGGCACCGGGGGTTGAGATTGATTTACCTGCTGTTGGGTCTTTCGGATCCCCTCTTTCTGCACCTGTGGATTTAAACCATTTACGGGGGCATTACCAGCCTGCAATTGCGGACATTTATCTCTCCAATGTCCCATGTGACCACATCCGTGACAGGGGAATTTTTCCATAGCCTCTTCCCTACTCATCTTTACCCGGGGCCTGCCTCCACCCCCAGCATTCGGATTTGGAGCATTATTACTGTTAGTCATTTTACTTAACTGTTTTTCTTGTTGTTCAGCTAATTTCACCTGAGCCCACATGACTTTCTCCTTTAGGGCTTTCTTTTTGTTCTCGATCTCATCTTCGCAGTATTTGGCATATTTGAGAACATCATCAATGGGTTTTCCTTGCCAACTGATTTTGTTATCCCTAATCCACTGGGATATTTCAGGTCTCAATCCTAACACGAATCGATAACAGAAATGTGTCATGTCCTTCAGATCCACATTATCGATTCCACTGTAAGTTTTGAAGACCTGCAGTAACCTTTCATAATAAGAGTGGACTGATTCATCACGCTCTTGGGTAGTTCTATCTATGCGGGTCCAATCAGTTTCTTTTGCGGGCACCTTCTTCTTGAGGTACTGTATGACTTGCTCATACTTCCTCATTACTTCAGGTGCGGGAGCTCCTGTTATCTCGTCTCTCGCATATTCTTCGCTAGGCCAATCAATTTCAATTTTGCAGTCGGTCCACAAATCTACAGGGACCACAATGTCGAAAAAACCATCCAGGTCTTTCAGAAGACATTTCTGAACTTTTATGAAGCGTTCGACCTGTCGGTACCAATCGACTGGTTTCTCCCGTAATTTTGGAAAGTCATTGGTAAAAGATACTATATCTTGTCTGGACCAAGGGACATGGACATATTTTCCCCCTGGGACTTCTCTCATGGGACACAATTTTTCTGGTTTGTCAGCTTCTTGTAAGACGTACTCAGCAGTCCGTGGTCTCTCCTTGCTATCCTCCTTTTTCTTTGCCCATCTGGCTTTCCACTTGTCTAGATCTCCCCATTTCTGTGCTAAGTTTATCAGTTCTTTAATCTGCGTCTTCTTCCCTGCGGTATTCAGGTTTTCTAGATCTTTGTCTGAAAATTCTACTCTGTAGGATTTCTGTAGTACTTTGGATCTGCTGATATCTATTCCCATACATACTGCTGTGTCCATTAATTTGTCATAGTATATTTTGGCGTTCCTAGTAAGATGTTTGCACATGAACAACAACTCATCTTCCTCTCGGACATTCAATCGTTCTAAACCCACATTCCCTGCGCTCAGTTCCTCTAGCTCTATTCTTAGCTTATAAATATCTAGTGGTTTCGGATGAGGGGTTCCCTTTTCTAATTCTCGGGTCCATCTTTCTATTTCCTCGGGAGTTACCACTGTCGCACTTTGAGTTCCTGATGAGGACTCTATTAGTACGTCTTTGTTTCCAGTCTGAGTTCTCATTCGAGACATACTAGGTCCCTGCTCCCTATTGGGCAGATCCATCAAGGAAGCCATGGACTCACATTCACTTGCTTGGTCATCAATAATGAGTGGTTCCCTTCTGGGCGGGGGCATCATCGGGGTTATGACTGGAGTTTTAGGAGTATTCATTCTGTCCCCATATAGAGGAAAAACTGGACCAATAGTTACTGGAATCGTCAGGGCTTCAGGATTTGGATTTATCTGAGCTATGGCATGTATGAGATCATTCCGCTGTCCTCTCAGGGCATCCCTTTCCTGCTCGTGTAATACTCGATTCATGGGGGGATCCTGTATCATTTGGGGTACTAGAGAAGGATATAGATTCGGAGCTGATGGAGTGGACAAAACTAGTCCTTCACCAAAAGGGTTGTAATTCGGGACCACAGGGTCGGGTCTACCAAATCCCTCTCCTCCCGCTCTTCTCTGTTCTATCCCTGTGGAATCGGCTTCACTAGTACTTCTTCTTCCTGAAGGTCTCAATGGAGTAGTTGAGCTCTGAGATCTGGCTTCTTCATTATAAGGCGGGGGACCTTTCATAAATAAGTCCTCTAAGAACTCATCTTCCGATTCACCCAGGGGCATCATGTGTCTGGTTTTCTCAGTACATTTCTTCCCTCCCGCCATTTCATTAGCTCCGAACATGGGGAATAACCCTTCTACCATCATATTTTGTCTCCACTGTTTCAATTTCTGCTCCTTGGTTTCTTTTACCATTTTTGGATACCATCGGGTCACTCCCTTGTCCATTCGGGGTCTGTCTCGCTCTAGAGCCTCAATTTCCCATTCCTCTAAAGCTTCATACTGGGTTAATCTAGGTCTGGGATGTAATTCATTCATTCGGGTCCTCAGGTTAAATAGGATTCTCCCGTTAAAAGTACCATCAATGGGAAAAGCTAAAACTCCATCCTCCGCAGTGTACTTTACCCAGTTCTCTAACCATACACAAGTATGATACCCTTTCTCTAACATCATGAAAGAGGCTGGAGTATTTTGCGGAGGAATGATCACACCTTCCCTAGTCCGTACGGGTTTGTCAGTTTTGAAGAAATTCTTTATTTTGCTGACAAATGACATTTTTCTCTTTCCTCCGTACATGTTGTGAGGTCTGCCTTTGCTCATCAACTCTTTATGACACCCTAGATTTCGTGGATCAGGCAGAAAATCAGGGTACCACATACACCGCTCGTGACAACCTATAAGCTCGGTGCGGAAAATGTTTACTTCGTTTGTGCTTCCAATGCTAGCGCGACTCCAATTTCTCAACAACCAATCAGTGCAGAGGTTGCAAAAGTTCTCGACCAATGGGTGTGTGGCCTTTTCGCGAGACGTGTTCTCACGCTCAGGCACTCACCCCTCCCTTACAATTTCGGCTTCACTACACACCCGCTGGTTTAACCAATACCAGCGCGGCACGAAGTGACGTCAGAGCAGCCCTTCGACTGACTCCCTCCTTCACAAGGTAACGGAAACTTTGTATTTTCTCTAAGGTGCTATTGTTAATTTTAGTCAACAACGTATAACATTCGCCATTGTGTAGGAGTGTTCTAAAGAGATAGAAAGTTCTTCTTTTACTACAAGTAAACCACTTCTGTCTACTTTTCATACACTTCGGATAGACTTCTCTTGCCCACCCTCACGCAAGCATTAGAAAACCTGCTATTACCCAGTCTCATCCACTTCTTCCCGGGATATATACTAAGCCTGGGGTTCGTCAGCGTTTCCCTTTGCTATCATACAAGCTCCGATGACTCTATTACTCCCTTAGTGTGACCCTTACTAGGTGATATCAGACCAAGGTTTCTATCAGAATCCCGTTACTTTCATTCATACAGTTTTCCGAAAAGACCTAATTAGTGCTTCCAGTTCCACTTGAACCATGCACTAATCTTTCCTCCCTACAAATGACCTCTGAACGCGATGGATTCTACTCACCATCCGTTATACAATTCCCCGGGGATTTCAGACAACACTCAACAATCACACACAATTGGTTAACAAAACATATAATATTTAGCAGCAATACATATATAAAATCATTTAAAAAATTTTGAAATCGATTTCTTTTGCAATAAAATATTAAGTAACATAATCAATATTAAAAAAACAATTTTAGCAGCACATTTATTTTTCACGGTTTATTTTCTAACTATCTTATCTACCTATCTTACTAGTCCTAACCATTCCTCTGCTACCAGAAATTACTGATAGAGCGCGCGGGTCACCCGGCTCACCAAACTTTTCCACGCACTGGGCCCTGGCGTGATTATTTCCAATGTTAACGTTTTACTGGGGTGAACCAGGCGATTTCACGCACGCTCTTATGAGTAATCGGTTGGGTGACTCTTACACCACATACTATTCATGTACCTGACTTACCACAGGCACATTACTCTTGACAGATCAGGAGCTAGCAGTGGACAGGTGATAAGGGTTTTCCTAAAAGGGAGAAAATTCTGATTTACACATTTAATACCTTTAATATTATTTTAATGTATAATGACCACAGACAACTTGATGGGTTTTAAGGGTTTTATATAGTATAAGTTTAGGACGAAAATGCCATTACAAGCAGGCAAATGCAAAGTAATACATCAATGATCAGTATTAAGACCAGAATGTAACTCTGGATCAAAGTGAGTATCATAGAGTAAAAGGGAACACTATAGGGCATAAATCATATGGACATTTATCTAATACAGTTTAATCTAGGGCAAGGACGTGAGGAAAACCTAATGTTTGAATTAATAATTTTATACTATTTCTTAAACCTGATGCTATCTTTCTAACTTCACGGCAACCATACTAAGGGAAAGGGAATAAGTGGAACAATCTAGATAAACAGTCGGGTTTAGCAATGTCCTATAGGAAGGGTAAAAGTGGAACATTTACTAATAATCAATTGCATGAAATTACATTCAAAGGAGATATGGAGAATATCACAGGCAAGATTTGCTTTAATCAGAGAAGGAAAAGTTGAGAGTAAGTACAGACAGACACCAATGTCAATAGTTACCTAGGTGAGAATGAGGACTAACCCTGGCCACGGGTCAGTTGGGAAAGAACGGGACAAGGACCCTCAAGGATTCAGGGAAATACCAGAAGGCGAGCAGGTACAGCTCATGGACAGTCAGGACAGGATACCCCTCAGGTCTGGGTCAGGACTGGGTTCACCAAGGCACGACCAACCCCTTACAGCATCGGATGCAACGCCAGCGTTACCCCCTCTTCTGCACGGAATCCGCCAATAACCCCGATTGGGTTTTCGAATCTCCCAGCAAAGTGCTTCGCTTAGCACTTAGGACTAATTTCCACCCCTTGGAGTTTGTGGAAAGTTTCAGGCAGAATGCTCCGCAGCACTCTGTATCAGGCACCTATAGAGTTCGTAGGGTCAGTGACAGGTCTGCTAGTCGGACAAGTCGGACAATTTCTCTAAGCTAAGCTAGGCTATTTATACAAGTTTAGATCCCCAAGACCACCCATAAATGTTGCAAAATGACAAAGTCCCATCTTCTGATTGGTCAAGGGAGGTGGTTTGGTCATAGGTACCACCTATACTGCACGTGACATTACCCCTCCCCCTAACACCTGGTTCCCAGGCCTACGTGTGGGAAAGTACAATAGTGAAGAAAAGGTTTGCAACATTGTTGCGCATTTCAGAATATAAATAGTACATCTTCAAGGGCAAAGGTGCGCCTGGAAAGGACAGTCCCCTTTTCAATGGCCAACTGGCCAGGTTCCATTGCTGCACGTCCCAGATCTTTGATCACGTGATGAGGGATACGTCAGCTTCAAATGGATCCCATCCCCGCTTCAAGGCCCTCATTTACGCGGTACATGAAAAGTAAGCGAAAACAAATGAATAACACAGAATAAAATGAATACACTGTACACCATGACCAACTACTCTTAATCCCTTATTTTATAATACTTATAGCATTAAGAGTTAGTGCAGAAAAGATGCATAGACAAAAGCGGCTTAAGATAGCAGGAAGCATGATTAGTGACAAGCGGCCATTTTAACACCACTGCGCATGTGCGAACTTTTCCCTCCAGATTGCGAGTGCGTCACGTCACATGGGTATGACCGACGCATGCGCAGACTGAATTTCTGCAAAGCGGCCATTTTATTAATGTGCAAGCTTGATTATGATGAAAAACACATAGGCAAGCCTCCTAGGGACACCCGTGTGTTGGGGAAATACAAATAAATGACAAACAATCAGAGTTAGTACAGTTATGATTTAGGCCGAGGTTCATGAAGAGAGCAAGTCGCGTTACGTGCGAATCCTTGCTCCATCACAGTCACTAGTGAGACTTCACCTGGGCTGTTGTGTGCCCTTCTTACTGAGACCACATGTGTACTCTCTGCATGTACGAGCAAGGTTTCACCAGAATTGTGGACACTCACTAAATATACCTCAAGAGGAGGACAGTGCACAATCTTTAGTGAAACCTTTCCTCCTAGCACTGTCTCCACACGAAGATGGCACCAATGTAAGGGGACTTTGTGCACAAATTTGCCCAGCAGCCCCCTGGACGGTTGTGTGCACTTATAATTGAGTTTTGGATTACAAGATGATCGTGCACACTCGTGAATGGGACCTCCCTTTAAGTAGTGTCTACACTCACAAGTGAAACCTCATGACTGGGTTATTTAAGTGTATCACGTGGGCGGTTGTCTGGCACTAAGTTGTGCAAAAAATTGTGTCGATTTACTTGTCCTAACAAGGCCAAGCAGACACAGAGTAAACTAATAAGTGTATTTGTAAACTCAGCCTCAGTGTGAACAGTATCCTGTTGCTGAAAAAAACAGACGTATGTTCAGCCTCAGAAGAATAAACAGCTGAGTGGTCCCCAATGCTATGGTGATTTGTGTCAGGTTTCTTGAACACCTGTGTCCTCTAAATTAATTTCGAACCCTATGCAGTAACAGGGTAATTCTTCTACTTCAAGGCACTTAGATGACGTCATCATTCGACAAAACAGAACCGAACGGAGCACTAAATCAGCAGAAACGCGCACTAGTGAAAAGCGATGTCTCACAATTATTAAGAGCTTTTAATTGGTGAAGGGGAAGGGGAAGATAATAGACTACACTTGGCACAGAAACAGAATCCGATATTTGTGAACGAGAGATCAAATATATGCATCAGAAGTTTGAAACTGTGCAAAAGAATCAATATTTTAGTGTGTGCAAGTTGTACTACAGGTGGTTTCCCAGGTCCCTCGAGAGGCAAGGTTAAATGTGAGAACGCGGAAGTGGGGCTGTTAATGTGAGAACACGGAAGTGGGGCTGGTAATGATTGGCATATGCTGAGAAAATCCCCATAACGGTGGGAATTCTGGTGGAAAAATCACAGAATGATTAATTGTTCGCTGTCTCTATCTGGCCAGAGCAGGATCGCCCAAGGCTCATCAGCACCAAAACGGATTTGTTTTGCGCTAATTACCCCCGGGCTCAAAGCGATGAAATGGCCCTTCCGCAACGACTCTAGAAGAGGAATACGTTTAATGCTTTTTTCAAGGTCATAAGCTGGGCCATATTTCTGAAGTACCTGGGGGATTATTCCAAAGGGCAGTGGATATGGAAGAAACAGCCCGAATGCCAGCTCGAAAAGAGTAGTGTGCGCACGCTGTAATGAATGCAGCTGGCATTGTGGCTGCCGATGCATGCGAAAGTGAAAGCAGAGTCGCAGTAACCTGATCCACGGTGAGGAATGCAGCGCGCCGCTGCTTGCTCCCCAGAACCTTAGGCCGTGGGATTTAACGTTTGAAAGAAAGGTGGGACGTGCTGCCGTCTTTAGCCATTTGCGCGCTTTCATTACTGAAAGCAACACGCAAAGGCCAATAGAATATGTAAACTAACTCCCACAGAGAAGTTTAGGAACAGTGTGGAGTGCTCACAAGTAGCCTTCCATAGAGCAGCGCATGAGTGTTGCGCAAGGCTCGACCTAAAAAGGAAAAACGAGGAGAAATAAAGATATTTCTCCTCGTTGTTCCTCCCTTATGCCTCCCCTTGGGAGGCATATGTTTTTGGTGCTGCCTCAGAGTTATAATTTCTTCTAAACCTGAGGCAGTGTCATAAAGCAATGGATGTTGCTGGGAACGCACCCCAGCAACACTAATTGTCTCCCCCTCCCCCTTGCACCCTTCTCCATCTCCCCCTTGCACACTTTTCTACCTTGCACCCTTCTATCCTCTGCCTTGCACCCTTCTCCCCTCTGCCTTGCACCCTTCTCCCCTCTGCCTTGCACCCAACTCCCCCTCCCACTTGCACCCTTCTCCCCCTCCCCCTTGCACCCTTCTCCCCTCCCCTTGCACCCATTTCTACCTTGCACCCTTCTCCATCTCCCCCTTGCACCCATTTCTACCTTGCACCATTCTCCCCTCTGCCTTGCACCCTTCTATCCTCTGCCTTGCACCCTTCTCCCCTCTGCCTTGCACCCTTCTCCCCTCTGCCTTGCACCCATCTCCCCCTCCCACTTGCACCCTTCTCCCCCTCCCCCTTGCACCCTTCTCCCCTCTGCCTTGCACCCATCTCCTCTCTGCCTTGCACCCATCTCCTCTCTGCCATGCACCCATCTCCTCTCTACCTTGCACCCTTCTCCTCACTGCCATAAGCCCTTCTCCTCTCTGCCTTGCACCCTTCTCCTCTCTGCCTTGCACCCTTCTCCCCTCTGCCTTGCACACTTCTCCTCTCTGCCTTGCACCCTTCTCGGCCACCCCCTTGCACCCTTCTCCCTTCTGCCTTGTACCCTTCTCCCCTCCCCCTTGCACACTTCTCCCCTCCCTCTTGCACCCGTCTCCCCTAAGTCTTTCACCCATCACCCCTCTGCCTTGCACCCTTCTCCTCTCTGCCTGGCACCCATCTTGTTCCTCCCTTATGCCTCCCCTTGGGAGGCATATGTTTTTGGTGCTGCCTCAGAGTTATAATTTCTTCTAAACCTGAGGCAGTGTCATAAAGCAATGGATGTTGCTGGGAACGCACCCCAGCAACACTAATTGTCTCCCCCTCCCCCTTGCACCCTTCTCCATCTCCCCCTTGCACACTTTTCTACCTTGCACCATTCTCCCCTCTGCCTTGCACCCTTCTATCCTCTGCCTTGCACCCTTCTCCCCTCTGCCTTGCACCCTTCTCCCCTCTGCCTTGCACCCAACTCCCCCTCCCACTTGCACCCTTCTCCCCCTCCCCCTTGCACCCTTCTCCCCTCCCCTTGCACCCATTTCTACCTTGCACCCTTCTCCATCTCCCCCTTGCACACTTTTCTACCTTGCACCATTCTCCCCTCTGCCTTGCACCCTTCTATCCTCTGCCTTGCACCCTTCTCCCCTCTGCCTTGCACCCTTCTCCCCTCTGCCTTGCACCCATCTCCCCCTCCCACTTGCACCCTTCTCCTCCTCCCCCTTGCACCCTTCTCCCCTCCCCTTGCACCCATTTCTACCTTGCGCCATTCTCCCCTCTGCCTTGCACCCTTCTCCCCTCTGCCTTGCACCCTTCTCCCCTCTGCCTTGCACCCATCTCCTCTCTGCCTTGCACCCATCTCCTCTCTGCCTTGCACCCATCTCCTCTCTACCTTGCACCTTTCTCCTCACTGCCATAAGCTCTTCTCCTCTCTGCCTTGCACCCTTCTCCTCTCTGCCTTGCACCCTTCTCCCCTCTGCCTTGCACCCTTCTCCTCTCTGCCTTGCACCCTTCTCGGCCACCCCCTTGCACCCTTTTCCCTTCTGCCTTGTACCCTTCTCCCCTCCCCCTTGCACACTTCTCCCCTCCCTCTTGCACCCGTCTCCCCTAAGTCTTTCACCCATCACCCCTCTGCCTTGCACCCTTCTCCTCTCTGCCTGGCACCCATCTTCTCTCTGCCTTGCACCCTTTTCCTCTCTGCCTTGCGCCCTTCTCCTCTCTGCCTTGCACCCTTCTCCTCTCTGCCTAGCACCCTTCTCCCCTCCGCCTTGCACCCTTCTCCCCCCCCACCTTGCACCCTTCTCCCCCTCCCTCTTGCACCCTTCTCCCCTCTGCCTTGCAAACTTCTCCTCTCCCCCTTGCACCATTCTCCCCTCCCTCTTGCACCCTTCTCCCCTCTGCCTTGCACCCTTCTCCCCTCTGCCTTGCACCCTTCTCCTCTCCCCCTTGCACCATTCTCCCCTCCCTCTTGCACCCTTCTCCCCTCCCTCTTGCGCCCTTCTCCTCTCTGCCTTGCACCCTTCTCCTCTCCGCCTTGCACCATTCTCCCCTCCCTCTTGCACCCTTCTCCCCTCTGTCTTGCACCCTTCTCCCCTCTGCCTTGCACCCTTCTCCCCTCCCCCTTGCACCCTACTCCCCTCCCTCTTGCACCCTTCTCCCCTTTGCCTTCCACCCTTCTCCCCACTGCCTTTCACCCTTCACCCCTTGGCCTTGCACCCTTCTCCTCTCTGCCTTGCACACTTCTCCTCTCTACCTTGCACCCTTCTCCTCTCTACCTTGCACCCTTCTCCCCTCTGTCTTGCACCCTTCTTCCCTCCACCTTGCACCCATCTCCTCTCTGCCTTGCACCCATCTCCACTCCTGCTTGCACTCTTCTCCCCTCTTCCTTGCACCCTACTCCCCTCTGCTTTGTACCCTTCTCCTCTCTACCTTGTACCCTTCTCCTCTCTACCTTGCACCCTTCTCCTCTACCTTGCACACTTCTTGCCCTCTGCCTTGCACCCTTCTCGCCCTCTGCCTTGCACCCTTCTCGAACTCTGCCTTGCGCCCTTCTCCCCTCTGCCTTGCGCCCTTCTCCTCTTTACCTTGTGCTCTTCTCCTCTCTACCTTGTGCCCTTCTCCTCCCTGCCTTGCACCCTTCTCTCCCTCTGCCTTGCACCCTTCTCCCTTCTGCCTTGGACCCTTCTCCTCTCTGCTTTGCACCCTTCTCCCCTCTGCCTTGCACCCTTCCCCTCTCTGCCTTGCGCCCTTCTCCTCTCTGCCTTGCACCCTTCTCCTCTCTGTCTTGCACCCTTCTCCCCTCCCCCTTGCACCCTCTCCCCTCCCTCTTGCACCCTTCTCCCTTCTACCTTTCACCCTTTACCCCTCCGCCTTGCACCCTTCTCCTCTCTGCCTTGCACCCTTCTCCTCCCTACCTTGCACCCTTCTCCCCTCTGCCTTGCACCCTTCACCCCTCTGGCTTGCACCAATCTCCTCTCTGCCTTGCACCCATCTCCCCTCCCCCTTGCACTCTTCTCCCCTCTGCCTTGCACCCTGCTCCTCCCTGCCTTGCACCCTTCACCCCTCTGCCTTTGCACCCTTCTCTCTACCTTGCACCCTTCTCCTCTCTACCTTGCACCCTTCTCCTCTCTACCTTGCACCCTGCTCCTCCCTGCCTTGCACCCTTCACCCCTCTGCCTTTGCACCCTTCTCTCTGCCTTGCACCCTTCTCCTCTCTACCTTGCACCCTTCTCCCCTCTGCCTTGCACCCTTCTCAGCCCTCCCTTGCCCCCCCCTGCAGATGCCCACATGGTGCGTTCTAACAAGAGTGCTTACCTGAGTGCACCATTTTGCTGCCTCATTCCTTCTCATATGAGCTTTGCCCTGGAGAATGTTCTCTGGGGGCCCCCACACCCACCCTTGTCAGGGTCCCGAGCAGTGCTCTGTGCTGCCTCCTGCTCTCTCTCTGGGGCCCCCACCCAGTCATTGTCAGGGTCCCGAGCAGTGCTCTGTGCTGCCTCCTGCTCTCTCTCTGGGGCCCCCACCCAGTCATTGTCAGGGTCCCGAGCAGTGCTCTGTGCTGCATCTCATCTCTCTGGGGGCCCCCACTCCCACCCTTATCAGGGTCCCGAGCAGTGCTCTGTGCTGCCTCCTGCTCTCTGGGGCCCCCACCCCATCCTCTTTCCAGGCTTTGCTCGTTCTGACTGAAGAGAAACAATGTATGTTGATACTTTGTTTCTCTTCAGTCAGAAGGAGGGGGCGAGGGGCTCAGAGCGCTGCAGACATCCTGCACCTGCTTAGGAGTGAGAGAGGCCTGCTTTAGCACAGGCCTCTCTCACAGCTGAGTGGACCCCTTCATTTACTGAAGAGAGTGGGGCCCCCGCACCACGTTGGGGGGCGTTTGTTACACCCCTGCTTAGAGTCAAAGGACTGTGCCACTGCCTCGCCATCCCCTGTCCTGGCTGCCTGACACACCTGGAGCATGAAACCAATCACTGTTGAGGAAGACGTGTAGTGTGTTATACCGCTCCGTTCCACTGGAGAGCGGCAATGTCTTATATTCAACAGCTCAAATCCCTGACAATAATTCCGCAGATGTTTGAAAGGAGGTTGAAACAAGCAATAAAAGTAAACAAAGTCAACGTGAATTAAGCGTTGTGGCTTTCACCACGGCTGCCCATTCTCGGGGAATCCCTCTGCATCACAAAGGCACACGCCCGTTCTCAGCGGCTCGATCGGAGCTCAACAGCTGGTCTTTTCTGGCTTGGGTGGAGGTGGTAACGGCAGCGTGCGCGTCGCGGCTCTTTCCCGAGCCATTACTCCATGGGCATTAACCTGAGAGAAAAGGTGGGACAGCAGCAAATGTTAGCCATTTGCAAACTACTATTTTTTAATGACACAGACAAAAGCCAATCCTAAGCAAAGGAGGAGTCAGACCCTACAAAGCCCATACAATAGATCGCTGATAGTGCAAGCGATGTTTAGGCTCGACCTAAATAACCCTTGCATATAGATGAAGGCCGTGTGTATGCTGGGTTTGGCTGCTGGCAGGGCTGTGAGAACAGCTGCACATTTTCTGTGTCTTTCACTCGCTGTGCACAATCAAAGCATAGACATAAAAGTTTACCCTAAAAAAGACACTGCAATTCACCAGTTGTAGTAAACTGAAGTAACTGTGGCTTGCTCCCTCATTATAGTCTTTCAGATTGTGTTCTTGTAGGAAGTGTTTTAATCTAATTTGATCATTTGATGCATATTGACGATGTATATGTTGTTTTAAAATGAATTTGCTTTTTTAAATTTGTACATTTGGAATCCTATCAGGATCACATATAATAAAATATAGTATAATTGTTATATTATCTTTTTGTTTTCTTATGAATGCTGGTAATTTGAACAGTGCATGTGTGATAGTTCGGTGTACCTGTATGCTTAAGAAGGAGTCCAAAGGGATCTTGTCTTTGACAGAAGTATCCATACCACCAACTTATAAATTAGGCCTTTTGTTTTTTATATTCACATTTACTAATGAGTTACCATCTCATCTCAGGAGTCCGTAACTTTTCAAGTTTTTCACCCGGATTTCAGTTTTAAAACATGAATCTGTCATTAGCAAATTGTTAATTAGAAGGAACACCCTAAACACACACTTTTTGAGTAGTGATTCAAAACCCATTTTGCTATTTGGTATCCTGTTACTGATCACAAAATTAGTTTTGCACCTTTAAAAAAAGCCATTTAGTGCCCTCACACCCTGCGATTTTACAAATCGCAGGCTTTATGACCGCAAAATGTCTTTGGACTTCAGGCCGAAAATCTTTTTTACAGGTTTCACTGCACCGGCGCCTGACTGTAAACTCGTAAGATCGGCCTCACCAATGAAAGTGAAGGAATCTGTGGTGGGACCAGAACATAGGTTTGGTCAAGCAGGCATCCTTTAAGTCCAGATAAACCATCTATTTGCCCCGCAGAAGGTTGTCTCTCAAAAGATAGAACCACTATACAGTAACTGTGAATTTTGCTCTATTTGATTTATCACTGCTGTGTGACTTCATGAAGATATTGCTCAGAAAACCTGCTGGGCAAAAACAGCACCCTGGATCACACCTTTTTCCAGGAGCTAGGCAATGCCTGCTATAATGGGTCTTTCCTGTGAAGAAATCAAAAATGGCCCTGGGCAATAAGGCGGTTAGGTGTCCCAAAAATCTTTAAGTGAAATAATTGAATAGTTTGCAAGACCCTTGTATCATTTATCAACTTCCACAATTGGTGACCAAACAATTTCACAAGTTTCCCCATTTTGAACTTGTTAAAGTATGATAATTCTCACTTGAAAATCCTGAATTGAAATCGCTGTTGGAGGCAATTCTGGAGTTTCAGGCACTTCTAGAGATTCCTTCGTGCTCTGAAGAAGAAAACATTTTTAAAGCATATTTGGTCCACACAAATGTTCTTGTTCCTAAAGTGTGTAGCTCGCAGGGAGCCTTAATAGTTGAAGAGGCCAAGTGCACATCCCCAGTCACAGCCAACCCTTGCAAAAAGCTCTTGCTTAAAGATTTGCTTCATGGAGAATTGAAACCTCTTCAAGAGGTTAATTGTCCAAGGCTGTAAAGGTGCTGACATATTTGCCAGGCTGCTTAACATACAGGCCCCCAAACAACCATTTGCCACCCTGTAGTGACAGAAACTTTGACAGAGACTTTGCGCTCTTCGGCGTCGTGTTGACCATTGCCCACCACCATCTCAGTATATTTTGTTATTATTTGTATATGCGTGATGCTCACTTTATTTCCGACTTTACCTCACCTTTTGGCAGAACTTACCTCCTTGCTTTGGCATGATCTTATGCCTCCTTTCTATGATCTTTGCTCTTTTTCAGGCCTAAAAGCCTATGTGTGAGAGACGCCCTGTTCTGCTTGACACAATCTTTTTGAACAGCTTGTAGGTGAAAGACTATGTTTTCTCTATAATGTGTTGTTCGCTAGTTATGAACCAGAGAGGACCGGTTCTTATCAAAAGAATGTGCTCGCTCTGCGCCGAGTTCATAACAAAGGCTTAGCTACCCTGAGGAGTGGCCTTGGTACCAGGTGGCACAGGAATTCAGTGGGAACCATAGGGGGAGTTTGCTAGGAGCTTCGATAAGAAACTGCGCTCTATATTAGTGAAGGGAGAGATTAACTGGTGAGTGAGTTATCGATGGTGGTCTGTTGAAGCAGCGTGGTACAGACGTGTACTTACGGCTGTGAAGCAGAGAGTCCTGAGCAAGCCAGAGGGAAAGAGAGGAACGAGATCGACATGCCTTCTTTACTGGTGAGATGTTCCGAGTTAGTTCATTGTATCTAACCACATGCTTATTTTCCAGCCTTTTTGTGGATGAATGTTTTATGACTGTGATAATGTTGATTTACTTCTTTTTTTGCCACCTTGATATTCTATAATAAAAAGACCCTAGTTTGCATTAGTATCATTTGTCTGTCTTCCTTTGAAAGGGAGCAAGTGGGCTCTTCTTAGCCAGATACGGTAGCTGAGAAGTATGGAGAAATTCCCTTCTTAATACGTAGCTGATGACAGGAAGGTGTGCTGCTTCTAATCAGGGAATAACTACAAATGCAATCTTTATCTTCTACATTCTGTCAGGGAAGCTCAGATCTTTTGTTCATGTAAGGGAAACCGGCCCCCAACAGGTTTGTCCAAATTATAGGAACAGTCGGAAGACTATAAATAGGTCAGCGCCGTCGGAAGACATTAAATAGGTACAGTCAGCAGACTATAAACAAGTAAGTATCGTGCAGAGTGCGCGTTGTGTTGCCAGAGGGCATTGAGTCGTCAGAAAACGGTGTGTCGTGCAGAGTGCGCGTTGTGTTGCCAGAGGGCATTGAGTCGTCAGGAGACTTCGTGTCGTGCAGAGTGCGCGTTGTGTTGCCAGAGGGCATTGAGTCGTCAGCAGACGTTGTGTCGTGCAGAGTGCACGTTGTGTTGCCAAAGGGCATTGAGTCGTCAGAAAACGTTGTGTCATGCAGAGTGCGCGTTGTGTTGCCAGAGGGCATTGAGTCGTCAGAAGACGTTGTATCGTGCAGAGTGCGCGTTGTGTTGCCAGAGGGCATTGAGTCCTCGGAAGATGTTGTATTGTGCAGAGTGCGCTTTGTGTCACCGGAAGGTGTTGGTTCTTGTTACATTATTATGAATATCCCCTAAGACTATGGCTTCAGATTCTTAGTATCTTTAATTGTGTATGTGTAATTATCTGTATTATTCCTTTCTCAGGTTGGTATTTTATGCGTTTATGTGTGGTGCTTTTAGAAGTCCCGAGAAGGGCTGTGGTAAGTAGTGGCTTTGTTAAAACTTAGGCTGCAGTGTCAACATTATCGGCGCCATATTGCCCCCTTTTCGAGCCCATTTGTGCGCGTAAGCGGCAGCAATTTTGAGTACCATGGCCTCTCTGCCCATCGCCGATAGCCAGCGCGTCTCTCTCTCTCTCTCCTGACCTCGCAAGCATCCCCCGCACGCTGACAGCCCCCGCTCTCACATGCCTTGGGTCATAAACCCTTCTTCAGCGCAGCTCTGCCTCGGAACCCCATCCTGTTCCCAGCGCGACACCTCCCTTCATTCCTTTCATGGTCCCGGGTCCTTTGATAAAACCCCCCTTTCCTGTGTGCCCGTTTGTCCTACTCGTTCCCAGGCCGCCACCTGGCCCTGCCGATACTGTTTATTGCCCCCCTGTACAGTAGGAAGCTTCCCCCATCAAAGGATCCACGAGTTGATCAAAGCCCCCACCCTATGAGATCCGATCAACCTCATACATTCCGTGAATCGGCGGAATGTCCAGCTGCGCGATAATCATCACCTGTTGTGACCGGGGTGGGGACTTCTACTGTAAATGTGTGTGGAAACGGGCCTGAAGCGGGGATTCCGAGGATGTCTTTCCGTACATCAAAGTATTGACAGAGATGTGTTTTACGCAATAAAGCAATAAACTTGTATATAAGAGGCCAGGCCTCAGAGATGCGGTTAGAGCACCTCGAGAAGATACCCTGTTGTCTGATTTAATGTGTTCTGCTCCGTCGGAATAAACCTTCTGTTTCCTGCCTTCCAGTCTCCAGCGCCTGCCTCTTTGTTGGGTAACTTGAGTGGGTATAGAGGCGGTTAACGCCGGGCAACTCTGAAAAAGGTCATCGGCCCTACCTTTTTCCACAATTGGCGTCCCAAACGTGGGGCCCATCAGCGACTCGTGGATCCAGTGGGAGAGGTCCCGACGACAGAGTGAACGACTGCAACGATCGGGAGAGCTCCTGTCCGATAGACCCTCGTCTGACAGCCGATCATCCGAACTTCACTGGTTCCGAACAGACCTCTCTCGAGCGATCTACGGTCCTGACTGGGAACCATCAGGAGTGCCGCGAAGATCACGAAGAATAGAGGACGATCAGGCGCTGGATTCGGAAGACAAGAAACTGTCCATGCGGTCCGGGTAAGGTCGTGTAAACACGACGAATTGCGAAATGATTGTTTGATTGTTTGGAAAATACTAGTATTACGCTTTTGTTGATTTGTTTGGAGATTCACTGTTTGCAAACGGAGAAACAACAGGCTCTCTCTTTGCAAGCAGTGAAGGATAGGTAACGCAGACTTTTGTCCCCGTTGTAATCCGTCGTGCCTATCTTCCTCCCCCACTGATTGATTATTTGGCCCGAACTGTTGTTCGCGGATTGTTCTCTGGAGATTCTTTGTCTGCAAACAGGGAAGAACAGGTTCTCTCTTTGCAGGTAGTGAAAGGGTAGGTAACGCAGACTTTTGTCCCCGTTGTAACCCGTCGTGCCTACTTATTCTCCCCATTGATTGTTTGATTGACCGAACATTGACTGTTCGATATTGGTTCTTTTGAGGTATTCACCGCCTGCAAACAACGAAGAATAGAAATATTCTGTCTAGTCTTTGCACGCAGTGATAAGATAGGTAGTGCAGACTTTTGTCCCCGTTGTAATCCGTCATGCCTGTCTTCTCCCCACTGATTGGTAGCCTGTTTAGCCCGGACCGCTTATTAGAGATGAACCATCCGGCTCCACTGGAAGGCACCCCTAATAAGGACATGTTCATGAAGCATGGATTGATCGCTATAGCGTATAGCAAGCTGTGGCATAAATATACGAAAAAGGATCGAGAAAGTCAGTGGCCACTGATAGGATCCTTCGATGAGGATAAAATAAGCGCGCTAGAAACAGCCCTTGGGAAACACAAGACAACGCCCACTATGCTTGATAGTCTCGGCATGTGGCGCAAAGAAACCGAACAGCGTAAAAAGAGAAATGAGAGTAGGTTGGGAAAAGAGCTGCGAAAGGCAGCCCACCTAGCTGCTAAGAAACTAGAAGAAGAGATTAAGGAAAGAGAGGAAGCCAAACAGAAACTAGAGGTAGAAACATCAAACCAGTGTCCGGTTAGAACGCCCTCTACGCTCTATCCTGAATTGCCCTTGAAACAGCGAGCCAACGATGATCTCTTGTTAGGTCCTCCGATCATCTACATGCCCCTTCCATATGCCCCTTCCCAACCCTTAGCACAGCACCCGCCACCCCCAAGCACAGACGAGAGTAGCACCAGAGCTTCGGCCCCCATGGCCTCTGTGCCGGCTGAACCCCTTGTATTAGATACAGCACAAGCAACAGCGTTAGATGACCCTGAGACCCGAAAGGTTGATTCCGCAAGAACAAACAGATTAGGCAAGGATGAGCGAGCAGGGATTGACAAGATAGTGAGAACATTGGTAGAAAGAAAGGAAGGTGAAGAGCACATCACGGATATGTTCAACTCCTATGCAGGGACCCACAGACGACATTTTACCGTATGTCTGTGTTATCATGTCTTGAATGCGTACGAGGACCGATATCGAGACAAAGGTCCCGAGAGCCTAACGACTCTGTACAGGAAGGTCGATATCGGGGATGAAGGCGAGTGTGATGTGACGGACCTCCTTACGCGTACGCTTGAGGTTTTCCGCCACCTCACTGAACAGGAATCGGAAGCTAAACCCACGACACCCGTAGCAACCGAACCACAAACTGAGCGAGCTAGCACCATGATGCCAATAAGAGAAGCTGCCCCCTACTGGGTTCCTCCACGAGGTCTAGGAACACACGATGACGTCAACCACCAAGATGCAAGAGGGAGGGTAGTGTACAACTGGGTCTACCAGCCATGGGATCGGCAAGATATTCTGACGTTCCGGAAATCTCTGCCCGATTTACGTAAAAACCCCACTGCCTTCTATACTGAATTAGGTACAGCCCTAGGTTCGACGATTATGACCCTGGCTGACATCGACTTGTTTTTCGGGTTATGTCTACCAGCTGATGTGTGGAAGCAAATCCGGAAAGTCGACCACCTTGAGCTGTTTGGACATACCTGGTCACAACTCGATGGCATAGTTAGACAACGAGAACCTGGACAGAAACCTTTGAAACCTATTTTAGACCTTCCAGATAAAATTGTACAGAAATTGAAAACCCTGATTCCAGAAAAGAAAGTGGACTGGTCGATAGTAACGGCTTGTCGTCAGAAACCCCAGGAGGATGTATCGGACTACTTCTCCCGGGTTGAAACGGTGTTCTCCGATTACAGCGGCCAGGACATGACCACTGCAACCGGACACCATCTGTTTGTCCAAAATTATGGTAAAGGTTTGTCACCGGAGGTCTCCCAGAAACTGCAGGCCAGTGAGAGTAGTTGGGCAGCCTCCAAACCCGCGGCTATCCTTCAGATGGCCCAATATTACGAACACCAGAAAAATGAAAAGGATAGAGCAACAGAGAAAAAGAAGAAAGACTTAAAGGAGAGGGTGATGATTGCACAATTGCAAGGGGTGACTATAGGACGAGAGCAATACAAAGGAAACTACCAGACAAATGTCCCTAAGAACGCACCCCCTAAAGACCGCACCTCGACACCCCACATTGGACGTATAGACATTAGAGAGGACCAGTGCGCCTTCTGTAAAGGATTCGGCCATTGGAAATCCCAGTGCCCAGTTCTTTTGGAGATGAACAGAAATAGGGACCCCAAAGACGTAGCGGGTGGACCAAGAAATAGAGGACAGCAACGGGGGCCCACGAATGACACGACTAACGATAGATCAAACCGACCGAATACATTTGACCGACCCAGACAGAATCAGTACCAACAATCTGACTGTGACGATGCCCACAACTTCGCATAGGACTGCCAAGGGCAAGGGAGGGATCCAGTCGAGCTCTATGTTGACCAGCAAGGCCCTTATGTCACTGCTAAGGTCCTGGGTACAAAGTCTCCATTTCTGGTAGACACTGGTGCAACACGTAGTGCGTTATCTAAACGACTGATTCCAAGGGCACCCTTGTCTGGCTCACTTGTGACATCGATAGGTTTCGATGGAACGCCCTCCACTAACCCTTTGTCCACTCCGATCCCCTTCGACTTAGAAAACAATACCACTGACACAACGTTTTTGCTTTCCTCCAATACTCCTGACGCCATTATGGGACTTGACTTACTGAAGCACTTCCGAGCGGCCATTAGATGTACCCAAGACGGAGTTCGAGTCTTCCTGTACGACAACCCCATTCTGCTTAGACATTGCCCTTCCCGACGCATGTTTTCTATCAATGACGCTGACACGTCCCTGCTTGACACTCTGCCTCCGTATCTGTGGGCCAAGACAGATTCGGACGTAGGGCGCATGATGATTGACCCAGTGCACATTACTGTCCGACCGGACGCAATACTCCCGAAACTCCCACAATATCGGATATCGCCCGAGGGCGAGAAGGCATTGGTAAAGATTATTCAGTCACTGATAGATGCAGGAGTGGTAGAGGAAGTGGTTAGCAACGTTTGTAACAGCCCTATCTTGCCCATCATCAAGAAACAAGGAGAGGGAGATGAGAAAGCATACCGCTTCATCATTGACCTTCGAGAGATCAACAAAGTGGTTGTACCCCAGTACCCCGTGGTCTCAGACATCACCACTATCCTGAACTTGACTCCTTCTACTGCCACCACCTTCACTGTCATTGACCTAAAAAACGCATTTTTCTCTATCCCTATCCACCCAGACAGCCGATATCTCTTCGGCTTCACCCTAAAAGCCCGCTCATATAGGTTCTGCCGAGCACCCCAAGGCTACACAGAAAGCCCCAGCATCTACAGTCAGGCCCTCAAGAGACAGCTGGATCAGGTCCAGTTACCCGATGGAGTGGTGTTAATACAGTACGTCGATGACATCCTTTTGGCGGCCGACACCACTCCACTAGCAGTCACAGCCACCATTCAACTCCTGCACTTCCTTGCGGAAAATGGCCACAAGGTCTCCAAAAAGAAGTTGCAATTCTGCCAACCCCAGGTCACTTACTTAGGCCACCTCCTGTCCAAAGACGGAAGGAAACTTACTCCCGACCAGATCCAAACCATTCTTGACACCCCTGTCCCTAAGACTCAGAAACAGTTCCGCTCCCTACTTGGCCTCACCTCCTTCTGCCGACAGTGGTTGCCAAACTTCAGCCTCATTGTGAAACCGCTGCTTTCTCTGCTAGCTAAAGATGTCCCTTTCCCCCTCCCTTGGACCACTGAATGCCAATCCTCCTTCACGGAACTACGAGATGCCCTTTGTTCGGCCCCTGTCCTAGGTACCCCCGATTACACAAAGCCCTTCTCCCTCTACACTCACGAAAGGGAGGGGTGCGCTTTATCTGTCCTGACCCAGTCCATTGGCCCAAAGCAACGGCCGTGCGCTTACTTCTCTGCCACTCTTGACCCCGTAGCCTGAGCCTTACCTGCCTGCCTTCGAGCTGTACCTGCCGCTGCTATCTCTATCCGACAGAGTGAGGGGATCGTGCTCTCGAATTCCCTCACGGTATTAGTACCCCATGCAGTTGACACCCTCCTGAACCAAACCAAGACGCAACACCTGACGAGTGCACAACTGACTGGATACGAACTAACTCTGCTCGCACCCCACATCACCCTGAAAAGATGCACCACACTGAACCCAGCAACTCTGTTACCCCTACCAGAGAACGATCCCAATGTGCCCCCTGTACACGACTGTGTGACCCTCACGGACGAACAGACTAGAAGTAGAGTTGACCTCAGAGACACGGCTTTTCCTGACCCCGACGGAAAGCTGTGGGTGGACGGCTCTTGCATCAAACTCCCCGATGGCACCACTTCAGCTGCCTATGCAGTCACCACAGCCCGAACTGTGGTAGAGACAGCCCGCATTACACAACGATCTGCACAGGCAGCGGAACTGATTGCCCTGACACGAGCATGCATCCTAACAGCAGGAACCACAGCGAACATTTACACCGACAGCCAGTATGCCTTCGGGGTGGTTCACCATTTTGGGCTCCTTTGGAAGGAAAGGGGATTCTTGACCTCGCACGGCACTCCCATCTTACATGGAGATCTAGTCTCCGCCTTGATCGAAGCTGTCCTTCTCCCCAAAAGACTTGCGGTCATCAAATGCCAGGCACACAAGAAAGTGACAGACATTATTGGACAGGGAAATGCACTAGCCGACCTCACTGCTCGAACGACAGCTGAAAATAGGACGACAACACGCATGTACGTGACCAGGTCACAAGCAGAGAAATGGACCGACGCTAGGGACACTATTAGAGACATTCAAATGGCTAGCACACAACACGAATTGGCTGAATGGGCACGGGTGGGATTGAAAGACGACGAAGGCTGCTGGCGGACAAAAGACACAAACAAATGGTTGCTACCTGACTCATACCTGATTCCCATACTGACTATGGCACACTCCCCTGCTCACATAGGGTCAGCCCCCATGATTGAACTTGTCTCCAGAGTTTGGCACAACGATAAAATCACAGACTCCGCCAAACGTCTGGTCCAACAATGCCTGATATGCCTGCAACATAACCCTGGGAAAGGAACTGTGGTCCCCCGGGGAGGGTTCGGGGGTTCCCAATCACCCGTTTGAAGTCCTGCAGATGGACTACATCCAACTAGACAGATGCCAAGGCCTGAAATACGTACTTGTCGTGGTGTGTGCATTTAGCAAATGGGTGGAAGTATACCCAACCCGTGATAACACTGCTATGGCCACTGCAAAAGTACTGTTAAAAGAATTCTTCCCTCGCTACGGCCTTTGTCGAATTTTATGGAGTGACAATGGCCCCCACTTCGTAGCCGAAGTCATCCAGCTCATCTTAAAGGGGCTGGGTATCAAGCAAAAGTTCCACGCAGTCTTCCACCCCCAGTCCGCTGGACTTGTCGAGCGACACAATGCCACACTAAAGCTCAAACTGGCCAAGATAGTGGCTACCACGGGACTGAAATGGCCAGACGCTCTCCCACTGGCATTGCTATCGATGCGTTCCACCCCCACTAAACACCACTTGACACTTTATGAGGTTGTTTTCGGCCGACCCATGAGCGTCTGGTCTGCACCAAAACCGACTTCCATTCATGACGTCCTGGACGTCCTAATGTCTGATTATTTGTATAAGTTGACTGAAACTCTGTCTGTCATTCACCAACAGGTGCTGCATGCCATCCCTGACGCTTCCAGGGGTCCCGGACACAACCTGCAACCTGGGGATTTTATCCTCATAAAAAACTTTCAGCGCGCCAAGAGTCTGGAACCCCGGTGGACGGGCCCCTGGCAAGTCCTACCCACCACCCGAACAGCTCTTCGAGTGGAAGGAAAGCGGACCTGGGTGCATGCGCACCATTGTAAGAAGATTCCCCCGACTCTGATGACAACTGAAGACGTGACCACCCAGGAAGAGCTCCTGAACAAAGACCGACCATCGCTGAATTGCTACCCGTACACAGAGACACTTGAACTTGCAAAGATTCCTGACCCTACTGTGCCACCCAAAGAAGGGTATAACTTGCGTCGAAAGGAGGGAGTTTCGGCTAAGCAGACCATTGACTAAGTCATAATTCTCAGATCGGTGGCCTAACACAACAAGGGCTGTCAGGAGAGAAAGCCAGACGAGGTCTTTGGTTCTGCCCGCTACCGAGCTCCCTTGAAGGTGATGGAAGCGCCCGATAAGAAGGTGATGGAAGCGCCCGATAAGAAGGTGATGGAAGCAACCGGACACCCGAACATTTGCTACAGAAACCCAAAGACAGACAGACTCCACAGCTCAAAGACAATTGCACTTTTCATCGCAATCCTTTTCTGCTTTCTCCTCATGACCACACTCTGGATTGTGGAAGAAAATGCACCTGCTCATGAAACATTCCTGACCACTGCACAGCCTACCACCATGAAGGAACATTATCTGATCTCGCTCTCTCCTCAACTCAGAGAAAGGCGAAAGGAGTTTTGGAATAACTCCTTTGTGCAGCTGCTGCACCAGCACAATCTTGCCACCAATGCCACCAACTGCTGGATCTGTGGGTTGCTACCCCACACCACTGGACATTCGATACCTTTCATCCCTTCACCCTTCTCAATTCACGGCTCCTGCCTTGCTTGGCTGATCCTCCTGCAAGAAAGCTATAAGGACAATGCCACCTCCAGCAAAACCATGACGCATTTCTTTCATGAGGTCTGGCGAAACAAAACCAAGACACACTTCTGCCCGCAGACCTCCAACGACTCTATCCACATGGACATCCCTGCTAAAGAACGAATTGAAATGCAGGTGTTCAACAATCCAACCAGACCCACCTTCTCCTACCTGCGGAAACGAATTGCTGCCACTCTGACTATGGCTCTATCTGTCATCAACGTCACAGGCCATATGTGCATAGAAGGGCTTGGGACACAGCTGGTAGGCCGCAGTGCTTGCCGTTTCACCAGAACTTTGGACTCTACCGATCCACCTTCCTTTGTATCCTCTCCAAATATGTACTTCGTTTGCGGCACAAAGGCTTACACCTGGCTCCCCAAAGGCTGGGGGGGCGGGCACTTGTTTCATCTCCTTCATCCTTCCTCCGACCTATGTGGCCCCAGCAAGTCACCATAGACAAAAGCGAGCCAAGGACATTGAACAAGCCGACTCAACAGGAGCACAGTTCCTCGATGCTATGAAGGGACTTGTTCCACTCTGGGGCCCGATGGCAAACAGCCGTGCCATCCGACATCTGACTCAGGCAGTCGAGACAACAATGAACATCACAGCTGGTATCCTTGCTAACAACACAGCCAAGCTTCAAGCGGTCCGCCTGGTGGCTCTCCAGAACCGCCTTGTTCTAGATGTGGTTCTTGCGGACCGTGGTGGAGCATGCCGCATTATTGGGTCCAGCTGCTGTACATATATACCGGACAACTCACCCTCAGTGTACAAGGCCATCGAACACCTCCACAGACTCTCTTCAGAAGTCCACCAGGAGCAGGAAGAATGGTCGCTTGGTGGATGGTTCTGGAGTACTGTTAAGAACTGGGGCTGGAGACTGTTTACCATTATCCTGATTCCTGTAGTTGTAATATGTGGATTATGCTTAGGAATTCAATGCCTGCCGCCTCTGTGTTCATTATGTGCGAATTGCATTTGCCCTAAGACTGTGGACTTTGGAAATGAACGCATGGGAGCATTGTATGATGCCGAGGTTAGGAATTTAATGAAGATTGACATTGAGTAGACAAGCTGGCTAGATATGTTGAAAAGGGAGGACTGTTAAAACTTAGGCTGCAGTGTCAACATTATCGGCGCCATCTTGCCCCCTTTTCGAGCCCATTCGTGCGCGTAAGCGGCAGCCATTTTGAGTACCATGGCCTCTCTGCCCATCGCCGATAGCCAGCGCGTCTCTCTCTCTCTCTCCTGACCTCGCAAGCATCCCCCGCACGCTGACAGCCCCCGCTCTCACATGCCTTGGGTCATAAACCCCTCTTCAGCGCAGCTCTGCCTCGGAACCCCATCCTGTTCCCAGCGCGACACCTCCCTTCATTCCTTTCATGGTCCCGGGTCCTTTGATAAAACGCCCCTTTCCTGTGTGCCCGTTTGTCCTACTCGTTCCCAGGCCGCCACCTGGCCCTGCGGATACTGTTTATTGTCCCCCTGTACAGTAGGAAGCTTCCCCCATCAAAGGATCCACGAGTTGATCAAAGCCCCCACCCTATGAGATCCGATCAACCTCATACATTCCGTGAATCGGCGGAATGTCCAGCTGCGTGATAATCATCACCTGTTGTGACCGGGGTGGGGACTTCAACTGTAAATGTGTGTGGGAACGGGCCTGAAGCGGGGATTCCGAGGATGTCTTTCCGTACATCAAAGTATTGACAGAGATGTGTTTTACGCAATAAAGCAATAAACTTGTGTATAAGGGGCCAGGCCTCAGAGATGCGGTTAGAGCACCTCGAGAAGATACCCTGTTGTCTGATTTGATGTGTTCTGCTCCGTCGGAATAAACCTTCTGTTTCCTGCCTTCCAGTCTCCAGCGCCTGCCTCTTTGTTGGGTAACTTGAGTGGGTATAGAGGCGGTTAACGCCGGGCAACTCTGAAAAAGGTCATCGGCCCTACCTTTTTCCACAGCTTGGGACAGTTTAGTAAGTGGTGTGAGTTCCAAGTTGTTCCAGAACCCAAATCACTGCACACCCTAACCCCCTCTTAAGAGAAGAGATCCCATAACTTGGGATCCACCCCGATCCAAACCAAGCAGTTCTTCAAAGCCTTAGCAAAATTCACATTCCCTAGCAGGTAACTTCCTCTTTGTGCCCATTCTGCCAGGACACAATGGCTAATAGCTAAAGCCTGTCTTATGCTGTGATTGGTAGATCAAGCTTTTAAGTCAGGGGCCCATTAAATCAAACAGTGTATCCTAGCATTCACTCAGTGACCTATCAAACTCCTTCTTAGAGTCCCTTGAAAGTTTCTCCATGAAAATGAACATCTTTGGGTCAAATTCGGGGATGGCAGCCTCTTTAACAGTCAAGGAAGGTATCGGACTGTACACCCTGTCCTGAGTGTGTTCCTACTGTGCCTGTTGAAAGGATTTTATAATCTAGACTGGACATAAAGTGGGCCTGGTGTATTAGCTTATGCGGGTTAAGCACGTCCAATATATCTTGTATCATGGAACTCTCTGACCAATCAAGATGATGGTCAGAAGGTGGATCACAGTGCTTCTTTTATTTATTCGGTCTGAAGGGAGTGTTGCAAAACCCTGAAGTGTCCTCTGATTCAGAGTCTTCAGAAAACAGTTTGAGTCCTGCCTTCCTCTTCATGTCAGGATTCTGAGGAGTCTGAGCCCATGGCATTCAGCACCAGTTCTGTCAGAGGTGGCTGATAGTCCTCATTTAGTAGGATGTGCTCTTATGCCAGAAAAGAGGCTTTACATTTTCAAGGCATCTTTATGAGGCTTAAACTTAGCTTCTTTTTTGCAAATGGGGAATGCACTGAATCCTGAGAAATAGACCCCCCACGGCGAAGGAGAGAAGATGCAAACTTAGGCTGAGGGCTCTAGGTTACTAGAAGGTGCAATGCCTAAAGGCACTCCCAAGTAGGTTTTGTGGCAGTTGAAATGATTTTTTTTACATAAATGCTTGAACTATAGCATCTATAACCTATTTTCCTTTTCACTCACACCCTACACAGATGTTGCTAAAACCAAATCTCTTTCGGCAGCGTCGGCGCCAATATTTGTGCCCGGATTTTCCCCGAACTCCGGTGGAAAAGGACCCATCCTCACAAGATAAACCGATCCCATTCTCACAAATTGTATCTCCAGGACTGATGGCTCCTTGAAAATCAGAAAGGGATTGAACCTTTCTGATACCCTCCTTGGGATCTGTGTCGCGCCCTGACGATCTACTCCTATTGTGACCAGCCTTTACCGGAGATATCTTATTGGGCCCCCGACATATTAAAAAGACGTCCGTCCCCCCTGTGGCCCCGTCTTCCTCCCATCTCTCCCGCCCTGATGAAGGTGTAGCCCCGGCTGGCGCTATACACCGAAACGCTCGTTGACGTTTTCTCCATCTGGGAATCATCTGAATTGTCTGAAATTTTGTTCCAACTGTCCCCAAATTCATCATTGATTATGACATCTTTGTGGAGTGTTTTGTGATTGCTTGATTGGAGTTGTATGCATGTCTGTATGTTGTTGTTGAATGGTGTGTGGGCCGTGGTTAGGATGTAACTGAAGCATTTTTTATGTATCTTTTCTATTTTTATTAGCCTTGATTCATATACAATGAATTCATATGTATTAACTTTATAAAATGAAAAAAATCATTCATTCAATAAAACACTTTTTTATATCTTTGTAAATTTGTGTATGAGAAAGTCTCTTGTGGTTCAGAGTTTAATATAAATTGTGCTGGACCTCTTTGAGGGCATCTGTAGAATATATTGGGCAGGTTACCCTTCCTTGCTTGAATCTTATTTTTCCCGTCAACCTGCCTGTCATTGATGTGGGGTCCCCCTTCTTTCTTGCTAAAACCTACCCTGGGCAACCACTAGCTTAAAGCCAAGACAGTTGGAGTAGCACTATACCCCTTGATATGCCCCTGCTGGGTGTATACAGAGGATGTTGGGCACATTCTTCCTGTAGCACAGCCGCTGTGGGATTTTACAACCCAAGATTTGTGAATGGTCACCTAGAAGTCCCGGGCATGAACATTCAAGTGCACTTTGTAACTGGTACCATCTTCAGTAAAGCTGGTTAGATAAATCGCCATAAGTTTGGCAGGGTATGCTCAGACGTGAGTTCCTTGCTTACTTTGCCAGTGGATTCAAGCAAGCCTGGCTGAAGACGGCTGTAATGCCAAATACCGGTCCTAGGAAGCGTGTTTCCAGTCCAGGGAAGGCATGGCTTGGCAGTTCGGGCTGGACTGTTCCCATGAGGCACAGGGTCAGACTGATTTGCATATGGCCATGTCTGAACTGGGGTGGCAGAGTGGGCTAAAGAACGGTGATGGATTAAACCCAGATCTGTTGACTGGGTGTGAGTGTTTGATTGGTTCAGATGCTCCATCCATCACCACCCCCTTTTGTACCGCTTTTGGCCGCCATAAGTGTCGCAGGGTATGCTCAGACGCGAGTCCCTTGCTCACTTTGCCACTGGATTCAAGCAAGCCGGGCTGAAGACGGCTGGAATGCCAGAAACCGGTCCTAAAGAACGGTGATGGATTAAACCCAGATCTGTTGACTGGGTGTGAGTGTTTGATTGGTTCAGATGCTCCGTCCATCACCACCCCCATTTGTACTGGTTAGATAAACACATCAAAACAAATGGTGCCTGCAGTCGAAGAGGAATCTAGACTGGCCGCAGTGTAGACTGCTGGGACGGCAGCCACAAGCTTCCAATGAGGAGAAAGTGTGTGGCTCAGAGTCATATTATAGAAAGCTAGTGGCGCCCAGACAGAACTATTATCCAGATGTGCCTATGCTGAAGCAATTTAAACTAAATGTAATCCATAACTCATGGTTCTGTTGGACGTTTACATTTCTTCTTTTTATTGTAAATAAAAATGTATGAAGAATTTGCACCGATTATCATTTGGAATAGAACTACATACTTAGGTTGGGAATTAGAGTTTGGCGGATAAAATACTTACTAATGAATGTTATGGCTATGCTGTACTCCTTATTACAAGTGCATTATATTCTTTGACACCTGTAATAAAGCGGACAGGACATCCATTACGTTTTTGACGGTGTAACCCGTCAACCAAACTCTAAACCAGGCCTTTAGTCTTACAGATAATTGTTTTGAATTAATGTAAATCATAAATTACTTTATGACAAAATACACTTAATTAATCCAATGTTCACTTCTTAAAAAATACATCCACCCATATCTAAACTCTATATTTATTCCTTTCACACATCATCATATCATATAGTCTCCAGGAATTCTGCATAAGGAGGGTGGGTGTACACTGCGTCTTATCCCAGCTAGCAGTTTGCCACAAAGCATTATAGTAAAGGCAATGCATAATAACACTTACTCCAGTGGTAGTCTTTCGTTCTTCACCCTTGTTGGTGTAGCCAGTGCTGAATATTTCTAGACATGTGTTTCTGGAGATAGTCCTTCATCAGTAGAGAGCCACAAGTCTTTTTGGGGGTGCTGGAAATTCTGTCCAAATTCTTCTCAGGTCTCTGTACCACTCGCTGGGCACAGAAGCATCAACAAGAGCTCATCAGCTCATTAGATGAAGGGAGCCTTTTCAAACAAAGGGAGGGTGGGCGCTTATTGAATCACATCATATCACTCAGTTTGACACAATGCATTATGGTAAATGCAGTGTATGATAGTACTTACTTCAGTTGTAGTCTTTAATTTTTCACCCTTCATGGTGCAACCAGTGCTGTATACCTCTAAACACTAGTTTCTGGGTTTAGTCCTTCATCAATACAGAGCAACAAGTCTTTCAAGCACCCCCAAAGAGACTTGTTGCTCTCCACTGATGAAGACTGAGGTGTGAGGCAGTGTGCGCCCACCCTACTTTTATCAAAATATAACTTGACTAAATCTTGTTTTCCAGTGATAACAGTGTGATGGTAGGCAATCGTAAACAGAAAAATTAATCCAGGTTTTCGGTGGAATAAAGTAAAGTATATTCACCTTCTTCAGGGCTCATGCAATTTGCTGTTCTTTTTACAATGCAAACAAAGTGCAAATATTTAATGGATCCAGACACTCAAGATAACAAAGTATGTGTTGTTATCACTCATGCTTTCTTAGATCCCCAGTGCGTTCCTGGAAGCATACCGGATATATCATCTTACACAGACTGTGATCTGTAGTTTAGAACCAAACTGTTTGGTTGTATACTGGATTAAAACAAGAACCATCTCTTATGGCTGTTTCCTCCCAAAAGAAATTGGGTTTTTGATTGAGGAGGGTGAAAACCCTTCTCAAGCAACAACCAAAATACTTGTAAGAGTGAACCACGAAAGTCACTACAAGCTACACTACTGTGCTTAACCCTCTGGTATATTAATCAACAGTAGTCAGGCTTAACTTAGAGACAGTGCATTAAGTATTTATGCCGGCCACAAGCAGCAATAAAGTTAAAACACAACACAATAGATATCCCAAACCAATTTAGGAACAGAGAGTAAACTTTAATAAATGAAATGAGCCCAAAAACACAAACGTCTTCTCAGTAGACTCAGAGATACGCTATTTTAAAGATTTAAGTAAAAATAGCACCAAGAAGCAGAAACCGCTAACTGTTGGTATCAGGTTGCGATAGACTGAAACAAGTCATAAGTTCATGCCAACTGCGATGAACGGCAGGCCGGTTACAGGGACCAGGTTAGTCCCGCTAAAAAGTTACCTTCTCAAAGTTCACAATATACCAGCTAAGGGTACAGGAAGCACCTCTTCGGGATTAGGAACACAGTCCTGCAGAGGGCAGTTGCAGGGCCAGGGAGGGCCAGCTGCACCCGGCTATCTGGGCAGCTACTGGGAGGCTGTCCCTGTAGCTCAGAACAGGAGGTCAGCCAACTGACCTTTGGAGTCAGTTGGCTGAAGGAAGCAAGTCCAGCCTTCCTTCCCACAGAGCAAGGCAGGCCTCATGCAGCAAGGCAGTCCTTTGGGGAACAAAGCAAGCCTCACACACAAGTGCAGCCCTTTGGGTGAAGAAGACAAGCCTCAAGCAGCGCGGCAGTGCTCTGAGGATCAAGGAAGACCTCCTTCTGTAATGTCTGAAGGTCCAGCAGTGTACCGATGAGTGATTCAGGAGGTCCAAAATTTAAACCTGGTGCCATCCTTTGAGGTGGGGAAAACTTCTAGTCCATCCCCACATCTAGGTCTGGATACTCCTTTTTTTCCCCTTTCTTTCGCATCACAGGCTCCAAGAGATCTTGGGTGACAAAAGGGTGGTGTCAAGTTTCTTCGTGAGTCTGCTGGACACAGACCTTTAAAATGGAAGTTGGGCAGGGAATAGTTCTGCCTCTCCCATCCTGGCAGGATGGCCCATCCACGAGAACACAAGAAGGGGGGGACTGGGAGAAAATGGAAAAAGGGAGGTCCAGTACCCGAGCTCCCAAGGCTAACGTTACAATCACTGGAGGGTAACTGTTCCTAAAGAAAGAAAAGCAGGCCAATTTGGTTGCTGGGAGGACTAGTGAAAGTGACTTTTTCAAAATATCGGTTGGATGAGGTAGTCTCAGAGGGGGGAATTCCTCCTTTTTGAAGAAGTGCCCTCACACACCCAAGCGGGTGTCATGCTTCATCATCAGGCGTTGCTCCTCGTGGGGGTGGCACTGCTTTCCCCCATGGGCCATGCAAGAGGGCTCTTTATTTGAGATTGTTTTGTAGAAACGCTGCAGTGGTGAGTGCGGGTGTGTGGGAAGTGACGTGAGTGAATAAAAAATACAGCACTAGTGCGGGCCCGTGGGGACTGCAGCACCACCCCCATGAGGAGCAAAGCCCCATGATGAAGAATGACATCCACTGGGGTGTGTGAGGGCACTTCTTCAAAAAGGAGACTACCTCATACAACCGATCTTTTGAAAAAGTCACTATTAATAGTCCTTCCAGCAACCAAATAGACCTGCTTTTATTTCTTTTAGGACAAGTTACTCTCCAGTAATTGTAAGGATGGCCCATCCTGACAACACCTAGTCCTTCTTTGTCTAACTGTTTGGGAGGAATACACAAAGGCCAACAACACCAAGTCGTGTGACCCAAGACACAGTCACCAAATGGTTAGGACAAGAAAATGCTAACTTTCTAAAACTAGAATTTTTAGAATTGTGACTTCAAATCCAACTTTACCATTAAAGAGGATTCTGAATTATAATTATTTTGCGACCAAACTTGGTATTTCTATCTGTTCCCAATCAAAGGTTAGCACTTATTAAATGTAATGAGATAACCAAATGTTATCTTATGAGAGAGGTAGGCCTAACAGTAGTGAAAAACGAATTTAGGAGTGTTTCATTACCAGGACAAGTAGAAGTTAAAAACACATGTCCTACCTTTTAAATACAATGCACCCTGCCCTATGGGCTGTTTAGGACCTACCGTAAGGGTGACTTAAATGTTTCAAAAAGGGAGGTTTAGCTCTGACTTAAGGTTTATTTTACCAGTTTATAGTGGCAGTTTAAATCTGCATACAGACTGCTATTGCTGGCCTATGGCCTGTTTTCAAGGGCTACTTAAGTGAGTAACACTAGTAGTATTTACTTTACAAGCACTGGGTACATGAAGTACCACGTTACTAAGGATTTCTAAGTAAATTAAAAAATCCAGTTGGGTGTAAGCCAACTTTTCCATGCAGTGGTAAAGTGCACAAAGTCCTAATGCCCACAAAAATGAATTTTAGCAAACAAGAGAGGAGAAAGCAAAACGCTTGGAGGAAGACCACACCAAAGGCTGTCAGGTCTAGCAATCACTATATTCTCCATCTGGAAATTGTTTTGCTGTTCCTCCAGGCACGGATCCTCTTGAAGGGGAAGACATTTTCTCAGCATTCGAAGTAGGCCTAAGCAGTTGCGACTGCCGACTGGACTTGAGATCTCATCGAGAGAGTGCCATCCACCGCGAGGCATAGATTTTTTACAGTAGTTTTCACAGAGAGAGGAGGTGACATATCCCCAGACCAGCAGCGTCTCCACTCTTCAGAGGGCGGAGAGCCAAAAAAGATCATTTCAAACTTCTACAAATTGAATTTCAATTGATTCCTCCTTAGCCACTTACACACATTAGTGAGGAAAATTCTAATCTTCTCACCCTCAAAGTCTAGTCCCTTATCACACAGTTGAAAAGAAGTTGTGTATCAATATTTAAATTTGCTCTTTGCTGGTAATTCAATTTCTTTGACAGTCGTGTTACATGCTAATGTTTGCCAAGCTGTTGTTGCTTTACTCCTGAGTGTTCGTCTTGCAATGTTGTATTATATTTAAGTTTGCTCTGGTCATTCAGTGTCTTTGACAGTCGTGTTACATGCTAATGTTTGCCAAGCTCTTGTTGCTTTACCTGAGTGCTCGTCTTGCATTGTTGTATTATATTTAAGTTTGCTCTGGTCATTCAGTGTCTTTGACAGTCGTGTTACATGCTAATGTTTGCCAAGCTCTTGTTACTTTACCTGAGTGTTCGTCTTGCATTGTTGTATTATATTTAAGTTTGCTCTGGTCATTCAGTGTCTTTGACAGTCGTGTTACATGCTAATGTTTGCCAAGCTCTTGTTGCTTTACTCCTGAGTGTTCGTCTTGCATTGTTGTATTATATTTAAGTTTGCTCTGGTCATTCAGTGTCTTTGACAGTCGTGTTACATGCTAATGTTTGCCAAGCTCTTGTTGCTTTACTCCTGAGTGTTCGTCTTGCATTGTTGTATTATATTTAAGTTTGCTCTGGTCATTCAGTGTATTTGACAGTCGTGTTACATGCTAATGTTTGCCAAGCTCTTGTTGCTTTACCTGAGTGTTCGTCTTGCATTGTTGTATTATATTTAAGTTTGCTCTGGTCATTCAGTGTCTTTGACAGTCGTGTTACATGCTAATGTTTGCCAAGCTCTTGTTGCTTTACTCCTGAGTGTTCGTCTTGCATTGTTGTATTATATTTAAGTTTGCTCTGGTCATTCAGTGTCTTTGACAGTCGTGTTACATGCTAATGTTTGCCAAGCTCTTGTTGCTTTACTCCTGAGTGTTCGTCTTGCATTGTTGTATTATATTTAAGTTTGCTCTGGTCATTCAGTGTCTTTGACAGTCGTGTTACATGCTAATGTTTGCCAAGCTCTTGTTGCTTTACTCCTGAGTGTTCGTCTTGCATTGTTGTATTATATTTAAGTTTGCTCTAGTCATTCAGTGTCTTTGACAGTCGTGTTACATGCTAATGTTTGCCAAGCTCTTGTTGCTTTACTCCTGAGTGTTCGTCTTGCATTGTTGTATTATATTTAAGTTTGCTCTGGTCATTCAGTGTCTTTGACAGTCGTGTTACATGCTAATGTTTGCCAAGCTCTTGTTGCTTTACCTGAGTGTTCGTCTTGCATTGTTGTATTATATTTAAGTTTGCTCTGGTCATTCAGTGTCTTTGACAGTCGTGTTACATGCTAATGTTTGCCAAGCTCTTGTTGCTTTACTCCTGAGTGTTCGTCTTGCATTGTTGTATTATATTTAAGTTTGCTCTGGTCATTCAGTGTCTTTGACAGTCGTGTTACATGCTAATGTTTGCCAAGCTCTTGTTGCTTTACTCCTGAGTGTTCGTCTTGCATTGTTGTATTATATTTAAGTTTGCTCTGGTCATTCAGTGTCTTTGACAGTCGTGTTACATGCTAATGTTTGCCAAGCTCTTGTTGCTTTACTCCTGAGTGTTCGTCTTGCATTGTTGTATTATATTTAAGTTTGCTCTGGTCATTCAGTGTCTTTGACAGTCGTGTTACATGCTAATGTTTGCCAAGCTCTTGTTGCTTTACTCCTGAGTGTTCGTCTTGCATTGCTGTATCATATTTAAGTTTGCTCTGGTCATTCAGTGTCTTTGACAGTCGTGTTACATGCTAATGTTTGCCAAGCTCTTGTTGCTTTACTCCTGAGTGTTCGTCTTGCATTGTTGTATTATATTTAAGTTTGCTTTGGTCATTCAGTGTCTTTGACAGTCGTGTTACATGCTAATGTTTGCCAAGCTCTTGTTGCTTTACTCCTGAGTGTTCGTCTTGCATTGTTGTATTATATTTAAGTTTGCTCTGGTCATTCAGTGTCTTTGACAGTCGTGTTACATGCTAATGTTTGCCAAGCTCTTGTTGCTTTACTCCTGAGTGTTCGTCTTGCATTGTTGTATTATATTTAAGTTTGCTCTGGTCATTCAGTGTCTTTGACAGTCGTGTTACATGCTAATGTTTGCCAAGCTCTTGTTGCTTTACTCCTGAGTGTTCGTCTTGCATTGTTGTATCATATTTAAGTTTGCTCTGGTCATTCAGTGTCATTGACAGTCGTGTTACATGCTAATGTTTGCCAAGCTCTTGTTGCTTTACCTGAGTGTTCGTCTTGCATTGTTGTATCATATTTAAGTTTGCTCTGGTCATTCAGTGTCTTTGACAGTCGTGTTACATGCTAATGTTTGCCAAGCTCTTGTTGCTTTACTCCTGAGTGTTCGTCTTGCATTGTTGTATTATATTTAAGTTTGCTCTGGTCATTCAGTGTCTTTGACAGTCGTGTTACATGCTAATGTTTGCCAAGCTCTTGTTGCTTTACTCCTGAGTGTTTGTCTTGCATTGCTGTATTATATTTACGTTTGCTCTTTGCTGGTCATTCAGTGTCTTTGACAGTCGTGTTGCATGCTAATGTTTGCCAAGCTCTTGTTGCTTTACTCCTGAGTGTTCGTCTTGCATTGTTGTATCATATTTAAGTTTTCTCTGGTCATTCAGTGTCATTGACAGTCGTGTTACATGCTAATGTTTGCCAAGCTCTTGTTGCTTTACCTGAGTGTTCGTCTTGCAATGTTTTATCATATTTACGTTTGATCTTTGCTGGTCATTCAGTGTCTTTGACACTCGTGTTGCATGCTAATGTTTGCCAAGCTCTTGTTGCTTTACTCCTGAGTGTTCGTCTTGCATTGTTGTATTATATTTAAGTTTGCTCTGGTCATTCAGTGTCTTTGACAGTCGTGTTACATGCTAATGTTTGCCAAGCTCTTGTTGCTTTACTCCTGAGTGTTCGTCTTGCATTGTTGTATTATATTTAAGTTTGCTCTGGTCATTCAGTGTCTTTGACAGTCGTGTTACGTGCTAATGTTTGCCAAGCTCTTGTTGCTTTACCTGAGTGTTCGTCTTGCATTGTTGTATTATATTTAAGTTTGCTCTGGTCATTCAGTGTCTTTGACAGTCGTGTTACATGCTAATGTTTGCCAAGCTCTTGTTGCTTTACTCCTGAGTGTTCGTCTTGCATTGTTGTATTATATTTAAGTTTGCTCTGGTCATTCAGTGTCATTGACAGTCGTGTTACATGCTAATGTTTGCCAAGCTCTTGTTGCTTTACTCCTGAGTGTTCGTCTTGCATTGTTGTATTATATTTAAGTTTGCTCTGGTCATTCAGTGTCTTTGACAGTCGTGTTACATGCTAATGTTTGCCAAGCTCTTGTTGCTTTACTCCTGAGTGTTCGTCTTGCATTGTTGTATTATATTTAAGTTTGCTCTGGTCATTCAGTGTCTTTGACAGTCGTGTTACATGCTAATGTTTGCCAAGCTCTTGTTGCTTTACTCCTGAGTGTTCGTCTTGCATTGTTGTATTATATTTAAGTTTGCTCTGGTCATTCAGTGTCTTTGACAGTCGTGTTACATGCTAATGTTTGCCAAGCTCTTGTTGCTTTACTCCTGAGTGTTCGTCTTGCATTGTTGTATTATATTTAAGTTTGCTCTGGTCATTCAGTGTCTTTGACAGTCGTGTTACATGATAATGTTTGCCAAGCTCTTGTTGCTTTACCTGAGTGTTCGTCTTGCATTGTTGTATTATATTTAAGTTTGCTCTGGTCATTCAGTGTCTTTGACAGTCCTGTTGCATGCTAATGTTTGCCAAGCTCTTGTTGCTTTACTCCTGAGTGTTCGTCTTGCATTGTTGTATTATATTTAAGTTTGCTCTGGTCATTCAGTGTCTTTGACAGTCGTGTTACATGCTAATGTTTGCCAAGCTCTTGTTGCTTTACTCCTGAGTGTTCGTCTTGCATTGTTGTATTATATTTAAGTTTGCTCTGGTCATTCAGTGTCTTTGACAGTCGTGTTACATGCTAATGTTTGCCAAGCTCTTGTTGCTTTACTCCTGAGTGTTCGTCTTGCATTGTTGTATTATATTTAAGTTTGCTCTGGTCATTCAGTGTCTTTGACAGTCGTGTTACATGCTAATGTTTGCCAAGCTCTTGTTGCTTTACTCCTGAGTGTTCGTCTTGCATTGTTGTATTATATTTAAGTTTGCTCTGGTCATTCAGTGTCTTTGACAGTTGTGTTACATGCTAATGTTTGCCAAGCTCTTGTTGCTTTACCTGAGTGTTCGTCTTGCATTGTTGTATTATATTTAAGTTTGCTCTGGTCATTCAGTGTCATTGACAGTCGTGTTACATGCTAATGTTTGCCAAGCTCTTGTTGCTTTACTCCTGAGTGTTCGTCTTGCATTGTTGTATTATATTTAAGTTTGCTCTGGTCATTCAGTGTCTTTGACAGTCGTGTTACATGCTAATGTTTGCCAAGCTCTTGTTGCTTTACTCCTGAGTGTTCGTCTTGCATTGTTGTATTATATTTAAGTTTGCTCTGGTCATTCAGTGTCTTTGACAGTCGTGTTACATGCTAATGTTTGCCAAGCTCTTGTTGCTTTACTCCTGAGTGTTCGTCTTGCATTGTTGTATTATATTTAAGTTTGCTCTGGTCATTCAGTGTCTTTGACAGTCGTGTTACATGCTAATGTTTGCCAAGCTCTTGTTGCTTTACTCCTGAGTGTTCGTCTTGCATTGTTGTATTATATTTAAGTTTGCTCTGGTCATTCAGTGTCATTGACAGTCGTGTTACATGCTAATGTTTGCCGAGCTCTTGTTGCTTTACCTGAGTGTTCGTCTTGCATTGTTTTATCATATTTACGTTTGCTCTTTGCTGGTCATTCACATTTTTTGCAGCCTGTGTTGCACCACTGCTTGCTTATTGCATTATCACCACCTGTGTTTTTCTTCCTCGAATTCTTGTGACATCAAAGATAGCCCCCACTGTGGTCTGTCAGCTGGAGAGCGTTTTTAGGGGAGAGTGATGTTAATGTGACGTAAGCATGGTATCAAAGGCGCATCTGAACACTGCAGGGAGGATGCCACGGATGAGCCGATGCTCACACTGCCCTCCCTCAGAACTAAGCCGATCCCGGCATTTTACACATATTCGGCCAAGTCCCTCCCTGGGAGGGGAGAGAACAGGAAGAGCGAGGGAAGCTGCAGGAGACAGTCTGCATCTAATCAAGAGGTTGGCAATGTTCCTAAAAAGAGGAAGGTCTGGATGAAGTTGAAGAATCCTAGCGTGGCTTGATTGAGAAAATATCCCTGTGCCGTGCACGGGAGTAGTTACTAAGTCCCTCTGCCACACTCTGTCTCTGTATACCCCGGGTAATCTGTCTCACCCCACAGTACAGGAAACGCATGCATATATTATATATCATTAGTGCTATTTTGCTGCAACCTGTTGCAAGCATGAACACTATGTATGAAAAACCAGGAGTATGGTAGTGGTCAAGAAGATATGAAAAATCAGGGGTATGGTAGTGGGTCAAGGAGATATTAAAAACCAGGAGTATGGTAGTGGGTCAAGGAGATATGAAAAAGCAGGAGTATGGTAGTGGGTCAAGGAGATATGAAAAACCAGGAGTATGGTAGTGGGTCACGGAGATATGAAAACCCAGGAGTATGGCAGTGGGTCAAGGAGATATGAAAAAACAGGAGTATGGTAGTGGGTCAAGGAGATATGAAAAAACAGGAGTATAGTAGTGGGTATGGTAGTGGGTCAAGGAGATATGGAAAACCAGAAGTATGGTAGTGGGTCAAGGAGATATGAAAAACCAGGAGTATGGTAGTGGGTCAAGGAGATATGAAAAACCAGGAGTATGGTAGTGGGGCAAGGAGATATGAAAAAACAGGAGTATGGTAGTGGGTCACATAGATATGAAAAACCAGCAGTATGGTAGTGCGGCAAGGAGATATGAAAAACCAGGGGTATGGTAGTGTGTCAACAGTGCTTAATTTGTAAAATATTAGGTGCAGGTGCTCAATTTCTTTAGGAGGCCACACCCACTTTCCCAGCTCCACCCACTTCTTCCACTGGCCCCACCCACTTACTCTTTTGGTTCTACCCACATCCTCAACTGGCACTTCTGAAAGCCAGATGTAATACCCCGTGATTCCATGATATATAGTGGGTCAGGTCCATCAAATATCCAGGTGCATTAGGCTTGCACAGTCATAATATGCGCTATATATTGCTTCAAATTCACCACCCACGCTCTGCCTCTAGTGTCCAAGCATAGCCCAAATGTCGACAACCACCATGTATAATCCAATTGCAGCCACATGAGTTCTGACACCACCTTTAATTTCCAACACAGCTCCATAATGCACAAGGCTGCGAAATAATCTATTCTGCAACCCTAGGTAGTGTACGGTGGTAGATGGTGTTCCATGACCCTCCTCTCTGTTATGCATTGACTGGCCTACTTGCTTCTTCTTGCACATGATGGACTGCCCTCGCATGATCATTTGGGGTCTGTGTCTCATCCCGCATGTGGTGCACGTGCACCCCTTGCGCCTCGCCTATCCCCAAAGGTTTCTCCTGCAGGTGGTGCAAATCTGGAGCCTCCTCCAGGCTTCTCATTTCTCCTCCACACTGGACACCTGCGCCTGGACCTCGGAGAGTGGGCAGCCTCGTCCTCAGGGGCCCCGCCCTGCAGGGTCCCCAGAAACATAAGATCATATACAAAAGCTGCGCGGGCCTGTGACAGGCCAGGCTGGCTGCAAGCCCCTGCAGGCTGCATTGTTCGCTGTCAGAGGAACCTGCTATTATGAGCCCCTACCCAAAAAACTGAACACTTTCCAGCTGTGCCACACATGGTGCTTCTAGTATTCATGGCCCGTGTATTTCTGTCTGCTTTTCATTTCCGTTCCAAGGCAGAGAAACCTTTCACAGCCTTGGTTGCATCTCACTCTCTTTACTGTGAGTGGCTCTGCCGTCCATGACCCGGAAACATAGCTGCCAAGATTTCAGATAGGTATGTGTGACATTTAAATAATTTAATTGCAATTATGAGTCACATTTCAACGACTTTGAGAGACACTTTATTGCGAGCAAAATCGAGCCTAACCGTTCCTAACCAGACCAGGAGAACCCCAACTAAAATGGGAAGACTGGAAAGAATATTTCCTCAACTACATTGAGGCCCTTGAAGATGAAAGTGAGGGTGAATACAAGCCGGAAAGGAAAAAGAGACTATTGCTCCACAACTTAGGCCCAGAAGGGGTAAGGGTGTTTAAGAACCTGGTGCCCAAAGAGAGGGGTGCAGCGGAGACGGATGTCTTTGTGAATGCATTGGACGACCTGGACAGCCATTATCGCCCAGCAGTTTGTGTCTCGATAGACCGCTATAACTTCCAGCAGAGAAAACAAGAGGCGGGGGAATCCATCGACGACTATGTAGCAGCTCTCCGCAGGCTGGCAATCACGTGTAGGTACGGGAACCTGCAGGATGAATACATCAAAGACCAAATTGTAATGCACACTACCAGCAGAGCAGTCCAAGACAAGCTGTGGGCGATGAATGAGACAACCCTGAAGGAAGTGGTGGCGATGGTCAAGACGGCGGAAATGTCGAAGAGAGGCGCAGATGCGGCTAAAAGGGAAAGTGGGCCGAGACAGATGATCAACAAGATCGATGAGGCACCACAATCCAGCAAACCCAAAGGCGCCAACGGAGACCCGAGGAAGGACACGAGGGGGCCTGGGAAGCAGATGTCTCGCCCCAGCCAGGGAACGAAGTTCGCGTGCTACAGGTGTGGCAGTGCAGCGCACTCGGCCCAGGACAGACGATGTCCCGCGTTTCGCGCCAGATGCTCATTTTGTGGACTGACCGGTCACTTCGAAAAAGTATGCCGGAAGAAAGGGACGAAGTCCACGATCAAGTGCATCGACGCGGCCACGGCCAACGTAAGTGAGGAGGACGACCTGGAAGAGGATGACCTGGTGCTGTGCATAGAGGATCAAGTGTTGGACGTATCAGGAAAGCGGAGGGACAAACCCCGCACCGACATGCTCATCGGGGGCGTCAAAGTACATGTGGCCGTGGATTCAGGGTCCCCCTGGACCATCGTGCAAAGGTCGATATGGGAAGAGGACTTCGCGCCAGTCATAGGGCCCGACCTATGGCCGCCGGACATCAGACCCATCTCGTACACCGAAGATTCCATTCCACTGGTTGGATGCAGGGACTTGGAGTTCGAATTCAGAGGACGGTCAGCCACGTGCACCCTGTACGTAGCGGAGAAGGGCCCATCGGTACTAGGATGGAGAGACGCAGGTGACCTCGGCATCATACTCAATCCTGGAGGGAAAGAACAGATCTTGCTAACAGATGAATGGCCCCTCTCGAAGGAGGAGGACTGGAAGGCAGCATACCCCAAAGTCTTCGAGGGCACGGTAGGCAAACTGGACAAATTTGTGCATAAATTGGTCCTCAAGGAGGGAGCAGTACCAGTAGTGCATAAGGTCAGGAACATACCGATATCCACGAGTGAGGCGGTGCGCCAGGAACTACGGAAGTTGGAAGAGCTAGAAATCATCGAGCCAGTGGACAGTGCGGAATGGCTATCGCCCTTGGTGGTAGTTAAAAAGCCTAATGGTAAGGTCAGACTCTGTGTGGACCTGAGGGAGCTCAACAAAAACCTCATAGTGGAGAGGTTCCCGCTCCCCAGAATAGAAGAGATGCTAGCAAGGACAAAAGGCATCACACACTTTTCCACCATTGACCTCACGTCCGCATATTACCAGGTAGAACTGCACCCGTCGAGCAGGAAGTACACAGCCTTCATAACACCCTTTGGATGCTACCAATTCAGGAGAATGCCCTTCGGCCTGGCATCCGCTGCGGCCGTTTTCCAGAAGTTGATGCACAGGTTGTTTAAAGACATCTCAGGAGTACAATACTTCCAAGACGACATCCTAGTGATGGGCTCCAACAAGGGTGAGCACGACAAGAAACTACATCAAGTGTTGGGAGTGTTGCAAAGCAAAGGAATGACGGCGGAATGGAGCAAGTGCAGAATTGGGTCTCGCTCAGTGACCTACTTAGGGCACGAGATAGGAACGCATGGCATCTCGCCGAAGGAACTAAATGTGAAGGCAATAAAGGATGCCAAAGCCCCAACGACCAAAGAGGAGGTACGGTCATTCCTTGGAATGGCCGAGTATTACAGCAAGTTTGTCAGACATTTTGCCACGAGAACGTACAGGATGAGACAGCTAATCAGGCACAACACAAAATTCGAATGGGACAGGGAGGCCCAGTCCGAATTTGAGTCCGTCAAAGACTGTATCAGCCATGCCATCCCATTGCAGGGGTATGTCCCCACGGGCAAGACTATTGTAACAACGGACGCAAGCGACAAGGGCTTGGGGGCTGTCTTGGCACAGGAAAGGGAAGACGGCACCAAAGAAACAATCAGTTTTGCATCCCGGGCGCTGTCCCCGACGGAACAAAGGTACAGCGTAATAGAAAAGGAGATGCTGGCGGTCACGTGGGCGTTGAACAAGTTTCGTCAGTTCATATGGGGCACGAGATTCAGGCTCCAAACGGACCACAAGCCACTTGTCAAGGTGTTGACGTCATCGGGCCATGACACCGCCACCCCGAGAATAGCGAAAATGACCCTGAAGTTGCTAGATTACACGTACGACGTAGAATACCTCCCAGGTACGCAGAACAAGGTAGCTGATTACCTCAGCAGGGCATCAGCCATGGAAGAAGCGCCGGGAGAGACCCCGGACACAGAGGAAATGGTTGCCAGCATGGAGGATCACGAGACGTCGATCAGTGCACAGGAATGGCAGGCGGCTTACGAGCTCGATGAGGAGAAGATGGAAGTAAGGAAACATCTCACGTCGGGGTGGCCGGACAAGAAGAAGCTAACGGAGGGTGTCCGAAGGTTTTACGAAATGAGAGAAGAACTATCCCTGAGTGACTCGGGGATATTCTTGTACAGAGGAGAGAGAGTGGTGCCCCCAGCGACACTAATACCTCGACTGCTGAAATTGCTCCATGAGGGGCATCTGGGCATAGTGAAAACCAAGGCGTTGGTCAAACAGATGTATTGGTGGCCAGGAATGGATGCCCACATTGAGAGACAAGTGCGGGAGTGCGGGCAGTGCCAAGGAGCGGACAAGGTGCTCCGCCCACTCCGACCAGCCCTGGGAAAGTTCGACACCCCGCATGGCCCCTGGGAGGATGTGGCCATAGACATTCTGGGGCCCGTGCTGGACAGTAGAGGTGTGAATAAGTACATCTGTGTGTTGATAGATAAGTATTCTAAGTGGCCAGAAGTGGACATACAAGAGTCGATGGACACGGACACGATCTTGAAGTTCCTAACCGAGGTGTTCCTCAGAGAGGGAATACCCAGAACTATCCTCAGCGACAATGGCCCGCAATTTGTGTCGGACAAATGGGGAAGATACATGAAGAGGAATGGGATCGAGGTGAGACAAACGGCCGTGTACCATCCAGCTTGCAACGGCCAGGTCGAAAGGTTCAACAGGGTGCTCATGGGCTCCATCCAGGCAGCCATATCGCAAGGAAAAGACTTGGAGGCGGAAGTAATGAACATGATATGGGCCTACCGGATAACGCCCTCTGTAGTGGGGTATAGTCCGTTCCAAGTACTAAGAGGACGGCATCCCTTCACCCGGGACAACGTAGCATGGAGGGAGAAGACCATCACCAGCAAGTGGTCCCCAGCGGTGGTGCAACGCAATCTGGAGAAGGCCCAGAAGATCTATGCGGCACACTATGACAAGCGGCGCAGCACGAAAGAAACGGCGTTGGAAGAAGGGGAGTGGGTCAGGATCAAACTCCCCACCCTACAAAAGAAGGGCGAAAGCAAATTCAGCCAACCACTACAAGTCAAAGAGGTGCGTGGCAGGGCGGCCCTCCTCAGTGACGGCAAGGTCTGGTCACAAGATCGCATGGCCAGAGTCAACAAAATATTAGTCTGGCCCAAGGCCGAGGAAGTCGACAGATACATGGATCACCCGGAGGTTGGACCCCTTCCTGAGCACGGCATAGACAACCAAGGGGAAGGTGCAGGCGAGGACAGTGAAGCAGCAGTCCCGGGAGCTAGGCCGACCGACGGAGGAGGAGTACAAGCGAATGCAGAGCAGAGAACAGACGTGAGAGAAGCTGGGGTGTCCCAACAACAGACAGAGGCGAGAGAGAACGTGCCGGTAAGACACACCCGCAGCGGAAGGGCAGTTGTTGTGCCCTCCCGTTATAGTGACTTTGTGATGGATGGACACTAGCTGGGTGCCGGCCCCCCCCTTGGGTGCCCCACATTGACAATGTGCGCAGCAGAAGGACACTTTACTGTTGAGGGGAAATGTATAACTTTGTTTTCATTAAAGGGGGGAGATATGTGGTATGCGCTCTAGTCTACGGGCGTATACGCGATGACGCGTTACGCCGTAGGCTAGAGCGGATAAGCGCGCATGCGCAGAGAAGGGAGAAAGGAAAGGCGCGAACGCGAGCAACGGCAGTTGGCGACCGGAGCTGTCACAGTTAGACGCTCGGTGCCCTTAGCTCGTGTATATTTCTTGTTATACAATAAACGAGTGTTCCACACTTCAACCAGTGTCCTAGGGCCAGATGTAGGTAGCCCTTTACCGATCGGAATCGGCCGAAAATACCGATTTTCGGCCGTTTCCGATCGGTAAAGGGCTATCGAGATGTAGGGGCACATTTTCGGTAATTTTACCGAATCGGTATCATTACCGAATCGGTAAATTTACCGATTCGGTAATATGTACCGAATCGGTAAAATAATTACCGATTCGGTAATATTTACCGATTCGGTAAAATTACCGAAAATGCAATGTAGGTAGGCTATTTACCTTTGGCACATGGCTGACAGAATCGGTATTTTACCATCAAAAACTATTTGATGGTAAAATACCGATTCTGGTGTGCATGCACATGTGTGCATGCACACCTGTGCCATATGACAGGCAGACCTGCCCTTAGGGCAGGTATGCCTGCCACATGGCACCCAATCCTGTTTAGGGGGTGCCAGGGGTTGTCAAAGTGACACCCCCTGCACCCTTGTGAAATTCGGTATTTACCGATTCGGTAAATACCGAATCGGTAAAGCCTATTGATTTCTATGGGCTTTGAAGCCCATAGGAATCAATAGGCTTTACCGATTCGGTATTTACCGATTCGGTAAATACCGAATTTTACCGATTCGGTAAAAGGGAACATCTGGATTCCCTACATACCAACCCCTCACATTTACCGAATCTTAATTACCGAATCGGTAAAATTCGGTAATTTTCGGTAATTAAGATTCGGTAAATGTTACTTACCTACATCTGGCCCCTAGTGTCCTGTGGGGGAGAAGGAGAAACGTTACAGTGGCAGCAGGATATGTGTGCTACAAAGCTCGTCTTGACCTCCTGACTCTAAGTCACGGAAGTTACGAATGTAGAAAATATGCCTTGCCGCTGCCGGTGGTGAATCCTAAATGTTACATTAACACGTAGCAGCCACAGCTACAGACTCCGAGACGGCCCCGGGAGCCGAGTGCAGGGCACACTGAAAATGAAATACTGTTGTGGAAAAACTCGGTTTAGCAACTTTTGCACAGCTTTCAGTGAGATTTAAATTAAATCTCACTGAAAGCTGTTCAGAAGTTTAAATCATTTAATCCAATAGGAAATACGACATAGGAATAGTAAATAAATTAAAATATGGTTTCATTCCCCAATCCTATGGGGGAATCCCCGTTCCGAAGTAGCTGTTTCCATTATGATGAAACGCCTTGCTCGACTGTCCAATTTACAGACCTGGATGTAAAGTTCATCCTAGCGCCCAGGCGCAGAACTTTCTACCCTCTCCTCGCGAATGGCATCTCTGTAAAGTCCTTGGGGTCCCTTTAGCCCTCTCCCACACAGGTCCTTATTGACTGGAGGCGTGATATGTGGCGGTACTGGGTGGTCTGTGTCTAGCACGTCACTCCGGAGATATCGAGGGTGACGCACATTCTGTATTGGGACTTGCGTAGGTCGCATGGATTGCCTCATTTGTTTGTTAAACGTCCCACTGTCTACGAGGGAGAATTCATTTTTTCCTGTATTACAGCACCGCACCGCTTGACACCTGCTTCAAAGCGCTTTACATTGTGGAGAAGGAGGCGGAGTGCACAATTCCTGCCGCATCCTTTAGTCCTTATATGGTGAAGACAAGGCGACACGTCATATGGACGAACTCCCCATCCCTTTAGGGTGCAAATTTAAGTGGGCTCCTAATTCGAGGTAAAATATTAAAATAAATGAAAAATCGAAAAATAAACCTAGAGGCACCGATTTCATGGTTTGCGTAGTTCTTCTGTCACAGACAAACGGCAACACGCCACACAGGATCGTCGGTGGGGAAGTAGTTGGGTATTTCATCATTTCTTCTCACACACACACACCCTTTACAGTGCAGAGTTTTACACATGTAGGCAAGAGTGCTTCTACGCAACACATTGGAGTAGTAAGCGCTATATTACCGTTAAAAAATACAAACACATGGCAGCCTGTCAGAAGCGCCGGTGCTAGCAATTAAGTGCCGGTGCTGAGCACCGGAAAGCACCGGCTCAAATTAAGCACTGTGTGTCAAGGAGATTTAGGCGAGACGCACTGCACTGTAATTGTTAGATGCGATGGAATGGATGCAGGAAGCGAGGCTCGAATCCAGGAGGATGGTGTGCACCAGATCCATTTTGACACCAAGATGAGATAATGAAAAGGCCAGGAAGGTCCCAGGCTGCCGATTTATTCGCTTCACAATAGAGCTGCAACACGGGCAAAGCGGACATTTGCCCAGGGCCCCCACTTACCTAGGGGCCCAATCAGAAAATGAATTACTATCTCTAGCTCACCTCTGTCTATTCCTATATTTCGACTTCTCTCCTCTCTGCCTGCCTCTCTTCTTTTTCAGTGTCAACTTAATGATTTTAACTGTGCTTGTGTGAAAGTGTGGTGTGAGTAATCATCATGACCGTGGAGCACAAGCAGTGACAGGCAGTAACAGAGGTCCTGGGGAAGGGGCTTCTGTTCTCACTTTTATAAATAAATGAGGATCAGCATGTCGGTACTTAGACCCACTTGCAGAGCGCCATCTTTCCGCTTCCCTGCGATACCCCAGAGCAGGGCATCAGCAGTCGAACAGCACTTACGAGTACTTTGAGAGGACCGACCACCCCGATGGCTCTAGCAGCCCCTGAAGGATTCTGAGAGAGCTCCAACACATAGATCCGTGCCGACTTAAGGATTTTTGGGGCCCTGGTACAGACATATTTTGAGGGGCCCTGTTTGTAACACCTTGGATTGGTATTATCTTCTCTCCTTCGCCCCCCCCCCCACCCAGTGAATGTTGAGACCCCCCTTATGGGTCTGCGTCTCATGTTCTTTCAATATTGCAGCTGGTCAGGTTATGTCAATGGTGCATGCATTTTCTGCTTACTGGGGGTGCAGCGTAGAGTAGAGCACAAGGGCACATGAGAGCTCTACACTTGGGGTCTGTCTCCATTCCATCGAGAAAGTCTTGCAGGGTGGTTGTGAATATATTTTGTAGTCTTTTCATAAGTCGGGGCTGCTCAGCAGTGTAAAGGTTTCCACCCTGTTAAAAGCCCCACCTAGGGTGCCACTGCCTGAGACAGACTTATATTATTGTTGCATGTCAGTGTATCTCTAGGTTGCTTCGCTGGACAGGTTAAGGGACTTGATCAGACTCAATGATAGTTGTGAGTGTTGCGTGTCCTGTTGTTGAGAGTAGGGTTCACAGCCCTTTAGTCGGAGTGCTTAAAGAAGCGAGATGTCTTGCATCTTGCGTCTCTCTGATGGCCACTGGTGTACCTCCCTCGCTGTCCTGCTGCGCCTTGTCATAGTGCTGCAAGTGATGTCACACAGTTCACTCTCCCGATTCAGAGGGTGTTACTGGGACTTCGCTAAATCTGTCAAGGGACTGAGCCATAAGCATCAAGCTCTAACCCATTGACCTGGCTACCTACACTGAATACTCAGTCTGTCAATCAAGACTTCTATATGTACCTGCTTCAAGTTATATATACCTGTGCCAGGCTTTGTTCAATGTGGTCCTAAATCTCAATTATTGCAAACCTAGGTGGGCAGAGTTCCCACCCTTCCTATCTACATAGGCTCTACTTATAAATTCGTTCTAGTTCAATGTAAATGAACAGGAAAAATATCTCCAATTTGTTTTCAAAATCTCCCTTTTTTATATGCAATTATTATTATTATCGGGACTTGTATCGCACAATGAATCATCACCAGAGGGATCTCTCGGCGCCTTGGTGGCACATTGCTGGCGACTCATAACTGTTAGAACATCCATGTTTTAAGCTGTTTCTTAAACTGAATCAGGGTAGAGCAGGCTCGGATCTTGTCTGGTAGTTTGTTCCAGTGGAAGGGGGCAAGATGTGAGAAAGCTCGCCCACCCATTTTAGTTTTATTGATTTTCACCGGACAGAGCAGTTTCCGATTCCTCGATCTCAGTTGGCGCACGGGGACATAAGGAATTAACTTCTTCCTTAGGTACGCCGGACCTGTCCCTTGCAGTGCTTTAAACACTATAGACAAAAGCTTAAAAACGCAGCCAGAGCTATTGTCGCAAGAGAGAGAATGACGGGGTGTGTACCGGTTTATTGAGTGCCAACGCGCTGCTGTATTTTGAACTACTTGCAGCCTTGATGATAGATCCTCCCTCATTCCATCTAATAGTGAATTACCGGAATCTAGTCTACTGACTAGCAGTGCCTGTATTAGGGTCTTTCTGGCCGCAAGGGGGATCCACAGAAAAATCTTTCTCAACATCAGCATTATTCCAAAGCATGTACTCGAAACCGTCTTCACATGGTCCTCCATAGAGAATTTATTGTCAATCATAATTCCCAAGGGCCAGATGTAGGTAATTCCTATTTACCGACTCTTAAATACCGAATTTTACCTATTTGGTATTTAGGAGTCAGTAAATAGGAAGGGGGCAGATGTAGGTAATTCTAATTTTAGAATTACCGAATCATAATGATTCGGTATTTACCGATTCGGTAAATACCAAATCGGTATTGCCCATTGATTCCTATGGGCCATAAAGCCCATAGGAATCAATGGGAAATACCGATTCGGTATTTACTGAATCGGTCAATACCGAATCCTGCAAGGGTGCAGGGGGTGTCACTTTGACACCCTCTAGCACCCCAAGTACAGGCTTGTGTGACATGTGGCACACATACATGCCCTAAGGGCATGTCTGTGTGTCACATGGCAAAGGTGTACATGCACAGATGTGCATGTACACCTGAATTCGGTATTTTACCACCCAATTGGATTGGGTGGTAAAATACTGAGGGCCCGATGTAGGTAAATCGGTTTTTCCGATTTCAAAATACCGAGGCGCACCGAATCGGTATACTGAAATCGGAAAACGAGATGTAGGAAAAAGAAAACGAAAAAATACCGATTCGTTCGTCATCGGTATTGTGATTCGATACGTACCGGATCGGCACGGACCGAATCGGAATGTACCGAATCGGCTACCACCGAATCGGAAATTGCCGAATCGGCACATACCGAATCGGCAATTACCGATTCAGAGGTCGAAATACACCCCCATGGCCAAAATGCCCATAGAAATGCATTGAACAATCCGATTCGGCAAAATCCGATTCGTTAGAATCCGATTCAGTAAAATCCGATTCGGTAAAATCCGAAACAGCCAATGAGGTAGATCCACCCTCCCCCACCCAAGCAGGGAGTGGCTACCCAGGCAGGTGCAGCTCATTAAGAACTTTCTGGAGAGGCAGCCTGAGCTGAACACTCACAGTGAGCAGCAGTGGGAGCAGGAGCCAGAGAACTGTGATAGCAAGATGGCAAGCAGCAGTGAGAGCCAGAAGGCTGGCCACAAGAGAAAGCCCAAGTTTAGTACCATGGAGCTGCAGGTGTTGGTGGAGGAGGTGGTGAGGGTGCACAGGCAGCTCTTTGGGAGGCTGTCCCTCACTGTGCCAGACAGCACGAAGAGGAGGCTCTGGAGCGAGATTGCTGAGAAGGTCAACTCAGTTGGTGTCACCCCCAGGACCCTTGATGACCTTAAAAAACGATTTTATGACATCCGCAGCCTGACGAAACGCAAAATGGCTGAGCTGCAGAGGCAAGCTGAACTGACTGGTGGAGGCAGGAACCCGGCGCCACCCCTCACTGAGCTGGAGGAACTGGTGTCCAGCACCATTGAGAGGGAGAGTGTGACAGGAATCGGGACCCTGGATAGCTCAGCCAGACCTACAGCTACAGGTAAGAAGCATGCGCATCATGACACACCCTACCAGACACCTCCCCTTCAGACACAATGCACAGCCAAACCCCAGCCCAGTACTGTAACCAACATACAAGAGAAAAGCATCATGGTAAATGTAGGCAGCAGAAGTAGGCAAAATATGGCAGTGCAGAACCACAATATAGAAAACAGTGGAACACAGTCACAGGATATGCAAGGACATGTGCAATGCTTTAATTGTAGTGACTGTAATACATCGGCACTCAATTCACAAATGCTTCTTTATACCTAGGGGCACCATCAGGCGGAGGAACACAAGCAACTGTGGCACCAGCACCAGCAACAACTCCCAGTGCGGTGGCAGGGCCTAGCAAAAGTCAGGCTGCCCTGGAGGAGGAGGAGGAGGAGGACAACACCATTGGCCAGGGAAATGAGGGAGACCTGGTACTTGACTACGCATTCCTTCACTCCCCACAAATGTCTGGCACACCCCCATTGCTGTTCTCCCCTGAGAACTCTCCGACAACGGCCCACCCTGCACCTACCACATCTCCAGCCAGGAGTATGGTTGTGGCTCCACTCAACCCTATCCAGGGAGCAGCGGGTCAGGCCCCAGCCACCACCACCACAACACCAGTGGCACCCCAGCCCACACAGCAGGGCGGCAGCAGCAGTTCCCGGAGGCGTGCCATTTCCAGCACTGCACCTCCGGCACAGGGGGGCAGCGTCTTCCAGGGGCTTGAAGGCAGCATGGTCAAAATCCAGCGCATGCAGGCAAAGTCCATCATGGCCTGCCAGCGCCAGCTCCGCCAGCACAACCTGCAGATGGGCGAGATGGTGCAAGGGTTTAAGGCTTTTGTTGACACAAATAAGGAAGTTGCTGCAGGTCTTGGCAGGCTGACCACAGCCATCACACAGCTATGTGGCCGACTTGACAAGCACGAGCACTCGCGCAGGCGGGATGCCCGCATGCACAACCGCTCTATTAGCCGCCTTGCTGCTGCTACCGCGCAACTGTGCCAACGTGGGGCGAATATGGAGGCAAGCTTGACACAGAACACCGCTGAGGTCACCAGGGGAATGGCCCGCATAACAACAGCCATGGAGGCAATGATCATCTCCAACACTGCGGCCAATCCAGCCCTGGACCTGGGGGAGGCTGGGGACAGCAGCAGCCGCAGCAGCCCGGCCAGCGCTGTGTCGGAGCCGCGCCGGAGCACCAGGCGCTCTGCAGAAGCCGCTGGACATGCGGAAGGGGGTGAGGCACACCCCAGTGGGGCTGCCAAGCGCACCAAAAAGTAGGCTTGCCAGGGCCGGTGAGGCAACCCGGACCTTTGACATTTGTTTTCTTTACATTGACATTTTCTTTTGTTGCACATCAGTGCAGTAACGGTGTTGCAACATTATTAAAATTTGCTTTTCCTCACATCCATTTACCTGTCTGTGCATCTGTACTCACTCAGAAATAGTTTTCGGTAATCTCCTCACGTCTGTATCTGCCATCACTTGGCGTAGACACCCCAGCAGGTTGTGTTTGTGGCACAGCATCGTCGTCGTCATGGTCCTCGTAGTCAGACAACTCGACCTCAGTGCCCTTCTTCACCGCAAGGTTGTGCAACATTGCACAGACAGCTATGATCTTGCAGCAGGTGATGGGGGTATACTGCCTTGCACCTCCACTCTTGTGCAGGCATCGGAATCTACTTTTCCAGATGCCAAAGGTCCGTTCAACTACATTCCTTGTGCTTTTGTGGGCCCGGTTATACCTCCTTTGGCTGGGTGTGGAGGGGTTGAGGTAGGGGGTGAGTATGAATGAGCGGAGGGCATATGCACTGTCGCCTAGAAGGAAAAGGGGTAACATTACTCACATGCATACATGTATTACACTTAGCTACTTTGTGTTATGGGGGTCTGATGATGTGTCTCACCTAGGAGGTATCCTTCACCAAATTCGCCAACCATCAGCCGTGCATAGATGCCGCTCTGTTGAAAAATGTAGGAGTCGTGGGTACTCCCTGGGAATTTTGCTACCAGGTCTGTGATGGTGCACTTCGCATTGCAGATCACCTGAACGTTGATGGTGTGCGTAGACTTCCGATTGCGGTATATGTATTCTGTGTCAGCTGGGGGGCAAATCGGAATGTGCGTGCCATCTATGCAGCCAATGATTTGGGGAAATTGTGCCATCTGGTAGAAGTCAGCTTTAGTTTGTACCAGTTCTGCGTGGGTTGCACGGAAAGAGATGTATTGGTTTATCCTGTGTATCATGGAGTCAAGAAATGTGTGGAAGAACCTTGACAGGCTGCTCTGGGTCACCCCTCCTACCGCTGCAACTCCACTTTGATAGCTGCCAGACGAAAGCAGGTGTAAGCTGCATAGCACCTGGACGTGCGCTGGGATGGCGTGTGCCCTTGGGGTGGGGTGGTCCAACAGTGGTTTGAGGTCCCTGATGAGCTCCAGAATGGTGTCTGAGTCCAGCCTGTACCTCTGTAGGATCTCTGCCTCTGTGAGCATGAACAGGGTGATCATCTGTCTGTAGACCTGTTCCTCTCTTTGCCATTCCCTCTGTCCTTCCTGCTGTAGCCGTAGCCGCCTTGCAATGACATAAAAAGCTGCCATCCTGCAAGTTACAATGCATTTTGGGTCTATTTTTATGGGTTGGAGTTGGTTACCACCTGATTGTGATCCATGTTAAATACCGAGTGAAAAATACCGATTTGGAGCCAAAATCGGTATTTCTGTGCTTCCCTACATCTCCCTATCTGTCCGAATCGGGGATTTTCCCAATCGGTGATTCTACCGATTCGGTAGGTTATCCGATTCGGCTTATTTCCGAATCGCTGTCTCTACCGAATCGATACATGGACCGAATCGGAATTATTCCGATTCGGTGTAACTACCGAATCGGTACATGGACCGATTCGGATATTTTCCGATTCGGTGTCACTACCGAATCGGTACATGGACCGAATCGGATATTTCCCGATTCGGTGTCACTACCGATTCGGTACATGGACCGAATCGGTATTTTTATCCGATTCGGTGTGTTACCGATTCGTTACATTTCCGATTCGGGGTATGTAGGTATCGGATTATTTTCGATTCGGTAGTCATTCCGAATCGGTATTTGTACCCATTTGGACGTTTTTTCTTTGCCCTACATCTCGATGGCAGTATACCGATCGGTAAGGGCCCAAAATCGGTATTTTCGGCCGTTACCGATCGGTAACGGCCTACCTACATCGGGCCCTGAATTCTGAAGGCCTGTAGCACTGTAAACAGTGCTACCTACATCTGGGTTTTACCGAATCGGTAAAATTACCGATTCGGTATTTTACAGAATCGGTAAATTTACCGATTCTGTATTTTACAGAATCGGTAAATTTACCGATTCTGTAAAAAAATGGCCCCTACAAGCGCGGAGATACCCCTTCGGGGGTCGAATCAGGCGCTATATAAGAATATAAATAAATAAATAAATAAATCTCAAAAACCAATTACCGGTCGGTAACAGCTTTAATCAGCCGTTACCGACCGGTAATTGGTGACCTACATCTGGCCCCTAGTTCCCTCCAAGTGTTTGCTTGTAGGTGTGATGACCAGCCAGCTCACAGGACTGCGAAGCTCTAGTTGAGGTAGATTTTGTAACACATGATATTATTAAATGATACATTGTCATTGGAAATGTATACGTTAGTATGATGCGAGCGTTAACTGGAATGTACGGGGAGGATATGTACGAGTAGGATGAAGGGAGGCGCAAATGTTCAGTCAGGACCAATTCCTTGGATACATCGGGACAAAGACATACTCTTGTGGATGTTATCTTCTGTACACATTAAAAGATTGTCGTAACTCCGACAAATGTTACCGTGACATTTTTGGGGAACCTTACTTACCTTACATTGGCTACAAGTGGGAAAAGAATTACATTTTTTTTGGACGTCTTTCAGGAAATTACCATTGGGATCAGAGAGTTCAAGTTCAGGAAGGCTCTGGACATCGATTTTGACATCATTAACCCCAGTTCTTGTAATATTTGGATGTAGTTTGCCGTCTACCACTTGACGGATTGGGTCGGGTGAACATATGCAAAGTCTCGCACCCTTCCTGAAAATCTCCATTACTTCCTGGCTCATAGAGTCACGTTGCTGTGTAACATGCTCTACCCTGGATAATAATGTTACTACTGGAAGCCATTTTGCCTTGGGGATAAGCACGTATATTTGCACCGAACATCAGAATTTCTGCCGGGAACCCCTATTATAACGCATGGTCGCCTACGCACAGTGCATCGCAATCAGCTAATTGTAAGGAGGACCTTCGGCAGCATCTACATGCGCAACTGTAAAGTTACAGTGATGCGTTCACCTGCAAGTAATTTCGACAGTGGTGACTACCTTTCTTATTTTAACTTATGTTTAAAAAATAATAATAACATTGATAAACTATTATTAAACACTGTTTAGATGGTTTTATGTTTAAAAGAATATACAAATTTACCTGTTTTAGCTAATCCAGATAATTTAGGCATCTACCAGTATGCTTCTAAACAAACTTGCATAAGGTATGATAGAAAAACAAATGTTGTAAAGGAAAGATTCAAATTTTATTCTAGGAAACAAGGCATAGATGAGTCTGTGGAGGAGTAATGGACATTGGGTAGGGGTCGCGGTTGCAGCAACTAGTTTGCTCCTTGCAACCCCTAGCACTTCCTTTGTGACCCCTGGCCTTAGAGGATGCAAAGGAAGCAACAGAAATCCAGTAACAGGCATTTTCATTCCTCTGGGCACAGAGTAAAATTGAAACATTTAAATGTTTCAACTTGTCGGAACAGCTAAATTGCTGCTTAGCCACACCTTTTGAGGCCTCCAGCCTCCACCAAGCATGAGTCTGCTTTGCCTGAAGGCTGTGTGTGGATTTTGGAATGTTTATAGACTGGCTGCTTCCAATATTGCTGCACCCCTGCTTTCTTTCAGGTATATGACCTGCACTTTTACAGAATGAAGCATTTTTGCCACCTAGCTGCAATCACAGAATGACAATCCCAGTAAGCGGTTTAATTTTGCTTTGTGTTTAATTTTGTTTCAGATTTACAAACCAATTCATGATTATGTTCGTTACGTGTCTGCCAAGCAGGGCGTGTAAGAAAGTGGCTCTGTATATATTGCACCAAAGTAAGGTTCAGTGTGCACAGAGTCCATAGTCTCCAGAGGTTTGGCAGAGGTTAAAGTTAGATATAAACGTACTCTCTAAAGTGGCAGCTTGGTCGAGCAGTAAGGCAGTATCAGAGGACAGTGTAAACCATTTGTTGTACACACTCAGTCAGCAAATAGTCTCACACACACAAGAGCTGAACTCTAGGCCAATTGTTTTGTATATAAAATATATTGTTGTTTTATTTTAGAACCACAGGTAGGTATACAAATACTTTCTCAGAATGAGATGCTACAGTTGAATACTTCCAAATAGCAATAGACTTTGCAATGCAATAGATACAGTTGTTGCTATATGCAACACAAGTTAAGCACAATTATAACATTGAGCTCAATGGGAATTATAAGAAAATACAATATTAATTACTTTGCGTACGTTTTTCTTACTCGGGGCTGGATCCAAGATTCAGCCCTGGTGCATCTCCTATAAACAGTTAAAAGAAATCGTTTTTGTTACACAGGCGATTTTTAGGGAATATTTGTAGGTTTAAAAAATCGACACAGAAGAATTTCTGGTAAAAACCAGGCAATGTTATCCTGTGGAAGGAAATTAGGTTATCGGAAAATCACAGTTGTTATTACTTTTGAGGGTCAGTGCTGGGCACAAAGATCCAGCACTGGGATCTCTCCTGGTAACAGGTGACTAATTTTGTTTTAGTTGATCGGATGATTTTGAGTGAATATTTCAATAGTTGCAAATCTCAACACTTGGAAGAATTTCCAAGTGAAAACCAGCCAATGTTACCCTATGTAGAAAATGTGAGTTATTGGTTTTCAGGTAAGTACTCGGCTGGCAGAGTTAAGGTTCTGGGGTTAGACTCAAGGGTCTCCCAGGTGCAGGAAGGTACAGTAGTTACACCCTCAGGAGCACAGGGGCAGCCGGGTGCAGAGTGTGTTGGCCCAATGTTAGTCTATGGCAGGTAGGGGGCCTTTGGTTGGTGGCTGCTAGCAGGCAGGCCACACGGCTGTGGGAACTGAGCTCCTGGTCACTTACACAGGGCAAGTGGGGAAGTAGAATAGAACAGATGCTGCACTTCCAGTGGCACTCGGGCGGCTGGGTGCAGGGTGCTTTTGGGCTGTTGGGCGTTCAATGGGTTTGAATGGGAAAGCTTCAAGACAAACAAAGGCTGCAAGCTCGGGGACGGAGATTCTTCTGGTGCGACCATCACTTTAAGAGGTAAGTTTGGAAGCTGTGGGTAGGGTAGACACCCAGGAGTTGGGTACAGTGGGTCGTGGGGTGCCGTGTGCAGGGGTGTCTTTTGGTGTCGGAAAATCTTACCCTCGGCTGGTCGCGGTTGGAGGTGTCCCTGGCTGTGAGGGTACAGGTGTCGTCAGGAGCGTCAAGGAGGGTCCTTGGGTGCTGGATTCGTGGTCACAGTCGCTGGGGGGACGTCCTTGTGGTCTTTGTTCACTCAGGCACAGGCTGGGTTCGACGGGTGCAGAGCGTGCTGGATTTGCGGTTCCTGGCTGGCACCAGGGTTTGTAGATCTTTGAGCAGAACCACTGCTCATGGGAGTCCCAGTCTTTGGATGAGCAAAGCAGTCAGGTCCTCCGGGGTTATCGAGGTTGCTGACCACAGGAGCCGCCGGGGTTTAGCAGGAGCAGGTTCTAGGGTCGACAGGCTGGAAGGGCTGGGGCCAAGTCAGTTGGTGTCATCCACTTGTTAACAGCTGCACAGCAGGTTTTCTTCTTCTTGTTCTTCTTTGTAGTTTTGGAATCGGGATCTGAGGAAGGAAGGTTGAGGATGCCCCTAAATACTAAATCCAGGGGCGTTACAGGTAGGGGAAGGTCAGGGACCAATGGGTCCCTTCCCTGGGGTGAGTACACCAACTAACGTGCCACTCTCCAGTGGGAGGGGGCAGGAGCCTGTCTCTGAATGGGTAGGGCTCCTCATCCTCAAGATGGCGAGAGCCCGGAGTTGTGCTTCACCTCGCCTCCCCCACCTGAGGGGTGGGGTTGGTAGAGACTGGCACACCCACTTTCCTCACTTAGGTTTTCCCACCTATCTTCCAACTAGAGTGGAGGTCAGAACCAGTGGGGGCCAGTTGCTGAGTACAGTAAGTAGCCTGGAGAAGCTCACAAAGGCGGCATGCCTTTGAAGCTCCCTCCGCCCATTTTGGGGGTGGAGGCCTAGCACCTCGCTCAGGATGTGCATTGTTGCAGGCCCATGAGAGCGGATGGCTCTCTACCCAGGGGTCCAGCAACATGTCTGCTGGGTGGCAGCCTAGGTAGCGTCTCAGTCAGAACACGGGTTGTTGGTTAGTTTCAGGGGGCATCTCTACGATGCTCTCTGTCGTGCATTTCACATTAAAGTCCACACTGGCATCAGTGTGGGTTTGATGTGCTGAGAAGTTTGATACCAAACTTCTCAGTCTTCAGTGAAGCCACCATGGTATTGTGGAGTTTGTGATGACGACCTCTCAGCACCATATACTCCTAATGGCAGCACTGCACTTACAGGGCTCAGGAATGGACCTGGGTACTGTAGGGGTACAGGGCTCATGCACCTGTACCCTCACCACTGGCATAGGGCACTCAGCTGGAGGGGTGAATGAGGTATGCCAGGGCAGTGTGTTGTGGGCATGGCACCCAGGGATGTGTGCCATGTTGACTCTCTGTTTTGTTCTGCACCAGGACTCACGGCCTACAAGGGTAGTATGTGTGTGTCCAGGCACAGGACCTCTAAGGGTGGCACAATAAGTGCTTCACCCGTTAGGGGCCTTCTCTGGTCACAATGCCGTGGGTACCTAGGGTACAGTTTACCACGGGCTGATAGGAGGCCAGAGACGCCAATTGGGTTTTGGCTTCAATGCAGTTTTAGGAAGGAACACAGGCCCTGGGTACCCGATTGGCAGGAGTCCAGGGCACACTCAGTCAAAGCACATCAGCAATTCAGCGAAATGTGGGGGCATACCGTGCAAGAAAGATGGCACTTTCTCACAAGGCGGGACTGGGAACCCAAAGCAGCCCTGGCAAATAATGTCGGACCAGCCCCTGTAAGGTGCATAGTGAGTGATCCTGGCCACCACAAGGGAGTTGGGAACAAATGGCAAAAATGGTGCATTTCGCAGCACGTTTTAGCATTTATTCATTTGTATCAGCTTTTAAAACATAGTAAATGATGACCTTAAAGTGCACCAGGATACAACAATCTTTGTGGGGGCGCCTATTTCCCTCACTATCACCCTCCCACAGAGCATTTCATCTTCCCATAGCCCCTCTCCCACAAGTATTTCATTTGTTTAATAGTGCTTCTCATACTACTGTAGGGTGTCGGAGCACTTTACATCACACACACATACAGAGGCAATGAATCATATGAGTGAAAATCAGTGTATAGACAATATTACATAACACAAAGGGGACTGCAAGGGGAAAGATTCGCATGTCACCATAGTGGTAGGCATTTTTTAAGAGTCCTTAATCTTTGTGAAGCACAAACTCAGGATACAGAACGTAGCACAGCTGTTAGGGTTGGCCTTACTAATACTGGAAATCTGCTCAACTCAACCCTTAATGAGGGCCTTTTAGTGGCAATTAATAACTCAGATGTGAGAAGCTGTGAGGAGGCTCTAAAACCGTGGGTTTTAAAACTGCGACAGCTTCATGAATTGAAAAGCTTGAAAGGATATTTTTTTAATGAAGGGGGGGATTGAACATGAGCGTCCACAACAGAGGGGGAACTTTCTTGTGGCCTCCGTGGCGTCTGCAGCTTCCATGCACTCCTTAGTGAGATAGTTAAATATTTATATAGAGTGAAATGTATGCCTTAAGGCTTCATGACGGCAAAACAAGGCTCCTGTTTTCCTGAAACTGGCAATCCTACCCTGGATGGATAGTCCTTGCAGTGACTGGGAATACCAACGAAGCTACTTTTGAGCAGGATTACCTTTAACCTTATAAAAAATGAGTTAATTTTTAGCACTTAATTGCAAGTCCAAAAGAGAGATGCCAAAGCAATATGGAGACCGCTGCGAGGTCAGGAAGACTTTCCATGGATGTCCTTAAAGGTAAACTCTGAGATGCAAAAGTAGTGCCAGTAACAGAGTCCTGTTTACTTTCCAGTGCACCGCCCAAACTGTAACATTTTAATGTATTCAACTGTCCAAAAAATGTAAAAAATGATTAGTTTGTAAATAGACATACTGAAACCCAATACACACACTAATGAATGAACATGATGCTGTCATGCAGAGGCGTAACAAACACCTCCACAGCTGCCCCAGGTTGCTGGTGACCACTGTTTATTGTTACCGTTCTAGGCGAAGGACACTTTCAAAAGCAGGTCACAAGGAGGGCTGGACAGACCCCCATGCTGTGTATGGAGCCTTTCTTGGGTGTGGTCAATAACGCACTTGCTTGAACAGTGCATTTTCACTTTCTCCGCTGCCTGGAGATGAACAAAATTCCAGATAAAAAGTTCCGGCCTAATGGGGGTTACAAGACCTGCGGTAACGCCGCGGCGCCAGTGCAAGCTTCAGCCCCTGATAATAGCTGAAATTAATAGAAGACATTTTGTACAGCAGTAGAGAACTAAAAGGGGAATACAGCGAGGCATTCCTGATTTTCTGCGTAATTCCTCATTTCTGAAGGTATCCTCATTCTGCACCTCGTGTTGCCCAGTCATTGCACCCACCCACCTCACGGATCCACCCATGCATGGTTAGAGAGAGGACGAATCAAGAGACAGATATAATTAGTTGTGGAAGAAAAGGGTGAAGATTGTATGGGAACAAACTGAGAGAACTCGAGCCAGCTGGTGTAACAGGGAATGGTGGCGGTAATGAGAATGGTGGCTTGGGTTGGGAGGGAAAATGGGAAGATGAAGGTGAACGTGAAATATGGAGAGAAATCTGAGCACATTAGAGTGATGACGTCAGGAATTAGAGGGAGATTCTGAATCCATATTAGAGCCAGCCATGGGTGTGCAGAGAATGGAGAAAGAAGAGAAAACACATGTCTGATACAGAGATGAGAGGATACGAGGGGGATATGAAGGGAAATATGTGAACAATGGTAATGAGAATTGATAGTGGGAGGGAACAGGTAATAGAACTGTGAGAATAAGAGAGAGGGGCTTGTTTATAAAAGTGTGGTCAATAGGTGAACTCGGAGAGGAGAAAACATCATAGGATGATGTAGAAAAAATGTTAAAGTGATGAGTATGATATAAAAAAATGAAGATTAGAGGAAGATGGGGAAGGGAGTCTGTAGGTTGCAGATATGGAGGTGAGAGAGATCCTGAGGCTGGGCGGTGAGAGGTAGAGATGGGTAATGGAAGAGACATGGGATGATATGATATTGGTATGAACGGTATATCTATTTTATTAATATTGCACTAATTATAGAATTCATACCTTTAGTGATGTACAACTTGTGACATCATCAGGGTCAAAGGTCACATGGCATCACTCCTGGGAATACATCAATGGCCATATGATGTCACTTCCTGTTATTTCACTGGGGTCAAAGGGCATGGGATGTCACTTCCGCTACTCTTGGCATTTTGGTGAATCAACACCTATGTAAAGAATATGTATCTGTATTAAGATTGATCATAAGCATCAACCTGTGATTTTGAACACATAAACTGTGAACAAGTATTACGAGATCTGATTTCAATGAAAACTAATAACAAAGCAATTCAGGAAAGGTTATGGACAAGCACTGATAAGTCACTCAACACAACTATGGAAATTGCTAAAGGTATTGAACACTAAGAGAAATGTGTCCCAAGAAAATAGAGGACGTTTCCACAGTGATGTTCATATTGTGATGAAAAACAGTGCGGATATATTTAAGACAACCATGTTACACAAAAATAAGTCCATGAAGGTACCTGTCTTGTGCTATAGATGTGGCAGCTGGTCTCATGCCGGTAATTTTAAATATTGTCCTGCAATGGAAAAGTGTGTTCGAAGTGGAACAAGAAAGGGCATTTTAATACTAGGAAAGTAAATCTTGTAAATGACTTTTTTTATTTTTATAGGTTTTATATAGTGCTAGCTAGACCCGTAGGTATCAGTGCGCTTTACATAATAGTGAACTAGACAATAATCAAGTTGCATGACATATGATGCGAGACATATTAGATTCAAATCCACACAACATATATACAGGGGAAAAAAGTTAGGCAATAAAGGTGGTTACCATATGTGGTCAATGAGCACATAGTGAGTTGAGGGAGAAAGACATAATAGACAGTAGAGAAAAACAAAACAAAAATAACTGACTGTCACAGGCAATCTCTAGTCTTTAGAAAGAGAGAATATTTAAACATAGTTCAGTTTGCTCCCGTGTTAAAGTATTAGTGGAGGAGATGAGGTTTCAGGTCTCTTTTGAAGCAGTAGAAGGAGGGCTTGCATTGAAGATCACTGGGGAAAGATTACCATATGCTGGGTGTGTGTCCAGAAAAAGAGCGAGTTTGAGTTGATTTCCTTTTTGGCTTGGGAGGAACAAGGATAAGTGTGTTGGAACTTCTCAAAGTTCTAGTTCTTCCTGATGTTGTGAGTTTGTTGTCTAAATAGTTGGGGGTATAAGAATGAAGGGCTTTGTGGGTGATACAGGCAGTCTTGTAAGTACATCTTCCTTTGATGGGAAGCCAGTTGAGAATCTTGAGGGCAGATGTGATGTTTTCAAACCTTTTCATACCTGTTATGAGCCGGGCATGCATGTTTGAACTGATCTAAGCAGGGCGAGGTGAGTTTTTGGGGTCCCTGGGAGGATAGCATTCCCATAATCAAGCAATTGTACTACCATTTTGAAATCATCGAAGGGAATAAAAGGTTTAATTTATTTATTTATTTTTAAAAACCTTTATTGATAAACATGGAGATACAAAAGCAGCCATACGGCCACATCGGGTCGGCTGGCAACACTTCCAATAATCATATCAGGATGAATGAATACACAGCCCTTCAGCCGACAACCCTAGGGCCCGGCGGCAATTAAACAATCATGCATGTCGTACATTACATCACAGGAGGAATAAGGTTTTTGTTTTGTGTTTTTTGAAAAAACCAACCAACCAAAAAGTAAAGAAAATAACTGCAGAGGCTAAACGGAAGGCAGAGACATAAGTGATCCTTCTGGGGACGGAGTACCACATCCACAACTGTTACATAGTCTATAGGAAGAGCAGACGGGAGGGGGTAAGGGGGAAAGAGAGATGGCCAGCAATACATAGACAAAATCCAAACTAGAAGCAACATCACTCTAAGGGGAGTGTAACACCTCCGGTGGAGGCTCAAATGGGGGGGTGCAAATTTCACCACGATATTGATTCCACTGATTCCACACCCTCCCCCATTTCTTGGGCCTGCCCCGAGCAATGTAGACTGTTTTTTCACGAAACATGCACCAGTCCATGTTTCTAGACCAGGCCGACAGACTGGGTGCCCTCGACGATCCCCACAATTGCGCAATGTCACGCTTAGCGATCATATTACCCACGGTGGCCCACTGCGTCTGCGCCACATTATAATCATTGGGCTCCCACACATTCAATAGACACCTTCGGGCCTCAGGCAAAAGCGAAACACCCGTCACCTCAGTCATAACACCATGCACACGATTCCAAAAGGACGCTACCGCCGGACATTCCCACAAAATATGAAGGAATGTACCCACCATGCCACACCCACGCTTACACAAATCATCCGAGACATACCCCATACGCAACAAGCGAGGACCCGTCATGTACACTCGGTGTAGGATTTTTAACTGCACCAATCTCAGACGGGCCGAGATTGCTACCTCCTGTGGGGAGGATATCGCCGCCTGCCAGTCCTCATCATCAAGTTCCAGCCCATCGCCGGTCCAGGCCGTACGGAGCTGTAGAAGAAGGTCTGCTCGGTCGTTTATCAGCTTTTTATATATAAGAGAGATCGTACTGTCCGGGACGTTTCCACTGAGTACTCTGTCCTCCAGGGGAGAGGATTCTGGAACGAGCGTGCCAGCCGTAAAAACAGAGGAAAGGGCGTGTCGGACCTGTAGGTACCGAAAGTATTCTCGATGACTGGGTTTGAATTGTAGTTGCAACTCTTCAAAAGACTTTATCTTGTCTTTCCGCCAAAGGTCCCCCACCTTACTAATCCCAATAAGGTCCCATTTTTCGAAACCCTTTGTAGTCCACAAGTTGCCCAACCTCTCAGCTGCGTAAAGTGAAATCGCTCGAGTGAGAGTGTCTGACCAGCCCATAGCAGCATTAGTGATGTACCAGACCCGCACCGCAACTCTGGTAGGCCCAGTCAATGCCACATCGGACCGTTTGGAATAAAGCGCCCTGTTATAGTCTCCGCCCGGCAGCAGCCATTTATCCATAGCAAAAGCCGGGTTAGAAGATGGACCATACATCGCATGATTAACCGAGCTCAGTTGTGAGGCCCAGTAATATCGTCGTGTATCCGGCAACGCAATACCGCCATCATACCAAGGCAACGTAAGCTTAGCCAAGGCAATCCGGGGACGTCCGGCCCACAGCAGTTTCCTCTGTAGGCACTCGATCTCATGGAAGTAGCTGGAAGGCACTAGATCCAGTGTATTCTGAAGCGCATACAAAAATCTGGGAAGGGACATCATTTTAAAAAGGCTGCTCTGCCCACCAGGGACAGCGGCAGTCTGCTCCAGGCTTTCACATCTGCTTTTAAGCGAATAAGCGGGGGGAGTAAGTTGCGCTGATACCTGACAGCCGAATCACGCGAAATATAGATACCTAAATATTTAAACCCGGTGGACGAAATTTGTATTGGACAGTTGCGCGGTACGAGTGGAGCATCGTCTGTGAGCGAATACACACAAGACTTACCCCAATTGATGACCAGTCCAGAGTTCCTCCCAAAGGAATTAAGGACGTCGAACAATACCCCCAGAGATTTCCGAGGGGAGGTGAGGTAAAGGAGAATGTCGTCCGCATAAAGTGAAAAGCGATCTTCAAAACCTGGGGTCCACCTGATACCCCTAAGGGACGGCTCCCATCGCAACCAAGCGGCCAAGGGCTCTAGAGCCAAGGCAAAAAGCAGCAGAGAAAGAGGGCATCCTTGCCGCGTACCCCTCCCCAGAACAAAGGGAGCCGACACACGACCGTTAACGACCACCTGGGCCAGAGGCTCCTCATAAAGTTATCGGACCCACCCGATGAACACCGGTCCGAAGCCAAACTTTGCCAGAGCCGCCCATAGATATGGCCATTCCACTGTGTCAAATGCCATAGTGGCATCTAAAGAAACCAAAATGGCCGGCTCACGTAGCGTCTCCACCCTCGCCAGCACGTCATGAAGACGGCGTAAATTCAGTGCGGTATTACGGGCTGGAACAAAGCCAGACTGGTCTGGGTGCACCAAATCTCCAATCACTTTAATCAGACGGTTAGCTAATATTTTCGCCAAAACTTTAGGTTCCACATTCAGAAGTGAAATAGGTCTATAGGAGGTACAGAATTCACAGGGTTTCCCCTCTTTAGGGATCACCACGATAGACGCTAAGCGCTGGCCATGGGGAAGCGAACCCCTCTCCCTGGACTCCATTTTGTTCGGACACAGCTTGTACAGCTCAATGGGTATGCCGTTTGGGCCCGTGGCTTTTCCAGAGCGGATGGAGTGAATAGCAAGCGCTACTTGATCAGTGGAGAAATCCGCCTCCATTAGCTCTCTGTCAGAGTCGAACAGGCAAGGCAAAGCGATATCCCTAAGCAAAAGATGGGAGTCTTCCTCCGGCCGGTCCGGGACCGGCGCGTACACCGTTCGAAAGTGACAAGCAAACTCCTCCACAATCTCCAACGGATCCGTCACACGTACACCATCCACTCGCTCAACCACAGGCACCACACGATTTAATCTCTCCCTCTTGTCCAACCAAGCTATCAACTTCCCCGCCTTGTCGCCCACATCATACAAACGGCCCTGTTGTTCTCGACTCATAGCTTTCGCGGCATTCGTGACCAAGGCTTTATAATCAGACTGCTTCAGTTGCAAAACATGCACTTTTTCACTCTGACCCCACACTCAAGATCCCTCTCCAAAGCCACTTTATCAGACTCCAGCTGTTCAACCTCTCCATTGTGGTGCTTCTTAGAGCTGGCGACTAGCGACAGTGTCTGACCCCGTATCACAGTTTTAAAAGCCTCCCATAGGGACACAGACGAAGACACCGATCCCACATTGTCAGCGAAGTAGTGGTCTATAGCTTTAATCACCCCAGCCCTGGTCCCTGGAACACGGAGATGCCAGGGATTAATTGGGGCGACCCGGTCCCCTGAGTCTTAATGGAGATCTATATGGATCCATAGCGGGGAGTGATCCAAAATGCCTCTAGGCAAATGTCGGGCCTCTCGCACCGTCGTGGCCTGGGCTGCGGGCACAAGAATATAGTCAAGCCTGGCTAAGCACCCATGGACCCCGGAGTGGAAAGTATATTGGGCCTGCCCTGGGTGAAGCATCCGCCAACAATCCACCATATCAAACGTTTCCAAGAAACCACTCAGGCAGGACTGCAATGGTGTAAGAGCCCTGGGAGGATGTTGATCTTCAAGGCCATCAACCACCGAGTTGAAGTCCCCTCCAACCACCAGAAGCCCCTCAGGATGCCTCAATACCATTTTCCCCATGTTGAAAAATGTGGTGGCCTGTAAACCCGGGGGGACATATATCGAGAGGATGGCAACCGTTCTCCCCTCCCACCTACCAACAATCGCCGCATACCTTCCCCTGTCATCCAATATCGTTTCATCAATCTCCAAGGGAAGGGAACTATGGATCATAATACCAGCCCCTCTAGAGCCCGAAGTGAATCCCAAGTGTGCCACCAACCGGTAGCCCCTCCGGTTCATTGCATGGAACGTGTTCCCCACCAGATGCATTTCTTGCAGTAATACAATGTCGAGAGAATGGCGCTTCACATATTGGAGTACAATTCCCCGTTTTAATTTGTCCCCCAAGCCGTTGACATTCCAACTCAAGACTCTCAACCCCCTACCCTCCATCCCGAAAGTGAGTAGTCGGGTCCCCCAAACCCCACGAAGGAAGCACAGAATAAGCCATACAACAATACGTAGCCTCAAGAACAATGCAAACAAGAAAAAGAAAACCCCTCCCCTCTCCCCCAGGATACCAGAACAACAACCCCCCACCCTGCACCCCTTCGATAAAACCAGAAAACCACCCCATTCAGCAGTGTGCCTGTCGCCCTACCCCAGAAAACTAAACTACAAGTAAAAAAGGAAACACCCCCGGAGGAGGAAAAAGTCCGGAACTCCCCGCCGCCCCAGGGCTTGTCTTTAATAATGTCATCGACCCAAAAAAGGATAACAATCCACCGTAACACGATACGATGGTAGCACACACCGGTGCCCCTACTCCTCCTGGTCCCGTTGACTGCCTTCAGCACCTCTGGATTGTTCCGCATTGTCCCGTGGCATAGATAATATGTCCAACCAGTCACTGACCACCTCTGGCATATCAAAGAAGAGCACCCGCTCGCTATGTTCAATGCGCAATCGGGCGGGGAAAAGCATAGCATACTTCATGCCCAGGTCTCTTAATCTCCGCTTCACCCCAGAAAATCCCAGTCTCTGCTTCTGCACCGAAGGGGTAAAATCAGGGTAAAAGTTGATGGACGCATTCTCAAACTTGGTGGGGCCGCTAGTCCTCGAAGCCTGCAAAATGGCGTCCCTGTCCCTGTAGTTAAAGATCCGTGCAATGATGGGTTGCGGGGCAGCCCCCTGCTTGCGTCTGCCGCCCAGGACTCTGTGGGCACGCTCCACCACAAAAAGGTTACTCAGGCCCTTAGGGGCGAGGTGGTTGATGATCAGATCTTCAACGAGTAAGTCCGTCGATTGATCGGCTGAGGACTCCGGAACTCCGACTATGCGGACATTATTGCGCCTAGCGCGACTTTCGAAATCCTCAAGCCGGCGGGCAAACTGGTCACTCGAGGTACGAAGAGTCCCGATCTCAGTCTGGAGTTCGGAGACATCAGTGGTGAGACTGGCTGTCTTGACATTCAACGACTTGACTCTCTCGTTAGTCTTGGCCAAGTCCGCCCTGATCAGGCCCACATCCACCGCCACCGTGTCGATCTTGGCTGCCAAGGTTTCGTATTGTTGGCCCATCGATGATTGTATGCTAGCGATGGCGCCCATCACGTCTCGAAGAGTTGGCTCCTCCGACTCAGGGGGGCCACCACCAAGGTCCTCCGGGGTTTTACCAGTCCCGCTGGGCGAGACCTTATTGCGCGCAAAGCTGTCCATAATGGTGGTCTGAGTCACGCCACCGCAAGTCACATTCTTGAGGGACCGCTTGTCACTATCAGATTTGGCCGCCATGGTGGGTTGCGCACCCCTCAGGGGCTTTTGGGACCTGGTGTAAATGGCTCCCCACAAGGAAAAACCACGAGAGACTGAAATGCAGGGCGTCGGTGAAGATCAGTCAAGCGACTGCGCTCACAGGCCAGCTTGATCACTAGGTAGCAACCTCCAATCTTCGTAGCCAGAGAAAACGAAACCAAAAGTAGACCCCGGGTAGCCATCCCCTACCACAAGCCGTTGTTGTTCAACTACTTTCGGGGTGCTCCAGATGCCCAAGTCACGGGATGAGCCACGTTGTAGGCCTCCAGGCTTCAGGAAGGAGTAATTCGGGCGTCCGGCATCCGATTCAAATTCTGAAAAAGGCCTTTCAGTTCAGGAGAGTCTTAGCTATTAGAACCCGCCGTCAGAAACAGGATTTGCCCCAGGATAGACGGTGGAGGCGGCGAGGGTTTCGGGAGCTCACAGCTCACGCGACCATCTTGGATGCGTGCTAAGCTCCTCCTCTCAGGTTTAATTTTTTTGAGGTGCTTCAGTGTGTAAAGCGCTCCTTTGGCAGAGTTTTTGATCTGATCCTTCATTGACATGTTTTTGTCCAGGGTGATGCCTAAGGATTTTGCCCAGTTGGAAAGAGTGAGAGAACAATTTAGTGCATTCAGGTCGTTGTGCCAGTCTTGGATTGGTAGGTAGCTACTTTTGGTGGAGAACATTATTACTTCTGTTTTCTTGGGTTTTAACTTTAGGTGGTTGGAGTTAAACCAAGATTGTATCTTGCTCAGTGTGGCGTTGAGATGTAGTATGTCACTGGGTGACTTGATTTTGTAATAGAGTTGGGTGTCGTCGGCTTATAGGGGATATTAGATCTCTGCTTGCTTCAGGATGGTAGTAAGGGGTTCTATGAAGAGATTGAAAAGGGAAGTGGAGAGAATTGAACTCTGCGACACACCAAGTATAACAGGTGTGGGTTTAGAGAGGCAAGAGTTGATTTTGCTTTGTTGCAATCAGTGTTGTAGGTAAGATGTAAACCATTTCAGAACTGTGCCATTTATACCAGAGTGGCTCTTCAGTGATTCCAGTAAGGCTGGGTGATTTATGGTATCAAAAGCCGCTGATAAGTCGAGAAGGATAAGTAGACATTCGTCTCCTTGGTCCAGGGATCTATGGACGTCATCTGAGATGTTGAGCATGGCAGGTTCTGTGCTACAGCTTTTCCTGAACCCTGATCGGAAGGTGTCACGGAGGTTGAATTTCCTTATATCTAGGTTAAGTTGTTGTAAGACGCATTTTTTCATAGGTTTGGATAGGAAGGGGAGGTTGGAGATAGGTCTGAGGTTGTTAAGATCATTTGGGTCTGCCCTGGGATTTTTGAATATGGGTGTGATTAGTCCTAGTTGGAGGGAATCCGGTACACATCCCGAGGCGAGAGATGTAGTGATGATTTTTGTCCAGAAAGGGGCAATGATGTGGTTGAGGTTTTGTACTATTGTGGAAGGGAGGGGATCTTTTGTGCGTGAAGTGGTGTTTAGTTTCGCAATTATATTGAAGACTTCAATTTCTGTCTTGGGTTTGAAGTCCATTCAATTGCCATTGATTTTCAAACGGATGTCGTTAGATCCTTTTGGGGTCATTTGGTCGTTGATAGGTTCAGGTGTACGTATTACCATGGAGGAGGGAGTGAGTCAGTGTGGGCGGTTACGAGGAAAGGTAGGTTGGAGATTTGAAAGAAGGATTGCTCGATTTTGTCAGTGAAGAAGCTGGAAATTTCTTCACATCGTTCATTAGTGGCGATTATTTCATGTGGGGAAGGAGGCGTGGTTTGTCGTTTAACAATGATAGAGTTCCCTGAGCCTGTTCTTTGCACGGCCAAGTTGGCTGCAGAAGAAACAGGGGGGAGGAGGGGTTTCTCTAAAATGTTGCTTCTAATATGACAGCCTTGCTGTTCTAAGTAGTGCTGGGGGGATTGTCGAGGGGTTTTGTCTCCATGTCCTTTCTGCTTGTCTGACTTGTCTCCTTTCATTATTCATATCAGAGTTAAACCAAGATTTTGATTGGGTTGATCGCCTTTGTTTTAATTTGAGTGGCGCCACTTAGTCTAGAACTTCAGACATCGCTGTGTTGTAGTGGGCAGTGAGACCATAAACGGTATGAGTGGAAGGGAGATGCTGTAATTGTTCACAAATCTTGGTTTCCAGTTCTTTTATTGGGACTTGTTTGAGGTTTCAGGTCCACTGATTTCTTCGCTAGGTCTGTGAGTGGTCTGATGTTGGTCTCGATATCGAACAATATGAGGTGGTGGTCTGACCAGTCGATGGGTAAGTTGCCACTGAGAGAGACTAGTTCATTTTTAGTGAATAGCATCAAGAGTAAAGCCTTTGATGTGTGTTGGCTCATTACAGAGCTGTTTTAGTTTGTTTATTTCAAGAATGTTCGTGAGGAGCTGAACTGTGGTGTCTTCTGAGTTGTTCCAGGGAATGTTGAAGTCGCCTATGAACACATCTTTTGTGTCAGTTAGGGGGAATCGAGTTAGTAGGTCAGATAACTCTTCAGCAAAGATTGCATGATCACCGGGGGGTGGCAGATGGTGTGAAGTTTGATAGGAAGGGAGCCTTTGCCTTTAGGTTCAACACCGAGGCATTCAAAAGTCGAGTATTCTGCATTGTTAATTTAAGACGAGACAATTTTTTTAGAAAGTACTTTAGCTATTTCGGTAGCAAAGTATATTTCAGAATGTGGTGCATTTACATAGCTTCCATTGACATTTATTTTAATCGGGTCGTGTGAAATACGGAATTACCACAGGAAGTCAAACCCACCCCTCAACACAAAAAATGGAACAATTAGTTGCGTACGATGCAAAGCAAAATGCAATGTGCTGCCCGCCACAAACTTCAGTAATTTTGTTTTTTTTAGGTCACATGTTGTAAATAGTCTATTTTTTAAATATAAGAAGTCAAACACGTTAGCTGCTAAAGTTCAAGGGCTTGGCTATTAGTGGCTTTTCGCAGTAAACATAAACAAGCATTTACAATGCAACGGTTTCGCCTTTGGAAAATTTAGAGCTATTGGCAATGTAAATGACAATGCCATTTATTTATCTGTTTTCAAAACCAACACATAAATACACATTTTTTCATTTACAATGCCAATAGCTCAAACTTTTCCAAAGGCGAAACCGTTGCATTGTAAATGCTTGTTTCTCTTTCTTACAGGTTTGCAGTGCACAGCTTTCTGTCCTCATTGCGACAAGTAAGTGTTTGTCAAGATCTTCTCACACGCTAAATCTGGGGATCTCCTGCTTCTCAGGAAATCTGGATATCAAGCAAGGTTGGTAGTTTTGGGTGTGGCTGATATACTCAAGCCACACCCAAAATAGCAGCCAGGACGGGGAAATCTCTCAAAATCCTGCGAGACTTAGGGAGGATGGGCCCGTAGACAGGACTGCCCGACAGGTTGTGGGTGGTCCAGCACGAGGCATTATGAGGCAACAGCTACCACGGCGGTTGCAATGCCTATACTTTGCATGGCAGCGGGAGCTGCTGGCTGCAGCACCCACCGCAATACAAAAATGGGACACTTTACATATCCCTGCACTATGTGGCAGGCACCATGCAAAATCCGACTGGTATATTACGATGAGTCGGAACGGCTCCGACCATCTGACAACATCATAATTAGGCCGACTATTTTTACAAACAATATTAATGACTTGTATATTTTAAAAAAATCAATATTACTTACCTTAAAATCGATATTCTTGGCAATGATATTCTTGCACTCGATATTTCCATTCCACAATATTTTTCACTCAATATTATGATCAGTCGAAATTTTTAACTCGATATTCTGGCTCACCGCCCTTATCAGCTCTGGGATGGGGTGTGCATCACTTCTAGTGACTGCATTTAGCCCACTGTAGTCCCCATAGAATATAAATTCAGGTGTGACACCTGGATGGGCAGCCTTGAGATTAACACCAAGGGGCGGGACCCAGGGCTGTTTGAGGGTTCCATAACCCCTAACACCAGCATCTTGGAGACTTCCTCCCCAATGCTAGCTTTCACTTTGTCAGACAACCTGTACATTTTGTTCTACACAGGTTTGCTGGCCCCAATATCAATATCATGGGTGCACTATGTAGTGAGTCCTGGGGTAAGGGAGAACAAAGAGGCAAACTGGTCAGCAACTGGCAGCAGTCTCGCTGTTGATCTTGGGTCAGTGTAGGGAAGAGGCTGACACCCTCCACTGACCCACACTACTCCTTGGAGGATAGGAGCTCGGGAAGAGGTTCACTCTCCTCTTTTACCCTATCATCAGTAACCAGAAGCAAGGTATTCTCAGACTTCTCAAAGTGGGGCTTGAGGTGATTAACATGCAGGACTCTATAGGTGTTCTTTGGAGTCTTGATGTCAACCAAGTAGGTGACATTATTTTTGCACTACTTCACCTCATAAGGTCCAGACCAGTCTTTCCTATTTTCCTGGTAAGATTCCAGATACTCCTGTGTGAGTTTCCGGAAGCAGGTTGTCTGATTGTGCAATGCTAGCATATAGCTCGTTGCATCCTGGAGTGGATTCTTGGGAGCTTACTTTCAGCCTTCCTTAACCAAACTGAGAGGTCCTCTCACAAGGTGCCCTACTCGACTCTACATCACCGAACGTCGCTTTCCTCACAGAAACCTGGATGAACTCCTCTTCAACACCCGACATCGCCATAGCCATCCCTGACGGCTACAAGATTATCCGTAAGGACCGAACCAACCAAATAGAAAGAGGCATTGCCATTGTTCATAAAAACACCCTTCTAATCTCGACCAGTTCCGATGACATCCTCACAACCGCCGAATACCTCCACTTCCAGATCCACATCAACCCCAAGACCACACTCAGAGGTACCCTCATCTACAGACCACCCGGACCCCGCACACAATTCAGCGAAGACATCACTGACTTCATCAGCCCACACGCCCTCCCCTCCGAGGACTACATCCTATGAGGCGACCTCAACTTCCACCTAGATAAGAACAACGACAGAAACACCATCACCCTATTAGACAACCTCGCTAATCTTGGACTCAAACAACTTGTTAACACCCCCACCCACTGTGCCGGACACACACTCGATCCAATCTTTACATCCAGCAAATACGTCTCCTTCAACCACATCACAGCTCTCCATTGGACAGACCACAGCTGCGTGCACTTCAACTACAAAAAGACTACGCCCCAAAACCAGCTTCAACAAATTCCCCGCAGGAACTGGAACAAAATCACCACTGAGCAACTTTTCACATCGCTCCACCAATACCCTCCTACCTATTCATCAGACCCAAACCAAGCAGCTACCAACCTTGCACAATGGATCACCCGCAGCGCTGACGAGTTAGCACCTCTAAAAAACAACCCTACCAAGTTAAACCTCAAGAAAGCCCCCTGGTTCAATGATGAGCTTAAGAAATCCAAGAAGACATGCCGCATCCTCGAGAAAGCCTGGAAAAGAAACCCATCCACCGAAAACCTAGCCACTTTCAAGAACGCCACCCGTAAACACCATCAACTAATACTCTCCACTAAGAAATCAGCATTCAAAGATCGACTCGACAACAATGCTCACAGCAGTAAGGAACTGTTCAACATAGTAAAAGAATTCACCAACCCATCAGCCGGCACCAATGACATCACTCCCTCCCAGCACCTCTGCGACTCCATAGCTTCATTCTTCCACAACAAAATCGCCGACATACACAACAGCTTCACAAAACAAACGGGTGACCAGTCCACCCCACTCACCTCAGAACCTAATCTCCCCCCTAACAACCTTTGTACCTGGAAACCAGTCACCACTGAAGACACCATCCGCCTGATGAACTCCATCCACTCAGGATCGCCAACCGACCCTTGTCCCCACCACATCTTCAACAAAGCAGACTCCATCATCGCTCCCCACCTTCGCAACATCATCAATAGTTCCTTCAACTCCGCCACTTTCCCGGAAAGCTGGAAACACGCCGAACTCAGCGCCCTCCTGAAGAAACCCACAGCAGACCCCAATGAACTTAAAAACTACTACCCTATCTCGCTCCTCCCATTCCCTGCCAAAGTCATCGAGAAAGCTGTTAACAGTCAACTCGCCGCCTTCCTCGAATCCAACAAATCCCTCGACATATCACAATCCGGATTCCGAACCAAACACAGCACCGAGACCGCCCTCATCGCAGCAACAGACGACATCCGTAAACTATTGGACAATGGTGAAACAGCTGCCCTCATCCTACTTGACCTCTCCGCAGCCTTCGACACAGTCTGTCATAACACCCTCATACACCGCCTCAGAAACATCAGAATTCAAGGAAAAGCACTGGACTGGATCATCTCATTCCTCGCAGGAAGAACCCAGAGAGTCCGCCTCCCCCCTTTTAGATCAGAAGCCACCGAAGTCATCTGCGGCGTACCACAAGGATCTTCACTCAGTCCCACACTCTTCAACGTATACATGAGCCCCCTCGCATCCATCGTTCGCAAACATAACCTCAACATCATCTCCTACGCAGATGACACCCAGCTGATCCTCTCCCTCACCAAAGACCCAAACACCGCCAAAATCAATCTACACGAAGGGATGAAAGAAGTGGCCGAATGGATGGAGACCAGTCGCCTTAAACTGAACTCGGACAAAACGGAAGTCCTCATATTAGGATCATCCCCCTCCGCTTGGGATGACTCATGGTGGCCACCGGCTCTGGGAAACGCCCCCAAACCTTCGGACCACGCACGTAATCTGGGCTTCATCCTAGACTCCTCCCTATCGATGACCAGACAAGTCAACGCAGTCTCCTCCTCATGCTTTAACATCCTACGCATGCTCAGAAAAATCTTCCGATGGATCCCCATCGAAACAAGAAAAACAGTAACCCACGCACTGGTCACTAGCAGACTAGACTACGGAAGCACCCTTTATGCCGGAACCACAGCCAAACTACAGAAAAAACTCCAACGTATCCAAAATGCATCTGCCAGACTCATTCTAGACGTCCCCCGCAGAGCTCACATCTCCAGTCATCTGAAAGACCTCCACTGGCTCCCCGTCAACAAAAGAATAACGTTCAGTCTCCTCACCCACGCACACAAAGCACTATACGATCTAGGACCCGAATCCCTCAATACACGCCTTTCCTTCTACACCCCCACCCGCAAACTCCATTCTTCCAACCAAGCCCTCGCCGCTATACCACGTATCCAAAGGGCCACCATGGGGGGAAGATCTTTCTCCTACCTTGCGGCCAAAACCTGGAACTCCCTCCCCACCCATCTCCGCCTTACTCAAAACCACCTCTCCTTCAGAAAACAACTCAAAACCTGGATATTTGATACATAACCCCCCACCTCCCTCAAGCGCCTTGAGACCCTCTGGGTGAGTAGTGCGCTATATAAATGCCAAACTTGAACTTGAACTTGAACCCCCTTCTGTGGTATCTCCTTGTAGACGAACAAAAGACATGGCAGGAGGACAACCCACTTATGCCTCATGGGTTCGGGTGGACCCATAATCATGCCTTTGAGGGTGCGTTTTACCCTTTCAACCAACACATTGGTTTGGGATTGTTAGGAGTGGTGAACTTGTAGGTTACCCCACACTCCTTTCACATGGCTTTTATGTATATGGGCATGAAGTTGTTACCCTGGTAACACACCACCTCCTTGGGGAAACCCAGATGGGTTAAGATCCCCATCAGTGCCATGGCCATGCCTGGCCAGTCACTGACCTCAGAGGGGTAGCTTCTGAGCACCGGGAGACATGGCCCACAAAGACCAGAACTAATCTGTTGGCCATGGCTGTCTTGGGGTCCAGAGACCCAAAATTGTTGATGCCCATCCTCTCAAAGGGGGTGCTAATGACTGGAAAAAATTGAAAGAGGGCCTTTCACTACCCCCCTGACTTGCCACTCACCTGGCAGGTAGGTTAGGACCTACACACATCTGTGGCCTTCCGCATCTGAGGCCAATAAAAGTGGGTGAAAAGCCTGTCAAAGGTCTTATCTTGCCCCAAATGACCTGCCAGTGGCACATCATGAGCCAGACCCAGTGGGAACACACATGTTGCACCAGGCTCAAGAGCCTTAGCCTAAGGATCATTCTCCCAGTAAGTTGTGCCAGAGGTATCGCCAGCTGCCTGGGCCTCAGCTTGCAGCTGAAGACCCACAATAGTACGGCACTCCTTCTGAGTCTTGCAGAACTCCTCCCTGGAGGGACCTCTTGTTGCTGTCAGTTGTTCAGCTCAGGCAGGTTCCCCAGTTCGGCTACATCCTTCCCTGTAAGAACTGGGGCGTCCCCCTCAGGGTCAGCCTCCTTCCGGACCATAAGAGTCTCAGGAGTGGGTTATGTTGCCACGTCGAAATGGCAGTTTAAAACTGCGCACACAGGATCTGCAGTGGCAGGCATGAGACATCATTAAAGGGCTACTGAAGTGGGTGTCACAATCAGTGCTGCAGGCCCACTAGAAATATTTAATTTACAGGCCTGGTCAATTGTAGTGCACTTTACCAGAGACTTATAAGTAAATTAAGTATGCCAATTGGGGATAAGCCAATGTTACCATGTTTAGAGTACAGAGCGCATGCACTTTAGCACTGGTTAGCAGTGGTAAACTGTGCAGTATCCTAAAGCCAACAAAAAGGAAGTCAGCAAAACAGGAGGTCAGAGGCAAAAAGATGGAAAACCACGCAGAGAAGGCAGGTCTAACATGTGTTTTTAATAGTGAATATTGTTGTGCTAACATGAGGGTTACTTTGCCTCCCCAGGTTGTTTCTGTTTGTCAAACCATTGCGCAACGCACATAACATCCCCGTAATGCCTGCTCAGCTAAGGGGTTTGTACTTAAGCCAATTAGCACATGTTCTGCCCCCCCCAAATTGTTATTCATTTATTTATTTATTTATAAAGTTTTATATAGCGCAAACTTGACCCAAGAGGGTATCAGAGCGCTTTACATTTAGGATCGTTGCGTTACAAGTTACATCAGATACAAAAGCATAGTAATGAACAGTACACATAAAACAATGTTACAGTAATTCGAAGAAGGTAGGGGAGGAAGGAGTAATAGCGGGGAGACGAGGAGGAACATTGCCCAATGTCCGGCTGGGTAGGTGACGGTCAAGGGGGAAAACCAGGGCCAGACTCCTCATTAGCTGTCAAGCAGCTTCACTGGTCATCAGCCATGTTGCTCAGGTCTCAGCGTTTCAGGAAAACAACAGTTTTTAGTTTAATTGATTTGCGAAGGTTATATAGCGCTATCTAGACCTGGAGGTATCAGAGCGCATAACCAGGGGAACGTTGCATTATAAGATACATCAAAAGGATTATAAAGTGCTTGCTAGACCCGTAGGTATCAGAGCGCTATAGCAGAGGAAGATTGCGTTCCAAAGTGCATCAGTTACAATGGCGTAGAAAGGTACAGTAAACAAACAACGAGGTTGAGAGAATTTATAGGAAAAGGAGGGGAGGAAGGAGCCTTAGCAGGGAGACGAGGTAGAACTGTGTCCAAAGTCCGGAGAGACAAATAGAGAGGGAAAGGGGAGAGGTGGAGTGAGAGGGGAGAGGACGAGGGGGAAAAAAGAAAAGAGATAAAGGGAAAGTCAGCCCAAAGACCGTGTGGGTAGGTGACGGCCAGGGAGATAATCTTAGACCAGTCTCCCCTATAGCTTTCTAGGAAGCTCCAACGGCCATCAGTCAGAAAAATGGAAAAAAGGGGACAAAGAAAAGGCAGACATGGCAGAAAACACAGAGGGGGTTAGGGCGAGACAGGGAGAAGGGGAGAGACAGTGTCCAGTGTCCAGGGGCCTGCAATGTGTCGGTGTCCTTAGGCCCAAGCAAGTCAGCGCCCTAGTTTTGCTGGTCAGGATAGATTCATTGAGGGAGTGCGGCGCAGCCCCAAGTGCTCTCTCAAACAAAGAAATTGTTTGTGACCTCATAGGCTCCTCTGTAATGCATAGTGTGGCAGCCCGACAATCTGCTGTGTGGCTGTAATGATCTGATCTGCACTGCTTCTTCTCATCCACTCTTCCACTGATTCTGAAAAGGGAGGGACGGCCACCATTTTGGAGACAACCTCAGGGTCTCCTTCCCCACCACTCAGCAATTGTCAACAGTAGGTGCCTATATCACTATATCGATTTTCTACCGCTGTGAACGAGGCAGCGAGTCAGGAGCTGGGGGGGTGTCTCTCAATCGAGTTCAAGCCAGACTGCCATCTTAGGGTCAGGCATGGTGTGCGAACTCTCGTCACAACAGTGACTTTCAGCCCTCTCCCACCCTGTAAATGTTTTGTTGGGATTATATCCCAACGAAACCAAGTGCACCATTCTCTCCCTCCAGACTGGAGTAAGCGCCAGCAGCACACATTTACACCCACACTCTTGGTGTTCAGGCTTAGGTCTCTATAGCAGGTTTTAATTTTTCAGGAGCTACAGGTGAATCCTGTTGTGCTCAGTGATCATTTGTTAAATGTATCATTCGAGCGTTATGAATGTACGCTTTTGCCCTTCTATAGTATGCCCCTCAGTGTGACTATGAAGCTTAACATTAAATACTCACAAGACTTTGTTAATATCAGCTTGGGTATTGACTATTGTGCTTACTGCTGTGTGTAGAGCAGTAATGGGTGTCTGCATTCTCTCTGACCTAATCAGCCATGCAAGCACCCTGCCTGCTTTATCACTTCCACTATGTTTCTTAGTGCTAATTGCCTTATACTTATGATGTCTCCGTTGAGGACGTTTCGATGCACCAATAACAGTTTCTATTTCTAGGGATTTCAATATGTCTTCCAAGGCCACTAATCTTCTCTCCAATTCATTTCGGATTCCATATGTCATTCCCATACAACTACTGCTCATTGTTCTCATGAATGCCTCTCATTCTACTGTAGATTCCCTGGCAATGCCTTAAAAAGGCACCTTAAAAAGGCTGTGTTCCCGAGTTTCTTTTTATATGTCACATGAAGGAGGGCCACAGGCTGCAAAGTCTGCATCAAGATTCTGGTTGGGACGGTGCCCCAAGCTACTACCGATTTCAGGGGGCCATGATCAGAGTCCATTTTACTTAAATATTCTGAGTGAAGGATTTCCCCTAGAATCATGGCTGCATGAAAATAAATCAAACCTTGTGGGTGGTGCATGGACATTAGAATAATACAACAATTCTCTCTCATTAGGTGTCATTGAGCACCACCTGTTAGTCATCTCCCAGCACGCTAGCTAGCTGGAGAGTTTAGCGGCTAGCACGGCTGCCTGGGTACCCAGTAATATGGATGGATTAATTCTCGTTTGTGTTTTATATCTGATGAAACTTTTATGAACTTGTTTAAGGGGAGGATAAAGTTTCAGAAAATAAAAATTTGTGCAGGGGGTTATGATGATCAATTGATGAAAATGAATGACCATGCTTATTTAAGAGTTCAAGGATAGGATAACTACCGGGAAGATCTATGTATCAGTTAAAGAGGACAACTTTTTAGGCTGGCTTCAGCAGAAAGATGTGGGAGTATTTTTGGAATCTGGTATCCGACATCAGCTGCAGGTATGTCAAGTTGAGTTAGAAAGACTTTCTTGAGGTTTTCAAGATGAATTTGGGATAATTGAAAGCATACGTGTACAAGACAAAACGTTTAAAAAATGTGCTTCCACTGGTGCTGAAGCTCAGAAGATTGCAAATAAGTGTGCAATCTGTTTGCAACTCAGTTGTGAGTGATGTGGTGGCCAGGCAAGCCAATGGTGACATCCTTTTTTGTGTGTACCTAGGGGAATTTAAAAAGGCAGTGGTTGTATTCAGCTATCCATTACCTAACATCTCAGGAAGTATGTAAGTATTTTTGGAGCAAGTGTGTTCACTTCATTTGATTTAGTGTCAGCATATCATCAAGTTTATAGCCCCCATAGTTGCTTATGAGTTCATGAGGATGGCATTTGGTTTAGATTATGTGGTCTTTGTATTTTATGGAACAATTCTTTTTATTAAAGCCTGTCATGTGTAATACATGACTTTTCACCTACAACCGATGGGCGGCAGCGTTAAGAAATATAGTTAGCACATATAACACAGCTGAATGCCTATAACCCATTGGACCGGCAGCATAAGCGAGGCATTTAAGGTAAGAAAAAAAACAACCCATCAAACCACATAAAACCCCCTGCTCCTCCATCCATCAACAAGTTTATGATCAGTAGCGTGGGCTTTGTGGCCCAATACATAAAAGGAAAGGGGAAAACAGCATAGCATTGAGAAAAACCTAGTCTGTGATAGGAATCTCATGAAGGATCAGACGCAGGAGCCGGAGGTAGGTCATAAAAAGTTCGTTCCCTGAACTCAGAGGAAATGATTTGCATAAAGGGTGCCCATTAATCAATCAGAATAACAGGGCAGTTTGGGTCTATTGACAAAGACAGTTACTCCATCCCCAGGATGAACCATAGCATGTGTAACCAAGAGGTATGATCAGGAATCTTACCGGTGTCCCATAGAGAAAGAATCACCTGTTGTGCCATCCCCAGAGAAAGTGTGATTTGTTTCCCTTAGGTGAAGCATAAAAGCTATTTCAGAGGGTTCGAGAGTCCAAGAATTATTTATGCTGGGAACCTTTGGATGGAAGTATTAAAGGTGGTTTCAATGTCGGTTAGCACTTGATCCCAGTACCGAGTGAGTTTAGGACAGTGCCAAAGAAAGTGGAGAGGGTCCCAGTGTTACTGCATCTCAACCAGTACTCCTCTTAGAGCTCTGTGTTCCACTTGTGGATTTGCACCAGGGTCAGGGACTAATAAGAGACAATTTTATAAGCGGTTCTGGTACTGGCCATGTTGTGTGCTGTCTGGTGTACCCTATAAAATTATCCTTCCATTCTTTGGTGGTAAGGGCCCGACCCAAATCTGTCTCCCAATGTGTCTGCCCCTTGGACCTTGCCAGGGAACCCTCCTTGCTCAGAAGGGAAAACAGTTCAGTAATGAGAAGCTTATCATCCATTTTAAGAAGTGTCTACCTCTCAAAAGCAGTCATAGATCGTCCCTCCCCATGCTTGTACTCCGGCGACGTCACCCAATGACACAGCTGCAGATATTGAATGCGATTGGCGTCAGTCAAAGAATAATCAGCTTTCAGCTGATCAAAGGGGATAATCCATTTTGTTGATCAAAGATGGGCTCTGTATTTTAGAGGAAAGGATTGAAGGTTTTTAAAGGAGTAAACTATTATCAGGATCATTAACTTATTTATGGCAAAACAAGAGAAGAACTTGACAGAGGAGTTGAGAGGGTATTAGAGAGGTTCAGGGAGTATGGCTTGACATTGAGAGCTGAGAATTGTTGATTTGGGAATTATGAGATAGATTTTCTGGGTCATCAAATTTGACAGTTGGGGTGAAGCCAAAGAAGGAGTTGGTGGAACCAATTTTGAAGTAGCAAATGCAGAGAAACGAGGAGGAAGTAATTTACGGCAGATAACATTTTATATCCAGTTCATTGAGAGGTTAGTGGATAAAACTTACAACACGACAAGACTGTTAAGTAAAAAAGTTGAGCTTCTATGGGATAACAAGTATGTATCTCTTAAAATTTTGTTGGTGAAGGAGGAGTTTGCAGAAGCCCTTGATCTGCAGGTTAAAAGAATCTGTGTGTCTCTTCAGTATATGAGACAACCTGCACTCCAAAAGATTCCATCAGGATAGCAAAAGAAGACATACAAACATAAAACAATGTTGGACTAAAGGCAGAGCCCTGGGGAACACCCAATTTTAACGGTTTGGAATCCAAAGCTAATGGCGGCATCCAAACCGATTGGCATCTGCTCAACAGAAAAGAGCCCAACCAGGCCAAGGCAGCCCCACCTACCCTGATGTTCTGCATACTTTGCAACAGGATATGGCAGTAAACCGTATCAAATGCCACAGATGTTATGTTATGTTATGTTATGTTATTTGGTATTTTTATAGCGCACAGCTGCCCCAGCAAAGGGGCGTCCTGGCGCTTTGACAGATGCTATAACATAACACACAATAAAAGAAAAAGAAATTAATTAGACACCGGGAACAGGAAGGTTTTAATCGCCTGCCTGAAGGTGAGCAAATCTTCAAGAGCTCGAATGTGAACAGGGAGCGAATTCCATAAACTTGCCGCTAGCACCCTAAAGGAGCGGCCACCCATTCTGCTCAGCTTGAAGCGTGGACAGATGGCTAGATGAAGCCCCTCTGATCTCAAGGATCTCGAAGGCATGTAGGGCGTAAGAAGAGGAACAAGTGCCGGCGGCGCTGGGGGTCGCGTAACTAGTACATAGATACATCTTGTAACAAGAGGGCAGCTTGCTTCCCATTATCCATGCCCAATTTGATAGTGTCAGAGACCTCCATCAAGGTAGATGCAGTGCTAGATCCAAGGGGAAAGCCCGATAGTGATGGATGCAGCAACTAATACTCCGTGTATTCAGTTTCCTCTCTTGACAGTGAGCTGTATTCTGCCCCTGTGATGCATCAAAGAGTCCAGTCCTTCTACTAATCATCCTGATAGAGATGAGTGTACTCTTTCTAATCCCTCTTCCTATTCTCTTCATCACCTTTTTAGAGTCAAGTGTTTCCTACATTCCTGGAACATGATACAGGATGTGTGACCATCTAGAAGGGGAGAAATTGGGATAAGAGAGTCATGACGGAAATGCAGAAAAGTTGAAAGTCTATAGCAAGCATTATAGTTGCGCAACCTTCAGCTGGGGGTTAATTTATGATAAAATCTGTGAAGATTATTTCCCAAGGTCCTGTAGGTATTCCAGGACTCATAAGTAGGCCAACTTTCACTCTAGTTTTACTGTTAATTTAAGTGCAGGTTTCACAAGAGGTGACACATCTCTTGATAAATATGTTGATAAAGAGTTGGCCACCAAAATCTTCTTACTAGCTCGCCTTCTGCATTTTTGCCCAGAGATACTGGAATCATGGCACAATTGCATTATAATTTTATTAAGATCTTTAACTGGAAGGAATAATTTGTATTGATAAAAGATTAGTCAAATGAAGATCCTAAACTGTGTCTATGGAAATTGATCACTAAAATAATAGTAATATTGAATAACCTCAGTATTTTCATGTACTTCCTCTGAGATGGAAGATGCCAGGAGAACTATGATGGTTTGAGGAGGAAGCATCTTTTCAGTAGAACCAGTACATTTTCTTTCAGGATACTGACGAGATAAGCCAATATGTTCTGAGATCCTGGAATATATGTTAATATGAAATTGCATGGTTGAAAAAAGGCCCACCTAGCTTGCCTCCTATTCTTGCATTCCGCCTTTTGAAGAACCTGAATATTTTGATGGTCTGTTCAAATAGTCACTAACAACTGAGACCTGAATAGGAAATGTCTTCATTATATGAAAGCCACTTTGATAGTTAATAGTTCCTCCACGAGCACGGAAAATGTGCACTCTGCTGGAGTAAACTTTCATGAATAATACGTTATTGGGTGTTCAATTGAATATTGGCTTCTTAAATCAAAAGTGCTCCAGTTGCCCTATCAGAGGCATCAATTTCACGGAAAAGAGGTTTTAGCACCTCAGGTTGTTGTTAAATAGGGACTTGCACACATCCCACTTTCAGTTTCTTGAAGGCAAGGGTGGCTTGAATATTCCATTAAAATGTCTTATTCTCTTTGAAAGATCAGTAATGGGCGTAGCAATTTCAGAGACATTCCCAATAAATTCATGATAATTATCAGCTATACCAAGGAAACTCAGCTTTTCTTTAAGAAAAGTTGGAATTGGCCATTCAATAATTGTTTTTACTTTTTGAAGGTTTCAAGGCTATTGTTTAAACTGAAAAAGCATACCCCAAGTATTCAAATGATGTCTTTTCAAACAGGCCAATTTTCTAGTAGTTTAGTGTCTTATACGTAATAAGACTTTTTAAACTGTGCTACGCATGTTCACAAGGATTTTTAGAGGACACCAGAATATCTTCTAATCTGGGGTGTATTACACGGTGTGATAGTTCAAACTCACCACGTAATACACTTAATAATCCCCTTAGAACCCCTGGATTTTGTATGCCTAGCTCTCAACTCAATGCGGAATAGCTGTGGCACTGAGCAGCAAGGCTTACACAGAGGAACAAGTGTGAAGCATTTAAACAGCACCAAAACAATTGCTGAAGAAATCGACACGTCACTCATGAAATCACCACTTTATAAAAATAGACTGTATTTTCATAAGAATGTAGACACTAGAGCGGAAAAGATCCATCGTAGGGTTCCGGAGAAACAGACTTTACAAGCAATATTAAATCAATGTTATTTCACTCAACCTCGAACAAGCATTGGCAAAATCAAATAACTGGACACTTTGAAACTATTTCAAAGTCAATGCGGACGGTTAGACGCACTCGGGGCAACCAGCTCCGGCAGTGAGCCACTGACCAGTTGCCTTCACAGGAGAAGCAGTCCTTCATCAGTTCCAGGCACTTTATGTGCATTGGAATGTATTCCTATGGAGTGGTCGTGATGTAAGGGATAAAGGATGCTGAAGATCATCTTAGGATTCTGTGAATGCGATGCAGTCGACAGGGGTCTTCCTGCAGGTGTTCCTCGGTCCGCAAAAATGCTGAGGGGCACCTAGTGGTAATGTCGAAAAATCCAGAAAGTCCTCTCCGGTCTGGCCGAAGTCCAGTCACCGCTGAACTACTAGTCGCCCGTTGTCACACTCACAGGTCAATCGTTTGATAACTAACCTTATGAGGGTCCCAGCAACTCTCCGACAACACTGTTGGGCTCAGTGAATTCAGGTGAACCTCTGTGTGTCGGGTCTTGGTCCTCGTTGCTGCACGGCAGAAGTGGTAGCGGTTTAAAAACGTAGGGCTACCAACTGGAGATGGCTGCTCCTTGAGCAGGAAATGGCAGGTAAAATCCTTGTCTTGGCTAGCCACCAAGTGCAGAAGGTGCAGTCTCGAGGGTGCACCCTCTCTTTGCTAGTTCCTCAATGCAGCAGGGCAGTCCTTCGGTCTTTCTTCTGAGTCGGTCAAGTTCTGAGGTGCCAGTGGTGCCATCTTTATGCTTGGAAAGTGCCCTCAGAGCAGAATTGGGGTTGGTAGCCAATGGGCTACCAGGTTCCCTCCCACCTAGTAACCACTTCCTGTGTATTGTGGGATCTGGCTTTCCCACAATGCACCATTCTGCCCACTCCCAAGATGGTGAGGCCCCTTTCCTGGTGTACAGACCTCTCTAGCCCACCCCTGGGGTGTGGCTACCTCAGGGTTACATGCCTCTGGGAATATCAGTTTGACAACTGATTTCCCCTCTGTGCCAGCCTGTCTACCTCAACAATAGAGCAACCCTCCCCCTGGTGCCCACAGCTGCTCTTCAAAGGCGGCTTCACCTTTGAAGCCTGCCTTTTGGGGCTAACACCTAAGTGGCTTCATGCAGGAAGGAGGGCACACCTCCCCGGCCTGCAATCTCTCATTGTCTCTCCAGGAGGACCGAAAGCGGTCTTGTGATGATGCAGGCTCCATGTGTGCCATGAAGACACAGGAATTTTAACCATGATGTAAAAAATGTGCTGGTGATTTTTAAGCTTACAGTTATTTATATTTTTAACTATATACTTCCCTTGCTTTATTGTCTGATATATTGTACTGTCTATTGTGTCATTAATTGCCTTTGATAATGAACTGTAACCGTTTTAATCGTGTGATTTTAAAAATGAACTTTTATGATTGTAAAATCTACAATCGAATAAAGATTATGAATTGAATTGAATTGTAAAGGCAAGAAAATGGTAGCTTTTCTAAAGCTGCACACTACAACAGTTACATTAATTTTGACTTGAGATACAAGTCAGGTTTAATGTAACAAGTTGTTTGATACCTTGGAGGGCTCACTTTGGTCGAACAGGTCAGGAGCTAGCACAGCTCAGGTGTAAGCATGTAACCCTGTACTTGCCAATTAGGCAACCCACACTTTGCACAGTCAAAACTGTTGTTTTGCATGTTTTGCTTGTATCATCTGTTGCACTCTGCCTTTAGGGCTGGGTAAGCCTGGCAGAGGGGTGACTTACTCACATGCCCTGGGGAAGTGGTAGCTTTGCCATTGCTGCCCGTGTCGGCTAGCAGTGCATGACTACTCTAACCAGTCTTCAGTGGGGGACTGCGGGACTTGTTCTACTTGGCGGCACCACTGGGGTGGCACAATCATTGCTGCAAGCCCTAGAATACCCTTCTAACGTACATGCCTTTGGTACCAAGGTACCATTTACAAGGGACTTACAGGTAAGTTGGCCATTTCCAATTGGGTATATCCAATGCGACATACACTTTAGGGTCAGTGCACTGGCACTGAGGTCTGATTAGTTGCTATCAGTACAGTCTCAGAGTTGAAAACCAGCAGCATAATTCTAAACACTTGGGGGTGACCACAAAAAAGAGGTATTCCCTTACAATTGCCACTTCGTGGAGAATGAGATCATAAAGAATGGTTTTAATGAAGTGGTGGAAAACTGATTGGGCACTGTACAAGCCAAAAGGCACCATTGGATAGTCATAAGGCTCCGAGGGTGTTTTAGAAGAAGTTTTCCACACATCTCCTGCCTTTTTTCGGATTAAATGATAAACCCCCCTGTTATCTAACTTGGTAAAAATCTTGCTCCTAGGTCTGCTTCAGAATATCATCTATTAGAGGCAGTGGATATCACTCCTTGATTGTGACTTTAACCCTTTAACCGCGGCTGGAATTTCCCAGAGGTGCTGTAAAATTCCCCGCGTGCGTACATTGGACGGCTCCCGGCGGTCCGACGCACACGCCCACCGTGACGTCGGACGGCTGGGGGCCGTCTGAAGCAGGCAAAGGGTTAAGGCATAAGGAATTTATAATCAATACAAGTTAGGAGTTCAGTTGAGTCCATTTTTGGCACAAAAACAAAATTATGCCCCTGCTAGAGACTTATATCGAACGATAAATTCTTGAGATTGGCATCAAGTTATTATTTAAAAGCCAGTTTATCTGAAGGAGATAAAGAAAAAAATACACCCTACGGAACCAACTGCTTCAGGAATCAGATGGATGCAACAATCAAAGGAAAAATGGAGTGGCAATCCCTTTCATTAGGCTGATATAAAAAGATCCCATTACTTCTGATAAGCTTCACCCGTAGATGTTAGTTGAGAAACACACTCATTTCGCAAATCTCGTCACAATCCTTGGTAGGTGAAGGGTGATTTAAAGTGCTGCATCGATACAATATTCTGATCCAGGGAAGAAGGGGCCTGTTGTAGACTTTGGTGGACAGGATTTTACTTCTGAGTAAAGCCCTGAGGGAGGACCCACCTGGCAAATTGTTAGATGTATGCCGGGCCAACAGCGATTTCTTGCATTTACAGGAACCACCACCACAGTGGTTTTATAAATGCACTGAGAGTTTGACGGACGTCTCCATCAACATTACAGAACCGTACATCAACCCTATAACATTTTGCTTTATTTTTAAAAAGAACATCCCAAAGTGGTGGATCATTTTGCAGCTGTCAGAGCCCGTGAAGCTGACAGTGAAACTTGACCATGTATTCGACCATTCTAAATAGGGCGGGCAAACTCATGGCCAAACCTCCGATGGTCCATACTCCGTCAGGCCATTGTAGGTGCATGTAGGTGGTAGACACGGAGTATTCTCTGCTGTCTCTATACTGACGTCAGCCCGCCTCTAAATGAGGTGGGAGGAACTTTGTTTTAACAGAAAGTGTATTCTGTCACTGTTGCCCAGGTCTTTTGTATACATACGATGTTACAGAAATGCCGTGCGCCAAGAAAAGAACAACATTTCCCAATAATGCTATGCGCGTTTTTTAGCTGATGATGCGTGCAGAGCGCTAAAAGACAGATGTGCGAAGGCTGAAAATACAGTCTGTGCCCCTTACTATGAAATTCTATCCGCGGACTGGACTTTGTGTCAGCTTATATGTGCACACAGTGCCAGGTAAATACAAAACCCAATTAATTGCAAATAGTAGGACCCCTTAGAGGGCAGTGGAACGCTCCTTACTTACAGGTAATTAATGATCTTTTCTTGTGCAGGCCAAAGGTGAAGTGTGTGAGCGACATTAGGTCAATTACTTTGTTAAAATTTTTGTAGGAAGTGGTTTCCAGAAACAGATTTTCCACCTCTCGCACATATCGGGGTACAATGTAATTCCAAGGACGTTGAGAACCTTTGAAGGAGAATGGTGTTCAGCACCAGAAATGTGCCTTATAGCGCCCTGAAACAGAATTGTGGAGAGGTTTAACAAAACTCTCAAGAGGGGGTTTACATTTGACTAAGGTGAATGGGTTGAGCAGGTAGCAGTAATTAGATGACAGATTTAATCAAAACCAAATCAGGCATGGACAGTGTTTATGCATAACACTTGGGGGTGACCACAAAAAAGAGGTATTTCCTTACATTAGCCACTTAGTGGAGAATGAGATCATAAATAATGGTGTTAATGAAGTGGTGGAAAACTGATTGGGCACTGTACAAACCATAAGGCACCAAAAGATATTCATAAGGCTCCAAGGGTGTTTTAGAAGCAGTTTTCCGCATATCTCCTGCCTTTTTTTCGGATTAAATGATATGCCCTCCTGTAATCTAACTTGGTAAAAATCTTGCTCTCAAGAGGGGTTTTCATTTGACTACGGTGAATGGGTTGAGCAGGTAGCTGTAATTAGAAGACAGGCTTAACCAATACCAAATCAGGCATGGACAGTGTTTATGCATATGCATTTCTTCATTAACCCCCCTTTGCATGAATCTGAATTCTAAATGCCCCAAAGCATTTCCATTTGCTCCAATCCTCTGTAGCCCATATGCCAGTTCCATCACTTCCCCCTTAACTGCGCCACAATTATAGTTCTTTGTGGATGTTACTTTCACTTTTCTGAGGAGGCAATATGCATTGTTGTCACATTTTTGCTAAATAAAACACAAGTTAACACTTTTCTGTGATAGATTCACAACTGGCCCAGCCTGAGGCTCTGCAGTGGCTCTGTGTCCACCCAGGCATAGGCACTTTATTTCCTTTAAAGCCTCTCTCTTAAACCTGCTGTACTTCATTTTGCAGAACAGGATTTTGTGGTAATTTGCTTTGATGTGGGTCTGACTGTTTATGAGTCAGTGATACTCTACTTTGAACCCAAAGTGCCCATCTTTCAGCAAAACTAAGTACAGTGAGAGGAATTGAGAGACTTTAAAGGAAATAGTGAAGAGAAAATTTACAAATTCCAGTCACCAATGAAGATCGGGGAAGAGGAGCAAGTGGAGGATGAGACTGAATATAAAACTACAAAGAAGGAGAACATCAATATATGCCAAAAGGAGTAAAGCATACAATGTCACCATGCAAAAGAACTAATGCTGCATGTTGGAGTTGTCAAACACAAGGAGTTCAGTCAAATGTCCATGTTTGCGACAACTGTGGAGGCATTGAAAGTGTATATTACAGGAATATGCACAGGTAAGCAACATTGGGTCCTCTTACACCTAGGAGTAACTTACTACTTTTTGATGTCACAATTTCTAAGCATAAAATTACCTGTGGTAGACAATATATATACATTTTTTGGGCTAGACTCTACCCAAAAACCCAGTTTAAAAAATATTTTACATTTTTCAGTTCAGGGCTAACACTCTTTGAGCCCCCCCCCCCCCCCTTTGTAAACTCCTTTCCTTCCTTTACCTATTCCCACCCATGAACACTAAAAAAGCCCTTTTTTGTGTTTTTGGTGTGGCGCAGTGGCCAGGGTGCCTGACTCCGGACCACGAGGTTCACGGTTCGACCCCCCCGGTGCCAGTGGCAGGTTAGTCCAGCACCATGTGACTCTGGGCAATAGCTCGCTTAATCTTCCCGACGGCCCCTAGGGCCTTGACACCCTCGGGTAATTGTGCGCTTTACAAATACTGGATTTTTACTGGATTTACCACTACACAAACCTGAACTCTAAAATCACCTTACCTACCTTTACCCCTACCTGTCCCTGGACCTTATAAACTGCTCACCTCCTTTACTTCAGCAGGCCCCTGAACCCTAAAAACCCTTTATCTCAATTTACCTCTGTGTGCCCCTCAACCATAAAATCCCCTTGCCTCACTTTACCTCTACAAACCCCTGACAATTAAAATCCCTTTCCTCCCTTTTCCTCTTCACGACCCTGGCCTCAATCTACCCAACCCTGAAGTGTAAACCCCTTTAAAACCCTTTAAAACACTCTATACCGTAAACCACCCCTAAATATTAAAAATGCACTTAAAACCCTTAGCACCCTGTGCCTTTATCCATTCCATATCCACATAACCCCAAAATCCCTTTTTTTAAATGAGGTAATTATCACATTCGATAAAAATACCTGTGTGGTAAAGTCCCGCATGGTAAGGTACCAAAAAAGGGCTAGAGTGGTAGTTACTTGGGTGGTATAAGCCTGTGTGGTAATGTCCTGTGGGGTAAAGAATGCAAGGTAAAGGCTGCATACCATGATGGCTCCTCCGCTACTGGAGGGCAGACCTCTGCATGAAGTAGGGACACATCTGCAAACAGAAAGAGGCTTTTACATAGAAGGGAATAGGCTAATTACATACCCTGACTGTAAAGAAATGCCTCTTTTTGTATCGTCACCCCCAAGTTCTTCAACTGATGCTGCTGGTTTTTCGAATTGCTGACCAGACCTCAGTGCCAGTACCTGACCCTAAACTGTATGGCGAATTGGATTGGGTGTACCCAATTAGAAATGGCTAACTTACCTGTAAGTCCCAAGTATATGGTACCCTGGTAACAAGGGCATGTAAGTTAGAGGCATACCCCAGGGCTTGCCGCACTGGTTGTGCCACCTTGGAGGCCCCCCAAGTAAACCAAGTCCCCTGGTCTGCCACTGCAGACTGGTAGAGCAAAGGCAACTTGCCCTGTACATCTGTGTACGTCACCCCTGGGGTAACATATAACACGGGCAGGACATGTATTTTATATGTCTTGACAGTAAACACGCAATACCACAGTTTTTACTGTGGAAAGACTTGGTCGCCTAATTGACGAGTACAGTATTACATGCTGGCCCCTCAGCTGTGCCAACTCCTGAAAGTTGTGACCAAAGTGGGCAATCCAAGGTATCAAAAAACGATATATTACGCCTGGCTTGTATCCCAGGTCAAAATTAATGTAACTTGTTGCAGAGTGCCGGTGTTACAAAGTTGTCACCTTTTTGCCTTTAAAACTCCTATGCCTTCCAGGGCTCACATGGAGTCTTTTCCATGAGGCAGCTTTCTGCCCTCCTGGAGAGACATTCCAACAGCTCTCAGGAAGCAGAACAATGAGGAATTGCAGGTGAGGGAGGTTTTACCTCCCTCTTGCAGGAAGCCACTTAGGTGTTAGCCCCAAAGGGCAGGCTTCAGATGAGAAGCCGCCTTTGAAAAACAGATGTGTCAAAACAGGGAATAGGGCTACCCCATTGTTTTGGCAGACAGGCTGGCACAAGGAGCTGAGAGGGAAAGCCAGTTGCCAAATCGGTTTTGCCAGAAGCATGTAGCACTGAGGTAGTCACACCCCAGGGGTTGGCTAGTGAGGTTTGAACACCAAGAAAGGGGTCTCACCACCTTGCTTGTGAGCAGAGTGGTGCATCCTGGGTTAGACAGATGCCACACCCCATTGCAAGTGGTCATCAGGTGGGAGGAACCTGGTAGCCTATTGGCTACCAAATGCACCCTACCTTAAGGGCATTTTATATGCATGAAGAGGGCTCTACTGGTACCCTGACCTCAGATCTCCACCAACAGGATGAAGGAAAGGAAGGAGGATTGTCCTGCTGCCCCAAGGGACCAGCAAAGAGAGGGTTCACCGCAGAGGACTGAACCTGCTGCACCTGGTGGCTAGCGAAGGAAGGGACTGTGCCTGCCACATCCTGCTCAAGGGAGAAACCATCTCTAAGAGTTCAGAAAACCCAAGAGTCTCTCAGGGACAGCTAACTGGCTTCCTGTTTGCAGCACATGGACACAACAGCTGAAGAAGCTTGCGGGGGCAAATTGGTATTCCAAAGTCTACAAGTCACTACCACAGCCACCGTGCAGCACCAAGGCCCAAGATGCAACACAAAGAGTTGCACCTGAGAGCCCAGGAGTATTGTCAAAGAGCTGCTGGGACCCTCAGAAAGCAAGTTATCAAACCAGGAAGGACTGGCCTGTGAATTGTGACACTGGGAGACTGGTAGTCCAGTGGCAAATGGATTTCAGCCAGGCCCAAGAGTACCTTGTGGGATGCCGACCATGCAACCAGGTGACACCATCATCTTTGTGGACCAAGGAGCACCTGCAGGAGAACCCCCATCCACCTTGTCGCATTCACAGCATCCTTGGAGCATCTTCAGCATCCTTCATCCCGTACATCAGGACCATTCCATAGGAATCCATTAAGTGCCTGAAACTGCTTGAAGACTGCTTCTTGGGTGGAGGTAACTGTTTCTAAGAACCTTGCTAGTCCCCCTGACTAGCTCCCTTCTGGAGTTGGTAACCCGAAGTACTTTTACACGGCAGCCTTGACACCTACCCAAATTGTCCGTAAAAAAGTTTCTTAGTGTCCCATTTGTTGAATTTGCCAAGGCCTGTTCACAGTTGAGTTAAAATACCTTGGTTTATTAATCCTTGTAAAACCTATATCTCTGGAACCCTCCAGTGGATCTTTTTTATTCTGGGTATCAGAATTGTGGTAAAAAGGTTAAGAAAATTCAGAGATTAGAATTAGCTTCAGATATAAGTATCTTGCCATGAGTGGTGAATGTAAAATTTTCAGCCCAGTTATCCCAAATACTCCAATGTTTCGTTCTCTTATCAGAGTGAATTGCTCTATCCATTTTAGCGATTCTGTGGATTGAGGTTGACCATTCAGATTCTAAAGGTGGAATAAGTAGAATCCACTTAATACAGAGTTCCCTATGAGCTAATAAGACTAAAATGAATATAAGTTCTTTAAGCAATTTGGGAATATTAACAACAGATTCTTCCTCCGGTATCACCCCAAATATTACCAATGCCAGACTCACCTTTACTTCATGGCGCACCAACTCTGACAGGGGTTTGCCCACTTTCTGCCAGAATGGTTGGATGGAGGGACACCACCGGAACATATGTGCTTCATCTACATTGGGTTCACTGCACCTAATGATTTTAAAAACCCACCTCGACCCGATAATATCCGCTATTTGGGAAAAGTTAGATGAATTCGGTAAATTATCAGGATATGTGGTAAATCCCTTCAAAACAGAGATCATGCAGTGGAATACCAGTTTCAACAGAGATCTCTTTAAGAGAAAGATAAGATATTTAGGGATTGAGATGGTCCACAACTTGGATACATTAGCAAAAGTAAATTTTGACTCAGTAACATCCAAAATTAGAAAACAACTGCATCAGTGGGATTCTTTACCGTTATCCTTTCTGGGAAAATCAAATTTACTGAAGATATCTATCCTACCCAAGTACGCTTTTATTTTTAATACAATTCCTTTAGAATTAAAGCCTGAATGGATTAAGAAAGTTCAAGGCCTCTTTAATAGTTTCATTTGGGGTAATAAAAGGCAGAGGATTGCATGGAGGAAATGTAGGGAGAAAAAGGAAAATGGGGGCATAGCAAGTCCAGACCTTCTACATTATCAGAGAGCCTTTCATTAGAAAATTTTTAGACAGTTAATAAACAATATCACCCCCTTGTTTCGTGCCCTGACGTAAGGACCACCAGACATATCTAATCACTTTCTCTATAAGTTTGGAGACCCTAAATACTTAAAAAAAATTAAATTAAAGACTCTTGAATGCGCCTGTAAATTGTGGTATCACATCAGGAAGATCCTACAGATTCCATATTATAGCCACTACGCTCCAATATGGAGTTCTCCTGGTACCCCTGAATGTTTGCAAGATGTCCTCGCAATCCCGATAAAGGAAAAGGGAATTTGCAGATAGGGCCAGCTACTGGAAGGCACGCAATTAATATCTTGGCAGGACTTTCAAGAGATCACAGAAAGAGCTGCCTCCCGTTTCAAATATTTTCAGCTACTAGGATGGACCAAAACTCTGAGTGCCCGATTCACAGAACTAACTTAAGACAAAATCCTAAACTTACTACTTTTGGTATTCACAGAAGACATTTAATAGTAGTAAAGTTCGGATTGTGTCTTAAGTATCAATACGGTACTGGGCAGTGATACATTCGTTAGAAGACTCTGCTACATGGCACACGGAGACATGGAGGAGGGAGCTACCGGAGTCTGATCTCGAATCACTATGGCAAGTATCTACATCGCTATTATGGTATTATGTGAAATCGGCACTTTTAAAGAAAAAACATCTTTTTACTATTCACAAGGCTTACTGGACGCCACGAAGATTGTCAAAGATGGGTCTACAAACAGTGAGGTATTGCCAAAAGTGTGGGGTCTAAACTCTTACTTAAATACAGTCTATATTTATAAATTGGTGTTGGGTTTCTTAAGTGTTGTGTCGATTTCTTCTTCAATTGTTTTGGTGCCGTTAAATGCTTTACACTAGTTCCTCTGTGGAAGCCATGCTGCTTAGCACCACAGCTATCCCAGATTGAGCTGACCGTTTGACAGACGAAACCCTCTGGTCTTAAAGGGGTTGGTAAGTATATTACATGGTGAGATTGCACAATCACACCATATAATACGCTTTATTTCCTCACACTGGCCTGTAAGACACAATTGAAAGCCATTCACTTCCAACCACATAAATACTGCCCATAGACTCTGATCTTGTGCGCTTCCTTTTTGCAATCCTACAGTCACAACATTCTGCCTGAAGGATACAGACCACACTTCTGAAGAGGATAAGAAACTTCACCAAGGAGGAAACAGCCTTTGTAGTGAAGTTTGTGGTAAAACAAAACAAACTACAGTAAAGCTCAGAAGGCAGCCTTTAAGCAGGGGGTTACTGACTCTGTCAGTACATTGGTGTGGAAGCAAGCATTGACGGTGACATTAAAAAGAAATGGCAAGATGAACTAAGGCGGGTGAAAGAGATGTTCTCTATGATTCAGCTGGCACAGAATTTCTGGAGGTGTGCGTATATCCTGTATCCTTCTCATACAAGAGGCTTTCCTCATCACAATGTGCTCTCAGCTGCCATATGTGCTGCCTGTTGTGGACAATCCTAAAGTGGTGCCAGGTAGGATTTTAATCCCCTGTCACTACAAACCATACAAAAAACACTGACCCATCTATGTCTTTCCACATGCCTTCATTTTTATGCACACATCACAGACATATACCACAAATGCAGCCTCTTACGCTTACCCTATGAAAACGTTGGTGTCTATACTCCTTTTCCCTTAATGTTCATTGCTTTCAGTCACTCTTAGAGTATATCAGTTGCTTCATCTGAGACAGGAGTAATTCCAGGTGTTGAGGGTACCACACTGAGCATGCCTCCCAACCCAACCCAACCCACCCCAACGACACACAAGCAGGTGTGTTCATATGCTAACAATCTCACTACCACATTAAAGGGAATTTCTATAACTTTTTTTTATATCCTAGCCCTATGTTTAAATGGTCTTTTTATTGACTGTACTCAGATATGACTTTGAGACTTACATGCTTAACCAAAATCTAGGCATACACTTTTGTTTCTCACTTTTTTTTTTTTTTATAAATCTTTATTAATAGGAAGGAATAGTGGTTAATCAGTGACATACATTTTACGGTGTTTGTTACAGTCTGTATTTCTAAACATTGGTGTTTGACAAGAGACTCCATCGTAGCAAGGACTGTGGTACATTAAACCTTAGGCGACTAGTAAATACAGCAATCGATGGTCCTTTTGTTAACCCTGTGTTTCTCTAAACCCCTTCCTGTGGTATTCCATGACCTGATGTCATTTGGAATTACCATATGTCATTTGGAACCATCCTATGTTTTACAGAATGTTTTGCCTTGACTTGTACTGTATTGCTGTGGAGTTGAGGCTGTTAAGACCTATCTCCCTACCTGTGGTTGTTAAGCTGTTCCTCTGGAATAAATCTTCTTGGAACCTACATTCTGTGTATTGGATTTACTACACAATTGCTGGCGACGATTGGGGATCCAGATCTCAGAAGGAAACAGCGTTCACTTCTTTTTCTCCTGGATTGGTCATTTTTTTTTTTTCTATCCTTTTCACCTTCAAAAAGAACCTACATCCTCATGGTGTGAGAGACCTGCTTATTTGGAAACGTGAGATGAGAATCACTTTAATTGTGTGAAAGACCTGTTCCCTGAAAACGCGAGAAACGTGAACAAACGTAAGTTTTCTCATTGACTTTACTAACTCTCGATTTGTTGCCTTTTCGACCGCATCTATCGAGCGGTGTGTTTCCAGGCATCACGAACGCGAGAATATTTACTGTACATTTTCTCAATTTTCCATACTGGAGTGTATTTCCCTGGGTGTTTACTTTCAAAGAGACTCACCTCGAGAACCTCGCAGTTCGTTTCCTTCACGAGGCGTCCTTCGAGTTTCCTTCACGAGGCGTCCTTCGAGTTTCTATCTCCTCGCTCTGTCATTGTTATTGACGCGGAGTTGCATCCTGGGATACACGCGTCATTGCGCACGTCATCGCGCATGCGTGACGCTCTTGGCGGCCATATTAGTAAAGGGCTGAAGCTATTTTTTCGCAATTGCCGGTATTTCTTTTCAAAGTTTACTCAAAGACTCATTTCTTCCACTTCTCACGTTCTAAAGCGATTTTAAAGGAAATAAACTCTGAATTATAAAGGAATAAACAGCAAAGATAACAGTGATTTTACAAGAGAAAAAACGACATTTTCGGCAAATTCATTACTACGGTGATTTGCACACCAATTACAGTAATATCCTTATTTTTCAGGTTTCATTATAATTTAATTGCTTACATTGTTTATTTTCAGCTGTATTTACAAATGTCTAATATTTCTGCTCCTCCTCATTTTCTTCAAGTCGCAGGTGATCCTTCCATAGAATGGGATCTTTGGTACCCCATGTTCATTGCATATGTAGAAGTATTAGAAAAAGATGGCTGTTCTGCTAAAAGAAAACTCGCTCTCTTGAGACATTGTCTAGGGGGTGCTGGAATTAAAGAATTTGACAATTTACCACCCTTAGATGATGCTGGTGATATGGATGTGTTTGATAAAGCTGCCAAACAAATGAAGATTCGATTTGGTAGAAGAATAAACACCGTAATGGAAAGGTTCAAATTCTATTCTCGTGAGCAGAAACCTGATGAAACAATTGAGGATTACGTGGCAGCATTACGTTCACTTGCTTGCACCTGTGCCTTTGAAACTATATCTTACGAACAAGTCCTTAGAGATCAAATAATGATGAAGACTAAAAGCAAAAAGATCCAAGAGAGACTTTGGTTAGGGACTGAAACCACATTATCTGCAGTGGTGAACATAGCTAAAGGCATAGAACATTCAGAAATATTTGTGTCTGAAATAAGAGGGAGAAATCAGAAAACAAATGTTCCTGATGTTGAAGTAGCCATTGTCAAAAATCAGCCGATTTCAGGTTTTTCCGGTAACAAAACTAATTTTAAAAAAGAATATGTAAAAAATACCTATGACAATAGAAATTTTGTCAAAAAGAACACTATTCTCTGCTACAGATGTGGAAGTTCCACCCATGTGGGTAATTACAAAGGTTGTCCTGCCTGGGATAAAATTTGCGTAAAGTGTAAGAAAAAAGGGCATTTTGGTAATGTATGCAGATCAGGTCAGAGAATTAACTACATATCTCCTGAAGAAGAGGAGGTTCTTAACAGTTTGAACTGTATACTTTCTGTTGATGAATGTGTTCAGCAAAAATTTTCTTCTTGTACTATTCTTATGGATGGTAAACCTGTTGAAATTTTTGCTGATTCTTGTGCTTGGTACACCATTATCGGCAAGAATATTTTTGAACAATTGTGGAATCGTAGAGAATTATTAAGTCCAGACATTTACCCTGGTGGTTACACGGGACAAAGAATCGCCTTAGAGGGTTTTTTTTGGGCTAAGCTATACTTTAAGAATTGGGATATGGTAGGAAAAGTTTATGTATCCACTAAAGGTGTATCCATTCTTGGTTGGCCTCATCAACGTTGTCTAGAAATCAAATTAGATCCCAATGCTAATCCTCCAGTCTATGTTGATGAACCTCGTTTTCAGAAGTCTATCACTGATTCCATGGTGAACTTAACAGCAGATGTATCCAACAGTAGTTTCACTAAATTAGTACTTGAAAAATTTCCTGAGATTTTTAGTGATGAACTAGGAAAATATGCAGACTTCAAACACAAAATCATCTTGAATGATAACGCTTTGCCTGTTAGACACAGAGTGAGAAATGTTCCTTTGGCCTACAGACCCAAATTGAAAGAAATTTTGGATGACTTAGTCAAAAGGAACATAATTGAGCCTATCGAATCCTCCCCTTGGGTTTCGCCCATTGTAATTTCTCTTAAAAGCACAGGCGAACTGCGCTTATGTGCGGATCTTCGCAGCCTTAACAAAGAGATATGGATAGACAAACACCCTTTACCGAACATACATGAACTTATTTCTGCGCTTTCTGGCGCTACTGTGTTTTCTTCCATTGATTTAGCCAGTGCCTACCATCAGGTGGAGTTACATGAGGACTCCAGGAAGTTGACTGCATTTGTCACTCCAGAAGGGATGTTCCAATACCTGCGCATGCCTTTTGGTTTGGCAAGTGCAGCTTCCGTTTTTCAGCGTCTAATGAAAGAGTTATTAATGGAATGCAAGGGTGCTATAGCCTTCCAAGACGACATTTTGATTTTTGGGCAAGATTGCATTGAACATGATAAGAACTTGTTTTCTGTTTTGGAGAAAATTAAATCTAAGGGACTCACATTAAAGTTTACTAAATGTAAATTTAGACAGGATAAGGTAGAGTACCTTGGTCATGAAATTTCGAGCAATGGTATCAAACCAAAAGTAAATCATGTTCAGAGTATTGTGAATGCATCTGCACCTCAGTCTAAAGAACAACTTCTTTCCTTTTTAGGTCTCACCGAATTCTATGGCAAGTTTGTAAAAAACTACTCAGACATAGTACATCCTTTAAGGATTTTACTGAAAAAGAATGCAAAATTTGAATGGAAAAAAGAACAACAGGATTCTTTTGAAATTCTGAAACACAAAATTGTTGAGGCCCCATTTTTGAAACCGTATTCCGTAGGTAAGGAATGTATTGTCTATGTTGACGCTAGCAATGTAGGTCTAGGCGCTGTATTAATGCAAAAAGACAAATCTGGTGAGTTTGTAGTGTCATATGCCTCTAGAGCTCTACGTGATGCTGAGAAAAATTACTCAACCATTGAGAGGGAACTACTTGCTTGTACTTGGGCATCCCAGCACTTTAGGCAATTCTTGTGGGGAACTAAATTCTCTCTAAGAACTGATCACAAACCATTGATCACCATGTTATCTGCTGGTGGTGGTAGAGTACTTACCGCCCGCTTAGCAAGGTTAGCGGCCAAGCTACAAGAATATCGTTGTGAGGTTGTATATGTTCCAGGACGTCTGAACGTCCATGCAGACTGTATGTCACGTTTTCCTGCAACTGTAACTGTTGGTAAAAATGTTGATTGCGATGTTGCATTTTCACTTGCTGATGTCAATGTAATCTTGAATCAAGAAGGTTCCTTCTGTTTCTCTGAGAAAGACTGGTTAGAAGCTATGATGAATGACCATGTCTTGAATCAGGTTAAGGAATTCTTGATTAAAGGTTGGCCTGAAGAGAGGAAACTCTCCGGTGAGTTGTCATCCTTCTACAAAGTTAAGGATGATTTGATGTTGTCACAAGACATTATTGTTAGATCTGATAAAATTATTCCTCCCTTGAAACTAAGAGAGACTATTTGCAAATTGGCACACGAAGGACACATGGGAATGTCCACTACTAAAAGGAGGATCAGAGAACATTACTGGTGGCCTGGTGTCGATGCTATGGTGGATAATTGGGTCAGGAATTGCTCTCCTTGCTCTCTGAGCGACAAGTCTGTAAAGAGCGTGTCTGTTGACACAACTCCCATTGAATATGCCAATGGTCCTTGGCGTAGATTAGCCATTGATATTATTGGACCTTTTAGCTACCAGTCTGGAAAAGAGTTGTTTGCATTAGTTCTTATCGATTACTTCTCTAAATGGCCTGAATTGAAGATTGTTGAGAGAACTTCTTCAGAGTATGTCATTGAATTTCTTGATGAAATTTTTGCTAGAGAAGGTCTACCTGAAGAACTTGTTTCGGACAATGGTCCACAGTTCATTAGTAAGGTATTTGAAGATTTCCTCAGCAATTGTGGTGTTAAACACAAAAGAACTTCAAATTACTTTCCACAGGCAAATGGCCAAGTTGAAAGGTTCAACAGAGTCATTAAGGAATCTTGCCAGTTGGCTGTGAAAAGTGGTTTGAAGTGGAGAAGAGCGCTTCAAGCGACCTTGTTGACCTATCGCTTATCTCCCAATACGGTGACTGGTTTGTCTCCTTTTGAACTATTACGTGGTAGAAAACCAGGTTCTAGGCTTTTACCTTGGTGGCTAAGAAGTAACTCTTCTTACGAAGTAGATTTTAAAGAATTGAAGGATAAAATTGGTAAGTACCAGGAAAGAATGATTCAACATTCTGAAAAAAGAAAATACAATTCTTGTAGTATTAAAATTGGTGACCTTGTTCGAGTAAAGTCAGGTGGACTTCTACACAAGAGAGCATGTAAATGGTCTGATCCTGTCAAGGTCATTGAGATTTTTAGCAAAGCTGTCAGGGTGGAAGGAGGTAAAATATGGAACTTGAGGAGAATTTCTTTATGCAAGACTAGTACTACACATGTTCCTCCCACCCAAAAATCTATTGTTACCAAGAAGTTCTACTTAGACCATAACTCAAATGGCTTTCCTGGCACACATGAGGTATATGACAATTTAGAGAATAAATTTGTAAATAGTTCTGATCTGGAGACTCATTCTGACACTTTACCTAGTTCTTCTGTTGAAATTGATAATTCTTCTCCGAATACTGACTGTGAGGAGACTTCTTTAAGACGTAGTGAGCGTGTCAAATGTGTTCCTTCAAAGTTCAAGGATTATGTCAGATCTTAATTATTAACCAATATTTCTTATATGTTTCCTTTATTGTTTTTTTTTTGTTTTTGTTCCTTTTGTTTATTTTTTTTTTTTTTTAAAAGGGGGGAGGTGTGTGGTATTCCATGACCTGATGTCATTTGGAATTACCATATGTCATTTGGAACCATCCTATGTTTTACAGAATGTTTTGCCTTGACTTGTACTGTATTGCTGTGGAGTTGAGGCTGTTAAGACCTATCTCCCTACCTGTGGTTGTTAAGCTGTTCCTCTGGAATAAATCTTCTTGGAACCTACATTCTGTGTATTGGATTTACTACACTTCCCTCTTATACGATGCAATTATGACTCACTTTTCTACAATGCAGAAACGGTAAACTCCCCAACCCCCCCCCCCCCCAACCATGTGTCATCATAGCCATTGCGTCTCCACCCTTCTCCCACAGCAGCCTTGTCTTAGTTGGCACGTTGGTATACAGCCAGGTCCGAGCCAATAATGTCATACTGTGTCGTCACTGAGGTGACCGCCCCTCAGTCGCTTCGCTACTCTTCTTCCTCCTCCGAGTCAGGGTCGCCTCCCTCTGGTAAGGGGTCACAGATTTCCCCCCTGTAGATGTTCCATGCCGCCCAGACTTTGTTCCATTTGCGGGGCGCTGCTCGTAACACGTACACTGCCCTTTCAGTTACCATTAGGACGTCCATGTTTTTAGCCCATCTACTGGCGGTGGGTAGTTCTGGTGCGCCCCACTTCTGCGCTATGTCCCGCTTAGCCACTGTCATAGCCAGGGTTGCCCAAATCAATTCGTATCTACCCAGGTCATTGGGGCCCCAGATGTTCAAAAGGCACTTGCGTGGTTCAGGTAGTATAGAGTGTTTAAGGGCTTGGGAGATCGAGCGTAGTATTTGCTTCCAGAATTCACGTATTCGCGGACATTCCCACAGCGTGTGCAGCAGTGTCCCCTCCTCCCCGCAGCCTCTCAAACAAAAGGGATGTGGTGCTCTCAGGATTTAATGCAGTAGCGTCCTGGTATAGTAAATGCGGTGCAGGATTTTAAGTTGCACCAGCCTGAGTTTACTGGAGATTCCAACCTCCTTTGGGGAGGCCAGCGCTTCATTCCATTCAAACTCATCTGTCTCACCTAGTTCCCCTTCCCATTTTTCTTTAAGTTTCAGCGTTGGGTCTTTGAGATTATTGATCAGTTTTTTATATGTAAGGGAGGTAGCGCTTTGGACCATGAATTCCGTTAGCAGTCTATCTTCTAACGGGGAGGAGTCAGGTAGAGTGGTGCCTGCCGGGATCGCCTGCAGTAATGCGTGTCTGATTTGAACATATCTGAATGTTTCCGTGGGTCCAAGGTCATACTGCTGTTGTAGGTGTGTAAATGGCACTACTGTGTCGTTATCCCAGAGGTCCCCAACCGTTGAAATGCCTATGGAGTCCCACCGCTCAAATCCCTTACAGCCTCTGAGGTTCCCCAATGCCTTCGTATCCCATAATGGTGTCATTTTGGTGATTCGACCCCCCCAACCCAGTCGGGTCTGTGCCACATGCCACAGAGCCGCCGTATGTTTGGTCGGACCAAGTAGGGTCTTAAGTTGTGATTTGTTATAAAGCACAGACAGCATACAGAGCTGCGACCAGTCTGCTCGATAGGCAGGGTCTTCCTTCGGGGCGTGGATCCAGTAGTTTATAATTTTCAGTTGGGCAGCCCAGTAATATAGTTGAATGTTGGGGAGCGCTATTCCACCCTCGTACCAGCTTTTAACCAGCTTGTCGTAAGCAATACGTGCCGGGCCAGTATTCCAGAGTAGGGTATTGACCAGCGCCACGATCTGCTTAAAGTATCGTGGCGGCACCAGGTGTGGGGTATTTTCTAGAACATAGAGGAGCCTCGGGAGGGTCATCATCTTGTATAATGCCGCCCTACCCAGTAGGGTCAGGGGCAGGGCCGCCCAGTGCTTAACATCCACCCGCAGGCGATCTATGGGTGGTTTCAAGTTGCTGGTAAAAAAGTCTGCTTCCTCACTCGTGATAATAATGCCTAGGTATTTGAAAGAGGCCGTCACCGTAAGCAGAGGACAGGTCTCCTGCACTCTCGGCGCCGGGCCCTTTAATGTATATATGGTAGATTTCGACCAATTTATGGTGTAGCCCGATGTGTGCCCGTGAGTGTTACAGAGGTCTAGCAAGGCCGGGATACCGGCATCAGGTGCAGTCATGTAAATGAGCATGTCGTCTGCGTACAATGAGACTTTGTCCTCCCAGCCCTCCTCCCACTTAATGCCTGTGAATAAGGGTGTAGATCTGATCTGAACTGCCAGGGGCTCAAGTACTAATGCGAAGAGCAGGGGGGACAAGGGGCAACCCTGTCTAGTTCCCCTGCCTAATAGGAACCTCGGCGATATGTGGCCATTGGCTACCACTTGTGCGACGGGCTTCGTGTAAAGCAGCCGTATCCACGCTAAGAATTTTGGCCCAAATCCCATACGTTCTAATACCATGAAGAGATACTCCCACTCTACAAGGTCGAACGCCATTGTAGCGTCGAGAGAGAGAATCGCTGCCTGCTCTGTGAGGAGGTGCGCTCGGGCCATCACACCATGTACTCTTCGGAGATTCATCGCAGTGCTCCGGTGAGGCATAAAGCCCGACTGGTCAGGATGGATCAAGGTGCCGAGGTGGGGCATCAATCGGGTGGCTAGAAGTTTAGCTAATATCTTGGCCTCAACATTTAGTAATGATATCGGGCGATACGAGGTGCACTCAGTCGGGGGTTTCCCCGGTTTGGGTATCGCCACAATCGTGGCTGTGCGTTGATCTAGCGGCAGTTCTGCTTTATCCCTGCTTTCTAAATACATGGCCAGTAATGGGGCACCGAGTTCTGGAGCCATGGATTTGTACCATTCTATCGGTATCCCATTCGGGCCTAGTGCTTTACCCGACTGTAGCGCTTGGATCGCCAGCTGGATTTCCCCCTCCGTTGGGTCTATTTCCAGGGTATCCCTATCTTCAGGTGTAATGCAGGGGACGGCAATATTTGCCAATGTTTCCGCTGCCATCTGTTGTGTGATTCTCCTGTCTGGTGTGTATATTGATTGGTAATGGTGCGCTAGCGCGCAGACTATGTCCTCTGGGTGTGTTAGTGTCCGCCCGTCCTCCGTGTGTAGTCTCTGAATACCCTTCGCTCCATTCCCTCTCTTATCGAGCCATGCCAGCATGCGACCTGCTTTGTCTCCCACATCGTATATTCTATATTTAGTGTTCGCGATGTACCCCTTCTCCGTCGTTTTAAGGTGGGCTAGGTACTGTTGTTGCCGGACCATGAGGGTGTGCGCCGTGGACGGGGAGGGGTCTGCCATGTGTGCATTGTTAGCCGAGTCGAGCGCAAGTTCCAGTTCGTGAGTTCCTTTCGGGAATCCCGTTTGTGCCCCGTTATTGTTGCAATGGCCTCCCCCCTGAGGACTGTTTTGTACGCCTCCCAGAGGGTGGATGGTGATACTACTGTGCCTGTATTTTCCGCAAAATACTGCGTCGTCACAAGTTTGAGTTTTTTTCGAATCTTGGGGATTTTCAAAAAGTTGGGGTAGATTGGGTAGCTTCGCGCACTTTTCTTCCCCCCGGTGGTAAGCGACAGGACAACTGGAGAGTGGTCGGAGATTCCCCTGGGCAGTATGTCTACCTTATCTACCATGTCTAGTCCCAGTCCTAGTGTCATGAAATAGTCTATACGGGATAAGCTATTATGTACAGCTGAGTAGTAAGTGTATTGAGTGGCCTCGGTATGTAGCTGTCGCCAGGTGTCTGTAAGTCCTAAGGCTTCTACAAAATCTGACAGTGGTGCAGTACCTCGTGGTCGGGTCCGAGAGGGAAAGGCGTCTTTAAGTGGATCCATGATTGCATTGAAGTCCCCCCCAACAATCATGTCGCCATCGGGGAGGTCAAGGAGGAACTTGCCTAGTGCAGGCAGGGCCACAGAGTGCAGTGCTGGGGGGATATAGACCGATATCACATTCAGAGATCTGCCCTCCCATTGCCCATGGACTGCGGCAAAACGACCCTGGTCGTCCGCCGCACAGCGTGTTAACATAAAGGGGGACGACTTTTTCACTAGTATACCCGTTCCCCTGGAGCCTGCAGTGAATTCTGCGTGTATCGCCATTGTATAGCCACGCCTATCCAGTGCTTTGCAGGTGGACCCTGTGAGGTGGGTTTCTTGTAGGAGTACCAGGTCCGGACTGTGTCGTTTTATGGCCTGTAGGACTAAGCCCCTTTTAATTTTATCACCCAGGCCTCTGACATTCCATGTTAGCATGCGCAGTGGGGGCACCACCCTAGTTACAGGGGAGCCCGCAGCGGGCGTGTGATTAAGCGGCCTGGCCATGAAGTCGGTGAGAGAGCATTGCACATAACGTGCCCCTTGGAATAACGCATGCGTTGATACGCGTCATGCTGTGTAGGAGACATATAAATGTCGGGGTGGTAACATAGTGTAAGGGCTGAATGATGACTGTGAACAAAAACATAAATTCTAACAATAAAACTTCATTCCCGTCCCCCCTCCCTGCTACCCTGCTTCACGGACCAACCCTCGCCCGTATCCCCAACTGTGCAGAGTGCTTTAGTCCTTCCCCAGACATCTTACTTGCTTGTGGGGTTGGTGAGTCCCCCACGGGCACTACCTGTGCCCACCTTACTCAGCCGCGTCAGATCCACGGCGTCCGCGGCACACTTAGTCCTATACCAGTATATTCCGGCATCAAACCGGAGCCAATTGCCCAGAGTCCAGCGGGTCCCTTTCCAGATCCGATTCCGTGTCTCCTGCACCTTCCTGGCGGGGCGATTGGGAGTTCTGACTGTGGATCGTCTCTTCGGCACGATGTTGCGGTCGGTCCCGGTGCGGGCGGTGTCGTTGTCCCGCAGGTCTCCAGCCCTCCAGCCACTCCTGCGCCACCTCTGGCGTGTCAAAAAACCAAGTTTTTCCCTCGGCCACAATTCTCAGTTTGGCGGGGAATAGCATAGAGTACGGTAGTTCCCTGTCCCGTAGTGTCTTTTTAACCTCCGTGAAGGACTTACGTCGCCTGGCCACCTCAGCCGTGTAATCTGGGAAGAAGGCCAAAGTTGCATTTTGGATCCGTACTGGTGGTGAGGTTCTTGCCGCCTGTAGGATCGCATCCCTGTCCCTAAAATTGAAGAGCCGGGCTAGCACAGGTCTTGGTGCCGCTCCCGGCTTGGGCGGGCCTCCCGGGACTCTGTGTGCCCTCTCCACCGAGAAGAAGTGGGATAGGCCTTTGGGCTGCAGCTTGTTTTTGACGAGGTCTTCAACATAGAGGTCCATGGCCCCCTTTCCCTCTGTCTCCGGAAGCCCAAGGATGCGCACGTTATTGCGTCGCGAACGCCCTTCCTGGTCGTCCAGCTTGTCGTGTAGGAGCTTGGTTACTTGTTGCATCTTCTCCATGGCCAGTTGGAGTTCCGAGGTGTCTTCTACAAGTGACTTTGTGACCACCTCTACTTGTGACACCCTCTCCGCCATTTTGTGAAAGTCCGCTCGTAGCAAGGAGACTTCAGAGGAGATGGCGCCTACTGTTGTTTTTACTTCTGTGAGTGTTTTCATGATGTCCTCCAGCGTTATTTTTGTCGTTCCCTCCGCTTCTTGGGTATGGGTATTACCGGTGGAGGACCGCCCTGTGTTTTGCTGCTGTCCTTGATGTCCGTAGGCAAATTTGTCTAATTTGGCCTGCGTGGACCCACTCCTGAGGCCTTTGCCCGCCATGGTGTTGTGGCACGTGAAATCCGGGGTCTTGCTCAGCTTATTCGTGATCTGCGCCACGTCTTCGTCCGCCGTCTATAGGCACCAGCCAGGGAGCAGCAGGTCGATGGGCGTCGTAGAAGGATGTTGCCCTCTGTTTTCTGCGTATGGTTCAGTGGTCGTCGCGGTGACGTTGGATATTCGCGGTGGTGGCTGCGTGGGTCTCTGGTGAGTCGCTGTATTCCGCGCCCCGGGGTCCGTGTGGCCGCTCCTCGATATTCCACCCGGGGCCGGAACCGCGGCCGTAAATTATGTCTGTTCGTGCCGGTCCACCACCCTCAGGCGCACCGAATGACGCAGGTCCCGTTCTCGGGCCACCGCCCTTCCACAGGCCAGGCAAGCCTCAGTGTACCGGGTCAAAGTCTTTATCAGATCGGGGCTGCTGACGTTTTCATATAGTATGCGGGCTCCGAGGCTCACTCGCGGACTCCCGCGTTTAACCACGGTATGGCGTCGTCCCCCGGGGGCACCGATCTCCTTCACCTCCGTTCGGCGCTGGCACGTCTGTCCACTGCGGCCCCACGGTCAAGCGGGGCCGAATTATCGCCTTAATTGATTTCCGCCGCCCGCCAGGTCCCTAGGGGGGGGTGGGGGGGGGGAGAAGTGCCGAGATGTCAGCGCCGTTCAGCGCGGTCAAGGCCGTACTCGCTGTTTCGGATGCGTCGCGCCTGTTCCTTGGGGATGGATTGTCCGCCTGTGTTTGCCGGATGATGTCTCCCGGTGATGCCTCCTGGTGACTCAGGCTGGTCGCGCTCCGGTAGGCGGGAGCCGGGATGAGTTCACTTCTCGCGGCCGGCTCGGCCGCACTTCCGCCGGGGCCTGGGTGCCACGCAAGGTCGGTGTAGCTCTTCCGGCGGTAGGCCCAGAATTGCCACTCGGATTTCGCCAGGTTCCGGTCCTCCGATTTTCGGGAAAGCTGGACCGGTGATGCCGCTTCGGCCCTGGATCCGAACGCCGCCGCTTCAGGCGGGCGGGATATCGGAGAAATGTGTCGGATTTATTGTGAGGCTGCAGTGCCCTCGGGAGCTCTCACACTAAGCGGCCGCCATGCTTGGCTGCTAGCCACGCCCCCCGTTTCTCACTTTTAAAGGCTCTGTGTTGTTGTCCGGTTCCCAACATGCTACATATACTGCAAGAAACCCCAGACTCATCATCACAGACAGATGGTAGATACTGGTATAACATCAGCTCTTTTGGCTTTATGTCTAAACAATTTATTTGTAAGTGACATGGTAGATGTACGTATAGTGTCACAATGTCAGGGCTACCCATGCAACACTCAGGGCCATCCCATCTAGCACCTAACCAAATCCCACCTTTACACTGACCCTGTTCCATATCCATTCCTGCATCCCTGCCATCCCATTACCCAGTCCCTGAAGTGCTTACTTGATGTAAAAGAAGGATCTCGCCCCCCCAAGCACAAGATAGTATCCTCGATCTGCCCATTCTCCAGCACAGCGTAAACACAATCTATATGTTAAATTGTAGAAGACCGAAGGTAGAATTCCTTGGCTATATTCTGAGCCCAGAGGAAATCAGCATAGACAGTAAAAAGGTAGATTCCATTGTCAATGAGCCCTCCCCCCCAAATGCCAAACAAATCCAGACATGTCTAGGTTTTGCAAACTTTTATAGGTGATTCATCACATGAGTTTCACAAAAACCCTCAAAACAATTTGGTACACTGCTCACGTCTCCTTGGCACAAGCTAAAGAATCATCCAAACACTTTCCAGAACAGCACTGCACTGCTGGACCACACATTAGATAGGAGCCTGGTCATGACTTTCTACATGGAATCTATCCTTTTGAGGAAGGAAAGAACTACTTCCCACATATATAGGTCCATATCCAGTAGCAGAACTCATCAATCCGGTCGTGATCCAGCTGACATTGCCTCCTAACCTGAAAATACACCCAGTATTTCATACCTCTCTCCTGCAACCCTGTCACTTAGACACTCGATTAACCCCATACCCTTCACCAGTCGTTATCGATGGTCATGAGGAATTTGAGGTTAAGGCAACTCTAGACTCCCGTTGACATAACAAACTGTATTTATCAAACCAAGACTTCCAACTGCAAGCTTTAAGACTGTGTCAGATAGCTTATTAGCTAACCATCCAGGAAGACATGAAACCTTGCAATTGTTACAACATGAATGTTGGAGGCCATCCATGACTACAAATGGATAAGAGTATGTAAACACCTGTATCCAAAGCAAGACAAAGCATGCAGCTCTCAGCGGTCTTGTACAACCAATCCAGTACCTCACTAACCATGGCATACTGTGTCTACAGACCTGGTTGTTGAATTACCCAAACCTCCGACTAGTTATACTACTATCCTCACTGTCGTGGACCATTTGTCTAAAATGACACACTCTATACCTTTAACCCATGTTCCCACTGCTTCCAAATTGCTAACCGTGTTTACGCAACACATAGTTTGATTACATGGTTCGCACCAAGATCAGATCGACGCCCGCCTCGCCCGCTTACCAGAAGAAAGGATTATGTTGTCACCGACGCACGTCACCTCAATATCTGCCACACAGGAACATTGCAATCATCATGTACCTGCCTACAAAGAGAAGTAAAACACAGCAGAAGAGCATGCTTCTTTCACAATAAGGTATCAAATAGCATACCATGTGAAGCTTGAAAGAGACTTTGTTATTTTTTTTTTTGTATATCTTTTTTTTTTGTATATCTTTTTTAGGCATGGGCTGAAAATTCGGTACTCTCGCGGAATTTGCGAAATCGCGGTAAAACCCGCGAATCAGCGGGACGAATTTTCAGCCAAGCACTTACAGGGTTGCAGCAGCAGGTGCAAAAGTTGAAGCTAATTTTTTTTAATGTTTACAAAAGGGTTACAAAGATATTAACTTCAACTTGGGCACCTGCTGCTGTAAGCCTGTAAGTGCTTCCTGGCGCCTCGTTGCCTACTTGCAACTATTCTCTGACCCTGCTCTGACCCTTGAAGCAGGGTCAGAGAATAGTTACAAGTAGGCAATGAGGCGCCTGTCACGAAAATTAAACCTCAACAGGAAGCACTGACAGATATAAAAACAAGCATTTGCAATGCAATAGGTCTCGCATTAGGAAAGTTTGAGCTATTGGTCTTGTAAATGACAATTTTTTTATTTATGTGTTGGTTTTGAAAATAGCTAAATTAATAGCTTTGTCATTTACAATGTTAATAGTTATAACTTTCGCAAATGTGACACCTATAGCATTTGTAATGCAACATGTTTTGTATTTACGTGACTTAGATGTATTGATATTACAAATTACAATGGCTTTTAATTCTTTTAAATAATTAATACTTAAATAAAAGTGATTTTAATTTATAATGGCAATAGCTTAAACTTTTGTAAATAACTTTTGTGAAGATTATGTTCAGTGTATTTTATTGTGACGAAAATCCAAGAACAGAAGTGAAATATTAACATCTTTTTGTGACATTTGTAATAAAGCTTGAAACATTGAGAGAACATATTTGAACCAGTTGTTGTTGAATGGTTGCGCAGATTGATGCTGGGGTGGCGCTGAGTGGTGCTGTGGTGGTGCTGAGTGGTGCTGTGGTGATGCTGAGTGGTGCTGTGGTGGTGCTGAGTGATACTGGGATGGTGCTGAGTGATGCTGGGGTGGTGCTGAGTGGTGCTGTGGTGGTGCTGAGTGATGCTGTGGTGGTGCTGAGTGATGCTGTGGTGGTGCTGAGTGGTGCTGTGGTGGTGCTGAGTGATAATGTGGTGGTGCTGAGTGATGCTGTGGTGGTGCTGAGTGGTGCTGTGGTGGTGCTGAGTGATAATGTGGTGGTGCTGAGTGATAATGTGGTGGTGCTGAGTGATGCTGGGGTAGCGCTGAGTGATGATGCAGAGGGCAGAAAGGCACAAAAAGCAGTCTAACAAAGGGCAGAAGGGCAGAAAAACAAGGGAAAAACGAGTCTAACAGAGGGCAGAAGGGCACAAAAAACCAGTCTAACAGATGACAGAAGGGCAGAAAAACAAGGGAAAAACGAGTCTAACAAAGGGCAGAAGGGCACAAAAAACGAGTCTAACAGAGGGCAGAAGGGCAGAAAAACAAGGGAATAACAGAGGGCAGAAGGGCACAAAAACGAGTCTAACAGAGGGCAGAAGGGCAGAAAAACAAGGGAAAAATGAGTCTAACAGAGGGCAGAAGGGCACAAAAAATGAGTCTAACAGGGGGCAGAAGGGCAGAAAAACAAGAGAAAAACGAGTCTAACAGAGGGCAGAAGGGCACAAAAAATGAGTCTAACAGGGGGCGTGTTTGTCCACGAAGATGCCACCGTTTTGTGCAATACCTCTACTCAACTGGAGTACTTTCTACTGTCTAATCAGTAAGTGCTCCCTCGTTGGCTAAATGTATATAGGCAGATTTACAATAACTGCCGCATCCCCAGGGATGCGCCAGTTATTGTGTGCCGCAGCTCCGCCACCCATGGTCCGCTGCATTTACAATGCGGCGCACCATGTGGCAAAAACGACACAGATGCGCCACACATCTGTGCCGTAAAAGCAGCGCATTGCTGGAGCTGCGTCGCAAGCGCGACGCAGCTCCAGCAATGCTCTGGGGGGCCCTATCTCCCCAATGCTGCGTCAAGCCTTGCGCCTGGTTCAAGCAGGCGCAGAGTTCTTTTAATTAACAAAATAACAAAGAAAAAGAAAAGACATCAGGTGTGTTACAGTTACATCCTGGTCAAGAATTCAAAGTCATTTACAAGAATTGTAAAGCCAATATATGAGTATGGATCACAGGGATTCTGGCGTTTCCACTTCCACCTGTCTCGTCGGAGGCACGCAAATCTCTCCTCGATAACTATTCCAGGCTCCCCACTCTTTTCCCCATTTCGCAGGGCAACCCCTTATCACATACACTGACTTCTCCCTAAACAAACACCAATCCAGGTCCTCCACCCACTTGGCTATCCGGGGTGAATGGCTGGCTCCCCACAATTGCGCTATATTTCTCTTTGCTACCATACACGCCAGTGACACCCATTGCTTCCCACACATGTTCAAGTCTGTGGGTTCCCACACATTCTGTATACACCTTCGAGCCTCCAGTCCTATCTCTACCCACAAGGCAGCACTCATCTTCTTGTGTATCTTCTTCCAATATTCCTGCACTTCCTCGCAGTGCCACAAAATATGCATGAAGGTCGCCAGCTCCCCACATCCCCTGCGGCACTCCCCACTCTCAATTCGATCCATTCGTACCAGACGGGGCCCAGTAATATATGACCTGTGCAAAATCTATAGCTGCACCAGTCTAAGTCTCATCTGAATCGCAACTGCACTAGGAGATGAGACCGCCTCCGTCCAGTCCTCATCATCAAGTTCTATGCCCTCTGTACTCCATTGTGCCCTAATAGGCTCAAGCGGGGCCTCCATATTATTGATTAGCTTTTTATATATTAAAGAGATAGCCTTCTCGGGAAGGTAGCCGTCCAACACTCCAGGGTAGAGGACTCTGGAAGTATAGTGTCAACGGGTATGTGTGTGAGAAGAACGTGCCTAATCTGGAGATAACGATAGTACTCACCATCGTGTAGGCTATATTGTTGTTTGAGAGAGTCGAATGTCTGGATCGTGTACCCGTTCCACACGTCTTTAATCTGGGTGATCCAGATGAAGTCCCACCTGTCAAATCCCTTAGATTTCCACAAGCTCCCAAGCTTCTCCGAATTCCATAGGGGGGTGGCCAAAGTTAGCTTCCCTTCCCAGGAAAGAAATCTATTGGCCGCATGCCACGCGTGGACTGCATGCGCCGTAGGACCCATCAGTGGAAACCGCGGAGGCCTGGCGTAATGCGCCCTGGTGAAATCACCACCTGGGGCTTGGCGCCGATCCATGGCGTATCCGCATATTTCGTGGTTAACCGCGAAAGTTGTGACACCCAATAATATTTCCAATAATATTTCCGCAGGTCCGGTAGCCCAATCTCTCCGTCGTACCAGGGGAGGATGAGTTTAGAAAATGCTATACGGGGTCTACCGTCCCACAGTAGCTTCCTCTGTAGGGCCTCTATTTCTTTGAAGTAGGATGCCGGCACCGGGTCCATTGTATTTTGGAGTATGTATAAAAACCGGGGGAGAGCTATCATCTTAAACAAGACTGCCCTACCCAACAGGGACAGCTGCAGGGCCTTCCAGCGCTACACATCCCTTTTAAACCGATTCAAGGGGAGTCCCAGGTTATTAGCGTATTTCAACTTCGCATCAAGTGTGATGTAAATACCTAGGCATTTAAACCCTACTGGCTCAATTTGTATAGGACATGACTGCAGAATCACAGGTGGATCGCCCTTAAGGACGAAAAGCACCGATTTCGACTAATTGATCGCATATCTAGAATATCTTCCATATATGGCCAGCACATCTAGAAATCCAACCAAGGATTCCCTAGGATTAGTGAGATAGAGCAATATGTCTTCGGCATACAGCGAAATGTTATCCTCCCAGTCCGGCGTCCACCTCAAGCCACGTATCGTCCGGTCCCATCCAATCCATGCCGCCAGAGGCTCCAAAGCCAGAGCGAAGAGAAGCGGGGACAAGGGGCACCCTTGTCTCATACCCATACCAAGGGGAAAGTCTGCTGACCTCAGTGCTTAATTTGTAAAATATTAAGTGCAGGTGCTCAAATTTGTGTGGGAGGCCACACCCACTTCCTCGCCGCCACCCACTTCCACCCCTGGCTCCACCCACTTACTCTATTGTCCCCCACAAGCATCTCCTTAATGCACCCTCTCACATGCATTTCTATATGCAGCTCTTGGTGACAGTTAGGCGTAGTAGCTCATTATTCTATATTAGTATTTTAACTTATTAACTGCAAGTAATAAAAGTATCTACCCCCACAAAATCAGTATCTCACTGAACTTTTTGACACATGCGCATTGTGATCTGCATGGTGCAAGTGCTTTGAAGCATATCCGCACTCTGCGCTACCTGATGAGTCAAAAGTAAACTTCCACTAGACAAAGCTCGATTCTCTGTTCATCAGCTCCATTAATCACCAGTTATATTGACATTTTTATTTTTGCCAGAAAATTGCTGGTGACAAGGAACACTGTAGCAGGTGCTTTTAACTCCATCATATATTTGAGAAAATGGCACCCCCAACTCCCCTCCACCTGCCCCCAAAGTTAACACCCAGTGCTGTGGTGATGGTCACTCTGCCCTACAGATGGCCCTGTGCAGGCATGTGTAAGGGGCCTGTTGCAAATTTTCACTGAGCCATGTGCACACAGTGTGGAGAAAAAGACAGATCTAAATTATTTCTGGACAGATGGAGGAATTCCGAACCTGCCACCGTTCTCTGGCTCATCGCAGATGAAAATTGCAGATTCTAGATATTTTCATAAGATCCAGTGGTAGAGTAACATAAAGAAGGGGAACATAACAGCCAAACTCCCTCTTAGGATACTACCCTCTTCGGTCCTGCCATTTGACTGTCTTGCGGGTCCTTCACAGCATGGCATATCACATCAGTGAATGAAACAGCTTCCTAAGAATTGTCCAAGGGTGCCTCACTGCCTCTAATTAAATTTCAGCTGGTAGTGAGGTAATGGTACATAAAATTGTGTGCACTGCTGCACAATGCAGTGCCATTTGCCCTTTCTTGTCACATAATTGAATCAACGCTGTGCTGCATAAATTGGCTGTACTGCAGCCTACAAGATGTTCTTTGGTGCATGATGAGGGTAACAACCTCACAGGACTGTGCTGCTTCCAGCAGCTTGATGTCAAACCTGTGTGAACCACTGTCCCACCACAGCAATGCCCCCCACCCTTCGACCACTCACGGCTTCACGTGAGGCTGCTGAATGACGATTCCTTTCCCTTCTGCTCTGACTCTAGTCCCACGAAGTGCCCCCTGGGTGGTTGGGGGAGGGAGTTAGTGTGTCTTCTTAATCTTCCCCATGCTTGCCCCGGGCAAGGCAGCTCCCGCCTCTCATTAACCTGTCTCATTCAAGCTGTGGCAGCCAGCAGCCCTTGCCAGCAGTGGTACAGCAACATTCAATAGTCCTTAACCCCTTCGATGCTCATGACAAGCTCAGCTCGTCATGAAGTACACTGCTGAGCTCGTCATGAACAATGGGAGTAAAGGATCTGCAGCACAGAGGGGGAATTGCTGCAGCACTGATGGTGTTAAAGGAAGTGGGAAAGGGGCCCAATAGTAAAATACAACCATAAATACAGAGCAATACCCTCCTTCATTCTTGAACCTGGGTGCCTGCACCTGTTGCACTAATGTGCAGTAGCGTGGCCAGTGCGTCACGGACCCTCGTGCAAGGATGAAAATGAGGTCCCTGGCTGCAGTTTGAATTATACAGCACAGCAATAACCATGGCTCAAGTAGGCCCCTCGGGCCTCTGTGTCCCTATGCCACTACACCTGCTGCCCCTGCTAATGAGAGCTACGTCTCTGCTCTCCGGACTCTCGGTTCTCAGGTGGGAGTTGGGCGGCTGTGGATGAACAGAGCCCTACATCAGACATAGGGTGGCTGTATGAGTCAAGGCCCGGGCGGCTGTGTGAGACCAGAGTAGGCATGGGCGGAAAATCCGTTCCGCTCGCGGATTTTGCGGATTTTCGGGAAATCCGCAATCCGCGAGATTTGCGAATTTCCTGCAAAATCCGCAAATCCGCGAGCAGCGGATTTTGCTCGCACTGCTCGCGTGAGTTCGCGCCCCGCGAATAAGTGCGAAATTGCAGAAATACGATCTAAGCAAAACTGAAAGTAACTACTTACCAGGTTCAAAAGTTCAGGCACATCATTAGTAGCCATTTCCTGTAGTGCTTCCTGAGGGGCCCCTCCAGAGTTCAGTTGCCAGTTGAAACTATTATGTGACCCTGCTCTGAACCTCAGAATAGTTACACATATGCCACAAAGGTCATGAATTACAGCTAAGGGAGACAAGCAGGAGCCAGGCTGGAAGTTAAAATCCATTAATCAGCCCCTAATTCATTATTGTCAGTTGGGGCAGGGCAGGTGTTGTAACTAATTTTGCAACAATGAAAGCACTTAGCAAGTGCAAAAGATCACTAATCAGGGCGCACTAAGGAAGCAGGTGCCAGCTAAAAAAATATTCTGTGACACATTAATCAGCCCCAAATTAATTCAGGTCACTTGAGGCAGGGAAGGTGTGCTTTGCTTTGCCGAAAATAATGTACACTGGACAACCAGAGGGTGTGGTGATGAAACAGAGGGTGGCATGGGTGGGCCAGAGGGTGGCATGAGTAGTCAGAGAGTGGCAGTGGTGACAGAGAGTGGCAGTGATGAAGAAGAGTGTCCCAAACAGGTTGGACACGTAGAAACAACAAGTTCGCAAAACTTGCGACCCGACAGGTAAGTTCGCAAATTGCGAAATTGTAAAAACCCTCGCGAACTGGCAGAAACACGGGCGAACACAAAAAAAAATCCGCAAATTCGCGGGAATTCGCGGATTTTGCGGATTGCGAGTTCGCAAATCCGCAAATTCGCGGATTGCCAATCCGCAAAATCCGCTCATGCCTAGACCAGAGCCAGGACTGCAGTCACTGGCGTGGCACGACTCCTTTGCTGGATTGGAGGCCGAAGCCCAGCCTTGAAGCCGTGTGGTTATGAGAGGGCAGAGCCTTGACTTCAAACAACTGCCAGGCGTCTATGAGACACCAGAGCCCGGCACTAGAAACACCGGGCTGTGCGATGGGGCAGGTTGGTTACAGGCAGTTTGTGTGTGTGCCTCATGATAAGGACGGAAGCTGTGGTGAGGCATTTAATTTTAGAGAGTTTGCGGCACGGCAGGCGCGCACACTATCACTGCTTTTTCCCACACAAATGCGAATGTCATTTTAACGAGTTTTAAACTGTGAGCATGACCCACGTTGCCGTGTGCTCTCAAAGAAAATAGTCATGGTAATGTTTATGCTCCATTAATTTACACTGTCAGTGTGTTACAAAATCAATACTTACTGGCATAACATTGCCTTTAATTAATCCGAAGCGTGAGGCCTGCTGCAACGTTCCTAATCCTTAACACTGCTTGCTTTGATCAACTGAGCTGCGGCTGCGCAGTATGCTGGGGCGGGTAAAAGTGTAGACATAGTCTGCATTGGTCCAAGTCAGAACACCTGACTTGACGATTCAACGCCAATAAGGGACGGGCTAATTTTGTTTTGCAAGCGTGAGTGTTCATTTGTAACGCTCTAGAGCTGCACTATTATGTTTGCGGGACCTGTCGCCAGGCTGTTACGCTGAGGCAGGGACCCAAACAGTTTCTGGTGGTGTGTGTCTGTGTCTCATGTTAAGGAGATGGTAAATGTTAAGGAGGGCAGCCTCGGCGCAGCATCGAATTTTTAAAAGTTTACGCACAGGTGAGAAACGTCAGGGTGTTTGTTTTCACGAGTAGGAAGGTATTTCATAGACCCGGCCCTGAGTAATAAGTTCCGGTGCTAAGCACCGGAAAGCTCCGGCACAATTTAAACACTGGCTGACCTGCAGTTGTTTGCTACAATTCTGGCCAAGGGATCAGCATATAGTAAGCGTACCCAACCAACAAACTCCGGACCAAAACCCATCTTCGTTAATACCGCAAACAGATAGGACCACTCAACCCTGTTAAACGCCATAGTGGCATCCAAGGATACCAACGCCACCGGCTCATGAATCTTCGGGGAACCACTCAGTATCCCATGCGACCTCCGCAGATTCAGAGCCGTGTTCGCAGCATAAAACCCGACTGATCTGGGTGTACCAAGGAAGTAATTACCTTGACCAATCTGGTCGCCAGGAGCTTCTCCAGTATTTTAGGTTCGGCATTAAGCAGTGATATAGGCCTATATGAAGAGCAATGAGTCTTGGGTCTGCCTGCCTTGTAAATCACCACTATATTTGCCACCCGCTGATCATATGGGAGTCGGCCTTTCTCTCTACTTTCAGCGAACATATTTCAAATATACGGGGCGAGTTTATGCTCATTTAATTTATACAGTTCTATAGGGATTCCATTTGGGCCGGTCGCCTTTCCTGATTTTACCCCTCTAATGGCTTGTGCCACCTCATCGTCTGTAAAAGAGAGTCCAGATATCCCTTATCCTGCTCCGACAGCTCGGGCATACAGATGTCCCTAATCATGTCACTGTTTTCCGCCACTTTATATCCCCCTAATGAGGTGTACACTTCTCTGTAAAAGTCTGAGAACACATCTGCCACTGCCTGCGGGTCCGTGACTACGGCCGAATCTCTCCCCTGTATCTCTGGCACCAGTTGCGATGCCCACTCCCCACGCTCCAGCCACGCGATCAGTTTACCAGCCTTATAGCCATGTTCGTATATGCAACTCAGGGTGGCATTATTTTGAGCAATCGCCCTGGCTCTGGCTAGGCCCTTATATTCATCCTGCCTTAGTTTTAAAAGGTGTAGGTCCATCTGAGTCACCGTCTCAGCCACTCTTTCTTCCAACCTTATCACATCTGCTTCTGCCCTCTTAACCTCTGCCTGGAGCTTCTTTTTCTTCCCCACCACTAAGGACAGAACCCCTCCACGTATCACCGTCTTATACGTTTCCCACAGGAACTGTGCAGATTTAACCACGCCCACATTTTCTTGGAAGTAACAATCTGAAATCATAATAACCTCTTTCTTAGTTTCGGGGTCTTTAAAGTGCCATGCATTGATTAACCTACTGCGAGCTGCCCAAGCTCCACTTGTAACCACATTAGAGAATGGTCGGAAATACCCCTACCAAGGTATCTTGCCTCTCTGACCGTAGCTGCCTGCGCCACCGGTATCAACACGTAGTCCAGTCTGGACATGCTGCGGTGCGTGGCAGACACATGAGTGAAGTGTGTCTGTGTCGGGTTACGTATCCGCCAGCTATCCACAAGCCCCATTTTCTCCAAAAAGTCTGAAAGACCATCTGTGAGCCGGCGTAAGTGTTATCGCAGGGTGTCTACCTATCTCCCCATCAAGTACCGCATTAAAGTTGCCTCCCAGCACCAGGAGGCCAAGGGGCAAGGTAAGAAAGACTGCCCCCAGATCTGGAGGCCAAGCGGGACATATATCGACAAGAAGGTGACTGTCCTCCCTCCCCATTGTCCAGAAACCCCATTATAACGGCCCCTCTGGTCGGACCACGTGGCCTGGACCGTCAAGGGAAAGGAGTTTTTAAGCAAAATTCCAACCCCCCTGGACCCTGTGGTAAACCCAGCATGAGCCACAAGTTCGTATCCTCCTTTGTGGAGAGCCATACAGCGGTGGCCAACCAGATGTGCCTCCTGCAATAACACTATATCCGGGGAGTGCCTCCTCACCAATTGACTAACCATACCTCTCTTGATCTTGTCTCCCAGCCGTTCACATTCCAACTCAGCACTTTTATCCCCGATCCCTGTCTAACATTTGACATCTGTGTGTATCTTCTAACTATATTGTTACCACCCAATGCATAAAGGAAAAAACATAGAGAAAAACCCAACAATGCAAGCCTTACTGTATACAATAGGATCTCCAAACCAGATCTCTTCAACCACCCGCATCCCACCCCCGTCCCTGCACCCCTGCATATGGCTAACGCCCAACCCCAATTAGCAGTGTGCCTGTTGCCCAGTTCACCCCCAATGGCTAACTAAAGGTAGTAAGAGGAAGTAACCATTGCTCCGCCCCTCCCCCCAGCTCCGAAAGGAATCTTTGTGCCCTGAATCAGTTTGGAGCCATAGTATAGTCTTATCAGGATTATGGGGAAAGAATCGCCGGACCGCCCCCACACCCGGGTCTCCCCAGCGGATCAAACAGTTCCGTCGCTGCCGATAATCCTGCTCACGCCGCTACTCCCTCCCATCTGGTTCCTGTTCCGCCGCCACAGCCGGGGGTCTGCTGTCCACTTCCAGGTTATCAAAAAAACATGCCTTTCCCTCGACCTCCACTCGCAGACTAGCCGGGTACATCATTGCATAGCGCAGTCCCCTGTCCCTTAGTTTCCTCTTCACTTGGAGGACACTTTGTCTTGGATTCTGTACTGCTTGGGTGAAGTCCGTGAAAAAGGAAAGCGTCACATTTTCATAGTGCAGGGGAGTCCCCGACCGCGCCGCCTGCAGGATAGTATCCCGGTCTCAGAAATTAGGTACTCTGGCGATCATCGGGTGGGGGGGCCACAGGTCGTGGCCTCCCACACGGCACTTTCAATTGTGAAGAAGTTACTAAGACCCTTCGGCTTGTGATGGTTAAGGACAATATCTTCCACAAACAAATCCGGCATCTGACCCTCTGACCTCTCGGGCACTCCCAGGAAACGTATGTTGTTACGTCTTGCTCTCCCTTCGTATTCATCCAACTTTTGGTCCAGAGCATCTTGGGATGTCTGAAGGTCACACACCTCCCGCTGCAGCTCCGCCCTGTCATCCACCAAACTAGCTGTCTTAATGTCCAGAGACTTCACCTTTTCGCTGGCCTTCATGAGATCCGCTCGTATCAGGTTGACCTCTATCGTAACATCGTCGAGTTTATTGTCCAGTGCTTCCATTATCCCTCCCAGTGATGACTGGACACCGCTTATCGCCGCCATAACATCCGTCAACGTTGGTTCCGAGAGGGCGCCACTCGCTTCTCCCCCCCGACGACACGGACCTCCCGGACTCCACCGGGGACCCCTTGGGTAACGTGTAACGGTCTAGCTTGTTGGATTGTATTTGCTTCGAACCTCTCGAGGACCCGGGCAGAGTCTTTTCCGAGTCCTGCTTCGTTGCTATCTCAGCTGCCTCCACCTCTCCGCGGGGTCTCAAACCAACCACCTCAAAACTGAAAACGCAGATGTTCCGCTGCTGCCCAGGATACACAGAAGTCCCCCGCCGCATACAGCATCTCTCTCAGCGCGCCCCCACCTTGGTATGTATATAGTGGTAGGATCCTCCTCGCGCGCCCCCACCTTGGTATGTATATAGTGGTAGGATCCTCCTCTGGGTGTACATTCGAGCGTTGAATGTCGCAGCAACCTCACAACGCTTCAGGCATAAGCCGCGGTATGCAACGCAGCGGGAGGCCGCAGTACATCTCTACCAAATCGCTACCTCAGCAGCGAGTGCCAGGACAGCTCCAGGTGGCACCTATCTGAGGTTCCGTGAGAATCGTAACAATGTTTTTGACTTGTTCAAATATGGACGAGTTTGGTATCTATGAACCGCAAATGACGAGTTTAGAGGGTGTACGCGTTTTCGCTACACTACTTTGCACCGTTCGTCTTATTCGTGGGTTTCTCCATCTGAACCCACGGGTTCCATTTTAGATACGGCATCCATTTTGTTTCTTGCCCTCAAGTAGCCAGCGAACGGACACTGTCCGCTTTGTGACCCTGGGATTCCCAAGCTCTTGTGGAAGACACATGTTCCTTTGAGGGTGTCTTTATGACGAGGGGATGACACAGCAAAGGCAGATGGCTCCGCTCGAGGCTCATCTTGCCGTGCCGGTCTATTGTTTCAGCCGTGCATGCATTAGGCACGAATCCTTTGATCCTACAATCATGCTTCTGATATTGCCCCCTACACTCTTTTTCAATCTGTTCTCTGTCTTTGTCTTCCTTACACCTGTTTCTGTCTCTTCTCTTAGCTCGTTTACAGCCTGAATGGAATGTGCCTAATGGTGGGATAACGTGCTTTTACAGTTGGGAACCGGCGATGTTACTGTAATTATGTTCCGGGCTTCTGAAACATGAATGCGACCCTTTTGAAATTTACTGTAGGAACTGAGTTGTAACCTTTTGTTCGCCATGTTGTGCAATGATGAAAATGTGTATAAAAGGAGCGACCCACTTTTGCAATTTGAAGCAGTCTCTCAGAACCTACACGTTGTGTACTTCTTGCGATTTCTGTATCCCTGCAGTAAATAAACGCTGATCTTTGACGCCGAAGGAAGTGTCCCATGTCTCTGTGATTTGTACGCCGGAACAGGTAACCCACGAAGGTTTCAGGTGTTGTCCCCTGGAACCGCTGGGCCTTAGAATAGCCCAGTCCTTCAGTTGGCGCCCAACGTGGGGCGACATCAGCGGTACCGGTCCAAAGCCCGACGATCGTGAGGAACTTCGTGTGAAATCTCCGAGGGAAGGTGCACCCCGCTTCAACGATCCTGTTGTCGAAATAAGTGGCCCGAAGACTTTTCCTGCGAAGATTCTCGCCTCCTGACGGCTGCGACGGACTGATGCCCTGACTGTCGACCTGTTTTGGCGCCTGGCGTAGACCTTTGTACAGCGAGACGATAGACGGGCCTTCCTGGTGACGCCATCGTTCTTTCAGTTAAGTATTCGTGGGTCGCTCCCAGTCCTTAGTTGTTGGTTCCTTTTTTTTGGGACATTTGCTTTGTTGTTGAAACTTGGTTGTATGCATGGTTCCATTGCATTTGTGGTTCTTAGTTGTTGGTTCTTAGTTGTTGGGTTTTATTTGACGATTGCAATTGCCAAAAACCGAGGGTCTTGCATTTTTGCGAGGACATCGTAATTCGATAACCCTTGAAGTTTGTAAACTCGGTTATTGTGCACGATGCCTGGCCGTAGTACTTTATTTGGTTTCCTTAAATGTTGCGGTACGGATTCCCGGTTGGAGGACTCATGTCCGATACCTCCAGTCGGAACTCCAATTTATGAGCTCTATAGTCGCCACGGAGTAGGCCCTATCGTATATAATGAATATTGGATCCGTTACACTAAAGATGATGGTGTCCTTAGTTGGCCACCCCATGGTAGTTTTGAAACTGCAATTTTAGATAATCTTGAAGCAAAATTGTTTAAAAAGAAAGCTAGGCGGGCCATGTTTGATTCCTTTCGGTTATGGCCCAAAGAGGCCAAGCAGAAAGAAATCAAGCAGATTAAGAAAAATAAGAGAGAATGTATCATTACGGTGATGCGAAATGCAGAACAGTATCAGCAAGACAAAGACGAGAAGGAAAAGGAAGTTTTTGCTAGACTGCATCATATGGCGGTGGATAAATGTTATCCGGTTTTACCGTCGAGTTCTGATAAGAAGGGAGAAGAAGTGGTAGAGGACCCTTTGCTGTCCTATCTACTGAAATCACCACCTCCGTATGCACAGGATACTACAGCCCCTGTGTTTCCTCCTGTCCCTCAACCTGTTGTTCCGGCAGCTGCTGGTCAGCCTGCCGTTGGTCCTGTCCTTCCGAATCCCCTTGTTCCTCAAGTTGTCCCTGCTCCCTTACCTGCCCTTCTTCCTACTGCTCCACTGCCTATACCTTCTCAGTCTATTGTTCCTACTACTTCTGCTATCTTGGCTACTCCTACTGCTCCTACTTTCAGTCCTCATGTTGTTGCCCCTGTACTTCTCTCCTCTTCTCCTTCTGTCCGTAGTCGCATACCTAATGCTGTGGCTAATCTTTACTCTCCGCTGTTCGGACCGATACTTGGGTCCGATGTTTCTGATGTCTATCAGAGACGAAGTCAAATTCCTGGTGGTAGGGAGAGTGAGACGTTAGTGAAAATGACGCATAAATGGATTAGGCATCCTGCTAAGTACACCCCGCGCATAGTTTTCGACACATTCTCTCAGTTTCATGAGCCCACACAAAGATTCGTGTTTTAGGAAATGTGCAAATCCTTAAGAGAGGAGTGGGATAATGATGAGGTAGACAATGTACCGCCCGAAATGACTGAACTCCAGAATCAGTTTTCGAACGGTATGATTGTGGGTGGTAATGTCCGACGTGCTTTAGAGCGTCTGTTAGCTTTTCGATCTACAGTGCATCCTCGAGTATTGTTTGATGACGACACTGAAGATTGGGAAGCACAACCTGGTCAGTATCCCATGCGAGAAGTCCCCCCAGTGTGGATGCCATGTAATCCTGCTGCTAACCCTGCTATTTTGCCACACTTCCAGAGAGACTGGATACATCTCCCATGGAAGCGATCAGAAGTTTTGCAGGTGAAACAATCTTTGCCTGATCCTCGGAAAAATCCGGCAGGGTATTATAAGGAGTTATCCCAACTTGTGGATGCTACTATTATGAACCTTGCCGATATTGACATGTTGTTCGGTAACGTAGTATCTCAACCCATTTGGGCAAAAATCCGTCAAGAGAATCACGTAGCTGAGTTAGGCGGTGATTGGGCTGCTCTTGCGGCGGCTGACGGACGACAAGTTGGTGGGGCTAAGCCTGAACAGATCATTACGAATCTGCCTCAAAGGATCATTACACTTATGAAGACACTTATGCCAGCGATGAGAGTTAACTGGGATAAACTGTCTGCGTGCAAGCAAAAGAAAGACGAGAGTGTCTCCGATTTCTTTACTAGATTTGAGGAGGCATTTATCGATCACAGTGGTCAGGATATGAGCACCGAGGGAGGTCAGCGACTGTTTGTTGACAAATTTGTGTCGAATTTGTTGCCTGAACTAAGCAACAAACTGAAAAATTCCGAAAGTTCGTGGGCTGTTTCTACCACTGCTCAAATATTAGCCACGGCTCAATATTACGAAAATAGAGAAAAGGAAGAAAGTGATCGTGCAGATAAGAAAACGAAGGAGCTTAAAACGAAGGTTTTGTTGCAGCAAGCGTATCCTCCGTGCTCGAATCAAAATGATTCACAACAGCAAAATCGATCACAATCACAGTCTTCCAGGACGCAGTCGCGTACTGACTCCTCTACACCAAGATCTATGCTTGGGTATAATCAATGCGCATATTGTAGGGGTGAGGGCCATTTGAAGTTTAATTGTCCGGTTTTACGTGACCGAAATAATGGCGTTTCGGCTCGAGGAGGTCGTAGTGGTCCTCAACAGGCATCTCGAGGTAGAGGCCGTGGTACTTCTCAAAATCAGAATGAGCGTTCTACGTCTTCATCGGACTCGAACAATTGCTTTGATCAGCGCGATTCATCGTCCGGTAGATCTGCACAGTATCATGTAGACGACTATTATGTCGAGCATGACATCGATGCGGATAGTAATTACTAGGACAGCCATAGACAAAGAGAGGGAGTAGTATCAGTTCCGGTTGATCAGAGAGGGCCTTACGTCGCAGTTGCCACATTGGGCGTAGTTGAGCCTTTTCTGTTGGACACTGGTGCAGCGAAAAGTTCCATCATGCATTCGAGACTCCCTGGCGCACCTTTGTCTGGCTTAACGAATGTTTCCGTTGGATTCTCTGGCGCCCCGGTTAGCAATCCAGTTTCTAGCCCTTTGCCCCTTACAATTGGGCCGCGTAAGCTCGAAGCTCCTTTGATTTTAACTACTGGTTGTGGTGAGAATCTTTTGGGCCTGGATTTGTTGAAGCGGTTATATGCGACTCTGTATTGTTCTCCTGCGGGAGTGGAGCTTACATTAGGTCAGAGAGTGATCTCTCCTATGTACTTGTCAACTGATAAGCTCCCGCCGGAATTGAGTTCTCTTCCTGAGTCTTTGTGGGCAACAGGTCCCAATGATGTGGGCCTGTTGGACATATCACCTTATGTTGTTCAATTGAAATCGAATGTGCGATTACCACGTATCCCCCAGTATCGTATCTCTCTTGATGGTGAGCGAGCGCTATTAGCGATCATTTATGATTTGATCAAGAAGGATGTTATCGAGGAAACTCAGGGAAATGTGTGTAACAGTCCTGTGTTACCTATTTTAAAACAAACTGATCCATCCAAGCCTCCTGTGTACCGTTTTGTTATTGATTTGAGAGAGGTAAATAAAATTGTGATTCCACAATTTCCTGTGGTGCCCGACATTACAGCTTTGCTGACTCTGATTCCAGCCTCTGCCTCTTGGTTCTCGGTAATCGATCTGAAGAATGCTTTCTTTAGCATTCCGATTGCTGAGGAAAGCAGAGATCTATTCGGCTTCTCATTAGGTGATCGCAGCTTCAGGTTTAAACGCGCTCCTCAGGGCTACTGTGAGAGTCCATCGATCTACAGCCAAGCTCCTAAGAGTCAACTTGACGCGTTTGTGTTACCAGCTGGTGCGGCCTTGATTCAGTACGTCGATGATCTATTAGTGGCTGCTGACACTAAGCAGATTTGCAAAACTGCTACAGTATCGTTGTTACAGCATCTATGTGACTTACATCACAAGGTGTCACCTTCTAAGCTACAGTATTGTTGTCAAGAAGTAACCTATCTAGGTCACTTATTGTCAAAGGAGGGAAGAGGTTGACCCCAGAAAGAATTGCAGCGATTTCCCGAATGACTGTGCCAACAACTCAGAGAGATGTGCGTGCCTTTCTAGGTATCACGTCATACTGCAGGCAATGGATTCCAAATTTTTCCTTGCTAGCGAAACCATTGTTAGCTCTCACGTGCAAGGATGTTCCGACTCCTTTGCCATGGACTGAAGTGTGTCAGAAAAGTTTTTCTGAATTGCGTGATGCGTTGTGTTCGGCTCCTGTTTTAGGTACTCCCGATTACAGCAAGCCGTTTACACTATACGTTCACGAGAGAGAAGGTTGTGCGTTGAGTGTTTTGACGCAACAATTTGGCGGTAAGCAGCGTCTTTGTGCATATTTTTCCTCGACCTTGGACCCAGTAGCTAGAGCATTGCCGAGTTGTTTAAGAGCGACAGCGGCAGCTGCGGTGTCCATTCGACAGTCCGCAGGTCTGGTCATGGATAATATGCTCACGGTGATGGTTCCGCATTCAGTTGACACTCTCTTGAATCGAACCAAAACTCAACACTTGACGAGCGCAAGGTTGTCTGGTTATGAGTTGACGCTTTTGGCAAGTCATATACAGATCAGGCGTTGTAATGTGCTGAACCCTGCGACATTGTTGCCGACTAATATGGAATCAGACGACGTACCACCACATGATTGTTATTTAAGAACTGAAGAAGAAACGAAGGGTCGTGTTGACCTAAAAAACACTCCATTGGCAGATCCCGATGGTACTTTGTATGTTGATGGTTCATGCTTTAAGTTGCCGAATGGTGATGTGACGACTGCGTATGCTGTGGTGACGTTGAGTACGGTTGTGGAAACTGCGAGATTGAGCCAGAATTCAGCGCAAGCGGCAGAGTTGATTGCGTTAACGAGAGCGTGTGTTTTGTCTAAAGGAAAGCGAGTGAATGTGTTTACGGATAGTCAATATGCATTTGGCTTTGCACATAGCTTTGGTCGATTGTGGAGAGAAAGAGGATTTATGACATCGCATGGTACGAAGATCCAACACGGACAGCTCGTGAATGATCTTTTGGACGCACTTACATTGCCTAAGCAGGTGGCAATCATTAAATGCAGCGCGCACCGAAAGGTTACGCATGATGTTGGTCATGGTAATGCGTTTGCGGATGAGATCGCTAAAGAAACAGCTAGGAATCTTGCAACCCGAATGTACGTTACGAGTTCAGTGAGGTGGCCGGCGGAGACTGGTATGTGTGAGGACACCGTTGAAAGCGTGAAGGCGATTCAGAATGAGGCTACTGAGATTGAAAAGACTACGTGGAAAGAAAGCACGGGAAAGTTAGACGCGCATGGATGTTGGGTTGATTTGTCAGAATGTCAGAGGTGGATGCTACCGGATGCATATTTGCTTGCCGTTGTGACTATGGCTCACGGCTTGTCACATATTAGCGCGAAAGGTATATGTAAGTTGTTGTCTTCTGTATGGAAGAATGATGGTATTGCTAAGTGTGCTGAGAGGGTGGTTAAGAATTGTATGGTATGTTTGATGTATAATCCTGGCAAGGGCACCCCCATTCCACCTGGTCATTTTGCTCCTCCTACATGTCCCTTTGAGGTTATCCAATTGGACTTCATCCATATGGAGAGATGCAATAACCTGAAATATGTTTTGGTTGTGGTTTACGCGTTCTCCAGATGGATTGAGGCCTATCCTCTTAAAGATAATACTGCTCTGTCCACAGCGAAAGTCCTACTGAAGGAATACTTTCCTCGGTATGGAATGCCACGGATCGTATGGTCAGATAACGGAAGTGAGTTTGTGGGGAGTGTGATGAAGAGTGTGTGTAAGGGCCTTGGAATACGGCAGAAGTTCCATAGCGCCAATCATCCCCAGTCAGCAGGTTTAGTGGAAGGGTACAATGGCACTCTGAAACTGAAACTTGCTAAGATTCAAGCGACGACTGGTCTGTCATGGCCCGATGCCCTGCCTCTAGCTCTCTTGTCGACCAGGGCGACTGTGCACTCTCGAGTAGGGCTTAGCCCATATGAGATTGTGTTCGGCCGTCCTGCAAACATTTGGGGAGTACCGAGGCCTAAGGCATTTGATAGCCTCGAATATCCAATGTTGATTGATTATCTTTATGATCTGACTGCTAAATTGAGGTTAATTCATCAACAGGTCTTTGAAGCTCTACCGGCACAGACAGAGGGTCCTGGACATCGGCTCCAACCGGGTGACTGGGTAGTCACCCGCAACTTTGGGAGAAGGCGTAACCTCGAGCCAAGATTTGTGGGACCCTTCCATGTTCTGCTGGCGACAAGGACTGCAGTTCGGTTGGAAGGCAGGAAAAATTGGGTGCATGCCACTCATACAAAGAAAGTCCCAATTCCTTTGCCAGCAGATAACTGGGTCAGAACTGGAATTGCCGCAACGGAGACCGAGACCCCCCTACGTTATGTGCCGTTCAGTGATGCTCAACCTGTAGGAAACAATTCAGCGCAGCCAGATACATCTGTTGAATCATCAGTATTGAAGAATTCAAGGTCTGAACTGTCATCTGATCGATTGAACACTGTTTCGCAATCTGAACAGTTATTTGAAGAGCAAACTCGACCTGGAAGAAGTCGATATTTTCTTCGTTCACGTGACAAAGACTAATAAAAAAATCCTTTTTTGTTTTTGAATTCATATTACCCCCTTACTGTTGCTACGAACATTATGAACAATTGCATTTTTTTCTGATTTTTGAGTTCTTTTTCACGTGTATTCCTCTTTTTGTATAGCTAGGAGAATTGAATTAAATTAAACGTTTGTTTAAGAAAACCTTTCATCCGGGTTGACCGTAGGGCCGTGCGGGTACTTCCTTCTGTTTAGCAGGTTCCTGACACTAGGTCGGTTACTTTTGTCGACTCCTGGGAACTCCTGGGAATTGATAATCGCTACTCAGAACGAAGTGCGTCAGGAACGTTACGGACGGTTTTTTAGGGGATGGAGTTCTCTAAGCTGTCGGAAGTAGAGAGGATGTCGGCGCAAAGATCAAAATTGCATAAGGTTGTCCGAACAAAATGTTTTCTGTTTCAGGTATTCCTGCTATTTCTGACTGTTTCTATGTTACTGGTGGGTGGAGTGTATCTTGGAATCCAGTCATTGTTGCCTTCTACTTCACCTACTTCTCCTTCACCTGATCTGAATTCTGTTTCCACTGTTTCTCCACATTCCTTTCATCTTCTGCCCCAACATGAACAGGTTAGACGTGCGGAATTCATGAACAAATCCTTTGTCCAGCTCCTACATCAGCATCAGTTGGTGATGAATACTACTAACTGTTGGGTGTGTGGGTTAATGCCACATACCATGGATAAGGGTATTCCGTACTTGGTTCTTCCTTACAGCTCCCAGGGGTCAGCTCGGGCATTCCAAACTATGTTCCGTAGTGCACTAGATTCCTACCCCCGTCGAGAGCCGCGCTCCACAGACCTTGGTCCCGGCCCGTACCACAAGACTTTGGCGATAGCGATTGCTGATTTAGATAGGGATATTTTTGATGCATCGCTTATTCCAGAGGAAGAGGTGCGAGCATACAAGGATTTGAGTGAGGCTGAGTATAGTGTGTCAGTGGGTGATAGACAGCTTAAGAGCTCGTCTCCGATCTGGATCGTACCCCACCTCTGTAATTTTTGCTTGAAAGGTCTTGGTTATAATCCGAGAGCTCAGCTTGGGAAGAGTGCTTGTACTGAGACGTATGTTTTACCAATGCTCTCTTCCCCTGTTTTCCTGACTGCCAAGGGTACCTACTTTGTATGTTATGATCGCGCATATACGTGGTTGCCCCGTGACTTCTCGGGCACCTGTTATATTGCGAATCTTTTGCCACCGACTTTCACAGCTGCCTCCGACTATCACAAGACTAGAGTTGTGAGAGGCGTTATTAGCAAAGAGGACACTGCCGCTCAAGAAGCAGGAGACTTCTTTAAGGGTTTCCTGCCGTTTTGGGGACCTATGATCAATAGTAGGAACCTGAGACAATTGACTCGTGTGGTAGAGTCGACTGCTAATATAACTGCAAGTGCCCTTGGTAATCTGACGGCTGAGCTTCAGGCGGATAGACTTATGACGTTGCAGAACCGTATGGTTTTAGACGTTGTACTCGCAGATAGAGGTGGTGTGTGCAAGGTGATCCATTCGAGTTACTGTATTTTCATTCCTGATAACGCTCCAACTGTATATCAAGCCATCTCGAAGTTGCATAAGATCTCCGAGTCCATACACGTGGACGTAGGTGATTGGACGCTACTAGGATGGTTTTGGGGCTTGATGTCGACTTGGGGTTGGAAGATTCTGATAATCGTAGGGGTTGTTGTGGCATTTCTGTTCACGTGTTGTCTTTGCATGCAGTGTGGTCCTGCCTTATGTGGCCTCTGTGCTACAACGTGTATAAGACGGCCATCTGTTACCAAAGAAGCATTGATGGATAGAATAATGTTGCAGCAACATCTGAACGATCTGATGAATATCAAGATTGATTCTGATTTCGACTAGTGCTTGCCTACATGAGGGCAAAAGGAGCGTCTGAGGTTCCGTGAGAATCGTAACGATGTTTTTGACTTGTTCAAATATGGACGAGTTTGGTATCTATGAACTGCAAATGACGAGTTTAGAGGGTGTACGCGTTTTCGCTACACTACTTTGCACCGTTCGTCTTATTCGTGGGTTTCTCCATCTGAGCCCACGGGTTCCATTTTAGATACGGCATCCATTTTGTTTCTTGCCCTCAAGTAGCCAGCGAACGGACACTGTCCGCTTCGTGACCCTGGGATTCCCAAGCTCTTGCGGAAGACACATGTTCCTTTGAGGGTGTCTTTATGACGAGGGGATGACACAGCAAAGGCAGATGGCTCCGCTCGAGGCTCATCTTGCCGTGCCGGTCTATTGTTTCAGCCGTGCATGCATTAGGCACGAATCCTTTGATCCTACAATCATGCTTCTGATATTGCCCCTACACTCTTTTTCAATCTGTTCTCTGTCTTTGTCTTCCTTACACCTGTTTCTGTCTCTTCTCTTAGCTCGTTTACAGCCTGAATGGAATGTGCCTAATGGTGGGATAACGTGCTTTTACAGTTGGGAACCGGCGATGTTACTGTAATTATGTTCCGGGCTTCTGAAACATGAATGCGACCCTTTTGAAATTTACTGTGGGAACTGAGTTGTAACCTTTTGTTCGCCATGTTGTGCAATGACGAAAATGTGTATAAAAGGAGCGACCCACTTTTGCAATTTGAAGCAGTCTCTCAGAACCTGCACGTTGTGTACTTCTTGAGATTTCTGTATCCCTGCAGTAAATAAACGCTGATCTTTGACGCCAAAGGAAGTGTCCCGTGTCTCTGTGATATGTACGCCGGAACAGGTAACCCACGAAGGTTTCAGGTGTTGTCCCCTGGCACCGCTGGGCCTTAGAATAGCCCAGTCCTTCATATCTCTTCGGGCTTAGAGGAAGTGCATACGGCTTGCGGCTACTATCTCAGCTCTCCCTGTCATCTGTCTCCGCCAGGGTCCAGATCAGGTCCCACAGTGCCCCATACGCCGCCAAGCGCGCCAAGCCAACACCATATGTCCGTCTCATCAAAGCGCCTCTCTAAGCCTTGCCTCAGTCACCAGTGGACCCGGGAGCCTCAGTCACCACGCCATTGGCTCCATTTTGGAACTCCGGGGCTGTACCGGCAGTGTCTAAAGCTTCAAACAGGCCACATATCCCATGGGTCTCCTTTCTGCCCGGGGGGCCACATACCATGCTGGGGGCCCCAATCGCCATATGTCTCCTGAAGCGGATGTGGCTATGTCCTGCCGCCCCTTCGCAAATGGATCTCGCGGGCGGCGCACCTACACTACGGGTCTGTGTGCCTCAATACTCCCCGGATAGGCACCAATCTCTCCAGTGGGGGCAGCCAGCGGCCCGACACAGGACCCCTGCAGACCGGGTCTGAAACACCAGAAGCACTACGTCGTCTGCGACGTATATGGGGCCGGGCCAGCGACTTCCGGTTCCGGCCTGATGTTGTTGCACTCACCGCCGTTTGCAGCGATCACTCTAGCCCCCGGCTTGAGGGGCTGGCGGATGCAAATCTCCGGGCGACGCTGCTCCGTCCCATGACACGGGAGTGAGCCCGGGAGCGCAGCGTCCAGCGTTGCTTCCTTTCCGCCGCCCGATTGTGCCTCAGGGCACAGGATTGGGATCTGGATAGTGTTGGAGGCTGCCGGGGTCTCGGGAGCCGAGAGCTCACGCGGCCATGTTGGTTCGCACGCGGCGCCTCCTCTCGAGACTTTGTTATTAACGCAAATTACACACTTGCAAAAAGCGATTGGATGTTAACACTGATTTGCAGTGCAGACTTGCAAGGACAAAAGGTGTTAACATGCAAACGTTTGTGACAGTGAATTCCATTGCAAGAGCAAGCTAAAGACTAAATAAGAGAACACTGAATTGTTCAACGCCTTTTGTGTGAAGCAACACAACCATTTGGAATTGTTAAAAGGTTTATAGCCTACGTTGCTAAACCTGATACACAAATCCTATATCCCCACAGGTCAATATTAAATCCATTTGCTAATTAGGATTTACGTAGCCATTTTAAGTTATCATTAAACTTAGCAATATAAAGGCAGCACTATCATATATTGTTTATGCCTTGTGATACCTTGCAGGAGAGGAATCTGTGTGGGCCTCATACTTTCTACAAAAACCATACAAAATACCATCATCACGATGTATGACTCAGGATGGCTTACTCCTCTATATATGTACTAGCAGCCCACCCCGGCGTTGCCCGGGGCAGAAGGGGGCTGGGGGCAGCATTTTCGGCTTTTGTGCACTCCTGCCCGGGCCCCCGCCCGCCCCGACATTGCCTAGACCGCCTCCCGCCCGCCTGCCTCCCGCCTCTGCCTTACCTGAGCCGCGCTCCGGACTTCACCGCCACTCCCGGGCCCCCGCCCGCCCCGACATTGCCCAGATCGCCTCCCGCCTCCCGCCCGCCTCCCGCCTCCCGCCTCGCCTTTGCCTTACCTGAGCCGCCGCTCCTCCCCGCGCTCCGGACTTCACTGCCACTCCTTGCCGCTCGTCACCGCTCCTTCACCGCCACTCCTCGCCGCTCGTCACCGCTCCTCCCCGCTTGTCGTCATCACGCACGTCTAGGTTGCGGTCAGCGCTACGTTGCGGCCGGCGCTAGTTTTAGGGGACTACTTTGTTTTTTAATTTAAATTTTTTAATTTACGTTTTATTTTTATTTTATGTCACCTATATCCTTCTACACACCCTGAGGATTCCAACAATGTATTGGGTGTGTGGATTGGCGCTGTGGTTCCCGAGTTTACCTTGCCAAAAGGTTTCTGTTCTCTCTTTATACTAGTAGTAGAGATATATACAAAACTGGATTATTAATTGGGGTGAGTGACAACCCGCTCAAGCAATAATCACAACCCTTACCAAGGTGAATCACTAAAGTTGCTAAATAAACATGAGCTCAACCCGCTAATTGAAATTGCACAGTGCAGACAAGCTTAACTTAGAGGCAATGTGTAAAGTATTTATGCAGCACAAAAACAGTAATAAATTCAAAATGCAAAACAGTACAAATGTTGGAGTTAGAAAAACTTAGTGAACATTATTAAACTAAATGACAAACATCTAAGAGGGGAACCGGAAATATGACATTTTTAAGTGCTAAATAAGAATAGCGCAAGGAAGCATAAAGTGCCAATGACAGTTAATGTTGAAAGATCAAGTTTGATGCCTGCATGACTGAAATTGGCCACTGGATGAATATCAAGGGACTAAAGCTGAATACCAAGAAGAATGAAATTGTGATCTTTGGAAAGAGCACATCAATATTGGACTCTGCCTGGTGGCTAACAGTGCTAGGACCAATGACCAACTCTACCAACCAAGCCAAGACCCTCAGGCTCACCATTGACAGCAAACTCAACATGACCGCCAAAGTGAATGTCATTACCTCCTCACGCTTCTAGACCCTGAAGATATCTAGGAAGATTTTCAAATGCTCCCGAGCAGCACAATGAAAACCATCATGCACACCCTGGTTAAAGCAAACTGGTCTAGGGGATACCCTCTATGCCGGGATCAATCAAAAACTCACCAGGAGGCTGTAGTCATTCAGAACTCACCTGCCAAAATCACTCTTAATCCCCTATGTCATACTCACATCACACCACTCGTGAAGGAGCTCAACTGGCTCCCCATTCACAAATGAGCACAACACAAACTCCACACTCGCACTTTCCAGGCACTACATTACACTGCCCAGCATACCTCAACAATCACATCTGCTTTCACAAACCTTCCCGACACCCCCACTCATCCTTACTCCTACTTGCACAAATCCCACACATACTGAAAACCAGATGTTTTCAGTCCTTTAAGTCCCATTATTGGAGTACACTTCTAAAGCTCCATAGACCTTTAGGGGAGGCAATTAGAGACTCACCGGGTATCAGGCAGAGGCCAACAGCAGGGTTCACTTGAGGTCCAATTGCCATTGGCAGGGGCGTAGCTAGGGAGGTGCGGGGGGGCGGTCCGCCCCAGGCAGCATTATTTTGGGGGCGTCCGGTGTTCTGTTGTTTCCATCTCCCCATCTGGCTGTGCTCCCCCCTGGTTTGTGCGCGTGCTATCTGAAAATGCTAAATACTGGTATTTTTGCACTCCCCCAGTGTTCTGCCGTCACATGCGTGTCACTCATTTCACGCATGTGCACCAAGTCATTTGTCATTTATTTGAACCTCCTGTGACAGCGTTACCACCACTACCAGTTATTGTGGTAGTTAACCAGCCTGTGAAGACAGCCACCACCACGGCGCGCCACATGAACCAGGCCCGGACTTTCATGAGGTAACCAGCCTGTGAAGAAATATACGAAATTATATTCAAAATTATTCCTTAAAACAGTAATTGTTTGCCAACTTTACACATACCATAACAGTTTTCTGTCAGGCGCATGCACAAATAGCTGCAGCACTTTAGGGGAGGCATAGACATAAGGCCAGGCCCCAACAGGTTATAGCTGTATTTGTATCTCCCCTCTGTAGGGGGAGCACAAACCGACAGGGGAGCACATCTAGTTAGGTTATAGCTGTATTTGTGAGCTCCCCTCAGGGGGAGCATGTGAAAGCGATACCATTGAAGGCCCTGGGAAACATTTTGGGTCAGCCCATATACCCTCACTGGTGCCATTAGGAGGATGACATTCAATGCATCATCCTTGCAGTTGCAGGAAAGCCTCTTGTAGCTTCTTGTATCTCTATAGCTTGAACAGGTCGGCCTTATGACCCGTGGAGTCCACTTTTTTGTCCTAAGTACAGGGGAGAGAAGGTGCAGCCTTCAGGGCTCCTCTTTTCAGGTCACGGACAGTAGGTTTAGTCCTCTTCTGAAGTTGGTGCCTGGACATGCCATATTTAGGCTTGGCTCAAACTAGTAAGTAGAAGGGACTCCTGGCCATATCCAAACCAATGGGGTAAAAGTTCCCGGGACTAACCCTACCCACTTTGGTCATTTTCAAAATGGCGAAGGTTTCAACCAATTAGCAAAAGAATACAAAGTTCCCCAGGGAAAATTAAAGAGGTATGTGTGTGTTAACATGGGAGTAGAAAAGGAGCAGCAGGGAACGGGGTGTTCCCTTGTTGGAACTAGAAGACCTCACACACCCAGAAACCTAGGTGTCATGCTTCATCATTGGTCTCCTGCTCCTCGTCAGACTGGCGCTGCAATGTCCGACGGGCGCTGTAGGCGCTCTTTGTTGGAGATCTTGTGTTCCAGCCAATGGTTGAGTGCGTGTAAGGGGTCCGGTAAAGGTGTAGTCGTGAGGGAGTAGTGAGGTTTAAAAGAAGGTGGGTCAGTCCACAAGGGACTTTATTCACGTGGCTGACTACCTTAGTTAAAATAGTGGGAGGGGAGATAGGAACTGTGAGGGGCACAGTGGGCTAACTCAACCCTCTGAATAGGTCGATATGTTTCTTGCTTAACTGGCAATTCTTCAGGACCTCGGGTGCTAGGTACTACACAGTGGGAAAAATACACAATAAAATAAAGGAGATAGATACAACCTCACTCGGTTAATCAGGGAGCAGGCCAAGTGGTCCTGCTCTAGTGTGGAGACCCTAAGAATATCACTAATGGGCCCCTCAGACTGTTCCCGTGGGGCTGCTCGCTAAGGTAAGGTACCTGAAGCCCAAACAGCCCGGGTGTGAATCCTACCCCCAAACAAGGCGCCCCGTCGGTGGCGCGGAACAGCTGTCCACATTTGGTTCCCTCTTTTGTACTGAAGGTTTCAACCACCCTTTTTTTGTCCCCCACCCTACCAACTGGATCCTGTAGTAAAAGCAACTGAGACCTGTCAAATAGGCTCTGAAAATCAAGAAGGATTTGAAACAGTAATGTCAAAAAGGATGCATACAGACCCCCCTCCCCCCTCATATGTAGGTACAGAGGAGTCATTTCTGTTCATTAAGGTGAGCTTATTGTTACTTCCTGGAAGGCATTTCACTGCTATTCAAATGGCAATTAGTGGCTGGGAGATGTTTGAGAGCAAATGCAAATTAGCCTGTAGGAACTTCAGGCAGGGAAAAGGCAACCTTCTAAAAGTTACTTTTCCTTAATATACATTAAAAATCTGATGTCACCATTGAATTTGATTTTTAATAACTATTAAAAATAGTTGCATCATTATTTTTCTAGCTAGTCTCATTCTCGAGATATAGTATTAGGAATTTTAATCTGTATTCTGGTTTTCTACGTAGGACTAGGCCTGCCACAGTAAAAAATAGCTTTTGAATGCTAGTCACTGTAGGGACATTCTTGACATTATATTTATACATGACCTACTTTTAAATACCATGCTCCCTGCCTTGTGGGTTGTTTTTTCTTCTAATTTAACATATTTTTAAGATTGTGGTTTGAATGTGTTTTTCACTACCATGAAAAAATGTCACACAAGTATAACAAGCATTGGCATAGCTAATAGGTCTCGCCTTTGGGACCTTATTAGTGTTTAGCCATGCAACACTTGATGTTGTTGCACCAAGGATATTGTGCTGGATAACTAAGCACTTATGAGGTCCCAAAGGCTATGCCAATGCTTGTTTATGATACTGTCTCGAAGGGTAGGTCAGACTTGCATGGTAATTGCTAACAAGGAAGTGGAAAGAGTAGACACACTAGTCTAGGGATAATAAACAGACAACGGTAATAGAATCCGAATTACATTTGCAACTTGGAGGATTTATGAGTGCAAGGTTGTCACAAAAAGATGTTGTATAAATGTGATTTCTTTTACTCGCTAATAATAATATGCCACACTGATGAAATATTGCTGGAGAGTAAACCCCTCTTAAGGGGGGGGGGCCTAGACAAGGTTTCACTAGAAAGTTTAAGAGCGAAGTGGAGAGTTCAAGAGTATTTTTTTCAAAATCCTCTCACCCCTTCTCACTCTTGAAATCGTCATTTACTCTGCTCAGTTGCAGCAATAAATCCCTTTCGGGATGGGATTACCTGCGACTGACATATTTTGCACGGTACTTCAGGAAACTGTTGCGATTTGGCAAAAGCCGTAAATCTCCAGCCATCTGTTGGTGTAAAACTCTAGGTGCAGATTAACAACTTTTTGTTTGCACAATCATGCCATCTGTGTCGTAGCACTTATGTATGTATTTCAATGCAGTTGAAAACTGAGGATAACATGCACTCATCAAATAGATCTGTGTCAGGAGAGAGCTAGCGCAGGACCCCTCTCTCTCTGTCATGGCAGGAGCATTTGCAGCGGGAAGTTTCTGCATGATGGGTTTTCGACGCAGATGTGCTCCCTTTATGGCGCCGAACCTTCACTTAATGGCGTGAGAGGCGGGGGGACAAAGCTACTAAGGTATTCTTCAGCAGTTTTACAAAGGCAGGAAGCGCCCCAGTTAATTGGAAAGCTGAATGAAAAGTGGGTGGGGCGATCAAAGGAATGCGGGGGGGTGTTTAAGAAGACTCATTAACATATCAAGAAGACATGACCCTCCTTTCTGATTTTTTTTAAAGACGTTTCTTGTGATGATGATAGTTCTACCGAAGGGCGGGCTTTCTCAAATTCTATACCTGTCCACGATTAGTGTTTCCATATGCACATCAGTCAGGTTCTAAGGAACGTTTGAATGTGTTGACACCAGAAGGTTATTTTTTCATTTTGCAAGAAGTGAGAACTCTCCGGAGAGTTCGACATCATACTCATTCGGAGCCCCGCCCCTCCCATCCCGCTCCCAAAAAACTTCAAAGATCTTTTATTTTCTGCAGATATTACTTAATTGTTACTTCTAGTAAGGGAAATGCTGATGCTAATTCCTGGTGTAGAGAGATTTAAACTTTGTAGCTGTAACAAAGAGTGCTTTCTCGGGCCCTTATAGGCAGACTCAGTCCCGTGAGCAGGAAATTCGAGCCGTACTACTTAGTGAAGTGGCACAACATACAGGAAGTGCCGGCCCTGAGGGTCCCTGGTCGAATGTCCGGCTTCTAGTGTGGTTGAGGAGTGTTATTCGCCACACTGGTGGTGGAAATTATGCTGCATTTTCAATTCTTTTAAGTAGTGGCAAAGACTTATGCTCCAGAATTGCTGTCCCCACCACTAGGAGCAGGAGCGTAGGTTAGTCAGAAAATTTAGGGGGTGTGAATCCCAAGGTTCACTAATAAACAAGCCCGGAAAGGAGAAGGGCCGGAGGGTAGATCACTAACCCAACACCTCAGCAACCACCAGTCAACTCAAGGGGGCAGCATGGAGCGCAGAATTGAAGTCTGTCATCAGAGAAATACCTCGGTGAGTCGTTGATAGAGGCGGGGGAGGCGGGAGAACCAAAAGGAGAGACGAAGGAAATGCATATAAAACCTGGGTAAGTAAACAATAGCTGTGTTTATCTTCAATTATGATCTGAAGTATCCCTTAAGGGGAAACGCCCCCCAAAAAATTTAACAGTGTCTAGCGAGTGATGTGCGCGCGCTGAAAAAACAAGCGCGGCCCCCACTTGTAGATGATGACGTAGAGAGGTTGTGAGAGGGGGGAGGAGGTGAGCCCGCGAGTGGTACGCGAGTTTAGGAGAGCAATCTTCTCATTTTCAAGCACTGCACTCATGCTTGTGGCTAGCCCCTGCGCGCTCTTGCAAGGTGTATGTCGCCACAAGCACAAGTGTGTGCTTGAAAAAGAGCTGCACGATGGCTAAAGGCCCTCCTATGCAATGCATGTGCACTGTGTAGGCGAGACCTAATAAGGGTATACTTGTAGTTTATTTCTAGAACCAAGCAGGACTTGGTACAAGTAGGTAAAATGTACTTTCAATTGTAAACCTTTACACAGAAATGCCATTCGGAATTTCATTGCAATTGTTGCAGGTTGGTATGACTATAAAAAAGCAGCTTAAATTACACAGTAATTACTTTTTATAATACTTTTTGGATACTTTTAGATTACATTGACTACTTTGGGTGGCATGCCTAGATACCCCACCGAGTAATTTCCCAATACACGGCAAGTAAGACTTTTTAGACTTTGCAGTTTAGTTATCTTTTTCCCATACAAACATCATTTCAAAACCTAGAACATTTTATGCCCAATATCTCATAACATGAGTTCCTATGGGAGAAAAATGGTTATCGTTTCACAGGTAAGTAATTGTCTCACAAGGGGGAGTTTTGGGACCAAGGTTCCCCAAGGTCTAGTTAGGCACTCAAGTTGCACCACCAGAGGCACTGGGGTGGCTGGGTGCAGAGTGCAGGGGCCCAATGTTAGCCAATGGGAGCATTCGGTTAGGGACTGCTTACAAGCAGGCCACTCGGGTGTGGGAGCAAGCTCCTGGGGTTAAGGTCAGCACTGCAGGGGCCAACAATCAGCACAGGAGCTGCACCACTAGAGGCACAGGGGTGGCCGTATGCAGTGTGACAAGGAGATGTCGGGGACCCTGTGGTTTCCAATGGGGACCTTCGGATCGGCAAAGTTGCTGCAGGCTCGGGCAGGGATGCTTCCTGAAGGCAACCACCAGCTGCAGAGGTATGTTGGGTTCTTGGGGGATGCCTGGACGCCGTTGGTTGGGCAACCCAAGGCTGTGGAGCATCGGTGCAGAGATGTCTTTTGCTATTGGGTCTTCTTACCAGCTCCGGTCGCGGTTGGGGGGACTCTTCAGGTTGAGCCTGTAAGCATCATCTTGAGGCTTTAGGGAGGTCAGGGATCACCAGATCCCAGGTTAGGATCACTGAGGAGACCTCCTTGTGGTGTTGGGCAACTCAAACTCAGGCTATGAGCGTCGGGTGCAGAGTGGTGGAGAATCGCAGAGTCACCGGAATCCGGATTCTGTGAGTGAGTCTTGGCTTTGAGCAAATCCAGTGCTCACTGGAGACAGAGTCTGCAAGATGGTTGCAGGGCAGGTCCTCCAGGCTCTGGGGGGAAGTATGCTGCTGGGCACACCGGGTTCCTCGATGTAGGTCGGTCGAAGGCGGGACAGGCTGGTAGGGCCAGAGCCACAGCAGTAGGTGCCCTCTTCTTCCTGGGTCAGCATGACTCTTCTGGTCTTTTTCCTCAAATCTGAAGAGGCAATGTTCAGGGTGGCCCCAAAATACTAGATTTAGGGGATTTTATAGGGGTTTGCAGGTCGGGACCAATGGGTCCCTTTTTGGGGTGAGTACACACCCTATTATACCACCATCCAGTGGGTGGGGAGCATGGACCTCCTCCCGATTGGTTGAGTCCCCTCATCTTCAAGATGGAGGGGACTGCTAAGTGTGCTTCACCTCGCCTTCCCCACCTGAGGGGTTGGGTTGGCAAAGGTGGGCACACCTCTCCTCCTAGTTTGGTTTTCCTGCTGATTCTCCTGCCCAAAGTGGGGGCCAGAACCGGTGGAAGCCAGTTGGAAGGGGCAGCAAAAGGTAGGGACAGCTCACAAAGGAGGCAGGCCAGGGGCAGCTCCTCCATTTGGGTGGAGGAGCGTCGCCCCACTGCTGTCTCGCAGTGTGAGAAGCAGAAACATAAAATGGTATTATAAATACCATTTTATGTTTCTGCTTCTCGCACTGCAAGAAAGCAGAAGGATTTGGTTGGGGGCAGGTGGGTGGGCAGTCCTGCTTGAGGACAAGGGAGTAGTGGCTTGGCCACTCTGAGGGCACTGACTGTTTGGTCAGCCCCAGGGCCGACCTAACCAGTCATACGCACTCTGAATTTTCTCCATGTAGGCTGCATGCAGCCTACATGGAGAAAATGGCTTTCCCATAGACGCCTCTGTGGTGATGTCCCAGTCAATCACAACACTGCCATTGCAGCGTTGTGATTGGCCTAGTGGAGGGAGGCTGCAGGGTCTGCTTCCTGTGAGGAGCAGAGACTACGCGGGACCGGACCAGGCCAGTGAAGGTAAGGTATCTGTTTTTTAATTTAAACCAGCACGACCCCCTCCTTGCGCTACCCCGCCCCACCTTCCCACAATTTCCCACCCCTCCACCCGCAAGTCATGCAGGCCGCAACTGCGGCATGCCTTTGAAGATTCCCCTTTGTGTGCCCAGCCCATCATGGGGGAGTAGGCATGGCACCTCTGCCTAGGTTGTGCATTGTTTCTGGACCCAGAGAGCAGAGGCTCTCTACCCAGGGGTCCAGATGCCTGTTTGGTGGTGGCAAATGGCGGGCAGCCTTTCAGGAACCACACCAGGGCTGGTCGTTTTTCAGGGGTCATCTGAGTGCATTTCACATTAATCCCAGACTGTCATCAGCGTGGGTTTAATGTGCTGAGAAGTTTGCTAACAAACTTCCCAGGTTTTAGTAAACCCATTATGAAGTTGTGGAGTTCATGTTGACCAGCTCCCAGACCATATACTCTTGATGGCATTATTACACCTACAATGTCTAAGAATGGATTTGGACGTGGTAGGGGTATAGGGCTCATACCACTGTAACCTCACCTGAGGGCTAGTGCACCCTAGAGGGGTGGTTTACCTAGGTCTCAGACAGTGGGTTGTAGGCATGGCACTCAGGGATGTGTGCCATGTCGACTCTTCACTTTTCTCTGCACCAAAACTGGCAGCCTGCAATGGCGGTGTGTTGGTGTTAAGATACAGGGCTTCTAAGGGTGGGACAATAGGTGCTGCAGCCCTTAGAGGCCTTCCCTGGTCACAGTGCTCTTGGTACCCATAGTACCGTTAAAAAGGGGCTTTCCTGTGGCTAGAGATGTGCCAATTGGGGGGGAGGGTACAGAAGCACAGCTTAGGGAAAGAACACAGACCCTGGGAACCTGATTGTCTGGTACCCAGGGCAAACCAAGTCAAAAGTGCATCATGTGTCAGGCAAAAAGTATGGGGTAACAATGCAAAAAGGGGCACTTTCCAATACATATACATAGAACTTTCCTGTATGCAGCCTTCCACCTTGCCCCGCTCAAGTCATACGGCAAAAACTTTGATGGGCCAATCTACATGGTATAGTCGACCTCTGCTCCATCGAGGTTGGCCTGAAATTGTGCCTAGGCCTGTGTTAGACCTGTCAGTCTCAGGGTGGTCTTGCACCAGACTTTTTACATTCGCCCAATTTTTTTTGCTGATTTAGCTTTTGGTGGCCTTAGGTCTCTGTGTACTTTAACACTGCTAGCCAGTGCCAAAGTGCATGTGCTCACCCTTGAAACATAGTACAATTTTTTTTAACTGCCATTTCAACCTGGCAAAATAAACATTTTGCCAGGCCAAAATCCTCCTTTTTAATATACCACCCCTAGGGTAGACCCTAAACAGTCCACAGGACAGGATGCAGTGTATTTAAAATGTAGGAAATTTACTTTTAATTTTTATATATCCTGGTGGTGAAAAACTCTTAAATTTGTTTTCACTACTCCAAGGCCTAACTCTCCATAAATTAACATTGGAGTTACCTTATTACATTTAATAGGCTATAATTTCCCACATTCAATTCATGTTTGGTGTATTTGGAATTGTATTGAAGCATCCTAACTTATGGTGAAGTCGGATTTTTAATTACAATTCTGAAAATGCTACTTTTAGAAGGTTGTATACAAATGAAGGTATTGGATCCTACAACTGACCAGCCTGGATCTCAACAATTGAAAAACAGAACAAAGTGGCTGATCGGGATTATTTCAAGGAAAATCAGGACCCACACAGCCAGAATGTACTGTGTGGCCAGCAGTTTTATATTACAAACGAATTTATTTTCATTTATAATCAAATTTCATTGGTTCATCCAAACATGACATCAAAGGAAAATTCTGTCAAAACAGTCAGTTCAAAAAATGTACAGTTATGTGTACAATATATACAAATATACACATATATTTGCGGTAAATACTCAAGATTTCACAACACCAACAAAAAACTTAATACAAATTACATTCCAAACTGATTGCGACATAAACAACCCTTACACAGGGAACGATATTTAGAAATGGGAAGAAACCAGTCCTTTGACTAGAATACCAGTGGACAGGCAGATCTAAAGGTGGAATGGGCTTGCCTGCCTGTCTCACAGCACCTGTGATGGAATATTTTTAAGATTGCCAAAGAGGGCCCACAGAAATGGTATTAGTTAGTCCCTAGCTGCACCCTTCTTTCTTGTCACAGGCTGGGGGTCAAGAAGGTTGCCATTTTCTTGCCTTAGCTCTTTAGTGTCTGTAGCCTGTCTCAGATCACATGACTGGGTGTAGCTGACAGTTCGACTTAGTGTATTCCTCCTAAACACCCACACACAATCTAGGGCTTAGGTGTAGCAGGATGGGCCATCACTGGCAGAATGGGAGGGATGAGCAGGACCCAGCCCAACTGACTCCTGAATAGTCTGTATTCTGACTCCATACAAAGTGCTGCATACCCCATGTGGTTAGTCTGGAACCATGACAGGGAAGGCAGGGTGCCTGGGGACTTAAAAGGGAAAACTCTAGAAGCGTCTCTCCCACTTCAAATGCACAACAGGGTAGAAATACTGGACCTCCGATACCAACTCTTCAGTACACTTCTTGACATGTGGCTACTCTGCTTGGAAGAAGGACTGTTGTGCTGCTAAAAGACTGCCACTCTACTGTACTGCTGCCCCGCTGTACTACTGTCTTGCTGTGCTGACCTGCTGACCTTTTGGCTGGGTGAGTAGGACTTGACTTGCATCTCCTGAAACCAGAACCCCAGAGTGACTCCAAGGGCTAGTTGTCTGGCCTCCTGACTTCAGCCTCAGGAACAAAAGGATCCAATAAACTTGCTCCTGAACTTGGACCCTCGAATCTGTGAGTCCACCCTGCCAAGTGGTTCCATCCCAGTCCCGGATCCTTGGAAGTGGGCATAAGGTGCTCTGCCAGCCTCTGTGGATCCAGTGGAACTGAAGTTTCTCCTCTGCTGCACGGCACATCCCCCAGCTGCTGCTGTGTGGATCGTAACTGCTGCAAAGACCTGCATCGCAGACCGTCGCTGCATCAGACTAGCCACTGCACGACAGATCCTGAGACCATCTCTCATCTATGGCAGTCTCGACGATGATGCTGGACTTTGCACACAGCCTTGCAGCTCCTCAGAACTGACGCATCACTCTGACTGCACAACGAATCCTCGACACTGGCCTTCCGGACACAAGCCCTCATCAACGGGATCTTCAACAACGCAGCAGAACCTTGCTCCGCAGCCACACCATATCTAGGAATCAATGCATGAATTCGCCTGTGTGACGCATCTTCGTCGTGAATACTCAGAATGCTCCACCAACTAGGATTTAAGGTATTCTGTTCAGGAGTCTAACTGGGCCCCTGTAGCATGCCTACGCCCCATTGTGGTCGGCCTCAACTTATGCCTTTGGCCCAGTCTGGTTCCTGGATTGGAAACAAGCACTTTGGGACCGGTTTCGGGGAATCACTCCTCGTCATCCAGGCTTCCTTGAATCCAGTGACACAGCGAGCAACGGACCCACGTCTGGGCATACTCTTAACCACTTAGGGCGAACATAGCAAACACAACCAGGGCATCCCTTGGATTTTTATGTAAGGTACGGATTATCCCGTGTTTTTTGTGATGCAACCATTATTAAGAACAACAGTTGTAATCTTCTGTCACCCCTTCATGTTAACCCATTCATGAAATGATTCATGTTCTCCATAATGTAGTTTCATTCAAATCAACTGCACAAATTTCTCAGTGATTCCACCGCTAACCCACGTGTTAACTTCCACATGAATAATCGTATCATTCAACTCTTGAGTTTTTTTCAGAGTTGAAGCTTGGGTTTTCACTTTGCCATTTGCATTACTTGACAGGATACTTGTCCGTCAGTGAAGGGCCCCATCCATAATGCATAGGGACGCTTTGCAATAATGGACGACTGACATTTGTTTATTTGGCGTGCAATATCAAATAGGCGTTGAATATGATATTGCATGCTGTAATTTTGATGGAATAACATGGATGAACTTTATATATGAACTTCGGTGCCAACTTTTACAGCGAGAAATATGTACTCCACCATTGATCATATACTAGTGTCTGCCCTGCAATTTGTAGGTGTGGCAACCCTGGCATTGTTCCCCCCATATTTAGTGACCACAACTTACTTACCCTATTGTTTTTCTTCTGCGGTCAAAGGATGAAGTATATACCTTAGTCAATTATATCAACCCTCTTCGGACTAATGGCACAACCCTCTTCGGACTAATGGCATTAGAATCAAGTGGACAGATGTCGACCCATGCCTGACTATGCAGCAAATAATAGTGTCTATCTATTGAGAAATAGCCTATTGTCTTCAGGATGAGATCACTCCAAATATAGTGATATATAAATTAGCCATAGTTGCCCGGAAAAAGAAATTACAGACTGAAGCATGGAAAAATCTAGCTATTTCTGTAAAAACTAGGAATAATAAACTTTTCTGGGATACAGTAAATGCACCCTTCTTAAAGAACGATCAAATCCCAGAGTTTTGCACCTTTATCCCTTCAGATAAATGGGTGACACATTTTACCAGGATCTTTAGCAACAATTAGGAGACCTTTGGGGGTTTGACTTGGAGCACTCCCCTGAATATTACTAATGAAGAAGCTCTCCAGGCCATTCAGGAGAGTGCTGGGGACAGGCACCAGGCCCTCAACTTGTGTGTTCTGTCCTGTGATTTTAAAACGCGACATTGCACAGTTTGTAGCCCAAACGCTTCTCTATTCCCACTCACCCTCCTCGCACAGCAGATTACTTGCTGGGGCGAGAGAAGGCGGACACCATCTTGGGGGAAGGCAGGGGCAGCGCTCCAGTTGCTGGCTGACCCACGCCCTCCTCCACTCCTTCTTTAAATGAGTAACCATTTCCGACGGCGCAGCGGGCGGGCGCAGCAGGCGCACCGACAGCGCGCCGAAGGCCTGCCTAAGGCAAGCCAGTCTGCGCCCGTCCGCGCTAAGACCGCGCTGAGCGCCAGGCCCTCTGGTCCTCCCATATTCTAGTAACAATCTGAAGAACATAAGAAATATAATGAGAAGTCCTTGCTGCCCTCATTTTAAGTTAAACTCTCTGATTACCTTACAAACCATACAATGCCCAAATTGCTTGTATAAACTCACACTCCCAGTTCCTCTACAAACACAACATTTGCCCCTACCAAACACCAAGGCCAAATTTATACAGTGTGCGCTTATTGATGCTCGTTCCCTCATAAAACATAAAGAGGATATCCTTGACTTTATACAAACTCAGAACCTAGATCTCCTCTTTCTTACTGAAACCTGGGCGGATCAATCACCCGGTCCTGATTTTCGTATTGCCGTTCCTGATGGTTATTTTGTGGTTAGGCAGGATAGACCCCCAGGGAAAAGAGGAGGCGGCATCGCCATTGTATACAGAGATAATCTGGTAACAAGGACAGAACCAACCAACCTTGAGTCAGCGGAAGCACTAACCTTCTGCATTAAACTCTCCCCCATACAATCCTTTAATGGCACTCTTATCTACCGCCCACCTTCCCCTCGAACCCCCTTCTTAACATCCCTCAATACATTATTAGAGCTTATAGCAGCTAAACCGGACCTACCATACTAGGTGATTTTAATTTCATCTTGAAAATCTTAATGATAGAGATTCGTCCATCTTATTGTCTGACCTCTCCTCTGTAGGTCTCAAATTATTGAATACCGCGCCTACCCATCAGGCCGGGCACACTTTGGACGGTATTTTCTCCAACAATCCATATATCACCTTACTTTCTTCACAACCACTAACATGGACAGGCCATGCTGCATTAATGTTCACCATCACAACCAGAAATGTTAAAAATACAACTCTGTCAAACCGCTCCACACAATTTAGAGACTGGAAAAATTTGGACGACTCAACTTTACATTCTACTTTGTTCGTTACCCAACCAGAGGAAATAAAGGATGCACATATTGCCTCAGAAAACTACACGGCCTGGCTTAATAATGCCTTTAAAGTATTGGCCCCTGTAAAATCTATACGGCCAAATCGCAACTCACCTTCAGCCCCTTGGTTCTCCGAAACTCTCAGACTGGAAAGGCAACGCTGCCGAAACTTAGAAAGACGTTGGCGAAAACACTATCACAACAATGATAGAGAGGTATACAAAAAAACTCTAGCCTCCTACAGAAAGCTGTTAATTATAGAAAAACAAAAATACTACACAGATCAAATAGAGTTAGCAAAAAACTCCACTAAACAACTCTATCAAGTGGTCTCGAATCTGTCCACTCCACCCATGTGCACCACCATTGAACCAACTCAAAATCTCTGCAATGAATTGGCAGACTTTTTTAAACTTAAGGTCAATGACATTTATGCTAATTTCTCCTCAAAATTAACCTCTGAACCCCCTAGCCCCAACACAAATCATGCCCCCACTTCACCAGTTTTGTCTGAATTTATCCAAACCACTCCTTCTCAGATAAAGGAAATTATGGCCACTATCAAGTCAGGATCACCACTGGACCCATGTCCTCCCATGGTAATAAAACCAGTTACGGACTTGATAGCTCCCATCCTAACAAACATTTGTAATGCAATGTTTTGTTCAGGTTCCTACCCCTCGGTTTGGAAGAAAGTAATTATTAAACCTCTATTAAAAAAAACAAGCCTGGACCCTGCAGAATCCAAAAGTTACCGACCTATTGCTTCCCTTCCTTTTCCGTCAAAAATATTTGAAAAAATCATGAACCATCAGCTGGCCAATTATATCGACCAGAATAATCTCCTTGATGAGACCCAATTCGGATTCAGGAAGGGTCACAGAACTGAAACCGCCCTAATAAAGGCGGCAGAGGAGATCAGAGTCATCATGGATCAAGGAGGTGCAGCAGTCCTAATACTATTGGACTTATCTGCGGCCTTTGACACAGTCGATCACAATATTCTGATCGACCGTGTCGGAAAGATTGGCATTCAGAACAAAGCTAAATCACTGCTGTCATCTTTCCTCTCGGGCCGTGAGCAGTCAGTTAAACTGGGTGACTTCTTCTCCCCTGTTTTCACCTTACCCTGTGGTGTTCCCCAGGGATCCTCGCTAAGTCCGACGCTATTTAACATCTATGTGTCGGACTTGGCGAGGGTCATCAAATCATACGGCATTGGGTTAACATCCTATGCCGATGACACCCAGCTGGTACTGGCTGTTCATAATAACGGAGGAACAGTAGCGGCCAACTTTCAGGATGGTATGATAGCAATCAGATCCTGGATGGACCATAACTGTTTAAAATTGAACGAGATCCAGCGAGGGTGCAGCTAGGTGCCGAGCGGGTGCTGAGCGTTGCGGGCGGTGTGCCATTGTCGCTCCCACCCCCCTCCTGAGTTCTATGGGGCGTGGATCTATTTCTTTACAAACTCCTAGGTTCCTCGCAAAAGAGGTAAAACCCCACAACTTATGAGTTTGTTTTTCCTTCTTTTTTACACCATTTTACACATAGTGCTATTTTTAACTTTCACGACCATTGGCAGGGCGGGCCTTAGCGCGCCCCTCCTGTCATTGGCACACTCGCTTACCGGTCCTGATGAAAGCCCAGTAAAGTAACACATAGAACGGGCAGAAACATGTTGACCTTCTTTACAGGGTAAACACCAGTATAAAGTAATTGGCTAGTTTCCCTTCACATAACCTGTTTTTAATATGTCAGGTTGACCAGTGAATAAAGTTTTTTTGGTACAACCATTGACATTTTTAACCTCATTATTATTTTTCACACTTCATCTTCACACAAAAACCTGCTCCGCAGTCTCCTGGCGTCGCAGCACACCGGGGAGGTACTCGATCTCTCCCGGTGGACCCGATGATGAAGCATGTCACCACTAGGGTGAGTGAGGGTTTTCTGAAAAAACAGTGTATTTTTTCATGAAATTGGTCTTACTACTGGACCACTTACAACTGACCTCAGACTTCACGTGCTACAACCACCTTTTTATATACCTTGTCTTTATGGACGCTCTTCCTTTGATTACCTGTAAAATTGAACTCCGACAAGACGGAGGTCATGATATTTGGTAGTCTGACCCCGTCTTGGTCTCCAATATGGTGGCCTTCTGACTTAGGCCTTCCCCCTACCCCGGTCAATAAAGTCAGGAATCTAGGAGTTCTATTTGACAACAAGTAGTCATTTGTAAGCCATGCTAATGCGGTAGTCTCTGCATCTTTTTATATTTTAAAGATGATCAAGAAATTACTACAGTTTTTTGCCACCCAGTGCAGGCAAAACCCTGATGTCAACCTTGGTTCTTTCTAAGGTTGACTACTGTAATGGATTACTTCTAAATGCCCAAGAACAAGTTTTGAACAAGCTTCAGCTTGTCCAAAACGCCGCCGCCAGAATTCTGACTAACACTCCAAAATTTCTCTCCATTTATCCCATTATCCGACAACTGCATTGGCTTCCAATCAGGAGTCGCATCAAATTCAAGGCGTTATGTATCACCTACAAGGCCAAGAATAGCATGGGGCCCGAATTTTTAAAAAAAGCCTTGTCAGTCAAAACGCCCAAAAGAGCTTTGCGCTCCGCTACAGCCAATCTACTACAAATTATGCGCACTAAAAAAGTGAACTGGGGTGACAGACGCTTTACGGCCGCGGCCCCCAGGCTATGGAACACTCTTCCCCTCCAAATAAAATCTTGTCCTTCTTTGGTGAGTTTCCGGAAACAATTAAAAACATGGCTTTTTATTCAATAGGATCTGATCTCCCCTTGCACTTGATCTGTACAGCGCGGAGAAAACCTCAGGGTATTTGTGCGCTAAATAAATTTCATATATAAATAAATAAATAAATAAGGTGTCCCAGTTGACGTTTTTAAATCCGCACCCAAATTATGGGGACCTATCTTAACTAGAGTGTTCAATTTGGCTGCAACTGATACAATACCTCAGACATGGGGCGAATCCATCATTTTTTTCATATACAAAAAAAGGGGACAAAACTGATCCAAAAAATTACCGCCCCATTTCACTCCTAGATACTGCCTTGAAAGTTACGAGGAGGGTTTTACTAATGAGATTAGAGGAATGGGCGCAGGAGTATTCTATCCTAACCCCTGTGCAGTATGGGTTTAGAAAACAACTTGGGACAATTGAACAATGCATCAACCTAAAGTTACCTATCTGCAAGTATACTAGGGCAAAGGCAGGCACTGTATACTCATGCTTTGCGGATTTGAGTAGTGCATTTGATTTAGTCGACCATAATCTACTCTGGCAAACTCTGACCTCCATGGGAGCTCCTAGGGCGATTGTTGGGTTCCTTTCCCATCTATATGAGAACCTAACTAGCCAAGTCCGCTTTGGCCCCCAGGGCGAATGTTCATCTATATTTAAAGTAGGGCGGGGCATACTGCAAGGGTGTGTGCTGGCACCAATTTTATTCTTCCTTTTTATTAACAGGGTAGACAACCATTTGCAATCGATACAGGCTGATGCCCCGAGGGTGGCTGGTCGTCCGAAACCTGTACGATACTGCGGATGACGCATTACTTAGTTCTACAAAGAAACAAAAGGTCCTAAGCAATTCAAAAATACAACTTAATACTATATAGACCACAATAGGCTGCTATATATTTTTCCTTGCCCAGCCGGACAGGGAATTTATTTTAGATTGAATCAAAAGATTTAGAGTCTGAATACATTTAGCAAAAATACACAATTTCTGCAGTAAGGCACAGTCCTGTACCGTACTTAAGAGGTAAACACAGTAAGAGTGAAAAAAAGAATAGAATAGGAAGAAAGGGTTTCTTCAGGCAAGAAGAGAGAGCGTACTGGGCACTTTTTAAGTCAGTGTTATCAGTGTTTCCCAGAGTAGCACCTACAAACAGTAATATACAATGATCATATGTATGACTACTAGAAAGAGTCGATGTTTCGATCCCGTGCTCTAATTACAAGGGGATCATCATCAGGACTTTAACAATTAGAATTGCCTGGTTTAAACAATATACACGCCTGTTGAGGAGAGAACAGGGAGAAAAGGAAAAAACAATGTCGTTTTAAGTAGGTTCGAAAGGTAGGAGAGGTCAGCTTGACCGCGTTTTACACACTATTTACAATTTACAGCCGGAATCGCAGTGATGAAGTGCTGCCAGAGGGCGTGGTTTGTGGTTGACGAACAATAGTGCTTTGTGCATTTCCTGTGCTAAGGTTGAGTCACAGGAGTAGTTCTATTAACCTGAGTGTAAAAAACCGTGGTGCTTTGTGCATGTTTGTGGCGCGAAGGTGGGGTCACAGGAGTAGGTCAGTCCTAGTAGTGAAAAGCTAGCACCTCCGTGGTTGTGAGGAGGGAGCCAGCGTGAACAAGTATTTAATTTGTTCGTTATTTAGCAGTGGTTTGCAGAATAATGTGCCACGGGACCTTACTATTTCAATAGGCAATTCCCCAAATAATTAATAAGGAAAATTGCACTCCCAAGGGGCAGCGAGATTTGTAAGTTCGGGAAATTCGGCAGTGGGCGCTGCTCTGTCAATCAAAGAGCGGTCGAGGCATGCTCTTGTGCTTACCTCCGTGAGGGCTCGTACAGGGCAAGGGGGCGTACAGAGACGCGGCTGGAAGAGCTTATATGTCACAGCTCTTGGTCGGACAGGGCGTGAAATAGCGCCGTGGGCTCTGTGGAAGGAGCAAGGAGTTAGAGGGAATCATGCTGGTTCAGTGTTTGTCGACTGTCAATTATAAGGTTTAAAAACATACCCTAGGCTCTATTCGAATGCTGGAGGTTGCGGCATTTCCAATTGGGACAGCCGTTGGGTTACCGCGGGCTTGAAAGCCTGGCGGTTGAAATGCGGTCGGTAATACAATAAGATCCGCTAGGAAGGGAAGGACAGCGCGGGTTAGTAACCGGGCTGATTTGGGAAAGAGGTAGCGGCAAACCAGCGGAAATTGCTCTTACCAGGTTATTAGAACGATGTCAGGGTGTGCACACCACAGCGCGATGCAGATGCAGGTCTTGTGCTGGTCCGGAGCCTAGTGACTACCGGGAGCCATGTTGATTATATCGCGTGCCTCCGTGGTCATGTGATCGTGACCAGGAGCCCGTGACGGGGGGTGTGTAAGCCCTGGGAGACTTTACACAATTACGTCAGCCATCTTAGGGTGGTTGAAAAGATACTGCATTATGTAATATTTGTGGAATAACCAGGAATTACGGCGCAAGTGCATAACAGTGAGATACCAGACTGGGTAGTCTAGTTTGTGAAAGGATTTACAGTGTGTTTTTTTTAAAAATTGGATGAGCCGGCGCAAGTGAATGTGTTATACATTAAAACAATTACTGGTATAGTCAGCCGGCGCAAGTGATTGTGACAAGATTAGAGCTAATGAGGACACATAGTATGTAATTAGCTCTTGGGTGCATGTCTGCCGAGATGCACAAGGAACATTGGTTGCTCGTGAGTGGACCTTGTTCAATTGGCCATGAGAATAGTAGAGCAAGGTCTGCTGTTACAGTAGTGAGTGTTGAAAAACGGCATAAGTGACTTATAAAAAATAGTGACATGTTACATTATAGCATTACACATTGAGGCTCAAAAACCAAACATTCACCATGATTTGCGGGGCCAAACAGAAACCTTTTAAAACCTTATTTATTGATAGTACCCCATTACACACAGTGTCCTCTGAAGCTTGTTTCCGGTCCGGGGAAGGCATGGCTTGGCAGTTCGGGCTGGACTGTTCCCATGAGGCACAGGGTCAGACTGATTTGCATATGGCCATGTCTGAACTGGGGTGGTGTGGAGTGCAAAAAAATGATGGATTTAGGCCCAGATCTCTGTACTGGTGTGAATGTATGACATTGTTCTGCATTCTGTCCATCAACTGTTGTTTTAGCATTTGTCACCCCGAGTGGGATGGGTATGCTCAGACGTGAGTCCCATGCTCTCCACACCACTGGATTCAAGCAAGCCGGACTGAAGACGGCTGGAATGCCAGAAACCGGTCCTCGGAAGCTTGTTTCCAGTCCAGGGAAGGCATGGCTTGGAAGTTCGGGCTGGACTGTTCCCATGAGGCATAGGGTCAGACTGATTTGCATATGGCCATGTCTGAACTGGGGTGGTGTGGAGTGCAATAAAATGATGGATTTAGGCCCAGATCTCTGTACTGGTGTGAATGTATGACATTGTTCTGCATTCTGTCCATCAACTGTTGTTTTAGCATTTGTCACCCCGAGTGGGATGGGTATGCTCAGACGTGAGTCCCATGCTCTCCACACCACTGGATTCAAGCAAGCTGGACTGAAGACGGCTGAAATGCCAGAAACCGGTCCTCGGAAGCTTGTTTCCAGTCCAGGGAAGGCATGGCTTGGCAGTTCGGGCTGGACTGTTCCCATGAGGCACAGGGTCAGACTGATTTGCATATGGCCATGTCTGAACTGGGGTGGTGTGGAGTGCAAAACAACGATGGATTTAGGCCCAGATCTCTGTACTGGGGTGAATGTATGACATTGTTCTGCATTCTGTCCATCAACTGTTGTTTTTGAGATTGAGATGTGGCATTGCCCATTACCTTGTCGCATTTCCTAAAATTAAGTCTCGTCCACCGGATTTGGTACTATGTCCGTGTGACAACAAAAGTAAACAAAGCACCTTACACATTTTATTATTCTGTCATTTTTACCGTAATTTTAGTTGTTTTAATCTTAAACCTTTGTTTGCTGCCCATAATTTCAGGTCACATAAATTAGCTATGGGAATTTTTGGTGACATTAGAGGATCCGCTAACATGTTACAATGTTGTCCTTTTCACCCTGAAATCGATCAATGCAAGGAAAAGCATTATTTTATGATTTAAGAAATTAATTGCTCTTAATAATTGGTAATGTAAACTATGGTGAACCACTCATGAACTTTTGTTTCAACTCTTCAAACTACATGCACTTCATATACCAGAGTGCTCAGGGGCGATCCGGAGGAGAGGCTAGCGGTGTGCGATCCATGGTAGATTTCGAGTAATGTAAACTATGTGTTTATTCTTTTAGATGTATCTTATTGTCTGTACTTTTATGGCTGTTTTTTCTTGTAATAGCCGAATAAAGATTTTGAAATGGTGCTTTCAGGGGACGCTTCCCAGCTGTGGGGAGCGCTTCTGATTGAACAGCTGCCTATGTCATATGTATCCCATTATACCAAAACCCTACGCGATGAAATGTTTTACTGTGTAAATACCACTAGAACATTGAGAGGACATTAGAGGAAGTAACAACAAGTTTACCTGTCATATACTTTATTTATATTGTACAATGAGATTGGTCGCCCTCCTCATGTCTTGTGGTTGAAAGTGTATAATTGGGGACAATGTCATTCATATGTACTACAAGTTCACACTTCTGCTAAAACTGAACTAGAATGTATTGTGTAATGGATGCAGGTAGTCACAGCAAATAAATGACAGTTCTGTCTCACATGACTTCTTACCTGCACTTGCAGCACCCAGTCGCATTGCCATGGTATGAGGTGGATGGTGAACGGCGCTGCACCTTTACCATAGGTCATAATTTTAAACTGTGAACTTGTAGCATGGAACACTGTATGGGTGGTGTTAGACTGTTGTTGCTTTGCCTCAGTTGTCTGCATTTCTTTAGTATTTTTTACGCTTACCTACTCACATAGTTGCATAGAATTCTCTGCTGTGTCGTGCTACAGATAATGTTTACTTTATTTATTTTACAGAGTTTTATATAGCGAGAACTTGACCCGAATCGGGTATCAGAGCGCTTCACATAGCGGCAGTTGCGTTATATGAGGACACATTCAATTTTTGTTAGGCATGGGGAGATTAAGTGATTTGCCCAGAATCACAGGATGTTCTGCTTTGTTGCCGAGACTCGAACCCAGTTCCCCAGATTCAAGGACGACCGTCCTGGCCGTTAGGCCAACTCCTCTCCCCTGTGATATAAAATTGCTTGCATCCACATGCAAAACTTACACAATGTATTTTAATTGGGGGCTCTTGTTCATGGTCGGTTTGGGTACATTTCTGTTTCTCTTGATTGGCTTGATTGGTTGTGTACCAACTAGAAAGGGGAAAACAGCCCCATTTTACCCCCCTCCCCTCATTAAGATGAGCGATCTTTTTATGTTGGCAATCTTTTAAGGTTAACTGGGTTTTGTTGTCTCTCATTTGCTCCCTCACAGTCTCTTCTGCTCTCTTATTCGCCTTCTGTTTTCTTTCTCTGCCCCTCTGGCAGTCCATCTCTCTCGCGCTCTCTCTCTGCAACTCTTTCCTCACTCTTTCTCTTTTTCGCTGTCGCTTTATCGATTTGAGCATGCCCCCATGCTTTTTCTACAGTAGCTCCGTCTCGCTCTAAGTCTCATACTTTGTCAGTTGTTACTTCTCCCTCCCCACTCCCCCCACTGCACAATTCTGTTGCATCCCTCCAACTCCTGCCCTCCCCCCGTCCATTGTCTGTTCCACCCCCCATCCTCGTTTTCCTCCCAATGTCTGCTGTTTGATTTCCACCCACCTCCACCATCTTTCCTTGTTTGGGATTGTATGTGCATAGTGATTTACTTTGTGGAAGTGTGATGTTCATGCACCTGTTCCTCCTGGTGCAGCCTGTTTTTTAACTTCTTTAAGGCATGAAGCAAAGGATGATTCACTTTGAAGCGGCATGATACAGTCAGTCAAAAATACTTTATTCGGTTCATAACAAAAACCACAAAAGTGTACAGAGGTCCAAAGAAGGATTGAGATACTAAATTGCAATATTGCTAACAAACAACAACAACACAACAACCAAAAAAAGAATATATGATAAAGATTAAGCATGGGCGGAAAATCCGTTCCGCTCGCGGATTTTGCGGATTTTTGGTAAATTCGCAATCCGCGAACGCTCGCGGATTTACCGAAAATCCGCAAATTCGCACGCAGCAGATTTTTTTTTCTTGGTGATACAATTTTGAGGCGTGCGGCATTCACTTACCGTCATTCAGAGTTTGCCAAGTTGTTTTTCTTGATATTTTGCGAGTGCTGCGCCATTTTGGATCTTGCGGCGGGATTACGTAATCGCGGCTTGCCACCTTGCACAGCACGCATCGCGAGAGTTCGCAATTGCGAACACGTAGATGCGGCGAGCAGCAACAATCTCGCACGCGCGAAATTACAAAATTTGAAATTCTGCACAAGAAATCCACCAGCAAGCAGCATAAACCTTCTGAAAATGATGATTTTTTATCAGAATAACTCCTCAGGTTGACATTTGCCTGCACTTTTTTTTGCAAGGAGTCCATTTTTTGGAGGGGGGGGTGTGGGAGGAAGGAAGTGCCCCACAGTCTCCAACTTCCTGTTCTTGTCCAGCAGGCTCCTCCCAGTGCTTTCTTCATGTGCTGGTCACTTTCATTCGGATTCTTGACCTGGAAGGATACTTTTTGTGGATGCTGCTGGATATTTGGATTTGAGGCCTTTTTGACTTTCTTTGGATCACTTTTGGATTAGAAATTTCACAAGTAAGTTTGTTTGGGGCATTACAGTTGCTGCAACTACAATTTTGGAATTTTCGATTTTTGGGCTGTTGTTGTGGCCTTTTGACTAGGGGTAGTGAGTGGTGCATGGGCCTAGTCTTTCTGTGGGGTGTCTTGAATTTAAACATCATGGAGGGCATGGATGGCATGGGATTGTGCTGATTTTTCTGTGTTTTTCGATTTTTTGGGCTGTTGTTGTGGCCTTTTGACCAGGGGTAGTGAGTGGTGCATGGGCCTAGTCTTTCTGTGGGGTGTCTTGAATTTAAACATCATGGAGGGCATGGATGGCATGGGATTGTGCTGATTTTTCTGTGTTTTTTTATTTTTTGGGCTGTTGTTGTGGCCTTTTGACCAGGGGTAGTGAGTGGTGCATGGGCCTAGTCTTTATGTGTGGTGTCTTGAATTTAAACATCATGGAGGGCATGGATGGCATGGGATTGTGCTTATTTTTCTGTGTTTTTCGATTTTTGGGCTGTTGTTAGGGCCTTTTGACCAGGGGTAGTGAGTGGTGCATGGGCCTAGTCTTTCTGTGGGGTGTCTTGAATTTAAACATCATGGAGGGCATGGATGGCATGGAGGGCATTGATGGCATGGGATTGTGTTTATTTTTCTGTGTTTTTCGTTTTTTTGGGCTGTTGCTGTGGCCTTTTGACCAGGGGTAGTGAGTGGTGCATGGGCCTAGTCTGTGGGGTGTCTTGAATTTAAACATCATGGAGGGCTTGGATGGCATGGGATTGTGCTGATTTTTATGTGGTTTTCGAGTTTTTGGGTGTATAACTGAACTGATGTTCCTCTGTCTTCCATTGTTTTTAGGTGCACAAGACTCAAGAGAACCACCAGTGCCAGGAAGAAGTCCTGCAGCGGTGTGTGTGTGCAGCATAACGTCACGCGACGTCACGTCTGGCCACAGACAACTCTGCAACTCGTGCAACTGCGGCCTGCTGTTCTGACCTCTGAAGAAGATGGCCCCAAAAAAAGTTCCCCGTTGCTCCTCTAGCAAGAAAGACGCCAGTAAGGAGCAGAAAAAGAAAGTTACCAAGGAGACTGGTGTGCCGCCCGCCACATTTTTTGGGAGTAAAAAAAAAAGTACGCCTGCAGCAGCAGCGGGATCTGCTGGGGACCAAGCTGGGAGCAGCACCCCCGCACCTTTGGGCTCAGTGCCACCACCACCACGACCACGCCAACTTAAGTCCAAGCCCTTGAGTGCGGCAGAGGCACTTAGTCTAGTTGTTCAATCACCATCGACCAGTGATGTTGGCCCATCGCAAGAAAGTAGCAGCAATGTCCCTCAATCAACACAGGTTGTTGTAACTCATCTGACGAGTGTTGAACAACCACAGCCGCAACAACAACCACACGTGCAAGTACAAGCCCAAGTACTTGTGGAAGGAGAGGCAGCGCAAGGAGATGCGCAAGCAGAGGTGCATGGAGGGTCACAAGTGCCCCCAATTGTTGTTCCTCCAGAAGTAGGGGCACATCAGGAAATCGACAATCAAGCCGAGGTATCATTTGAGGAAGCCACTCCTCCTGATGATCATTCATTGTCTTTCTCATCCATAGCAAGGAAAAGATCAAGGGTGGTGTCTACATCTTCTTCAAGCCCACCTCCTTCTGATGATATGGATCAAACTTGGGAACCACCACTGTGGTCTGAGAGTGAGGCACACCATGATCTGACAAAGGTAGTTAAGCGTAAAAGGAAGGTCGTCGAAAGTCTCATAGTTATGGAGTGTGATGAGGCTCAACAAGAAGTGGTGGATACTACTGCTGATGAAGACTCTCATGACGACGACCCAGTCATCATAAAGGTCACTGCAGCCCCAGCGGGCATGCAGCAAACAGACATTTTGACCCTAGCCCGAGAAGCTGCTGAGCGTGATGATGTTGTCGATGAGGAGGCAATGGAAACACCACAATCATTGGAGTTAACTAGTACACCAACACGTACCGCTTCCATATTTCTTCCTCGCCAGAAGGGACCTCCATCCACCTCGACCTCAATTAGTGGTGGTGAAAGTGCACAACGTACTAAAGTTCGGCAATCCACATCCTCCACTTCATCTGGCATTAGCAGCATGACCACCACCACCAGTATCGCCGCCTCCTCCGGCCCCCAGACATTTCAAGTCCGCAGTTTGGGACTTCTTTAGTGTTTGCCCAAAAAAGGAAAACTTCGCCATTTGTAGCATTTGTAAGCATGCAGTTAGTCATGGTAAGTTTGGTACCAACTATGGTACCGGAGGCCAGAGAGGTCATCTTAAGAGACAGCACGCTGTCCAATGGTTTGCGCACCTAAAGGAGATCAAGGAAGCCCGAATTGCAAGTCAAGAAAACGTTGATGTTTCATCTGATGATGACGAGGAGGAAAAAGTGTCAAACACTTCACTTACACCCAGTACCCCTGTCAGCAGCACACCCCCTGTGAGCCACACTAAGAGTGTGGGAGAGAGTGAGACAACAATGCGAAAAAGTTAATCAGCGAGCGTAACTGGGTCGAAGAAGTCATCATCATCATCATCCCGTAAAATCATGGTCCAGGCCAACATTAGAAACATGTTGTTTTCAGAAGCGCCATATGATCGCAACCACCCACTGACGCGTCTGTATAACACTAAGCTGGCTAAAATGCTAGCTCTGGACCTTCTCCCTTTTTCTTTTGTAGAAGGGGTTGGTTTTCTAGAATTAGTGGCAGCGCTCAGCCCTAAATGGAAGGTTCCTAGCCGGTTCTATTTTGCCAGAGTTGCGGTTCCAGCACTACATGAAGATGTGCTGGAGGTGATTGGGGCAGCTTTGCAGAAGAGTGCTGTTCACACTATACATCTGACAACAGAGATGTGGACCAGTGGCGCAGGCGCTGATTACATGTGCATCACTGCACACTGGGTCTCTTTTTCAGGGGTTAAAGCAAAGCTAAACGCAGGTGTTGACCCGGACCAAGTTTTTAAAGCTGCTCGGAAACATGCAACACTAGCCATGTTTGGCTTGGAGAAACAAAACAAAGAAAGAGAGGTTACATGTGTCTCAGAAGCCACAGAGACGGAGCCATGTAAAGAGCGAGTTTACACACCCAATTTGGATGGATAGGAAAGTCCTCACACACCGACCTAGTCAGTGTCATGCTTCATCATAGGGCCCCACCTCAGAGGCAGAGTGCCTCCTCGGTGTGCTACGCTGCCAGAAGACTGCGGAGCTGGTTGTGTGATAGGGCATGCAGTGAGGAATATTAATAAAAGTGTCTAAAGAGTACCTAAACAAAATGTATTAGTAGATCCCTACGACACGGTTTAAAAATGGTCTTATGTGTCTGAATTTACAGCCAAAGGTAATGGTTAGGTTTAATTCTGAATTTTAATCAGTCAACATGTTTCAGCCTTTTAAGTGGTCTAAATTTACCTAGGCATTCATCAGGACTAGTGTGAACCCCGGCTGTATGGACTCTCTAATCGTCCACCCTAACCTGGGGACGTGAAAGTGAAAAAGTAAAATTAGTGAAAAAGTGCAAAAAGAAAAACGGGGGGAGAGCTAATAGCCCATTCCCAACACTCCTGATTTAGGAGTTTTTCTGCACTTTAAAATATAGCGCTAGCTGTACCATGGGTCTCGGGAGGGGGGTAGGAGCGTACCTAGCACATCGCCCTCAACGCTCGCCACCCGCTTCGGCACCTAGCTTCTCCTCTAAACCGGACTTGGAGAAACGTCATACAGCACAAAACATTTTGAATGAGTTTAACACAAAGGTCTTTCACTGGCTGTCCCCAAAAAAACGCCAGATTGGTTATGTTTCCACGGATAATGGCGCCAATGTAGTTAGGGCCATGGATCTGGGTCACTATTTCAGAGTGCCATGTTTGGCATACTGTATAAACCTGGTTGTTAAAAAATTCTTGAGTGAAGACAGTCCAGCGTGCGAGTTAGTGGCCACCTGCCGAAGAATGTGCAACCATTTCAGCCATTCTTTTAAGGCCCGGAAGCATCTGAGGAACCTGCTACATGAACGTCGAATGCCAGTGAAAGCACTCATCCAGGAGGTGCCAACACGTTGGAACTCAACCTTCCACATGCTTGAGCGTCTGTATGAGCAGTATACGGTACTCGATCACTATTTCTTAACACTGGGTACAGCTCAGAAGGACTTGAGGCTAGATGCGTCGCAATGGAAGCTAGTTAAAAGCCTGACAGACATGCTTCGTCCTTTTGAGGTCTTCACGCGTGCAGTCAGCAGGGAGGACTGTAATTTGGGAAAAGCTATCCCATTGTTGCGCATGCTGGAGCACCAACTGAAGGCGGTGTCTTCTATGTTTCAAAAAGATGAAGAAAAGAAAGACGCTTTTGTTTTGGCGGAGAAATTATTAGAGCGCCTACTTGGCGATGAACGTCTTAAAATGATTCACTCAGAACAGCATTACATTTGTGCTACTATTCTGGATCCACGCTACAAAAAGGCGCTAGCAGGCCGAGCATTCTTTCCTTTTGATGATGAAGATGTTACAAAGTACAAACATTGGCTAGCCTTGTCAGCCATGAGGTTTGAAAGAGAAGGGCAGCAAATTGAAGGAAAAGGCAGTACATCTGCATCAGCAGGCCATCCCCAGTCAAAAGAATCCACTTCTGCACCTGTGGCTGTGGCACAAGTGACCTCTCAGCCGTTAAAGACACCGGCAACCGGATCATCTGCACCAGACACAACAGTAACATTGGGTGAAGAAGAGGATTGGCTAACTTGGCTTGGGTTTGTTTCTCAAAAGGTCCCAGCAAAAAGTAAGCAAAGTGAAGGAACCTTGGAGAAACTTGAGTCGATGGTGCAGGACTATCTGAATGACTCAACAGAGGTCTATGTTAATGCTGAATCATTGGCGTATTGGCATGGGAAAAAAGAATTGTGGGCACAGCTCTGCAACCTGGCTATAAACTACTTGTCTTGCCCACTCGCAAGTGTGTCTTCTGAACGTGTTTTCAGTGCTGCTGGTGGCATTGTAACTTCCAAACGGAGACTCCTCTCGCCCAAAAATATGGAGAGGTTAACAATGATCAAGATGAATCAGCACCTCATACCACCAGATTACAAAGTAGGAGAACCCACGCCGGATGAAGACGAGGAGGACAGCAACGTAGATGAGGGAATTTCTTCTCTGTTAGGTGACACTGACCTACTCCTGCCTGAATTCGCAGAGTATGAGGACGAACTCTTATTCTTATTCCCTGACACCGAGCCCTGAAAATGAGACAATGAATCAATAAATTTCTTTTTCGTCCTTATTCACTCTTATTCCTGTGTGTCTGTCTTTCTTTGTTTTGCACAGTTAATATAATTAAAACTTTAATCACCTAATCACAAAAACAAGCCCATCAGCAGAACTGTCTTCACTTGTTTGCTTATTGATTTGAAGGTGCCGCAGTCTGCATTCCTCAGGTTCACAAGTTCACAAGAACATGCTCCTCTATCCTCCTCCTCTAGACTCCTATTTCCCTCAAAGCAGAGGGCTGGATTACGCCCAATGAAGAAAGACTCTGCACTTGTGGGGGTGTTCTACTTCTTTGCGGGTGAGTTGGCGTGTCTTGGTGCATTGCTGGGAAGCTCTAATAACGGATAAAAGTGGTTTGGACCAAATCGGAGGTGAAATTTTTTGTGCGTTTTTGCTGACTTGCTTGCCTTTGAGGTGCTCTTTGGGGGGGTTCCGGGTGTTTGTGGGTGGGTTTTGGGGTCTGGGAGCACTGCTGGGACAGTCTAATTTTGATTGCATTGCGTTTTCAGGAAATCCGTGGTGGAAAACGAGAGTTATGACCTAGCTGCACAGCGTGTTTGGACCGAAGGCCGATAAATATTGTAAGTAAGCATGGGCGAATTTTGCGAATCTCGCGTTCGCGAATTTTGCAGATTTGCGAATTCGCAATCCGCAAAATCCGCGAATTCTCGCGAATTTGCAGATTTTTTTTTTTTTTGTGTTCGCAAGTGTTTCTACCAGTTCGCGAGGATTTGGTACTAGTTCGCAATTGCGAACTTACTTGTCGGCTCGCAACGGTCGCGACTATGTTGTTTCTACGTCTGGTTCATCATCACAGCCTCCCAGCACCCTCTGTTTCACCACTGGCACCCTCTCTTTGACCCATGCCACCCTCTGTTACATCAATGCCACCCTCTGGTTCATCATCACTGTAGAAGATGGGGGGGGAAAAGCAAGCCCACCTGCCCTGCTTGAACTGACATGAATTAATTTGGGGTTAGTTTATTAACAACACCTGCCCTGCCCCAACTGACAATAATGAATTAGGGGCTAATTAATGTGTCACTGAAAGAATTTCAAGTTCCAGCCTGGCACCTGCTTGTCTGCTCCTTTAGCTGTAAATCAGGACCTTTGTGGCATACAGTTAAGGTCAGAGCAGGGTCACACAATAGTTGCAAGCAGGCAACCGAATTCTGGAGGGCCCCCTCAGGAAGCACTACAGAGAATCGTTACAAATCATGAGGTTGACCTTTTGCACCTGCTCATTGCTTTTGCTTTTGCTGAAATCGTTTTTCGGTTTTTTCGCGCTATTCGCGGGGCGCGGCGTCGTGCGAAACCGACCGCGGAAGCCGCCAATTCGTGCGAATGAGCATTTTATTTTTTTGCGGCTTGTTGTTTCGCGAGTTTTTTTGCAGTATTCGCGAGCCGCTTGCAGTGCAACACGCGAATTTACCCCAAGGTCGAGTACGGGCGCGGCCATTTTGTTTGCGTGACGTATTTCCGTTTCCGCCCGCTATGTATAATCTCGCGCAGTAAGCGCATTGCGAGTAGAGGTTCGCACGAGATCGCACGGGAAATCTAGAGGTTCGCACGAGATCGCGAGGAAAATCTCGCGCGAACTTACTTTCGCGCTCGTGAACGGGCACCGGCCATCTTGTTTTTCATTCATTTCCTGTGTCTGGGCATGGTGTTTAATCCTCTTGGTATCTTTGCCATCCTTTGCTTGTTTTCAGTTTTTTTTTTACGATTTTGCTTCTTATCTATCCCTCTCTTTTCCTAGCGGTATATTTTTGTCTTTTCTGCTATTTTTCTTTACTTTTAAACTACTTTTTTAAACTCTTTTCTTTTCTTCTTCCCTATCCTATTCTTTCTTAATTTTCTACTTCTTCCTACCTTACCTGCCCAGACCATGGTCAAGCCAGGCGCCGTGAAGCTGCCCAGGCACTTGAGGGCCGCAGCGGCGGCGGGGAGTAGTGCTGGACCCAGTGCCAGGACAGCATGCGGGAGATTGAGGGGGGAGCAGGTGACGCGACAGGAGATATTCAGCCCGGAGGAAGTGGGCGCGCTGGTCTACTTCGTCCAGCGCCGCCTGCCCAGGACCATCGCGGGAGGCGGCAGGATCGCGGGCGGCGGCTACAACATGCGGGAGCGCCGGAAGCGGTGGGAGAAGGTGTGCTGGGCCATATCCCACCTCTACGGGGTCCAGCGCACCTACAGCCAGGTCACCCATCGCTGGACGGACCTCCTGGACCGCGAGCGCGACCTGCTGGACCAGCTCGGCTTGGAGATCCCCGGGCTTGGTGTAATAAATAATGAAGAAATCCAAAGGAATGTAGATAAGTCCAAGTTTTATTCAGCTGCAGCACAGTACTTCCAATCTTCCCAACTCTCAGATCCAGTATAACATTTTAGATCATAACAATTCCAAATGGAACTATCTGAATGGTGTGCATGTGCAACATGGGACAAAGGTTCCATTAAAAGGGAAATATATACAGAGAAGGATTAAAAGGGAAATACCAAGAGGTGAGAATACAACACATTTCCCCCCTTAAAGAAAAGAAGGGCATTCAACATCAGGAAGCATATGTAAAAATCAACTATAGTACACATTTCGAAACTCTTCTAACATTCCATCTTTTACCATCCTGAGTAACAACACTATTGTGATAGACACGCATCACTTTCATTGGCTTACCAAATTTGTTCTCTCCTTTAACAACGAAACCTGGTTTTCGAATCCTAACAACATCACCAACCATGAATACTGGTTGTCTAACCTTCATCCTAGAATCATAATTGCATTTGTACTTGTCTTGTTTGAGCTCCACTTTTTTAGCCACATCCCTAATGTTCACATCAGTCATTTGTTGACTACTACTTTTCTTAAACCACCAAGGACATAATCCTGAGACAGGGTCTCTACCTTTTAGTAAACGGAAAGGAGAGACTTCAGTAGTGGCATGAGGTGTAATACGGTACAACCATAATTTTTCTCTCAACTTATCTTTCCACAGACCCCCTGATTTGCGAGCCCATACCAAATCTTCCTTGAGGACTCTATTATATCTCTCCACTAGACCATTACCTTGTGGTTCATAGAGGGCTGTAGTACAATGCTTGATGCCATACGTGCTCAAAAATTCCGACATAAGTGAGGACTTGAACTGTACCCCATTATCGGATACTATACACTCAGGAGAACCTTCTCTGGAAAAAATCTCCTTCAAAAATAGAATGACACTTTCAGTATTTGGATGAGGCACTAGTTTGACCTCAGGCCACTTTGAGTGATAGTCTACAGCAACAATGGCAAATCTACATTCTTGTGGTAAGAAATTGAAAGGACCAGCTATATCGATTCCTAACTTTTGCCACGGATGATCTGGCCACTTTACCGGGACTAAAGGTGCAGGATCACACTTACACGATTTATCACTCTCAATGCACTCGGGACATTCCCTGACAAATTTATCCACTACTCTATCAACCCCTGGCCACCAAAAGTTGGACCTAATAAGTCTTTTCATAGAAGACATTCCCATATGGCACTCATGACTCATTTTTAAAATCACACTTCTTATAGCCACCGGTGGAATACATTTACCAGCTCTGAACAAAAGATCTCCCTCAATTCCCAACTCATCAGCAACGTTGTAAAATGGCGTGATTTCAGCAGAAACACGTTCTTTGGAAGGCCATCCCAACCTCACATAGTCTCTGACCTTACACAGCAAATCATCTTCATCCATACCTCTCTTCCACATATCTTCCGATATGACTTTGTATTTTTCTGGAAACATTTCAGAAATGCTGGTTACTACCTCCGTATCTTCATCAACTCCAGAACTAGTACAGGGCAACCTAGACAAACAGTCTGCAGTAACATTTAGCTTCCCCGGCACGTATTCAATGTCAAAACTATATTCTTGCAAACGTGACATCAATCTTGCAATGCGAGCTGTGGCATTCAATCCACCACCAGGTGATAGAATGCTCACCAATGGCTTGTGATCAGTGCGTATGAGGAACCTTGCACCCCAGATGTAATTTCGGAAATGCTCAACACCCCATACACATCCCAACAATTCTTTTTCTATGACAGCATACCGTCTTTCAGTTTGATTTAACGATCTGGACGCAAACGCAACATTCCAATCTTCCTTTCCAGAACGTTGTGAAAGTACACAACCTAAACCATAAAGGCTGGCATCCACTGTCAAAATGCAAAGTTTATTCAAACAAAATGGCCTTAAAGTAGGTGCTGACACCATATCGAGTTTGACACTTTCGAAAGCATCCTGCTGTTTGGTTCCCCACAAAAATTCTACCTCCTTCCTTGTCAACTCCCTTAATGGTTCCATCTTTGTAGCAAAGTTTGCGATAAACTTACTATAATATTCGCACAGTCCTAGGAACGACAACAACTTATCCTTACAATCTGGTGCAGGAGCCTTTAAGATAGCATCTACCAAGGATCTTTTGGGAGCAACACCTTTACCAGAAATAGTGTGTCCCAAATATTCTATAGTTTTTTGAAACAATTTACACTTCTTACTCTTAATGGTAAGTCCAAACTTACTTAGCATCTTGCACACATTCCTCAAATGCTCCATGTGTATATCATCATCTTTGGAGAAAACCAAGATATCGTCTTGGAAACACTTCACGTACTCACTCATGTCCTTAAATATATGGTACATAGACCTCTGAAAAACAGAGGCTGCCGACGCCAAACCGAACGGCATCCGTTTGAACTGGAACAAACCCTGAGGTGTGATAAAAGCAGTGAGATGGCGTGACTCCTCAGCTAACACCACTTGATGATACGCCGATCTCAAATCCAACGTGGAAAATATCATACCACCACCCAGCATACTCACGACCTCGTTGATATTGGGCAGGGGATGACAGTCTACCACTATGTTGGCATTAAGTGCTCTCAAATCTATGCACAACCTCAAAGATTTGTCAGGTTTGCGTGCCAAAACCATTGGCGAAACCCATTCTGATGACTCTATTTCTTCTATGACATCATTTTTCAACATGTCATTCAGCGCATCACTTAAATCCTCTCTAACATTAAGCGGTACCGGTCTAAGTTTTTGTACAACAGGTATGGCACGTTGTTTAAGCTTAATAACATGAGTGAACCCACTTAATTTACCTAATTCGCCTGAAAACACACTAGGAAACTCATCAGAAAGAGTCTTCCAAACATTACTCTCTTCAACAGATCTGACTTTGTCCTCTGACATATCATCATCATATGACACCATGACCGGATCTTTGTTGCGTGGATTCAACGTAATGTGAAGTCGGAATTGATCCCGCCACCCCAACACATTCACTCCCTTCACAGCCACATACAGTTTGATATATGCAGATTGATCTTTAAAATAAATCATGGAGGCAATATATCCAATGAACTCAATACTTGATTCATTGAAACCTTTTGCCATAATGTCGGGAGGACACAATTCACCTTTAGAAATTATGTTCCTGTACTTTTCATCAAAATACTTTTCAGTTATGATAGTCCAAGGAGACCCAGAATCAGCCATCAACTCTAACTCTACTCCTTTAAACCTAACAACACATTTTGGAGACTCCAAATAATCTTCTTCAAGAAGACTTATACTTATAATAGACACAATCATCCCACTTACCCTGTTGGGTTCATCAGACACAACATGTTCATATCTAACTAAACTTGAATCATAATTTGTTTCATCTCTCACACAAGAAACTTCTTTTTTCTTGAAGTAACTGCCTTTGTCCCCAGTTTTCTTTCTGTCTTCTCTACATGAGTTGGAAAAGTGACCCACTTTTCCACACTTGTTGCACTCTTTACCCAAGGCAGGGCAAAATTTAAACGTAGCAACGTGATTGTAACTCCCACATCTAAAACATACGATACGGCTGCGTGATCCAAACTTATGACCTGGGGAACCTCTTGCAACATTGTTCATTGCACACACCTCTTCAGTTAACTTATCACTCTTACTATTCTTATTGCTTGTCTCCTCTATCGTCTTCATCCACTTGTTAGACTGTTCAAAAGCCTTAGCAGTAGAGATACACTCCAACAAGGTTGGGTTGCCTACAATCCACAATTGTTCTTGTGTTTTCTTGCACTTAACATTTACAATAATATTATCCCTAAGCATCTCATCCGTCATATCACCAAAATTACATGGCATCACTAGAGCTCTTAAACCTGTTAGAAAATCATCAAAAGATTAATTTTCCTTTTGCATTCTGGTATAAAACTTGTACCGGTTTAAGGCTAGACTAGTGGTGGGTTTAAAGCGTGTTTCTACACGAAGCATAGCTTCATCAAAAACCCCATTATCACCAGGAGTAGGTGGTAAATTTCTGAAAATAGCTTGTCCCTCGGATCCCAAACAATGTAAAAAAATATTTTTCTTTCTTTCATTTCCCATCCTTTCACCATCAATAGCTTTTAAATATGTCATAAATTCCTCCTTCCATCTATTCCACGGGATGGGAGGATCACCTTTGTTTTGCAAAAATTTTGACGGAGGTTCGAACTGCATGTTAATCAATAAAATACAATTAATTGCAAAATACACAGTATAAATAGTAGTAATGCACTAAAAGCAAACACCTATAACTTAATAACAGATAAACTAATGAGTACACAAGCTGTGTACATCAGCGAAATTGTAAATAAGTCAGCGTAGTATTTAAACTTGTAACATGTTGTAATGCTTCTTGTGCAGTGATCACGTTGTTAAAATCACTTCCTACGCGCGTTGCAAACAGTTTCAGAAAAGCGCGTTCTAAAAGTACCTTCCGTAATTGTATGACACTTAATCGTTCCTCGATAGCGGTAGTAGATGCAGAATATTGTTCTTGTTAAAGTACCTTTACTTTTTGTTGTGGAACCAAACTCGTTGTAAGTAGTGCTCCTTATCTTCCGTTGAGAAATCAAACTCGCTCTTCACAGCGCGATGTAAACAAAGATGGCGGCTACTGACGCAATACGCATTACGTCATGCGTTGCGTGTAGCTTCCTTCGTTACTGTGGATACAGCGCATGCGTGTTGCTTTGTTATTTACCTTGGATACAGCTAGCTTCCTTCGTTACTGTGGATACAGCGCATGCGCGTTGCTTTGTTATTTACCTTGGATACAGCTTCTTCGCCGGCGCATGCACGCTGTAACTGAAAACTTCGCTTTTGACGGAAAACACACACAAAAGTAAGATTTTGGTTTAAAATGTGCAGAATCACACAGGAAAAGCTCAAAGACAGCGCAATGTTAGTAAAAGGAAATAAATCAGGAAACTTGTAATGAATTGTAATCCTTGCAGTGACCCACAATGAATAAGTAGAAAAACGAATTCTTTCTTGAATCTTTTCAATTTACAAGTCACACTCCAGGTTACACATCCAATGATAGTCTCTGGAGGAAAATCCAAGTACTTTTGGAGAATTAATCCTCAATCCAAAAGCTTCTGGAAAATGGGTAAATACAGCAAACAGCTCCAAAATTTCCCAAGATTCCAGTTTTGTACCACACCTGTGCTGCTGATGTAGAAGTAGTAGGTACTGGTCACCCTCGTCGCCAATTTTGTAATAAATAATGAAGAAATCCAAAGGAATGTAGATAAGTCCAAGTTTTATTCAGCTGCAGCACAGTACTTCCAATCTTCCCAACTCTCAGATCCAGTATAACATTTTAGATCATAACAATTCCAAATGGAACTATCTGAATGGTGTGCATGTGCAACATGGGACAAAGGTTCCATTAAAAGGGAAATATATACAGAGAAGGATTAAAAGGGAAATACCAAGAGGTGAGAATACAACACATGGTGAGTAGTAGTAGCCATTTAATCACTCACTACTATGATGTTTTCTCCTGCTCTGTGTTGTTGTATTGCAAATATTTGTTTTTTACATGGAGCAAGCCAATAATGCCGCTGATGACTATTACATTGTAGTTAAATTATATTTCAAAATCTTCTGTGCATTTCAGGTGCACTGCTCTCCTTCTCAGTGGCGTTGCTACTATGCTTATTTGTTTTCTATTTCGTGGTCTCATTGGCCTGAGTAACTATTATGTATGAGTGTACTTTACAGAACTGCGTAATGCTAGACACTAGGGGGCAGATTACATTTACAAGCCCCTTGCGCCACGTTTATGTTGCCTTGCGTGACGCAACAGCGGCGTAAACGTGCCGCATCCCTGCGAGTCATTTACAGCATGACGCATCTAGGGAGATGCGTCACGTTATAAAGCCATGGGCCTGCACCACAATGGGTGCGTTCCTAGTACGCAGGGTGGGCGGTCCGGCGGCTGTGCGCCTCGCAAAATTGCCTGCGTGAAATCTACAAGATTTAACGCAGGCACTTCTGCGACGCTGCTACGTCAATTCAATTCCTTATGTCTGCTCGAAGCAGGCGAAAGGACTGACACAGCATGTTAAGTATTGGGTGGCCCTGAGCATTACTGGAGTTGCATTGCGTTGGCGACGTGACTCCAGCGATGCGCCGCTCTTACGTGACGAGATGCGTCACGCAAGTGCCTACCCTTGCGCCAGGGCGTGCCGCATTGTAAATGAGGCGCATCTGCCGTGTCGCAAGGGTAGTTTTGCGTGACGCATTTGATCTGGCGCATCTCTGGAGATGCGCCAGAACGCGTAAGTAAGTATGCCCCTAAGGGGCAGAATTGCAATTACCGTCGCATCCCTGCAAAGTAGCAGGGATGCGCCATTAATTGTGCGGCCCGCTACCACCACCAAACATGGTGCGCCGTATTTGCAATGCGGCGCACCATGGGCCCAAAACGTCACCGAAGCTTTACTGCTGGAGTTGCGTCGCAACGATGGCGCAGCTCCAGCAATGCTCTGGGGTACCCTATCTCCCCAATGCTGGGTCAAGCCGTACGTCTGCTTCAAGCAGGTGCAGGGTTTGTGTGACACATCATTGTCCAAAAGGTGACTGATTGAAATTTTGTAGATTTCCCTCAGCCACTTTTAGGATGTGTTCCAGCGCAGGAATGCCCTCCCTTGCGCCGGAACGCCCCCTGATGGCGCAGGGCTTTATAACGGGATGCATCTCCCAAATGCGTCACGTTGTTATAATATTATACGCCGCACCATGGCGCCCTTTTTTGTTTAGCTGCTGCGTCACAAAGGTCACGCAAGAACGGCGCAAAAGAGCCGCAAGGGGCTTAAATCTGCCCCTTCCTTTGTACCCCTGACAATAAGAAAAATAGTGGCGGTGGATTGATAGTTTGACTATTTAAATGACTGGTAATGTAGCAGGCAACTGTTAGTGTTGTCACTGATCTGACTGAAATCACAATGGAGTTTGTCTGTCACTTTGCGTCTTGCCTGCGGACTGCTGCCTGCCAGTCCTAGGTGAACGTTTCAGTACTTTGTTTAGTGAGTTACGTGACTTTCGAAGTCACAGGTCCGCAAATAAATGAAAACTAACCCTAATCAATATAATTTCGCGGAAATATTTTGTTATTGTTCTTTTGAAATGTTTGATTTGGTTGACATTGACAAGCAACAATCATCCATGTTTTCTGTTCTTTCTTTCATGTTGTACGTCAGCTCCCCCCAGGGGCGAGAGGAGGACACAGGAGCAGCAGGCGGCGGATGCTGTTCAACAGGGCCAGGATCGGGCAGGCGAGGGCTCCTCTGCTGGCCCCAGTAAGTTTTCATTTTAGACTAGTACCTATTTTTCCTAGCGTTCCTCATTTGACTTTTTTCAAAATTGTCTTTGCTCTTCTTGTAGACTGTATCTAAATTCTTATCCTGCCTCTACTATGACTCCCTGTGGTATTACTAGATTATTCTTATTAGTCTGTCTGTGTAGCTAACTAAGATTGCACGGTTGGCGAAACTCCCATGATTCTAGTCAGCAATAGCTCTATCAACTTAGTGCAGTCCTCTGGGATTGTCCATAATGTCTTTTGAAGTGTTCTATCTGGACTCATGCTTGCAAAAATTGCAAAACCTTTCGCTCAGTCACTCTAGTCTGGACCAAAAAACACAGATTGTATTTAAGTTTAAAAGCTTTATTAAAAGTAAACACATTTATTAAAATGAAGTCATAATAAAACTAAACGTTTAACTGATAATGGAAAAGTGGTTAGTGCTGACGATTAATTGAAGACATTTCTTGTGGTCGAGCCGAGCTCTCACCTGGTTTCAACTTGATCTTGTTGTTAGAAGTCCATCTTCTGTCTGTGTGGAGAAAAATGGTGCGTGTTAAAAAAACAGCCTTCATCAGTTGTGCCAAAAAGTGCAGCAAGACAACCTTCCCTGGAAAAAGGGACATTTTTTTAACTTTAACGTAGACAGTCACAAATTACATTGTTTTCACATGTCTTCATTCCTAGACCAAAGACTAGTGAGTGCTTTATTCTAACATTCTTAAATGTACTTTGTAGGTGGAACATCTGGTGGCGGGGCCAGTGTGGAGGTGGTGGTGCTCGACACGGAGGCGGAGGGCGATTCTTCAGGGGAGGAGGCGGCGGCTGTGAGAGTTGAGACGGTGGTGGTGGCGGCCAGAGGTAAGCTCTTATATATTCCTTACTTATTGAGATTGAAGACTAGCTGGGAAGGCAAGAATATGAGATGCATGGCTGGGTGAATGATGAAGCAATGATGGGTGGAAGGACAACAGCCTGGGTGGGTGACACAGAAACTGTATGTGTCCATATACCTGGATCATGCTACTATCTGACTCTTAGATAGCATATGTGTATCTAGAGCAGGGGTATTCATAGTACGGCCCGCGGGCCGGTGGTGGCCCGGCAAGCCTTCCTTGGCGGTGCGCAGACCTTGCAGACAATCACTGCTCCCCCGGCCCCCACAGAGCAGAGGCTTTTTTGTATTTCACCTGTTAGCGCCCCTGCATCTCCACTCTGACAATCACTGCTCCCCCGGCCCCCACAGAGCAGAGTGGAGATGCAAGGCCACAAAGAGGTGAAATAGAACAAAGCCTCTGCTCTGTGGGGCCGGGCAAGCAGTGATTGTCAGGGTGGAGAAGCAGGGGCGCTACAACAAACAAAGCCTCAATAATATGTTAATGGTCTTTTAAAGACCTGTTAAGTACTTTGGTGTTGTTGTCTGTGTGTGCGCGTTGAGGAAGCGGTCTCAACCCGGGCTGAAGGCTGACACAGATAGACACACACACAGTGAGATGACAGAGGGGGAGGGAGAGGGAGGGCAGGAGGGAGAGAGAGATGGAGAGGGAGGGCAGGAGGGAGAGCAGGAGGGAGAGAGATGTATGTAAATGCTGGGTCTGGTGGCTCAGTGGATGAGGGCATCTGCTGCAGGGACCTGTGTGCAACCTCATGGTCACAAGTTATCGTTTTGCTTTAGCCCCGCCCCTCTGACTCCGCCCCCACCAGTGCGGCCCTCGGCCCCAAACTACACTGTAAATGTAGCCCCTGAGAGAAAGTTTGTGAGTACCCATGATCTAGAGAGAGTAGACGGTCAGTGGATGAACTAAGTGTAACTTTGAAGAGCATGTAACACTGCACCCGCACGTCCGTTCCAGTGTAGGAAAGGCAAGGAAAAGAACTTTTAATTTTGTCCAAATACTACCATCAATAGTAGCAGTAGTTTGTATTGCAAGCACTGCATAGATCCGGTTATTACGGTGGCCACTCCCTACCTCTCTTAATAAGTTTAGTAGTACTCAGTCATTCATATGTGGATGTATCACTGGTCACTCAATAAAAAGCAAAGCACCTAAAGTCATCCCATATATAAGCAAAAACATCCCATGTGAAGTGATAGATAATCAGATTATTTATCTTCTTCAATTTTCCATTTCTAGTACTCATTTCCACTGTAGGGTGAAAGTTAAATTAATTAAGCAGTAGCCCTTGAGTTGTAACAGAGTATTCTCAGTGCCACCCGTAATAGAAAAGTAAGAGCTTCACCACCTGCATGTACTGGACGGGTACAGTAACGCAACGCAAGTCTAGGTCACTCCTCATGGCGTGCGTCTCTTTTTCTCGGGTGCAAGTTTACTGCGCTGGCATTATGCCGGCTTGCAGAAGATAACGTACCAATTTTCCAAAACAAGAGACAAGAAGAAGAATAAGACTGGTGTACTTTCATAGTCGACTCCAATGGAAGTCCATAGTGCTCGTAGAATTTGTTCCTTAAACTCCCACTAATGTTAGAGCAAGGATGAAGAAGTGTGAGGTTAGATAGATACTGGCCTCAATAGTTATGTAATGCGTTTGCAAGTTGCTAGTTGTAGTGCAACACAAATTTCTGCTGAATGATTGAGTTAATCTTAAAGAGCATTGGTTACAGACTATGTCTTTCTTTCTTCATATAGGTTCTCCTTCCAAACGAACAAGGAGGAAGGAGCTGGCTAGAGCGGCCCGGCAACGGAGGATCGATGCCACTGTGGCCGAATATCGGCGGCTGGTGGCCCTGGAGGACGAAGAAAGTGTGCAGTCGACCACAACAACTACGTCGTCTGCATCGGCCTCCGTTCCCCCACGGGCTGCCAGTGCCACCCAGCACAGTGGTCCACCCAGACTGAGCCGGGCTGCCAAAGCCAAACGCCACCGCCGAGTAGCAAGGACAACAGCTACAGCTTCCTCTCACAGCCGTTGCACCTACAAGGCATTGAAGGCACGCCTGCGCCGCAGTACCCTGATGGTGTCCCGCCTCCAGCAGGAGCTCCACCACTTTTCCAACCAGTTGGAGGGGCTCCGCGTAGAGCACGCCTTGCTCCGCCAGGAGCATGATGCCCTGGCCCAAAAAGTTGACAGCATCCACCCATAGTGTCCCTTGCCCCTTTTTTAGAGACTTTCGGGGGGTGGGAATTGGGAGTTGGGTTTTTGGGGACTTTTGAAGGACAATCGTTGGGGTTAGGGAGGGTCTTGCGGGAGATTATTTTGTTAGGGATATAAATATACTTTTTCAAACTTTATCTGAGCATACCCGTTTCTTACTGCTTGCCTGGTGGGTGGGGGTTTAACAGTGACTTTGTTTTCCTGAAAGTTTAGTTCCATTTTCTTCCTTTAAGTGTAAATGCCCAAATGTTTTCAACACTAAGTGCCTCTCACAGACTAAGTGAAGTGAATCCAAGAGTCCTAGGACTTTAGTAGTACTACCTTCAGTCTCTCGTCTCTCCTACTAATACTCCATTATACCCCCAAACCACCAAACGCTTATCTTACCTGTAATTTGTGTTTGAAAGTAGGGCTAGACCCAGGGCTGGCTCCACGGGAAACAGCGAATAAGGTTGGCAATCTTGGTCCGATAAAATTTCCTCATAGCGGTGGTACTAGTGGTGTGACACAGTGGCAGTTGCATGCCTATGAAAAAAAAGAAAATGAAATCTGGTTTGTCCTCCTGACCAATTCAACGATACAACTGAGAATATAGCAGGTGACAGAAGTACAGTAGAACAGTGCCACATTGTAGCCTAACAAATGGTAAAGTTTAACTACTAATTCGGTTGAAGTTCTTTCACATTAGCAATGGTTCTTTGTCAAGCAGAGTAAGAATATATCCTCGGATTTCTTCACCAGCCTGTTGCTATCACCTTATCCTCCCCAGCAAGTGTGTGGATTTATTGCTGTAATTTAGTCACACATCAATCAAAACCACACAGCCCGGGGGAAGAGGGTTAGGGTTTGAAAAATGGATGGGTACGGGGGTTTTTGGGAAAGGTTTTGGGAGACAAGAAAAAATAGCACAGCATAGACAAACAATTGTGAACATAAACAAATCTTTGGGTACAAACCTATCCATCAATCTTTGAAAGTGCATGCACTACTGCATGCATGTCAGTGAAAAGTAAGTAGTACTTTCGACAACTGTGGAAGAAAGAATGCGACAGTACAGGGCCTGTGTGGAATTATTGATAACGATATTCAACATAAGGTCTCTGTAGCCAGATACCCGAGAGCCTTGCTGGTCACTATAAATCCATTCACAACAACACTCAGTGGGGTTGGTCTGGAAGGTACAGTAGATAGAAAAGGAGAAATTGCTTTTTTTCTAGGTGTCCCCTCACTCACCAGGGTTGCCCCTTGGTGACATGCTTCATCATTGGGGCCATCCCAGTCCTCTACGGCCTGGGGCGTGCTGCGACTTGCGAATTACGTAGGAGCACTTATAAATGACTATGTGTGGTGCAGATGTGATAGTGGAGTGGAGTAAGTGATGTGTTAAGGGATCAATTTAGAAGCAGAGAGAGATCCAAGAAATGCAGTCACAGTCAGAGAAAAAGGCAAGGTATACTGTATCTATATGGTTGTAGTGGTCCTGTTGGAAGTGGTAAGTAAGTTGCCTGCAGAAAAAAAATCCTCTTATTAGCGGCACTCCTCCATTGCAGCCGACGCTTCGTCCATCGATGTTGGTCACCAGAAGACACCCTGTAAAAAAAAGCACAGCATAGACAAACAACTGAACATAAACAATTCTTTGGGTACAAACCTATCCATCAATCTTTGAAAGTGCATGCACTACTGCATGCATGTCAGTGAAAAGTAAGTAGTACTTTCGACAACTGTGGAAGAAAGAATGCGACAGTACAGGGCCTGTGTGGAATTATTGATAACGATATTCAACATAAGGTCTCTGTAGCCAGATACCCGAGAGCCTTGCTGGTCACTATAAATCCATTCACAACAACACTCAGTGGGATTGGTCTGGAAGGTATAGTAGATAGAAAAGGAGAAATTGCTTTTTTTCTAGGTGTCCCCTCACTCACCAGGGTTGCCCCTTGGTGACATGCTTCATCATTGGGGCCATCCCAGTCCTCTACGGCCTGGGGCGTGCTGCGACTTGCGAATTACGTAGGAGCACTTACAAATGACTATGTGTGGTGCAGATGTGATAGTGGAGTGGAGTAAGTGATGTGTTAAGGGATCAATTTAGAAGCAGAGAGAGATCCAAGAAATGCAGTCACAGTCAGAGAAAAAGGCAAGGGATACTGTATCTATGTGGTTGTAGTGGTCAGTAAGTTGCCTGCAGAAAAAAAATCCTCTTATTAGCGGCACTCCTCCATTGCAGCCGACGCTTCGTCCATCGATGTTGGTCACCAGAAGACACCCTGTAAAAAAAAGCACAGCATAGACAAACAACTGAACATAAACAATTCTTTGGGTACAAACCTATCCATCAATCTTTGAAAGTGCATGCACTACTGCATGCATGTCAGTGAAAAGTAAGTAGTACTTTCGACAACTGTGGAAGAAAGAATGCGACAGTACAGGGCCTGTGTGGAATTATTGATAACGATATTCAACATAAGGTCTCTGTAGCCAGATACCCGAGAGCCTTGCTGGTCACTATAAATCCATTCACAACAACACTCAGTGGGGTTGGTCTGGAAGGTATAGTAGATAGAAAAGGAGAAATTGCTTTTTTTCTAGGTGTCCCCTCACTCACCAGGGTTGCCCCTTGGTGACATGCTTCATCATTGGGGCCATCCCAGTCCTCTACGGCCTGGGGCGTGCTGCGACTTGCGAATTACGTAGGAGCACTTACAAATGACTATGTGTGGTGCAGATGTGATAGTGGAGTGGAGTAAGTGATGTGTTAAGGGATCAATTTAGAAGCAGAGAGAGATCCAAGAAATGCAGTCACAGTCAGAGAAAAAGGCAAGGGATACTGTATCTATGTGGTTGTAGTGGTCCTGTTGGAAGTGGTAAGTAAGTTGCCTGCAGAAAAAAAATCCTCTTATTAGCGGCACTCCTCCATTGCAGCCGCTTCGTCCATCGATGTTGGTCACCAGAAGACACCCTGTCCACTGCCTGCCTGATGCTGAATTGTGGCTCGCTACTGTGAAGCCTGACTCCATCCTTTTTTCCCCATTGCAGAGACTGAAACCCGGCCTGTAATTATTCAATGAAAAACAGGAAGTGATATAATATTACAACACCACTGATAAATAAATATAAGGTATGTAGGCTGTGGAGTGCAAAAAGTCACAATTTGATTTTCCTAGTAGACAGTACAATATTTTTGAAAGTGCGTACTCTGTCTGAGTCACCTTTTGAAGAATAAATAAGTATGGGCAAATTAATGTAGCGGATCTTTCCCCTCAAGCTAGGTGTACTGTAAACTGTGTTTTAGAACAAAATTAGATCTTCCTAGCAGTGCTCCCACCCAGACCCTTACTACTAAAATGTAGAAGACCCCCAATCAAATCTCAAAAAACGAGGCCTAGCAGAAAACTGGTGACAAAACTTACTTTGAAAGTAAAAGTAGGCCGAAGTACCCCCTTCCTAATTACCCCTTACCCACCGTGGATTGCATTCAAACTACTTGCAAGCAACCAAGCAAAATTAGCCATAGCCAGCATCGCTCCAAGACTCGAAATCCCCCCCACTCAAACACATGCAATAGAAATACTGCTAACCCTAACGAACCCTAAGTTAAGAATAGTGGCAAAGGCTTTCTTTAAGTATGCCAAATCCCCCCTTTCCCACCATGGATTTTCTTCAAATGACTTGCAACCAAAATTACACATTCTCACGAGTGCTCTAAGAGAGAACACCCCGAAACACATGCAATCCTGCTGCTAGGGCTAACCCTAACGAACCCTAAGTTACAAAAAGTGCCAAAAGGCTTTTCCGCGAGGATTTTGTCCCAACCACTTCTACCCGGTATTAGACCTTCCCAGGAATGCCCCAAGACCCGCCAACCCAACCCACCCGCCAAGAAGCATAACACCCCCAAACAGGCCAAAAGCAAAATCTCATACTTGCAATATTTCTCGGCCTTCGGTCCAAACGCGCTGCGTAGCTAGGCCATAAGTCGGGGTTGCCACGACGGATTTCCTGAAAAGCAAATGCAATCAAGATTAGAGTGTCCCAGCAGTGCTCCCAGACCACGAAACTCACCCACAAACACCGGAAAGCCCCCCAAACAGGCCCCCGAAAACGCTACATTGAGCAAAATGTCAGAAATAGCCAAAAAAAAATCGGCCTGGATTTTGTCCCAACCACTTCTACCCGGTATTAGACCTTCCCAGGAATGCCCTAAGACACGCCAACCCACCCGCCAAGAAGCATAACACCCCCAAACAGGCCAAAAGCAAAATCTCATACTTGCAATATTTCTCGGCCTTCGGTCCAAACGCGCTGCGTAGCTAGGCCATAAGTCGGGGTTGCCACGACGGATTTCCTGAAAAGCAAATGCAATCAAGATTAGAGTGTCCCAGCAGTGCTCCCAGACCACGAAACTCACCCACAAACACCGGGAAGCCCCCCAAACAGGCCCCCGAAAACGCTACATTGAGCAAAATGTCAGAAATAGCCAAAAAAAAATCGGCCTGGATTTTGTCCCAACCACTTCTACCCGGTATTAGACCTTCCCAGGAATGCCCCAAGACACGCCAACCCACCCGCCAAGAAGCATAACACCCCCAAACAGGCCAAAAGCAAAATCTCATACTTGCAATATTTCTCGGCCTTCGGTCCAAACGCGCTGCGTAGCTAGGCCATAAGTCGGGGTTGCCACGACGGATTTCCTGAAAAGCAAATGCAATCAAGATTAGAGTGTCCCAGCAGTGCTCCCAGACCACGAAACTCACCCACAAACAGACGGAACCCCCCCTAAGAGCACCTCAAAGGCAAGCAAGTCATCAAAAACACAAAAAAAATTCCGCCTGGGATTTGGTCCAAAACACTTTTATCCGGTATTAGAGCTTCCCAGCAATGGCCCCAGAGCCGTCAACCCAGGAGAAAACGAGTAGAAGACCCCCAAACAGCCAAAGAGCAAAAGTACAAAAATGGGGACTTAGTCAATTTTTCACAAATTTCCCAAATCACTCCGCGCGCGCTCTGCAGCTAGGCCCTAACTCCCCTCTGCCACCATGGATTTGCTTCAAACCTCTTGCAAAGTAAAGTATATATAGCCAGCAGTGCGCCCAGACCCCGAAACCCACCCACAAACACCAGGAAGCCCCCCAAACAGGCCCCCGAAAATGCTACATTGAGCAAAATGTCAGAAATAGCCAAAAAAAAAATTGTCCCAACCACTTCTACCCGGTATTAGACCTTCCCAGGAATGCCCCAAGACACGCCAACCCACCCGCCAAGAAGCATAACACCCCCAAACAGGCCAAAAGCAAAATCTCATACTTGCAATATTTCTCGGCCTTCGGTCCAAACGCGCTGCGTAGCTAGGCCATAAGTCGGGGTTGCCACGACGGATTTCCTGAAAAGCAAATGCAATCAAGATTAGAGTGTCCCAGCAGTGCTCCCAGACCACGAAACTCACCCGCAAACACCAGGAAGCCCCCCTAAGAGCACCTCAAAGGCAAGCAAGTCATCAAAAACACAAATAATTTTCCGCCTGGGATTTGGTCCAAAACACTTTTATCCGGTATTAGAGCTTCCCAGCAATGGCCCCAGAGCCGTCAACTCACCTGCAAAGAGGTACAACAACACCCCCACAAGTGCTGAGTCTTTCTTCATTGGGCGTAAACCAGCCCTCTGGTTTGATGGAAATAGGAGTCTGGAGGAGGAGGATAGAGGAGCATGTTCTTCTGAAATTGTGAACCTGAGGAATGCAGACTGCGGCAACTTCAAATCAATTAGCAAACCAGTGAAGACAGTTCTGCTGATGGGCTTGATTTTGTGATTATCTGATTAAAGTTTGAAATATATTAACTGTGCACAACAAAGAAAGACAGACAGACATGAATAAAAGTGAATAGGGACGAAAAAGAAAGTTATTGATTCGTTGTCTCATTTTCAGGGCTCGGTATCACGGTCCAGGAATAAGAATAAGGCTTCGTCATCATACTCTGCGAATTCAGGCAGGGTGAGCTCAGTGTCACCTGACAGAGTAGAAATTCCCTCATCTATGTTGCTGGCCACCTCCTCTTCATCCGGCACGCTTTCTCGTACTCTGAAATCTGGTGGTATGAGGTGCTGATTCATCTTGATCATTGTTAACCTCTCCACATTTTTGGGCGAGAGGCGGCTCCGTTTGGGAGTTACAATGCCACCAGCAGCACTGAAAACCCGTTCAGAAGACACGCTTGCGAGTGGGCAAGACAAGTAGTTTAAAGCCAGGTTGGTGAGCTGTGGCCACAATTCTTTTTTCCCATGCCAATACGCCAATGGGTCAGAATTAACATAGACCTCTGTTGAGTCATTCAGATAGTCCTTCACCATCGACTCAAGGTCTTCTTCCAAGGTTCCTCCACTTTGCTTAGCTCTTGCTGTGCCTCTGACCTTTTGAGAACCAAACCCACGCAGAGCTAGCCAATCCTCTTCAGCCTCCAATGTTTCTGTTGTGTCTCGTGCAGATGATCCGGTTGCCGGTGTCTTTAACGGCTGAGAGGTCACTTGTGCCACAGCCACAGGTGCAGAAGTGGATTGTTTTGACTGGGGATGGCCTGCTGATGTACTGCCATTTCCTTCAATTTTCAGCCGTTCTGTTTCAAACCTCTTGGCTGACAAGGCTAGCCAACGTTTGTACTTTGGAACATGTTCATCATCAAAAGGAAAGAATGCTTGGCCTGCCAGCGCCTTTTTGTAGCGTGGATCCAGAATAGTAGCACAAATGTAATGCTGTTCTGAGTGGATCTTTTTAAGACGTTCATCACCTTGTAGGAGCTCTAATAATTGCTCAGCCAGAAGCAAAGAGTCTTGGTTTTTGTCATCTTTTTCAAACACAGAACACACCTCCTTCAGTTGGTCCTCCAGCATGTACAACAATGGGATAGCTTTTCCCAAATTAGAGTCCTCCTTGCTGACTGCACGCGTGAAGAACTCAAAAGGACGAAGCATGCGTGTCAGGCCTTGAACTATGTTCCATTGCGGCCCACCCATCCTCAGCTCCTCTGTACCCTCTGTAAGGAAATATTGATCGAGTTCCATATACTGCTCATACAGACGCTCAAGCATGTAGAAGGTTGAGTTCCAACGTGTTACCACCTCCTGGATGAGTGCTTTCACTGGCATTTTACGTTGATATAGCAGGCTCCTCAGCTGCTTCCGGGCCTTAAAAGAATGGCTGAAATGCTTGCACATTTTTCGGCAGGTGTCCAATACACTGTACGCTGCACTGGCTTTATTAGCCAAGAATTTTTGGACAACCAGGTTTATACAGTGCGCCAAACACGGCACTCTGAAATAGTAACCGTCCCTCATGGCCTTAACTATATTGGCGCCATTGTCCGTGGAAACATAACCAACCTGGCGTTTTAGTGGGGACAGCCAGTTAAGGACCTTTGTGTTAAAGACATCCAAAATGTTTTCTGCTGTGTGACGTTTCTCCAAACCAAACATGGCTAGTGTTGCATGTTTCCGAGCAGCTTTAAAAACAATGTCCGTGTCAACACCTGTGTTTAGCTTTGCTTTAGCCCCTGAAAAAGAGACCCAGTGTGCAGTGATGCACATGTAATCAGCGACTGCGCCACTGGTCCACATGTCTGTTGTCAGATGTATAGTGTGAACAGCACTCTTCTGCAAAGCTGCCCCAATCACCTTCAGAACATCTTCATGTAGTGCTGGAACCGCAACTCGGGCAAAATAGAACCGGCTAGGAACCTTCCATTTAGGGCAGAGCGCTGCCACTAATTCTAGAAAACCAACCCCTTCTACAAAAGAAAAAGGGAGAAGGTCCAGAGCTAGCATTTTAGCCAGCTTAGTGTTATACAGACGCGTCAGTGGGTGGTTGCGTTCATATTGCGCTTCTGTAAACAACATCTTTTTAATGTTGCCCTGGACCAAGGATTTACGGGATGATGATGATTTCTTCGACCCAGTTACGCTCGCTGATGAACTTTTCCGCATTGATGTCTCACTCTCTCCCACACTCTTAGTGTGCCTCACATGGGGTGTGCTGCTGACAGGGGTACTGGTTGTAAGTGAAGTGTTTGAATCGTCTTCTTCCTCCTCGTCATCATCAGATGAAAAATCAACGTTTTCATTACGTGCAATTCGGGCTTCCTTGATCACCTGTAGGTGCGCAAACCATTGGACAGCGTGCTTTCTTTCAAGATGACCTCTCTGGCCTCCGGTACCATAGTTGGAACCAAACTTACCACGACTAACTGCCAACTTACAAATGCTACAAATGGCGAGGTTTTCCTTTTTTGTGGAAACACTAAAGAAGTCCCAAACTGTGGACTTGAAATGTCTTTGGGGGCCGGAGGAGGCGGCGATACTGGTGGTGGTGGTCCTGCTGCTAATGCCAGATGAAGTGGAGGATGTGGATTGCCGAACTTCAGTACGTTTTGCACTTTCACCACCACGAATTGAGGTCGAGGTGGGTACCTTCTTGCGAGGAAGAAATATGGAAGCGGTAGGTGTTGGTGTACTACTTAACTCCAAATCTAATGATTGTTGTGTTTCCATTTCCATTGCCTCCTCGTCGACATCATCCTCACGCTCAGCAGCTTCTCGGGATAGGGTCAAAATGCCTCTTTGCTGCATGCCCGGTGGGGCTGCAGTTACCTTTGTGATGACTGGCTCGTCGTCATCGTGAGAGGCTTCATCACCAGCAGTATCTGTCACTTCTTGTTGAGCCTCATCACACTCCATAGGTATGAGTTTTTCGACGACCTTCCTTTTACGCTTAGGTATCTTTGTCAGATCATGGTGTGCCTCACTCTCAGGCTGCCGTTGTGGTACCCATTCGTCATCCAGATCATCAGTAGGAGGTGAGCTTGAAGAAGATGTAGACACCCCCCTTGATCTTTTCCTTGCAGGAGGAGTGGCTTCCTCAAATGATACCTCGGTCTGATTGTCAATTTCCTGATGTGCCCCTACTTCGGGAGGAACAACTATTGTGGGCACTTGTGACCCTCCATGCACCTCTGCTTGCGCATCTCCTTGCGCTGCCTCTCCTTCCACATGTACTTGGGCTTGTACTACTTGCACATGTTGTTGTTGCGGCTGTGGTTGTTCAACACTTGTCAGATGAGTTACAACAACCTGTGTTGATTCAGGGACATTGCTGCTACTTTCTTGCGATGAGCCAACATCACTGGTCGATGGTGATTGGAGAAGTACACTGACTGCCTCTGAAGCACTCAAGGGCTTTGACTTAGGTTGGCGTGGTGGTGGAGGCACTGAACCCAATGGAGCAGGGGTGCTGCTCCCAGCTTGGTCCCCAGCAGATCCTGCTGCTGCAGGCGTACTTTTATTTTTGCTCCCAAAAAACGTGGCGGTTGGCACACCAGCCTCCTTGGTAACTTGCTTCTTCTGCTCCTTACTAGCAACTTTCTTGCTAGAGGAGCTACGGAGACCTTTTTTTGGGGCCATCTTCTTCAGAGCAGGTCAGACAGCAGGCCGCAGTTGCACGAATTGTAGAGTTGTCTGAGGCCAGACGTGACGTCGCGTGACGTTATGCTGCACGCACACACCGCTGCAGGACTTCTTCCTGGCACTGGTGGTTCTCTTGAGTCTTGTGCACCTAAAAACAATGGAAGACAGAGGAACATCAGTTCAGTTATACAGCACAAAAAAATCGAAAAACACTGCAAAATCAGCACAATCCCATTCCATCCATGGCCTCCATGATGTTTAAGTTCAAGACAGCCCACAGAAAGACTAGGCCCATGCTAGACTCAAATACCCCTGGTGAAAAGGCCACAAGTACAGGCCCAAAAAACGAAAATCACTGAAAAATCAGCACAATCCCATTCCATCCATGGCCTCCATGATGTTTAAGTTCAAGACAGCCCACAGAAAGACTAGGCCCATGCTAGACTCAAATACCCCTGGTGAAAAGGCCACAAGTACAGGCCCAAAAAACGAAAATCACTGAAAAATCAGCACAATCCCATTCCATCCATGGCCTCCATGATGTTTAAATTCAAGACAACCCACAGAAAGACTAGGCCCATGCAAGACTCACTACCCCTGGGCATAAATAAAGGTTGAAAAGTAGGCAAAATGGTTGCAGGCCTAACAACAAAGCCTGCATTCAAAATGGCCACTTGCCTGCCAGCACATGGCCAGTGCCTGTAGCTGCACTCAAAATGGCCACCAGCCACATGGCCTGTCCCTCCCCATGAACACCCCCAAAAATCGAAAAACACTGCAAAATCAGCACAATCCCATTCCATCCATGCCATCCATGATGTTTAAGTTCAAACTAGCCCACAGAAAGACTAGGCCCATGCTAGACTCAAATACCCCCTGTGAAAAGGCCACAAGTACAGGCCCAAAAAACGAAAATCACTGAAAAATCAGCACAATCCCATTCCATCCATGGCCTCCATGATGTTTAAATTCAAGACAACCCACAGAAAGACTAGGCCCATGCAAGACTCACTACCCCTGGGCATAAATAAAGGTTGAAAAGTAGGCAAAATGGTTGCAGGCCTAACAACAAAGCCTGCATTCAAAATGGCCACTTGCCTGCCAGCACATGGCCAGTGCCTGTAGCTGCACTCAAAATGGCCACCAGCCACATGGCCTGTCCCTCCCCATGAACACCCCCAAAAATCGAAAAACACTGCAAAATCAGCACAATCCCATTCCATCCATGGCCTCCATGATGTTTAAGTTCAAGACAGCCCACAGAAAGACTAGGCCCATGCTAGACTCAAATACCCCTGGTGAAAAGGCCACAAGTACAGGCCCAAAAAACGAAAATCACTGAAAAATCAGCACAATCCCATTCCATCCATGGCCTCCATGATGTTTAAATTCAAGACAACCCACAGAAAGACTAGGCCCATGCAAGACTCACTACCCCTGGGCATAAATAAAGGTTGAAAAGTAGGCAAAATGGTTGCAGGCCTAACAACAAAGCCTGCATTCAAAATGGCCACTTGCCTGCCAGCACATGGCCAGTGCCTGTAGCTGCACTCAAAATGGCCACCAGCCACATGGCCTGTCCCTCCCCATGAACACCCCCAAAAATCGAAAAACACTGCAAAATCAGCACAATCCCATTCCATCCATGCCATCCATGATGTTTAAGTTCAAACTAGCCCACAGAAAGACTAGGCCCATGCTAGACTCAAATACCCCTGGTGAAAAGGCCACAAGTACAGGCCCAAAAAACGAAAATCACTGAAAAATCAGCACAATCCCATTCCATCCATGGCCTCCATGTTGTTTAAATTCAAGACAACCCACAGAAAGACTAGGCCCATGCAAGACTCACTACCCCTGGGCATAAATAAAGGTTGAAAAGTAGGCAAAATGGTTGCAGGCCTAACAACAAAGCCTGCATTCAAAATGGCCACTTGCCTGCCAGCACATGGCCAGTGCCTGTAGCTGCACTCAAAATGGCCACCAGCCACATGGCCTGTCCCTCCCCATGAACACCCCCAAAAATCGAAAAACACTGCAAAATCAGCACAATCCCATTCCATCCATGCCATCCATGATGTTTAAGTTCAAACTAGCCCACAGAAAGACTAGGCCCATGCTAGACTCAAATACCCCGGTTGAAAAGGCCACAAGTACAGCCCCAAAAAACGAAAATGACTGAAAAATCAGCACAATCCCAATCCATCCATGCCCTCCATGATGTTTAAATTCAAGACAACCTACAGAAAGACTAGGCCCATGCTAGACTCAAATACCCCTGGTGAAAAGGCCACAAGTACAGCCCCAAAAAACGAAAATCACTGAAAAATCAGCACAATCCCAATCCATCCATGGCCTCCATGATGTTTAAGTTCAAGACAACCCACAGAAAGACCCAAAACAGCCCAAAAATCGAAAATTCCAAAATTTTAGTTGCAGCAACTGTAATGCCCCAAACAAACTTACTTGTAAAATTTCTAATCCAACAGTGATCCAAAGAAAGTCAAAAAGGCCTCAAATCCAAATATCCAGCAGCATCCACAAAAAGTAATCCTTCCAGCTCCAGATCCAAATGAAAAGTGACCAGGAGATGGACAAAGCACTGGGAGGAGCCTGCTGAACAGGAACAGGAAGTTGAAGACTGTGGGGCACTTCCTTCCTCCCACCCCCCTCCCCCCCTCCCCAAAATGGACTCCTCGCTAAAAAAGTGCAGGCAAATGTCAACCTAAGGAGTTATTCAGATAAAAATCATCATTTCTAGAAGGTTTATGCTGCTTGCTGGTGGATTTCTTGTGCAGAATTGCAAATTTTATATTTTCGCTCGCTGCATCTCAAATCTCGCAATTGCGAAGTACCGCGAGACGTGATCTCGCCGTACTCGCGTTGACAAACTCTCGCTGGCAATCCGCGATGACGTTGCGCGCTCGCCAATTCCCGCGGGATCACACAGCAAGATCCAAAATGGCGCAGCACTCGCAAACTATCGAGAAAAACAACCCGGCAAACGATGATAAACGCCGCGCGCCGCAAAAATTGTATCACCAACGCCGCGCGCCGCAAAAAAAATCCGCTGCGTGCGAATTTGCGGATTTTGCGGGAAATTCGCAAATCTCGCGGATTGCGAATTTCCCAAAAATCCGCAAAATCCGCGAGCGAAACGGATTTTCCGCCCATGCTTAATTGTAAGTATGAGATTTTCCTTTTTGGCTGTTTGGGGGTGTTGTGCTTTTTTGCGGGTGGGTTGGCGGGTCTTGGGGCATTGCTGGGAAGGTCTAATACCGGATAGAAGTGGTTTGGACAAAATCCATGCAGAATTTTTTTTTGCTATTTCTGACATTTCGCTCAATGTAGCGTTTTCGGGGGCCTATTTGGGGGGCTTCCTGGTGTTTGTGGGTGGGTTTCGGGGTCTGGGAGCACTGCTGGGTATGGATACTTTTGATTGCAAGAGGTTTGAAGCAAATCCATGGTGGCATAGGGGAGTTAAGGCCTAGCTGCAGAGCGCGCGCGGAGTGATTTTGGAAATTGCCATGAAAATGACTAAGTCCCCATTTTTGTACTTTTGCTTTTTGGCTGTTTGGGGGTCTTCTACTAGTTTTCGCCTGGGTTGACGGCTCTGGGGCCATTGCTGGGAAGCTCCAATAATGGATAAAAGTGGTTTGGACCAAATCGGAGGCAAAATTCTTTGTGCGTTTTTGCTGACTTGCTTGCCTTTGAGGTGCTCTTTGGGGGGGTTCCGGGTGTTTGTGGGTGGGTTTTGGGGTCTGGGAGCACTGCTGGGACAGTCTAATTTTGATTGCATTGCCTTTTCAGGAAATCCGTGGTGGAAAGCGGGAGTTATGACCTAGCTGCACAGCGCGTTTGGACCGAAAACCGATAAATATTGTAAGTATGAGATTTTCCTTTTTGGCTGTTTGGGGGTGTTGTGCTTTTTTGCGGGTGGGTTGGCGGGTCTTGGGGCATTGCTGGGAAGGTCTAATACCGGATAGAAGTGGTTTGGACAAAATACATGCGGAAAAGCCTTTTGGCACTTTTTGTAACTTAGGGTTCGTTAGGGTTGGCCCTAGCATCAGGATTGCATGTGTATCGGGGTGTTCTAGATTTTTGCAACTGAGTTCTGGGGTCTTCTTAGAGCACTCGTGGGAATGTGTAATTTTGGTTGCAAGTGATTTGAAGAAAATCCATGGTGGGAAAGGGGGGATTTGGCATAGTTAAAGAAAGCATTTGCCACTATTCTTAACTTAGGGCTCGTTAGGGTTAGCAGTATTTGTATTGCATGTGTTTGGGCGGGGGGCTGTTTGTGGGGGTTTTGCGAGTCTTGGAGCGATGCTGGGTATGGATACTTTTGCTTGCTTGCAAGTGGTTTGAATACAATCCACGGTGGGTAAGGGGGTATTTGGGCCTACTTTTACTTTCAAAGTACGTTTTGTCACCAGTTTTCTACTAGGCCTCATTTGTTGAGATCTGATTGGGGATATTCTACATTTTCGCGACTGGCTTTAGTAAGGGTCTGTGTGGGAGAACTGCTGGGAAGGTCTAATTTTGTTCTAAAACACAGTTTACAGTATACCTAGCTTGAGGGGAAAGATCAGCTAAATTAATTTGCCCATACTTATTTATCCTTCAAAAGGAGACTCAGACAGAGTACGCACTTTCAAAAATATTGTACTGTCTATTAGGAAACTCAAAGTGTGACTTTTTGCACTACACAGCGTACATACCTTATATTTATTTGTCAGTGGTGTTCTAATATCACTTCCTGTTTTTCCATCAATAATTACAGTCCGGGTTTCAGTCTGTGCAATGGGAAAAAAAGGATGAAGTCAGGCTTCACATTAGCGAGCCGCAATTCAGCATCCGCCAGGCAGGCAGTGGACAGGGTGTCTTCTGGTCACCAACATTGATGGACGGAGCGTCAGCTGGAATGGAGGAGTGCCGCTAATAAGAGGAATGGTTTGATGCGTGCAACTTACTTACCAAATTCAACAGGACAACTACAACAACATACAGATACAGTATCCATTCTTTTGTAATGTTTTTTTAAGTAATGTTATTGCTGTGAACTTCTATGAGTGTGACTGCATTTCTTGGATCTCTCTCTGCTTCTAAATTGATCCCTACAGCCATTCTATAGGTTTTACTTCAGCTATTTTTTAAACCTAATTTAATGTAAGTGTTTCTCTGAGTGCAGAGATAGGCAAGTGAAAACGCTGCAGCCCTGTACTGTCGCATTCTGTCATTCACGGTTGTCGAAAGTACTACTTACTTTTCAGTAACAATGCATGCAGTAGTGCATGCACTTCCTTTATGTCACTTAAAAGATTTATGGTTAGCTTTGTACCCAAAGATTTCTTTATCTTCAATTATTGTTTGTCCATGCTGTGCTTTTTTTTCTTCTCTCAACAAAACCTACCCAAAAAGAAACCCCCATTCCCATCCATTTTCCAAACCCTAACCCTCTTCCCCCGGGCTGTGTGGTTTTGATTGATGTGTGACTAAATGACATCAATAATTCCACACACTTGCTGGGGAGGATAAGGTCATAGCAACAGGCTGGTGAAGGAATCCGAGGATATATTCTAGACTTACTCAGCTTCAGTACTATTTCTTGTAGTAGTAGCCAATGTCAAAGAAATTCAACGCAAGTACTAGTTATACTTTCAATGCTTTACCATTTGTTAGGCTACATTGTGGCACTGTTCTAGTGTACTGTCACCTGCTATATTCTCTATCGTACCGTTGTAATGATCCAGTAAGGACAAACCAGGTTTCATTTTCTTTTTTTCCATAGGCATGCAACTGCCACTGTGTCACACCACTAGTACCACCACAATGAGGAAATTTCATCCGCCCAGGATTGCCAACCTTAATCGCCATTTCCCGTGGAGCCAGCCCCGGGCCTAGCCCTACTTTCAAACACAAATTACAGGTAAAATAAGTGTTTGGTGGGAAGTAGTATAATGGAGTATTAGGAGAGACGAGAGATTGACGGTAGTACTACTAAAGTCCTAGGACTCTTGAATTCACTTACTCTGTGAGAGGCACTTAGTGTTGAAAACATTTAGCCATTTACACTTAAAGGAAGAAAATGACACAGACTTAAGTTTCAGGAAAACAAACTTACTGTTAAACCCCCACCCACCAGACTCAAAAGCAGTAAAAAACAGGTATGCTCAGATAAAGTTTTAAAAAGTATATTTGTGTAGCCCTAACAAAATAATCTCCCGCAAGACCCTCCCTTACCCCAACGATTGTTCTTCAAAAGTCCCCAAAACAACCCAACTCCCAATTCCCACTCCCTAAAAGTCTCTAAAAAAGGGGCAAGGTACACTACGGCAGGATGCTGTTCACTTTAGCGGCCAGGGCATCATACTCCTTGCGGAGGGTGGCATGGTCGGAGCGGAGGCCCTCCACCAAGCTCTTATATGTTAGGACCTCCTGCTCCAGGTAGGACACTCTGAGGCATAAGCGGTGCTGGCGTGCCTTGCAACTCCTGTGGGGGGCAGCTGCTGTCTTTGCTGCTCGGCGGTGGCGGTTGGCTTTGGTAGCCCGGCTCCGTACCGCTGGAGCACTGCGATGGCTGGTAGCCCGTGTGGGCACGGAGGAGGATGCAGCTGTCCCAGTAGATGTTGTACCAGTAGACTGCGTGTACTCCTCCTCCAGGGCCACCAGCCGCCGATATTCGGCGACAGTGGCATCCAGCCTCCGTTGCCGAGCCATTCGAGCCCGCTCCTTCCTTGTTGGTTTTGTTGATTTGGAAGGAGCAACTATATGAAGAAAGAAAGACATAGTCTGTAACCAATGCTCCTTAAGATTAACACAAAATGATTGAGCAGAAAGTTGTGTCACAGTACAACTAGCAACTTGAAAGCACAGTACATAACTATTGAGGCCAGTATCTATCTAACCTCCCACTTCTTCATCCTTGCTCTAACATTAGTGGGAGTTTAAGGAACAAATTCTACGAGCACTATGGACTTCCATTACAGTCGACTATGACAGTACACCAGTCTTATTCTTCTCTCTTGTTTAGGAAAATTGGTACGTTATCTTATGCAAGCCGGCATAATACCAGCGCAGTGAACTTGCACCTGAGAAAAACAGACGCACACCATGATGAGTGAGACAGACTTGCGTTACTGTACCGGTCCAGTACATGCAGGTGGTGAAGCTCTTACTTTTCTATTACGGGTGGCACTGAGAATACTCTGTTAAAAGGGCTACTGCGTAATTAATTTAACTTTCACACTACAGTGCAAATGAGTACTAGAAAAGGAAAATGAAGAAGCTAAATCTGATTATCTATCACTTCACATGGGATGTATTTGATTACATATGGGATGACTTTAGGCGCTTTGCTTTTTATTGAGTGAACAGTGATACACCCAGACATGAATGACGTACTACTACTAAACTAAACTTATTAAGAGAGGTAGGAAGTGTCCACCGTAATAACCGGATATATGCTGTGCTTACAGTTGCAATACAAACTACTGCTACTATTCATGGTAGTATTTGGACAAAATTACAACTTCTTTTCCTTGCCTTTCCTACTCTGGAACGGACGTGCAGGTGCGGTGTTACATGCTCTTCAAAGTAACACTTAGTTCATCCAGTGACCGTCTACTCTCTCTAGATACACATATGCTATCTAAGAGTCAGATAGTACCATGATTCAGGCATCCATCCATTCAAAGTATATGCACACATACAGTTTCTGTATCACCCACCCAGGCTGTTCTCCTCCCACCCATCCTTGCTTCATCCTTCACCCAGCCATGCACTATACCATATTCTTTCCTTCCCAGCCACCTCGGGGACCAAGCAAACACATATCATTCTTCTTTGCCAGTCATTAAATTTCTCGTCCTTCCACACTTACACCCTTCTTTCGCTTTTCGTTCATCACATCCATCAAGTTCATCTCAGATCTGATTGGGATTCTTCTCGCCAAAAACTTCACAGCTAAGTCGAAGTACATTTAGAGGAGGCTACTACCTGGTTGATTTATAATACACCCGCGCAGAAAGCACACTCTGCAGTCTTCAATCTCAATAAGTAAGGAATATATAGCTTACCTCTGCCCGCCACCACTGTGTGAACCCTCACAGGCACATTGGTGTCGTCTGGCACTTGCATCGCCGCCTCCTCCCCAGAAGTGTTCTCCTCATCCAGCACCACCACCTCCGCGCTGGCCCTGCCACCAGATGTTCCACCTACAAAGTACATTTAAGAATGTTAGAATACACCACTCACTCACTACTATATAATATTTGGCCTAGGAATAAAGAAATGTGAAAAAAACAGAAAAGAATGTAATAATTTGTGACTGTCTACTCTAAAGTAAAAATGTCCCTTTTTCCAGGGAAGGCTGTTGTCTTGCTGCACTTTTTGGCACAACTGATGAATGCTTGCTTTTTATTTTTAACACACAACACTTTTTCTCCTAACAGACAGAAGCTTGACTTCTAAGAACACGAGCAAGATCAAGTTCAAACCAGGTGAGAGCTCGGCTCGACCACAAGAAATGTGTTCAATTAATCGTCAGCACTAAGCACTTTTCCATTTTCAGTTTAGTTTTATGACAAACTTGATTTTAATAAATGTGTTTACTTTTAATAAAGCTTTTAAACTTATATAGACTCTGTGGTTTGTGGTCCTCCAGACTAGAGTGGCTGAGCTAAAGCTTTTGCAATTTTTGCTAGCATGAATCCGTGCCTCTGACACTTCTTGACTCTGACTCCGTACTCTTGTCCTGCGTTGGATAATCATCATTGGGAATCAATCATCGGTGACTTTGGGAGCTAAATGACTCTGCCACACTGTAGGAGAGTGGGGTCTGCAATCCTATGGTCACCCCCGATTTTTGCTTTTTGCTTCACTGGTTTACGACTTTCCCTGGCTGTGGGCCTGCTAATCAGACCCACAGCCTAGCTGTTCTCTCTCTAAATTGACAAGCATGTACCTTAGGTGCATTTACCAATTGGTACTGGGCCACCTTATCAGTCCCTGTACAGCATACCTTAGGTATCCAGGGCATAGGTGTACCCAGGGCCTACCAGGGGCTGCAGCATGTATTATGCCACCCCTGGCTGGCCACCCAAATCTGACACAAAGGGCTGCACGACAGCTGGGGAAAGGTGGTGTAATCACCCTTTGCTTTAGATATAGTATCTCTATATCTAACCCTAAAATGGACACATAGATTCCTATCAGTCACTCCTATGGCAGGCCTTAACAATCCTGAAGGCAGAGTGCTTGGAATTAGGTGAGATGGTGCTCTGGCATGAGCTGAGCCCGTTTGCAGCTTGCGGAACCAAGTCCTAATAGCTGTTCCATGATAACGCGTACCATATACTCTTAAGTGCATTATAATCCTCGCGGTTATTTGCTAACTTTGGTATCGCATTATCAAAACATGTCGAGTAAGGTGTCATACGAATTGGAATACTAACTCCTTGCCAATTCTGGCGACGGGGTTAGCATTCCACCCTTCTAGAGGGACACGACATGTATGTAACTGTGAACCCTGGTTAAAGTTAACTCGAGCCTCAGCATCACAAAATGGATGCTGCCACCACAGACACAAGTCTGACCTCCTGCTGCTGGGATTCCTTCTAGCGAGGGAGGTTTAGACAAAGGGTTTCCTGCCTTGGGAGGTGCTAGCACCACCCCAGACAGGATTTTGTGTATTAGGTAGGACAGGGCTGAAAGGAATGAGACATGCCTGGGGCACACAAGGTGACCCTGTGCATATGCCGGTCCAAACCAGTTCCTGGGGCACTCCAGCCCCAGAGCTGGAGCAGGACCGGACAAAGGAAATGGGGTGTAACCACCCCCCTTCCTGGTCCCACCCAGAGGAGGGACCTAGTCGTAGTGCAGCCCCCTTTAGCCGGATAAAGGTAGGAGCTGGTCCCATTCCAAATTAGATTATCCTGATCAACTTCACAAGAAGAAACTCTGGACCTCGATGTTCTGCTCCACAGAAGACAGAAGGAAACTCCCTTGTGGGCAAGGAGTGTCCACCCTGCATCTGCAGGCACCATCAGCGTACCGCGACTTCCCTTTGTCATCTTCCTGCAAAGGATTCAGACTTCAGAGCTCGACGAGACCCGGATTCCCAGACTTCTCCGACCTCAACCCACATCTGCAGCAGAGCTGAGACCCGTGGGTGCGACGAGACACGTGGGACCGGCCATCTTGAAAGAAGCAGCACTTTGCTCCAGCACAATTTCTGAGGCCTCCTCGTTCAAGTGCTTTGGGGACTGAAAAGCCCCGACCCCGAGCAGCTCCTGCTTCGAAGATCAGCCCTCCAGCATCCACGAGATCTGCGTGGGGCCCTTCTGCCTGTTTGCTCCTCGACGCGTTGTCTGGTCACTTGCTGGCTGGCTAGTGACCTCCTAGACGACAAACACAGACAACTTTGGTGCTGGTCTGGTTGCTCCAGACTGGCTCTTGCTCCCTTCCAAAAGAGGAGCACCCCAGACCCTCCTGGTCCACTCCAGACGCCGTTCCACTCACCGCGTGGGTTGCCTTTGCCAAGGCCTGTTGAACCCGAATCCGGAGACGACACCGCCGACAGCGAGAGCCTGCGTGGGACAGCTCGTGCCTCCATCCTGGTCGTCGAAGACACCACCTGGTCCACGTGGCTGCTGAGACAAGCGTCCACCTTCACCTGATCGCGACGACGACATCTGGTTCCAATCCTGGTTCCACTCCAGTCACTGGCTAGTGACTTTGAACATTGTCCCCTCTGCTTTCAGGTTCCTCTCTTCACTAATTCACCCTTGGATTGCACCGGACATCCTCCTCCTGACCGCCTGCAGCATCTTTTCCTCCAGGCTCCATAGACTCCAACGCCGGAACCCGACACGACTTGGCACCTATGCACCCGCAGCCTGTGGGTGAGGTAACACGAGCATTTCGGTGCTCAGGGGTAGATTCACTATCCTAGTGTCCAGTTCCATTGTCGTTTCAGTTCTACCTAGTCAGGGACGTCCGTACTCACCTTTTCTTTAAACTGTACTGTCCATATACGATTGTACGCATCTCGCGTGTGAGTTCACACTCTGCACACGCGTTCTGTGGGCCTCCTATTATTTACCTCCAGTCAGGGTAGTGTGGTCCCAGCGATTCTACAGCCTCTGGACAGCTCCATTCCTTTGATTGACTTTTGCATTCCATTTATTTAGTATATGGTTTGTTGCGCCCCTCAGGCGTTCTTGTAAATACTGTGCGAACTCGTATTTCCTTTCAAGTATTGTCATGTGCTTAGCCCTCTGACCTCATAAAGAGTTCAGAGGTGTATGTTAGTTAATAAATATCTGTTTATTTTCATAACAACCTTTGTGGTGTCCTTTCACTTGGTATTCAAGGGGTTATATGTGGTAAAACAGCTGGCTTCACATGCCATTCAGAGTTTAGCCTAAAGACTGCTTTTGTCCATGCTACTAGGATAGCTGGTCTATAAGGTTGACTTACAACCAACCACCATAAGGGTTGTTTGGACTGATACAAGGTGATCACTAGAATTAGTGAGCATCATATATCAGGCCAACTTCCCACATTGGTGTGCAGCGGTTGGGATTTGAGCTTGCTGTTGTTTTTACCAAATATAATCTTGAGATATCATTTGAAAGATCACATAAGGTACCATAGGTACATATAACAAAGCTTAGAAATACTCTGAGTTCTACTGAACCAGCTGTTGTAGTAGAAAGGGAGTAGCACACCCTGACCACAACTCTTAGCAAGGGATCAGTAGGTAAACAAATAGTGTGGGTAAGTGCACCACTTACACCTCACTAGAAAAGCATGTCTGACACAGGAGAGAACTCAGTTGCTCCCCTTGTGTCAGTTGACCCTCCACAGGTCATGTCAAGATATGCAGCCCTTAGCTTCCAGGAGATGAGACAATTGTGTACCTCCAGGAAACTAAAACAGGGTTCTAACCCTACCACTCCTTTTCTGATAGGTCTCTTAGAGACATATGATGCCAGGAGGGCTTCTAACCCAGGCCCTTCTAATCCAGATGGGAGCATGCCCCCCTTAGAGGGAACCCTTGGTGACCCTGACCTTAACCTCCATGTATCAGAAAGTGAAGAGGAGGAAGAGGATCAGGAGTTATCAGGGGATGAGGCAGACAAAGGTCCAGTAGTAGTCAGTAGGCTCACCAGGACCAACTTAAGCATCCATGAGAATGGAACTGGGGGACCCCCAGGACCACTCTCAGGAAGGCTTAACATTGGGAATAGACGAGTTAGGTCTCACTCCAGAGGCTCTAACAGATCTATTCATACCCATGTCTCTCAGGCATCTTCTCAGAGAGGGGTGACATCCCCTCAGAGAAGAGAGCATGAAGCCAAGATGAGGGAAGTCAATCTGAGGATTGAGAGGGAAGAACTTGCCCTTGCCAAAGAAAGACTTGCCTTTGCTAGAGAGCAGAAATTGAGTGGGGCAGACCCCACTGGTGGCAGCATTATCCCTAGAGATAAAGACAGGAGTTTTGATACTAGACACCTGAGTAAAATAGTGCCCCCCTTTAAACAAGGGGATGATATCCACAAATGGATGACTGCTTTGGAGAGGGCCTGCACTGTCCAGTGCATCCCCCAGAGTCAGTGGGCAGCTATTCTGTGGCTCTCCTTTGAAGGTAAAGGTAGAGATAAGCTCCTCGCTACTAGAGCTGAGGATGCTAACAATTACCAAGTCCTGAAGAATACACTGATTGATGGGTTTGGCTTAACAACTGAGCAATACAGGTTGCTGTTCAGAGACACCCAGAAAATTCAGTCTCAGGATTGGGCTGACTTTGTTGATTGTGGCACTAAGGCTTTTGAAGGCTGGTTACTGGGAAGTAAAGTTACTGATTACACAGGATTGTATAATCTAATTATGAGAGAACAAATCTTAAGTAATTGTCAAAATCAGTTGTTGCATCAGCACCTTATTGACTCAGATCTGACCTCTCCCCAAGAATTGGGAAAGAAGGCAGACAGATGGGTCAGGACAAGGGTCAAGCAGCAGAACCAGAACCAGGGTGGTGACCAGAAGAAAGCAGACCAGAAGGGTAATGAGAGTAAGCAAAATGACCAGAAGTCTTCAACAGGGCCCCAACAATCTAAGGAGGGTGGGTCTCAGAATTCACAAAAGAAGAAGAATAATGGTCAGAAGAAACCATGGTGCCAGTACTGTAAAAGTAATACTCACTGGTTTAGTGAGTGCACCAAGAAAGGCCCAGCTCCTACCACTACTGCCCCTAAGGCACCTGCAACCCCTAGTTCAGTTAGTAGTGGTAGTGCTCCCTCCGAAGCTATAGTGGGGTTGACATTGGTATCTGAGGCAGGCTCTGACCTAGTCAGAGTACCTACCCAGGCTGTTCTTGTACTGGGGACATGGATTTGACCCCTATAATAAGTCCCAGTACCCTGGGCAAGTACAGGCAAACGCCTTTAATCAATGGAAAATTGGCTCAGGCCTACAGGGACACTTGTGCCAGTGTCACTATGGTGACACTAAACTTTGTGGACCCTGGACAGGTAATACTAGGTTCAGACTACCTAGTGACCAACGCTAGCAATGTCACTACCACCCATAGTATGGCACTTGTTAATTTCTCCTGGGGAGGGGTGAATGGCCTCAAAAGGGTTGTTGTTAGTTCAGACCTCCTAGTGGACTGTCTTTTGGGCAATGATTTGGAATCCTCTCTATGGTCAGATGTGGAGTATAGGACTCATGTGGAGATGTTAGGTTTGTCAGCACATGTCCTTGCTGTGACTAGGTCACAGGCCAAGAAATGCCCAGCTGAACTAGTGCTGGATCCTGGAACAATGGACCAGACACTAACCAAGAGTAAGAACAGTAGGGTTAAGGCAGTGCCTTCCCCCTTGCCTCAAGGTGAGGATCAGCTCTCACAGGAGACTGACCCAAAGACCCCAGAAGGAACTGTCCTAGAAGAACTTGAGCCTGAACAGGTTGAGTTTCTTGGGACAGGGGGACCTTCCAGGGCAGACTTGAGGCAGGCACAATTAGACTGTTCATCTCTTGAAACCCTCATACAGCAGGCTGCTGCTGAGGCTGCAGGGAATGCCACAGGTCCCCATAAAGTGTATGGGGATGATGGACTCCTTTACTCTGAGGCAAGAGACCCCAAGCCTGGTGCTACCAGGAGGCTGGTCATCCCCTTGTCTCTGAGAGGTTTCCTTCTCACCTTGGCCCATAAAAATTCCCCTTGCAGGCCACTTAGGCCAGAACAAGACTTGGGACAGGCTTGCCCCACACTTTCACTGGCCTCATATGTCTGAGGTTACTAAAGAGTTTTGTCGCTCATGTGTCACCTGTCAAGCCAGTGGCAAATCAGGTGGCACAACAAAGGCCCCCCTTATACCACTACCTGTGGTGGGGGTACCCTTTGAAAGAGTGGGGATTGACATTGTTGGACCAATGGACCCCCCAACAGCATCTGGGCACAGATTTATACTGGTGGTAGTGGATCATGCCACTAGGTATCCAGAAGCTATTCCCCTTAGGACCACTACAGCTCCTGTTGTGGCCAGGGCCATACTTGGAGTTTTCTCCAGAGTGGGGTTTCCTAAGGAGGTTGTCTCTGACAGAGGTGCAAACTTCATGTCAGGATACTTGAATGCTATGTGGAAGGAGTGTGGTGTCAACTACAAGTTCACCACCCCCTATCATCCACAATGCAATGGGCTTGTTGAAAGGTTCAACAAGACCCTCAAATGGATGATAAAAGGGTTACCTGAAAAGCTTAGGCGAAGATTGGACATCCTTTTACCCTGCCTTCTGTTTGCTTACAGAGAGGTCCCACAGACGGGGGTTGGTTACAGCCCTTTTGAACTTCTCTTTGGGCATCCTGTAAGAGGACCCCTGTGTTTTGTGAAGGAAGGATGGGAGTTACCTCTCAAAAAGCCTAAACAGGACATAGTGGACTATGTACTTGGTCTCCGCTCCAGGATGGCAGAGTACATGGAGAAGGCATCTAAAAACCTTCAGGCCAGCCAAGAACTCCAAAAAGCTTGACATGACCAAAAGGCTGTCCTGACTGTGTATCACCCAGGACAGAAGGTGTGGGTGTTGGAGCCAGTGGCCCCAGCAGCTCTCCAAGACAAGTGGTCTGGACCCCATAACATTATTGAGCAAAAGGGAGAGGTCACCTACCTGGTGGACCTTGGAACTCCCAGGAGCCCTCACAGAGTACTTCATGTGAATAGGCTCAAGGCATTTGTCAACAGGGAAGACATGGGCTTGCTCATGGCTACAGATGAGGGACAGGAGGAAGAGAGTGACCCTCTCCCAGACCTGCTCACTCAGAACCCTGATGATGGGTCAGTAGATGGAGTAGTCTTTTCTGACAGCCTCTCTGAACATCAACAAGAGGATTGTAAACAGGTTCTTAAATCCTTCAGACAAATGTTCTCTCTGACACCCAGTCAGACAAACTGGTGCACCCATGAGGTGGACACTGGTGACAGTCTGCCTATAAAGAGTAAAATCTACAGGCAACCTGACCACGTCAGGGACTGTATCAAACAAGAAGTACAGAAAATGTTAGAATTGGGAGTCATTGAACCCTCAGAGAGCCCTTGGGCTAGTCCTGTAGTTCTAGTGCCTAAACCTCACACCCAAGATGGTAAGAGAGAGATGAGATTTTGTGTAGACTACAAGGGTCTCAATGCTGTCACTAAGACTGATGCCCATCCAATACCAAGAGCAGATGAACTCATAGATAAATTGGCTTCTGCCAAATTCTTGAGTACATTTGACCTGACAGCTGGTTATTGGCAAATCAGGTTAGCTGAGGATGCCAAGGCCATACAGCATTTTCTACCCCAGGAGGTCATTACCAGTTTGTGGTGATGCCCTTTGGTTTGAAGAATGCACCTGCCACTTTTCAAAGGTTGGTGAACCAAGTTCTCTCTGGGCTGGATGACTTCTGTGCAGCATATCTAGATGATATTGCTGTCTTTAGCTCCACCTGGGAGGATCACCTGATCCACCTGAGGAAAGTTTTAGAGGCCCTGCAAAAGGCAGGCCTCACTATCAAGGCTACCAAGTGCCAGATAGGGCAGAGTCAAGTTGTATACTTGGGCCACCTTGTAGGTGGAGGCCAAGTTCAACCTTTGGAGAGCAAGATACAGGCCATAAAGGACTGGGCTCCTCCAACCACCCAGACACAGGTCAGAGCTTTCTTGGGCCTGTCTGGTTACTATAGGAAATTTGTCAGAAATTATGGAACCATTGTGACTCCACTTAATGACCTGACAAGTAAGAAAATGCCAAAGAAAGTTCAGTGGACAGTTAGCTGTCAGAAGGCATTCGATGACCTAAAGCAGGCCATGTGCACTGCACCTATTCTCAAGAGTCCAGACTACTCCAAACCATTCATTGTCCAAACAGATGCTTCTGAGTTGGGTGTGGGAGCTGTTCTTTCTCAGCTGAATATTGATGGTCATGACCAGCCCATTGCTTTTATAAGTAGAAGGCTGACCCCTAGAGAGAAACGTTGGTCAGCTATAGAGAGGGAGGCCTTTGCTGTGGTTTGGGCCCTGAAGAAGTTGAGGCCATACTTGTTTGGCACTCACTTCAAGATTCAGACCGACCATAAGCCCCTCTTATGGCTAAATCAAATGAAGGGTGAAAACCCCAAACTTCTTAGGTGGTCCATTTCCCTACAGGGGATGGACTTTACAGTGGAGCACCGCCCACGGACTGACCTTGGTAATGCAGATGGTCTCTCCAGGTACTTCCACTTAGAACAAGAAGACTCACCTGGTCAAGGTTAGTTTAGTGTCCCTAAGTTTGGGGGGGTTATGTAGGAGAGTGGGGTCTGCAATCCTATGGTCACCCCCGATTTTTGCTTTTTGCTTCACTGGTTTACGACTTTCCCTGGCTGTGGGCCTGCTAATCAGACCCACAGCCTAGCTTTTCTCTCTCTAAATTGACAAGCATGTACCTTAGGTGCATTTACCAATTGGTACTGGGCCACCTTATCAGTCCCTGTACAGCATACCTTAGGTAACCAGGGCATAGGTGTACCCAGGGCCTACCAGGGGCTGCAGCATGTATTATGCCACCCCTGGCTGGCCACCCGAATCTGACACAACTGGCTGCACGACAGCTGGGGCAAGGTGTTGTAATCACCCTTTGCTTTAGATATAGTATCTCTATATCTAACCCTAAAATGGACACATAGATTCCTATCAGTCACTCCTATGGCAGGCCTTAACAATCCTGAAGGCAGAGTGCTTGGAATTATGTGAAATGGTGCTCTGGCATGAGCTGAGCCCGTTTGCATCTTGCGGAACCAAGTCCTAATAGCTGTTCCATGATAACGCGTACCATATACTCTTAAGTGCATTATAATCCTCGCGGTTATTTGCTAACTTTGGTATCGCATTATCAAAACATGTCGAGTAAGGTTTCATACGAATTGGAATACTAACCCCTCGCAAATTCTGGAAACGGGGTTAGCATTCCACCCTTCTAGAGGGACATGACATGTATGTAACTGTGAACCCCGGTTAAAGTTAACTCGAGCCTGAGCATCACAAAATGGATGCTGCCACCACAGACACAAGTCTGACCTCCTGCTGCTGGGAGTCCTTCCAGCGAGGGAGGTTTAGACAAAGGGTTTCCTGCCTTGGGAGGTGCTATCACCACCCCAGACAGGATTTTGTGTATTAGGTAGGACAGGGCTGAAAGGAATGAGACATGCCTGGGGCACACAAGGTGTCCCTGTGCATATGCCGGTCCAAACCAGTTCCTGGGGCACTCCAGCCCCAGAGCTGTCGCAGGACCAGACAAAGGAAAGGGGGTGTAACCACCCCCCTTCCTGGTCCCACCCAGAGGAGGGACCTAGTCGTAGTGCAGCCCCCTTTAGCCGGATAAAGGTAGGAGCTGGTCCCATTCCAAATTAGATTATCCTGATCAACTTCACAAGAAGAAACTCTGGACCTCGACGTTCTGCTCCACAGAAGACAGAAGGAATCTCCCTTGTGGGCAAGGAGTGTCCACCCTGCATCTGCAGGCACCATCAGCGTACCGCGACTTCCCTTTGTCGTCTTCCTGCAAAGGATCCAGACTTCAGAGCCCGACAAGACCCGGATTCCCAGACCTCTCCGACCTCAACCCACATTTGCAGCTGAGCTGAGACCCGTGGGTGCGACGAGACACGTGGGACCGGCCATCTTGAAAGAAGCAGCACTTCGCTCCAGCACGACTTCCGAGGCCTCCTCGTTCAAGTGCTTTGGGGACTGAGAAGCCCCGACCCCGAGCAGCTCCTGCATCGAAGATCAGCCCTCCAGCATCCACGAGATCTGCGTGGGGCCCTTCTGCCTGTTTGCTGCTCAACGCGTTGTCTGGTCACTTGCCGGCTGGCTAGTGACCTCCTAGACGACGAACACCGACAACTTTGCTGCTGGTCTGGTTGCTCCAGACTGGCTCTTGCTCCCTTCCAAAAGAGGAGCACCCCGGACCCTCCTGGTCCACTCCAGACGCCGTTTCCACTCACCGCATGGGTTGCCTTTGCCAAGGCCTGTTGAACCCGAATCCGGAGACGACACCGCTGACAGCGAGAGCCTGCGTGGGACAGCTCGTGCCTCCATCCTGGTCGTTGAAGACACCGCCTGGTCCACGTGGCTGCTGAGACATGCGTCCACCATCACCTGATCGCGACGACGACATCTGGTTCCACTCCTGGTTCCACTCCAGTCACTGGCTAGTGACTTTGAACATTGTCCCCTCTGCTTTCAGGTTCCTCTCTTCACCAATCCACCCTTGGATTGCACCGGACATCTTCCTCCTGACCGCCTGCAGCATCTTTTCCTCCAGGCTACAAAGACTCCAACGCCAGAACCCGACACGACTTGGCACCTATGCACCCGCAGCCTGCGGGTGAGGTAACACTAGCATTTCGGTGCTCAGGGGTAGCTTTACTATCTTAGTGTCCAGTTCCATTGTCGTTTCAGTTCTACCTAGTCAGGGACGTCCGTACTCACCTTTTCTTTAAACTGTACTGTCCATATACGATTGTACGCATCTCGTGTGTGAGTTCACACTCTGCCCACGCGCTCTGTGGGCCTCCTATTACTTACCTCCAGTCAGGGTAGTGTGGTCCCAGCGATTCTACAGCCTCTGGACAGCTCCATTCCTTTGATTGACTTTCGCATTCCATTTATTTAGTATATGGTTTGTTGCACCCCTCAGGCGTTCTTGTAAATACTGTGCGAACTCGTATTTCCTTTCAAGTATTGTCATGTGCTTAGCCCTCTGACCTCATAAAGAGTTCAGAGGTGTATGTTAGTTCATAAATATCTGTTTATTTTCATAACAACCTGGGTGGTGTCCTTTCACTTGGTATTCAAGGGGTTATATGTGGTAAAACAGCTGGCTTCACATGCCATTCAGAGTTTAGCCTAAAGACTGCTTTTGTCCACGCTACTAGGATAGCTGGTCTATAAGGTTGACTTACAACCAATCACCATAAGGGTTGTTTGGACTGATACAAGGTGATCACTAGAATTAGTGAGCATCATATATCAGGCCAACTTCTCACACACACTATCTAGTCAGTAAGGAGATTGGGGGTTCAACTACAAAGTCTGTTATCACTGAGGTATGTGGAAAGTCTAACAGCGCCTATTATAATTGATAAGCTAAGCAATGCATTATTTAGTGTCCATAGTTCTGTTTGTGCAGATTTGTCCCTGCAACAGTAGTAGAATGGATTGTCTTCCTATCCAAACCAAAAGTAAAGTAGTATCCTATTCTTTCTTGGTGGTCATTCACCTTTTTATTGTTGGCAATTGTCAAAGCATAAACATTTAGAAGACTTGAAAAGACATTATGGACAATCCCAGGGGACTGCACTCAGTGCATAGAGCTATTGCTGACTAGAATGGGAGTCCAATGGAATTGCCAAATGTGCAATCTTAGTTAGCTACACAGACAGACTAATAAGAATAATCTAGTAATACCACAGGGAGTCATAGTCGAGGCAGGATAAGAATTTAGATACAGTCTAAAAGAAGATCAAAGACGATTTAGAAAAAATCGAATGATGAACGCTAGGAAAAAATAGGTACTCTATATTAAAATTAAAACTTACCGGGGCCAGCAAAGGAGCCCTCGCCTGCCCGATCCAGGCCTGCATCCTGTTGAACAGCAGCCTCCTCCTCCTGTGTCCTCTTGCCCCTGGGGGGAGCTGATGTACAACATGAAAGAAAGAAAGACAAGAACACATGGATGATATTTGTCAACCAAATCAAACATTTCAAAAGAACAATAACAAAATATTTTAGCGAAATAGCAAATAGACAACTATTCCACAGGATATATTGACCGATCTCATGTGGTCTACTACGTTTTTAGTATTGCTTGATTTGCACGCAAAGTGACAGACAAAGTCCATCGTGATTGCAGATCAGCGACAACACTAAAAAGTTTCCTACTACATTAACCAGTCATTAAAATACTCAAACTATCAATCCACCACCACTATTTCTTCTTATCGCCATGTGTACAAAGGAAGGACTGGACTTGAGTCTGTAGGGGCTGATTTAGAAGCCCCTTGCGGCTCTTTTGCTCCATTGTTGCGTGACTTTTGTGACGCAGCGGCAGAACAAAAGAGGCGCCATGGTGCGGCGTATATTAACAACGTGACGCATATGGGAGATGCATTACGTTGTAAAGCCCTGCGCCATCAGGGGGCGTTCCGGCGCAAGGGAGGGCGTTCCTGCGCAGGAACGCATCCTAAAAGTGGCTGAGGGAAATCTACAAGATTTCAATCAGTCACTTTGAGGACAATGATGCGTGACTCAAACCCTGCGCCTGCTTGAAGCACACGTACGGCTTGACGCAGCATTGGGGAGATAGTGCACCCCAGAGCATTGCTGGAGCTGCGCCATCATTGCGACGCAACTCCAGCAATGCGTCGCCTTTACGGCTCAGATGCGTAATGCTTTGGTGACGTTTTGGGCCCATGGTGCGCCACATTGTAAATACGGCGCACCATGGGTGGTGGTGGCGTGGCGCACAATTACTGGCGCATCCCTGCTACTTTGCAGGGATGCGCCGGTAATTAAAAATCTGACCCTTAGTGTCTAGCATTACGCAGTTCTTTCACAGGCCAATGAAATGAACACAAAATCGAAAACAAATAAGCATAGTAGCAACGCTACTGAGAAGGAGAGCAGTGCACCTGAAATGCACAGAACATTTTGAAATATAATTTACCTACAATGTAATCAGCAGCAATAATGCTCTTGGTAAAAAACACAAATTTGCAATATAATAACACACAGAGCAGGAGAAAACAGAGTAGTAAAGAAATAGCTACTACTACTCACCAAGCCCGGGGATCTCAAGGCCGAGCAGGTTGAGCAGATCGCGTTCCCGGTCCAGGAGATCCGTCCAACGGTGGGTGGCCTGGTTGTAGGTGCGCCGGACCCGAGAGTGTGGGTACATGGCCCGGCACAATTTCTCCCACCGCTTCCGGCGCTCCGGGATCCCGTACCCGCGAGCGATCTTGCCGCCTGCCATGATGGTCCTGGGGAGGCGGCGCTGAACATAAAAAATTAGTGCGGCCGCCTCCTCCGGGCTGAAGATCTCCCGGGGTGCGACCTGCTACCCCCTCAAACGCCCGCACGGGAGCCGGGCACGGGGCGGGGACCCTTCCCCTTCTCGGGATGCTTCCCGGCTCCCTTTACCATGGTCTGGGCAGAAAGGAAGCTAAATAATAAAGAAAATAGCATAGGGAAGAAGAAAAGAAAAGAGTTTAAAACAGTAGTTTAAAATTAACTAAAAGTAGCAGAAAACACAAAAATATAGAGCTAGAAAAATAGAGGAATAGATAATAAGTAAAGTAGATTAAAAAAAACTTCAAACAAGCAAAGGATGGCAGAGATTCAGAGAGGATAGAAAAAGCATGCCCAGAACCATAGCAATGAATGAGAAACAAGATGGCCGCGCCCGTTCACGACCGCGTGGGTAAATTTGTGCGAGATTTTCCTCGCGAACACACGCGAAATTGTACTAGCGAGTCGCACACTTTGCTAGATTACACATCGCACCCGGAAACGGAAATACGTCATGCAAACAAGATGGCCGCGCCCGTGAACGACCGTGAGGGTAACTTTGCGCCGTTGCGCTACAAGCGGCTCGCTAAAACGCACAAAACCTTGCGAACTAACACGCCGCAAAAAAACAAATCGCATATTCGCGGCTTCCGAATTCGATCTCGCGCACGTTCGCACCCCGCGAATCCCGCGAAATTGCAGAAAAACGAGTTTTGCAAAACTGAAAGCACTCAGCAGGTGCAAAAGTTCAAACGCATCATTAGTAACCATTCCCTGTAGTGCTTCCTGACTGGGGCCCCTCCAGAGTTCAGTTGCTAGTTGCAACAATTGTATGACCCTGCTCTGACCCTCACAGCAGGCTCATAGAATAGCTACAAGTAGGCCACAAAGGTCCTGGAAAAAAAATTGCACTGCAACAGAAAGCAAATTACAGATAAGGAAGCAGGTGCCAGACTGGAATTTTAAAACAGTGTAGTGACACATTAATAAATCAACCCCAAATTAATTCATGTCAGTTGAAGCAGGGCAGGTGTGCTTGCTTTTCCCCCCCATAATCTACAGTGATGATGAACCAGAGGGTGGCATTGATGAACCAGAGGGTGGCATGGGTGAAACAGAGGGTGGCAGTGGTGAAACAGAGGGTGCTGGGAACCTGTGATGATGAACCAGACGTAGAAACAACATAGTCGCGACCGTTGCGAGCCGACAAGTAAGTTCGCAATTGCGAACTGGTACAAAACCCTCGCGAACTGGCAGAAACCCTTGCGAACACAAAAAAAAATCCGCAAATTCGCGAGAATTCGCGGATTGCGAGTTCGCAAATACGCAAATTCGCGAACGCCAGATTCGCAAAATTCGCCCATGCTTAATAAAGATAAAAAACAGTAAGGATTAGATATCAAATTCATATGTAAATTTAAAAACATACGCAATTCATCCAGGTTAAAATAAAAATTCATTATTTAACAAGCTCTAAAAATAGACCATGGAAGACTATTATCTCAGACTAACTAGTTTTGTCCTCAGTCTCATGGCTATATTTAAAAAAGTGGCGACATTAATGATTTCCCACGAGTTGGACAGCAGTTGAAGATATAGTAGGGCAGGTTTCACTTGTTTGAACCCTTTATCTTTTAGTAGGGGTACAATAAAAAAAAATTCTGAATATCAGTAAAATAACCACAAAAGAACATGAAGTGGGCAGTGTCCATTATTGAAAATCCATCACAAGTGCACAATTTTGAGTCTGATACCTTAGTCCAACATGGGCGCTCAGAGAGGAGTAGACGAAATTTGTTTAACCTAAACTTGGTTAGTAAATATCTGTGATTAGCATTATTAACAACCTTCAGATATAATTCTAGATCATTGTCTGTTGTTACGACTAACTGATGGGCTCTCACGGTTGGCTTAGTCAACTCATGGCCCTCTCTATCCATCCCTCTATGTAGCTTAAAAGCAGTCTTGACCCATTTTATGTCTCCCTTAACCAGTTTGGACGGCTCATCAAATATTTCTGTGTGCCCTAGTGAGACTGCAACCTTTTTGACATAATTTAGCCACGGAATGGATTCCCAATGTTCTAAACTAAGACAGTCACTCAGGATCTCGTGGTTCATGTCCACTTCTGGATTCAACCAAACCGCAATCCACCTTAGAAGGGGTGCGATGGCAATCCGGTCTTCTAGGTATTCCACCCCACAATCTTGGTGAACTATAAAACCTGGGGTCGATTGTGGTACTGATAAAATGGACTTCAAAAATGTGTCCTCTGCCACCTGTAACAACTTAACGTTCTTAAAACCCCATAGATCTGCGCCATACATTGCTATGGAAACACATTTGGCGTCATAAACCTTTAACACTGCCTGTAACGGTTTTACCCCCAATTTACGGGAAAAACCCAGAACAGCAGAGATGGACCGAACAAACGCATTTCTTTTCTCAGACAGTTGAGGAAGCCAGGTGGAACTTTCATCAAAAACCACCCCAAGGTATGGAAATCTGGTTACCCTAGATAACCTATTCCCATTACAGTGGAGTGTCATCAACTTCCTGTGCCTGCCCTTTGTACCCACAGCCATGACGTGAGATTTGGTATAATTGACGCTGAGATCCAGAGAGGACATAAACTCATAAAAGGAATTTAAAAGACTTTGTAACCCTACTGACGTGCGCGCTATAAGAGCGGCATCATCCGCATATAGTAATGCGGGGACGGAAAACTTGCCTGCCTTCGGGATGTCCTTACAAAGTGCTCCCAGCACACTGGCTAGCTCATTAATATATAAGGTAAATAATAAAGGGGCTAAAATGCAACCTTGCCTGACCCCGTTAGTTATACCTATCTTGCCTGTGCAATTCCCCTTATGATCATATCTCACTGTGGTTGTGAGGTCCCTGTGAAGGTCAGCTAGAAAGTATACTATATTTTCGACCTTGCCCATCTTAAGGAGCAAGCCCCATAGCTTGGACCTGTTCACTCGGTCAAAGGCCGAGGACAGGTCCATAAATGCTATGTACAGACAACCTTGCTTCGCTATGGTATACTTTCCGATCAGCAATTGGAGGTTGAGGCTCTGATCTATCGTACTACGCCCCTTTCTGAACCCATACTGTAATGCTGACAGAGAGTTCGTTTCCTCAAGCCAATCAGTTAATTTACACAGAACCACTCTGCCTAGGACCTTCACTGCAGAATCTATAAGGAAAATTGGGCGGTAATTGCCCGGCTCTCCTCTATTACCTTTTTTAAAAATAGGTACAATTACCGACTGCGACCAGGTCGCTGGGATGCCGAATTTAGAAATTCTGTTAAATACATTAGATAAAACTTTAGACCATATTGCTATGTTGGATTTAAAGAGGTCGGCTGGTACGCCATCAGGGCCGGGGGCCTTGTTGCTTGTCATTTTACTGATGGCTTCAGCCACCTCACCCTCGTTCACCACTAAAGTATATGGGTGACTAGCTCCCAAAGTTGGACCGTCAACCCCTGTAGACACCTGTTCGTAAACTGACTTAAAATGAGTGAGCCACTTATCTTCCTGGATACCACAGTCTAAAACATTATTACTTGGGTCAACAAAGTAGGGTTGGTTGATCACTGCCCAGAATTTGGCGCTGTTTTTTATCACGTCGATGGAGGTCAATTCTGCCCAGGCATCTTCCCTGATCTCCCGTCTCCTCTGTTCTACTGCTGCTTTATATGCTTTCCTTAGGAGGGCCACACGTTGTCTGTCAACTGGCTTACATTTCAAGGCCTCCTTCAATTTACGGTTGGCTACTGAACAGTTGTGGTTAAACCAGCCAACTGACCCCGAATCTTTAACTTTACCAGAACATGTTAAGTCAGACATGATCTGGTGACAGACCTTTTGGTATGCCTCCACTACCTCACTGTCCCCAGCTTCCTCAACCATGCATATACGCAACTCCTCCCCTCTACTATTGGAGAGGTTACCTAGGAAATCCTCAGGGACAATTTTGCACCATTTAATTCTACGAGCCTGGTCTGTTGCCCGAATATCTTGTTTGTCAACCCTGTTCAATTGTCTCTCAGATCTACTAAGGACGCCTCTAACACATAAAAAAACAGAGTTGTGATCACTGAAATGAGACCAGACAGGAAAATAGTCTACTATGTTACTCCCCAGTGTTAAACTTGTGAAGATAAAATCAATAGTTGACCCACTACCATTTCCCTTAAAAGTTGGTATGTCCACCTCATCCCCCGTGGGTAACATTAAACCATTTTCAGCCAATATGTATTCTAATAGGATCCCCTGCTCCGTATGCTCAAAATGAGTGTCACCCTGTTCAATGGGGGCAAAAGGATCATTGGGCAAACATTTATCTGCCATCCATGGATGTTGAAGTCCCCCAGTAATATTATAAAGCATTCAGACTCCGACAGCTCCTTATAATCTGCTAAAAAGGAATTTAACGCTGTCAGGTTGCTAGTTGAGGTGGCTCTATTGAAAGAGTTATAAAAATTAACAATTAGAACATTATATGCCCCTTTACAGGCAATTTTGACTACCAAACAGTAGGGGGAACCTGAGGCAATCACCGTGCGTGTTCCAGAAATATTAGCTGCCACTAGGGTTACCAATCCCCCCCTAGCTCTTCCTCTAGTGGTAGTGACTGCTAGGAGAGAGTAGGTTATGTAGCCATCCAAGGTAAGTATATTCTTTATATCACAAGTCTCCTGTAAGCCAATGATGTCTGCTGTGCCTATAAATTCCCTCCAGATAGGGTCATCAACTTTGTTCCTTAGCCCAGCAATATTCCATGTTACCACCTTTATGTCTCTATTATCTCTGGGGGCTTCCCTATCCGCTAGTTGACTATTTGCGCTAACTACTAAATCCCTACCTTTGCCGAGCTCATGGGCAACAGGAACTAATACCCTGGTATCCACTCTTGGGACCCCGATCTCCGGGGCCATATTTGCGGGTGAGACGGGTATGGTCCTGTTTCCTTTATCATTTCCTGGCACTGTGCACGCATGTTGTCAATCTACCCAACCTAGGTCGGACAAGCAGTCATACTGGTTTGTCATTGGGATGTTGCAGAGGTTATCTAGTGCATAGGGGGCTTGGGCATAGTTATGTGTGTAACCAGCAATCATGCCATTACCCCTAAAACTGTCTGCGTGATGTCTATTGTCATAGTTATGCCTACCTCCTCTTCTCTGAACTAGATTCCACCCCTCCTCACCACCCGTGCCCCAACTATAGGGATTCATGTCCCTCGGCACCTCTTGCCTCATCACTCCTCTATGATGATTTGGGTCTTTAAGCCAACTCCATCTATTATCCCGTTGCTCATTAGGCGTATAAAAATAGGACAGGGGCCTAGCCGTGACCAAAGTACCATTATTGCGCGGATTCCCCCGACAGATGTATTCCACAATGCAGGAATCTTCAAAGGTCACTACTATGCAGTCCCCCTGTATTCTTTTCCTGTTATGTCCTACCCAAGGCGTTCTCTCAACCATTAAGATGTTGCCACAAAGATTTGAGGGTAAGGGATGATTATTAGCTAACCAGTGGCATACCTTATTTTTGAGCGCCTGAAAGGTTTCTGTATTTGAAGGGACCAATTCCGTTACACCCGTCAAAATAATCACGTAGGGACAGGCATCTGGCGGTAGGTGAATATTTCGCTGTATCAGTTTTTTTTGGAGGGAGGCTGAGTCGAGTTTTGGGGTAAGGGTAACGGGGCCTTTTGGGTTACCTTGGTCAATGGGCTTATTTAATGTGGGAGTTTGGGTGCTCTCTTTATTAATCACATGGTTAGGGGGATTCAGTACCGGGTTCTTGGGCGTCTTGTTTTTGACCGCTGCTAAGCTCTTGCCCGCAGGCCGGGATTTACTGGCTAGAGCGGTGGCATTGGTAGCCCTGTTGGCGTAATTGCTATCATGAAACCTTATATCCTTGTGTATGTCATGAAGCAATTTTTCAATACCATGAAGCCTAGCTTCTAAGGGTGCGAGTAGAGTTTTAATTATTTTAGTTATGATACAGCCTATGGGCTCCTCCTCCCCATCAGCACCCCCTATTCTGTCAACCCCTCGACCTGTCGGCTATAATACTGTTCTCGAGGATATCCGCCAGGGAGTTATCCAGGATGGTATTGTCAATGATATTCAGGGGTAAACTAGCGGTCTCAGATTGAGCTACTTCCGCCCCGGTTTTCTGCCCAATAGATTCACTACCGGGATCTCTCGACTCTACCGTTCTACACCTCTCATTTGAGTCAATACTAGTATTCCCGGCTGTAATAGCACAAACTTTCTTAGCTCCAAGGGTGTTAGTGTTTGGGTGCTTACGTTTAGGAATTACCCCCTCCCGCTTCCCCCTCTTCTGTTCGTTTGTAGCCGCTACCTGGAAGTCTGACTGAAGATCTACCGGGTTAGACTCCAAACTAATCCCTGTGAGGTTATGAGCCTGGACCTGGGGGTTAAGGGGTGATGGCTGACTGCAATTCACATTGTGAATATCAACAAGGGTCTGCACAGGATTGGGTATGTGTAATGAAGTATCAGGGGTGCGTACAGAACCAATGAGACCCAAAGACGATCTTTTGGCTAATGCCAGTTCCTGGGAAACCCTTCTTTCCATGAGTACGATACCTTGATTGATCAGGGAATTGGTACGCACAATAAAGTCATCTAATGTGCCGGTCAGCTTTTTATCACCCGCCGCCGCCATACTTCTAGTTTTGCGGCCCTCCATATTCCTCACCAAAGCAAAAGAGAGGAAACAGCGAGAACCGGGAACACTAGGCTCTCGTGGAGATTGCAGTAGAGTGACAGCTGATCAGCTCAAGATGCCCCAAACTGGCATAGAAACAAAGGCAGGCAAGATAGACTTACACAACAAGAAAAAGAGCCACAGCCTCGGGAGAGCAGCCAAGAGCCTTGGCCCAGTCCAGTCTCTTCCGGCCTCTGATGGCCGCAGACAGCCCCGCCCTTGTCCCGGGCTTCTCCCGGGACGCTCCCGCGCAGCGGTGTGCTGTTCCTTTTGTGAAGGGTAGGGAGAGGTCGGTGGGCGTGGCAAGCAGGGAGAGCGGACCAGGTGTGTGAAATGGTCAATGCAGGGACTCCTGGGATACGGAGTTCCTGCTGCACAGCTTGCAGCCCTGCTGCAGTTCTATCCTCGCCCCTAACGCTCCGCTCCAAAGTTCAAACAATCACCCTCCTCACGCTGCGAAGCGGGACCCGCGGAGCGGGTCCGGCCAGCAGTCAGCAGTCCCAAGGAGGTAACAACAGTCAGGATCCCAGCGGGCAGCTCCTCCTCTGCAGGCAAAAACAAGGTTTCAATGGTGTCCATATACATATGCTGGCTGTTCATCCACCTACAAACTTAGCTCTTTTTATAGGGACGCAGGGTGCAGTCCCGTTTCTTTCAACTAGAAAGTGCCTAGAAGGGATTCAGGCCACATGGGGGCTCTACATAATAATGGTCTTCGTTGTTTCCTTCTTTCTGCTTTAGACAGACGGGAAGCTGAAATTGCTGTTTTTTCCCATAAGAGGAGGGCAGCTGTCTTCAGGTGGGGAGGGGACACTCAGGGGTCCAAAAGCATTAGTCATTACAGTGCTGTGAGCCCTTGCAGCACACCTAGAAACGGTCAGCTTCGCCTTACTTCTGTTCCATGAGTAAATCTCGCTTTTTTAAATATATTTTATCAGGTACATGCTTTTTATCATAGTACAAATCCATTCTACTAATCTCTCCACTTTAATATAACAGTAATAGCACAATATATTGCCTTTCTAAAAAATATAAGTCAGAAAACTTAACAGACTTTCAGTAACTTATATTGCACAACTGTTCACCATGCTGCATTTACCAATGCTTATTTTAAATCTCTCACTTTCCTCTTCTAAAATGTTGGCGTGTATGAACAAGTGTATGAAAAGTAAACAGGTAAATACGAAAATATAAACAGAATTGTACAGAAGAAGCTCAGTTTAAACTTTCTATTGAGCTGAACATGCACCCCAGCTCACCCCGGCTCCTGACATTTGAATCTAAATTAGGCCCCCCTCATTGAGTAAAATTAGCGGTTGCGTCACGGACAGAAAGATCCAGAAAGGGAGGGAGGGTGGAAAAAATGTAGCAGCTCCCGCCTCTCCCCTCGGCCGCCAGCACACTCTTCGTCAGCAGCAGGCAGCCCTGGCAGGGCTCCCGGTGGTCGGGGCTTACAGTGACTGGCAGTCCTGGGGGCGCGTCTCGTTGGTCAGCTGGTGCGGAGGCTATTTTCTGATTGGGTTGTTGAAGAAGAGGATGCGCCCTAGGCGTCTGTGATTGGACGGTGGGCGGGTGCAGGCGGCTCGGTGCTGAATCTAGAAGCTTCTTTAGGCTCTGCCCGCCCCGTCCTCGCTCCCCACATCAGCAGCAAAGGTGCTAGAGCCCGGACCGAGCTCCCCTGTGTGCACCGAACACAGAACCAGCAGACAGGTAGCGTATGCAGGGGAAGGGTGTGTGCTATGCGTCCACAGCTGGTGGGATGCACATAGCTCCTCTTCTGCGTTCAAATCCTTTCTGGGAGCTTTGGGCACACTCTTAAGTTTTAAACACAGTCAGGTCGTAATCGACTTTTCGTTATCTTTTAGAAAAAAAATGCAAATAATTTAAAGAGTTTAGAGTTGTTTTGTTTATAGATAACTCAATTCTTGTTTCTTGCTTGCATTGGGGTGTTGCTTGTGCGGGGTTGTGTGATTTAAGAACTGCTGTTTAATAGACCACTGCATCTGGAACATAAGTGCACTAACCTGCCTTGTTGTAGCCTGACGAATAAAGATGTATTTAATCAATTGGAGCCTTTTTCCGTATTTGGAGCATGCTGCCCTGCAGACCAAGTTTGTTGTTCTGCAGGGGCATTCACCCGCCGAGCACTCGCACTGGCTTTGCAGCCTGCACCCGTGGGTTATTCACCTGCATATGCTGCAGGACTTAACATACGAGTGTTGGGCCTGGTACCGTCTCCACATAGTAAGTGCAACAGTTTCACAATCAGTGACAGTTTGACAGGCGTCCACTCTTGCCTGCAGCGGGTGCGATGACCCGCGGTGCTGCAGGCCTCATGTACCTGCAGACTGCATGGGTCCCTGGAGTGCGCTCGTTAACCTGTGAGATTTTAACGGGGGTTGTGACCGATCTTCTGCAGCATGTGCTTTAACCAGCTGAGCGGTCACTGGCATTGGAATGTCTGCTCTAGTACAGCAATCCACTGACCTGTGGGATTGCAGCTTGTGACATGTATGTTGTGCAGAGAGGTGCATGCTTGTTCACTCACAAGTTACGTTTCAGCTCGAATTATCTGGAAGTTACGCACTAGTTAGCAGCACGTGCATTAACCGAATAAGTTACTGTCTCATTGGGACTGGTGCCTATTGTGATCGGGGGCCGGCGGACCACTCGATTCTTCTTGAAACAGCAGATACCCACTAGGCTGGTGCACCCGGGCTGCAGTCTGCATGCTGTGTAGGGCTCCATGCAGCAGGCGCATGAACAGCTGAGCCCCCTTCGAGCTTGGGACCGGCGGTTATGCACTGATCTCGAATGTAACGTGCGTGAAACCGCTGGGCTCGGGCTGTCATTGACTGTGCACCTCTGCAGCAGGCGGCCTGCCCACTGAGCTATAACGTCTGGTGCAGGGCGGGAGCTGTCACCCGGCGTGTGAAGGATGCTTTCTCCCGTACAGCTTCGCGGGGGTCCTTTCGCACGTCCATGACTGCTGCGGTGCACAGGAGGCTGCGGGTGCACATTTTGCACCAGTGCGCGTGCAACGAGCGCCGTCTGCTCTCTGGAACCTTCCAGAACCGAGATGTGTCGTAACCCCCGGCACTCTTGGAAGACCGGAGAGGCCGGCCTCTCGAGGGGGGCAGAACCTGCAGACTGAAGTATTTCAGGAGGGGGCGGAGGGACAACTTCTTGGCTCAGGAAAAAGAGCAAGGCTTGTTTGTGAGTGAAAAGGCGCTGCGAATGGGCGATACTGGCACCGACCACTATGGGCGAGCCCCCGGTTTGCTGGTGTATCGGTCAGATGATGCTGCTCGAGCCCCTCTTGGCAGGATTAATGCCCCGGAAACTGGCAGCGGATTCTTCGGGTTCTCAGCAGCGGAAACGTCCAGAAGTTGGCGAGGCTGGTGCACGCCTCGGATCCTACGCTAGGGCGCTTGGCGGTGCACCCGAAGACCGAAGCGCTACACACGCATACCGGGTGGAGTACCGAAGGAGAGTTCCCTCGTAACCTACGGTCCGTGGAGGTCTCCCCGAGGCGGCGTTCGCAGCCTCATCCCCGGTGGATCCTTCCAGAAAGCGCTATATGATGTACCCGAGTGGTGAGGAGCTATACCAGCCAATATCGGAGTTCACGCCTTTAAAGCCTGTTCAGGTGACAGTTCTGTCTAAGTCTACCCAGAGCGGCGTCTCCAGCCTTTATCATCGGTGGATCCTCCCAGAAGGCGCTTGAGCATGGCCCCGGAGCGCTATACACAGATACCGGAGCCTGTGAGTAAAGGCAGGAGTAAGCAGCTGCTCTGCGCAGGTGTGTCCGGGCGCCGTCTGCAGCCTGCGCAGCCCACGGATCCTTCCAGAAAGCTCTTGATTCGTGCACGCGAATGAAAAGGCACTATACCCATGACAGAGTTAAACCATTAGACACTGCCCTGGTAGGTACGGTGATGTTTAATCCTATCCAGAAAGGGCAGTCTGCTGCCTGCATCTGCACTAATCCTTGCTGAGGTTTCCCAAGGTGGAGGCGCTATTGCGGCTAGAGTCGGTGTGCGGCGCCGTGGCGTCAGCCGCGTGCACGCGGGGCGGGGTTCCGCTGGATTGGAAGCACCACGCATGGCCTGGGGCCACTTGGCAGCCGTGACTCCTTCGGGAAGCTTCTGCCGTGGGAGGAGCGCCCGGTCCATGGCAGGGTCGCTTTGGTTGACTCCCCCAGCCGGGGAAGTATTTATAAACTAATGCAGAAGTGGATGGGACGTGCGAAATTGCTCTCCTTTTCTTTATTTTCTTACTGGGCCGCTCCCTCCCCGCCACAGGGGGCGGGTAACCATGGCTTGTGTGCCAGATGCAGCTTTCACCTCCGGGTCCTGAACACCCTTCTCCGCCGGTGCTGGCTGCAGATTAACCACAGAGGGTGGGGCCGGACACCTCAGTCTGCAGGGTAGGGCTCGAGTGCCCCACCCCTAACAAGGTAATGCTTATTTATAAGATTGTATGGAGCTCGGATATTACCCAAGGCGCTTTACAATAGAGGCAAGAACTTGCATGAGAGATTAGGAGTAACGGGACAATGCGTATCGCTACTAAAGTTACTCCGGGTAAGAGTTACATATTTACAATTTACATATTAATCACAGGGTACATATTTGTTTAAAGCGACTCAGGTTACACTGATAAATATTACAAGAGTTGAATACAAGTTAAGTTTCAAAGTTATGACTCATCATCATCAAAATACCTTATTTCGGCCTATGAGGCCATAAAAGTGAAAAAAAACGGTAAAATTCATACATACATACATGACATGATCAAGAAGTGTTATGTAGGGGAAACAGCCACTACAACGAAGCCGTTTCCACGAATGCAGTAACCACGCATGCTTTACAACGCATGCGTGGTTACCACTATAACCTTTACCACGCATTCCTTTACTACGAAATACGTAGTAAAGGAATGTGAGTTAAAGGTCAAATAATGAAGAGGGGGCTTGGGGGGAGGAGGGTGCGGGGGGGGGGGGGGGGTCCCCCCCCCCCCCCCAAAAAAAAAAAAAAAAACGAGCGGAAATAAAAAAAGAAAACTTACATTAAAACAGACTTCAGTGCCCCTGTCATCAATGAAAGAGCCTCCACAACGTCGTAGCGTGTCCGTCATTATAGCAGTCCTTTTTTTATTTTCTTAGACGTGTTTTGCTTGTTTCTGTGGATGATGGAAGTAAGGGCTGCTGATGAAAGGGTGCAGGTGTCGGGTAAGAAAAAAAATCTATGATCATAAAAATTACCCTGACTTAAAAGTATGAAGTGTTTCCCTCCTTTCCTTCTGTAGACTGACCCCTCTCCATGCCTCATTTCACATTTTTTAGCCTATCACTATCATTATGTACTAGGGACGTAAGATGTTTCGAAGATGTTTTTTTCCGTAGAATAATCCTGCGTACAAAAATGCTGCGTGCTAAAGCCACTTGCGAAGTAAAATTCGCGTGGTAATGCCATGCGTGGTACTGGTTAGCGTGGTATAATCATATAACCGTTAGTAGCAGTCAGGGTCATACCATTTAATGTGAGGGCATGCATGGCGGGGAGCTTGGCTATGAGTGTAATTGGGAAAAAATGTCTTTGGAAGTGACATTTGGAAGAGATGAGTTTCAAGTTCTCTTTTGAAGATGAGAAAAGAGGTGCTGGTACGAAGGTTTGAAGGTAGCGAGTTCCAGATTCAGGTTGAATTTCCTGAGTATGATTGCGCCTGAAGTCTTTCCTTTTGAAAGTTGGAGGATGGAGCAGCCCAGGGCTCGACAAATCTGAAAAATTGTACTAGTCCTGCAGGTCTAGTAACTTGGAAAATCCCCAAACGGAGCAAAAGTGACAAGTTAACAAGATTTCAAGGCATCTTTATTGCTCAGTCCCTTTGTGAGCAATAAAAATGCCTTTAAATCTTGTTATCTTGTCACTTTTGCTCCGTTTTCAAAGACAGAGGACAAACGTTAGTTTGTCTAAAAATAGCTCGTCCTCATCCATTCTCCCTCGCAACGAGTTTGTTAGGAAGCGAGGGGCGGATGTGTGAATGGCTTTATCAGTGATGCAAGCAGTCTTATGTATGGTCCTAGCTTCAATAGGAAGCCAGCAGAGAGTTATGAACTAAAGGGTCATTTCTTTTAGCCCCACAGATGCATCCACGCAGCTGATTAAAGGATGGACTTTATTAAGGAGGCTTGCAAGTAGAGAATTACAGTAGTCCAGTGTGGAGAGTACCAAAGTTTGGACTTGAGTATTCAGGTCTTGATCAGGAATGTAACATCAGATCCCCCAGTGACGTCTCAGTTGGAAGAGTGCATTCTCGATCATGGTGTTGATTTGTGATCAGAGGTTGTCTTTTGTCCAGGTGGAGATCAAAATATAGTGGTCTCTTTAAAACTTAGTTCAGGTCCTTGGTCGTAATTGATGCTTTGAAAGTATTATAGAAACGTGGTATTTCTCCAGATACAAGTTGATTCTGTATTTTATTTTTAAGAACCAGTCTTAGTGGAGTTGCTCTGTGGATAACAAATGGGAAACTTCCGTCTGAAACATAAGTCCTCCGGAGGCCCGTACGGATCAATTACGACCAAGGACCTGAACTAAGTTTTTAAAGAGACCACTATATTTTGATCTCCACCTCATGACTGGTGATATAATTTAGCCTGTGACCGCCTCTTAAGTCAAGAAAACGCCCTGAATAAGAGTTCAGGCTATACATATATATAAACCTTAAGATACTACTTGACAATTGAGGCCTTATGAATACCGCTTTACAGAACACAGGTCACATCCATCGGGAGGTCAGCTTCAATTACAACAAGCCCTGAAGAAGTCCCCTGCGTGGGACGAAACGCGTCGGCTGTGTGGTACTCCATTTTTGCTGAATAAAGATTGAAAATCCATAAAATGAAAATCATCGTTTGCAACTTATTGTAATATTCATTTATACACTATTGTTTGTGGTGCACCTTAGCTGTTGTTGAAAAGAGCCCTATTCAAGTTTCAGGTGCAACTCCTTCCTGCCATCTAGATGCAGATCTCTCTATTCACCACTTGGCTGACTCACCCTGTCTCTTGGAATCCCCCAGCCCTGTCACTCACAAAACCAGACAAAGGAATACTCGACCTAGTAAAGGCAGGCTTGAAATGTTAGACAAGCAAATACCTACTTTCTAAAAAGTGGTATTTGCAAACACAGAATGTTAAAACCAACTTTACTAAAAAAATTATTTTATCATTCTGAGTTCAGGCACACTAAACTCTAATTTCTACCATGTTCTCTGGGACAGTTAGGATTATAAACATGTAATAATTCTAACAGCCCATTCTGGCCGATGGAGAACCGGTAGCCTTGCAACACTGAAACACGAAAATGGCTGTAATTCACTATTAGGACATGCCACAAAGACCAGGGCTTGTCCTACCTTATACTTACAATGCCCCCTGCCCTTGGGCCTACCATAGGGGTGACTGATATGAAGAAAAGGGAAGGCTTAGGGACTGGTAAGTGGGTTCACTTGCCCAGTCAGCATGACAGTACCAGACTGCACGCAGGCTCTGCAATGGCAGACCTTAGACACATTTTACAAGCCTGCTTCTGTGGGTGGCACAACTAGTGCTGCAGGCCCACCGGCAGCATTTGGATTTACACGCCCTGGGCACACTCAGTGCACTGTACTAGGGTCTGACAAGTAAACCAAATAATAACAAAAGAGTGTACAAAGTTCCCCAAAGGAATAAGGATTAACAAAGTGTCTCTCTCACTGAAGGATGTATATAGGCGTGCCTGGGAATACAAGGAATTCCTTATCGGAACTTAGGATGCCTCACACAACTAAAAAGCTGGACGACTGTTGTCATCCTACCTGATGGTTGTTTCGTCTCATCATTGGCCTCCTGCTCCAGCGTCCGGCTGGCGGTGCAATGCCTGACGGGTAGCACGGAGTGCTACACTTTGGTGGAGTTCTTTTGTTCCTGGCCAGTGGATGAGTGCGTGTGAGGGGCCTGGGGGGTGAAGTAGTGAGCGTGAAGGAGTGATTTAAAAAAGGTAAGTATAGTCCACTCAGACAACTTTATTCGTGTGGCTAACTGCCTTATTAAAAGAGTGAAGGGAGGGGTACCGAAGCTCAAAGTGAAGTAGTTGGGCTTCGTTCAACCCTCACCTATGGTGTGGTCAACATGTTTCATGCCATATAGGCAATTCTTCAGGACCTTAACGTGCTCATAAACTTAAAAAAACTTATCCGGGCTGTCAGATGTATCATATACAACCTGCGTGGTCGAATGTACCAAGGCAGGATGGAGTCCTGCGTGGATGCCCGCTCTAAGAGAAAAAAAATAATCATAGAAATACGAATGAAAGACTAATCATTCTTTGCAGCCTCATATCCAATATGTAGGTCAGGTCTTAACATCAAGAAAGGGAAGAGCCATTTTCCCAGTGTATGTTGTGGCTCAATGGGGTCACAACTACGAACAGTGAGAGAGAAAGAGTATAATCGTGCGTTTCATTGGAAGACATGCGTCAGTGAAACACTTTAAAATAATTATCTATATACAGTGTACTACACCCATTGCTTATTTGCTAATTCATGTGCCAAAAATGCAAATGGTTGTATAGTAGCTTAGAGGGTAGCCATATGTGCCTGAGAAGGGATGGGGGTAAAGGGGGCCCCAGTGTGTGTTGATAAAATGTTGGTTCTTACCCACAATCCCTGGAGGAAGGTCCCCACAGACTGTCCTTGTGGGGCCTGAGCTGCTCGGTATTTACCTGGGTGTAGAAGAGGGATAGGTCGATAAAGGTACATTGTCCCGGTGTTCTGGGCACAAAGTGGTGGCGATACAGGTGGACCATGCCGACCACAGGGCAGTCTGCAGCCCAGTCACGGACCCCGAGACACCCAAGAGAACAACATCCGGACAAGGGACCCGAGGGTGTAGTGACACCGCGGGCACCGATCGGGCCCCAAACAGCGTCGCCGCCCAGAGCCAATCACCATCAAGCGAACACGATGGATGTTTCCGTCGCTACCAGACCTCGTCACCGCTCTAAGGGGGGGCAAGGAGTCAGCTCGAAGCCCGACGGCGCCTCGCGGTAGGACACCCCCGGCAGAGCCAAGACCAAAGCAGTCCATCTGAGGGCAGCCCGGGGCACCGGGAGCAGAGCCACAAAAAGCTACCCCGAGAGAGCCGGAGTGCGGAGGATATCGCAGTCCAGCTCCAGTCAACCCATCTCCCCTCCTTACCTTCAAAGCTCGAGGCAACCGCTTGTCAGCACCTACCCCTCGCACGGCGACAGAGTGAAATCGCAGGACAGCCGGTACCTCAACAGGAGTCCCAGTCGCATTTAAATGATTCAGTACGCGATTGCCGTGGGTAGGCGTGTCCGGGGCCTCGTTGCTAGGCAACGCGGCCAAGCGTGTTTGCCGGTGGGTCGAGCAGGGAGAGGGGCGGGGAAAGGGGAAAGGCTATCCCAGGTGCCCTGATTAAGCGCCATCTTAAAGCAGAGTTGCCCCTTCTGAAACGGGTGAGACTGTGATGTTGCTCGAGTTGGAATAAGGGTTTCTATCTGTAGTGTTTAGAAGTCAGTACTTTCAGATATTGTGCGTGTGATCCGATAAGAGGATCTCATGGGCTGGTGGAAATAAATTAACCCCTTCCTTGCTGATGACGAGCTCAGCTCGTCATCGGCCACGGGTGGCGTGTGCTGATGACGAAGCCGCACAGCGCAAAAATCGCCGCAGCAGCGATGCGGTTAAAAATCAAATAAAATAAACTAAAAGGGGCCCAACTATATCTGATGATGGGGGGTTGTGTGGCCCGCTAGTAATAAATGAGTACACATTGTGTTTCTCGACCTATCCTATTTGGGATTGGGGGTACCGTCCTGGAAGGGTTTATTTGGCAGCCTGATACTAAAAACAAGGTGCCAAAATCACCATGCCAAGCGGGATGAACCAGACGCCATGTTGGAACATTGAAATGGTCAAGGGGATTGGATCAAAACGTGTGCTGATTCTCTAATAGTATTTCTTATACTATCAGTGTGGCCACACGGGTGTGGTTTATCTGGCTAGCATAGTCCACGGGACAGAATCATTAAGTCCCTGTGTATCAGTTCGTAGACGGTACACCCATCGCTGTTCGATTTTGTATAAGGCTTGTTGGTTGATAAATGGATGACATTCAAGAACAGTCCATTGTATGCTCTCAGCAGGGTGACCTTGTTGCTTGCAGTGTTCGTAAAGACGAGTATGTGTCTTCATACAGCAAATATTGCTGTTTTGTTCCATAATGCGTAGTTATACCGTGGGCATTGTCATTCCAATGTAGTTTAATCTGCATGGACAGGTCAGCATATAGATACATCTAGAACTATTGCAGTTCGTGTGTTTGTTTCGGTGCCAGGTGAAGTCATTAGGCAGCACTATGGTTTTACCTTGTGTTGATTGGGGGCATACGACACACGAGCCGCATCGGTAGTGGCCCATAACTGGGGGCAAATCCCAGAGGGTGTTCTGAGGGCGAGTGTTCGTCTTCTTTGGTCGAGTATGAATCAGAGTGTCTTTAAGATTGGTTGTTCTTTTAAAGGCAAACCGGGGACGGGGGATTTCCAAGCCTGCCGAGTTCAAGATACCCCAGTGGGAGTTCACTGTTTTTTTAATGAACGTGGAATTTTTGGTGTAGGAGGTGACACATGTGATGATATCCTCTGTCTCCTTGGTGTGAATTTCCAGCAGAGAGTCTCTGTTATTGTTGAGCGCTCTCTTCACCGATTGATAAGTAGTCTTGTTGGGTAACCTCTGTCCTGGAGTTTATGCTGTAAGGTAGTCGCTTCTTGTTTGTAGTCCGTCACCGAGCTGCAGTTTCTGCGGAGCGTTAAAAATTGGCCAAATGGTAGGTTGTCCCTCAAAGCTCTAGTGTGGTGGCTGTTATATAGAAGGAGGCTATTTCTGTCGGTCTCTTTTTTGTAGAGGGTAGTGGTGATTTCTGTGGGAGTCAGGTGTATAGTCAGATCCAAGAAGGGTAAAGAGTGTTCAGGCATGGTACCCGTGAATTTCAGAAATGGATCCTGGAGATTAATCCATGCGCAGAAGGCCTCCCAACTAGACCGGTCTCCTTTCCAGAAAATCAGAATATCGTCGATGTAGCGACGCCATAAGGTGAGGTTTTCAAGGAATGGGTTGTGATCAGATGGGTAGATGAAATGTTTCTCGAAGGTGGCCATATATATACAAGCCAAGCTCGGTGCGAAAGTAGAACCCATCGAAGTTCCGCGGATCTGGTGGTATAGCTGTGATTCATATTTGAAAAAGTTTTCCGTTAGAGCTATGTTGGCTAGTTCCATAATGAAGGAGATCGGGGTCGGGGAAGACCATTCTTCCAACCTCAGAGCGGATTCCACGGCCTCCAGGGTTGCCTGTTGCGGGATGTTCGTGTACAAGGCTTCCACGTCTAAGGTCAAGAGGATGTCAACGTCCTCTCTGCCGTCCACATCATTGATCAAGCGGAGGACGTCTCTGGTGTCCTGGAGGTAGGATGGAAAAAAACATCGCAAAATTGGGACACTGGTTCCAAAAGAGACCCTATTCCGGAGACAATGGGTCTCCCAGGAACAGGGTGAAACCCTTATGAATTTTGGGCAGGGTATAGAAGTAGGGCGTGACCGGTTCTGTGGTGATGAGGAAGTCTGCTTCCTTCTTAGTAATCCATTCATTAGTTTCACCCTCGATCACTAGGCTCATGATAGTAGTTGTCAGTCGTTTAGTTGGATCCACAGTAAGGGGTCTGTAGTGGGTGTTGTTGGACAGTTGTCGTCTGCATTCTCGGTCATAATCATCATAGTCTTGGATGACCGTGGCGCCACCCTTATCTGCTTGTTTAATAACAATGGTGTCATTATTGCCTGAAGCGATGGATGCTTGTTTCTCCGCATTCGTCAGGTTATGAAATTGTTGAATGTGTGTTTTTTTCTTCAGGCTGGCCAGGACCGCTCGTTCGAATGTTAGAACTTCTGGGGGGACCATCCCATCAGTGGGAGTAAAGGTGGAAGGTTTCCTTAATCCGGTGTCTTGGCTCGTGGGCTCAGGTTTATCATCAAAGAAGGCTCGTAGGCGAATTTTTCTGAAGAGTTGTCTTGTTTCAATCATCTCTTGAAAACTGTCTGGGGTGGGAGTCGGTACGAACCCGAGACCTTTCTCCAAAACGCTCTTCTCCGTTGAAGTCAAAACTTTTTTTGAAAGGTTGACAATTAGACTTTTCTCCCCCTGGAGGTGGTGCTCCTGGTTTCCATCATGGTCTGTGGTGTCGGTTGATCTTGCCACTGTACCCCTTTCTGTCCGCCTCGCTTTCGCCCTCTTCCTCTGCCCCAACCTCTGCCTTGAAAAGGTGGCGGGTTCAAAGGGTAAAATTGTGGTGGGCCCTGTGGGGAGAAGGGGTACTGCCATGGGGGTGTCATGTGGTGGGCCCTGAAACATTGGACCTTGTTGGTAGCCCTGTTGCCAGTTGGGGCGTTGTGGGACCCGGTTGTATTTTCGGGTGAAGTACGAGCTGGAGAGATGAAGAGAACGGGTGGGACAGAGGGGAATCCAGTACCAGTTGGGGGATCGGTCTTCCACCACCAAGGTGGATTGGGAATGGGGGAGGGGGTGTAGTGAGGATGGAATATGTTAGAAAGACAGGAGTGGTCGGAGTTTGGGGGGGTGGGAGTGAGCAGGACGCTGTAGCTAAATCCTCGGTGCGCACTTGATGCCAATTTTAGCCTAATGCTAATCAGATTTGTGAAAATTCGTGTAATTCGCTTTTGCGGAGTTATGTGAAATCAGAGTTAATTCTGCGCTTTCGCACTTAAGAGCTCAATGTGTCCTTTCATCCATTTGTGCAAAAAACAATCCCCGCTTTTTCTGGTTGTTCGCATTGTTCAGTTCTCTAGCGCTAAAATTGTACATGTGGCTGCAGTGTTGTATTCGCCGTTGCCTTATTTCAGGAAGTTAGTGTAAAACGTGTTACTCCAAAGCTTCGCAACAACTCTAGGGCCTAGTTACACAGCCCGTTCCTTGACTGGTAGTCTTAGCATGCAGGACAGGTAAAACAGGAACCAGGCAACAAAACCAGGCTTGAATTTTGGCTCGAGTGCCCCTTGTAACCAGCCCTCAGAGTTGGCTTTTTGATCACATTCTGTAGCATGTATCTCTCTTGACAACCACCCCCTTGCCTAGAGACACCTTATTAACCTGCAATTCCTCTAACTCAGTTACATATCCCTGTTTATTGTTGCCTAATACCGGTAACTTTATTGCATGATTAAAAAAAAAAACCTTTGCAAGTACAGGATTTAAAAATGTATCAAAAGTACATATAAAAGGGAATATAAATAAAGTCCATTATAGAAAAGAATGGCAGATGGAACTTGCCAAGATGTTATGCTGATGGCAGTTCACGGACTTTGGTCCCCTCACATTGTGTACAATCCCTACACCGGGGAAAAGTCTGGGCCATGAAAATACCAAGGGCCATGCGACCCATGAAAAAAGCACAAACGGTCTTAATTTCTGCAGTCAGTGAGCCGGATGTGCCACTTTTTTACTCCTGTCTGGTCGATGTCTTTTAGGCAACATGTCGAAGGGTCCAGCAGTCGGCATTGACCTTGGCACCACCTACTCCTGCGTGGGGGTCTTCCAGCATGGCAAAGTGGAGATCATCGCCAACGACCAGGGCAACCGGACCACCCCCAGCTATGTGGCCTTCACCGACACAGAGCGGCTAATCGGAGACGCCGCCAAGAACCAAGTGGCGATGAACCCCACCAACACAGTCTTCGGTAAGTGTTACACGAGGAGCCGCGACCATAACGGTGTACATGCCCTTGTGGGGAGGCTTTTGCACACGTAGACCAGCCTTTAGGGAAGGGATGCTTTAAATGATCAGCTGGTGCCTCTAAGAGGAAATTAAGTCTGACTAGACTAAATGCACCCGGCCTCCCTGCTCCCTCAGGCAGAAACCTGGCTGAAACCCGCTTTCTTGATGGTAAGTGGCTTCATCTGGACCAGTGAGAAAATATGTGATGAGGTCCTGCTACTCTTTCTTATTATAGTTTCTTATTAACCAAGATAATTCCAGATACTTTTCATACATTGGGTAGTTGGGTATTTACACAGTGGCATGCATCTCTGTGCTGCAAGCTTATGCAAGAGGGCACATTGAAGATCATGTGACAAGGTGGTAATTCAGTTATGACTTTTTATTCATTGAAGGTACCTGCAGGCATTGAATTAAAATGTAAAAATGACAGTCTCTGTGCCTATTGGTCTCTGCGTGATTTGTAGATGGTGGTCCGTAGCAGTTCCAAGGACACTTTGTCAGTAAGATTGGACTGTTGATAATTTGAGAACCTCCCTTGTTACCCCGGGTTGAAGTCTATTATGCATTTAATTTGTTCTGCATAGTCATTTAAAGATTAAGTGAAAAGTTTGAAATGAAGAGTATGACAAATGCACAAACAAGGTATGAAATGTAAATTACGTTCATGAAAAAAACATTAGCAATAATGAGTTTTCCGTGTTAAAACGTGTCAAGTAACGTAAGTAATAGTAATTAGACCAAATCACCGACCAACATCCATATATTTAAAGTCAGGCTTGTTGTGTTTTTCATAATCTGATTAGACCTATTGCCTCAGACATAACGTTTTCCAATGAGCCGATTAGACCTATAGTTTTTAGGTTAGCATGTCACCATAAACAACTCGGCGCTACTGTTTTGCATGTGTTCCCAAAAGGCCATTATCTGTCTGAAGTCCTAAAATTACAAATGGTTGCACAATTACAGTTGTCAAACGAAATAGAACCATTTCTAAAAAAAGAATAAGAAAGACTCACCAAGTACAAAGTTTATACCCTGTAGGTTTGTCATGGAGATAACCAAACCCTTGCCTGCTATGGTAATCTCTGAGAATTCCCTCTAACAAAATACCAGTCTACAAGCTTTTAACAGTGTTACGACAATCTACCCGCAAGCGCCCATTGGCTTTAACATTGTTGTAATTTTTCATAATAAACATACCAGGCCTATATAGCCTGGAACAATGATGTGTTAATACAACCGCCTCAGTCCTGCTTTGTTGAACCTACACTTCCCACCAGGCAGAAGTGCAAAAGAAGCACTTTTCCAGCTAAAGTGTGCAACATCTGCCCTATCAAAATCTTTACTTCAGTATCTGCTTGTGAGTAGAGGCTCAGTAGTGCTTCTTAAAGGTATTTTCTGTTTATCACATCAGGTCTTTACTGTCAGCCAAGCATTGGCATAGCCAATAGGCCTCGCCTTTGGGTCCCTATAAGTATTTAGTTATGCAGCACAATATCCTTCCTGCAACAACATCAACTGTTGCATGGCTAAACACTTAAGGTCCCAAAGGGGAGACCTATTGGCTATGCCAATGCTTGTTTAACCTTACCGGAAGTAGCAAAAAATGTAATAAATACATCAGTGTTTACCTCCAGGTAATCTTAAATCACATTTTACAAGCCCTTACTACATATCATCCAGGTAACCCATACAGGACTGTGTTTGATAAAAGAACAATGCTAGCCGCTCCATCTTTTGGAGCCCGTTTGGATGTGCACTTGCTGACCAAAGAGGAGCAGGAACCCCGAGGATGAAGCGTGCCACCTGTGTGCGCATCCTGACCAACGAGGAGCAGGAACCCCGAGGATGAAGCGTGCCACCTGTGTGGAAGATGGTCCCAGATCTCTAAAACTAAGACCTATGGATTCAGGTGGAACAACATTTTCCACACTATATCCTGCTGCAGGTCACATTGGTTTCTTTAGTTAAGTTTCTTGGCAGCTCTGGATGCAAAGTTGGATGATTCAGTGGGATAAAGCCCTTGTAGTCACTGTCGTGGCACAGGCGCCTTCATCCATAAAGCAAATAAGAAAAATACCACATATTGATCCAGTTTGGGAAGTAAAGCACTTCCATAATTTCGGTGTTATGCGCCCTTCAGGCTCATGGGAGCTACTATATATGCTGCACTAATGATAGATACCTCTTGCATGTGACTAAGTTTATAACAAAGAATGTTCAAAAGCTACAAAGGTCAAAACACAACACACTAATCTGGAACAAGCATCGTACCACTGTAAAAAGGTTGTGTAGGATCCCAAAGACCGGTGAATACCTCATTTTGATGTTCCTTCAATCAATCAATCAAAGCATTTATATAGCGCACTACTCACCCGGAGGGTCTCAAGGCGCTGGGGAGGGTGGGGGGGTCCGCTACTGCTCGAACAGCCAGGTCTTGAGCTGCTTCCTGAAGGCGAGGTGGTCTTGGGTCAGGCGGAGGTGGGTTGGGAGGGAGTTCCAAGTCTTGGCGGCCAGGTAGGAGAAGGACCTTCCTCCTGTTGTGGCTCTTCGGATGCGGGGGACGGCGGCGAGGGCGTGGCTGGTCGATCGAAGCTGGCGGGTGGGAGTGTAGAAGTTGAGGCGGCTGTTGAGGTATCTTGGGCCTTGGTTGTGTAGGGCTTTGTGACGTGGGTGAGGAGATGGAAGGTGGTTCTCTTGTTGACCGGGAGCCAGTGCAGGTCTCTCAGGTGTCCGGAGATGTGGCTGTGTCGGGGGATGTCGAGGATGAGTCTTGCTGAGGCGTTCTGGATCCGCTGGAGTCTCTTCTGGAGCTTGGCGGTGGTTCCAGCGTAGAGGGCGTTGCCGTAGTCCAGTCGGCTGGTGACGAGGGCCTGGGTGACCGTCTTCCTGGTCTCGGTGGGGATCCACCGGAAGATCTTGCGTAGCATGCGCAGGATATTGAAGCAAGACGAGGAGACGGCGTTGACTTGTCTGGTCATGGAGAGGGAGGAGTCCAAGATGAAGCCCAGGTTGCGTGCGTGGTCTGTCGGTTTGGGTGCGCTGCCCAGGGCGGGGGGCCACCAGGAGTCGTCCCAGGCGGAGGGAGAGGAGCCCAGGATGAGAATTTCCGTCTTGTCTGTGTTCAGTTTCAGGCGGCAGGTCCTCATCCACTCGGTTACGTCTTTCATCCCTTCGTGTAGGTTGGCGGTGGCGGTGGCGGGGTCGTGGGTGAGGGAGAGGATCAGCTGAGTGTTGTCGGTGTAGGAGATGATGTTGAGGTTGTGTTGGCGTGCGATGGCCGCAAGGGGGCTCATGTAGACATTGAAGAGGGTGGGGCTGAGCGAGGAGCCCAGAGGGACGCCGCAGATGACTTTGGTGGCTTCTGATCTGAACGGGGGAAGGCGGACTCTCTGTGTCCTTCCGGCGAGGAAGGAGATGATCCACTCCAGTGCCTTCTCCTGGATTCCGACGTTGCTGAGGCGCTGCACTAGGGTGCGGTGGCAGACCGTGTCGAATGCCGCGGAGAGGTCCAGGAGGATGAGGGCCGCTGTTTCTCCGTTGTCGAGCAGGGCTCGGATGTCATCGGTGGCAGCGATGAGGACGGTCTCGGTGCTGTGGTTGGCCCGGAAGCCAGACTGCGAGAGTTCGAGGGATCCATTTGTCTCGAGGAAGGCGGCCAGCTGCTTGTTGACGTTCTTCTCGATGACTTTGGCCGGAAACGGGAGGAGTGAGATGGGGCGGTAGTTTTTGAATTCGGTGGGGTCTGCTGACGGTTTCTTAAGTAGAGCGCTGAGTTCGGCGTGCTTCCAGCTCTCAGGGAAGGTAGCGGTGTCGAAGGAGGTGTTGATGATGTCCCGCAGGTGGGGTGCGATGACTGCGTCGGCCTTGTTGAAGACGTGGTGGGAGCAGGGCTCGGTTGGAGATCCAGAGTGGATGGTGTTCATCGTGCGGATGGTGTCTTCGGTGCTGAGCGGGGTCCAGGCGCGTAGGGTGGTGGAGGGGAGCGTAGGTGCGGTCGTGGGGAGCGTTGGTTGTGTGCTGAAGCTGTTGTGAATGTCAGCGATCTTGTTGTGGAAGTAGGAGGCGAGGGAGTTGCAGAGGTCTTGAGATGGGGTGCTGTTGTTGTTTCCGGCGTTGGGGTTGGAGAGCTCTTTAACGATGTTGAAGAGTTCCTTGCTGTTGTGTGCGTTGTTGTCCAGTCGTTCTTGAATGCAGTTTTCTTGGTGGCGTGGATCAGTTGATGGAGTTTTCGGGTTGCGAGCTTGAGGGTGGTCATGTTGTCTGGTGTAGGGTCCCAGCGCCAGGTTCTCTCGAGGGCTCAGCAGTTCTTCTTGGAGCTCTTGAGTTCGTCGGTGAACCAGGGTGCTTTCTTGCTGCCGGGTCTGCTAGGTGGGGTCCTCAGTGGGGCGAGGTCGTCTGCGCAGCTGCTGATCCACTTCGTGAGGTTGTCGGCGGCCTGGCTGGGGTTCGCTGAGCTGGTGGGGGGGTGCTGGCTCAGGGATGCGGCGAGCTGGTCGGCTGTGATCTTGTTCCAGCTTCTGCGTGCAACCAGTTGCTGGTGGTGGTGGACCGTTGTTCTTTTGAAGCTGAAGTAGATGCAGCTGTGGTCCGTCCAGTGGAGACCGGTGGCGTGGCTGAAGACGATGTCCTTGCTGGATGAGAAGACGGGGTCGAGTGTGTGTCCGGCGTAGTGGGTGGGGGTGGTCACCAGCTGCTTGAGACCGAGGTTGGCGAGGTTGTCCAGCAGGGTGGTGGTGTTGCGGTCGTTGTTGTTCTCCAGGTGGAAGTTGAGGTCCCCGAGGAGGATGTAGTCAGCGGAGGGGAGGGCGTGCGGGGTGATGAAGTCGGCGATGTCTTCGCTGAATTGTGTGCGGGGTCCCGGGGGTCTGTAGATGAGGGTGCCTCTGAGGGTGGTCTTCGGGGTGGTGTGGATCTGGAAGTGCAGGTGTTCGGCGGTTGTCAGGGTGTCGTTGGTGTTGGTCGTGATGCGGATGGTGTTCCTGTGGACTATGGCGATGCCTCCTCCAGTTTGGTTGCCGCGGTCCCTCCGGGTGATCTTGTATCCGTCCGGGATGGCGATGGCGATGTCGGGTGCTGAGGAGGCGTTCATCCAGGTTTCCGTGAGGAATGCGATGTCTGGGGATGTGGTGTCGAGGAGGTTCCAGAGTTCGACGGCGTGTCTGTGGACGGAGCGGGTGTTGAGCAGGATGCACTTCAGGTGGTTGCTGCTGGTGCTCGGCTTGGCGGGTGCGGTGCAGGTGCGGATGCAGGTGAACTTGCAGGAGTGGCAGCTGAAGAGTCCGTGGGTTCGTCTCGGGGTGGCTCGGTAGCATCCCGGGATTCGGCCGGTGTTGAGTGCGTTGAGTTCGGTGGTGTTGTAAGTCCGGCGGGGGGGCTGGTGTCTGCGGGGGCCAGGGGTTCGGGCGCTGGGCGCGGTCCAGGCGCGGACGGGCGCAGACTGGCTTACCTTTGGCGCGCTTAGGGCGCGCCCGCTGAGCGTCAACGCTGCACGTTTGCCACTCTGCCATATGAGGAGAGTGGGGGGGGGGCGGAGCGAGGGAGGAGCAGCTGGAAGGCGGGAGCGGGGCGGCGAATGGGAAGGGTCCTAGGTGGAAGGGGGCGGGGCCGCAGGGGAGCAGCGGCGGGGAGCGGAGAGGTGGCGGGAAACGCAGCGGGGGCACAGCAAGGGAAAACAGCGGGCAACAAATAACAGGACAATTAAGAGGACAAAGGCTGGGCACAGAAAGGGCAACAGAGGATACAGCAACAATCAGAGGGGAAACAAACCGCAAATCACAGGAGACAGGTCACGAAACGGGCAACAGGGGGGAAAACAAACAGTCAGCAGGAGAAAGCGGCGCTGCGCTACGGAGGCTAAGACCACACCAGTGGTCAGGAGCACAGCTGCGGGCAGCGACGGTATCGGGGCAGCCTGGGCACACCCACGGGGAGTGTGCGCGGTGCGTGGTGGTGTGACCAGCCCAGAGGGTCAGAGGTCACTGCACACCACTGCGTGCACTCCTCCCTATAAGGTCCAGTGGGAGGGAGGAGCAGCTGGGAGGCGGGAGCGGGGCGGCGAATGGGAAGGGTCCTAGGTGGAAGGGGGCGGGCCGCAGGGGAGCAGCGGCGGTGAGCGGGGAGGTGGCGGGAAACGCGGCGGGGGCACAGCAAGGGAAAACAGCGGGCAACACATAAGAGGACAAAGGCTGGGCACAGAAAGGGCAACAGAGGATACAGCAACAATCAGAGGGGAAACAAACCGCAAATCACAGGAGACAGGTCATGAAACGGGCAACAGGGGGGAAAACAAACAGTCAGCAGGAGAAAGCGGCGCTGCGCTACGGAGGCTGAGACCACACCAGTGGTCAGGAGCACAGCTGCGGGCAGCGGCGGGATCGGGGCAGCCTGGGCACACCCACGGGGAGTGTGCGCGGTGCGTGGTGGTGTGACCGGCCCAGAGGGCCTTTAACAGGCCTTTTGTAAATCCAATACTTGGTATCTACTAAGACACAATTATAGGGGTAGACAAATTACGTGATCAACTGGCCTCAACTCTGTGCAGGGGGTCGGGTCGGCACTGAAATGGGACTGGCACCCACAAGGTCATTCCTAAGGGTACATTACAACTCGATATTGGCTGCTTGATGTAAGGACCGTCAACAAGAAAGCATAGCTATATGAGTATTGTTCCTTTACGAATCTTGGAACCTCTGCACCTGGAAATGAGTCTACTGCAGAGGTCTTCAAACTTTTGGATGCCGAGACCCCCCCTGTCAACATTTTGAGGCGCAAGGACCCCCTCCTGACAAAAAATTCTAACCCTGTAGGCAGGGCTACTAGAATTATGAGGCAAGTGAGGACCAAATTACGCGACAGGCTTGACTAAATTGTGTGGGAAGAAAATGTAAGTGATGTTATGTGATGCCGCGTATTTTGGGATAGCATTACTTCATTATTTTGACATTTGTTACACACAGTAACACTGAGGAAAGATTTCACCCCATCCGTACCCGTTTATGATCAAAGTACAGCAATTAATATCAGAAAGATTTCTAGTCAACCTTTAGGAAGGGCCTTCCACTCCGCAGGAATACGTGCTGCCTCATTAGAAGCTCACCTGGCCCTAGCCAGGAGAGGCAGGAGTCCCTTAAAAACCTGACGGTTTTGTGCAGAGTTAAGCAGTTTACCCATGCTGCTTTCCTCTCCTTCCATCCCTCTCTCCTCTCCTAACCCCGGATTCTTCTCTAACTTTGCAGGTCATTTTCTTTCAACCAGTTTTACAGCATCTGAACTCTCCCCATTCAACCTCTCACTTTAACAATGCACCTCATCTCTCTATAGCACCTTTCTGGCAAACATTTCATTTTTTTATAGCGCTACTCATAGTTTACTCACACTCAGTTTTGTGATCTGCATGGTACACGTTCTTTGTAGCAGGCACATTAACCCTCTGCGGGAAACAACCTTTACAATGCAACTTTTACAACGCACTACCATTACACCACAGTCATTACATCGCAACATCCCTTACATCGCATGCCATTACAACGCAACCATTACATTGCATGACACTACAACGCATGTCATTACAACGCAGTCATTACAACGCATACCATTACAACGCATAGTACCCTTACACTATCCAAAACTTACCCTACTGTTGCACCCCCTGGAGTTAGAATAGTATTTTTTACCCCTACACTATCCAACACTTACCCTACTGTTGCACCCCCTGGAGTTAGAATAGTAATTTTTATCCCTACACTATCCAACACTTACCCTACTTTTGCACCCCTGGAGTTAGAATAGTAATTTTTACCCCTATACCATCCAATACTTACCATACTTTTAATGGCATGCTTTGTAATGGTATGCGTTGTAAAGGTAGTATGTGTTGTAATGGGATGCGTTGTAAAGGTAGTTTTAGACAATTCGTTGTAATGGCATGCATTGTAATGGAATGTGTTGTAAAGGATGTTGCATTGTGAAAAATGCGTTGTAAAGGCATGCTTTGTAAAAGTATGCGTTGTAACGTCATACAACCGGGTAAGAGGAGTGACTGCAGGGTGAGTAAGGTGGCGTATGAATTTGGGTGCGGATGCAAGTTCAGAATGGGACGAATGAATGCATGATTACTGATGGGCTTGTTTGAGTGAGTTGCTTATTGAGCAGTGAGGGGGGTCAGGTGAGTGAAGTGTCACATTAATGCAGGATGAGTAGTGTGCTCGTGTGACTGCAGAGTGAGGTATAGAATGAACAGCGCAAGTACATTGTGAGTGCAGAGTGATCACTGTGAGTGCAGGTGAATGGTGTGAATGCATGGTGATCAGTGTGAGTGCAGGGTGAGCATGAAAGTGAAGGGCGAGAATGAGGAGCGAGTTGTCTGAATGCAGGGTGCATTTCCATACACTTAAAGTAACTCAGCATGTTCTTGACGGCAGCGTAGGGTTTAAGATCTAAGTTAAACTAGTGCAGCATTAATCGGGGATCGTGGGTGGAGGAAATACATAATGTGCTGATCCTGCAACAAATTTACAGTCCTATGGTTAGGGTTGCCAGCAGATTATTTTGATGGCCCAGTCGGTACAAAAATAAGCAGACACCTAAAGCTGTATTTTAAGCACTTATCTGTGCATACTTCGAACTACAAATATAAATGGAAAGCACTTTCAAATTGTGTTCTAGGCTGCCTCAATGATCACTGACTGACAAAGAGTAAAAAGACAGAAAAGTCACATAACTAATGCATAGATACTTTTGTATTTAAAAGTCTATTTGGTGTCAAGAGGAGGTCTTTGCAGGCTCTTTAAACAACACAGGCAGGCATTTTTCTTTTGGCAACCCAACTTTATATTCCTTTTCATTAAATGCATTATCATACTACAGCAGTAATTGTAAAGTACAAATGTAAGGAACAGGCCCAGGGGGTACTGAAACCAGGAAAAAAATAAGCCTCTGTAATCAGTTTACAAAGGCATGTAAATATGAAAATGGTCTTTAAAGACCTGTGAAAATCTCGGGGTGCTGGAGATGACTCCAGACACTGCCCAGCCGAGCGTAAAGCAGATCGAGTTACACTGCAGCAGCAGCCGGGCTGAGAGACACGACGAGGGAGGAGAGGGGCTGAAGCCCTTGGGCCTGGGAAGAAGTATGACTGTGAAGGCGCGACCCCCTATGCATCGCTCCACGGCCCCCCTGGGGGTCGGGCCCCACAGTTTGAAGACCCCTGGTCTACTGTAGTATATTATATTGCAAGCCTGTAATTCTGGCATCTTAGCTAGAGGACTGTGCATAGCTTCTGGTTATCATTCAGATCTATGACTGTCTTCAGTACTACCTGCATCCTACCCATAGCCTCTGTTGCAGCCTGTTAGATCTGATGTCTCGCTACCCTTTCTAGATTTCCATGAATCTTCTTTTTCTTTGCAAATTCCCCCTCACTGTTTCTAATCCTTAATTGAGTACTGTAGCCCTCACCACTGTCACGCACAATTGGAAAGGCCTTTAAAATCTTCTATTTGTGAAACGGTGGAATACAATTTGTAATACTATCTGATTTGGAAAGGCATTTTAAGAACTCTTCTGAATTTCATCAAGAATTTCATCAGTTTGATTCATCAGTTTGATTGTCCATTACTTATGTTTTTATCACAAGCTATTAGAATTTGTGAAGTGAAAAACAAACATGAATACCTAGAAGTATACTTTATACTCAAATCGATAGTTTGGAAAATATTAGGTCTGGCTTGATAGCATTGCTGTCTTGCACTTATTGTTACTACATCTTTAAAATATACATAGAGGGTTTTGTCTCAGCCTCACCTCAGGCTATTGACTGTTTTGTGTATCATTTCACCTCCATGGGGGCCTAGTTTACCATGCCAAAAGTACAGTGACTCGTCACAAATTAAATTCATTACTGCATTGTATATAGAAAGCTTTTTTAATTTGTTTTACTGCATCTGGCTTTTTAAAATTTTTGCTTGAGACCTACAATGCAAGTCACACATGTTTGCTTTACCAATGCTTGATATTTTTTAAAATAAACTGATCCTTGACTTTGTTTTTTATCCAGTGATTTATGTGCACCCATTTTAAACATCAGCGCGCGCCTCGCGCTGAAAGTAAAAGGCTGCAGGCGGAGGGGATAGAGGAGGGAGCATGGGCCTGTTTCCCTTGCGGGAGCGAGCAGGAACTATCTGTTTGTAATTATAAACAGATGGTTCCTGCTTGCTTCCGCAAGGGAATCGCCAAATGTGCACACGTTGCCATTGAAAGCAATGCAAGCGCGCTGCGTAGGCGAGACCTAAAAAGTATGAAGAGCTCTGTTAGGTCTACTAGGTGTTACGGGGGCCTTTTGTGACTGGTAATGAGTTGTTGCAGAAGCAAGTGTTGTTAAGGGGCATGTTGTGGGGAAGAACCAGTGAGAAGAGTTTTGGGCTCATGGCATCGCCACATTTTTGTGTGAAAGAAAAAGTTAGATCAGGTGGGAGGCACTGTTGGCATATGGAGGTTTCTTTTGGTGTTTATAATTCTGTAGAGGCTTAACAAAGGATGAACATTTGCCTTCCGTCCAGATATGCTTCAGTTTAACGGCCTGTCCAGGGAGTGTTAGAGTTGTTTGAAAATGGAAAACGGAAAATCTTTTCATTCTCAGAGTTGCAGGATATTAGATTTTTTTTCCAATAAAATATACACATTTTACACTAAAGATATTGGCTATTCCAAACTTTTTTATTATAACTTTTCACTTTCTCATGTAAAATATGCATTATAAAATATTATTTTCTCACTTAATAATTGCAATTTTCTCACCTCGATCTTTTCATTAGTATTATAGTGCTTATAATAATACCACGGAATTGCCTTCCAGTGCAGTTAAAAATATTTATTTTCATTTTATTTACTTAATTTTCTGCTCAAGAATCAGTCCGCACTTGCATGCGTTTCAAGTTCATAGTTTTCAGTATTACAAGATACACATGAGTGAGGGCTCCTCGTCCAAAGGATTTTTATTCATTCACGTTGTTTAAAGAATATCAGGAAACATTAAACATTTATTTTTAATTTTTCATAGCCCTTTCAATGTTCTCTGTTTACTATTTATTTAATAATAAGTTCATGCCTGGACCTAAGGAGGGATTTCCACCGTTGGTACCATGTACCAGTGCTTTAAATGGGGCTGTCAAGTACGGTTTACCAGCACTTTTTTATTTTGAGAGGGAGAGTACCGGCACTTCTCAAGAGAGACTTAATACTTTTTATAGGAGAGTACTGGCACTTTTCAGAAACAAGCAGGTATTCTGGTGCATAGTATGTGCACTTCTATTTTTTCACTTTTAAGCACTGTCACATGCCCTTTTTTTCTAGATGCCAAGCGGCTCATCGGCAGGCGCTACGACGACCCCATCGTGCACTCCGACATGAAATACTGGCCCTTCCAGGTGATCAATGACAGCGGGCGCCCAAAGGTTCAGGTGGAGTACAAAGGTGAGCCCAAGAGTTTCTATGCGGAGGAGATCTCCTCGATGGTCCTCACCAAGATGAAAGAGATTGCAGAGGCCTACCTGGGCAAGGTGAGTGCCAGAAAAGCCTCAGGGCTGAAGGCTTCGCTGGAGTGAGAGTGAAGAAGTGCTGCTATGATTGGACTGCCTGTATTGAAATGAAGGGTGCCTGTCACCAGGGCATACAAGACAAAAGTTGTTGGTACCTATAATGACGGGAAAAACTAGCACACGTAGTTACTGCATCACAAGGAAGCGCCATGATTTTGAAACCTCAACTCCATGCTGCTTAAAGCACAATAATCTTAATTAGGAGACCCCGCCCCCCAAATACAAACATTTTTATAGCAGTTTTTTAAAATGGTAAATTGTGCAAGTGAAAGAACTTTACTGGGGCTTGAGGGCAACCCTATTAAATGTCATCACAAGTGATGCACAATCGTGCTTTTGCCGGTGTGAATTTCAAAGAAATGTTAACACTTCGTTGTGTGACACCTAGCTATACCTTGCAATTTGGCTAAATTCACTTATAATGAAGACATTTTTGGCCCATTCCGTACACCGTTAAATGTGAAGCTGAATGTCCAAAAAAGCAACGTCATGTTGACTAAAATACGAAGACTGACTGAAGTGATTGCAAGAAGTGGGGCTACCTGTGAGCATAAAAGACACCAAGCCTAAGCTTAGGTCCCACTGTGGCATCACAAAAGGTTTGAGGTTGGGGGGGGGGGGTTAATGTTTATTAAACCTTCAATAACCCACATCACAACAGGTGATTTAAACAAGGATGATAGTTCTGGCAAATGCAGAAAGTGCTGACTAGCCTTGATGGTACTCACTGCAAGACCTCAAGCTTGCCTTGTAAAGGATCTTGCGGACTCCAACCAGGCCACAAATTTGTCCATTTGTCTGGCATAAATGGGCTAAGTACTGAAAGGCCTGACGGGAAGGATGACATCCACACCCTCAGGTGGCAGATCGAAAGCAGTCAATTGTCACTGCTCATTCTGCATGCATGAAGGTGTCGTTTGAGCAGGTGTGGGTGTACAACCTTGCCATACTGCTGCATCAGAAGATCCTCCTGGAGTGGTAACCTGAGCAGACTCTTGTGACCAGAACTTCCCAATCCCACACACATATTCTTGGCTCAATCTTGAACAACTAGGATGGATTAGGCATGTCGCTCCTGAGCTTCAAATCTCAGGGCAGGAAGGTGTACAGCATTCTGTGCTCTACTCCAGCAAGAGTTTTTGCAGGAACTCCAGCATATTCAAGTTTTGACACTGCACATTCGCAGCAGTGGCTAAAAGGTGTAAGTGGGCTACCCCCACGGCCGGAAGTTGCTCTGTTCCACTTCAGGATGCATCTGCTATGGTCTATGTCTAACTGGCACTGCCGGCAGTGCTTTTTCACCCTGGTGTTCAAGGATCCCATCTGGTGGCTCACGATTGGGATATGCCCTTATATCCAGAGACACAGATCCACTTGGCACAGGACGCCACTCTGCCCTCTTGTTGCATTACCACCTGACAGAACCCTGTTTAGAGGGACACAGGTCAAGGAGGCATTTCTAGGCCCAGCTGTGGGGTTGAGGCACTTTACTACTGCTGTCTTGGGCCCAGCCTACTATGCTTCCTGAGCATCTGGGCCAAGTACGCCTTTGGCACTTGATCCTCAGAGATAGCGTGGTCCGAGCAGTCCAAGGCTTCCCGGAGTGAGAGGAGGTAGACACTGGTGTGAACACAGGCTCACAACTCAAAACACGTAGCAGCAGCAATACATGATTGTCCAGTGAAATACTTGCTTTTATGAAAGTGTTGTAAGACCAAAAAGTAAAATACGATGTTCATAAACAATATAGATTCTTGGGGTCCGAGCTCAAGTGTTTAATAGGTGGGTACCTGATTCTCGCTCCCCTCTAGCTAGCTGTAGTGGTTATTTCCCATTTACTATAGGGAACTATCAGGTTATATCCCACTATCTGAAAGAGACACTTTAGTGATAGATTACTTACCTTAGAATATCCTCAGGTGTCAGACTGGATCCGGAAAGTTTTGCTTAGCAGTACCCCTGCGCGTCAGTAGGTGGCGTCCTGTGGCTCTGCGTTCGTCACTAGCGTCGCAAGCGCTGAGATGACGTCACAGGGACTACTTAGGTGTCACCCATGTGCGCTGACATCAGTTCTTTCTTTTTCCGCACCAGCAAGCGCAGATCCGGATTGAGGAAATACCCTAGTCACTTTTTGACTACTATTTTGAGACTTTTGTCTTCCCTCCCCTCCCCCCACCCCCTTTTTTTCTCCTAGTGCACGTAGGGGCACCTGGCTGAATTCTTGTGGAGCCTGCCGCTGTAATATGTTGGTAGCGGACCCCCACGATGTTTGCCTCTGCTGCCTGAAGACTGATCACGACTCCCGGGACTGTCGAGCCATGGCCCGAAGGCCTTGCAGGAGCGGCGCCGGAAATTGCTGGAGGTCCGGCATTCCCCTCACCGCCGCTCCGGATCTAGGGGCCGTTCGCGGGACCGGAGCCGTCGCTCCTCGTGCTCCAAATCTTCGCGCTCGGATTCCGGTAAGCGATGTCATAAAAAGAAGTCGAAGAAGCGTGATCGCTCTCCGACGTCCCCCCATTGCTCCTAGGGGGCGGACGAGGGGGTCTGCCCCTGCGGCTCCTCTGGAGTCTGGGAGTCCCATGGTCTACCCGCCCTACCCGGGTCCTTCGGCGACTCTCGAACAGGAACAAGAGTTTCTTGCTACCATGGACCGCCTTTTCAGACCTTGGGCTCCCGCCGGCGTGCCTTCGGGCCCAGCGGTCCCGTGTCCAGATCCTGTTGGCCCGGCGGCTCCGCCAGCGGCTCCAGCCCCGGCCCCACAGGATCCTACGCCGTTGGCTCCTGGCCCCGGCACCACGAGGTGCAGCGTTGCCGACTCCGGCATCTGTGGCTCCCCTGGCTCCACCCTCTGTGCCGCACTGGGTGCCATTTATCCCACCCTTGCCCCGGTTCCAGGACCATTTTGTTCCCACCTGGGATCCGCAAAGGGAGACGTTGCCGTTTCAAACGCTGTTTGTTCCTGCTCCGGCCCTGCCGCCGCGACCGGCCCTGGAGGCAAAGGAGGACTGGGAAGGATCCGAGGACCCTCTTGCCCGGCAGTGTGACTCCGAGCAGGATTGGGTGGTCGATCTGGAAGACGCCGGCTAGCTCGATGCCTCTTCTGACCCGGGGTTTGCCTCTCCCCGCCTACGATGGAGGAGGGAGCTTCCTACACAATGGTGCTCCGTCGGGCTGCTGAGGCCCTCAACCTCGACCTCCCCACAGTGGCCCTCAAAAGTAACCTCACCGAGGTGCTCCAGTCGGCGTCTACTTCGTCGGAGCCATTTCTTCCCTTCCATGACGCCCTTACCGAATTCCTATTGGGCACTTGGTCACGGCCGGCGGATAAAAACGTCACCAGACGCCACCGTCCGGCACCTGGTGATCCGGCCTTTCTGACCACCCATCCCACACCTGGTCTGGTCATTCCAGGCCTCGACGTCGCAGAGTGCCTTTCCTATGGCTCCCCTGGGCAAAGACTATTGGTGAACACCTACTGCTTGTTGGGCCGTTACTCCCACTCCGTGTGGATTCTGTTGCTCAAGTGTTGCCTCAGTGCCCTGAGGAGTTCCAGGCTCTCCTTACTCAAGCGATTGTTGAAGGTAAGGATGCGGCTAAGTTCGCCATTCGGTGTGGTTTGGACACTGCAAACTCGTTGGGCAGGGCGATTTCTACGATGGTGGTGTTGCGACACCATGCCTGGTTGCGTTAGACTGGTTTCTCGCACGATGTCTAGAGCTCGCTCATGGATATGCCCTTTAATAGCACCCGCCTATTTGGCGATAAGGCAGACAGTGCGTTGGAGCGTTTTAAGGACTCACGGGCCACGGCCAAGTCTGTGGGTCTTTCTGCAAATAATCCGGCCGCTCCTGGTTTTTGTTCCTTTCGCGGCCAGGCAGAGGCACCCAGGCACGTTCCTTCAACACGCCTGTGCAGAACCAGCCTCAGTGCGGCTTCCGCAAGGGCGGGTCTGGGAATCAGCATTCGGGTCAGTCCTCCTCCACCCCGCTGCTCCTACCCCAAACCTTCCTAGTCTGAGCTTCGTGGAGCACTCCACTCCCGTGGGTGGCAGGATCCGCCACCACCTCCCCCACTGGCGTGCTATCACATCGGACAAGTGGGTGATGCAGTTAATCCACCAGGGTTACACTCTTCCCTTTGAGTCCCCTCCAGCCATGCCACCTCGGTGCCACCGCATGTCGGGGGGGATCATTTGGTTCTTCTCCAACAGAAAGTCATCACCCTCTTGGCCAAGGGGGCCATCGAGTGCGTTCCGGGGCAGGAAGTAGGGAGTGGTTGTCATTCCCACTACTTTCTGGTCCCCAAGAAGGCACCATACACTTAAATGTGATACCTGTTCAAGGTGTTTTTTGTAAAATTACTCTACCAGTATGTCCTTTGGTTCTAATGTATTTTGTTTTCCCAATGTGATTAAATAACATTGGTGATACAGTCCTCTTTCGTCCATGATTTATGTTTTGTGAATATTGTCTTCCTAAGCCTTCCCTCCCCCGCTCAAAGTGTGTATAACACTGGGACCACTATTATATTTACGGAATTTCCAAGGCGGCGCCCGCTAGGCGACGCTTTTCATTGCCAGTGGAGCTGCGCTCTATTGTACCCCTTTCCGCCTATACCACTTCTGCCCAGAGTGCTGACGATCAGGCTCGACCTTGCCCAAGTTATCCTTGTGGCTCAGAATTGGGCACGAAGATATTGGTATCCCTTGCTACTCAGCATGGCGGTCGATCCCCCGATCCGTCTGCCTCTTCGGGAGCAGCAGGGGACGGTCCTGCACCCGAACCTGTCCAGCCTCCACCTCCATGCGTGGAGATTAAGCGTCGACAGTTGACAGCTTTCAACCTTCCTCCCGAAGTCTGTGATGTCATTCTGGCAGCCAGGCGTCCCTCCACTAAAACGGTATATGCCTGTAGGTGGAACACATTTGTGGTAAGGTGCACCGCAAAGGCTGTGGATCCCCTTTCTGCCTCTCTTTTTAAAGTCCTTCTGTTCCTTCTTTCTCTGGCCCAGTAGGGCTCTGCTCTGGGCACTATCAAAGGTTATCTTTCAGCCATCTCCGCCTTTCTGCGGCTTCCAGATCAGCCTTCTCTTTTTAAGTCCCTGATTGTTAACCGTTTCCTCAAGGGCATTACGCATATATTTCCACCTGTGCCTTTCATGATGCCTCGGTGGGGCTTGAATCTTGTCTTGACCTTTCTGATGTGCGCTCCCTTTGAGCTTCTTCATAACTGTCCCCTACGTCTTCTAACTCTTAAGACGGCTTTCCTGGTGGCTATCACCTCTGCCAGAAGAGTGAGTAAGCTCCAGTCTCTCTCTTCTAAACCTCCTTTCCTCTCTGTTCATCCGGACAAGGTGCTTCTGAGGACCGGTCTTTCTTTCTTGCCTAAGGTTGTCACGCCCTTCCACATCGGGCAGACCATCACTTTGCCTACCTTCTTTCCGCCTCCGCATCCTTCTAGGGAGGAGGAGAGGCTCCACCATCTGGACCCAAAACGGACGCTTTGTGGGCCTCGTTGCACCCGTTTACCAAGCACTACTGCCTTGACAGTCCTGTCCGGAGAGACGGCTTCCTTGGCCGTTCTGTGCTCCGTGACTTTCTGGTGTAATCTTGTTCGCAGACCCACCACCGGGGTTGGTATTGCTGGGGTATCTATTCTAAGGTAAGGAATCTATCACTAACGTGTCTCTTTCAGATGCACAAGTTACTACATGTGGAATGATATATCTGTAAGAGTCATTAGTTACTGATAGATTCCTTACTAGGGTTAAGGTCAGCCCTTTCAGGGCTCTAGTTTTATGCACCAATAGTCAGTATCTTGCATGGCACTGCGTTCCTGGCGCGGAAAGTCGTGTACAGACCTGACGTCGGCGTGCATGGGTGGCGCCTAAGGAGTCTCTGTGACGTCATCTTGGCGCTTGTGACGCCAGTGACGGACGCAGAGCTGCAGGACCCCACCTACTGAGGCGCAGGGGTACTGCTAAGCAAAACTTTCCGGATCCAGTCTGAAGCCTGGGGATATTCTAAGGTAAGGAATCCATCACTACCTAATATCCTTTACAGATATATCGTTACACAAGTAGTAACTTGTGCAATGGTCCGCCTCAGGAGTCCCACTCTGACTCGTGTGTTAAAGTCAAGTGTTCAGCACTGGAATGCTATCTGGTAAGCAGGTTTCCCCCTGGGCCGTCTGCCCGTAAATCAATCTTACCCGAACCACCAGGATCAGAGCAACCATTCTCTGTGCGTGCCTCCTTTGTGGGCACTGAAGCTGCAGTAGCTGCCTCAGGTAAGTCTTTCACTTGATTGGCTCAGGTGGGCTGAAGCTGGGTGTCTTTTTGGGCTACAGCCAAGTTTGGGTTCTTGATGCTTCTCTGATGCTTGGTAAGTTCCCCGTGGGTAGAGAAGTATGCAATGATTTTGGCGCTGGTCCTCAGTCATAGTTTGGGTCACCATGGCGGCCTCTTACCTCCGTTAACTATCTTGACCAGACCACTCTTCTTGCTTTGCCCCGGTGGTCCGCTTCCGGCATATGGGATCACGGTTCCTCCACCTGCGCACATGGTCTGATTGGCACAGCAGTGTTACTTTTTTTTTTTTTTTTTTTGGTAGACCTTTATTGTACATTATACATTTACACAGCGGTGTGCCTACAACCCACTGATTGGGCCGGCCGCAATCAGAGCACCACAGATTAGACAGGGCAAGCAATACATCGTGTTAGTTCGGGTCAAACGCATATGCAGTGTATGCTAAGCCCGTGAAGGCACCACAAATGTTCCAGAAACGTTGTCCAAGGTGCACTATCAATTCCGGCCGTATAGCCCTTATGTGATCTCGGTCTTTTTCCATTTTTGTAGAACTAAAGGTAACCAACATCCAACCCCAACACCCTCCCTCCCCTCTCCATCCTGGTCCTGACGAAGATACCAAATCAAGGCAGTGTGTGGAACATATGTCAACCGGTTCAACAGGGTACAAAAAGTATACGAATGAGTTGGGCAATATCTCACAGTTTCTGTTTCAGCTCTCACATTAGTACGGAGCAACAAAGGCCAGCAAATTCCCAACTTTTCTCAGGGCAAAGGCGAGAGCCCCAGGGGGCATTACTAGGCATACCTCCCACATAGCAGGGACGTCTCACACAGAGTGCGGCCGCATTCAAGCAGACTCCTGGACCCCCCTCGGCATCTCAACTGTCTCACTCCTTTCGCTATCAGAATCATCCAGTGACAGCACGTAGAGCGTAAACGGCTCCCACACATCCTTCGGACGAGATCTCTCTGGCAGCCCCTCATAATAGCAGTGCAATTGATCTCTACAGTAGGCCATGTCTTTCAGCCACAGCTGTACATCAGGCGCCCGTCTCCCCCCCCATCCAACCGCAACTCTTCTTTTAGCCAACTGCAAAGCCAGGACCACAAGCCGTCTCGATAGGGCTGGTACCCCAGAAGCGATGCCCAAGAGGCAGAGACGCACATCCAATTGTACCTCGCTAGAGATCATAACAGTCAGTCTTTCGGTCACCTCCTTCCAAAAATCATACACACGCGGACAACCCCATGCCAGGTGTATAAAATCGGCGTCGTCAGCTCCACATCGAACACATTGGGCACCAGACCGGAGCCCATATCTGACCAGCTGGACCGGTGTGTAATACCATTGGTGCAGAAATTTAAAGTGCAGAAGGCGAAAATTGCCATTAATCACGCACCCCCCAGTCATGCTACAGCATTCTTCCCATTCCTCATCGCTCAGAGGGTCTGGTAAACTCCTATCCCAGCGCGCCCTGGCTAAGACCGCCCCTCCTCCCTCATCCTCCTGCGCAGCCTTATAAAGTCTAGAGAGCAATTTAATTCTATCTTTGGCTGTGTAGAGCAGCTGTAATGCCCCAAGTGTCGCCGGTTCCGCCGGATATGATGGAAACAAATCTCGTACTGCTGCCCTCAATCGTGCATAAACAAAGGTAGCCATAGTTGCGTTGGTGGGGCCTGCTGTCATGTCTTGTAAAGAAAGAAAGGACGCCCCTGGGAGGAGATCCCCCATGGTCTGAACTCCAGCTTCCCTCAAAACCTGCAATCCCCCGGGTTCACTGGTCACTGAAATATCTGAGTGGTACAACAGAGGCATAGCCGGGGCATATAGTGGCAATCTGGCAGCTCGTCTACCAAGTTCCTCCCAGGCGGATGCTGTGCGTCGCACAGTATCGATCTCCCCTTTCTCAAATATCGAATGTTTGTTAGTTATCATCGCTCTAAGCGGATACGGCAAGACTGCACTCGCTTCAAGCGCCACATGTGGTGTATACGGCGGAGCCTGTATCCAATAACTAGCAAATTGGGCTTGCGCGCACAGATAGTACAGCTTCATGTCCGGTAAGGCGAACCCACCCAGTGCATGCGGCTTGATCATGACGTCCCAAGTCACACGTGGTTTCTTGCCGGCCCAGGTGAGCGAGATCAGAAGAGACTTCAGTCTCGCAAAAAAGTGCGACTTTAACTGTACTGGGATATTTACGAATAGATAAAGAAACTTCGGCAGAACCACCATTTTAATTAAAGAGGTGCGATCGGCCAGCGTTAGAGGGAGCCGAGTCCATCTCGCCACCTGATCCTCCAACTTAGATATGGCGACCCCGTAGTTAGCCCTTATGACCTCCTGGCAATCCCTATGTACCCAGACGCCCAGATAGCGAACTGACTCCGTTGCCCACTCCAGAGGGAATTCCAGCGGTATCTGGCTAGTCGCATCCGTGAGTGGGAGTATCACCGATTTGTCCCAATTGATAGTCAACCCGGAGTGCCGACCAAACTTAATGAATTCGCGGAGCATATTTTCGAGATGAAGCCCCGGGTCTCTTACATACAGGACCATGTCGTCCGCATACATCGACACAGCCAGCGTTCTGAGGGGGAATTTTAACGTTGCTTCCGCGTATCTTTGCCGCAGAATACAGGCCAAAGGTTCCATCATGATGGCAAATAGGAGCGGTGATAGAGGACACCCCTGCCTTGTCCCCCTCTGGATCGGGAACGACGAGGAGACATGCCCGTTGACCCTGACTCTCGCAGTCGGCGCCGTGTACAATAGAGCAATAAGGGAAGTGAAGAAAAAAGGCACCCCCATCCGGTGAAGGACAGTTATCATATATTTCCATGCCACCGAATCAAAGGCCTTAGCCGCATCCAACAGGACTGCAGCTGCAGGGAGGTCCGGCTTAAGCAGGTGTAATACGGCAAAAAGGGTACGCAGATTATGCGACGTGGACCTGAGAGGGATGAATCCCGATTGGTCCGGTAGTACCATGACCGGCAGGAGGAGACGCAGTCTTGTAGCTAAGACTTTGGCAATGATCTTGACATCAGTGTTCATAAGCGATAGGGGACGATAGGAATCGCATTTATCTGGTGGTTTCCCAGGTTTGGGCAGTGCCACCAAGAGCGCCTCTCTCATGGTCGCTGGGAGGCGCCCGCGCTCAAACGCTTCTTCCAAGACCTGCGCCAGCTGCGGAATCAGGATATCAGCATATTTTTTATAAAATTCGGAGGGTAGGCCATCCGTTCCGGCTGCCTTCCCATTCGGAAGTGCCGCAATAGCATCCCTAAACTCAGCTTCCGTAATATGGTGCATCAGGAATTCTTGCTGACCTCTGGAGAGCCACACCAAGGCAACACCCTCTAAGTAACGGTTCACCTCCTCCTCATCAGCCGTGTCCCTTCGCTCATAGAGTTGCGCATAATGCTTCGAGAAGCAAGCCAAGATGCCTTCAGTATTTGTCACTACTTCCCCTTGGTCCTCGATCTCGTGCACCGTGCAGTGACGCGCCCACGGCTCTCTGATGCGATCCGCCAGTCCCTTTCCCGGCCTGCCCCCTTCTCCATAGTATCTAGCAGTAGCATGTTTAGCCATGAATTTCACCTCTTGCTCCGCCAACTCATTGTACTCAGTGACCTTCAGCCTGATATCTGCAAGTATCGTGCCCTCCGCACCCTCTTCCAACCGTCGCTCAAGTGATGATAACTCCCTTTCTAGCCTGGACATGGAGTCTCTGATGGACGTGAGCACCCCCGATCTTAAACCTATACATGCACCTCTCACCGTTACCTTAAAGGCCTCCCACACCGTACCTATATCTTCAACAGATCCCACGTTATTAACAAAGAAATCCTCCACTATCTGCCCCAGGCGTTCGGAAAGCACCTGATCGGTCAGCATCCCGGGGGAGAGTCTCCAAGTGAAAGGGGGCGGAGCATGCGATGGGATCCGCAATACCAGTGTAGTAGGTGCATGATCTGAAATAGTGCGAGGCAAATGAGCAGCGTCCACCACCCATCCACTCACATCCCTAGTCGCCAGCCAGAAGTCCAGTCTCGACCACGTGTCGTGTGCCGATGTGTAACAAGTACCCACTCGCGCAGTCGGATTTCGCAGTCTCCATACATCCAGCAAGTGCAGCCCAGCCATACCCTCGCTCACCGCTTCCGCCGCCTTCTTGTGCACAACAGGCCTATCATGTTTCTTGTCCAGCTCCGAATCCAGCGTGACATTCCAATCCCCCCCGCATAAAATAGCTGACGGAGCGAGCATATAAAGTTTGTTCCAGAGCATAACATAGAAATCAGGATCGTCAATATTTGGACCATACACATTAAGCAAAGTAATTAGCGTACCACATAATTTGCCCTGCACAATAATAAACCTTCCTTCCTGGTCTATTTCCTCATGGACCACTTCAAAGGGTATATTTCTCTTGATCAAAATCATCACCCCCCGTGCATAGGAAGAGTACGTAGTGGCCAAGCGCACCCCCGCCCATTGTCTGCCCACCATTTCAGCCGCCCTGCCCTGAAGGTGTGTTTCCTGCAGAAACACCACTTGTGCGCCATGTCGATTCAAAAACGCAAGCATTTGTCTTGTCTTTTGCGGCCTATTAAGACCCCGTACATTCCAAGTTACGCATGTGATCTTACCCCCCCTATCCATATCTCCCGTTCTGTAAGCCTCCCAAAAGCCAGTAGAGCAGCCCCCCTGTCCACCCCGAGGACCTCACCTCTGCACCCCGCATCCCACTAACAACAGGAATATCTTCATTTAGAAGGCCGACCCCCAACCAATGGAGTCGAACACGCATTACCAGCATCACAGATCCCTCATCCCGGACCAGAAAAGAAAACAACCCCCCAACATCCCTCAAAACCCCGTCCCCCATCCCACCACCCACTTCAGCGCACCCAATTTGCCAAAGCCATCCCAAACCCCAACACCGCACAACCCTCAACAAGTCAACCAACAGTGTGTGGGGATCTCCCATATCGGGGGGCGTAGAGGCACACTTCCCCCGCCAAGAAGTGACGGGATCGTGGACCACTCTAAATAAGAACACCTCCAACCTTGCAACCCCGATGTCGTAAGCAAAACACCCAATGGTAAGTCAAACATTTGCAGTACATTGTCAAAAAAAACCCCGGACTTGTCCACAACCAGCAGCGCTATAAACATAACCCAGAGCACAGGCGGCCCCAGTACCAGCCCCCCCCGTGCCCACCGCCCGATAAAGCTTTCAATCTTGTGCAGTGGGGGACAGAGCCAGCAAACCGTAAGTCTACAGCAGAAATAAAAATGCCACTCGCCGGCTCCTTCCTCATTCCGCAATGTACATGTTCTCGCTCTGAAATTCTCCAGGCCTCAGTAGGTCACTCAACATTGTTAGAAAATAAGCAGATGAAAGACCACAGGGGAGAGCTCAGCACAGCGCCCCGCAGCAGCGCCCCTGTCGCAGTCAATCAGTCCAAACACAGCTCATGCGGCCTCTTCCAGCCCCTCATCCTCAGCCACATGTCTCCCGTCCGGTTCCTTGGCGCGCTTTTTCAATTTTTTTGCGTAGTCCATTGCTGCTTTGGGGGAGGAGAAGATCTTGTTGTCCGACGGTGGCCCTATCCGCAGGCGCGCAGGATACAACATGGCGTATGCAACGTCATTAGTTCTCAGCAGTTGTTTCACCGGGGCGAATTCTTTACGGGCTGTTTGCACCGCCATGGTGAAGTCGGGGTAGAACTCTAGCCTGTTGCCCTGATAGTCAATGGCCCCCTTCTCCCTGGCGAGCCGAAGTATAGTGTCCCTGTCCCTATAGTTCAGAATTCTGGCTACTATCGGCCGCGGCGGCGCCCCAGGTGGCGGACGTTTGGCCAGCGAACGATGGGCGCGCTCCACTATAAAGACTCTAGACAACTGATCTGCTCCAAATATGTCAATGAGCATCCTTTCCATATAGTCCTCCATGCGTCCTACATTCGTGGATTCCGGCAGGCCCGTGACCCTCACGTTGTTCCTCCTGGACCTCCCTTCCAACTCCTCGTTCTTCGCCTGTATGACCGCCAGCACCCTCTCCATGCTGAATACTTTAGATGAGACAGTGGCCAGGCCGTCCTCTGTGGCAGACACTCTCTGCTCCACCTCCCCCATGCGCTCATTTTGGCGGTCAAATTGCGTCGCCATTTGATCGAGACGGTGATTGACTGACTCCATGGTGCCCTCGATGGATTGTAGGGTTTTCTGCATGGCCACTAACGTGGATTCCAGATTCGGGGCGCCCCCCACGGCCCCCCCCTGGTCAGCGTCCACCTGAGCCTGGGAGGACGAGAGTGCAGTTTTTTTAGCCTCGAATGTGATTTTCGGCTGGCTTCTGTCTGTTCGGCCCATGGTTGCAGAGCACTCAGCACTATCAAGTACACAAGCTAGCAGTTCCGACGTGCCAGCCGAGTGGGTCCGTTGCAACTGTCAGCAGCGTCAGCCCACTGTAATGTACCTGTCCGAAATTCAGGCAAGGTCACCACTCCCAACAGGAACAAGTACCCCAATCGAGTCTAGGCACTCTCAACGCTCCCCTCCAGAGCAGCTGGCCGCAGCACCCCACTCAGGGACCGATAGCCTTAGGCCTGCAGCGTGAAAAAGTGAATTGGCGGGCTCCCCATAGATCTCTCAAGCATCCATCATGGCCATGGAAGGTATCAGTGTAAAGGCGGCCAAACTAGCGCCCATTTGTTGTCCAGGTTGCAGGCGCTGCATTCAGTGGTGGCCCCTCTCCGCTTTACTGCTCCGCCTGCCCCCTCCCCCTGCCCCCACCGAAATCGGCTCACGCGGCGCGGCCTCGGCAGGCCCAGCGCCACCTCCGCCGCCCCGGGCTTGCGTAGCGCCCCGCCCCACTCACCAACTCCGGCGGAGCCGGGTTCAGGCTGCTCTCTGCTCCGGCGCCTCTCCGGGGACACACCGAGGGACGACTCCGCTCCGCCCCGCTTCCGCCGGTCCCAGTCCCCGTCTCCGCCGGCCGGCAGCGTCAGGATCCAGCGGGTGCCCAAGTCAGCCAGCAGCGGCAATCCGGGTCCACGAGGTGCGAGCGTTGCAGGCGGCAGGTTCCCGGCTCGCAGCGCTCCTCTCCAATCGCGCTCAGGACAGCCTCAGATTCCGGCCAAAGGGTATGCAGCAGGCCCCCGATGTCAGCGGGGCCCCCCCAGCTCAATTACAGGGTGCAGGTTGCTAAGTAAGCAGGATTAATGGGCGAATATTGTGTGGTCCTGACAGAGCCTCACGCAAGTGCGGCCATCTTGTCCGGCGCCCTCTAGCGCCCCCCTTCCACAGCAGTGTTACTTGAGTTAGAATTCACTTAAACAGAAAGCGAGGTGTTTGGCAAAACAGGAACAGTTTGTTTAAACGTTACGGCCGGAAGAACAGATACAGGCACAGGTGGCAAAATAGGAACAGTTTGTTTAATTTAACATTATGGCCAGGAGAACAGTTACAGCCACAGGGTCTGAGGATTGTCTAAATTTACAATTTGTAAACGTTCTTCATACAAAATCAGACAAGTTGTAAATGTTTCCGGTATACCGTATATGGTGAGGAATGTTCGTTGCTCCCTTTGGAGTAATACATTAATTGTCTAATGGTTACCACAGATGGTCGTCTACCTCGCGTGGACACAACGTTGTCCAGTGGATACGTGTGTAGGTGTCCGGCATAGGGAGAACTGATCACTGTGTGCTAGGCCCTGATTGGCTATGTTTTCCTAACCTTTGTGACATCTGACTTAATTGTGTTTTTAGGAGCACATGTACCACATCCAGCCGTGTGCGCTTTATTGGGGGCAGTCTCCTGTGACCCTTGTAATGTCACTGTGCCTATCTGTGGTATTGATCAAGAGTTTCCTGCCTGAGCGTTTGCCTGCCAGCTACGCACCCTCTCACCCGTGACCTATCAATCGGCAAACCCGGGCCTTGGTCAGAAGGCCTGCTCGACTACATATTTGCACGTCATGGTTGATATATAGATCATGACAGGAAATTGTATAAAAATGTAAGATTTTATTGACAAATTCATCCAATTCCATATTTATTAGCAATCTTTATGGCTCCCCCCATACGGGGTCACCACGTTGGTACCACACAGGCTACCCCTCGCTTAGCACGGCAGCCTGACAAAACTCTGGATCGCGTCTATGCGTGGCGAAGAAGCACCACACTGGTGCAAACTGCTCACCCCAGGCTTAGTATAATGAATGCCAGTAAAAGTAGCATAGAAAGGCAGCATCTTGAATGGTCTGAGCCAAAGAGGCCTTAAGTTCTTTAGGGCCTGCAAGATCTCACAATGCAAAAGCATGCTTATGTCTGTCCAGTAAACTGCATTGGCTGACCTCCGTGCTGTGCTAGCCGAAGAGAACATTTGCTTTCCGAAGGCCTCATTCCTCTTCGACCCTGTCTTGAGGAGCAGGGGGTTGTAGAGAATAAATTAGTGCTCACCTTTGTGTTGGAAGCCTGGACTTTTCGGATGAGTCCTTTCTCCATGGATGTCTGCTGGATAGTTATTACGCTTCTTAGTGGTTCCTTATACGGTGTCGGGCTCACGATATCAGTTGGAGTCCTGATGAAGATACTGGTATTAGTTGAGGATCGAAATGCTGTTGACCACTTAAACCGCAGACCAACTTTTAAGTATAATTTGTTATGACTGGCTGTGTTCCTGGTGTTTTGACACAAGATGGTTGTGTTTATCTTATGTGTCATTTATGAAGGAGCACCTAGCACACTGTTCTGCACTGTTTTTGTGACTTTAGTTGTATAATTGATTCAAATTGTAATTTGACTGCACATAATATCTGCATATTCCTTCAACTAGGAACTTTTGTTTATCGTTCTACTCTAAAGATGCTCAGCCTAGTCCTCTTTGATGTCTTGAACTGAATTGGCATTAAGAGTGGCCTGGGAAACTAGGGTCAACTAGTATTCTAATCTGCCTGAACCCACACAACGAAGGAATGCCCCATGTGCAAGACCAATATAAAGCTATCGTCTCTTACTAGTTTCTTCAGGTGAACTTGTGGGGTAATACTGTGCAATGCTTTTTTCCTGTTTGCGAACGCTGATTGCGTGCTCGGGGAGAAATATCTTGAGAGCATGCATTTTGAAAGTGTGAACAAGCAAAACATTCTGCGTAGCCACGGATCCTGGAATTTTTGGCTATTCTGCGTTCTCTGCGGAACGCAAAATTACCCAAATTCCGCGAGTGGAACGGAATTTACCGCCCAGGCCTAGTATGCACGTTAAGATCAACGTAGTCTAAAGTGCCTCGTGCTTGGGCCCTCTAGCTGGTAGACGCTGCCACCTAGTGGTCACCACGATGAACCGTGCATTTGAACTAAGTGGTAAGATGAATAAGCAGCGAGCGGTGTTGTCTAACCAGCGACAAGCGATATTAAACTGGTAAACAAAATGCAAGCTTAGATGGCCCTGCAACTACAGTAACCACCTTCCCCGAGACTTAAAAAGAACGTCTGAGTGTAAGCGGAGCCCACGAACGGGTGACCATCCGCATGCTAGTGGGTAGACTGAACACGGGCCTCGTCCGGCGTCACTTGGATTCCCGGAGTTTCTGGACCCACTTTCTGTAACTGGGTGCGTCAAAGGTAAACTGGAATGTAAAGCATCCTTCCGAAGTCACTGACCTTTCGCATCCCTGTGTGTGAAAAAATGCTGTGGCAACCAGACATCAACTCCAAAGAACAGCAAAGACACTCACGTGGAGCACTTTTAGTGCTGCGAATAGGTGGGGCTTGCTATGATATTCTGACAAACTGTCTTGCGAAGGGTAAGCCGTGTTGTAAGACGTTCCATCGCCCTGGTGTGCCACAGACGAGTGAACCAAAGGGCCACAGGGGTCTTTCTGCCTTCTTCCAATATACAGCTATTGTTTGTTTAGCCGCCCCTAACATATGAGAGATTAGACGACAGTCCGTATGGGTCAAGGCTGAGCGATTCGCGGGTTTAAGACCTAAAACAGTCAGTGTCGGGGTCTTGGGATAGGATAACCTATTACCTTTTTAATATGACGAGCAATGCCACCAGACATGGAGGAAATCCCCAATTGTGTGTGTGCAACACCAGCACGTGGGGGAAGAGGTGGGACCACTGAATCACAAAATATGTCTTGTCCACAGTACCAGCGAACAGTGCAAGACAGACTACACTGTAGTGTTCACATTTGAATGAATAAATCCTTTAAAATAATAATTTATATATAATGAAACCTGCTTTGCAGTAAAAAGGGCCTCAAAGTGTAGATGCGTATAAAAGTGGATAATGTATAGAAAGAAACAGTCCGAAATACGCCCCATTAAATAAAGAATATGACGCTGAATCATGAAACAGCAGCTGAGTGAGGAAACTATAAAAGAACTTAGAGTTCTTTCATAGTGCAGGCTAGGAACAGGCATTCACTGTGGGGTAGCTAAGGAATAAAGGCACCTTGCACAGCGTTTGCAGTTGCCTGCAAGCCTGAAGATCTGACTTGCCCTCCCTTCTAAATTTAGACATCTCATTTTAACTTCGGGTAGGCTAACAGTATGCTGGGTGAGTATGCTATTACAAACAACCACCCTCATAAAGGTTGATAATCCTCATCAAACCTAGCTGGGCTGCGAGCCCACACATGCAGAACATACTGCCTGGAACTGCACAGGAAAGGCACAGCGCCATTACGCCCAGGGTGGGCTTTGGTGCACCACATCACAGAGGCCTAAAACAGAGGGAACCTCTCGTCTTCCATTTCCTGCAGTGCCTCTTGAACGTAGCCAGGTGGGATGCGAGCGTGTTTTCCATTGATGTTCACCCTGCACCATCCTGGTGGCTGCGCCCCGAATTAAACAGGAAAGCACTCTGCACAAATAAAAACCAGAAACTTTGCAAGACCATATGCTTCGCGGAGGAATATTTATAAAAATAAGTAAATTTGATGCTCGGCAGACAGAGATTGCAACTAAGCCTCTTTTCTGCGACGACATCTGCTGTAGAATAACGTGACATCAGCACTCATTTCAAGCCGGTGGTTGTCAGTTGCCAGTGACTGTTTGTCCACATGTCCCTCCTCACTCTTACTGAAGGTTGTACAAGCAGTCAGTAAAGGTACAATACATGCCGGTAGTGGCTATCACTCTGCAGTGAAAGGCTATTGGCCAATTCACAAAGCAGCCATGAGCATGTGGAGTGCACTGTCCGGGCACTCTTTAATGTACCCTTGCACGCCTTGGTGAGTCTGTCATGAATGTCTGAATTCCACATTAGTAAAACTGCAAAGAGGGCGCAATCCTTTCTGATTGTGGTAATTTTATATGAATAGGATCCGAATATTCTCCCTTCATCCTCATTTCAGCTGTTTTGGGGATGATTCACAAAGGTATGCAAGTATGTAAAACAATACTAATTGGGTACTCTTTAACATACTCTTACACCACATAGGGTGGGTCACTCACTCACTCTCTCTGATAAACCAGCCCTACTGACTTTTGGTGTGTTTCTTCGCATCAAAAGTGCTCCTTGTGTGCTGCTCTCCCATTGCCTTCTGGACTTTGCAGTTTTGGAATTTGCATGTTCCATTCCCACTCCTGGGCTTCATGGTCCAGATTTGAAAGTCCCAGTTGTAGCAGGTACTGACGTGAAACTTCCGTGCACTGGCGCACACACGGTCACAGCAGCATTAATATTAAACAGCGCCTTACTTTTGATTTGGCGCCAGAACGTGGGTCTGACGGCGACGCGAGGCAGAGGCCCCTAGGTACAGATCTAGCAGTGTCGGTGCTTTGAAAAATTTCTGCAGAATGAACCGGGCCTTTTTTCCCTTCCTTAGAACACTATTTGTTCTTTCGCGACAGGGGATATTACAGGCTGTCTCTTCCAGCAGGTAAAATTGAATAAGTAAGTTCCCGGAACTGTGCCAAGCGGATGACGGTCTGCGGCCGTCCACCGTCCTCACTTTCAGTGCCTCTGAGGAAAGAAGCGCGCCCGTCCTCCCAGGGTGAAGGATGGCGTTTCATCTCTCCAGATAGGCCTTAGAGGCCGGGTCCAAGGAGTCACTGCCCGCCCTCTTCCATAGTTATAAATAAGAATTGTCTGGTTCGTTATGGATTCAGGAATCTTGCCCCTGATTACCTCTGACATCACTTTAGAACAACACATCGCGCAATAATAGCAGTTTCTATTCCAAAGTGCTCCTTTTCGATTTTGCATGTGGTACCTTTTATGCCCTCTTCGTTAATGTTGCTACATGCTCGGAGCTTGGGGGGAGGTTCATAACGTGAAGGAAAAAACGCCGCGACGGGCAGAAAGCAATGATTAGGAAAAGTTTTCTCAATATTTGGAGAGCAACTTATTTTCCTTGTTCACATTGAACTTTAAAATTCGAATTGCATGTATCTGTATTCCCTCTTTAGTTTTCAATTACTTTCCATGTTTCGTTTTTCAATTTCCTGAAAAAACGGAATATGGAAAGTAATTTAAAACAAAAGCATTTACCATTTTTGAGCAGTCAGAACTCCAGGAGTGGGCATAAGAGAGCTATAAGGTTGGGATATTTGACCGGTGCTGTCCAGAAACACCACTGCAGGCTGTCTTTTGGAAATTATCAAAAAAGAGTTCTCCAAACCTCAGATAAGGAATGCAAGTGTAAGGGAACTGTGCTTTACCGGTGTTTCTCAGCCTTTAACAGAAGTGAGGTATCGGCTGCTTGAGCGACTTGGAAGTCAGCAACGAAGAGGGACGCAGGAGTTGAACCAATGGAAAGTAGCAGGCGGGAATAGTGTTGTAGTTTTGAATAAAGCAGGTCTTGTAGACAGCGCATGCACGCTCGTAAATCTCGACCTAAAAATGATACGAATAAATTAATAGCAGACGAAATAGAATAGCTGAAGAAACAGCAAATTAAAGTCCTACTCTGGGAAAAACGAAAAGCCTATTTCTGTGCAGGTGAGATGAGAAACTTCGGTGAGGGTGGGATGGGAGACACAAAGTATTTCACATAATAACATGTCACCAAATGTGAGTTAATACTATGCAGCAGGTAACTGGTTGGAGAGTTTTGTGTGGATGCTTTCCGTTCTGTATACGAGATGATGGCGTGGCATCCGAGGGGTGCAGCGTTCTCATAAAGGGGGTCAACGGTGACTGCTGCAGGAGTGCTTTGTTGAGAGGTGCAGTTCGTGACCTCGCAATGTCAAGTCAAAATGTATGTTCACCACAAGTACACTGGTATTGTGCAGCATCGATGAAGTCCTAGGCTTTTGTGTAATAACCTGCCATTTGCCAGTCACTTAAACACGTGATCCCCGAGCACCGCAATGTAGCGTCACAACACGTTTTGCCCTTGTAGCATTTTTGGAGAATGCATTCTATGTAAAGTTAAGTATGACGTTCAGCTCATGGCTATACTCTGTTTTTGCAGAAATGGATGTATGTTCCGTATTTTTATATCTGTTTGTTTGAGGTCTCGGAGTATCTCGCCCATGATGTTCATTTATGTAATGTTACTTTTTTCCAGCTCTCGATAGGCCCCGGTATAGGGATAACATTCTGTTAAGAGGCCCCTAGTGTTACAGAATTTGCCCAGTGCTGTGTTCTCATTCGTTGTCCTGTGCAAGTGTCGGTAACGGGCTTAATAATGTGATGGTGTCCAAATTATGGCTAGTCTGTGTTTCTCCTTTATTTGTTTTTCCTATTCATGGCTTGGTCTCCACTTTTTTCGTTTTTTCCCTATTTTTCTTTTCATGGTCTCTGCTTTTCTTTTTCTTTGCCTCTCGTTGTGTTTTGTTGCTCTTGAGCTGGGCGCACCTGTTCATCTCTATGCCATCTTTATCGCCACTCCTTTCTTCATTTTTATTTTTGGGTTTGGAAATATTTACAAAGCAATAACACCCTGGGGTAAACTAGTGAGGATGGTTAGAACTAGTTCTACTCTTAAAACAAGTGTGAAGTTAAACAGGTTTATTCTGACCAGGCTAGGCTTTGGGCGTGGTTCAATGGGGAGGGCGGTTGCGGAGTCCCATATCCAACACTGGATGGTGATTTCGGCAACGTTTGCATGAAACGCTGTGTCTGCAGCCGTGCCTGCTCCCGCAGGTCTCCGTTTTCACGGAGGCTCACATCATGGAATCCAGCTGCCCCGTTGTGTCGGGCGTGCACCATGCAGGCAGAGACATAACGGGCAGACTCCGAAAGTATAAAACACCAATCCTTGGGAGCCAGTTTAGTGAAATGTGGAGTACCTGCGAGTGTCTGGGATGCGTAGCGCTGCACCCTTGGCAGAAGGTTCTTGACTTGGCTGGAGCTTCTGTAAAGAGTGAAGTACCGAAATCTGTGTGTGATTCTCTGGCACAGTCTATTTTTACATTTACAGGCAAGAGTAACAATGAATGTCCAGTTGCTTGTCCCCTGCATGTAATGGTTGCTGTCCTTCTCACTCTGCTCCTCCTCTTCTCCCCTTTCCCTTTCCATAGCCCATCAACAATGCGGTCATCACGGTGCCAGCCTACTTCAACGACTCCCAGCGCCAAGCCACCAAGGACGCGGGCACCATCTCCGGTATGAATGTGCTGCGGATCATCAACGAACCTACAGCTGCTGCCATCGCCTATGGGCTCGATAAGAAGGTACTGAACGTGTTGTAATGAGCGTTTTACACATGCCCAATGTGCTGGCTGGCGGAAGATCACGTCCAACAGTGGTCGAAACACTTTCATAGAATGAACTATGCTGGGTTTCTATGGTCAGAGATGGCTGTCCTAGAGATATACAGGCTGGTCAGTTATCACTGGGTTTGTCAGATGTTAAGTATGCCGAGCCTGGGACTTGGACCCAACCCTACTGACTTGGGTATCTCCTGGGTTGTCACGGTCCACCTAGACCTGGTGCTTTCATAGGAAGGGAGTGCCTGCCTGTATAACTTTGTTGACATGCCCTTAAATACAGCATGCTTGAAGATCGTGTTGAAAGTAGATGTCGTTATGGATCAGCCCAGCTCCTGCCCTTGGACTTCTAGTCCTCTGACAAATACTGGTGAATGCATCTCAAAGCCATGTGAAGGGGGTGGAGGGAGCCAGGACGCACTTAACACAGGAAATGGGCCGTTCTCAACCCAGATCGAGATTCCAGCCCATGTCCAGTGTGCCCTTTTAGATAATTCGAGGAACAAGTATTAACAGCGGCATAGCATGAGTAAACCAGGGTTCGAGGCATATGAGCTGCAGATTGTACACTTTGCATAGATGGCCATCTGATGTTGGGCTCGGATGTTTGCACCTTGTTTTTGTGTTAGAAGAATTCGAAGAAGTCTTTTAGTCACGAGGTTGGTCACTCCTCCTTCGGTCGACAGTGCGCTCCAGGTCGTTGTCGTTATTCAACCCCCTTTTCGCAATCACTGGTAACCTACGGTATTATCTCGATCGCGTACCCTTCGACACACACACACTCGACAAAAACTTGCGAACTTCGACGCGGGCCGCTGGGCCTACCTGCACCGGTAACTACGGAAGTTGATGGAACGGACTCCCTTTAAGAAATGTCCCCAGTGTGGTGCTAAATTCCCACACTCAGACCTCCACTCCATTTGTAATCTGTGCCCTTCTCCAGAACATCGAGAGTACAACTGTGAGACTTGTCTATCCTTCAAGTCCAAGAAAATCATCCGTGATCGTCTGGCTCAACGCCACAAAATGTCCAGAGGCACCGGCTCCATTCCGGACATCTTCCATCCAGGCCCAACAGCCTTCCGCAACCAGAACAGAAAGAACAGGTCTCGGTCTCTGAAGCAGACGACTCCGACACCAAAGATGACGTCACCCCAGCTCAATGGGACGTGAGTACCGAGACCCCTGCCCCACCCAAGCCCATACCAAAGGCTCTGGTGATACTTTCGCCTCAGGGCCCAGGTCCACACCGAACATACATTTCGAGCGCCCCGGGCCCGGCTCTGAAAAACAAAGAGCTCCCAGCGACCCGGTTCTGAAAAAACGCCTTTGGCACTGAAAACTAAGTCTCCCGAGATGCCGCACCCATCTCCGTTGGCACCGGAAAAACATTTGGCACCAAAACCGCCAGAAGCTCCCTCAGCACCGAAGCAGCCGGACCAAACTTCGGCATCGAAGACCTCGGAGCCGAAACCATCTAAGGAGAAGCCTTCCATAACTAAACCTCCCAAACAAAAAACCCCAGAGCCGAAAAAAATCCACACCGAAGGTCTGAGCCAGGGAAAGCTTCTAAACCGGACACTGTTACTAAACAGCCAAGACCAGTTTCTTAAGACAAATCTTCCACACGAAAGAAAACGTATCGAATCCGTAGAACTTTTTCTCTCGAATCCGAAGCAAACCACCATTTTTATTCATCCAAAGATTGGTCATATCGTTACTATACTACCTACAAAGAGGAAACCAGAACATTTACCACATTCACTGGTTCCTTCAAAGAAAATACACATGGCCACTAATACTTCACCACCTCCTTCACCCCTCCACCAATTACCCCCAATCTAATGATTTCTCCAGTTCATCCTCCAGAACATACTTTCCCACAACCAGAGGATAGTGACGATGCACCTGGAGATGGATGGGCAAGGCGATGACAATATAATCCCATTAGATACTGATGAGCCACCACAGGATCCATACTCATGGCATGACTATAATAACGATCCTGACTTACATAATGATCCGGATCTCTACTCCTCAAAACCATCTCCGCCAGATGACAATGTGGGCTTCGCCCAACTAATAAATAGGGCCGCAATATACCACGCCGTAAATCGACACTCCGACCCAGTAGAAAAGGATTTTCTTCTAAAAACCTTTAACCAGCCACAAAAATCATCTCATGTCTTGCCAATGTTAAAAAGGTATTCTCAAACACGCTCCTGAAGTGTTCAAAGACCCTGTTAGAGCTAGGGTTCTTAACCCCAGGATAAATAAAAAATACAAGCTAGCTCCTACTGACCCCATATACATTAAGGGTTAATTCTCTGGTCGTAGCTAATGCCCGCATAAGGGCAAATTCTCAGGGGTCCGGTGACACCCCACCTCCTGACAAAGAATCTAAATTATTAGACGCATCAGGCAAACGTATGGCGTCTCAAGGTGCAAACTATTGAAAGATAGCCAACACACAAGCCCTCTTGGCAAGGTATGACAGGGCTCACTATGATGAGATGGAAAAGCTCATTCAACACCTACCTCAACAATATAAAGACAAAGCCAATGACCTTCTACAGGAAGGCAAACTAATCACTAACATCCATCAAGTGCACGCTGGACGCAGCAGACACAGCGTCCTGCGCAGTAAATACTAGTGTTCAACTACGCAGACATGCCTGGCTCAGGATATCTGGCTTTAAACAAGAAGTGCAAAACAGTATCCTTAATCAGCCTTTTGACCATGAGCACCTCTTTGTCCCTGCAGTGGGCACATATTTGGAAATGATGAAAAAAGAACACAGACTGACACGTGTATGGGAGCCCTGCAGTCATCCTCTACTAGAGGCTCCTTTCGATGCTCCTTCTACAGAGCAGGCGCAAAAACAAATACCCCAGAACACCTGTCCTCATCCTACAAAAGTCCCAACCAGGGCTCCTTTTCAAGAGGACACTCTAGAGTAGATTACAGGGGTAACAACAAGGGCAGAGGCCAGGGCAATAACACCCGCAGCTCCCATAACACCAAACAGTGACTTCCCTGCGCATCCCCTGATCATCATACTCCTGTTGGGAGACGTCTCTCACAGTTCCTGCCTGTATGGAATTCCATCACAACAGACAAGTGGGTAGGACAAATTATCCAGTATGGTTATTGCCTGGAACTCACTTCTACCCCTTCCAACATTCCTCCCAAACATTGTCCAATGTCCTCAGAACACCTGACGCTCCTCAAACAAGAGGTTCTTACACTACTACAAAAACATGCAATTGAGCCAGTTCCCTTGCCTCATCAAGGCACAGGGGTGTATTACCTCTTTTTTCTAATTCCAAAAAAGGACTGTTCCTTCAGGCCAATACTGCACCTCAGACCACTCAACTTTTACATCCAATCAGACCACTTTCACATGGTCACTTAACAAGTGCTCCTACTACTTCATCAAGGCGACTTTCTCCCCACTGAAGATCTAAAGGGTGCCTACTTCCATATTCCCATTCATCCCGCTCACAGGAAATATCTCAGGTTTGTGGTAGATGGTCAACACTACCAATTCAAAGTTCTACCATTCGGGGTCACCACAGCACCCAGAGTTTTCACCAAGTGCCTTGCAGTGGTTGCAGCCCATTTGGGAAGATAGCACATTCATGTCTTCCTTATCTGTATGACTGGCTCAAAAAAGCAAGATCCCACAACAGCTGTGTTCAACACACACTCCTCACAATACAACAGCTTCACAGTCTGGGATTCACAGTAAACCTGGACAAATCCCACCTCCAGCCGTCCAGAATACAACAATACCTAGGAGCTACAGTAAACATTGCCACAGTCCTATTATCTCTCAACCCAGGATAAGTGCTATACAAGCGCAAGTTCAAAGATTTCAGACACAAAACTCACTACCAGCACGAGTATTTAATAGGGAGGATGGCCTCTTGCATTTTTCTTGTTCCTTGTGCAAGACTCCAAATGCGTCCATTACAAGAGTGTTTGGCACGCCAGTGGAACCAGGCTCAAGATCTGGTGTTGGTGGACGACCGCACCTATCACTCTCGACAACGGTGGAACTTAAAGAACCTTTCCAAAGGGCGGTCGTTCCTTGACCAGTCCCACAGACCGTGCTAACAGACACATCGCTCACCGACTGGGGAGCTCATCTTCAAACCCAGACACCCAACAAAGACCATTCCACATCAACTACCTGAAATTATTAGCAATCTTCCTAGCATTGAAATCATTTTAATTACACCTCCTAGGCAAAGTTGTCCTGATCCGTACGGACAACATGACAGCAATGTATTACATACAGCAGCAAGGGGGGCCACACTCCCTACAGCTTTCACACCTAGCTCAAAGCATGTGGAGTTGGTCCGTTCCGCCAAAAATATACCTCCTTGCAGAACCTCTCCCAGGGATACCCAATCAGATTGCAGATCTGCTCAGCTGTCAATCCTAGCAGATCCATGAATGGGAACTTCATCCACAAGTTCTTCTTCCATTCTTTCGCATGTGGGGACACCCAGAAATAGATATGTTTGCTACACTCCAAAACGCAAAATGCCCAAACTTCGCATCCAGGTATCCACACCCGTTGTCCAAAGGCAATGCGCTATGGATGAATTGGTCAGACAAATTTGCTTACGCTTTTCCGTCTCTCCCACTCATTCCGTTAGGAGTTCGGAAACTCAAACAACATTCCCTCACAATGATCCTAGTTGCTCCGACATGGGCAAGGCAAACCTGGTTCACAACTCTATTAGAACTATCAGCAGTACCACATCAAAAGCTACGCCTCTCACCTACGCTTCTTACTCAGAACCATGGAGAGATAAGACCCCCTGATCCCAATCAGCTCAACCTTGCGATCTGGCATCTTAAATCTTAGAGGTTGGCCACCTCAATCTCCCACCAGACTGTGTGAACATAGTTAAAGAGGCTAGACAACCTACAACAAGGGCATGCTATGCGGCAAAAATAAAACGATTCATCATTTATTGCATGCTCAACAAGATCAACCCACTAGATCCTTCCATTCAGAACATCATCTGTTACCTCTTGCATCTACAACAATGTAACCTAGCATATACATCTATTGGGTTACATCTAGCCATCATAGCGGCCTATCTACAAAACAGACAACACTTGTCTTTGTTTCGAGTTCCTGCTATCAAAGCTTTTATGGAAGGACTTAAAAGAATAATTCCACCAAGAGCTCCACCCTTTGCGGTGTGGAATCTTAATGTAGTCCTTACCAGACTAATAGGTCCTCCTTTTGAACCTCTCCACAAATGCGAACTACAGTTCCTCACTTGGAAAGTAGCCTTTTTAATTGCTATTGCATCTCTCAGAAGAGTTAGCGAACTCCAGGCATTAACCATACAAGAACCATTTTTACAAATCCATCATAACAAAGTGGTTCTTAGGACTAACCCAAAGTTTTTACCCAAAGTAGTATCTGCCTTCCATCTCAACCAGTCTTTTGAACTTCCAGTGTTGTTCCCTTAAACAGACTTCGTGGCAGAACGGGCTCTACACACCTTAGATGTTAAAAGAGCAATACTCTATAACATTGAAAGAACAAAATGCTTTAGTAAAACGAAACAACTTTTTGTGGCTTTCTCCCGACCTCATAAAGGTAATCCTATATCCAAAACAGGAATTGCAAGGTGGATTGTGAAATGCATACAAATATGCTACGCCAAAACCAAAAGCACATTAACCATTCCCCCTAGAGCTCACTCTACACGCAAACTATGGCATTCTTAGGGAACATTCCCCTAGATGACATATACAAAGCACCAACCTGGGCTACACCACACACCTTCACAAAACACTATTGTGTAGATGTGCAGGCAAAACAACAAGCATGTTTGGGCCAGGCTGTATTAAAAGCACTTTTTCAAACTAATGCAACAGATACAGGTAGCCACCGCTAACAAAGTAACTACTGTATAGTCTATGTAAAGGTGTACAATCTGCAGCTCGTATGCCTCAAACGGAAAATGCTACTTACTAGTATGCATCTGTTCTTGGCATGTAGAGCTGCAGAGTTGGCCCTCGATTCCCCAATGGGGTCATCAACCTGGGAAAGAGCCTCTTCAACTGGACCTGCCTCATCCCACTGACAATGGCAAACCTGAAATCTTGAACCCTTCCCTGCCAGGCCACTCCTACCCTTGTGCCAAGCACTTTTTGACTACTTGGGCTAGCTTGCACTTATGCCCGATAACTTTTTGTCCACATAAGATATCCATGCCAACTTGGGGTCCTTTTCTTCCAACATTCTAGGCAACCTAAAGATACCAGGGGTTTGTGGATTTCCTTGAAGGGGGACTGAGAAATTAGGCAAAATACAGCTATATTTAGCGGTTTTGGAGGGAAAAGAGATAAAAGTGCTGCAGAAGATTGTGTCTGGTTTCTTCCCTGCAATTAATACCAACGAAGGGTTGATATTAACGGATGGTTTGTGGTGCTAAAATCACCCATCTTGAAGTTTTCAGGAACAGGCAGACTTTTGTCAGAAAACCAAAATTTTCTAATCAGTTTTGGCATTTTACTGAGACATTGGCTATGTTTCCTATGTTTTGTGCTTTCACCACAGGGAATGCAGAGCTTCTGTTTCAGGGCGCCCTCAAACCGCAAGGCACTACACATATCATGTCATTCCTAACATGGGTCCAAATGGCTATGCAGTGACGACAAATTCAACAGCCAACTTCCCCTTTACCAACTCCCCCCTCTCCCATCCCGCCCCCCAACTCCCTTCCCCCCTCCCCACGCGCCGTGCGAATGTCCCACTTCCCTTCACATCTGCAATGGTTCCCTTCCCCTTGTCAGGCTACCCATCCGTAGAGACTAGGTGGACGGGCTGGTCATGGTTGTTAGTCTTAGTAGGCGAAGATATCGGGGGAAGGTGAGTTCTTTGAATTCTGATTGTAGTAAAGTATGGAAAGGCTGCCACAACTCCTCAAACTTATCCACCTCTCCCGCCACCATGAGGGACAGCTTCTCCATTCCCAGAACGTGCCACAGCCTGTGTAACCATCCTACAGTGGTAGGGAGTGTGGTGGAGCGCCAGTAAAGGAGGATGTTCTGAATCGCTGAACCCAGGGTGATCGCTATCTGTCTACCCCTTCTAGACCTCAGAGGGTACATCAAACCGTTGGGTAACCCCAGCAGGACATTGTCTGGGAAGCTAGGGAGTTCTATGCCAAATGAAATGAAATGAATGAAATGAAAACTGGATTTCTAGAGCGCATGGCTGCCCGGGGGCGTCCCAGCGCTGGGATTGTACTAGCCACTGAGGGGGGAAGCAAAAAACGGGAAGGGAATAGGCAAATTATTGTGGGAACAGGTGGGTTTTGAGAAGCTTGCAAAATTTGTTGCACTGATCTATGTCATCTAGGACTACCTTCCAGTAGGGGCTCAATAGTGGGCAGTCCCACAAAACGTGTGTGAGTGTGCCAATCTACCCACATTCTCGCCAGCAGGAGTTCGCAATGTTCCGATTCATTTCATGAAGTCTCTCTGGTGTGTAGTACCAATATGTGGATATCTTGGTGTATCTTGGTGTATGTTTCGGTGAGCCCGGTGCGGTATGCCGAATGGCGCGCTTGATAGGAGATGTGGTCCCAGTCCGTGTGGCTCAATTCCCTACCCAGCTCCCGTTCCCAGCGGTCCTGCCCAGGGTTGTAAATGTGGAAAGGGGGTGGTTGCAGAAGCTTGTATAGGTCTGAAATGAGTTTGGCATCCGAGGTGCGCGTCGCCAGCCACCTCTCATAAGGAGTGAGCTTCCGGTCCGCCAAAGCACGTACCTGCGGCTGAAGGGCCCAATGACGTACCTGCATATATCGCATCCGTTCGGTCTCAGGGAGTCGGTATTCCCGGCGAAGATCCTGAAATGAAATGGCGCCTTCCGGGCCATACATGTGAAACAGCGCACTGCATCTAGCCATCCGCCAGCGCGCGAAGGCCCCAGGTTCCATCCCAGGCTGAAAGTCCGGGTTCCCGACCACTGGCGTGATCGGAGATGGGAAGGTGTTGAGTTCGTGCCGCGCATTCACCGCGTCCCAAACTTGCAGCGGGACTCGCGTGATAAATGACGCGTAAAGATTGGGTGGACGATGCACCCTGCGCAGGAAGGGTATCTCCTGTAGGGGCCTACCCGCTACCGCCTGGTCTTGGAACAGCCAGTGCTTATCAGATTCCCACCTGCTCCACTCCACTAAGTACCGAAGCTGCGCTGCCTGGAAGTACTTGTGTAGATCCGGTATGCCAAGTCCACCCGACTCTGGCGCCAATGTGGATATGTCTCTCTTGAGTCTGGGTTTGCGACCCTGCCACACAAAACGTGCGATGTCCGCCTGAGCCTGACCGATCCACCCCTTCGGGGGCCGCAGAGGTAAGGCCCTGAATAGGTACAACACCTGCGGTAAGAGCGTCATCTTCACTGCAGCCACCCTTCCCAGTAACGATAATGTTCCTTTGTTCCAGCGGGTCAGCTCCTCCTTAATTTTTGTGCCTAGAGCTTCGTAGTTGGCTGTCACCATAGCAGGCAGAGAGGGCGCTAACAGTAAGCCCAAGTAAGGAACCAATTCCTTAGACCAACGCATGGGGAAAAGGTCCTGCAACTCATTTCTTGTGGCAGGGGTCAGCGAGATGTCTAGGGCCGCCGATTTCCCCATATTCATTTTAAAACCCGCTACCGCGGCGAAGGCGTCCAACTCAGCAATGCATGCCGGAAGGGCCCTTCTCGGGTCGTCAAGCGTCAGGATCACGTCGTCAGCATACAAGCTAACGGTATGGATGTACCTCCCCATTCGCACCCCAGTTGCATCCGGATTCCTCCGAATTCTCTATGCAAATGGCTCCATATACAGGGCGAAAAGTAGCGGCGACAACGGGCACCCCTGTCTGGTGCCCCGCTCTATTGCAAATGGTCGAGAGTTGTACCCATTCACTCGAACCACTGCAGATGGAAACCTGTAATAATTGAACACCAAAGTGCGGAATTTCTCACCCACACCCACCTTACAGAGTACCTTCTCCAGGTATGGCCAGTGCACCCGATCGAACGCCTTCTCCGCGTCAACCGAGAGAAGCATTCGTTCCCCGGGCACACGGGAGGCCTTTTCCAGAATATGGACTACCCTCTTGGTGTTGTCAACAGTCTGTCTACCGGGGATAAGCCCCGCCTGGTCCGAATCTATCAGGCCGGGCAGGTGAGGGGCCAATCGTGCCGCCAGAATCCCCGTATACAGCTTGAGGTCCACATTCAGTAACGAGATCGGCTGATAGGACCCGTATTCTGTCCAATCTTTCCCCGGCTTGGGGATAACCGACACTGTCGCTCGAAGCAAGTCTGGAGGAATAGTCCCCGGCTCCGCGAAGGAGTTGAAGAGTCGCGTCAGCAGTGGCGCCAGTTCCAGGCAAACGTTTTATAGAAGAGTGGGGTATACCCATCGGGTCCCGGGGCTTTTCCGTGTTTGAGGCGAGAAATAGCCGTAATCACCTCTTCTATCCGTATGTCCCGTTCCAGGTGTTCCGCCTGTTCCGGGGCAAGGGAGGGAAGGTCGACGAAGCCAGGTAATCAGCCTCGAGTTGTGCTGAGGCGGGCACGCCAGTATATAAATCCGCGTAGTACTGACGAAAGCCTTCCGCAATCTGGTCATCTTCCGTGGCCGTCGCCCCGCTAGGAACTGATAACTCCTTCACCCGATGGTTTTGGTGTTTAACACGGAGCTTGCTCGCCAGGAGCCTACCACATCTATCTCCTCCGGTGTAATACGCGTGTTTCAGGCGCAACGCTGCGTATTCCGCTCTGTCCATGTCCAGGGCGGATAGTGATTTCCGGGCTGCTTTAAGCTGCCTCCAGACTCTGGGGGCTCCCGTCCTCTGATGCACTTGTTCCAGCTCCCTTACCTTGCCCGTAAGTTTGTCTCTCTTTTTTTGTCGTCCCTTATTCTCCGCCGAGGAGACGGCGATAAACTCACCGCGGAGCACCGCCTTCAGGGCGGCCCAATGTGTCGCACGGGTGGTGTCGACATTATCGTTGTGTCGACAGTAGTCGCCAATCGAGTCCCGTATATGTTTTACAACCGATTGCCTGTGCAACAGGGTGTCCCGGAGGCGCCAAACCCCCCTCGGTAGAGAAACCGGCGGTAGCTGAAAAGTACCCGACACTGGGGCGTGATCTGACAAAGTTAGAACACCCATGTCTGAAGCCGTCGCTAAGTCACATAGCGGTCCCGTCACCAGGAGATGATCTAACCTCGCGTATGACTTGTGTGCATGTGAGTAGTAGGAGTAAGCTCGGGTAGCAGGGTGGAGGTGCCGCCACAAATCGTGGAAATCGTGATCCCCTAAGCAAGATTTACTCAGCTGCGAGATCTCCCCTGTCTGTGGGCTTCGTTGTGCCGATCTATCCAAAGACGAGTCAAAGACCATATTCAAATCCCCACCAATAATTATGTGCCTATCCGGGGTGACCGCTATTTCCTCTAGAGCGGACTGTAGAAACCTATCTTGGTGGTCGTTAGGACTGTAAATCGAACCTATAGTAAACACCAGACCTCCCATCTTGACCCTATAAATCAGGAGCCTTCCTTTCTGTTCCGCAACCTTGTGCAAAACCTCCCCCTTAAATTTCCTAGCCACCAATATGGCCACCCCCGCTGTTTTGGTAGCCCCGGAGGAAAAGAATTGTACTGGGAATTAAGATGAGCGCAGCCTGTGGCAATCCCTGGCTAACAGGTGTGTCTCCTGTAGGAGACAGATGTCTGCCTGAGTGATTTCAAGGAGGGACAGCACCGCCTTCCGCTTGACCGGGTTGTTCAGCCCTTTTACATTAAGGGTAACTATCTCAAGGGCCATTAGTGATGAACGTAATGGTGAAACAAGCCAGACATTTCCCCAGGGGCCGTCATCAACAATAACAGTGTGAACTGATGGTGTGGGATGTGGCAACTGCAACAACAGATCAGCACGATTCAAAAAATTTCCTGTAGACATAGATCGAAGCTTAAACAAATGTCGCAAGAGCACTCAACCAAGTAGCGCGCTTCCCGAATCCCTCCCCCTCCCCTTCCCCCCCAACAACTCCACTCCAATCCTTCCTCCCCTCTGTCCAATGAGTCCATGAACCAAAGACTCACCCTCTTACCCTCTCCTCCTCCCTCCCACTCAACCCTTCAACAAACTTCATTGTCCCAGTCCGGTCCATACTGGACAAGCCCGTGGAAAGTTACTGAAGTGGACGTCCAGCCACAACCCACTCCCTCCCGCCCCCCCCGTCCCCGGAACCCTCGCACCTGCATTAATGATGAGGCCAATGTGATCTCCCCCCGGAGTCTGTTCAGGCCGTCAAGGCCACTTCCTCAGCCGACGTTTCTCTGGTCACCTCCTGAAGCGCACTGTCCATCCCCGTTCGGATCGTGGGTGAGTCGGGTCGCAAAGGCTTGGATGTGGAGCGCCACCTCCGAACCGTCTGCCAGCCGTCCCTGGTGCTGCGCCGGCGGTGGGGTGTGGGAGCATCTTCATCCGTCGCTGTGAGGCCTAGCACCCCGCAAACGTCCTGCAGGGACCGCAGCTGGTGTAGAGTCCCGTTCCACCGAAAAATGAGTCGGAAGGGGTGGCCCCAAGAGTACTGCGTGCCATGTTCTCGCAGGAAGTCCGTGGCTATTTTAAATGATTTGCGTTTTTGCAGTGTGATCACTGACAAGTCTTGAAAGAGGGCCACCCGATGCCCTTGGAAAGTCAGGGGTTGCTGTCGCCGTGCCTCGCGAAGAATCCGCTCCTTCAAAGGGAAGTCCGGCAGGAAGGCCAGAATATCTGGTGGCGGTGCCGAAGCCCGTCGAAGTGGGCCCACTCTATGCGCTCTATCAATTCTTACAGGGAAGTCTCCGGGCTCTCCCAAGATGTCTAGGAATAGATCTCTCAGATAGGCGGTTATGTCCTCCCCTTCTTCCTTAGACGGGACGCCACGTACCCGAATGTTATTGCGCCTGGACCTGTTCTCAAGGTCCTCATTGTGGGCCTGGAGGGCTATGTGTTGATCCCTGAGCCTCAGGACCTCCTGTTGCAGGTGCGCAATCTCTTCGTCCCGGGAATGGCCAGCTTCCTCCATAGTGGACACTCTATCTCCAAGCGAGTCGACCTCTCTTCTTACCTCGTGAACTTCCCCGAACTTCCTGCTTTAGCGTTTGGAAGTCTTCCCAGAGGGTGCCAAACAACGACTCCAGGAAGGATCTGGTCACTGGGGGTCCCCCCCCCCCCCCTCTGCGCCCGAGAGCCAGTCGGGGGGCTTGGGGCCGTCTGACCTCTATCTTGTCGCGGGGCTCCTCTATTCAGCATCTCGGGCAAGGTGCGGTCTCCTTTCTTTCCCCCTCTGGAGCCCGCCATCATGGGTGAGTGGGTGTACTGTGGTCGGATAGGTGCCCTCAAAGTCCGTGGCTGTTACTTTAGATGCCGAGAAGGCCTTCGATAAGGTCGAATGGTCTTACTTGGAAGCCACTTTACATAAATTTAAGTTAGGTACAGAATTTATTTGCATGGTAATGGCCTTATACTCTAACCCTTCAGCAAGAGTACGAGCAGGTGGATGCCTTTCGTACTCATTTAACCTGGAGCAAGGTACAAGACAGGGCTGCCCCCTCTCTCCCTCCCTTTTTCAACTTGCCATCGAGCCCTTCCTCTACTCTCTTCGGAATAATGACCACATTAAAGGAATTTGCTTTGAAGGATTCACAGTCAAAATATCGGTCTATGTGGACGATGTATTAGTAGGCTCCGAAAATGCAGAGTTGGCGATTCCGGCCCTGTGGTCCTCTATTGCAGCCTTTGCAGAAGTGTCAGGCTATAAGCTTAATAAAGATAAAACGGAGGTGAAACTACTCCATAATATAGGTGACAAGAGCATTATGGGTGAATCTGGCTTGTTCTGGCAACCTAAAAGCTTTAAATACCTAGGAATAGAATTTGAAAAAGATATAATTAGCACCCTCAAAATTAATGAACATGCCCTTCATAAAAAGATATCCTCCCTATTGGACGGTTGGTCCCCGTAATTTTTGTCATGGTGGGGCAGAGGAGAAACTCTGAAAATGATGATCACACCCCTTGTCAATTATCTTGTAAGTATGCTGCCTATGCTGCTATTCCTCACCAAGATATACAAACTCTTCAATACTTTTCTGTGGCAGGGCAAAAAACTGAGAATCTCCTTGCAGAAACTCACTTGTGTGGACAGGCTTAGTACCTACGACAGAAAACACATCACGTTTTTCCAGTGAAACGCATCTGTTTGTTTGCAGTGTGCCTCGCTGTGGATTTTGGGCGTTTGCTCCACCAGCACCCAGTGAAACCTAGCAAGCCTGTACATTTTAAAAAACTAAGCACCCAGAGGAATGCAGGATGGGGTGACTTGTGTGGCTCTCACTAGGTTCTGTTAACAGAACCCCTTGCAAACCTTAAACTTTGTGGGGAAATATAAATACATTTCCCTCACATTTATGTAATGGAAAGTTCTGGAATCTACGGGGAGCCACAAACTTCCACCCACCCAGCATTCCCTAAGTCTTCCGATAAAAATGTTACTTGTGCTGGTAGGCCTAGTGCCTGCAACATGAAATAGGCCAAAACATATTGTGGAGGCATCAAAATTATTTATCATGAGACAACCGGGTTTTGCAAGGGTGTCATCCAAGTTTTTGGTCCCGGGGGATGTCTCATTTTCCTTGCATTTCTGTGTGGTAAATTTGTGGGATCACCAGGCAGACACAAAATTCCTACCACTCCGCATTCCCCCAGGTCTCCCGATAAAAACTTTACCTCACTTGTGTGGATGGGCCAAATACCCGCGATAGAGAAAAGCCCAAAATGTATTGTGGAGACATCAAAACTATGCATCACAAAACGACCTGGTTTTGCAACTGGGGAGGGCACCTGCGTTTTTGGTCCTGGGCTAGGCAGCCATCTAGGTAAACCTACCAAACCCAGACATTTCTGAAAACTAGACACCTGGGGAGTCCAGGGGGGTGTAGCTTGTGTGGATCCCCCATAGATTTCCTACCCAGAACCTCTGATTGTCCTTGGGGTGGAAGGTACTTTCCTAAAATGGATCGAATCCCACCTAGGAGAGATGGCAGGCTGTCTCCCCCTTCAGATCAGATCGAGTTCAAAGAGTTTGTACATGGAGTGCCACGTGGGTCAGCCTTAAGCTCTATTCTATTCAATGTGTAACTATGCCCCCTACTAATCCTAATTTAATCGCTTGGGTTGTCTTTCATAAACTATGCAGATGACACCCAGTTAATTAAACCTCTTGGACAATGATGACACAAGCCAGTTGAACAACCTCAATGTCTGCCTTGCAGAAATGGTAAACTGGCTCAGTAACAACACACTAAAATTTAACGGAGTCAAAACAGAGTTCCTGTGCTGCTCTTCCTGCAAAGTTCCCGGCCGACTGGCAGATAACTTCTGGCCATGGACAAAAGCTGTGGATCTTAGTATGGCTAAATGAGTGTGAAAATTAGGAGCGCAGATAGATACCAAACTCTACATGGAAACTCCGGTTAATAAAACAGTGACCACCTGCATGGTCTGATGAGAAACCTGAGGAATATTGTTCCCTTGCTCCCGCAGCCAGCAAGAAAGCTGGTGGTGCAGTGCACAATTCTAAGCAGGGTTGACTACTGCAATGCCCGTCTACTGGAATTCCAGACTATCTGCCTAAAAGACTGCGTAGAACGCACGTAGTAGTGGCCAAATTAGCCCTCAATCAACCATGGAATGGTTCCGCAAATGAAACTGAAAGAACTCCACTGGCTGCCAGTAAAAGTAATTGTTTTTGTACTTGTACAGTGCACAGCTACCCGCAGTGGGTTTCCCGGCGCTTGTACGAATACCGCAAGGGAACCCTTCCTGGCTTTCCCTGTGAAGTGTCCACTCTTGGGCACCCCCATGGTGCAGACCAGGCATCCCTCGCGTTGTGGGGGCCGTTGTGGAGATTCAGCAAGCTATTGCCCAGAGTTGCAGCGTGGGACCCATGATCAGAATAGGCACTGGGGCGACAATTTCCGGTCAGGGGAATTAATGAGCCAGAGACCCGCTGGGGCAGGAATTAAACCCTGTTCCCTGGCCAGAGCTCTGCATCGAGGTCTGCCTGCTCTAACCATTGAACCACACTTCTCCAGTGAAAGAGGAATTTTCAAAGCAATGTGTAATTGTCCAGAAGGCCCTAAATGGACCAGGACTCGGGCTCCCAAAGGATAAACGTATCTATTATGAACCAGCAAGGAGGCTGAGATCGTCTTCAACTATCCTGGTGCAGGGGTCTAGGTTTAGGAAAACCAGGGTAGGAGGAGGAGCGTTTCAAGTTAAGGCAGCTCTAGCCTACAAAAGCTGCCCAGCTCCCTCCGATCAAAGAGAGACCTCCTTAGTTTTAGGAAGAATCTAAAAACCTCACTCTATCCTAAATAAACCAAGAACTGATATTTCCATACTTTTTGATCTTTCAGGTGAACTCTGATGGCATCAAGATACCTGGCAGGTCAACGTTGCGCTTTGCAAATGAAAAAAAAAAAGGTTTTCAAATGACAATAGCAAGGGATTCTGCGCTGGAGCATGTACGGCATTACCATCGACTTCTAAATCCCCTCCCTGATCCTGCTGTTGCGTAAATTATCAATTCCGTCAAGGTGGGAAACTGAAGCCTCTTGATGTAACTTGGACCCAAGAAATAAAATACCTTTTCATTTATGAAGCAACAAAGCTGTAAAAGTTAAGACTTAATCAGTGTTTACATCTCCCTTTTTATATTATACACAGTAATTATCCCTGGACATCTTCCAGGTTAGAGAACCGGTCTTACAGGTTGGTAGTTTTGTTATCATGATTACTTAAAAGGAAGTTCATAGTTGACAGAAAAGTACAGAAGAGATGGCGGAGTGTGTTTTATTGAACAATCTTAGCTGGAGTGGCTCTTCACATAACAAGAGATCATTGCACTTTGAAGCGTGGTGGCCGGGCTTGGTGCGCACTAATATCTTGCTCTTTACTACTCCTCAGGTGGGCGGCGAGCGGAACGTGCTGATCTTTGACCTGGGCGGCGGTACCTTCGATGTCTCCATCCTGACCATCGAGGACGGCATCTTCGAGGTGAAGTCCACGGCGGGCGACACCCACTTGGGGGGCGAAGATTTCGACAACCGCATGGTCAACCACTTTGTGGGAGAGTTCAAGCGCAAGCACAAGAAGGACATCACCGACAACAAGCGCGCAGTGCGCCGCCTGCGCACGGCCTGCGAGCGCGCCAAGCGCACCCTCTCCTCCAGCACGCAGGCCAGCATTGAGATCGACTCCCTCTACGAGGGGGTGGACTTCTACACGTCCATCACCCGAGCTCGCTTCGAGGAGCTCAACGCCGACCTCTTCCGCGGGACCCTGGAGCCCGTGGAGAAGTCCCTGCGCGACGCCAAGCTCGACAAGGCCCAGATCAACGACATCGTCCTGGTGGGTGGCTCCACCCGCATCCCGAAGATACAGAAGCTGCTGCAGGACTTCTTCAATGGCCGGGAACTCAACAAGAGCATCAACCCTGACGAGGCCGTGGCCTACGGGGCCGGTGAGTGGCGAGCATGGCGAGCTAGTCCTGTCTACCTGGCTGCGCACCGCCCAAGCGACCAGCTTGTTCAGCAGATGATTCCACATAGCCAGAGAGGAGGTGTGGAAATGGGGGTGTCAGGAGTTTAGGGGGCACAATTTGGGGTGGATGAGCAAAATGAGATTGCATGAATGCTGAGGTTGAAGCCTGTCCTGAGGTTGAAGCCTGTCCTGGGAGTCGAAAGAGCCATGGTGTGCAAATCTGATGGCTGTTTTCACAGCAAGCTATTGAACTAGTATAGAATGGAAGTGTTGCTATTCCATAAACATGGACAAAGAAGAGTTCATTTCGAAGAGCTCTTAGACTTTTTATATATATATATATTCCTTGTGGGAAAATACTTCAATTTATGATAGTCTAGTGCTATTTCGCTCTGCTTGGATATCACTTTAGCTCCCTCCACACAAGTGATCAATTATGGAATTCTTGTAAAAAATAAAATGGTAGTCATTTTTAAACCTGCAGTAGGCATGGTATATTTTATTTAGCCACTAGGGTGCAGTTTAGCAGTAGCTCGATGTAGTTGAGACATTGTGCCATGTTTACATATATTTAGAGCTTCAGCGCAGGCTGGCTGCCTGCACTGCAGCTGCATCCGACCAGGCAGAGCTTTCATCTTCTGGAAAGTATTGCAGGGAATGTGGGCTGCACCTGCAGCAGATGCAGCCCTGGAGGTACTTACCGCAGCTTAACTGCGGGTGCGCTGAACAGTTTGCAGGTACACTACAAAGGCCATGCACCCCACTTTGTATATAGGCTGCTACTGTGGTGCAAGAAAAAGGGAAGGAAAACTGGGTGGGGGCAGTATCCACATTTCATCTGAATGGCACCATTTGAAGTGTTTGTGGCCTCTTCTCTTTGCAGCTGTCCAGGCGGCCATCCTGTCTGGGGATAAATCCGAGAACGTGCAGGACCTGCTGCTGCTCGATGTGACCCCCCTGTCTCTGGGTATCGAGACTGCAGGTGGGGTCATGACAGCCCTCATCAAGCGCAACACCACCATCCCCACCAAGCAGACACAGACCTTCACCACCTACTCCGACAACCAGCCAGGCGTCCTCATCCAGGTGAGCTGTGGCGAGCCACGTTTAGTAAGAGGAAAGGAGTGGGCTTGTGGAGGGTGTTTGGGGAGTGAGGTGGTAGGTATTTTTGTAGTCTTGTGCATTTTGCTTGCTGTTAATAATTTTGGTTTCAAGTCTGTGTTGTCTTAATGGTTTAATAGTCAAGAAGGTGTACATAAAGCGTAGGTGTATCTAAACCCAACAGTGCCCCACACTACTGCAATCTCCGAATTGTTTCTATTCAGTTATCGGAGACTAGATGCTGGGAGAATGGGCTTTCTTTAAAAGAGTCTGTGACAGATACAAGAAATTACCGCTAATGGTTGTTCAACATCCAGCAAAAGACGAGTTCAGTGAAGAAGCAGCAGATAAGTTAAGGCTTTTTTTGCAAACATCGCCACGTTTCCGCCTCCACTTCCCCAGGCAAGCTATCCTAGAAACGGGACAGGGCTCTTGGCTCGCGGCACATCTAATGCCACTTATCTTAAGGAAATGCATTAAGGGAACTGGCAAGACTTGACGACTGTCAGCCCAGAAGAGGAAGCAGTGTGACCTGGTGAGTAATTGTCTACAGGCCTCAGAGCTGGTCGTGAAGTGTGGCATTGCACAGTGGTCCTGTGGGTGCACCCGCCCCTCTGTATCGATATTTGTGTGATAAAGGGCTGTGCAGTCCTGATCATGGCAACAGCTGATCCAGAAGGCATCCCCAAAAGGGACCCATCTTCCATGCCTTCTCGTGCTTTCACACCCGTGGCATCTCCTCACGACGTCACTATGTGATGGGAAGCAGGCAGTCACGATGGACCAGGGAGATGGCCAGCTGATCCCTTGGGATTATTCCCATCATACCATAAACCTGTGTGGTCCCAAACTTTAATACTGTGGCCCACTTTATAGAAGCAAACTTTCGTGAGCCACGTGGCGTTCCTTGACATTAGCGGCGCAGCGATATTTGAATGTAACCAACGCATCATGTGGCCACGCTGTCATTTACAGAGAGCACATGTTACATTGAAATGGTCACTAAATGTGCACCTATACACCGTGTTTCTGATTAGAATATATAGCACGCAAATGATAGTGTGGAAATGGGTTGTCTTTGAATATTTATCATTTGTGTTTCACCAAGTAAAGTGTCTTTATTTGTTTTTATTATATTTATCTTTTTCTACCACACTAACGAATTACTAAAAAATAGTTTCATTTTTTCCTACGTAACTGTTAAATGCATACCATACCGTTCATCTACAACTATTTAACATTTTGTTGTGTGTTGCAAAAAAACGACAGCCTTTCCAATCGCGATCCCTGAATTTAAGCAAGAATGTCACACAATTCACTTTAAAATCTCCTCTTACTCTGCTGCCAGAACAAGAAAAGAAATCACAAATCCGTCAGCAGTTTGTCAGAATACATTGCCTGGCGTTTGACCTCGGGTGTCTCTGAAGCATCGGCAAATGTGACAAGTTAAATGCAAAATTTATAGGCTTTTTTATTGATTGCACTTTCCAGACCCACAAAAAATCGGTTCACAACTTGCCTGTGGGTTGGTTCTTATCCACAGTTTTGGAAACGCTGCCATAGACCATAGAAGTGGTGCCTCTGAGAGGGAAAAGTTACATGATTTTACTTCCTTTACCTCCTAGTCCTCAAGGACAGAGGCCTAAAGACCCCACTACGCATATCTCTGAACCCGTTAATACCAGAAAAACTCTTGTTTTTGCCCCTAAGCCAGGCTGTTAGCTTTGAGCTCAGGAGATAGGGTGGTATACCTGTACTTCTGGGTACCTACTTCTATTTTCCATTTTTCCCCTATGGATTTCAGTACTCGAGTTCACAGTGGTGCCAGTTTAAAGTCGCTTTGCTTTTTAAAGGGGTGCTGGTGGTCGCAGCTTTGTTGCAGAGGTTGGGAGTTCATGTGTTCCTGCACTTGGATGAGTGGCTAGTAAAGGCAAAATCCCAGACACTGCTTCATACACATCTGGAGCATGTGATGCACTTTTCGCGTCCACAAGTCTCCCCGCCCTCTCAGAGGCTCACCTTCGTTGGGGTGGTGGTCGATACAACACTTGTGAAGGCTTCTATTCCTCCTCTGGAATGCAGGTATTCGGGCAGTGATTGCAGTGTGCCAGGCTAAAGCTCAGATCTTGGACTCCCTGTGCCTGCTGCACCTTAGGAGCTCGTGCATCATGTTAGTGTCTCATGCCAGGTGGGGGGGATGGGAACCCTTTAGTTGTATCTGAAGAGCAGTGGTGTCTCGCCGAGGGAGTGCTGCAGGGCGGGGGAAGGGGTGGGATTGAGGGGTATAGTGGTGTCCGACATACAACGGACAGGAGTAAGGTAAGTCATTAAATAAATAAAACAATTGCTCACCGGAGCACGAGGCCAGAGACTGTTCAGCTTGCTCCTCCTTTCGCTCCAAAAAGACAATTCGGGACCGACTAGCTCGAAGGACCATGGCTCGCTTGTCATCTACGACGACATCTTCCAAGAGGGCGTCGACGTGCCAGAACAGGAGCGAGTCGAAGAACGCATCGTCAGCGACTCTGAAGCAGAAGACTCAGACGTCAAGGACATCACTCCGGCACAGCGGGTCATAAGTACACACGTCGACCCTGACTCTCCCTCGACACCCTTGAAAAAGGCTTTGGTCACACCGTCACCTTCGGGCCCAGGTGCACACCGAGAGACAGCTTCCCGTGCCACGCCTTCGGGCCCGGTAAAGAAGCCTACTAAGCCTTACTTCAGGCGACTGGCTCGGGTTAGTCTACCCCCGGTACCGACACACACCTACCGACACACACCTACCGGCACTGAAAAAAGAGCCATGCTCTTCCTCATCCACGCCGATCGCTGCTTCGACATCCAAGCACTCTGCGCCAATGACTGGTACCGGCTCCTCCACACCGAAAACACACTCGGAGCTGACCAAAAAACTGCCACCAAAGGACCCGGACTCCCATGCCTTGGAGCCGAGAAAACAACACTCTCCACCGGCCAATGACACTGCAAAAGGTCACGGGTCAAAGCCAAAAGAACATAAACCCGCTACCGAGTCGTCGCCGAATAAGCCTACGGAACCGAAGACCTCCGCACCGAAAAATCTACTTTCTACAGAAGAACTATTTCGACCAGATCCTACTCAAAAAACCCTTGTGTAGGATCCCAAAACTGGTCACTTGACTCTTAGCTCCAAGAAACGACCACTAGATAGGCCTGCACTAGCTCCTCCTCTTAAAAAGAGAGACATTGCAACCTCTCCAATAAGGATCCCTCCTCCTCCTCCTCCACCTCCACCTCATCACTCTCCTACACCATCCTCAACTCCAGTAGAAGAGGATGATGACGTGTTCCAGTAGAAGATGATGATGATGATGACGTGGATAACACCTCTGATACAGGAGGAGGTGCGGACAACGAACCACTAGGGAATCCTAGTCCTCCTGACTCCCCTGACCCCTGGGATGATTATAGCACTGCAGATGTCCCTAACATTCCACAAGATGACATATACCCCTCCAGGCCTTCCTCCCCCAGAGGACACTATGGGCTTTAACCAACTCGTCCATAGAGCTGCCCAATACCATGGGGTTGATCTACACACAGACCCCATGGAGGACGATTTTCTCATGGACACTTGACACCACACAAAAGTCTACCTCAATTCTACCCATGCTTAAGGGGGTCATTAAGCATGCACCAGATGTATTCAAAGATCCAGTCAGGGCTAGAGCCATCAACCTCAGAGTCCAGAAAAAGTATAAGGCTGCCCCTACAGATCTAGTCTACTTTAAAGGGCCCGCACCACTAGACTCTTGTAGTCTCCAATGTGCGATAAAGGGCCAATTCCCAAACATCAGGTAGGGCCCCCCCGCCCCCCCCCCCCCACCAGATAAGGAGTCTAAACTCCTGGACGCCTCTGGCAAACGAACGGCGTCACAGGCAGCAAACATATGGCGCATCGCTAATACTCAAGCGCTATTTGCAAGGTACGACAGGCAACAATATGATGAGCTGGAATCCATAATGCAGCATCTCCCAGACAAATATAAAAATAGGGCCAATGAACTCATACAAGAAGGTAAGACTATCATCAATACCTCCATCCGTTGTGCCTCAGATGCGGCAGATACTACTTCAAATGCAATTAACACCAGTGTCCTTTTGCATAGGCATGCCTAGCTGCGCATGTCAGATTTCAAACCTGAAGTCCAGAGTACTATCCTCAATCAACCATTCGATGAGCAACACCTATTTAGCCCTAATGTTGACGTATCCCTTGAAAAAATGAAAAAGGATACTGACACAGCTAAATCTATGGGAGCCTTGCAGTCACAAGCTCCCAGATGCTCCCAGTCGCTCAACCTACAGAAGAACTACCAGAGGCTACTCCTCAGATAGCCCCTCCCTTTCTTACAACATTCCTACCCAATCCACCTTCACTAGAGGCTACCAAAGTGGTGGTTACAGGTGCAGCAATAACAAAGGCAGAGGCTAAACTTACACCTCCCTCTCTAAACCCCCCCCCCCCCCGCCCCCCCACCATTCCACTCCAGTCAGGGGAAGACTGCAACAATTCCTTCCTGTCTGGACCAACATCACATCAGACAGGTGGGTGCGGCAAATAATGCAATTGGGTTACTGTCTCGAACTAACATTTATCCCCCCAAGCATACCACCCAAACAGCGTCCAATGTCACAAGAACATTTGTTACTGCTAAAGCAGGAGGTAATATCCCTCTTACAAAACAGTGCAATAGAACCAGTTCCCCTGCATCAACAAAACAAAGGAATTTACTCCCTGTACTTAGTCATCCTAAAGAAGGACGGCTCTCTAAGGCCTACTCTAGACCTCAGACCCCTAAACCTATACATACAATCAGACCACTTCCACATGGTCACACTCTAGCAGGTCCTTCCTCTTCTTTCACAAGGCGACTTCCTTGCTACCCTAGATCTCAAGGACGCCTATTTCCACATTCCCATTCACACCGCTCACAGGAAGTAACTCAGATTTGTAGTGGATGGTCAGCACTATCAATTCAAAGTACTCCCATTCGGAGTCACGGAGCCGGTTCCTCAGATAGTCATGAGAGCGGACACACCGCTCTCTGGCTGGTGAGTTCACCTAAAACATCACACCATGCAGGGCAGGTGGACGCCACAACAGAAGGTTCGAGGCATGTGGGCTGCTGAATTCATATCTGTGCATAGATCGCCACCTAGTGTTGGGTCCGGATGATTGCACATTGTTGTCCTGGAAGAGTCTTCGAAGTATCACGAGATAGGTGGCTCCTCCCCTGGACTACAGTGCGCATGGGCATCGCCTCCATCCCCAGATTGTTTTTTTCCGCCATTGGGTTCGGATGTGTTTCCGTTCCCTCTGTCGGAACCGATAGTTGTTCAACTTAGACTCGAGACCAAAAGGTCTTTAGGCTGGGCGTCGGTATAGTTGCGTACGGGTTTTCTTTCTGACTCTCAGCTCCGATCTCTTGCTGCCCTTCCACGTGCTTTCGACGCGGACGGGCCTACACAACACTCTTGCTATGGAGCGAACTCCGTTTAAGAAGTGCCCGGTGTGTAACTCTAAATATTCACACCTCGACGTGCACCCTGTGTGCAATACCTGCTTGTCGCCGGATCACCGCGAAGACACCTGCATGGCGTGTTCGAAGTTCCGGAGCAAGAAGACTTTAAAGATTCGTCGGGCCAATAGGCTCCAGGCTAAGTTATCGGCTACGGCGCCCCCACCAGATGACATTTTCCAGGAATCTGTCGAGGGAGAAGACGACGTGCAAGGTTCGGACTCTAATCCCGCATCCGAAGGGGAAACCTACGACGAGGGTGCGGAGAACTTTGACGAAGTCACCGACGAGGTAGGGGACGACGATCAGGCTTTTGCCACTATGGGTGATAGCTCGGAGGAGGAGCATCCCCAACCAGACTTTGGGGTTATTACCCCTCCTACGGCCCAGGTCGAGGGATCGCCTTCGGGCCTTACCCAAGATCTAACTATGAGTCCTACGTCCCCGCCTACGGGCCCGGTCACGGACATTTATGACCCATCACTTACGTCGAAGAAAACGAAAGTGAAGCCAACTGGTCACGCACCCTCGGATGCAAAACCGAAAGTGAAAGTTGCGCTGGTGAAGAAGGTTCTGGAGGCGTCAACTTCCAAGAAAACCAAAATGGCCGACTCGAAGAGCCACGCCAAGATGGCCGACCCGAAGTCCTCGGGGCCGGCGCCGAAGGCGAAATCGTCCGACGCGGCTGCGTCGGCTCCGAAAGGGGTTGTGGACCCGAGGTCGGCTCCGAAGAAGCGTCTGGGCGACGACGCGCATGGCCATGGGGCGTCGGCCCCGAAGAAGGCGCATGCGGGTGATCGGGCTCTCGATGCTGAAAAGTCGCTCGAGCCGGTCAAGCCCTCTCCGGCCTTGACGAAGAAGGTGGCGGAATCCTTGCAGCGGATTCGAAAGGACACTGTGGCGCCAAAGCTCACGCCTAAGCCTGCGAAGGAGCAGACGCCTATCCGTTTCACCTTTCCTCCCAAGTCGGCGCCGAAGGCCTTCGCGCCGAAACAGAGTGGACCCTCGAAGGAGGTATTGGCACCTAAAGCGGCCTTGGCGGTGTCGAAGCTTCGACTCCAACCGCTTGCTGAAGAGGAACGTCGTGAGGTAACCATCGACGCCAACACCGGAAAACTGTCGCTCCTCAAAAGGAAGATCACGACGGAGCCAGCGTTGGAACATTTTAAGATCCCTCTCAAAAACAAAAGGGACTCCGAGGGCTCTTCGGCTTTGGTGGAACCTGTGTCCCCACAAACCCTGGGGTACTCGCCGACGCATTCCGCCGCAGCCGGTGCGGACGAGGAGGATGCCGAGTACGACTATCCGGCGTACTCGGATCCGGAGGAGGAGCACGTTCCGTGGTCCGCCGGAGGCGACCTGGAGGACCCGCAGGCGGGTCAGGACGCTCAACTTTTTGCGGCCAAGACGTCCCCGACTGAGGATTCGACGGCCTTCAATGCTCTGATAGAGAGAGCTGCTGCTAACCACGACGTCGAGCTGCACTCGGACCCCGTGGATGTGGACTTCTTATTCGACACCTTCTCGGTTGCCGAAAAGTCAGTCAAAACGCTACCGATGCTGAAGGGGGTGCTTAAACATGCAACGGAGGTTTTCAAGGAGCCCACCCGAGCGCGTGTGGTCAACCCTCGCATCGACAGGAAATATAAGGCAGCGCCCACGGATCCTACATATATCAAGGGACACTTGCCATTGGACTCCCTGGTCGTTTCCAACGCTCGGAAGAGGGCGAACTCTCAAACTACTGGTGACGCTCCTCCCCCAGACAAAGAGTCCAAGATCTTTGAGGCCTCAGGCAAACGGATTGCTGCACAGGCAGCTAATATCTGGAGAATATCTAACACCCAAGCCTTACTTGCACGTTATGATAGGGCCCATTATGACACATTAGAGGCCATACTGCAACACTTGCCTGACCAATACAAGGAGGCAGGGGAGATGCTGATTCAGGAGGGTAAACTCATTACGAACGCATCCATCAAATGTGCACTGGATGTGGCAGACACAGCCTCCAGGGCTATCAATACTAGTGTGCTGCTTAGACGCCATGCCTGGCTTAGAATTTCGGGGTTCAAACCCGACATCCAAACTACGATACTGAATCAGACAGTGAATCCTGACCACCTGTTTGGCCCTGAGGTGGATGCCACACTGGAAAAAATGAAAAAAGATACGGAAACTGCCAAGTCCATGGGGGCTTTACAAAGTCAGCAGTTTCGGAGTGGTTCCTTTCGCCGCTCAAACTCCAGAGGCACCTCAAGGGGACAAGCATCCCAGTCCACACAATATTACAAGAATAACACCCAAGCCTCGTATAACAACAAAAATAGAGGTGGTTACAGAGGCAATAATGTCAAGGGCAGGGGACGTGGCAACAATAGCTCCAGGTCCACCGCCACCAACAAACAGTGACGTCTTGTCACTGCCCCCCGGCCATGCAACACCGGTCGGGGGGAGACTCCAGCAGTTCCTGCCGGCGTGGAAGTCCATCACCACGGACAGGTGGGTGAGGTCTATTATCCAGTACGGGTACTGTCTAGAGCTTACGTCCATTCCACCGGACATACCCCCAAGGAGCCGTCCTATGTCAGGCGAGCACTTGACCTTGTTGCAGCAAGAAGTTCTAGTCATGCTGCAAAAAGGGGCGATAGAGCTCGTTCCATTGCAAGAGCGGGGAACAGGGGTTTACTCCCTGTATTTTCTGATTCCCAAGAAGGACGGATCCCTCAGGCCGATCCTGGACCTCAGGCCCCTGAACTGGTACATCCTCTCGGAGCACTTCCATATGCTCACGTTGCAGCAGGTGCTTCCCCTGCTTCAACAGGGGGACTTCCTGGCTACGCTGGATCTGAAAGATGCCTATTTTCATATCCCCCTGCATCCTTCCCACAGGAAGTACCTCAGATTCACGATCTTAGACCAGCATTACCAGTTCAAGGTTCTGCCGTTCGGGGTCACCACGGCACCGAGAGTGTTTACCAAGTGCCTAGCGACTGTGGCAGCGCATCTCCGTCGCCAGCACGTCCACGTCTTTCCCTACCTGGACGACTGGCTCATTCAAGCAAGGACAGAACAGCAGTGCGTCGACCACGTGTCACGCACCATTCATCTCCTGCACGATCTGGGATTCTCTCTGAACTACCCAAAGTCCCATCTCCAGCCCGCCCACGTGCGACAGTACCTGGGCGCGACAATCAACACTCTGGCAGCCACCGCGCAGCCAAATTCAGTGAGAATCGCCAGTATCCAGGCGCTGATCCAACGATTCAGACCCCAACACTCGCTTCCAGCGAAGGTGTTCATGCAGTTGATAGGCATGATGGCCTCCTGCATCTCCATTGTCCCGCACGCGAGACTACATATGCGTCCGCTTCAGGAGTGCCTTGCACGTCAGTGGACTCAGGCTCATGGGCAACTGACAGACCTAGTGTTGGTGAGCGGTCGGGCATACAACTCTCTGCATTGGTGGAATCCACACAACCTTTGCAAGGGCCGACCATTCCAAGAGCCTGTCCCACAGATTATCCTGACGACGGACGCCTCTCTCCAGGGATGGGGAGCGCATGTACTCCATTACACTGTGCAGGGACTATGGACACTACAGCAAAGGAAGATGCACATCAATGTGTTGGAACTGATGGCAATCTTCATGGCCTTGAAGGCGTTCAAAGTACATCTGTGCAACAAAGTCGTGTTGATCCGGACGGACAACATGACGGCCATGTACTACATCCAGAAGCAGGGAGGCACACACTCTCCACAGCTGTCTCATCTGGCTCAGAGCATGTGGAAGTGGGCCATTCAGAGGAACATCTTCCTCATGGCAGAGCATCTCCCGGGCAAGGACAATCAAATGGCGGATCTGCTCAGCAGGCACAGCCATCAGATGCACGAGTGGGAGATACATCCATCAGTACTCCAACCGTACTTCCAAAGGTGGGGTCATCCAGAGATAGACCTGTTCGCCACAAAGGAGAACGCAACATGCCGAAGCTTCGCCGCCAGATTCCCACACCCCCAATCACAGGGCAATGCGATGTGGATGAACTGGTCAGGCAAATTTGCGTACGCTTTTCCCCCAGCACCTCTGATGCCGCTGGTGGCACGCAAGCTCAGGCAGCACTCGATGACTCTCATCCTAGTTGCTCCAACGTGGGCTCGCCAACCATGGTACACCACGTTTCTGGAACTGTCCGTGGTACCGCATCAAAGGCTTCATCTCACTCCCAGCCTTCTGACGCAGAGCCATGGCGACATTCAGCACCCAGATCCGCAACAGCTCAACCTGGCGATCTGGCTCCTGAAGTCCTAGAGTTTGGCTACCTCAATCTTCCTCCCGATTGCATGAACATCATTCGGGAGGCAAGTAAGCCCACTACCAGAGCTTGTTATGCGGCTAAATGGAAGAGGTTTGTCATCTACTGTGCTAACCACAATATCGACCCGCTAGATGCTTCCATTCAAAACATCATTTGCTATCTCTTCCACCTGTACCAATGCAATCTGGCGTACTCTTCCATCCGCATTCACCTGTCTGCTATGGCAGCATACCTCCAGAATAGACGACACCTGTCACTCTTCAGGGTCCCTGCTATCAAGGCCTTTCTGGAAGGACTCAAAAGGGTCATTCCACCAAGGACCCCACCAGCTCCAGAATGGAACCTCAATGTGGTTCTTACGAGGCTGATGGGTCCTCCCTTTGAGCCACTGCACTCTTGTGAGCTTCAGTTTCTGACTTGGAAGGTTGCGTTCTTAGTAGCTATTACTTCGCTACGGAGGGTTAGCGAGCTGCAGGCGCTCACCATCCAAGAACCTTTCTTCCAGGTACATGCTAACAGGGTGGTGCTACGCACTAACCCTAAATTCCTGCCCAAAGTGGTATCCCAATTCCACTTAAACCAGACAATTGAATTGCCGGTGTTTTTCCAAAACCCAGATACACTGGCGGAGCGCATGCTCCACACCCTTGATATTAAGAGGGCCTTGATGTATTATGTAGACAGGACAAAAGATTTTCGCAAAACCAAGCAGCTTTTTGTTGCTTTTGCCACTCACCACAAGGGAAACGCTATCTCTAAAGCAGGGATTGCTAGGTGGATAGTGAAGTGCATTCAGATCTGTTACGCTAAAGCTAAGCGCACTCTCACTATCCCACCGAGGGCCCACTCCACCAGGAAGTTGGGGGCCTCTATGGCTTTCCTAGGTAACATTCCCTTAGAAGATATCTGTAGAGCAGCCACATGGTCTACCACACACACATTTACGAAACACTACTGTGTAGAAGTGCACTCCAAACAGCGGGCAGCTGTAGGGCAGGCTGTTCTAAAACACTTTTCCAAACTGCTGCAGCTGGCACGGGCGGCCGCCGCTAATGGAGGGACTGCTATGTATTCTATGCACAGATATGAATTCAGCAGCCCACATGCCTCGAACTGCAAATGCTACTTACCAGTATGCATCTGTTCTTGGCATGTAGGGCTGCTGACATTCATATCGCCCACCCTCCTCCCCGGCGCCTGTAGCAGCTGCAGAATTCATTCATTTACATACATATGCTCATAGCATGGTCATCACTCACATTCTTCACTCCATCTCTGCCAATGGCTAAAAACAATCTGGGGATGGAGGCGATGCCCATGCGCACTGTAGTCCAGGGGAGGAGCCACCTATCTCGTGATACTTCGAAGACTCTTCCAGGACAACAATGTGCAATCATCCGGACCCAACACTAGGTGGCGATCTATGCACAGATATGAATGTCAGCAGCCCTACATGCCAAGAACAGATGCATACTGGTAAGTAGCATTTGCATTACTCCACATAAACCACCTGGAGTTACAAGCCATATTCCTAGCCTTAGCATTTCAAAAGCAAATATCAGGCAAGGCTGTCTTAGTCCGCACGGACAACATGACAGCCATGTACTGCATACAAAGACAAGGTGGGACACACTCTCTGCAGCTCTCAGCTAGCACAAAACATATGGAGGTGGGCTATACCTCAGAACATTTTCCTCTTAGCCCAACATGTCCCGGGAGTACAAAACACCATAGCCGATCTGTTGAGCAGTCAGGCACAACAGATCCACGAGTGGCAACTTGATGTGGGGACAACCAGAGATACACCTCTTCGCCAACCATGTAAACGCCAAATGCCCAAGCTTCGCCGCCAGATATCCACACCCATTGTCCAAAGGCAATGCGATATGGATGTACTGGTCAGGCAGATTTGTGTACGCTTTTCTGCCTCTCCCACTCATTCCACTAGTGGTGCGCAAACTACAGCAACATTCCCTAACTCTCATCCTAGTTGCTCCAACTTTGGCCAGACAACCGTGGTACACCACATTGCTACAGCTCTCCGTAGTACTCCACCAAAGCTACACCTCTCTATAACCCCCTTGACTCAGAACCATGGAGAGATCAAACACCCGGATCCAGCTCAGCTCAACCTTGCGATCTGGCTCCTGAAGGTCCTAGAATTCGGTTAGCTTAACCTTCCCCCAGACTGTATGAACATCATTAATGAAGCTAGACATCCCACCACTAGGGCATGCTATGCAGCCAAGTGGAATCGATTTGTGATATATTGTCATAACAGCAACATCAGTCCCATAGATGTGTCTATCCAACACATCATAGGCTACTTACTACACCTCCAAAGATGCAACTTAGCCTACACGTCTATTAGACTGCATCTTGCTGCCATAGCAGCGTTTCTACAAAATAGACAGCATCTATCACTTTTCAAAGTACCTGCCATAAAAGCCTTTATGGAAGGCCTCAAAAGAATAATTCCTCCCTGAGTACCACCTTCACCTGTGTGGAATTTAAACATCATCCTCACACGGCTAATGGGGCCTCCCTTTGAACCTTTACATAAATGTGAGCTACAATTCTTAACATGGAAAGTTGCTTTCCTAGTAGCTATAACCTCTCTACAAAGAGTTAGTGAACTACAAGCACTAACAATTCAGGAACCTTTGCTGCAGATGCATCATAAGGTTGCTCTCCGAACTAATCCTAAATTCCTTCCTAAAGTCATTTCTCCCTTCCACCTCAATCTGTGGAGCTTCCCGTATTCTTCTCGCAGCCACAAACAGTCGCAGAAAGAGCCCTTCATACCTTAGATGTCATAAGAGGATTGCTTTTCTACATCGAGAAAACACAACCCTTTCGTAAGACCAAACAACTTTTCGTGTCTCTCACCACCACACAAAGGCAACACCATACCAAAATCTGGACTAGCTAGGTAGATGGTGAAATGCATACAAATTTGCTACCACAAAGCTAAACGTACGTTATCTGTTCCTCCCAAAGCCCACTCTACACGGAAGATAGAGGCTTCAATGGCATTTTTAGGGAACATTCCCTTAGACGATATCTGCAGAGCAGCTACATGGCCTACACAGCACACATTCACAAAATGCTACTGAGTAGATGTGCAAACTAAACAACAAGCTACTGTGGACCAGGCTGTGCTCCAAACACTATTTCAAACTACTCCAACAAATACTGGTGGTCGCCGCTAAGAGGGGGTACTGCTATATAATCTACGCAAGTGTGTAATCTGCAGCTCATATGCCTCGAACGGAAAATGCTACTTACCAGTATGCATCTGTTCTTGACATGTAGAGCTGCAGAGTTACACACGCCCTCCCGCCTCCCCAGCTACCTTTATCTGTTCCAGTATTATCTTAATTAGATGCAGCTTACATGAGCATCCTTCCTGTTTTCTTACAAAGCTCCAACAATTCCCTGCTGTCGAAAAACAATCTAAGGATGGAGCCGATGCCCATGCGCAATGTATTTCAAAGGAGGAGTCCCCTATCTCGGGATTTCCAAAGACTTTTCAGGACAAAAACAAGTGCTAACATCCCGACTCAACACTAGATGGCGATCTATGCAACAGTGTGTAACTCTGCAGCTTTACATGCCAGAACAGATGCATACTGGTTAGTAGCATTTTACTAACCTTGCACGAGCTGCATCGCCAACTTGATGCCATTTGCATTTGTGCACATTTGGCCACTTTGACCTGTTGTGTTCATAACTTCGGGGTCCGAGTAACTCCGGCACTCACTGTTCTTTTTGATTAGTTTGGCCTATGGCTCCCTGTCCATCATTTTAGCCCACGTTGTCTAAGCTTTTCATATGGGCCAGACAATTATTTACTGTTATATTGGGAATTAAGGATAATTAAAGCGGTTTCATAAAGGAAGGGATTGACTCAGAAACAGTAAATCCTACTAATATATCTGGCCCTTAGTTAAAAGATGAGGAGCAAGGCTTCTCATAATAAAATAAAAAACAAAACTGTATTAAGATTTAATGGGAGAATTTATAATTTTAAAGAGATTCTATGAGATACGTGGAGAGATTTTCCAAAACGCCTGTTAGATAAAAAAAAAAGATGAATTGCGAGATTTCTTTTACTTTCTGAACCTGCTTTGAGACTTGGAATTTTTGGCAACATTACCTCCGAAAGTAAACAGCGCAACCCTTTTGGATTCTGACATTTAAGAAGTCCAGAAATGACACACCCATCCTATGCTGTTCGTGTTTTTTTCAAATTCGTTATATATTTTATTTCATCAATATTCTTCTTTAAGCATTCTTTAAAATAGGACAATATGGAATGGAAGGAATCAATGTATTTATCATAGTAGGCTAACCTCTATTTCCTTCTGCCAATTCCCCCTAGGTCTATGAAGGAGAGCGTGCAATGACCAAAGACAACAACCTCCTTGGGAAGTTCGAGCTGACCGGAATCCCGCCCGCGCCGCGAGGTGTCCCTCAGATTGAGGTGACCTTTGACATCGATGCCAATGGCATCCTGAACGTGTCTGCTGTGGACAAGAGTACTGGAAAGGAGAACAAGATCACGATCACCAATGACAAGGGTAAGGGGGTTGGCTTAGCAGCTGTTTAAGGTGGGTGTTGGGCACACCTGCCATCTGCTTATCCCGGGCTCACTGTGCCACTGGAATCAAGCTTTCCTGGCTGATGAGGGGTGAAACCCCGAAATCGGTCCTAGGATGCATGTTTCCAGTCCAGGGAGGACCTGGCATGGCAGTTCGCGCTGGACTGTTCCCATGAGGCACAGGGTCAAGGCTGACTTGCATATGGCCATGTCTAAGCTGGGGTGGCATGGTGAGCAAAAGAATGATGGATTTAACCCAGATCTCTTGACTAAGGTTGAATGTTTTGATTTGTTCTGCATTCCGTCCAGCAATTGTGTGTCTTCTGCTTATCACCAGCACACAATCCTGGTTAGGTTGCAATGGTTTCCGCCACTGGAGTTTTTGGTCTATCAAATACTTACATAGAATATATACCAGGTTTCCCTTGACTTCCTCAAACTTCACTGCTCTTGGCCCCAGAAAGAGCTAGGATCACTTCATCAAAAAAACTCTTGGCTAACCCAAACTAACCCTTATCTGACCTCAGTGAGCTCCAGTAAACTTAAATTTACCCACGTGTGATTTCTTTGTGTCCAACTGACCAAGGCTTAACTGTTCCTAATTCCTTTTCCCGATGGATACTTCTAACCGCAGATTCCTCCCTGTATGGATCTCCGCAGGTGCCAGGCTGTATCTGGTAACTCTTGCAGTATGGTCAATTAATGCCCCATATCTCTACTTCCTGACAGGACTAAACAGTTTATTAGACTGTGAAGTCTTTCTCTAGCATCAGGGTTTTGTGAGCACGCACTTGGCCTCACCGCTGAGGTAGCCGTGGTGTGAGCTGGGCAACCTTCAACACTGTGCAGATTGTCCTACCTGCCACCTTCATTCTGTTGGATTTTTCTGTTGCTTTCAACACATCGTCTAAACAGACCTTTCGAAATGAGCACTCTTGGTTTTTAGCTGGCTGAACATTCCAGATTTTGGCCTCTTCATTGACTTCCACCATTCGATTCCGAGACTGCAGGTTCCCCTGGGCTTTACTTGTTGTTACACATGATTCCGCTATTCCATCTAATTCTTTTCTGTGGTTTTGATTAGTTTCTTTACACTGACCATGTTGGAGATTTGTTGAGATATTCTGCAGCCACGCAGCCTAACTGCCGCCCCTCCAAAGTTTTTAAAGTTAAATTACTTCTGAGTATTTGAGATTTAGCTGCAATAGGACCGGGATCCCATGTCCTGCCAAACCCTTTCTGTTATGGTATCATCCTTTTGTAGACCCCGACTCCAGCCTTCTCGGTCTGTATAAGACATGTAAAGTAAGAGTAAAAATGGTCTGTTTTATTTATGAAGGACCAGGTTAATGCAGTGCAGAAGTGAAGGGTGGAATGCTTGTTTGATCTCAGCCACATGTAAATATTTGGGCCTCCATTCCAGTTTTCTTTTTTTTTTTTTTTTTTTTTGCTCACCATGCCACCTCGGATTGGAAGCAGACATACGCACCAGTCTGGGCCACAACACACTCCAGCCCAAACTGCCATGCCAGGTTCCCTCTAAACAGGAGCACAAGCAACCTCACACCAGTTTTTGACTGTATTGGCCTAATCAGTAGGTGTAGCTTCAATTATACAGCAAGGTGAGCACAGGACCTGCATCTGGGCATACCAGTCTGCATTGCATTAAAGAAAGCAAAACGGGTTTATGCTGAGGTCAAGCCTTCCTATTCCCATCTTACTACCTATTTTACGCCTATTTACATTTCTCACCAAGTTCACATTGTCCGTTCAGGGTGCCTGGACTTCATGATACTCTTAAGTACGGCCCCGGGCTGCATGCAGCCCTTCTGGCCTTTACATGCGTCCCCAGGTCATCAGCAGCACTGGAATGCTGTTTGGTCGACCCTGCACTAACATTAAAAATAAGTAAAATAAATGGGCAAGATTATGTTTACAGGTTAATTGAAGTTAAAGACATGAAGTAACTAGTGCGTCCTGCACTGTTTAACTTTAAGAACGCCTTCATTTTTAAAGCTGTCTTACAACAAATGTGAAAAAAATATAATACACTTTTAGAAAGTTTATTTCATGAACCTAGCAGTACATCGAGAAGTAGTTTTTCAAAATTAATACTTTCAAACATAAATTTAAGTATACATTCTTCCACCTGCCCTAACAGCAATGCCAGCAGGGAACTAAGAGGCAAGTCTGTTGTTATGTGCACCCTTTCAGTGGCCTGGGCTTAAGGGAGTAGCCAAAAAATTAAAATACCTCTGCCCCACCATTTTGACCCAGAACTCTTAACGGCAGCAAGTGAGCCCCAAACTCTCAAGAGGAGCTCCCTTTTCTCTAGTATCTTATCTATTTGTCCTTTCACCCTTCCGTCTACCTGTTGATTTTCCACCTTTTCACCTTTCCCTTTTTTTTTAATTTATTTTCATTTTACCTGGTACAATACATTAAATTTGTTAGTTCATAAAAAAAAGACCGGCATTTCAACCATGGAATGTCAGAGTAAAATTGATTAGAAGTCGAGGAAACAAAATATACAATTTGCAAGTATTTAGTATGAGTTTAAAAGGTAAGGATAAAAGATAACATAGACCCACTCCCGGACTCCATGGACTTTGTCTTGCTGGGCCTTAGGGATCCGCAGCTTGAACACCAAACTAGAGCTGATAAGCGCATTATGTGGCTGTGTCTGGGGGCGGCCAAGCTGACGTTGGCAACCGCTTGGAAAAGCCCGACTGCTCCTGCCATTTCTTTATGGCACGCACGGCTATGGCGACTACTGAGTATGGAGCGACTTTCGGATATCTTCCTGGGGAACTTTAAAAACTTCATGTTTAATTGGGGCCCCTTGGTAAGGTTTCTGTCACGTGGGTTGCCTTCGGCAGTTTGCCCTTCGGCGCTACGTGCGCTTCACCTCTTTCAAATCTAATCACCTGTGTGTATGATGATGTTCTGACTGCGAGTTGGTCGCCACCACTGGGGGAGGGGTGGGAGTGGGGGGGGGAGAAGGGGGAGGTTAGTTGGGGTTGTTCTTTTTCTCTTAGTGGCGACTTGATGCACTTTTGCGGCCGGACGGCCTGAGCCCTTTTTCTTTTATTTTTCCTCGGTGATCATGAGCGAGATTGGAACGCCCTTCATCTTCTGAGAACTATGCCCTAGCCGTTGGAACATGGATGCGTACTACGGACAATGTAGACTGAAGTTCCATATCACTAGCACTTCTATTGACTCTGCCGGTTGCCGTCCCTTTTGCTGTATTTTTTGGGTTTCCCTTTATTTTATTTTTTTTGCAATAATGATTCTTCAGCACCCCCTGTGAGGGGCTCAATGGCAGAATGTCACCTGTTCCCTTTTTTGCCTTCTCCTTCTTTCTTGTCCTTTTTCTATTCCTCTCTTTTTCTACTTTCACCTTTGCAAACTACAAATAAAAATTTTACAAAAAAAAAAAGATAACATAGGCCTTAGTGGAAAAATTCTTATATATATGCAAACACATTAATAACCTTTCAAGGGGTTTGTCTCCACAAAGCAAGGGGCGCCCAGACGCAGAGGCCCCACTCCCTCATCTTTCTTCCCCTGCTTTTATGGAGAGCGGCTTCAATTTTATGAATGCCCAGCAATCTAGCAAGCCACATTTGAATAGTAGGTGCAGTGTTATCCTTCCATCCTGCTGCCACCAGGATTCGAAGGACTGCTAAGCATATAAATAAGAAGACCTCCTTGTCCCATTCTGAATCAGGATTATTACCAATGCCAGATATCATAAGGGTAGGGGATAGATTTACCTGAATATCTAGCAGCCCCAGAAACTTCTCGATCTCTGCACAGGTTACCCTAATTCCTTTACATTGAGAGAACATGTGGATTAGGTCCAATGTTTCATCCAGTTATTCTTTCATCCATCATTTAGTCTAACAATTCCATATACTCGTTGGCCATTTCCTCCAACCATTCATGCATCCATCCATCTATTCACCCATACATCTATCATTTGATTTAGCCATCCATCAATAAAGCCTTTCATACATTGATTTATCCCTTTGTCCATCCATTCTTCAATCCTCGCAGATTTCCGTTTCCTTTGCAACTCATCCATCAATCCATCTTCTTAGATTTCCAATTACTATATCCTTTCACCCTCTGATTCATCCATCCTCTCAGATTTCCACTTACTAGTCATCCTCCATTGTCTCATATTTCGCTTTTACTCCGCTATCCATCCATACTCAAATTTTCACTTGCTCTGCTATCGATTCCTTGAGTTTTTTTAATCACTCTACAATCCTTTTACCCACTCATCCGTCCATCAATCCGCTTAGAGTTCCATTTACTCTGTCATCCTTCTACTCTGCCCTCCTTTCACCCATGCCCATCCATCATCCTCTCAGATTTCCATTTACTTGGCCTTCCATCCATACTGATTTCCATTTACTATGCTATAAATTCACCCATCCATCCAGCATCCTCAGAATTTCATTTACTTTACCTTCCATCCATCCATACTCAGAGGTTTCCATTCACTCTGCCATCCTTTAACCCGCCCACCCATTCTCTAAGGTTTCCATTCACTGCCCTTCTTTCATCCACCCATCTTCACACCTACTCATCCACCATTCTTTCACCTACTTACCCTTTTACTGCAACTGGAAAAACCATATCTTTAGAGGTTTCCTTAGTTTGGTGATGTCGGACACCAGTCTCAAATTTAATGGCAGAAAATTCCACTTTATAGCAGAGGCTACCGAAAAGTACTGCAGCAGAAGGTTTTGATGTGGATTTTTGAAACAGGCAGTAAGTTTATTCCTAGGTCTCTGAAAATACAATGGCTGGTTCAGGGTTAAACGGGGGAACTGAGCAGAGCCACAATTTGGGAAAATGGGTTTAGTGTACTAGACGCACTTTTTTGAATATAATCTGGTCTTGCACCAGATTCCTGAGCCAGGAGGCCACAACTAGAGAAATGTAAGCTTAAATCGGAGCATCAGTATGGCAGCATAGTTTTATACCCACTGCAGTCTTTTAATTTTGCAGGCTAGCCGATCAAGGTAGTAATGAGCAACAGTCAAGGCATGGGTACTCGTATTTCCAAGGGCCAAAAGGTTTGGCCTTTGGTGTGACTGAGGGCCGCATTGATGCCAGCAGGGGGTGAACGTGGGAAGTGGACATAGGGGAAGCGAAGCATATACATCTAATGGCTGAATCGCACAATGTGAAACCAGAAAACCTGGGATCCATCCCGGCTTCCCCACTTGACAGCATTGTGTGATCCTAAGCAATTGTTTTACTTCACTTTAATTTTAAAAACATCACTCCAGGATGTGAACTGTACAAAACCTTCTACTGTGTTGCATTTAAAAAGTATAATGTTGTCCATGTATAATAACACAGGTAAAGGTGTCGTGAATCCTCCCCCGCTTTCGCAGTTACAGCAAGGGAGGGAGTGGGTGGGGCGGGTGATGGGCCTCTTATCTGCAACTTAGCAGATAAAAGCACAACATTAACAGAAGGATGGGCTTATAGAAAAAGGCCCTCTCGGAGATTAACGCTGATATTTATAATACATGTAAATGATGGGGGCTTCCCTGTAGTCCCTCAGCTTCTGCAACAGAACTCGCTGGGGATGGTGCACATTTTGTGAATGGAGTATGCAGGGCCTCAGACTTGTCCTGCGTGATGACTGAGGAAGCCGGTCATTTGCTTCCAACTCAGTATGCGACGCGGACCTTAAGCTCGTTTTCCAAAATGTTTTGTGGTGTGTATTCCTCTCGGGAGACCACCCTGTATTCTTTGTATCAGTTTATCTCATGGTGGGAATTCTGGAATTACCCCTGTCCTCAGAGGCTACCTCTGAGGACATCTCTGAGCAATCTCTGAGCTCCTGTTGCTGTTCAGCAATGCCTTGACTTGCTCAGTCGTGGCTGCTTTTTCAAAATAGTTTGTCTCCATCTGTGAGCCTCCCTGTTGCAGTGCATCAGTGGTCATTGCCAGTTGATGTAAATATTTGATGCAACCTCCAACACTTGTGAGCCTTGTGGTACAGGCGAGGGTAAAGCGGAATTCTTCCTCTAATCTCTCCTACAGTGTCTCAAATAACCAATACTGTGGTTCAAGTCTTTCCTTGTGTCAGTTTGGCATTACACTTCTTGAATTCGTTTTTTGTCTTTTCCTGTTCTACATATGCCCTTTAGAACATGGCACCTGAGGCATTGCCAGCTTTGCCCTAGGGTGCAAAGTCTTCACTGACCACATGATAAGCAAGAATACACTTGCAGCACCTTGAATAAGGGGGTAGGAGGCTTGGGCTGCTTACAATCTACTGTACTGCTCTTGAGACTTGGATCGACCCTTTTGAACCTTATGAAGGTCATACCGGTTCCAGCACCATGTTTTCACATGCCAGAGATAGCTAGCTGACAGCGGACTCTCAACTAGCCTCAAAGCACCCCATTGCTAGTCTATCCAGGGATTCTTCACCTGGCTCACATCCCATCTCCAGCCAGTGTAGAAGACTCCCTATTAAGGGTCTTTCTGGAATCCTCGCCCTGAGACCGTCCATCCCATGCAAAGAGCTGCAGAACATTCAAACTGTGACCCCAGGGCTTCAGGCAAGGAATTCTGTCCCGGCCTAGATTCTGAGGCTGCTTGGGCTCGTGGCATCCTGCTGCAGCCTCCCGCTACTCTCGCTTTCTCTGCATGGTCACATTTATTTGTTAGTCTCATTCCTCACTCCCTTCCATTTGAGTCCTCCCTTTAACACTTTTCTTTCCCCTTTTTCTCCTGCCTTACGACCCATCTGCTCTTTAGTTCCCGTCTGCCCCCCCCTCCCCCAATCATGCCACCTTCTTGTTAATACTATATTCGCTGAAACTCCCTCCGGGATGGCTTCTACTTCCAGCAGAAAGATGCACGCGGGGAATGGTCTTTGCGCCGAGAAGCAGTTTTTGGTTGGGTTTAGCATTTACAGACACCTGGTGAGGAGCTTTGTAAAGACTACCCTGACTCTAGTTCTCCCTTTATTCTGACTTCCTTGTTCGCTCTCTCCCCCCCCTACCCTGACTCTAGTTCTCCCTTTATTCTGACTTCCTTGTTTGCTCTCTCCCCCCTACCCTGACTCTAGTTCTCTCTTTATTCTGACTTCCTTGTTTGCTCTCCCTCCACCACCCTGACTCTAGTTCTCCTTTTATTCTGACTTCATTGTTTGCTTCATTGTTTGCTCTCTCCCCCACTCTGACTCCAGTTCTCCCTTTATTCTGACTTCCTTAATTGTTTGCTTTCTCCTCCTACCCTGACTCTAGTTCTCTCTTTATTCTGACTTCCTTGTTTGCTCTCTCCCTCCCCCACCCTGACTCTAATTCTCCCTTTATTCTGACCTCCTTGTTTGCTCTCTCCCCCTACCCTGACTCTAGTTCTCTCTTCATTCTGACTTCATTTTTTTGCTCTCCCCTCCTACCCTGACTGTAGTGCTTCCATCAGTCTGACTTCCTTGTTTGGCTGTCTCGCCCCTACCATGGCTCTAGCTCTTCCCATCAGTCTAACTTTCTTGCTTGCTCTTTCACCCCCAGGACGCCTCAGCAAGGAGGAGATCGAGCGCATGGTGCAGGAGGCTGACCAGTACAAGGCCGAGGACGAGGTACAGCGCGAGAAGATATCGGCCAAGAACTCCCTGGAGTCGCTGGCCTTCAACATGAAGTCCACGGTGGAGGACGAGAAGCTACAGGACAAGATCAGCGCCGAGGACAAGCAGAAGATTATGGACAAGTGCAACGATGTCATCTCCTGGCTGGACAGGAACCAGGTGGGAATGGAACTCTCTGGTGCCTCCTTTTGATATGTAGCAAGTTTGGGTGCCTCGTATGAGAGCTTTCAGATTTGTAACTATAGATTTATTATTTGTTATAGTTGTTTTCAACTTTTTTTTTCTATGCGTTTAAAAAAAAAGAAAAACACATTGTAGATAAGGTATATTTAACTCCAACGTTTAACAAAAGTAGAGTGACTGCCAGTTTTGTAATGCAAGTTTCACCTACTTTCAAAGGTCAGCATCAAGGCGCTGTCTTTAACAGCCAATTCGATCGAGATCTTAGAAACATTAGATTGCATTCACTGAGCATTTTCGTGATTGATAGCAGTTCATTTTTCACACCCTTTTTTCAGGATTACATGCATTTTTTTCTTTTTGCATAGTTTTTGCCTCCTACTGAAAGTCATAAATGTAGAAGACTGTCACTTGCATGGGAAGGGACCTTGTAACATTTACTACAGCATAGACAACGTATTTTAAATGAAATGACGAGTTCTGTTTCCCAAACGCTGGCACAAATATACACGACCCTAGCAGGGTATCTTTTTTTTGTAATCTTCATCCCTTTTTAAAAGCAAATATTTAAAGGAGCATTGCAGCATGAATGTACTGTGTCCAAAAAAAACCTTAACATATGTGAGACGGCATAAAAGGAAACTGCCTGCACTATCTCTGTGAAGAGCCAGCAACACAACCCTCCCTGAATGAATTGCATTGGCAGTTTCTTCACAGGTTTGGTTATTTCCCCAAGCTGAAGATGTCCGAACACTTTTTAGGGATGTGTCCCCTTTCTTTTCTCCATGTTTTTTTTCTTGTCTTCGACTTCTTAACTTGCCTAAAGCATGCACACCTTTTTGCAACATTTGAAGGGGAATTTTCCTGATATGACGTCACTATTTTTGAAGTGTCTTCAATGGCTGAGGAAGAAGTCTCCCTCCAAAGCACGTGATTTGTGTGATCTGCTGTCACATTAACAAAATGTTAATTTTGGCGGGAAAATGTCTGACCATACAAGGACTGGGAAGGAATCTCCCTCGAGGCAAGGTGGGAGATTTTAAGGCCAAGGAGGGAATTACACATAGGACATTACATGCCATTGGTCATTCTTTCCTTCCTTATTTTTTCTCTCTATTTCTTTTCTTTCCTTCCTTTTCCCTTTCTCCACCCAACAACTCCCACAGAGGGTGTTCTATGGAGGAGAAAAGGAAGCGCCAATACTGTGACTCCCTCTTGACGTCCCACATAGCTACGTTCAACCAATGGACCATTCAAATGTGCTCGCTGTTAGGACCCTGTAGCATCTTTTGTTGCGAGAAGTCTATAAAGAAGCAATGCCACTCTCTCCGGACATTAAGCATCTAAACAGTTGACTTTGAGATATTTCTCAAATATTTTGCGCTTACCGTTAAGGCTGTCACTTTTTTCTTAAAACAGGAGCCTAGTAGTGTTGGTCATGCGGACCAAAGCTCTTGTCCCAGTACAACAGATGTCTTGGTTTAGAAGTCCCTCCACGCCTCCTCCAAACAAAAAATGAAGCCTAAAACCGCTGACTAGTACTTCGAGGATCTAATCCTTAATCGGATGTTGTCCTAAAAAGAGAACCTGTTTCAGAAACTTCTGCTCCACCACTCTCCATGTATTCTATCTGTGTAAAGATGGCACGATCTGTATTTTCCTGACCTAAACCTCTCTCCACTCAAAACCAAATGTGTGCTCTAGAATAAATGACCACTTCTGGAGTTAGGACACTTCCCAAGCATGCCATAGAGAGATTCTCTTCTGGCTAGATGTGTCACTACAAACCCTAGAATTTGGGTGGACCACCCACGTTATAACTGCTCTGATGCATGAACTCACTGCATTTGCAGACTGACACGAAAGATTGTTTGCATGGTTTTCAAAGACTAGGCTATGTTCAATTTTTAGGCTTGTGTGATAGTTTTTTGTTCTCTTCCCCACCCCCTCCTCTCCAGTACAAGCTTAACAATTCTGTGAGTCCTTAGAAGATGCTAAATATTCTAACATTGCACTTAGTCAGTTGCTCACACATTGGCATAAACAAATTATTGTTTTTCAATTCAGGTGGTAAAAAAACTGATGGTAACTCTCCCAGCATTGTCCAGAGTTCGGTTTCTTTTACTACGGTTGCTTTCATGTTTCCTTTGCTGTTTCTTCCTTGATTAAAAATGAGGATTTTGCCAAAGAGCAATGCAGTTTAGGTTTTGACGTTTGTAAAATGTATGTTCGAGGCGTGTGTGCTGTAGATACACATGCTTGGCAAACTCCTGCCATCTATTGTTGAGTCCGTATTTGCAAGTAGTTTTTCTTCGAAGAAGTCTTTCCTAGTCACAATGTAAGGTGACTCCTCCTTTCAGTGAAAGTGCCTATGATCATCGATTCCATTGTTGGATTGGTTTTTTCCGCCATCGGGTTCGGAGGTGTATTGCTGTGCTCCTGTTCGAAACCGTCCTTGGGATACCCCTCGACGCACAATCCTCTCTACCCTTTACGGTATTCTTTCGTACGTGTTTCCCACTTCTCCGGGTATCGTTTCGGTCAACGGGATCTACTTTTGGATCGGAAAGCTTTGTGGACTGCCTTCGGGCCTAACCGGGTCGGTTCAGCTTTCCATCGATGGAACGGACACCATTTAAATTCGTCCCCCAGTGCCTCACGAAATATCCGGGCACTGACTCGCACACGTTGTGTAACATGTGCTTGTCTCCTGAGCACAAGAAAGATCGTTTCGATCGACGAAAACTCATTGCTATCATCCAGCTCAATCTCGAGATGCAGCGTCAGAGCATTGAAGACTCATTGGACATCTTCAGTGTAGATTCCGGACAAGTAAATGTTGGGGCATCAGCGGGAGTGGAATCCATGCCGGATTCTGACTCTGATTTTGAGATTAACCTTAACGCCGAAGAAACAAGGTGACGCGAGTAGGGAAGACCCGTTGCCCCTCCAAATCACTCACAAAAAGGACAAGGCTTCGGCCCCACCTCTGCCTTCTGGCCAAGGTCGGCACCGAGAATACGTGTTCGAGGCATGTGGGCTGCTGAATTCATATCTGTGCATAGATCGCCGCCTAGTGTTGGGTCCGGATGATTGCACATTGTTGTCCTGGAAGAGTCTTCGAAGTATCACGAGATAGGTGGCTCCTCCCCTGGACTACAGCGCGCATGGGCATCGCCTCCATCCCCAGATTGTTTTTTTCCGCCATTGGGTTCGGATGTGTGTCGGTTCCCTCTGTCGGAACCGATAGTTAACTCTCTTAACTCGAGACCAAAAGGTCTTTAGGCTTGGCGCCGGTATCGTTTTCGTTCGGGTTTACTGTTTCTTCAGCTCCGAACTCTCGCTGCCCTTCCGCGTGCTGTCGGCGCGGACGGACCTACACGACGCTCCAGACATGGAACGGACTCCGTTTAAACGGTGCCCGGTGTGCAACGCGAAATACTCGCACCTCGACGTGCACCCAGTGTGCAACACTTGTCTGTCGCCGGACCACGACGAGGCCAGGTGTATGGCCTGCTCAAAGTTCCGGTGCAAGAAGACCCTCAAGATTCGTCGGGCTGCGAGACTCCAGGCCAAAATGTCTGCGCCCCCGCCGGACGACCTCTTCGAAGAAGACGTTGGAAGCGACAATGCCAAACAGGTTTCGGACTCTAGCCCTGCGTCCGAGGGGGAGGCCTACGACGCAGGAGACGAGGAGTTTGACGGAGCCGGCGACGAGGTAGGGGACGACGATGGGGCCATTGCCACCGTGGGGGATAGCTCGGAGGAGGAGCATCCCCGGACTGACTCAGGGGTTGACCCCCTTCCTGCGGCCCAGGTCGAGGGATCGCCTTCGGGCCTTACCCAAGACCCCGTTATTAGTCCAGCAGCTCCGCCTACGGGCCCGGCCACGGACATTTTGGAGGTGCCACTCACGTTTCCGTAAACAAAAGTGAAGCCTTCGGGATCAACACCTCCGGTTTCAAAACCGAAAGTGAAAGCGGTACAGATAGCTCTTGAGGCGTCAAAGTCTAAGAAATTCAAAATGGCCGACATGGAGAGTCCCGCCAAGATGGCCGACCCGAGGGCCTCGGGGTCGGTGCCGAAGGCGAAGTCGTCCGACGCGGCTGCGTCGGCGCCGAAGATGGTCGCGGTCGATGTCCCGAAGAAGGCTTCGAAGAAGCGTCAAGGCGATCCCAAAGCTCTGGCTTCCCCTGCTCCGGCCGTTGGAGCCAAGGACGGTACCGCGTCGACTCCGAAGACGGTGACTCTCGCCGACACCGCTCCCAAGTCAGGGAAATCACGTGAGGCAGTCAATCCATCTCCAGCCCTTTCGAGGAAGGTCGAAGAGTCCCTGCAACAGATTCGGAAGGTCGCGGAGCTTCCCGAACCTGAAGATGGGGTGTCGAAGCCCGCGCAGAAGCCGTCGAAGGCACAAGCGCCTATCCGCTTCACCCTGCCGCCGAAGTCGACGCCGAAGGCCTTCGCTTCGAAGCAGGGGGCTGGGGTGCCCTCGAAGGTGGTGTCGACGCCCAAAGCGTCTCCAGTGGTGTCTAAGCCTCGGCTCCAGCCACTCGCGGAGGAAGAGCGTCGTGAGGTCATCATCGACGCCAATACTGGGAAACTGTCCCTCCTCAAGAGGAAAATCACCACGGAGCCGGTGTTGGAACACTTTCGCATTCCTCTCAAAAACAAGCACTCTGCGGGTACTTCAGCACCTTTGGCGCGGCGTCTCCAAGTGACCTGCCGCGTTCACCAACTCACTCCAACGCGGGGGATGGTGACGAGGAGGAGGTCGAGTACAACTATCCGGCGTACTCGGATCCGGAGGAGGAGCATGAACCTTGGTCTGCCGGAGGCGACCCTGAGGACCCGCAGTCGGGTCAGGAACCGCAACTCTTTGCGGCTAAAACTTCGCCAACGGAGGACTCTGCTGCCTTCAACGCTTTGATCGAGAGAGCTGCAGCTAACCATGATGTCGAGCTGCACTCTGATCCTGTGGATGTGGACTTTTTATTTGACACTTTCTCTGTGGCCGAAAAGTCAATCAAAACTTTGCCAATGCTCAAGGGAGTGCTCAAGCACGCGCAGGAGGTTTTCAAGGAGCCCACTCGGGCACGTGTCATCAATCCACGCATTGATAAAAAATATAAGGCAGCGCCCTCGGATCCAACATATATCAAGGGACCAGGGGTGGGGAATTCGTATCGCCCGACGCCCTGGACATGAGGATTCTTGTTGCAGACAAGAAGTTTTATTGTCTACTTAGTCCTCCGGGCAAGTAGGCATTCTCTGTAACCCTTGTGCGTCTAATATAATTACATACTAGTTATTTCTAATCGGAATCTTAAATCTAGGAAATGCGCCTTTTTGTAGGTAATTACGGTAACCAAGCTAAGCCTGGCTGCAGCTGTGAGCAAATTGGTGCTCACCATCATTCCGAGAGGCGGAGACCTCACACTGCCAGGATGCCAGTGAGCGATGTCGACTTCCATATTAGTTATGCTTCCGGGTGCTCTAAGTTGCTGCTCGTGTGCTGTTGATGAAACAATAAAAACATGCCACTTGTGGTGCAGTGCGGATTCTACTGCAGTGGCAAAGACCTGTGTGTGCGGGGTCAGAGAAGGTGCATGTCCCGCTTTCCGAGTCCTTAAGAGTGGACAGGCATGCTGCGCTCGAAAATTCTCGGAAAAAGTAGTCAGAGGAGCCCTGCGAGCTCAGGTTGAGGGAAGCTGAACAAGGAGGATGTGGTGACCCTGGATGCCATCAATTACGTAAAAGGTTAAGGATATACGATGTACTTGTTTAACAAAACACACACATATGCATCACTGCTTAAAAGCCCCTGAAGTCAGCTCTGCATGAAATAACACCAAAGAGCCTGAAAACCAGTAATGTACAGCGTTCTAAAGTTCCTGATTCAAGGACCCGCTGCGACATTCCTCTATTTACTGTGCAGAAAGACGGCATGCTGTCATTTGTGACGCCATTTTCCACAGGAAAGCCCTTTCTGTCAAGAAGAATAGTTTTTTCATTTCTGTAGGAGGCTCAGAAGACCGAAAATAATGTGCTTGTAGAAACATTTATGGCAGCGATTAGAGATACGGGGCACCTGTCAGGTCACAGCCCTGCAGGTAAGAATTACACGTATTTGAGTTGGATAGTTGGAGTACTATAGGAGAACACCTGGCGCACGCAGTCTGGGCCAAAAAACAGGAGATTAGAATAAGGAGCACAAGGGGCCCCTCATCACTTCACCTGCCCTGCTGGAACAACGATGAGCCGATCGATAGTAAGCAATGCACAAGTAACTTATTATGTGAACTCCTCAACATGGATTCGACCATACATGCTAACATTTGGAAATTATAAAGAGGGTGATTTAAAATAAATAAGAAAAGATCGTGAGACTACATTTTGTCCATAGACCTTCATTGAAGCAGAGGCATTTTCAGGCAGCACACTGCTAAAATAAAACTGTTTAAACCAGGAGTCTCCTGTCTGAATTGGGTCTGTTGACATTTATGGCTCCAGCAGTTTTCAGGGGCATCCAGATTGACTCATACGGAGTAGCAGAGACAAAGTGACGTGTGAAAGGATGGGGGCCTCCACCTCAGGCAGCTAGAGATTAACAGTGTCATGGTTGATAAAAAAATTACATGCCCAGTGCACGGCAGGAGCTCACAGGAGGCACTTACGGAAATCGCAAAAAACTAAACTAGTAGGAACCAAGTCCCAACCAAGAGGCAGGCAGCAATGCTCAAGGCTTCTTTTACCACCTCGTCTCAAAGGCATTTGTTTCCAAGTGGAGGTGGTACTGAAAGAGTACCATTCCTTCCTTTCCTCACTGGGAGCTCGATGGTGGTGGTAAGTGCACGCACTGTGCCCCCCAAGCTGCCCATTCCTCCTTCTCACTGTCTTACCCAGTTTCCTAACTTCACTGTATTCTGTTCCTGTTCAAGTAACCTAACTGATAAGCTGCTACAATTTGTGTTTCACCATGCGTGGCTCACTTATCCTGAGCCGGAGCCCAGACTCTCATGGGGATTATCAGGCTCCCATGGCCAAACGCTAGTAATCTAACCTACGCTCTCGCTCCCTCCACTTTGCTCAGGTATTTGGATCCTTTTCTCTAAATACCTCCTTTACTTAATGCTACACCATAATCATAAATTCCCACCTCAGGCTGTTCTCTAATGCCCCCATATCTGCTTTGAATCCTTCAGTGGCTTGTGCCCAGCCTGTTTCTAAATACCACCGCTCACTGAACTTTTAGCACCACATTCTATAGTGCTGTATTCCAGCCATTCAATAGTTCTCCCCCATTAGCCAGTACTTGTTGATATTATAGTGCTTCAGCCTTCACTTGTGCTCTTCTCAAGCTTATAAAACGAGACTTTACCACTACTTAATAGGATACTATTCAGCGACCTTAGAAGGATGTATGGCGGAGGCTGCCCTGCCAGGGTTTCTAATATGCTCTTCCTTCTCGAGCCCAAAACTGAGAGAACATTTAAAGTGCCATCAGCCCTCTTTCTGTTAGAGTATAATCCTGGCTGGATGCTATCTTGATCCTACCTGAATGCCAAAGTAACGGGGAAACAAAGGCACACAGCTTGTAATTACTAAATCTACAATTTGGAGGCTAGTTTTTGATTTTCTGCAACTCCTATATGTAACATACGCATGCACTGTAAAAATGTCTGATGTATAAGTACATATGAGTATTTACATGAATAACAATTTAAATAGCAATTCCTTGTTTTTTTAATGTAATACTTTCATAGCGCTACTCATCCCACTGTAGGGTGTCAGAGCGCTTTACATCACACACACATTATACACAGACTATTAGTCATACAAGTGTGTAGTGTAAATCAATGTACATGATGAGTCATAAGACAAAGAAGGTTTCAAGGTGTAGGAGTCACAAATAGTTTTTACTGGTAGGGATTATATGCCAAGATTGTATAGCTGGTAGAAATACAAAGTTGGGGTTTAAAATATAACCTTGACTGGGATGATCCATTATTAATGCTCCCAAAAACGTTTTAGCAGCCTTATAATAACTGGGTTAGAACCATGTTTGTTCTCAATCTATATCTTGCAGTTTACATGCAAGTGTTTGATGCCGGTTCATAGCTCACTGTGCTGTATTAGAAAGTATGCAAATTATGAACTGCAAGTAATAAAACAGTGGCCAACTTCCCTGTCAACACAACATAATAAGTTGTCATCTCCTTGTGACTTGATGTGCTTTGCAGGAGACACATTACTCCTCTGTACCACTTTGTGCGTCAAAACTGTGACTTAACAAAACACAGATCTCTCCAGCAGTTGCTTTAACCACCAGAGTTTCCTTACCGTTATTATTATTCCCTGAGATTTACCAGGCACACACAGCTCGCTGCAGCACGTGCTTTGACCCCATGCAATATTCAAAATAGAGACTTTGCAACCAATGAAGCCAAAACAGATTTTCTGTCACGTTTCCCCTTAGTGGCATTTTTTTGTGCCAGTTTAAAAAAAATGTACAAGTTGAACGGTTTTCAGGGCTCAGCCCTGTGTGATTTCATCCGCTTTTTGTTGCCCACTTTGAACCCATAATTTAAAGGTTCCCAAGTAAAGTTTTTCCAATTTCAGAACTGCTCATGACCATACAAGTTAAGAGCAGGGAGTTTTGGCTCACAAAGACATTTGCTTTTCTGACTTTGCCTCTTCTATAGACTACCTTTCCTCACTGGATCACAATCAAAAGCTCTCATCGCCCCCTATGTCCTCCAGGCTACTTATCTGCTCTTCATCTGGCTAACATTTTATTTAGGGTTAGTTTGTACAGCGCTGCTAATCACCAGAGGTGATTTCCCAGTGCTTATCTGACCTATGTCCTCTATTACTTCTCCCTCTGATCTTGACCCAGCTTTTCCTCTTTCAGCAAAGTTTCCACTTTATTTTGTATCACTGTTGACTTTTCCTATACCTATTCCTCTGTTTCTGCAGTCCATTCCTCCCTAAAATTTAGTTTTATTGATAGTGCTTAATAATCTTCTGTTTTTGGCACTATAAATTATAGAGATTTACGTAATAGTACTCAATTTGATATCCTTAAATGGAGGGAAAGCAAAAAGTGTATTGCCAGAATCTGAACTAGTAGTGAGCAGACAACAGCAGTTGTCTGGAGTAAATCTTAACCCACTAAGCCATATGGCCAATTTGCTGATTCTGCCTAAACAACTGTGGTTGCTTTCTTTGTGCTGTCATCAAGTCACCTGCTCTCCGTCTGTCCTAAGATTATCTGACCTTCTATTTACTAGACACCATGGTTTGGCTGCCTTTATATTTCTCTTGCCAGCCTCGTTTCCCTACAACATCCTTGGTTGTTTTTGCCCTTGAATTCACCAAGGTTCCCTCCAGAACCTGTGTGCCTTTTCCTAGTACTAGGTCCCTTCTGTCTCAATTCTTCCTCAATGTAGTCCTTGGATCTTGCTGCAGGCCTCTAAAGGTATCCTTATCCTAATACCTGGCCAGCACCCTCTCTTGAAAATTGCCTGGTAATTTGTTCAATAATTCTAAGCTCAGGCGTCTGTTCTCTCCACCTCAATCCAGCCTCGCTGATGTCTGCTTCAGTGCTATCTGTAAGTCTCATGACATTCCCTTCATTGATTTGGGTATTATGCTATTGAAATATCCACTCTCAACACTGTACTGTCCAGGCTTCTCAATTTTGACTCCTTCCCCCCTGGCCAGTCATTGTGCTCCTCGCCACTCCCTTCTATTGTCCTTCTGAAACAGATACATTTGCTTTGCCATTACTGTGTTGCCATCAATACACTGGGCACAAAAAGTGTCTACTTGTAAATGCCTCGACCTGTGCTGCTCTTTACATGTCTTTACTACTAGTGTTACTATGGGGTCAGGTGGCATGGCTGCTGGAAGGCAGGAAGCAAAGCGGGCTGCTTAAGGTAAATGGGTTGCTCAGAGCCCTTAAATGAGTTCACCCCCCACCCACCATTGGGCGGCAGAATGTGATGAGCATAGGCAAGGTAGCCGCAGTAGACGAGAGAGGGGTTTGGAAGTGATGAAGCCTATGGTGAAACTGGAGGGGGGGGGGGGGAACCTCTTCTGAGAGTGGAGGAGAACCTGCAGTACAATGTACAAGGGATACACAGCCTGTGATGAGAGAGTGGAAAAGTGGTCATGAGATGGATAGTGAGACGAATATTCATTCCAATGAATTTAGTGTGAAGGTATATGTGTAGTAAGGGAGTGGTGTACTTTAACAGTAAGTGTGTGATTTCCTTGTGAGCAAAGAGAACAGATGGGTGATGAACCCTATGATGAAGATGTGGAATTGGTATGGGTCGTATGGCAAGTTAGTGTAAAGGCAAATGTTTTACTGCTGATATCAAGAAAACAGTGTGGAAGATAATACTTTATAGTAAGAGAGTTTGCAAGGGCAAAGAGGCAGAGGTGATCAAGTTTACTTTGGCTTTTATAGTGGACTAGTAATCAGTTCTTGCTAGTCCTTATATCTTTTAGTTTTATAGAGTACGTTGGACAAGTGGATTTCTTTACAGGGCTAGAAGATTATTGTACCCCTTTGTCCCTTGGACAAGTACAGTTTTACAAAAATTCCACACCCCTGAGGGACACTTGCCACTGGACTCTTTGGTGGTATCCAACGCTCGCAAGAGGGCGAACTCACAGACAACTGGTGACGCTCCTCCCCCAGACAAAGAGTCGAAAATTTTTGAGGCCTCAGGGAAACGGATTGCTGCACAAGCAGCTAACATTTGGCGCATCTCAAACACGCAGGCCCTACTTGCACGCTACGATAGGGCTCATTACGACACCCTAGAAGCACTGCTCCAGCACTTGCCTGACCAATACAAGGAGGCAGGGGAAATGTTAATTCAAGAGGGAAAGCTTATTACAAACGCTTCCATCAAATGTGCGCTAGATGTGGCTGATACAGCCTCCAGGGCAATCAACACCAGTGTGTTGCTCAGAAGACATGCATGGCTTAGGATCTCAGGGTTTAAACCTGATATACAAACAACCATCCTTAACCAGACGGTTAATCCTGACCATTTGTTTGGACCCGAGGTTGATGCGACGCTTGAAAAAATGAAAAAAGATACAGACACTGCTAAGTCTATGGGGGCCCTCCAGTCTCAGCAGTTTCGGGGTGGTTCCTTTCGCCGCTCCAATACCAGAGGCACCTCAAGGGGTCAGGCATCGCAATCCACCCAGTACTACAAGAGCAATACCCAAACCTCGTACACCAACAAGGGTAGAGGTGGCTACAGAGGCAACAATGTCAAGGGCAGGGGACGTGGAAACAACAGCTCCAGGTCCTCCACCGCCAACAAGCAGTGACGTCTTGTCACTGCCCCCCGACCACACAACACCGGTCGGGGGGAGACTCCAGCAGTTCCTGCCCGTGTGAAGATCCATCACCACGGACAGGTGGGTCAAATCTCTTGTCCAGTACGGTTACTGTCTGGAACTTACTTCCACTCCACCAAACATACCTCCAAGAAGCCGTCCTATGTCCGGCGAGCACTTGCACTTGTTGCAGCAGGAAGTTCAGGTCCTGCTGCAAAAAGGAGCAATAGAGCTCGTCCCACTGCAAGAAAGGGGAACAGGGGTTTACTCCCTGTACTTTCTAATCCCTAAGAAGGACGGATCCCTACGGCCCATCCTGGACCTCAGGCCCCTCAACCGGTACATTCTCTCGGAGCATTTCCATATGCTCACGTTGCAGCAGGTACTCCCTCTGCTTCAACAGGGGGACTTCCTAGCTACGTTGGATCTAAAAGATGCATACTTTCATATCCCCTTGCATCCTTCCCACAGGAAGTATCTCAGATTCACAATTCAAGACCAGCACTACCAGTTCAGGGTTCTGCCGTTCGGGGTCACCACAGCGCCAAGGGTCTTTACGAAGTGCCTAGCGACTGTGGCGGCGCATCTACGACGCCAGAACGTCCACGTCTACCCTTACCTGGACGACTGGCTCATTCAGGCAAAAACAGAGCAGCAGTGCGCCGACCACGTGTCCCGCACCATTCATCTCCTGCACGATCTGGGTTTCTCTCGGAACTACCCGAAATCCCATCTCCAGCCCACCCATGTACGACAGTATCTGGGCGCGACAATAAACACTGGCAGCCACTGCGCAGCCAAATTCAGTGAGAATCTCCAGTATCCAAACGCTGATCCCACGATTCAGACCTCAGCACTCGCTTCCAGCGAAGGTGTTCATGCAGTTGATAGGCATGATGGCCTCCTGCATCTCCATCGTCCCGCACGCGAGACTACATATGCGTCCGCTTCAGGAGTGCCTAGCACGTCAGTGGACTCAGGCTCATGGGCAACTGACAGACCTAGTGTTGGTGAGCGGTCGGGCATACAACTCTCTGCATTGGTGGAATCCACAAAACCTTTGCAAGGGCCGACCATTCCAAGAGCCCGTGCCACAGATTATCCTGACGACGGACGCTTCTCTCCAGGGATGGGGAGCGCATGTACTCCACTACACGGTGCAGGGACTATGGACACTACAGCAAAGGAAGATGCACATCAATGTGTTGGAACTGATGGCAATCTTCATGGCCTTGAAGGCGTTCAAAGTACATCTGTGCAACATAGTCGTGTTGATCCGGACGGACAACATGACAGCCATGTACTACATTCAGAAGCAGGGAGGCACACACTCTCCGCAGCTGTCTCATCTGGCTCAGAGCATGTGGAAGTGGGCCATTCAGAGGAACATCTTCCTCATGGCAGAGCATCTCCCGGGCAAGGACAACCAGATGGCGGATCTGCTCAGCAGGCACAGCCATCAAATGCACGAGTGGGAGATACATCCATCAGTACTCCAACCGTACTTCCAAAGGTCGGGTCATCCAGAGATAGACCTGTTCGCCACAAAGGAGAACGCAAAATGCCAAAGCTTCGCCGCCAGGTTCCCACACCCGCAATCACAGGGCAATGCGATGTGGATGAACTGGTCAGGCAGATTTGCGTACGCTTTTCCCCCAGCACCTCTGATGCCGCTGGTGGCACGCAAGCTCAGGCAGCACTCGATGACTCTCATCCTGGTTGCTCCAACGTGGGCTCGCCAACCGTGGTACACCACGTTTCTGGAACTCTCCGTGGTACCGCATCAAAGGCTTCATCTCACTCCCAGCCTTCTGACGCAGAGCCATGGCGACATTCAGCACCCAGATCCGCAACAGCTCAACCTGGCGTTCTGGCTCCTGAAGTCCTAGAGTTTGGCTACCTCAATCTTCCTCCCGATTGCATGAACATCATTCGGGAAGCAAGAAATCCCACTACTAGAGCTTGTTATGCGGCTAAATGGAAGAGGTTTGTCATTTACTGTGTTAACCATGATATTGACCCGCTAGATGCTTCCATTCAAAACATCATTTGTTACCTGTTCCACCTGTATCGATGCAATTTGGCGTACTCTTCCATCCGCATTCACCTGTCTGCTATGGCAGCATACCTCCAGAATAGGCAACACCTGTCACTTTTTAAGGTCCCTGCTATCAAGGCTTTTCTGGAAGGACTCAAGAGAGTCATTCCGCCAAGGACCCCACCAGCTCCAGAATGGAACCTCAATGTGGTTCTTACAAGACTGATGGGTCCTCCCTTCGAGCCACTGCACTCTTGTGAGCTTCAGTTTCTGACTTGGAAGGTTGCTTTCTTAGTAGCAATTACATCGCTACGGAGGGTTAGCGAGTTGCAGGCGCTCACCATCCAAGAACCTTTCTTCCAAGTACATGCTAACAGGGTTGTGCTCCGCACTAACCCTAAATTCTTACCCAAGGTTGTATCTCAATTCCATATGAACCAGACAATTGAGTTGCCGGTGTTTTTCCAAAACCCAGAGACGCTGGCGGAGCGGATGCTCCACACCCTTGACGTTAAAAGAGCCTTGATGTACTACGTGGACAGGACAAAAGATTTTCGCAAAACCAAGCAGCTTTTCGTTGCTTTTGCCACACACCACAAGGGAAACGCTATCTCCAAAGCTGGGATCGCTAGGTGGATCGTGAAATGCATTCAAATCTGTTACGCTAAAGCTAAACGCACTCTCACTATCCCACCAAGAGCCCACTCCACCAGGAAGTTGGGGGCCTCTATGGCTTTCCTAGGTAACATTCCCTTAGAAGATATTTGTAGGGCAGCCACATGGTCTACCACACATACTTTCACTAAACATTACTGTGTAGACGTGCACTCCAAACAGCAGGCAGCTGTTGGTCAGGCTGTTCTCAAAACACTTTTTCAGACTGCTGCAGCTGGCACGGGCGGCTGCCGCTAATGGAGGGACTGCTATATATTCTATTCACAGATATGAATTCAGCAGCCCACATGCCTCGAACTGCAAATGCTACTTACCAGTATGCATCTGTTCTTAGCATGTAGGGCTGCTGACATTCATATCGCCCACCCTCCTCCCCGGCGCCTGTAGCAGCTGCAGTACTCATACACATGTATGTATACATATGCTCATAGCATGGGCATCACTCACACACTTCACTCCATCTCTGCCAATGGCTAAAAACAATCTGGGGATGGAGGCGATGCCCATGCGCACTGTAGTCCAGGGGAGGAGCCACCTATCTCGTGATACTTCGAAGACTCTTCCAGGACAACAATGTGCAATCATCAGGACCCAACACTAGGCGGCGATCTATGCACAGATATGAATGTCAGCAGCCCTACATGCCAAGAACAGATGCATACTGGTAAGTAGCATTTGCATTCCGATGCCACGTCTCAAGGTTTGGCTCAAACTGCTAGTCAAGCTTTCCGGCTCGGAACCGAGTCTGTAAAAAACCTCGTCGGAAAAGAAGCCCTCCCGTTCCAGACACAAATCCAGCTCAGAATCGAAATCCTCCATGCCGAAAGTCAAGCAGTCTTCTGAGCTGTAAATTGTCATTACCAAAAGGCCAACCCACACCGGCACCGAAAACACCTGGCGCCGAAAACATCGGCAACAAAACTGAAAGATGTTACTTTAAAACCGAATTTAGACATTGTTTCACCGAAAACTGATCTCAAGCAAAAGAATGTATATTAACCCTGAAACTGGTCATATTCATACTAAACTACCACAGAAGGACATGCTTCTTGATGAGAACACTCTTTACAAGATCCTTTAAAGAAAAGGTCTGTTGCTACCAGTCCTTTTCATCCCACCACCATACCATCATCATCCCCTCCAACAACTCATTCTCCACCTTCAAATCCTTTGCAAAGAACGTTACCATGACGATGATGGGGGCGGTGAGGGGGACACTTTTACCATTAGATCCCTGTACGGATTATACAATTGATGCACCAGCAGAAAATGACCGAGACCTTTACCCAGCCAAGCCATCTCCTCCAGATGACAATGTATCCCACCAGGTACTCATTGCCAGGTCTGCACAATGTCAATGGGTGGCACTGCACAAAGAATCATTCATTAGGATAAGATTTTTCGTTTGAGACCTTAGCATCCACACAAAGGTTGTCACAAATACTTCCTATGCTTAAGGGCATGATGAAAGACGCTGATGATCTTTTTAAGGACCCAGTACGAGCACATATCTTAACTCCTAGGGTTGACAAAGTATAAAGCCTCCCCAACAGACCCAGTATTTATCAAGGGCCAGCTGCCACTAGATTCACTGTTAGTGTCTAATGATCGTAAGCGGGCTAATTCCCATACATCAGGGGATGCTCCTCCACCAGATAAGGAGACTAAGTTACTAGACGCTTCTGGCAAGCGCATAGCTGCTCAAGCTGCAATTTTGTGGCGCATTGCAAATCCACAAGGCCTTCTAGCCAGGTATGACAGGGCACACTGGGATGAAATGGAGCAATTGAGTCAATATCTCCCAGACGAGTATAAAGTAAAAGCGCAGGATTTAGTAAATGAGGGTTAGCTAATTTTAAAGTCCTCCATAAAGTGTGCTCTAGATGCTGCTGATACTGCCGCTAGAGAGGTCAACGCTAACATTTTGCTTAGGAGACATGCTTGGTTAAGGATCTCTGGTTTTAAACATGAGGTCCAACAATCCATTCTTAACACACCATTTGACAAGAACATCTTTTTGGTCCTGAAGTAGATCAGGCATTGAAAAAAATGAAAAAGGACACTGAAGTGGCAAGTCCATGGGACCGCTCCAGTCTCCTTCAAACAGGCTCCTTTTGTCGTTCCTTTTAGCAAGGGGGGGGGGGGGGGGGTTGATTTCCATATCCTCAGACCAGAATACCTCCAGCTGAAAAAGGTAACAATCAGTCATCTCCTACAAAAGGCTTTTTTTCGAGGAGGTTATAGAGGGAACAACTTCAAAGGTAGGGGGGTAAGGGCAACACACCCCGTAACTCCCCTTCCCCTAATAAGCAGTGACTTGTCCACGCTTACCCCTAGACTATACCACACCTGTCGGGGGAAGTCTTCAACAATTTCTCCATATTTGGCAATCTATAACAACAGACAAATGGGTGATTGGAATTATCAAACATGGTTATTGCCTGGAGCTACTAGCAATCCTACATACATTCACCTCAACCTCACAAATTGACTCCAGAACACCTACAATTGCTCGAACAGGATGTGCAATCTCCCTTACTGAAAGAAGATATAAAGCCGGTTCCAACTCAGTACCAGGGCTCAGGGGTTTACTCTCTGTATTTTCTAATTCCCAAAATGGATGGTTCCTTAAGACCTATTCAGAATCTCAGAGTTAAACCATTATATGCTGGTGGAACACTTCCACATGGTGACCCTTCAACAGGTACTTCCACTTTTACAGAAGGCAGATTTTATCTCTACTCTAGGCTTAAGACGCATATTGTCATGTTCCAATTCATCTGGCTCATGGCAAATACCTCAGATTTGTGACAGCAGGCAAGCATTACCAATTCAAAATACTTCCCTTCGGAGTGACTAAAGCATCCAGAGTATTTACCAAATGTCTGGCAGTAGTCGAGGCTCATCTCAGAAGACAACATATTCACGTCCTCCCCTATCTAGACGACCGGCTCATCATAACGAGCACTTACCAAACTGTCTACTACACACACAGATCACAGTAGACCTACTTCATCAACTAGGCTTCACAGTCCATGCACAAAAATCTCACCTGCATCCGTCACTGATGCTGTCTTACCCAGGAGCCACTCTAGACACAGTCAAAGCTCTAACCTCTCCCAATGTAGCCAGAATTCACAATATTCAGGCTATCATACTACAGTTTCAGTCCAACCAAGCCTTACCAGCCTGAGTGTTCATGCAACTGCTGGGAATGATGGCATCTTGCAGCGCAACTGTACCCCATGTCAGGCTTCACATGCGTCCACTGCAAGAGTGCTCAGCACGTTAGTGGAATCAGTCGCAGGGTCAATTAAATGATTTAGTGTTGGGAGACTGCTGTACCCAGCGCTCTCTGCAGTGGTGTAATCTACAAAACTTATCAAAAGGACGGCCTTTCATCGACCCTATTCCACAGATCATGCTCACAGCAAACACATCTCTGACAGGTTGGGGAGCTCATCTCCAATATTACACATTACAAGGCCTGTGGAGCAACAAACACAAAAGCCTCCACATCAACTATCTAGAGCTTCTAGCAGTTTTTCTAGCGCTCAAAGCCTTTCAAACTCACCTTATAGGCAAAACTGTTCTTCTCTGAACAGACAACATGACCGCAATGTATTATGAGCAAAAGCAGGGGGGGGGCACTCCAATTTTCAAGACTCGCTCAAGCCATTTGGAATTGGACAATCCATCACAGGATTTATCTTCTGACTGTACACCTCAAGGAGTAAACAATTAATTTGCTGATGTTCTCAGCAGAAGGAGACCCCAAATTCACGAGTGGGAACTTCATCCCCAAGTTATCCTTCCCTACTTTCAACAATGGGGATTCCCAAAAATATACTTGTTCGCCACAGCCGAAAACACAAAATGCCCAAGCTTCGGCTCTAGGTTCCACACCCACTCCCGAATGACTATGCCCTATGGATTAACTGGTCAGGGATATTTGCCTATGCTTTTCCACCTCTTCCGCTCATTCCATGTCTGGTTCGGAAGCGCAGGCAAACATCCTTCACACTAATACAAGAAGCTCCCGCATGGGCCCGTCATCCATGGTACATCACCCTGTTGGATCTGCTACTAGTTTCACATCAAAAGGTACACCTCACCTCCAGTCTCCTCACACAGAACCATGGAAAAATCAGGCATCCAAATCCCAAAGAACTGAACTTAGTGATCTGGCTCCTCAAATCATAGAGTTTGATTATTTAAATGTACCACCAGAAAGTATGAGTATTCTAAAAGAAGCAAGAAGGCCTACCACTAGAGCTTGCTGTGCAGCAAAGTGAAAAAGATTTGCCAATCCTTAAGATGCTTCAATACAAAACATCTGTTACCACCTATTAAACTTACAGCAATCTGCACTAGCTTATACATGTATTCGTTTGCACCTTGCTGCAGTAGCTGCGTATTTGCAGATCAGGCAACTTCTGTCACTATTCAGAGTTCAAGTAATTAAAGCTTTCATGGAGGGGTTGAAGAGAGTAATACCACCAAGGATTCCTCCTGCCCAGTTTAGAATCTCAACATTGTTCTCACAAGGTTCATGGAACACCTTTTGAACCATTGCATAAGTGCTCCGTACAATTTGTCTCATGGAAAGTTGCTTCCCTCATTGCAATCGCATCACTGAGGAGAGTTGGTGAGCTACAGGCATTAACCATAGAATAACCCTTCTTTCAGCTACACAAAGACAGGGTAGTTCTACACACTAATCCTAAATTCCTTCCCAAAGTAATTTCTTAAAAGAGCTTTATGGTACTACATAGATAGGATTGCTTTTGTGTTTGGTGAAAATCTTTTGTTCTATCTCCAAATCTGTCATTGCAAGATGGATTATTAAATGCATTTGAGCATGCTACTACGCTAAAGCTAGAAAAACTTTATCCATACCCCCTAGAGCACATTCCATTTGCAAAATAGGGGCTTTGTGGCCTTTTTAGGTAACATTCCTCTAGCTGACGTATGTAAGACAGCTACATGGTCTACACCGCACACATATACCAAACACTACTGTGTAGATGTGTTAGCATGACAACAAGCTAATGTAGGCCAAGCAGTACTTAAAACACTATTTCAGACAACTGCAACATCTACAGGTTAGCCACTGCTTTGGGAGTACACTCCTTTGTAGTCTATGCAAAGAATGTGTATCTACATCTCACATTCCTCAAACGGCTAATCGTACTTACCCAGTAAGCATCTGTTCTTGGCAAGTAGAGCTGAAGATTCACATGCGCGCCCACCCGCCTCCCCGGGTACCTGTAGTTGGTGCAGTTCTTCATTATACATTAATACGCATGGGCATCTCTATACTACTCTTACTTACTCCATTCTCACCCTCTTGTGAGCAAGTAATCTAACAATGGAGTGGATGACTATACACACTATCACTGAAAGGAGGAGTCATCCTACCTTGTGACTAGGAAAGACTTCTGCCAAGAAAAACAACTTGCAAACATCCGAAACCAACAATAGATGGAAGAAGTATGCAAAGCATGTGAATCTACAGCTCTACATGCCAAGTACACATGCTTACTCGGTAAGTAACATAATTTCTCCTCCAAATTAGTTAAGTATGCATTTGAAAGGATATTCATTCCTCTGAGTTGCTGTATCATTAAACCAGACAGATATTCTGTGCTTATTAGAGAACCCGAAACACAGAAACTTGCAGGCTTCAAATCTGTTCCTAATAATGTCTTCTCCTTTCCCCAGATGGCTGAGAAAGAGGAGTACGAACATCAGCAAAAAGAGCTGCAAAACGTCTGTAATCCCATCATCACCAAGTTATACCAGGGTGCTGGTGGGATGCCTGGTGGGATGCCAGGAGGGATGCCTGGTGGTTTCCCAGGAGCTGGCGCAGGCACTGGTGGTGGTTCCTCTGGCCCCACCATTGAAGAGGTCGACTAACAACCTACCAGCCAAATCCCCTACCATCCTCCCTGGGCACACAGATAGTTTGCGTTGTGATTCTTTTCTAGCACCTTACCTGAAGATGGGGACTTTTCCATAACTGATTCATCCTGTTAATTTTGATGTCTTTACAAATGCCATCAACCTTCTGCCAGTTTGTCAGTCTGTGGTCTGATACCAGCTGAAACTTCCCGTATTCAGTGCTGCCTTGTAACTCGTGGTAGAAGGTTTGTGTGTCATGTGAGGTCCCCGTGAAGCTTGAATACTACACTGCTGTGGGCCTTGGGAAGAACTCCTTATGAAATTTTGTTTCGGTCTCCGAACAGCATCCTATTTGTCAAGTAAATGTGTTAAAAATAATGTATCGGCTCTGCATATTCTATCTAAAGCAAACCGAGCATGGCAAGTCATTTGTATGTGCAGAGTGTACCATTTGTGTTTGTTTTTCAACACCTGGTAAGAAGTTTGTGACCATAAACATCTACAGATATCATATAGGGCTGTTCACATGCAGGTTTAAACATCATGTTTTGTCTGCTGCATCACGGAGACAGGCTTCTCTCTGAGGCCTACGGGGTATTACATTGCAGTTGTGGACTCTCAGTAGGATGTGTGACAGACCAGGAGTCTTTTTTCAGTTTGACAGTGATTTCGTTTCTTTTACACCGTGTGAATCTTTTTCTGTCTTTATGTTTAAACCTCAGTTGTGAGCACTATGTCAATAGTACTTGACTTCAAAGTCATGGCTCGTCAAACACCTTTTGTCTGCTTAGGTTTAATCTGGGTGCCAACTATATGTGCAGCAAAATGGCTGTTTGATCTGGCTATAGCCAGGTTGATCTGCTGTGATGCCAATTAAGTCACAGAAAAGCATTGCAGCAGTGCCCCTTCCCTGTTCTAATTCTACTGAGCGTAGCCTTTTCGGAGAGCCTGTCAACAGCTCACCTTGAAACCATAATACAATCCTTAAAATCACCGTTTATAAAATGTACCTTCAGTTATCTGCTCCTGAGTATTGTCAGTGACCTTTCCTAGTTTGATAAACCCCTTGTTGGCAAGTGTTTTACATTGGCTGGGCTTGCAATGCAGCATCTTATATTGTGGTGCAATTTGAAATTGAGGTAATTGTTCAAACTTAGGAGTGAGAGCTAGGACAGCATATTATGTGTTGAGGGTCTCACAAGACGGGCGGTCTCTTAAATGTTGCTTACTGTTTGATAATGGGTTGTACAAGTAAAGAACATGTAATTAATTATAAGCATTACTTTGTTCTAAGTAGACTTGGGGAGTCTAGGTGTGCTTGCAATACTGTGGTTAATCCTTAAAAGGATTAGATCAATCAGTTGAATGTTGGGCTTTCACCAGGCTTATTTCACCATTCAGTTGCATGTTGTAGCCTGAGAATATTTCTCCATTTTTATGTATGACTTGTTTCCTGTGGTCACTTTAATCCTTACCTTGATGTTCTCTGGAAATCTTGTAGCATCCCATCAAGTAAGTATGGTGTTCAGGGAGTATACCAGTCTTCCATTACTGCTCAATAAGGAGTTGTATATGGACATTTGGGTGTAGGGAGGACGGGCTAGGGTAGATCAGTAAAGCGAGCTGTAGGCAATGGGCACTTATTTGTAGTTGTGGAGAGGGTGTGGTGTCTGCCCAATAACTATGTACTAGCAGGCTTTTGGTTGTAATGATGTAGGGTTGAAAACATGGCCACACCTATTCAGGGTTAGAAGAGTTAAGTGGGCAGGCCCCTGTTCCTACCACAACCTTACAGGTCACTCACTGTTTAAAACATGCTTGTGAAAAACAAATAAAAAATTTGAAGAAATTTAAACATTTGCTTGTGTTTTTTTTTAGTATGGTGGTGAATGTCTGCATCCTGATAAATGACCTGCAGCGTTTAGGGCAAAGAAGCTAACACTAACAAACCAGTACATTTTTCTTTATCATGAGGCTCCGGTAACACCTTCACTTTTGGGTCTGGGTCGACAACGTGATAATACTTCAGAAGCCCTGCCTCCGGGCCCAGCTCCGAAGCCCACAAAGCCTCCAGGCAGCAAATTCAATCCAAGACTTCGTATCCGACAAAACTGCCTAAACCTTCGGAGTCGAAAACTCCACCAAAGCAGAAGGACACAAAAACCCCTCCTAAAGCTAAAGAAGATAGGCCAAAACACCACTTGGAGCCCAAGTACTCAGCGCCGAAAAAATACAATGGATCAAAGTAACTTTTCCATCCAGATCTACCGGATCCTAAGCAAAAGACACTCCATATTGACCCCATTACCGGACAAGTAACCTCTATACCATCTAAAAAGATGAAATTGGACACCTCAGAAAAACCTAAGATACCCTCAAAGAAAAAAGACTCAGCCACCTTACCTATGAGGCCTTTTTCTCCAAATCCACAGCTCCCAAGCATTATACTCTCTAAAGTACCTCCTCTTTCACCTGCACCACAAAACAATGATGAGGATTTAGGGGGTGGGATGGAGTCATACACCCACCGCATCATGATACAGATACTGATGACACCCACAGTATCCCACCTCATGACTCTTGGGACGATTATGTCCCAGATGTACCTGAGCCAGATTTATACCCCTCCAGACCATCCCCACAAGATAACGTAGGGTTTGCACTACTAATAAATAGAGCTGCACAATACCATGGGGTTCAACTCCATTCAGACCCTCTGGAAGAGAACTTTTTATTAGACATTCTCGCAGCCTCAGAAAACTACAACCACTCTCCTGATGCTCAAAGGGTTGATTAAACATGCCCCTGAAGTTTTTAAAGGTCCTGTCAGAGCTAGTGTGCTCAATCCTAGATTTGAGAAGAAATACAAACCAGCTCCAAGCGATCCAGCTTACATGTGGACACATTAGTAGTGGCAGATGCCCGTAACAGGCAAATTCCCAAACCACAGGTGATGCCCCTCCACCAGACAAAGAGTCTAAACTACTGGACGCATCAGGTAAAAGAGTTGCGCCCCAGGCAACAAATTTTGGGCGTATTGCCACTCACAAGCTTTACTAGCGAGGTATGACCAGGCTCACGATGATGAGCTTGAAAAGCTCATGCTGCATCTTCCAGACGAATATAAGACCAAGACAAGTGATCTCCTACAAGAGGGAAAGTTAATTACTAACACCTCTATAAAATGTGTCCTGGATGCAGCATACACAGCATCCCGCACTATTAATAAAAGTGTGTTACTACGTAGGCATGCACGGTTACGCATATCTGGTTTTAAACAAGAGGTGCAATCTATCATCCTCAACCAACCCTTAGATCAGGAACACTTGTTTCAACCTAATGTGGACCTCTTTAGAAAAGATGAAAAAAGACACAAACAGCCAAATCTATGGGGGCTCTACAAGCAACATCTAGTAGAGGTTATTTTCGTCGCCCCTCTTATAGGGGCACCTCCAAGACCAAGGCACATAAATCACATCTATCACTTATAAAAGCCCTACCCAAACTTCCTTTAACAGGTTATTTTAGAGGGACTTACAGAGGCAACAACAACAAAGGGAGAGGACGTGTTTCTGATACCCGCAACTCCCCCCACCACATAACAGTGAGTTCGAGGCATGTGGGCTGCTGAATTCATATCTGTGCATAGATCGCCGCCTAGTGTTGGGTCCGGATGATTGCACATTGTTGTCCTGGAAGAGTCTTCGAAGTATCACGAGATAGGTGGCTCCTCCACTGGACTACAGTGCGCATGGGCATCGACTCCATCCTCAGATTGTTTTTTTCCGCCATTGGGTTCGGATGTCTTTGGGTTCCCTCTAGTCGGAATCGATAAAAAACTTTCTTAAGACCGAAAGGTCTTTAGTTTAATCGTCGGTATAGTCTTGCGTTCGGTCTTAGTTCTTCCAGCCCGGTCCCGAGCCGGATTCCCTACGCCCGCGTGCTTTCGACGCGGAAGGCCCAGTCGACGCTTCAGACCCTATCGACCGTTCATCATGGACCGTAGTCCATTTAAGAGATGTCCCGTCTGCAACTCGAAGTCCCCACATCGACGTCCACCCGGTGTGCAACAAGTGTCTGTCGCCGGACCATGATGAAGCCAAGTGTATGGCTTGTTCCCGCTTCAGGTCCAAGAAGACGCTTAAGCTTCGACGAGCTGCGCGCCAGGAGGCCCAGCATGCTGCACCGGCGCCTGTGGACATCTTCGATGCAGGGGATGTCAAGGAAGAATCTACCAGGGACATCAGTGAGTCGAACCCCGCGTCGGACGTCGACTACGACGCGGATGCCGAAATGTTCGAAGCCGAAGAAGTCGTCGACGAGGTAGGAGACGACCACGGGGCCCACGGGGCCATGGAGGATAGCTTGGACGAAGAGCTTCCTCAAACTGACACTGGGGCCGTGCCAATTCATAAGGCTCAGGTCGAGGGATCGCCATTAGGCCTTACCCAAGATCTTACAATGGGTTCTACGGCCCCGCCTTCGGGCTCGGCCACGGACATTGCTGCTGAGCCGCATCCTGGCAAATCAAAACCGAAAGTGAAACCTACTGTCTCGACACAAGAAACTGCGCTGGTGCCGTCCTCGAAACCGAGAGTGCGCATCACTTTGGTTGGATCCAAGGCCTCGGAGCCCTCGGCGCCGAAGAAGCAGAAGGGTGTTGTCGAGCCGAAGGCTCAAGTCAAGGGCGTCGAGACAAAGTCTGCCACGCCGAAGACTAAAGTCAAGGTGGTCGAGCCGAGTGCGTCGGCGCCGAAGACGGTTGACACCAGCAAAGGACTCGGTGACCCGAAGAAGGCTCTCGGTGACCCGAAGAAAGGACTAAGTGACCCGAAGGTTCTCGAGACTCCGCGTCGACAGGGCCAAGGGTGGCGCACCCCGAGAGTCTACTCCTGGTCAGACCTCAAAGGATTCCATCGAACCGGCGCGCCCATCTGCCGCTTTCACCAAGAAGGTGACGGACTCCCTACGGCGCATCAGGGACAAGACCTTATCGGTCAGACCGAAGGATCCTCTGCCTCCAAAGCCGGTTGAGAAACCTCATAAGGCGTCCACGCACACTCATTTTATGTTGCCGCCGAAGATGGCGCAGAAGGCTTTCGCTCCTAAGGCGGTCGCCAGCGTCCCCGAGAATGTTTCCTCGGCGCCGAAGTCGTCGACGGTGGTCCCCAGCCCACAGCCTCGACGACCTTCAGTGGACGAGCAACAAGAACACTTCATTGATGACGAAACGGGCAGGCTTTCCCTCCACAAGCGGAAAATTGCCCCAGAACGTCCAATGGAGTCCTACAAGATTCCTCTGAAGAAAAAGAAGGACTCTGCTTCCACTCCTGTCTTGATGGAACCACTTTCTCCACAGACTCATAATGTTTCCCCACTTACTCTGATGTGGACGCTGGGGAGGGCGATGATGAGGATGAGTACAGCTATCCTGTCTATACAGACCCTGAGGATACCAATGAGCCCTGGGCCGCTGGTGCTGACCCAGGTGATCCTCATTCAGGACAAGACCCTCCACTATATTCTGCGAAGACGTCTCCTACAGAAGACTCTGCAGCTTTCAATGCCCTCATTGAACAGGCAGCTAACAATCACAACGTCCCGTTTCATGCTGACCCTATTGATGTCGATTTCCTTTTTGATACCTTCTCAGTCTCAGAGAGGACTGTCAAGACTCTGCCTATGCTGAAAGGTGTCTTATAACATGCTGGGGAGATCTTTAAAGAGCCTACCAGAGCGAGGGTGATAAACCCTAGGATCGAAAAGAAGTATAAGTCGGCGCCTACTGATCCTACCTACATCAAAGGACAGTTGCCTCTGGACTCCCTTGTCGTCTCGAATGCCCGGAAGAGGGCTAATTCTCAGACTACGGGTGATGCTCCTCCTTCAGACAAAGAATCTAAGGTCTTTGAGGCATCAGGGAAGAGGGTAGCAGCACAAGCGGCCAACATCTGGCGCATTTCAAATACACAAGCTCTTCTGGCGAGGTATGACAGGGCACACTATGACACGCTGGAGACCCTGTTGCAGCACCTACCTGATGAATACAAGGAGGCAGCTGAGATGCTTATTCAGGAAGGGAAGATGATCTCTAATGCTTCAATTAAGTGCGCTCTGGACGCGGCTGACACCGCAGCCAGGGCTGTCAACAGTAGTGTTATGCTACGACGACATGCCTGGCTGAGAATCTCTGGATTTAAGCCAGAAATACAAACCACCATCCTTAATCAAACAGTGAATCCAGATCACCTGTTTGGCCCAGAGGTTGACACCACCTTAGAAAAAATTGAGAAGGACACTGAAACTGCTAAATCCATGGGTGCCTTGCAGTCCCAGCAGTTTCGGGGTGGGTCTTTTCGTCGCTCAAGCACTAGAGGCGTTTCCAGAGGCCAGCTCTCCCAGACCACGCAGTACTATAAAGGCAACACTCAGTCCACGTACACCAACAAGAGTCGAGGTGAATATCGTGGGAACAGCGTCAAGGGCAAAGGTCATGGAAACAACAACTCAGATCCTCTGCCACCAACAAACAGTGACGCCTTGTCACTGGCCCTCGACCACGCAACACCGGTCGGGGGCAGACTCCAGCAGTTCCTGCCAGTCTGGAAAACCATCACCACAGACTGGTGGGTCAGAAAACTTATACAATATGGTTATTGTCTGGAGTTGATATGCACTCCACCCAACATACCCCCAAGACACCGTCCTATGTCTGCCGAGCATTTGCACTTATTGCAGCAAGAGGTCATCGTCATGCTGCAAAAAGAAGCAATAGAGCTCGTGCCTGTGCGGGAAAGGGGCACAGGGGTCTACTCCCTGTACTTCTTAATACCAAAGAAAGACTGGTCCCTCAGGCCCATCCTGGACCTCAGGCCCTTCAACCAGTACATCCTGTCAGAGCACTTCCATATGCTGACCCTGCAGCAAGTGCTCCCGTTGCTCAGTCAGGGGGATTTTCTCGCAACTTTAGACCTAAAGGATGTGTATTTTCACATTCCACTACACCCATCACACAGGGAGTACCACCAGTTCACCATCCAAAACCAACACTACCAGTTCAAGGTTTTGCCTTTTGGAGTCACCACGGCACCCAGGGTGTTCACAAAGTGCCTGGCGACAGTGGCGGTGCACCTAAGGAGACAGAACATCCATGTCTACCCTTATGTGGACGACTGGCTCATCCAGGCGAAGTCAGCCCAGCAGTGTGCCGCCCACATGTCCCACACCATTCACCTCCTTCACGATCTGGGATTCTCACTGAATTACCTGAAATCCCACCTCCAGCCCGCCCACGTACGGCAGTATCTGGGTGCGACAGTAAACACTCTGGCAGCCACAGCACAGCCAAATTCAGTGAGGGTCAGCAGCATTCAATCGCTGATACAGAAGATCAGACCTCAACACTCGCTTCCAGCAAGAGTGTTCATGCAGTTGATAGGCATGATGGCCTCCTGCATCTCCATAGTCCCGCACGCGAGACTACATATGCGTCCGCTTCAGGAGTGCTTAGCACGTCAGTGGACTCCGGCTCAGGGACAGTTGAAAGACCTAGTGTTGGTGAGCGGTCGGGCATACAACTCTCTGCATTGGTGGAACCAACAAAACCTTTGCAAGGGACGACCGTTCCAAGAGCCTGTACCACAGATCATCTTGACGATGGACGCTTCTCTCCAGGGATGGGGAGCCCATGTACTCCATTACACTGTGCAGGGACTATGGACGCAACAGCAACGGAAGATGCACATCAATGTTCTGGAACTGATGGCAATCTTCATGGCACTAAAAGCTTTCAAAGTACATCTGTGCAACAAGGTCGTGTTGATCCGGATGGACAACATGACAGCCATGTACTACATTCAAAAGCAGGGAGGTACCCACTCTCCGCAGCTGTCTCATCTGGCTCAAAGCATGTGGAAGTGGGCCATTCAAAGGAACATCTTTCTCATGGCAGAACACCTCCCGGGCAAGGACAATCAGATTGCGGACCTGCTTGGCAGGTGCATCCACCAAATACACGAGTGGGAGTTGCATCCATCAGTACTCCAACCGTACTTCCAAAAGTGGGGTCATCCAGAGATAGACCTGTTCGCCACAAGGGAGAACGCAAAATGCAAAAGCTTCGCCGCCAGGTTTCCACACCCACAGTCGCAGGGCAATGCGATATGGATGAACTGGTCAGGCAGATTTGCGTACGCTTTTCCCCCAGCACCTCTGATACCGCTGGTGGCACGCAAACTCAGACAGCACTCGATGACTCTCATCCTGGTTGCTCCAACGTGGGCTCGCCAACCATGGTACACCACGTTTCTAAAACTGTCCGTGGTACCGCATCAGAGACTACGCCTCACACCCAGCCTTCTGACGCAGAGCCATGGCGACATTCAGCATCCGGATCCGCAACAGCTCAACCTGGCGATCTGGCTCCTGAGGTCTTAGAGTTTGGCTACCTAAACTTGCCTCCGGACTGCATGGACATCATCCGGGAGGCGAAAGAGCCCACCACTAGAGCATGCTACGCGGCGGTGGAAGCGGTTTGCAGACCACAACATTAACCCGCTAGATGCATCTATTCAGAACATCATTTGTTATCTTTTCCATCTGTACCAATGTAATTTGGCCTATGCTTCCATTCGCATACATCTCTCTGCGATGGCTGCTTATCTTCAAAACAGGCAGCACCTCTCACTTTAAAAGTGCCTGCTATTAAAGCCTTTCTGGAAGGGCTCAAGCGAGTTATTCCTACGCGGACTCCGCCAGCTCCGGAGTGGAACCTCAATGTGGTCCTCACCAGGCTGATGGGTCCCCCCTTTGAACCACTGCATTCATGCGAGATTCAATTCTTGACATGGAAAGTGGCTTTTCTTATAGCAATTACATCGCTGCGTCGAGTTAGTGAGCCCCAGGCACTAACTATACAAGAGCCATTTATTCAAATTCATTCCAACAGGGTGGTGCTTCACACTAACCCTAAATTCCTTTCTAAGGTAGTATCTCAATTCCATACTAACCAAACTATTGAATTACCTGTGTTCTTCCAGAATCCTGAGTCATTGGCGGAGAGAATGCTCCACACCCTTGACGTCAAAATTGCCTTAATGTATTACATTGATAGGACCAAGGATTTTAGGAAGACTACACAACTCTTTGTTGCCTTTGCCCCCCAACACAAAGGTAACCCCATTTCCAAAGCTGGTATCGCTAGGTGGATAGTTAAATGTATTCAGATCTGCTATCTGAAAGCCAAACGTACTCCCCATTCCACCACGGGCCCACTCCACCAGAAAGTTGGGGGCCTCCATGGCTTTCCTTGGAAATATCCCTTTGGAAGACATATGTAGAGCAGCCACATGGTCTACCACACACACATTTACAAAGCATTATTGTGTTGATGTGCATTCCAAACAGCAGGCAGCTGTAGGGCAGGCTGTTCTGAAGACACTTTTCCAAACTGCTGCAGCTGGCACGGGCGGCCGCCGCTAATGGAGGGACTGCTATGTATTCTATGCACAGATATGAATTCAGCAGCCCACATGCCTCGAACCGAATATGCTACTTACCAGTATGCATCTGTTCTTGGCATGTAGGGCTGCTGACATTCATATCGTCCGCCCTCCTCCCCGGCGCCTGTAGCAGCTGCAGAATTCACACATACTTCTAGCATGGTCATCATTCACTTAGTTTCACTCCATCTTGGTCACAATGGCTAAAAACAATCTGAGGATGGAGTCGAAAACAATCTGAGGATGGAGTCGATGCCCATGCGCACTGTAGTCCAGGGGAGGAGCCACCTATCTCGTGATACTTGGAAGACTCTTCCAGGACAACAATGTGCAATCATCCAGACCCAACACTAGGCGGCGATCTATGCACAGATATGAATGTCAGTAGCCCTACATGCCAAGAACAGATGCATACTGGTAAGTAGCATATTTGCTTCCCTCCGCTCTCCCTAGACCACTCCACTCTGGTTGGGGGAAGACAATCACAGTTGCTACCTGTCTGGAATTCCATCACCACAGACAGGTCGGTAAGACCAATCATCCTGTATGGCTACTGCCTGGAACTCACTTCTACTCCCCCACACACACCTCCCAGACAACGTCCAATGTCCACAGAACATCTTGCGCTTCTCGAGCAGAAGGTTCTCTCTCTCTTGCAAAAGCATGCAATATCACCGGTCCCCCCATATCACCAAGGCACAGGTATTTGCTCCCTTTATTTCCTCATTCCAAGAAAGACTGAACTCTCAGACCAATATTAGACATCAGACTGTTAAACCTGTACATACAATCCAACCACTACCACATGGTCACTGTACAAAAGGTCCTCCCTCTGCTTCAACAAGGCGATTTCCTTGCCACTCTAGATCTCAAAGATGCATACTTTCACATTCCTATTCACACTGCTCACAGGAAATACGGTTTGTAGTGGACGGGCAACATTACCAGTTCAAAGTCCTAACAATCTGATTCACAACAGCTCCTAGAGTCTTTACAAAATGCCCTGTGGTGGTCGAAGCCAAGTCACGCAGCGATTGTGTGCAAAACATACACAACACAAACCATCTGCTTCACAACTTTAGATTCACAAACTTCACCAAGTCACATCTCCAGCCATCCCACACCCAACAGTATCTAGGTGCAACAATTGGTACTTCAAAAGCAATCTTGCATACCCCAACTCCACCAGGATAGCTAGTATGCAAGCCCTCATAACAAAATGTCAACCGCAACACTCACTACCAGCTCAAGTGTTCATGCAGCTAATAGGGATGATGGCCCCTTGCATCTTAATAGTCCCTTACGCAAGACTTCAGATCCGTCCACTACAGGAATGTCTAGCACAACAGTGGAACCAAGGTCAGGGTCAACTTACAGATCTGGTGTTGGTAGACAGCTGCACATATCGCTCTCTGCAATGTTGGAGTACACAAAATCTTTCCGTAGGACGGCCCTTCTTAGACCCGGTTCCACAAATAGTGCTAACAGCGGACTAATCCCTCACCGGCTGGGGAGCTCATCTCTTAAACCACACCATTCAAGGTATGTGAACCCCTCAACAGAAACTCCTCCATATCAATCACCTGGAGTTACTGGCCATATTTCTCACCCTAAAATCATTTCAATAGCATCTCCTAGGCAAAGCTGTCCTCGTCCGGACGACAACAGCGATGTACTATGGACAAAAACATACTCTGCAGCTTTCACGCCTAGCACAAAGCATTTGGAGATGGGCCATTCTTCAAAAGATATACCTCTTATCAGAGCACCTACCAGGGATACACAATCAAATTGCAGATCTTCTCAGCCATCAACAGCAGCAGATTCATGAATGGTAATTTCATCCGTAAGTTCTTCATCTGTTTTTTCAAATGTGGGGCCACCCAGATATAGACCTGTTAACCACACATTTAAACACAAAATGCCCAAGCTTCGCCTCGAGGTATCCACACCCAGTGTCCAAAGGCAATGCGATATGGATGAACTGGTCAGGCAGATTTGCGTACGCTTTTCTGCTTCTCCCGCTCATTCCATTACTGGTGCGCAAGCTCAAACAACAGTCTCTCACAATGATCCTAGTTGCGCCAACAGTGGCCCGACAATCATGATTCACAACACTGCTGGAACTCTCAGCAGTCCCACACCAAAAGTTGCACCTTTCCCCAAAGCTTCACACAGAACCATGGAGAGATAAGACATCCAGAACCAGCTCAACTGAACCTAGCGATGTTGCTCCTGTAGTCTTAGAGTTTGGTTACCTCAATCTCCCACCAGACTGCATGAACGTCATTAGGGAAGATAGACGTCCTACCACTAGAGCATGCTATGCAGCTAAATGAAAAAGATTCATTGTTTACTGCAATAACAACATAATCCATTAGATGCTTCAACTCAAAACATTATTTGTGGTCTTCTGCATTTATAAAGATGTAATCAAGCATATACATCTATACAATTACATCTTGCTGCTATAGCAGCGTACTTACAAAACAGACAATACTTGTCATTGGAAGGCCTTAAAATGATAATTCCTCCCAGATTCCACCCTCTCCAGTATGGAATCTAAACATTTTCCTAGCAAGGCTCATGGGTCCCCCATTTGAACCTTTACATAAATGTGAGTTATAGTTCCTCACGTGGAAAGTAGCTTTCCTTGTGGCCATCACATCTCTCACAAGAGTGGGTGAACTCCAGGCATTTACCATACAGGAACCATTTTTGCAAATACATCACAACAGAGTGGTTCTTAGGACAAACCCTAAATTCTTACCTAAATAATTTCGACATTTCCCCTTAACCAGTCTGTTGAGCTCTCAGTATTTTTTCCTCAACCACTCAGTAGCAGAACCTGCTCTTCATACGCTTGACGTCAAAAGAGCTATTCTTTACTACATTGAAAGGACAAAAAGGTTCAGAAAAACTAAACAACTTTTTGTAGCTTTCTTACCAGCACATAAGGGCAATACTATCTCAAAAGCTGGAATTGCCAGGTGGATAATTAAATTCATTCAAATATGCTACCAAAAAGGAAAGCGTACATTATCCTTTCCCCCAGAGCGCATTCCACACGCACGCGAGGGGCATCCATGACATACTTAGGAAATATCCCCATGGATGACCTTTGCAAAGTCGCAACATGGTCTACACCGCACACTACTGTGTTGATGTGCAGGCAAAACAACAAGCGAGTGTTGGCCAGGCTGTACCAAGAACACTTTTTCAAGCTACTGCAGTGTATACAGGTAGCCACCGCTAATGGGATAACTGCTGTATACTCTATGCAAAAGTATGCGATCCACAGCTCATATGCCTTGAACGGAAAATGCTACTTACCAGTATGCATCTGTTCTTGGCATGTAGAGCTGTAGATCTGCATACGCCCACCCACCTCCCGGACACCTATATGTGTTACAGTACTGTTTTACTTAGTTCTCATCCAAAGGATACTCATCAAAGTCATAATCTGTGAATAATCCCTGCCTATGTGCGGGATCCCGGAGCATATAGGAATATATATATATATATATATATATATATATATATATATATATATATATATATATATATACATAACATACATACATATGAGAAAACATACATGCAGCCTAAAATGTTTCCAACATGGCAAAAATGCAGAAATTACATAGGTTTGCATTGTAAGAAAATACCCTCTAACCATAAAGAAAAGAGGACATGCACTGAAAAGTTGTCATACAACAATCCTTTATTTTCACAAGAAAAATACTGTAATGCAGGCAGTTGCCTGTAGGCTGCATAGCAGAGCAATAATGAAACAATAAACCGGACACCTTGCTTTTAAGGCTTCCAAGGGTTAGGGTACCCTGCCTTTAAGACCTACAAGGAGACCCTCTGCTCCCATCATGCACCACAGTTGACAGTTAAGTCAGTTCTTTTTTCTGGCTCCTTCCGTGAGGATCCTGGAGTTTGAGCTCTTCAGTTTCTTGACTGATTTTGTCTATATTCAACATTTTCCTTAAATTCGACATTTCTTGATTTCTAGAAGTATATTCTACTGGTTTTCTGACTTTTACTAACATTTTTCCAGTCAGAATGCCTGCTTTATTTCGAAAATGTCCTTCATGTGGCAATAAAATGGCACTGTCAGACCCACACTAGGTGTGTATTGAGTGTCTTCCTTCTTCACACAAGCCTGACCAGTGTCACCATTACCAGCGGTTTTCAAAAAGGACTCTGCGTGACAGAGAACGCATCAAGACCCTTACCCAGCTGGAGAGGGATATGGACATGGGGAACCCCAAGACTCCTCTTCCAGCAAGCACCATCGAAAACGGCGTTGATCCACCTCCCCTGAATCCAGAAAGAAGCAGTTGACAGAATGTTTGCTGTTGACGTCAAGATCTCCGTCGAAGATGCCGAGGCACTCTTCAGTGTCGAGGGACAGATCACAGTCTAGACCCTCTGCCGCATGCCAGTAAGTCTGCGTCGAGGCACAGCACTTCAGGCTCGAAGGCTGTGGGTCCAGAGAGACATGTTAACGCCCCGTTGACGTCGATGCTTCCGTCGATGGCGAGGCATTCTCCGCCACCCTCGAGAGGGTAGGCGTTGAGGGACTTGCCGGCGACGACCCTGCCGCAAGTGGACAGACTGTCGACGTCGAAGACTACTCAGTCACAGTCAAGGCATTCAATGTCGAGAAGATCGACGTCAGGAAGACACCATGAAAGGTCGAGGTCCCCCCAACACCGCCGATGGTGGATGTCAAGACCAACGTCGAGGACAGGATGGCGTTCTCGCAGCATATCGCCGCACAGATCGACGGGGAAGGTGGCGCATACCTTGTCAACGTTGAGGCGTTCGACTTCGAGAGACAACACTGCAATGGCCACGGATGAGGCTAGGCGCAGATCGACCGTTGAGATCCCAATGGTCAATGTCAGCCCATTCATCATCCCCAGGGCTGAATATTGTACAGATTTCCCCAGAGAGATCTCCAGGGACTGGCGAACAGGAGTTTTCCAGGCTGTCTTCATGTTGGCGGAAGTACCCCAGAGGGAGGAGCGACCGCAGAAGTCCGAGCTCGGACTATTCACAGACATACTCGCCATCGAGGGCCATAAATGACCTTGGGAGAGACTGTCCAGAAAAGCCTTCAAAGTCTCCTCCCACAAAACGACCCAGGTCGCACTCCACTCGCCAGTCACGGTGGCGGGCCAGCCCGCGCCACAAACCTGCACACAAGAGGTGGCGACAGATCATCCACCTGGTCTTCATCCACTAGCTCCTCTGTTCGAGACTACTCACTGACCCTTTCAGCTACGCCACCTTCAAGGGTTTCTCCCATAGATGATATCCGGACTTTCACTGAAGTACTTGGCAGAGGAGCTGCAAAACTGGACATCCGTTTGTCTCCTCCCATGGTCCCCACATCAGTGATTTTTGAAACATTACACCACCGTACGACTCCCAGGCCTCTGCTACCAGGCTTTTTAGAACCAGCTATGTCCACTTTCCTCACTCCTGCCACAGTGGGTTCAGTTCTGTCAAGGATTGCGAAAAAGTACAAGGCCCCAGACCAAGATCCCTTGTTCTTTAGGTCTGATCCTCCGGCGGATTCAGTCATTGTGGCAGCAGCTAGGAAAGTGCACTCCGCAGCCTCATCAGCTTCAGTCCCCCCAGAAAAAGACAATAAGCAAATGGACTCTTGTGGCAGAAGGATGTGTAGTATTTCTGCATCGACGATGAAGGTGGGAAGTGCATCAGCCCTCCTAGGGCGCTATGACAGGTCTCTTTGGGACTCCCTGGCTAGATTTACTGACAAGCTTCCCACAGAAGATAGACAGGACTTCCAAGAGATTTTGCATGAGGGTGGTTTGGTAGCAAACCAAGTCATCAGCGCTGCTGCGGACACCTCAGATCTCGCCGTGCATGACTATGCACAAACTCAAAGAACAACGGGGAGTTTGCTCTACATCAGCTAGGCTGAGCATTTAAACATAATAAACAAAAGATATGCCAGAACTGAGATATTGATTTGACCTGAAGGTTTTGTACATAAGTTAGAAAAACAGATTCCAACTCACGCTGTTGCTAGTTAATAGCAATTTATTCAATTATTTTCAAAGGAGAATTTTTTAAACAATTTAGTACATTTTAAACAACACTACACCATATATATACAGTACTCATTCACCTAGTCATCCATATCACAAGCATACAAAATCAGGCATACATATATACATAGAATTTCAGAATGATCACGGAGGAGAAATAACAACACAAAAATTTAGAAAAGGGAAAAACAAAGACAACAAAGGCTGCTCATACAATATTCATCTGTGATATACCATAAATCTGTACATATATACAAAAATTAGAGATTAATCATAAACCACTTAGATAGTGTTACACATTGTATATACACATGTTCAGGGTATCGGAATTCACAGTTGTTTGAATTATCAGTTTAGGGGGAGCAGCACTCTGCAAGGGGCCTACGCGTTTCGAGTCCTATACAATGAAGGGACTCTCATCAGGGCCGGGGAGGTTATCCTACTGGTCTGCGAGGCCACTTCACAGGAGTAGAAGACTGGGATGCAGGCGGTCGCGCTCGCTGGGGAGTAGCGGAATTACACTTATTTTATTTATTTCAACGGACCGGGAAGGTGTTTCTCATGGGTGGAGAACCCTAAGTCGAGCCCAACGGGGTGTGATTACCTCTATCGGTGGAGCTTAGTGCTCAATCAGCACAGCGTCCCACTTGAGTTTAGGGCGGGTGCTGGTAAATATTTTAAGGACTCCTGAGGGGATTGGTATCCTCGTGTCTGTTGGCGTCTCCGGAGCGCTGATCCTTCGCGCATGCGCAGTGGATCAGCGCTCCGGAGACGCCAACAGACACGAGGATACCAATCCCCTCAGGAGTCCTTAAAATATTTACCAGCACCCGCCCTAAACTCAAGTGGGACGCTGTGCTGATTGAGCACTAAGCTCCACCGATAGAGGTAATCACACCCCGTTGGGCTCGACTTAGGGTTCTCCACCCATGAGAAACACCTTCCCGGTCCGTTGAAATAAATAAAATAAGTGTAATTCCGCTACTCCCCAGCGAGCGCGACCGCCTGCATCCCAGTCTTCTACTCCTGTGAAGTGGCCTCGCAGACCAGTAGGATAACCTCCCCGGCCCTGATGAGAGTCCCTTCATTGTATAGGACTCGAAACGCGTAGGCCCCTTGCAGAGTGCTGCTCCCCCTAAACTGATAATTCAAACAACTGTGAATTCCGATACCCTGAACATGTGTATATACAATGTGTAACACTATCTAAGTGGTTTATGATTAATCTCTAATTTTTGTATATATGTACAGATTTATGGTATATCACAGATGAATATTGTATGAGCAGCCTTTGTTGTCTTTGTTTTTCCCTTTTCTAAATTTTTGTGTTGTTATTTCTCCTCCGTGATCATTCTGAAATTCTATGTATATATGTATGCCTGATTTTGTATGCTTGTGATATGGATGACTAGGTGAATGAGTACTGTATATATATGGTGTAGTGTTGTTTAAAATGTACTAAATTGTTTAAAAAATTCTCCTTTGAAAATAATTGAATAAATTGCTATTAACTAGCAACAGCGTGAGTTGGAATCTGTTTTTCTAACTTATGTACAAAACCTTCAGGTCAAATCAATATCTCAGTTCTGGCATATCTTTTGTTTATTATGACTATGCACAAGGCATCCTCTCACGGCGCTCAGCATGGCTTAAACCTGACGCCCAGAAGAGGATTCTCAACCTGCCTTTCAACTGCTCCTCTTTATTCAGCTCTCACGCAGATGATGAAATGACGAAGATGAAGACAAGAGTTTGGACACAGTCAAAGCAGTTGGACTTGAGAAGCGGAAGTAGTTTTGCAAACGCTTCCGCCAATACGACCAGCGCCCCTTCCAGCAGAGGGTTCAAACCCCTGAATGGTCCTCCCAAAACCAGCAGAGGCCACAATTCCAGCAGAGGCATCCTAGCAGGGGAAGGGGGAACAATAAGCAGCAGCAGTCATCTTCCAAGCAGCCTCCCAAACAGTGAAGCATTGCTTCCTCCGTACCCGTTCGCCACTCCAGTGAGAGGGAGTATCATTTTTCATCTAGAAGAGTGGAAATCAGAACAAAAGACAAATGGGTGCTGAATATTGTGCAGCACGGCTACTTGCTGAGGTTCAAGTCTCCTCCCCCGCAAGTTCCTCCATGATTGAAGTGCCTTCCACAATGACCCAAGCTACTGTTACAAGTCTAGGTGTATACTCTTCTCTCCAAAAAAGCCATAGAAGAGTTCCCTCTCCTCCAGCAAAACCAAGGTGTATACTCGCAGTATTTCCTGGTCCAAAAATGAGGAGTAACCAAGCAGTACAGACCTATCCTCGATCTGCGCCTGCTGAACAAATTTATAAGGAAAGAGAAATTTCGGATACTAGCCCTGCACCAGATTTTCTCACATCTTCACCAGGGGGACTGGATGTGTGCCATCGACCTGCAGGACGCCTTCTTCCACATTCCTGTGTCAGTGAAGGTCATGTTCCAGGTGTCTCAACGGCACTATCAGTACTGAGTGCTTCCAATCAGGCACAAATCCGTCCCGAACTTTCTCCAAGTGTATGGCGGTGATGGCTGCGTTCCTCCGCAAGTGGAAAATCTTTATCTATCCCTACCTAGACGACTGGCTCTTAAAGAGTTCCACACCTTCACTACTCCAGAGCCCTCTCAACTACTGTCTCCAACTTCTTCACTCCCTGAGGTTGCAAGTCAACGACAAGAAGTCAGTCTTCAAACCGGCACAGAAGATACATTACCTGGGCGCTTCCCTGGACACCACAAGGGCAAGCGTGTGTCCTTCGGAGGAGAGGTTGTCATCAATTTGTGTCAAGTGCTGTGCTCGTCTCAGCGTTCCACATCCTACAGCCAGGCAAGTGTTGTTGTTGCTGGGGTCAATGGCCTCCTGTGTCTTTATTGTTCCCAATGCCAGACTTCACCTGCTGCCTCTGTAGCAGTCCATTGAAGATCAGTGGACGCAGCGGTCAGGCCATTGGGAAGATAGTGTGTCTCTCCCTCAAGCTGCCAGGGACTCCATCAAATGGTGGATGAAACGGTCACACCTTCAACAAGGGGTCTCTTCACAGGACATTCCGACTCAAACTCTTGTCAAGTATGCCTCACTGCAGGGTTGGGGAGCTCACATGGGGCAGCTTCAAGTACAAGGTCTCTGGTCTGAGACAGAGCGAAGTTATCACATCAACTTCCTGGAGCGAAGGGCAGTTCATCTGGCTCTCAAGTCTCTGTACCCGTCTCTCCAGTCCAGTTCCATCCTGATTCAGACAGACAACACCACTATAATGTACTATCTGAACAAGCACGGAGGCACCAGGTCAAGGGTCCTATCTCTAGAGTCCCAGACCATATGGAGGTGGCTTCTGGCGAGGAGTCTCACAATCGTGGCCGTCCATCTTCCAGGGACCCTGACCGTGCAGCAGACTTTCTCAGCAGAGACTTCGTAGAAGCGCACGATTGGGTGCTAAACGACGGAGTCGCTCAAGACATTTTTCGGCAATGGGGAGTGCCGGACATCGACCTGTTCGCAGACGCGGCAAATACAAAATGCCCCGTCTTTGCATCCAGATTCCCACAACAAGGATCACTGGAAATGCACTTATGATCAGATGGGCGCAGACATTGCTGTCCACTTTTCCGCCACTCCCTCTGATCCCGGCGGTCATACTTAAATTTTACAGGACCAACACCTGAATGATCCTGATAGCTCCGTAGTGGCCAGGCCAGTGGTGGTACCCAGACCTCCTGCAGCTGTCCGAGTCTCCACACGGGAGGCTTCCCTGCCACCCAGACCTGCTGACCAAGAACAAAGGGAGAGTATTTCATCCCAACCTCTCGTCCCTAAGATTGACTGCATGGCTCCTGAGGTCATTCAGTACGGACACTTAGACCTCTCAGCGGACTGCATGCGCATTCTCAAGGAAGCAAAGAGGCCCTCCACCAGGAAGTCTTATGCTTTCAAATTTAAGAGATTTTACCTGTGGTGTAAGGACAAAGCTTATAATCCGATCAAGGGTCAGGAGCAAGTGATCCTTCCTTACTTGTCATACTTGGCTAGATCCGGCCTGCAGTATTCCACCTGGCGGCAATTACAGCAAACAGGAAGTCTCCGAACCAGGGGTCATTCTTTCAAATGCCAGTGGTCAAGGACTTTCTGGAGGGACTCCGGAAGGTTTATCCCCTAGTGAGATCCCCTTCTCCACCTTGGGAACTTAACATTGTTCTTACTAAACTGATGGGTGCGCCTTTCGAGCCGATTCATAAGGCGTCTTTGCAGCATTTGACCTGGAAGGCTGCTTTTTTAGTAGCCATCACATCAGCCAGCAGGGTCAGCGAGATTTAGGCACTGTGCTGTAAGGAGCCTTATACTGTGTTCCTTGCCAATAGGGCAGAGTTACGTACACATCCGAGCTTCCTTCCTAAAGTGGTCTCGGATTTTCACATCAATCAGGTTATTACTCTGCCCACCTTCTTTCCTAAACCTTCAACTCCCCCTGAGCGATCTTTACACTCTTTAGATCTTCGGAGAGTGTTGAAGTTTTTACCTTGCCAAAACTCACACAATTAAGAAATCTGACCGGCTCTTTATCAACTAGGGTTCCACTAACACCGGTCTATCTGCGTCTAAAAGATCCATTTCTCGATGGATTGTCTCTTGTATAGCTTTATCCTACCAGTTAGCTAACAAGACTTTACAAGGCAAACCTAAAGCACACACTACCAGAGGGAAAGCTACCACGATTCTCCTTCGCAATGTTCCAATGTCTGAAATCTGAAAGGCAGCTACATGGCAATCGGTGCAAACCTCCACACGCCATTACTGTCAGTGGAGTGGTATGGCTCACTGGTTAGAGGTGGCAGACCCGGAAGCAGAGGACGGCCCGGGACCAGGGTTCAATTTTCGACGCGCCAGGGTCAGCGGACTCAATAATTCTTGCATCGGTGCCTACTCTAACCAGGGATCACACTCGGCAATTTGGAATTTGTTTGCATGATTGCAATTTGGATGTAATGTTTTCATGTTCTGTATACTCTGTTGCTCGTCCGTGAGGTAGTGGGTATGGGCTTGCTGCTCTATTCACAAATTATGACTATTGATGAGTATCCCTTGGATGAGAAGAATAGTTACCTGTAATCCTAGTTCTCATCCAGGGGTATAATCATCAAAGTCATAAGGGACCCTCCCGCCTACCCGGACAAGCATTGCAGGAGTTGGTCTATATTAATTGCATCCTCTACTCCGTTGTCTCTACATAATGCACCGTCAAAAAGAACTGACCTAACTGTCATCTGTGGTGCATGATGGGAGCAGAGGTTCTCCTTGCAGGTCTTAAAGGTAGGATACCCTAACCCTTGAAAGCCTTAAAGGCAAGGTGTCAGTTTTTTGGTTTCATTATTGCTCTGCTATGCAGCCTACAGGCAACTACCTGCAATTACAGGTTTTTCCTTGTGAAAATAAAGGATTGTTGTATGACAACTTTTCAGTGCATGTCCTCTTTCCTTATGGTTAGGGGGGTATTTTCGTACAATGCAAACCTATGTAATTTCGGCATTTTTGCCACGTTGGAAACATTTTAGGCTGCATGTATATGTTTTCACGTATGTATATATATTTTTATATATATATATTTTTATATATATATATATATTCACTGAAAAAACCATAGGTTTCACACCGGTTATAGTTAGGAATTAGCATTTAAAAAACCTATTAAATTCACTGAAAAAACCATAGGTTTCACACCAGTTATAGTTAGCTGGAAATTTTACTGATATAAAACCATTGAAATTCCCACGTTATAGTTAGTCGGACTCACTATAACTTGCGCGTGCAATGCACTGCTGATGACATCACATATTACATCACTCATGACATGGTCAGTGACATCACTCATGACATCACTGATGACACCATCCAGTGAATATGTGTCTTTCTGAAAAATAAATATTAGTGAGTTATGTTTAAAAATTTAAATACATATATTAGTGTTTCACTTTGTGTATAAGTGGCTACATGTGTTGATAAGTAGCAACATGCGTATGTATATGGGTTATTTGATATTATTATTAGTATCAGTATGAGTGTCTATATGGTTTGGTGGGGGTATTACTTAGCACATAGATGCATGAGTGACTGACTCTTTGTTTGTATGTGTTTTGAAGACAGCATATGTACAGGACTGTATGGGTGGATGAGTGTCTATATGTGTTTGTTAGTGAGTGAATGACTGTCTCACTAGTGTCTTTATCAGTAACTACATATGTTTTAATCTAGTATATATGAATATTGATGTATATAAGTGAGTATATGTGAGAGTAAGAGATTGTAAGATTTCCTTTTTAAATAAGTATGTGTTTCTATAAGTGATTGTTTAAGAGAATAAATATGTGTAATTTTCAATAGAAGTAAGGTGGAAGTGTGTGTATAACTCTATATTCAAATAAATGGTTGTTCAATAGTTTATTTGCACGTGTGAATATGTCTGTGAGTAACTTTTGGATGAATGTCGGTGTGTAACAGGATGTATAGGTGTATCTCTTCATATGATGAGTGAGTATATGTATGAGTGACTATATAGAACTGTTGGTGAATGAGTGGATGTGTATATAGATAGTGGAAGTACAGAATTGCTTGTTGTAACTGATATAGGTATGTCCATTTTTTAAAAATTTCAGTTTCTATTTTTGAATATGTGTCTCAAGGGTTACTTTACACTGAGAGGAGGTCTGTGACTGTGTCACAAGGATGGTGTCATCAGTGATGTCATGAGTGATGTCACTGACCATGTCATGAGTGATGTAATATGTGATGTCATCAGCAGTGCATTGCACGCGCAAGTTATAGTGAGTCCGACTAACTATAACGTGGGAATTTCAATGGTTTTATATCAGTAAAATTTCCAGCTAACTATAACTGGTGTGAAACCTATGGTTTTTTCAGTGAATTTAATAGGTTTTTTAAATGCTAATTCCTAACTATAACCGGTGTGAAACCTATGGTTTTTTCAGTGAATTTCATAGGTTTTTTAAATGCTAATTCCTAACTATAACTGGTGTGAAACCTATGGTTTTTTCAGTGAATTTCATAGGTTTTGTTAATGCTAATTCCTAACTATAAGTTTCACTTTATAAATAAGACTGTTAGCACTCTAGTTGTTCTTTTTAGCACTCTGGTACATTCTGTCATTGGGCTACAGTTGGGCTACATCTAGTTGAAATTTGGGCTACATTTACAATTTTTGGTCTCTGGTGGCCATCTTTGGGCTACATTGGGCTACTTTGGGCTACATTTGGGCTACATTTTGGCTCTAACATATATTAAGCCCAATGTAGCACAATACATATTTTTATAAAGTTAATTTTTTTACAAACCACTTCAGAATAGGGCTACCTGTCCCTACAATTTTCCCATTTTTTTTTTTTAATTTTTGGGGGGAGCGCTCCCAGAGCGCGCCCCGGAGTGCGCCCCGAAAAGCGTATTTCTGAAAAGCGCCCCCGGGCGCGCTCCGAGGAGCGTCTCGTGAGCGCCAATATCGCAAACGAAAACATGATTGTGACGTTCGCGTAGCCGCGACCGCGTGATACGCACGGCGTAAGCGCACCCGGAAGTACTCGCGCGAATACGATCGTGCAACGTAGGCGTCTGACACGCTTACGCGGCGCGCCTCTGGCCGCGCCCCGCGGCGCGTCGCGTAAGCGCGTCGGGTCATGTGACCAGAAAATAACACTTTTCATTGGTTCATAACAGTTTTGGTTTCATAATGATGAAGCCCATGGTCATGTGACCTGTAAATAACACTTTTCATTGGTTCAATAATTATTTTTTTCTAAATTTAGAGAAACCCACCCATTTCTCTCACTATTGATTTTCACTTGGAGAGAGCAAGAGGTGTTTTGTGAATTCTCTACTCATTAATTTTCCTGATCTACAGCAATGGCTGCAAGGGAGTCCTCCAGCAGTGATTCAGATGGATTTGTGCAAGAGGACCCTCCTCACCAGAAAACAAAGAACCACTTCATCTGGAAATTTTATGACATCCCTGAAGGACAAAAAAAAGTTAATGCAAGTAAAGTAACTTGTAAAATATGTGGAAGTATTTTATCCAGAGGCAATCCTCTAAAAAAATACAGCTTTGGAAATGCCAATTTAATTAGGCATGTCAAAAGAAGACACCCCAACAATTACTCCAGGGAGAGTGTCAGGGAGCTGGCAGAGAAGGCACGAAGAGATGGCAGCAGCACCTCCACTGGTGGAGCAACACCTTCAGGTACAACACGTGCAAGAATGGTCCCTAACATCCAGCCGGTATTTGCAGGAATAAAATGTTTATGCACAAACTGTGACGAACTACTCTGTTACGGGGAGCAGAGCGTTGAACTCATTGCAATAAAGAAACAGGAACACCAATGCTCTCCCCGTCCCTAAATTTTCTCATTTTTTTGCTCCTGTTGAGCATTTTCTGAATCCCTGTTTTTGTTTTTCCCCTGAAAAAAAACCAAAAAAAATATAAAATCGTTTCAAAAAGTATAAAAAAAATATAAAACAACAAAAACAAAAAAAAAGTTCTTTTCAGAACTACCTCCAATTTATAAAAAAATGCTATTTTTTTTTTAAAAAAAAGTGCCATTCTTTTTCTCAATCGTACGCTCACCGGTGCGCGTACCAGGCGCTCCCTCGGCGCAAATTTAAAAAAACAAATTTGGGGGGGCCCCGTACGGCTTTTTTATGACCCCCACATCAAACCTAGGGGGTCAGGGGGGGTGTACCCTGCCCCCTTTTGCTCATTTCCCCCTTTGATTTTTACCACCTCAATCCTACCGAGGTACAAGATGGCGGCCGCTGCGGACTGTTTCGAATGTTTACAGACACCCGAGAGCCAATCAGCTTTCCATGCGCACCTCGCGTGTCGCGCCTGGAGCGCACTCCGGTGCGCGCACCTGTGCGCTGCTATAGATATATATATTTTTTGGGACCTAAATTACTCAAAATCCACTGGAGCACATATCTTGAGACATAGCAAAGGCACATCGGGCTACCAGTCCCTACAATTTTGCCAAGTTTGGTGGAAATCCATTCAGCCGTTCGAGCTAAAAGTGAAATCGACCGCCCTATGGAAATTAACATGGGGAAAACGCGTTTTGGGACCCCCCTTTTATCTCGGCCCCCGCTTAACGTATCCCCCCCAAACTTTCAGGGAAGGACCGGAACCCCGCGAGGCCATTTTCAGGAAATTTTCAGGCAGATTCGTCAACCGGCGCCAAAGTTATTCCAAATAGAATTTTCAGATTTAACATTGAAAAAAATCCTAACTATAACTACCTACTGGCGACCGCCAGTAGGTAATATATATATATATATATATATATATATATATTTATTTATTTTCTATATGCTCCGGGATCCCGCGCATAGGTGGGGATTATTCACAGATTATGACTTTGATGAGTATGCCCCTGGATGAGAACTAGGATTACAAGTAAGTAACTAATCCATACATTAAACATGGACATCTATCCTATTTCTAACTAACTCCATCACCCTTCATGGCTAAAACAATCTGGAGATGGAGTCGGTGCCCATGCGTACTACTAACCAAAGGAGGAGTCATCTATCTCGTGACTACAAAGACTTCTGCAATAACAAAGTGCAAACATCTGAACCCAACACCAGATGGTGATCTATGCAAATGTATGCGGATCTACAGCTCTAAATGCCAAGAACAGACGCATGCTGGTAAGTCACATTTTCCCTTAACTATCGTGCTCTACAATACAGTACACAAGCCTCTAGCAGCAGCAAAATGTATGAACTCAGCACAGTTAGCATTGTTTTAATTCCATAGAATACAAAGGAAAAGTCATTACATAAAGACTGTAGCAAAAGGGCAGTCAGGCCCAACCACCATAGGATTGGCAGAGCTACGGATGATGCGTGCCAGCGGGCTTGTGGTCAGCGGGGCTCCTTTTTACACATACTGTGGTGGTCAGAGTATCATAATGTAAGCGCTCATGAAATAATGGTAAGAACTTTAGATGCATTGTAGACCTTGCCATCATTGTGAGAGATATTACCTACTGAAGGTGATTTTTTCCAATCCCCAGGCACTAATTGGAAGGATTAAAAGATCTGGCAACAAATGGGAGTGTGTTGTGTTAAATAAATGAAAGAACTGATAACATCAGACCCCCATGGAGAAAAGCATTGAGAAAGGCTCATTCTTGCCGAAACGCCTCAGCTAAGAATCCCCTAGGGAAGAACCAATCCCTCACTTGGTGGTAGAGAATGTAGAACCCAGTCTCAGCTCCTAGGATGACACCCTGCAAGGGATGTCAGACCGCTGCGTGTCGAAGATTCAGCATGCAGGACCCCATGTCAGCATGGAAGGAATTCTCTAATTCGCAAGGGGGGAATAAGGGTTTTATACACCAGAGTGGTCACTTCAGGGTTTCTTCTAGAATCAATATGTTTTGAAAACAATCATAAATGTTTTGAAAACAATCATAAATGTTTTTACCAAACAATTGTGATCGTTCTCAGTGGGCCTGCTGGATGAAAAAAGTGCTGACCTTTATACATAATTAATTATGCAGTGCCTGAGGACATGTTTATGCACGTCAGGTACAGGGATTATGATAGTATACTAAGAGCCTGGTGTCGAAGAGCCAGGAGCAAGCTACTAGGAACAAGGTCACCCATTCAGAGCTGTTATAGTTGTGTGGATGAGACAATCTATGTAAATAGGGGTATACATGACAGGACCTAAAGGACATGACAGATTGACACCATGCACTAAGGATGGAGATCGCCCTCAAACCTCCTCTACTGACCAGTCCACGAGGTATAAATCCTCTACTAAGTCCATCTTGACGGCACCTTCACTGTTGACACCAAGATCGCCTTTGACCATGTGTACCACTATCATTGAGTCTCGATCTTCAGAACGATGATGACTGCCGCCATCAACGCTCCAATCTCATCGAAGATTCAGGTGTCTATGAAGTTCCAATCCAGGACGATCCCATCAATGATAATGCCATCGATGATAATTCCATTGATGCTCCCGTTGATGGCGGTCCCGTCGACCAAGGCATCAAAGCAGGACTCATACAACCGTCCGTCAATTGCCAGCGCCCGCAACGATTAAGGTCTCAAAAGTCACCAGAACGTAACTACATCCTGAGGTCACCTCACCCAGCAAGGTCTTATCTCTGTCTCCATTTCCCTTGCTGCATCTTTGAGAATCTTATGAGGATGACTGCCCCTATGGGCCTGCTCACAGCCCTTCAGAACTGCAGGTTAACTGTCAGGAGGAAGATGAGGATTATGACAATGGAGGGCAGTATTACCAATATTACTATCATTTTCCTCCAAGACATTATGAGCCCTATGGGTATTACCCTGCCCGCTCCGAAGTGGGATAGTGCACAACTATTTACTAACTTGATACAGGATCTTCAGGTTGTGCTGACAGACTAGGAGGCATTTTCCACCACCCACTGTAGAGCAGCCTGGTGCGCCTCCACAACCTGTCAATACTCTTGCTACAACAACTCTCCCTCTATTAGTCACTCCTAGAATGACGTCTGCTACCCATGAAGCAGTGCCGCCGAAGGATGATTCATCATCATCTTATTATAAGAAAGAGAAGAGGGTGAGATCCCTGAGTCTCAGCCACTTCTTAGATGAATGGGATGACTACGTTCTACCAACACCATCCTCACCTTCACAACATCCTGCTGATTCACCTCTTGGAGACATTGGAGGTTTTTATAACCTCATTGAGAGGGTGGCAACCAGATTCCATCCCCCTATGTTGGTGAAACAGTCCAGCTGTTTCGTGTGCTACTTGAAAGAACAAGTAAGGAAATCAGTATGTCCTATACTGATCATTGACTACATCTGGTAAGGAGGAATCAAGATGATGAAGCACCCTGCCACAGTAGTGGCTGTCTTCTCTTGTATTGATAAAAGGTACGGGCCCCTGAGGATTCCCCTTCAAGCTTGACAGAAGAACCAAAGACTGACTCAGTGATGTCTCAAGCAGCGCATTGTAGATTCTCCTATTTCGGACCCACCTGATCAAGAGGGATGCCATTTGGACAATATTGGCAAATTATTTTCCACCATGTCTGCAATTACAGAGTGCACAACCAACTCCTTAGCAGTTCTATGCCATTATAACCACCAGATGTGGTCTGATATCGACTCCATCATTGACCTCATCCTGGAGGATACACTGTGTGAAGCCAAGAAGATCTTTTTGCCGAACGCACCTCATCTGAGATCATAGATTGCGCCATGGACATCGCCTCCACAGGCTTCGGTCAACTAGCTGCCGCAGCCATGTTAAGGCCCTAAGGATTGCTCAAGGCGACCTCGTTTAGACTTGAAGTTCAATCTAAGTTACTCCAGTATTGGAACTTTCATAGATTCACATGCTTAAATCATACCCCGTTGTCATAATGGGACTCCCCGGTACTTTAAAATAGTAGTAGTAGTAGACTGATAGGTCAAGTCTAAAACAGGCCCAGGCCTCTTAGTTTATTAACCTATCATAGTCCTTATTAAAAAAGAGACCAAATTCTGCATTAACCAATTAGCATGAATCACCCTCTAGAACCCTCCAAAGAGAATTTCTTTACAAGGAATTTGTAACCGGTTTACAAACATAGGCGCACTGCAGAAAATATATTTGGAAAGAAAAAAGGGTTAGGAATAGCACACGGTGCTCCTTGACAGGGGTTGGCTACAAAACAACCCAGATGAGCCCTTCACGAAGAAGAGCAGTGTAATCTGCAAGAGAATGTCCGGGCACGCAATCAGTACATTTTCAACAATGTCCAAACAAAGTAGATGTAGATGCAGTCCACTTTTAATCCAAAAGCAGTCCAGGAATATATAATATATAATCACAGTAACTCTTCACATCCAATTTGCTCCTTGATATTAAGTTTCCAGCATCACCAGTGTTCAAATAAAGTAATCTGTCTTAGATACAATTCATGGGAGTTTCCAACGTCACTGATGTTATGTATCCGTCAACAAAAAGGATCAGTCCAACAGATCAGCCAACTCGTGTTTCGTCCTAAGGTAGAGTATACCATAACTTAACTCATTTGTGATATATATGAACACTGGTGATGCTGGAAAATGTTTATATCAAGGATCAAATCATATGTGAAGAGTTACTGTGATTATATATTTTCCTGGATTACGTTTGGATTAAAAGTGGACATTCTCTTGCCTCCAGAGAGAAGCTCAGCACCTCAGATTTTCTATCGCACGTTGTGTTAGGGAATCTCCTCTGAGCTCTGCTCAGCTTTCTCATATCTAAAGAATATTTCTGGACTTCATCCTTCAGGAACGTGATTTGATAGGATCTGATTCAGCCTTCAAAGACTGTTTCAGAGCCTAAAATCCCACCTCCAGGGCTAAAATGCACCTCAGGAACGTCAACATATTTCTCCATGGCCCTCTCAAAAGAAAAAGAAAAATGAAAAAGAATGATGGATTTAACCCAGATCATTGTGACTGGGGTTGAATGTTCATCAATTGTTCCTTTTGCATATGTCTCCCTAAATTTGAAGGGTATGCCCAGACGTGGGTCCCGTGCTCACTACACCACTGGATTCAAGCTAGCCTGGCTGATGAAGGGTGATGCCCTGAAACCAGTCCCAGGATGCTGGTTTCTGGTCCAGGGAGGACCTGGCTTGGTTTGGCAGTTCATGCTGGACTGTTCCCACAAGGAACAGGGTCAAGACTGATTTGCGTGTGGCTGAGTCCAAACTGGGGTGGTGTGGTGAGCAAAAGAATTATGGATTTAACCCAGACCCTTGTGACTGGGGTTGAATGCTTGCATTGTCCAGCATTCTGTTCATCAATTGCTTCTTTTGCACCTCTCACCTTCAACAACATCTCTATTGTCTGCCCTAATTTTGTCAACTATCCCTTTGGCATCGTCGACGAAGATTTTGCCGTTGTCTGTCAACATTAAACCCCAAACATTGCAACTGTAACACAACCACATCCGCTCAGCAACCTGCCCCTCTACTGAATGCCCCAATGACCTCCATGACCTCACCCCCGCTACCATACAGTCCCAGGCCTCCAGCCAAACCACCCTATCTCCTTAAGACAGCGCCCCAGAAAACGCACCTGTTCCAGCGACAACACAACTGTAGCCCTAACCAGTGCACCATCAACCAACAAAAATCCCAAGACCACGCCAGAAAAAAAACCCCCCAAAACTCCAGCAAAAAACCCCCAAGGCCAAGAGACTTTTATATAGGGAGGGAGGGACACAAAATTCCTGTGACCTGGCTGCTGTGTCACTGCACCACAAACAGTGTGCGGTGACACAAAATGGCCGGTTAAGTAGCCACCCAGCCCAAAAGAAGCCCAAACCGCCCAACCAGCCCAACCAGCCCAAAAACGCCTGCTACGGCGAGCCCCTGTTGCCAGACTTCCTCCCCCCCTCCCCTGGTGCCCCAAACTTCCCCGGGGGGGCGAGCCTCCCGCTGGTCGGCCGCCACCCTAAATCCCCATTGGGGCACACCAGTAGGTGAGGGGGGGGGGAAGCACTGACACAGACGACCGAAAGTGTGTGATAAAGGCCGCTTTATTGGAATCAGGTGCACCTACAATACATTCCCACCTGGCCTGTGCTGAACAAAACTACTGCTCACTTAGTAACAACCGCCTGACAGCCCCCCCCCACCCCTAAATTTAACCCCAAACATTGCAACTGTAACACAACCACATCCGCTCAGCAACCTGCCCCTCTACTGAATGCCCCAATGACCTCCATGACCTCACCCCCGCTACCATACAGTCCCAGGCCTCCAGCAAAACCACCCTATCTCCTTAGGACAGCGCCACTCGAAAGTCGCTTACGACTTTCGACCCCCCCCCCGCCCCCCCCTAGAACTCCTGTCTCCTGGGATACCTGAGGACCCCCAACGCCCCATCCAAAGCCTCCTTCAGCTGGACTATATACAGCTCCATGCCATACCTGGACAGGTGAACCCCATCCTCCCGGAAAAAATAGATTGCACCATAGCGCAATTCCGGGTGCTCCATCCTCCCCACCCCCTCCCTGGCACAAAATTCACGCATCTCCCGATTGATCTTTCTCCGTGCCCTGTCTATGGCTCCTGGGCGCTCAGCCCCCCTCCACACCCGCCTGGGAATAAACTCCGACCAGATAATATGGCAACCCGCCCATTGCTTCTTCATCTCCCTCAGGTCCCACTTCATTTGTTTGAGTAGCGCCAAACCCTTGCACTGCACCAAATCGTTCTCGCCCAGGTGGATCACTACCACATCCGGGCACACCCCCCCTCTCACCACTGTGTTCAACAAGGGCAATAACTCATGCCAACGCCTACCCCCTTTACCCCTCCAATGACACCTGTACAACCCCGCATCCAATCCCAAGTTGAGTGTCCGATGCCTGTCCCACTCCGCCAGTTCTGCCCTCTTGATGAATGAATGTCCCACAGTATATACATTCAGAACTGCCACCTCCGGCCCGGCCACAGCACCTGCAAAGACACACATATCAAAATCGTGAATCACTGTGACGACAACCCTTCCGCCTCCCTCAACCTCACATATGACCTGTAACAATCCGACTTCCATCGACCCAGCCTCTGTATCTCATCCTTACCCCAACCCCTCCGTGCCGCCTCCGTTGCCGCCCCGATCCGAAAGGAATGCGTCCCGAAAGCCAGGGGATCCTCACCCATATTCCGCAGGGCACGCCGCAGAACCCCCAACGCCTGAGACGCCGTCACTCCGTCCCCCCCACCCCTACCAAAAACCTCCCCCTCCGTCTCGCCACCGTCTGCCATCAACTTCCTGCCCCATGCCGCCGGGCACATCCCCTCCCGGCCGCCCGGTCCCAGTACCACCCAAGTTCCAACCCCCCGCTGGTCCGTCTTTGAGCGTCGCAAACGCACCGCCACCTCCTGATCTCGCACCTCCACATCCCCCCACAGCACCCCCCCGCCTCCCCTTCGCACCCAGCAACTCCGACACACGGAATGCCCCGAAGAAAAGCCATGACATCAAGGTGGAGAACCGGACCGCCTCGCCGCCATCCCTGCACACCTCCGGGAGCGCGCCAATCACTCCTTCCAGCAAGTCCACCGTGATGGGACGGCGCAGCCGCACCTTCGCGCCCCTCTCCCTCGCCGACCCCTCCAGCAGCCGGGTCCCCAGCTTCCCCGCCGACGGAGGGTAACCCCACCACAACTTCCCCATGAACGCCACCTCCGACAACTTGCCCGCAATCGACACCCGCGACAAACCTCTGTCCATGAGCGCCAGCATGAATCTTACCACCTGTTCCTCGCGCCGCCACCGGTCCCCGCGCCGCACCCCACCTGACTGCAGGAATTCCTCCCATGCTAGCTCGTACGCCTTCCACGTGGACGCCGCCACCGACGTCTTCACCAACTGAAAGACCCGGCCTCGCCCACCGACCACAGATCTTCCGGCACCGGTGTCCTGACATCCTCCGCCGCCGTGGCTAGCCCATGGAACTTCTCCCACTGTGAACGAGACAAGGCATCAGCAATGTCATTGTCCACTCCCGGGACGTGGCGCGCCTGAAACAGTATGTCATTCTCCAAGCAGCGCAAGACAAACACCCTCATCAATATCAGCACCTGCGGATCCCGAGCCGACTGCCTGTTCACCACTTGCACGACGGCCATGTTGTCCACCCGAAACAGCACCCGCTTTTGCGCCAACGCCCCTGCCCACACCGTGACCGCCACCAGCAAAGGGAACAACTCCAAGAACGCAATGCTCCTCCCGCCCGCCTGCCAATGTTCGGGCCACTGCTCCGCACACCATTTTTCCTCCCAGTAAAGCCCGAATCCTCCGACGCCCGCCGCATCCGAGTTCATGGTGACGTCCCACTCCCAGTCCTCTGCCGGCGCCATGGGAACACCATTGAACCGCTCCAAGAACGCCCGCCACATGCGCAGATCATCCTTCATACCCGCCGACAGGCGCACATGGTGATAAGGCAACGACAAACCCGACAACGCTAAACCCAAACACCGGCAAAACGTTCGGCCCGCCCGCACCACGCGGCACGCAAAATTCAAATGCCCCAACAACACCTGCACCTCCCGCACTGTCACCTTCCTCCTTGCCAACATGCCATCCACCAAAGCCACCATTGCCAACCTCTTGTCTTCCGGTAGGCTTGCTTCCATGGCGACCGAGTCGAGCTCGATACCGAGAAAGGACAGCACCGTACTGGGACCGCACGTCTTCTCTGGCGCCAGGGGAACCCCAAAGTCCCCCATCAACCCAGCCAAACCATTCAGCAGCCGCTGACAGTCCTCCGCACCGGGCCGCCCCACCAGGAAAAAGTCATCCAGATAGTGCGTCACTGACTCCGAGCCTGTGCGCCTGGAAAAACCCCACTGTATGAATGAGCTGAAACGCTCAAACAGTGCGCATGAAATGGAACACCCCATCGGCAGCGCCTTATCCACAAAGATGAGACCTTGGATCCGCCGGGTGCACCGGAAGGAGTCGGAAGGCTGACTTGACGTCGCATTTCGCCATCAGCGCGGCCCGCCCCGCCGTCGCCACAAGCCGCTGCGCCACGTCCACCGACGAGTAAGTCACCGACGCCAACTCCGCCGAAATGTAGGCATTGACCGACTCCCCCTCGGCCAGGACAAGTGCTGTATCAGTCGGAACTGCCCCTCCTCCTTCTTGGGCACCACCCCGATGGGGGAAATGATCAAGCCCGGCATCGGCGGGACCGTGAAGGGGCCCGCCATCCGACCCTCCCTGACCTCTTTGAACAGTTTCTCCCTCACCATGCCCTTGTGTGCGTTCACCGATTTCAGATTGTCCTCCCAGCGAGCAATCCGAGGGCCCTCGTACCCCTGCCGAAAACCCTCCCGGAAACCTCGACGCAGCACTGCAGCATCCTCCGCCCGCGGATACGCCGCCAACCAGGGCTCCATCCGCTCTATCCTATTCGGCGTACGAGCCTTTTCCCAGAGCCCCGGCTCCTCCCCCTCCCCTCCCCCCATCCTGACCCCCTCTGGCAGGAGCACCTCCCTGCGCGGGCAGCTGCCCCGGTGGGCCCCCAACAACGCAGCACTGGATGGTTCCGTCCGCACTACGAGCACTCGTGCCGGAATCGGCAGGCTGCCCGCCCGCAGGCCCCCCTATTAAAGTCCCAGCAGGCCCCCACTGCGGCTTGGCTGCCAGAGGCTCCCTGACCCACCCCCCCCACGGGTGGGGCGGGCCGCAAAGGGGGGGGGACACCAGCGGCAAACCGCTTGCCGTGTAGATGGTGCGACCAAACTTGGCCCCTCCCATCGTCTGCTGGTACAGGTCCGAATCCAGCTCCCCCCATTGCGCTTCCGGGTCCCCCGCCATGCGCGCCCCGAATTCCTCGTCGTAGTGAGACCACGCATACCCGCCGTAGGTTACCTGCGCCCTCCGCACAACATCCATGTATTTAAACAGCACGACGCACCGTTCCGGGAACTTCTCGCAATACACGCTCGCGTATATGAGGAACGCTGCTGACCAGTTGTCCAGCGTCAAGGGCACCTTTGGGCGCCTCGCTAACTCCTGCTCTTCCTCCTTTGACCCTTCCTTAGACGTCAACTCCCTGTGCAGCAGCTTCAAGATATCAATGTATTCCCCCTTCCAAATTTTTTCCTTCGTCGCCGCCCAAAGGTGGGCGCCCAGCGGCTTGGTCAGCCCCATGTACGGCAACTTCCGCACCGGAACCACGCAACTCTCTTTTCCTCCCCCCGCCCCCTCCTTTTCACCCGCCGCCGCTGCCCCGCCGCCCCCGCTGACCCCTCCCCGCCCGGCGCCGCGCCGTCCGTGCCAACCCCGCGTCCTGCACATACCGTCCCCGCACCAACCGCCACCCATCCTCCCCATCGCCCCCTAACCCTACCGAAACCTGCACACAACGCCTCTTGGCACTCCCCGTACCGTCACCTGTCTTACCTGGCGTCAAGGTCGGCGTCCTTGATGGATCCCGCCGCCTAACCAGTTGAGCTGAGGGGGCCGTCACTCTGGGCGCTTCCTGCCTTGCTGGCACCTCCAATACACTTCCAACAACATTACCAGCCCCCCCCTAACCTCCCGAATCTCTCCTTCCTCCTCCGACTCACCATCAGCCGGCTCCACACCCCCTTGGCACCCCACTTGGGGTTCCAGCCGGCTCAGACCCGCTCTCTCACGACACACCCGACTCAGATCCATCAAGTCCACACTCGCCCTCCCATCCACCGCACTCGCATGCAAATCAGAGATAGTTGTATCCATCCTCACTCCCCTACCCCCGGCGGCCGTAAAGACCCTTCGGGGAGGGGCCGGCGGAGACGCATCTCGCCTCCACTCGCCGATTTCCTGATTCAGGTCCCTCGCTGGAGCTCGGTCGCCCACACCAAACAGAGCCGGCCCATCCACTCGGTGGGTGGTAGCCGCATGCTGCTCCCCCGAGCGCCTTGCCAACAGCTCCTGCAAGGAAAAAAGGTGGAGTCCAGCATGCCAGGGTAAAAACAGCCCCCTTTGCCCCCACACGCGCCGCCCCCTCCCCCACTCCCCTCACCCCAGAGCCGCTCCCCTCCCTCCAACCAGCCAAATGACCCCCGCGCCGCGACCCCACCGCCTCCCAGGTCCCAACCCCCTCCCTCCGCCCACCCCCTAGGACCGCCCCACCCCCTGAAACCCCAACTCAGCCTCACCCACCCCCCTCGCCCCACACCCCCGGCCCCCCCCAGGCCGCGCCTCCGCTCCCATCCCGCTCCCCATAACTCACCCCATACCCGCCAGACCCGCTCCTACTCCCTGACTCGCCCCCACTACCTCCACCGACCCACCCGCCCATTCCCAACCCACCCCTCCCGCCACCTCCGAGCTCTCCCCCCAGCGCCGCCGCTCCGTCGCGCTCCCCCACCCGGCCCCTCCCTTCACCCCTCCCCCGCTGCCCCAACAACGCCAATCCACCCCTGCTGTGTCACCGCACCCCAAACAGTGTGCGGTGACACAAAATGGCCGGTTAAGTAGCCACCCAGCCCAAAAGAAGCCCAAACCGCCCAACCAGCCCAACCAGCCCAAAAACGCCTGCTACGGCGAGCTCCTGTTGCCAGACTTCCTCCCCCCCCTCCCCTGGTGCCCCAAACTTCCCCGGGGGGGGCGAGCCACCCGCTGGTCGGCCGCCCCCCCAAATCCCCAATTGCGCCCGGGGCGCAGCCATCACCCGCGAGTCTGCGCGCGGCCAGGTTCGGAAATGAATCTGTTTATTCACATTAAACATATATAAAAGGTCTGCGTTTGCTCTGATCGCCTCAGCGCCTCTCCAGTGATGCGCCCGCTTGCACCCTTTGGCGCTTTCATTGAGAGACCAGAGACCTACGCCGCTGCCCCATCCTTTTTCTATCTGTCTTGGAAATGTAATTCATGTTTTGTGTGTAGCACTTTCATTTACCTCGCAGCATCAAAGCACTTCATTTGTATTTATTGAGGCGCAAGAGCATCTCGAAAAGAACCCCAGCGCGTTGTAAACAGAATTTCAGAGTGGCGGTACGGAATGGGTGTTAAATACATTAATACTGCTCAGACATCACATATTATGCATTGAAGAGGAAGGTAAAGCGTCGGCCATCAACCTAATATTTCATCAGATCTCTTCCTCGGACGTATAAATTAGAAACACATTTTACACGGCTTAAATCGATACCACTAAAACAAAGCACTATTTTCAACCTCCAGAAAAACAATCATTTGCAATGCAATAGGTCTCGTTTTTACGCGACTTTGTGCTATTGGCATTGTAAATGACAATGCCTTTTTTTTATGTTTCGGTTTTTAAAACATAAATAAAAGGCATTGTCATTTACAATGCTAATAGCTTAAACTGTCACAAAAGCGAGACATATTGCATTGCAAATGCTTGTTTCGTCTTTACCTATCAGTCTACTACTGTACTACTGCTACTATTTTAAAGCACCGTGGCCTTCAATCATGACGACGGAGAATGATTCAAGCATGCTTCAAGCATGTGAATCTATGAAAGCTTCTATGAAAGCTTCCAATACTGGAGAACTATAGTTAAAGGTATGTAACTTATTTCATATTGGACATGGCATATGATAGAGACACACTATTTGGTAAACATATTGGCAACACTCTGCTTGTACTGATGCTGCCAAATCCCTTTGCACTCTCCAATACTGTAAATTGCCCTTTTGGGGAGCGGAAGAGTGCGGCTTCTTTTCTCACAGATGTGGATACCAGCACTCCCAGCAGTATCCATTCTACCAGCCCCAATACCTCACCAGGTATGCACAACAGCCGTACCGCCAATCCTCCACAGCGGGTTTTTCAAAGCCAGGGCTCCACAGAAGACCACCAACTCAGAGCCACAACATAGGTCACAAACAGTGACCTTGTCCAGGTACCAGCTATGCCACCTCGTCCCGTAGGTGCGAAAATATCCAATTGGGAAACCATCACCTCAGACACATGGGTATTGAACCTAGTCACCTATGGCCATACCCTGGGTTTTACGGAAAATTCACCAACCACTCTGCCAAGGGGAGAGCACTATCATCATCTTAAATTACTACGAGAGTCCATCTTTCTCACCCTGCAGGCTTTCCTCCCAAGGATTGCAAAATCCACTGTGCTGGTCCATACCGACAATACACACAACAAGTATTATATGAAAAACAGGGAGGAACCTGTTTAACACTATCTCAAGAAGCCCAAGAGCTGTGGGGTTGGCTCACAGCTCAGGGAATATCCTTATGAGGAGCACATATCTAGAATACACAGCACACTAGTGGATTCCCTTAGCAGAAGCAAAGACAGTTACCACAAAGTGGGAACTTGGCTAACAGCAACTGAGCAAGATACTCTCACTGTGGGGGAAACCAGCACTGGACCTCTTTTCGACGGACTGCAATACTAAATTCCAGTTCTACGCCACTAGATACCCTCTCGCAGGGACATCCGGGAATGCCATTTGATGTGATGGTCCATGATTTATGCGTATGCTTTTCCCTCTTCCCATTAATTCCCAAAGTCCTCACCAAGATGAAGGTGGTGAGGGACGTTATAGTTAGGAAACAGAATTTAAAAAAATAGAAATTCACTGAAAAAAACAAAGGTTACAGACACATTATAGTTAGGTTCAGATTTCACTTGTACAACACCAGTGAAATGCTGCAGTTATAGTTACCGAAACTAGCAATAACTTTTTCCCCTGTAATGCACTGCTTATGACCTCAAATATTACTTCACTCATGACATGGTCAGTGACATCACTGATAACATCATCCAAAGAGCCACTCACACACCCATACAACTGCTTACATTCCCACTCACATACCCATTCACAAACCCAAAGCAGTACTCACGTACCCACTCACTCCTTCATGGAGGCACTCACCCACCCACTGACTCATACATATACTCACACAACCATTCACTCACCATACAACCACTTATACAATCCGTCACTCTCCCGTATAGCCACTCCCACACCCACTCACTCACCCATACAGCCTTTCACCACTGCCACTCACTGACCCATACAGGGCACTCACTCATCCACTTGCATACCCATTTACACATCCATACAAACACTCACACATCCGCTCACTCAGCCATACAGCCATTCACACAGACACTTACTCTCTAATACAGCCACTCACACACAGCTCACTTAACCAAACAGCCACCTACTCACCCATACAGCCACCTACAGTCACTCACTCATGAAGGCCATTCAGACACCCACTCAAAGTCACTATACACCCACTCACCAACCCATAGAGCCACTCACTCACCTGTAACAAGCCACTCACCTGAATCTCAGGTGGTTCAGATGGGGCGACGCTGGATCCCGGATTCCTCTTAGGGGCCTGTGTTCAACACCAGGGTGTGATGAAGCACATTTGTCAAATCACAATAATTTACTAGGATCAATAATTAAATCATAACACGAGTAGCAGTGTGAAACTTCAAACTTGGGATAGCGTGGAATGGCACAATGGCCATATACATGAGGGATCAAGTGATGCTCTTCTCATCTTGATAACTTATAAGCACTAAAATAACCGGTTTTGGGACAACTTCTCTAAAACTCTGGATGTAACTAGGATCTATTAACTCGACAATTTCATTTTATTTTGAGGACATTTGGGCCTACAAAGCGCAAAATACAGAATCGAAAGCTTTCCAGCACAAGTGATATTAGAAGGTGCTGGTGTGTAACTTTCCAAATACTTGATCTTTGGAATGCCAATATACAGAGTACAACCCACTTCTATAATTCACACTGCTACCCGTGTTATGATTTAATTATTGATCCTAGTAAATTATTGTGATTTGACGAAAGCGAATGCGGAGATCTACCTGTATTTAAGAATTTGTTGATGTACATTCACCTTTTATCCGCCATCCAAACTGAAAACAGTGACATAGATTGCCTACATATCGACTATCGTGGCCTACCATGACCAGTTATTCCCCGTAATAAAACCTCACGACACCATATATGAGCCTGACGAAGTTCCACAGGAACAAAACGCGTTGGCTGATGCTGAGGTTTTTTTAACCAAGAAATTGAACAATAAAGTTTTTTGAAGACCTTTGGAAATTGACTGAACTGTACTGCTTTGTGCACCGTCCCTTTTTGGATAATCAGTAGTAACCGAATATCCAATGAGAGAAGCACCAGGTTATGTACATATACCGTGGACTAGACAGGATATTTTGTCATTTACAAATAATTTCCCAAGATTACGAGAAAAACCTGTAGAATAGCATAGACAAGTAGATAGGTTTGTGAAAGTTCAAAAGAAGAATATCCAAGAGATGCTAAAACAGGTGCTCCTGGTCCGGAGGTAATGAGGAAATGTGAGCAAGTCATAACATTTTTGAAAAATAAAATTCCTCCAAAAGAAACAGATTGGTAAAAATTGATAGAACTCTTCAGGAGCCTAAATAATCTGTACATGTTTATTATGAAAGGTTGCTTCTAGTTTTTAAACAGTACAGTGGATATGAAAATCTGAGTGGGAAGGATATGAGTAATTTTTTAAATATGTTTGTTTTTGGTTTGAGACCTGAAATAGGTGACATGATAAAACATCACATGATGTGTTGGCAGTCCAGTTCCGTGGACGATGTATTGAGATATGCAAAGTATTGTAGTGATGATATTGACGCTAGACAGCGAAATCTTAAAGAAAAGGCTATGTGGTCACAAGTGACAGTTGCAGAACAAGAAGCACACTTGAATAGTCAAAATAATGAAGTGGGTCAAGCAAAAATGAAAGGCAATATGAATAAAGGAAAAGGTCAAATGAATATAGATGAGGCTAAAAAGAAATGGCCATGTCATAATTGCGGCAAGATAGGGCATTGGAAGAACAAGTGTAAGTTACCTCCAAAGGTTAAACCTGAAAATAAATCATTGAATCCACAAGTGCAGAATAAGGCAAATCAACAATCACTGCCACAGTCAGGTGCCATTACCACCTCTCCCACAGAGTGTTAATCTTCAGACATACAGTGCAGAGACAGGATTCTACGGAGGAGAGTAGGTAAAAAGATTGTCGCGTGCAGCTGCTATTCCGCAGTTTTGGTTGAGATTGGATGGAAATTAGTCCAATGAGAATTATTGACGGTGCCTAGGTGAGGATGTGGAGTGCGAGCTTGGCGCAACTCTGGAGGTAGATCACTCTGGTCCTTTTGTGAATTGAAAGGTGAATGGTGTTAATATTACTTTCCTAGTGGACACAGGTGCTACCCGTTCTACAGCTAGATCAGTAGAAATTCAAAACCTTCCTCTCTCAGGTGAACATATCCAAGTTGTAGGTGTGACGAACAGGTAGATTAAAACCCCTCTCATGCAACCCATGGTGGTGGAAATTGGAAATTTTAAAGAAGTACATCGCTTTGTAGTATGTGACAGCAGTCCTGTTAATTTGCTTGGACGTGACATACTCTGCAAAATGAACTGTGCCATGTACTGTTCCCATGATGGCATTGCTTTCCAAAGGGTGTTTTTAAAGAAACACCCTTTGGGCTTTTAAAAAATTTACACTTATAACGTTGTTCACCATTGCCTTACCTGTTACAACAGGCTTTGGTCTCAGGCAGTAGCTTGCACGCACATGCCCCCCAGTTCATCACAACAAGTGCTGATTGTACTTAGGGGGCGGAGGGCTCGGTCAGCACGCACTCACTTCTGGTAGGAAGCCTGTTATGGGGGTGAGCGGGCTAGTTGTTGGATCCCAGTTACCATAAATCCCATGATGATACGGGCGCGCCAAAGGCAAGCCCGTCTGCGCACGTCTGCGCCTGGCCTGGGCCTAGGGCCAAAACCCCTGCCCAAAACCATAACAATCCACCCAGGATGGTTTATAGTAACACAGAACTCATGGAGTTGAGGACTACCCAAAGCTGCGCTATCCTTAACCCTATGTTAGAATCCAAACACTGCTCGAGCTGCTTGCTGACCTTCAACTACACCACATGTGGATCAGCAGCCAGTCAATGCTCGCAGGTCGGAAACAAACCAAATACACTAATAAATGCAGCCTTACTAAACGCAAGATCCCTGGTAAAACACAACACAGAAGAAGCCAATTCGATCAATACGCATGATCTTGATATATTGTTCATCACGGAGACCTGGGTGGATAATTCCTCAACATTGGTCTGGCATTAGCAGTCCCGGAAGGCTACTCCATCCATCGGGTTGATAGACAGGGGAAACGTGGGGGAGGGATAGCCATCATCAGCAAAGATGAATTCCAGGTGCGATGCGTGGCCGGCGGGAGCCCCTCAGACTGTGAGGCCCTGCCTTTCAAAATTTGCATCACCAAAAATTACACCTTTGATGGCCTCTTGCTGTACAGGCCACCCAAGGCAAAACCCCCCATATCACAATCTTTGGGCTCTTGAATCCAGTATAAATGGGGCGGACTACACCATAGTAGGAGACTTTAATATACACCTCGAAAAAGCCTCAGACAAAAATACATTACTTATCAAAGAATCTATGGCAAGTTGTGGCTTGACCCAACTAGTCCACCAAGGAACACACTCTGCTGGTCACACACTGGACGGGATTTTTTCTTCCAACCCCAAAATCAATATAGGGGAAGTCATCCCTGTCCCATGGTCAGACCATAAAGTTGTTAAATTTACCATAACCATAGAACACACTAAAACCTTAAGGGTTCCTCAGGGTAGGCATTTTACTTATCAGGAATGGGACAAAATTGATACAGCTAAACTACATGAACAGCTCAGTACGGCTGTTCCAAGGCTTGACTACGATATCAATATAGCCACAGACCAAATAAATAACTGGATCAAAGCGGTGGTTCTTTTAGTCGCTCCCATAAAAAAAGAGAAACCCCAAGAGGAAAAACATCTTTGATCCTTGGTTTTCAGAGAAACTAAGACTACAAAAACAAAAATGTAGACGGGCCGAAAGGACATGGAGGCATAGCTATGATAACAAGGAGAAAGCAAACCACTGTAGGTCATTGTTAACGTATAAGAAACTCATAGCGGAAGAAAAAGCGGCCTATTTTGTAAAAAAAATAGAGGAGGCCAAACACTAAAATAATGTACTCTTTGCCACGGTCAAAAAACTAACAGAGCCAACACCTAAACACATAGGGCCTGATTCACAGAACTAATTTAAGACAAAATCCTAAACTTACTACCATTTTGGTATTCACAGAAGGCACTTACTCATTTTGGTATTCACACAAGGCAATTACTCATTTCGGTATTCACAGAAGTTAGGAGTCCTAACTTTCAGACTCCTAAATGCCTTCTGTGAATACCGAAACTCTTAAAATTTGGATTTTTCTCAACTTTACTACTACTAAACTGAGAAAAATCCTAATTTTAAGACTTTTGGTATTCACAGAAGGCATTTAGGAGTCCTAAAGTTAGGACTCCTAACTTCTGTGAATACTGAAAAGAGTAAGTGTCTTCTGTGAATACCAAAATGAGTAAGTGCCTTCTGTGAATACGAAAATGGTAGTAAGTTTAGGATTTTGTCTTAAGTTAGTTCTGTGAATCGGGCCCATAGAAGGTAGCTTAGATCTATGTAATGAGCTGGGGCAGTTCTTCATTGACAAAGTTAAACTCATTTATGAATCCATCAACACCCTCAATAGTAACTGCCTGTCAACAGGAAAAGTACAGCTCAAATCAAATTCAAATAGGGACTCAGAATTGATTATGGCAGGCTTTCAGTTTTCAGCCCCATCCACAGAGCAGATACACCAACTCATACTAACAACAAAGTCAGGGGGCCCAATGGACCCATGTCCACCCAGGGTACTGCACATGTTCCCGAAGCTGCTCAGCAATCAACTCCAGTTGCTCCTCGCCAAAATAATACAGGCAAACTGCTTCCCGAAGGCATGGAAAGATGCCTCTGTACGGCCTCTCCTGAAGAAACCCAGCCTTGACTCATCAATCCCTGCTAATTATAGACCAATATCAAGAATTCCCTTCCTGGCTAAGATCTTAGAAAAGAATTTGAACACAGAACTCTCCGGGTTCATTAGAGCTTCTCAGGCACTAGATGTCTCACAATTTGGGCTCCGGGAGGAACATGGGACAGAAACTGCTCTGAATATGATGGCAGAAGAGGTCAGGAGTGTGCTGGATGCAGGGGGGAAGGCTGCCTTGATCCTGCTAGATCTGTCGGCAGCTTTCGACACCGTTAATCCCAGCATACTCCTGACCCGCCTCGAAGAAATAGACTTGCATGCATCCGCAGTTGCATTAATGGCCTCCTTTCTGGGAGAAAGATCTTTCATGGTTCAGCTAGGGGATTTCTCATCAAAACTTTTTAGAACCCCTTGGGGGGTACCACAGGGCTCGTCACTAAGCCCTACCCTCTTTCACATATATGTTGCCCCTTTAGCAAACATCATTAGGAACTGGGGTTTTCTCCCTATATCCTACGCTGACGACACCCAAATAGTGGTGTCCATCTCGAACAACACAGGTGAGACAGCAGATAGGTTTAGGCTTTGTATGGGCCAGGTCAGCCATTGGATGCCGTCAAACTACCTAAAATTAAACGGTGATAATTCAGAGGTTCTGTCCCTGGGGGCTGAACACATCATTTGGTCACCGGATTGGTGGCCTGATAGTCTGGGTTGCTGTCCATCACCAGTGGAAAGCGTAAGGAACCTGGCGTTCATGTTTGATTCCAAATAAAATTTCAAGGCCCAGGTCAGCAAATTTTCCTCATCGGTATGGTACACTCTTAAGTTGATAAGAAAGCTCCTGCCATTTGTCCCCTTAGACACTTGGAAAACTCTTGTAACAATGCTGGCATTATCCAAAATGGACTACGGAAACGCTCTGTATGCAGGGCTTCAAAAACAGTTACTACAAAAGCTTCAACGCCTTCAGAACGCAGCAGCCAGGCTAGTCCTGGATATACCCAGATTTGAGCTGGTGGCTCACAGATTGAGCAGTCTCCACTGGCTATCAATAGAGAAGAGAATTCAATTTAAGTCAGCGTGCCTGGCATATAAGGCCATGCATGGTTCAGGCCCCCAGTTTTTGAAATATAACTTAAGACAATATGACCCACCCAGGACCCTCAGGTCCAGTAGTGCCATGCTACTCAAGACCCCCAGATTTAAACAACTAAGATGGGGGGGGGGGGAAGCTTTGTCCTGCACACAGCAAAGACCTGGAATCAGATACCATTAGCAATAAAAAATAGTCCATCACTGCTATCTTTCTGAAAGTCTCTAAAGAACTGGCTCTTTTCAAAATAATGTTGTTCAATTAACCCCCGGCGTACCTCTCCTCTCCCACTACTGGCAGTATTAAGTCATTTTTTAGCGCCAAGACGCCCACGGGCATTCGTGCGCTCTGAAAGTCTGATAATCAAATCAAATCAAATCACAGCAGATGATGATATTCTGTATAAAATGACAAAGTCGATAATAGATTCAGAAAAGAGTGAAACGTTTCCTGTGTTTGACAAAGAGAAAGTCCCAATTGAATTAAAATAAACAGTCAAAGAAGAGGTGTGGGACTTTACAGAAGAAGAGATAGGTCTAATGAAAGGAGTAAGTCCTGTAAAAATTACTGAAAAGAAGGAGCTATTTACTCAAATACCCCAGAGTATAGATTAAAGCTATAGCTCGCATTAAAGGACTGAAGTTCAAATTGATAAATATAAATAGAAATCCAGAGGAACAAGTGAATGGAATAACAAGTCAAAAGGACCAAATAAAAGGAAAGAACAAAATTGTGCAAAGGCCAAAAAGAGTAAGGAGATCAAATCCAAAATATAAATCATCTGAATTGACCTACATCGCTTTAACTGATAGAGAGGAAGTTGAAAGCAGCCAAGAAAACCGAGACAATTTTGGTGAGTGAAAAGGTGATTAGAGACAAATTGTGTTTGAACTGAAAATTGAAGGATGACAAATCCAATAAAGTCGGAAAATTAAAAGAAAAGTGACATTACCAAAAAGAAAGATTTCTAAGGGACACATATTTTTCATCTGCAGAACGTGAAAGAGTTATTATAAATAAAAGAATTTAAAGAGGGCACTTATTTTAGTGTGGAAAGTTGTGAATTTTTTTGGGGGGACAAAAATATTAGAAGATCTAAATGTGCTATTTTTCGTAAATGGTGTAGAATATGGTTGATCTGTACAGGTTTATTAATGCTTGTATGGCTTATTTTAGCAATAGTTATTCCATTTAGACCAAGTTTTGAACAGGGAGAACAAAATAACAGCAAGAGTGAAAAGATACATGATTTAAAGAATGATTTGAAATATGTAGATAACACTGAATTACATAGAGATAGATCTATTAATGATTTTTCAAAGAATGTTTTTACCAGACTGTTGTACGAATATGTCGAAACTATGGATATTAGGGACTGCTATGCCTGCATGCAGTTACCAGCATCTGTATCAGATGGAGTAACATATCATTAGCTTTCTTTGACTTATGGAATAACTTATAGTGTATTAGCTAGTTTATTTTACAAAACAGATAAATTAGAATATTATTATTCTGATTCAGATGACACTTTTGCAACCTTGTCCATAACACATCGACTGAACAAAATGAAAATGGGTAAAGTTTTTGGTGAATATTTTCTGTAAACAAAAGAAATGACTCTAGAGTATGCTTTTAGATATAATCTTACATGTAGAATGCGCAAGGAGGAAAAGGTCTTCCTGGATATGGTTGAGGAGAGGAGAATTAGATATCAGAGAAAAGAAACTGAAAGTAAATTGAAAACAATGTGGAATTTGGAAGATGAAAACCTCGATAAAAGTAATGTTAATGTAGCAATAGGTTTAGATACTCCACAACAAAGGAAATTGTGTATTCGTAGAGATAATACTATGTATGACAATTATTTTGTAGGTGCAAGTTAATGTAAAGAGACTTACAGAATCAAAGTTGTGGAAATTATCCTGTTTTTCCTGGAATTTACTTTATATGTGGGAACAAAACTTATTATAGGTTGCCAGATCATTGGTATGGGACATGCTACGTAGGTCTGGTCTTTCCAAAAAAATGTTCATGTAGATAGAGAAACTAATGGAATTCACGAGATAGGTAAACCATTAACTCGTAGAAGAAGGGAATTTGTTTTAGAAATAATAGGTGACATTTTTGGAGCATTGATATCAGCAGTGGGTATATCATTTAATGCAAATAAAATTCAAAAATTAGATAGTAGATCGTTTATCAACAAATACTGCCGGAGGATTTTTTTATGGTAAATACTGAAATGGTTGCTATGAGACCTCTGGTGAAGCAAAATCGACTTGCTCTTGACATTTTATTGGCATAAGAAGGAGGAATTTGCAGAGTTTTAAAAGTGCAGCACTGTTGCAAGTACATACCTGACAAAAGTCAGAACATTCAAAGATATATTAAGAATATTACTAAATTACATAAAGAAATTACTCCACTGGAGGTTGATGGTGTTCTAGAGAAACTTGGTAAGAGTTTTTCTGCTGTAAAGAAGTGGTTTGTAGAAATGGGTAGTTCAGTAATAGAGAAAGTATTAATTCCATTAACAATAGTAATTTTTATAGCATTGATACTAAGAGTAGTGTGCAAATGTATTAGAAAAAGAAAAACTGAAAAACTGATAAAGAAGACAATAGAAAAAGGTAAGAAAAGAGAACGTGAAATGGGAGAATATGAAGAGAAAATGTATAAGAATTCAAAAAGACAAGGTATAGAAGATAGTAAAGTTTAAGCTATAACACAAGAAAAGAACCTGAAACATGTTTTTAAGAAATTTAGTTGGGGTGATTGGTGGTGACAAAATCACCAAAGGGGGAAGTTGATGGAGCAGGGGAGAGAAAAAATGTTTGTGTACCCCGTGTAAAGTCAGTCTCTTATAACAGTAACATTTATTAATCACGCGAAGCATGAACATTAATCAACCAAGTGCACATAGAATAAAAACTACACGTGGGAAAACTAATTGCTGTTTTGCTAAACTGTGGTATTGTAGATATAATCGGATAAAAGTGTGTAATTGTGCTTATGTTAGAAGTTTTGTGGCAAAAAAACTTGAAAATGGTAAGTAAATGACGCATAATTGTGTGCTTTTTTGCTAGGTAACCACTTAACAGGGAAAATTAGAATGGTAGGAGGTAAACAGACGGGCTAACATTCTATATCTAACGTCTGTTGTGTTTGTTTCATATTATTTCCCATTGAGGCCTGTGCGGCTTAGTTCGAAAATGGCTGTGTAAACGAAACACTGAAATTGACTCCGGGAAAAATGGCCCCCACGCATGCGCGAAGTGTGCTAGCGATGAGTGAATGACCTGTGCTCGGAGCGAGAGATGTCAAGGTCAGCTTGGCCTATGAACAGGAGACGTGCCAAAGGATGTTTGCATTTAATAGCCTGGGAAATGAGCATGCTGTAACCTTATTATGAATAAAAGATACAAGGACGGAATGACAATTGCAAAGTGGACAATTTTGGGCGTGAGAAAGTACTTGAGAATGACATAGCAAAATTAGAACTGCTTTGGACAAGGAGGACATGAGGTGATCATCACCACCCCTATAATGGACCAATGAAAAATGAGTGAGGACCCAAAAAGTTTCAATTTTGAGTTAGACAGTTAGGGAAAGGGGTAAAAAAGAGCTTGTGCGTGAGAGGAAAAAAGGTTGGTTCCATGGATTTTATTGTGCACCATTACATGCTGTCGGTTTGAAAAAATTTTAGTGCAAAAAGACTTTGAATTCTTTTTTGATTTTAAATTTTGAAGCAGCAAAGCGATCGAATGCGTAGGTCTATGTTGGGAAGGAGACATTGAGGAAGCTAAAAAGACAGTCAGCGTGGGAACCTTTTCACTGCAGTTATGCCATCGTCCTATGGCAGTTTGGTAATATGCTTTCTAATTTTTCAATTTGTTGAATGTAATAATAAATGCTAAATTGCGCTTGAAATGCTATTTTCTTTCCTAAAAGAATATAGATAAAATTTCTGTAAAATATAAACTCGAGTCTGTTTTTATTTAGAATAAAAGTCATGACAAAGAAAATAATAGTGTAATGGGAATATTGTGATTGAGCTGGTCTTAATCGCCATCAACTGATTTCTACTAGTTGGTCCATTGACCAAATAGCGGCGTACCTTGATGTTATTTCCTTATGTCGGTTGAGGGAAATTGATATGTACATATATGTATATAATGTATAGAATTTAGAATCTAGGTTAATGAGGTACCCCGCTATCCAGCAGCTGGCCTTCTGTTTTCACTGATTTAGGATCAGTGTGGAGTGTGAATGTGTGACTCGCGGTGCTATGGCCCCACCGATGTGTAAATAAGTCAGCTCCTGAGTCAAGTGGGATGAGTTTTGAGGGTTGTTTGGGAGCTGGGCTGCGTCAGGTGTAACACTGTATCAATCACATACCCCACAGGGAAAGGGGGTTAGGGTTTTGAAAGACACTAGATGCTGTGGTTCTCCCCGCGGTGACTGCAGTGAACCTCACAAGGACCTGCCTCAGATCTTATGATGCACCCAGTCAAGGAGTACTTGCAAGGTACAAGGGTATAGTTAAGTACACAATGCTGGGGTCGCTTTTCTTCCTTTATATGATATGGTCCATTAGTAGTACCATACCGTCAGTCATCTATAAAGTACTGTATTTCCGATGACTAAGTCTTCTGAACTCTCTCTTGGCTGGGGATTGGACTCTCACCAAGGTTCACGCGGGATGGTACAGTTGAACTCTCAGCATTCTGATATAGTTCTGTGAAAAGCTGTGTCATAAGCAGTAGTGCTCTTGGCAAGTTAAATTCTGGAGAACAGCCGGCTTAAATTCTAGAAGAAAAGCACTTGATGAAGGGCCCAGGAATACCTGGAGTCTGACAGAGCAGTTTCAGATGAGGTTGGTGAGTGCTTACAAAATTTTGTCTCAAGAAAAGAATTTATTCAAGAAGGCTACTGAGCTCAGAGTATAAATATCAATTAGAACAAAAGTACCTTCACGCTGGAACTGTATTCTTGTTTTCTTCAATCTCTTCTTGTGTCTTCAGAATTCCCGAATTAGCCAGAAGCTGCTGAGTGCAGTGGGACGCAGGAGAAGCTGGAGCTGTGTTCTGGTGAAGCACTGAAAAGGAGCTGGTCACAGGAAACAGGTGAGAGGAAAGCAGGGAGATCAAGCAAAGCGAATGGGTTCAGGCGGTCTATTTAAAGAAAATGCCAGCTGCCTATCAGAGCGCCTGGCCAGGAAAATACCCAAATTTCCTAGCAGCTGAGTCATGTTTGTAAGTGATGGTTTTAATTGGCAAAAAACACTGCCAGGGTCATGGAACATTGAGAACAGCTCCAGGCAATGTTTGAGGCTAATTGACAGGAACTTCCAGCAACTGCCATAAAGGCAAACACGATCAACTTTAATTGAAAACAGGTGCACCCACTGGGTTAATGGAAGGTTGGAGTCTTCTAGAGGGTTCTGCTGTTCACTAAGTTTCCAGACAGTTAAACATCAATTTTGAGTAGGCCAATGATTGTCACTATATCACCCGATTGAAAAGAACACACAGCAACCCATACTTGAGAATAAATATGCCTATGAGGAAGGAGGGTTATTATCACATAGAAGGTCTGGCTGTTGCTAAGACTGTGACACTCATACAGCCACTGACACACCCACTCACTCACTAATACTGCCACTCACACAACATCTCACTCACTCACACACCCACTTATACAGCCACTTACACACCCATACAGACAAGGATACAATTACACAGCCACTCACATAATATACGTTAGAAGTAGTATCACTCAGTAGTAGTGCACCTAGTATATTAATTTAACTTTTGAGGACTGGTACTATATATATTTAACACCTATAAACTCTTAAAAACACTTACACTCACTTGATGATGTTGTCATTTGAGATGTCATCAGTGAGGTCACTGACCATGTCATGAGTGATGTAATATGTAAGGTAATAAGCTGTGCAGTGCGGGAGAATAAGTTATATTTAGCTCAGGTAACTATTACCTGAATTTTACTGGTTTTGTACGAGTGAAATCTGAGCCTAACTATCCCATCCCTGTAACCTTTGTTTTTTCCAGTGAATTTTTAAGGTTTTTTTAAATTCTATTTCCTAACTATAACATCCCTGTAACCTTTGTTTTTTCCAGTGAATTTTTAAGGTTTTTTTAAATTCTATTTCCTAACTATAACATCCCTGTAAACTTTGTTTTTTTAAAGTGAAATATATATATATTGATGTGATCAAGGCAGGGATCTGCCGAAACGCGTCGTGAGGACTGGTGAAATAAACTGAACGAAAAGCACTAAGAAGGGTCTGCCTCGTTTTTCTTTCTGACCCTATGGGAGTTGGTGGCTGAAGCGAGCATTTGCAAAAAAAAAAAAAAAAAAAAAAAAAAAATATATATATATATATATATATATATATATATATATATATATCCTCTACAGGTACTTTGATTATCTAGTATTGGGGTATCTTTCATAGATTCACATGCTTTAATCATTCTCTGTTGTCGAGATGGGAGTCCCATTGTAAAATAATTGAGCAGTATTTGATAAATATCACAGGCTATAATAGGCATTCTGCAGCATACATAGAAAGAGGAAAACACCTCTTAGGATTCTTTCTGTGCAAGAAGGTGCCATTTTCTGCACAAAAGCAATCCTGCGGACAACAAAGGCACCCTTGCAGCATGGTGCAAGGGTGCCTGCGTTGGCACTAGGCTGCTGAAATGGCGCTAGCACAGGGGGAAGGTCAGGAATTCACTGTATTGCATACATCTGGTGCATTCCTGCACATTCACTTAGCCTAGGGTAGCTCAGCAAGCTGACTTGCTGCACTGCCCTACGTCAAAACTCCATAAATGAGGGCCTAGGTTTCAACAGAGCCATGGCACGTCATAAGTTCTAGCTGCAAGCACCCAAAGTAGCTGTAAAGGAATTTGTCGCATGTTAAAGATAACTAGCAACCTAGTGCCAAATTGGAGAAATGACTGGTGAATGATGATCGATCTGCTGATTGTGCTATCCTATAGCAAGAAGATACAAGAAGTGCAGCACCGACACAACGAAGTTACAGATACAGCCAACATTGTCGAAGCACCAAACACAGGTATGAAGTTCATGGAAAATGTAGACAGCAGGAAAGGGGAAGACGTAGCAAAGGGGAACACTGACGGCAAGAAACCATCTAGCAAGTATAAGGGGCCAGGGAGTAATGCAAGCAACAGCAATGGTGGTGACAGCTGCAATACCAATTCTAAAAGTTGTTACACTTCAACAAAGTATGCAGATGGTGTGAGAAGAGAGGGCTATTTGCTAGGATATGCAGGGAACCAGGTAAAATATGTATTGCCTCCGTTAGTGAGGACGTGGAGCCTAGGGCATAGAGAAAGTCTTGAACATATTTCTGTTAGTCCATGTGACCGCAAGGGCCTCTAATGCGTAGAACCTCACGAAAAATGTATCTTTTAATCTGCAACGGAGAAGCACTGCCATCAAGTGTCCAATGTGATGAACTGCACTGAGCGCCATTAACTGCATCTGATCTGACGAAAGCAGGCCTACACTGCTACCTACAGTTATGCCTGTTATGTAAACAACGCGTCATACACAACCAGCTGTGCACACTCAGGGGGCCGGCGTGCGCGTCCACAGCTAAAACACAGCGTGTTGCATCTAGATAACTTTGTGTTGAATTTTAGTGAATTTATGCGAAAGAAACAACACTTTTAAGATATGTGTTAAGATGGGTTGGTGTTTTTGTGTGGTAACGTCAGAACGGACACGTGGATCCCCATGTTAGGTGGGAGGAGTATTGTAGTCGCATGGATCAGTGCATATATTTAAACAATGTCAGCAGGAACTTGCCATGGCTCTGCTGGCTTTAAGCTTGGCCGTTTTGAGGTAGTGGCCATCTTCACACCAACGCATCCTTTAAGGGTTGTGATATTGGGTCTGGTCTCATGCTGAGATCCTGTGCGAATGTAATGCTGGAGAAGCTGTTAGAGTTTTCTGCCTGAGAGTATAAATAACTTATAACTCCAGACCCCCTCTATTTGGGCTCAGGACATTGTCTCGCCCTAACCAGTTTCCAATACTTAAACTAAGTGTTACACTTAGCACCAGGATTTCCCGAATAAATCTATACTAATATAATAAAGAGAGAGCCCAAACCTTTGAGGCGGGTAATCTCAGGAACCACAGCACCAATCACAACACCCAAAACAGCGTTGGAAAGGGCAGTTGCAGCAGAAGGACATAGGCTATACAGACGCCCACCATATACATTTAAAAGGTAAAAGAACCGATGCAGCAAAGTAGTCCCTTGTGGGCGTGTCTGCGTTGTGCTGGGGGCGTGACAAACACTGGGGACGTGTGGTACGTTCCGCCCTTCATGCCATGTCTCATATCATGTGCTGTGGGCGTGTGCTGGGGGCGTGGACGTGTGCGGGGCGCGGGATTACGGTAAAAAAAAAAAGCGAGCGTTGTGCCCAATATTTCAATGTTTTTTCTTCCCAGGTTCTGTACATTCCAGCTCCGGGTGTGCTTGCCCCGCTCTCCCAGTGATGTGCACCTGCTTTACTGTATGGAGGTCAGGCATGGCGCTATTCCCAAGGGCCATAAGGAGCGCAAAGAGGGGCCATTGTGCAGGAAATGTAATCTCGCCTTAACTTCCGGTGATGCCTGAAGCGCACATTGGAGATTTTCCACTCGCACAGGCCTCGTGCCACGCACATCCGGACACAAGGCCCGCCTCCACGGAAATAGCAAGAAAGGGACTATCCCACCCCCGGGAATATGTGATGATATTCCGCAAACCAACATCCCGCATACCATCACTCCGTAATTTTTATAACGCGGGACTATTACTCCGCAAAGACATAATTTCTAAAACTTTTAGAACGCATATGACTTTATCACGCATGCCATTATAATGCAAATGCATGTGTGGTAAAGTCATATACATTGTAAAAGTACATTATTAAAACATCAAATATATGTTTGTATATATGTGTAATAGGTGAGTGATCGCTGAAACGCGTTGGGGGTTTAGTTTCATGAACTGGCTTTCCATGCTGGAAATAATAGGATACCCACGAACTTTGTTGGATGGTTTAACTTCATGGTGATTATTGCTGGATTTTCGAGTGCATTCACGCTATGGTTTTGAGCGTGTGGTGAAACGTGATACATGGGACAGGGAGCCTTTGACCCTGAACTTACACCACAGTCTGAGTGTCCCGGTTTTCTCAAAGGAAGTGAACCGTATATATATATATATATATGTATATAAATATATCCAGAACCACGTCCTCCGTTTTACTGGGGGCCACCGACTCTGCAGGGTGGGCTCTCAATTGCAGGAGCGGAGAATCCTGCATGCATAACAATCCAAAAGAAACAGAGCCCCACTCCGACTTCCGTGCAAAACAAGAGACTTTATTCGTCTGAGACAGCATTTAAATAACTCATTGTCCTGACCGGTTTCGACGTCAGCACGCCTTGCTCACAGGTGAGTTAAATTTTCCATCCATGTGGTCACGAGGCCTCGACTAAACTACTATTCTTTTGGATATATAAATATATATATATATATTTATATATATATATATATATATTTATATATATATATATATTTATATATAATATATATATATATATATATATATATATATATATATATATATATATATATATATATATTTTTTTTATGAAAAATGGAGTGAAAGAATATTGATGTGGACCAGATATATCGACGATCTGTTTATTGACTGGAGGGGAGACAGGGCCTCGGCCGAGGAGTATGTCTCAACTCTAAACAATAAAGACCTGAATCTACAGTTCACCTGCACCATAAGTGACAAAAGTGTATGTTACCTTGGTCTAGAGGTTTTTGTGGAAAATGACCATCTCCACACCAGACTCTATAGAAAGCCAATGGCTGGTAATGCCGTATTACATGCGGCCAGCCACCATCCTAGAAGTCTGGTAAAGAATGTACCTTACGGTGAATACCTTAGACTCAAAAAGAACTGCTCTGGAACGGAGGATTTCAAACAAGCTCAGGAGGAAGCTAGTGATCGGTTCCAAGCGAGGGGATTCTCCCGGAACATCCTAGAACAAGCAAATGCTAAAGCAGAAACTATTGACAGGAGGGATCTTCTGTTAGTTAAGGAGTCAAGGAAAGATAATGATCAGGTCAGAATGATAACGACATTTAACAGTAAATCTGGAGAACTGGTCCAGACCTTTGAGAAAAACTGGCACATATTACACACTGATAACATCTTGAATTTTTTTTTACCAGATAGACCTATGGTAACATATAGGAGATGCCAGTCACTTTCGGACCATCTAGTCCATAGCCATTACTCCCCTGAAAAAGCTAATCAGACTTCCAACAAAATTGTTGGCTTTTTTCCTTGCCTGCGCTGCAAGGCTTGTAAATACAGTAAGAAGGTCAAGGAATATCCATGCAGATCGGGCGAGGACAGACCCAACACAAAGATCACAAAACATCTGAACTGTAATTCAGAATATACAGTCTACTGTTTGGTCTGCCCCTGCCACAAACGATACATAGGGAGTACCATAAAACCAGCGAAAATGAGAATCTTAGAACATATGAGGGCTATCGTGAACAATGACAAAACCTATCCGATAGCCCTTCATTTTGCAGAACAACATCAAAGCAACAGAGATTTACTCATTTACTACTGCATAGATCAGGTTCCCAAATCAGAACGAGGGGGGAATAGAGAAAAAGCCCTCCGTATATTGGAATCGAGGTATATCTTGGACCTCAAAACGATGACACCATGGGGTCTTAACAACGATGCAGAAATGTGGGTACACCTCTGATGATCTCTCGATCTGTAAAACCAATCAATCTGTCAGAACATCAAGACAAAACTCCTTGAGCTAATGAAAATGGAAACACACTGTAGCCTTGTAAATACGTATTCACTCCCTTTACGCCATGTCGATCAGATATAAATTAACCATAGTGATACCAGTAAATCATGCCCGCCAGGTGTGGCAAATCACAAGCCCATACAGGGCTTAATCACAACTAACCTGCCACGCTTAAAATTGGTCCTACCACATGTATGTACATAGTGTAGATTTGTATATAGCTGGCATTGGGTTGAACAATCTACCACCTGTATATATTTGATTTGCACACAGTAATGGCATGTATATAATTGGGGATACAACCCTACATAACATCATGAACATCTGTAAATTTGTAAATAGCAACGCTGGGTATCACAAATGTAAAGAGTGTAAATATGTGCCAGTCATGATAATTTTTTGTCAAATGTCAAACGTTGTTTTGAATTTTTGCACTAAGCACTTTACTTGTCGCCATTTTTGAACAGTAGCAAAAACCTTGTATAAACACACTACAAGATGGCCGCCACAAAATTGATTTTGCACCATCATCTATGTCTATGAACTAGAAAGGGCGGACTGTTTAAAATGGCGAATTTGTTTGTACACTGACGACACTGACGAAGCCTTGAGCGAAACGCGTCTGTCGGGGGTGCTGGGGGGTTTGGAAATAAAATAATTGAAAGATCACGACATCGGAGTGCTTGCCGTTTCTTTCCGGACACCATTGTTTGGGAGCGTGTGGCGATATATATATATATATATATATATATATATGAGGTACGTGGCGCTCCTTAGGCAACACACAGCATTCAGCCGATCAGAAGACACAGGAACCAGCAAGACCCGTAGTTTGGTGCAAATGTTTTTATTTTAGTATTTAGCCCAGCACCAGTCCGCCATGACGCGTTTCGGCTAGAGATAGCCTTGATCACATGACAACGTCACGAGGGCTGATCACCCTTTTAAAGTGCAATATGCCATCACATGGGTTAGAAACAGAAAAAATACTATCAATGTTTCTAAACTTTCCATAATAAATAATTACGGCGTAAATGCCCGTATATTACATAAGTCACACAATAAGCAGCATATATTCATGTTACAATAAGTAACATTGTGAAACTCTGCACAATATCAGAATTAAAAATGCATGTTAAATACAAGTACATTCACAAGGCGTGGGTGATAACAAACTTTTAAAATTCATATAAAAGTTAAAAGTCTATAAATAGTTATATACATATAAAAATATAACTAAAATTATAATTCATTTATTTACACATTTGATCCAGGTGTGCTATATTAATACCATGGATCAATTATAAAGTGCAATAGTGCCCAAGTGGGCAAATCCCAAAGCCTAAGATGTATACTCTATATTGTGCAAAATATGCTAATTGTGCAACATGAGCTGATGGCAAAAAAGTGCTACCAAGTGCATGATAATTAATAAAATCAAAATTAAAAAATGTCAGTTGGTCATGGAGGGAAAAAGGGATAAAGTATGTTCATACAGAATGTAAAATCCACAGTTTCTAAACAAAATCCAATTTTTAGAAATACAATTTTTTAACTTTGACAACTCAGATCGAATTTACATGGATGACAGGCTCAACAAGTCTTGCATATATACATATAATCATAGATAGGTGTGGCAATCCTCCCCGGTATTGAGACCAAACGGTGCCTTGGTATCTAAAAGGATTATATAGCGAGTCTCAAGTTTTCTTAAAAGGGACTCTCTATCACCGCCTCTCCTTTGGGGAGGAACACAGTCTATCGCAAAATATTTTAGTAATGATACATCCTTTCCATGGTTACTCTCGAAGTGCCTGGCTACTGGATAAGCTGCATCTGCATGGATAATCGCTCGCAGATGTTGAAGTATGCACTTATGCACTTGAGGCCTGGTGCTGCCAACATATCTTAGGCCGCACGGGCACTCCAAGACATACACAACAAATTCTGACTTACAGTTTAATTTTTGTTGGATTTTAATTGGAAAGGGTGAAAGAGGGGTAGATACCTCAGTCTTACTGATGCCATGCTTACAAGCTTTGCAGCTTGAGCATCTTTTAAAGCCTTTACTGTCATTTAACCATGTTCCTGAAACCACTTCAGGGCTGCTAGATACTAGACTATCCTTCATTGAGTGTGCTTTACGATAGGTAATGCTAGGATTTTTACTGATATAAGGTCCAATCACAGGATCACAAGAGACTAGAGACCAGTTATCTTTAATTATTTTGTGGATACATTTATGTTGTTTATTGTAAGCCATAATTAGTCTTGTCTCATTATTGGTATTATCAGTTACAGAGCTAGTTTGTGCCCTTCCTGAGCCCAGGAGTGCAGTTCTATCAATCCTATTAGCTCTGTTGGTGGCATTGTCTATCGTGTCTATTTTGTAGCCTCGCTCAACAAATCGAGCCCTACATGCTGATTGTGCCAGCCGGCATTCATCCTCACTGCTACAGATCCTTCTGACACGCAGCATCTCCCCATAAGGGATGCTGCGTATCAGATGTGCTGGATGGTGGCTTCCAGCATGTAACAGTGTGTTTCCCGCTGTAGGTTTGCGGAATAGTCTAGTATGTAATCTATTGTCACAAACATATAGTTCCACATCCAAGAATACAATGGATTCTCTACTCAGGGTGCTCGTGAATTGTATATTCAAGCTGTTATTATTCAATTCCTCTATGAAAAGGGCCACCTCTGACTCAGATCCATCCCATACAAAAACCAGGTCATCTATATATCTTAACCAAAGTTTAACTTTGGTGTCCATGACGGTGGCATATTGCTTCCTCAGGACCTGCTCCTCCCAGTACCCCATGTGTAGACAGGCGTAACTGGGAGAGAAGCAGGCCCCCATTGCCACTCCCCTGGTCTGTATAAATAACTGGTTAGCAAAAAGAAAGATGTTATTCTCAAGACAGATATTGATCATATCCAACAACATTTTAGAATGATCATGGAAACACTGATTTCTTTTTTCCAAAAAATGTTGCACAGCCCTCAAACCATCAATGTGGAATATGCTGGTATACAGCGAAGTTACATCCATAGATACAAGGACATAATCGGGGCTCCATATGAAGTCTTGAATCTTACTCAACAGGTCACTGGTATCAAGAATGAAAGAGGGCAGGCCCTTCACATATTCCTGGAGGAAAAAGTCAATATATCTGCTCATGTTCTCCAGTAAGCTATTACAAGCAGATATTATGGGCCTGCCAGGGTTTTTTTTTACGTTCTTATGTACTTTAGGGATGAAATATATCACCGGAGTCACCGGATGGTCTTTTTTCAGGAACTTATATTCATCCATCGTGATGAGGCCCTTACTTCTCCAAGCAGATAATTTGAGGTAAATTTCGTTCCTAGAATTAGATGCCTCTTGCATGGAGATACGGCGATAGCACTCCTTATCGTTGAGTTGCTTGTGGGCTTCCTCTAAGTACATTGTGCGTGGCCAAAGGACCACGTTGCCCCCCTTATCGGATTGTCTGATCACCAGGTTCTTGTTGGCTTTCAGTTTTTTAATTAAGGTATGGTATTCTTTGTCTCTGTGGTCATATCGTTTGGTTTGGTTGGCAGTTCTGATTTGTAGCTCTTTGAGTTGTGTGACAACACGATCGTGGAAGATATCTATATTATCTTTGAGCATTAGAGGGCAAAATTTCGATTTCAACTTAAAATTAGTTGCACATGATGTTGGCAATGGTTCGCCCCCCAATGCCTCTTGACTCTCAGTGTTGGGACCAAATTCATCTTGATGTAGTTCCAATAGTTCTTGTGTTAAGGCTGCACCCAACACCGTAGTATCACCTTCACTACCAGTTAGATTTGTGGTGGGAGCTATCGCCTCACTGATATTTACAAGATTGCCACTGGAGCTAGTACGAGATGCAAAGTGTTTCCGTAGCTTCAGCTTCCGGACAAACTTAAAGATGTCGATTTTTGTAGTTGCATAGTCAAAATTTGCCTTTGGACTATACGATAGTCCCAACGAGAGTATAGAAATTTCTTCGGGTGTCAGGTTCACATCTGAAAGGTTAATAACCGCTTGTGAGTTTGTTTGTACAGTCTCTAAGGTAGCTATTGTTGTTGGGCTACCGGTGGTTTGTTCCACTGCTTTTTCGTATATAATGCTCCAAGGTTGCCCTAGCTTTGAGGAGCACGCCACACAGAACAAAGGTACGGAAAAGATCACGGCTGCCAGTTCAATCAAACAGCTGCTCCGTCCATGAAACCTGACGCGTTTCGAAGGTCTTGCCTTCTTTCTCAGAGGTACAGTGACGGCAGTTCCGTTCTCCATTCACAGTTCTCTAAATGCGATACCACGGCCAACATTAGGCTCCTCCTTTAAGTGGGGTATTATGGGAATGGAAGTCCACGGACATTTCTGGCATGTATTGCTGCACCTTAGCTGTGTCCCAATGTATATATCTACTAGCAGCCCGTCCCGACGTTGTCCGGGTATGAATTGCTGCCGGCCAGTAGTATATTGTTTTGCAGGATTTCGTTTTGAAAGCATTGCTTATCTGGGACAGGCCTGTGAAACGCTCCAATTCACAGCGCACTGCTGATGCACTTAAGAGTGCGCGTTCAGTAGTGTGTGAACTCTAGTTTCCCTACTTTATTTTTCCTTGCAATATTATGTAGCGCGAACTCAACAACATGGCATGAGCACAATTTACATTACAGAAGAACACATTTATTTGTGGTAGGCACGGGGAGACAAAGCGATTTGCCTATAATCACTGGATGTTGAGCTGATGCCGGGATTCGAACGTAGCTCCCCAGCTCTAAAGTTCGCAATTCTAGAACTTGTGGCGGGAGGTGTGTCTAAAAGTGTATGTCGGTGCAGGCCATCAATGAGAGAGACCTGTGCATTTTTCAAATGGGTGGTGAAAAAATATGAGTATGTTGCTGGAGATGTGGGCCGTCGTGCCACCAATGTACTTACCAGGGGAGGGTAAACACCCATTATTCCGTAACTTTCTTTCCGCATACCATCACTCCGCATACTTTCATTACGAAAGTACCATGACCCCGCAATGCCATGATAACGCATGGCATTACATTTTATATGCTTTTACCTCGCATACATTTACAACAAAATTCGTTGCAAATGCATGAATGGTAAAAGCATGTTTTTTTAATGTTTGGATAAGGTAAGTATGGGTATAGGGGTAAATGTTTTGGGGTACTTAGGTATATGTTTTGGGGTGTTTGGGTATTTTAAGGGTTCAGATATAGTTTTGGGTTATGGGGTACAGGGGTAGTTTTAGGGTTTAGGGGTAGGTATGGGTTAAAAAATAACCCTGTACCCCAAAATCCAAACCTAACCCTGAACCCTAAAAATACCCCTGTACTCCAAATCCCAAACCTAGCCCTGAACACTAAAAATACCCCTGTACCCCAAAACCCAAACCTAGCCCTGAACCCTTAAAAAAACCCTGTACCCCAAAACCCAAACCTATCCCTAAACCCTAAAACTAGTTTGTGGAAAGGCAGTGAAGGGGCCCCAGGGCGATTTTGCCCATTGAGCATGGGGGCACATGTTGTGACTCCCTCTTATTGCACTGTTGTGTGTGCATTGTATGCCGTGCATGACATGGTGCCCAGTGCACATGAGGTGCAATTGGCACTGCCACGGCGGCGGCATATTCTTCAGGCTCTCCATGAGCCGAAGAATGGCACTGCCAACACACACTGCCAGCCCAGCGGTGTAATTGTAATACGACAGTCGGATGCGGACGGCTTGGTGACGTTCTCCTGACTGCCGCAACAGCGGTCGGACTACCAGCATCGTAATCAGGCCTCAAATGTATCACCTATTTTCAGCTAATTCACACTGTATCATACCAATCGTACTGGATTAAATGTAAAACTTAAAAAAATGGGGACATAAAAAACGGTTAGATAGTCAAGCTGCCTGCTACCCGCCAGCCAAATACTATTAAAGGAGAAGATTGCCTGTGGTCAGAGGCGCAATTAGAGCCACATTTCAGAGGGGGGGTGGGAGAGGGGGGGGGGGAGGGGGATTTGGGGGGGCTAAGAAAAAAATTTCAGGGGGGGCTGAAACTTTAAGCAATAGGCAGAGTGAAGGTACAGGGGCTTTTGGATGGGGTGACAACAATAAAGCCCCATTAACATGCACTTAGGGCCTCATTTATGAAAAAGGACGCATCGCTGCGTGAAAGCAGCGATGCGTCACTTCTCAGTGCGCACTCCTTGCGACATACCTGATGCGTCATATTTAATGTATGATGCATCATGTCGCAAGGAGTTACAGATACGTCAGTATTTCTGACGTATCTGTAAGCGCAAAAGTGACGCATTTCTGGAGTGTGTCACAAAAGTGACGCAACTCCAATAATGCGTCCTTTCACATAGGGCAGGCCACATGTGAAAGGGCCTGCGTCAGTCTTATGCCTGCTGTGAGGCCGGCGCAAGATTTTGACGCAACAGCGTCCTAAAAGTGATGCAGTGAAATCTCATAGATTTCACTGCGTCACTTTCACGACCCTTCCTTGTGTCAATACGCCCCCTTGCATACATTATACCTGGCGCAGGTATAATGTGGCGCAGGGGTTTACAAAGTGACGCATCTACCTAGATGCGTCACTTTGTAAATATGGCGCAACAAGGCGCATTTTTTACGCCACTGGTGCATCACAAAAAGTGGCGCACCGGTGGCGTAAAAGTGACGCACAACCTCATAAATGAGGCCCATGGTCATTTAAAGACCTGTGAAGTGCTCGGGAGCGGCTGTGTGTTTGCCTGGGAGCCGTCTGAGCCCGGACTGCACACACGACGGGGAGGGGGGAGGGTATGTGGGGGGAGGGGTGTTGGATGCTGAAGCCCTTTGATTCCAATGGGTGTTGCGCGCCTGCCTGTGGTCATTCAATTTTAGATCGGGGTAGTGACATCACAGTTGGGAAGCTGGCAAGCAGACCATATGCTTATAATCAGTGCTTAATTTGTAAAGGAGTGAGTGCCGGTGCCCACAGGTCAGCTTCGGCGATGCTATTAAAAATCTGTGCGCCAAATACCAAGGCTGAGATATCTTGAATTCACCTCAGGCCTCTTTAATCCACTACCAGACACTGTTGCCCCTTTATCTTGCAGGTCCCTACATTCTTGTTTTGTGCCTGATTTTCTGCATTTCTCTTTCTTTCTTGTTTGTGTGTTTTTATCTCTTTTGCTCGCGATCAATATCCGATGAGGAAAAGTAAGTGCTGGCCCCCAACAATGAGACCCAGTGGGCACAGAGGCAACCACGGTCTCAAATTGGTCACCACTTACAATGAAGATAGAATAGCTTTGGGTCAGCCCACATCAGCCATCGGGCTTCTTTGACCAGCCTTTTTCAGCTATTTCCTTGAGACCCTGTCAATTATGTCTTGGCTGTCCATTACTGGTATTTGTGTGTACCCTTCCTCCCCTGATTCACTGCTGGCTCTGAACTGCACGAGGGGCTGCTTTACAGCTAGGGAACATTCAATACAGTACTCTTTTTGGTTCTTGTCTGGTTTCAATGTGTTTACAGGGCATGCCTTAGCACATAAAATCCAGACCTACTGGCTTTACCAATGCTTTTTGTGCTTGTATCTAGATTTATTTTCTGCAACACTAATATTTAATATTTAAAACGCAGATTAATGTCGAAAGCAACCATTTTCCCACTGTATGAAAGGCACACTAATTGTGATGTTCAATGGACTTGTGCATGCTAATAAACATAAGCCAGAAACTTATAATGCTTGAAATTGTAGCTTTCGGTGCCATATATTTGTAATCACAAATAAATTCACATTCACAGGTGGCATTCTTGCTAAAATTGCTATTCATCAGTGGGCAGAATCTCATTATTTTCTTTTTCATCCTCTCTTACTGCTTTGTCCTTTATCTCCTCTTACAATATGCTCCCTTCTCTGGCTAGACGGTGACCCTCGGCTCTAAGAGAAAGGGAAGCAGGTCTCGAGTCGGGGTACCACGCGGGTGAACGGCGTCCCCCCACTTATTTTACCGGGAGCTCGATAACTGGAGCAAATGGAGCCACACATTCACTCGTTGGCCTCTCTGGGGCGAGATCAGAGCTCATTCAGAACGCTGCTCACGCACTGGTTTCTCTGATGCAATCGCATCTAAGGGGTGAGAGAGGGGAGACAATTAGTCTGATACTGCAAGCCACCTTTAGTGACGTCAGTTCCTGTCGTGACGTCAGCGTCCCCCCACTTCTTTTTTTTAGGATTTGTGCCCTGAAGGGAAGGGAGGTGGAGACCAGTAGAAAGGGAGGCTAGGTAGAGTGGTGAAGTAGAAAGAGAATTGAGAGAGAAGGGTAAACAGATGTGGGGTATAAAGAGGTGGAGAGAGAGGTAGAGTTGCGGTAAGGAGAGATGAGGTTCAAGGAGAGGTGAGATAGTTGGAGAAGGGATAAGGCGAGGGGAAATGGAATAGACCAGTGAGAAGAGGTGAGGTGCAAACACATGAGGTGGAGAGGACTGAGTAGAGGAGTACAGATAGGCACAATGAGCGGCAGAGAGACAGAAGACGTGAGAGACAGGTAGCGAGAGGTATGGTGGAGGGACATGTATTGAAAGAGAGCTGTGGTAAACGGGGGAGGTGAAGTGACAAGAGACGGGGTAGGTGCATAGAGATGTAGGCTGAGCTGGGGATAGAGGTAAAGAGACATGGGTGAAGTACAAGTGGTGCTGTAACATAAGGAGAACGATCTGAGATGTGTGAGCAGAAAGAAAAAGGGAGAGAGCAGTAGAGAGTGGTGACAGAGGCAATCATCGAGAAGATTGCTTAGGAATTTATAGATGAGATACAATAGAAACAGAAGTGAAGTAGAGAAAGGTGATGTAGAAAGAGGTAAGAGAGAAAGAATGGCAAGTTAGACAAGGCAAGGTAATGCTATTTTAGAAGTAGATAGACCTAAAGGTCGTGGTAAAGAGTTGTAGGCTCTAGGGAAAGAGAGATAGAGTGAGAGATAAGTAATGTAGAGAAAGAGAAGCAGATAGAACAGAGTGGTGAAGTATGGATCCACAGGTCCACACTCTTGCAGACGACTGCCTCAACACTGCCGAACACCTTCACTTCCGGATCCATACCGACTCAAACACCACCCTCAGAGGAACACTCGTCTACAGACCCCCCGGACCCTGGGCCCCCTTCAGCAACTCCATCGACAACCTCGCCGCACCCACGCACTTGCCTCAACGGACTACATCCTCCTCGGAGACCTGAACTTCCACCTCGAGAACAACAATGGCACAAACTCTGCCACCCTGATTGCCAACCTCGCCAACCTCGCCAACCTCGGCCTCCGACAACTCGCCACCGAACCCACCCACATCGCTGGCCACATGCTCGACCCCATCATCTCCACAAGCACCCACATTGCCTTCAACCACACCACCGAGCTCCACTGGACCGGCCACCGTTGCATCCACTTCACCTTCAAGAAACCAACCATGCACATCCGCACCCAACAGCTCCCCCGCCGCTACTGGAGCAAAGTCACGGAAGAACAGCTGACCTCCACCCTTGCCCAGAAGCCGCCCACCGACCCCACTGATGCCGGCGCCGGAAACTTCGGACAGTGGATCGACGGCTGGGCCAACACCCTCGCCCCGCTCAAGAAACCATCCAACAATCACTCTAGCAAGAAGGCCGCCTGGTTCACCGAAGAACTCCAGACCTCCAAACGTACATGCCGGGAGTTGGAAAAGAAATGGCTCCACGACCGTACACCAGACAGCCACGTAGACCACAAGGACGCCATCCGCAGACATCACCACCTCATCAGAACAGCCAAGAGATCTTCCTTAATAGGCCGCCTGGACAACAACGCACACAACAGCAAAGAACTTTTCATCATAGTGAAGGAACTCTCCAACCCCAGCGCCAACACCAACGACATCCCGCCCTCGCAAGATCTGTGCGACTCACTGGCCACCTTCTTCCATCGCAAGATCGCCGACATTCACGACAGCTTTAACACCCCATCCACCCCGACCACTACAGACCCTACCCCAAATACCACCTGCACCACCCAACTGACCTCCTGGTCCCATGTAAACGACGACGAGACATGCAAGGTCATGAACTCCATCCACTCAGGATCACCGCCAGACCCCTGCCCACACCCCATTTTTAACAAAGCGGATGCAACCATCGTACCTCAACTACGAAAGGTCATCAACATCTCCTTCGACACAGCACCATTCCCGGAAAGCTTGAAGCACGCTGAAATCAACACCCTCCTCAAGAAGCCTAAGGCAGACCCCAAAGACCTCAAGAACTTCCGGCCCATCTCCCTCCTCCCCTTCCTGGCAAAGGCCATTGAAAAAATCACCAACTCACAGCTGACCCGCCACCTCGAGGACAACAACATCCTAGACCCATTCCAGTCCCATCCCAGTCCGGATTCAGACGGAACCACAGCACTGAGACAGCCCTCATCGCTGCCACAGACGACATCAGACACCAACTGGACAACAGCGAAACGTCAGCCCTCATCCTCCTGGACCTGTCTGCTGACTTCGACACGGTCTGCCACCACACACCAAGAACATACCTCCAGGAAGCCGGAATACAGGAGAAAGCCCTGGACTGGACCACGTCCTTCCTCTCCGGCCAAACCTAGCGAGTTCACCTCCCACCCTTCAGATCCGAAGCCACCGACATCATCTGCGGCGTACCCCAGGGCTCATCCCTCAGCCCGACCCTGTTCAACGTCTACATGGCCCCCTCGCAAAAGTGGCCCGCCAGCATCATCTCTTACACCGATGACACCCAGCTCATCCTCTTCCTCACCAAGGACCCTCGCACCGCCAGGACCAACCTCCACAAGGGAATGAAGGCAGTCGCCGACTGGATGAGGAGCAGCCACCTGAAGCTGAACTCGGACAAGACAGAGGGGCTCATCCTCGGCCCCAACCCCTCTGCGTTGGACGACTCCTGGTGGCTGACCACACTTGGAACAGCACCGACATCCACTGACCACGCACGCAATCTAGAATTCATCCTCGACTCCTCACTCTCCATGTTAAAGCAGGTCAACGCCATCTCCTCCTCCTGCTACAACACCCTCTGCATGCTACGCAGGAACTACAAGTGGATCCCGACCGAAACCAGAAGAACGGTGACCCAAGCCCTCGTCAGCAGCAGGCTGGACTACGGCAACGCACTCTGTGCAGGAATCCCGGCCAAACACCTGCAACGACTGCAACGCATCCAAAACGCCTCCGCCCAACTGATCCTCAATGTCCCCCGCCAAAACCACATCACCCCCCACCACAGAGACCTGCACTGGCTCCCTGTCAACAAGAGGATCACCTTCAAGCTCCTAAGGTTTTAAATAATCAAACAATAAAGATAACTTACTTACCTTCAAGCGCCTCACCCACGCACACAAAGCACTCCACAACACCGGACCAGCCTACCTGAGCACCAGAATCAACTTCTACACCCCCGCCCCCAAGCTCCGCTCCACCAGCCTCGCCCTTGTCGCCGACCCACGCATCCAACATACATCCTCCGGCAGCAGATCCTTCTCCTTCCTCACTGCCAAGACCTGGAACTCCCTCCCCACCCATCTGCGGCAGACCCAAGACCTGCTCAACTTCAGAAGGCTCCTCAAGACCTGGCTCTTCGAGCTGTAGCAGCCCCCCAGCGCCTTGAGACCCTCACGGGTAAGTAGTGAGCTTTACGAGTTCACTGATTGATTGATTGGATAGGTTGATGGAAAGGTAAACAGAGGAAGAGAGGTTGAGCCACAGCAAGAGGCGAAGGGGGGGGGGGGACTTCTTACTTTCTCCATCCCTTCGTTGGGGGTAGCTGTGGGCAGTAGCCCATTTCTCCGATGATTTGAAACATCTCTGTCTGAGAGAAGCCTCAAAGCACAGGCTCAGTGACTCCACAGCCTGGGGTGAGTTCACAAGTACAGGGCTCTCTCCACGCAAGGCTATTAGTCTGCTCTTCAGAAGAGTCTAAGAAACAGCACAATATACAATGAAGTGACGCCTTGTGGTTTAGACTTACGAGGCATCTAGCACAGCTCATACCACTAGGTAGCACCAGATGCTGGGACTGCAGTGTTCTCTTTGCTATGATGATTTGTTTTTTAACTAAGCTGGAAAATGTAGGCCTTTACAATAGGGTTTCTACCTCGCTCCATGTCGTCCATTTTGAAATTGTGCACCGCAAAGCCAGCTGGGAATATCTGCCCAAATCATGTGTGCCAGGTGCTGCTTGCCTTTCAATCTCCATAAAGATAATCAGCCCCATCTTATCTCCACACTGTGGGCCCGAATCACAAAGGGAACTTTGCACTCGTGGTGGAGGCCCCGCAGTTGTGGCGAGACCTCCACACTGCATTTACCCCTTGCAGAGGTTCTGGTTAGAGTTCAGCCCTCAGCCTGCCACAAGTGCAAGGCCCTTTGTGAATCGGTTCCTCAATCTTTTGAGATGCTATATGTGACCATGATCACCTTAGCAACATGTGGTCTGCTAATTTTGGCATTTGCTTGCAGCCATGTTGTAAAAATGGCTGCTCTACTATCCTAATATTAATGTGTATTTGTGCTTACTATGTAGCACAAGTTTGGTAACGGTTCTCTTGTAAAGTGCTTGTACGCTGTAGTAACTATTGTCATGTAAAATGCTCTGACACTCTTTTAGGTCTTATTTCCACTACATAAAATGTCAAAATAATTTTCAATAGTAGGCTTTGCTTTCTCAGTGGACAGAGATTTACCCAATAACTAAAGAGTCTTATTGGAGCGCTCAGCTCTGGAGAGACGGAATCAATAGATGTTCCATTGAGGCTAAACCAACTCTAAAATGTTTTAATACATGCCAGGTGATGCAATCTTTGAGTGACCACAGCGAGCAATGCTAGTTGTATCCAGGAAGTTTGGCAGGGGCGTTCTCCAAAGAATTATATTAATTCAATAACGGGCTTGAATGATTAACTCAACTGAAAACTTTACCATCTACATAGGCGAACAAGTCACTGACTTTAAAACCCGCTCTCAAGAGAAGCACATTACATTTTCTAATACATTATTCAACTGCACTGGTACAACCTTCTTTGCTTAGACAAGTATACAAAGGCCAAGGGCGGAAAGCTATACATGGCCTTCATGGACTTGTGAGCTGCGTTTGATGTTGATGAGCTTGCGTTTGTGTCCCATCAAAAGTTGTGGTCCATGATGGCGGAAATGGGTATTGATCCTCCAATCATTCACTTAATTTTCCAGCTATACACCAATGCCACAGCCTGCGTGAGGTATGGCCTAGATGGAGAATGCACTCTTGTGTTTAAAATCGAGAAGGGGGTTAGGCAGGGCTGTGTCCTCGCCCCGTTTCTTTTCTCTATCTATACCAACAGGGTAGAGGCGGCCCTGTCTGGCTCAACTCTCGATGTCCCTAGATTTGACGATTCCCCCTTACCACTATTGGCTTACGCCGATGATGCAGTATTATTAGCGAGGACAGGCGTAGCCCTTTAGAGTCTCTTGACTGCATATGCTGCCTTTATGGCCTCGTTGGACCTCCCTGTAAATGAGGGTAAATCTTTTATTATCATAGCTGTATCTACCCGAGGTGCAAAAGTGCCACATTTTCACTTAGCCTCCCCAAAAATCGAAGTAGTTGACTCCTTTGCGTATCTTGGCATTCTGTTTTTTTATTTTTTATTTTATTTATTTATTTATTCATTTTTTTGTCAATTTCAAGAACAGTACAATAAGATAGCATACCATGCACGGTTGGGCTGCTTTGTGAGTAAAGATCTCACTCCCAAATGGCTACAGTCATGGTCAACTTCAGACTGCCGCCTTTGTAACAACGGCACAGAGTCATTACTGCATCTAATATGTATATGCCCTGCACTTCAGAAACTAAGGAAAGTGCTTCTGCTACCACTCTTAAGAGTCGCACAGGTGAGAATGTCCTGGGGCCTCGAGGATAGTGGCAGCGTCTCAGCGTGTATTCCAGCCTGTTCCTGACAGTATAACATGTCCTGTAACCATTCTTTAAATTTTGGGGACCTCCCTCTCCCCATCTGCATGCAAGCCGGCGTTTCGCCAACAGTAGAGCTATACCCACAAACTTCCTGCTTCCCTTAGGTATGTGTGGGGTGTGACCAAGGAGGAGGGTCAAGGGGTCCTTATCAAAGGTCAGATTTGTCATCGTCACTATATCCCCATGGATTTGCTCCCAATATTGCCATATCTGCGAGCATTCCCAGGCTAGTTGGAAGAACCCAGCCCCCGGCTGTCTACACTTTTCACATCTATCAGTGTCAGCCAAGTTGAACCTATATTTCCTGGCAGGCGTATAATACACACTATGCAAAAAATTTATAGTGAATAATCTTGAAGCGACAGCTTGCAGTAATGCACCCCGTAACTTCACAGCAGTATGTCCATTGCTCAATGGTGATTTCCTGCCCAATGTCAGCATTCCAGTGTTCCCTGGCATTCCCCATCACTTCTGGAATGCATGTGCGAAAGCTGCTATATATCCTTGAAACCAGGTGCGTACCGTCAGTACTGCCCAACAAGACATTCAGGGGGGGGACTGCTTCTGGTTCTCATGGATAGTCCGGTAGGAGTTGTTTCAGTCCTTCCCGGAGCCGTATATAATAAAATACGTCTAGTGGTGTAGGGACAGCATCGCCAAAGAAGTGTTCTCTTGAGCGAAACATTCCATCCACAAACAGATCTCCCCAGAGTGCTATGTGAAGATGTTTGCACATATTTTGAAAGCCTGTTTCGTGAATCACAGTCACCTTTGGGTGGTATGTCAGGGGCAGGCGTGGTGCATATAACATAGGGATTTGCACTCTTTTCAGCATCCTCTGCCATGCATCTATAGTACAGGACAACGTGGTTGGTGGCGTCTCGAGGACTGTAACTGGACCATGGATAATACCGTTTAGTGGCAATGGTCGCGCAATCCAATCCTCTGCCGCTATCTGCGGCATATAAGGCATAGGGGCAACCCAATGATACACATAATGCGCCTGTGCGCTGACATAGTACGCTTCCATGTCTGGAACATCAAAGCCCCCTTTGTCATATGGCTGGGTTAATACTAATAAGGAAGAAATATAAGAATCGAGGTAGTATGACCATTTTAATAAGCGAGACCCTACCAGCCATCAATATAGGTAATGAAATCCAGCGGGTAATGGTATCCTTCAACTGCATCACAGCTGTATCATAGTTCATTCGTAACGTTTCTTCTCTATCCCTCGATACTTGGATCCCTAGGTACTTCAGGTCAGAATGACACTATTCTAACGGGTAATCTAATGGGAATTCAGTCACAGCAGCCGTCAGCGAAAAGAATTGAGATTTGCCCCAATTTATAGTGATACCTGACATTATGCCAAAGGCCACAAACTCCCGCAGCAATGCATTAAGTCGGAGCTGTGGGTCCGCAACATAAAGTGTCACGTGTTCTGCATATTGTGATACCGAGATTTGATGTTGAAGGCGCCGAAATGCGCTTTCCTGGTGCAGTTGTCACAGCCGGCATGCTAACGGCTCGATTGCAATGGCAAAAAGGAGGGGCGACAGTGGGCATCCCTGCCGAGTACCTCTAGTAATGTGCAAGCTTGGCGATAGGCGGCCATTCACCTGCACCTTCGCAGTTGGTCTATTGTACAATAGCTGTACCCACGAAATAAAAACAGGGGGGAATCCCATTTTGCTCAGTACAGTGAAGAGATAACACCACTCCACCGAGTCAAAGGCCTTAGAAATATCCAAGAAAACTGCAGCGAGTGAGAATTCTGGTGCCACTGTCTGGATGAGGGATAAAAGAGTGCGGAGGTTATGGCTGGTCGCCCTGGAAGGAACAAAGCCAGATTGATCTGGAAGTACAATTTGTGTCATGAGGAGAGAGAGACGAGTGGCAAGAACCTTGGCTAAAATCTTTGCATCGCAATTCATGAGGGATAATGGATGATAGGAGTCGCAGTCCTTAGGGTCTTTGCCAGGTTTCAACAAAGATGTAATCACCACTTCACGCATCGTTTGTGGTAAAATACCCTCCTCGAACGAATCTTCAAAAACTTCACGTAGTACCGGTGCCATGATCTCTATGTAGCATTTGTAAAACTCAGCCTGTATACCGTTTAAACCTGGCGCCTTCCCATTCTTCAAGGACATGATTGAGTCCCTGATTTCGTCCAGCTCTAATGGGGCACTTAAAAATTTCCGATAACCATAGCTCAGCCAACATAAAGCAACATCGCCCAGATTACCATCATAATCCATAGTACCCACTGCACGTGTGGTATACAACTGCTCATAGTGTGTGGCTAGCGTGTCTAGCAGACGGGCACTATCCATGCATGTCTCTCCATTCAGGTCGTTAAGTTCTAGGATAGTGGAGTCCCCTCGAGCCTTCCGTATGATCCCGGCTAATGCTTTTCCTGGCCTCTCACCCTCGCCGTACTTGCGGCCAACCCAATGGTGAGAAAACTGAGCTCATGATCCTGGGCAACTCACTCACCCCATGTCCTATACTGGAATGGCCCCCTAGTATGGGGAGCCCACCCCAACCCAAGACCCAAGTAAAGAGTCTAGGCATGTGGTTGGATTCAAAGCTAGACTTCAGGCAACAAGCTACTGCCCTGTCCGCCACCTGCTTTGGCCTGATGCGGATGCTCAGGAAAGTGCTGCCTCTTCTACCCTTCCAAGCACGTAGAATCATGGTTCAAGCCATTATTCTATCCCGTTTGGATTACGGAAATTCACTATACTTAGGAGCCCCTATTTCCACCACAAGAAAACTTCAGACTACACAAAATGCAGCCGCCCGCCTCCTTATAAGCTTGAGCCGGCGAGACTCTGGCACAGCAGCGCTGAAGAAATTGCACTGGCTGCCCATCAAGGCCAGAGTTGTGTTTAAATCCATGTGCATTATGCACAAAGCCATGTGGAAAACCGCTCCATCCATGATCTGTTCCCTGGCAAACCCTTATCTCCCTAATAGAACCCTGAGATCCAGCTCAGCTTTCTTGGCCAATGTTAACAGAATCAAACTGGCAAGATGGGGCGGATGATCCTTCTCCTGGAATGCCGCCAGAGCTTGGAACTCCTTGCCTGATACCCTTCGCGGCGAGTCTAACCTGCTGAAGTTTCGGAAGGAACTGAAAACACTCCTCTTTTTCTAACTTGGCTCTCTGGCCTCTCCTGACTCAAACAATATAGCGCTACGAGGCCTCCGGGTAGTCTGCGCTTAATAAAACACTGTTAATAATAATAATAATTTATAGCGAAACTTCGATTCCCGTGCTGCTTCCTCCTCATATTCAGGCAGTTTGATTCTGAACTCCTCTTGCACCCTATGTCCCATCCCCCTCTGCATGATGCGCTTTAATTCTTTCAGGTCCCCCTCCAGCTTGTGTATCGTGCCTTGAATATCACGTAGTACTCCGCTCCCCTTTGCTATACACCATCCACAAACTGCGACCTTAAAGGCCTCCCATACCAGTGCTACTCTATCGACTGTGCCCTTGTTTCATGGGAAAAAGTCCTGTATGTCACCCCTCAGCTCCTCACTAAACGCCGTGTCTAGTAGCGCAGTAGGTTGTAGGTCTGGGGCGATCACACCCCAGCATTCGTATCTTCACTAATACTGGGCAGTGATCTGAATATGTACCAGCCAAATGTTTTGCAGTCATGATATCCACAGCCATGTCTCTTGAGAGAAAGCAGTAGTCTAGTCGTGCCCAAGTGCCTGTATATGAGGTGAAGTGTGTGCCCTCGAGTGTCGTGGGATGTTTGTGTCTCCAGCTATCAATCAATGACCCCTCCTCTACTATACCCTGTAAGGCCTCCCTGGCTCTAGTGTGATAATGTGCCATACCATCCGCCCTATCTAATGCAGGCACCAAGGCTACATTAAAGTCGCCTCCCCAAATCACCCGCGAGGAGCCCCCATCAAGTATCTTGCCCCACAGCAGTGTAAAAAATTCTGTTGTGTCAGTGTTAGGTGCATAGCAATTTACAATAGTAACCGTTGTTTCTCGCAATCTCCCCCAAACCACAACATACCTCCCTGAAGTGTCTTCAAGGTGGCCAAGCAATGTGAAGGGAATTGAGCATTTAATTAGTATTGCGACGTCCCTGGCGTAAGAAGAATAAGACGAGAAATGTCTATGGCCAGCCCACCTAGTGGCAAATGAAGGACTGGGTTGTGGGGAGATGTGCGTTTCCTGCAACAATATTATGTGTGCTCCGTGCCTATCCAGGTATGAGAGGACCTGTCTGCCCTTTCGTGCATCGTTAAGACCTCTAACATTCCAGGAAAGTATCATTATTGATTCACCATGTGATTCACCTTTCAGTTATGCAAGAATTGGATCTGAAAATTTTCGACAGGCCTTGCGCTGGGTCTGCAACTCCCTCCCCACAGTATCGTCTTAACGTGGCTTCTCGTGCATTCATGCCATCCAGTTCTGAACAAACATCCCCTTCCGCCACCCGCCATCCCTCCCGCAGTCTACCCCCCACCCACTGAAGCATCCCCAACTTGCCAGAAGTAGTGTCCCACCCTCTCCCCCAACCCCCACCAACAATCCCTCCTCCCCAAACATTATGCAACAGTCCCCAAATGACTGTTGCATAATGTTTGGGGGGGAGGGATTGTTGGTGGGGGTTGACACATTCCACCATTGGGTATACCCGTAGGGGGAACTACTAGAGTGCAACACAACCACTACCTCCTCCTCAAACTCCAAAACTGCCTTGGCCCTCGGCTCCGTCTGAGGAGGGGCAGTGGGCCCTTGAATAGATTACCACTGGGTTAATCACAAACTTCTCGGCAAGTCCTCTTTGTAACATCCACAACCTCTCCGCTCTGCGGTAACTTGTGTATGCCATCAGGTGTGTCTAGGAAGCAGTTCATGCAATGAAATCTCCATGTCAAGCTTCTTCATCCGTTTCTCGTGCATCGCCTCGCTGGGTATGATCATGTCCATTCGCTCCACGTTGCGACTTCCTCAAATCGCTGTTTCCCTTGGTGCGTCACCCGCAGTCGTGCAGGGTACAGCAGTGCGTAATCGATCTGAGCCACGCGCAGCTTCTTTTTGACATCTAGAAACTTGCGCCTTTCTTCTTGCACCAGAGGAGTAAAATCCGGGAAAATCAAGAATGTCACTCCGTTATATGTCAAATTTTGTTTAGTACGTGCTGCCCTCAAAGCTACATCCCGGTCTCGATAATTTAGTAGTCTAGCAATGATAGGTCTCGGCGGAGTCCCGGGTTTTGGTATGGGACCTAGGGATCGATGCGCTCGCTCAACAATGAATTGCGCAGAGAAGGCCTCAGTTCGAATGGAAGTCAGGAGCAGTTTCTCTTTGTAGTCTTCCATCCGGCCTGTGTCTGTGGATTCTGGTACGCCCGTGACGCGTACATTATTACGTCGACTGCGAGCTTCCAAATCCTCTTTTTTCGCAGCTATGGTTCGAAGCAGGTTGTCCATCCGTGCTAGTTGTGCCGTTTGCCCAGCGGTGGTGTCATCATTGTCAGATATACGCCTTTCGTTTCCGCAAGTCTCTCTTCATGCTGGTCTACTTTGTGGACCATGGCTTCCATTCTGGAGGACATCCTATCTACTTTATCGGCCACTGTGGTAAACCCCTGTCTCATTTCCTGCAGAAGCTTTCGCATATCCAGGTCCGAGGATGCGTCACTGCTTCCCGCCATGTCGCTATTGGTCTTTTCGGCACCCGCTGAATTAGGTTTCAAACATTTTTTTGCAGCGTCAAAGGATAACTTCGGCTGGCGAGTATCTTGCCTCACCATCTTGTCGCTGGTCCCAGGGCCTCGTGAGCGCACCACAGCCAGTTTAGAGGTGTCAAAGAAACAGTCACCTGATATGTGTTGTCCGGACGTGCAGCAGACTCTTATTCTTTACAAACTAGCACCAGCAGCCTATGTAATAGGGGTGCCCATTCACTGTGTGGCTCCTCAGCAGCAATACGCCACCAGGCAAGCCAGAGAGACCCAGATAAAAGCCTACAGAGTGGGTCCTCAGTTCCTGTATCACTGTTGGCAAGAGCGCAGAGTGGCAGCCCCTTACGCTGGGACCCCTTAACAGTTGCAGAGCCTTAGCGCGCCAATATGTCCAGCCAAGATATAGAAAAGCGCTACCAGATATCTATAGTAGCACAGCCTTGTCCCATCGTGTAGGCCCAGAGCGTCCAGCACTCCGATCAGCCTCTGTCGCAGCCGGGGCCAGCCGGCGCCACACGGAGCAGTTTGGTGCCACAAACGTTTGGCATCTTATGTCGTCACGGGGGGTATTATGTCCGGTTCCACCCTCTCATGCACTGCGGTGGTATCACAGTCAGCCTGTCGCGCTTCAGGTCCTCTCAGCAATAATCACCAGCCGGGCCCAAATCCCCAGGTCTCCGGTTGATTCCGTCTCCCTCTCACCGTATGATTGTACGGTTCTATGTTGTGCCGTCGTAGCTGTCTGGTAGTGTGCCAATTGCGGTCTCACTATGTCGGGAGCTCCCAGCCTCTGCCACCGCGATGTCCGAGTCGGGCCATTGAGGCCTACCGCCCTCGTGGGAAGCCACGGAGTTTCCTGTCATCTGATACCGCTCTGCCCAACACTCACAGCACCAGCGTCCTCCCGGGCAGATCTTTCGTGCCTCCGTTCTCGGACATGCAGCGTCCGATCAAAGCCAAACTTTCGCCGAGGGTGGGAAACAGTATGATTAGCAGCCAGGATTCATTACTGCCTTGTCGCGACCCAGTTGAGGAAGATTGATGCAGGATAATAGGTCCAGGTTACAGGAGCCTCACCAGAAGGCGGTCATTCTGTGTGTGCGTCCTCTAGCGCCCCTACCTTGGCGTTCTGTTTGACAGCAAACAAACTTGGTCGAAATTGGTGGCTGCCAGAGCCCTGGGCATGGAAAGAAGCCTACTAGCGATAAGGGGCTTTATAAAGAAGTTGGGGGCCAACACCGTGGACACGGTTAAAACTACCTATCTAGCCAAAACAAAGGCGGCAGTAACCTACGGGTCCGGAGTCTGGGGGATGGCTCATATTGAGAAATTGCAGAGAATGGAAGACACCTTTTTTAAGTCTATGGTCTCATTACCACCTACAGCATCCAATTTAATCCTAAGCCTTGAAATAGGACTCCCTTACCTGTCCGACTGCATCAGGCTGGCACCGATCCTACTGTGGCTCTCCATCTGGCAGAGGTTGACTTTTAATTTAACTCAACGTATTATTGGCGATTGCCTCAGGTTGGAGGGTCGCAGAGGGATTGGTTAGCTCAGTTATTTAGAAGCCGAGCTTAGAGCAATCGGGCCGGAGGAGCTGTTTAAAGACCCAGCTTCTTACAGGTTCATCTCTAAACAGAAACTGACCGATCTATACATGCAGAGGGCTGATTTTATTCGCTGTGGGAGGATTTGTCAACAACAGGCATTTAGCACCTATGTCCTCTTTCCACCTAGACCTGCGGGAGACCATCACTATTTCTACCTCTCACGTATCACTATGGCTCAACACAGATTTATCTTGGTGCGTTTTCATCTCAACTTTAACCCCCCTGATGCTCGGGTTCCCAGAGAAGAAGTTCAAGCACACTGACCTCATCTTGTGTCTGTGTGACAATGTCGCACCCCAAACTGATCTACACTTGGTATTGTTTTGTAATTTTTTTCCTCAAAGAAAGAAAAACATTTATTTTACCCATCTTAAGACTTCAAAATTTTAAACAATGCAGGGTGTATACGTGTTATTTCTGAAGTCTTTACCTAATTTGTATGTTTGTTTCTCAGTAGCATCTTTTCTGTGGGCTTGTATGAGAAAAAGAAAGTCGATGGGGGCGCTAAATTGAATTACTGTAAAGGTTACATAAAGTTTTATGATTGTAAATTGTTTTACAGTCTTTTTAACGGTTTGATATGATGCATTTGTGCTTTTATGATTTTTTTTAATAGATAGACTAAAGATTTTAAATGAAAAAATAAATGAACTGCACTAAGACATCAAACTCCAACTGCCTGCTGGAACAGAGAGTGTTACTCAGTCCTTCTGGGCTGCTTTAAGGCCGAATGAGTTGACAGTCGTTGGCCAACGATGCCCTGATAGCAGCTGCCCATCACTCAGCCTTGTGGCGCTTTTCCCTGTGCCCAGTATGCTCAGTTCCGCTGTTAGCAATCAGTGCACACTGGTAGTTCTGGAAGCCTCTCTCTTGGTAGGAACCACCAATGCCCCTGTTCTATTGGAGGTGTTGTCCATTTCCAAAGAGCACATTGATGCCGAGCATAGCACATGTTTCAAGCAGTACAGATTGTAATATATCAAATGTGACCATTTATACAATGTAATTAGGGATTTGAAGTTGTTAAAATGATGAGTAAAAAGGTATTTAGCCCATGTCCCCACCACATCTTCAACAAAGCAGACTCCATCATCGCACCCCATCTCCGCGATATCATCAACTGTTCCTTCAACTCCGCTACCTTCCCAGAAAGCTGGAAACATGCCGAACTCAGCGCCCTTCTGAAGAAACCCACAGCAGACCCCTCTGAACTTAAGAACTACCGCCCCATCTCACTCCTCCCATTCCCTGCCAAAGTCATTGAGAAAGCCGTCAACAGTCAGCTCGCCGCCTTCCTTGAATCCAACAATTCCCTCGACCCCTCACAATCCGGCTTCCGTGCCAAACACAGTACCGAGACCGCCCTCATCGCAGCAACAGACGACATTCGAACTCTATTGGACAACGGAGAAACAGTTGCCCTCATCCTACTTGACCTCTCCGCCATCTTCGACACAGTCTGTCATAACACCCTCATACAACGCCTCAGCAACGCCGGTATACAAGGAAAAGCCTTGGACTGGATCATCTCGTTCCTCGTCGGGAGAACCCAAAGAGTACGCCTCCCCCCATTCAAATCAAGGGCCACCGAAGTCATCTGCGGCGTACCACAAGGATCTTCACTCAGCCCCACCCTCTTCAAAGTTTACATGAGTCCCCTCGCATCCATCGCGCGACAACACAACCTCAACATCATCTCCTATGCAGACGACACCCAGCTGATCCTCTCCCTCACCAAAGACCCAAACACCGCCAAAACCAATCTACACGAAGGCATGCAAGAAGTAGCCAAATGGATGAAGAACAGCCGTTTAAAACTTAACTCGGACAAAACAGAAGAACTCATTTTAGGATCATCCCCCTCGGCCTGGGACGACTCATGGTGGCCACCGGCCCTGGGTACAGCACCCACTCCCACAGATCATGCACGTAACCTGGGCTTCATCCTAGACTCCTCCCTCTCGATGACCAGACAAGTCAACGCTGTCTCATCTTCATGCTTCAACATCCTTCGCATGCTAAAAAAGATCTTCCGTTGGATCCCCACCGAAACAAGAAAAACAGTCACCCAAGCACTGGTCACTAGCCGATTGGATTATGGAAACACCCTATATGCCGGAACCACTGCCAAACTACAGAAAAAACTCCACGCATCCAAAACGCATCAGCCAGACTAATATTGGACATCCCCCGTCAAGCTCACATTTCTGGTCACCTGAAAGACCTCCACTGGCTCCCAGTCGACAAGAGAATAACGTTCCGTCTGCTCACCCACGCACACAAGGCCCTCTACGGCCTAGGTCCCGAATGCCTCAACACACAACTGTCCTTCTACGCACCTACCCGCCAACTACGTTCATCCAATCAAGCCCTCGCCGCAATTCCGCGCATCCATAGATCCACCATGGGAGGAAGATCCTTCTCCTACCTAGCAGCCAAAACCTGGAATTCCCTCCCCTCTCACCTCCGCCTTACACAGAACCACCTCTCCTTCAGAAAACAGCTAAAATCCTGGCTATTCGATAAATAATGCACACTCCCTCCCTCAAGCGCCTTGAGACCCTCTGGGTGAGTAGTGCGCTATACAAATTACGAACTTGAACTTGAACTCACTATAAGGGTTGCCATTTGATTAAAGACAGGCAAGCACCACTGGAGCAGAGATGCCAAGAACAGGGTAACTGGCACCAAACAGTAAGTTTATAGCATTGGGCTTTCTTTAAATGAATACATGCTGAAGCAAGCAGGCTTGGTTCATTCACTTACAAGGATCCAACTGAACCTAAGCACCACAAAACAATGAATTGTAAAACAAATAACAAAACTCACTGTCTGTCATCTGGTGATCCTGCAGCCTCAACTGCTACATGACCACACCCTGTCTGCATTGCTGCTCAGAATAACCTGTTTATCAGTGTGATCTTGGCTTTATCACTGGGTGGGAGGATTGGCTACATCTGAGGACTAGATATAGGAGTATGACTTGAAATACACACTGATTGCAAGGCTGAGATGTTCTCTCATGTTTGTGCGAGAAGTGCAGCCTGTCCTGGCTTGTGACATCTCTCCGCTTTGCATGGTGTTACTTGTAGTTCTAACTGTGCCTTTGCAAATACTACTAGAATCAGAATGTCTAGCCCTGTGAGGCAGCGAGCTAGGACTGGTTCACTATCTCACACTTGAAAGGACAACACGTGAGACCTCCAGCTGGCATGGTGTACAACAATATTATTCCTCCACTTTCAAAACAAGTTGATGGGCACCTGACCGCAGCATGTTAAAGAGTTGGCGTACAGCTGGGGTAATGCCAGGCTTATAGAAAAGCCTTCACATCAGCAAAATTTACTTTTATGATGGAGACCTGACTGAACCCCACCTTGGCACCGGACATAGCCATAGCCGTCCCGGAAGGCTACAAGATCACCCGCAGGCACTGCACCAACAGAACAGAAGGATGAATCACCATCGTCCACAGGAACACTCTCAGAGTCTCGACCAACACCGATGACACCCTCAGCACCGCTGAACACCTGCACTTCCAGATCCACACCGACCCCAACACCACCCTCAGAGTAACCCTCATCTACAGACCCCTCCGGTCCCCGACCACAGTTCAGCGACTCCATCGCCGACTTCATCAGCACACACGCCCTCGCCTCCACGGACTAGATCCTCCTCAGGACATGAACTTCCACCTTGAGAACAACAACAACACCAACTCCACCACCCTGATCGACAACCTAGCCAACCTCGGACTCAGACAACTCGTCACAACACCTACCCACTCCGCTGGTCCCATGCTTGACCCCATCTTCTCCGCAAGCCCCACGTCTCTTTCAACCACACCACCGAACTCCACTGGGACCAACCATCACTGCATCCACTTCACCTTCAAGAAACCCACCGCGCACCACCGCACCCAACAGATGCCTTGCCTCTGCTGGAGCAAAGTCACCGAAGACCAGCTAACTACCACCCTCACCCAGAGCCCACCCGCCGACCCCACCGACCCCGACACCACCGCCCGCAACCTCAGATAGTGAATCAACGACTGCGCCAACACCTTCGCCCCAATCAAGAAACCCTCCAACATTCACACCAACAAGAAAGCCAGGTGGTTCATTGTTAAGCATGGAAAACATGGCGGCCGCCGGCTAGGGCAGGTCGCGTCTCTCCAGTGGAGCTCCCGTACCCGGTGGAAAACGTAGCGGTAATTCGGCAGAATTTGAGCCTCTTACCGTCTCGACTATCCTAGGAGTCCTTTCGGTCTTTCTCCTCTTCCCGTCCGTGCACCCTCGTTTCGCCTGAGCCTCTCCGGCTGTCAAGCGCGGCACACGGTGTTGTGTGGCGGCGCCGCCCTGGATTATTTTGCCGCTTTGTGCCACTTATGCCGCTTGGATTTTTGGATTCTCTTGGGCATCCTTCGGTCCCTTTTGGACGTAGCCTGTGCTGTTGTGTGGTGGTATTCGCAGCGGCGCCCACCTCGAACTTAGCCTTGGGCTCGGAACGCCTGCCCGGCGGATGTGCGGCTTTGGGGTCCTACCTTCCACCTCTCTTCCGCGGTGGACCGAGGCAGCCGTGGAACTGCGACGGAGCCGCAGGGCGGCGGCTCGTGGAAACCTCAGAGGCAGTGGCAGCTTTCTTTTGGCCCAGAAGGGCTCCGCTGCATTAAAGGGAGGCTGCTTTGATCCACCAAAAATAACGCAAGCAGACAAACCAAAGTCACGGACACGTCGCCTAAAACTCAAAACGGAGGTAAGGTCTGCAACGGAGGAAGGAGCAGAACGTGCAGTCGGCAATAGCTGTGATCACAATTCTGATCAACTCTCAAGTAAGGTGACCGGGCGTGGGGGTGCCAAAGGTACTATTAAGGGCAGGCTCAGTGAAACAAGGGTTATAGACACAACAGTCACTGCAGACACTGTTATAGACTCTGTTATTGATCAAGTGCCGGGTTCTAGCGCAGTGAATGTAGTAGAAGGTATTACGAAAGAGGGTACTCCAGGATCTTCCATTTTTGTCTTTACCGGCAAACGTACTGCAATTATTCCCCGGGTTTCAGACCCTAAGCTTGGGGCCAAAAAGAAACTCAGAAATACTAACAGTAGCGCTGTGCGACTTACCCCCTCGCTTAGGACATTCTTTAAGGTACTGCCACAGGTCCTAGAAGTTACGTGTAGAGAGGGGGAGAACAGCCCTCAAGATAAAGGGATGAGTGGCCTTGATAACACCCAAGGGACCGCATCCCCAACCTTGGTGGTCTCGGAATCTGCTGATAATATTTCAGAGGAGCCAGGGTCTCTAAATTTACTTGACAGAGGAAATAGTGATGAGCCAGTACCCTCAGATTGTGAATCTCGGGAAGGGATATATCTGGAGATACTTCATACATGAAATCAAGAGTGGATTTGCTGAATCTAAACGCAACCAGCATGAGATCAAAGCGGCATTTGACGCACTTGACAAGAGAGTAGACCTGCTTGCCGAGAGGACAGATACTCTAGAAAGTACCGTTGGCGAATTAAAAGCTAAATTGGAATACGCTGAGGAAATGATACAATCTCTAAGACGCGACGGAAACGCAACAAAGGAAAGAGTGGAGTCTTTGTAAAATTACTCACGGAGAAAGAATATTAGACTCCTGAGGGTTCCGGAAGGAAAGGAGGGGGAGAAATGAAAAAATTCATTGCCTCTTTGCTTAAAGAGACCCTGAATTTGGGGGAATCTGTTGAAGAGTTGGAGAGGGATATTCAGAGAGCCCACAGAGACCCATTTCGCCTAAACCCGGGGAGATCAAAACCCAGAAAGATCCTAGTGAACTTTCTAACCTACTCCACCAAGGAGAAAATATTAAACTTGGCGCTTAAAGCTACATCTTTAAAAGCCCCAGACTTCTTCTTTGTTGTTAGGTCCGATCTGTCTAAAACAACCCTCGACAGACAGTGGGAGTTAGGCCAGAGAATGGAGAAATTCAGGGGTCTGGGGGCCACTGTTCAGAAGAGATTTCCCACCTTCCTGAGGGTCATGTATAATAATAAAATGCATAACATCCATTCCCCTCTGGAGGCAGATGAACTCCTAGCCTCTATTAGCGATCATCAGCAGGGAGCCCAACAGTGACTAAGAGACTAAGAGATTTAGAGATTATGTTCCCTATAACATCCTTCTCCTTACTACTTTATAGTTTCTGCGTGCACGTGTCAACGACAGTATTATCGTTTTGGATTAGTGAACTCAATCCTGATAATTCAAATTGATAACGCCATTTGATATTGTATAATAGGAGCATAACCAAAAAAAAAAAAGGCAAAAAAGTAAAATAAAAGGAGGGTGTTTCCAAAAGTATAAACAAAAAAAAAAAAAACATTGACACGGGGCGGGAATCAGGGGGGGGGGGGGACTTACAGGTGAAATTTTAATAAAGGGAAGAATTCTCCGAGGTTTATTTACTTCTATTTTTACTTTTACTTTCATCACTTTCTGCACTTCTTCACACAGGATATTTTTCCTCTGAGATTCCTCCAAAGATATTAACCTTGGCTTTGTCGGCTTTGTCGGATTACACCTTTCATATTAATTACACGTAACAGGACCGGGTGGGGGGGGCTCCCAGAGAGACAAATCTGGCATCACCGGCCAGGTTAACTAAGGGAGGGTTTTCCAGGGAGGGTGGAGGGGGGGGGGAGTGGGGGGGAGGGGTAAAATCGCAAAAAATCTTCATTTGTCAGACATCGTTCTAAAGTTACTATTTTCACTAAATTCAATCCAGTCTCGTCTAATCTGCCTTGGGAGTAGTGTACTCTTTATTGATCTGATGAGTTGGTTGAGGGGGAACGACATTAGATGCCGGGGATAACATATTTGTCCTGGAATGTCAATGGCCTGCGTGTAAGGGGGAGGAGGCATAGAATATTACAGTATTTGAGGGACTCCCCAGCGCAGGTCATCGTCATCCAGGAAACACATCTTCTTCAGCAAGAAGTGAAGGATATGTTGAGGAATGTTAGATGGGTTGATAGTTTTATCTGTACTAACCACAATGCTAATATTCGGGGCATCCTTATCATCTTTAAAAGGCAAGTCAGAGCGCAGATTATAGATTATGAAGAAGATCTTAGCGGTAGGTGGCTATATGCTAAAGTAAGTTTAGAGGGCAGACCGTACAATTTGGTGGGTTATTATGGCCCCAATCAGGACGACCCCTCATACCTGCATAAAATCCAGAACCACCTTTTAGCAACTCACGATCCAATAATTTGGATGGGAGATTTTAATTTAGTATTAAATCCTAAATTGGACAAATCCCCAACTCTAGGGCATTGACTCACGAGAAATCCATTCAAACACTTAGGGTGATTATGCCAACGCTTGGATTAGCAGACCCGTGGAGGGAGAGAGCGGGTAACGCACTTGGTATATCTTATCATAACTTCAAATACAACCATAAGTCTAGAATCGACTATGCCCTATTTAGCTACTCATTAAGAGAGCCACTGGAGGAACTAGTTTACTTGACCTCGCATCTTTCAGATCATTCGGCCATTTTCTTTTCCTTTAAATCAGGTCAGCAAATCCCTCATACGTCTTGGTCATTTGACCGTACTATTCTTTTAGAGGAAGAGGAAACTGACCTCCTTATCCAAGAAACCAAGTTTTTTATGGACATTAACATAAATTCAGCTCAGTTGGACATTGTGTGGGAGGCTTATAAAGCAAATTTGTGAGGTCACATCACCAACAGGGCCTCTCATCGAGGGAAAGTGTACAGGGCAATGATCGCCAACATAGAACAGGAAATCGCTCTCTTTGATCAACGTATCGGTTCCGGAACTGGTACTAATGAAGATCAGAAACAAAGGAAGGAATTAAAGGGGAAGCTATAAAGCATCCTCCAAGAGAGGGTCGCAAACAGATGGGCAGCTAGCAAACTTTCAAATTTTGAATACGGGGAATCCTCGGGCAAGGTCCTAGCCTGGAAAATCAAATCTGACCAGGCCAAAAAACATATCAAACTTATTAGTGTAGAGGGGGAGACTAATGAAAGAACTTCCACCATAGACATCGGGGAAGCTTTTCTTGACTTTTTTCAACAAATATATAAGGAGGAGATCTCGGACGACCCGTTGACTAGGCTCAGATGGTTAGAGAAGATAGTTCTCCCCACTCTCACCCCAGAACAAAGTGACCGGCTTGACAGACCAATCTCTGAGATAGAGGTGAGTGAAGCTATCAAAAAGGTGAAGCGGGGTAAGGCGGCTGGCCCCGATGGTCTCCCCGGTGAGCTACTTCGGGTTTTGTCACCCGAAATTGTTTCAGTATTTACTAGACTCTTTAATGATATCTTAGTAAAGGGAGCCACCCCACCTAAATCATGGGGGGAAGCAACAATCGTCCTGATCCCAAAACCCGGGAAAGATCCAGCCAAATGTGGCTCTTATAGGCCAATTTCACTTCTGAATAGTGATTATAAGCTCTTTGCGGCGGTGTTGGCGACTCGGCTGGGACATGAAGTTAGCTCAATTATCCACACTGACCAGAAGGGCTTCATTTGAGGTAGACAGCTTTCAGACCTCACTTATGATCTAATTGGGGCAGTGGACATCGCCTCAACCTTCTCCCTTCCTTTGGCCATTATGACCCTCAACGCAACAAAAGCGTTCGATAGAGTAAACTGGTCATATCTAGCTGATGTCATGAGGAAATTCACAATTGGACCTAACTTCCGTAGGGCTATAGGTCTTTTGTATGGCAATCCCAGTGCGAGTATTTTGGTGAATGGTACATGTACTCAGCCCTTTCAGATTAGTAGGGGAACGAGACAGGGTTGCCCCCTATCCCCCCTACTTTTTAACATCTATATTGAACCTTTTGCACAATCTCTGAGGGATGACCCAAGAATCTCCTCATTTGAATATGGAGGGTGGGAAAAAAGGGTAGGGCTTTACGCCGACGACATAGTAATTTACACTAGTGATCCAGCAACTGCCTTTCCCATTGTAGTCGAAATAGCCAAAGAATTTGGACATATATCGGGCTACGATATTAACGCTGAGAAGACTGAGCTCATGACGTGAAACACTGCTAATCCAAGCGTTGTGGTGACACCCTCAATTCGTTACCTCGGAGTTAAAGTCACCCAAGATATAGACACCTTGGCTAAGGCTAACCTAGATCTGGTCTTCCAAGAATGCAGGGCCTTATTGAAATCCTGGGCGGGTCTTCGATTGTCAATTTTTGGGAAAGTCAATATAGTGAAAATGTCTATCCTCCCGAAACTGTTCCATCCCTTTGGCTTTTGATTCTAAGCAACTTCATAAATGTCAACAGGAAATTAATTCCTTTATTTGGGGCAATAAGGCTACAAGGTTGGCCTGGAAAAAATTAAGGAGGAGGGGGGAAAAAGGAGGGCTTGCCCTGCCAGACTTGCAGTATTATGCGTGGGCATTCCAGCTTTCCCACACAAGAATGCTCTTGAAATCACCAGATAAGTCTTCAAATGGGAGATTGTTTAAGGCAATGCTGGTGGGGGCAAACCTTCCGTTAGATGGGTTTCTATTCAAGTTCGGGAACCGAAAGTTTTTAAAAAAGGTGAGGCTTAAGACTCTTTTAACAATATTGAAGTCCTGGGTGCAAATTAAACTTAGAGTGGGGCTGGCATATTTCTCCAACTATGCTCAGATATGGGACTCTCCTGGGCTCCCACTGTGTTTGCAAGACTGCCTGGCAGCCCCCCTAATTGAGGCGGGGCTTTCAAGATGGGGTGAGCTGGTATTTGGAGGTGCCTTGATTGAGTGGGAGGAGCTTAAGGAGAAAGTAGGGCCAACTTTGTCAAGATTTAAGTACATCCAAATCAGCTGTTGGGCCAGAGAACTAACTAGAAAAAACCCTAATATTGGGAGACCTAGCCCCCTTGAACAGCACTTAGTTGAAAAACAGACAGGAGGTAAGGTTGCTTTTTGGTATTGGTCCATCCTGGAGGAGATAGATGGAGACTTCAATCTCCCAATGGAGCTATGGGGAAGTGAAATCCAGTTATTGGGCGAGGATTTGTGGATAAAATCTTTTTCTCTTTTGTATAGACTTGTCAAACCCGCTTGGTTGAGACGAAATCACTTGTTCACTTTACATCGGGCATACCTTTCCCCCTTATGTCTATCTAAATATCAGGAAGGGAAATGCTGTAACAAATGTCAACTTCCAGCAGCCTCAGATACCCACATGTTTTGGGAATGCCCCCACATAACTGCTTTTTGGAAAGAGGTTAAAGTCACCCTGGATTCAATTCTGAAGACCAACATTCCTCTTACGCTATCATTAGTCATTTTTGGCTTAGATCAGAACATCATCGGGGTTCTGCGGTCTTTTTTATTCTACACTATCCTTCTGGCAAGACGGCTGATTTGTATACACTGGGTAGATACCATCCCTCCCACACACTCCGCCTGGCTAACGTCTCTCTATGAAACATCCAAGATAGATTTGGCTAGATCCTGTAGTACCCAAAGCCTCACCTTCTGGAAACTCTTGATAGATTGGAAGTGAACCTTTTTTTCTGGCTCGTTTTTTTTTTTCCCCCAAAGGTCCGATGATTATGCCCATCTACTCCATGGCTCAGTCTAGTGGTTTGCCCCGACTCCGATATTTATTTACTGGCCTAACAGGCATGAAGTTGCCTAGAGGAGTGTCAACGAGGTGCACCATATCTCCCGCCAATCCGTAATAAGTTCTGCCCAGTTTGCGAAGCGGCTCAATTACTAGGGCTTTGCTCCCGATGGCAGAGAGGCGGTTGGTGTGTTTTCTTTGCATCTATGGAACGAGTGGCGGGCAGATGAGGATTAAAAAAAAAAAAAGAAGAAAGCAAGGTGGTTCACTGATGACCTTCAGGCCTCCAAGCAAACCTGCCGAAAGCTGGAGAAGATCTGGCTCCGCGAACGAACACCGGACAGCTACGCAGCCCGCATGAACATCACCCGCAGACACCAACACCTCATCAGATGCGCCAAAAGGGCCTCCTTCAAAGACCGCCTAGACAACAACACGCACAACAGCAAAGAGCTCTTCAACATCGGGAAGGAACTCTCCAACCCCAGCTCCAACACCAATGACGTCCCACCCTCACAAGACCTGTGCGACTCGCAGGCCACCTTCTTGCACCGCAAGATCGCAGACATTCACAACAGCTTCAATGCCACGACCGCCCGAACAACCACTGAGACCTCCGCCCCCACGACCACCATCCGCACCAACCGCCTCCTCTCCTGTACCAAAATTAAGATCATGAACACCATCCACTCTGGATCTCTGTCAGACCCATGCCCACACCACATCTTCAACAAAGCCAGCACAGCCATTGCACCCCATCTCCAGAAAGTCCTCAACACCTCTTTCGAGACAGCAACCTTCCCGGAGAGCTGGAAGCACGCCGAGATCAACGCCTTACTCAAGAAACCCAAGGCGGACCCCAAGGACCTCAAGAACTTCCGGCCCATTTCCCTGCTCCTGTTCCCGGCAAAGGTAATTAAGAAGACTGTCAATGAACAACTGACCCACTACCTGGAGGAGAACAACATCCTGCACCCTTCCCAGTCCGGGTTCCGCAGCAACCACAGCTCCAAGACTGCCCTCATTGCCGCCACCGATGTCATCAAGTCCCTGCTGGACAACGGAGAAACGGCGGCCCTCATCCTCCTGGACCTGTCAACCGCCTTCGACACGGTCTGCCACCACACACTACGAACACACCTCCACAATGCCTGGATCCAAGAGAAGGCCCTGGACTGGACCACCTCCTTCCTCTCCGGTAGAACACAGAGCTCCCGCCTTCCCCTTTTCCGCTCCGAAGCCACCGAGATCATCTGCAGCGTACCCCAGGGCTCATCCCTCAGCCCAACTCTGTTTAACATCTACATTGCACCGCTCACCTGCTTTGCCCGTCGGCATGACCTCAACATCATCTCCTACGCCGATGACACCCAGCTGATGCTTTCCCTCACCAAGGACCCCCACGCTGCCAAAACCAAACCTCACAAAGGAATGAAGGCCGTCGCTGAATGGATGAGGAACAACCGACTGAAGCTGAACTCGGACAAGACAGAGGTCCTCATCCTCGGATCCACCTCTTCGGCCTGGGACGACTCCTGGTGGCCGACCGCACTGGGAACTGCTTCAACACCCACCGACCACGCACGCAACCTAGGGGTCATCCTCGACTCCACCCTCTCCATGACTAAACAGATCAACGCTGTCTCCTCCTCTTGCTTCAACACCCTCCGCATGCTCCGCAGGATCTACAAGTGGATCCCCACTGAAACGAGAAGAACCGTCACCCAGGCCCTTGTCAGCAGCAGGTTGGACTACGGAAACGCCCTCTATGCTTCGGCCAAACTCCTGAGATGGCTCCAATGCATCCAGAACGCCTCTGCACGCCTGATCCTCGACAACCCTTGCCGCAGCCACATCACACCCCACCTGAGAGACCTGCACTGGCTCACGGTCAACAAGAGGATAACCTTCAAGCTTCTCACCCACGCACACAAGGCACTCCACAACACCAGAACAACGTACCTCAACAGACAACTCAGCTTCTACACCCCCACCCGCCAGCTCTGCTCTGCCGAGCTCGCCTTCGCCACAGTCCCCCGCTTGCGAAGAGCGTCCTCCGGCGGCAGATCGCAGCCAAGACCTGGCACACCCTCCCCATTCACCTACAGCAGACCTGCTGACCTTCAGAAAACTCCTCAAGATCTGGCTTTTAGAGCAGTAGCAGCCTTCCCCACCCCAGCCCCTTGAGACCCTCACGGGTGAGTAGTGCGCTTTACAAATGATATGATTGATTGAACTGGATTTAATGAAGAAATATTAGAAATATTTTCCTGGTGCAAATATCACTTCCTACAAAGACAGGAAACAAGCAGATTCTGTGTTGGCTGCCTATGAGATCCTCTTAAGACATCACATGAACAAAGTTACTGCTGTAATTCATCTCTTGTAAAGTTGTTGTTACTTACCAGTAATCTACATTACCCACATTCGTCTTTTAACATCTCAGTACTTTCTTTTCTGAGGTTCTTCCTCAGTCCCCAATACAGGTTATCGCTTTACTAAGCTGTTTTTCCTCTCAAGGAAGCAAGACCTTCCTGCCACCTTTGTAAAATCTACTGTTTCCAACATTTCTTCCTGAATTTACGAACCCTCCTATCAGACTGCTGATGAAGGGCCACAAGAACTCATAAATACCAGGGCAAGGAAGGAAGAATCGGAGTAATGAGGATTACCAGGATGTAATATAGGCATTACCTCCTCACACCTTCCACGTCCCATTGCTTCCTAACCTGAGGATATACCCACGCAGAATACCTTCATCGCAGTCTGATATGCCCAACACTGCCAGAAGAAGACGTCAAACGACCAAGGTGTGAAAAATCAACAAACAGATATTACCACAGACTAGACGAAAACAAATGCAGACATTTGTTCACAACTCCAAAAAAGAAAAATAATCACAATGCCCCTGCCTTAAACAGGATCTCTTTAACAAAGTAGAACAAGAACCGTGGGCTATATTTGAGCTGCAATGAGTATCAAATGAGAAAAAAAGTAGCCCAAGTGGATGATCTGCAAATGTCCACAATCAAAACATCAAGCCCAAGAGACCCCACAGCATGGTTAAGTGAGTTTGAACTGACCCTGAGAGATCCTTACCAGATTCTGAATAGGGCAGGCTAAAGAAATTACCCTCTTATAACCTTTGAGGATTTATAACAAATTTTACCTGTAGCGACATTAATGAACAGGCAATCTGTCTAAGATTCCTCGCCCTCTGTAGGTAGATTTTCAGTGCTCTTGTAACACCCAGAGCAATGAATCAGCATCTGAAGTTTGTATTGATCGGGACACTAAAAGAAACAGACTGTATTCATGGGATCCAGCGCGCAACCTGCAATTTTAAACATCGATGAGTGGCCAGAGCAAGTGAAGAATATATCAAAGAAAGACTGATAAAGGTAGTGGATCAGAAAAGGGGGTGGTGATGAACAGAGTGTCTGAATTAAGCAGACCACTCTTACCCAGTCCAAAGATCAGGGCTTGATCCATCACCGTTATTTATCTCACTGCACCATCCCAGCTCAGAACCTGGCTATATGCAAATCAGTCTGTCCCTGGCCCAGTGCATCATGGGAACAGGGCAGACTAAACTACCAAGCCAATTCTTCACCAGAAAGGAGACAAGCTACCGGGGACCGGTTTCTGGCATTTCAGCCGTCTTCGGCCCGGCTTGCTTGAATCCTGATGGTGCAGTGAGAAAGGGACTCATGTCTGAGTATACCCTGCCACACCTATAGTGGCCAAAAACGATTCAGAAAAGGGGGTGGTGATGAACAGAGTGTCTGAATTAAGCAGACCACTCTTACCCAGTCCAAAGATCAGGGCTTGATCCATCACCGTTATTTATCTCACTGCACCATCCCAGCTCAGAACCTGGCTATATGCAAATCAGTCTGTCCCTGGCCCAGTGCATCATGGGAACAGGGCAGACTAAACTACCAAGCCAATTCTTCACCAGAAAGGAGACAAGCTACCGGGGACCGGTTTCTGGCATTTCAGCCGTCTTCGGCCCGGCTTGCTTGAATCCTGATGGTGCAGTGAGAAAGGGACTCATGTCTGAGTATACCCTGCCACACCTATAGTGGCCAAAAACGATTCAGAAAAGGGGGTGGTGATGAACAGAGTGTCTGAATTAAGCAGACCACTCTTACCCAGTCCAAAGATCAGGGCTTGATCCATCACCGTTATTTATCTCACTGCACCATCCCAGCTCAGAACCTGGCTATATGCAAATCAGTCTGTCCCTGGCACAGTGCATCATGGGAACAGGGCAGACTAAACTACCAAGCCAATTCTTCACCAGAAAGGAGACAAGCTACCGGGGACCGGTTTCTGGCATTTCAGCCGTCTTCGGCCCGGCTTGCTTGAATCCTGATGGTGCAGTGAGAAAGGGACTCATGTCTGAGTATACCCTGCCACACCTATAGTGGCCAAAAACGATTTAGAAAAGGGGGGTGGTGATGAACAGAGTGTCTGAATTAAGCAGACCACTCTTACCCACTCCAAAGATCAGGGCTTGATCCATCACCGTTATTTATCTCACTGCACCATCCCAGCTCAGGACCTGGCTATATGCAAATCAGTCTGTCCCTGGCCCAGTGCATCATGGGAACAGGGCAGACTAAACTACCAAGCCAATTCTTCACCAGAAAGGAGACAAGCTACCGGGGACCGGTTTCTGGCATTTCAGCCGTCTTCGGCCCGGCTTGCTTCAATCAATCAATCAATCAATCAGTGACACTTATAAAGCGCGCTACATACCCGTGGGGTCTCAAGGCGCTGGGGGGGGGGGGGAGCCGCTACTGCTCGAACAGCCAGGTCTTCAGCTTCTTCCTGAAGGAGAGGTGGTCTTGGGTCAGGCGCAGGTCGGTCGGGAGGGAGTTCCAGGTCTTGGCGGCCAGGTGGGAGAAGGACCTTCCTCCTGTAGTCGCTCTTCGGATGCGGGGGACGGCGGCGAGGGCGTGGTTGGCTGATCGGAGGTGGCGTTTGGGAGCGTAGAAGTTGACTCGGCTGTTGAGGTAGCTCGGGCCTTGGTCGTGTAGGGCTTTGTGTGCGTGGGTGAGGAGGCGGAAGGTGATTCTTTTGTTGACGGGGAGCCAGTGAAGGTCTCGCAGATGTCCGGAGATGTGGCTGGTTCGTGGGATGTCGAGGATGAGTCTGGCTGAGGCGTTCTGGATCCGCTGGAGTCTCTTCTGGAGCTTGGCGGTGGTCCCGGCGTAGAGGGCGTTGCCGTAGTCCAGTCGGCTGGTGACGAGGGCCTGGGTGACGGTCTTCCTGGTCTCGGTGGGGATCCACCAGAAGATCTTCCGTAGCATGCGTAGGATGTTGAAGCATGCCGAGGAGACGTTGTTGACTTGCCTGGTCATGGAGAGGGAGGAGTCCAGGATGAAGCCCAGGTTGCGTGCATGGTCTGTCGGTTTGGGTGCGGTGCCCAGGGCGGGAGGCCACCAGGAGTCGTCCCAGGCGGAGGGAGAGGAGCCCAGGATGAGGACCTCCGTCTTGTCCGAGTTCAGTTTCAGGCGGCTGGTCGTCATCCACTCGGCTACCTCTTTCATCCCTTCGTGCAGGTTGGCTCTGGCGGCGGCGGGGTCGTTGGTCAGGGAGAGGATCAGCTGGGTGTCGTCGGCGTAGGAGATTATGCTGAGGTTGTGTTTGCGTACGATGGCCGCGAGGGGGCTCATGTAGACGTTGAAGAGGGTGGGGCTCAGAGATGATCCTTGGGGGACGCCGCAGATGACTTCGGTGGCCTCTGACTTGTACGGTGGTAGGCGGACTCTCTGTGTTCTCCCGTCGAGGAAGGAGGTGATCCACTCCAGCGCCTTGTCCTGGATTCCGACGTTGCTGAGGCGCCGTACTAGGGTGCGGTGGCAGACCGTGTCGAATGCCGCGGAGAGGTCTAGGAGGATGAGGGCCGCTGTTTCTCCATTGTCCATCAGGGCTCGGATGTCGTCGGTGGCGGCGATGAGGGCGGTCTCGGTGCTGTGGTTGGCTCGGAAGCCGGACTGTGAGGGGTCGAGGGATCCGTTCGTCTCGAGGAAAGCGGCCATCTGCTTGTTGACGGTCTTCTCGATGACTTTGGCTGGAAACGGGAGGAGCGAGATGGGGCGTTAATTCTTGAGGTCGGTGGGGTCCGCTGTTGGTTTCTTGAGTAGGGCGCTGAGTTCGGCGTGTTTCCAGCTCTCGGGGAAGATGGTGGTGTCGAGGGATGTGTTGATGATGTCTCGCAGGTGGGGTGCGATGACAGCGTCGGCTTTGTTGAAGACGTGGTGAGGGCAGGGGTCGGTCGGTGATCCGGAGTGGATGGAGTTCATCGTGCGGATGGTGTCTTCGGTGCTGATCGGGGTCCAGGCGCGGAGGGTGGTGGTTGGGGGTGGTTGTTCGGTCATGGTGTGCGTTGGTTGGTTGTTGAAGCTGTTGTGTATGTCCGCGATCTTGTTGTGGAAGTATGAAGCCAGGGAGTTGCAGAGGTCTTGCGATGGGGTGATGTCGTTGTTTCCTGCGCTGGGGTTGGAAAGCTCTTTGACGATGTTGAAGAGTTCCTTGCAGTTGTGTGCGTTGTTGTCCAACCGGTCCTTGAATGCTGTTTTCTTGGCGGCGCGGATCAGCTGGTGGTGTTTCCGGGTGGCAAGTTTGAAGGAGGTCCTGTTGTCCGGTGTCGGTTCCCTTCTCCAGACTTTCTCGAGGGCTCGGCAGTTCTTCTTGGAGCTCTTGAGTTCGTCGGTGAACCATGGGGCTTTCTTGCTGCCGGGTCTGCTGGGCGGGGTCCTCAGTGGGGCGAGTTCGTCCGCGCAGTTGCTGATCCACTTCGTGAGGTTGTCGGCGGCCTGGCTGGGGTTCGCTGAGCTGGCAGGAGGGTGCTGGCTCAGGGAGGTGGCGAGCTGGTCTGCTGTGATCTTGTTCCAGCTTCTGCGGGCGGTCTGTTGCTGGTGGTGGTGGGTCGTTGTTTTCTTGAAGGTGAAGTGGACGCAGCTGTGGTCCGTCCATTGAAGCTCTGTGGTGTGGCTGAAGTTGATGTCCTTGCTGGATGAGAAGACAGCGTCGAGTGTGTGTCCGGCGAGGTGGGTGGGGGTGGACACCAGTTGCTTGAGTCCCAGGTTGGTGAGGTTGGTGAGGTTTGAATCCTGATGGTGCAGTGAGAAAGGGACTCATGTCTGAGTATACCCTGCCACACCTATAGTGGCCAAAAACGATTCAGAAAAGGGAGTGGTGATGAACAGAGTGTCTGAATTAAGCAGACCACTCTTACCCAGCCCAAAGATCAGGGCTTGATCCATCACCGTTATTTATCTCGCTGCACCATCCCAGCTCAGAACCTGGCTATATGCAAATCAGTCTGTCCCTGGCCCAGTGCATCATGGGAACAGGGCAGACTAAATTACCAAGCCAATTCTTCAACAGAAAGGAGACAAGCTACCGGGGACCGGTTTCTGGCATTTCAGCCGTCTTCGGCCCGGCTTGCTTGAATCCTGATGGTGCAGTGAGAAAGGGACTCATGTCTGAGTATACCCTGCCACACCTATAGTGGCCAAAACTCTCTCTTTTTTGTCCACCATTAGCGTGGAAGGGTATACTCAGATGTGAGTCCCTTGCTCATTGCACCATCAGGATTCAAGCAAGCCGGGCCGAAGACGGCTGAAATGCCAGAAACCGGTCCCCGGTAGCTTGTTTCCTTCCCAGTATAAGAATTGGCTTGGTAGTTTGGTCTGCCCTGTTCCCATGATGCACTGGGCCAGGAACAGACTAATTTGCATATAGCCATGTTCTGAGCTGGGATGGTGCAGTGAGCTAAAAAACGGTGATGGATCAAGCCCTGATCTTTGGACTGGGTAAGAGTGGTCTGCTTAATTCAGACACTCTGTTCATCACCACCCCCTTTTCTGAATCATTTTTGTCCACCATAAGCGTGGAAGGGTATACTCAGATGTGAGTCCCTTGCTCATTGCACCATCAGGATTCAAGCAAGCCGGGCCGAAGACGGCTGAAATGCCAGAAACCGGTCCCCGGTAGCTTGTTTCCTTCCCAGTATAAGAATTGGCTTGGTAGTTTGGTCTGCCCTGTTCCCATGATGCACTGGGCCAGGAACAGACTAATTTGCATATAGCCATGTTCTGAGCTGGGATGGTGCAGTGAGCTAAAAAACGGTGATGGATCAAGCCCTGATCTTTGGACTGGGTAAGAGTGGTCTGCTTAATTCAGACACTCTGTTCATCACCCCCCCCCGCCCCCCCTTTCTGAATCATTTTTGTCCACCATAAGCGTGGAAGGGTATACTCAGATGTGAGTCCCTTGCTCATTGCACCATCAGGATTCAAGCAAGCCGGGCCGAAGACGGCTGAAATGCCAGAAACCGGTCCCCGGTAGCTTGTTTCCTTCCCAGTATAAGAATTGGCTTGGTAGTTTTGTCTGCCCTGTTCCCATGATGCACTGGGCCAGGAACAGACTAATTTGCATATAGCCATGTTCTGAGCTGGGATGGTGCAGTGAGCTAAAAAACGGTGATGGATCAAGCCCTGATCTTTGGACTGGGTAAGAGTGGTCTGCTTAATTCAGACACTCTGTTCATCACCACCCCCTTTTCTGAATCATTTTTGTCCACCATAAGCGTGGAAGGGTATACTCAGATGTGAGTCCCTTGCTCATTGCACCATCAGGATTCAAGCAAGCCGGGCCGAAGACGGCTGAAATGCCAGAAACCGGTCCCCGGTAGCTTGTTTCCTTCCCAGTATAAGAATTGGCTTGGTAGTTTGGTCTGCCCTGTTCCCATGATGCACTGGGCCAGGAACAGACTAATTTGCATATAGCCATGTTCTGAGCTGGGATGGTGCAGTGAGCTAAAAAACGGTGATGGATCAAGCCCTGATCTTTGGACTGGGTAAGAGTGGTCTGCTTAATTCAGACACTCTGTTCATCACCACCCCCTTTTCTGAATCATTTTTGTCCACCATAAGCGTGGAAGGGTATACTCAGATGTGAGTCCCTTGCTCATTGCACCATCAGGATTCAAGCAAGCCGGGCCGAAGACGGCTGAAATGCCAGAAACCGGTCCCCAGTAGCTTGTTTCCTTCCCAGTATAAGAATTGGCTTGGTAGTTTGGTCTGCCCTGTTCCCATGATGCACTGGGCCAGGAACAGACTAATTTGCATATAGCCATGTTCTGAGCTGGGATGGTGCAGTGAGCTAAAAAACGGTGATGGATCAAGCCCTGATCTTTGGACTGGGTAAGAGTGGTCTGCTTAATTCAGACACTCTGTTCATCACCACCCCCTTTTCTGAATCATTTTTGTCCACCATAAGCGTGGAAGGGTATACTCAGATGTGAGTCCCTTGCTCATTGCACCATCAGGATTCAAGCAAGCCGGGCCGAAGACGGCTGAAATGCCAGAAACCGGTCCCCGGTAGCTTGTTTCCTTCCCAGTATAAGAATTGGCTTGGTAGTTTGGTCTGCCCTGTTCCCATGATGCACTGGGCCAGGAACAGACTAATTTGCATATAGCCATGTTCTGAGCTGGGATGGTGCAGTGAGCTAAAAAACGGTGATGGATCAAGCCCTGATCTTTGGACTGGGTAAGAGTGGTCTGCTTAATTCAGACACTCTGTTCATCACCACCCCCTTTTCTGAATCATTTTTGTCCACCACAAGCGTGGAAGGGTATACTCAGATGTGAGTCCCTTGCTCAGTGCACCATCAGGATTCAAGTAAGCCGGGCCGAAGACGGCTGAAATGCCAGAAACCGGTCCCCGGTAGCTTGTTTCCGTCCCAGTATAAGAATTGGCTTGGTAGTTTGGTCTGCCCTGTTCCCATGATGCACTGGGCCAGGAACAGAATAATTTGCATATAGCCATGTTCTGAGCTGGGATGGTGCAGTGAGCTAAAAACGGTGATGGATCAAGCCCTGATCTTTGGACTGGGTAAGAGTGGTCTGCTTAATTCAGACACTCTGTTCATCACCACCCCCTTTTCTGAATCATTTTTGTCCACCATAAGCGTGGAAGGGTATACTCAGATGTGAGTCCCTTGCTCATTGCACCATCAGGATTCAAGCAAGCCGGGCCGAAGACGGCTGAAATGCCAGAAACCGGTCCCCGGTAGCTTGTTTCCTTCCCAGGATAAGAATTGGCTTGGTAGTTTGGTCTGCCCTGTTCCCATGATGCACTGGGCCAGGAACAGACTAATTTGCATATAGCCATGTTCTGAGCTGGGATGGTGCAGTGAGCTAAAAAACGGTGATGGATCAAGCCCTGATCTTTGGACTGGGTAAGAGTGGTCTGCTTAATTCAGACACTCTGTTCATCACCACCCCCTTTTCTGAATCATTTTTGTCCACCATAAGCGTGGAAGGGTATACTCAGATGTGAGTCCCTTGCTCATTGCACCATCAGGATTCAAGCAAGCCGGGCCGAAGACGGCTGAAATGCCAGAAACCGGTCCCCGGTAGCTTGTTTCCTTCCCAGTATAAGAATTGGCTTGGTAGTTTGGTCTGCCCTGTTCCCATGATGCACTGGGCCAGGAACAGACTAATTTGCAGATAGCCATGTTCTGAGCTGGGATGGTGCAGTGAGCTCAAAAACGGTGATGGATCAAGCCCTGATCTTTGGACTGGGTAAGAGTGGTCTGCTTAATTCAGACACTCTGTTCATCACCACCCCCTTTTCTGAATCATTTTTGTCCACCATAAGCGTGGAAGGGTATACTCAGATGTGAGTCCCTTGCTCATTGCACCATCAGGATTCAAGCAAGCCGGGCCGAAGACGGCTGAAATGCCAGAAACCGGTCCCCGGTAGCTTGTTTCCTTCCCAGTATAAGAATTGGCTTGGTAGTTTGGTCTGCCCTGTTCCCATGATGCACTGGGCCAGGAACAGACTAATTTGCATATAGACATGTTCTGAGCTGGGATGGTGCAGTGAGCTAAAAAACGGTGATGGATCAAGCCCTGATCTTTGGACTGGGTAAGAGTGGTCTCTCTTAATTCAGACACTCTGTTCATCACCACCCCCTTTTCTGAATCATTTTTGTCCACCATAAGCGTGGAAGGGTATACTCAGATGTGAGTCCCTTGCTCATTGCACCATCAGGATTCAAGCAAGCCGGGCCGAAGACGGCTGAAATGCCAGAAACCGGTCCCCGGTAGCTTGTTTCCTTCCCAGTATAAGAATTGGCTTGGTAGTTTGGTCTGCCCTGTTCCCATGATGCACTGGGCCAGGAACAGACTAATTTGCATATAGCCATGTTCTGAGCTGGGATGGTGCAGTGAGCTAAAAAACGGTGATGGATCAAGCCCTGATCTTTGGATTGGGTAAGAGTGGTCTGCTTAATTCAGACACTCTGTTCATCACCACCCCCTTTTCTGAATCATTTTTGTCCACCATAAGCGTGGAAGGGTATACTCAGATGTGAGTCCCTTGCTCATTGCACCATCAGGATTCAAGCAAGCCGGGCCGAAGACGGCTGAAATGCCAGAAACCGGTCCCCGGTAGCTTGTTTCCTTCCCAGTATAAGAATTGGCTTGGTAGTTTGGTCTGCCCTGTTCCCATGATGCACTGGGCCAGGAACAGACTAATTTGCATATAGCCATGTTCTGAGCTGGGATGGTGCAGTGAGCTAAAAAACGGTGATGGATCAAGCCCTGATCTTTGGACTGGGTAAGAGTGGTCTGCTTAATTCAGACACTCTGTTCATCACCACCCCCTTTTCTGAATCATTTTTGTCCACCACAAGCGTGGAAGGGTATACTCAGATGTGAGTCCCTTGCTCATTGCACCATCAGGATTCAAGCAAGCCGGGCCGAAGACGGCTGAAATGCCAGAAACCGGTCCCCGGTAGCTTGTTTCCGTCCCAGTATAAGAATTGGCTTGGTAGTTTGGTCTGCCCTGTTCCCATGATGCACTGGGCCAGGAACAGAATAATTTGCATATAGCCATGTTCTGAGCTGGGATGGTGCAGTGAGCTAAAAACGGTGATGGATCAAGCCCTGATCTTTGGACTGGGTAAGAGTGGTCTGCTTAATTCAGACACTCTGTTCATCACCACCCCCTTTTCTGAATCATTTTTGTCCACCATAAGCGTGGAAGGGTATACTCAGATGTGAGTCCCTTGCTCATTGCACCATCAGGATTCAAGCAAGCCGGGCCGAAGACGGCTGAAATGCCAGAAACCGGTCCCCGGTAGCTTGTTTCCTTCCCAGGATAAGAATTGGCTTGGTAGTTTGGTCTGCCCTGTTCCCATGATGCACTGGGCCAGGAACAGACTAATTTGCATATAGCCATGTTCTGAGCTGGGATGGTGCAGTGAGCTAAAAAACGGTGATGGATCAAGCCCTGATCTTTGGACTGGGTAAGAGTGGTCTGCTTAATTCAGACACTCTGTTCATCACCACCCCCTTTTCTGAATCATTTTTGTCCACCATAAGCGTGGAAGGGTATACTCAGATGTGAGTCCCTTGCTCATTGCACCATCAGGATTCAAGCAAGCCGGGCCGAAGACGGCTGAAATGCCAGAAACCGGTCCCCGGTAGCTTGTTTCCTTCCCAGTATAAGAATTGGCTTGGTAGTTTGGTCTGCCCTGTTCCCATGATGCACTGGGCCAGGAACAGACTAATTTGCAGATAGCCATGTTCTGAGCTGGGATGGTGCAGTGAGCTCAAAAACGGTGATGGATCAAGCCCTGATCTTTGGACTGGGTAAGAGTGGTCTGCTTAATTCAGACACTCTGTTCATCACCACCCCCTTTTCTGAATCATTTTTGTCCACCATAAGCGTGGAAGGGTATACTCAGATGTGAGTCCCTTGCTCATTGCACCATCAGGATTCAAGCAAGCCGGGCCGAAGACGGCTGAAATGCCAGAAACCGGTCCCCGGTAGCTTGTTTCCTTCCCAGTATAAGAATTGGCTTGGTAGTTTGGTCTGCCCTGTTCCCATGATGCACTGGGCCAGGAACAGACTAATTTGCATATAGACATGTTCTGAGCTGGGATGGTGCAGTGAGCTAAAAAACGGTGATGGATCAAGCCCTGATCTTTGGACTGGGTAAGAGTGGTCTGCTTAATTCAGACACTCTGTTCATCACCATCCCCTTTTCTGAATCATTTTTGTCCACCATAAGCGTGGAAGGGTATACTCAGATGTGAGTCCCTTGCTCATTGCACCATCAGGATTCAAGCAAGCCGGGCCGAAGACGGCTGAAATGCCAGAAACCGGTCCCCGGTAGCTTGTTTCCTTCCCAGTATAAGAATTGGCTTGGTAGTTTGGTCTGCCCTGTTCCCATGATGCACTGTGCCAGGAACAGACTAATTTGCATATAGCCATGTTCTGAGCTGGGATGGTGCAGTGAGCTAAAAAACGGTGATGGATCAAGCCCTGATCTTTGGACTGGGTAAGAGTGGTCTCTCTTAATTCAGACACTCTGTTCATCACCACCCCCTTTTCTGAATCATTTTTGTCCACCATAAGCGTGGAAGGGTATACTCAGATGTGAGTCCCTTGCTCATTGCACCATCAGGATTCAAGCAAGCCGGGCCGAAGACGGCTGAAATGCCAGAAACCGGTCCCCGGTAGCTTGTTTCCTTCCCAGTATAAGAATTGGCTTGGTAGTTTGGTCTGCCCTGTTCCCATGATGCACTGGGCCAGGAACAGACTAATTTGCATATAGCCATGTTCTGAGCTGGGATGGTGCAGTGAGCTAAAAAACGGTGATGGATCAAGCCCTGATCTTTGGATTGGGTAAGAGTGGTCTGCTTAATTCAGACACTCTGTTCATCACCACCCCCTTTTCTGAATCATTTTTGTCCACTACAAGCGTGGAAGGGTATACTCAGATGTGAGTCCCTTGCTCATTGCACCATCAGGATTCAAGCAAGCCGGGCCGAAGACGGCTGAAATGCCAGAAACCGGTCCCCGGTAGCTTGTTTCCTTCCCAGTATAAGAATTGGCTTGGTAGTTTGGTCTGCCCTGTTCCCATGATGCACTGGGCCAGGAACAGACTAATTTGCATATAGCCATGTTCTGAGCTGGGATGGTGCAGTGAGCTAAAAAACGGTGATGGATCAAGCCCTGATCTTTGGACTGGGTAAGAGTGGTCTGCTTAATTCAGACACTCCGTTCATCACCACCCCCTTTTCTGAATCATTTTTGTCCACCATAAGCGTGGAAGGGTATACTCAGATGTGAGTCCCTTGCTCATTGCACCAGCAGGATTCAAGCAAGCCGGGCCGAAGTTGGCTGAAATGCCAGAAACCGGTCCCCGGTAGCTTGTTTCCGTCCCAGTATAAGAATTGGCTTGGTAGTTTGGTCTGCCCTGTTCCCATGATGCACTGGGCCAGGAACAGACTAATTTGCATATAGCCATGTTCTGAGCTGGGATGGTGCAGTGAGCTAAAAACGGTGATGGATCAAGCCCTGATCTTTGGACTGGGTAAGAATGGTCTGCTTAATTCAGACACTCTGTTCATCACCACCCCCTTTTCTGAATCATTTTTGTCCACCATAAGCGTGGAAGGGTATACTCAGATGTGAGTCCCTTGCTCATTGCACCATCAGGATTCAAGCAAGCCGGGCCGAAGACGGCTGAAATGCCAGAAACCGGTCCCCGGTAGCTTGTTTCCTTCCCAGGATAAGAATTGGCTTGGTAGTTTGGTCTGCCCTGTTCCCATGATGCACTGGGCCAGGAACAGACTAATTTGCATATAGCCATGTTCTGAGCTGGGATGGTGCAGTGAGCTAAAAAACGGTGATGGATCAAGCCCTGATCTTTGGACTGGGTAAGAGGGGTCTGCTTAATTCAGACACTCTGTTCATCACCACCCCCTTTTCTGAATCATTTTTGTCCACCATAAGCGTGGAAGGGTATACTCAGATGTGAGTCCCTTGCTCATTGCACCATCAGGATTCAAGCAAGCCGGGCCGAAGACGGCTGAAATGCCAGAAACCGGTCCCCGGTAGCTTGTTTCCTTCCCAGTATAAGAATTGGCTTGGTAGTTTGGTCTGCCCTGTTCCCATGATGCACTGGGCCAGGAACAGACTAATTTGCAGATAGCCATGTTCTGAGCTGGGATGGTGCAGTGAGCTAAAAAACGGTGATGGATCAAGCCCTGATCTTTGGACTGGGTAAGAGTGGTCTGCCTAATTCAGACACTCTGTTCATCACCACCCCCTTTTCTGAATCATTTTTGTCCACCATAAGCGTGGAAGGGTATACTCAGATGTGAGTCCCTTGCTCATTGCACCATCAGGATTCAAGCAAGCCGGGCCGAAGACGGCTGAAATGCCAGAAACCGGTCCCCGGTAGCTTGTTTCCTTCCCAGTATAAGAATTGGCTTGGTAGTTTGGTCTGCCCTGTTCCCATGATGCACTGGGCCAGGAACAGACTAATTTGCATATAGCCATGTTCTGAGCTGGGATGGTGCAGTGAGCTAAAAAACGGTGATGGATCAAGCCCTGATCTTTGGACTGGGTAAGAGTGGTCTGCTTAATTCAGACACTCTGTTCATCACCATCCCCTTTTCTGAATCATTTTTGTCCACCATAAGCGTGGAAGGGTATACTCAGATGTGAGTCCCTTGCTCATTGCACCATCAGGATTCAAGCAAGCCGGGCCGAAGACGGCTGAAATGCCAGAAACCGGTCCCCGGTAGCTTGTTTCCTTCCCAGTATAAGAATTGGCTTGGTAGTTTGGTCTGCCCTGTTCCCATGATGCACTGTGCCAGGAACAGACTAATTTGCATATAGCCATGTTCTGAGCTGGGATGGTGCAGTGAGCTAAAAAACGGTGATGGATCAAGCCCTGATCTTTGGACTGGGTAAGAGTGGTCTGCTTAATTCAGACACTCTGTTCATCACCACCCCCTTTTCTGAATCATTTTTGTCCACCATAAGCGTGGAAGGGTATACTCAGATGTGAGTCCCTTGCTCATTGCACCATCAGGATTCAAGCAAGCCGGGCCGAAGACGGCTGAAATGCCAGAAACCGGTCCCCGGTAGCTTGTTTCCTTCCCAGTATAAGAATTGGCTTGGTAGTTTGGTCTGCCCTGTTCCCATGATGCACTGGGCCAGGAACAGACTAATTTGCATATAGCCATGTTCTGAGCTGGGATGGTGCAGTGAGCTAAAAAACGGTGATGGATCAAGCCCTGATCTTTGGACTGGGTAAGAGTGGTCTGCTTAATTCAGACACATCACCACCCCCTTTTCTGAATCATTTTTGTCCACCATAAGCGTGGAAGGGTATACTCAGATGTGAGTCCCTTGCTCATTGCACAATCAGGATTCAAGCAAGCCGGGCCGAAGACGGCTGAAATGCCAGAAACCGGTCCCCGGTAGCTTGTTTCCTTCCCAGTATTAAGCAGACCACTCTTACCCAGTCTAATTTGCATATAGCCATGTTCTGAGCTGGGATGGTGCAGTGAGCTAAAAAACGGTGATGGATCAAGCCCTGATCTTTGGACTGGGTAAGAGTGGTCTGCTTAATTCAGACACTCCGTTCATCACCACCCCCTTTTCTGAATCATTTTTGTCCACCATAAGCGTGGAATGTGAGTCCCTTGCTCATTGCACCATCAGGATTCAAGCAAGCCGGGCCGAAGACGGCTGAAATGCCAGAAACCGGTCCCCAGTAGCTTGTTTCCTTCCCAGTATAAGAATTGGCTTGGTAGTTTGGTCTGCCCTGTTCCCATGATGCACTGGGCCAGGAACAGACTAATTTGCATATAGCCATGTTCTGAGTTGGGATGGTGCAGTGAGCTAAAAAACGGTGATGGATCAAGCCCTGATCTTTGGACTGGGTAAGAGTGGTCTGCTTAATTCAGACACATCACCACCCCCTTTTCTGAATCATTTTTGTCCACCATAAGCGTGGAAGGGTATACTCAGATGTGAGTCCCTTGCTCATTGCACAATCAGGATTCAAGCAAGCCGGGCCGAAGACGGCTGAAATGCCAGAAACCGGTCCCCGGTAGCTTGTTTCCTTCCCAGTATAAGAATTGGCTTGGTAGTTTGGTCTGCCCTGTTCCCATGATGCACTGGGCCAGGAACAGACTAATTTGCATATAGCCATGTTCTGAGCTGGGATGGTGCAGTGAGCTAAAAAACGGTGATGGATCAAGCCCTGTTCTTTGGACTGGGTAAGAGTGGTCTGCTTAATTCAGACACTCTGTTCATCACCACCCCCCTTTTCTGAATCACGATAAAGGTAGTGGGACGTATTATTTTGAGCAGACTACAGGAATGGACAGAATCCAATTAAATCCTTTTGAATCTACAATATGGATTTCGGACTGGTCTGGGGACGATTGAACAGGGACTAAATGTTGATGTTTTCATTGGAAGTATACCCAGGTCAAATTTTAGTCGATAAGGAGGGTTCATGGGTACAAGCCATCAATGCTACAAAGCTTCAGTTCCAGAAAACTACAACAGCCCGTCTATTTTTGCAAGTAAACTGGGTAAGAAGCTCGCCAAAGAGATGCTAACTATCTATAAAGCTAAGTGTCTGTCTACCACCCTATACGGAGCGGGAGTGTAGGGACAAACCAACTGTCAAACTATACGAAAGGCAGAAAACGCGTTCTTTAGGTATTTCCTTTCTGTTCCTAGCAGTAGCTCATCATGCCATGCTGAACTAGGGATATCCTTCTTAGCAAATTTAGTTAAGACCCAGCCAATCGGCTCCGGCATAAGATCTGGACATCTGAGCATTTGAGACTTACTAGTGAAATTATCATTGACTGTCTTAAATCCCCTTTTGCCCTTTAAAGCCCATTGTTGAAATATGCATATACACTCATAAACTGGACAGTGGACCAATTTAACTGCAATACGCACCAATTTCAGAGAATAAACCAATAACTACCCAAACTCAAAAATAATTCTGTGTGCCAACTCCAAAGGTGCCCCCTGTCCAAGGACACCACCTTTGTCAACAGGGCCAATGGTATGTCTCTCTTATTTCGAAGCTGCACCATGGTTGAAATATATTTTAAAAATCTCTGGGGCTTCCTGAATACTTCGATCATCCTGAATCCCTGGTATGCATCAGCCGAAAGGAACTAAAGACGGAATGTTTGTCACTGCTAGACGAGTTAAAATTGTCTACAGAACCGTTGAAGGCTAGTGTACTAAAAAATCAAATGATGCTGGTTACGTTCGACATGCAAACCTATCTTAAACTAGTACAATGTTGGCCTGCATATTTGTTTCTACAAACCCTACCGTCTCTTTACATTTGCAGTATCTTGTAAAGACTTTTACTGGCCGTGATAAAGTGCAGAAAGTCACGAAACGTTTGTAATTCTATTTCTGATGAGCATTTTCACCGTCATTTGCTCTTTTTATCATCATCTGAAGCTTGTAATCTGACTTGTGGATGTGGGCCTTATCTAGGTAGGTCTTTTGCGATCGCAAACCCCTAAATTCGCAGAATTCTGGGTGTTTGCGAGCGCAAAAGTGTGTGATGCGATGTAGGTAAGTAATGTGCCATGCAAAATTGCTAATCGCAAAATTTGCGATGACCAATTTTGCGTGCAATGGTTTCTGCGAATAAATTTGCGAATTTGCAAGCTGCATCCCAATATTTGCGAAATTTGCAAATACCGTCAAGCAAAATGCGAATTCGCAATTTGCTATGTAGGTAAAAATTGCAAATAGCGTGTTTATGAAATTCGCTATTTTGCACTTCTCAAATACCACCAACTCAGACCAGGTGGTAATCAGGTGCAACCTATTTAAACTGGCCCATATTGCAACAGTGGCTTCTCACAATGGCTGGGCTTTATGTTATAGCCAGGAGGCTGCGTATCCGAGAGGCTGAAGAGAGAAGGAGACACCAGGAGAGGATCTACAGGACAAGCATCACCCTCTTCCAACGCACTGAGGAGGACATCCATGTGAACTACAGCCTGCATCCAGAAAGTATCCTGGAGCTGATAGAGGAGCTGACACCCATGCTGGAGCATCCCACATACAGGGCCCACACCATTCCCACACACATATAGGTGTTGGGCTCACTGCACCTCCTAGCGTCAGGGAGTTTTCAGGGGGTAATAGCCACAGTAGGAGGGGTGTCCCAGAGCGCACGTTCGCGCTTTTTCCACGCTTTCCTCAATGCTATGATGCAGAGGATGCATCACCACATCAAATTCCCAGACACACAACAGGAACTGGACCAAACAAAACAGTATTATTACCATATTGCTCAATTCCCCCACGTGATTGGCTGCGTCGACGAAACACATGTCGCACTGTCCCCCCATCACACAATAAGTATGTTTTTAGAATCAATCGTTTTTATTGAGCAGTATACCAACACATAACACAGCTCGGCTGCCTACATCCACCGGCAGGCAGAGCACGATCCAGCAATATTAAACACAGCCTTTGGGTCTACACCCCAGGGGGCGACCCGGTGAGGGCACATGCAATGCCAGGACGAACAGCCATAACTTGTAGCTTTCACTGCTTTTAGGAATAAGAACAGAAACAGCAGAACGAAATAGAAGCCCCTCCCACCACCCCACACCTCCCACAATCCCCACCACCTCACCCCCCCCTGCCTCCCTCCTCCACATCAGTCTCGCCTACTCCCCTTATGCACACTAAGTCCCACCTGTCTCCCAGCACATTCCAGACCCTCCGAACCTATTTGACTGCACCCTGGGGGGCCACCGGGATAAGTTGCAGGATCTGCAAGTACTTTGGACACGTTACCACGTGCAGGTCACGAGATAGAAGATGGATAAATGGTTCCCACAGCTCTGCATAAACCTCTTCCTTGCCTTCCACACACAAAGAGAGTCTCTCCATTGCCAACAAATGCCACAGCCGCCGAATCCAGACCCTTGGGCCAGGGGAATCAGTGGAGCACCATTGCGTAAGGATAACTAAGCGCGCCGCTAGCGAGGCCAGCGCTATCTGTTTACCCCTCATAGAGCACAAAGGGAACGCTTTTGGATGCGGGAGCCCTAGCAGCACATGCTCAGGAGCCCTGGGAAATGGGATGTGAAAGGCCTCATCGATATCATCAAGGACCGCCTTCCAGTAACACTCTAGCTTCAGGCAGTGCCAGAGCAGGTGCGTCAAGGTGCCCGGAGCATCACAGCCCCGCTAGCAGAGACCTGAGCATTTCGAATCCCTAGCCTTAATACGCGCTGGGGTATGGTACTAGTATGACACTGCCTTGTAGGCCGATTCAGCGCCTGCCACATTGGCCGCGGTGTGCTGCGCGCAATAGAACACCTTTTCCCACTCCTTATGCGACAGCGGGTGGCCCAGCTCCGTCTTCCAACGAACCTGCGCTTTAGTACGCGGCGCTGTGGGGCACGCAATGATCAAGGCGTATTGATTAGATATAAGTTTGCGGTCATCTTTTTTGCATACCACCCAGCGTTCTGGAGTCATCAGGGGGCGGGACATATCAGCAACATTAGGAGGTTGAGTGACCCAATGTGCTATTTGGAAATAGGGAAAGGTATCGGATTCGGAGAGGGAAAAATGGTCCCGACAGAGCGAGTAGAACGATATTAAGCCATCAAGGTCAAATAGGTGGCCCACCCTCTTGCAGCCCTCCTCACTCCAGCGCTGGAAGACCGGGGATGAGCAGCCGGGCGGGAAGTTCGGGTTATCGACAATGGGCGTCACGGGTGAGGGGAACGTGGTCCAGCCCTTACGCTGTGCCAATTGATCCCATGCCTTCATAGTCAGCGATGTCACTGAGGACGAATATAGGCCCCAGGCTCTATGTTTTCGAGGGAGCCATAACTCGCGGCCCGCCACCGCCTGATCCATAACCATTGCTTGCTGAAGTGTGTTCTATTCCATTCTAGAATAAAGCGCAGACAAGCCGCCTGGTAATACGCATTTAGTGAGGGAAAGCCCAGTCCACCGTTGGCCCTAGGGGCCATAATCAACGAAGAGGCAAGCCGTGGACGTTTGTTGTTCCATAGAAATTTGGTAAGCAGCCCCTGGAGCTTCTGTATGGTACCCGGCGGGGGGCTCAGAGGCAACATTTGGAAAAGGTATAAAATGCGCGGAAGGATTGCCATTTTGAAGGCAACGAGCCGACCAAACCAGGCGAGCTGTAAACGGAACCAGTCAGACAGCGATTTGGTTGTTTGCTCAAATAAGATCTTGTAATTAAGAGAGACTGTCTGTGCTATAGTTGGGGCAAGGTGGATCTCAGGTACAGGATGTCGGAGTGGACCCACTGGAAGGCAAAGTCCTTTTGAAGATCTTGCACGTCAGTGGGTGGGATCGACACGTTGAGGACCTGGACTTGGAAAAGTTAACCTTAAAACCTGCAATGCCACCGAAGTCGTGCAATTCCATCGACAAGTGCCGCAAGGAGGTGTGAGGACACGCAAGCGAGAGGATCACGTCATCGGCGTAGAGGCTTATTTTGTGTTCGTCGGCGCCAAACCTCAATGCCTCCATTGGACCGTACTCTCTAAGCGAAGGGCTCCATATAGAGCGCGAAGAGCAACGGCGATAGGGGACACCCCTGCCTCCTCCCGCGGGTAATGGGGAAAGGGGCAGATCTACAACCGTTCACCCGGACCGCCGCCTTTGGTGCCGCGTAGAGGCAGCGCACCCATTTTACGAAGTTATCCCCAGTTCGAAAGCTTTCAAGACCTCGAACAAGTACGTCCAGTCGACGCGGTCGAAGGCCTTCTCTGCGTCTATTGATAAGAAGAGGGCCTGTGTGCGAGAGCGGTGTATAGAGTCCATAAGATGCAGCAGTCTCTTCGTGTTCTCCCCCCCCTTGCCCCGTCGGTATAAACCCAACCTGGTCCAGTTCTATAATGCCGTCCATGAGTGGGCTGAGACGGGCAGCCAGAATGCTAGCAAAAAGCTTCACGTCAATATTAAGGAGGGAGATCGGGCGATACGATCCACACTCCATGGGGTCCTTCCCTGCCTTGGGGATAACTGTAATCACGGCCTCTGACATAGATGGGGTCACCTCTCCCGTTTCCAGGAAGGAATTAAAAAGGCGAGTAAAAAAGGGCGCTAACTCCATACAAAACATTTTATAAAAAATGGCCGAGAAGCCGTCCGGTCCTGGGGATTTGGCCAGTTTTAACTGCGAGATCGCAGAGATAACTTCCTCTATACGAATTTCAGCGTTGAGCGCTGCTGCCGAGGTCTGCGTGAAGGGCGTTACTCCACATGAAGCCAGGTACGTCTTAACACGCTCCGGCTCTGAGGGTTCCTAGCAATACAAGGTGTGGTAAAACCACCGGAAAGAGTCTGCAATAAGGGAATCAGAAGTCTGCTCGACCGCACCTGCATCCTGTTGCGTTCGGGCCCTCAGCCTATGTGTTATGTTATGTTGTATATGGATTTGTATCGCGCACTGCTACTCAAGAGTGTCCTGGCGTGTTGGGGAAAACAGTGACCGAGCAGACTGGGGCGGCTACACCACTTGTTTAAACAGATGTGTTTTTAGAAGTTTTTTAAAGGTGGTAAGTTCTTTTGTGTGTCTTAGCGTATCCGGTAGGGCATTCCACATGGTGGATGCTCTCACCGCCAGGGACTGACCTCCCAGGTGGGCTCTTCTAAACCTAGGGATTACCAGCCGCCTTTGCGCAGCAGGGTCGGGAGGTAAAAAGCAAACCTAGCACTCAGGTAGGAGGGGCAGGGGCCATGGAGAGCTTCATGTGCCAGGACCAGGGCTTTAAAGCGTACTCGCTGAACAACTGGGAGCCAGTGGAGATCACTCAGTTGCTTGCGGAAACTTAGTCTCCTCGGGATGTCGAAGAGGAGCCTGACCACCGCGTTCTGCACAACCTGTAATTTCCCCAATAGAAATCCAGGAGAGCCGATGTAAAGGGCATTAGCGTAGTCCAGGCATGAGAGTATGAGCGCCCTGGCTACAGCCTCCTTTGGGACACGAGGAAGGAGGGGGAAGAACTTCCTGAGGGCTTTCAGGGTACCAAAGCAGGCTCCTGAGAGTCTCATGATCTGTTCGCGGAAGCTCAGATAGGCTCCGAACCAGATCCCCAGGTTCTTGGCTACCCCACAGTCCCCCTTGGGACAGGGAAATCCCTTGGGCCAAAGGGATTCCCTGAATGCCATCGGAAATTCACCATAAAGGAGCACTTCTGATTTGTCCTCGTTGCATTTCAGACTAGCCTGGGCCAGGCAAAAACCAAGGATAGACAGCGCTGGGCCTCAGCCGTCTGGAGGTCGTCACCCTTCCAGATGAAGAGAAGTTGGGTGTCATCGGCGTAAGCCATAATTTTGGCCCCCATTCTCTCCGCCAGGTAAATAAGGGGGGTCAGATAAATGTTGAATAGCAAGGGACTCAGCGTTGACCCTTGCGGGACCCCTGTGGCCACTTTACTGTCAGTTGAGTTAAAGGGGGGCATCCATACTTGTTGAGATCGATCTTCCAAGAATGCCTTAACACAGGCAAGGGCTCTGCCCGTAATACCAATATCTGACAGCCGGGCCAGAAGCTGGAGGTGGGGTACCGTGTCAAACGCGGCAGAGAGATCCAACAGAATCAATGCCGCTCTGCCGCCCCTGTCCAGACACTCTCTAACGGCTTCCGTAACCTCCACCAACGCTGTCTCGGTGCTGAAGGATGTTCGGAAGCCCGATTGAGCAGGGTGCAATGCACCCGAAGATTCCACAAATTTTTCCAACTGTCTGAACGCCACCTTTTCACACACCTTGGCCAGGGCTGGAAGAAGGGAAATGGGGCAGTAGTTGGATAATAGGAGCGGATCCACCGTGGGTTTTTTAATAAGGGGCAGAAGTTTGGCGTGTTTCCAATGAGGGGGCACCATGTCTGTTTGAAGTGACTCATTAATCAAGGCCCCCACCACAGGTGCAATTATTTCTGCCACCCCGCTCAGGACCCTCGCAGGGCAAGGGTCCGCTGGTGACCCCGATTTTAGGGATTTCAAAATGGACAGAACGTCCTTATCTTCGGCCTGGTCAAAATGCGCGAAGAGCTGACTCGGCATGTTATTCTGTGGTGACAACAAAGTAGGGGGGTGTTGAACCGGTGTAGGAAGCCATAGGCTTGCCTGAATTGTTTGAATTTCATCAATAAAGTAGGTAGACAACTCCTCGCACCACTCAGCAGAGATGGGGGCAGAAGATGATTCAGCCACAGGTGACATAAAGCTGCGAACAACAGCAAAGATCTCTTTACTGTTATTGTTGGCTCTGAAAATTCTCTCTGCAAAAAAATTACTTTTGGCTACCTTAAAGGCAGCATAGTATTCTCTTTGTGCAGTGCGAAGAGCAGCCTTAGCTCGGGGGCAGTATTCCCGGCGCCATGCCCGTTCCAATTTTTTGTATCCTAGCTTCGATGTTTTTAAGTGGTCGGTGAAACCATGGTCTCGAAGGAGGGTCCCGTATGCGACCACTCGCAGAAGGTTGCGGGAGAGAATTGACGGCCCTGCTGATCCATTCCGAGAATCTCTCTACTGCACCCTCTAACTTGGAGGCCTTGACAGGGGATGATAAAGCCAAGGCTGTGGCCAGGGCTTGGGTGTTAATCTTTTTTGGAAGAGGGCCAGGGGTTTTCCCGCCCGGCAGGGAGGGACTGCTAATATCCCACAAAAAACTGACCAGGTGGTGATCCGACCACGTCACTGGCCGCGGATCCCCGAAATCAAGACTAAAATTAGAGCAGACTAGGGCCTAGATGTAGGTAATTTTATTTTACCACTTCTTAAATACCGAATTTTACCGATTCAGTATTTAAGAAGTGGTAAAATAGAGGGGGGGATGTAGGTATTACAGAATCGGTAAATACCGAATCGTTAAGATTCGGTATTTACCGATTCTGTAAATACCGATTCGGTAATGCCCAATGATTCCTATGGGAATTGTAGCCCATAGGAATCAATGGGCATTACCGAATCGGTATTTAAATACTGATTCCAGCAAGGGTGCAGGGGGTGTCACTTTGACACCCTCTAGCACCCCAAATACAGGCATGTGTGCCATGTAGCACACAAACATGCCCTAAGGGGATGTCTGTCTGTCACATGGCATAGGTGTGCATGCACACATGTGCATGCACACCTGGATTCAGTATTTTACCACCCAATTGGATTGGGTGGTAAAATACCGAATCTGAAAGGCCTTTGGGACTCAGAAGAGTCCCACCTACATCTAGAAGTTACCGAATCGGTATTTTCCCAATTAGGTAAATTTACCGATTCGGTAAATTTACCGAATCGGTAAAATTGGCCCCCTACATCCCAAAAACCCATTTACCAGTCGGTAATGGCCGAAATCGGCCGTTACCGGCCGGTAAATGGCCACCTACATCTGGACCTAAGTCTAAGATGTGGCCACAGGTGTTGGTGGGGTGGCGCACATGCTGTGTGAGGTGGGTTAGTTCGTATAGGTCAGACATGTCCCTTGTCCCTGGAGCCAGGGGGTTCTCAAAATGAATGTTAAAGTCGCCTAGCAGTAAGAACCTTGAGAACCTAATCGCCCCTCGGGTGATGACTTCCTCTAGGGATTTAATAAAGGTGCCTGACGAACCAGGGGGGCGGTAGATCAAACCTCCACCCAAAGTGAAATGCGGGGATAGGGCTAGAGAGAACTCCAGTGCTTCCCCTTCAAGAATTTCTCCTGTACCTTCCTTTAACAATGTCCACCTATCCCTGAAGATCACAGCAATGCCGCCTCCTCGGCCTGACTTGCGGTCCAGTCTGGTGATCTTTTACCCCCGTGAAGTTGCAAGTTCAATCGCTGGTGCACAAAAGTCATGTAACCATGTTTCCGTAATAAAGAGGAGATCTAGCTCCTCGTCCACAACCAGCTCATGTACATCTTCTGTGTGTTTAACCAGCGAGCGTGCATTGATAAGAGCTGCGCGAATATTAGCCTTGTGTTCAGTGCGAGCGGGAGAGGGCGAGGCAGAAGGTGATTTCTTAAAGTGAAAGTGGCAAAAGGGGCAGGTCTGTGACATAGAATGCAATACATCCCACTGCTTATTGGTGGTACATGAGTTGTTGTTAAGCATAAGCAACGACTCACGGGTGTAGCCTAATATGTTGACCCCAGCCCCTGACTCATTAGATCCAGCGTTTCTGGCTCTGTGCGCTGTCGGTGCGCGGACGGGCGCAGATGGGCTTACCTTAGGCGCACCTTCGGCGCTCCACCGTGCCAACATCCGGCCCCCTTTGTCCCCACTGAGGTAAAACTTATGGCGCAAACGCAGGAGGGAGTACTCTGCACGGTCCAGATTGAGATGTTTAAGCATGCGTCGTTTTGTTTCCAACTCTCTCCAGATGCGTGGTACCCCGGTCCGCTTATGTATCGCCTCTAGGCCTCCCTCTCTAACTCTTCGCGCTTCTCCTTACGGATTCGAGCGAGTGACGCAGACACCGCAATAAAGTCCCCTCGAGCCACCAATTTGAGGGCCTCCCACACAGACCCCAGTGACATACCGTCCCTGTCATTATCCACGCCAATTCCGAGTTGAGGAGGGAATCTTGACGACGCCACCCCGATGACGGCGGTCACTGCTCATTACAGGCAATCTGTACAGAGATAAGGGCATGGTCGGACAGGGAGCACAGGAAAATCTTTGCGGCAGACAAGTGGGGCATGAGAGACGTCGTGGCGAGGAAGTGATCCAAGCGCGCATAAGTTTTATGAGCTGCAGAATAATAAGTGAAATCGTGTTTCAGGGCATGTTTCAGGGCCAAACGTCGTGCAGCCCCCCTCTTGTAACCACTGCTCCCCCCCTCCCCCCCTGGGAGATAGCCCCCGCCTGATGCAAGCGTGCAGCTGATCTGTCTAACACCGGATCCATTACTACATTCAGATCTCCCCCCACCAACACACACGCATCTGGGGAAGCAAACACCCCCACAAGCGCTGTCTTCAAAAAGGGTTCCTGGTGGACATTTATACAGGGAGCACACCGTGAAATGCTTGTTCCCCCATTGGATCCTAACCGCCAAAAAGCGCCCCTTGATATCAACTACTTGGGACAGGACCTTACAGTGAGCTTTGGCGCTGACCAGGATAGACACTCCCTGTTTCTTCGCTGGGCATGAGGACCACAACTGCACTGGAAAATGCTTGTCTCTCATCCTCCTAGTATCCTTGGAGAGGAGGTGAGTCTCCTGCAACAGACACACGACCCCGTCCGCACTCTCTAACAGTGATAATATAGCTGCGCGCTTAACCGGGCTGTTGAGAGCCCAGACATTCAAGCTAACAATTTTCAAATCTTTACCCATACTCGCTGCAAAGGGATAAAAGCATTAGACTTGGCTTCTGGGAATGGACCCCAGCGGGGAACATCTCGGAGATACCCAACCACCTCGACCTACCCCTAAACCCCCTGAGAACTGATGCGGAGCCCCCAAAACAACCCCCCCAAAACCCCCAAAACCCAAGCACAACAGTTCAAAAGAAAGGAACATACGATAGTTCGTAGTATAGGCCCCAAAGGCAGGGGAACATGGCACCAACCAATCATCCGTTCAATTCCTGATACAGGACTCCTTTCGGAACCAGGACATAGAAGAACTAGTCATTACCTCCTGCGAACCATCACCTCTGACGCCAGCTACTGGCCCTGTTAGGGCCTGGTAAAGAGTCCATACCTCAAGTGCCTGTTGAAGCATCCGATACCTGGGCCACAGAGGCCACCGCAGCCCCACGTTCCATCATACTCGATGACAAGTCGGGCTTCGCCATGGGCGCAGGTTTACCCACTTTCTGCCATTCGGCGAACCGTCGCCGTCGTCTATTGGGAGAGCCGTCATCCTCAGAAGGGGAGGCAGGTCGTTCCAGCCCCAAGATGTCATGAGCCGCTTCTAGGAACCGGACCTGGATGAGCTTGGCCTTCCACTTGAAGATGAGCCGGAATGGGTGCCCCCAGGAGTAGGGAACATTCTGCTCCCTAAGGTAGTTGGTGACGGGTTTGAAGTCTCTCCATTTTACCAGCGTAGAGGCCGCTAGATCCTGTAAGAGCAAAGGACGATGGTCTCGGAACTGAAGGGGGGCGAGGTCCCTGGCTTTTTTTAGGATTAGTTCTTTGAGTTGGAAGTCGTGCACACATACTAATATGTCAGGAGGAGGTGCCTTAGGACCCCGCGGGAGACAAACATGATGCAATCGGTCCATTTGGATACCTTTCAAGTCCTCCTCATTGAGAATGTGCAGGAAGAGGGACCCCACATACTCTCGCAGATCCGACCCCTCACCCTTCCAGGGCACCGCCCAAATCCGAATGTTATCGCAGTTGGGACCTATTCTCTAAGTCCTCAGTGTGGGCTTGCAGGTCCAAGTTCTGTTCTGCGAGGCGGATCACGTCTTGCTGGAGGTGGTGGATATTCTCCGCTGTCCCCAGATCATGCTCTTCCAGGGCCGCGACCCGTTCGCCCACACGCTTGACGTCCCACCGCACCTCACGGAGATCAGATGCCAGCTGGGAGCGCAGTTCCGCAATGTCTTCCTTGATCGCAGAGAACAGCTTGATCATGAAAGCCTTAGTTGCCGGGCCTCCGAATCTTCCTTCCGCGGGGACTTGTCAGATGCCGGCGCGGCGGCCTGCACCGCCACCTTCGGGGATCCATCTTTCACCATCTTCTCCTTCCTGATCATGGCCGTCACCATAGCTGGGCCAGGGGGGCCTACAAGCAAGCTGGGGGAGCGAAGAGAACCACATGACCCGAGCTCAGATCGTTTATGTCTCCACATGCCTGCACTCAAGCCTTGTGGGCCCACCACAGTCCACCTCCGATCCCCCAGGGGGCCCCCTCCTGCTCCTCACATCCAAACATCACCCAGGGTCGCCAAGTCGCTGATGAACATCAGGCGTCCCAGGGACCACTTCTGCTGACACCTCGACTTCTTCGCCCCTCCAGGCACACGCAGCTTGCGTGGGGCTAGGCCGCACTGGATACACAGGCCCAACTCCTCACACCTCTTCCAGCCGACGGCCCCTCTCCAAGGGCGGGCCGGAGCCTCCGCAAGTGCAGGTCCCGGGGGGCACAAAGCTGGGCCCAAAACAGTCACTAGGGGGGGGCGCCAGCTCCTTCAGGACCATGATGGGGCGGCTGATCGGTCCCAAGACCCCTGGTTCCTCCTCCAGGCACCGCCACCCACCACAAGAGCGGGGGGGGCCCTCCGTCAGCACCGGCTTGCAGGCCTACCGTAATTCCCCAGGCCGCCGCCGGGGAGTCGGATAGTCCGTCTGGCCGCTCTGGTCCCGACACGGACCGGGGCTCCACTGCTCATACGCGGCTGCGGGGTCAACACCCCAATTCTTCTATAATTCATATTTCCGGGTCCCCATATTGGATTTTTGCCATTTGGTTAATCACATTTTCTCTAAATTAAATTAAACCTGTTTCTTCTGCGCTACAACTATGAGGGATTGGGTGCAGGTTCATGTTACTGAAACCTTTGACTGGATCTAACAGGTTTGTGGTGCTTATACTTGTGGCGGTGTACTATACCGCCAACTGATATTCATTTTCTTATAAGTGTGATATTAATCTTGCCCAACATATTGTTTAATGTTAATGTTTGTTTCTATGTAATCTGCTATCTTGATTTTCCAGTTATTGGTTTTCTAAACAGCAAACAAGGTGTCATGGGAAATAAATCGGTGTAAGGGTTTTATGTCTCCTATATTGACTGTTTGCCTCAATTACATTCAACAAAGTCTAAGTAGATTATATAAACTGTACAAGAGTGTTATTTGGGTAGTGAGGATTTTTCAGTTTCAAGGGACAGCAGATGAGGGTTGTGCAAACAAAAGTTGTAAACACCAGTTCCTTTCTGAAGGCTAAAGTAAGGAAAATCTAGCTCCAGACAGGCTTATTGCTCTGTCTGAAGACTTCATAGCTACTGAGAGCAGAGACAGAAGCAATAGCTGTGTTCTTATAAAACAATACTTGTGTTGTTCCACTAAGGTATATGGGTGAGAGCAAGGCCATCTAAGAAACTCACACAAGATCCTTTTGGTGCTAAGAGTAAATTAGAGAGAGAAAGGGTAGGATTGAGGCACCTATGCAGAAAGATTCTGGATTAGTGTGATAATGTTGCGATATTGGTTACTTTTCTGTTTGTTCACCATCATCAATATCATTGCTATTGTCTTGTTTGTTTTCATAGTAACCATTATTCAGCTTTTGTGCATTAGGATAATTTTTTGATCTTAATAAAATCAGAAAGTACACTCCTTGTATGAATTCTTGAGTGTATCTATTCATGGTGAAAATAGATGTTGGAGTCTACTAATAATCTTGTGAGTCTCATAGGATAGACTTGCCTCATATGAACCTTCCTCATGTAATGCTCAGTGGGTTGGATAGATTACAATTCACTGGGTTCTTTGTCTCATGATGGCAGGTTGACTGCTTTGCGCGACCAGGTGGCATGGCAAATCCAAATCTTAGGCCATACTCTGGAGAGATAGCAAGACACTCAACAAAACATAGCAAGACACTGCAGCCCTTCTTGGCCAACAAGGAGGAATCATGATAACGTTGGTGTGATAAGCCTGGAGCGTAGATCCATATCCATATCTATGTAATAAAAAAACTGACATGTATCTATGTACCAAGGTTATCACGCCCCATCTAGCAACAGTATATATTAGTACTTCCAGAATGCTCAGTTTAATAGAATGATACTTTTCTCCATAGAAATATACACCGCTAAGTGAGGTCAGCTACACAGCGGATATTCACAGCTTAAACTGTTCTTTTTCTTACTTTCCTGAATTGTCAACAGTAGTACAGACTTGAAAAAGTCAAGTAGATGAAATTCTTGTCGGCTGCCTGTGACCCATGTATATATCTGTCAACCTATGTTGCAAGGATTTGATGATATGAACTTCAGGAAGACCTCAATAGAGAAGTGTGGCTCAATGATTAGAGTTATTCAGAAAAGGGGGTGGTGATGGACAGAGTTTCTGAATAAAGCAGAATACTCCTACCCAGTCAAGAGATCAGGGCTTGATCCATCACCGTTTTTTTAGCTCACTGCACCATCCCAGCTCAGAACCTGGCTACATGCAAATTAGTCTGTCCCTGGCCCAGTGCATCATGGAAACAGGGCAGACCAAACTACCAAGCCAATTCTTTTACTGGAAAGGAAACAAGCTTCCGGGGATCGGTTTCTGGCATTACAGCCGTTGTCGGCCCGGCTTGCTTGAATCCTGATGGTGCAGTGAGCAAGGGCCTCATGTCTGAGTATACCCTTCCACGCTTATGGTGGACAAAACGATTCAGAAAAGGGGGTGGTGATGGACAGAGTTTCTGAATAAAGCAGAATACTCCTACCCAGTCAAGAGATCGGGGCTTGATCCATCCCCGTTTTTTAGCTCACTGCACCATCCCAGCTCAGAAGCTGGCTACATGCAAATTAGTCTGTCCCTGGCCCAGTGCATCATGGGAACAGGGCAGACCAAACTACCAAGCCAATTCTTTTACTGGAAAGGAAACAAGCTTCCGGGGACCGGTTTCTGGCATTACAGCCGTCTTCGGCACCATCAGGATTCAAGCAAGCTGGGCCGAAGACGGCTGTAATGCCAGAAACCGGTCCCCGGAAGCTTGTTTCCTTTCCAGTAAAAGAATTGGCTTGGTAGTTTGTGTAGGAGAGTAGGGTCTGCAATCCTATGATCACCCAGATTTTTTGCTTTTGTTTCACTGGTTTACGACTTTCTCTGGCTGTGGGCCTGCCAATCAGACCCACAGCCTAGCTGTTCTCTCACTAAATTGACATGTGTACCTTAGGTGCATTATCCAATTGGTACTGGGCCACCTTATCAGACCCTGCAACTCAGGGCATAGGTGTAACCAGGGCCTACCAGGGGCTGAAGCCTGGATGGCCATCTAAATCTGACACAACTGGCTGCACGACAGCTGGGGCAAGGTCGTGTAATCACCCCTTGCTTTAGATATAGTATACCTATATCTAACCCTAAAAATGGACACACAGATTCCTATCAGTCACTCCTATGGCAGGCCTTGACAATCCTGAAGGCAGAGTGCTTGGAATCGTGTGAGATGGTGCTCTGGCATGAGCTGAGCCCGTTTGCAGCTTGCGGAACCAAGTCCTAATAGCTGTTCCATGATAACGCATACCATATACTCTTAAGTGCATTATAATCCTCGCGGTTAAATGCTATCTTTGGTATTGCTTTATCAAAACATGTCGTGTAAGGTGTCATACGAATTGGAATTCTAACCCCTCGCCAATTCTGGCAACGGGGTTAGCATTCCACCCTTCTAGAGGGACACAACATGTATGTAACTGTGAACCCCGGTTAAAGTTAACTGAAGCCTCAGCTCCACAAAATGGATGCTGCCACCACAGACACGAGTCTGACCTCCTGCTGCTGGGAGTCCTTCCAGCGAGGAGAGCTTGGACAAAGGGTTTCCTGTCAGGGGTGGTGCTAGCACCATCCCAGACAGGGTTTTGTGTATCCTGGGTAGGCAGGGCTTTACAGGAAGGTGACTGCAAGTGGCACCCCGGTGCTCACTACGCATCTGCCGGCTAGAACCAGTTCCAGGGGCACACCAGCCCCTGGCCTGGGGAAAGTCCGGCATGGGAGAGGGGTGTAACCACCCCCCTTCCTGGTCCCACCCCTAGGGCAGGACCTAGTCGCGTACCCACCCCTTTCTTTAGGATAAAGGCAGGAGCGGGGACCCTTCCAAATTAGATCATCTTTGAATCAAGAAACTACTTTCTACGAAAGGAACTCTCGACTTCTTCTCAAGATTTCTCCCTTGTGGCTAAGGAGTAGTCACCCTGCATCCGCAGGCACCATCTAAGAACTCTGCGGTTTGCTGCACGTCATTCCTCAGGAATCCGACCGACCAGCATGACGAGACCTGGCTTCCCTGGCACCTCTGACCTCTACCTACCTCTACAGCTAAGCTGAGAACCGTAGGTGCGACGAGACCTCGAGGGACCGGCCATCATCAGAACTGCATGACTTCTATCCAGCACGACCGCCGAGGGATCCTCTGGTGAGTGCTTTGGGGTCCGAGAAGCCCTGACCCTGAGCAGCTCCAGCACCGAAGTCCAGCCCCCCAGCATCTCCACGATCTGCGTGGGGCCCTTCTGCTTTTTGCTGCTCACCTCGTTGTCTGGCTACTAGCCCGCTGGCTTGTGGCCTTCCCGACGACGATCAACGACAACAACACTGCTGGTCTGGTTGCTCCAGACTGGGCCTTGCTCCCTTCCAAAAGAGGAGCACCCCGGACCCTCCTGGTCCACTCCAGACGCCATTTTAGGTCCACCGCGTGGGCTTGAATTTGCCAAGACTTGTTGCCCCAATCCTGGGTCCAACGACGTCGACAGCATCAACCATCGTGTGACAGCTCGCACCTCCATCTTGGTCACCGACAACGCCTCCTGGTCCGTGAGACTGCAGAGCCCAGCGTCACCCACTCACCTGGTCGAGGTGACTTCGCCCGGTGCCATCCTGATGCCCACACAATCACTGGCTAGTGATTAAGAACTTGGTCCCCTCTGCTTTCAGGTGTCATCCATCTTCGATCCAGGCTTGGATCACCCGAACTATCTTCACTGGTCGCCTGCCAGCAACTTCTTTCTTCAGGCTCCTGGTTCGTCAACGAGGATTCCCGACGTCTTTACAGACCTATGCAGCTGCAGCCCCTGGGCTAGGAAACTTCGGCATTTCGGTGCCCCAGCATAGCCTCACTATCCAAGGGTCCAGATCCACTTTCGTTTTCGATCTACCTTATCGGGTTCGCCCGAGAACACTAACTTTGTCTTTACTAGCTCCCATAGACTTTGTCCCGCATCCCGCGTGAGAGTGCACACTCTGCACCCGAGTCCCCTAGGCCTCCTACTAGTAATCTGAAGGTTCAGTAACGTAGTCCTAGCGATTCCAAAGCCTATTAGTACAGTACTTACCTGCTAGTAATTTCGCATTCCACTTTCAGAGTATATGGTTTTTCGTGCCCCTCGGGCATTTGTGTAAATTGTGCAACTTAAAGTATTTTCGTAAGAGTTTTGTTGTGTGCTTAGTACCCTGTCCTCATAAAGAGTACAGGGCTGTTGTGATGTAAATAAATACACTGTTTATTTTCACAACACTTGTGTGGTGTCCTTTCACTTGGTGTTCAAGGGGTATATGTGATGGTATAACAGCTGGCTTAACACGCCCTCTAGAGTTTAGCCCGAAGACTGCTCGTATCCACGCTACTAGGATAGCTGGTCTATAAGGTTAACTTACAACCAATCACCATAAGGGTTGTTTGGACTGATACAGAGTGCTCACTGGAATAGTGAGCATTGTGTATCAGTCCAACTTCTCACATTGGTGAGCAGCGGTTGGGATTTGAGCTTGCTGTTGTTTTACCACACGTATCCTAAGAATATCTTGTGAAAGATCACATAAGTACTTCAGGTACATATAACTTAGCTTAGAATACTCTGAGTTCTACTGAACCAGCTGTTGTAGCTCCTCAAGGCTTAGCACACCTTGGCTACAACTCTTAGCAAGGGATCAGTAGGCAAACATATAGTGTAGGTAGGTGCATCACTTACACCACACTAGAATCAGCATGTCAGACAAAGGAGGAAACTCTGAGTCTCCCCTTGTGTCAGTGGACCCTCCACATGTCACTTCCAGATATGCTGCTCTTAGTTTCCAGGAGATGAGACAAGTGTGTACCTCCAGGAAACTAAAACAGGGGTCTAACCCCACAATCCCATTCCTGATTGGTCTCTTAGAGACTTATGATGCCAGGAGGGCTGGTAACCCAGACCCTTCTAATCCAGATGGGAACATGCCCCCCCTAGAGGGAACCTCAGGTGACCCTGACCTTATCCATCTCTCTGCAGAAGGTGAAGAGGAGGATGAGGATCTAGAGCCATCTGAGGACGAGGCAGACAAAGGTCCAGAAGTAGTTAGCCAGCTAACTAGGGACAACTTAAGCAGGCATGAGAATGGTACTAGGAGACCCCTGGGGCCCCTCTCAGGCCAGCTTAACATTGGGAATGGACGAGTTAGGTCTCTATCCAGAGGCTCTAACCGATCCATTCAAACCAATGGCTCTCAGGGCTCTTCTCAAAGAGGGATGACATCCCCTCAGAGGAGAGTGTATGAAGCCAAAGTAAGGGAAGTCAATCTGAGGATTGAAAGGGAAGAACTTGCCCTGGCCAAAGAGAGACTTGCCTTTGCTAGAGAGCAAAAGTTAAGTGGACAAGATTCCACTGGTGGCAGCATTCCCCAAGGGAAAATAGGAGTTTAGATACTAGGCACCTGAGTAAGATAGTGCCCCCCTTTAAGCAAGGGGATGATATCCACAAATGGATAACTGCTTTGGAGAGGGCTTGCACTGTATAGTGTGTCCCCCAGAGTCTGTGGGCAGCTATCTTGTGGCTCTCCTTTGAAGGTAAAGGTAGAGACAAGCTCCTCACTACTAGAGCTGAGGATGCTAATGATTATCAAGTCCTCAAAAATACACTGATAGATGGGTTTGGCCTAACCCCTGAGCAGTACAGGTTGCTGTTAAGGGATACCCAGAAAACTCAGTCTCAGGATTGGTCTGACTTTGTAGATTGTGCCACTAAGGCTTTGGAGGGCTGGTTGCTGGGCAGTAAGGTTACTGATTACACAGGATTGTATAATCTGATCATGAGGGAACAGATTTTAAACGATTGTCAGAACCAGTTGTTGCATCAGCATCTTGTTGACTCAGATCTGACCTCTCCCCAAGAATTGGGAAAGAAGGCAGACAGATGGGTCAGAACAAGAGTTAAGCAGAACCAGGGTGGTCAGAAGAAAGCAGACCAGAAGGGTAAAGATACTAAAGATGAACAAAATGACCAGAAGTCTTCGACAGGTCCCCAACAATCCAAAGAGGGTGGGGTCAGGCTTCCCAGAAGAAGAAGACTCAAGAAGGCCAGTCTAAAAGGTGGTGCCAGTACTGTAAAAGTAAAACTCACTGGTTTAGTGAGTGCACCAAGAAAGGAGGGCAGACTCCTACTACTGCAGCCCCTAAGGCACCTGTGCCCCCTAGTACAGCCAGCAGTAGTAGTGCACCTCCCAAGGGTTTAGTTGGGTTAACCTTGGGTTCTGAGGGGTATGACAACTTAGTTGGCACACTCACTCAGGCTGTCCTTGTCTGTACAGGGGATGTGGATATATCCCCTGATGTCAGTCCCAATACGTTGGGCAAATACAGACAGACACCTTTTATCAATGGCAAAATGGCTCAGGCCTATAGGGACACTTGTGCCAGTGTCACAATGGTGACACCTAACTTTGTGGACCCTGGACAGATCATGCCAGGTACAGATTTCCTGGTGACCAATGCAAGCAATGTCACTACCAGTCATAGTATGGCAATTGTTGCTTTCTCCTGGGGAGGGGTAATTGGCCAGAAGAAGGTTGTAGTTAGTGCAGACCTCCCAGTGGATTGTTTGTTGGGCAATGATTTGGAGTCATCACAATGGTCAGAAGTGGAGCAGAGGACTCACATGGAGATCTTAGGCTTGCCAGCACATGTGCTTGCTGTGACTAGGTCACAGGCCAGAAAATGCCCCACTGAACAGGTGCTGGATCCTGGAACAATGGACCAGTCACCTTCCAAGAAGAAGAGCAGTAGGGTTAAGGCATTGCCTTCCCCCTTGCCCCAGGTTGAGGATCAAGTCTCAGAGGAGGCTGACCTACAGGAATTGAGGGAAACTGAGCCTAAAGAATTTGAACTTGATCAAGTTGAGTTTCTGGGCTCAGGAGGACCCTCAAGAGAAGACCTGGGGAAGGAACAATTAGACTGCCCTTCCCTTGAACCCCTCAGACAGCAGGCTGCTGCTGAGGCTGCCGGGAACGCCACAGGTACCCACAAGGTATACTGGGATGATGGACTCCTGTACACTGAGGCAAGAGACCCCAAGCCTGGCATGGCCAGGAGGCTGGTTATCCCCTTGTCTCAGAGAGGTTTCCTTCTTACCTTGACCCATAAGATTCCCTTAGCAGGACACTTAGGCCAGACAAAGACTTGGGACAGGCTTGTCTCTGTCACTTGCCAAGCCAGTGGTAAGTCAGGTGGCACAACAAAGGCCTCCCTTATACCAATGCCTGTGGTGGGGGTGCCCTTTGAAAGAGTGGGGATTGACATTTTTGGTCCAATGGAACCCCAGACAGCATCAGGGCACAAGTTTATACTGGTGGTAGTGGATCATGCCACCAGGTATCCTGAAGCTATTCCCCTTAGGACCACTACAGCACCTGTAGTGGCAAGAGCCCTAGTTGGAGTTCTCCAGAGTGGGCTTCCCTAAGGAGGTTGTCTCTGACAGAGGTGCAAACTTCATGTCAAGCTACTTAACTGCTATGTGGAAGGAGTGTGGTGTCAACTACAAGTTCACTACGCCCTATCACCCACAATGCAATGGGCTTGTTGAAAGGTTCAACAGGACCCTAAAAGGGATGATTCATGGACTACCTGAAAAGCTCAGGCGTAGATGGGATGTCCTGATTCCCTGCCTTTTGTTTGCTTACAGAGAGGTCCCACAAAAGGGGGTTGGCTTCAGCCCTTTTGAACTTCTGTATGGGCATCCTGTGAGAGGACCCCTGTGTTTGGTTAAGGAAGGATGGGAGAGACCTCTCAAAAAGCCTGCAACCAACATAGTGGACTATGTACTTGGTCTCCGCTCCAGGATGGCTGAGTATATGGAAAAGGCATCTGAAAACCTTAAGGCCAGTCAAGAACTCCAGAAAGCTTGGCATGACCAAAAGGCTGTCCTGACTGTTTATCAGCCTGGACAGAAGGTGTGGGTGTGGGTGTTGGAGCCAGTGGCCCCAGCAGCACTCAAAGACAAATGGTCGGGGCCCCACACAATTCTTGAGCAAAAGGGAGAGGTCACCTACCTGGTGGACCTTGGAACTCCCAGGAGCCCCCACAGGGTGCTCCATGTCAACAGGCTCAAAGCATATGTCGACAGGAAGGACATGAGCTTGCTCATGGCCATAGATGAGGGACAGGAGGAAGAGAGTGACCCTCTCCCAGACCTGCTCACTCAGAATCCTGATGATGGATCAGTAGATGGTGTTGTCTTTTGTGGCAGCCTCTCTGAACATCAACAGAGGGATTGCAAACAAGTTCTTCAATCCTTCAGGCATATGTTCTCTCTAACACCCAGTCAAACCAATTAGTGTACCCATGAGGTTGACACTGGTGACAGCTTGCCAGTTAAGAGTAAAATCTACAGGCAGCCTGATCATGTTAGAGACTGCATCAAAACAGAAGTGCAGAAAATGTTGGAGTTTGGAGTCATTGAACCCTCAGATAGCCCTTGGGCTAGTCCAGTAGTTCTAGTGCCAAAACCTCACACCCAGTGTGGTAAGAAAGAGATGAGGTTTTGCGTAGACTACAGAGGTCTCAATGCAGTCACTAAGACTGATGCCCACCCAATACCAAGGGCAGATGAACTTATAGATAGATTGGCTTCTGCCAACTACTTAAGTACATTTGACCTGACAGCTGGGTATTGGCAAATCAGGTTAGCTGAGGATGCCAAGCCCAAGACAGCATTTTCTACCCCTGGTGGGCATTATCAATTTTTGGTAAAGCCCCTTGGTTTGAAAAATGCACCTGCCACCTTCCAAAGGCTGGTGAATCATGTTCTCACTGGGCTGGATGACTTCTGTGCAGCATATCTTGATGATATTGCTGTCTTTAGCTCCACCTGGGAGGATCACCTGGTCCACCTGAGGAAAGTGTTAGAGGCACTGCAAGCAGCAGGTCTCACTATCAAGGCCACCAAGTGCCAGATAGGGCAGACACAGGTTGTATACTTGGGCCACCTTGTAGGTGGAGGCCAAGTTCAGCCACTGGAAAGCAAGATACAGTCAATCAGGGACTGGGCTCCTCCAACCATCCAGACTCAGGTTCGAGCTTTCTTGGGCCTGACTGGTTACTACAGAAAGTTTGTCAGGAATTATGGATCAATTGTGACTCCACTTAATGAACTGACAAGTAAGAAAATGCCAAAAAAGGTTCAGTGGACAGCAGGCTGTCAAAAAGCATTCGATGTCCTAAAGCAGGCCATGTGCACAGCACCTATCCTCAAGAGTCCAGACTACTCCAAACCATTCATTGTCCAAACAGATGCTTCTGAGTTGGGTGTGGGAGCTGTTCTATCTCAACTGAATTTTGATGGTCAAGACCAGCCCATTGCTTTTATAAGCAGAAGGCTGACCCCCAGAGAGAAAAATTGGTCAGCTATTGAGAGGGAGGCCTTTGCTGTGGTTTGGGCCCTGAAGAAACTGAGGCCATACTTGTTTGGCACTCATTTCAAGATTCAGACCGACCATAAGCCCCTCTTGTGGCTAAATCAGATGAAGGGTGAAAACCCCAAACTACTTAGGTGGTCCATTTCCCTACAGGGGATGGATTTTACAGTGGAGCATAGACCTGGCACTGATCATGGCAATGCAGATGGGCTCTCCAGGTATTTCCACTTAGAGCAAGAAGACTCACCTGGTCAAGGTTAGTTTATTGTCCCAAAGTTTGGGGGGTGGGGGGGTCATGTAGGAGAGTAGGGTCTGCAATCCTATGATCACCCGGATTTTTTGCTTTTGTTTCACTGGTTTACGACTTTCTCTGGCTGTGGGCCTGCCAATCAGACCCACAGCCTAGCTGTTCTCTCACTAAATTGACATGTGTACCTTAGGTGCATTATCCAATTGGTACTGGGCCACCTGTAGCAGGGTTTCCGTTCTCCCACAGAACTGTGCATAGAGATCTAGAACCTCAGTGAGTTAGGATGATCCAAAAACTCATCTCAGTGTCAGAAATCTCGTTACCTAGCTAGCTACAGTGTCTCATGGATCATTATGGAATGATCCATGTATTAGACAAACCAGAACATGATCTTTAGAATACCTCAGGAGTCGTGGAACACATGAACACTCTTTCGTTATATAATCATTTCAAACCAAAACTGAGAGTCAAAGAACACAAGTGCAAGTTTGAAATATTTATTATTCAATGCAAAGTTCTCAAACGCAGTATCTTGTATAATACCAAAATGCAGATTATAAAAATCAGAGTCAGCAGCATAGTCACTAATCCATAGTAAGCAAAAGGTGCTAGCATGTTATAATGCAATTTCTATAGAAATCTATATCACCTATATTTCGCGCACCCTATCTAGCATATTATATTATATCTAAGAAGGTCTCATTCGGGCTTTAGCAGGGCGGCCCCATACCTCTCAATGTCAGTAGGAGCAGTTCACATCAACCGCTACCAGCTCTCTTCATGCGCAGCACCAAGTGTCTACGTTCATTCCGTGTAACTCTATCTTAAACCCGCGTAGAGCCCAAAATGTTGGCATCAACATTATTTGTGTTATGTCTAATGTGGTGCGAGGATCAAGCCTCCCAGCAACCTTGTGTTAGATTAATTTTAGAGTGTGCAGCTCTCAGTGTGCAGACAGTTGTACCAAGTGTACCAGGCAAAGCTGATAGCATAGAAATAACATATTATTCTCAAATAAACCACCTCACCGCTTCTAGGGTGAAGGCGACAACAACAAGTATGTGTCGTGTGCAAAACTGAAGCCGAAGGAAAAAAGGCTGTTTAAACATGTAATGCACTCATGCTAACTTAACGCAATATATGTAACGAAGTATCCATATGACACCCCCCCATTGGTCCGAGCACCGTCAAACATAAGGGAAAAGGCAATACTAAATCAGATACAAAAATTGAAAGCAAAGTTCAATATTCTTAAGCTAAAATAAGCTAAAAATATGTATGAATGAATATGTATGAATGCCTACAGTGGCCTCAAGTCTAAAAATAAAAACAAAACTTTCGAACCAAAAGTCATTCGCCAGGTCTCAAAAATATGAAAGTAAGACCAGGTCGCATCAATCCAAATGTCTGTAAGAGAAAAAACAAGGCACTTATCCGATATCCAAAGTCATGTGCCACAATGACGTTATCCTCAGCGACATCACGTGATTGAATTCTCCATCAGCTGAACACACTCCATCTCTCCAATTCAGTGAGGAGAAAGTCATATTTCACAACAAAGCACTCCTCCCAGGTATGTCATGAATGGAAAGTATATGCAAAGAAAGTTGCAACAGCCTCCAGTATGAAATCACTGCCATCATCCGAAAATAGTTCAGCCATCCAATTCAGCAATGGGAAAGAACATACGTGCTCCTCCAGCATCGGATCCTCCTGTAACGCCAGAGGACAACTCGGTGGGTTCACCAGATCGCTGTGTGTCAGAAAGGCATCCGCCGCTGCAGAGATCTCCCATTGGCCCAGAACTCCATTTATTGCTGCCAAGGCCATAACTCTCTCGCCAGAACAGATCAACTCATGAGCCACCACGGGACGCATTAGCTGATCAAAATCGACGTCAGGAGCAGTCCTCAAGCATAGGCACAAATCAATGGCCCAATCGAACTCGCAGTTCAGGCAGTGAAACACAGGTTGGACACACGTGAAGTCGGTGAACCGAAATGACAATCTATAGGCCGTGCTTAATGCTGCAAGCGGCAATGTTCCATAGTAATTGAGCATCCGATTACGGCACAGTGTCAGGAGGCGTTGAACGGCGTCTTGTGCAGGATGGGCATCCATGTTTTATGAAGAAAAATACCAACAGAATGCCTGCGGCTACAGCCAATAACACAGGTAGTCCACCAAACAAACTCGAAAAAATAGTGTGAAAAAACGTGGGAATGATACCAAAAACCTTCTCAAACGTAGTCACGAGGCCACTGCTCACTAACTTGAAAAAATGTGCCAGCCCAGTTGTTGAAGAAGCATTAAAAATCTGGTGTACCAGCTCGCAGAAATGAAACGGCAAATCAGTATTTAAAAGCGCCTGCACCTCTGTGCGGGTGTTGGCTATGTGAAGGACATAAGTTTCCCGGGCCGAACTCAGGGTCACTTGTTTTTGAGACAAAAGGGCCCTTATTCTGCTTAAACCATTGAATTTTGCTTCCAAGGTTAGAATCCGTGGCCAGATGGAGACATCTGAAGAACCATGCGTGGGTGGGTATAGAACATTCTTGCAGCACACTACACGCTCTGATACAGTTACCACATATGCCACACCAATTAATAAACCACAACATAATTCGTTGTTTAAAAGTAAATAACTACCATTAGCTAACAATGTGAATGTGGGAACCACTGCTGGAACTGGCGTGCCTTTTAAAACACATGCTAAATTTGGGCGGTCCTGATTACAAGAACCGTGTAACTGAATGTGTCTGCATATTAATGAATGGTCAGGTGACTGTGTGCATTCCTCCCCATTAAGATTCACTTCTTTCCCATCCTTCAGACATCTGTATGTGTATGGTAATGACCATGTCTCATGTAGGAATGCATTGCCTAGTGGTTCATATCGTCCTATAGCAATATATCGCATACAGTTAGTAAATTTATATAAAGGAAATGGTAATGTAATTAAACCATGAATAAGCCACGTGGCAGTAGTGGTTTCAGCAACAGAAAAAGGCAAGGATTCTAACTTCTGAATATGTAACATAGAAAATGATGCATCACGCATTGAAAGCATGCGCTGTTTTTCAGTAAGATTAAAAGGGGCAAAAAGTGATGAAACGTTCAATGAGGTCCAGGGAACTCGACCAGCCTTAATTGTCTGTAGAGTCCAGGCAAACTGCATTACAGAACGCAATTGATTTTGACCATGGTATAGCGTGGACACTTCATCATGTACAATATCAACAACAGAAGAAACAATATTATCCAATGTGTAAATTCTGGAAGAAAGCGTGTTAATACTGTTATCGACCACTGCAAGCACTTTTTCCAAATTGGCTTGATCAATAGCCCTCAGGCGTTTAGCTGCTTCGACTTGTGAAAATTTCCAAATTTCATTGTAAATAGCATAAATAAAGCGTTTAGACCTACCCATAGTCGGGCCTTTTATAAAATCATTTAACTCTATGTTCTCATTCAACTGGGACAGATGCAGTTTAACTGCAGCTAAAGTGGAATGTTGTAACCAGTTCTGACACAATTTGCCTACTGAATAAGTTGTAACAGTGTGATCTGAGTCAAACCTGGGATCTGGCCTGATGCGTGTAAAACCTTCAGACAAACCCAAAAAACGACGTTGGCAAGAATCAGAGCTTCTTTGCCATAAAAGCCACCCATCTGGATCAAAACTGGAAATATTAAAGGAGGAATTCTGCAAAAGTGCTTGTATCTCACTTATGGACAATGTAGTGAAATTACTCCAACCTGAATATTCTTCCAAATCAGGGATAGTAGGGGTATTTAATTTTTTAGATGTAGCCAATCCAAAACATGTTGTTTGGGAAATAGTCGAATTTAAAAACAACATGTGATTCGGGATGAGACATGCACGATGCAAAGCCTCAGTGCCTTGTACCTGCCAATCTTTGGTACCCCAAACCGATTTAAGGTCAATAGCATCCTTCCATAACTCATAGCCATCCACAGATAACCTTTCTAGAAAGGACTTTGAATACAACAATTTTGTGTCAGTCAGTCTAACTTTTGGCATGGATTTCTGTTTCACTTTGAAATAAAACGACTCAGGATTTGATTGATTAAAGTCTGTAAAGTAAGAGTATTTTCCCAGAAAAGTACTTGAGCTCCCCTGTAAAGGAGTAGGGCAATGTTCCCACTGAGTGTAATTCACAGGAACCCGCCTGGAACTTGTCTTGTGCAAGAAATGATTTCCATAATGTTGGTAACAAAACAAATCACCATAATTGACAGAATCTAAATACAAATCCTCATCATCAAAGGCCGCATAATATTTCAAATCAGAGAACAATGCTTCTACGGCCTGAAGATCCCAATCATCAGAACGAATATTTTGCTTAATCACATCTCCCATGTTTACTCTAAGCACATTAGGAACATTAATAACTTCTGTGGGGCCATGTATCTGAAACCTAACCGCATCCCACACAATCCCATCAAGGACAGGCCAAGCAGTAATTTGTACTGAATGTAAGTCTCTCTTTAGTCTGTGTGCTGAATGTGAGGAGGAAAGAGGGGCCAATGTTCCATTAAGGTACCGAATTCCTGTTCTTTCTTTCACATAATGGCCATCAATCAGGCGGAAAAAATAAAACACAAAACCAATTGACATAAAAAGATAAAATGAAAATAGTATCAGCCAAATGTATGTCCAAGGTGGAACTAAAAAATGTTTTTTAAACAACGTGGCATATTTTGCAATAGTCGATGGTTTCTTTGAAAGTTCCGAATCAGAGTCAAAAGAGAATCTGGACTGGTTAGCCAAACGAGCATGTAAATCGGACATAGATAAATCAGCAGGATCTGCATAGGTCACCTCATCAATGTTAGTAACAGGAATAGTATTTAATAAAGGACTTGATATGGCAGGCATCTCGAGGGACACCTCCTGATCTGCACCAGATGTAATAGCCAGCACAGAGTGCCTCACCATGGAAGGACAGGATACAGCCGGTGTCATGCTATGGAGAATCGGCCACCCTGTGTGTCTTGACATTGTCAATAGAAATAAATCTGTTTTCTTTACGACCTGGAAGTGGTGGTAAAATGACTGTTCTTGTGCCCTTCACTCCAAGGACACGAACCGGCGCTCGATATGAGGGACCAAACTCCTTTTTGTTATCGATCTTCTCTCGAACCAGTTCTCCAACTTGGGGTAGCCAGCCAACTACCGGGATCTGCAACGCATCATCCGACGTGGAGGGCAAGTGTTCCTTTGCAAGACTGTCTCTGGTCTTTTGTAGATCCTGTAAAACATTGCAATGTTCATCTACGTCAAAGGCCGCGGCCTGGGCCTCGCAGTCTGCACCATCAAGGTCAGGGACGTACATCTTGATACCAAAGAGCATTTCGTATGGGGTCCGCCCACCCAGAGACCTTCTAGGGAGATTATTAAGCGCACGCTGCACGCCATAGATGTGGGTCAGCCAGTTTCTACCAGTGCCTATAACTCGGGCTGTCAAAGATTGCTTTAAGTCGCGGTTCATTCTTTCTACCACAGAATTGCCCTCAGGCCTGTAGGGGCTTGAAAACTTCACCTGTACTCCCAACGAAACCATAGCATCCTTATACGCCTTAGAGGCGAAAGCCGGACCCTGGTCCGAATGGAAAGCACCACAAGCAAAGATTCCCACAAAGACACGCAAATCCTTAATGACAGTCCGTGAATCAGCGCTGCGATGCGGCCATAACCACACAAAGCGTGTGCATGAGTCAACTGCTACTAAGATGTATTTATACGCAGTATCAGAAGAAAAAGGACCGCAGTGATCCAAATAAACACATCCAAGTGGTTTATTAGAGATGTACAACTGTGTCTGAGGCGGACGCGCAGCAGTAGAAGGCTTAATCTGCTGACAAATGTCACACATAAGGACATAATCGCGCGTCTGTTTGTACAGTCCCCGCCACCAGAACCTCTGTTGTAGCTGAGATACAGTGGCTGGGACGCCCGCATGCGCAGACGCCACACCTTCATGAGCCGCTGTAATCAGAGAAGCTCTGCGATCCGAGTTGGGAACTAGACGCTCTCCAACTTCAGGAATTTTCACATAAGGAACCTTATCGGGACTTAAGTGGTATATGTACTTCGAAGGGAACCCCGCAGGATATTTACCTCCCTTCGCCGTGGCAGCAACAGCCGCCAAGATGTCATCATCTATTTTGCTTTTGGACCTTGTGACTGCTGCAACTAAGTATTTTGATACCGCTGACTTCGCTGCTTCATCAGCAAGCGAGTTGCCAACAGCGTGGGCTCCCACGCGCTGGTGGCCGAGAGTATGAATCACAAACACGAGCGGCAGCTTTTCTTTAAGTTCCGCTACTCGGACCCAGATCATTTTATGTTTTATTGTGCTACCTTTGGAATCACGAAAATCATTCTGAATCCAAAAGAACAAGTTCTCATTGTAAGACTGGACACAGTAGTAAGAATCACTTACGATTAAAGTCGTCACACTAGGATCTGCGTACTCCAATGCGAGCATAAGAGCACGGAGCTCTGCTAATTGTGCGGTGCAGTCTCCAAGCGTCTGCGTGTGCACGACACTGGACTTGAACTCATCGTTCACCATGGCACCGACCACAATGGCGCAAGCGGAAACGTAGGCATGTTTAGAGCCATGCGCAACCTGCGCCGAACCATCCGTGTAAATGATACAATGGAAATCCTCCAACGGCCGCATTGCTAAAGGAGCAGGATGAACAAATTCATACTGTAAATACTCCTGCGACCGTAAAGCGGCGTCAAAAATAAACGTGACATCCTGAGATGTCAAGGATGTAGCCCACTGAATCCACCGAGGGTGCAAAGCTTTAGAATTAGGTACACTGGCTTTCGTGACCGCCTCCAAGGCAGGACACGGGGTAACAACCAACATGCGCTTTCCCTGCGACAGGGCACGTTCTTTAAGAATTGCCATCTGCACAGCCGTTAACACTTTCTCCACAGTGGAAAAACGCAGTTCAGCCGAAGTGTACAAGTGTGACTTGTAAGCAATAGGTACAGTATCCCCCTCATTAAAAGTCAGGTACGTGAAACCCACCGTCCCAGGGATAATTCTTATCACCAGGTTGGTCTGGTTATCACGGGTCTGTAAGTAGTCAGAAGTGAGCAAATCAGCCTGCAAAGACTGCAGAATGGCTGAATGCTCAGGCAACCAGCATGATTTGGAAAAAGATGGTTGTACCAAGGCATATAAAGGCTTGATACGCTGGGCATATTCCGGAATGTATGTCCTCCCGAAATTTAAAAAACCCAGTAAAGACTGTAATTTTTTCAGAGTTGTCGGAGAGCGCAACTGCGCGCACTTCTCCAGGAAGTGAGGAGCCAATCCCTTTCCTTCATGGTTAAGTTCATAACCTAGAAACAACACTGTGTACTCCGCAATGTGTGACTTCGCAAAGTTAAACTTGTAACCCATGTCTGCAAAGTTACAAATTATGCTGTTTACTCGACACAGATGCACCCAAAGCTCGTCGTCTGTGAGATAAATGTCATCCACATACGAACATGCAACTGGATCGAAACTCTCCAAAAGAGAGACTATGCGGGCGGAAAACACTCCAGGACTATTTTTATATCCCATTGGGAGTCGTTTAAACATTTTTTGTACGCCGCCGCACGTAAAACTGGTCCATTGGGAACTTAGACCATCTAATCTATGTGCATAAAAACCATTGGAAATGTCAAGCGTGGTTTTGAACCGTTTACGCTCAAGACTATTCACTAGGGCAGAGCCGTGAGTATTCTGTACTGCACAGTTACGGCAATGCGAGTTCAAATGCCGGTAATCCAAAACCAGACGATACGAGCCGTCTGGCTTGTTAACAGTAAAAAGGGGATTATTCATTGGTGACACACACGTTTCAATTACACCTTGATATTCCAATTGTTCAAGGATAGCCGCGACCGAAGCTTTAGCTTCACGCCATATGGGATACTGGGGTTGTGGCTGCGGCTGTGACCGTAAAGGAATCTCATGGCTAGGGGACAATTTATCCCAGCCACACTGATTTCGGTACACAGCCGGCGCAAGCGCCAGAGCCCACTCTTCTGCAAAATGCAGCGCTTCCACTCTCGGTACAGTGTGCGCGAAACTGGGGAGGATTACCTCCTCCCCTCGCGGAGCTGTGAGAACAAAAGGTGGGGGCCAGTCAGCCTCCGAAAGCAAAATGTCATACGTATCCGAAAGATTCTCCCAAAATACCCCTTTTACAGTTCGCTGCATGTCACCTTCAATTAACAGGACAATTTCAAAAAGTCTTTCAGGGGGAGCAACATGTGTATCAGCTGTTTCGATTACAACATAAGTGTCAGTCGCTGTCACCTTCAACAGTGGACGGAGGGCCTCTCTCACTATGGTAATCTCCGCCGCGCTGTCCAGCAAGGTCAGAGCCCACGTCAGATTCTGAAGCCGCGTTCTCACTGTCTGGGGCATATCGATGCGCCGTTAAGGCTGCGACTTTCTTCTTGGCAAACTGCGGTCTCTTTGGCGTAGAGTCGTCCCGCTGGTCCCCTTCACTTCGCGTGCGGGGCTGGCCACGTCCTTGCTGACCACCCCTGCCCCTGCCGCCCCCTCCACCACCGGTTGACGGAGCCGATGAGTCCTGAAAGGAACGAGGAGAGCGTTGGTCAGATGCCTGATATCTGTCAGGCGATTTAATCGTAGCGCGATCGCGCAATTCATAAACTCGCTCTGACTGCGCAGGTTGTGAAGGCGCCGGACTCGAGACCTGTGTCTGTTGTTGTTGTTGCTTACCCTGATTCTGCTTTTTAGGCCAATTTTGTTTCTTGGACCTGGGCTGTCCACCTGTTTCCGAAGACTGCCCCTGGGGCTGCTTCTTTTCTTTTTCAAGAAAAACCTTCGCACCCTTAGAATTGCGGCCAACCATTTTATAAGCCGTCACAATTATTCTTGCCAGCTGACGGGGTTTCTCGGCATCGGGAATTAACGCCAGACCATTGGCCACTTGAAAGTTCACTGCATCCCCTTTTACATTGGCAAGGATAATACCGCAAACTGTCTCAAATGAACCGTTCAGGCGCATACCCAACTCAACCGCCGACTCAGGTCCGTGATCATCTTGAACACGTTTGAGGATCGCAGACAGGTTCGACACTGACGGTGTGCCAAAGCACCGCGAGTAAACCGCTGCAAAAGTCTTACCCCATGTCTCACAGTCAACAAGTTCCGGGGCTAAATCTTTCGGTAAACTAAGCGTAAGAATCCGGTGTTTCTCACCCGGCGTCGTATTAGGAAACACAGCCTCCAGCTGGTCGAATTTCTCGGCAAGCCAGTAAGGAAAATCATCCTTATTTTCTGGCTTTCTGCCCATAACGGAATTCACCAAGACAGGACTGATTTTCAAACCAGCCTGTTCTGCTCGAAGCTGCGCACCTGCGGGGGCTGCGCCATGAATATTACGACCAATGTAATGAACAAGCGCTCTAATCACTCCAACCGCGACCTCATGAAGACGCCGCAGGTCAGCCACATTACAAGTGGTGCGATTAGGATGAGGAGTAAATCCACCCAAAGCGGGCCAATTTGTGCCCGGAATGGACAAGGGACCTAACCTCGGAGCCGTTAAAGAATGGGGTAGGGCGCCACCAAACCAAACTCCGTGCTGCCAAGCATCGATAAGTACTTCCAGTGCCCTGTACGGAGCATAAGCCGCCGGTACAGCCGAGGCAGTGTATGAATGATAGACACCCGAATTAGCGTCCATTTCCGGAAAAGTCACCCAGGAATAAAACAATTCGTACGGGTACGCATGTTCCGCACTCACCACTAGAACCACAGCCAAGCCTTCCGCAGGCACATTATATGCCCGCAAGTGGTCGCGAACCGCGACTCGGCTATGCTGCGCAATTTCCACGGCCATGGTAGCACAGGAAGTGTAAAGAGACAAAGAACAGTTTGTAGCACAACTGGGTAGTAAGTCAAAGAAACCGTTTATAGAAAAATTCAAGCTTGAAAAGACCTATTTCAAAAATAGGTAGGTTTTTCCGACACCACCGTTTACCGGAAACGGTAATGAAGGTGTTAAGGTTTGAATGAGAAACTACTCGAGTGTCATGAAATACGGCCAACCAATCCGTTGGGCGCCATGTAGCAGGGTTTCCGTTCTCCCACAGAACTGTGCATAGAGATCTAGAACCTCAGTGAGTTAGGATGATCCAAAAACTCATCTCAGTGTCAGAAATCTCGTTACCTAGCTAGCTACAGTGTCTCATGGATCATTATGGAATGATCCATGTATTAGACAAACCAGAACATGATCTTTAGAATACCTCAGGAGTCGTGGAACACATGAACACTCTTTCGTTATTTAATCATTTCAAACCAAAACTGAGAGTCAAAGAACACAAGTGCAAGTTTGAAATATTTATTATTCAATGCAAAGTTCTCAAACGCAGTATCTTGTATAATACCAAAATGCAGATTATAAAAATCAGAGTCAGCAGCATAGTCACTAATCCATAGTAAGCAAAAGGTGCTAGCATGTTATAATGCAATTTCTATAGAAATCTATATCACCTATATTTCGCGCACCCTATCTAGCATATTATATTATATCTAAGAAGGTCTCATTCGGGCTTTAGCAGGGCGGCCCCATACCTCTCAATGTCAGTAGGAGCAGTTCACATCAACCGCTACCAGCTCTCTTCATGCGCAGCACCAAGTGTCTACGTTCATTCCGTGTAACTCTATCTTAAACCCGCGTAGAGCCCAAAATGTTGGCATCAACATTATTTGTGTTATGTCTAATGTGGTGCGAGGATCAAGCCTCCCAGCAACCTTGTGTTAGGTTAATTTTAGAGTGTGCAGCTCTCAGTGTGCAGACAGTTGTACCAAGTGTACCAGGCAAAGCTGATAGCATAGAAATAACATATTATTCTCAAATAAACCACCTCACCGCTTCTAGGGTGAAGGCGACAACAACAAGTATGTGTCGTGTGCAAAACTGAAGCCGAAGGAAAAAAGGCTGTTTAAACATGTAATGCACTCATGCTAACTTAACGCAATATATGTAACGAAGTATCCATATGACACACCTTATCAGACCCTGTAACTCAGGGCATAGGTGTACCCAGGGACCACCAGCGGCTGAAGCATGTATTATGCCACCCCTGGATGGCCATCTAAATCTGACACAACTGGCTGCACGACAGCTGGGGCAAGGTGGTGTAATCACTCCTTGCTTTAGATATAGTATACCTATATCTAACCCTAAAAATGGACATACAGATTCCTATCAGTCACTCCTATGGCAGGCCTTGACAATCCTGAAGGCAGAGTGCTTGGAATCGTGTGAGATGGTGCTCTGGCATGAGCTGAGCCCGTTTTCAGCTTGCGGAACCAAGTCCTAATAGCTGTTCCATGATAACGCATACCATATACTCTTAAGTGCATTATAATCCTCGCGGTTAAATGCTATCTTTGGTATTGCTTTATCAAAACATGTTGAGTAAGGTGTCATACGAATTGGAATACTAACCCCTCGCCAATTCTGGCGACGGGGTTAGCATTCCACCCTTCTAGAGGGACACGACATGTATGTAACTGTGAACCCCGGTTAAAGTTAACTGAAGCCTCAGCTCCACAAAATGGATGCTGCCACCACAGACACGAGCCTGACCTCCTGCTGCTGGGAGTCCTTCCAGCGAGGAGAGCTTGGACAAAGGGTTTCCTGTCAGGGGCGGTGCTAGCACCATCCCAGACAGGGTTTTGTGTATCCTGGGTAGGCAGGGCTTTACAGGAAGGTGACTGCAAGTGGCACCCCGGTGCTCACTACGCATCTGCCGGCTAGAACCAGTTCCAGGGGCACACCAGCCCCTGGCCTGGGGAAAGTCCGGCATGGGAGAGGGGTGTAACCACCCCCCTTCCTGGTCCCACCCCTAGGGCAGGACCTAGTCGCGTACCCACCCCTTTCTTTAGGATAAAGGCAGGAGCGGGGACCCTTCCAAATTAGATCATCTTTGAATCAAGAAACTACTTTCTACGAAAGGAACTCTCGACTTCTTCTCAAGATTTCTTCCTTGTGGCTAAGGAGTAGTCACCCTGCATCCGCAGGCACCATCTAAGAACTCTGCGTCATCGTGGGACAGCTCGCACCTCCATCCTGGTCACCGACAACGCCTCCTGGTCCATGAGACTGCAGAGCCCAGCGCCACCCACTCACCTGGTCGAGGTGACTTCGCCCGGTGCCATCTTGGTGCCCACACAATCACTGGCTAGTGATTAAGAACTTGGTCCCCTCTGCTTTCAGGTGTCATCCATCTTCGATCCAGGCTTGGATCACCCGAACTATCTTCACTGGTCGCCTGCCAGCAACTTCTTTCTTCAGGCTCCTGGTTCGTCAACGAGGATTCCCGACGTCTTTACAGACATATGCAGCTGCAGCCCCTGGGCTAGGTAACTTCGGCATTTCGGTGCCCCAGCATAGCCTCACTATCCAAGGGTCCAGATCCACTTTTGTTTTCGATCTACCTTATCGGGTTCGCCCGAGAACACTAACTTTGTCTTTACTAGCTCCCATAGACTTTGTCCCGCATCCCGCGTGAGAGTGCACACTCTGCACCCGAGTCCCCTAGGCCTCCTACTAGTAATCTGAAGGTTCAGTAACGTAGTCCTAGCGATTCCAAAGCCTATTAGTACAGTACTTACCTGCTAGTAATTTCGCATTCCACTTTCAGAGTATATGGTTTTTCGTGCCCCTCGGGCATTTGTGTAAATTGTGCAACTTAAAGTATTTTCGTAAGAGTTTTGTTGTGTGCTTAGTACCCTGTCCTCATAAAGAGTACAGGGCTGTTGTGATGTAAATAAATACACTGTTTATTTTCGCAACACTTGTGTGGTGTCCTTTCACTTGGTGTTCAAGGGGTATATGTGATGGTATAACAGCTGGCTTAACACGCCCTCTAGAGTTTAGCCCGAAGACTGCTCGTATCCACGCTACTAGGATAGCTGGTCTATAAGGTTGACTTACAACCAATCACCATAAGGGTTGTTTGGACTGATACAGAGTGCTCACTAGAATAGTGAGCATTGTGTATCAGGCCAACTTCTCACAGTTTGGTCTGCCCTGTTCCCATGATGCACTGGGCCAGGGACAGACTAATTTGCATGTAGCCAGGTTCTGAGCTGGGATGGTGCAGTGAGCTAAAAACGGGGATGGATCAAGCCCTGATCTGTTGACTGGGTAGGAGTATTATGCTTAATTCAGAAACTCTGTCCATCACCACCCCCTTTTCTAAATCAATGATTAGAGTGGCAGAGCCTGAAGCAGAGGTCTAGCCCGGGACCAGGGTTCAATTCCCCGCCTCGGCGGGTCTTGGGCTCAAAATTCCACAGATAATTCTCGCCTCTGTGCCTATTCCAATCATGGAGTCCCACTCTGCAACTCTGGGCAATAGGTTGCTTAATCTCCACAACGGCCCCCACAACGCTAAGGATGCCTGGCCTCCACCTTGGGGGTGCCCACGAATGGACGCCTCACAGGGAAAGCCAGGATGGGTTCCACAGCGGTATTTGTACAAGTGCCTTGAGACCCTTGCGGGTGAGTAGTGCGCTATACAAGTATCAATTTACATTTACAAAGTGGGGTAACTTCAAGCCTAACGGAAACAATTGGACTCTATATACGTTTGGACTGTATGTTGATGTGTGCTTCGGTTTAACAACTGCAATTTGTATCTTCAAGGGCTATTATACTAGAGTATCGTTTCACCCTTAGATGGCAGGGTGTATATACCAAGTTAGCAAAACATTTCATTTGCGCATCACTCTACCCCTTCATACTGGTTTCTATAGAGGTTTGCGATTATATGTCATAGCCACCATTGTATCTTTAACCATATGACATTTGGCTTGCTTGAAAATACTATAAACATTTCTGAACACAAACCTCACAGGGGCATCCAGCTTATACCAGTGCATCATCATTGCTGTGTAAATGGGGTGTGTGCATGGGGCTGTGTGCCTCCAGAGCAGTGTATGAAATAGCAGCTTGCAAACTATAACTAGTAAACTACAACCCAGCCCCAATCCTATAATATGAACAAGGAGTTCACCCTGGGCCCCCTGAGTCTGGAGGAAAATGTCAATTATCTTCCCTCATCACTTCCCATCATAATCTCTAGAACTAAAGGAAACACAGAACCAAGTATACAAATGTCTTGGAGGATGCCCTACATATACAAAAAACTGGCATGGAGCCATCAATAGGAACCTAATTATGGTGAAAAGTGTAGGCACATTATGAAGACACCCCAACATATATCCTACAAATATCTTGTGTTGTAACTGAATCAGGATATGTGGGAAGAGCCCTATCTATGGAAACTTAACTTTACCCATCTACCCCAGGAAGCTCTATTCCCATGTCTTCACCTGGTCTGGTGTTCAGTGGCCATGCCGAGTCCAGTGTAAGCTCAGCCTTGGTGTTCCTTCCCCCACGGCAGGCTTAGGAACTATGTGTGCGGCGTTGCTCCTGGTGAACGTTCTTCATCCTGGACATCCTGGACCTCTGTGATCTGTTTAAGTCCATAGTTATTGTCCACTCCTGAATCCAATTCCACGCTTGTTCTAGTGTGTGAAATAAAAAGTTTTGGCTTGGAAGAGGACCTTTAGTTTAGCCGGAAAGAGGAGCATATATTTATTGGCCCTAGCTCTTCATTTTATCTTCACATAACAGTAAATCTCACTGTGTTTTTGGACTAAGTTTAATCAGGAAAAATGTGTAAACTCAAGCATTTCTGTATCTTTTCTCCATTAGAACAGGCTTCACATATAATTAAGCTTCTATCTTGATAGTTTAAGAAATGAGAAATGATGGGGCGTGGGGAGGCACATGGAGGCGGCTGCACCATCAATGTTCTGAAGGTTCTTTAGATTATAAAGCATTGAGAGAGATCAGTGTCCGGATTAAAATAATTTATCAAGTGCCTTAAGAATGGCTCTGTGTCTCTACATTCTGTCCTTTTAGGTAAACCCACAAAGTACACATTGTTCCTGCTTGATCTCCACTCTGCGTCCTCCATCCTGCAATTATGGTCCTTGGAAGTCATCAACTGAGCCACAGTGGATTAGAGTTCTCAGATTGTGTCCTCAAGTTCTAAATTGCCATATTATTGACAAATATTAGTGGAAGCATGCCCTGTGATACAACCAATTCTTCAGAGGTTGTGGTTGCCCCTATTGTGGACTGTCCTATGTGCAGAGGTTTTGTGAATTTATTGCTTGTATTGTTTTTTGTATCAGCTAGACTTTATCATTACCCATGTGTCAGTTGGCCAGTCTGGTCCGTATGGCTCTGCTATGGCCATCATTGTGAGGCAATACATGTGCTCATCGAGGTTTCCCAAAAATTAAATTGCTTTTAAGGAGAGTATTTCGCCAGTGCTCCCTTTAAGAAGAACATGGGGAAAAGGAGGGGGGATAGAGGCCATTCTATACAATCAGGTGTTAAGATGGGCCTCGCTTCATGGCATGTATACTCCTTCATGTGCCCATATGGCAGAGGTTTTGAAACTTCTCTGTTCTGAGGCAGTGGCGGCTGCTGCTGAACAGAAGTGGTGAGCAGGGGATTGAAAAGAAAAGATTACTTACCTGCTGGCCGCCGCCTCTCCTTCATCCTCGTTTGTTCCTCTGCGCAGCACACAGGCTCCCAGATTCCCCAAGGCAAATCATGGTGCTGCGGTCATGCTAACATGACAGCAGCATCGTGATTGTTCTGAGTGGCCTGGTTTGATGCTCAGACTGTGCCTGGGTCTGTTCTCCATCTGGCTGTGCCACACAACTGGGTAGAGAAACGCTAAGTGCGCATGACGGTTTGGCCATCCTAAGACTGCAGGCCAAACCATTGTGCCCACCACTTCTCCTCCCTGATGGCTGCTGTTGTCCATCAGGAAAGCACAGCCCCACCCCAATCCGGCTCTGTACTGAAAATAAAATGATAATAACAATGTGTCATTGAATTTTATTTTCTGTTTTTGCACTGCTCAGAGAGCAGTAGGGCGAAGCTCCTCTGCCTTAATGGAGAAGCCGCCTCTGCTCTGAGCCCCCCTCCCACCCCCCCCCCCCCCCCCCCAATGAAAATGTTTTGAAGTCAGACTGCACTCCAACACTTTATAGCAAGACTTGGGGGAGTGGGAGTGATAAGGCTGAGTTCAGGGGTCTGGGAGTATGAGATAATTCAAGGGGTACTATTCTGCAGCTCATATTCGGCACTACATGTGAACAGCAGAAAAGAGCAAATATGTCACACAAAACTGAAATTGACCAAACAACTACTTAGCCACACATAATTAGAGTGTTGTGAGCCCCTCACACTTCTGGGCCCCAATGCAACTGTACCTGCTGCAGCCCTGAGTTGCAGGCTTGCACTCTGCCTTTCCCACAATGCCTGGGCATCACTCCAGTCCCTTTTAGAAAACAATGCGCCCCCACATGTTGTCCCCACTTTGCAGCAACGGTTTCCTCAGCTTTAATGCCAGCAAGACAGCATGATTTTTTTAGAAAGTAAGACAGTCATGATTCTGATGAAGTGGGCCCCTCAATCCCCTGGGATACATTGCCACCTTACCTGCTTCACTAATGATAGCTACCGCCTTGCGAAACAGGCAGCATCCTCTGCTCTTTGTTAAAATCATGGGCCACGATCTTGTGCCACGCCTCTTCTGTCATCTCTCTGAGGCCCAAGCTAAGATGTTTCCTCTGCTTCAATATTCACCTCGTTTGGACCATTGTTAGCATGTCAAAAAAACTGGCACAGCAAGGGGTCACTGGGCAAAAAAGGATAGTAAAACATCCATAATTGGGCTTCATACCACTGGCCCTTAGAGCCATTGCAGCTACGTCAGCAATGATAGCTACAGCCCTATAAAGCCAGCTTCGTCCTCTGACCACTTTACTTCTAGGCCTGAGGCACAGACTAGGCTTTCTGCCCCTATGTGTAATAAAAAATGGGAGCCCCACATCGTAGCCCCCCGTAGGAAGCTGACTCTGTACATACTATACCAATGTAAGGTATAGTGTGCACAGAGTCCAGGTAGTCCCCAGAGATATAGCAGAGGCTAAATTAGGTAAGTACTAACAGCTCTCTTTCTGGTAGTGTGGGGAAGCAGTTATGCTTATCCAGAGGGTGTGTTAAGCATTTATTGTATTCACTCAATCAAACACTGGTGCACATACACAGAGACAGAATCCAGACCGATGAGGTAAGTATAAAAAAGAAATACTTTTATTTTTTATTTTTAGAACCAAGCAGTACTTGGCACAGGTGAGTAAAATATACTTTCAAATGCAAGGGTGCTCAAGAAAATACAGTTGTACCTGAAATTACAATTGTTACAGGATTTTAGATGCTTTGGAAACAGTTTAAATCACACAGTAATTACTTTTCATCAGTCTTTGATTACTTTTGGATTACTTTGAATGCTGGGGTGGTATGCCTAGATCCCACACCTTAGGATCGCTACATACAAGGTATGTATGACTTTTTAAACTTTGCAATAAAATTCTCTTTTCTTCATACAACACAGTTCAACAGAGACATGTTTAGGCCCAAAATCTCATTACGTGGGTTCCCATGGGGAAAAAGTGTTAGCGATTTTGAAGGTAAGTACACAACTTACGAGAGCGAATTTTGGGGATTAGGACCAAAGTTCTTCAAGGTCTAGATGGGCAATCGAGTGGCACCACCAACGGCACTAGGGCAGCCAGGTGCAGAGTGCAGCGGCCCAATGTTAGCCTATGGGGCTAAGGGGGCCTTCTGTCAGGGACTGCTTATGAGCAGGCCACGCTAGTCTGGTAACAAAGCAAAGCTCCTAGGGTTAAGGTAAGCACTGCAGGAGCCAATGACCAATACAGGAGCTGCACCGCCCTCGGTACTGGGGCGGTCGGGTGCAGGGTGCAGGGTGCAAAGCGGACATCGGGGACCCTGGGATTTCCAATAGAGACATTCAGTTTCGCAAAGATGCTGCAGGCTTGGGCAGGGAGACTTCCTGAAGGTGACCAATCACTGGAGAGGTAAGTTGGGATCTGGGGGGAATGCCTGGACACCGTCGGTTGGGCCACCCATGGCCGTGGGGCATTGGGTGCAGGGCTGTCTTCTGGCGTCAGATTTTTTTACCAACTCCGGTCACTGTCGGGGTATCTTTCAGGTTGAGGCTGCAGGCGTCGTCAGGAGTCTTGAAGGTGGTCGGGGATCACCAGATCCCAGGTCAGGATCACTAGGGAGACCTCCTTGGGGTGTTAGGCCACTCGAACTCAGGCTGTGGGCATGCGGTGCAGAGTGGTGCAGAATCGTGGAGTCTACGGAATCCGGATTCTGGAAGTAAGTCTTTGGTTGAACATCTCCAGTGCTCACGCGAGGCAGGGATTGTGGGAAGGTTGCAGGGCAGGTCCTCTGGGCTCTGGGGGTTGCTGGCTGCTGCACTCACTGGGGTGCTTGCTGTAGGCAGGTTGTAGACGGGAAAGGCCAGTAGGGCTGAGGACAAAGCAGTTGGTGTCCTCTTCTCCTTCCTGGGTCAGCAAGGCTCTTCGGTCCTTCTACTTTCTTCCTCGAATCTGAGGATGCAAGGTACAGGGTCGTCCCTAAATACTAAATTTAGGGGCGTTAGAGGGGTGTGCAGGAAAAGACCAATGGATCCCTTCCTTGGGTTAGGTACACCCCCTATTATGCCACTCTCCAGTGGGAAGGGGATGAGCCTCTTACTATTTAGCTGAGTCCCCTCATCTTCAAGATGGATGGGACTGAGATGCGTGCTTTACCTCGCTTCCCCCCCTGAGGGGTAGGGTTGCAAGGTGGGCACACCTCTCTTCCTAGCTTGGTTTTCTTGCCAATTCTCCAGCCCAAACTGGTAACTGGATACGTTTTTCCAGTTGGGCATTGCTCTGGGGATACTAGTGTATCTCTCACCATGATGACACTGGCACCTGTATCCCCCAGGTCTTCTATCTTAGTACCATTCACTAATGGGTACTGCAGGTATTTCTTTAAAATAAGGGGCCACATAGCCAAAGTGGCTGTTATGTTATGTTATGTTAAATCTATTTATTGAGCGCGCTAACACCATTAGGTTTCTTGGCGCTATACAGAGGGAGCAGGGAGGAGAGACAGAAAGAAAACCAGACTGAGAAAGAACAACTAGTGATAAGCTACAGTAAACAGGTACGTTTTGAGGGCAGATCTAAACGTGGGGTAGGGGGAGGATAACCTAAGAGGGAGAGGAAGGGAGTTCCAAAAAGAAGGGGCTAAAAAAGAAAACCTAAGGCCACCGTGTTTTTTCCGTTTGAATCTGGGGACGGAAAGTAAAGCCAGTTGGGATGACCGAAGGGTACGAGAAGGGACATAGGGATGGAGCAAAGAAGAAATGAAGGAGGGGCCATGACCAGTGAGGGATTTGAAGATGATGCAACCAAGCTTAAATTTACAGCGGGCAGAGACCGGGAGCCAATGGAGACTCTTAAGGAGAGGTTGAATGTGCTGATCCCTGGGTTGATGGTAAATCAAGCGAGCAGCTTGATTTTGGATCAGCTGGAGTCTCCTGAGTTGGTATGCAGGAATGCCTACGTATAGTGCATTTGCGTAGTCAAGCCTAGACATGACTCCCTCTCCTTCAGAGAGTAAAACAGCCTCAGTGTGAACCCCGATTTGCTCTGGGCACACTATTTATCCCATCTGGAGATTTGCCATACCAGTAGGTACTAGTGGGGGTCTAGGAGCTGGTGTGTTGGGACAGGCAGCATCTCCAGTTTGATGTCCCTTCTTGTTACAGTGGAAACACCAGGCCTTTTCAGGATCAACATTTTTCCCCTTGTACCCACTAGTGTGCTGGGAAGAGTTCTTGGAACCACCCCCCGACAAGGATTTTGAGGGCCTTTAGAAGACTCTTGTGTTTTATCTTTGGGGTTCTCCCCTGGGGAGACGTTGTGACCCCCTTTCTTTTGGTCACTCCCAGTGGTTGTCTTGGTTACACTTGTCTTGACCCAGTGGTTCACCTTTCCCAATTCTTGGTATTAATTTGGACTGATTTTACGTTTTTTGAAATAATTTGTTTATGAAAGAACACATTTTAAGTAACTGATGCAGTTACTTAAAATGTGTTCTTTCATAAACAAATTATAAAGACCATCATAATCTTCAACTGTACTTACAGTCAACAAGCCACCTAGAGTATTTACTGAGTAGTCTACAAATTCCACCCAGGACTGACCCCCCTGAATTTAATTCTATACTACTCAGTAGTGACTCCAAATCCCTCAATCAGGGTGCCCTTTCTGAGTTCATAGGACTCTGCTTCTGCCCCGATAAGGGTCAGAAGTCTGTCTCTGCACTTACCAGAGAACAGTTCCCACAGGAGTGCCCCCAGTGAGACTTTCTAGCTTCACAAACCCTCTCAAAGGCTGTGAACTACTTGGTGATGTCATCACCATCCTCAAATTTAGGGACAATCCATTTGGGGATTTTACGATCATAGGATCCATTTTCTTTTCTAAACCTTTCAAACTGAGGTCACCATTGATGGGTCCTAGGCCCATCTCTGCCCTCTCTTTTTATAGAGCTAGGAGCCTAGTCACTAGGTCCAATCTTTTGTTCATCCTTACCAAAATGTGATCCTCCTCAGTGAGGTTGCCCTCACTGTCTGATATGGAGTTGGCCCTACCTCTGTAGGAGCCAGACCCTGTAGCTCTTGGGTGTAGTGGGTAGAACACAAAATTCCCTTCCTCTCTAAGCAGTTGAGGTGGTTGGTCTAAGACTTCATAATCCTTACTAGCTTATCATTCTTATGTTTTATTTTTTTAAGCAAGTAGGACTCGGCACAGGTGAGTAAAATATACTTTCAAATGCAAGACTGTTCAAGGAAATGCAGTTATACTTGTAATTGCAATTGTTACAGGATTGTTGATGCTTTGGAAACAGTTTAAATGACACAGTAATTACTTCTCATTACTCTTGGATTACTTTTGGATTACTTTGAGTACTGGGGGTGGTATGCCTAGAGACCACACCATAGGATCGCTGCATACAAAGTAATTACAACTTTTCATAGTTTACAATGGAATTATCTTTTCTTCATCCAACACAGTTCAACACTTAGACATTTTTAGGCCCGAATTCTCTTTACATGGGTTCCTATGGGGAAAATGTGTTAGTGGTTTTGAAGATAAGTACACAACTTGCAAGGGTGAGTTTTGGGGGTTAGGACCAATGTTCCCTCTAATTTTCTTTCCCTGTGTGAGGCAGGGAATGGTCTCTGTGCACTGCAATCAAAGACATGTGTGTCAAATAACTGTTACAGCTCAAGCGAGTGTGCTACCATAATCAGTGAAGTGTGACCACTCACCCTTTAACCCAAGATGACACATCAAGGCTGACCCCTCGTCTGACTCTTAGCCCCTCAGCTGACATGCATTAATAAGTCAATAGGGTATGGAAAGACCAGGAGTGGACACTACGGAAAGCTAAAAAATCATTTATTGAGTATTGTATTGTAATTACATTTACATAGCGCTTATTAGTCCTAACAAGGTGTTGAAGTGCTTTATGGTAATCTGCACTTTCCTCAGGAGCCAAGGTAAGTGGTTATTGCAGTGGTTATTTTGTGTAAAGGGTTTAGTCTAATTTTCTCCAAGGAGAGCATTCCAGGTCTCCATGCCCACTCTAGTGTCTTTGAGGTAGAATGAAATTAGTATCAGTTGGGTATGATCATTAGTGAGGGTGGGTATAGGAGCTCGTGCAAACGGTCTGCTCAATCAGTAGGTGAGCTGAAACACATTTGGCAGTGCTAGGTTGCATGGTCGTATTTACCAAGAAGGACCGGTTTCAAGCTTTGGGGTAAAGTGAGGACAATTTGAACAATAACATACCTATGCCTCTCCAGGGAAGCCATAAGGGAGGTGCAACAAGAAGAAATACCTTTATTTTTCCTCGTATTTCCTTTTTCTATATGTGCTGCATTCTGCAGTACACATAGAAAGAGAAAAACACCTTTTGTGATTGTTTTTGTGCAGTAAGGGTTTCCTTCCTGCACAAAAACAATCACCACTACAGCGCAGACACCATTGGACTGTGGGGCAAGGGATCCCATTGTGTGCCAGCGCAGGGAAAAAGGACAGGACTGCGCTGTGTCTTGTAGATACGGCGAATTCCTGTCCTTTGTTTGATGTATGGTAGCGCAGCACGAAGGCTTGCTGCGCTGCAGTGCGCCAAAATATTGTAAATGAGGCCCATCGTTTTTTAAGCATGAACTACTACCGAACTAATAGGCGAGACAGTTGTGATGCTAACCCTGTAGGTGGCCCAGATTGGTAAAGAGCAACATTATAGCCTATTAAATCACACACAATAGGTGTTTGTACAATTGGTATTCTGAACTCACATATTTAAAAGTGCTTTCCTATACAAAATGAAGAAAATTGAGTTTTGGACAAATACAATATTTGCCTGGAATCACAAAAGTTAAGCAAGGTAGCTATGTTTTAGCAGGTTTTACTTTGTACAAATCAGCCACTAAATTTGTATCTATTTGTCTTTACTCTTTTATGCCAATGCTTTGATTTTACCACATTGGGCATTTTCTGCTGTTTTTATTTAGGGTGAGGCATTGGAACATTCTACATGAGCACAGGTTACATTGTCTTTGTAAACCTGGGAAGATTAAGTGATCTGCCCAGAATCACAGGATGTTTAGCGCTGCCGAGTAGCCCCACCTTGGTTCATCAGCTCCAAAGTTAGCAGCTCTGGCCATAAGGCCGCAGAAGCCACAAGGAATCGAGTTTGAAAGGCCAGCTAAAGATCTAAGTGCATCTACATAAGAATGCACTTCATGACTACAGACCGCATTGGTAACAGCCCCCTGACTCTGAAGTCATACTTTCCCCTTCCAGAGGCCTCATCAGAATAGCTATGGAAGAGCAGGTGTACTGCTCCTGTGACATTGTGCACCAAGAGAAAGATTCCTTAAGCTTCAATGATTTAAACCGCTCTGGAAGTCTTTCTCTTGATGTGCACTCCAGCATCGGCCCTGTGCGCCTGCAAGCAGGTGGGTGCGTGGGTGCAGAAACGTGCATCTTACAGGGAACATAGGTTAGGACCAAAGTTCTCCAAGGTTTAGATGGGCACTCGAGTTGCACTACCAGAGTCACTGGGGTTTGCAGGGTTTCAATACTAGCCGATTGGGCTAAGGCGGCCTTCGGTCAGGGACTGCTTACAAGCAGTCAACTTGGGTGTGAGAGCAAAGCTCCCAGGTTAAAGGTCAGAACTGCAGGGGCCAATGACCAGTACAGGAGCTGCACCACCAGCAGCACTGGGAAGGCCTTGTGCAGGGTGCAAAGCGGACATCTGGGACCCTGTGCTTTCCAAGGGAGACCTTAGGTTTCGTAAAGATGCTGCAGGCTTGGGCAGGCAGACTTCCTGAAGGCGACCACCTGCTGGAGAGCTAAGGTGGGATCTGGGGGATGCCTGGAAACCATTGGTTAAGCCACTCAAGGCCGCGGGGCATCTGGTGCAGGGGTTTCTTCTGGCATTGGGTTATCTACCAGCTCCAGTTGCATTCATGGGGACCCTTCAAGTTGAGAATGCAGGCATTGTCGGGTGACTTGAAGGAGGTCAGGGATCACCAGATCCCAGGGCAGAATCACTGGGGAGACCTCCATGGGGTATTGGCCCACTCAAACTCGGGCCGTGGGGCGTAGAGTGGTGCAGAATCGCGGAGTCGATGGAATCTGGATTCTGGAGGTGAGTCTTTGTTTTAGCAAATTAGGTGCTCACGGGAGACAGTCTGTAGGAAGGTTGCAGAGTATGGCCTCTGGGCTCTGGTCCTCGCTGTCTGCTGGACTGGCTGGAGTTTTTGCTGTAGGCAGGCCGTAGATAGCCCGCTGTGTGTTTTTACATTAAATTCCACACTGGCATCAGTGTGGGTTTAATGTGCTGAGAAGGTTGCTACCAAACTTCTCAGTTTTTAGTAAAGCCAATATGAAGCTGTGGAGTTTGTAATGACCAACTCCCAGACCATATACTCTTTATGGCTTTACTGTACTTACAATGTCTAAGAATGGACTTGGACACTGGAGGGGTACAGGGCTCATGCCTCTGCACCCTCACCCTATGGCTGGTACACCCTGCTACAAGGGTGACTTACCTAGGCCTCAGGCAGTGGGCTGAAAGCATAAAATACAGGATGTGTGCCATGTCAATTCTTCACTTTTCTCTGCACCAAAACACTTAGCCAGCAGTGGCAGTGTGTGTGTGTGTGTGAAGGTGCAGGGCCTCTAAGGGTGGCACCAAAGGTGCTGCATTCCATAGATGCCTTCCCTGGTCACAGTGCCCTTGGTATCCCTGGTAATGTTTAAGAGGGGCTTACTTGGGGCCATGGATGTGCCAATTGTGGATACAAAGGTACAGTACTGGAAAGAACACAGACCCGGGAACGTGATTGGCAGAGACCCAGGGGACATCAAGTCAGGTTGCATCAGATGTTAGGCAAAAAGTGGATGAGCTAACCATGCAAAAATGGGCACTTTCTTACAACCCCCCTTTCCCTGGTAGTTGGGCCATATTTCTTATGTAACGAGGGTGACCTGGGCCCAAATGCTAGCAAGGAAAATTGGCCTTCACTTTTTGCTAGTAAGACAGTCATAATTGGGGTGCAGTGGTCCCCCACACTCTTATTCCCAGTGCCAATGCACCTGTAACATTAATAGTAGTGCTGGACCTTTCATATAGAAAACAGCCCCCATATGTTGCCCTTATGTCTGTCCATTCGTATAATGAAAATGAGCCCCCAGATAGCACCCCTCCTATGGGCCATGCCATTGATATTATCAATGGATCTTGCTCTTTTTCTCTTTCTCCTAGGCCATTACTCTTAAGCTCAGGGATCCAGATGATTAGGCCTCTACTTCGAAATGCAACCATGTAGGCTGCCCCAAAATTACCTGAGAAGACATCTGCATGTCAAGGTGGGCAGGATTTGTGGAGACGGATGTGCCTGTGAGTGTCTTTATTTACCAAAAACAGTTTACATACTTTTTGTTCAACCAAAAAGAAACATCTAAATAGTTAATGTGGAACTTGAGGTGCCTTTGGGTGAAAGTGAAATGTGAGGGCCTGGGGCAATCGTGTTGTGAAGCAGAGGGCAGGACAGAGAGGTAAAGAAGAAATAGGCCTTCTCACCAAGGTGCCTGCTACCTAAAAGAAATGTAAATGTGTGCAATTGGTTAATCACGAAATGTAAGGGATGCTGGGACCAAGTATAAGCCTTGATGGAGACACTCGAAGTTTCATGATTTTAAGTGACATAAGGTTGCTGAGGTGTGGAAAGTGTCCTTTTAATGGATACTTGTAAAAATGCTTGCACTAGGTACATTCTGATGACCTATTCCTTAATATATGTTTTGAGATCAATTGCTTTGTCATAAACACTAAACCCAGAGCCACTGGAATGGAGTTTTTGTGTTTTTTTCTCTAAGTATTAATCTCCACATTTGCCACATAATTCATCATCTGGTGCATAAGCTACATATTTTCGCAAAAAAATTTTTTCTAGCTGAAACGGATCAAAAGTTACTAAAATGTGACGACGTGTACCCACGCAGTGAAGGCCCCTCACAGACGTTAACTGGCCCCCTTTCATTTGCTTGTTTCTGTATTTTTAGTTGTATAACTGGTAATAATGAGGTAAAATATTTGCCCAAACAGTATCACCATGTGCAAAAAAGTGCAAAATAATGTAAAAAAATATGCCACATTATTCACATAATTTGCCTTTTGTTCTTGCACAATTTCGTCAGCTCTGCTGCATAATTTGGCTCTCCCCTGCCACATAACTCCAATGGCTCTGACTAAACCATTCTGCAGCAGCCTATCTTGCTGGGTGTAATCCAGTTTTAAAATAATGATTTACATATTCACATTCACAGTGCTTTCAGTTACAGGCTGGGACCTTGAAGCAGCTATACATACACACAACCCCCTTTTTCTCACTGCACCTTCTAGGATTCAGTTCTGAACCTCTGTGGCCTCACACACAGACATCTGCAGTAATTGCATTAACAGTTGAGGATTCCTTTTTTAAAATATATTTTTATTGGCATTTTACAGATGCAACAGTTAGACAAGTACATCCATAACAGCTCATATGTCACATTATTAGCGTTTCCATATGCGATTAGTAAGAAGTCCCTCGCTGTGATATACATTCCACTAAAGTTGGCAATACAGGGGTCACCCAACAATACAATCAAGCTCACGCCATTACTTATCCATGAGCACTACTTGGTACAGTTACAATAGGGGGCATATGCAGGCCCGATTTATCTGCTGGTTACACTAGCTCCGTATCACATAGGTGCTCGGCCTTGACAAAGTATAACTGAGGGGTATCCTATAATCTACTTTTCAACTATATAAACTTTAAGTAAACTAATGCTGGGATACCGATGTGCTATTGCCTTAAAAATGTGTGGGTTGGGACCAGTCTGGAGGAGGGTAGAGATCTCTAAGATCGCTTCAACTTTAATATCTTCCGAAGCTCGTATCCCTACTTTGCTGGTGGGATACGCAAGGTACAAAGAGGGGGTCCCTTCTACAGCGCCCCATGTATCTTGAAAACTGGCACTACGCACACAAGGGGTGCCTTTCTGTACCGGGGGAATCCAATCAAGGTCCATCTATTTCCTGGTGTCACCCTGGGGGACTCTCAACTCCCTCCCCTCTCTATCCTTCCTCATCCTCTTGGCTACTGTCCAACTCCCTCTCTGGGTGCTTCAAGAACCTCCCTCTATAATCCAGCAATGGGGTGTCTTCTCAGTTCCCGGGACTCCTCCCTAAGTTCACCCTGCCGTTCGCTCCAGCTCAGTGCGTCACCTCCCCCATGCAGGTCCCAATCAAAGGTCCGGTAAGGAGTGTACAACCCTTGCTATCTGTAATTTTGCTAGTAGGCCAAATAAAGGAATCTGGTTCCGACTTTTCGTTTGGGTGGAAATAGCTCCAATAAGCACATCTTCCATTTTGGGGCAAAAGTGAGTCCCAGTGTTCTCACCAGAGTGGCCATGACCTTATCCCAGTAAGGACATAGCGCTGTGCTTCCCACGTCATATGTATAAAATCTGCATCCAGGTGATGATAACTAGGGCAACTGCGTGGGTCTCCGCTCTGCTGTATGCTTTGTGTAATCTATGGGGTGGCATGTGTAAATAGCTCAATTGCATATATTTCAGTCTCTGTTTCGTGAGACCTTCTTTGGGTATTCCAGGATTTTACTCCAGACGGAGTCTGAAATGTCGCTACCCAAGTTCCCCCCACACTTCTGGAGTAGTTTAATCAATGGCTTCTGGGTCATCCCCAAAAGCGATTCATAAAACTACTTCACCCTATTTCTCGCTCTGCCCAGGGAGAGTAACATGCTTAATACCAGTTGTGTTGTAGGTTCTTCTTGGCTGTCTTCCAAAAGTAAAGAAATGGCCTGCTGGAAGACAAGTGGTCAACACTAGGTCCTCAAAGGAAATTAAGGCGTATTGTATGTAACAGTCCCCAACAGTTACTAATCCTACCTCTGTCCAGGCTGTCAGTTGACCGGCCGAAGACATCTCCAAGAGGTCCCCATGTGGGAGGCCCACCAGTGGCGAATCACTGACAGAGTATCGACATTCAGAATATCAAAGTACAGAAATATCGACACAAGAATATCGATGTCCAGAATATCGAAGTCCTATCTACATTACGGTAAGTGCAACCGCCAGATCAACGCCATCACCTCCAACAGTTTTAACTGCCTACGCATCCTCCGTTCGATTTTCAAATGGATCCCCCAACTGCAGGAGAACCGTCACCCACGCACTCATAACCAGCAGACTGGACTACGGCAACGCCCTATATGCCAGTATCAACACAACCCTTCTACACAAACTCCAAACCATCCAGAACGCCGCAGCTAAATTCTTCCTCGGGACACCACGTCAGGAACACATGACCCAACACCTATGAGACCTCCACTGGCTCCCCGTCGAGAAGAGGATCCCCTTCAAACTCCTGACCTATGCCTACAAATCACTCAACAGCATTGGACCCAAATACCTCAATGAAAGAACCCAAGAGGAACCTCCTATCCACTGACCTCACCCATGCAGAGATCCCCCCGCATCCGCAGAAACAGAACAGGTGGGAGAGCCTTCTCCCACATCGCAGCCAAAACCTGGAACAAGCTCCCTGTGAACATCAGACGCTCCCTGACCCTGCACATGTTCAGGAAGGACCTCAAGACCTGGATCTTCAACTGATCCGGAGCTGCCGCCCCCCCCCCCAGAGCCTTGAAAACCTCATGGGTGAGTAGCGCACTATATTAATCCCTGATTGATTGATTGATACAAAAATATTGATGTAAAAAATATCATTGTTAAAAATATTGTTTTTTTAATGCTAAAAAAGAATGTAAAATAAAGTAAATTAATACAAATAATAAAAAAACATAATTAAAAATATTTTTAAATGCTTAAAAATTATAACTAATACATATAGGGGCCGATTCTAAATCGCCGTACGGAGCATTTTTCCCCTACGAATCGTATCCCGAACCGTCCGTGTACGTACGATGTCGTACGATGTGCACCCAAAGCAGCTCTCCGTATGAATCGTACCAAGGACCGTACGACTTAAGAATCTGTATGGATCGCATTCAGAACATGCAGTACGTGATGTCCGTATGGATCGAAGCATCATTTTCCGACCCAGCAAGTACCAATCATCTGGACAACACTCCGTACGACTCTCTTGATACGGGAGCTGAAAACGTCCGGAAAAGCATATTTTGACTCGAAATGCATATGAAACGGCCCCCCTGGGTACGGTGCGTACACCCCATGATTGCTGGGGTACGATGCATTAGGGTACAGTGCGTACACCCCTGGATTTCAGGGGTACAGGACGTATGTCCCGTGCTTACACGCCATGATTGTGGGTGTACGGTGCATAGGGGTACGGTTCGTACCCCCCAAGGCCGTAGGTATACCGTGCGTACACCCCTTGAGTTTAAGGGTACGATGCATATGTGAATATGTGGCTCTCTGTATGGATTGCTTCTACGCAATGTTTTCCGTACAATCGCGTACTTAATCCCTGGTCCGGATCGTACTTGTCGGGTCATACGGCATGTTTACGATTCTAACGGTTCACTGTGAGGATCTATGTCGTACGGATTTTACCTCCTGTTTTGTACGGTTCGCAATGATTCGGACGTATTTTTTACCTACGGATCGTACTACGCGATTCGGACGGATCTGTACGCTTCGTACGGAAATGACTACGAATACGAATCGTTGTACGGATTCGTTTCCCAAATCGGAATTGATCACATAAAGTAACAAAAAATTAAACATATACATATACAATATCATGTATATACTTATTAAAATTCATAAATAATTATTTTAATAACTTATAAATTGTTAATTTTTTTTATAAATTATAAATACAAATATACGCATTCCACAATAATATCAATACAAATATAAAACTATCTATTACAAATGATAAAAATACAATATTTTTTTATCTTTTTAAAATAAATTATACAGTACATTAACAAAAACAGTAGAGTAAATATTGGATAGCGGAGGAAATAAAATGAATAATCCGACTCCAGAGAGTGTAATAGTAGGGATAGTGTTGGATAGCGAAGGGGTAAAATTACTATTCCCACTCCAGTGAGTGTAACAGTAGGGAAAGTGTTGAATGGTGTAGGGGTAAAAATTACTAATCACTCCAGAGAGTGTAACAGTAGGGATAGTGTTGGATAGCGTAGGGGTAATAATTACTATACCCATTCCAGAGAGTGCAACAGTAGGGAATTTATATAGCGCTCTACTACCACGCAGTTTCTTGGCGCTTTTGGACTGCGAGGGGTGACAGGAGCAGGGAGGGATCAGACCTTGTAAGCTTGGGAAAAGAGCAGAGTTTTGAGACCCTTCCGAAACTCGATGTAGGAGGATGTCATCCGGAGTTCCGTCGGAAGGGAGTTCCAGAACGCAGGAGCGAGAACTGCGAATTTAGTTCCTCCAGCCTTTTTCTTTCGAAAACGGGGGGTAGTTAGCAAGGCCAGTTTGGTGGATCGAAGCTCTCTGCCAGGTGTATAGGGTTTGATGGCGGAGCAGATAAACTCCGGGGCGGTGCCCATTTTGGCCTGGAAGGTGGTACAGCCAAGTTTGAACAAGGCTCGCTCTTTTACCGGCAGCCAGTGCAGTGCCTGCATTAGGGGGGTAACCCGATGGAATTTGGGCAGACCGTAGATCAGGCGGGCTGCCTGATTCTGCACTAGCTGCAAACGGTGAATGGCGTAGGCTGGAGCGCCATTGTAAATGATGTTACCGTAGTCAAGGCGCGAGAGCACCATGGCCATCACTATGATTTTTAACGCAGGCAGGGAGAAGAAGCGAGAAATCTTCCTGATAGTTCTCAGGGAAAAAAAACAGGAAGAAACTACCGAGGTGATCTGTGAATGAACAGAAAGTGAAGAATGGAGAAAAATACCCAGGGTTTTGACCTTGGGAACTGGGAGGGGGGGGGCACCAAGTGAGGAGGGCCAGTGGGAGGGGGACCAGGGACTGCAACCACCTCCAGTCAAGACTAACTCAGTCTTGTCTGGGTTGAGTTTGAGGTGGTTGCAGTTCATCCAGTCCTGGATGAACAGCATGACGGACTGGACATTCTGGGAGGAGGAAGAGGAGTGGGAAAGATTGAAAATTAGCTGGAGGTCATCGGCGTAGTTGAACACCGTGACCTCGAGCTGCTGTAACATAAAAATGAGAGGGTAGATGTATACATTAAAGAGAAGGGGAGAAAGTGAGGAACCTTGGGGGACTCCACATACAACCTTGCGAGGGGCAGCAGTGAAACCAGCTAGATGAACCGCCTGAGCCCTGTCGCTCAGGAAGGACTCAAGCCAGGCGAGGGCCAGGCCCTCAATGCCCGCCTCCTTGACACGGGTGAGAAGGATGGAATTTGTCCACCGTGTCAAAAGCGGCGGACAGATCTAGAAGGATGAGGGCCTGCGGACGATTGGTGTCAATGCCCTCGCGTAGGCTGTCCATCACTGAGGTCACCACCCTCTCAGTGGAGTGGAGCGGGCGAAAGCCGGCCTGCCTGGAAGAGAGGCAGTGGTTGGTCTCCACATGGGTGCTCAGGGTACTGGTCACGTGGGTTTCTAGAACTTTGCCCAGGTAAGGCAGGAGGGAGATGGGACGGTAATTGGAAGGGGATGAGGGGTCAGCACCGGGTTTTTTTAAAATGGGAATAATAGCCGGGAATTTGTGGGCAGTAGGGACCGCTCCATTGCTGAGCGAGTCGTTCAAAAGTGTGAGGGGAGGGGTGGGGCAGTTTAGGAAGATTTCTCTTAAAATGTGAGCAGGGGCAAAGTCAAGGGGGGAGCCTGACTTTACCTTTTGAAGCAGGGGGAAAAGTGTGACCTTGGTTAAGGGAGGAATGGAAGTGAGTTTGGACGTGACAACAGGCGGGGAAGGGTTTGTAAATGTGGGGGAAGGGAGAGGAATATTGGCTTTGATCTTAGCGACCTTGTCAATGAAAAAGTCATTGAGTTAATCGCAAAGCGGTTGGGAGGGGGGAATTGAAGCCGCAGCTCTGTTGGACGAAGCAAGTTCGTGTACAGTGGCGAAAATCTCCTTAGTTTGGGATTCCGCTGCCAGTATCCTGTTGGAGTAGAACAGGGTCTTAGCATCAAGGATACCTTGCTTGTATACCTTGAGCGTGGAGAGATAGATGTTTTTTTTTGAAAGGCAATATTCTCTTCTCCATGCACGCTCTGCTCTACGAGCGGCCAGTTTCATTACCTTGAGGTCGGGAGTGAACCAACGGTTAGCGGCATGAGCTCGCTTAACCGTGATCCGCCTCAAGGGGGCGAATTCTTCGCCGGCCCGGGTCAACCACCCATCGATGGTGGCCAGCTGATCCGAGGCAGCAAGGCCAGAGAGATCAGGGCAGGAGTTGGCTAGGGACGAGTGGAAGGATGGCATATCAGCCTTGCCCCATTTCCTAACCCAGGTATTCTTGGGAAGGGGGGGCTTAACCACTGGAGCTAAGGCAAGGGAAAAGGAAATTAAAAAGTGGTCCGACCAAGGGCAAGGGGAAATGGTGGGAGAGGAGGTAGGGATGTTCAGGGTCCAGACCTGATCGAGTGAATGGCCGTGCACGTGGGTAGGACTGTGGACGTGGGGGGTGAAGTTGAGACTGGTCATGAGGTCGGTGAACTCTTTGGATTGGGAGCTTTCGGCAGGATCGTTAGGCCAAAAGTTGAGATCGCCCAGGACCAAAACTGATGAGTTATTAACGACCAGGGTTGCAAGGATGTCTTGAAGGTCAGAAACAAAGGTAGGGGTGAGGTGGGGGGGCGGTAGATAAGAACAGCAGTTAGGGGAGTCGCGTGGGAAGTGGCGCGAATTATCAGATAGTCGACTTCGGGAATGGGGGGACAGGGAAGAGTCTGAAAGTGGAAGTCAGTATGAGCTATTAGGGCCACTCCACCGCCTCTTCTGCCCTCCGGTCGATCTGCTCGGACGATGGAATATGAGGGAGGGAGTGCGGCTAAGACGTTAGGAAGGGAGTCGGCCTTGAGCCAGGTCTCAGTTAAAAACAGAAGATCTGGGTTATGGGTGTCAAGGTAGTCATATTACTCGTACTGATGACTGACAGCTGATCTGGTGTTAAGGAGCACTGGAGTGGTATTAAAAATCAGCTTGTGAGGGACGGAAGGTGGGGAGAGAGCAGGGGAAGTGGTACGGCGCAAGGGAATGGAGCTTGATATGGCAGCGGGAGCAATAGGTGAAGGGGAAGAGAGAATATTTAAGTTTTGCAGCAGGCAGGATAAATGTGGGCTGATGGTACCTGGAGTCCAATGGGACAGGAGGTCGAGGGTAGTGTATGTCAGCAAGTGGGCATAAGGAGATGCCCCTTGCCCCGACCTGCCGCGGACGGGCGCAGACGGGCTGGACTCTGGCGTGACTCCGGCGAGCCTACGGCGCGCCCGCTGCGCTCGTCCGCTGCGCTGACACATAGGGGCGTTTAAATAGAGGAGCAGCGTGGGGGGAGTGGCGTGGGTGGAGTTGGGCGAACCAGCCCGATCCAAGATGGCGGCCACTACCGCTAGGCGCCTGGGATGTTGTCAGCTGCCAGCCAGCCCCGCTGAGCCCCTAGAAGATAAGGTAGGTAGTTAGAGGTACCTGTTGATTTTCAGGTGCAGGTTAGATAAAAAGAACGCAATTTTAAAACTAATGCGTGTCGCCGCTTTTGGTCAGCGTGACAGCGCGCTAAAAGCAAAATACTCAATCGCAGCCCTCAGCTCCTGCCAGCAAGCCCACTGCCACCGGGCTGCTCGCAATCGCTGGGGAGACTGAGAATCACTCCTAAATAGAGGAGCAGCGTGGGGGGAGTGGCGTGGGTGGGGTTGGGCGAACCAGCCCGATCCAAGATGGCGGCCACTACCGCTAGGCGCCTGGGATGTTGTCAGCTGCCAGCCAGCCCCGCTGAGCCCCTACAAGATAAGGTAGGTAGTTAGAGGTACCAGTTGATTTTCAGGTGCAGGTTAGATAAAAAGAACGCAATTTTAAAACTAATGCGTGTCGCCGCTTTTGGTCAGCGTACCAGCGCGCTAAAAGCAAAATACTCAATCGCAGCCCTCAGCTCCTGCCAGCAAGCCCACTGCCACCGGGCTGCTCGCAATCGCTGGGGAGACTGAGAATCACTCCTAAATTGCATAGGGATATAATATCCATTGCATAGGGATATAATATCCATTCCCACTCCAAAGAGTGCAACAGTAAAGAAAGTGTTGGATTGCAAAAGGGTTAAAATTACTATTCCCACTTCAGAGAGTGCAATAGTAGGGAAAGTGTTGGATAGTGTAGGGGTTGAAATTACTATTCCAACTCCAGAGAGTTCAACAGTAGGGAAAGTGTTCGATAGCAAAGGGGTGAAAACCACTATTCCCCCTATAGTGAGTGCAACAGTAGGGAAAATGTTGGATAGCGTAGGGGTTAATATTACTATTCCCACTCCAGAGAGTACAACAGTAGGGGCAGTGTTGGATAGCGTAGGGGTAAAAAATTCACATTTTCACTCCAGAGAGTGCAATAGTAGGGAAAGTGTTGGATAGCGAAGGGGTTGAAAATACTATTCCCACTCTAGAGAGTACAACAGTAGGGAAAGTGTTGAATAGCGTAAGGGTTACAATTACTATTCCATATCCAGAGAGTGCAACAGTATGGAAAGTGTTGGATAGTGTAGGGGTTAAAATTACTATTCCCACTCCAGAAAGTGCAACTGCAGGGAAAGTGCTGGCTAGCAGAGGGTTAAAATTAACATGCTTATCAATTAAATAGTTTTTTTTAATTAAATAACCAATTATTCATTATTTAACAATAAATTAATTATGAATACCAACAAATTAAAATTTATATTTACTTTAATAAAACTAAATTACTTCCCACCCTATTTTCCTATAACCCCACAACCCACTCCTAAAATATATTAGCAAAATTAATATAATAAACAATTAATCAATTAATAAAAATCAATTAGCAATTATTAATTATTAATTAACAATAAATTAAGTATCAATACCAATAAATAAAAAATAATATTTCTTTAATAAAATTGAAATGCTTCCCACCCAATACCCCTATAAACACACAACCCACTCCTAAAATAAATTAAACAATTAATATACTAAACAATTAACCAATTAATAAAAGTTAATGACAAAATATTAATTAATTAACAATACAATAATTATGAATAGCAATAAATAAAAAATGTATAACTTTATTGTAATTAATTTACTTCCCACCCTATTTCCCTATAAACCCACAACCCACTCCCAAAAAAATGAACACACTTAATATAATTATCAATTAATAAAAAATATTTACCAATTAATAATTAATTAGCAATAAATGTTCAATACCAATAAAAATGACTAATTACTTTATTATAACTAATTTACTTCCTACCCTATTTCACTATAAACCCACACACCACTCTTTTTTAACGTAATCAATATAATTATCAATTAATAAAAATCAATTACCAATTAATAATGAACAATACATTATTTATCAATACCAATAAATAAAAATGTAGAATCAATCATAATTAATTTACTTTCCACCCTATTCCCCTATAAACCCACAACCCGCTCCCCCCAAGAATTAACACAATTAATATAATTATCAATTAATAAAAAAGAATTATCAATCAATAACTAACAATACATTAATTATCAATACCAATAAATAAAATTAATAATTACTTTCATTATAATTAGTTTACTTCCTTATCTATTCCCCTATAAACCCACAAACTGCTCTACAATTTTTTTACATCATTTATATAATTATCAATTAATCTATTCATAAAAATGAATTACCAATTTATAATTAATTACCAATAAATTAATTATTAATACCAATTAATAAAAACGAATAATTACTTTATTATAATTAATTTACTTCCCACCCTATTACCCTATAAACCCACAACCTGCTCCCCCAAAAAATTAACACTGTTAATATAATTATCAATTCATCAATTAATAACAATTATTACCAATTAATAATTAATTAACAATACATTAATTATCAATACCAATAAATAAAAATTAATTACTTAATTATAACAAATTACTTCCCACCCTATTCCCCTATCAACCCACAACCCGCTCCAAACTATATCAACACAATTAATAGTTTCAGTTTATAGACTTTATTTCAGTTGTTAAAAAACACCATAAAAGTTAGCCAAAATATACAATGGACGAATAACAGCCGGCTTATTAATAACACAGACATAGAATACATACATTTGACACCTGGAAACGACAATAATTTGATAATAAATAAGTTATAAAAACCCTTAAGACCAGTCCACGACAAATTCATTATAAAAATAAAATAAGATAAAATCGGCTTCAATTTACAAAGATGCAGGAAGTATATATCACATGTAATATTATTCAATAGATTAATATGTTTACATGATATTATGAAATCAATTACAAAAGTAATTACATTTGTTTCACATGTTTGCGTCTAAGCACCCATACCCATCCTAGAAATTTAGCAATTTCAACCACTATTGGGCCTTCAACAGAACATTTTAAAATTCTGAAGGCCTCTAGGCAAGATCTGGTACCCAAATTAGCACATATAGGTTTAAGCCATTTTCTTCTGGGTGCAATATATGCTTGACAAACAAAAAAGACATGGGTCACTGTTTCATTAACATTGGGACAGAAGGGTCAATCACTAGACTTTGCCGTACACCATTTGGAGGTGAAAGAATGTAAAGACAAAGTTCCAACCCTGAACTGATGAAATAGTTTTCTGTCACGAGTAGACGTAATGAGATCCCAGTAACCCTCCCATTTAATTTCATGTTTTTTGTCAATAAAAGCCTTCGTCAAAGAACCATGTGAACAAAGCGAAAACCGCTTCATAGTGATATGATTCCAATAAGCTGCCTTCAGCTCAATTTTACTAGGAAAAATACTTCCCATAGGGTTGTCCCACAGGTGTTTCAGCTCTAAATCATATAACAGGTTTTTTATGGTAGCAAACCAAATCGTATGTTTAGTGTCCATATCCCTCACCTCTAGGACTGCCTGGGCATAATGCTCAAGTTCGGGAGTAACCCTGAGCCGCCTCCAGTAGGCTAACAACCTGTATCTGGCCACATCTCTAATTGATTGACAGCCCAATTTCAAAAGGAGAGGAACTGTCGGTGTAGATTTGGGGAGACCAATGATGGACCTTAAAAATGTATTCTGGCCCAACACTAGTTTGTTCAGATTGGAGTGACCCCACAACTCAACCCCATATAAAATAGATGCGCCAATTTTGTTGTTATATATCTGTAGGACTGGGGCTATTGGTTTAGTATACAACCGTTTATGCTCTCTGAGCAAAACACCAGTAAGTTGGGCGTGTTTTACAGTGAGACAATCTATTTGTGCTTTCCAGTTAAGTTTTCTATCAATTAGAACCCCTAAGTATGTAAATGTCTCCAATTGTTCAAGAGACCCATCACTCATCTTTACATCCCCAATGACTTTCTTTGAATGGTGAAGCACCATGTATTTAGTTTTATCAACATTAAGGGGCCGATTCCGATCCTGGAAAAAAAACGTCCGTACGATTTTAATCCGGAGCCATCGCCGTACGATTCATACCTGTCCATCCGAGTCACGTAGTACGATCCGTATTCCGTCAATCTGTCCGAATCGTCGCGATCCGTACGTATTGCAAGGCTGAAACAGTGAACCGTACGACTCGTACACATGCCTTACGACCCGTCGAGTACGATCCGGACCAGGGAATCAGTTAGCGATTCGTACGGTCCACGTCAGGTAAGGGCGATTCGTACGGAAAAGCGCACAATCACATACACACCGTACGGCACGTACCCCTGCGATCATGGGGGTACACGCCATACCCCACGATTGCAGTGTGTACGCACCGTACACCCAGCGAACATGGGGTACGGTGCGTACACCCCAAGATCGCGGGGTACGGTGCACACACCCCGTGATCGCAGGGGTACGGCACGTACCCCTGCAATCATGGGGGGTACTTGCCGCACTTGGGGGGGGGGCGTTCCGTACCTGTTTTGCGGCAAAATCTGCTTTTACGGCTGTTTTCAGCCTCCATAGAAAAAGGGTCGTACGGTGCGTACCCGAGATGAATCGTACTTGCCGGGTCGTAAAAAGCTGCCGCGAACCATACAGATGTCGCGTACAGTGGGTTCCGAGGGAGATTCGTGTGGAGATTTGAGTCGTACGGTCTTTGTACGATTCGTACGGAGTCCTGCTCCTGGTACGAATCGTACTTCGTCGTACATAGGGGGGACGTTGAAGGGTACGATTCGTACGGGAAAAATGCTCCGAACGGCTATTCGGAGCGGTTTTTACCGGTTCGGAATCAGCCCCTTACTGTTAAGTCATGGTCTGCACAAAACTCTTCAAATCTTGTGAGGGCTCACTGGAGGCCCTGCCTAGTTTTTGATAATATGAGAGTGTCGTCGGGGAACATTAAGAGAGGGGTCTTATTGCCCGCTAAACACGGAGCATCTGTGGGATACTCTTTAAAATAATTTACCACCCCATTTATGTAGATGGAGAAGAGGGTTGGTGCAAGGACACATCTCTGCCTCACCCCCTTCTCCACCGGGAACTTTTCCGTGGTCCGACCTGCTGCGTCATACCTGACCTGGGCATAATTCTCGGTATAAAGTTTAACTACTAGAGCTAAAAGCTTCAGTGGTAGTCCCAGTTTCAAAAGGGTTGACCAAAGCATGGTACGAGGAACCAGGTCGAACGCTGACTTCAAGTCGACAAAGGCAGAATAAATCACCCCTTTCCCCAGTGTAACTGTTCGCCAATATATTAAAATACATTTTAAGACCTGGTCCACAGTACTAATTGATTGGCGAAACCCTGCTTGGAGATTGGAGATGATATTTAAATCTTCTAACCATTCCTGAATTCTACCTAGGACCACCCTGGCATGGCAATAACCTTTTGAATGCAATCAATCAGGCTTATGTGCCTGTAATTGCCGGGGTGCGAACGATCTCCTTTTTTAAAGACCGGTAAGATAACCGCACCTGCCCATGAACACGGAAGAGGAGCACCTTGGACAATAGCATTAAGAAGCAATTGAATGTACAGTGCCCAGGAGTCGACACCTTGTAAAAATACATCAGCAGGGATACAGTCAAGCCCCGCAGCTCTACCTCTTGGGACCTGAAGGAGAGCAGTTTTTACTTCCTTTTGGTAAAAAATGTGTGCGGGACCTAAGAGGGCATCACAAAAGGTGCTAAATCTAATTGACTAGCTGCAAACTGGTCTATCCATAGATCAGGGGTCACAATATTAGATTGTATATTGCTGAGGTCCCTGTTACCCCACTTAACTATGTGCCAGAAGGTAGTTATGTCCCTTCCCTTATAGGAAAATCCTTTCAATGTTCTTCGTCCCAGTCCCTCTTGGCTTGAGATTGTGTGACCTTATAGGCCACCCTTTTCTCACGTATCAAAACACCATCCTTACTTTTTATAGCCGAGGCTAATTGTGCATAGGCAGAGCGGCAGGCAGAATTATACCAGACAGCAGCCTTCTGGACCATAGATGTGTGTCTTGGTTTTGAGCGGACACAACATTTTTTTTTAAGATTACAAAAAAAAAACTTTTTGGACCTCCGTAGGCAAAAGGGAACCCTATAATTTGACATCTTGTAAGGTAACTATGGCTTCAGCTAGCATACTATCCATCAGTTCCAATTGATCAGCCTTGCTTGCCACAGTTGACCATTTAAGCCTGCGTGAGTCGTTTGTTAAAAATACTTCTAGAGAATCTACCTCTGGTTCCTGTATTAGGTTTGTATAGGAGGTTCTCACCTCCATATAAAGGAGTAAAGGGTTGTGATCACTCTCCAAACGTGGAATGACCTTCATATCTTTGAAAAAAACAAAACTCTATAGATAGAAGAAAATAATCAATACGACTAGAACGCGAGCCTGAGACCAACGTGGGTGACCCCTTTTTATCTGATAAGGAGCGACAGTTGGCAGCTCTCAACCCGTGTTCAAGGCACAATACTTTGAGTTCTAGAGTGGCCCAGAACATCTCTTAATAGGCTCCAGATCGAGGGGAGGAATCGACCACTTGTCATCCTCCTCTACAGTTAAAAACATGTCGTGAAAGCCCAGGGGTTCAAAAGTACAATTAAAATCGCCAGCCATTAGTATATGAATTTCTCCTCGTAATTAATTAAGAATTCATCAAGGAACGCTACAGTTTGGGTGGGTTTTCCTCCTTGTAAGCTCTAGAATAAACATTAATTAGGAGGAAGTCCAGGAATATACACTTGCTAACCTTTATAATAAGGACATCATGGCAGTCTGTGCATATCTCGCCCAACCTCCAATTTAGACTTTGCCTGACCCACGTTGTTAATCCTCCTTTTGGGCGACCCCGCTCACCTTGAACAGCTTTTTTATAAAAATTAACATAGTCTTGGTGAACAACTTGATCAACCGCCCAAGACTCATGAAAACACAAAATGTCAAACCCTTTAATAAAAGAGGACCATTCACTTGAGGCAGTCTTATTTGTTAAACCCGCTATATTCCATGATCCAATACTTAACCCTGCGAGTTGTAACGACAAATCAGGAATAATTTCACATGTATTTACACTATTCCTGATCAAAACACGGTCCAATCTTTGGGACATGTTATTCTCAATACAAGGTATACCCTGAGCATTTACTAAACAACCAATGGGCACACCAAGATTACCACTTTGTTCAGGGCCTCCAGCACCAATTGCCAAGGACTGGGCACATTCCGTTTGCAATATTACCAGGGAACCATTAGTCACAGAAACTTCTGATAGAAATGATACATCATAGTCTACGGGATTGCCCAGTCAATCATTACTATCTAAACCGGAAAGTGAGCTGAAGGCATTGTGAGTTGGTACATTATATTCATACGGTCCATGGACTACACCAGTGTCCTGTAAGACACCCTGTGTGGTGAGCAGAGGTTGGTTTTTCCTATAGAAGAAACCAAGAGGTAAGATACATATAACTGCTTTGCTAAAGAACCTGGAACCAGCTCTATCTAAAATTGTTTTAACTAAGGAGGGAGAGCCAAAGTTCAGCACCACACAATCACCTCTGCAAGCTTTGGGTTACCTGCCAATACACAAAACCCTGCAAGCTATTTTAAACTCCTTAAATAGATGGCCTCCTAGCCTTGTCTTGTTATTTAGGTAAAAAAGTGACTTATTTCTCAGTGATGCCCAGTGTTCATCCTGGTCTAATGATAATCTGGAAACATTTGTCAATACCACAGTATATGGAGTGGCTTCAGGCACTAGGTTGAAGTGTTCTTTCGAGCCAGCCCAACCCCTCCAATCATTAACAGTGTTTGGTTTTGCTATTCTCAACCCTACAGGAACCCCTCTTGAAGTACTGGGTGGTGGGGGAGAAGGTTCATGGATAAGACTGGCATGCTTTGAGAGTACCCAGGGGCAGAAGTGGTGTCTTTTGGGATTGCTATAGATTGTAAACTTACCTCAGAAGCATTCTGACGCCTGCTTACTTGTTTTACGAATATAGGATTAGATACCGATAGACTTTGTTAAATTTTGACAAGTCTCTGTTCAATTTTGGACAGCTGTAGTAACAATGGATTGAGCATTAACCGTAGTTTGTCTTACATTTTACCCAATAAACTGGCAGTAGAGTCACTTGATAACCCGCATGTCTGTACAGTTTTCTCAATAGCAGTAGGTATACATGAATCTATATTTCCCTGGGATTTCCCGCGCACCACTCCCTTGGTCTTAGCAATTTAATTTGCCTGCTGAGTAGTGTGCGGCAACCCCCCTGCTTTCCTTTCTTTGACACAGGGGCAGAGACAGGGGTCTTACCCTTACCCCTAGCTTGACACAAATTCTGGTTTCTGGTGAGAATTTTGGCTGGAGGTGATGGGGAGAGAGTGGACACACTGGTAGAGAGTGTTAAGTTGGCTGGCAATGCTATAGGAGGTGTGATAGGCAGATTTTGCAGGGGCTCTATAGATGGTATAGATTTTAACAAAGAGCCTACAACAAGTGCTTCGGATAAAACGCGACGAGGTTCTAAGGACAGTTGCTGTTCTGCAAGTATGATTTCATTGTTTAAAACAGACGCTGACCATGAAGTGGAATATTGTCCGGTGGGTGCTGAAGGAGGGGTGGCCCAGCCCAGCCTCCTCCGGGCTACGACGGGTGCAGACGGGCCCGCCCTTGGCCCAGACTTTGCTGTGGGAGGCGCCCTATTCTTTTAAGCGCCTCCGGGTGCATTGGCAGCTACGTTGGTCAGGTGCACCGCCCCAATGCACCCTGGGGATTGTAGGTTGACACTCCCGGTGCAGCATCACTCCCGGTGCGGCGTGGGCTAAATTCCCGGTACAGCCAGACCAGCAGCAAGACTTAGGTGCTCCCAGCAAGGTAGAACAGTAAAGCACTTGTAAAAGGTTTTCCCGCGCCGCGGGAGGCGCCCTGTTCTTTTAAGCACCTCAAGGCGCTTGGCAGCTACGTTGGTCAGGTGCACCGCCCCAATGCACCCTGGGGATTGTAGGTTGATACTCCCGGTGCGGCGTCACTCCCGGTGCGGCGTGGGCAAAATTCCCAGTACAGTCGGACCAGCGGCAAGATTTAGGTCCTCCTGGCAAGGTAGAACAGTAAAGCACTTGTAAAAGGGTTTCCCATGCTGCGGGAGGCGCCCTGTTCTTTTAAGCGCCTCCGGGCACTTGGCAGCTACTTTGGTCATGTGCGCCGCCCCAAAGCACCCTTGGGATTGTTGGTTGATACTCCCGGTGCGGCGTCACTCCCGGTGCCGCATCGGCTAAATTCCCGGTACAGCCGGACCAGCGGCAAGACTTAGGTGCTCCCGGCAAGGTAGAACAGTAAAGCACTTGTAAAAGGTTTTATAATATCAATTAATCAATTAATAAAAAATAATTACCAATTAATATTAAATTAACAATAAATTATCAATACCAATAAATAAAAATTAATAATTACTTTTTTATAAATAATTTACTTCCCACCCTATTACCCTATAAACCCACAACCCGCTCCCTCCAAAAATTAACACAATTAATATAATTATCAATTAATAAAAATGAATTACCAATTAATAATTAACAATCAATTAATTATCAATACCAATAAATAAACAATTATAATTACTTTATTGTAAGTAATTTTCTTCCCACCCTATTGCCCAAAAAATCCACAACCCTCTCCCCAAAACAATTAATACAATTATTATAGTTATCAATTATTAATAATGAATCAATAATGAATTAACAATACATTAATCATGAATACCAATACATTAAAATTAATAATTACTTTATTATAAATAAATTCCTTCCTTCCCTATTCCCCTATAAACCCACAACCCGCTCCCCAATTTTTTTACATCATTAATGTCATTATCAATTAATCTATTAATAAAAAATAATTACCAATTAATAATTATTGCCAATAAATTAATTATTAATACCAATAAATAAAAATCTATAAAATTACTACCCACCTTATTCCCCTATAAACCCACAACCCGCTCTTCAACTAAATTAACACCATATAATTATCAATTAATAAAAGATGTATTACCAATTAATAATAAATTAACCATAAATTATCAATATCCCCAAATAAATAAAAAATAAAAAAAGGCAGAAAGATGGTGGAACCTTCTTTACCAATGCACCTGACAAAAATAACCAAAGTAATATTTTACCCTTTAAATTTGAGGAAGGGGTCTGTGTGCACACCGATAGACACCCACCATCACAATGATAGTTCTATACAGAACTTAAACACAATTGAATTTATAAGCACAGGTGCACCACATATAGAGATTGCTCAAACTGAGTCACGAGTTTGTCACAAAAGATACTGAGAGTAAAGTCCAAATTGTTTTTCAAAAATGATTTTTCTTTATTGTTCCATTTGTAAGAAAGAACAGCTGAAGCGTTTCGTCCCAAATGGGACTTCTTCAGGGCAAGATGAGCTGATAAAAACACAGCAATCTCCATCATATCTGTCCATCTTCAAACAACCTGCCGAATTGCCCAAGAAGTTTTTCTCAGCTCATCCCGCCCTGAAGAAGTCCCATTTGGGACGAAACGCGTCGGCTGTTCTTTCTTACAAATGAAACAATAAAGAAAAATCATTTTTGAAAAACTTTTTGGACTTTACTCTCAGTATCTTTTGCGACAAACTCGTGACTCAGTTTGCGCAATCTCTATATGTGGTGCACCTGTGCTTATAAATTCAATCCCCAAATAAATATTCATAAATACTTTATTATAATTAAACTAGCAGCCTGTCCCGACCTTGTCCGGGAGCAATCAGGCTTCCCTGACCCCCGCCCACCCTGACATTGTCCAGCAGCCCGGGACCCTGCCCGCCCAGACAATGTCCAGCAGCCCGGGCCCCCGTCCGCCCCGTCCTTGATGTCGATATTCTGTCCCTTCGATATTTACAACTCGATATTTATGTACATTGAAATTAAAAAGTCAATATTTTGTCTGTACACCACGAGTGCCCGCTCTGGGATGTACAGGGGGGTTTCCACCACATTGACTACACTGTGTATCCAGCAATATAATGATGTAGTCAGCATTAGTGGGATTTCCAACGCCTGACTAAGTAGTCTGGTCGCTAACCTCCCCATGTACACGGTTCCTCCTGTCATAAAACTGTCCAGCAACTACGTAATCCACTGTAGCTGAGAGGCCAGGAAATACAGCTCAAATTTCATTGCTCCCAATCCTCCCTCGTTCATCAAACGCTGCAATGTTTCTAGGTACACCCTCTGCCTACTTTTATCCCATATCAGATCCCGTAACAGCGAATCAAGCTGGCAGAACCAACTGGCTGGACAGTCACCGGTAGGTTAACAAAGAAGTAAAGGAGCTGTGGCAGCATGACCATTTTGGAAAGTGAAAATCTGCCCATAATCGGTAGTCGTGAGGACCACCAGAAGGGAACCCTTGGGCAAAGTGATCGGATCATTTCCGAAAGTTACCATCCCTCGAATCCTCTAGGGAGTGGAATATCTGTACCCCCAAATACCAAAATGTGACCGGCCGCCCAATTAAGGTCTGCAGGGACCTCCAATGTTCGAGAAGTCCCTGGGAATATGGAGAACAAATAGGTTTTTTCTTATTATCTTTTAGTCCAGAGTAACACTCAAAATCTGACAGGAGTGCCCTGAATGAACCCTTTGTGGCATGTGCCAAGAAAAGCAGCAGCATCAACATACAGGGAAACGACATCTTTCCAGCCCCCGATAGTCAGTCCCATTCCTGCTCCCCTCCATCAGAACAGTTCTGCTAAGAGTTCCATCGCTCGATCAAACAGGAGCGTTGGCTGGGGGCATTCCTGCTGAGTGCCATTAAATATCCCGTATTACAGGACTCTGTCCTGCCAGTCTGAACTCGCGCAGTGGGTCTCTCATTCAAGCGCTTCACCCACCTGAGCCAGCCCTCTCCCAGCACCATCCTCTGTATGACTTCAAACAGGAAGTCTCATCGGATCATGTTGAAGGCCTCATCCAGGTTCACGGACAATAAGGCCACTGTTAAGCAAGTTCTAAGCTTCGAATACCATCATCTGAGATCGAAGGAGGTATTCCAAGCCAGAATGAACCCATGTTGGCCATCCAGCATGAGGGATGGCATGTGCAGGTCCGCATAAGAGCCAAGTTCTTTCTAAAGAGCTTTAAATCCATGTTAAGCATGGAGAGAGGATGAAAATCCCCGGTACGGGCACCCTGCGTAGGCAGCTTGGGGAGAGGAATCACTACCACATCCCTCGTGGACTCTGGCAATCTTCCTAGGCGAAAGGACTCAACAAAAAGGAGCTCCAAATGAGGGGACTGTTTCGGGGCATACATAGAGTTAAACTCTAAGGGGAAGCCGTCTAAGCCTGGAGTCTTCCCAGTGGCCATGCTCTGTATGGCCTTCCATATCTTTTGTATCGTCACAGGACCTCTCATTGCCACCCCAGCCTGTCTATACAATTCCAGCTGCTGCAACGTACTTAAAAAGGCCTTTTATGTTTCGGCAGACATGGTTGGTGGTGGAGAATAAAATGTAGTAATCTTCGAATAAGTAATTGGTAGGCACTGGCGCGTACAGAGATGCTCCTGCATTCGTCTTGATGTGTATTATCAGGGCTCCTCAAGATTCTGGCTTCATAACCCATGCCAACAACCTAGCGGGACGCCCCTCCTCTTCATGTTTCTTAAAAGTCTCCCACCCTATCAGGGTTGAGGATGCTGAACCCGTATTTACCTCAAAACAGCTATCTGTTGTGTTTCCCAGGGTCTCCCAAAAACATTTGTCCTCTAATGCAGTTAGATCGAGTCTCCTCAAAGGGGTCAGCGGCCTCTGCCCTACAGGGCTAAAGTCTAGCAGAACTGGACTGTGATCCCATGAAGTGCGTCCCGGATATTCAGTATGTGTAATGGAGGGACCAAGTCTGGGTGAACACATGAAAGCGTCTATGCATGTATGTAATTGGTGCACCGGGAAATAGAAGTAGTAATCTGTAACGTCTGTGTGTTGTGTCCTCCGAATGTCTGTGAAGTACCAATGTCCCATCCAGTTGCGCAGACCCACCGTGGTGCGGTGGGCGGGGGACCCGGACAACGGGGATGGCAGTGGTCCAGGACAACATCCTCCACACAGTTAAAGTCTCCCCCAAGGATCATGTCCCCAGCTACTAAGGAAGCTTTCGGGGCTGAGAGTGTGTGTAGAAAGGCCATCTGGTCGTAATTCTGGACATAAACGCTACCCTGTGTGATTTCGTTCCCCTGCCACCAATACATACCGACCCTCTTGTTACAGGGATTCTGCTCATACACAGAACTGTGCACTGAGACCCAGGACCTCAGTGAATTGTGGTGGACCAAAAAACTCACCTCAGTACCTTGAACCCCTAACCGACTAGCATCAGTGTCTCATTAGCTCTTTGTCCTATAGCAAAGGTACCAATGATTAGACATCCCAGAACATGCGACTTAGGATACACCCAGGAATGGTGTGAATCAAAACTGGAAATGTTAAAAGACAAATTTAGTATTAGAGTCTGTAATTCTCTAATGGACCTATCGGTGTAATTGTACCATGTAGGGTATTCTCCCAAATCAGGAAGAGAAGGAGCATTTAATTTTTTAGACACAGCCAACCCAAAGCAGGTGGTTTGTGAAATAGCTGAATTCAAAAACAACATATGGTTTGGGATGCAAAATCTCAGTGCCTCGTACTTGCCAGCCTTTAGAACCCCATACAGATATAAGATCAATAGTATCTTTCCACAGTTCATAGCCCCCTATTACTAATTGGTCAAGAAAGGACTTAGAATATAGTCATTTAGTGTGGGTGGGTCTAAATTTGGAAGAGGACTTAGCAGTCATTTTAAAATAAAATGCATCAGGATTAGATTGATTAAAATCAGTAAAATATGTAAACTTATTCAAAAGAGATTTTGAGCTGCCCTCAACGGGAGCTGGGCAATGTTCCCATTGTGTGTAATTAACCACATGTCTATATGTGTTTGCTTTGTGCAGAAAATGATTGCCATAATGTTGGTAACAAAATAAATCAGCATTGTTGGCTGAGTCTAAGTACAAATCTTCAACATCAAATGCAGCATAATATTTCAAATCAGAAAACATATCCTCTACTGCTTGGACATCTTAATCGTCAGAGCGTATATTTTGTTTTACCACATCCCCCATTGAAACACGTAGTACATTGGGAACATTTATAGCCTCTGTTAGGCCCTGGATTTCAAATTTAACAGCATCCTATACAATCCCATCTAATACGGGCCGAGCTGTGATGTTAACAAAAGTCTAGTACCTCTTCATGATGTGAGATGAGCAGTGGGGTGTCAAAGTTCCATCAATTTGTGTATTTGAAGTTGTTTCTTTAACATAGTGTCCATTTACAAAACGGAAAAAATACACCACAAATACAATTGACATGAATAAAAAAATATTTAAAAAAGCACCAGCCAAATATACGTCCATGGGGGTATCAAAAAATGTTTCTTAAACCAAACAGCAAAAATATCAATTTTTGATGGGGACTTTGATGTTGTAGAGTCAGTGTCAAGCGTGACTGGTTAGCTGCACGTTTGCAAACCAGGCATCGACAAATCTATGGGGTAGGTATACTCTGTATCATCAAAGGGATTACCAGCCGGTGGATTCAATAAAGGATTTTGTTGTATTGGAACTGAACATCTTTCTGTAACTTAAGAATAAATATACTAACTGTAACTACAAGACCCTGACTACGCATCTTTCATCATTACAATAGATTTGTTCCTATTTTGTATGGGGTCTGCCCACCCAAAGACCTTCTTGGGGGCTTATTAAGTTCACGTTGAACGCTATAAAGATGGACCAGCCAGTTTCTGCCAGTACCTAAAACCCTAGCTGTCAAGGATTGCTTTCAGTCACGGTTCATCCGCTCCACAACTGAATTAGCCTCAGGCCTGTATGGAGACGAAAATCTGACTTGGACCCCCAATGAACCCATGGCATCCTTGTACGCCTTAGAGGCGAACGCTGGACCCTGGTCTGAATTAAAGGTGCCACATGCAAAAATCCCACAAAGAAACGCAAATCCCTGAAGACAGTTCGGGCATCAGCACTTTTTTGCGGCCAGAACCAAATAAAGCGCGTGCACGAATCCACTGCAACAAAGATGTACTTACATGCAGTATCTGAGGAGAAAGGACCACAGTGATATAAATAAATACACCAAGTGGTTTATTAGATATGTACAACTGTGTCTGGGGTGGGCGCGCAGCAGTTGACGGTTTTATCTGCTGGCAAATGTCACAATGAAGGACATAATCATGCGTCTGCTTGTACAATCTGCGCAACCAGTAACTCTGTTGTACAAGAGATACAGTAGCTGACACGCCGGCATGCGCCCAGGCCATGCCCTTGTGAGCCGCTGTTATCAAAGTCTGCCTGCGGTCCGCGTTGGGAATCAACCTGTCACCAACGTCGTTAATTCTCACATAGGGAACTTTATCAGGACTTAAAAGATAAATGTATTTGGAAGAGAAACCTCTAAGGTAAATATCTTTCTTCTCTGTTGCAGCAATGGCTGCCAAGATGTCATCATCAATCTTACTTTTGGAACGTGTAACTGCTGCTACTACATATGTCACAACTGCTGTCTTCGTTGCTTCGTCAGCAAGACTGTTACCGACAGAGTGTACCTCCACCCGTTGGTGACCAAGTTTATGAATTACAAACACGAGTGGCAGCCGTTCTTTAAGCTCGGCCGCTCGAACCCATAGCATTTTGTGTTTAATCGTGCTACTTATGGAATCTCAATACTCATTTTGAGTCCAAAAGAATACATTTTTATTGTAAGACTGAACACAGTAGTAAAAGTCACTCACAATAAGAGTAGTCACACTAGGGTCAGCGTACTCCAGTGCAAGCACCAGAGCACAGAGCTCTGCCAATTGGGCGGTACAGTCCCCTAATGTCTGTGTATGCACAACATCAAACTTGAACTCTCCATTCACCATAGTACCAACCACTATTGCGCAGGCTGCTGAATAAGCATGCTTTGATCCAGTCGCCAGCTACGCCCATCCGTCCGGGTAAATGATACAATGGAAATCCTCCAGCGGGCGCATGGTCAGAGGAGCCGGATGAACTAATTCATACTGCAAGTACTCCTGAGTTTGCAAAGAGGAATCAAAGACAAACGTGACATCCGGAGATGTCAAGGTTGTGGCCCATTGTATCCAACGTAGATGCAAAGCTTTTGAATTTGGTACACTCGCTTTATGTCACTGCCTCCAAGGCAGGATATGGTGCAAAAACCAACATGCATTTCCCCTGCGACAGCACTTGTTCCATAAGAATCGCCATCTGCACTGCCGTCAAAACGTTTTCCACAGAAGAAAATCGCATTTCAGCCGAAGTGTACAAGTGTGATTTGTAAGCAATAGGGACTGTGTCACCCTCATTAAAAGTCAGGTACATAAAACCCACCTCCCCAGGCACCATTCTTATGACCAGGTTGGTTTGGTTATCACGAGTCAGTAAGTATTTAGATTCAAGAAGATAAGACTGCAAAGATTGCAAGATTGCAGAATGTTCAGGCAGCCAACAAGATTTGGTGAAAGTAGGTTGTACCAAGGCATAAAGAGGCTTGATACGCTGGGCATAATCTGGAATGTAAGTACGCCCGAAATGAAAAAAACTCAGTAGAGATTATAGTTTTTTCAGAGTTGTAGGCATGCACAATTATGCACATTTCTCCAGGAAGTGAGGTCCCAATCCTCGACCTTCATTGTTGAGCTCATAGCCCAGGAACAACACTGTGTACTCTGCAAAGTGTGATTTAGCAAAGTTAAATTTGTAACTGAAGTCTGCAAACATACAAATGATGCGGTCATTGCGACACAGATGCGGCCATAATTTGCCCTCTGTGAGATAAATATCATCCACGTACGAGCAAGCATCAGGGTCGAGTCCCTCCAAAAGAGAGTCTATGCGATCGGCAAAGACGCTTGTGCTGTTTTTGTAGCCCATGGCTAATCTTCTGAACTGTTTTTGTTTACCGCCACAGGTAAAAGCTGTCCATTGACTACTAATAGATGACAGGTCATGGCTAAAAAAACCATTGGATATGTCAAGTGTGGTTTTAAACCGTTCATGCACAAGACTATCCACAAGGTCTGAACTGTCAGTATTCTGTACCGCGCAGGTCCGACAATGAACGTTCAAGTGCCGGTAATCCAATACCAAATGGTACGAGCCATCAGGCTTGGTCACAGTATAAAGAGGATTATTCATCGGAGACACACATGTTTCAATCATACCCTGATATTTCCATTGGTCAAGGATTTCCGCCACGGGAGCTTTCGCTTCACGTAGCATGGGATATTGGGGTTGAGGCTGTGGCATGGACCGCAATGGTATCTCATGTCCCATCCACATTGAGTACGGTACAAAGCCGGTGCAAGCACCGTAGCCCACTCTTCTGCAAAATTCAGCGCCTGCTCCTTCGGCACAGTGTGTGCGAAACTAGGGAGGATTACCTTTCCCCTCTCGGAGCGGCCAGAACGAATGGTGGGGGCCAGTCGGCCTCGACCAACAAAATGTCATAGGTAGAGGTCATATTTTTCCCAAAAATCCCTTTTATAGTACACTGTTTGTCACCTTTAACTGAAAGGACTATGTCATAAAGTCTTTCAGGGGAGCCTCTCTAGGGTCAGCAGTCTCAACAGCAACAAATGTGTCAGTTGCTGTCGCCTTCAGATATGGACGCCATGCTTCCTGCACTACTGTAATATCTGCTGCGTTGTCTAGCAGTGTCAGCGCCCATGTCAGGTTCCAAAGCTGTGTTCTCACTATCCGTGGCATACCTCGCTGTTAAAGCGACAACTTTCCTCTTCTGAAACTGGGGTCGTTGACGCAAAAAGCCGTCTTGCTTGCCTTTACCTTTGGTCTTGCTGGGCTGCTCAAGGCTTTGTTGGGTACCCTGACCTCTGCCGCTGTCTCCTCCACCGGTTGGTGAGACTGATGTATCCTGCAAAGAGCAAGGAGAACGTTGATCAGGAACCTGAAAATGATCAGGTGACTTAATATTAGCGCGGGCGCGCAAATCATAAGTGCACTCAGTAGACACAGGTATTGGCGAAGCAGGATGTGGCCTCTGTTTCTGTTGATTTTCCCCCTGTTTCTTATTCCAATTCTGATTTCGAAAATTGGGGCGTTCATCTTTATTAGAATTCACCGCCTGTGTTTGCTTCTGTTCTGGTGTCTTCGCAAAAGGCTTAACACCCAGACTAATGCGGCCAATGGTCTTATAAGCCTCCGCAATGATTTTAGGTAACTGCAAGGGGTCCATCAGGGATATCGCGTAAAGCATTAGACAACTGGAAGTTCACTGCATCTCCCTTAACATTAGCAACAACAAGATCAGAAACAACATCAAACACTCCAACGCATCTCATTCCCAATTCAACAGCCGCCTCCGCACAGTGTTCATCCTGTACACGCTTAATTATGAAGGGTAGGACAGCCATGGACGGAGTGCTGAAGCACTTAGTATAGACTGTTGCAAGTATCTTACCCCAGGTCTCACAATCAGGTACCTCTGGTATTAAGTCTTTCTGCAAACTTATCATTAGAATCCTGTGTTTCTCAACAGGAGTCGTATTAGGAATAAGAATGGGCGGAAAATCCGATCCGCTCGCGGATTTTGCGGATTTTCGGTAAATTTGCAATCCGCGAACGCTCGTGAATTTACCGAAAATCCGCAAATTCGCACGCATCAGATTTTTTTTTCTTGGTGGTACAATTTTGCGGCGCGCGGCGTTCACTTACCGTCATTCAGCGTTTGCCGAGTTGTTTTTCTCGATATTTTGCGAGTGCTGCGCCATTTTGGATCTTGCTGCGGGATCCCGCGGTAGTCTGGCGAGCGCGATTACGTCATCGCGGCTTGCCACCTTGCACAGCCAGAGTTTGTCAACGCGAGTATGCCGTGATCACGTATCGCGGGAATTCGCAATTGCGAACACGTAGATGCGGCGGGCAGCAACAATCTCGCACTCGCAAAAATACAAAATTTGCAATTCTGCACAAGAAATCCACCAGCAAGCAGCATAAACCTTCTGGAAACGATGATTTTTATCAGAATAACTTCTCAGGTTGACATTTGCCTGCACTTTTTTTTTGCAAGGAGTCCATTTTGGGGGGGGGGAGGAAGGAAGTGCCCCACAGTCTCCAACTTCCTGTTCCTGTCCAGCAGGCTCCTCCCAGTGCTTTCTTCATGTGCTGGTCACTTTCATTCGGATTCTTCACCTGGAAGGATTACTTTTTGTGGATGCTGCTGGATATTTGGATTTGAGGCCTTTTTGACTTTCTTTGGATCACTTTTGGATTAGAAATTTCACAAGTAAGTTTGTTTGGGGCATTACAGTTGCTGCAACTACAATTTTGGAATTTTCGATTTTTGGGCTGTTTTGGGGCCTTTTGCCCAGGGGTACTCAGTGGTGGGTGGACTGAGTCTTTCTGTGGGGTGTCTTGAATTTAAACATCATGGAGGGCCTGGATGGCTTGGGATTGTGCTGATTTTTCTGTGATTTTCGTTTTTTTTGGGATGTTGTTGTGGCCTTTTCACCAGGGGTAGTGAGTGGTGCATGAGCCTAGTCTTTCTGTGGGGTGTCTTGAATTTAAACATCATGGAGGGCATGGATGGCATGGGATTGTGCTGATTTTTCTGTGTTTTTCGATTTTTTGGGGTGTTCATGGGGACAGGCCATGTGGGTGGGGGTCATTTTGAGTGCTGGCCATGTGCTGGGAGGCAGGGGGCCATTTTGAATGCAGGCAGTGTTCTTAGGTCTGCAACCATTTTGCCTATCTTTCAACCTTTATGGCCAGGGGTAGTGAGTGATGCATGGGCCTAGTCTTTCTGTGGGGTGTCTTGAATTTAAACATCATGGAGGGCCTGGATGGCTTGGGATTGTGCTGATTTTTCTGTGATTTTCGTTTTTTTGGGGTGTATAACTGAACTGATGTTCCTCTATCTTCCATTGCTTTTAGGTGCACAAGACTCAAGAGAACCACCAGTGCCAGGAAGAAGTCCTGCAGCGGTGTGTGTGTGCAGCATAACGTCACGCGACGTCATGTCTGGCCACAGACAACTCTGCAACTCGTGCAACTGCGGCCTGCTGTTCTGACCTGCTCTGAAGAAGATGGCCCAAAAAAAGTTCCCCGTAGCTCCTCTAGCAAGAAAGTTGCCAGTAAGGAGCAGAAGAAGCAAGTTACCAAGGAGACTGGTTTGCCGCCCGCCACATTTTTTGGGAGTAAAAAAAAAAGTAAGCCTGCAGCAGCAGCGGGATCTGCTGGGGACCAAGCTGGGAGAAGCACCCCCGCTCCATTGGGCTCAGTTCCACCACCACCACCATGCCAACTTAAGTCCAAGTCCTTGAGTGCTGCAGAGGCAGCCAGTGTACTTGTTCAACCACCATCGACCAGTGATGTTGGCTCATCGCAAGAAAGTAGCCGCAATGTCCCTCAATCAACACAGGTTGTTGTAACTCATCTGATGAGTGTTGAACAACCACAGCCGCAACAACAACCACATGTGCAAGTACAAGCCCAAGTACAAGTGGCAGGAGAGGCAGCGCAAGGAGATGCGCAAGCAGAGGTGCATGGAGGGTCACAAGTGCCCACAATAGTTGTTCCTCCCGAAGTAGGGCCACATCAGGAAATCGACAATCAAGGGAGGTATCATTTGAGGAAGCCACTCCTCCTGATGATCATTCATTGTCTTCCACACCCCTAGCAAGGAAGAGATCAAGGGTGGTGTCTACATCTTCTTCAAGCACACCTCCTTCTGATGATACGGATCACAATTGGGAACCAGCACCACTGCCCTCTGAGAGTGAGGCACACCATGATCTGACAAAGGTACTTAAGCGTAAAAGGAAGCTCGTCCAAAGTCTCATAGTTATGGAGTGTGATGAGGCTCAACAAGAAGTGGCGGATACTGCTGCTGATGAAGGCTCTCACGACGACGACCCAGTCATCATAAAGGTCACTGCAGCCCCAGCGGGCATGCAGCAAACAGACATTTTGACCCTAGCCCGAGAAGCTGCTGAGCGTGATGATGATGTCGACGAGGAGGCAATGGAAATACAACAATCATTGGAGTTAACTAGTACACCAACACGTACCGCTTCCATATTTCTTCCTCGCCAGAAGGGACCTCCATCCACCTCGACCTCAATTAGTGGTGGTGAAAGTGCACAACGTACTAAAGTTCGGCAATCCACATCCTCCACTTCATCTGGCATTAGCAGCATGACCACCACCACCAGTATCGCCGCCTCCTCCGGCCCCCACAGACAATTCAATTCCCCAGCTTGGGACTTTTTTAGTGTTTGCCCAAAAAGGGAAAACTTCTCCATTTGTAGCATTTGTAAGCTTGCAGTTAGTCGTGGTAAGTTTGGTACCAACTATGGTACCGGAGGCCAGAGAGGTCATCTTAAGAGACAGCACGCTGTCCAATGGTTTGCGCACCTAAAGGCGATCAAGGAAGCCCGAATTGCACGTCAAGAAAATGTTGATGTTTCATCTGATGATGACGAGGAGGAAGAAGACGTGTCAAACACTTCACTTACACCCAGTACCCCTGTCAGCAGCACACCCCATGTGAGCCACACTAAGAGTGTGGGAGAGAGTGAGACACCAATGCGAAAAAGTTCATCAGCGAGCGTAACTGGGTCGAAGAAGTCATCATCATCATCCCGTAAATGCGTGGTCCAGGGTAACATTAGAACCATGTTGTTTACAGAAGCGCCATATGAACACAACCACCCACTGACGCGTCTGTATAACACTAAGCTGGCTAAAATGCTAGCTCTGGACCTTCTCCCTTTTTCTTTTGTAGAAGGGGTTGGTTTTCTAAAATTAGTGGCAGCGCTCTGCCCTAAATGGAACGTTCCTAGCCGGTTCTATTTTGCCAGAGTTGCGGTTCCAGCACTACATGAAGATGTGCTGGAGGTGATTGGGGCAGCTTTGCAGAAGAGTGCTGTTCACACTATACATCTGACAAGAGAAATGTGGACCAGTGGCACAGGCGCTGATTACATGTTCATCACTGCATACTGGGTCTCTTTTTCAGGGGTTAAAGCAAAGCTAAACGCAGGTGTTGACCCGGACCAAGTTTCTAAAGCTGCTCGGAAACATGCAACACTAGCCATGTTTGGCTTGGAGAAACGTCACACAGCAGAAAACATTGAATGAGTTTAACACAAAGGTCTTTCACTGGCTGTCCCCAAAAAAACGCCAGTTTGGTTATGTTTCCACGGATAATGGCGCCAATATAGTTAAGGCCATGGAGCTGGGTGACTATTTCAGAGTGCCGTGTTTGGCGCACTGTATAAACCTGGTTGTTAAAGAATTCTTGAGTGATGAAGACAGTCCAGCGTGCGAGATAGTGGCCATCTGCCGAAGAATGTGCAACCATTTCAGCCTTCTTTTAAGGCCCGGAAGCATCTGAGGACCCTGCTACATGAACGTCGAATGCCAGTGAAAGGACTCATCCAGGAGGTGGCAACACGTTGGAACTCAACCTTCTACATGCTTGAGCGTCTGTATGAGCAGTATACAGTACTCGATCACTATTTCTTAACAGTGGGTACAGCTCAGAAGGACCTGAGGCTAGATGCGGCGCAATGGGACCTAGTTAAAAGCCTGACAGACATGCTTCGTCCTTTTGAGGTCTTCATGCGTTCAGTCAGCAAGGAGGACTGTAATTTGGGAAAAGCTATCCCATTGTTGCGCATGCTGGAGCACCAACTGAAGGCGGTGTCTTCTATGTTTGAAAAAGATGAAGAAATGAAAGACGCTTTTCTTTTGGCGGAGAAATTATTAGAGCGCCTACTTGGTGATGATTGTCTTAAAATGATCCACTCAGAATAGCATTACATTTGTGTTACTATTCTGGATCCACGCTACAGAAAGGCGCTGGCAGGCCTTTTGGTGATCAAGATGTTACAAAGTACAAACGTTGGCTAGCCTTGTCAGCCAAGAGGTTTGGAAGAGAACGGCAGAAAATTGAAGGAAAAGGCAGTACATCAGCATCAGCAGGCCATCCCAAGTCAAAAGAATCCACTTCTGCACCTGTGGCTGTGGCACAAGTGACCTCTCAGCCGTTAAAGACACCGGCAACCGGATCATCTGCACCAGACACAACAGTAACATTGGATGCAGAAGAGGATTGGCTAACTCGGCTTGGGTTTGGTTTTTAAAAGGTCACAGCAAAAAGTAAGCCTAGTGGAGGAACCTTGGAGGACCTTGAGTCGATGGTGCAGGACTATCTGAATGACTCAACAGAGGTCTATGTTAATGCTGACCCATTGGCGTATTGGCATGGGAAAAAGAATTGTGGGCACAGCTCTCCAACCTGGCTATAAACTACTTGTCTTGCCCACTCGCAAGTGTGTCTTCTGAACGTGTTTTCAGTGCTGCTGGTGGCATTGTAACTTCCAAACGGAGCCGCCTCTGGCACAAAAATGTGGAGAGGTTAACAATGATCAAGATGAATCAGCACCTCATACCACCAGATTATAACGTACGAGAAAGCACGCCGGATGCAGACGAGGTGGACAGCAACGTAGATGAGGGAATTTCTTCTCTGTTAGGTGACACTGACCTCACCCTGCCTGAATACGCAGAGTATGATGACGAAGCCTTATTCTTATTCACTGACACCGAGCCTTGAAAATGAGACAATGAATCAATAACTTTCTTTTTCGTCCTTATTCACTTTTATTCCTGTGTGTCTGTCTTTCTTTGTTGTGCACAGTTAATATAATTCAAACTTTAATCGCCTAATCACAAAAACAAGCCCATCAGCAGAACTGTCTTCACTTGTTTGCTTATTGATTTGAAGGTGCCACAGTCTGCATTCCTCAGGTTCACAAGTTCACAAGAACATGCTCCTCTATCCTCCTCCTCCAGACTCCTATTTCCCTCAAAGCAGAGGGCTGGATTACGCCCAATGAAGAAAGACTCTGCACTTGTGGGGGTGTAATACTTCTTTGCGGGTGAGTTGACGGCTCTGGGGCCATTGCTGGGAAGCTCTAATACCGGATAAAAGTGGTTTGGACCAAATCGGAGGCTAATTTTTTTTTAGTTTTTGCTGACTTGCTTGCCTTTCAGGTGCTGTTTGGGGGGGGTTCCGGGTGTTTGTGGGTGAGTTTTGGGGTCTGGGAGCACTGCTGGGACAGTCTAATATTTATTGCATTTGCTTTTCAGGAAATCCGTGGTGGAAAACGGGAGTTATGACCTAGCTGCACAGCGCGTTTGGACCGAAGGGCGAGAAATATTGTAAGTATGAGATTTTCCTTTTTGGCTGTTTGGGGGTGTTGTGCTTTTTTGCGGGTGGGTTGGCGGGTCTTGGGGCATTGCTGGGAAGGTCTAATACCGGATAGTAGTGGTTCGTACAAAATCCATGTAGAATTTGTTTTGCTATTTCTGACATTTTGATCAATGTAGCGTTTTCGGGGGCCTGTTTGGGGGGCTTCATGGTGTTTGTGGGTGGGTTTCGGGGTCTGGGAGCACTGCTGGCTATGGATACTTTAGATTGCAAGAGGTTTGAAGCAAATCCATGGTGGCAGAGTGGAGTTAGGGCCTAGCTGCAGAGCACGCACGGAGTGATTTGGACCGAAGGCCGAGAAATATTGTAAGTATGAGATTTTCCTTTTTGGCTGTTTGGGGGTGTTGTGCTTTTTTGCGGGTGGGTTGGTGGGTCTTGGGTCATTGCTGGAAAGGTCTAATACCGGATAGAAGTGGTTTGGACAAAATCCATAGGGAAAAGCCTTTTGGCACTTTTTGTAACTTAGAGTTCGTTAGGGTTAGCCCTAGCAGCAGGATTGCATGTGTTTTGGGGTGTTCTACATTTTTGCAACTGAGTTCTGGGGTCTTAGAGCACTCGTGGGAATGTGTAATTTTGGTTGCAAGTCATTTGAAGAAATCCATGGTGGGAAAGGGGGGATTTGGCATAGTTAAAGAAAGCCTTTGCCACTATTCTTAACTTAGGGCTCGTTAGGGTTAGCAGTATTTCTATTGCAAGTGTTTGGGTGGGGGGCTGTTTGTGGGGGTGTTTACGAGTCTTGGAGCGATTCTGGCTATGGATACTTTTGCTTGCTTGCAAGTGGTTTGAATACAATCCACGGTGGGTAAGGGGGTATTTGGGCCTACTTTTACTTTCAAAGTACGTTTTGTCAACAGTTTTCTGCTGGGCCTCGTTTTTTGAGATCTGATTGGGGGTCTTCTACATTTTTGTGACTGGCTTTAGTAAGGGTCTGGGTGGGAGCACTGCTGGGAAGGTCTAATTTTGTTCTAAAACACAGTTTACAGTACACCTAGCTTGAGGAGAAAGATCCGTTAAATTAGTTTGCCCATACTTATTTATCCTTCAAAAGGTGACTCAGACAGAGTACGCACTTTCAAAAATATTGTACTGTCTATTAGGAAAATCAAAGTGTGACTTTTTGCACTACACAGCGTATATACCTTATATTTATTTATCAGTGGTGTTCTAATATCACTTCCTGTTTTTCGTTCAATAATTACAGGCCGGGTTTTAGTCTGTGCAATGGGGAAAAAAGGATGGAGTCAGGCTTCACATTAGCGAGCCGCAATTCAGCATCCGCCAGGCAGGCAGTGGACAGGGTGTCTTCTGGTCACCAACATTGATGGACGAAGCGTCAGCTGGAATGGAGGAGTGCCGCTAATAAGAGGAATTGTTTGCTGCATGCAACTTACTTACCAAATTCAACAGGACAACTACAACAACATACAGATACAGTATCCATTGTTTTCTTCTATGAGTGTGACTGCGTTTCTTGGATCTCTCTCTGCTTCTAAATTGATCCCTACAGCCGTACTATAGGTTTTACTTCGGCTATTTTTTAAACCTAATTTAATGTAAGAAGTGTTTCTCTGAGTGCAGAGATAGGCAAGTGAAAACGCTGCAGCCCTGTACTGTCGCATTCTAGTACTACTTACTTTTCATTAACAATGCATGCAGTAGTGCATGCACTTCCTTTATGTCACTTAAAAGATTTATGGTTAGCTTTGTACCCACAGATTTCTTTATCTTCAATTATTGTTTGTCCATGCTGTGCTTTTTTTTTCTTCTCTCAACAAAACCTACCCAAAAAGGAACCCCCATTCCCATCCATTTTCCAAACGCTAACCCTCTTCCACCGGGCTATGTGGTTTTGCTTGATGTGTGACTAAATGACATCAATAATTCCACACACTTGCTGGGGAGGATAAGGTCATAGCAACAGGCTGGTGAAGGAATCCGAGGATATATTCTAGACTTACTCAGCTTCAGTACTATTTCTTGTAGTAGTAGCCAATGTCAAAGAAATTCAACACAAGTACAAGTTATACTTTCAATACTTTACCATTTGTTAGGCTACATTGTGGCACTGTTCTAGTGTACTGTCACCTGCTATATTCTCTATCGTACCCTTGTAATGCTACAGTAAGGACAAACCAGGTTTCATTTTCTTTTTTTCCATAGGCATGCAACTGCCACGGTGTCACACCACTAGTAACACCGCAATGAGGAGGACATTTCATCCGCCCAGGATTGCCAACCTTAATCGCCATTTCCCGTGGAGCCAGCCCTGGGCCTAGCCCTACTTTCAAACACAAATTACAGGTAAGATAAGCGTTTGGTGGGAGGTAGTATAATGGAGTATTAGGAGAGACGAGAGATTGGCGGTAGTACTACTAAAGTCCTAGGACTCTTCAGGAAAACAAACTTACTGTTAAACCCCCACCCACCAGACTCAAAAGCAGTAAAAAACAGGTATGGTCAGATAAAGTTTCAAAAAGTATATTTTTGTAGCCCTAACAAAATAATCTCCTGCAAGACCCTCCCTAACCCCAACGATTGTCCTTCAAAAGTCCCAAAAACAACCCAACTCCCAATTCCCACCCCCCAAAAGTCTCTAAAAAAGGGGCAAGGGACACTACGGCAGGATGCTGTTGACTTTAGCGGCCAGGGCATCATACTCCTTGCGGAGGGTGGCATGGTCGAAGCGGAGGCCCTCCACCAAGTTCTTATAGGTTAGGACCTCCTGCTCCAGGTAGGACACTCTGAGGCATAAGCGGCGCTGGCGTGCCTTGCAACTCCTGTGGGGGGCAGCTGCTGTCTTTGTTGCTTGGCGGTGGCTGTTGGCTTTGGTAGCCCGGCTCCGTACCGCTGGAGCACTGCGCTGGCTGGCAGCCCGTGGGGCACGGAGGAGAATGCAGCTGTCCCAGTGGATGTTGTTGTTGTACCGGTACACTGCGTGTCCTCCTCCTCCAGGGCCACCAGCCGCTGATATTCGGCGACAGTGGCATCCAGCCTCCGTTGCCGGGCCATTCGAGCCAGCTCCCTCCTTGATGGTCTGTTTGATTTGGAAGGAGCAACTATATGAAGAAAGAAAGACATAGTCTGTAACCAATGCTCCTTAAGATTAACATAAAATGATTGAGCAGAAAGTTGTGTCACAGTACAAGTAGCAAATTGAAAGCACAGTACATAACTATTGAGGACAGTATCTATCTAACCTCCCACTTCTTCAACCTTGCTCTAACATTAGTGGGATTTTAAGGAACAAATTCTACGAGCACTATGGACTTCCATTACAGTCGACTATGACAGTACACCAGTCTTATTCTTCTTCTTCTCTCTTGTTTAGGAAAATTGGTACGTTATCTTATGCAAGCCGGCATAATGCCAGCGCAGTGAACTTGCACCCGAGAAAAACAGACGCACACCATGATGAGTGAGACAGACTTGCGTTACTGTACCGGTCCAGTACATGCAGGTGGTGAAGCTCTTACTTTTCTATTATGGGTGGCACTGAAAATACTCTGTTAAAAGGGCTACTGCTTAATTAATTTAGCTTTCACCCTACAGTGCAAATGAGTACTAGAAAAGGAAAATGAAGAAGCTAAATAATCTGATTATCTATCACTTCACATGGGATGTATTTGATTACATATGGGATGACTTTAGGTGCGTTGCTTATTATTGAGTGAATAGTGATACACCCACACATGAATGACGTACTACAACTAAACTAAAGTTATTAAGAGAGGTAGGGAGTGTCCATCGTAATAACCGGATATATGCTGTGCTTGCAGTTGCAATACAAACTACTGCTCCTATTCATGGTAGTATTTGGACAAAATTACAACTTCTTTTCCTTGCCTTTCCTACACTGGAACGGACGTGCAGGTGCAGTGTTACATGCTCTTCAAAGTAACACTTAGTTCATCCAGTGACCGTCTACTCTCTCTAGATACACATATGCTATCTAAAAGTCAGATAGTACAATGATCAAGGCATCCATCCATTCAAAGTATATGCACACATACAGTTTCTGTTTCACCCACCCAGGCTGTTCTCCTTCCACCCATCCTTGCTTCATCATTCACCCAGCCATGCACCATACCATAAATTCTAATGCGCCTAACCTCGCATTAGAATTTTAATCTGCTTTGAAGCGCAACTTTAGCTTAATTGAGTCTGCTGCCGCCTTTAGCATTGTGCATTGTGTGCTGCTTTGAACATTGAATTATTGAAGCTACCGCCGCCAGCAGCATTTTACATTCGTGATGCTTTGTATGCTTTGCTGTGAATAGCATCTTCCTCAGCCCCAGTTTCACTTTCCCAGGATCCATTTTATCGTGTTTGTTTTGCCTTCCTTTGTCCCGCCTACCCTCCCCGCTACCGCCTCCCAGCTGACCCGCCCACGCTCCGCCCCTCCACTCTCCATTTATGTCAGATGTCCCAATGCGCAGCGTCCACGCGCTGCGGCCGCGCCAAAGGTACGCCAAAGGTAAGCCCGTCTACGCCCGTCCGCGCCTGGACCGCGCCCAGCGCCAGACCCCCTGGTTCCCGCAATGCCCAGCCCACTTGCATCACTTACGATGCCACCACCCTCCTAGCCCTTAGCCCCGGCCGTTCCCCCAACTGCGTCCAAGCCGCTCCTGGACACACCCACGGTCCCTTCGCTTGCAACTCCTGCAAGTTCGACGGCACCAAAACCAACTCCTCATCCACCAACACCAATCAGAGACCTGACACCAACCACCTAAATTGCATCCTGCTCAACACCCGCTCGGTCCACAGACACGCCATCGACCTCTGGAATCTACTAGACACTATCTCACCGGACGTCGCCTTCCTAACAGAAACATGGATGAATGCCTCTTCAGCCCCAGACATCACCATTGCCATCCCGGAAGGATACAAGATCATCCGTAAGGACCGCATCAAGCAAACAGGAGGAGGCATCGCTATCGTCCATAAAAACTCCATCCGCATCTCAACCAGCTCAGACGTCAACCTTGCCAGCGCCGAACACCTCCACTTCCAGATCCACACCGACCCCAAGACCACACTCAGAGGCACCCTCCTCTACCGGCCTCCAGGACCCCGTGCACAATTCAGTGACAACATCACTGACTTTATCACCCCACACGCCCTCCCCTCCGAAAACTACATTCTATTGGGAGACCTCAATTTTCACCTGGAAAAGAGCAATGACAGCAGCGCCACCACCCTTCTGGACAATCTCACCAACCTCGGACTCAAACAACTTGTCACTACCCCCACCCACATTGCAGGTCACACACTCTACCCCATCTTCACCTCCAGCAAACATGTCTCTTTCAGTCACACCACAGCTCTTCATTGGACAGACCACAGCTGCGTTCACTTTACCTACAATAAGACCACAATCCACAACCATCCTCAACCCACCCTGCGAAGAGACTGGAACAAAATCACCATCGATCAGATCTCCTCATCGCTTCTTCTAAACCCCCCTCCTCAAACACTCCTCAAACCCCGACCAATCAGCCATCAACCTCACCCAATGGCTATCCAACAGCGCCGACATCCTAGCACCGTTGAAAAAACGTCAAATCAAACTAGGCAGCAAAAACGCCTCCTGGTTCAACGATGATCTATAAGAAATCGAAGAAACTCTGTCTCTCCCTCGAGAAGGCCTGGAAAAAAGACCCAAACACCAGCACCAGGGACGCCTTCAAAAACGCCACCCGTGTACACCACCAACTGATCCGGACTGCCAAGAAAGCCGCTTTCAAAGACCGACTAGATAACAACGCCCACAACAGCAAGGAATTATTCAGCATCGTCAAAGAATTTACCAACCCATCAGCCAACTCCAACGACATCACCCCCTCCCAAGCCCTCTGCGACTCCCTAGCTTCCTTCTTCCACAAAAAAATCACAGACATCCACAACAGCTTCGACAACCGACCCGGAAACCAACCCACCCAACCTTCTGCAGGACCTTCACCCCCCTTGAACATCCTTAACGACTGGAACACAATCTCCACTGAGGACACCATCCGCCTGATGAACTCCATCCACTCAGGATCCCCAACTGACCCATGCCCTCACCACATCTTCAACAAAGCAGACTCCATCATAGCACCACACCTCCAAGATGTCATCAACTGCTCCCTCAAATCCGCCACCTTCCCGGATAGCTGGAAACACGCAGAACTCAGCGCCCTTCTGAAAAAACCCACAGCTGACCACACCGAACTCAAAAACTACCGCCCCATCTCGCTTCTTCCATTCCCGGCCAAAGTCATCGAGAAAGCTGTCAACAACCAGCTCGCCACCTTCCTCGAAACCAACAAATCCCTCGACCCCTCACAGTCCGGCTTCCGAGCCAAACACAGCACTGAGACCGCACTTATCGCAGCTACAGACGACATTCGAACTCTACTGGACAATGGAGACACAGTCGCCCTCATCCTCCTCGACCTCTCCGCTGCCTTCGACACAGTCTGTCATAGCACCCTTCTACAGTGCCTCAGAAACGTCGGAATCCAAGGAAAAGCACTGGAATGGATCACCTCGTTCCTCACCGGAAGAACCCAGAGAGTCCGCCTCCCACCATTCAAATCAGAGGCCTCTGAAGTCATCTGCGGCGTGCCACAAGGATCGTCTCTCAGCCCCATCCTCTTCAACGTATACATGAGCCCCCTTGCGGCCATCGCTCGCCAACACAATCTCAACATCATCTCCTACGCTGATGACACTCAACTGATCCTCTCACTCACCAAAGACCCAAACACCGCCAAAACCAACTTACACGAAGGAATGAAAGAAGTAGCAGAGTGGATGAAGCACAGCCGCCTGAAACTGAACTCAGACAAAACAGAAGTCCTCATCTTAGGCACCTCCCCCTCCGCCTGGGATGACTCTTGGTGGCCAGAGGCCCTTGGAAAAGCACCCATCCCGACGGACCACGCACGGAACCTGGGCGTCATCCTGGACTCCTCACTCTCGATGACCAGAGAAGTCAACGCCGTTTCATCATCTTGCTTCAACATTCTTCGCATGCTCAAAAAAACATTTAGCTGGATCCCCACCGAAACTAGAAAAACGGTCACCCACGCACTGGTCACGAGCCGCCTGGACTAAGGAAACACCCTATACGCCGGTACCACCGCAAAACTCCAGAAAAAACTCCAACGCATCCAGAACGCTTCAGCCAGGCTCATACTAGACATCCCGCGTAAAGAACACATCTCTGGTCACCTGAAAAACCTCCACTGGCTCCCCGTTATTAAGAGGATTACTTTCCGCCTCCTAACCCACGCACACAAAGCACTTTACAAACTCGGACCCGAATGCCTCAACACACGACTGTCCTTCTACACCCCCTCCCGTCAGCTACGATCCTCCAACCAAGCCCTTGCCATTGTACCTCACATCAACAAAACCACCATGGGAGGTAGATCCTTCTCCTACCTGGCAGCCAAAACCTGGAACTCACTTCCCACTCACCTCCGCCTTACTCAGAACCACCTAGCATTCAGAAAGCAACTTAAAACTTGGATATTCGACAAGTAATTCCCCACCCTTCCTCAAGCGCCTTGAGACCCTATGGGTATGTAGCGCGCTATATAAATCTCTTGACTTGACTTGACTTGACTTTGCCAGTCATCATTAAATTTCTCGTCCTTCCACACTTACTTACACCCTTCTTTCGCTTTTCGTTCATCCCATCCATCAAGTTCATCTCAGATCTGATTGGGATTCTTCTCGCCAAAAACTTCACAGCTAAGTCGAAGTACATTTAGAGGAGGCTACTACCTGGTTGATTTATAATACACCCGTGCAGAAAGCACACTCTGCAGTCTTCAATCTCAATAAGTAAGGAATATATAGCTTACCTCTGCCCGCCACCACCGTGTTAACCCTCACAGGCACATTGGTGTCGTCCGGCACTTGCACCGCCTCCTCCCCAGAGTTGTTCCCCTCGTCCAATACCACCACCTCCGCGCTGGCCCCGCCACCAGATGTTCCACCTACAAAATACATTTAAGAATGTTAGAATACACCACTCACTACTATATAATATTTGGTCTAGGAGGAATAAAGAAATGTGAAAAAAACAGAATACAATGTAATAATTTGTGACTGTCTACTCTAAAGTAAAAATGTCCCTTTTTCCAGGGAAGGCTGTTGTCTTGCTGCACTTTTTGGCACAACTGATGAATGCTTGCTTTTTATTTTTAACACGCACCACTTTTTCTCCTAACAGACAGAAGCTTGACTTCTAAGAACACGAGTAGGATCAAGTTCAAAGCAGGTGAGAGCTCGGCTCGACCGCAAGAAATTTGTCCAATTAATCGTCAGCGCTAAGCACTTTTCCATTTTCAGTTAAACGTTTAGTTTTATGACAAACTTGATTTTAATAAATGTGTTTACTTTTAATAAAGCTTTTAAACTTAAATAGACTCTGTGGTTTTTGGTCCTCCAGACTAGAGTGGATGAGCTAAAGATTTTGGAATTTTTGCAAGCATGAGTCCGTGCCTCTGACACTTCTTGACTCTGACTCCGTACTCTTGTCCTGCGTTGGATAATCTAATCATCACTGGGGATCAATAATCGGTGACTTTGGGAGCTAAATGACTCTGCAACACTATCTAGTCAGTAAGGAGATTGGGGGTTCAACTACAAAGTCTGTTATCACTGAGGTATGTGGAAAGTCTAACAGCGCCTATTATAATTGATAAGCTAAGCAATGCATTATTTAGTGTCCATAGTTCTGTTTGTGCAGATTTGCCCCTGCAACAGTAGTAGAATGGATTGTCCTCCTATCCAAACCAAAAGTAAAGTAGTATCTTATTCTTTCTTGGTGGTCATTCACCTTTTTATTGTTGGCAATTGTCAAAGCATAAACATTTAGAAGACTTGAAAAGACATTATGGACAATCCCAGAGGACTGCACTCAGTGCATAGAGCTATTGCTGACTAGAATGGGAGTCCAATGGAATTGCCAAATGTGCAATCTTAGTCAGCTACACAGACAGACTAATAAGAATAATCTAGTAATACCACAGGGAGTCATAGTCGAGGCAGGATAAGAATTTAGATACAGTCTACAAGAAGATGAAAGACGATTTTGAAAAAATAGAATGAGAAACGCTAGGAAAAAATAGGTACTCTATATTAAAATTAAAACTTACTGGGGCCAGCAAAGGAGCCCTCGCCTGCCCGATCCTGGCCTGCATCCTGTTGAACAGCACCCTCCTCCTCCTCCTGTGTCCTCTTGCCCCTGGGGGGAGCTGATGTACAACATGAAAGAAAGAAAGACCAGAAAACATGGATGATATTTGTCAACCAAAGCAAACATTTCAAAAGAACAATAACAAAATATTTTGGAGAAATAGCAAATAGACAACTATTCCACAGGATATATTGACCGATCTCATGTGGTCTACTACGTTATTAGTATTGCTTGATTTGCAGACCGTCGACTTGGAAAGTTCTTATGTGACTCATTAAACAAAGTACTAAAAAGGTTTGCCTAGGATTGGCAGGCAGCAGTCCGCAGCACGCGAAGTGACAGACAAAGTCCATCATGATTGCAGATCAGCGACAACACTAAAGTTTCCTACTACATTAACCAGTCATTAAAATACTCAAACTATCAATCCAGCACCACTATTTCTTCTTATCGCCATGTGTACAAAGGAAGGACTGGACTTGAGTCTGAAGGGGCTGATTTAGAAGCCCCTTGCGGCTCTTTTGCTCCATTGTTGCGTGACTTTTGTGACGCAGCGGCAGAACAAAAGAGGCGCAAAGGTGCGGCGTATTTTAACAACGTGACGCATATGGGAGGTGCATCATGTTGTAAAGCCCTGCGCCATCAGGGGGCGTTCTGGTGCAAGGGAGGGCGTTCCTGCGCAGGAACGCATCCTAAAAGTGGCTGAGGGAAATCTACAAGATTTCAATCAGTCACTTTAAGGACAATGATGCGTGACTCAAACCCTGCGCCTGCTTGAAGCAGTCATATGGCTTGACGCAGCATTGGGGAGGTAGGGCACCCCAGAGCATTGATGGAGCTGCGCCATCATTGCGACGCAACTCCAGCAATGCGCCGCCTTTACGGCACAGATGCGTAACGCTTTGGTGACGTTTTGGGCCCATGGTGCGCCGCATTGTAAATACGGCGCACCATGGGTGGTGGTGGCGTGGCGCACAATTACTGGCACATCCCTGCTACTTTGCAGGGATGCGCCGGTAATTAAAAATCTGAACCTTAGTGTCTAGCATTACGCAGTTCTTTAAACTACACTCATACATAATTTCACAGGCCAATGAAAGAACACAAAATCGAAAACAAATAAGCATAGTAGCAACACTACTGAGAAGGAGAGCAGTGCACCTGAAATGCACAGAAGATTTTGAAATATAATTTACCTACAATGTAATCAGCAGCATTATTGCTCTTGATAAAAAACAAAAATTTGCAATATAATAACACACAGAGCAGGAGAAAACAGAGTAGTAAAGAAATAGCTACTACTACTCACCAAGCCCGGGGATCTCAAGGCCAAGCAGGTCGAGCAGATCGCGTTCACGGTCCAGGACATCCGTCCAGCAGTGGATGGCCTGGTTGTAGGTGCGCCGGACCCGAGAGTGGTGGTACATGGCCCGGCACACCTTCTCCCACCGCTTCCGGCGCTCCCGGATCCCGTACCCGCTACCGATCTTGCCGCCTGCCATGATGGTCCTGGGGAGGTGGCGCTGAACATAAAAAATTAGTGCGGCCACCTCCTCCGGGCTGAAGATCTCCCGGGGTGCGACCTGCTCCCCCCTCAAAGGCCCGCACGGGAGCCGGGCACTGGGTGCGGGACCCTTCACCTTCTCGGGATGCTTCTCGGCTCCCTTTACCATGGTCTGGGCAGAAAGGAAGCGAAATAATTAAGAAAATAGAATAGGGAAGAGAAGAAAAGAAAAGAGTTTAAAAAAGTAGTTTAAAATGAACCAAAAGTAGCAGAAAACACAAAAATATAGGGCTAGAAAAATAGAGGGATGGATAATAATTAAAATAGATAAAAAAAAACTTCAAACAAGCAAAGGATGGCAGAGATTTAGAGAGGATACAAAAAGCATGCCCAGAACCATAGCAATGAATGAGAAACGAGATGGCCGCGCACGTTCACGACCGCGTGGGTAAGTTCGCGCGAGATTTTCCTCGCGATCACTCGCGAAATTGTACTAGCAAGCCGCACACTTTGCGAGATTACACATCGCGCCCGGAAACGGAAATACATCATGCAAACAAGATGGCCGCACCCGTGAACGACCGCAAGGGTACCTTCGCGCCGTTGCGCTACAAGCGGCTCGCTAAAACGCACAAAACCTTGCGAACTAACACGCCGCAAAAAAATAAATCGCATATTCGCACGAATTCGCGGCTTCCGAATTCGATCTCGTGCAAGTTTGCGCCCCGCGAATCCCGCGAAATTGCAGAAAAACGAGTTTTGCAAAAATGAAAGCAATCAGCAGGTGCAAAAGTTCAAACTCATCATTAGTAACCATTCCCTGTAGTGCTTTCTGACTGGGGCCCCTCCAGAGTTCAGTTGCTAGTTGCAACAATTGTATGACCCTGCTCTGACCCTCACAGCAGGCTCATAGAATAGCTACAAGTAGGCCACAAAGGTCCTGGAAAAAAAATTTGCACTGCAACATAAAGCAAATTACAGATAAGGAAGCAGGTGCCAGACTGGAATTTTAAAACAGTGACACATTAATAAACCAACCCCAAATTAATTCATGTGAGTTTAAGCAGGGCAGGTGTGCTTGCTTTTCCCCCCTATAATCTACAGTGATGATGAACCAGAGGGTGGCATTGATGTACCAGATGGTGGCATGGGTGAAACAGAGGGTGGCAGTGGTGAAACAGAGGGTGCTGGGAACCTGTGATGATGAACCAGACGTAGAAACAACATAGTCGCGACCGTTGCGAGCCGACAAGTAAGTTCGCAATTGCGAACTGGTACAAAACACTTGCGAACTGGCAGAAACCCTTGCGAACCCCCAAAAAATAAAAAAATCCGCAAATTCGCGAGAATTCGCGGATTTTGTGGATTGCGAGTTCGTGAATACGCAAATTCACGAACGCCAGATTCGCAATATTCACCCATGCTTAATTAGGAAATACTGCTTCCAGCTGGTCAAATTTGTCAGCAAGCCAAAAATGCATATCATCCTTATCTTGGGGCTGCTTGCCCATAACCGAGTTAACCCTGACAGCATTAATTTTTATACTGACTGGTCCATTTAGTTGTGTCGCAGCACCAGATGACCCCACCTGGACATTGCAGGATACGTATTGCACTAGAGCCCGATGCACTCCAACGAGAGAGGCATAGAGCAAACGTACCTCCTCTATAGTAACTTGCAGATAACCCGGATGCGGCGTGTAACCGGCCAAAACCGGCCACGTTGCCCCGTGATTAGACAAAGGCCCTAACCGAACTGCTGCTACCAATTGGGGAAGGATGCCATCAAACCAAACTCGGTGCTAACAGGCCGTAATAGGAATCTCCAGTGTCCTATATGGGGTGTAGGCTAAAGGCATGGCCGTGGGAGTATAAATGTGAAACATACCAGTACCCGCATTAACTGCAGGAAAGGTACCCCATGAGTAGAAGAGTTCAAATGGTTATGCCACCTCAGCACTCACCAGAAAAAGCAACCACCATCCCATCCACGGTGATGCCAAAAGCCTGCAAATGATTGCGGATAGCCACCCAACTATGCAGTGGGATCTCAACGTCAGCCATAAGGACACAGTAGAGAAAAGACAATGCAAATAAAATGTAGCACAAATGGGTTGTAATTCAAAGTAAGAAGGTTTTTAAATTATCAAGCTTGAAAAAACCTATGCAAATATAGGTAGGTTAATCCATCACCAATGTCAACTGGAAACAGCAGTGAGGGTGTTGTGGACTGTTATAAGCACTACTCGAGATTCTGCTCAAACACAGAACTGTGCACAGAGATCCAGTACCTCAGTGAATTGTTGCGGACCAAAAAACTCACCTCATACCTAGAACCCCTAACCGACTAGCATCAGTGTCTCATTAGCTCTTTGTCCTATAGCAAAGGTACCAATGATTAGACAACCCAGAACATGCAACTTTGGATAGACTGAGGAATGGTGGGAATAAAGTACACTCTTTCGTTTTATTCTCATACCAGTCCACAACATGGATAAAAAAAAGACACTGAAAGTTTAAAATGTTTATTTTAACGACGTCCTCTAAGATGCAGTATTTTTGCTAACATAAGCAGGCATTTGATTAAAAATAATACTATCAGCATTATTACAATTCCATAAAACACAAAAGAAGGACTCATATTATAATGATAGTGGAAACAGGCCCTATAGTGCCTTGTGTATCACCCTCCCTAGCTAGGAACTATGTTTTATAATATTTGAAGATCTCTTAGGCTTGAATGGGGAACCTCTTACCTCCAAGAACAGTAGAGATGTATCACATCAGGATCTGCAAAAGCTCTCTCTCTCTGGAAACGGATTTTCTCCAAGTGTTCAAATCATGCATGCAGTGCAATATTAAAAGCACCAGAATTTCAGCTAGCTGGAGCTGCATGCATGTTGTGTCTAGAGCATGGGCCGATCAGCCCGAACAACACCTATCATTTTTATGATAACCTTGGAGGCTTCAGCACTCACTGTGCAGACCAAGGTCGAGATGTGAGTCTAAGGATGTTGAAAACAAGCTATTATCTTGTGAAGAAATTCACGCAGCCTAACTTACAACAGAAGTTCCATGTAGTGTTGTGTGCAAAAGCAGCAAAAAGGTAAAATGGTGTTTAAACTTCTAATAAGCCTATGCTAACATAGCAAGGTGTGCAAGCAGGGCCCTGCCTACACCACACTCTTTATCAGAGGTATGGAGGAGCTCAAACGGAACCCCAGCTCTAATTCATATCAAGGCTCCTCTGGAATACAGTGAGTATGCAGTAGCGTATAACTGACCTATTCACCTACGGTGCAGCTTATCAACTTCCTTTTATATATGATGTGTCTCTTGTAGCACAGCTACCTGTACCCCGCCGGCACTTCAGGTAGCTGACACGCCAACTTTCTTGAGCCCCATGTATCGACCTGCTTGACACCTCATGGCCCGAACTCCTTTGTGACCAATTTGCCCCCTAACCTCTCGCTCAAAGCGAAAAGAAACCGTAAGCACAGACTGATCAGACAGCACGCTGAAAGACTTTTCGCAGACATCTACCACTGCTCCTCCAAAGAGCAGGTAAAAATTGATCTAATCTTCCACAAAGAAAGGCCAGATGATTAGACAGCCACGTTTAGAGCACAGCTATCCATCACCAAAACTATGACCACCCCCACAGCGGCACACTGACGACCTCACTCACTAACTGCTCAACACGGAACGGCAACACTTCTGTGACCATTTACATGAACGGCACAGTCCTGATTTAATTCAACAATAAGAATCTAGAGGCCTTCAACTCTCTCTTCCCCTTGATGTGAATAGCCCCTTGCACACGCCACTACCCTCCCTGTCCTACTCCGTACCCCTGGCCAGTCTTCCTTGAGAGGAGAGATGATCAACCACTCCCACACCATATACCAGAACTACCTCCCTTCCAACACGAGTCACCACCTGCATCCCTGCCCCCATGAATCAAGAGCTACAAACTCACGCTGAGTGCCTGCCTCAGCCTCCTCCCCCTGATCACCCCAAACTTCAAGCTAGGAACGATCCTCACCTGCAATCACAGACCTCTAGACACCTCACCTTGCTGCGGACAATACGATGGCATAAGCGCATCATGACCCACTGCTCCCCCTGTCCACGGTCCCAAATACGTTCAGCCCCTCCGCCAACAGGCCCCACAACACTGACATGCCCACCTCCTCCCGAGATGCCCCTGCCCTAACCTACGACTCTCCCCCCACAGCCTCCCCTAAAGCCAAGATCCAAGTGATCACCGGTTTCAGAAGGGACCACAGCACCCTGAATTCACCAAGACCCCCGGCCCTTCTCACTTCCACACCCAGGGCCCCTGTAAAGAAACACACCAAATAGTAGTCCATTACCAACTGCAGGCTCATAAACTGTAGATCAAACTCCAAAAACGCAACAAAATTAGCAGAAACCATCCTTTCCCATGACATAGACATCGCGTTCGTCACTGAGACTTGGCTAAACGAGTTCTCTGCACCCAGCCTAGATATGTTGGGGCCCCCAGGCTTTACTATCATCAACAAGGACAGAAGAGACCAAAGAGGTGGAGGCATAGTAATCATACATAAGAACAACATTGCCATTGTAGAAATGGACACCTTCAATTACAGCACCATTGAATGTCTTACCGCCAACATCAAGACAAATGACAATGGAGCAATTCTCTGCCATCTTCTATATCATTCCCCAGGCAACACTTCCACTTCTGCATTCGGGGAACACTTATCTGATCTGATTGCTCACTTGTGACTCAAAAATCCTAATTCTCAGTGACCTCCACCTACACTAGAATGGGGCAAACAATTAGCTAATTCTAACCCTAACCAATCTTCTCAGAAGAAACACACAATAAAGGAGCAACCTTAGATGCCATTATCGCTCAAAATGACACAGTTACAATCGACCACATCCTCTCTTGGACTGGTCCGACCACCACAACATCCTATTCCATATCAACCAAAATGCTCTACTCCAGCCCATCCCACAAGACCCCCCCAAATGTCCCTGAAATCTAATGCAGATTCCCCTAACGCACCTAGAGGAATGGATATGCTTGTTCCACCCCAGCTCCTCTGATCACCTCTCCGCAACAGATCTCACCTCGCATTACATCTCAAATATGACGTCCATGCTGGATCACTTAGCCCCCCTGACACAAAGAAAAAGCAGGAGCACTCCATCGAGATCATGGTTTAATACTGACATCAACTCCGAAAGGAGACAACTAATAATAATAATAATAAGCCATTTATTAAGCGCCTGGTTACACAGAAAACAGTGTGTCCCCGCGCTCACTGCTGCTAGGTTTCAGGAGGCAGATGTTAGTAGAGCCAAAGAGAGGGAATGGTTACATAGTGGGGAACAGAAATGTTTTTGAGTTTTCCCCGGAATCTAGATTCGGTGGGTTCCATTCGGAGGTGGAGCAGGAGTTCATTCCACTGTTTGGAGGCTAAGTACCTAAACGAGCGGCCCCCCATCCTGGCTCTCTTGATTTGGGGAAGTTTGAACAGCATTGCACCGTATGATCTCAAGTTCCGGGTAGGGCGATGTACACTGAGGAGGTTCTTTAGATAACCTGGGCCATTGCCCTGGGCGATGCGGTGCGCAAAACAGAGGACTTTAAATTTAATCCGATTCCTGACTGGGAGCCAATGTAGCTTGGCCAGCGCGGTCTTCCCAGAGGCTCTGTGAGGAAGCCCGAGCACAAGGCGTGCAGCAGCATTCTGAACACACTGAAGTTGGTGAAGGCCTTTCACACTCAAGCCTACTAGCAGAACATTCCCATAATCAAGGTGGGGGTCACCAAGGCATGGACGATAGTCTTTCTGGCTCCAATAGGGAGGAGATCTAAAACCTTCCAAAGGACCCTCAGTATGCTGAAGCACCTACCAGTCACCTTGCTGACGTGGGACTTATAAGAACGGTCTGAGTCAAGCAATACGCTAAGATTTCTTACCGAATCCACAGGAATGGGAGGGCTACCCAATTCGGTAGGCCACCACCTATGAGACCAAGCAGATGCTGCTTTCCCAACCACCAGCAGTTCTGTTTTTTCGCCATTAAGGCGCAGGCAGTTGTTGTTCATCCATGATGCCACTGATGACAAACAGTTGGAAAAATTAGTGGCATCTTCACTGTGGTCGGGCGTAAGCTTGAATATCAGTTGAGTGTCATCAGCATAGCTGACAATGCCCACCCCAAAAGCCTCCACTACGTGAGCCAGGGGTTCCACATAGATGTTAAACAAAGTAGGGCTCAAGCTTGAGCCCTGGGGAACCCCTTGGCTCACCTTCCTAAGGGAAGATTTGAAGGGTGGGCAGTGCATCTGAAAGCTCCTATTGGCCAGGAAGGATCGTATCCAGGCAAATGCTGATCCTACCACCCCCATCTCAGAAAGTCGAGACAGCAGCGTTGTGTGCAGCACGGTGTCAAGCGCTGCACTCAGATCTAATAAAACCAACGCTGCTGTCTCACCTTCATCCACTATCTGTCTAAGGCACTCAGTGGAATAGAGAACGGCTGACTCCGTAGAGTAGCTGGCTCTAAATCCTGATTGTGAGGGATGGAGGAGGGCTTCCTCCTCAAGGTATTCCATGAGCTGCCTATTAACCACCTTTTCTACGACTTTAGAACAGAAGGGGAGAAGGGAGATGGGTTGGAGATTTTGGAGTTGAGAGATATGGATGTTGGGTTTCTTTTTTAGAGGAATAACCTTCAGTTTTCAACGCATCAGGTACGTAACATTCCTGGAAGGACAATGTCACCATGTAGCTAATATGGTCAATCAGCATGCTCTCCATGACTCCTTTACAACGAGCCGGCGGGCATGCATCGCTGGGAGAGCCGGATTGTATGCTGTTGATGATACATAATAGATCATGTCTTTCAGGTGTTTTAAAGCATGTAAGATGGGATTTCCTTATGGGGCTAGAGCTGTCTCTTGCATCCACATGGTGACATGAAAGATCGGCGCTATGTTTAAAGGTGGCATAGATGTTGTCGACCTTTTCTACAAAGAAATCCGCTACAGAGTCACATATCTCATTAGAGTAAGTGTCTTGAGCTTCCAGTCTAGATGGAACCGTGAGCTCCTTATACATAACAAAGAGTTCTCTGGTGGGATTGTCTGCTAGCTCAATCCTGTTCTTAAAATAGATACTTTTCTCAGATCTTACTAGTTTTTGGTATTTTTTTAACTCCGTTCTATAATGAGCTTTGTGTTCTGGAGCATAGGTTTTCCTCCAGCACCGTTCCAAGGTTTTACATTTGGCTTTGGCTAATTTAAGTTTTTCTGAGAACCAGGGGGCAGTTCTAGATTGCCTTGCCGGAGGTTTGGATGTCCAGGGCGCTACCTTATCCAGAGCGTTGGACATCCAACTAAGAGCCACATAGAGACTATGGAGAAGCAACCCCGCCGACATCCTTTGCGAGCAACTCAAAGTAGCTTGCTGGAAGTATAATAAACACATTCAGAACGCAAAAACCTCATTTTTCTGCACTGCGCTGGATAACGAAAAAAACTGGCCCAGGGAGCTCTTTACCATCATTAGATAACAAACCTCCAAGCCTGCTACCTCCTCAGTGCAAGCTTCCAAAGAGCTCTGTGACAACTTTGCAAACTTCTTTGAAGACAAGATCAACACATTGAGCTCTCACTGGACAACAACATCACTCCCCTCAGCAAGAACATCTCCCTGGGACCAAGAATATTACATCCAAGCCCCCTTCAAAATCCTGGAAATCTTTCATCCCTAGACAGGAAGCTGAGATAGTCAACATGATCTCCACATCCAAGCCCTCCTCACACACTCTAGACCCTCTTCCTCCACAACTAACCAAAAAGCTCAAACTCTCCCATGCCCAGCTCTGGTGCAAGATCATATACAGCTCCCTGAGATCCGGAGTCGTCCCTGACTGCCTCAAAGTCAGGCAAGTCATGCCACTGCTAAAAAAAACCAGGCCTAGACACAATAGATCTGATTAATTTCAGACCAGTTTCTAACTTACCTCTTCTATCCAAAACCTTAGAAAGAGGCATGCTCTGCCAACTAACTCAGCACCTGGATAGCATCAACCTCCTCGATGACCACTCAATCGTGTTTACAAAAGGGCTGCAGCACGGAAACCGCGATCCTCAACGTCATTGATGACATCCACAAATCACTGGATGCGGATACATGCTGCTTGCTCATTCTCCTAGACCTATCGGCAGCTTTCAATACGGTCAACCTCAAACTCCTCATTAAGGTGCTTCAAGAAAGGGCAGGTCTACATGAGGTGGTCTTACAATGGTTCTCCTCCTTCCTTCACAACCGCACCCAAAGAATAAAAATCAAAACTTTTGCGTCCGATTTACACCCTGTCAGCAGGGGAGTCCCCCAAGGTTCAACATTTACATGGAATCACTCACAACCCTACTCTGGAAAGCCAACACCCCTTCCACCTGTATGCTGACGACACACAGATCTATCTGGAAACCACCTCCATTGATGACATTCAGAGACTCAACAACACGCTTAGAGAAGTCCAACACTGGCTGTCAAGTAATCACCTAAAACTTAATAAAGACAAGACTGAAATACTCCTCATCTCAAACAAACAAACATTAATCTCCAGCCGCACCGGCCCAGACCCAATGCAGCGCTCAGTTGTGGCACATCCCATCGACCAGCTATGCATACCCTTCCTGGTTCTCTTCTCCTTCCCATCCAGAGAGAGCTCAGAGGAAGTAATCTGCCATCATTGGCATTATAACTGGCAGGGGCAGACTATCCGCCTGTGAGGAGTCTGAATCAATATCACTGACCCCTTAGATGAGGTGGTGTCAGTTCCCAAAGGAGCCTTCTGTGTCCCCACTATCTCGGCCACCACCTGGAGGGCTGCGGCTCTCTCCTGCTTGGTTTGAGAGGGTTTGGGTTTCTTTGGGGTCCTCCCACAGGGCCTTTGCCGGTTACACTTCCGCACCATCCATCGCCGTTCCATGGGAGCAGCACAGGCCCTCAGGAGCAGTCCACCAGCCATGAGTGCTTCCAGCCATTCCCAAGCCTCTTTGGGATTGTTATAAAAGTGTGTCTGTCGGTCCAGGATAATTCTGAGACATGCAGGGAATATTAAGGAGTACTGCAGACCGTCCACCCTTAGAGCCTTCTTGACTTCTATAAAGGAGACCTGCCTTTGTTGTACTTCCATCTTGTAATCTGGAAATATGAATTCTTTCTTGTTCTCATCAACAAATGGGCCCTCGGAATGGGCCTTCTGGAGTATCCTGCCTCTATCCGTATAGTGGAGCAGCCTAGCCGCTATTGGGTGTGGGGGTTGAGCCTGACTCCGGAGGACGTACAGGCACCCGGTACACACGTTCCATCATATGAAAGGAGGATAGGCCTTCCGGTGCAACCTCCGTCCGGATCCAATGTTCGATGTTCTCTACCATGTCGTTGCATTCAACGCCTTCAGCTAGCCCGACCACTCAAATATTATTTCTCCTATACTGGCCTTTGGCATCCTCAATACTACTTTCAAGTAGGCTGACCATACCTGTTAGGGCTTACACCTGGTGGGAAAGATCATCATGGGGCACCGGCTCTAGTTCAGGAAGTGACGTTTCTACAGCTTTGACTCTCTCAGCCAATTCATGGTGCTCGGCTCAAAGCACTGTGCTAACATCCTAGTGCAGCGTAGCCTTAGTATCTGCAATAGCTTCAAGTATTTTATGGAGCTGCAGCTGCATAGGGTCATCCGTAGGCCCCAGCTCCTGCTACATTCTCTATGCCAGCAGTAGCCAGAGCCACTAGTGCGCAGTAGCAACCATTTGGGGCCAGCACCCACTTCACTGTTCTCAGGATGTCCCTCAGACCCCCAGCATGAATCAGGCCCCCAAGCCCTACTCAAGTCACACCCTGTGACATCCGGGTCTGCCAATCAAGTAGGCCAAGCAGTTTGCACAAGGTAGAGGCTTCATCCAGGGGAAAGGGGTCACCCAGGCAATCTCCCAGCTGCCTGCCTCACTCTAGCCTCGTCGGGCCTCAACCTGAGCCACAAGTCCCCTCGGCTCCCGAAGATAGCTCTAGGCAGTCCTTCTCTTTACCAGACCTGGCCCAGCTCACCATGTCTGCTGCAGATGCTGTTTCCTCACCTTTCTCAATCTTGCAAAAAATCTTTTTTTCCAATGGCAGTCTCTTACTGTCTTGTATTAAGGACGCGTGGTTGCTAAAATGTAATTACAGTCTTCGGGAGGAAGGCCGAAAGCTGTCAATTGTCGCTGCTCAATCTCCATGCATGAGAGCGGAGAGTGGACAGGTTTGGGTGGATGACCCTCCCTGCTGCTGTGACAGATGATACCCCCTGAAGGGGCAGCCTGACTGGAGGTTCGATTGCCATGCTCAATAGCTCGGAGTACCAAACTTTCCATGCCCAGTCCAGAGCCACAATGATAACTTGGCCCGGTCGCTCCTGATCTTATTGAGACCTCTGGGTAGGAGTGATATGGGCTAAAAGTCGTACAAGATTCCTCAGCCCCACTCAAGACCAAAAGCTTCTCTAAGTGAGAGCTGCCTTGGAAACTCCTGTGGCAAAACTGCTGACATTGCACATTATTGACGGAGGTGAACAGATCTAACCAAGGCTCTCTCCACTGTTGAAAGAGACCTTGTGCCACCTCCGGATGGAGACGTCATTCATGATCTGCTGGGCATCGATGGCTGAGTTTGTCCACTGTGGCGTTCAGAGAACCTTCCAGGTGTTGAACTAGCAGGGATATACCCTGCTGTTCCAACCATGTCCAGTGATGCAGGGTTTCTCGACAAAGGGCCCACAACACCACCTCGCCCTGTTTGTTGCAGTACGACATGGCAGTGGAATTGTCTGTGAACACCTGCACTAGCCTTCCCTTGATGGAGCGTAAAAAGGTTTTCAATGCCAGTCGGATTGCATTGAGCTCCAGCAGGTTGATGTGGAGTCTGAATTCTGCTAGAGACCGAAGCCCTCTGAAATCCACCTCTCGCAGATGGCTGCCTCAGCCCAGGAGTGACATATCTGTCACTACAGTGAGATCTGTTCTAGGAAGAGAGAGGTTTCTGCCTCTGACCCAATCGCGGTTCGTTAGCCACCACTGCAGATCTTTTGCAGTTCCCTCCGAGATTTGGGCCATATCAGAGAGGTTCCCCTTACGCTATGCCCATGGAAACTTCAAATCCCACTGCAGAGCCATCAGTCATATGCCACAAGTAGGATGCAGGAGACCATGAGTCTCAACAGCCTCAGGATCTAGCTCACCAAAATAGAGGATAGAGGCTGAAACACCAGTCTCCTGGGTCCAGGGCAGACAAGACCTGAGTCAACATGAACAATTGGAATTTCACCTTCTTGAGGAAGAAGTTAAGGGCTCGCAAATCTAGAATAGGACAAAGGCCTTTGTCCTTTTTTGGGAACAGAAAGTAGTGGGAATAGCAACCAAAGCCTACTTCTGGCCCTGGAACCCTATCTATGGCTCCCTTGGCGAAGAGAGCCATAACTTCCTTGCTGAGAAGGGACAGATGATCCTCCATCAGCAGGTCATGAGATAGAGGCATGCAGGGAGGGGGAATCTTAAAGGGGAGTAAGTAGCCCCTTCGGACAATCTACAGAACCCACCTGGTTGATGGTATGGACTGCTGGTGTGGCAGGTGATGGCGAATCCTTCCACCAACTGGAGGTCCAGGGCAGTAGAGGGCAGATTAGGAAAGTTTGGAGGCTGCTAGGGGAATGGTGGACTGACCACACCACTGGCTATCTGGCCCAAAAGGTATGTGCATACTGCTTCCTCGTCCACACAGAGGCTGGAGAGCATGCGCAACTCAGTGAGTGGGAGAGAATTGGCACTGCTGGAATCCCTTTCTGTAGCCACAAAAGGAGCATAAGGCAGATTGGGGTGACATGGGGCCATACAAAGGCCCAAGGACTTGGCAGTAGTCCGACTGTCCTTGAAATGCTTGAGCTCTGAATTGGTCTTGTCTACAAGGAGATGAGTGCTATTGAAGGAAATGTCCATACGGGAAGCTTGGACAGCCCCTGAAAAGCCAGTCATCTTCAACCAGGCATGGCGCCTCAGGGCCATCGTCACTGAAATCGCTCCGGCCAGTGGGTCGGTCGTGTCAAGTCCACATTGTATTGGGAACTTTGCTACATCGCTCTCATTGGCAATCACTGGGAGAGGATGGCCCAGGCCTCCTGCGGGACCTCTGGCAGCACATGCACAACCATGTCCCACAGCGGGTGGGAGTAATGGCCCAAAAGGTATGTGATGTTCACAGATCGCAGCTAAAAATAATATTACTCACACTAAAGTGGGTTCACCATATCTTGCCTAGTCTTTACACTCTCCATTTGCCACCCAGACAGAGGGCCATCACGTGCAAACTACCGTGCATGATACAGTGAACATTTCTCAATATGGGATCTTCTTTCTTAGGCTTCAGGTTTCAAAGCAATTTTCCAAGTTGCATGCCTTGATCCTCTTCCTATCTTCTTTTTTGCCGCTCCTAAATTCCATAGCTACAGAATTGGACGCAACATGTTTTGCCTTTGTGGAATGACCTACTTTTACCCTGTGCCACAATAAACCAGGCTATAGGAAGCTCTGTAAGCCTGGCTTTATCAGAACAAAGGATGTATGTCATGGGACATTGAGCATTTGAGCATCTCAATGATGTTAAGGGTCTCCTTAGAATGATAGACACCTTTACAAAACAGTATTAATGTAACATATGCACATAGCCTCAACTTGACTGCCTTGTGTTTTAGCTGATTTAGCTGTCTCATACCAGCTGATAACTTATCATGCATAGCTATCTAGCTTATATTACATGATCTACTCTGCCTCAGTTCCCTTCAGGATGTTCTTGGCACACTCATATGAATGTGTTAATTGCTCTTTAGTAAATTGTTTTCAGTGGAATTTAGTAGACATTGGACAGAGCATGTTACACAACAGTTGTTGTCCCCTGCACTGGACTGAGAAGCTACTGACAGCTTTTTGCATTATCCATAAACAATTGCAACGAAAACTCCAATACATTCAAACTTGTTCTAGTTCTGGGCTCCCTCTGGTCTGTTTAGTGTTGTGAAGTTGGTACAGGGCGGGTGCTGCTATCTGATTTATGTGGGTGTGCCGTGGGTCCCTTGAGGCTGCCACCGCTACCCATGCTGTTAATGGCAATGCCACGGTACACTGAGTTGTTAGTTAGCATCTGGTTATCTAGCTTGTAATTCTAGAGGCAGATGTTGTTCATGGGGTTGTTCTTCCTTCGTGGTGGTTTGTTCTTCAATCAAAATTTCTAGTGCTGTCGAAACTTTGTCGGGTTCACTGTATGTAACCTCTCTTCTTGTGTGTATTTGTTGTGGTGTGATGGCAGCGCTCTCTGGATCTGCCCATTTCATGAGGTCTGCCAGCCACATCGTTATGTTTGGCGTTTCTTTCGACTCCCAGTTCACAGCTATATAGCACTTAACTATTACCAGGGTCGAATTCCCAAACTTACTTATTTAAGTGTTTTGCAAACTATATATTTGGCTCAGTAGGAATGAAGCTTGTTGCTTTCCAGTTATTTTCCTAACAATTCGGATGTGAGAATGTAAGAAAATGCTTCTGCCTGATTTATCATCCCCATTTTTTGCTGATTGATATTTTCTTTTTTTGAGTCTGTACTCTGGATCAGATTCCCCATGTGTGTGTTTTGAGCCCAAAACATTAAAACATGGTAACATTGGGGAATAACCAATTGGAATATTTACATATCCAGTAAGGTCATTTTATATGGTCAGGTATGTACAACTGTGGACTGCAGCACATTGTGCCGGCCACTGGTCTAATGAGGAAAACATCGCTTCAGTCCTACCCACCTGTGTAACCTGACTGCAGCAGTTTTAAAACATGCAGGTGGACCTGTTAAAATAACCCTTTTTGACAGGAAAGACCCCTACTTTTACATAGAGGAAATATGATCCCATCACCCCTATCCTAATGGAACCATTGGCACCTCTTGCCAGCATTCATCAGCTTTAAAACCAGCTGCATCATATACAAAGCCATCAGGACAGCACCCTTCCATGCACGCTCACCATCTCTGGTTTCTATCAGCACACCCGCAATGAGGACACCATCAGAATGCAGACTAAAAAGTGTAACAATGAAAAACAAAGACAGCAGGCCTTTTCCATCTATGCACCCAGGATCTGGAACAGCATTCCCGTATCCATCAAACCCACCCCAATGTTGCTATAATTTAGGAAAGAGTTGAAGATGCACCTCTTTAAAGAACTCTTCATCCCTCACACTGCATTGATGGTCCACTACATTGCTTTCCCTCCTATTTCTCGCTGACTTTATGCCTGTTTTTGACCATGTACTGCACTCTGCTCCCTCTTAGCTAAGTTCGCACTATAGAAGTGCCACATACCTACCTACATACATGCTTTTAAATATAAAATGTCAACCCCAAGGATTGATGAGTGGCCTGGAGTACAATGGAGTAGGACTCTCTATTGTGAAGCTCGTGATCAGCCTGTTCTTTTAAGCCAATTATTCTGCCCCCCATCTCTCGTGCACATCTCCCAGATTGCTGGGGTCCTTGTGTTGTGAGCCTTATGGATTTTGTTGCTCCTTGGCACGCCTGAGAGAACCAAAAATAGGAGCCCACTGGACCTGGGCTGAGATGGACTACAAGATGGTGCCTCCAGGAAGAGCTCATCTGGCTGCTCTGATCACCAGCTGAAGGCTGATTGTGTGCAACTCTGGTGGGCATTGCGCGCCCGACCTCACCGTCCTCACAGGACCAGGCAGTTGTGGGCATTGTTTGCACTGGCTGCCCTGGGGCTACAGTGCGGCCAAACAGACCTGCCAGCAACCTTCACCCGCAGCCTCACCCCACATATTCGCCAATTGCTGTCGATCTGCTTGAACAGTCCTGTCAGTGAAAAGCCTCCCAGAGTGGTACCAGCAGCTCCCTGGTTGTACCATTTCGCCTTGTTATACCCCCACCCAAACACTTGTTTTGATAAGAATCAATTATTTGGGGTTATACTCTTTTGGGATTGACATGGACATTCCCACCACTGCTGGTCCAGCTTTAGTGCCCAGGACCGTCCTTCCTTACTGTAATATACAGTGGGACCCATGAAGCATTGCTGGATGGCGTCGAGGACATAATGGGTGCGTACCTAGAGGGCAATGTAGCTCACGAAGCGTTGTGCTAGCAGACCACTCCAGGGGCACTAGTGCTACATCATGGAGAAGCCCTGGGGGGAAAGGGGAATTGAAGGCCAACAGGGGTTTGGCTTCGGACCCCAAAGTAATTATGTCACCACTCCCAATCACCTCACTCAGGGCAATGAAGAATACAGTGGAGGAACATAGTGAAAAGTTTCCTGCAAACCTTGAAGCCATCTCTAGCTCTAAAGCGACTTGGAAAGCAAACTTGATGTGGTGGTCATAGATGTCACATTCCTCAGAGTGGGTCAGAAGAAACTGTTAAAGCGGATAATAAACAAAGAATCCAATATGGCGACTCTGTGCCCCAAAGTGAGGAACCTACAATCCTAATTCAAGGTCCTGATGGGAGAGGTCAAAACTACAAAGACCAGAGCTGAGGATGCAGAGGGGTGCTCCCGCCGAAGTAACATCCGTTTGGTTAGTATACTGGAGAGCACAGAGGGAGTGACCCCATAGATATTTATTGAGAACTGCTTGTTGATAAATCTGTTTAACAGCATTGTTCCCATTGGGGTTAGCCGATGCCAGGAGACTCTCCCAGACCCATCTCGGCAAAGCTGTTAAACTAACGGACCGTGATCAAATCTTAGCAGCTGACCATAAACATGGGCCTTGGGACGTAGAAAACAGAAAGGTGCACTTCTTTCCAGACTAAACAACTTTGATGAAGCAATTTCTACATAAGCAGGTCGTCAGATTTGCTCTGCTCCATCCCTCACGGCTAAGCATGGCAATGAAAGAAAAGGCATCTCCTTCAGTCTCTGGACGCTGCTTGGGACTGGCTAGCGAGCAAGGGGGATCCACAGACCTGAACAACTGAACAGACCAGAAGGAAACAAGCCTTCAAATGACAACATATCATGGTCTCCTTAAAGCCCAGTGAGCAGGGCAAAACAATCTAAATATTAAGATACACGCAAAGTAATTGGACCAGGAAAGTTCAGGTATGGGGAAGACTAGGGGGCAACATTTGGCATTATAAGAACTCAAAAATCATGATACAGTGAAAGAAATTGTTTCAAAGGGTTGTATTTAAGATTGACACAAGACAGTGTAAAAATTACACGTGCACACACCATGAATAGGGAACGCTTTGAGTTGTATGGCCAGTAGCATGGGATTCAAGATCTGGAAGTTTCTATGTGAGGTCGCGCTAGATTACAAAGTCTCAGTGGCCATTGAGGATTTGAAAACTATGAAATGCATCCCCAGTATTCCACGCCTTGCTTGGTACCCGATTCAACGCCGAGAAGGAACCGGCCAGCAACTGACCCAGAGCTTACCTGCAGAATGATCCTGACTTCCTGTCTGATGACCCTTAATCCACCCGGCTCGAGCACCACTCCTCGCCAGTGATGGAGCAAGGACTCATATAAAAGAGACTTGCTCGGGCGCAATCCTCTCATATAAACTTGTAACAAAGTATTAACAATGTATTTTGATACTAATATACACCACATTTCATATATTTATAGATAGAGAAAGCTTACATATGTGTTTTATTAACAAGTAACCAGAGTGTGATTAAAGATGGCTGCTAACAGGGGAAAATGTATTGCGCATGCGTCAACTGCATCTATGCAGAATTACGTCTTTACGCTTGGAGGGAAAGTTTTGCTTCTGCACAATAGCATCTAAAATGGCTGCTTGGAAACTCACGTGCTAAGCATCTGCTTTGCTGAAACTAAAATGAGTTACATATTAAATGCTAAGGCATGAAAAGTATTTATAAGTAAATGGGATTAGAGTAGAGATAGGTGGTCTACAGTGAAATCATTATTTTTTTAAATTAATACTTTTTCTTATGATCTCTCTATTAGTTCATATTTGGGCCTTTGAGCGATGCTAAAGTCTAACACCCACATGGTTCCTCAAGCATGCGCAAAGATGACAACTCAGAAACAGTGAGGTCAAGTTTTGAAACTCATCCAAGGACATCTCCGTACATATCCTGGGAACCAGCTGAACATCCTGAAGATTCAATAGACAACTGTAAAATGTATACATTGTTGTTGATAACGTTTGTAAATATGGGTGAGAAATAAAAGTTGGGAGAACAAATTAATGGGCGGGAACTTAAAACAATGAACTAAAGAACAGTATTAACAACTTAGCGTGGTGTGATGATCATCCCCTCAGCTCGTCCAATCAGAAATAGGAGTTTCATAAAGTTGAAACATTTAGGGGTGGTCATGCCATTAGGAAAGAATAATTGAGGTAGTTAGTTAGATTAGTTACGGCAGTTGCAGCCAGAATGCTGAGAGACCAAGATGCAGTCTGAATGCTGATCGAATACCCGAAAAATGCAGACTTAAAATTTCAAAGCAAAATAGAATTAGAAGAAGATCGTGGAAGAATCGAGGAGTTAATAGACCTAGAAGATGATCGTGGAAGAATCGAGGCGGAAGTTAGTATCAGAGAGGGGTGAGACGCAGGTGCCAAATCCAGAAGAGGTCATCTATCCTGTCCTGAACTTGTCCTGAAGTCCTTGTCACCAGAGCTTTCAAAGGGGCCCTTTAACTCTTGGCCAGAGGGGTCTGATTTTCACACCATCCTAGGTAAATATACATCTGTGTATTGTGTCAATGTACTTTTCTCTCTCTCTATCCTCTCTTTTCCTGAGGTACTGGTTGTTGTGAAACCTTATTTTAAATTTGTTAAACCAATTTTACTTCCTCAGACAGATGGAGTTAACACTGTAATTTGTTTTGCTCCAATGATTAACTAGATAAACATCTTAAAACTTTCCCGAGTCTGCAATTATTTAATAAATTGGGTAAAATAATTTAGGTCATATCATCAATCACAACTCAACTAAAATAGATCCATTGATGCAAGAGAGGGATTCGGATCAGTAATAGATTAGAGAATTGATAAGCAAATGAATCTACAATTTTAGCCCTATAAAATTGACCTCAAGTGGTGTTAACTAGCCTAGTTCCACTGGCCTTTAAGGAAGCGACGATCATACCGCTCCTAAAAAAACCTGGGACAGATCCATCTTGCAAGGCTAACTATCGGCCCATCTCCTTACTCCCCTACCTGGCAAAGGTGCTGGAGGCCCATGTAGCTAAATGCCTCTCTAATTTCCTAGAGGAATCCGGCTGCTTTGAACCCCATCAAGCCGGGTTCGGCCTGCTCACTCAACGGAGGCAGTGGTAACCACAGTCCTAGATACCATTCGAGACTGTGTAGATTGGCGCTCCCCCCTGGCACTGGTGCTCCTGGACTTGTCGGCCGCATTTGACACGGTCGATCACACCATCTTGTTCGACCATGTCGGACAGGCCGGCATCAGGGGCACTGGGGCTCGCTGGTTGATGTCCTTCTTGGAGAATCGCTCTCAGGCAGTCCGGCTTGGAGACCTAGTCGGCACCAAACAGTCCATCACATGCGGAGTGCCACAGGGCTCTTCCCTGTCACCTCACCTGTTTAACCTCTACATTCTCCCACTGATTCAGGCCCTCAGAGATGAGCAGGTGATGGTGTTTAACTACGCAGATGATTTACAGCTACTGTTCACGATTGATAATTCTGAAACTTCTATCTTGAATTTTCAATCAACCATGAGGAACATCAAAGCCTGGATGGACCAAAACCAGTTGAAATTAAACCCGGGTAAAACTGAGTTAGTCCTCACTGGAGACAGCGTCAAACACTGGGGTCCCCACTACTGGCCGTCAGACTTAGGTCAAGCCCCGACCCCTTCACTGTCGGCAAAGACGCTTGGGGTCACCGTGGACTGCGATCTTTCGCTGAAAGCCCAAGTGGGCCAGGTGGTCTCTAAGTGTTTTTTCAATTAAGAAAAATCCGGAAGGTTCGACGTTTTCTTACCTTGGAGGCAATCACCCAGGTAGTGATAGCCACCGTATTGTCCCATCTGGATTATGCGAATTCCATTTATCTAGGTCTCCCCCTCTATCTGTCAAAACGCCTCCAGATGGTGCAGAACTATGCCGCCAGATTGATTTTGAATCAACCCAGATGGCACTCAGCCACCCCTTTACTTATGAAACTCCACTGGCTTCCGGTGATCCAACGTTGCACCTTTAAAATAGGATGCATGATTTTCAAATCATTACATTGTAAAAGCCCCAATTTCATTGACCAACTTATCAAAAAGTATGTACCATCTCGCAACCTCTGCTCTTCCCATCTTGGCCTCCTCCAGATACCCTCTTTTAAACGCAAGCGCTCTGGCAGCCGCAGGTTTGCCACTTTGGCTCCACGTCTGTGGAACACCTTCCCTCTTGAGATTCGCTCCTGTCAGGACCTCCTCTCATTTTGGAAAGCTTTAAAGACCTGGCTCTACAGACAAGCATTTCAATAAACCCTCCATTCCATGTCCTTGACTATGATACTGTCGATTCTAGCGCCAAAAAACCAACCAGTGATAGTGCGCTTAATAAGTTTTTTATTAACATAACATATATGAGTGAGTGTGTCTATGGGCCCAGAAGAATATATAGTCATAGAGCCCTGCTCGACAACGGAGAAACAGCGGCCCTCATCCTCCTAGACCTCTCCGCGGCTTTCGACACTGCCTGCCACCGTACCCTAGTGCAACGCCTCAGCAACGTCGGAATCCAGGAGAAGGCACTGGAGTGGATCATCTCTTTCCTCGCCGGAAGGACACAGAGAGTCCGCCTCCCCCGTTCAGATCAGAAGCTACCGAAGTCATCTGCGGCGTTCCTCAAGGCTCCTCGCTCAGCCCAACCCTCTTCAACGTCTACATGAGCCCCCTCGCAGCCATCGCACGCCAACACAACCTTAACATCATCTCCTACACCGACGACACCCAGCTGATCCTCTCCCTCACCAACGACCCCGCCACCGCCAGAGCCAACCTACACGAAGGGATGACAGACGTAGCCAAATGGATGATGAACAGCCGCCTGAAACTGAACTCGGACAAGACGGAAGTCCTCATCCTGGGATCTTCACCCTCTGCCTGGGACGACTCCTGGTGGCCCCCCGCCCTGGGCAGTGCACCCAAACCAACAGACCACGCACGCAACCTGGGCTTCATCCTGGACTCCTCCCTCTCCATGACCATACAAATCAACGCCGTCTCCTCTTCGTGCTTCAACATCCTGCGCATGCTACGTAAGATCTTCTGGTGGATCCCCACCGAGACCAGGAAGACGGTCACCCAGGCCCTCGTCACCAGCCGTCTGGACTACGGCAACTCCCTCTACGCCGGTACCACCGCCAAACTCCAGAAGAGACTCCAGCGGATCCAGAACGCACACAAAGCCCTGCACAACCAAGGCCCAGGATACCTCAACAGCCGCCTCAACTTCTACGCTCCCACACGCCAGCTTCGATCGACCGGCCACGCCCTCGCCGCTGTCCCCCGCTTCTGAAGAGCCACCAGAGGGGGAAGGTCCTTCTCCTACCTGGCCGCCAAGACTTGGAACTCCCTCCCGACCCACCTCCGCCTGACCCAGGACCACCTCACCTTCAGGAAGCAGCTCAAGACCTGGCTGTTCGAGCAGTAGCGGACCCCCCCTCCCCTAGCACCTTGAGACCCTCCGGGTGAGTAGTGCGCTATATAAATGCTTTGATTGATTGATTGATTGATAGATGTTCGCCGGTTGGTAGCCCGCTGGATCAGTTTGCTGGTAGCAGAGTTATGGTTTTATTAATTACTTTGGTGATTATTGATTATCGATTTATGTTATCATGTTGTCTGGAAATTCCCGGGAAGTGTACAGCGGGTGGTGAATGGAAGCCACACTGCAGTGAGGTTACTCATCTGTTTTAGTAATTAAGTCTTGTGTAAAAGTGAGAGCGATTGTTAGCAAAGAGTTCGCTGGTAAAACTTTGGAGTTATATCACATAGAAAGGGTAATACTTAAGGAGTAGCAGGTTCTTCTGAGCTTGGGTGAAGAGTAAGCTAAAGGTTTTACTTGCAGTGTATGAAGAGTAAGCAGAAGATTTTACTCGTAGCAAAAGAAATCAACCATTCTTTAGTTTAATGAAACAGACAGAGTAGCAAAAGTTTTTATGTTGTTATTAGTGGAAATTTTGGTGAAAAGTTAAAAGAAAATACGGTTTTGTATTACCTTGTGAAGGGAGGGTCAGTTGCCGGAGTTGTACTGACGTCACAGAGTGCCGCGCTGGGATTGGTTGAGACAGCGGGCGTGTGTGACAAGACAGATAATAGTAAAGGAGGGGTCAGTTGTTGCAGTGACATCACAGAGTGCCGTGCTAGGATTGGTTGAAACAGCGGTTGTGTGATTTTTTGGGTTTTCTAAAGGAGGGGTCAGTAGAGAGGAGTGATACTGATGTCACAATAGAGCCGCGCTAGTATTGGGTATGGAAATTTTGTGAAATTGAGCTTGATTGGACGATTGGATGAAAGAATAAAAGCTGCCATAGGATTGGAAAAACCTGAGGGTAAACAAAAGGACTAATTGGTTAGCAAAATAGAAGTGGTAATAATATTAGACAGTGGAGTTTGTATGTGGAAATACGATCAAACATTAATAGGAAATCGCCCAGATAGGAGATATTTTGGTTTTGCAAGAGAAGAATATATAAGAGGATCTTCTCCTACTCTGTACGGAGAGAAAACCAAAATTTCACTTATGCAGAGAATTAAAAATTATTTCAAGAAAGATAAATCCATGAAGACTAAAGAGGGAATTCCTATCCCACCACCTAAAACTCCTGCCTCATTTATGATGATGGAAAGAGATTACCATACCTGTGTGTGGTTAGATAATTGGATTGAGTATACAAAAAGTGATGGAATACTAGCTTTCCCAGAAAATGGTATGTTTAATGGGAGAATTCTTCAGAATTTGAGGACGAGAATGAATAAATTAGAGCCCAGACTAATGCAGTATGAAGCTTTAGAAGAATGGGAAACATAGGTATTTGAAAGAGACAGATCTAGAAGTACTAGGAGTTATAAAGGATTCTATCCTAAACGAGTGCATGAATCACATGAAGATCAGATGAAACAATGGAAACAGGCAATGGTTACAGAAGGACTGTGTCCTGTATTGATGTTAGAGGAACAGTCAGGAGGCAAGTGTACAGGAAAAACTAAATATTCAACAATGACATGTTGGGGGGATTCAGAAGATGAGTTTATGGAATATATTCTAACAAAAAATCCTTACCCATATCAGCAGGGACCTAGTAGAACCACTCCAAGTGCCCCTACTTTAGAAACACCATTAGTTCCTCAAGTTATGCATGACTCATTAAATGGAAGGATACTCCAAGAAAGAGAAAGAGAAGCAATAAACAAAACTAGAGAAGAATTAATACAGAAAATAACACAATTGAGTGCACACCCTGAAGCGTTGACTATACCAGTGACTATAGGTCCAGTTGTTCCATTGTATAAGGGAAGTTGTCCAAAACCACCTGTTATGGCTACTCATATAGCAGAACCTAGAAAGGAGAACATAATAATTGAAGATCAAGCCAGTGACTGTGAATCAGCAAAATCTCGAATGGATTTGCCGATAAGAGAACAAAAAAGCGAAACTCCGAGAAGAGTTGTTCCCAGTACAAAAGAAATACGATTAAAAACATCAACAGGAACTAAAAGTTCCACTATAGTATGGCCTGAAGAATTAGAAAGGGGGCACACGGAATAGACCGAATCAACAAACAAAGATTTTAGACATTTTTCAATTAAAAGTAGAATTGGAACAAATGATAGCTGGAAATGTAGGAATAGACAGGCTAAATACGTACTGTGACGAAGAATTATTGTTCATATGTAGGAGCATGACTAGAAATGTAAAAATATTTCATGAAAAATTGACAGAGCTTGAAATAGGGAGATCAGAGGTATTGCAGAAACCATACAGAGCAGACTTTACTGACAAAGATTTGGAAACTATGAATATATCCGGAAGAAAATTACAAATGAAAGAATTATTGACAATTTTGCAGAAATGGGGAGACGGGTGGAATACAAGGTGGACAAAGAAAAAGGAGGAGGCACAGGCAAAGAGGACCATATAAGAATATTTACTATGAGAATCTAAAAAGACAGAAAGATTATGCCCAATGAGAGAGTGCCAGGAGGTGGATATGTACATGTTCCATGGACCTGACAAGATATTTTGTCATTTACTAATGATTTCCCGAAATTACGAGAGAAGCCAGTTGAAGGGTATAGACAGGTTGAAAGGTTTGTGAAAGTTTTTAAAGTTTTGTTGAAGGATTTGGATGGTCTATTTGACACAGTAGTGCCTGCAGATTTATGTACTGAATGCTAAATTACAGTTGATTGGCCTAGTGATGAGTACCCAAGAGATGAGAAAACAGGAGCACCCTCAGAAGTGGTAATGAAGAAATATCACAAGATGATCACTTTCTTGAAAGGGAAAATTTCTCCAAAGTAAACAGATTGGATGAAAATGACAGAACAACTCAAGAAATAAATGAGACTGTGCACACTTATTATGAACGCCTGCTACAGGTGTTCAAGCAGTATAGTGGATTTGAGAACATTGGAGTTAAAGGTATGGGACATTTTGTGTATTGGTTTGTATCTGGATTGAGACCTGAGATTTGACAGAAGATTCAAAACCATATGTTGTGTTGACAAGGAAAGCCATGAAGGAAAGGATGAAGTGCTCAAATATGCAAAATATTGCTGAGATGAAATAGAAAATAGATGCAAAAAAGTTAGAAGAAAAAGTAATGTGGGCACAAGTACAATTGGCAGAACAGTAAGAGATTAGATAGTCAGAATAATGAACAGGCAAAAGGATATGGACAAAATGAAAATAGTGGGGGGAAACCGAAAAGAAAAATTAGCAGAGGATGAAAACAAGAAATTTCCTTTACATGGGTGTGGAAAATTGGGGCATTGGAAAAACGAGTGTAAAAATATTAAAAATAATAATGGCCCAAATCAAAATTTAAATCCACAGATGCCGAATGAGGTGATAATGAGTCAACCGCAACCAGTTGTTAATCAACAGAGTCAGTTACCCCCTGCCCCAATGCCAAATTTTAAGAAGAGATCAACGTACTGTGCGGACGCCGGATTTCCAGAAGAAAGTGGTAAGATAAATTCTGTAACTTCACAATTTCTTTTGCAGAACAGTTGTTCTTTTGAAGATGAACAATGACGGTGCCTGAGAGGGGAGGAAGAGGAGTGCGTACTTGGTGCATCCTTACCGGTAGATCAATCAGGTCCATATATTAATGGAAAGGTAGAAGGAAAATACATTACCCTTTTGGTGGATACTGGTGCTACCCGTTGTACTGTGAGAACACCAGATATCCCAAACCTACCCCTCTCGGGAGAAGCCGTCCAAGTAGTGGGTGTTTCAAACAGACAGATCAGAACTCTGATCACAGAACCAATGGAGGTGTGCATTGGTCATTTTAGGGAAATGCACAAATTTGTAGTGTGCGATTCTAGTCCTGCACTGGGTAAATGCGCCATGTGAGGCTTGTTACCGGCTTTTTAAAAAAAAACTTACTTTGCACATGTCTTAATTTTAAAAGTGTTCTTAATGCTGTATTTACTTACTTGTGGTGCCTTGATCTGTGTTCTGAGTTGAGGGGGTGGTGAGATGCACACCTTGTTCATCATATTTTATCAATGCTTAAACCAATTCAAACTGTATTGGCGTGCGCACTTGCTCCGCACTTCGCTAATTGTGCTCCAATACAACAAATCACCGGGGAACCAGCTATGGTTCCACAAAGTCGCACAGCCACAAAACTGAATGAATCTAATGAACTAAATTCCAACTTTTAATCTTCTGTTTTAAACATATTTTTCAAAACTTTTCATCCTTCTTTACTGTTCGTTCAATTCATTTTATTCATATCAAAGTTTTATGACAAAGTTCACATAAGCCCAGGAGCAGAAATAGGTTCCACATATCATGAGTTTATTTCACAAGACCCAATGCATTTCGGGAAGAAATCCCTTCGTCAGGGGCATCTAAAATACAAACACATTTATATTTTGATTATGCTCTTAACTTAAATTCACAAACAAGATACATTCATTATACATAAGAGGTAAAAATCCACTATTAATGAATGTAGCCATTGCCATGAGGGTTACAATGAATTTTCCAGAAAAATAACACCGATCCATTTGATCACACCCATGCCACTTATAAATGTTCTATGCAGCAAATTAACCCTTGGTGAATCCAACCCCATTGTCAAATTCAATAATCTAGCCTATTGATTAGTGCTAAGAAGTACTCATATCGTAATCACTTTTACCATGACATATGGTGCTTCATATTCCACTAAAAACAATTTTGAAAATGCTGGTTTTCTCTAAAACAACATGCCGAGTTCTATCATACAATATTCCTCTTTAATGGCGTGCCGAGGCGCGTGTGTCTCAGTTAAATGCAAACTAAATCAGTCGGTGAAGAGCTTTTTTATGTTTCTCCACCCTAGTAAACTGCTCGCAGGTTGTTCACTCCATCTATCTATAAACAGCTTCTAAACTAAGCAAAAACGATCGACTGTGTATGCAACCCACCCATTCTCTTCCCCAAACTACAACTACACGTCCCAGAATGCATATTACACTGACCTGCTTGACATGGTGTTAATCATGGTCACTGATCTTCCCTCCGATAATTTAGCTTGCGGGTGAGGTTTTTGTTTATTCCGACGTGGATTGCTTTGCCGTAGTCGAGTCTGCTGGTGACGAGGGCGTGTGTGACGGTCTTCATGTGTATGAGGGGGATTAATTTGAAAGTCTTGCTTAGGAGGCGGAGGGTGTGGAAGCAGGAGGATGAGACAGGGTTGATCAGGTGGTCCATTTTGATCTCGGAGTCCAGGATGATTCCCAGGTTGTGTGCCTGGTCCATGGGGGTGGGTGGGCTTCCGAGGGCAGTGGGCCAACAGGTGTTGTTCCAGGCATCGGGGTTTGGGCCCATGATTAGTATTGTGTACACCTGAGGCGGAAAGCCGGGTGTTAGGCTACCTACATCACCTTGTAATTTTAATTTGGAAACAATCATTAAAACTTGATTTGCGCCATGTTTTTAAGTAAAATCCTGCATTCCCCACACATTGGGATACATTGTACACTGACCCCTGATCTAATAGTGGTTCGTGGCGGCCATATTGAGGGAAGAAGGAAGTCCCAGCACTCTAGGGCCGTAGACTACAAAAGGAGATGGGCACTCCTCCGCTCAGCGGACGCGGACAGCGGCGCCGGAGTCGCGCCGAAGTCAAGCCAAAGCCCGGCCCGTCTGCGCCCGTCCGCGCTGAGGTCGGGCTCAGGGCTAGGAACTCTGCGCTGGTAACTACCTATATGTCTCCTACTAAACATTTTCTTGTATCTCTGAATACTCACACTATGCACTGTCCCCAAACCCTTGCGGTAGACAAGTGGGTAGGCCCTATAAGCTGCCTACAATGTAAACAAAACATTGTACCCTTCATGAAACAACGAACTAAAAACACCAATAGGACTCTCAAGGGAGGCCTTATTAATGCCCGCTCTATGTGTAAGAATGCTCAGCACATACATGACCTTATTGCAGAAAATGAACTTGACTGCCTACTGGTAACTGAGACGTGGCTCAAAGAGTGGTCCAACCCGGATATTGTCGAAGCTCTACCCCCGGGCTTCTTAATAAAGAGATTGGACAGACCTCGGCAACGGGGAGGAGGACTAGCAATTATCCATCGTGATTCCCTGAAATGTTCCACCATAGAAATACCTGACATAAAAGAAGCAGAATGTTTGGGTTTTTATCTTCAAGCCCATGATTCTTTCACGTTTTTCTGGCCTAATAGTATATCGACCCCCTGGACAAGCAACTCGGTTCTTAGAAAGTTTAGGGGAAGCACTCGCTAACCTAATCCTACAATCTGCAAACTTCACTATGTTAGGAGATATAAATCTACATTTGGATAATCCAAATGACCCAAATGTTTTATGCTTTAAAGAAACCCTACGCATCTTGGGTTTGGCAATCCAAACAGTGGAGCCAACTCACAATGCTGGGCACATATTAGACTGCATTTGTTCTAATATAAATACAATTACAGTAGAACCACCATTAACTCAAACATGGTCAGATCACAAGTTTATTAGTTTTAACCTAAAAATCGATAATAAAAAAGAAATCAATCCAATTTCAGGTAATACTAATTCAACTCCCTGCTGGGGAAAAATCATAGAACACCCGGACTTGATGAGCTGGGTGGAGGCAGAAAAACCAGCTCTAGCGGGGAACGTGATCACTGACAATGAACACTACAAGGGCTGGATGAGAACTATTGGGGAAAGAATGAAAACAAGAGGAACGAAATCTAAAATGATACAAAGGAAAAAATCCGCTCCTTGGTATACCAACTCTCTAAATGTTACACTAGGAGAAGTGAGACTTTTAGAACGTAAATGTCGACGCCAATATAAGAGTGAGGATCGGGAAGACTATAAAAAGGCTAGGAGGAACTATCATATCTCTATCAAGCTTGCTAAAACAAATTATTATACAAATCTGATTGAGTCGACTAATAATAATCAAAAAGAGATATTCCAAATTGTCAACGGTTTCAGAAAACCCAAAATATTATCTCAGGAAATCCCACCATCCCAAGCTCTCTGTGATAAAATTGCTGAATATTTTGAACAGAAAATCACAAACTTCACAAAAGAGTTCCCACAGATCAATCAGGAAGAATTAGATACAGCATGACTTACAGATCCAAAGGAAACACCGGGAATCATTACATGGGAAAGCTTTGCCATGATCAGCCCAGCTGAGTCCTCCCAAGCCATCTCAAGACTTAATTCAGGCTCTCCACTTGATCCCTGTCCTCCACTACTACTTAAGGCTATAAAAGATGAGGTTAATCCAATGATTAATTCCATATTAAATTCATCATTACAAACAGGAGATATTCCCACATGCTGGAAGGTAGCAGTGGTTAGACCTCTCCAAAAAAAACCATTCAAGATCCAACAATATTGTCAAATCTCCGGCCTATATCACTTCTCCCAGCGCTATGCAAACTTACAGAGACATGCATCAACAAACAGCTCACAGCATATCTAGAGGACAATAATCTTCTACATCCAAACCAAGCTGGTTTCCGTTCCCATCATTCAACAGAATCTGCCCTCCTCTTTTCTACGGAAACAATCAGAGCTGCTTTGGATCAGGGCAAAAGAGCAGTCCTGATCCTATTAGATCTATCTGCAGCCTTCGACACAGTGTCCCACGACATTCTGATTAATCGCCTAAGAAGTGTAGGCATAGTGGGCACCGTGTTGAAATGGTTCACTGACTTTTTGAGACAAAGAAAGCAGATCACCATGTTAGGGCAATACTGTTGGGAGGAAAGGCAAGTCCAGTCTGGGGTACCTCAGGGCTCCAGTCTAAGCCCCATCCTATTTAATCTCTACATGGTCCCATTAATGAAGCTCATCTCCTCTTTTGCTATAAGCTCAATAGCATATGCCGATGACACTCAACTAGTCCTAATTCTAGATGAGGACGCGGGAATTGCTGAACGTTCCCTTAGAGACTGTTTGAAAGCCACTTTTGAGTGGATGAACACCAACCATTTGAGATGTAACACCGCAAAGACCGAAATTTTACCTTTTGGGAAAAACAATCTGTTTTCGCCCCAGACCTGCTGGCCATCTAATGCGGAAGCCCCGCCGAGCACTATAAAGAGTGCCCGAAATGTAGGAATTAAATTCGACGAGGCATTGTCCTTTAAGCAACAGACAAGTGAAGTGGCAGGCTCTTGTTTTAATGTAATAAAGGGTCTTCGAATTTTTTTTGATTTTCTCCACCTATCAGCCAGGAAAACGGTACCGGTGGCATTAATCATATCTAGGCTGGACTATTGTAACAGTCTTTATGTTGGGGTCAACAAAGCAGCCTTACATAAGCTGCAAATGGTACAACATGCCGCAGCAAGATTAGTGCTTAAAATGCCAAGAAATACCTCGGCATCAGCAGCACTTGATACTCTTCACTGGTTCCCCATACAAAAGAGAATCCTGTTCAAATTATTGATAATTACCTTCAGAGCATTTGACAAAGAGGCCCAACATACCTGCTAAATAATTTCAATCGCTACTACCCTGGCCGTCAACTGAGATCTGCAACGGCCAACCTGATGATCATCCCAAAGTTCCGACCTGTTACGAGAGGAGGGAAATCCCTAGCGGTAAGAGGTTCTAAAGCATGGAATAAACTCCCTCACCAAATTCGTGAAATCTCCTGTGAGAGTAAATTCAGGAAAGCCATCAAAACCTGGATCTACAACTTAACAGGCACAACCTGCAAAACCCTGGTTTAGGTTTTAAATGCCTCTGTGGGTCATTACATCTCCCACCAGCTGGAATACACCAGCCATAAAAGCGCCAAGATGCTCCTCGGAGTGATAGTGCGCTATAGAAATTCCCTATCACTATCACTATCACTACTTGTGTTTTGTTGGTGTTAAGTTGTAGGCATCTGTTTTTCATCCATTTGGCGACGACTTCCATGCCGTCTCAAAAGTTGTGTCTGGCGTGTTGGGTTCGGTGGATTGGGTGAGGAGGAATTTGGATGTCGTCTGCTTATGACACAATGTTGAGTCCATAGGTTCTGACGATGGGGGCGAGCGGAGCCATATAGACGTGGAAGAGCATTGGGCTGAGGGAGGAACCCTAAGGGACTCCGCAGGTAGTTGGTGTAGGGTCTGAGAAGAAAGGAGTGAGTCTGACTCACTGCATTCTGCCAGAGAGATAGGACTTGTCCTGGATCCCTGCGTTGTGGAGCCTGTGTATTAGGGTGCGGTGAGAGACTGTGTTGAATGCTGCTGAGAGGTCAAGGAGGATGAGGGCTACTGTTTTTCCTTTGTCCAGTAGGGTGCAGATGTCGTCTGTTACGGCGACGTGGCCGGTTTCCGTACTGTGGTTTTTTCTAAAGCCGGATAGGGAGGAGTCGAGGATGTTGTACTCTTCGATGTATGTGGCGAGTTGGCTGTTGATGGCTTTCTCAATGACTTTTGCTGGGAATGGGAGCAGGGAGATGGATCTGTAGTTTTTGAGGTTGGTGTGGTCTGCTGAGGGTTTCTTCAGGAGACGTTGACCTTGGCGTGTTTCCAGTCATCGGGGAACGAGGCGGTCGCCTTGGAGCAGTTGATAGTGTGGCAGAGAATGAGTGCGGTAGTGTCGGCGATTCTGTTGAAGATGTGGTATGTGCAGGGGTCTGTTGGGGCTCTGGAGTGGATTGACTTTATTGTCTTCAGTGTGTCTTCTGTGGTGAGGGCTGTCCAGTTGTCTATCGCTGTTTTCAGGGTGTCGGGAGTGGGTGGTGAGGGTTCAGTGTGTTGGTTGTCTTCGTTGATTTTGTGGTGGAAAAAGGTGCAGTTTGTCGCAGATGTCTTGAGAGGGAGGGATGTCAGTGGACTTGCTGGTGGGTTGGACGAACTCCTTGATGATGTTGAAGAGTTCTTTGCTGTTGTACGCATGTGTGGAGATTCTGTCTTCGATCACTTTTTCATTGTTTTTGGATGAGTTGGTGGTGGGCGTTGAAGTTGTTGTGGGCTTCAGTGGATTTGGTATTCCTCCAGGCCTTTTCGAGGTGGCGGCAAGTACGTCTGGACTCTCGAAGCTCGGTGGTAAACCATCTTGCTTTATTGGCGTGGGTGTTGTTTTTCTTGAGGGGGGCTATGGTGTTGGCATTGTCGGAGATCCATCTGTGCAGGGTTTGGGCTGCGGTGTTGGGGTCGCCGTTTTCCTTGATGGTTGGGGTAGAGTTGCTGAGTGAGGAGGTGAGCTAGTTGTCGGTGACTCTGGTCCAGTTTCTTCATGGGAGCAGGTCGTCTGAGGGTGGTGGGTGTTTTGAAGGTGAAGTGGACGCATAGATGGTCTGTCCATGGGAGTATAGTGGTGTGGCTGAAGGTGATGGAGCTTCCTGTTGTGAAGAGGGGGTCGAAGGTGTGTCCTGCTGAGTGCGTGGGGTCAGCCTTTTCAAAAATGACAAAAACCTATTAGCACGCAAGACAAAGAAAACAAGCAATAAACATGCATCTTATTAAATGTGATCAATCCAAACTTTCAGACAACCACAAACCAAGTTACATTGAAAAAGTAAGTATATGAGAACATGACAGAAGAGCTCTCTCAAAACTCTCATACATGAGTTGCAAATACAAATATACATGTCATTACCATTGTTCTGCTGCTCAAACTATTGTTGTTGAGAATGGTTGGTTGGCCAGGCAGCGTTCATGACTGTCTGATACAGTGGTGACAGTGGGGGTGCTATGTATATGGCTGAGGAAAAACCCTTTAATGTCCTGGGCGTTAATACAGGCCAAGTGGGTTCCCCCAGGATTTACAACACAGCTTCCCCAGCCGGTTGTGGACACCCACTGCACTGCAATGCGTGTACATGTCCTTTTAGATTTGGACATACTCTGCATTGCTCAGCTGGGAATAAGGTCCCTCCAAAATCGGAGGGTAATTAGCTTTGGCCCCTTCTCTGATGATATTTAAATCTATTTTGTAAAAAAGGCAGGGGCCATCTCTTCACTTCTCTCCACCATGGTGGGGCAAGATTTGTAAAAGGAGCAGCAGGATGTAGGAGGATACTTCTTTGTGGTACGGATGGCTCAGAATGAGAACAAAATTGCTGCCCTCCTCTTCCTATAAGTAATTTCATGTTTATTAGCCATAGGCAAACATCTCTGGCTTGAGTGAGGAGTCTCCAAGTCAGGTACTTATTCTATTTGGGTAAAGCTTGAGCTTCTAGTATCAAATCAAATCAAAAGAGACTTTATTCGGTATATTTCAACCATAAAAGTGCATAAAACATACAGTACATACATAGAATGACATTAGGTAAAATATGATTGCAGATAGTAAAAGGACTGACTACGTTAAATCTGTTAGTTCATTCATTGGTCCAAACAAATTCGCAGTTTAAGAGACAGTTTTAAAAATTCAAGAACTTGAAGGACACTATCACTGTGCAGCAATTGTAAATATAAAAAGGCTGGTCGTATCTGATTAAAATTCATTTTTTTTAAAAGAGCAATTAAAAAGCGTTGACGTGGGAATTAAAAAAATCTGCATAAAAACATAAAATGCATCATATCCTGTGGAGACTTTCCGTCACAGCCACAGGATATTGGATTTTTACAGAAACTCTCCTTTTTAGGTCTGATAAGCAGATGTTGGAACAGGTTAAATCTGAATCTTGTTAATAAGAACTTGTCGTGAGTGCTAAGAGTGCCGAGTAGGTAAGGTTCTGTTGTCAGACAGGTTTTAACCATAATAAATTTCCTTACACTTACTTTTTGCAACTCAACACCCTCCCTCACAGCCTTCTTACGCAGAAGAAAGGCCTGCTTGACTAGATCAATGTCCACCTTTCCAATTCCTGACGGGTGTTCAAACAGATCAGCGTGACCCATCTCTGAGAAACAAGTTTTTAGATACTTCAACCAGGGAGTGCCCGACGCGTTATCATGAGCCATAAAATCATTAACAATTAAATGTGTTAAGGGAATGTCTTCGCATAACCACATTTTCAGCCAGCATATCAGAGGTCGTAGGGACAGGGTATCGCTCAAATACCCCACTCCTAATTCCTCGTGAACTGCAAAGTGGGAGGTGGAGGCCGGGACACACAGAAGCCGTTTGTAGAAGGAATTTTCTGTGATCTGAAGTTGGTCCCCAGCCATGTATCCCCAAAGCTCACTCCCATAGGCTGCGGTTGCTACAGATTTAGTGTCATATAGTTTTATAATAGCAGCCGTGGGCTTTTTACCAAGTTTTGAAGCAAAGTTAAAAATGGAGGCATTAACCCTAGTCACATCACATCTTTTCTTCGCAAGTTGTGGGCCCCAGGATAATTTAGAGTCAAAGAGAACTCCTAGATAGGAGAATGTGCTAGAAAACGGTATTGCTGCCTTATCTAGTTTGAAAGTATATTGTCTCTTTGGTTGTTTCCCAACTTGCATTAAGTAAGATTTAGAGTTGTTCACTAACAGATCTCTATCTTCCATGAACTTTTTAAATGCGTTAAGTAGTAATTGAAGGCCTTTTTCAGTTCTTGCTAACAACACCGCATCATCTGCGTATAACAGGACAGGGATACTTCTTTTCCCCACTCTTGGACTGTCTGCTTTCACCTCCTGTAAAACGCCATCCAGCTCGTTTATGTAAAAGTTAAAAAGGAAAGGAGCTAATATGCAGCCTTGCCGCACCCCCTTTCCTGTTCTAAAATCATCAGTTACTGACAGGTCTTGGCAATACCTTATATTTGCACTTGTGTTACTATGGAGGTCAACCAAAAATTTTATAATACCGCTGTCTACTACCTTGTCTCTCATGGACCCCCACAGCTTCCCCCTGTTCACACAGTCGAAAGCTGAGGATAGGTCCATGAAGGCCAGGTGGACTGTACCCTTTTGTGCAATAGTATATTTACTGAGTATTAAGAAAAGATTTAAACATTGTGTTGTGGTCAAGCGGCCGTTACAAAAACCATATTGAGTAATAGACATGATGTTGTTGTCCCGTGTCCACTCAGAAAGACGCCGCAGTACAATTCTCCCCACTAGTTTCGCCATGGAGTTAATTAGGGAGATAGGCCTGTAGCAGAGGGGGCTATCCCTATCCCCCTTTTTGAATATAGGCACAATAGTGGAGAGCCCCCAGGATAACGGGCATCCGACTCTTGCGGCTGCGTTAATAACCGCCACAATAATCGGGGCCCAGAAGTTAGGATCAGATTTGAAGAGATCCGGGGGTATCCCATCAGGGCCTGGTGATTTGCCCGCTGTAAGCCCCTCTATTCCCACTCAAACCTCTCCTATACTGACATTAAGGCATGGGCCCCCTTTGGTGCATTCAGAAAATACAGCATTGACCTCACTACCCCTATACAATTGTTTAAAATGTGCGACCCATTCATCTTTTGTATAACACATTCTAACCCCCCACCTGGATCTTGCACCAGAAAGGGTTTCTTAAGCGCCGCCCAAAATCTAGCACTATTTTTCAATGTTTGGAGTTCCAGGATCTCAGCCCAAGCCTCATTCTTCAGTACCTCCTTCCGTGAGGCAATGACTGATTTGTAATCTTTACGTGATCTCTGTACTAATTCCTTATTTCTTGGTTTTGCCGAGAAGGCAGCTCTAAGATCACGAGCTGCTTTAGAGCACTCCTTGTTGAACCTCCTCGGGCCCTCCCTCCCACTACTCTTTAAGGGTTCTGTCATTATAATACCTATTTTATCTGTTAAGTTCTGAAAATCAGACAGGACCTGAGTTGGATCTGAATCATCCTGGGTGCATCTAATAATTATGTCACTACAGTTATTTTGGATATTCTGATATATGAGGTCCGGGGTGCACACAGACCATTTCAGGCGGCGTCTGCCATCCATTGCTGTTGTCCTTCCCTTGGCCAGGTTGCGACTTACGCTAGCCATCCAGGGCCCCCTTAGATGTATGGTGAGTGGGTTGTGGTCACTAAGTGCGTTATTATCTATAGAAAATGAACGCACAAAGACCTGCATGGGCAAGGTTAACAACATATAGTCGATGATAGTCCCCTTTCCATGCCCTTAAAAAGTTGGGGTGAGAAAGCGCTTTGAGGGGTCACATAGTGCCATTTCTAGAGTAAGACCATGATCATTAAGGAAATTATTAAAACAGGCCCCCTCCATGGTATGTTCCAGATGTAGACCATTTAGTCTGGGGCAATGTAATTCCTGAAGGTTTTTCCCTAGGGGTCACCACAGGGATGAATATTGAAATCACCCATGATCAACAAATTATGTGAACAATCCCTCATTGAGGTGCCTATATAATCATTTAAAATTTCTATGTTGCCATGAGCTGTACCATTGTTAATAGAATTGTAAAAATTGATCAGGCCAGCCTTACAATTGCCAGAAGTTAAAACTAGACCTTGTATACCGGGGTTGCTTGATGCCCTGCTATCGATTGCACATGTCAGTGCTACCGAGATAAACATTACCATGCCACCCTTTGGCCTTCCCCGGTTTACTGGTATAGCAGGTACAAAATATGCCTTATAACCTTCAATATACATTTCACATTTTACTGACCAGGTCTCTTGAAGACAAATAATCTGAAAGCCCCTAATGTATGATAACCAGCGTTCGTCTTGCATTTTGTTTTCTAGGCCCGCCACATTCCAGCATATAACATTGTTTTTAAGTGTTGTTGGTGGATTCACCTCTGTCGGCTACAGGGGAGTGTACAATACTCTGACCATCCGAGACCCTCAGTCAGTCGCAGGCGTCCAGCCCTGAAAACATTTCAAAGCGATTATGTGTTGGAACATTGTACCCTCTCATACTCTGATTGACAGCATTAGAATTTGCTGCTGGTGTCTGCCAACCATTCTGCCCATTGGTATTATTGTTATACATATAAGGTACTACCGGAGTAGGGGTCTGAGCTTGGGATATGAGCCTATACCTACGAGGATCTTTAGGGGAATTCTGGTCAGGAGCATAGAAGTAGCCCAGAGGGCGCACACAGACACTGTTTGCGTTATATACTAGTGAGGATGCACGCAGTAAGACTGTTGCAACATGTTGGGGATGCTGGAAATGAACAACCACACAATCCCCCGTGGTCACCTTCCTCGAAGGGCCAACCCAATTAACCCTTTCAGTGGAAATAATTTGGTCATATTAATGAGTTGGGTAACCACAATTTTTGTTTAGCCACGCCACCGTTTTGTTTTTTAGAGAATCATAAGATTCTCCATGTGGTTGGGCTGGTACTTCTTCGTAACGTTGAACATTGGTTAGCACCACTACATATGGCACACAGTCTGGAGGGAGATTTACATTCCTAAGTTTAGCCCTCTGCGGAGCAGCTGCGCGAGTACCCAAGGATAAAGGGGCCTGTTGAATTGGCTGGATTACTGGTGCTGTAGGTATCACAGCCCCAGCGCCAGCGCCAGCCAAACCTTGGGGATTCGGCTGCTGCCCGCACTGACCCCTGGCTGCGTTCTCCTTCCCGCCCCTAGCAGGAATAATTTTAGGGGCTGTAACTGCTGGGGCGGGGGTCAGATGTACCGCCACCAAACTGCCCAGCCTTTCTACCTCAGAGGCAACTGCATACAATCTAGATATTATTGGGCTGATTAGATCTGTAATTTTGGCCTCCAGCTTTCCTACTATTGTGTTTAACAATGTTTCTAGATTGGAGGGAGATAAGATTAAGCTTCCCTCATTAATGCCCTCTTGGTTGGTTTCTTCTATGACAGGATTACTTGCGCTAATAGCGTTAGTGGCTTTGCAATTATTAAGTGGATTAGTATGGGATTTAATTTTTAGAGGTTTCCCCCTGCGCCTCCCTTGAGTCTTTCTACACTTCCTCACTGGTCTTTGTGTAGAAGGGGCCTCTACTAACTCTTCCACATCTGAATCCTCCTCCGATGTGTTGTGCAGGTCCACAGGCTTCTCAGAGTGTACCTGTGCCTGTACCGCTATGCTGGATCCCCCTGTACTATGTGGGGCATCTTCTAAGATGCCTTCTGCACCTTCTGTTGTTTCAATGGGCACATTATCCGTGAGGGGGGGAAGACTTTTACTGCCTAGTGAGACCCTACGTTCGTTGTTTATTTGAGTAACTTTTTTTACCAGGAAATTATCCATGGTAAGAAGGCCAGCTGTTGGTGGATCCGCAATTATTTTGGGCCTTATAGCTGTAACAGTATGCCCCAAGCCCACAGTAGGCGAAGAGAGACCTGTATTACCTCAGTCTGATGCAACAGTAGTCCACAATACAAGAACGAATTAAAAAGGAATATGAACAGTCCAATGTCTCACTTGAATGAACTAGGTCCTTAAGTTGGAGTCAGGGTCCGTGGCCCGTCCCGTCCTCTTCCGGCCACTGAGGGCCAAAGAGGGCCCGCCCTTTGCCCGGGCTTAGCCTGGCATACGCCCGCGCGCGTTCCGCGACTCGGGGGGAGCGTCCCTTGATGTAGCGCCTCCGGGCGCGCTCTGGCCGGATGCAGGAAGTGGCCGCTATGCTCCCTGGGAGCTGTAGTCTCTAGCCGCGGGATGGATTGTGGTGGCGGCGGGACTCACAGCGTTTGGGCCCCAGGAGCTAGCAGGCGAGTGTCCGGTCAGCAACACCCTCTACGCAGGTACTACCGCTAAACTCCAGAAGAAACTCCAACGAATCCAAAACGCCTCAGCCAGGATCATATTAGACATCCCGCGCAACGAACACATCTCCGGTCACCTGAAAGACCTCCACTGGCTACCCGTCAATAAGAGAATCACTTTCCGACTGCTAACTCACGCACACAAATCACTCTACGACATCGGACCAGAATGCCTCAACTCACGACTGTCCTTCTACACCCCCTCCCGCCAACTACGTTCTTCCAACCAAGCCCTCGCCACTGTACCTCGCATCAACAGGACCACCATGGGAGGCAGATCCTTCTCATACCTGGCTGCTAAAACATGGAACTCACTCCCCGCCTACCTTCGCCTCACCCAGAACCACCTAGCATTCAGAAAACAACTTAAAACGTGGATATTTGACAAATAATCCTCCTCCCCTTTCTAAGCGCCTTGAGACCCTATGGGTAGGTAGTGCGCTATATCAATTCTCTGACTTGACTTGACTTGACTTGTGCCCCGGCGTTTCCTTGTAAAATATTATAAACAAGATATAGTTAAATCAAGCATTAACATTTTTGTAAGTGATGTATACATCTTTTGAACATTTTTAGTTCTATTTTATAAATAGATTATATTTTTTATAATTAGTTTATTTAAGTATATCACAAATAGGTATTTAAAAAAGTAGTAATTGCATTAGCCAAACATCAGTTGGTTTAAACATATTTAAGAAAAATATGTATATTTAACATTATTTTCTATGTGGTTTTAAGTTCTAGCTGGCCTGGTTATGGCTGGAATCTTTTCTTACCAACCGTAGCTTCTCGGTGCAGCAAGGAGGAGCTCGATCCGACACCTTTGACCTCGGTCAAGGAGTGCCGCAGGGATCAAGCCTCAGTCCAACCCTTTTCAATTTATATGTCACCCCCGTGGCTACTACTGCGGAACGCTATGGGGTGGAAGTAGTGACATACGCAGACGACACCCAGCTGGTGGTCGCTCTGACCCAACCTGCTGAACAAGCCGCCGCGAACTTCTCAGCATGCCTCCAGGAGCTGGCTGGATGGATGGCGAAGAACTGCCTCCGTCTTAACGGTGACAAGACTGAGGTGCTGATTGTAGGAAAACCCCCCTCAGTCTGGTCATCTGCCTGGTGGCCGCAGACCTTGGGGCCCCTCCCTACCCCCAGTGATCAGGTCAAGAATCTTGGAGTATGGGTGGACTCAAAGCTTGACTACGACTACCACACCAGACGGGTAGCTGGTACGTGCTTTTCGATTCTTCAGAAACTCCGCAAAACCATCGACCTGCTCCCAGAATCCTCAAGGAAGACCCTGGTCCATGCTCTTGTCACGTCAAGACTGGACTACGGCAATGCCCTGTACCTAGGCGCCAACGCCACTAGTCGGCGGCGACTGCAGACAATCCAGAATGCTGCCGCTCGCCTGGTCCTCCGGCTGCCCAGAAGAGCCGCCTCAAAAAAATCCCTACAAACATTACATTGGCTTCCGATCAATGAAAGGATCGACTTCAAGGTCCTATGTATTGGTCACAGGATCGTACATGGCAAGGGCCCGGCCTTCCTTCGGAACCTTCTCTGCCCCTATACGCCCACCCGTCAACTCCGCTCATTAGGAGCAGGCCTCCTCGCTGTCCCCAGACACAAGAAAGCCAGAATGGGAGGTAGATCCTTTCGTACCTTGGCGGCACACAAATGGAACTCTCTCCCCCTGAGCTTAAGAGTGGAAACATCGGAGCTCATCTTCCGCAGGAAACTTAAAACATTCCTCTTTCCTAAAGATTAACCTGTCTTGTTCTGACTGACGGAGCAACTGACTCTTCTGACAGCGCGGGGACACACTGACAGTGTAACCAGGCGCTATACAAATTCAGAAATAATAATAATAAATAATAATAATAATTATTTACTATGGAAGAGTGCTTGCAATGCGTGGTGTTTGACTTACTACTGTTTCTTCTGGCAGGAGTACCTTTAGAAGTTCACTTTGCAAATATCAATGGGCTTACTTTTTTGGGTGGGTGATGTTCCTTTCTATACCCCTCCTTATAACCCTCTTTTCATCTGTCTACTACCTTTAAGTAATAAGTAGGCCCCTTTGTCCACCCAGTCTCCTAGGCAGACCTCACATTTATTACTACAATGTATACTTACATATGCGGAGACTTCCTGGTTGGGACGGAGATCTCTGCACATAAATACATAGGATAGGTTGAGGCATAAACTCCTCTCATTGCGTTGTGAATAATATTTTGTAGTATGTTTTGTAGTGCTATAAAACATAAACAAAGTGCGGTTTGTGAATACAGCTATCAGTCTACCCGGCTTCCGGCAAACTGGTCAACATTACAACTCACAAAGGCTCACCAACATAGCAACTACTGACAGCAATTTATATAGAGACAGGGAACAGATTTAGCACATATATCATTCTCTCCTTATCAGGTATTATCCCAGTTGATCCCAGTTTTACATATATTCGGAATGAGCATTACACATTACTAAAAATGTAAGCCAACCAGCAAATTTGGGTAAGCCGACTCTCCCCATCAAGTGGTGACATTACATGTTCCCAATAACGGTATCATTGCAATGCATCTTCTGTATTATTTGGGAATTTCTTTCACATATCTCAAGAGTGTGACTAACAGAGATAGCCCAGGTGAGACTACATTTATTGTTTTAATTTATTGTTTTACTAGAGACAATGGTGACTACTTTTAATATTTTAGTTTGTTGTGTTGCAGCTTAAACATTTCCCTCATGCACACACACACACACACATACACACACACGCATACACACACATACACACACACGCATACACACACACACACACACACACACACACACACATACACATACATAGGAACGGCAAGTACACACACAGGCACGTGTATAGAAACAGCAAGTACAACACTTTTATAGTAAATATAGTAATATTTACTGTAACCTCCTAGAGTTACAGGTTGAAGAAGGGAGTGAGCTTCTGAGGTCACACACACAGCTTTAAAACATTTAGATACTCATGTGAGTCACAAACATTTCTGCAAGATCAAGGGTTACTGAATATCTAGATAGTTTATTACAGCATGAAAGAGTTGTTACTAAATTGTGCATTTACTGATAAGCATGATATATATATAAAAGATCAAATGATGAAGTACACCATATAAAACAAGACACGCACAATTATGTGGTGCATGTGACTCAACACTGAAAGAATCATTAGTTATTGCTGTGAAATGCACTGCATTGCAATGCAGTCTGAGATCTTTAACAGGCTTGTTTGCTCTCTGTTACTCTACCTGATCTAATCCCTTCCTCCTCATTCCTTGGGCACTTCTTCAGTTGTAGATTATACTTTCTGCGCCGGGGAGGTTTTTCTCACCACTGGATTTTTTCTCACTGAAAACTGATTTTTTTCTAGCAGTCAACAACTCTTCACACATTATTCTATCAAGTTAAGGGACAGTGGGATCTGGAAGGTGTCAACCTTACCTCGGGAAAGACAGTGACAACCCCCAGAAGAGTCCAGCCCCTGACAATAGCCTGAGAACTAGAGATTAAGGGAGTGATTCCATTTTTGACAGCCAAGACTACTCAGCCTGCCAAATTTAGAAATGACAACCAAGATGGAGTCATTTTTAATGCATTGGCAGGAACTGCTGTCCCAGCGGTTTCAGTCAATGCTCATTGGAGTTACAGCATCTAACTATTTTCTTTTTTGTTTTGAAAAAGAAAGTGCTCTTCTTGCCATGGACAGTCCTTTCTATGGCAAGGGAGCATTTAACTGTTTCAACTGCTCTTTATTGCAGGGTTTTTCTGGGGGTCACAGAAAGCAAAAACTGACCTCTAATTCTGTCCATCTAAATTATGTGGGCATAGTTAGAGGTGGAAGGGAACCGTTTGAGCAATAGATAAATACGCTGAACGAAGAAATGTAAATGTTAATGTTGGTTTCAACTTAGAGATGTAAAGCAAAACACATAGATGGGATGGTATTATATCACATATATTTTTTTTTATCTAAAGTGACCCCCAAAGAAGGGCAATGTTAGCCCGAAATGCATTGGGTATTAATTAAACACTGCTTTTTACGAAACCCTGCACTAGTTGTGTTCTTTCAAGAGGCCCAGTGGCACAGGCAGAACGCTAGAAACCTGGGAAAAGGCATATGAAGTCTCAAGGGAACTAGAATGAAAAATTGCAACAAACAGAGTGAACATGAATTAAAAAGTATAAATGAATTTAAAAAGTGAGAAAGCAGCGCCGAAGATGGCACATGTCGCAGTGCATTTGGTTTGGGCTGGAGACACTGCCCAGTTTTCATGTGGTTAACTATTTCAGTGTCTGATGGGCATGACACTGCAACTAAGTAGCACGCATCAAGGAGTACGCAAGATAAACTTATATTGAAAAAGTGTGAACAGGTGTGCATTCCACACACCCCCGTATTGTTTACATATAGTTAGAGGTCTGCCTGCAACAGCCCTTACTCCGCAGGGCTGGCCTTAACTTTGCAGCGCTGTCTTAGTTGTTTAATTATGGTGGAGACTGAGTAGTCTTTGCCGTGATTAAACCTAAGGTTGGCCCACATCTAAATGTGGTGGGTGTACCATTATCTTTGCAGTACATATACTCTGACGCCTTTCCAACAGAGTATCTATACCACCAAGATACAAGCCCCTAAGTGTTAAGTACATAAATTAAGGCAGAAGAGAGGATAAAGAGCAATAGAGGCAGAAAAAGAAGCACTAGAAAATGAATGTACAAACTATGTGCATAGATAAGACCAAAATGTATGTGAAATTGAATAAGTGCACAGATAGATAAATATATGGAGAATAGCCTGAAAAGGTTTAGTCAATTCAGAAAAAATTGCATAAAATGTGGTAGTACTAGTCACTGGTCAGATCAATAAATCAATCAATCATATCATTTGTAATGCGCACTACTCACCCGTGAGGGTCTCAATGTGCTGGGGTGGGGAATGCTGCTACTGCTCGAAAAGCCAGGTCTTGAGGAGTTTTGTGAAGGTCAGCAGGTCTTGGGTCTTCTGTAGGGGGATGGGGAGGGTGTTCCAGGTCTTGACGGCGAGGTCGATGGAGCGGAGCTGGCGAGTGGGGGTGTAGAAGCTGAGTCTTCTGTTGAGGTACATTGGTCCGGTGTTGTGGAGTGCCTTGTGTGCGTGGGTGAGGAGCTTAAAGGTTATCCTCTTGTTGACCGGAGCCAGTGTAGGTCTCTCAGGTGGGGTGTGATGAAGCTCAGGTGAGCAGAGGGGTTCTGGATGCGTTGGAGCCTTCTCAGAAGTTTGGCCGAGGCTCCTGCGTAGAGGGAGTTTCCATAGTCCAACCTGCTGGTAATGAGGTCCTGGTTGACCGTTCTTCTCGTTTCAGTGGGGATCACCTTGTAGATCCTGCGGAGCATGCGGAGGGTGTTGAAGCAGGAGGAGGAGACAGCGTTGAACTGTTTAGTCATGGAGAGGGTGGAGTTGAGGATGACCCCTAGGTTGCGGGCGTGGTTGGTGGGTATTGGGGCGGTTCCCAGTGCGGTCGGCCACCAGGAGTCATCCCAGGCTGAAGGGGTGGATCCGAGGATGAGGACCTCCGTCTTGTCCGAGTTCAGCTTCTGTCGGCTGTTCCTCATCCATTCAGCGACACCTTCATTCCTTCGTGATGGTTGGTTTTGGAGGTGTGGGGGTCCTTGGTGAGGGAGAGGATCAGCTGGGTGTCATCGGAGTAGGACATGATGTTGAGGTTGTGCCGAGTTGGACTGAGGGATGAGCCCAAGGGTATACCACAGATGATCTCGGTGGCTTCGGAGCGGAAGGGGGAAGGCGGACGCCCTGTTTTTCTGCGGGAGAGGAAGGAGGTGGTCCCCTCCAGTGCCTTCGCTTGGATCCCGGCGTTGTGGAGGCGTGTTTGTAGTATGTGGTGGCAGACCGTGTCGAAGGCGGCTGACAGGTCCAGGAAGATGAGGGCTGCCGTTTCTCCGTTGTCCGTTGTCTAGCAGGGACTTGATGTCATCAGTGGCGGCAATGGGGGCAGTCTCTGTGCTGTGGCTGCTGTGGAACGCGGACTGGGAAGGGTCCAGGATGTTGTTCTCCTCGAGGTAGTGGGTCAGTTGTTCGTTGGCGGTTTTCTCGATGACCTTTGCCGGGAACAGGAGCAGCGAGATGGGCCAGAAGTTCTTGAGGACCTTGGGGTCTGCCTTGGGTTTCTTGAGTAAGTCGTTGATCTTGGCGTGCTTCCAGCTCTCCGGGAAGGTTGCTGCCTTGAAGGAGGTGTTGATGACTTTCCTGAGATGGGGTGTGATGTCTGTGCTGGCTTTGTTGAAGCTGTGGTGTGCACATGGGTCTGAAGGAGATCCGAAGTGGATGGTGTTCATGATCTTGATGGTGTTGTCGTCGTGGATGTTGGTTCAGGAGAGCAGGCGGTTGGTGTGGATGGTGGTCGTAGGGGAGGAGGTCTCAGTGGTTGTTGTGGCTTTCGTGGTGTTGAAGCTGTCATGGATGTATGCGATCTTGTGGTGGAAGAAGGTGGCCAGCGAGTCGCACAGGTCTTGCGAGGGTGGGACGTCGTTGGTGTTGGAGAGTTCCATCACGATGTTGAAGAGCTCTTTGGTGTTGTGCGCTTTGATGTCTAGGCAGTCTTTGAAGGAGGACCTTTTGGTGGATCTGATGAGGTGATGGTGTCTGAGGGTGGCGCTCTTGTGGGCTGCATGGCTGTCCAGTGTTCACTTACGGAGCCAGATCTTCTCCAGCGTTCGCAGGTTTGCTTGGAGGCCGGGAGGTCTTCAGTGAACCAGCTGTCTTTGGCGCAGTCATTGATTCACTGTCTGAGGTTGTGGGCAGAGGTGATGGGGTCTGTGGGGTTGGCGGGTGGGCTCTGGGTGAGGGTGGTGGTTATCTGGTCTTCAGTGACTTTGCTCCAGCAGCAGCGAGGCATTTATTGGGCGCGCTGGTGCGTGGTGGGTTTCTTGAAGGTGAAGTGGATGCAGCGATGGTTGGTCCAGTGGAGTTCAGTGGTGTGGTTGAAGGAGACATGGGATGCTTGCGGAGAAGATGGGGTCAAGCGCGTGACCGGCAGAGTGGGTGGGTGTTGTGACGAGTTGTCTGAGTCCGAGGTTGGCTAGCTTGTCGATCAGGGTGGTGGAGTTGGTGTTGTTTTTGTTCTTGAGGTGGAAGTTCAGGTACCCAAGGAGGATGTAGTCCATGGAGGCGAGGGCATGTGTGTGCTGACAAAGTCGGCGATGGAGTCGCTGAACTGTGTTCAGGGTCCGGGGGTCTGTAGATGAGGGTTCCTCTGAGGGTGGTGTTGGGGTTGGTGTGTATCTGGAAGTGCAGGTGTTTGGCGGTGCTGAGGGTGCAATCGGTGTTGGTCGAGACTCTGAGAGTGTTCCTGCGGATGATGGCGATTCCTCCTCCTGCTCCGTTGGTGCGGTCCCTGCCGGTGATCTTGTAGCCTTCCGGGACGTCTATGGCTATGTCTGGTGCCGAGGCGGGGTTCAGCCAGGTCTCCATCAGCAAGGCGACGTCTGGGGAGGTTGAGTCGAGTAGGTCCTAATGTTTCACAGCGTGTTTGCGGGCAGAGCGGGTGTTGGGAAGATGCATCTGAGGTGGTTGGGTTATTTCCTGGCCGGCAGTATGGTGGGGCAGATGCTTGTGAAGCTGCAGTTCCAGCAGGTGAAAGCTCCGTAGGTGCGCTTCGGGGCAGCCAGGAGGCAGGTGTGTGATCATCCGGTGTTTAGTGTGTGGAGGGTTCTGGCATTGTAGCGGTGTCAGGCGTCGTGGTGTTCGCGGGGTCCAGGGGTCCTGGCGTGGGTGCAGTCCAGGCACGGACGCGCCAGCGGGGAGCCTGCTGCGCGCGTCCGCTACACGGCCCCATATGAGGGGATGTGGTAGGGAGGAGCAGCTGGGAAGCAGGAGCGGGCTGCTATTGGGATTGCAGGGAGGCGGGACACAGGGACGCAGCGGCGGGAAAAACTGGCGGGCCGCCAGTTTTGATGACAGATGACAAAGGCTGATTGAATATGTAATTATTGTATATGAAAAGGGAGTGGGTTAAATGCTTTATGGCATAGTATGTAAGTCCCGCCAAAGATGAACAGAGGAATTAATTCATTAATGTAGTTTTGAATAGCAAATTGACAGTGATATGAATGATAGTAATGCCTAACATGTACTGAGTTTAGAAGGCAGGAGTAATGGAAAAGATACCTAGAATTAAACTCAAGTATTCGATTGTGATGACTTTAGAGAAAAGCATGTAAAAGATCCAAACTGTATCAAAAAAACAAAGGGCCTCATTTAGGAAAAGTGAGGCATCGCTGTGAGAAAACAGCGATATGTCTCTTTTCACTGTGCCCTCCGGGCGACATGCTGGATGCTTCATATTTGCAGTATGACGTATCATGTTGTAAGGAGTTACAGATATGTCAGTATTTCCGACGTATCTGTAGGTGCAAAAATGACGCATTGCTAGAGTGTGTCACAAAAGTGATGAAACTCCAGCAATGGTTCATTATACATGGGCAAGTCCCATGTTAAATGTGTCTGCATCAGTCTTACCCCTGCTATCAATCAATCAATCAAGAAATTTGTATAGCGCGCTACTCACCCGGCAGGTCTCAAGGCGCTTGGGGGAGAGGGGTCTGCTACTGCTCGAACAGCCAGGTCTTGAGTTGCTTCCTGAAGGAGAAGTGGTCTTGGGTCAGACGGAGGTGGATGGGGAGGGAGTTCCAAGTCTTGGCCGCCAGGTAGGAGAAGGATCGTCCTCCCATTGTATGAGGCAGGCGCAAGATTTTGACGCATTTGCGTCCTAGAAGTGGTGCAGTGAAATCTTATAGATTTCACTGCGTCACTTCTATGACCCTTTCTTGCATCAGAACGCTCCCTTGCATACATTATACTTGGTGCAGGTATAATGTGGCTCAGGGGTTAACAAATTGACGCATCTAACTAGATGCATCACTTTGTAAATATTGTGCAACATGGCGCATTTTTTACACCACTGGTGCGTCCACAAAAAGTGACGCACTGGCGGTGTAAAAGTGACTAAAGGGCTCATAAATAAGCCCCAAAGTGTTGAAGTAAAAGTGTTAATGATTCAGACACAAAACACAACATTATTTCTCAACAAGGCTGTGAACACAGTGATTGGAAAAAACAGGAGGATTTATTAAACAAATATAAGATTGAAGTTATGGTGGATTTTGTAACAGAAATAGCATTAACGGGTAGAAACATAAACAACAAGGTATACATAGCAAAGAAAGCTGCAATAAGAATGGTGGATCTCCTTTAGTATGGCTACATCAAACAGCTTAAATGAAGAAAAAAACAATGTTGGTGAAGCTAATTATTGAAATACAAAGCTGGATTAACAAGTACTCATCTGTATTTACTGATCAGTGAGGCACATCAAAAGGATTTGTTTTTAATAAACCTTGAAGAAAGAGCACACACCCTAAGGTGCATAACAGTTAGAAGTGTACCCATAGCAATCAGAGATCAAGCCAAGTATGAGATTTATAAATGATGGAGAGCTGGGATTATATAAGAAATGGGGTCATTGGAATGGTTTGTTCTTACAGTGGTAGCACGAAAGCAAAATAATTTGGATAGAGTGTACATGGATTTATTCAATTTTACTATTTCTAACTGGGTAGACAGACATCCATTACCTAATATAAGACAGAATTTAGCCACAGTTGGTAAAGCTGAATGGTACTTCACCATTTATCCATTCTCAGTTTAAGATCACATTGAGTTGCATCTTGTAAGTTGTTATTTAACCTAATTTGTAATACTGTGTGGGGTATTCCGGTATAAGAGTATGCCTTTTGGGCTATCATCTGCACCAGCAGTTTACCAAAGAATGACGGCAAACATTTTTAGGGGCTTGTGTTTAGTGTGGTATTTCCAAGGTGACCCTTTAGTATTTGATAACACTGAAACAGAACATGACAACAGACTAGTAAGGTTCTAGAAAGACTAAGAAGAAAAGGTTTGACAGTTAAAAGAAATAACATACAATTTAATGTGAAATAATGTAATGTGTCTGGGGCATAATATTGATAAACATTTAATCAGACCAGGGGACAAAATTGTGGATGTCATACAAACTTAATTGTGCCTAAAAATAAGGATACTTTGAATAGTACTCAGCAAGCATTATAATCAATTTACACATTTCAGTGTGCATGAGTCCCTGCGGTCATTACAAGTTATGAAGTTCTGCCCCTGAGATGGGGTATCAGAGGTTATGAAACAATGTTCCTGGGTACCTGAGATGACTTTTCTGCAGAGGCTTTGGCTCTAAAGCACTCTGTGTGTCCTAGTACATGAGATGGAGGGTCAAAGGTTATGAAGCTAAGTGTCTGAGTTCCTTTTATGAAGTATCATGGTGTTTGACGTTTCATTCCTGCATACCCAAGATGGAAGATGGCTTGTTATGTAACTGTGTCCTTGTGTCTCCGAGAATGATGATCACAGTTTATGAAACTCTACTTCTGGGTCAAGGAGATGAAGGTTACATGTTTTGGCACAATGTGCCTGGGTCCTTGAAATTAATAATTAGATGTTATGACACCCTGGGGCTGAGCCTTTGAGATAGGTGATTACTGTTTATGGAACTCTGTGCCTGGGAGAGTGTGACCTCTTAGAGTCAAAAGACTGGAGTGCCTAAAGTTCTGATGTTCTGCGACCAAGTCCACAAGGTGAATTATTATAAATTAGTGACGTGTTCTATACTCATCCTGATGGAAGGCCTTTCGATGGGTGATTGGGGGAACACAGCTCGCAAAAGTGACAGCATCAAAACACCCCACTCATCAGGTGCCAGCTACGAGCTCAGTTGTAAGTAACGCTTGCTAATGCTGACCTGATAGTGTACCGCTATCAAAGACAGCTAGGAAACAGGTCACAGAGCATAGTAGGAGAGCACACACAACTTCTTCCTCTCCCTACAAACTACGTATAAGGCTAGGGAGTCAGTCTCCATGTTCTAACCGACCGCTCATTCCCAATACAACATGGATATACATGGTGTGCTTAGAAGAGCAGCGACTGGCCATGGTAAACAAAACAAGCTTAGATGGAACCATAAGGGTTTCTTCGTGGCAGAAAGGTTCTCTGGTGATTAACCTGACATGCTGAGCTCAATGAACAGATGATGGCGAACAGTATATGCTCAGAGATGGAACTTAAGTTTGCTGTAAATACTAGGCCTGGGCGGTGAACTTTGCTCCGTTCCCGGAGTGTGCAGAGTTTTCTGCAGTCCACACTCCGGGGAGCTTGCGGAGTGCAAAAAACTACACTTTGCAATCTGCTGCAGAGTTATTTCTCCGCTCGCTATTGCGGACGGTAAGTTTAAGAGCGCGAGCTGCCGCTCGGATTGTATTTATACCCGAGCTGCAGGAATACCCGCACTGCACTGAACTTCACAGAGTTTGTTTGTAAGTTTGCAGTGTTCCGCGTAGCAAAAATCCATGAACTACGCCCAGGCCTAGCAAATACATTAATAGATGTGCAAATAAAAGTGAATGCAGTTTAAACAAAAATATCATACTGCTGTGTAAAACAATAATGACTGTCCATGAACATTTTGGATAGGTGGAAACTACTGTGGAAAACCCACAGGGAGAAAAGAGTATGTACAGCCCTCACTAGGCAAGACCAATAGTAACTATGAAATTGTCCACTTCTGTATCGAGGCAAACTATATGTAATGACTTAGTCAGCATCCATCCTATTTTAAATGCAGACAAAACAGCTAGGACCTGGAGTGATGTAGTCCTGATATGGATGTTGGTGCTCTCTGAATGGACACATCAATAATACATTTGTGAGTACCACTGAGTTGGGTAACAATAAGTTCAAGTTCAAGTTCAAGAATTTGTACAGCGCACTACTCACCCAGAGGGTCTCAAGGCGCTTGGGGAGGAGGTTACTTATTTATCGAATAGCCAGGTTTTAAGTTCTTTTCTGAAGGAGATGTGGTTCTGTAGCAGTCTGGCAAAATATCGCTACGATACCAGCCTCTGGGTCTGGGTCAGGGCAGGGAGCAGTGTTAGGAGCGACCGCTTCTGGCGAGTGCAGGACAATAAACATCTGTTATTCAGTGCCAAAATACCTATGGGTGAAGGTGTACTTTACAAGTCCGGTAAACATTGGATACTGATAGGCTGGGACAGTTCGAGCGTCCTTTGTTAAGCAGGGTTCTGGGAAAAATCTCTTGGAACATTCTTTAATTTTTTGTGTGAACTCATACTTCATATTTAAAAAAATAAACAGTAATACTAGACATCACATGGTATACTATGCCAGTGATTCAAGACGGAGGACAGTGTAAACACAGTTTATGTCAGCTTAAGCCCAGTTTCTAATGCGTTTATAGTGAGGGAGAGAAAAACATCTCTCACAACTTTCAACACTGAATGACAGGAGATTGACTGGCTGCACCTTCTTGTATAAGTTGCATGTTGATTGCGTTCATTGCGGCAGACAGCTAAAGTTCTGATCCGATTCAAACTTGTGCCTTTATATAATCAGGAGATTTTTTCTTTTTTTTGGTTGGCTGACTTTGGAAGTGTGTTCAGCTGTAATAGTATTCTAAGGAAAAATGTCACCAATTTACCCTGCTCCTCTCAAATACCCATAGATAGTGCTTACTTATGAAAGCACTAAAGTTTTAGAGCTGGAGGGATAAAGAATGAATTACCACCACCATCGAATAGCCAAAGTGTGCTATAGAAAAGCACAAGGTGGGACAGAAAGGGAGCTTAGTGCAGAAAAGAACCCTCAGGCACCAACTGAATAGATTGGTTGCCAGTTGTCTTCATTGGGCCCTTGTTTGTGAAAACCTAAAATACTACGTAGTCAGAAAATTAAGTGCTCAAGTTAAAAAGAGTATGGACTACTCCCCAGATAGAAAAATATTTTAATATAGGGGTAGTTCTAACCCTGTTAAAAACAATTGTGCAAAAGCAGACATGTGCAAGGTTGAGTTAGTTTGAACCTAATGTCCTAAAAGGTCGACATGTTTCTTGCAAGAGCCTAACGTCAGCTCAGCATTCCTCAGGACCAAATCAACCCTAGCCCCATGTTAAGCGCTCACTGTGGCGCCAAAACCATAAAAGGCGGGGCGAACAAATATTTAATGATTAAAATTACAAATTTATCTGTAAATTCATACACGCAAAATTCCATGTAAGGACGTTCCAAGTTCTGTAGGTGGGTGAGGGTTGCTATGTGTATGTAGTTTAAGCTATTCTTTTGAAGTGAGGTCACTGGTAATCACTAATGAAATTGCTGAATGATTTACATGCAGAAACTTATTATATCTTTTCAGATTGATCATCTCGCAACTGTGACAAGGGTTACATGGAATTTTGGGTGTGAATATTAGGGCAGACTTGGAGTGTGACACCTTTGTCACGTGACAAGTCACTGAGTTCGGCTCATAGATACGGTTTACCCACATCACAGGATGCTCCTTGGGGAGGGGCAGTGTGCTTTATAAGCACCATATTCATTCATTCATCACATTGATTAGTCAACGAGCAGGAGCACTATGATTTTCAGAATTTTTGTTCGATTTTTTTCAGCCAGGAATGACAGTGGGGATCACTGATGCTAAGAGAGTATAAAGGGGTTATCTGGATTAGATGAGTGGATTATTAAGGGTCTCAATTTCTACAGAATATAGACAAGAGGGAAATATTCCAGTCCTTACTTATGAAGGCTTGTGACTCATTTATGCCGCCGTTATGTCACTTTTTGTGACAGAGCGGGCATGTAAATAATGCGCCACATTGCGACATACTTAAAAAGTGACGTATCTAAGCAGATGCGTCACTTCGTAAATGCCTGCGCTACATTAGACCTGCAGCATGTATAATGTATGTAGGGTTGGCATTCCCATGTGAAAAATCCATCAAATTTCACTGCGACACTTCTAGAGCGCTAATGCGTCACTATCTAACGCCTGCCTCGCAGCAGGCATAAGGGTGATGTAGTGCAATGGGAATAGGCCTCCCCATGCATTGTTGGAGTTGCGTCATGCTTACGACACAACTCCAGCAATATGTGGGTTTTGCGGCAACAGATATGTCAGGATTCTTGATGTATCTATCACTCCTTGCGACATGGTGGGCCGTCCAATAAATACGAAGCATCTACCACAACATATATTACATCAATCAGAGCCTGTGAACTATTATGTTCAACGTTAGTAGAGAAAGGGGCAGTTTATTAACTCTTTATTTTGCCTCATATCAATCCATCTGCATCAAGCTCAACATTTTCATTGGCAACGTTTTAACCCACGTATGCTTTTGAGCCACTATACCTGAGGACACCTGCTCCTGGAGCCCCACAAGATTGTCCTCTATTGCCGCATTGTGGGGGAACAATGAACTACGCGATTGGTGAGTGTCCTGGCAATCTTTTCTTCCTTGTGCAAAAGAATAGCACTGTTGGAACAACATATTTATTGTGAGAGTTACCGGTGCTAGCTGAACTAAGCCTTTTACCCCTCAGCACTATCCAATATTGAATGAATGAATGAATAATGAAGCTTTATTTCAATCTCTAGGATTAACATACAGTTCACAATATTACACTCATGTCATTACAATTGAAATTGCTATAATACAGTTATTTGAAATGTACTCATACATAAAAGATAAAAGGAATAAAACAATATAAATAGATCATAAGAATTATTAAAATATCAAAAAATCTAGAAACATTGAGGGGATTCAAGGGGGTTTTAGGACTTCTTGTCGAGATGGTTGCAGCTGGGAACACCGCTTGGCATTCGTGTCAAGGTATATTGTGATGGATGTCCATAAATCCAAGCGCTTTGTTGCCATATGTAAGTGATGTACAAAAGCTGTGTCTAATCTGTGATTATGGCAAACAGTATACCACCACGCCTTATAAGAAATCAATCTCTAGAATTATAAAAGCAACATACATTTTAAACACACACTTACATATACCTGGATAATACAGTTGATTTTTCTTCCATTACAACCCTTACTAAACCCAGAATTAATACCCGGTAAAACTTGGTCTTACCCTGGCGCAACAAGGAGAAATGTGTCTAATCTGTGATTATGGCAAACAGTATACCACCATGCCTTATAAGAAATCAATCTCTAGGATTATAAAAGCAACATACATTTTAAACACACACTTACATATACCTGGATAATACAGTTGATTTTTCTTCCATTACAACCCTTACTAAACCCAGAATTAATACCCGGTAAAACTTGGTCTTACCCTGGCGCAACAAGGAGAAATGTGTCTAATCTGTGATTATGGCAAACAGTATACCACCATGCCTTATAAGAAATTAATCTCTAGGATTATAAAAGCAACATACATTTTAAACACACACTTACATATACCTGGATAATACAGTTGATTTTTCTTCCATTACAACCCTTACTAAACCCAGAATTAATACCCGGTAAAACTTGGTCTTACCCTGGCGCAACAAGGAGAAATGTTTTTCTCCCTTTATATCAACGGCATAGTAGATTTTCTAAAGCAATCTCCGACAGATGCCCCGATACTAGATGAGGAGCGGGTCCCAGTATTAATGTTTGCTGATGACACTTTACTGGTCTCACGGACCCCTAGTGGTTTATAAAAGACAATCAATGCTTTTGGAGATTTCTGTCGGATTCGGGGCTTGGAACTAAATACGACAAAGACTAAGTTTATGAACCTGAATAATGCTAAGCAATTCAAGGGAAAAATGCACTTAAATGGGTCTATTTTGGAAGAAGTGAACGCTTTCACCTACCTAGGTATTTCTTTACAGGCCAACATGAACTGGAAATCTCATATGGACTCTGTGGTGCTAAAGTTCCATCAACTGGCCGGGGCCATAGCACAAAAACATAAATCTTCATTTACAAAACCTATTCAGCCAACAATGGAGATTTACAGTATGAAGGTGCTGGGCGCCTGTCTTTATGGATCAGAGCTATGGGGCTTCACCAACCTGAGCGCTTTGGTTACCGCAGAAAATAAATTTCTCCGCCGAATGGTTGGTGTCCCGCAGAGCACTCCCTCGATTCCGCTCCTATATGATCTCGGGAGGAAAAAGATCAAGGACATGGCTAGATTGCGTCCTCTTTTATGTTGGAGGCGCATAAAGACTACTCCTGAATTGGGCCATCATGCATCAGCTCTCATGGACATCATTAGCTCTGATCGGTTTCATAAAATACCCTGGCTTAAAGAAATTAGGAACTTGCTCCAAAAAATGCACCTAGATCACCTATGGACTACAGTAGACCCCATTGCCTTTCCATCTAAGGCTTCATTGAAAAAAATGTATTGGGACATGATATATAATACTGTTTTGATTTCCAATCAACCTTCCATGTTGGTATCCCAGTTCTTGGATTCTAAAATAACCCCTAAATGTGAACAGTACTGGGACTTGATTACTAAACCTTTAGATAGGAAGTTGTTTTTCCAGTTTAAAATTGGCTCCCTACCCCTAAATGCTTTTACTGTCAAATGGTCCCCAGGCAATGTAAACACATGTTGCCATTGCAAAGTACACGTTGAGGACATCCCACATTTCTTGTTTGCCTGCCCATTATATGCTGCCCCAAGAAGTAGATGGCTAAGACCGGTTTGTAGGAATTTGGGGATAAGGAAATATATAGAGGCACTAAGAATATTAAGATCAAATTGTGCCCCCAATCTTGCTATCGCCATAGCCAAATACTTGGGATGGGCCTGGATAATACGCATGCGCACTTTAAACTGTAATTATTTATGTAAGATGGAAAATGTAATTATAAGGATAATCTCAATCATCATTAACTAGGCACTGTGACTCTGATTTTTATAATGTATGAATTTTATAATTGAAGTATTCACCAGCACTTTGTAATTTGATGGTATTTAATGTGTATTTTATGTCGATCTTAACTCTAGCGTAGTATTTATTCTGTTTAGCATAGGGAAACATGCTTTTATGACAATGCTGTCGAATAAAGTATTGAAACTTGAAACTTGAAATGTTTTATTTCTCCTCATTTTTGCTGTTTTCATGTGTGCTGTGTTGTGCAGCACTCATGAAAACAGCAAAAGGTAAATGATTGTTTATGTACGAGAAGGTCCCCCTTCCTCCACATTAGCAATCATTTAAAAAAATTCATTTTTGTATCTTCTGGGGCACATTTACGACTTCTGGTGCATCTCTGCTAATCAGCAGAGATGCGCTAGAAGAGTTGCGACGCATCTGCCCACCCGTGCGCCACCACTGATGCGTTGCATTTACAATGCGACACACCACGGCGCTCGGATGGGCAGCTGCGTGACGCATCCCCGGCAGAAATTCGGCGCATTGCTGGAGTTGCGTCACAAGCGCGACGCAGCTACAGCAAGGCTCGGGGGTGCCCTATCTGTAACGTGCTGCCGTCAATCCTTACGTTTAGGTTTTTAATGCAGCGTGGCCCTAAAAGTGAATGAGTGTAATCTTGTAGATTTCACTCAGTCACTTTTAGGAGGCGTTCCTGCACCGGAACGCCCCCCCTGCGCCAGAACGCCTACATGTGGCACAGAGCTTTACAACGTGACGCATCTCCCAGATCTGTCACGTTGTAAATACCGCGCAGCATGGCGCTGGCTTTGCCCCGCCGCTGCGACACAAAAGTGATGCAAAGGCGGCGTAAAAGAGGCGCAAGGGCCTTGTAAATCTGCCCCTCTGTGTTTGCTGCATTAAGTAGGACAGATAGAAGTTACAAAGGTGCTTTTAAAGATTGTTTATGTGCAGGAAGTGGGACCTTCCTGTACACAAACAATCTTCCTCTGAATCCAGACACCCTTGCGCTATGGTGCAAGGGTGCCTGCGTTGGTGCTAGGCTGCTGACCTTAGCAGCAGCCAGGGGGAAATGCAGGGCTGCACCATATGCTTGTATATGCCAAATATGGTGCCGCCCTGCTTTTCAGAAGTGGCAGAGCATGTCGTTGAGCCAAGGAGGCTAAAGACACGCTCCGCCACTTCTTTGTAAATATGCCCCTAAGTGCACCAAATCCAGACAGACATTAACATTTTTGGCAATAGCAAACACTATAACTTGTGTTGTGTCTGTGCTAAGTATTCTGAAGGCCTCCAGATGCCTTCTAGTACCCAGAGAGCTAAACAGATCAGGCAGCGGCCCCCAACTTACTCTGATGAAATGTTCTGAGTGCAGAAGGATACGAATATTTAAAGGTCTCTCTGGTAGACCCATTTTTTAGAGCGGCCTCTATAATGTGCTTCTAGGTACTATGTCGAAGGCAGTGCTCAGGTCGACTATGGCAGCAGTTTGCCTCTACCAACCACTGTGTCCCAAAATATAAACAATTAAAACAAACCACTAAGTGCAGACTGACCTAAGCCTTTTAGCCCTCAGCACTCTCCAGTATTAACCCTTGACTGTTTGAACTCACTACCTCACGAATGCCAGAGCGAGAAGAGGGGGTACCTGGAAATTCTGTGAATTTGGAACAGTATTTAATGCGTTTTCGATCAGGGACAGTGGAAAAACATTTGTCTAGCGGGACTAATAACTCTTTAGGTTCAAATCTGTCTTACTACATTTTAATAATACAAACAAGAAAAACTGTAGCGAAAAGGCTTGCGCCCTAACAGCTCTTAAGGTCTACTGGCCCCGTAGAACTGTCTTCGCAGAGGCCGCCGCACCCTCCCGAAGGGGGGGGGAGGCTTGAAGTCCGGCGCCATAACCCACGCTGTGCCCACCGGTGGGAGAACTGGTTCTGGGCGCTGCGGGTCAGGGGGAAAATGAGTTTGAAGCTCAGCCCCCGGTCCAATCTTTGGCGCCAAGAGACGCGGGCCCGATACCCACGGAGGTGAACTAGCCCGCCCGGCGCTCCCATCTCCCTCGCGTATAGCGCGCACTGTGGCCGCTACGAGGAGGGGAAGTCGAGACCAGAGGCGGTCACCGGAGCAGAACGAAAAACGGGGCATAACGGTGCGGTGAACACGCACGGACTCCGTCCTCAACCCTCAGCCCTGTGAAGGCACACGCAGCAGGCGGCGCGCCACCAACGGCCTGACGCAAGGAAGCACTGAGCCATGGCGGAGGGACAGCCCGAGGAGGTCGTAGAGCTGCTGAGGAGGATACGCGAGGTATCAGCCATCCACGGCAATGAATGGTTGCAGCCACACCTGGACCTGGGGAAAGACAATAAGGCCCGCTAGATGACGAAGCTGGTCCTTCAATGCCCAAGAAGCGCAAATGCACGCCGCAGAAGAAGGCGCCCAGGAAGAACCCCTCGAGGAAGGAGCGACAGAAAGGGCCCCTGCCACGGCTTGTCGCTGGGGACCACAACGAGGCGACCAGCAGCACAACAAATGGTGAGCATATCAGTAGCATTGTGAAAGAGTGCCTAAAATCATTGGCCCCAGCATGGCTTCATGGCGTAGGGCAGGGGACAACGGGGCCCAGAGAGCAACGCGCGGATGAGGCAACAGGTATGCCATGGCATTTGATCGACCCAGGGTGGGCACGCCAGGCAAGGGTGCAGGGGCACATGGGGCTGCCAGCGCAGGGCGAGCAAGTTTCCCCAGTCTCCGGTTGGGGATACGGAACCACAGCAGGGAGCCCAACTTTAGGGGGGCTGGTTACTGATCCTTACACACGACCATCCCCCGGTCCGGCGTCTTTGACGACCAGGGCCACCGGCCTAGCCTGCCTCATCCCCCTCGCAGTTAAGGAGAGAATATGGCTCAAGGAATTTATAGACATATTTTCCCTCCTCGAGATACAACTCGATGGCCTGGACCTCACCATGACAAGAAAGACGAGGACAGGAAAGAAAGGCGCAGCGCCAGAAAAGAGCGTAACTTCGACAACTGGCTGGATGCTTTCAGAATTATGGCATGCATTGTAGTGGAGAAGTTCCCCCTCTGCGCGTCAGATTTATGGTTGTATGAGGCCAATATCCATTGGGCACAGAGGCAGTTCCCTGGGGATGCGTGGCTGGAGTATGATAAAGGTTTCAGGCTGAAGATGCAGAGGCACCCTGAAATGGAGTGGAATGAGGAGGATGTTTCAGGTTTCATGCACAAAATGCTAGTAGCTAAAGAGGCGAAAGCCTGGGTGGGTAGAAGCGACCAGTCCTTTCGGAGTTCTTACCACAAGGGAAGGGGCAAGACATACCAGAGGCAGAACACAGGGAGATCGCACTCACCAAACAGAGCCAAAGCTATTTGTTGGAGATACGACGCAGGGGATTGCTCGTGGGGCTCCTCCTGTAAATTTCAACACACATGCTCCAGCTGCGGAGGCAAGCACGCGGCGGCTTCATGCAGAAGCAAGCGTGAATCAAAGGGAGACAAAAAAGAGAAGGGTAAAAAGCACTAGCCACAAGGCAGGGGGACCTGGTGGACATTCGAGATTGCCAGCTGGCCAGATCCCCTTTTAACATACAACAGCTGCGCAGATTGGCAAACAAATATCCTAACAGAGCGGACGCCATGGTGCTGGTGGAAGGATTTGAGGAAGGTTTTGTCATTCCTTTTGAGGGCCCCCTACCGCTAGAAGGGGCGAACAACTTAAAATCAGCAATGCAGCACCCAGAGGTGGTATGCGCTAAGCTAGCTAAAGAGAAGCCATTGGGCAGAATCAAAGGCCCTCTCCCACCGAAACTACACACGGGCATAGTGGTCTCCCCCCTGGGTGTGGTCCCCAAGAAGGAGCAGGGTCAATTTAGATTAATACATCACCTCTCATTTCCCGAAGGGTCATCCGTGAATGATGGAATTGCCCCTGAAGCTGCTCAGTGGGCTACGCATCAGTTGATGAGGAAATTGAGTTAGTGAAGGCAACAAGAAGGGGAGCCCTCATGGCCAAGGCAGACATCGAGTCTGCTTTCCGCCTCCTGCCTGTCCACCCCTCCAGTTTTCACCTATTGGGCTTTCAGTGGGAAGGAGACCTGTTTGTTGACAAGGCCATGCCCATGGGCTGCGCCATATCATGTGCGTACTTTGAGCAGTTTGCCACCTTCTTGGAGTGGGCCCTCCATGACTGTCTCCAGGAGGGAGGCAAACTGCATTACCTAGACGATTTCTTGTTCACTAGGACCAGCAGGATCTCCCACGTGTGGGAACACGCTGGCGGCTTTTGCGGGGTTGTCCAGGACCCTTGGGGTCCCCTTAGCAGCAAAAAAAACAACAGGGCCGGCCACAAGCCTCACCTTTCTAGGCATAGAGCTGAACTCCATCGCGGGAACAGCCAGGCTGCCCGCAGACAAGGTCAGGGATTTCAGGGAGGATGTGAGAAAGTTGCGGGGCCGGAGCAAATCCACCCTCCGCGACATTCAAGGGGTGATCGGAAAGTTGAACTTTGCAGCTAGGGTGATCCCCGCAGCCAGGTTATTCTCCAGGCGCCTGACACAGCTGACATCAGGTGTCACCCACAAACACTACCACATCCAGTTAGGAGCAGGCGTAAAGCAGGACCTGCGCATGTGGGACGAGTTCCTTCAGGATTTCAACGGGCTGCTGATTTGGAGAGAGGGATGGGTGATGCCAAACAAATAGCCCTCTTCACCGATGCAGCTGGGAGCCTGGGTTTTGGGGCAATCCTGGGGAAGCAATAGTGTGCGAGCCAGTGGCCAAAACTGTCGCATGCGCAGGGAATCACCAAGAATATCACATTCCTTGAGCTCTTCTCAATAATAGTGGCTTTGACAATTTGGAGGCAGAGGCTAAAAAACATGAACCTAACCCTATGGTCAGACAACAAGGGGGTAGTGCAGGCTATTAACAGAGGCACAGTGAGATGCCCTGACACGTTGAGGCTAATGCGAGAGTTGATTAAATTACAGCTGGATGGGAATCTGGAGCTGAAGGCTCGCCACGTGCCAGGGGCAGAGAACACAGCGGCAGATGCACTGTCCCGATTCCAAATGAAACAATTCAGAGAGCTGGTCCCTGGGGCAGACAAGGAGATGGCCCCTTTCCCAGCACACCTTTGGGACCTGGGGGGTAGACCTATCCGGGGTGGTAAGGCACTCACTCACACCGGAAGCCACTAGGAGATACAAGAGATGTGCAGGCACAGTGATGAGAGTGGGGGCATACAGTCTCTTGATGACAAGGCAGGGACGTGAACAGCAGTCGAGAGGTTTGTTCAATGGGCATTTAGCGCCAAGAAGACAAGGCCATGGGCACAGGCTCACCTGACCGCCATTGCCCATTTTGCCAAACTGCATACAGGGGAGGACCCGACGGCCTCCCTTTATTTAAAGACAGCATTAGAAGGATGGAGAAGAGTTGAAGGGACAAAAACAGACAGCAGGCGCCCCATTGACTTTGGAAAGCTGGGCCAGCTACTGGGCGCGTTAGTGGGAATCACTACAGACAGGTATGAGCTCCTGCTATTTAGGGCGGCATTCACCACGGCCTTCTTTGGCGCATTCCGCATCAGCGAAATTGTTGCACCCAACAAGACAGACCCAGCGCAGCGATGCCTGCAGGCCAGGGACATCAAACAATTGGTAAGGGCCGCAGAGATAACCTTGAGGCAATCAAAGACAGACAAGGCTGGAAAAGGGGTGACGATACTTCTGCACTGCATTCCAGAGGCCGGGCTCTGTGCGGTATGTTGGCTATTCAAGTACATGGTGGCCCGTCCAGCAGGCGAGGGCCCCCTCTTCAAGCATCAGGATGGCAGAAACCTGAGCAGGTTCCAATTCACGGCAGTGATGCGCCATGGTCTCAGGAAAGCCGGGCTGCACCCGGCGTCTTTTACCCCCCACTCTTTCAGGATCGGCGCGGCCACCTCGACATCGCAGCATGGCATGCCGGAGGACAGGATCCAGGCCGTGGGCAGATGGCGATCTAGGGCCTACAAGTCATACATACGACCACATCTGGTAAAAAAAAAAAAAAAAAAAAACAGGAGGGTGGGGGGGCAGTCACTTTGGGATGCCGCACGGCAGGGTGCCAGGGGGCCAACCGCTCCTACACGCCCCCACACTGCAGACAACAAACCCGGTGCTTAGCAGGCCACCTTATCTGAATCTTTTCTCTCAGCAGGGGGACACCCGCGGCTAGTTTGGGTGGTGGGACATTCCTTCGTGTCCAGAATGGAGTTGCGGTGGCAGCAGTCAGGGCACAAGACGGCGAACAAACCCAAGGCGATGTACATCCGCTGGATAGGGCAACTGGGGATGAGATGGGATCAGCTGCTGCCAACATTGGACAGCCTCCTCCCAGACTCGGCGTGGCATCCGGATGTCCTGATCGTTCACCTCGGCGGCAACGACCTAACGCGGCTTAGGGGCAAAGCGGTGGGGCTGGCCATCCAGAGAGACCTCATCAAGACAACAACATGGTTTGGTCCCACGACGGTCGGGTGGTCAGAATTGGTCAGCAGGAGGCATTGGAGAGGCGCTGACTCCAACAAGGCGGTCGACAATGCGAGGAGGAAATTGAACATCGCAATGCACAAGTTCTGTTCAACCAACGGCCTGGAATCAATCAGGCACGGCCTCATTCACCCGGGTCACCCGGAACTCTACGTGCAGGATGGGGTGCACCTCTCTGACAGAGGGATGAGAGTCTTCTGGGACAACCTGTGGGGAGCAATGGCGCTCGCAGGTTTCTATATATTAAAAAAAAAAAATGGGCCACATACCAGGGGCAGGGGGAGCCGCAGAAAGACGGGAGCCTCCCTGCGGCGTGGCGGAAATCAGTACAATGGTTGGCTAAGGGAACACACCGGAGGGCGGAGTGTAGGAGGAGGGCCACTCACTTTTCCATGCCGCACGGCAGGGTGAGGTGGCCACACCAAGGAGGGGAGTAGCATGAGGAGACAGCACTCGCGGCCCAGACCCGGCCGGACGGCAGGGCGCAAATGGTAGCGAGCTGGGGACCTAACTCCAGAGAGAAAAAGCTCCCCTCCACGACACGCAGAAGGCGTGGGCGGCCAACCACTGGACTACCAAGGACTGACAAGGAGCTGGTTTTATACAGTGCCATTTATGAACTGAGGAGTAACACAAAAGACTGACACCTGTTCCTCACAAGATGGTGTCATAAGTTTATATGACATGTATGATTTATGGGTAACTGCCTGCAGTTCGAAAATGAGAAATTGTATAACCAATATGTGTTCCAATATTATTAAAACTGCGGCCAACAACGACCACCACAAAGAACAGGCATTGTTGGCTGACATTATTATTCTAGGAGGGCAAACAGGTGGTAAAGGGGGGGGGGAAGCACCGGGGGTGGTTCTTATTGTGTGCCCACAAAATGGGCACGTGCGGGGGTTATGACATCAGTGAATGTTTGTAAAGCTCATGGTAGAAAAAAGTCAGAGGCAAAAAGATCATTAGCGACAAAGCAACAATTGTATCATGCTTCTAAAGGCAAGAGGGTTTGACATAAGGTGAGCATTGAAGAGCAAAGTACCACAATTCAGAAGCTTAAAGGGAGAATGAGAACACCTCTCTCTGAAGGGGGTTAACTTTAATGAGGGATTATCATACCTGTCAAAGGCAGGCTTTGCATTCGTTAGTAGACAATAAGAGGCATATGTAGGAAGCCGTTTGCGATTCGCAAACGCCAGAATTCTCAAACAGCGTTTTGGTATGTATGGGCCACATAGTAAAATAAGGAATCGCAAAAATTGCAATTCCTTATTTTGCTCAAGCATTTAAGGAATCACCATGCTATGTAGGGGTGCCTTGAAAATTGCGATTTTGGCTTAAGGAATCGTAAAATACCACCTACTCCAAGTAGATGGTATTTTGCGATTTCATGTCAAAGAGCATTTTTTAAATAAATTCAAAGTGCCATGTGGCGCACAGACATTGTGTGCCACATGTACTTACATGCACATTCCAGGGGTGCAACAGGTGTCCTTTGGACACCCTGGCACCCTCTGAATTGCGATTCTCAAATTGCGATTTTCTCGTAGAAAATCACAATTTGAGAATGTATCCCCATTCATTCCTATGGGCCTCTAGGAATGAATGGGACAATAATTGCGATTCGCAATTTGCTAATCGCAATTAAGGAATTTTAGAAATTCACAAAAAAACTGAGATTTATTACATACATTCCATTTTGCAATTCTGAAATAGCGTTTCCTTAAAAATCGCAATTTGAGAATTGCAAAATGGAAATTACCTACATATGCCCCTAAGCCTGTTCTGAAGGAACTGGGTGCCCAAAAGGTAAAGACAACCACGAGTGAGGGGGGCCTCTTGAATCCTATGCATTGAAAACCCCAGTGGACTGGAGACTTTTCAGGCCATCCCAGGTAAACAGTTGTGGCATGAGCCTGCCATCATACTATTAGATCATATATTGGAGAATCCATACCCAGTGCAATAAGCAATTGAACCAGCAGACCACACCCTGTGTGGCAACACACCCGCATTTAGGAGAATATGTAGTAAACAACTATGAGCAAGTTTCATTATGATGGGCTAGGCGAAAATGTTGCTCGTTCACTCTCCCACAATCCAGCATTCATCTTTGCAAGCCAAGGATGCTATGGGGCAAGTGACCTAATGACTTTTGTCCTACTCCACAATCTATGGGTTCTGGCACAATAGCCCAGGGGCTCTTGTTTCTTTACCACACTATTCTTTGCTCCACCACACAATCCAGTCATATTGTATTTTGAGATCCTCACCATCCAGGTACAGGAACTGATGATCCAAGAGAATTGAATGGCACCAAGAAGTCTGATGCCCAAGACACAGTGGTTTGGGGACTTCGTGTGTTGCAACTATTCAAAACTTAGGACTCAAGATGTGTCAAAGTTTCCCTGTCGGTATCTTGCCCTGCCATCAGTGGCATATATATTACAAGGCCAAATGTGCTTCCGTGCTCCATACTCTTCCATCTATAGTTCATGGAGCTTGTCTAGTCATGCCTTTAAAGCAACCTAGCTTGTAGGAAAACACATATGAAAGGGCAGTGAGTTAAAACGTTTTTCGACACTACTGTCAAATTCAAGCCATCAATTATTGATTGTATATGTTATCTTAAGAGAGCTTCTGTAAACTAGTGCAAACATGGAGGAAGGCCTTTTTGGAAAACATGAATTTCCCCAAGCACCAATGTAAAGAATCCAGGATTAAGCAAGCATTTTGTTGACATTTTATTTCCGGGTCGGACTTACTCTGGAAAATGTACTAATCTTATCACTTAGATACTGAGAAGATCAGTGGGACAGGAGACTAGAACTAAGCTGGAAGAACTTGGCTTTGTACTGTTCAATGCCACATAGGCATTGGCATATATCCCATTAAAAGGAAAACGTAAGCTATACATCCAGGGGACCATTTAGGCTTTTTCTGTTCCCAGTCTCCCTGTTGGGCTATTTTTGTCAAAAGTTCTCTAGTCGACAAGGCAGGAGCGCTTTCTGGAAAAGGAGGCATGCTTGCAATGTCTAAATCTCATCAATCAACCACTCATGCAGTTGGTCATCTTTGAGAGGGTGTTATGTTTTTGAGAGTAATATATCCATGCACATCTCTGTCTTCCTGGGTGCTTGAGAGATCTCTTCTGCTTTATCACCTTGCCCTGGACCTTTATCACCCTACCTTCCTTCCATGGGTCACATCTTGGCACCCAGCAGAAAACATGAACTTTAAATAGCTGTAGGCCTACCCTGAAAAGGGAGAATATTCCATAGTTTATTAGAGGGTGGCTCTGTGGCTGATGGCTAACAGTTTCAGCTAGCTCTGCTGTTGGAAACCAGGCAAGGTGTAAAACAGTTCAGGCCAGCGACCTGTTTTATTTTCTAGCCAGTTGCTGGCCTGAACTGTTTCACAACTTTAGAAGCTCTAGTCTACTCAGGGATGAACTGCTTTCTCTCCACATCCAACATTTTCCTTGCAGTGATATATAGAATTCCAGGTGAAATAATACGCCCACTGCTATGACCAAACTCCTCCAGTCTTGGAAGTTTCCCTTGTCCCATGTCCATCCTTTACAATTAATCCACTCCATGGGGTCGATTAGGATGGCGGACGGACACAGTCCGTCTGCCATCCTGTCTGGGGCAGGGACCGTCCACCACAAGGGCGGAGGTACCGTGCCCCGAACTAGGATGCACCCGCCACAGTGGCGGGTGCATCCCTCATTTTTAACATTGCGGCCGACGGTGCTGAAAGCACCATCCGCCGCAATGTCAAAAATGCATGTTGTGCCTTTCAAAGCACAACATGACAGACACCGTGCGGTGCCTACCATGTTGTATTCTGAAACGCAGGGGGGTACCATAGGAACCCCCATGGCGACTGCAAGGCGACTGCGGCGGAAAAGCGGCGGACAGTCTTCCCGTCCGCTACAGTCCCCCCGCCATTGTAATAAGGCGGGGGGAAATAGGTGGCGAACGGGCAAGGATGGCGGACAGATCGCCATCGCCTGCATGGCGGTGGCGATCCGTCCGCCATCCTAATCGGCCCCTAAGTACCAATGAGGTCCTATGAATAGTTTCAATTGATTGCTGGTACTGATGGTGACCTTAAGACTAAAAGAGAGAAACTGCTGATGACTCGCATACATCAGTGCCAAGATACTCCCCTGGGTGAGTTGTGCACTCTACAAATACCCTTAACATAACATCTAAACTAAATGACCATTCATTTACTTTCCTCCTCCCAGTCACGTGTTCACTGAGATCACTTTTATATAAGCACTTGATTGTTGGTATAAAAAAAGGATTCAATTTAAATTTATTCATGAATAAAGATGAATAAATAAATACAAAGTTGTTGGCCAGGATGCATTACATGTCGCATTTATTCCAATCTGGATGATTTATGCCCCCATAAATTTTTCAGTACATATTTAAAGACGTCCACAGTGAACCATTGTTTTTGTAGTATTGTAAATTATACTGCCTTTGATGTGTTTGTTGTGCAGGACTGTTCAAAGGCTTACCATGTGCAATCAGTTCCCTATTTTAATTAAATATGGAACACATTTATTTACTAACTACAGCTATTTATTTTGGTTGTGCAGAACTTGCTTGAGGTATGTCTTATATCAAAACATTTCCATTTTGTAACTTGAACTCAATGACATTCTGGCTGGGGCATAGCAAATGAGGGAATTATCAAGTAAGGTCAAAGTTTCATTAAAACTGACAGATCATTATGTTTTTTAAACTCCCTTTCTGATATCTACAAATAGGTTAAATCAGAACTGAAAGTGCACCAGAGACGTACTACGTTTAACAGTGAAGTGTGGCTGAAAGAAACATTCTTAGAGTTATCAAAACGAAGCAATGTTCACAGGTGTGATGCCTGTCAGGGTAAAGCCACTCATTTATATTGCTGTATTTTTGATGTTTACTTTTTCATGGGAATTGGCTCTATAATAGATACCCGTGTATTGCACAGTCATTTCAGGTCGAGAATGCTGATGGGACATATTACGTTACATGTTGTGCTGTTTTATATTTTATTGGTTATATGGTGTTTTCCTCTGCCTATGGGACCTGTGTTATGTTGTTTTACAATGAATCGGTTATATTGTTTTTTTCCTTCTGAGGGGGAAAACTGTGGACTCTGCAGAGCAGGTTCATGGTTCGTGAGTACACTAAAATACTACTTATTGTCCTCATCACACCTCTGTGGCCCTGATTATGAGTGGCACAGTACTTTTATGGTGAAAACTCTTCAAGCGGTTTCAAAGTCACTGTGCAGTAACAACACTCCTGTACTCTCAGTAACATTGTTATGTACGGCTCTGGTAGAAAGCCACTGTAGCCTTGTAGTCCACTGTAGCGGGCTATAGCGGCCATCAAACAAGGGAGAGCGGGACATTAGTGCCGGTTTAGCCCAGCTACAAAAGGCTATAAGGCTATTAGAACATTATGCCACTGGAGGGCAGAATGCTCCAACAAATAAAACAAAGGCCTCACAGAGCCAGAGGGGGTTTAAATCCCCCTGGGCTCGGTGAGGCCTTTGTCATTCACAGCTGTTACTGTGAACAAACACTGGAATGTTGGAGGTCCGGGATTCTACCAGCCATCAGCAACCTGGATCACTCCATTGTTTACACCAGAGCTCCCAACATTCCAATGTTTATTTCAGTTTCTAAATATCATAACTCACATTTATGAGGTATCAACGGTTGATAACAAAACTCGTTATCAAGTGTTCTGAGTCATAAAGGGTTTCCTGGCCAGTTGGTAGGGCTCTCTGAGAGCCTGTCAGCACAGCTCTGCTTGTGTGCTTTTACTGAAAGCAGAAAGGACAGATGCAGGAGGGAGAAGGAGGCAGGGAAGGTGGTCGGCATTGGCTAAGGATTGCTGGTGGGGTACTTTTATTTTTAACTTGGGGCAGGTAGTAGATACTATGTTATGTATGGGTTTTCCAAAACTCCTCTGCCCCTACATAGCAGTTGGAAGCAGGGGCAGAGGATTTTGAATGTTATACATAACATACAATTATAGATAGCTAACAAGTGAATTATGGGGATGTTTTACAACTAGGGGTTCTGAGCGAGATCATAGATAACTCGAGCTTCAATCTCGTTGTCTATTTGATGTCACTCAGAACCCCTGGGTTAAAAGAATCCCCTAATTCACTGTTATCCATCTATAATTCTATTTGTGGCACTGGATTTACCAGTCGTAAAACTGAAGAGAATTCCCAATTCTGTGTGGTGCAATTCTGTGTGGTACATTTACCACCTGCTCTAAGCAGGTTGTATATGTGTGCGGCAGCCTCTGTCTGTGGTGCGGGTGAAGAAAAGGGGATTATTAGGGGAAGGAAGGGGAAGCTACTTTTGGCAGAGGGGGAGCGCTGTATGCAACACCATGCCAGAAAAGAAGAGGAAAGAGGCTTGGGTGCGGTGGAAGCCAAAGGCTCATGCCATTCTAGGGGATTAAATTACTGCCTGATAAAATCGGGGGCAGTGTCCCAACATGTGGAATAAAGAATGCAGGAGCACTGGCCCTTTAAGAGGCACCTGGAGGGGAACTCCATAAGTTAATTCAGAGCAGAATTCCGTGCAGTAATTCTGCTCCGACTGACTCTTAGCTAGGGCTAATACTGAGAAACCAATATCTCCTTCTCATGTACTCTCCAATGTCTGTCATATGTCTTGTGCAACTTGCAAGAGCTTGTGTTATATTTTTGGTTCTATGTTCCATAATCCATATACCTTAAACAATCATACACATATTCATCATTAGGGTCTAACCTTCGCTTCACGAATAGATTCATGACACCTAGACATTCATGTTCAGCTTCATAACAAACAACAATTTCATTTGCTGGCAGTAGACTCAATGCATTTGAATTTAGACATGTTTTAATCACAATATTTTTCAGTAACAACTGCACAAAGTAAGGGACCATTTCAGTTACTGGACTTTCTACAATTATATTATCATTCTTTTGTGATTGACATCAACCACAGCTACTAATTTATGGCACGGGGCATTTATGTGACGTTACGGTCAAGCGTTGTTGAACAGGCACTGAGAGAGCGCAGCCCTCCCTCTCATTGCAAATTGGTGTATATTCTTTTAAATAAACTTGAATACCGAGTTATGGGGCAATACACATTTTCTCTTTCAACTCTAGAAATGCTTTTGTGCAATTGTTGTCCAGTGGAAGCGGATCAGATACATCCTTGTGCGTCAGCCTCATTAACGACTTAGCCATTAGGGAAATGTTTGTTGTCCACTATCTACAGCAGCCAACCATTCCCAAAAGCCTTCTGACTACTCTCTGAGTTTGAGATGGATTAATCTGGTGAATTGCTTCCACTCTCTCTGGTGACATCTTTCTAGCTCCTTTTCCAATTATGGGTGCCAGATATTGATCTTCATTTTTACAGTACTCCTGACTATCCTCTTGTAATGGCACTGTGATATAAACCTGACACAAATCAATAACAGTAAGCCATTCTTCAGTACATGGAATGTGAAAAAATATGTTGGCTGGATTCGGTACCATAGGACAGCATGGAACAATGATGCTGCTAATCTCCAACACTATTCTGTATTTCTCATTGGGTTTCTGTAAACATGTGATCAAAGGGTTACATGAAATTCCAATCCTTCCCCTCAAAAATCCGTTACTCAGTTTATCTTCAATTATGGGTGAAATTCTTGCAACTGCCTCTTGTATTAATTTGTACAATGATGTTTTTGAATACATGCCATCTGGTTTAAATTTAGCTAAGACTGGTTCTGCACATTTTATTAATCTGGCATAATTCTCTGTGAACTCCCATACTTCTGGGTTCACTATGTCTTTCAAATCAGAGGGTGACTTCTCAACTTCATTACAGAAATCAATCCTACAGCTGTCTTTTTTTGGGCCATTTTAAACTGTACCTCCTCATTGGGAATCTGATATTCAACACCATCTGGCGTACAGTAAATTGTGCTATTTAATTTGCAATGCAAATGTTTTCCTGTCAGGCCTATAGTGCTTGAGTCACGAACAACAAATTAGTAACTCTTCAAAAACTAACCTATTTTTTTACTGCAACCTTCTTTAAATCTGGTTTTGTAATCTGTCTGTTTGGAACTCCTACAACCTGGGTATTCTTTCCTAAATGGGTAAGTCTGGAACTTCCACTGTTCTCACAATGGATCTCGTAATGTCAGAATTGTTGAGGCTAAAACTCTCATTTTGAAATGCAGCAACCTGTTGAAACAGGTTCTGGTTTTGTTTCTGAAAAGAATTCATATTTGCTTTGGACAGCTGATTTAAATTAATTTTAGGGTTTTCCATATTTTGTGGGAGCATCTGGGCTTGGAGAACTCGTGTCATTGGAACCTGTTTCTAAATTGACATTTGCATTTGTTGAACTGGCACATTTTGCATCTGCATTTCTCCCTGTATTTGCACATTTCCATTTACTGAGTCAGGTTTGAGTCTACACTCCGCTTCCAATGCACATATCTGCTACAAAGATGACAAAAGGTGACTTTCTTCAGCATTGCATCTATACCTGAATTTGCACCAACCAAAACACCTTTACCTCTAGCTTGTGAAACACAAAGGGGGAGATTTACGAAAAAGTCACGCAATGCAGCGCAGCCCCCATGAGGCTGTGCTGCGTTGCGCCACAGTGAGGGAGCAGGAGAACGCCATATCTCCAAATATATCTCCAACCCTTTCCCTTGCGCCAGCGCTGATTACAGCTGCCATGCTCCATGCACACACCTTAGCGCTGCATCGCTAGGGTGTGTGCATGAGTCCAGCATAGGTTGTGTTCACAAGGGAAAGCTTTTCCCACTATGTATGAGTGCTGCACAGTGCAGCACGCATGCAAAGTAGGAAAAGGAAGGAGAAAAGCATTTGTACTTCCTTGCTCCTAGTTTAACAGGGCACAGTTTTCTCACGCTAAACCCAATCTATTATTTTTAGTAAATTGGGTTAAGCATGAGAAACCTTGGGTGGTTGCATGTGGGTTGCATGGGAATGTCCATGCACCACTCTTTGTACGCCCCCATGGCAATGCGAAGCTGCTTTGCATTACTATTGTGTTATTTCCAGCGCTAAACAAGTTTAGCGGTGGAAAGTAAATTACAAACTAAAGATTTTGTGTCATTTTGCGTCACTTTTGTGAAGCAAACACAGCGCAAAACCTTAGTAAATCTCCCCCCAAATCTTCCTTGAGCACCTTTAACTTCTGCTTGTGGGGGACGCCAGTCTTACTCTCGCTGGGTCCAAGCACCGGACTGCATCTCCCAGAGTCCTTGGGGACGCACCCTAATTGCATCATATCCCAAGCGCCAGGAGGCGCTTAAATCTGCTCCAGCCCTCCAGCAGCGCTGGACGCTACTCTTGCCGGGTGTATGCCGCGAAACCTGCCACACTGCCGCACAGCCATTAAACAGTCCGCGGGGGACTGCAACGCCGGGAGCAAGCCTGCCGCACCACCATTAACCAGTCCGTGGGGCACTGCAACACTGGGTCCAAGCGCCGGACTACATCTCCGAGAGTCCTTGGGGGTGCACCGTAATTGCATCATATCCCAAGCACCAGGAGACGCTTAAATCTTCTCTAGCCCGTCAAAGGCCAGATGAGGCCAGGCTGGGCCACCCCCCTTGAGTTTACAGCCGGGGCAACTTCTCAAGGCAGGACTGGAAGACTCTGAGAGGCAACATGCGGACTGGTCTGTATACATCGCTCATTGGTTCCGTATTGTAGGGCTAAGAGCCATGAGGGCTGTCGGACGTTCTTAAGGCAACAAGACACACAGTGGCAGAGGGTCAGACTACACAGGATTAGCAGTAGTCCTAGTGGGATCTGTTCTCGCGTATTTCACCCCAGCTTTTAGTTCCTCACCACTGTGTGTAGTATAAGACTAAACTAAATAATAAAGTATATTTACGATTGTATTTTTTAAACACCCACCAGTATGAGCAAGCGGAAGGCGACGTGCTGTGACAGGGAGCAGGGTAAGGGGGACTCGCGACGCCTTTCACTCAAGAGCGGAGTCGCTGCTTGTTCACGAAATCCAGCTTACAGGAAAGAGATTATCGCTAGCCACAATTTTAGACCATAAGCGATCATCCATGGGATCTATAGCTAGGTGCAAATCTCCAAATAAAGGGATCTCCCAAGGTCAGCTAAAACAAAATTCCAGCAACAGTATGAGCGCCCTAGTTCATGCATCCCATACCGCACAGGTGGTTGGCTCACCAACACACCCCACTGATTTGCCCATCACTGATTTAGATCAGTCTCATATTTTCATTGAAGAGGCGGAGGGGCACTCCGACCCAATCCCACCAGTGACTGATGGGTCAAAAACAGACGAAGTAGAGCTGGCAGAATCAGGGGGTAAACCAGGTGTAGGTACCACGGCCCAGGAGGGTGGAGAGGTGGTCACATGATGACTCCTGAGGCGGAAGCCGGGAGTCGCTTACTTTTTAAAAACCTGTTTTTAAACTTGTGTATTGTGTGATTTTAAAACTCTATGCACTTTGTTAAACCTTTGGCTTACCTGTTCAGAGCTTAGCGGCAGACAGCTTGCTGCTTCGCTCTCAGAGCAGATCGCGTCCTGCCGCCATTTCCTGGTCGCCGCCAGACACGCCCACCGCGGCTGGCCACGCCCCCCCCCGCCCAGTTTGTATAAATTGTGCGCCAAAGCGCCAGCGCTTCATTGCTAACCCGAGGATACTCCTGAGGCGGAAGCCGGGAGTCGCTTACTTTTTAAAAACCTGTTTTTAAACTTGTGTATTGTGTGATTTTAAAACTCTATGCACTTTGTTAAACCTTTGGCTTACCTGTTCAGAGCTTAGCGGCAGACAGCTTGCTGCTTCGCTCTCAGAGCAGATCGCGTCCTGCCGCCATTTCCTGGTCGCCGCCAGACACGCCCACCGCGGCTGGCCACGCCCCCCCCCGCCCAGTTTGTATAAATTGTGCGCCAAAGCGCCAGCGCTTCATTGCTAACCCGAGGATACTCCTGAGGCGGAAGCCGGGAGTCGCTTACTTTTTAAAAACCTGTTTTTAAACTTGTGTATTGTGTGATTTTAAAACTCTATGCACTTTGTTAAACCTTTGGCTTACCTGTTCAGAGCTTAGCGGCAGACAGCTTGCTGCTTCGCTCTCAGAGCAGATCGCGTCCTGCCGCCATTTCCTGGTCGCCGCCAGACACGCCCACCGCGGCTGGCCACGCCCCCCTCCTACGCACCGACCTCGACCATAAATCATGAGCCCCTGCAGGAAGCGCAGCGGACGAGCGCAGCGGGCGCGACGAATGCGCGCCGAAGGCGCGCATAAGGCAAGCTCGTCTGCGCTCGTCTGCGCCTCGGCAGCGCCCGGAGCGACTCCCGAGGCTCCTGTCCCCCTGTCCACCACCTGCCCTCCGCATCTGGCGCGTGAGTCTTTACTCCGTCTCCGAGACTTCGCTCATGAAGGCCATCTGTCCTTCACAGACACCGCCTATCCTCTGCACGACTTTGCCTGCAAAGGTTTACTGTCGGGTGGCCTGCTGAACGTCAGGTCACTGCCTAAACACGCTTACGAAATCTCCCAGCTCATTGACAATCACCATCTTGACGATCTTTTCCTGACGGAGACTTGGACCCACTCCGATTGTAATATAGAACTGGACTGGGCTTGTCCACAAGACTTTAAAATCCTGCATCTCCCTAGACCTAAGGGTCGGGGTGGTGGAGTCGGTATTATATATAGAGCCTCCTGGTCCATAAAAACCTTTGATATGGACCCAGTGGCCGGTACGGAAATACTTGGACTCTCAATCGACTGCCACTCCGGAACAACTTTCACGGCTGTGATTTTTTACCGCCCGCCGGGAGCCTTCAACGCTTCACAACAGCAGTCGCTCCTTACCACCCTTACTAATATGGCTACCTCCCACAATAAGCTGATCGTTTTGGGCGATTTTAACCTATGGCTTAATGGCAGCCTAGACTCCGCTCTCAACAATCTTCTACTTTCCTGTGAAGGTATGGGACTTTCCCAGCTGGTCAATAAACCTACACACTCCGCGGGGCACCAGCTCGATCTAATCTTCTCCTCTCCCCAGCTAGTATTACTGAGCGACATTCTGCCTATGTGCTGGACCGACCATGCGCTTATTAAATTTCACATAGCTGGCAGCAGGGCCAGCAGACCGTCACTCAGCTCCGGCCCCGATTATTCGTATAGAGACTGGAAAGCTCTGGATAAACTAAGACTGACCGGCCCCGTATTTGAGGTGGAAGACAGTTTTTCCATCGCTCAGTCGGTAGAGGACAACTATCTGTCCCTCTGTACACGGATCTCCAACATCTCCGAACGCCTCGTCCCTCAGAAAAAGGGCAAACCAAAGAGACGAGTACCTGCCCCATGGTTCAATGACTCATTGAGAGCCCTCAAACTAGCCTGCAGACAAGCAGAGAGAAGATGGAGGCAAGGCTATTCCGATACCAACAAAACTCTTTGGAAAGATAACCTCCGGGCGTACAAAACTGCCATTGCCCTAAATAAAGCCAACTACTACTGTTCCACCATTACTAACGCCACCAATAGTTCGAAAAGTATTTTCCAGATACTTAAAAACTTAACCCATCCAGACTGTGTCACCTCAACGCAGCCCCCCACCCAAGCCCTCTGTGATAATCTCGCAGCATACTTCATCAATAAAATAACCACCATCATTCAAAACCTGAAGACACCCCCCTCTCTGGGAGCCCCCAACACCCAGGGACCCAGCACCAGCTCTCAAAACTTGACGCCTCTTGGCTCTGGCCCGACGGCCAGATTACGGGAATTTCCTCCTATCCCGGTCTCCGAATTTGAAAGACTGGCGCTCGGAATCACCTCGGGCTCCCCGCTTGACCCCCTGCCTCCAAAAATTTGGAAAAGTTTTGGAACTGAACTCTTCGGCACCATGCGCCAAATATGCAACCAGTCCTTGCACAGTGGTTATGTCCCAACCTCGTGGAAACAGGCGCTTGTCACCCCACTCCTAAAAAAACCCTCCTTGAGCCCAGATTGTCTATCTAACTATCGACCCATCTCCCTACTGCCATTTCCAGCGAAAGTCGCTGAACGATGGGTCAGTTCCTGCCTCTCCAGTCACCTAGAACAGAACAACTTTCTAGATGATCACCAGTTCGGATTCCGTCCTGCCCACGGCACCGAAACAGCGGTCTTGACAGCCATGGAGGACCTTCGCATGCGTGCAGACAGGGGCCAGCCAGTAGCATTGATACTGCTGGACCTGTCTGCCGCATTCGATACGGTCAACCATAGTACGCTGCTGCAGAGACTTGGTGAAGCGGGTGTGGATGGCACAGCGCTGCTCTGGTTTCACTCCTACCTGCGGGACAGGAGACAGGCTGTCTCCCTCCCCCATTCCAATCCACCTTCGCACCGGTGCCCCAGGGAGTTCTCCAGGGCTCCTCCATCAGCCCCATTCTTTTTAACGTGTACCTCATACCGCTGATCACGTTAATTAAGTCTTTTGGGATAAAAACGATTAACTACACTGACGACACACAGCTCATTCTCTCTTGGGAAGGAGAAGATTCCACCCCTTTAACCACCTTCCACGACTGTTTAAGAGAGACGGCTGGGTGGCTCCACAGAAACTGCCTCCAATTCAATTCCTCCAAAACAGAGGTTTTGTTCTGTGCTGGCACCAATATACCCCGCCAGTTTCTGAGTGAATTCTGGCCTCCAGAGACTAGAGACAAACCTCTGCCAGTCTCCTCGGTCCGCAACCTGGGAGCCATGCTCAACAACAAGCTGAGTATGGAAACCCAGGTAGCAAAGACAGTGGGGATCTGTACAGCCCTGCTACGCTCCCTGCGAAAAATCATGCCACTTCTCCCTGCACAAGCCCGGGCGGCGATAGTCAGGTGTACGATACTCAGTCGCCTTGACTATTGTAACGCCCTGCTCCTTGAGTCTCCTGTCACGCTGCTGGACCGACTTCAAAGAATTCAATCCGCCGCCGCCAAGCTGGCTCTTGGCTGGACGAGAAGGTCTTCGGCCACAGCAGCCCTGGCCGAGCTACATTGGCTACCCTTAAAGCAGCGTGTGGCCTTCAAGTCCCTCTGCATTGTCTTTAAGGCTCTGCACGGACTTGGACCCTGACCCCTGCAAGCTTTGTTTCTGTGGTACACGCCCACCAGAGACCTACGATCATCCTCGGCCTGTCTGGTAAAGGTGCCCAGATTCAACAAAGCCAGAACCGGGGGCAGATCCTTCAGGGTCGCAGCGGCCAAGTTATGGAACAGCTTGCCCATTGAAATACGCCAGATCCCACTACTTCTTCCATTTAGGAAACGCATCAAGACCTGGCTATTCCCCTAAATTCTGCCCCTCTGCTAGCTATTCCGGTCTCTCCTCAGCAGAGTATTCTCCAGCGCCAGGAAGCCTGCAAGGTATCAGTCGCGCTCTATAAATACTCAAAAATAATAAAGAGCCACGAAAGCCGTAGGTACCCCACAAACGGCATCACCTTTAGCTGATATCAGGACCCGGGATACTCGTTCGGGGGGGAGGGGGCAGTACCCGCCGAGCTCCAAGCCAAAACAGAGGGGTGCGGTAAAGACGAGTAGGGCCAAAATTCCAGCGGGACCCATAGATAGCTCACAGTGTCAAAACTGTGGGCAGATGGAGGCTGACCAAGGAGTGGAAAATTCACTATGGCCTAAGCTGGAATTACTTCTAATTACCCACCTGGCGCCTGTGTTTGAGAAAATTAAGGCAATTGAGGAAAAACTTTCCTTGCTATGTGTTCAGGGCAGTGATGTGTCTTTCAGGCCCATGGGGTTAGGGGAGGCGGTATCAGAGGCTGCACCACACCATAAGTCAGCCATGAGCAATGATGGCCCGTGAGGGGGGGGGCCTCGAGACCGTGGGCAGCTTGACGGAGTCAGTAAAGTTATCACTAAGGGTCCGCTGGTGGGAACCACTAACAGGACTAACCAAGGCATAAGTAGTACTAGGCCAACTTATACGCCTTACCCTGATAAAGTCCACAAGTACCTCGAGGGAAGAGGGGCAAAAGATAATGAAATAGAGCCAATGCCGACAGACCCTGTGCAGAGCACTCGGGCCTACCGATTTTGGGTCTTCCTCCAGCCTCATGCCCCTACGCAGTAGTCCTAGCAGGGGTTCCGACTTGTGGGGATGATAGAGAAGAAACCCCACGTACTCTTATTAACAAGACAGCTCACTGGTTGGTTAAAAACACAGGTTTCAATATCACACACCACAGGCATATTCTGATGGCAAGGAGGGTGGCCTTGATTGGAAGCAGTAGGAAGAGCTTCTCAGGCGGCTGCATGATACTAAATCTAAGACATCCAGAGTTAGTAAGAGACCTTCTTCACAACCAACGCAGGGCTCCATTCCAAGGTGAGGGTGGGTCTAGTATTAAGTTGCTCCCCTTGTTTTTTTTTTATAGGGACACGGCGCTCGTGAATATGCAATGTGACTATGGGCAGAATTTTGTTGTACCACAACGGGAGGGTTGGACAGTCCCACTAACTAACCGATACGCACCTCTTTACAGTTCCTCAGCCCTAAACGGCTTGATGATCCCAGCCTTAACGTGAGAGGGATCACTGACATAATATCGACAGTCAAAATATCGACTTGCAAAAATATCGAGGTAAAAATATAGAATGCCAAAATATCTACTTCCTATATACAAACAGGTAAGTACAAAAATATCAACTCCAAAATATCGATAGGAAAAATATCGAATTTTTTAAATATCTTAAACGTAATTTAAAAGTAATATCATAATAAATATAATTAATTTAAACATACTTAAAATACTTAAATAAACTTAAAATTAATAAATAATGTAACTTTAAAAAAAAGAAAATTAATTTTAAAACATATATATATATATTATTATTTTTTAAATTTATATATATATATACATATTATTAACAAAACATATACAATATTTTTTCCGTAGGATAGCGAGAGGGTTAAATTTACTATTACCACTCCAGAGAGAGCAACAGTAGGGAAAGCGCTGGATACGTAGGGGTAAAAATTACTATTCCCACTCCATAGAGCGCAACAGTAGGGAAAGCTTTGGATAGCGTAGGGGTAAAAATTACTATTCCCACTCCAGTGAGCGCAACAGTAGGGAAAGCATTGGATAGCGTAGGGGTAAAAATTACTATTCCTACTCCAGAGAGTGCAACAGTAGGGAAAGCGTTGGATAGCGTAGAGGTAAAAATTACTATTCCAACTCCAGAGAGTGCAACAGTAGGGAAAGCGTTGGATAGCGTAGGGGTAAAAATTACTATTCCAACTCCAGGGAGTGCATCAGTCGGGAAAGCGTTGGATAGCGTAGGGGTAAAAATTGCTATTCCAACTCCAGGGAGTGCATCAGTAGGGAAAGCGTTGGCTAGCGTAGGAGTAAAAATTACAATTCCCACTCCAGTGAGTGCAACAGTAGGGAAAGCGTTGGATAGCGTGGGAGTAAAAATTACTATTCCCACTCCAGTGAGTGCAACAGTAGGGAAAGCGTTGGATAGCGTAGGGGTAAAAATTACTATTTCTACTCCAGAGAGTGCAACAGTAGGGAAAGCGTTGGATAGCGTAGGGGTAAAAATTACTATTCCAACTCCAGAGAGTGCAACAGTAGGGAATGCGTTGGATAGCGTAGGGGTAAGAATTACTATTCCCACTCCAGTGAGTGCAACAGTAGGGAAAGCATTGGATAGCGTAGGGGTAAAAATTACTATTCCCACTCCAGTGGGTGCAATAGTAGGGAAAGTAAATACATAACAATAACATTACCAATTATAAAAAAATTAAAATATTTTACAATTTTATAAAACATATTAATTAATCAATTAAAATTAAAAATAAAATTTAAATAATAATAAAAATTACCCACTAATACTAATTATTTACCAATTACCAATAAATTAATTTACAATATAAAAATAAATAAAAATTAGACACAAATTATTTTTAAAAAAATGTCATTACTTACAATTAAATTACTTCCCAAGCTATTCCTCTATAAGCACACAACCCACTACAGAAAATAATGTAATAAAATTAAAATATTTATCAATTAATCAATTACAATAAATTACCAATTATATTGTAATTAATTACCAATTAATAATTAATTAACAATTAATTCTAAATAAATACCAATAAATAAATTAACATATTTAATTAATTATAATTAAATTACTTCCCACCCTATTCCCCTATAAACCCACAACCCGCTACAAACAATTAATTACTAAAATTAACATATTTATCAATTAATCAATTAAAATTAATTACCATTTTTTTAAAAATAATTACCAATTAATAATTAATTAACAATTAGTTCTAAATAAATACCAATAAATAAATTAACATATTTAATTAATTATAATTAAATTACTTCCCACCCTATTCCCCTATAAACCACAACCCGCTACAGAAAATAAATTACTAAAATTAACACATTTATCAATTCATCAATTGAATTAATTTCCAATTATATTTTAAATAATTACCAATTAATATTTAATTATCAATTAATTCTAAATAATTACCAATAAATTAATTAACATATTTAATTAATTATAATTAAATTACTTCCCACCCTATTCCCCTATAAACCCACAACCCACTACTGAAAATAAATTACTAAAATTAACACATTGATCTGTGGTAGAGCGACCATGCCTGAACCCATGCTGGATATCAGTAATAATACTGTGTTCTTCCGCCCAGTCCATTAATCGGTTAAGAATGGCCCTGCCTAAGATTTTCATGGTCACATCAATAAGTGAAATGGGCCGGTAGCATTGTGGGCTATTTCTGTTACCTTTTTTTAAATATGGGAACTATTGTGGGCGTAGACCAGGACGCTGGCATCCTTATCTCCACTGCAGTGTTTATTACCCTGGTTAGTATGGGCGCCCAAAGTTCTTTCTGGCTCAAGAGAAGGTCTGGGGGAATCCCGTCAGGGCCCGGCGCCTAATGTCGTGTCAGCCAAGTACACTGTGGCCAGTGAGGGGACAGTGTACTTGGCTTTTTGGGACTTTACGGCAGCATTTGATCGAGTAAATCGGAAGAAACTGTGGGAATTATTGGGGGCTTTGGGAGTCGATCCAGGACTGGTGAATATACTAAGAGCATTGCACCGGAACACCTCTGCCCAGGTCAGATATGATGAGGAGGGCAATGTCACCGATCCCTTTTCATGCTCAAGGGGAGTGATGCAGGGGTGTATCCTGGCTCCCTTCCTATTCGCTTCATATATAAATGGCTTAGCTCAGGCGCTGGTAGCATTAGGGGTGGACTGTCCACAAATAGGAAGGAGAGGGATTCCTGTGTTATTGTACGCGGATGACGCAGTGCTTCTGGCTCGCACTGCGCATGGACTTCAGTGCCTGACAAATGGCTTTGTCCGTTTTATGGATAGTTTAGATCTGTCAGCGAACTTTACTAAATCTTACATCATGGAGATAGGAAAATTACCAACTAGGAAAACCAATTTTGACCATATATCACCCCACCTAAAAGCGTTAAACTGTCTACCATATGAAGCAAGAATCCAATTTAAAATGGCATGCATCACCCACAAAGCTCTCCACTACAAAACACCAAGATACCTGGCGCAGAAGATTGAGCTTTCTGGAGGAGGGAGACCAGCCAGGAGTGCCAAGGACGTGCTGCTGAGGCCACCCATCTTCCGGAAGAAGAAAACATACGACAGAGCTTTCTCTGGGGCAGCTCCCAGAATATGGAACTCCCCCCCTCCGAATAAAAGGAAAATTTCAAACACGGCAACATTCAAAAAGGAAGCTTAGATCTTCCTAATGAATACGTTTTTTACATAGACTAGAACGGACTTCACTGGGACCACGTCTTAGAGGTGCCAAGTCGGAACATCGATTGGAAGAAAGAGAATGACTCTAGTTAAACGGGGAACAACCTACCAGAGCTTTACCCTCCCAGAAGATTGCACAGATAAAGACAAGTCAGAACTATTTGTTACAGGAAGATAACATACAATATAGTAGGATAGTAGAATAACACTTATGATAACCTGGGAGATAGACGCAGACTGAAAATTACGCAGAAAGGTGTAATCCCGATGCTAATACTAGCCTAACTTTAGCAAACCATTGTACATAGTTTAGAATATATCTACTTTTGACGTATACCTAACCTACCTCATATCAGTGTAATGTTTACTATATAGCTCTATACTTACCGGCCTCACTCATTATATGGTAATGCTATGCGAGTTGTATCTCAAACCTACCTCATGTATGTGTATGTACATATGTATCTGTGAAGGGCTCTGATACCCAAGGGTCACGTTCGCGCTATACAAAACTCTCTAAATAAATAAATAAATAAATAAATAAATTACACAATAGGTACTCATGGACTGGAAAAGGTCAAGGCATTTCCTGGGGATCCTATTTGACAGCCGCCTTAGCTTTAAAGCCCTTGCAGATGAGAAATGTAACATAATAATTAGTTCAACAGGGGCAACAATGAATTTTGCAAAAAGGCTAGGCCGCTGGTCCCCGGAGCAAATATTGAACCTGTATAGTTCTGTAAGTAGTGCTAAAGTCCTATATGGCAGCGAGGTTTGGGGCTTCATAGACACACATAAGTTACAAACAGAAGAAAATAAATATCTGAGATGGGTACTGAAAGTCCCCCAGAGTACACCTTCTTATATCGTTCACGAGGAACTGGTACTTGTTCATAGGCTGCAATGGAAACCCCTTGCATGCTTTATTAATATATGGACAAATCTGGAGGCGGCGTTAAGCAGGCAGATATTATTGGACGGCATGGCCCGGGACCAGGGGCGTAATATTCCCTGGCTCAAATATGTCAGGGAAAACCTGACGGCCTTGGGCCATGTTGAATATTTTACCCACCCAACAAAACTGTTATCCCGGGACAAGGGCCCCATTAAGACAGAATTTCTAAATAGAGCAATATCAAAAAGGGAAGATAGGGAGCTGACCAAGTTATCGGTGAGAACTCATCAACTAACAAAGTCGTGTTTGGGCTTGGAACCCTATCTGTCCCTTATTTACAACCCCCAGGACAGATTTCTTATGACCCGTTTTAGGCTAAACTTGTTCCACCACATTCTGGCAGGGTACACTACACAACTAGAGATGAAGGGTCCATGCGGCTGCTACCGACGGTCTCCGCAGGACATGCTTCAGTTTATTTTTTTATGCCCTTTCTATACTTACCCTAGGAGATTATTTTTACAAGGTATTTTAAAAAATGCTAAGTTTAAACAAGCAAAGGTCGCCCTACTGTTTCTGAAATTGTCTGTAGAGCCCCTAACACTTTTTTGCACAGTAAATGTCCTAAGACTGGTGATGAAATTCAGAACCAGCAGAGGTGAGGGATAAACGTTTTTGTTTTTAATACCTGTCATTCAGAGAAAGGGAGGGTATCCCTCTGGTACACATGAATTACTCATCTGTGTTTTGATACTGTAATTTCCTAATGCAATAATTTACCACACTTACTGATGAACCATTTTAACCTAGGACATTCAATGCTAGCTCTTTGAGATGATCCTTCTGATGAATCAATCATATTTCATGTATTGCCTGTATGTAGATTTTTAGTATGGTTTTATAAATGTCTGAGATGCTTCTTTTTTTAATACTGTACTTTTTATGGTATTGTTCTATGCCGAATAAAGTATTTTTGAATTGAATTGAATTGAACTCCTGCTTGTTGAACAACACATTGTATCTCACTTTCATTCCCTGCAAACAACTGATTCTGAAATCGTCTCTGAGCAAACTCTCTCTGAACCATCATACGTTTTTCCTTAAACTCCTATTTCATCACTACAGTACCCTTCATCCTTCAGAATCCCATCTATAAACTTTCTATGCCAACAAACCAGATGTTGTGTCACCTGCACAATGATCTGGGCCAGAGAGCATTAACCCAATAACAAACTGTGAAACAAAGAATCTCATGCCACTGGCATTAGCGTATTCTCTCCCACTGTGTTGTTGAAATTCTTGACACACTCTTTCACAAAACTCATGAACCCATTCTTTTAGTTCTTGTGTGGCTCGTTTACTCTGTAACCATTTAACATATGTTGGTGGTACTCAGCCCTTCAGAAAAGTAATCACTGCTACATTTATCTCTGCAACTAAAGAAAATGATGCATTAATGCAAGCATTTCTCTGTCTCCTGCCATGCCCCTGGCACAACAATTTTAGATTCAGACCACAATTCAATTTGCATTACAGTGCCAAGGAACATTTGGAAGTTAATCAACAACACCTTTGAAATCTCAACACATCCATCAACTTGTGGGTACCACAGCACAAGCCTGTCTCTCAACGTTGTGAATGCGTTTACAAATGCTGCAAGTTCACCTTTGTTCCATTGTATATGCACATGCACTTCTCAAACTATTTTTCTCAATGGGTAAGCTAAAGCTCCCTCAACCTGTTTATTATTTTCCTCAATGAGGTCTGGTGGTTTCCTTTTCTTCTCATGTTTCCTTACCCACTTGTCTCCTCATTTCTCAAAACCATTCTATTTAAAAATATATTTCACAATTTCTGTGATATGTAATCACATTCCTGAAGAACACATTGGGGTCGATTCCGATTCGGGAAAAAAAACGTCCGTACGATTTGTATCCGGAGCCCTCTCCGTACGAATCGTACCCGTCCGTCCGAGTCGCGAAGTACGATCCGTATTCTGTGAATCTGTCCGAATCGTCGCGATCCGTACGTATTGCAAGGCTGAAACCGTGAACCGTACGACTCGTACACATACCGTACGACTCGTACACCTGCCGTACGACCCGATGAGTACGATCCGGACCGGGGTATGAGGACGCAATTCGTACGCTCCACGTCAGGTAAGGGCGAGTCGTACGGAAAAGCGCACAAACACATACACACCGTACGGTCCGTACACCCCATGATCGCAGGGGTACGCACCGTCCCCCGCGATCATGGGGTGTATGAGCCGTACCCCCATTGTACGATCGTTGTACGATCGGTGTACGAGCCGTACCCCATGTTTGATCGGTGTACGAGCCGTACCCCATGTACGATCGGTGTATGAGCCGTACCCCATGTACGATCGGTGTACGAGCAGTACCCCATGTACGATCGGTGTATGAGCCGTACCCCCATCGTACATGGGGTACGGCTCGTACACCGATCGTACAATGGGGTACGGCTCGTACACCGATCGTACAATGGGGTACGGCTCGTACACCGATCGTACAATGGGGGTACGGCTCGTACACCAATCGTACATGGGGTACGGCTCGTACACCGATCGTACACCGATCGTACAATGGGGGTACAGCTTGTACACCCCATGATCGCAGGGGTACGGTGCGTACCCCTGCGATCATGGGGGATACGCACTGTACCGGGGGGGCCATTCCGTACCTGTTTCGGCACAAACTCTGCTTTTACGGCTGTTTTCAGCTCCCGTAGAAAAAGGGTCGTACGGTGCGTACCCGACACGCATCGTACTTGCTGGGTCGCAAAAACCAGCCGCGAACCGTACAGATGTCGCGTACAGCGGGTTCCGAGGGAGAATCGTACGGAGATTAGAGTCGTACGGTGTCTTGTACGACTCGTACGGAGTACGGCTCCTAGTACGAATCGTACTTCGTCGTACGTATGGGGGACATTGCAGGGTACGATTCGTACGGGAAAAACGCTCCGAACGGCTATTCGGAGCGGTTTTTCCCGAATCGGAATCGACTCCATTGTGTCAATTGCTTCATCATCCACATGTACTCTGAAACTTTTCTGAAATGGAAAACTTCCTGAATTTCATATTTTTTTGGCAAATCAGTCAGTGCAGATATTGTAAATTCCTTACTCAGGGAAAGTAATTATTTTTCCCGATATTAGTTCAAACTTTCAAAATGTAAGCATTCCCTGATAATTTCTTCATGTTCAATTTTAAATTTGAAACATCAGGCGCTCTCTATTTTGTGGTGTCTGGGATAATTTGTTCCACCGTGCTTTCTATCTTTTTAATCTCAGCTGAATTCAAGAATAGAGTCTGAGTGCAGATAGCAGTGACAGCCATACATTTATATAAAATGAAATAATGGAACACAAGAGTACACACTTCGTGTCCCTCCTTATTTATATCAAACAAAACTACGTCCAAACTACTAGGGGTCCTTAATCTAGTTAAATTGCTTAATCTCCTTGGGTTAATAATATCTACGGGTTCATGGGGAGACCCGAGCAGTGGAGCGCCCCTGCCTTCCTATCTATACATACCTATACATAGCCCCCCAGGTGCCCTTCTTCAACACCTACCACCCTCAAGCAACTTAATTGCACTTGAGTAAATTTACTGGATACATTTTTACCCTTTTCTCATGTCAGACTAGATACGTGCCCCCGCCCTATCCTTCTGAACTAGTCGGATCCGTATCCGATGGCTGCAGTGGTATATGACGAGTTTCCCAAGCTGTAACTATGTCCGCCCAGGGCTCTGCAAGTGGTTTACGCTGTTTACTGACTCTGTCTTCCTTAATCAAGGCCCTTTCCTAAGCTCTCGCCCAGCAGGTAATATCATCCTCCCATTTAGTCACTAACGGGGCCTGCTGTGCCTTCCATCGAATAGCTATTCACCTCCTAGCCAGGAGCAACGCCAAGTCTACAAATCTAAGCCTCATTAATTTAAGTTTAGGCCTTGGAACTACTCCCAGAAGGGAAACCTCCGGCACACATGCCAGACTCAAGGACAGTACCTTATGGATCAATTCCACTACCTTCATCCAATAGTCAGGGAGTTGCGGGCAGGACCAAACCATATGGTCAAAGTCTGCGTCCCTCTGTGCACATCGGGTGCATGCCTGCTCCTCTGCCTTTGTACACCATTTTTAGCTGATGCAGCGTAAGGTAAGTTCTATGAAGCCAGTTAAACTGCAAGTATTTGAATGCTGCATTTTGGGACACTTTCTTGGGACCACCCAGAGCCTTTCCCCATTCGTTATCTGTCAGCTGTTTAGTTAGAGTACTCTCCCATCTCTCCCTGAGCCGAGGTAATGAATGATTTGACATCTCCATTATCGCCTGGTAGAGCCATTTCACTGAATGCCCAGCCGAACCCAATGTCACCATCGCCTGTAGCACTGCATGTGTATCTGGCTCTCTCTCCCCCATAGCACTGCCATCACCCCTCGTATCTTATGGTAATTCAGGAATTGTCCAGGAGCCAACTCGTGCCAGTCCAGGAAGTCTTTAAGGGGCAGAAATTCCCCGTCCCTATAACAGACCTCTACTGTCTGTACTCCAGCGTCCTCCCAACTCTGTCTCTGACTCCACTTGAGGGTCGTGTCATTATTTGGACGGGCTCATGTGTAAACTACACCTTAATCTTGCAGGTGCAGTTTCCCCACTCTCTGTGCTTTGGAGCCTACGTGCCTGATCTTCTCATGTTTCATTCCTCAGTGTAGGACTTTTTACAGTAAATTTGAGGACCTTTGGCCTCTACTATTTGTTTTATGGTCCATTTTGAGACACCTTTATTTAATATTATTTCACTTGATCCCAAGGTGCTCTCCCCCTTCACAGTCCTGAGGAAGACCCTATGTAAGGTGGCCAATTACCTACAAGTTTTTTCTGGGGTCGAAATGTCAACATTTTCTTTCAATCCGGCTTATAAACAACGGAGATATTTGACTGTGACTTAATGTGGAGCTTGGCTATTTTCATTTATGTTGCATAATTCTGCCGTCTAATGTGAACCATTTCATTTTTTTGCCTGTCCTTGACACCTTATCCTCACAACAATCACCCATCCTTTCCAAAATCTTTTTCTTCTGGGCACAATGTGTATATATTCTAGATTTGTTTTGCATACATTGGTAATTGTAACGGTGTGAATAAATAACACTGTTCAGTCTTTTGATTTGTTGCAATATTATTTTTAGGTATTGTGAGTATTTGTATTATATTCTCTTGTTGAAGTATTGTTTACTGGACCCACTCCCTATTGTACTGCATAATACCTAGGTCCCAGTACCATTGGATATACCCTCTATGTAACGTCTTCTGAGCAGGTGCATACCTGCGAGGTGTACTGGTGATTAAATTGCACTTTCTCAAAATGGTAGAGAGTGAAACTCTGTCATATACTGAGGATTACATCAACCAATTATTGCAGGACCGTGCTAATCAATTTTTATCATCCACCACCCCCACCCTCGACTTCACTTTGAATGACAACATCGCACCACTAGAACGTCTTGAGAAGAAATTAATACGGACCCCTTTGCATGGACACCTCTTGACCAAATACCTTCAAGCGAACATTATCCCAGTGGGATTAGAGGTTAAGAACGAACCTGCAATATTTATTGACGTCCCTAAATTCAACGAGGGTTTTAGCTTTGTTGCCAACAACTGCTCTCAGCACTGGATGGTGCTCGGAGTAGAAACTGCAGCGGAACAGGTGCAGGCCCTTTTGCGTGAAATCTCTACCTTGAAATCTGAAATCGCAGGTGATTCTGCATTGACTAACGCTAAGGAGGCATTGGAACATCTGAGTAAAACACTGAAGGACTTTGAGATCAACACCCAGAATAAGAAGCTGGAGAAATTGTCCAAAGATATTCGGTACTATGAGAAAAAGAACACATATCCCTAATACAACGAGGAATACTACAAACAAGATAATCAGGGTTCGTTCACCGGCCGAGGCAGAGGAAGTTATTGTGGATGGAGAAATTTACTACATTCTCAGAGACATCTTACAGCACGGACAGTGAGAACAATCAGGGAGGACAGAGCTCTCACTACGGGTACCAAGAGAACTGGCACCAACCCCAAGGACAGTTTACTTTTTTAGGGGAAGGTCAATGGAAACCACCAAGGGGCCGAGGTAGCACCAGCCAAGAGGACCACAACGGGGACTGCACCAAACCAACGTGAATTGGGAGAGGCAAAACCCAGAAGCAAGTGCGCTACCCACTGGAGAACCACGGCGAAATAGCAACCAGACACAAGTTGTACAGGTGGTGAGCAGATAACAGAATCCGTTTGTGAATATCTAGTCCTATGTTCTAAAAGATGATGAAGAAAAGATTGTCAGTAAAGGCTTGTCGTTTGTCCCTACAGCACAACCCAATCGTTTTGCATTGAAGACTGAGTTGCTGAGGTTCTTTTGTAAAATTTGTATTTCTTCAAACATTCCCCAACACCTCAAAGAACATTCACCTGATCCCTGCTGATGAGGGGTAAATTCCCCGAAACACGTGTACAGGGAAGGCGAAGATTTGAAGATACGCGAGAATTCGAAAGAAGATGCATCGCATAAAACGTTACTACAATTACCATGGTCCTTTAGGGGCGATCCCGCTGGTGTTTTAGCAGTGTGCGACCCCATTGGTGAACCTCTAAGAACATCACAGACCGACTTACGAGTTCCCCCTTCACACTCAATGACCAATCAGAATCTGGCATATGAACACATTGTGTTAAAGAATGTATCGAAGACACTGGGGATACACAAACACACTAACATTAATGTGACCAGGCGGGAAAGTGAAGCCCTTATGACAATAAGGAACAATAAGGACATCGTGATCAAGCCCGCGGATAAGGGCGGGGCAATTGTGGTACAGGATACCAGCAAATACAAGCTGGAGATTATGAGCCAACTGAAAGATGAAGTAAGCTACTGTAAACTGAGAACTGACCCTTCCAAAGATCTGACACTCGAGATCCTGACTTTGATGAAAGAAGGAAAGGAACAAGGATTCCTGAGTAGACATGAATTTCAATAACTGAATCAAAAATATCCCCGGCTACCCACCATATATACTTTGCCGGAGATTCACAAAAACATGCAAAACACACCGGGAAGGCCCATTGTATCCCGATGTAGCGCGATCCTGGAGTCACTTTGCAGATACATCGATTTCTTTTTGAAGCCTATTGCAGAATCTACTGAGACATACCTGAGGGACACCCTCCAGACCATCAATCTTGTGAAACTTCCTTTTGACTCTGATAAACAACTTTTGATGACATGTGATATTGTATCACTTTACACAAGCATCCCACAGATGGCAGCCCTGAAAGTCATCCTACAAGCCATTGGCCTGCGACCAGCACCGATGGCTGTATCAACTGATTTCATAATTGCCTTACTCTCCATTGCCATGATGAAGAACTTTTTCTTCTTTCAAGGGAACTTCTAAATACAGACTAAGGGAGTGGCGATGGGGGCAGCTTTCGCACCGGACCTGGCCATCATTTTCATAGATGATTTTGAACGAACATTTGTATCAATAACTCTAACCCATATCACAACCAGTTCATGCTTTGGAAAAGGTACATCAACGACGTGTTGATGCTGTGGTCAGGAATCTATGGTGAACTGGGCGACTTCCACGACTTGCTTAGCCGTCAAAATCAGGATATTCAATTCACAATGCAGTCTGATTCAAACCAAATTGATTTCCTTGACATCATCGTTTTTAATTAGGAAAATTGACTACATACAACTCTATACCGGAAACCAGCAGAGCATAACTCAGTCCTAAGATACAATAGCCACTACCCATCGGTTTAAGAGACAACCTACCTGGGGGGAAATTCTTACGCTTCTGCAGAAATTGCTCCAGGAAAGAAGACTACATGCTGGAGTCTCATGACTTGAGTAAACGGTTACTTGAGAGAGGGTACCCTACCCCAAAAGACTGATAAAGAAAGCACAAAAGAGGGCCTGGTATAGCCCTCCAGAAGTTCTACTCACTGTGAAGGACAAGAGTGAAACCAGTTTGCAGAGGATGATCTGCATGACCACGTATTCCACCCACAGTAACGCCCTCAAGAAAATCATAAACAGGCACTGGAGCCTTGTATAAGATGGCATTGAACAACCAACATTACCCATGCATTATTTTAGAAAAGCAAAGACAGTGAAAGAGCATGTGGTCCTCTCTTTCCTGGAGAGTTCACAAACTCCGTCTTTACAAACCCTCTGGAAACTACCAGTGACCTTCGGTCATTTTAAGTGTGGTCAGTGTAAAGCCTGTGGGATGACCATCCAAACGAAGACATTTACGTACAAAGAACACTGTAGTGATTTGAAGTCATTCACCAATTGTAACACCATTAACGTAATTTCCTGCATTGTATGTCCCTGTGGCCTCATTTATGTGGGTCAGACCCAACAAAAAATCAAAGTGTGGATATTACAACACTGCAGTAGAATAAGGTGTAATGTGCAAGGGGCACTGTTAGTAGAACACTTCAAAGCGGCGACTCATGGCCTGGAAGCACTCCAATGGATAGCACTCGAGAAAGCGACTCTTGGCCCAAGAGGAGGCAATTTGGGATTGATCCTCAACACGAGGGACTCCAAATGGATGACACGTCTGGTCTCCATACATAACGGACTGAATGAACAAGACACCAGCCATGCGCAGCTAGCATACTTTACTTCAGAAGGAGGGTTTTGGCCCTACTGTAATACTCACACATATTGCATCTCTAAATGGACCTAATTATGAACACCAACCTAATCACAACTGACCACCTATGTTGTGCCTTTTAGTTGTGATGACGACTCATATGTTTATGATCCCAGTATGTAATGTCTATTTTATATTGGTACATTCACACTGTATAGGCTGCTCGCTCAGTTTCTATGTTGACCGTTTTAGTTGTGATGATGATCCAAATGTTTACGATCCCTGGATGTGGTACTTTTGATGAATGTCTGATTCACATTGTATAGGCCCTATATGCAATAATATGTGACAGGTATAATTAATCTGACCATTGTTTCTAATGTTACCGCTTAGATATTAGCAGCCATGTGTACAGACCCTAATTAAGCAGGATTGGGCTCTCAACTGTTTACAAGATGCTTGTTTATCTTACATGCATTTGTTTAAACATGATTTATTCTCTTTTGCAATCTCGGTTGAAACTCCCCCCCTTGTTTGGAACAAGCCTCTAATACGGCTAAGTCTATTATCCCTTTCCATGCCTATGACGGCAACGCTATGACGCTGCTCGCTCAGTACCCAGCGTCTGTAAGTAGTACGTGTGGAACGTGAATTGAGTTATGCGTGTGGCTATTTAAATGGAGCCGTGAGATTGGCTCATTTCCCTCGACCCAAATCGTGACAGCAGCCTGTGCTTAAGCGGTAAGCACACAGGAGCCTTTCGCTCCATTCTTCCTAAAGTCTGTGTTCTTGCGACATCCTCTATATGTCCTTACACTTGCCCTTGTTAACGGTAGGTTAAGCTCCATATGGCCTGAATTCCTCCCAATACGGTCTAGACCACCGAGGAGTGGTGAGTCTTTTTTGCTAGTCATTTCTGTTTTTTGTCATTCTTAACTCAGTAGAGGGCGATATCTCATATCCCCTTATCTCTCCCCAGATTGAGTACCCTCGTGAGATACACATTTGGGAGCGAGAGCAGATGTATGTATTTTATTTCCGACTTTGACACAATGGGTGGTGATCCATTTTCAATATAATATAATTTAGTAGGGATTTTGCGAGGTCCTCATTCTAACTTTTGGTTGTCACAATGAATTATTCCTCTGTAGATTTGTATTCATTGGTTCAAGCTGATGACTACGGCTGGCTTCACAATTAATTATTCCTCTGCAGATTTGTATTCGTTGGTTCCAGCTGATGACTACGGCTGGCCTCACAATTAATTATTCCTCTGCAGATTTGTAATCGTTGGTTCAAGCTGATGACTACGGCTGGCCTCTTTTGATTAGACTAGATGGGACATGCTGGATTAAATCCGATAAGCGTGAGTGTTTAACTTGTGTAGATACTGTTTGACTGCTTATGCACCCTTGCCCCTGTGCCATTATTTGGACGGGCTCATGTGTAAACTACACCCTAATCTTGTGGGTGCAGTTTCCCTACTCTCTGTGCTTCGGAGCCTACGCGCCCGATCTTCTCATGTTTCAGCCCTCTGTGTAGGGCTTTTTACGGTAAATTTGAGGACATTTGGCCTCTACTATTTGTTTTATGGTCCCTTTTGAGACACCTTTCTTTAATATTATTTCACTTCATCACTAGGTGCTCTCCCCCTTCACAGTCCTGAGGAAGACACCTATGTAAGATGGTCAATTACCTACAAGTTTTTTCTGGGGTCCAAACGTCGACATTTTCTTTCAAGCCGGCTTATAAACAATGGAGATTCTTGACTGTGTTTTAATGTGAAGCTTGGCGATTTTCATTTATATTGACTTGTGTGTAGTAATGGTGAAATAATATGCCTAATTCTGCAATCTAATATGAACCATTTCATTTCACCAATTTTTTTGCCTGTACTTGACACCTTATCCTCGCAACAATCACCCATCTTTTCCAATACCCCCCTTCTTTTTCTTCTGGGCACATTGTGTATATATTCTAGATTTGTCATGCATACATTGGTAATTGTGACGGTGTGATTAAATAACACTGTTCAGTCTTTTGTATTATTTTCTCTTGTTGAAGTATTGTTCACTGGGACCACTCCCTATTGTACATCATAATGCCCAGGTTCCAGTACCATTGGGTCTATCCTCTGTGTAACCCCTTCCCGCCTGCGGCAGGCCCACTAGGGGGACACAAGGCGAGTAGAGCTGCCTAGATCTTGCCGTACACCTGTCCCAGCACGCCATCGCAACAGAGAGTAGCACCCCCATATGCTTCATCTTCTGACGACGATCTAGCATCCTATGAAGCAAAGTCTCAGTTGTCGAGCTGGTAATTGAAGGCAATACTTCCAGTCCCCTCCCATCTAACCACTGAGCCAACCATTGCAATTGGGCCGCCAAATAATATGCCCCAAAATCCGGGGCGCCAAATCCCCCTCCCGACAATGGGAGCCGCAATGTCTGTAAAGACACCCTGTTCCGGCCACCGTCCCAAACTTGGTATCGTGTCCAACTGCTTGAACCAACTCCGCGGTACGATTACTGGCAAATTAACAAAATAGTACAGTAGGCGGGGCAACAACACTATCTTAGATAGTGCCACCCTGGCCATCACTGGAAGTTTCAATGTGCGCCAGAAGGCCACCGTCTGCCGATTATGCTACCTAACTGTTAACACGCAATGCTCATGGTACTCTCTCATTGCAAAAGCACTATTAACTTTAATTTCCATTCCCCTTGTTCCTGCGCAAGGCGATGGATCTTTTGCACCGTATTATGACCAAAAGACTCCTACATAAACATGAGCAAACCAAATGCAAATAGATTTTTTAGTCAATAATGACAGTTGGAAGTAGCTGTAAAGGTACTTATTTTCCAATCAAAATTTAGGTTTCTGTGTCTCATCATTCATTAGTCAGATATCAATCAGGTTACAGAAGTGATAATAGAAAAAAATAGAGCCAATACAAAGCATATCATAAATTGCATACAGCGCATTCTATAAAGGAAAAAATCCCTATTTTAAGGAAATGAGGCACAAATGATGTCAGTCAGAACTCATGAAGAGTTCAAGAATATAAGCAAGAGTAAGTTTAGCATGAAGCTAAATCAATAATTCATAATTGCAAAATCTTCCATAAAGAGAAATAAAGCATAGAGCAAATAAGCCTTGGCAAAGCCAGTTAATCTAGGGGTGTTTAACAAATAACCTGAATATCTCTCCTCTCATTCAGGTCTGTCTGCTATCCCCCAGAGTCTGCTCTTCCCACTTACTTTCTCTGCAGAACTCAAAAAAAGGCTGTAGAGTCTGCAAAAATCCTGCTAAAAGGCCGCCACACCTCAGCTAGGAAAGCATATATAGTTCAGCAAAATGTTTGAAAACATGTGACATTGGTCTTGTCCTCCATCTAATTGAAATGCAGAAAGACATCGACATCCATCGGCTATCTGCTCATATCATCCATCAAGAGAGTTCTTGTGACACATTTAAATCTTACTCTAAATGACTTCATCTCCTAACTTCCTGCTAAGGAAACATTTATTTTGAATAAACAGAATAACATCAGCTCCAGCAAGAACTTATTATTTAGGCAGGAACATGAAATACATTTTACAATAATACAGAAGAAAAGATTTGTGCTTTCCAGTTTACTATATGCTTTGAAATGAATGAGGCTTTGTTTAACTGCATGCGAATATTGATAAAAGCAAGTTGCAGGATGTAGATTATGAGAAACTTCTTTCTTTCACTGAGAAAAGGGAGAGGAAACCATTCCATTCTTATCTGAAGGACATGCTATAGAAAAAGTAAATCACAGTATTTCAACGTTCTGTGCACTTTAACATGCATGTTAATTCAATACAAATATATGCTACTTTGCAAGTTCAAAACACTTCTGCAAATTAAATCTACATTCTACAGTAAGGTCAAATCTAAACTGAACAGATTTAAGTCAACTATAAATTAATTGTGCATGGTTTTACATGATTCATTAAATGGTAAGCATCTGACTGGGATATTAAGGCATCATGTTTTCACTTTTCCAGCACCAAATGTCTGCGTGTGACTTTTAAATGCAGTTTTATGTCTGAAGCTCGAGGCAGCTTTTGTCATTAGGAATGCTTAAATCTATAGGAAATGTTTAAGCTCTCTCAACCGCAGGATAAACACCAAAACTCGATCAGTGCATGCGGCAAATTCAAACAAAACCAGATTCTTAGTGTAATTATAGGTAGTATTAACAGAATTTGGTTATAATCAGATTATGGTGGTTAGCGATTGGAATCTCGTCATTGATCCAGTCCTGGACTGGAATGGTAGATAGATATAATAAATCTGGTAACTTTCATGGGAAATATAATCTCTGCTCACAATTTATTTTATTTGTGATTATCTACCACTTTGGGATCAGGTGGAACTGCTGGCCTCTTGGTCACTTTCTCCAGCTTCCACATGTATTTACAGAGGGGGAGGAGGTGCTTCAGGAGAGAAAGAAATGAGAAAATAGAGAGACATGAGAAAGCAGGGAGGAAGAGAGCAGGGCTGATTTGATCATTTTTTCCAGGGGCTGCTTTTGGTTCCCAGCTGACGGGACTCTGGGCCTGATTTAGATGTTGTTGGAACATGTATGCAATGGCAACAGATTACCCGTTCCACCAAGTGGACCCCACTGGGTGTTTTGGGTTATTATTATACATGGAGACCATTATAGAACAGTGCTTTCCAAGTTTTTCAGAACCATGACCCAATTTTTAGAAGAGCATATTCTACCACGTAGCACATACCTTTAATGGATATGGAGGGGTGATTTTTTAATGTAACTATTGGATCATATGGTAGCACATTATCATTTATAGACAGCACATTTTTCATTTAAATTGCTACTAAATTTGCAAGACATACAGATTTATTGATTAAACTATATATCACACAGGACAATGTGTGGAATTTGTGGTTCTATCCATATCTATAATTTGTGCACCATCCACTAAAGTGTCTTGATTTGTTTTGATACTATTAAAATCTCTGTTTCCAGGACACTTCAGAATTACAACATTTTTTATTTGTTTCTGTTTTCCTAACGGTTAACATTTCGTTACAGCTATTTACATTTTGTTCTGTGTTGTACAGAAAATCAATATCCTAGGGGCTTGCCTCTCAAACTCCCTGTACTGCATCAGGATTGTAACATTACTCACTTTTTTTTAATCCTGAGGCACCTTTATCACAAATTTGTTGTAAAATGTCTTCAAAGATGAATATGTTCCTAAAGTTATGTGGTGTAGGACACCTTATTTGCTTCTTTCTTTTACTTATGTTAGTGTGTAAATAAATGCTTGGCGGTTTATTTAAGTGTGATGCTGTATCAACTAATCCAGAACAGGTTAACTCAGGAGCAGTATCTATTTACATCTCATCCATCTTCAGCTCCCAGTAACTGCCAACGTACTTAAATATCAATAGTCTTTCTGCACACATTCAGAGAGTTTTTTTGTGGAAAACTGGCCCCATACCTCTTGTCCCTTAACAAATAGTTAATCATTAAACTCAATCCTGCCTCACACTTCTTCTCCCTGCACAAAAGGATCATGACTTCAAACCTGTACAATACATATTTACAAGACATATTAGCCACTTTCATAATCTTTGAAGTCCACAGACATTTTGCATATGCTTGCACTTCTTGTGCTTGAACTATTCTGTTTTACACTTCTGTGATACCCTGAAAGCCTGTTTATCTAAGATGAATGAAGACTTCACCGTGCATGTTCCAAATTGTACCTTCATCTGTGTTTTGCTAGCATTCTTAAACAATGTAGCTACTTTATTCTCTTCAGTATATTAGACCATTGTAGACACCCAACTGGTGTCCTTACCTCCTTTACCCAATCACCAACACAAAATGTATTATTTTTCACACACTTTCTGACATCATAATAATTATTCCACTCATGCTGATGTTTCACCTCTCTTTCTCTCCATTCCCGAGCACCATTGAAATTCAATCCCTTTCCCCACATCATCCATTCTAAACAAAGTTTTGTGTTTGCAGATTTTCTTTTAAAAAGCTCAATCTGTGTTTTCCCAGTGGGAACATATGGTGACATGCAGTAGCCTGGGATTCTGCCATGTAATTCCATTCTCTAATTCTAATTGTTCACTCTGACTAACTGCATACTTTCCTTCACGGTTTAATTCATCCCTTCAACTGCACCATTCTTCTGATGATAAAAAGAGCTCATTTTGTGTTACATACCACAAACTTTAAAGTTGTTTTCCATGTCTTTTGAATAAAATTGAGGCCATTGTCTTATAAGATAGAATTTGTATAACACCCCCTTTTTAAATAATTGCTCTAAAAAATTGCCTTGCACACAAACTTCTTCTAATCACCTGAAATACAAATCCATCAAAACTATAGGATGTGGAGTGCAATGTACTCCATGCAATGATCCCATAATATCTATGGCAACATAATTCCAAGGATATTTCGGAAGTTCCCTACAAACCATGGGAATTTGTCTAGTCTTCAAAAAGTTGTCATTAACATTAGACTGTATACAGTTTCTTACTACACGTTCCACTATACCAGGCCACCAGAAGTGTAAATGTAATCTCTCCTTCATTTTAGCTATCCCCATGTATGTATATGTATGTATAGGCATTTATATAGCGCACTACTTACCCGGAGGGTCCCAAGGCGCTTCGACCGCTGCGAAACCCTTCCTGGCTTCCCTGAGAGATGGTCCCTTAATGGGTATCTCCAGGGTGAGACCAGGCATCCCCGGCGGTCTGGTGGGGCCGTTAGTGAAGATGAGGCAAGCTAATGCCCAGAGTTGCCGAGTGTGATCGCTGATCAGAGTGGGCACCGAGGCGAGAGAATTATCGAGTCCGCTGACCCTGGTCCAGAAACCTGCCGCGCCGGGAATCGAACCCTGGTCCCGGGCCGTCCTCTGCTCTCGGGTCTGCCGCCTCTAACCGGTGAGCCACACTACACACTACTGACCCATATGTCCTTCATGTGCCTACATTAGTAACTTATTCTGCAATCCTTCAGTCAATACCAATCTTATGCCACTTGTTAAAATTCCATTAACTGCAGCCAACTGTTCTTTGACCATGGACCACAGTTTATCCAAGTTATTAAGATCGCCTGATGAGACTAGATCAATCACCTTGGAAATAACTGAAATCTTAAACAATTTCAGCTTTCCAATTATCTGCTTCTACTGCCAATATAGTAATTTCACAAACACTCACTTTGTCTTCTACAAATTCATTTTGATCATGATCCTGTGAATCCTCTGTGTTTACTAAGTGCAATAAGCTATCAGCTCAGAATGTATTTACCCCTGTAATTTATCCCACTGTAAAATCATACACTTGAAGAGCAATGGCCCATTACCCCCAGGTTCCTCCTGACCCCGTCCCATTCCTTAAAATATGGAGCTGACCATCTCCACGACAGAAAAAAGAAAAGGAGAATGCTGGGATACCCTACCTGCTCCCTCCCACTGGGAATACTTAAGCGGTACCAACCCAGCATGCAGCCTGTTCTTTTTTTTGTCTGCCGACAGAATGGATGGAGTTTTGCTGATTATCTTACCTGCGGTGGCTTCAGGGTCTTCTCGTCGGGCTGCTGGGCTGTTCTCTCCGTCCCTGAAGTCCTCCTCTCGGTGGGAGACCCAGCCGCAAAGGGCCGGTCGTCCTGCTCCGCGGTCTCCTGGCCTGCCGGGCTTGCCGGGAGCCGCGTTGGATGCCGCCCGGCCCTTTGCGGCTGGGGCGCTGGTTCTGCCAGTTCTGTTCCGGGTTGCTTTGCGCGTCTCCCTGGGGCTTGGCCGGTGGTGGGAGAAGCGCTGCTGCTGGAGTGTTGCTGGTTCCTGGGGGGCTCTGCCGGGCTGTGCTCCTCGGTTTTCCGGCCTCCATGCTTTGCAGCCTTTCTATGTTTCCCAGGCATGTTTCTCTGGCCGTTTGCGGGACTTGCTTGGTGGGGTGCCTGACGTGCTGCTTCCTCCTAGGATGCCACTTATACGATGTGCCTTCAGTACGTCGTGGACATGCCGACGGATGTCTTTACGTGTGGATCTGGTGCCTGATGGTTCGCTTACTGGTGAAGCTTTCTTCATGTTGTGTCAAAGACTGGATTGTGGTCCGCCTGCTGGTCTTCGGTGTCCTGTTGGCTTCCATCATGTTCTGGCATTGCTGGCTGCGTGTTCCTTGCTGTTCCTGCCGCCCGCACATTTCTGGCTGTGTTGGTGCTGCTTGGCCGTGTGGCTGGCTGGCTCCCTGGTTTCTGGACAGTGCTATGCCGTGCCACTGTGCTGCGATCCCCTCGTGCTGTGGAGCCTTTGCCTTGGCAGTTCCCTTGTGTTTGGGGCTGTCTCTTTTCGGCCTTCATCCGAGGTGTGGTCTGCTCTGCCTGGCGCTGTTGTCCTGGAGGGTGCCTGGGCGGTCTCTTGGAGGGCGGTGGGCTGTTGGGATGCTCCTCCTGCCCTCCTGGTGAGTACCGCGTAGCGGTTCCTGTTACTTTCTTTTTTACTGTGTCCCGTGTTTCCTGCTGTCTTTCTTTTGCAGGTTCCTCCTGGGCCTGGCCTGGACTCCCTCCCTGCGGCCGGTGTGGTTCTTGCTGTGGCCTCTGCAGGGGGAGGGGGGACTTCTCTGCCCAGCGCTGGTGTTCTGGTGGGCGCCGGGGCTCCCTGTTGGGGGTAGGGGCCCTCTTCCTGCCCTCCAGGTGAGTACCATGTATGGTACGTCCCTGTTTCCTTCCTGTTCGCTGTCCTTCTTTGCGGTATGGCGGTTGGGCTGTGTGTGGGCGGGTTGGCCTTGATGGGCTTGGTTCCATCTCTTGGCCTGTTGTCCATGGCTGTTGCTGGTGGGAGTCGTCCTTTGGGCGTCTCTCTGCCGGTCATGTTGAGTGGGTGCTGTTTTCCTCAGTTTCCTCCTCTCGTTTCCGCCTTGGTTTGCCTTCCCCGTGCCTCCTCGGCTGGTTGAGTTCTGTTGGTCGTGGCGGTGGGCTGGGGGTGCGTTCTTCCTGCCTCCTTGCAGTCCTTTCTCCTCCTCTGGTGTTTCAGCTTTGGAGTTGCCCTGGGTTCGGGTGGGCCTCCTCCTTTTGGCTCTCTCGGGGGTTCTCGGGCCCTTCTTTCTTGCCGGGGGGGGTCCCCCTGTTGCTTGGTCTCCCATGCGCTGCGGTTGTTCTGCCCCTGGTGGGGTACGCTTGTGCCCTTGGTGTGGTGGCCGTTCCACTGTTTTTTTCTTTGGGATTGGGCGGTTCTTCCTTCCTGCCTACGTCCTGGTCCTCTGTGTTCCTGGGTCGCCTCTGTTTTCTCCTGTGTGCCGTTGGCTTGCCTCTTTGGTTGGCTTGCCCTTGCGTCGTGGATTTTTTCTTCCTGTTCCCCTGGCCTGCGTGCTGTTTTGGGGGTTCGGGTTGGCCCTTGTTGGGCTCATGTTTCTTGCCTTCTCCTGCTGCTGCGGTTCCCTGTGCTTTCTGGTTCCGGGGTTCTTGCTGCTTTGCTTTGCCGTTTCTGTCTGGCATGCTGATGCTTGTCCCTTGTTGTTGCTCGTTTGCCGCTTGTACTCTGCGGCTGTTTTGCCCTGGGGCTTTGGCTTCTGGTCCTCCTGCTGCCTGGCCGTCCCTGGTGGGGTGTCTTCCTGCGGGGCCGTGGCTCGCTTTCTGTGGCCTGCTGCCCTTTGGTTCCTGGCGTTCCTGTGGGTTCGGTCCTGGTGCGTGCCTGTCAGGTTCCTGTGGTTTTCCGCTGCTGGTCGTTTCTTGCTCCCTCTTGGCTCCCTTGATTTCCTTGTAAGGGTGCTGTTGGGCCCTTCCTCAGTCCTGGGGGCGCCTTGTCCTTGTTGGGCTGTTGGCTCCGGACAGGGTGGTTGGGCTCCTATTGGGTCCTGTTGTTGGGGGTTTTTGCTTCTCACCTTCTGCCTGGTGGGATTTTGTTTCCTGTTGTGGTTTCCATCTCCCCTCTTGTCTCTCTGGCGGGTTTGTCCTTTGGGGCTTTGCTTGGCTGGCCGCTCTTGCCTTCGGCGGTGGCTGGGTCGTGGCTCTGCCTTGGGTGGACGCACTTGTTCTTCGTATGCCTGGCTCCTGTGCCCCACTCTGTTTGGCGGTCCTGGCAGGGCTGTGCCCTTTCCCTGCTGGTGGGTTTTTGGGTGTCGGTCTCCCCGGGTGTGTGGCCTCGCTGCTTTTTGCTTTCGCCTCTTGGTTCCTGCCCTTCTGTTGGTTCGCCCGGGGTGTGTGCCTGTCTGGGTGCCGGCCTGCCTGCCTGCCTACCTGCTGTTTTTCGCTGTTGGGCGCTTCTTGCTCCCTTCGGGTGCTTTTGCTTGCCCTGTGCTCGGGGTGTCAGCCTTCTGGTGGTGCCCCCCCTCAGGTTTCTGGGGGGGGGGTGGGTTTGTCGGGCCCTTCCTCTGTGCTGGTGGGCCTTGGCCTTTTTGGTGGTGTTGGCTAGGGGTTCTCCTCGCCTGCCGTCCTGTTTCCTTCCGGTCGGGGCTGGGGTTTGTTGGTCGTCCTTGGCTTTTGCTTTGGGTGGCCTCTTGTTCTTGGGTTGTTCGTCTCTTGTGCCCTGCCCTGTTGGCCGTGCCTTTTCCCTGCTTGTGGGGTTGGGTGTCTGCCTTTCCTGGTGTTTGGCCGGGTTTCTGCTTCCCGCCCCTCTCGCTCTGCCTTGGGTTGCGTTGGGTTTTTGCTTCGGGTCTGGGGCTTTCTGGCCCTGGCGTTTGGCCTAGTGCCGCGTAGGCTGTTTTCGGCCTTTGCTCTCTTATTGGTGCTGGGGTGTTCCTTCGCGCTCCCTTCTTGCGTGGTGCGCCTTGGACTTCTTGGGGCTCCTCTCCTTTGCTTTCAGGTGCCAGGGTTTTTTCCCCGTGTGCTCTGGGTGCCGGGGCTCTGCCTCTGTAGTTTTGCCTCCCGGTCTCCGTTTTGACATCCTGTTCGCTTTGCCGTTGGGTCGCTGGTGCTCTTCCTTGGTGGTGTTGAGCTTTGTGATGTGTGGCCCTTCTTTGCTTGGGGTCCTTTTTTGGTCCCTGCTGGGGCCCTTTCCTGGCTGCTCCTTCTCTTGGGCTTTCTCGCGGTCCTGGGGTGTTCTTCAGTCCTTTCGGGGTCCGCTTCCTTCGGTTGGCTTTGGCTCTGGGTGCGTTTTGTGGGCTCTGGGCTCCCACCTTCTGGTTCTGCTTTCTGGGGTGGTCTGGCTCTGGTTGGCTGTTGTGCTTTTCCTGACCTCCTTCCTGGTTGGCGGTTCCTTTCTGGCTCTCCTTCTGGGTCCTGGTGGTCCGATCTTGTGTGCCTCCTGGCTGGCCTGCCTCTTCTGCGGCTGGCTTCTTGGGGTTGGGCTGTGGGCCTTGTTGTTGGTCCTCTGCTTTTGGGGTTTGGCCTTCGGTGGTCCCGTGGTGTCCCCCTATTCCTCGTGGGAGTCGGTGCCTCCTTTTCCGGTTCTGGGGTTTTGGTTTCCCTGGTTCCGTGTGGACCTTTGTTGTCTTTCTTGGTTGTGCCCTGGGTTTTTCTGGGTCTGTTTTTGGTTGGGCTTTTTGCTCTCCCTGCCCTCTGTAGTGGTGGTTGCTGGTTCTGCTGGGGTTGGCCTTTGGTCGGCCCTGCCCTGTGGCCTGGTTCCTTTGTGGTTCCTTGTTGCTGCCCTCTTTCGGTTCTGCTGGGAGCTTCCCCTGCTGTGTGGGGGTCGTCCTTCTGCTTTGTTCCTTCCTGGTCCTTCGGCTTCTCCGCCCTGTGTGGGCTGTTCTTTCTGCCTTTGTCCTTTGGGCTGGGATGGCCTGTTGGTCTCTGGTTGTTTGGTGGCCTGGTGGGGCCTGTTTCCGGGGGCTTCGCCCTTGGGGGTTTCTCGCGGGTTGGTTGCCCTTTACTGGCTCCTTTCTCCGTTGGGTCGCGCGCTCTTCTCCTGGCCTTCCTTTGGTCGTGGAGGGGGGTCCTTGGTTTTGGCCCCCTCTGCTTGCTCCCTTGGGGGCTTGACTCTACTTCTGTGCCTCCCTTCCGGCTTGCCGGGTTGGTGGTTCTTGTTTTCATGGCAGTCCCTTTCTGACCTTCGGGGGTCTTGGTTCGGGTCTGTGGGGTTCTGTTTTTTGGTCTGGTGCCCTTGTTGTTGGTGGGGTTCCGGAAGGCCGGCTTCTCTGCTTTGGTATTCTCCATATTTTAAGGAATGGGACGGGGTCAGGAGGGACCTCGGGGTAATGTCCTATTACTTACCGGTAATCTTCATTACTCCTGGTCCCGTTGACCCCGTCCCATTCCTTACTTCCCTCCCTCCCTCCCTCCCTCCCTCCCTTGCGGCCGGCCTTCCTGTTGTTGGCTTGGCGTTTTACAGGCTGCATGCTGGGTTGGTACCGCTTAAGTACTCCCAGTGGGAGGGAGCAGGTAGGGTATCCCAGCATGCTCCTTTTCTTTTTTCTGTTGTGGAGATGGTCATCTCCATATTTTAAGGAATGGGACGGGGTCAACAGGACCAGGAGTAATGAAGATTACCAGTAAGTAATAGGACATCTTCTCATCCTTGAGGAGATTGAATCAGGTGCTTTCTTTTGAAAAACCTCTCTCATAGGTTTGTGGTCAGACCTCACTCTAAAATTGGTACCCCACACTAGATTTTTACATTTTTCGGGTTCACAATAGATTGCAAGTGCTTTCTTTTCAATAACTGAGTAATTCAACTCAGCACCTTTTAAGCAACAAGAGGTGCGTGTTAGCGACGGTTCATTTTCATTCCTTTTTTTGAACAATAACTGACCCAAATTCCTTTTGCACTTGCATCAGTTATTATATACTTCTCATCTCCAGGAACAAACACCTGTAGACTGGGGGAACATTTGAAATCATCCTTCAATGCATCAAATTCTTCCTGACAATCACTATTCCAAACAAATTCTATAGCGTTCCCTAACAAACTTCTTAAGTGAACGGTTTTGTCTGCAAAGCTCTTGATGAACCTTTATTACTAGCATCCCTAGACAGGACACAAGTTCATCCTCTTGGAGCATGGCTCTTTTATTCCAACAACTGCCTCAACTAATTCTTTCTTTGGTGCTATTTGTTTTCCAGAAATATGATGCCCCAAGTAACTTACCTCTCTTACATAAAATTTAAATTTTTCCTTTCTAAAAGTGAGACCGACTTTCAACCATTTGCCTAAAACCACATGCATTCTTCCATCATGGTCTTCCCTTTTTGACCAAATATTACTTTTTTATCCTGATAACAATGCAATCCTAGTAACCTTTCTAACACAGATTATTCTTTGAAAAACAGAGGCTGTTGGAATCAAATTGAAAGGAATTCTACAACATTTATATGCTCCTATAGGCAGGATCAATGCAGTCAAATCTTGTGACGATTAATGTAACTCAACCTGATGATAGGCTGATACTGGAACTAGAGTTGCGAAATAATTAACACCAGCCAAAGTTGTTACAATCTCATCAATATTTGTTAGGGAAAACCTATCCACTACAAACTCTTTATTGAGTGCTCTGAGATCATCACATAAACGCATTTCACCATAGATTTTCTTTGCCGCAACTATAGAGGCTAACCACTCAGTGGCTTCCACAGGTTCAATCACACCTAAACCAATCAGATGTTTTATCTCATTCTGCACTCCATATTGTATACTTAAAGGTACTCTCCTTACTGTAGCAAAAACAGGTTTTGCCCCTTGTTTTAAACTATAGCAATGTTTGTGATCTGGGCATATAATTGCATTAGCTGTGTGACCTAGGGGCATATGTATCAAAGGATACATTTGCGATTCTCAAAAAGCAATTTTTAGAGAATCGCTATTTGAGAATTGCAAAATAGAATGTATGTAGGATTTGCTAAAAATGTTGTGAATCCTACATATTCCTTATTTGCCAATCGCAAATTGAGATTAAGCATGGGCGAATTTTGCGAATCTGGCGTTCGCGAATTTGCGTCTTTGCAAACTCAATTTTTTTTTGTGTTCGCAAGGGTTTCTGCCAGTTCGCGAGGGTTTTGTACCAGTTAGCAATTGCAAAGTTACTTGTCGGCTCGCAACGGTCACTACTATGTTGTTTCTACGTCTGGTTCATCATCACAGGTTCCCAGCACCCTCTGTTTCACCACTGCCACCCTCTGTTTCACCCATGCCACCCTCTGGTACATTAATGCCACCCTCTGGTTCATCATCACTGTAGATTATGGGGGGTAAAAGCAAGCACACCTGCCCTGCTTCAACTGACATGAATTAATTTGGGGTTGATTTATTAATGTGTCACTGTTTTAAAATTCCAGTCTGGCACCTGCTTCCTGATCTGTAATTTGCTTTCTGTTGCAGTGCAATTTTTTTTTCCAGGACCTTTGTGGCCTACTTGTAGCTATTCTATGAGCCTGCTGTGAGGGTCAGAGCAGGGTCATACAATTGTTGCAACTAGCAACTGAACTCTGGAGGGGCCCCAGTCAGGAAGCACTACAGGGAATGGTTACTAATGATGAGTTTGAACTTTTGCACCTGCTGAGTGCTTTCAGTTTTGCAAAACTCGTTTTTCTGCAATTTCGCGCGATTTGCGGGGCGCGAACGTGAGCGAGATTGAATTCGGAAGCCGCAAATTTGTGAGAATATGCGATTTGTTTTTTTGCGGCGTGTTAGTTCGCAAGGTTTTGTGCGTTTTAGCGAGCCGCTTGTAGCCAACGGCGCGAAGTTACCCTCACGGTCGTTCATGGGCGCGGCCATCTTTTTTGCATGACGTATTTCCGTTTCTGGGCGCGATGTGTAATCTCGCAAAGTGTGCGGCTCGCTAGTACAATTTCGCGTGTGTCAGCAAAAACGCAAAAAAGAAAATTGTCTCCGATTTGGTCCAAACCACTTTTATCCGGTATTAGAGCTTCCCAGCAATGGCCCCAGAGCCATCAACCCAGGCGAAAACTAGTAGAAGACCCCCAAACAGCCAAAAAGCAAAAGTACAAAAATGGGGACTCAGTCATTTTCATGGCAATTTCCAAAATCACTCCGCGCGCGCTCTGCAGCTAGGCCCTAACTCCCCTCTGCCACCATGTATTTGCTTCAAACCTCTTGCAATCAAAAGTATCCATACCCAGCAGTGCTCCCAGACCCCGAAACCCACCCACAAACACCAGGAAGCCCCCCAAACAGCCCCCCGAAAATGCTACATTGAGCGAAATGTCAGAAATAGCAAAAACAAATTCCGCATGGATTTTGTCCAAACCACTTCTATCCGGTATTAGACCTTCCCAGCAATGCCCCAAGACCCGCCAACCCACCCGCAAAAAAGCACAACACCCCCAAACAGCCAAAAAGGAAAATCTCATACTTACTATATTTATCGGCCTTCGGTCCAAACACACTGTGCAGCTAGGTCATAACTCCCGTTTTCCACCACGGATTTCCTGAAAAGGCAATGCAATCAAAATTAGACTGTCCCAGCAGTGCTCCCAGACCCCAAAACCCACCCACAAACACCCGGAACCCCCCCAAAGAGCACCTCAAAGGCAAACAAGTCAGCAAAAACGCAAAAAGAATTTCGCCTCCGATTTGGTCCAAACCACTTTTATCCGGTAGTAGAGCTTCCCAGCAATGGCCCCAGAGCCGTCAACCCAGGCGAAAACTAGTAGAAGACCCCAAACAGCCAAAAAGCAAAAGTACAAAAATGGGGACTTAGTCATTTTCATGGCAATTTCCAAAATCACTCCGCGCGCGCTCTGCAGCAAGGTCCTAACTCCCCTCTGCCACCATGGATTTGCTTCAAACCTCTTGCAATCAAAAGTATCCATACCCAGCAGTGCTCCCAGACCCCGAAACCCACCCACAAACACCAGGAAGCCCCCCAAACAGCCCCCCGAAAACGCTACATTGTGCGAAATGTCAGAAATAGCAAAAGAAATTTCCGCATGGATTTTGTCCAAACCACTTCTATCCGGTATTAGACCTTCCCAGCAATGCCCCAAGACCCGCCAACCCACCCGCAAAAAAGCACAACACCCCCAAACAGCCAAAATGGAAAATCTCATACTTACAATATTTATCGGCCTTCGGTCCAAACGCGCTGTGCAGCTAGGTCATAACTCCCGTTTTCCATCACGGATTTCCTGAAAAGGCAATGCAATCAAAATTAGACTGTCCCAGCAGTGCTCCCAAACCCCAAAACCCACCCACAAACACCCGGAATCCCCCCAAAGAGGACCTCAAAGGCAAGCAAGTCAGCAAAAACGCAAACAAAATTTCGCCTCCGATTTGGTCCAAACCACTTTTATCCGGTATTAGAGCTTCCCAGCAATGGCCCCAGAGCCATCAACCCAGGCGAAAACTAGTAGAAGACCCCCAAACAGCCAAAAAGCAAAAGTACAAAAATGGGGACTTAGTCATTTTCATGGCAATTCCCAAAATCACTCCGCGCGCGCTCTGCAGCTAGGCTCTAACTCCCCTCTGCCACCATGGATTTGCTTCAAACCTCTTGCAATCAAAAGTATCCATACCCAGCAGTGCTCCCAGACCCCGAAACCCACCCACAAACACCAGGAAGCCCCCCAAACAGGCCCCCGAAAACGCTACATTGAGCGAAATGTCAGAAATAGCAAAAAAAGTTCCGCATGGATTTTGTCCAAACCACTTCTATCCGGTATTAGACCTTCCCAGCAATGCCCCAAGACCCGCCAACCCACCCGCAAAAAAGCACAACACCCCCAAACAGTCAAAAAGGAAAATCTCATACTTACAATATTCATCGGCCTTCGGTCCAAACGCGATGTGCAGCTAGGTCATAACTCCCGTTTTCCACCACGGATTTCCTGAAAAGGCAATGCAATCAAAATAAGACTGTCCCAGCAGTGCTCCCAGACCCCAAAACCCACCCACAAACACCCAGAACCCCCCCAAAGAGCACCTCAAAAGCAAGCAAGTCAGCAAAAACGCAAAAAATTTTTTGCCTCCGATTTGGTCCAAACCACTTTTATCCGGTATTAGAGCTTCCCAGCAATACCCCAAGACCCGCCAACTCACCCGCAAAGAAGTAGAACACCCCCACAAGTGCAGAGTCTTTCTTCATTGGGCGTAATCCAGCCCTCTGCTTTGAGGGAAATAGGAGTCTGGAAGAGGAGGATAGAGGAGCATGTTCTTGTGAACTTGTCAACCTGAGGAATGCAGACTGCGGTACCTTCAAATCAATAAGCAAACAAGTGAAGACAGTTCTGCTGATGGGCTTGTTTTTGTGATTAGGTGATTAAAGTTTTAATTATATTAACTGTGCAAAACAAAGAAAGACAGACACACAGGAATAAAAGTGAATAAGGAAGAAAAATAAATTTATTGATTCATTGTCTCATTTTCAGGGCTCGGTGTCAGGGAATAAGAATAAGAGTTCATCCTCATACTCTGCGAATTCAGGCAGGAGTAGGTCAGTGTCACCTAACAGAGAAGAAATTCCCTCATCTACGTTGCTGTCCTCCTCGTCTTCATCCGGCGTGGGTTCTCGTACTTTGTAATCTGGTGGTATGAGGTGCTGATTCATCTTGATCATTGTTAACCTCTCCACATTTTTGGGCGAGAGGCGGCTCCGTTTGGAAGTTACAATGCCACCAGCAGCACTGAAAACACGTTCAGAAGACACACTTGCGAGTGGGCAAGACAAGTAGTTTATAGCCAGGTTGTAGAGCTGTGCCAACAATTCTTTTTTCCCATGCCAATACGACAATGGGTCAGCATTAACATAGACCTCTGTTGAGTCATTCAGATAGTCCTGCACCATCGACTCAAGGTTCTCCAAGGTTCCTTCACTTTGCTTACTTTTTGCTGGGACCTTTTGAGAACCAAACCCAAGCCAAGTTAGCCAATCCTCTTCTTCACCCAATGTTACTGTTGTGTCTGGTGCAGATGATCCGGTTGCCGGTGTCTTTAACGGCTGAGAGGTCACTTGTGCCACAGCCACAGGTGCAGAAGTGGATTCTTTTGACAGGGGATGGCCTGCTGATGCTGATGTACTGCCTTTTCCTTCAATTTGCTGCCGTTCTCTTTCAAACCTCATGGCTGGCAAGGCTAGCCAACGTTTGTACATTGTAACATCTTCATCATCAAAAGGAAAGACTGCTCGGCCTGCCAGCGCCTTTTTGTAGCATGGATCCAGAATAGTAGCAGAAATGTAATGCTGTTCTGAGTGAATCATTTTAAGACGTTCATCGCCAAGTAGGCGCTCTAATAATTTCTCCGCCAAAACAAAAGCGTCTTTCTTTTCTTCATCTTTTTGAAACATAGAAGACACCGCCTTCAGTTGGTGCTCCAGCATGCGCAACAATGGGATAGCTTTTCCCAAATTACAGTCCTCCCTGCTGACTGCACGCGTGAAGACCTCAAAAGTACGAAGCATGTCTGTCAGGCTTTTAACTAGCTTCCATTGCGCCGCATCTAGCCTCAGGTCCTTCTGAGCTGTACCCAGTGTTAAGAAATAGTGATCGAGTACCGTATACTGCTCATACAGACGCTCATGCATGTAGAAGGTTGAGTTCCAACGTGTTGGCACCTCCTGGATGAGTGCCTTCACTGGCATTCGACGTTCATGTAGCAGGCTCCTCAGATGCTTCCGGGCCTTAAAAGAATGGCTGAAATGGTTGCACATTCTTCGGCAGGTGGCCACTAACTCGCACGCTGGACTGTCTTCACTCAAGAATTTTTTAACAACCAGGTTTATACAGTGCGCCAAACACGGAACTCTGAAATAGTGACCCAGATCCATGGCCCTAACTACATTGGCGCCATTATCTGTGGAAACATAACCAATCTGGCGTTTTTTTGGGGACAGCCAGTGAAAGACCTTTGTGTTAAACTCATTCAAAATGTTTTGTGCTGTATGACGTTTCTCCAAGCCAAACATGGCTAAATTTGCATGTTTCCGAGCAGCTTTAAAAACTTGGTCCGGGTCAACACCTGCGTTTAGCTTTGCTTTAACCCCTGAAAAAGAGACCCAGTGTGCAGTGATGCACATGTAATCAGCGCCTGCGCCACTGGTCCACATGTCTGTTGTCAGATGTATAGTGTGAACAGCACTCTTCTGCAAAGCTGCCCCAATCACCTCCCGCACATCTTCATGTAGTGCTGGAACCGCAACTCTGGCAAAATAGAACCAGCTAGGAACCTTCCATTTAGGGCTGAGCGCTGCTACTAATTCTAGAAAACCAACCCCTTCTACAAAAGAAAAAGAGAGAAGGTCCAGAGCTAGCATTTTAGCCAGCTTAGTGTTATACAGACGCGTCAGTGGGTGGTTGCGATCATATGGCGCTTCTGAAAACAACATGGTTCTAATGTTGCCCTGGACCATGCTTTTACGGGATGATGATGATGATGACTTCTTCGACCCAGTTACGCTCGCTGATGAACTTTTTCGCATTGGTGTCTCACTCTCTCCCACACTCTTAGTGTGGCTCACAGGGGGTGTGCTGCTGACAGGGGTACTGGGTGTAAGTGAAGTGTTTGACACTTCTTCCTCCTCGTCTTCATCAGATGAAACATCAACGTTTTCTTGACTTGCAATTCGGGCTTCCTTGATCTCCTTTAGGTGCACCAAACCATTGGACAGCGTGCTGTCTCTTAAGATGACTTCTCTGGCCTCCGGTACCATAGTTGGTACCAAACTTACCACGACTAACTGCATGCTTACAATCGCTACAAATGGCGAAGTTTTCCTTTTTTGAGCAAACACTAAAGAAGTCCCAAACTGCGGACTTGAAATGTCTGTGGGGGCCGGAGGAGGCGGCGATACTGGTGGTGGTGGTCATGCTGCTAATGCCAGATGAAGTGGAGGATGTGGATTGCCGAACTTAACTACGTTGTACACTTTCACCACCACTAATTGAGGTCGAGGTGGATGGAGGTCCCTTCTGGCGAGGAAGAAATATGGAAGCGGTACGTGTTGGTGTACTAGTTAACTCCAATGATTGTGGTGTTTCCATTGCCTCCTCGCTACAACATCTTCACGCTCAGCAGCTTCTCGGGCTAGGGTCAAAATGTCTGTTTGCTGCATGCCCGCAGGGGCTGCAGTGACCTTTATGATGACTGGGTCGTCGTCGTGAGAGTCTTCATCAGCAGTAGTATCCGCCACTTCTTGTTGAGCCTCATCACACTCCATAACTATGAGACTTTCGACGACCTTCCATTTACGCTTAACTACCTTTGTCAGATCATGGTGTGCCTTACTCTCAGACCGCAGTGGTGGTTCCCAAGTTTGATTCATATCATCAGAAGGAGGTGGGCTTGAAGAAGATGTAGACACCACCCTTGATCTTTTCCTTGCTAGGGATGAGGAAGACAATGAATGATCATCAGTAGGAGTGGCTTCCTCAAATGATACCTCGGCTTGATTGTCGATTTCCTGATGTGCCCCTACTTCGGGAGGAACAACAATTGTGGGCACTTGTGACCCTCCATGCACCTCTGCTTGCGCATCTCCTTGCGCTGCCTCTCCTTCCACAAGTACTTGGGCTTGTACTTGCACATGTGGTTGTTGTTGCGGCTGTGGTTGTTCAACACTCGTCAGATGAGTTACAACAACCTATGTTGATTGAGGGACATTGCTGCTACTTTCTTGCGATGAGCCAACATCACTGGTCGATGGTGATTGAACAACTAGACTAAGTGCCTCTGCAGCACTCAAGGGCTTAGACTTCAGTTGGCGTGGTCGTGGTGGTGGTGGCACTGAGGCCAATGGTGCGGGGGTGCTGCTCCCAGCTTGGTCCCCAGCAGATCCCGCTGCTGCTGCAGGCGTACTTTTTTTTTTACTCCCAAAAAATGTGGCGGGCGGCACACCAGTCTCCTTGGTAACTTGCTTCTTCTGCTCCGTACTGGCAACTTTCTTGCTAGAGGAGCTACGGGGAACTTTTTTTGGGGCCATCTTCTTCAGAGGTCAGAACAGCAGGCCGCAGTTGCACGAGTTGCAGAGTTGTCTGTGGCCAGACGTGACGTCGCGTGACGTTATGCTGCACACACACACCGCTGCAGGACTTTTTCCTGGCACTGGAGGTTCTCTTGAGTCTTGTGCACCTAAAAACAATGGAAGACAGAGGAACATCAGTTCAGTTATACACCCCAAAAACTCGAAAACCACATAAAAATCAGCACAATCCCATGCCATCCATGCCCTCAATGATGTTTAAATTCAAGACACCCCACAGAAAGACTAGGCCCATGCACCACTCACTACCCCTGGTCAAAAGGCCACAACAACAGCCCAAAAAATCGAAAAACACTGAAAAATCAGCACAATCCCATGCCATCCATGCCCTCCATGATGTTTAAATTCAAGACACCCCACAGAAAGACTAGGCCCATGCACCACTCACTACCCCTGGTCAAAAGGCCAAACAACACCCCAAGAATTCGAAAAACATAGAAAAATCAGCACAATCCCATGCCATCCATGCCCTCCATGATGTTTAAATTCAAGACACCCCACAGAAAGACTAGGCCCATGCACCACTCACTACCCCTGGGCATAATGGTTGAAAGCTAGGCAAAATGGTTGCAGACCTAAGAACACTGCCTGCATTCAAAATGGCCCCCTGCCTCCCAGCACATGGCCAGGGCCTGCCTGTACCAGCACTCAAAATGGCGCACACCCACATGGCCTGTCCCCATGAACACCCCAAAAAATCGAAAAACACAGAGAAATCAGCACAATCCCATGACATCCATGCCCTCCATGATGTTTAAATTCAAGACACCCCACAGAAAGACTAGGCCCATGCACCACTCACTACCCCTGGTCAAAAGGCCCCAACAACAGCCCAAAAATCGAAAAACACAGAAAGATCAGCACAATCCCATGCCATCCATGCCCTCCATGATGTTTAAATTCAAGACACCCCACAGAAAGAGTAGGCCCATGCACCACTCACTACCCGTGGTCAAAAGGCCACAACAACAGCCCAAAAAATCAAAAAACACAGAAAAATCTGAACAATCCCATGCCATCCATGCCCTCCATGATGTTTAAATTCAAGACACCCCACAGAAAGACTAGGCCCATGGACCACCCGCTACCCCTGGGCATAATGGTTGAAATCTAGGCAAAATGGTTGCAGACCTAAGAACACTGCCTGCAATCAAAATGGCCCCCTGCCTCCCAGCACATGGCCAGGGCCTGCCTGTACCAGCACTCAAAATGGCCCCCACCCACATGGCCTGTCCCCATGAACACCCCAAAAAATCGAAAAACACAGAAAAATCAGCACAATCCCATGCCATCCATGCCCTCCATGATGTTTAAATTCAAGACACCCCACAGAAAGACTAGGTCCATGCACCACTCACTACCCCTGGGCATAATGGTTGAAAGCTAGGCAAAATGGTTGCAGACCTAAGAACACTGCCTGCATTAAAAATGGCCCCCTGCCTCCCAGCACATGGCCAGGGCCTGCCTGTACCAGCACTCAAAATGGCCCCTACCCACATGGCCTGTCCCCATGAACACCCCAAAAAATTGAAAAACACAGAGAAATCAGCACAATCCCATGCCATCCATGCCCTCCATGATGTTTAAATTCAAGACAACCCACAGAAAGACTAGGCCCATGCACTGCTCACTACCCCTGGTCAAAAGGCCCCAACAACAGCCCAAAAATCGAAAAACACAGAAAAATCAGCACAATCCCATGCCATCCATGCCCTCCATGATGTTTAAATTCAAGACACCCCACAGAAAGAGTAGGTCCATGCACCACTCACTACCCGTGGTCAAAAGGCCACAACAACAGCCCAAAAAATCGAAAAACACAGACAAATCTGAACAATCCCATGTCATCCATGCCCTCCATGATGTTTAAATTCAAGACACCCCACAGAAAGTCTAGGCCCATGGACCACCCGCTACCCCTGGGCATAATGGTTGAAAGCTAGGCAAAATGGTTGCAGACCTAAGAACACTGCCTGCAATCAAAATGGCCCCCTGCCTCCCAGCACATGGCCAGGGCCTGCCTGTACCAGCACTCGAAATGGCCCCCACCCACATGGCCTGTCCCCATGAACACCCCAAAAAATCGAAAAACACAGAAAAATCAGCACAATCCCATGCCATCCATGCCCTCCATGATGTTTAAATTCAAGACACCCCACAGAAAGACTAGGCCCATGCACCACTCACTACCCCTGGTCAAAAGGCCACAACAACAGCCCAAAAATCAAAAATTCCAAAATTGTAGTTGCAGCAACTGTAATGCCCCAAACAAACTTACTTGTGAAATTTCTAATCCAAAAGTGATCCAAAGAAATTCAAAAAGGCCTCAAATCCAAATATCCAGCAGCATCCACAAAAAGTATTCTTCCTGGTCAAGAATCCGAATGAAAGTGACCAGCACATGAAGAAAGCACTGGGAGGAGCCTGCTGGACAGCAACAGGAAGTTGGAGACTGTGGGGCACTTCCTTTCTCCCCCCCCAAAAAAATGGACTCCTTGCAAAAAAAAGTGCAGGCAAATGTCAACCTGAGGAGTTATTCTGATAAAAATCATCATTTTCAGAAGGTTTATGCTGCTTGCTGGTGGATTTCTTGTGCAGAATTTCAAATTTTGTAATTTCGCGCGTGCTAGATTGTTGCTGCTCGCCGCATCTACGTGTTCGCAATTGCGAACTCTCGCGATGCGGGCTGTGCAAGGTGGCAAGCCGCGATTACGTAATCGCGGTCGCCAAACTCCCGCGGGATCCCGCAGCAAGATCCAAAATGGCGCAGCACTCGCAAAATATCGAGAAAAACAACTCGGCAAACGCTGAATGACGGTAAGTGAACGCCACACGCCGCAAAATTGTATCACCAAGAAAAAAAAATCCGCTGCGTGCGAATTTGCGGATTTTCGGTAAATTCGCGAGCGTTCGCGGATTGCGAATTTACCGAAAATCCGCAAAATCCGCGAGCGGAACGGATTTTCCGCCCATGCTTAATTGAGATTCCCAAATAAGGAATACCTTCCCATTCATTCCTATGGGCTAGGAGGCCCATAGGAATGAATAGGAAGACATTCTCAATTTGCGATGACCAATTAGAGAATCGCAGACAAAAAGAATGCAATTTCAAGGTTGCAAGGGTGCCAAAAGGACACCCTGTCGCACCCCTGAAATGTGCATGTGTGCACATGTGGCGCACATACATGCCCTAAGTTAGAATTTTTCACAGTTTAGTAAAGTTATGACTCCTAACTTTAGGACTCCTAAACTGAGAAAAATCCTAACTTTACGAGTTTTGGTATTCACAGAAGGCATTTAGGAGTCCTAAAGATAGGAGTCCTCACTTTACTACTCCTAAACTGAGAAAAATCCTAACTTTAAGATTTTCGGTATTCACAGAAGGCATTTAGGAGCCCTAAAGTTAGGACTTCTAACTTCTGTGAATACCGAAATGAGTAAGTGCCTTCTGTGAATACCAAAATGAGTAAGTGCCTTCTGTGAATACCAAAATGGTAGTAAGTTTAGGATTTTGTCTTAAGTTAGTTCTGTGAATCAGGCCCCCGGTCTTTGGGGGAACAGGTCAACACCAGGCAAGGTTCAAATTAATATCAAGAGTGCACCACCACCAGCACAGGGGCAGCCGGGCGCCAACAGTTAACCAATGGAGACAGGGGGTGTTCGCTGCTCACAGGTAAGTAAAGGTGTTTCAGGGGTCAATCTTTGGAAGTTAAGGTAAGCATTGGGGGCACAAGGCAGCACCTAACTTATACCCTCAGCTGCACAGGGGCAGCCAGGTGCAGAGTTTCAACTTAGCGTCAGGCACCCAATGCAAATCAATGAGAGAGAGGTGAGGCCAGTGGGCCATCTTGGTCTCGAGCCGTGGGCGTTGGTTGCAGAAGTGGGTCCATAGGCAGTTTTGCAGTTCCTAAGGGCATAGATTTTTGGTTTTAAAGTCGGTTTCCTCTTGGACACATCCTCTGTCCATTGGTGTTTCTTGATCTTTATAGAAGGCAGGCAGTCCTCTCAGGGGTTTGTAGGTTGCTGAACCTGCAGGACGAGTCGAGTTTTGTAGCAAACGCGAAAGGCAACAGACAGGTCGGCAGGGCTGGTGCCAAGTCAGTCACTGGTCCTTCTTCTTTCTTTTTGAGGCGCCTTTTCGGCGTCCGGGCTTCGTAGGTCATCTAAAGGATGATTTATCACAAAGGAGGGGAGAGGGTCAACAAATAAACTCCACCACCCCGAACCCCCTAGTTTTGTGTTCTCCCTCCCTATGCTCCGCCCCCTTGCGTGGCTACGCTGGGGCGTATTGTAAGCAGACCCAATGATGAAGCATGTCACATACATTGTGTGTGAGTGAGGGCAGTTTTTTCAAATATTTTAGATTTTTCCCAGCCCTGTCTTTGTCTGTGTTGAGTTTCTTTCTCTCCACCCCTCTATGTGTTCTCATTTAAAGGATGAGCCACCCTTGGTGGAAGTGATTGCCATAGCAAAACATGTGGAACACATCGTTAAATGTGTGGGTGAATTTGGTGACAACAATAATAAGTCTAATTCATTGCCCGACAAAGTTGTAGAGAGATATGACTAGGTAGACTCTGATTTTAGGGTCTGTGAGTGCTACATAAATAGTAGTTTTAGGAGAGTTACAGGGGAGTGAAGGGTAGGGACAATGGGTTCCTTACCTGGGGTATCTATACCCTTTATTATGCCACTCTCCTATAGAAGGGGGAACAGCCCTAGCCCTGATTGGATAGGTACCACCATTTTCAAGATGGTGGGCACTGAAAAATGTGGTACAATTTGCCTATAGCACATGAAGGGTGGAGTTGACAAAGGGGGCACACCTCTTATTCTCTCTTAGTTTTCCCATCGATTCTTATGCGAAAAGTGGGGGTCTGAACAGGGGGCTGCCATCTGCTGCTAGCAGCAGAGGCTGGGGTCACATTACGAAGGCGGCAAAGCCTTTGAATCTTCCCTCTCCGGAACTGTGCTCATCCTGGGGGCAGAATTGTGATACCTCCACCCAGGATGGGCTTTGTTTCTGGCCTCGGAGAGCAGGGGCTCTCTACCCAGGGGTCCAGAAACATGGTTGGTTTTGGCAGACTGCATAAAGACAGTCAGAGACCACACCAGGGTTGGTTGGTTTTCAAGGGGCACATCTGATGTGCCCTCTGAGTAGATTTTTAATAAATCCAACACAGGAAGCAGTGTGAGTTTATTAAGAGGAAGTGTTTGGTATCAAACACTCCTGGGTTCATCATGGTTCTGGGGAACTTGTGCTGTCAAGGTCCAGCCCATGTACTCTCTTTGGCTTCCCTGGCACTTACAATATGAAGAATAGACTTATATATTGTAGGGGTATATCTGCTCATGCAGATAAGCACCCTACCGTAGGGCTATAAGGCCTGCTAGAGTGGTAACTTACCTATGCTTTGGGTAGTGCTGCTTTAACATGGCACACAGTGCCAAGTCGACTTTGTCGTTTTTTGTCTGCATCAAGGCATGCAGGCTGCAGTGGCACTTAGCATGGCCTTGATGAGGGAACCCTAGGGAACATTCTTCAGTCCCAATGCCCTAGGTACCAGGGGTAGAGTTTTAGGGAAGGCGCTCTGGCACAGGTGACCTGGTTGGCAGGGACCATGTGCACTTTCAATCGAAACCACATCAAGTTCAGGCAAAAAATGTGGGGGGGGGGTGTTACCACATCAAAAGAGGCACTTTCTCAAAGTAACACATTGGTAAACGCCCACTTTCAGTAGTGGATTGGGCCTTTCTTTTGAAACAGAAATGGTGAAACCAATCACCTACAATTGCCACTTCATGTTGTCACACTACAATTTACACCTGTTTTTCTGCGCTCATTGGGCTTATTTTTAAACATGGACTTCTCCTTTTTACAAGAATTTGGGTGCAATGCCTTTCTCTAAGGTGGTGAAATGCAGGATGGGTTCCATAAATCTTCAGTGATGCCTTTGGCCTTAATTTTAAACGTGCACCTTTTAAAGAGAGCTGCACCACAATTCCACTTTTCGATGATTCCTTACCACCAACAGGACCATGAATATACGGTAAGCACCTTGAACTGCTATTTCTGCATACATGGTGTTAAAGTATAAAAGACAAGCTTCAAAGGATCCCATCTTCGTCGCCAAACATGATGAGTTATCAAATAGTCCAGAGCAAACAATTTCTCTCAGGTTAACTCAGGAGCACTGTTTATTAACACCTCATCCACCTCAGTCCAAAACTATCCCATTTGAAAAATACTGCACAATGCAACTGAAATAGGCTTTTTTGAATTCGAAACCGATTTTATCATATTTTAACACATTTGATGTAAAATGTCTTTAAAAATGAATGTGTCACTGGTTGACTGGGGTGTGAACCCTGGTCAAGCAGTGTTGGAAAGGGCCCTTTCTGCAGGGTCATCGCCAAAGTTTGGTTGACTTTAGTACTCTGGGCACTTTACCATTGCTAACCAGTGCTAAAGTGCATGCGCTCTCTGGTAAAACATGGTAACATTGGCTTAATAACAATTGGTATATTTAATGTTCTTATAAGTCCCTATAGTACAGTGCACTACATGTGCCAAGGGCCCGAAAATGAAATGCTACTAGTGGGACTGCAGCACTGATTGTGCCACCCACTTAAGTAGCCCTTTAAGCATGTCTTAGGCCGGCCACTTCAAAGTTTGTGAGTGCATTTTACTGCAGTGTTAACTTGGCATTTAAAACCCCTTGCTAAGCCTTAAACTCCCTTTTCTTACGCACAAGTCACCCCTGCGTTAGGCACGAGGTAGCCCATAGGGCAGGGTGCTATGGAAGTAAAAGGCAGGACATATACTTTGTAGTTTTACATGTCCTGGTAGTGAGAAACTCACAAATTTGTTTTTCACAGTGAGGCCTAGCCCTCCCATGGGTTAAAGGTTACATGCTCCTGAGGCTTGAGCCGGGAGAAAAACGCTGCTGCTATCATTTTAGAAATCATACTTTTACCATTGTTTCATTATTACCCTGTGTTCACGAGTTTTCATGCCTTTAATGTGATGATTTCAGGTCCGTTTTGAATGCTGCTAAAATTTGCTACTTTTGAACTGAAGCTGTTAAAGCCTTTTTTAGTTAAAAACAGTACTTACTAGTAAATTGGGAAGGCACTCTGGGATCTGGGTGTTCGATTCCGGCTGAGACGGGGGCTGCGCTTTGCAAAGCGGGCCGCAATTTCGGGGGAAGTACAGTCAGCGGGCTAGTCTTTTTCGCCCTTGACGTTATATGTGGTAGGGATGGCTCGTGTGCGCAGCGGACGTGCGCAGCGGGCGTGCCGCTGGCGTGCCAAAGGCAAGCCCGTTTGCGCCCGTGCGCCCTCGACCAGCGCTCAGTGCCAGTACCCCTGTAGGTTATGGAGCTGGTACGCCAAATATACAACAATGCTCTAGTGATTTCTAACGCAGTGTGAATGGCAGGGCTGGAGCGGTGGGGTGCCCACATATTAGTCTTGATTAGGAGGTTCCCTGCTGCTCTACTATGTGTTCTAAGTGTATGGTGGTGCTACCTGCCCTACTTTATAGACCTGCTAACTCATGTAATCATACTAGAAGGAATCAGACAGACACCTTACAATTGCAGGGGCTGAAGTGCATTCTGCTGAATGCTAGAACCTTGGTAAAGCACAGTGTGGAGTGCAATAGACTAATTGAGGAGGAGGCAATAATGATTGCCTTTATCATGAAATCTTGTACTGATGAGGCATCGGGTCCAGATCTAGATAAGGCTACACCCAAAGGCTACTCTTGCTATACCTTGAATAGGCCGTGGAGGAAAGGGGGGGGGTCTCGCGGTTATTTACCACACCTCCTTCAATGCGACTTTTAGAACAGCATCCATCCCAGATTGCGAGGCATTGGAGTTCTGCCCATACTACTCACATCAGGCTACTTTCAAAGGTACTCTCCTGTATAGGCCTCAGGAGATCTTTTTTAACATTGGTGGGTATTCTGGTTGAAGCATGGCTGTGTGTCAGCTCCTACACCATACTGGGAGATTTTAACTTCCATTTAGAGGAGCATACAGACCCAGATACGGTGACTCTTTTGGACTTCATGAAAACAGTTGACTTTAAACAGCATGTGGTGGGGCCTACTCATACGGCAGGGCACACGTTGGACGGGATCTTTTCCAACAACCCGCAACTGTTAGAGGTCTGCTGCCCCTAGTTTGGTCAGACCATGTGGCAGTATGCTTTGAGCTAGCTGGTTCCTATCACCATGAGTTGGTTAAACTAACTAAGAAACAAAGGATCTCCAGAGCATGGAATAAAATTGATGCTAAAGAACTATAAGCCTTGTTGAACTCCACCTTATTCTGTCCGTCTGTAGACATTGAAGAGGAAGAATACTCACTATTCTAACTAGCTCGAGGCAGCCAGCAATAAGTTAACGCCTAAAAAAGTCTCAAACTCTAATAGAGAACAGCCTTCTGCCCCATGGTACTCTCAGGAGCTGAAAGATCATAAACTAAAGTGTAAACTGCTAGAGAGGAAATGGAGGAGGGGATCTAACATCGCAGAGAAGGAGGCATGTAAACAAAGGCTCGTGGCTTATAAACATCTACTTTTTACAACTAAGAAAGATTTCTTTGCCAATCAAATTAATTCTGCAATAAACTCGGCTAAAGTACTCTTTAAAATAGTCACCAGCCTAGCGTACCCTGGTACACCAAGTGTCTCGCCAAGTCAGGGGCTTTGTGAGGAAATAGCCAACTTTTTCTGCAGCAAGGTGGAGGCTATTTTTACCACATTTAAAGGGCCTGGGACAGATGGATCACTTGGTGTCGGGGAGAAATATATAGCTCGGTCGGGTCTTCCGAGTTTTGATGAGTTCATACCTCTCTCCATCAAGGACATTCGTAAATCATTGATGTCAGCCAAATCAGGTTCCACCTATGACCCTTGCCCGGTGGCGGTGTTAAAACTAGCCCCTGAACCCATTGTTATAACACTCTCTGCTATGATGAACTCAATGTTTAGGGAAGGATATTTTCCTAAAACCTGGAAAACTGCTTCAATACTTCCTCTACTCAAGAAGTCGAATCTGGACCCGAAGGATCCCAATAACATTCGTACGATCTCACGTATCCCCCCTGCCAGCTAAATTGATAGAGAAAGGCATGAATGCACAACTAAGTACATTCTTATAAGAGGCACAAATTCTGGATCCAACGCAATACGGGTTCAGAGAGGGACACTGTACTGAGTCCGCTCACTTAAAATCTACAGAGGAAATTAGGGGCGTGCTTGACCAGGGAAGCAAAGCTGCAATGATTATGTTGGACCTGTCTGCCGCTTTTGACACGGTCCACCATGACTTGCTGCCGACCGTTTGTGGGATTGTGGAATCCATAGTAAATCTTGGGATCTCCTGAAGTCCTTCCTCTCAGACAGAGTACAAACAGTTTCGCTCGGCGCATTCTGTTCCAAACCCTTCTCTCTGCCCTGCGGAGTGCCGCAAGGGTCCTCGCTTAGCCCCACGCTTTTTAATGTCTACGTTTCCCTGCTGGGCCCCCTGATCAAATCCTTTGGATTTGCTCTGACATTGTATGCAGATGACACTCAGATTGTGGTGTCCCTGCTGCCTGGGCAAGAGACAGAGACTGCTAAATGATTTTGTGATTGTATGGAGGCACTGGGTAAATGGATGACACAAAATTGTTTAAAACTCAATTCTGGTAAGACAAAAGTCATTCTGTTTGGCAATGACCCCAAGTTCTGGACCCCAAGGTGGTGCCAAGACTCATTGGGGGTGTTTCCGATCCCTACGAGGAAAGTTAAGAACTTGGGTGTCCTGATTGATGACAAACTCATCTTTGAGGACCAGATCAATGCAATGGTCTCAACGACCACATTTAATCTTAGAACATGCAAGAAAATCTTGCAGTTGGATTTGATTTGATTTGATTATCAGATTTGTAGAGCGCACGAATGCCTGTGGGCGTCTTGGGGCTAAAAATTACTTAAAACTGACGGGGTGGGAGAGGTAGGTATGCCAGGGATGCCGGGAGTTATATGGACAAGATTATTTTGAAAAGATTATTTTGAAAAGAGCCAGGACTTTAGGGACTTTCGGAAAGATAGCAGTGATGGACTGTTTTTTATTGCTACTGGCATCTGATTCCAGGTCTTTGCTGTGTGCAGAAAAAAACTTTTTCCCCCCATCTCAGTTGTCTAAATCTGGGGGTCTTGAGTAGCATAGCACTGCTAGACCTAAGGGTCCTAGGTGGGTCGTAGTGTCTTAGGTTGTTTTTCAGAAAATGGGGGCCTGAACCATGCAATGCCTTATATGCCAGGCACGCTGACTTAAATTGAGTTCTCTTCTCTATTGTTAGCCAGTGGAGATTGCTCAATCTATGCGCCACCGGCTCAAATCTGGGTATGTCCAAAACTAACCTGGCTGCAGCTTTCTGGAGGCGCTGGAGCTTTAATAGTAACTGTTTTTGAAGCCCTGCATACAGAGCGTTTCCGTAGTCCATTTTAGATAATGCCAACATAGCCACTAGAGTTTTCCTGGTATCTAATGGGACATATGGCTGGAGCTTTCTTATCAGCTTCAGAGTGTACCATACCATGGAGGAAAGTTTATTGATCGGGGCCTTGAAATTTAATTTGGAGTCAAACATGAACCCCAGGTACCTAACGCTGTCCACTGGTGACGGACAGCAGCCCAGACTATCTAGCTACCAGTCTGGTGACCAAATGCTGTGCTCGGCTCCCAGCAGCAAGACCTCTGGCCTGGCCCATACAAAGCCTGAATCTATGTTGTCCGAGATGGACACCACTATTTGGGTGTTGTCAGCGTAGGATATAGGGAGAAACCCCCAGTTCCTGATGATGTTGGCTAATGGGGCAACATATATGTTAAAAAGGGCAGGGCTTAGTGACGAGCCCTGTGGTTCCCCCCACGGGGTTCTAAACGGTTTTGATGAGAAATTCCCTAGTTGAACCGTGAAAGATCTTTCTCCCAGAAAGGAGCCAATAATGCTACTGCGGATGCATGCAGGCCAATTTCTTCTAGTCGGGTCAGGAGTATGCTGTGATTAACAGTGTCGAAGGCTGCCGACAGATCTAGCAGGATCAGGGCAGGCTTCCCACCTGGGTCCAGCACACTTATGATCTCCTCCACCGCCATAATCAGAGCAGTTTCTGTCCCATGTTCATCCCGGATCCCGAATTGTGAGACATCTAATACTTGAGATGCCCTGATGAACCCGGCGAGCTGTGTATTCAGATGTTTTTCCAAAATTTTTGCCGGGAAGGGAATTCTTAATATTTGTCTGTAGTTGGCCGGGACCGATGAGTCAAGGTAGGGTTTCTTCAAGAGTGGCCGTACAGAAGCATCTTTCCATGTTTTCGGGAAACAATTTGCCTGTATTATTTTGGCGAGGAGCAGCTGGAGTTGCTTGCTGAGCAGCTCGGGAACGTGTGGAAGACCCTGGGTGGACATGGCTCCAATGGGCCCCCTGACTTAGTTGTCAATATGAGATGACATATCAGCTCTGTGGATGGGGCTGAAAACTGAAAGTCTGCCATGGTCAATTCTGAACCTGTGTTTGGTTTATGCTGTGTGTTTACTATTGCAAAAAACACAGAAGATGGACAGAATGCAGAACAATGTCTTACATTCACCCCAGTACAAAGATTTGGGCCTAAATCCATTGTTTTTTTACACTCCACACCACCCTAGGTCAGACACTGGCTATATGCAAATCAGCCTTGACCCTGTGCCTCATGGGAACAGTCCAGCCCGAACTACCAAGCCATGTCTTTCCCAGACCGGAATCAAGCATCCAAGGACCGGTTTCTGGCTATCAGCCTTCTTCAGCCTGGATAGCTTGACTCCAGTGATGTGGAGAGCCTGGGACTCACGTCTGAGCATACCCAGCCCACTCGGGGTGAAAATTGCAAAAAACACAGTTGATGGACAGAATGCAGAACAATGTCTTACATTCACCCCAGTACAAAGATCTGGGTCTAAATCCATCGTTTTTTTGCACTCCACACCACCCTAGGTAAGACACTGGCTATATGCAAATCAGCCTTGACCCTGTGCCTCATGGGAACAGTCCAGCCCGAACTACCAAGCCATGTCTTTCCTAGACCGGAATCAAGCATCCAAGAACCGGTTTCTGGCTATCAGCCTTCTTCAGCCTGGATAGCTTGACTCCAGTGATGTGGAGAGCCTTGGACTCACGTCTGAGCATACCCAGCCCACTCGGGGTGAAAATTGCAAAAAACACAGTTGATAGACAGAATGCAGAACAATGTCTTACATTCACCCCAGTACACAGATCTGGGCCTTAATCCATTGTTTCTTTGCACTCCACACCACCCTAGGTCAGACACTGGCTATATGCAAATCAGTCTTGACCCTGTGCCTCATGGGAACAGTCCAGCCCGAACTACCAAGCCATGTCTTTCCTAGACCGGAATCAAGCATCCAAGGACCGGTTTCTGGCTATCAGCCTTCTTCAGCCTGGATAGCTTGACTCCAGTGATGTGGAGAGCCTGGACTCACGTCTGAGCATACCCAGCCCACTTGGGGTGAAAATTGCAAAAAACACAGTTGATGGACAGAATGCAGAACAATGTCTTACATTCACCCCACTTGACAAGCAATTGCTATTAAGGGTATTGATGGATTCATAGATGATTTTCACTTTGTCATTGAAAAACTGCCCCAGCTCATTACATAGATCTAGGCTACCTTCTATGATTTTAGATGCTGGCTCTGTGAGTTTTTTTAACAGTGGCAAAGAGTACCTTACTTGAGGGTTTAGCCTCCTCTATTTTTTTTACGAAATAGGCCGCTTTTTCTTCCGCTATGAGTTTTTTGTAGGTTGCCAATGACCTACAGTAGTTTGCTTTTTCCTTGGCCTCATAGCTACACTTCCATGTCCTTTCAGCCCTTCTACATTTTTGTTTTTGTAATCGAAGTTTCTCTGGAAACCAAGGCTTGGAGATGTTTTTCCTCTTGGAATCTTTCTTTTTTCTACCCAAGGAAAACCAGCGTACAGTAGTGACGGCACTAACCATGTCGCGGTTGGACTACTGCAACAGCCTTTACCTAAATATTCTGGAACGACTAATGCAGAGACTCCAACTGTTACAAAACTCGGCCGCCAGATTGCTCACAGGAACAGATAAATATGCTTCGATCTCCAGGGATATCAGAAGACTTCACTGGCTGCCCGTTAAGAAACAGGTGCAGTTCAAATCACTCTGTACAGTTTACAAAGCGCTTCATGGTAACGGGCCAGAACATTTGAATCAACAGTTTCGGTGGTATGTCCCCAACAGACCACTTCGGTCTCTAGTAGCAAAATTGGTAACTGTACCTATCTCTAAAAAAGCCAGCTGGGGAGGTAGGAGTTGGGAGTTTCATAGCTGGTGCAGCCAAAGCATGGAATACTCCACAACTTCATCTTAGAAACAGTCCTGATTTACTGGCATTCAGGAAAGCCTTAAAAACTTGGCTTTTGGGCGCATAATTCCGGGCTCTTTATCTATATCTCGTTGGGCTGCATATAGACAGCGCCAGGACACCTTCGGGTAGCAGTTTGCGCTTTAAAAATATTTTAACATAACATTGGGGATTCCTTGTTACATCTAATAAGTGTAATTCCCAATTGGAAAGAGGGAGAGCTATCATGTTTAGCACCTATGGAATTATCAGTTAAATTTATAAAATGCAACTTTTAGAAAGTTAGCATTTTTCTGCTCTTAGCTCTGTGGGCCTGCTGCCTGTCTCCAAAACACATCTGGGGTGGGTGACAGCTGGGCCTGTGCATTCCCTCTAGACAGTCACACACAATGGGAGGTTAGTTGTGAGTTGATGGGCCTTAATGGGCCATTAATTAGCTTGATGAGGAAGGGCGGGAGGATATGAGCAATGCCTCACACCTGAATAGTCTGTGTTCTGTCTCCATACAAAGGACTGCTGTGGTGAGTCTGGAGCCAGGGCAGGAATGGAGGATCTTTGTGTACTTCAAGGCCGTCTTTGAAGTCTCCCCACTTCAAAGGTACCACTGGGTATAACAACTGAACTTCTGACCCTACCAACTCAATACTATCTGTACCTATGGATACTCTTCCAGGATGAAAGACAGCTGTGCTGTTCAAGGACTGCCACTCTGCTGGACTGTTGCTCTGGACTTCTGATTTTCTTCTGTACTGACCCGCCTGCTTCTCTCCTGCCTAGGGAAGAACACATGGACCTGGAACCCATATTGAAGCCGGGAGCCAAGAGTGACTCAAGAGGCTAGTCTGCTGGCCCCTTGATCTGAGCCTCAGGGCCATAAGGGGCTTTAGTGAGTTCCTGACTCTCAAGAGGTGCCTCTCAGGTCCTGGGCCTTTGATGTTCAGCAGAGAAGTCCTTCTCCCTGGCAGAGTATCCACAGTTCCAAAAGTGTACTGAAGTGGAGGTGTCTGAGGTCCTCCTTATATTCAAAGTTGTGCCTTTGGAGTGGGAAGAATCTAGAGACATGCCTTTAAAGTACACAGATGCCCTGCTTTCCCTTCCCTGGGTCCAGACTAACTATGGGGAGTATGCAGCCCTTTGTGTGGAGACATGACACAGCCTATTCAGGTGTAAGTGAGGCTGTGCCCAGTTCCTCCCTTCCATCCTCCGAGTGATGGCCCATTTAGTCCCACCTAAGCTTCCATTGTGTGAGGCTGTCTAGGAGGAATACACAAAGCCCAACTGCCAAGTACACCCAGTCATGTGACCAGAGAAAGGCTGTAGGCATCAAACAGCTAAGGCAAGAAACTACAAACTTTCTAAAAGTTGAGTTTTAAGAATTGCAATTTAAAATCCAACTTCACCATAAGTTAGGATTTTAAATTAGAATTCCAGGGACACTAAACGTGAACCAGTTATCTCTTCCTTATAAAGCAACTATAATGTTATCCTAGGGGAGAGAAGGGACTTCCAGTAGTGAAAAAAATTACACTTTTTTTTTATTACCAGGACATGTAAAACATAAAAGTACATGTCCAACTTTTAAAACACACTGCACCCTGCCCTTAGGGCTGTCTTCGGCCTACCTTAGGGGTGTCTTATATGTATTAAAGAAGGAAGGTTCGGGCTCGGCAAAAGGATTATTTTTGCAAGTCTAAATGGAAGATTAAACTGCACACACAGGCTCTAATTACTCTCAGAACTACACCCATGTGCCAATAAAGAACTAATGATATTTTGAAATCAATGTAGGGGCAGCAATTTGAAATCTTGAAGGAGAGCTACTTTGAGCTTCACAAAAAGAGAACACATCGCACATAACACAAATGAGCACAAGGGGCCTGATTTTGAATTTGGCAGATGGGTTACTCCATCACAAACATGACGGATATCACATACACCATGTTACTAGTGCATTTTATCTTATGTCACTTGAATGCAGTGGACAAGATATCCTTCAGGTTTGTGAAGTAATATCCCATCGGCCAAACTCTAAATCAGGCCCTTAATGTGTAAATACTGATGCACAAACATACAACCACCTAAAAGCACACCAGGCAAACACACAGATACACACACACATATATAAATGTTCACAAGCACACAAGTGCACAAAAGCAAACTAGCATAAAACTTAATGGGAAAGAAAAGTCACAAAACACTAACAACCACATAAAGACACAGAAGGCACATAAAAAAGCTTGCACACATGCAAATACCCATGCATACAGAAATATACACAAAGCCACACAGAAAAGCAAAGATTATACTTACTCTCCTGGGCCATCTAGGAATCAGGCCACATGCTCGTGTAATGCATTAGGTAGCAAATTCTCCTTCTATAGCATTAATTGCCGCTCCCTACCAAGACATCAACAGCAACTACACAATTTTTTAGTGGACAAGCCTTCTGATGCCCTGTTTCTTATTGAGGTACAAAAGGGGGTGGTGATGGACGGAGTATCTGAATCAATCAAACACTCACACCCAGTCAAAAGATCTGGGTCCACACCACTGGATTCAAGAAACCGGTCCTCGGATGCTTGTTTCCGGTTCAGGGAAGACATGACTTGGCAGTTCCGGCTGGAGTGTTCCCATGAGGCACAGGGTCAGACTGATTTGCATATGGCCTTGTCTGAACTGGGGAGGTGTGGAGTGCAAAAAAACTATGGATTTAGGCCCAGATCTCTGTACTGGGGTGAATGTATGACATTGTTCTGCATTCTGTCCATCAACTGTGGTTTTTGCATGTGTCACCCCGAGTGGGATGGGTATGCTCAGACGTGAGTCCCATGCTCTCCACACCACTGGATTCAAGCAAGCCGGGCTGAAGACGGCTGGAATGCCAGAAACAGGTCCTCGGAAGCTTGTTTCCAGTCCAGGGAAGGCATGGCTTGGCAGTTCGGGCTGGACTGTTCCCATGAGGTACAGGGTCAGACTGATTTGCATATGGCCATGTCTGAACTGGGGTGGTGTGGAGCGCAAAAAAACGATGGATTTAGGCCCAGATCTCTGTACTAGGGTGAATGTATGACATTGTTCTGAATTCTGTCCATCAACTGTGGTTTTTGCATTTGTCAACCCGAGTGGGATGGGTATGCTCAGACGTGAGTCCCATGCTCTCCACACCACTGGATTCAAGCAAGCCGGGCTGAAGACGGCTGGAATGCCAGAAACCGGTCCTCGAAAGCTTGTTTCCGGTCCAGGGAAGGCATGGCTTGGCAGTTCGGGCTGGACTGTTCCCATGAGGCACAGGGTCCGACTGATTTGCATATGGCCATGTCTGAACTGGGGTGGTGTGGAGTGCAAAAGAACAATGGATTTAGGCCCAGATCTCTGTACTGGGATGAATGTATGACATTGTTCTGCATTCTGTCCATCAACTGTGGTTTTTGCATTTGTCACCTCGAGTGGGATGGGTATGCTCAGACGTGAGTCCCATGCTCTCCACACCACTGGATTCAAGCAAGCCGGGCTGAAGACGGCTGGAATGCCAGAAACCGGTCCTCGGAAGCTTGTTTCCGGTCCAGGGAAGGCATGGCTTGGCAGTACGGGTTGGATTGTTCCCATGAGGCACAGGGTCAGACTGATTTGCATATGGCCATGTCTGAACTGGGGTCGTGTGGAGTGCAAAAAAACAATGGATTTAGGCCCAGATCTCTGTACTGGGGTGAATGTATGACATTGTTCTGCATTCTGCCCATCAACTGTGGTTTTTGGCCTTTGTCACCCCGAGTGGGATGGGTATGCTCAGACGTGAGTCCCATGCTCTCCACACCACTGGATTCAAGCAAGCCGGGCTGAAGATGGCTGGAATGCCAGAAACCGGTTCTCAGAAGCTTGTTTCCGGTCCAGGGAAGACATGGCTTGGCAGTTCGGGCTGGACTGTTCCCATGAGGCACAGGGTCAGACTGATTTGCATATGGCCATGTCTGAACTGGGGTGGTGTGGAGTGCAAAAAAACGATGGATTTAGGCCCAGATCTCTGTACTGGGGTGAATGTATGACATTGTTCTGCATTCTGCCCATCAACTGTGGTTTTTGCATTTGTCACCCCGAGTGGGATGGGTATGCTCTGACGTGAGTCTCATGCTCTCCACACCACTGGATTCAAGCAAGCCGGGCTGAAGACGGCTGGAATGCCAGAAACCGGTCCTCGGAAGCTTGTTTCCGGTCCAGGGAAGGCATGGCTTGGCAGTTCGGGCTGGACTGTTCCCATGAGGCACAGGGTCAGACTGATTTGCATATGGCCATGTCTTAACAGGGGTGGTGTGGAGTGCAAAAAAACGATGGATTTAGGCCCAGATCTCTGTACTGGGGTGAATGTATGACATTATTCTGCATTCTGTCCATCAACTGTGGTTTTTACATTTGTCACCCCGAGTGGGATGGGTATGCTCAGACGTGAGTCCCATGCTCTCCACACCACTGGATTCAAGCAAGCCGGGCTGAAGACAGCTGGAATGCCAGAAACCGGTCCTCTGAAGCTTGTTTCCGGTCCAGGGAAGGCTGCTTGGAAGTTCGGGCTGGACTGTTCCCATGAGGCACAGGGTCAGACTGATTTGCATATAGCCATGTCTGAACTGGGGTGGTGTGGAGTGCAAAAAAACGATGGATTTAGGCCCAGATCTCTGTACTGGGGTGGTTGTATGAAATTGTTCTGCATTCTGTCCATCAACTGTGGTTTTTGCATTTGTCACCCCGAGTTGGATGGGTATGCTCAGACGTGAGTCCCATGCTCTCCACACCACTGGATTCAAGCAAGCCAGGCTAAAGACGGCTGGAATGCCAGAAACCGGTCCTCGGAAGCTTGTTTCCGGTCCAGGGAAGCCATGGCTTGGCAGTTTGGGCTGGACTGTTCCCATGAGGCACAGGGTCAGACTGATTTGCATATGGCCATGTCTGAACTGTATGGCATTGTTCTGCATTCTGTCCATCAACTGTGGTTTTTGTATTTGTCACCCCGAGTGGGATGGGCATGCTCAGACGTGAGTCCCATGCTCTCCACACCACTGGATTCAAGCAAGCCGGGCTGAAGACGGCTGGAATGCCAGAAACTGGTCCTCGGAAGCTTGTTTCCGGTCCAGGGAAGGCATGGCTTGGCAGTTTGGGCTGGACTGTTCCCATGAGGCACAGGGTCAGACTGATTTGCGTATGGCCATGTCTGAACTGGGGTGGTGTGGAGTGCAAAAAAACGATGGATTTAGGCCCAGATCTCTGTACTGGGGTGAATGTATGGCATTGTTCTGCATTCTGTCCATCAACTGTAGTTTTTGTATTTGTCACTCCGAGTGGGATGGGTATGCTCAGACGTGAGTCCCATGCTCTCCACACCACTGGATTCAAGCAAGCCGGGCTGAAGACGACTGGAATGCCAGAAACCGGTCCTCGAAGCTTGTTTCCGGTCCAGTGAAGGCATGGCTTGGCAGTTCGGGCTGGACTGTTCCCATGAGGCACAGGGTCAGACTGATTTGCATATGGCCATGTCTGAACTGGGGTGGTGTGGAGTGCAAAAAAACGATGGATTTAGGCCCAGATCTCTGTACTGGGGTGAATGTATGACATTGTTCTGCATTCTGTCCATCAACTGTGGTTTTTGCGTTTCTTATTGAAACATGGCTCCATGACTTTATCGTGCTCTACCCCGGAATTATTGCATTGTTAGACAAGCTCACAATGATAGGAAACGAGGTGGGATAGCCATAATTTTTAAATAAAAATATGAATGTAAAATACAGGAGTTACCTATCCCTGCCTGCAATTTTCTCTTTCTGCCTCTCCCTTAATCTCACAGTATCCGTTGTTCTGATTTACCACCCTCCTGGCTATGCTGGCAATTATTGCTCTATGGTTTCTGACCTGCTATCTCCCTACATTCTTAAATGTTCCAATTTTTACACTGCGTGGGGATTTAACTATCATCTGTAGTTTTGGCTCGACCATTATCGGGGACCTTACTACCTTGAACCATGGGTTAATTAATTATGCAACTACACATAAGGCCAGACATGTATTGTATTTATTACTCCCTCCCCCTGCTGCTACATTGGTCTGATCACTTTGTAGGGCCATACTCCTCTCAAATTTATTCACTCCCCTCCACGGCTGCGGCTGGACTTTTGACTAAGTCCAGAAATTGGTCTAAATTAGATCTCCCCTCTCCTAACATCAGACTCCTAGGCACTTTACCAAGCTTAGTGAAGTCCAACGATCTAGATCAACCTATGATTGGATCTAGGATTCCCTGTATAAATCCTGCTGGCTAAACAAAGCTCCTCAGCCAGACTTCACCTTTCTGACCCCTAGTTCAGTGAGGCTGTGCGTGGGGAGAAAAAGTGGTGCAAGCTTCTGGAAGGATCCTGGAGAAAATCCTTACGATGAGGATAAAAAAAGCACAAAGTGCCACTGAAAGATTATCACACACTATGTAAATCAGCTAGGGCAACGTTTTACTCAGATAAAACCACCGCTAGTCAGTACTGTTCTAAAACTCTTTTTAAAGTAGATAAAGAACTGTCATATCCTAGTAATGTATCTCCCTTCCCTTTGCGGTCACAGTCACAATGTCAGGATCGAACACACTTTTTTGTAAAAAAGGGGACAGATATACAACGCTCTCTCACAACTGCTTTGTTCAATGAAACTCAGATGGATAATACTATCTCTAGCACCAGCTTTCGGATGGATTGCTTAACCTGAGAAGCAGATAACACCAGTGCTTCCCAAGCCATTTAAAAAACGATTTGCCCCTCTGGACACATCTCTGTTTCAGCCCTTCTTACATTCTGTAAAGTCTGGCTCTCCTGAGATCCTCTTATTCTGGCCAAACCTAATACACTTGGTCCTGACAATAACTGACATCTCTCCCCAACTCCTCCTCACAAGAAGATTTCATTTCTAAGGCACGGATGTACCCCATGGTCCTGTCCCTCTTAAAAAAGCCCAATTTGGATTCACGAATTAGTCTAACTTCAGACTGATTTTGATGCTTCCCATTTTGGGCAAAATCTTGGAGAAACATGTTAAGCATGTTGGACATGGACTTTGTTAGGGGAGTTGCCTAAAACGTTTTGCTTTTTCCTCCTGGTTTTTGCTGACTCTCTTTTACTGGCCTTAGAGCACTGGGCACCTTCCCACTGTAATGCAGTGTGAAAGAGTGTGAGCCTTTCCTAGACATGCTAGGAAGTTGGACTTATCTGATTGGTATAGGTGTGGTACCCGGGAGTGCCCTGTAAAAAGGTACACCACATATCCAGGGCGGGTACTGCATAGGCTACTCTTGGGCTGCAGCACTGATTGTGCCAACCACCAGAATACCATTTAAACATGTATCAAGCCTGCCATTGCAAGCCTGTGTGTGCATAGTTACACTTATGATCAGGTTGGCATTGCTAAACCTATATGCAATGCGGAGTGGGCCGATGTTAGATTTATAAAGGTTAATCGGAATACCATCTGGGCCCGGTGCATTACCTCTTTCACTCCTCTTTAGAGCCAAAATGACTCTGTCGAGGGCCTTTCACTAACACTAGGGCACCCCTGGAGTGAGCCGTGAGGGGAAGAACAAGTGATAGGTGAAAGGCAGGGCAGGTACACATGTGCTGCCCAAATAGTGAAGGATCTCCATGTGCGTTCTCACTGCCTATGATGTTTGCTCACCCCATTGGTTACCATGGGGAATGGCTGAGATTACTTTGAGCCCCAGTGGTGGCTTACAGTGGAGCAGCCTCATACTGTTTTGTTGGACCCGGCCTCGTGGCGTGGTCCGACTCCTCCCGCATGGCGGGCCATGGACTACCTCGACCCCTGTACTCCGGCCGAGGGCGGCACTATCCACCCCACACGAGAGCCGCCCCTCCGGGCAACCGCCGGCTCACCCCTGTGGAACTCGGCAACCCCTCCTCGCCACGCTCGGCTGGTCCGAACCCTATCCCGGACCACCATCTCAAACCCTCCACGACCAGGCCCCGTGGCCTCGGCCCGACCCCAGCCGCAGACCCAGCGAAGCCCCGACATCGAGGCACCACGATCCGACCAGGTGGTAAAGAGGCCACTTGACGGATCAATGAGGGGAAGAGTTTCGATGGTCCTCCAACCATCCCCCGACGCCTGGTTTCGATCGCCTCCGGCCTCCCTGGGCGCTTGCTCCACCCCCCTGCTGGGTGTCTGGACACGCTCATCCCGGCCCCTCTGACCCCCAGGTGCGAGGGTCCGGACATCAAAGAACGCCAGACCTATATCTGGGGCAGCTCTGGAGCAGGCCGGCAGTTGTATCCTGGAGTCGAGAGACACCGAGACAAACTCATCTGCGTGGAACCCGTAACCACCTTTGGAGCCCTGCTGGCGCTGCCGCGGCTCATCTTCGCCGAAACTATCCTTGAGGCCCTGCTGGCGCTGCCGCGGCCCATCTTCGTTGAGACCATCCTTGAGGCCCTGCTGGCGCTGCCGTGGCCCATCTTCGTTGAAACCATCTCTGAGGCCCTGCTGGCGCTGCCACGGCCCATCTTCGTTGAAACCATCCTTGAGGCCCTGCTGGCGCTGCCGCGGCCCATCTTCATTGAAGCCATCCTTGAGGCCCTGCTGGCGCTGCCGCGGCCCATCTTCGTTGAAGCCATCCTTGAGGCCCTGCTGGCGCTGCCGCGGCCCATCTTCGTTGAAACCATCTCTGAGGCCCTCTTGGCGCTGCCGCGGCCCATCTTCGTTGAAACCATCCTTGAGGCACTGCTGGCGCTGCCGCGGCCCATCTTCATTGAAACCATCTCTGAAGCCCTGCTGGCGCTGCCGCGGCCCAACCTTGAGGAACCCCCCAGCTCGAGGATTGAGAGCTGAGCGTATGGTATCCCTGCACCAGACTGGTACCATGACTGTCCCGCTACCCCCTTCCCTCAGTGACTAAACCTGAAAGGATCCCTGGATCCAGTTGCTCCTGTATCACTACGATAACCTGCCTTAAATTGCTGATAAAAACGTTAAGAATCTATCTTTGTTTGGTGTCCATCTGTAGGGGGTGATTGCTCATCTGTACGATCCTAGGGGAGGAACCTCGCCAGGAGGCCTCTCGACTTCGCTCGGCCCATTCTAAAATCCCCTTTCCAACATTGGTGGCAGGCGGTGCGATCCGAGCCGACGCAGATCGTACAGAGAGTAACTCGCCCCACTACGAACAGAAACACAAGACGACCATGACTACCAAGGAAACCGGACCGACAACAGAGTTCCAGATGGAACGATTGGAAGACTATAGCCACAAAGAGTTGAAGCAATTCTGCAAAGACTTGGGTATCGCTACCACAGGACTAAGCACCAAAGACGATCTCAAACAGGCCCTGCAGACCTGGGTGGAGACAGGAGCGACGCCACCGCAGAACGAAGGCATCACGATCCCCGATCTGCACCCAGAGAACATCGCAACCCCAGCGGAGGAGAGAAACACGGGCCTCTCCTACGAGGATGCCCGAGAACGAGAAAGGAGCCGGCTCCACGAATTGGAACTGGCTAGACTCCGCTTAGATGGAGAACTACAACTGGCCGAAAAAAAGATAGCCCTTGAGCAACTGCGGCTACAGGAAGGCCTGGAAGAGAAAAGAAGGCAGAGAGATTCAGAGGAAAAGAAGCTCGCGTACGAGCACGAGCGCGGTTTAAAAGAACTGGAGATTAAGGCGAAAAATGGGGACACCGGCGTCTCCGGGAGCCGGAGCACCCCTCCTTCTACAGACGCAAAGGTCAACATCCCCAAAGATGTCGTCCGAGAGTACTATAAAAACGACGACATCCAGCAATGGTTTAAGGCCTACGAAGTAGCCATGACCTCACACCGAGTACCACAAAAAGACTGGGGTGCTGGGTTGTGGGGGAGGTTCGTCAATGAGGGGAGAGACGCCCTGCTACAGCTCCCCGATGCCGAGATGACCTCATACGAACACATGAAAGCCGCCCTCCTCACTCGCTATGGGCTCACCCCCGAGATGTACCGGCAGCGATTCCAAAACTGCAAGAGGATCCCCGGTACCACCTGGGTGGAGTATGTGAACTTCTAGAGTAGAGCCTTAGAGGGTGGATCAAAGGCAGCCAAGTCACCACCTACGAGGAGCTGTTCAACCTCATTGTATGGGAACACCTCTCCAACAACTGTTTCGTCGAACTCAGGCAGCATCTCCTCGACAGCAAACTGACCGAGCCACGTAAACTCGCCATCGAAGCTGATCGATGGGAGAGCACCCGGGTCCCCCGGAGCTGGATGGGAGACCAAGGCAGAGCTCCCCAGCGATCCCACCATCAGCGAGGAGGAGGAGGCCAGGGCCGGGGCAGGGACACCGCCGCGGTGCCCCCCACCAACACTTCCCCTCCCCTGGCCGGAAGAGGAGCCCCCCCAGCACGGCCGGGGCCCCGCTCGAACATTATCTGCCACAAATGCCAGCGACCCGGTCATTACGCCAATGACCCCAACTGTCCCCGAAACCAGCCATCCAACCCCACAGGTCCGCAAAACCGCCAGATCGCCCCTGCCTCCCTAGGGGAGGAGCAGGGCGAAGAAGAAGACTATGACCAAGACCAGACTGAGAGGGAGCCCGCAGTCATGTCCCTGGTATGTCTGGGTGAAAGAGACATGGTCCCCCGGGCCCCAATCCCGGCCAACACTCAGAAGTACAGCCAGTGGGTCACCATTAATGGACACCGGGCCGAAGCCCTCCATGACACAGGAGCCAGCGTGACGGCCGTCCGTTGCCACCTGGTGACCCCGGATCAAATCTTGCCCAATGTACTGTGCCCAGTACGGTCCGCGGATAATTCCGAGAGCCTGTGCCAGATGGCTCGCGTCCCCTTTGAATGGGGGGGAGTGTCGGGCATGCTGAAAGTGACTGTCCGAGACGATGCCCCAGTAGACTGCCTCCTCGGGAACGACCTCGAGAGCTCCCCCTGGGCTGACGTCAAGCGGAGGGAGCATCTGGGGATGCTAGGCCTCCCTGAGTGGGTCTGTGCGACAACCCGGTCCATGGCCGCCCGAGCCATCACCTCAACCGAAGAACCAGAATAGCCCGAGCCTCCACCGCCCGTCGTCTCCGAAGACACCGACCCTGAACCCGGTCCACCGGGGCCCAACTGTGAGGAAATTGCCCCGCTCAGCGACCTCCCGGAAGTGGCCTAATGGCGCCAAGAAGGCGGCCCCACTCGAGAACAGTTCTGTCAAGAGCAAAAAACGTGTCCCTCCCTCAAGGGGATCCGACAGCAAGCCGCAGCCCAGAGCACAGGGGATGCCTCGGGGGCCCACTGGGTCTATTGGGACAATGAGCTCCTCTACAGCGAGCAGAAGATTGCAGAGCTAGGGGCCAGCCGGGTATTGGTGGTCCCCCTCCGATTCAGAGACTTCCTCCTGAACCTGGCACACGATGTGCCCCTCGCCGGGCACCTGGGGCAGGACAAGACATACAGCCACCTGGTGACCCACTTCTACTGGCCCAAGATGAGGAATGATGTGATCAATCACTGCCGGACTTGCCCCACCTGCCAAGCCAGCGGGAAGAGCGGCAGAAAATTAAAGGTCCCCCTGCAACCGTTCCCAGTCGTCAACACTCCCTTCGAGCGGGTGGGGATCGACATCGTGGGGCCCCTGGAGCCCCGAACATCCCAAGGTCACCGTTTCATCCTCGTCCTGGTGGACCATGCCACCCGCTATCCCGAAGCCATTCCTCACCGGACCGTGACGGCTCCCGTGGTGGGCCGGGTACTGATGGGGATCTTCTCCCGGGTGGGCTTCCCCCGAGAAGTCGTCAGTGATCGGGGTACGAACTTTATTTCCCGTTACATGAAGTCCCTGTGGCAGCAATGCGGGGTCACGTACAAATTCACGACCCCCTATCACCCCCAAGGGAACGGGCTCGTGGAACGTTTCAATCGCACCCTCAAGGGGATGATCATGGGCCTGGAAGAGCCCTTACGACGCCAATGGGACGTGTTGCTGCCCTGCCTCCTCTTCGCCTATCGGGAGGTCCCCCAGAAGTCCCTGGGATTCAGCCCCTTCGAACTATTGTACGGGCACCCCGTCCGGGGTCCCCTAAGCCTGGTCAAAGAAGGCTGGGAGGTGACCGCCCAAGATGCTCCCCCCGACGTATACCGGTACCTCCTGACCCTCCGGAACCAGACTCGGCGGTTCGGGGAACTTGCCAAGGCCAACCTCGAAGCCAGTTAAGAAGACATGAAACGTTGGTATGATCAAAACGCCTCTTCTATTGAGTTCGACCCGGGCCAACAGGTCTGGGTCATGTCCCCGGTCGAACCATGTGCCCTCCAGGACAAGTGGACCGGGCCCTTCAAGGTGGTGGAACGCAAGAGCCCAGTCACCTACCTAGTGGACATGGAGTCCCCTAGGAACCTCCTTCGGGTCCTCCACGCCAACAGGCTCAAACCCCACTTTGTCCGATCAGAACTTAGCCTCCTAATGGCTACTGACAGTGGGGCTGAAGATGACTCAGAGCCCCTACCAGACCTCCTGAACGCCCTCGAAAAAGACGGCTCCGTGGAGGGAGTCCACCTCTCCTCCACCCTGACCCCAGAACAACGCCGAGATTGCCAAAAGGTATTGGGACAATTTGCCGATTTATTTTCTCTTACCCCAGGGGTCACCCCGTGGTGCGTCCACCATGTCGACACCGGGGATAGCCCGCCTGTGCGACACCGGGCCTACCGAGTTCCCGATCGAGTGCGGACCTGCATTCAATCAGAAGTGTCCAAAATGCTGGCTCTGGGGGTGGTCGAGCCCTCCGACAGTCCATGGGCCAGTCCTGTTGTCCTGGTCCCCAAGGCCGCCGCCCCTGGCACCGCCCCCCGAACTCAGGTTTTGTGTGGACTATCGGGGTCTGAACGCCGTCACCACCCCATCCCCCGGGCTGATGAACTGATCGACCTGGGAGCGGCCCGTTACTTGAGCACCTTCAACCTGACCTCGGGCTACTGGCAGACCGGACTCACACAAGGCACCCAGGAGCGATCCGCTTTCTCCTCCCCCGATGGCCACTACCACTTCAGGGTGATGCCCTTCGGAATGAAAAACGCCCCCGCCACGTTCCAGAGACTGGTGAATAAGGTGCTGGCGGGGCTCGAAGAGTTCAGCGCCGCCTACCTGGACGATATCGCGGTGTACAGCCTCCACTGGGCTGAGCACCTCCAACACCTCCGGGAGGTCTTGGCAGCCCTCCGCCGGGCCGGATTAACCATAAAAGCCAGCAAATGCCAGATCGACCAAGGTTCCGTGGCCTACCTGGGACACCAAGTGGGAAGCGGCCAGGTGGCCTCCCTCCAACCCAAGATTGACGCCATCATGGCCTGGGAGCCCCCGATCACCCAGACAGAGGTCTGAGCCTTCCTGGGGCTCACTGGGTATTACCAGCGCCTCATAAAAGACTATGTTATAAGAAAAAGGCCAGCAAGGGATTTTGTTCTATTACTATTTGTCAGCGTTGTTGGGGCCTGTTATGAAAATCAAGGTTCCTAAAACTGTTCTTAGTCAGTAGCTGTAGTGAATCATTAACTTCAGGCAAAGAGTCACAAAAGATCAATAAATACAGTGTTACCACACTAACACAGTAAATAAATGCAAAGACCAGGATTTTATATTGTCTGAAGATTATTATTTGTTTTCAAGACAAAGAATATTTTAATAAAAAAGAAGAAAACATTCTTATAAAATAGGGTACATACATAGGTATTAGTTAGATATTCAAGGTGTAGGTTATTTCCTCCTTTGATATATCTAAGCAAAAAGTCCAGACTGCTAACACAAAATAACACAATGATTTCAACTAAAAATCAGAAGAAAATCAAAGATGATACAATGGATCACATGCAGAGTTGGACTAGATAGTCGACGTTTCGGTCTTTTAAGTAATTTTTCATAAGACCATCGTCAGGACAAAGAAATTCTACATACAGTAGATGACCCTTTTTACTCAAGTAGAGATAAATCCTCTCTCTATTCAAAAAGACAACAGCAATTCCAATGGTTCTGGTGATGAGAAGCAAAGAAATTAATCCTTTTGTGCCAGAATTACTCGTGTCATAAGCTGAAGTGATTTCAAATGTTCAACAAGGTATCCAATACTTGCTGATCGGTGAGAGGACGACCGTTAGGTTTTCACGAAGATGAAAGAAGGAATCTCAGTCATAGACGCGCCGGACCACAAACAAATTGGGTTAAGGCTTGCAATGATTCACTACAGCTACTGACTAAGAACAGTTTTAGGAACCTTGATTTTCATAACAGGCCCTAACAACGCTGACAAATAGTAATAGAACAAAATCCCTTGCTGGCCTTTTTCTTATAACAAGTATTGCTCGAGCCCGCAAGGGTATATTGGGTTGCTCACCTACATATCTTGTCATAAAAGACTATGGCAGTATTGTGGGCCCCCTCACGGAACTCACTTCCAAAAGACAGCCACAGAAGGTGCACTGGACACCCGAGTGTCAGACCGCCTTTGAGACCCTAAAGACAGCGATGTGCACCGCCCCGTGCTCCAGGCCCCCGATTACAGCCGGGAGTTCATAGTTCAAACGGATGCCTCCGATCACGGTGTCGGGGCAGTTCTCTCACAAGTCAACATCGAGGGAATTGATCAGCCAGTGGCCTTCATTAGCCGACGTCTGCTGGCCCGAGAACAGCGCTGGAGCACCATTGAGCAGGAGGCCTTCGCCGTGGTGTGGGCCCTCAAGAAGCTCCGGCCCTATCTCTTCGGCACCCACTTCCGGGTACAAACTGACCACCGACCTCTGCGGTGGCTGATGCAGATGCGAGGGGAGAATCCGAAGTTGCTGCGTTGGTCCATCTCCCTACAAGGGATGGACTTCACTGTGGAGCATCGCCCCGGCAACGACCACGCCAACGCAGACGGCCTGTCCCGCTTCTTCCGCCTCGGCGAGGAGAATACCCAAGAGGATGGGTGACTCTCCCTGCCTTCAGCTGGGGGGGACGTGTGTTGGACCCAGCCTCGTGGCGTGGTCCCACTCCTCCCGCATGGCGGGCCATGGACTACCTCGACCCCCGTCCTCCGGCCGAGGGCGGCACCATCCACCCCACACGAGAGCCGCCCCTCCGGGCAACCACCAGCTCTCCCCCTCTGGAACTCGGCAACCCCTCCTCGCCACGCTCGGCTGGTCCGAACCCTATCCCGGACCACCATCTCAAACCCCGACTCCATCTTGGACCCTCCACGACCAGGCCCCGTGGCCTCAGCCCGACCCCGGCCGCAGACCCAGCGAAGCCCCGACATCGAGGCACCACGATCCGACCAGGTGATAAAGAGGCCACTTGACGGATCATTGAGGGGAAGAGTTTCGATGGTCCTCCAACCGTCTCCCGACGCCTGGTTTCGATCGCCTCCGGCCTCCCTGGGCGCTGGCTCCACCCCCCTGCTGGGTATCTGGACACGCTCATCCCGGCCCCTCCGACCCCCAGGTGCGAGGGTCCGGACATCAAAGAACGCCAGACCTATATCTGGGGCAGCTCTGGAGCAGGTCGGCAGTTGTATCCTGGAGTCGAGAGACACCGAGACAAACTCATCTGTGTGGAACCCGTAACCACCTTTGGAGCCCTGCTGGCGCTGCCGCGGCTCATCTTCACCGAAACTATCCTTGAGCCCTGCTGGCGCTGCCGCGGCCCATCTTCGTTGAGACCATCCTTGAGGCCCTGCTGGCGCTGCCGCGGCCCATCTTCGTTGAAACCATCTCTGAGGCCCTACTGGCGCTGCCGCCGCCCATCTTCGTTGAAGCCATCCTTGAGGCCCTGCTGGCGCTGCCGCGGCCCATCTTCGTTGAAACCATCTCTGAGGCCCTGCTGGCGCTGCCGCGGCCCATCTTCGTTGAAACCATCCTGGAGGCCCTGCTGGCGTTGCCGCGGCCTATCTTCGTTGAAACCATCTCTGAAGCCCTGCTGGCGCTGCCGCGGCCCAACCCTGAGGAACCCCCCAGCTCGAGGATTGAGAGCTGAGCCTAGGGTATCCCTGCACCAGACTGGTACCAAGACTGTCCCGCTACCCCCTTCCCTCAGTGACTAAACCTGAAAGGATCCCTGGATCCAGTTGCTCCTGTATCGCTACAATAACCTGCCTTAAATTGCTGATAAAAACGTTAAGAATCTATCTTTGTGTGGTGTCCATCTGTAGGGGGGTGATTGCTCATCTGTACGATCCTAGGGGAGGAACCTCGCCAGGAGGCCTCTCGACTTCGCTCAAATCCGAGGTTCACAATAAAAGGAACAAAAAAACAAGAAATGCGCATTGTCCTGGGTGGAAAAACCATCACATTTACATGGGGACGACTCCTCAAGCCTACACCAGTCTTTCTCGTCCCACAGGACCATATATATTTGATTGAAACGGAACTTAGTCAGTAGCCACCTATGGAAGAAATTTGTAACCACTGACAAATAAGGAGCCAACTCAAGGGATGTAGTTATCATTACATGTACCCTCACAGAGGGTTTGCATAGCTCGACCGTTTCACGCTCGGCAACACAGAGCCTAATAAAGTTGGTCTTCACCCACATTCGATCTGCTTTACACAGGAATTCTGGGCTGTCAAAGATCTCAGGTCGTCCAAGCTTCGTGGCCAAGGATTCAACATAGGACAGCCACTGAATATCCCTCCTGTGGTCTAATTTAAGACAGTCTTTTATGATCTTGTGGTTAAGGCTAAGGTTCGGATTTAGCCAGAGCTTGATCCACATCAGGAGCGGAGCTAGATTTATTGTGTCTAGAATGTAACCAAGACCTAGATCAAGGTGTAGGGAATAGGTTGCAGTTGACTGAGGTAGACCCAGCAATGATCGTAGGAATTTATTTTCCTCTATTTGAATACGGTCAGATTTTACATAACCCCAGATTGCAGCCCCATATCTAGCAATAGCGGCAGTCTTGGCTTTGTAAATGGCCAAGATAGCCTCTATGGGTTTTCCCCCTAATCTTTTTGCGAACCCCAGAATTGCAGAGGCTGAACTTCTCACCGCATTTGCTTTAGATGTTAACTGCGGTGACCAAGTACCCCTTTGGTCAAAAATTACACCCAAGTAGGTGAAAACCTTAACACTAGAGATAACCTCGCCGTCACAGAAGAAGGTTTTTTCTTTATTTTTAGAGCAGCCTACTGACATTGTGTGGGATTTACTGCTATTAATCACCAAGTCAAGACTAGACATGAAGTTTCCAAACGAATCAAGTAACTTTTGCAGGGCTATGGGGGTCCTGGCTATTAACACCGCGTCATCGGCATAGAGGAGCACCGGGATTGGTGCACCCCCCATGATCGGAATATCCTGCGTGACTGCCGTTAGGTCATCCTCCAATGAGTTCACATATAACGTGAATAACATTGGGGCCAGTATACAGCCCTGACGGACCCCCTGGTTGATCTGAAACTTGCCGTACATTTCCCTTCTGTTGTCATTCTAATGCAGGCTTTCAGATCTTTGTGGAGCTCCGCCAGGAAATGTACCAGAGAGCTATCGAGACCCAACTTCAAGAGCATTGTCCACAGCCTAGATCCATTGACAAGATCGAAGGCTGTGGACAAGTCCATAAAGCCTAAAAAAATCATTCCCCCTTTTGCCCTTTTGCCCTTGTGTATTTGGAGATTATAAGGTGGAGATTGAGGCATTGGTCCTCTGTACTCCTCCCCAACCTGAATCCATATTGTGCCTCGGACAGACTATTGTTCCCTTTGGCCCAAGATGCTATTCTCGCCAGGACAACCTTCCCTAGAATTTTAACCGAGGAGTCCAGCAGTGATATAGGTCTATAGCATCTAGGGTCTCCTCTCTGACCTTTTTTGAACACTGGAATTATCGTAGCTGAGGACCAGGTAATTGGGAATCCGACTACTGCAGATGCATTAAAGACTTTAGTTAAAATGTTAGCCCAGTACAACGGGTTTGCCTTAAACATATCCGCTGGGACCCCATCGGGACCCGGGGCCTTTCGGCCCGCAGTGTCCTCTATCGCCCTGATCACTTCAGCTATATCAAAACTAACAGGCACCAAGGGGAGATCGGACGTAGGGACTACAAAGGGTTCCTGCTCCATGTTGCTACCATATATTTTTTCAAAATGGCTAAGCCAATCTACCTCAGATATATTGAGTTCCAGCACAGTATTTTGGTCACAAGAGAACAAAGGAGTATTGATAATTGACCAAAACTTGGCGCTGTTTTTTAATGTGGCTTTATCCATAAGGTCTGCCCAGGCATCACTCTTTATTTAATTTTTACGAGTTTTAATTGCCTTAGTATAGTCCTTTCTAAGTTGCACTACTAGGGCTTTGTCCCTCGGACGAGTATTAAGTGCTTTCCTCAGGAGGTTATGGGCTTTACTACAGTTGTTATCAAACCAGCCCATCACCGGTTTGTTTTTTCCCCCCTGACCTTTAGCTGTTAAGTTTATAGCCACTGACCGACAGACACCTTCGAAGGAGGATAAGACCTCCTCACTCCTAGAGTGGGGATTGGCACAAACACTCAAATCTTCAGCAGCCATAGATGTTAAGTTTAAGAAAAAGTCATCAGGAACTACCTTTTCCCATTTAATTCTTCTCCCCTGGTCCTTAACCTTTAATGGCAATATAGCCTGGGGGGTAACGGACGATTTTAGCGGTAAAAAACCGTTTGCTAGCTCCATCCCCACGGGATTATGATCACTCAGTGGCATAGCAATAGCATTGTAGGAAATCACATACTTAAGGAAACCTAATGATACAAAAATAAAATCAATAATCGAGTCACAGTCCCTACCCGTGTATGTGGCAACCCGTGTACTGTTGTCATAAAACTCTGCCTCATACAGGTCATTTTCAATTAATAGATTTTCAAGAACCAATCCCTTCTGAGTATGTTCTAAATGAGGGGGGGAGACACTGTCAGGCCCATCTACGTCCGTTAGAGCACAATTTAAGCATAAATGTACATTAAAATCACCCATCAAAATAAAATGACAATAAGTGGTTTGCTTTTCCTTATATAAAGTTAAAAAATCTGCTAACCATGTTAAGTGCACATATTCAGGGTAGCCGTGCGGTGCATTATAACAATTTACAAGAAGCAATTTACATCCATCATCCAAAGTTATCTCTAAGACAAGAAAATTATGAGTGGCACACTCAATCATTGTAATTTTGCCCTTTATATTCACAGATACCAACGTCAGAAGGCCCCCTCTATTCCGGCCTGCTGGGGAGGGCAAGGCAGGTGCAAAAAAGGAAGTAAAGCCATCCAACCAATAGTCGCACTCCGTGTCCCAAGTCTCTTGTATGGCAATAATGTCATATAGCTTTACAAAATTTGTCCAGTTGGATCACCCTTCTTTGACCGTAAGCCAGCAATGTTCCAGGATAACAACCTAACCATGTCCCCTTTCCCAGGAATGACCTCAATCGGGTTGTTACCATCAACATCAACATCGGAAGAAGGTACAGGAGTCATAGGGATAGCTTCCACTATAACTTCATCCACTATACCCTCGCCGGCCCCCCGTCAGTCGCATAAATCGAGTCCAGAAAGTGCATCAAACCTATTGTGTGTTACAATGGGGGGTCCAAATCTGAAGAAGTTATCCCTTCCCTGTCCCTGACTTTGACATGCAGACCTGGGCCCAACTGGAGTAAAGGGACTTAATCCTTGTCTAGGAGTAGAGGCTACAGTGAGATGATTGTAAAAATATCCCAAAGGGCGCACTTGGATACCGTTACCGTCATTCAACATCGATGCTGCCCGTAATAAAACTGTGGCCACGTGTTGTGGATATTTAAAGTTTACTACTACACAATCCCCTCTACAGTTTTTTCTCGAGGGACCGATCCAATTTACCCTCCTGGTCGTGATGATTTCTCCGGCAAATTTTGTAGGAAAACCACAGTTTGAACTTAGCCAAGCTACCACTTTATTTTTGAGAGAATCATGAGATTCCTCGTGTGACTCGGCTGCAACCGGGTTTTGGATCGGGACATTTGCCAACACAATTACGTAGGGAGCACAGTCCGGGGGTAAGTTAATAAAGTTGCTTCGCCTACTTGGGATGGTATTTGGGTCTTGAGCGGGGCCTGGCTTAGGATGTACAACAGAGGTATCTGATGGCAAAGGAAATGGGGCTGAGGGAACATTGGGATCAATATCGGCTCTGCTGACCTGTCGGGGGGTGTGGGTTGGTTTAACCACCTTTGCTTCATTTTTTTCAACAGCCTCTGAGTACACCGTACTAGTTGAAGGGGGCGGGGGATTAACTTTATCTGGGTGGGCCAACTGTTGCTCTATCAGACCTCCTAATCTTTTTATCTCTGCATTAGCAGTATCCAGTTTGGCAGCTAAGGAATTAAAGGATTCTTCAAGTTTTAATTCAATTTTGGCTTCTATAGTTTTAATTAGCATGCCAAACTGTTCAGGGCTCAGAATTATACTTGCCTCTTTTGTACCCTCTAAGATAGAGGTCGCCTCTGGGGAGATATGGCTGTCAGGCGGATATGTATCTCCCCTTCTTTTGTGAACATTTCTGCCCCCCCTTTTGCTTTGCTGCTTTCTGCAGGTTCTAACGGGTCTCGCGCTTTTATGCTCTGCTACCACCTCTTCCTCAGAGTCCGAAATTGACTTATCGAGAGTTGCTGTGTCCGAGGCCCGGTGGATCAGTGCTTCTACTGCACTAGCTACAATGACTACCTCCAAGCCAGATTCAGTGCCATTTTCGCTCACTGGAGGAGCCTCCATTGGAGGGAGACCTACTAAAGAAAGATCATGATCTGATGAATCACCTTTACCCAATGAGGCCCTTCTGTCATTGTTAATTTTGTTAACCATTTTTACTAAAAAGTTGTCAATGGGACCTGCCCCCACAGAAGCCTTTTCCTTCTTTGAACCCGACATGACTGTGGTTTGTACTATAGTTCTTTGGGCCTAATCGCAAGTATCACAAAATACTCAGCACCCAGTATTACAATACAGAAACAATAGACCCTTAGCCCTTACAGTCACATTACCGTGTGAGATTGTGATCACCGTGGAGTTCTCACAGGGTCTCTGGCCCAGCCCAGCCTCCTCCTGCCTCTGACGGCCACAGACGGCCCGCCCTCTGCCCGGGCTCCGTCCGGCGCGTCCCGCGCGCGTCCTCGCGGGACAAGAGGCGCTCGGATGTTTATTTGCGTCCCCCGGGCGCAGGCAGTGACGTCACCGGTGCGCCGGTGATCCCCGGGGCTCCTGGGTGTGGAAGTCCTTTGCCGTTGCCCTCACGGCGGTCACGGGACTGCTGTAGTGCCTCTCTCAGCCGTTTCCCTCACGGCGATTATCAGGTAAGCAGGTGTGGGCCTAACTCGCCCCCAGAGAGCGCTCGGCGCTCCGATGTTTATTTGCGTCCCCCGGGCGCAGGCAGTGACATCACCGGTGCGCCGGTGATCCCCGGGGCTCCTGGGTGTGGAAGTCCTTTGCCGTTGCCCTCACGGCGGTCACAGGACTGCTGTAGTGCCTCTCTCAGCCGTTTCCCTCACTGCGATTATCAGGTAAGCAGGTGTGGGCTTAACTCGCCCCCCAGAGAGCGCTCAGCGCTCCGATGTTTATTTGCGTCCCCCGGGCGCAGGCAGTGACGTCACCGGTGCGCCGGTGATCCCCGGGTCTCCTGGGTGTGGAAGTCCTTTGCCGTTGCCCTCACGGCAGTCACGGGACTGCTGTAGTGCCTCTCTCAGCCGTTTCCCTCACGGCGATTATCAGGTAAGCAGGTGTGGGCTTGTCCCAGAACAAGAAACCACAGATGGAGAAACAGTATACAAGACATAGTACCACTAAAATCACACATAATCTTTTACATGTTCAAGAGGTCTTACATTCATGTTACTGTGTCGTGAGCCAACCCCACCTGATGTATTGTCTTTCTCCTGTGAACAACTGTCTCCCTCTTGATTTATATTTGGGATTATTTTTGTAGTATTTGTGGTATGCTTTATTTGTGTCTCATGTTTTGCAACCACCATCACTATACCCAAATTCCAAATCCAGCAATCCTTAAGTTTCACAACATTCTTAAACAGTTTAACCTCTCTTTGAGGCCTACTATACCTTTTTGTTTTTGTGATACCCGTAGGCAATTTTTATCGTGACCAAATCTCTCACAGACACAACTGTACTCTTTACCGCATGTCTCCTGCTATGCAGCTGTTTCCTATACAATATTTTTTCCTGTTGCCTCATTTGTTCCTGTATGAAGAATAATCCAATTTAGGCACATCAGAGAGCTGGGCTCACTTCCCTTAAACAACGCAAAGGGTACCTTGCCCGTGACTGATTGTGGTGTGAGACGATACACCTCCACTCTTGTCTGAATGTTCACCCTTCAATCTTTTGCTATTTGTATAGCTCCTTTGAGCACTTCGTTGAACCTTTCAACCACCCTAATACATTCTAAGTGGTAGAGGGCACATTTCCTGTGGAGAATACCCCTTAGTGAGAGGACGTTTTACATTTCTCAGGAGAACAGCTGAACTCCATTGTCTGTTAAAATTGAATCTACATCTCTTTCTCTGGCAACAATCTCTTTTTCACTAGATCACTTGTCTCAATGCCCTGAGTAACCTTTATTTCAGACCACCTAGAGAACAAGTCTACCAAACCCAACACATAATATTGCCCTGAGTTACAGGTCACTGAGCACAGACGTCTAGGGCTACTTGCTCCCATGGTTTCTGTTTTTTTTCCTTAACACCATAGGTTGTGTCCTTGCTTTGCAGAATGTGTCACTGTTTCTGCAACTCATACAGTCCATCATTTAATGTGCTACATGTTTATCTAGACCTGGCCACCAAAAGTGCAGGCTTCACCTTCCTTTGGTTTTGCTGATGCCCAAGTGTCCCTGATGTGCCAGGTTCATTAGCCTGCCCCTTAGCTTCACAGAAGGAACCAATCTGGTGCCCCAAAACACCAACCATAATGTGTTGCTAACTGATTCCTGACCTCCCAAAATTCCCTGCACAATGGAGAAAAAATCTTGCATTAGCCCTAGCCTTTCTCAATGAGTTCTCTCACTTGTCATCTTTGTCCGCCTTATCTTTCCATTCTTCCCTACTTCTAATCCCCATTTCAAACTCATACAATTCCCAGAGGTGTTTCTCTAGTCATTCCTCCACCCCCTGCGTTTTCACATTCAGCACTCTCAAGGAGCAATCTGCCACTCAATTTTCAGTCCTGGGTATGTAGTCCACCTTAAAAAGTCTTGTGATGAAACTATCCACTTAACAAATTCTACTAGATACTGCACCAATTCCCTTTCTGTCAAAAATCTATTTTAGTGGCTTATGGTCTGTTCTGCCACAAAGTGAAACATTTCGAGTTCTTTTATGGCCCAAACTATACATAGAGCTTCTCTCCTGATCACCGAGTATCGAGTCTCAGGTCCCTTTAAACTCCTTGACAAAAACATTATAGTACGCTGTTCCTTTCCTGCACCTTGTTTAAGAACAGCATCTAACTCTCTCATACTAGCATCTGTAACCAATGTGGAATATGAATTTATTTGGCTTCCTAAGCCTTAAAATACATCAGTATCACATCTCATGCATAATTAAAATCAACATTTTACCAATTGAAAACTGCATAAATCATTTTACAATATCATATCCTGTTATGCACAACTGCAAATTTGATACATTATGAGTGAAACTATATTACGTAGATATCATAATGGTATTGGGCTTTGATAAGATCAGGAGAGGAAGAATACAAAGCCCCTCAAGAAATCTGTGGAAAATCAATGCCAGACGTCGACATTGCAAACCTTTGGGAAACCTCGAATAATATTGCCGCAGGGTGATAAAATCTGCTCCATTAAAGAAGAATCACTTGTTTACAATACAAAGAGCGTATTGGACCCCAAAAAAGCAGTCAAAATTTAAAAACAGTACAGTAAAGAAATGTCCCAAATGCGGAATAGAGAGAGCGGATGACCTACACATGTTCCGAGAGTGCGCGATGCTGGAGGAATATTGGGACCATCTCGGTAAGACTCTTTCTGTGGTATTAGAACAACACATCGAGGTAAGCATTGATCTAATTATCTTTGGGGCTAGTAATAACTCGCAAAATACCACACTGACCAAGGGCCAAGAATGTATCCTCTTTTTATTAATTCTTCTAGCCAGGAGAGAAATATGTATAAATTGGATAAAACAAACATCACCAAGTCACTCTGAATGGATGAACTCAATCTTAAGGGTATACAAACTGGATAAACAGGGGAGGCAGAGTAAAAAGAACAGGTTCTGGAATATTTGGGAAAAGTACAACTTGGAAAGGGATAGGGGGTCCAATGATTAAGGCAAAGGCATCATTGACTTCAAGTTGAGTCTTTAACTGAGTAGTCATAATGACTAGCTCTTCCCCCTTAGACAATCATGTGCCTAGATATTGACAAAAGGTGGCCCCAAAGGACAAGGTAATCAGAACCTCTTGAGCGAAAAGGGCCGAATCTAGGAAATGGGGCCTCTGACTCCTCCATAATCTAAATCTTTTTTGCTTGATGAGGACAAAAAAACAAAAACAAAAAGAAAGAAACTATATTACGTAATTAGGTTAAAACGGCAATAAACAAGAGATTATATCGTCAAGTCAATTTTGCACACAGTGAAGGAAATCATCTCACATAGCTTGTTCATTAGGTGAAACACAGAGCGCATGTAACCGAATATTGTGCTACAAATTGGTGCAGTAGATGATAGTTGCAGAAACTGGTCAGCAAGATGACATGTTTTAACTTTAATTTATGTTAGATAGATATAAAAAGTAATAACACATTTTAATCTATAAAAACCATACATTGCTTCTTGTATAAAAAAAGGAATGCATCACAGCCGACATCCAATCAGCAGTACTTAATAATATGCCAATGTCTGTATATATTACTGTTGGCCTGTAATAAAAAAGTACAATCCTGTCTTCAATTCTGGTATCATATAGACAGAGACCATAAAGAGGCTACAATGAGATATGCTGTAAGGGGTTTTGACTTTGATAGAATTAAATGTATTCTTGTATGAGAGCTGAGGCAGCACAGCATATGTAGAAATATAAACTTTAATTTTGCTCATAATCAAAAATAGTTCTATTTAAAGTTTGATGTAGTATATGCAAAAATACTTCATGCCTTAAAGTTCATAATTGTTCTAAACACTTTCTACTAATCTTATGTTCGTATTATCATAAGCTCTAACGTGCAGTATGGATTTTTTCATCTTCCCCTTAAGGTGCAACTTGTAAAATTGGATTACTTCCCAAATTAATAGTTGAAACTCAACTAGAAGACTGAGGCATATGGATTAGAATGTTCATAATTGTCAAAGAAGACATTGTGATCATTAAATCTGTCTTTACATTCCCATGTGACTCATTATATAAGGAATCATGGAGGCTTGCTCAATGTTTTCCAGCTTGTTAGATGTGGGGGGAAAGATATTAACAGCCTTGCATGCTAATTGGACTGGAATCCCTCCCAATAGCTTAATTACAGCCAGTTAGCATTTAACCTTTCAATGAAGGGACCTCAGAAAATGTCCTTTCAAGATCATCAAATTCTCTGTCACACTGTGTAGACCATACAAACTTTACACCTTTTTATAAGAGCTTCCTCATGCTAGTCTACCGGATGGCAAAGTTGGGGATAAATTTGTGATAATACTCCGCCAGCCCCAAAAACGTAATCAAGTCTTCTTTGCTACCTGGAGCAACCAACCGCTTGATAGTTCCCACCAACTCTTTACACTTGTTTTTCCCTCAGTGTGAGACCATGTTGCTTAAATCTCTCCAAAACCTCTCTAGAGCAGTGATTATGTTGTTCTGAGGTGTCAACAAAGACCAAAACATAGTCTTGAGAGATTTTGATACCTCCAAGACCCTCCAGTACCTTCTCCATGGCCCTCTGAAATGCAGAGGCCACAGACCCCACCCAAAGAACATCTTTGTGAACTTAAACACCCAAAAGGTCATGATAATGCAGTGAGATCTCTAGAATGTTCTCCAGTACACTTTGATGATAGGCAGCCTATATGTCTAAATGAAGAATACTTTTACCCCTTCTAGTTGTGTTAGCATGTCAGCGGTTTTCAGCAAGCAAAACACATCTACGACAACCTCCTTGTTTAGTCCCCTGAGATCCACACAGAATCTAATATACCCTGAGCTGGGACCCCAGGAGCTGCCCCTCCGATACCTCCACTTCAATAATACCTTACTTCCTTAATCAGTTGATCTTATCTTTCATGAGCAGCCTCATTACCAAGAGAATCCCTTGTGCCATAGTGACCACTGGCACTGCATTCCCTTTTAAGATTATGTCATGGATGTAGCTCGTCAGGCATCCCGACCAGTCATTAAACACATCTAGGAATTCTTTCTACCATGTCACACTACAGAACACACTCACTACACACAAGCTTGGGTTACCCTCCTTTTGTTTCCCACTGTGTTCCTTCCTTTTCAAAAGGATCTGTGGTGAAATGTTCGGATCTTGCATTACTTCCAAGTCTCCTTGATGGATCCAACTGATGATGTTGTCACTTTCATTGGAAACATACACTTTACCTGCTGTTATTTACCCTTTATACTCTACTTGTCCAAAGAAATATACTACCAGTTTGATGGGTTGTCTACCGTAGACTAAGGGTCTTATATCAGGCTTACACAGCTTCACTTTATACACCAATTTCTCTTCAAAGAAACCCCTGAGAATGAGAGTGATCTTCTCTCCCGAGTCAAATAGCATTTTAACCTCACACTCAATTACCAGCCCAAAGTCTTCCAGTCCACGTCCTTTTCCTTTCCCACACTTGTAAGACAATTTCACCAACTTGCAAATCATCTTACTCCTCTTCTTCATAAACATAATACTAACCAACTTCTTTAACTTTTGTGCTCTTCCTTTGCGACCTGGAATTTCTTGAATAGTGGCTTTTCAAACCACAGGATTTGCACACCACACACTGTGCCAAGCACTTCTTGTCATTGGCCATATGGCCAAGCATGCTACACCTGAAGCATTTCCCAGAGATTAGTTTTTTTAAATCTTCACTTTTGGATTTTACCACCGTTTGTACTTGTTCTTTGGCTACTCCCCATTCTTCTTCTTAATCACCTCCACACACACACACACACACCCACCCACACACACACACACACACACACACACACACCACAATGGAGTGTTCAATTTGTTTAGCTTTGATGAACATCTCATCCAATTTAGGATACTCCTTCTGCCAAAGTGCATTACCTTTCCTATATTACACCCTAGCATGAATTGATCCCTATTACGCTCTTCTACACTCCCTTAAGACTTGCACTTAGACGCTAGTTTACACAACAGAGTGACATAGTTTTCCACTGACTCTTGTGCTAACTGGACCCTTCTTCCAAAAATGGTAGCGCTACAAAATTGTGCTAAGTTTAGATAGCTAATGCATATCCAGTTTTTTTTATGCACACCTCAAATTTATTCAGATCTTCTACTTTTGCATTGTCTAACTCAAATATTCAAACACCTCCTGGCCCTCTGGACCCAGAAAATTCATAAGCAGGAATGTCTTTCTGCACTCATGGATGTCCCACACACTTTTGCATAATGAGAGAAAACTATTTCCATTTGTCCCACTTTAACATTGCCTCTCCTGGTGCGACTAAAAAAACGGTGGAAGCAGTGTATTTTGCATATTGTTTGTCTCTCCAGGCACTTGATGACCAAAATCCGTATATTACTACTAGTACACCGATGGCCAGCCAAACAGTGGTGAGAAAAAACAAGACAAAAAAAAGACAAATCACAAGTGCCCAAATTTGTTCCAGAGGATCCCTCCACTGCTTACACTCTTCAGTATCCTATTTGATATTCGAGGTCATTCCATCTTTCAAGCAGAAGCACTATTATAGAAGCACTACACATCTTAGATTGGCTGTCCATTGGATCATGACCTTCCGCCAATCAGGTACCTTCTCAAAAGTCAACAACAGTATCCTGATCAAAGATGGCTGGCACTTTTCCCAACCAATAACAGTGGGAGGAAAACTTTTTATCTAGTCGGGCTCGCTCTTCAATACTGAATTACTCCTCACCCCATCACAGAGAAGCCAGGAGCACTATGTGATTGTGAGCGCTGACAAAATGTAGCTGCTATGGCCAGGAGCAGGGGTTATATTCTTAGAAACAGCCCTGTACCTTGAGTTTTCAGACTGTAATTCACTACGGTTTATGGGCAGGCTGGTTCACAAGCCAGTGCGTGAGCGTTCAGTATGCTTCTGTGACCTACAACTAGACCAGTATGCGAGCTGGTGCACAAAAGTTCAGTACACTGCTGCTAAGGTCTCCGTGCCTCTAGCAGCATGCTCTGAATCACGTTGGGATGTTGAGACTTAATAAGGGCAATAATCAAACAAAAATATAGCTGACTTAACTTCATGATCCACCTGCACCAGCATTCTGTTGAAAACACTGATAACACAGAGCAGAGTTAGACGAATGCCCGAAAGGCCTCTGATCAGCCACACTAACAGTTCACTGATTACTGTATTAGCTCGTCACACAGTCACTTTCCAATGCCGCCACAATCTTCCTACAGCGATCAGCTACACAATCAGCGGTCCGTCCTGCTTACGGCATCCGCTATCCTCACAGCCTCTTTCATATGCAGATGCCGCCTTCTTCACTTCGATCATCTACACAATGCACTTGCCACTACCTCTTCTTGAAACGGCCGCCACCTTCTTCGAAGGGTTGAGACATTGCGATGACCCATCAGCTCGTTGCCATTGTAAAGAAGTCAACTTCTTATATCAAACTGGGTTTATTAAAGTATAAGGAACAAGACCTCATCCACCATCAAGCCCCAATTCTGCCATCTCCAAACTGAAGGTCTTTGAACCTCAGATGTCCTGCATTCCACTGCCTCACATTCCAGCTATCTTTGCATACTTAGATACCACAGCTGGCTGCTGTGTTTCTGACTGTTTATCCCTGCCTATGGTATTCACAGAATGCACTTACACATTTTGGTATTCACAGAATGGATTTACGACTACTAACTTAACGTCCGCACTTGGGCCGGAAATTCAGGCGGAGCTTCCGGCCCAGAGGTGGAGATTTCAGCCAGCTAAATCCCCATCTCCCAAGCCGGAAGCTTCGCCTCCGGGCTGGATGCTCCGCCTCCTGGCCGGAATTTCCGGCCCGAGTGCAGACGTAAAGTTAGTAGTCGTAAATCCATTTTGTGAATACCAAAAGTAGTAAGTGCACTCTGTGAATACCAAAAGTAGTAAGTTTAGGATTTTGTCTTAAGTTAATTCTGTGAATCGGGGCCCCATATTAGTAAAATAAAAAAAGATATTGGCTAACACAGACTAAAAAAGTCAATTGGTCTGGCATTGGCTGCTAGATTCTTTTCCATTGGAAAGAAGGTGCGAAAGAAAGAAAGAAAGAAAGGAAGGAAGGCAAGAAAGAATGGGAGGTTAAAAAGAAAGACAGGAAAGAACAAGGAAAGAAGAAGAAAGAAGGAAAGAAAGAAGGAACAAATGAAGAAAGGAAAGGATGAAAGAAAGAAAGTCGATAAAGAGAACAAAAGAAAGATAATGAAAGACAAAGAAAGAAAGAAAAAACAAAACAAAGATAGAAAGGATAAAGCAAGATAGAATTACAAAGCAAGAAAGAAACAGGAAGAAAAAGTAAAGAAGAAAAACCAAAATAAAAGAATAAAATCATGAAGAAAATAAACAAACAAACAAGAAAGAAATAAAGAGAGAAGGAAAGAAGGAAAAAGAAAGGAATGAAACAAAGAAAGAAAAAAGAAACAAAAGAAAGAAGGAAAAAAAGAAAGACTTACTCTCAGGGTTGCAAAGACAGCAAACTCTTTGTGAGCTTATATTCAGAGTTCATATGAGTTTCTGGTATGGTGTGAAAAAGCAGCAGTCAGATAAACAAAGGCCATTTCAAAAAGGAATTTACAACAGCATTGGCAGGAGGCCGGACTTTGATAAAGCTAGAATGCACCCTGTGCTCTATTCTGGTAGAAAACCTCCTGTTATTACATCACGCTCAACAAACAAAGGCAACAATAATGTAATAATAAAGTAAAAATAAATAAAAACTGGCACTGAATCGAACTACCTTGTGTGCAGATGCGCTATTTGTGAGAGGGCTAAATGAAGTCACTAAAAGTGAAGTTAACCATTGGCTGGAGTAGGCTGACCCACTGCCACATGCTGTAGGTTGTAGTGGGCGGAAGCGAAATGTGAATGACACAACAGCAGACCAATGGAGTAAGAGAGGTGGCTGCCAGCACCTTTACATAAGTATATTATTCATATAATTTTAGTAAAATCAAAAGGTCTTGGCTAATGACAGACAGACCTAACAAAGAGTAGAGGTGGCATATGAAGTGCGCAAAGACTCTCACAAAGTCATATTATAACACAATGTGTTACTCGTATCTGCAAGGTTGTGCATGCACAAAAATCTGAGACTGGGATCAAACTGAAAACCCTATTGTTGCCAATTTACACAGCGGATGCCACAGAATAAACTGACCAGGTTGTCTTGTTATTTAGTCAGGTATAAGTAATTTAATTTGCCTTGTATGAACTTTCAAAAGAACTGTGACAGACACATACAGTTTCTTCATGAGTGTGATGTTTATTGTTTTTTTGTGGCACGTATCCCTATGTTTAAGGTTTTTATACATGTTAACTTGAAATAAATATTTCAATCAAAGGCAAGGAGACCAGTGGCACCAAAGAGACAAATAAGAAAAAAGTAACACAGATTGGACTACCAGCTCTGGCATTGAAGGGGACTAGTTTTTTGCTGGATGCACACAGGTGCACAAACCAAATGCTATCACTGAAAGGGAGGAAAGAGCATGACAGAAGTGGGGGGACATGCTGTATATAGGTGCAAACACAAAATGTGAATGACATTTAAATGACCAGTAGTTGAAAACCAATGGTCCTAAACCCCAGCTTTATGCCTATAGATATTTATGTTTGTATTTGTATTTGTTGAGATTTATTTCTTGAAGACAGAATAGTTTGGCGGTACAAAAGGGGGTGGTGATGGACGGAGCATCTGAACCAATCAAACACTCACACCCAGTCAACAGATCTGGGTTTAATCCATCACCGTTCTTTAGCCCACTCTGCCACCCCAGTTAAGACATGGCCATATGCAAATCAGTCTGACCCTGTGCCTCATGGGAACAGTCCAGCCCGAACTGCCAAGCCATGCCTTCCCCGGACCGGAAACAAGCTACCGAGGACGGTTTCTGGCATTACAGCCGTCTTCAGCTCGGCTTGCTTGAATCCAGTGGCAAAGTGAGTAAGGGACTCACGTCTGAGCATACCCTGCCAACTTATGGCGAACAAAGCGTTACAAAAGCGGGTGGTGATGGACGGAGCATCTGAACCAATCAAACACTCACACCTGTAGAAAAAGGTAGGGCTATGACCTTTTCCAAGATTTGCCCGGCGCTAACCGCCCTTGTACCATTCAAATTACCAAGCAATGAGGCAGGCGCCGGAGACCAGAAGGCAGGAAACAGAAGTTTTATTCCGACGGAGCAGAACACATCAGATCGGACAACAAGGTATCGTCTCGAGGTGCTCTCACAGCCTCTCGGAGGCCTGGCCTCTTATACACTGGTTTATGGCATGTGACCTTTCTTTATTACAATCAGAACATTGTGAAGTAAGGAAAAAAACATCCCATAATCCTCGTGTCAATCCCACCCCCATATACCTTCACAATAGAGGTCCTCAACCTGCTGATAAGAGGAGGGGGTCATCACGCAGCTGAGTGTTTCGCCAAGTCTTAGGATGTGCGCGACTGATCATATCCCAGGGGGTGGGGAGGCCCTGATCAACAGTGTGTCCTTTGAAGAGGGGCGATTGCATACAATGAGGGGCAGTAAATGGCATCTCCCGGCTTAGGCAATGGCCTCGGACCTGTGTGGACAGTCGGACACGGGGTAAGAGGTCATCAAAGGAGTGGTATTCATGCCGCGTGGACAATTGAGCGCGGAGGGAAGGTTCATTAACAGAGGGGCATTCATGGGAGGAGAGGAGGTGCTGGTCAGGCGCAGGCGTGACTCCCAAGGACAGGGTCATGCAGAAGGGTTATGCTCATGAGAGGGAGGGAGGGGGAGCCAGGGTGCGCGGAGGTTGCTTGCTGGGTCAGAGGGGCGCGCTGGCGATTGATCGCGGACAGGGAGACCATGATACCTAAAATGGCTGCCGTGTACGTCGTACGTGGGTGACAAGCTGGCGCAGATGATGTTTAGCTCGCAAACTAAAATTCCACAGTCCTCCCTTTTAACATGTCTCGCCAACTTGTCAGTTCGGATTTATCCCCATAAGGCCACGTATTTCTACTTCGTAGAGGGGACTCATGTGCTCAGTTCGGAAGTCCAAAGTCTTTGGGCACATACAGTTAGAAACAAAGCTGCACAAGGAGGGTAGACATTGAATACCCAAGCAACACCCACATAATATCACAACAGGTATCAGCACGAAGGAAAACAACCTCCAACCCCAGTTCCTCAAAGTGTCCCAAAACCAGCTCCCAAGCGACCATCCTTCTTGTTCTTGTTCTTGGTGAACCTCCGAGGAAAGTCTGTGGAGGTGTTCAATGGCTTTGTAGACTGATGGCGAGTTATCTGGCACGTAGGTGCAGCAGCTAGATCCGATGATGCGGCATGCTCCTCCTCGGTCGGCTAGGACCACATCTAGGACAAGGCGGTTTTGGAGGGTCACAAGGCGTACCGCCTGAAGCTCCGCGTGTTGTTAGCGAGGATGCCAGCGGTGATGTTGATCGTTGTTTCCACTGCCTGGGTCAGGTGCCGGATAGCGCGGCTGTTTGCCATTGGGCCCCACAGAGGAACCAGTCCCTTTGCTGCATCTAGTAACTGTGCTCCAGTGGAGTCGGCTTGTCCAATGTCATCTGCACGCCTCTGCCGGTGATGGTTGGCAGGGGCTACATACGTGGGGGGAAGAATGAAGGCAATGTAGCAGGTACCCTTCCAACCTTTCGGGAGCCAGGTGTAAGCTTTGGTGCCACACACAAAGTACATATTTGGAGAAGCAACAAAAGAAGGGGGGTCAACTGAGTCCAATGTTCTGGTGATTCGACAGGAACTGTGACCCACCAGCTGCGTTCCCTGGCCTTCTAGGCACACAAGACCGGTGATATTGATAACAGACAGGGCCACAGTCAGAGTGGCGGTGGTTTGTTTTTGCAGATGAGAGAAGGTGGATCTAGCTGGATTGTGGAGTACCTGTACTTCGACACGTTCTTTGGCTGGAATGTCTTTAAGGAAGGTGGCGCCTGTGAGCGCAGGGCACAGGGGAGCAGAGGTCTTTCCGGTTTTGTTCAGCCAGAACCCAGAGTAGAAGTGCGACACGGTCTGGCCGGAAGTGGCGTTGTCCTTGTGGCTCTCTTGCATGAGGATCAACCAGGCGAGGCAGGAGCCGTGAACTGAGAAAGGAGAAGGGATGAAGGGGATGGAGTGTCCAGTGGCATGCGGGAGCAACCCGCAGATCCAGCAGTTCGTAGCATTTGCAGCAAGGTTGTGTTAGTGCAACAGTTGCACGAAGGAATTGTTCCAGAATTCCCTGCGCCTTTCTCGGAGCTGAGGCGACAGAGAGATTAGGTGATGCTCTTTCAGGGGTGTTGGTGGTGCAGTAGGTAGCAATGCCTCATGAGCCGGTGTGCTTTCCTCCAGAATCCAGAAGGAGGCCATGAGGAGGAGGCAGAAGAGGAAGACAATAAAGAGGGCGATTGTCTTTGATTTGTGCAAATTGTCAGTCTTTGGGTTTCTATAGTGGGTATTTCCTGTTGCTTCCATCATCTTCTTATCTGGCGCTTCCATCATCTTCTTATCTGGCGCTTCCATCACCTTCAAGGGGGCTCGGTAGCAGGCAGAACCACAGACTTCGTTTAGCTTCTCTCCCGGTAACCCTTGGTCGTGTTTAGGTCACCGTTCTGAGATTCAACTTAGTCCGTGGCCTACTTAGCCGAAGCTCCCTCCTTTCGTCGCAGGAAATACCCTTCTCTGGATGGCACAGTGGGATCAGAGAATTTTGCAAGTTCGAGTGCCTCAGTATCGGGATAACAGTTCAATGTCGGTCGGTCTTTGTTCAGGAGCTCTTCTTGGGTGCTGACGTTTTCTGTCGTGGCCAGGTTTGCAGAGACCTTCCGGCAGTGATGTGCGTGCAGCCAGTGCCTCTTCCCCTCCACTCGAAGCGCCGTCCGTGTGGTAATCAGCACTTGCCAGGGGCCCGTCCACCGGGGTTCCAAACTCTTGGTCCGTTGGAAATTTCGTATTAGCACGAAATCTCCCGGTTGGATGTCGTGGCCGGGGCCCCTGGAAGCATCGGGGATGGCCTGCTGCACCTGTTGATGAATGACAGACAACGTTTTAGTTAACTTGCACAAATAATCAGATAGTAGGACGTCCGGGACGTCATGAATGGAGGTTGGCTTGGGAGCGGTCCAGAGGTTCATCGGTCGCCCGAATACAACCTCGTAGGGGGTCAAATGGTGCTTGGTGGGGGTAGAGCGCATCGATAGCAGGGCCAAAGGGAGAGCGTCTGGCCATTTAAGTCCGGTGGTTGCCACTATTTTTGACAGTTTCAACTTCAGTGTGGCATTATGGCGTTCCACCAGGCCGGCGGATTGGGGGTGGAAGACTGCGTGAAATCTCTGTCTCACCCCCAATCCTTTTAGGATTAGTTGGATAACCTCAGCTATGAAGTGGGGGCCATTGTCGCTCCATAAAATTCGACAAAGGCCATAGCGAGGGAAGAATTCTTTCAGTAGTACTTTGGCAGTAGTCATGGCAGTGTTGTCACGGGTTGGATAGGCCTCTACCCATTTGCTGAAGGCACATACGATGACTGGTACATACTTCAAGCTTTGGCATCTCTCTAGTTGGATGTAGTCCATCTGAAGGACCTCAAAGGGGTGATTGGGGGTCCCAAACCCTCCCCGGGGTACCACAGTTCCTTTCCCGGGGTTGTGTTGCAGACAGATAAGGCACTGTTGGACTAGGCGTCTGGCTGAGTCGGGGATTTTGTCGTTGTGCCAGACTTTGGAAATGAGTTCGATCATGGGTGCAGATCCTATGTGTGCGGGGGAATGAGCCATTGTCAGTATGGGGATCAGGTATGAGTCAGGTAGCAACCATTTGTCTGCATCTTTTGTTCGCCAGCAGCCCTCATCATCCTTCAGACCCACCCCTGCCCACTTAGTCAGTTCGTGAGGGGTGCTGGCCGACTGGATGTCTCTGATCATTTCCCTTGTGTCAGTCCATTTCTCTGCTTGTGACCTGGTCACATACATGCGTGTCACTGTCCTATTCTCAGCTGTGGTTCGAGCAGTGATGTCGGCCAGTGCATTCCCTTGTCCGACTAAGTCTGTCACCCTTTTGTGTGCCTGACATTTGATCACCGCTAATCGTTTGGGGAGGAGAACTGCATCAATCAGGGCGGAGACTAGATCTCCGTGGAGGATTGGGGTGCCGTGGGACGTCAGGAATCCCCTCTTCCTCCACAGGAGTCCAAAATGGTGGACCACCCCGAAGGCATACTGGCTGTCTGTATATATGTTTGCGGTGGTCCCTGTGGCTATGATGCATGCTCGTGTGAGGGCTATCAGCTCTGCCGCCTGGGCAGATCGTTGTGTGATACAGGCTGTCTCAACTACTGTTCGGGCTGTCGTTACTGCATAGGCAGCTGAAGTGGTGCCATCTGGGAGCTTGATGCATGAGCCGTCTACCCATAGTTCTCCATCGGGGTCAGTGAAAGCAGTGTCTCGGAGGTCAACTCTACTCCTAGTTTGTTCGTCCGTGAGGGTCACACAGTCGTGTATGGGAGGAACATCGGGGTCATTTTCAGGCAGGGGCAACAATGTGGCGGGATTCAAAGTTGTGCATCTCTTTAGTGTGATGTGGGGTGCAAGTAGCGTCAGTTCGTACCCTGTAAGTCGTGCGCTAGTTAAGTGTTGAGTCTTGGTTTGGTTCAGAAGGGTGTCAACAGCATGGGGTACTAACACGGTGAGGGAGTTTGAAAGTACTATTCCTTCGCTCTGGCGGATAGAGACAGCAGCGGCGGCTACTGCTCGAAGGCAGGCAGGCAAAGCTCTGGCTACAGGATCAAGAGTGGCGGAGAAGTAGGCACAAGGGCGCTGCTTAGGACCAATTGATTGAGTTAGGACAGACAATGCACACCCCTCCCTTTCGTGGGTGAAGAGGGAGAAGGGTTTGGAGTAATCCGGGGTTCCTAGGACGGGTGCTGAACAGAGTGCATTTCGTAATTCACAAAAGGATGCTTGACACTCAGGGGTCCAGGGGAGCGGGGAGGGGACATCTTTGGCCAACAGGGCAAGTAGGGGCTTCACAATGAGGCTGAAATTAGGTAACCACTGTCTGCAAAAAGAGGTTAGGCCAACCAAAGAGCGGACTTGCTTTTGTGTTTTTGGGACGGGGGTGTCCAGGATGGTTTGGATTCGGTCGGGTGTGAGTTTCCTCCCTTCTTTGGACAGGAGATGGCCTAGGTATGTCACTTGTGGCTGGCAGAACTGTAATTTCTTTTTGGAAACTTTATGGCCATTCTCTGCAAGAAAGTGTAGGAGTTGGACAGTGGCTGTGATTGCAAGGGGGGTCGTGTCGGCCGCCAAAAGGATATCATCGACATATTGGATCAACACCACTCCATCTGGTAGCTGGAAGGCATCCAGCTGTCTTTTGAGGGCCTGGCTGTAAATGCTGGGGCTTTCGGTGTACCCCTGGGGAGCTCTACAAAATCGGTATGAGCGGGATTTTAAAGTGAAGCCGAAGAGATAACGGCTGTCTGGATGGATGGGGATAGAGAAAAACGCATTCTTAAGGTCGATAACAGTGAAGGTGGTGGCAGTGGACGGGATGAGGGTCAGAATGGTGGTGATATCGGAGACTACAGGGTATTGGGGTACAACCACTTTGTTAATTTCTCGCAGGTCGATGATGAAGCGGTATGCTTTTTCATCTCCTTCGCCTTGCTTCTTAACAATAGGTAGGATTGGGCTGTTGCAGACGTTGCTAACCACTTCTTCAACCACTCCTGCATCTACCAGAGACTGAAGGATCGCTACCAGTGCTTTCTCACCTTCGGGAGATATCCGATATTGTGGGAGTTTCGGGAGCATAGCGTCCTGTCTTACAGTTATATGAATGGGGTCAATCATCATTCGTCCCACATCAGAGTCATTTTTGGCCCATAGGTACGGTGGCAGAGTATCAAGCAAGGACAGGTCAGCGTCAGTTATGGGGCACATGTGTCGTGAGGGGCAGGGTTTGGGCATGCCTGGGTTGTCGTACAGGATGACTCGGATTCCATCTGGGGAACACCTAATGGTAGCTCGAAAATGTTTCAGTAAGTCAATGCCCATAATGGCGTCAGGGGAGTTGGGGGAGAGCAGAAATGTCGCGTCAGTGGTGTTGTTTTCTAGGTCAAAGGTGATAGGTACGGACAGGGGGTTAGTGGAGGGCGTCCCATCGAAACCTATCGATGTAATGTGTGAGCCAGACAAGGGTGCCCTTGGAATCAGTCGTTTCGATAACACACTACGTGTCGCCCCAGTGTCTACCAAAAATGGAGACTCTGTACCCAGGACCTTAGCAGTGACGTAAGGACCTTGCTGGTCAACAAAGAGCTCGACTGGATCCCTCCCTTGCCCCTGGCAGTCCTTATGCAAAATCGGGGGCATTCTCACCATCGGACAGCTGATATTGGTTCTGTCGGGGGCGGTCAAATGTGTTTAATCTCCCTGATCTGTCATTGTTGGTGTCGTTTGTGTGCCCTCGTCCTTGTCCTCTATTGCTCGGACCACCTGCCACATCCCTGGTGTCCCTATTTCTATTCATCTCTAGCAGAACCGGACACTGGGATTTCCAATGGCCAAATCCTTTGCAGAAGGCGCATTGGTCATTGCTAATGTCTCTACGTCCAGTGTGGGGTGTTGGGGTGTGATCTTTAGGAGGTAGATTTCTGGGGGTGGTCGATTGGTAGTTCCCTCTTTGGGGTTCCTGTCCTGCCGCTATACCTTGTATCTGGGCTATCATTACCCTTTCTTTTAAATCTTTCTTCTTTTTCTCGGACGCCCTATCATTCTCATTCTTTTGGTGCTCGTAATACTGAGCCATCTGGAGGATAGCTGCAGGTTTGGAGGCCCCCCAACTACTCTCACTGGTCTGCAGTTTTTGGGAGACCTCTTGTGATAGGCCCTTTACATAATTTTGTACGAACAGGTGCTGTCCGGTTGCGGTGGTCATGTCTTGGCCACTGTAGTCGGAGAACACTGTCTCGAATCGGGAGAAGTATTCTGACACATCTTCCTGGGGTTTCTGTCGGCAGGCCGTGACTATCGACCAGTCTACCTTTCTTTCTGGGATCAGTGTCTTTAACTTCTGAACTAGTTTGTCTGGGAGTTCCAGTATGTCCTTTACTGGTTTCCTTCCTGGCTCTCGCTGTCTGTCTAGTTTACCGAGTTGGTCCCAGGTATGTCCAAACAGATCCGTGTGGTCAGCCTTCCGGATTTGCTTCCACACGTCAGCTGGCAGGCATAACCCGAAGAACAAGTCAATGTCCGCTAAAGTCATTATCGTCGAACCCAAGGCTGTGCCTAATTCGGTATAGAATGCTGTCGGGTTCTTTCTCAAATCGGGCAGAGTTTGTTTAAAGGTTAGGATATCTTGTCGGTCCCATGGTTGGTAAACCCAATTGTACACAACTCTCCCTTTTGCATCTGCATGATTAATATCATCGCTTGTTCCCTGGCCACGTGGCGGGATCCAGTAAGGGGCCGCTTCTCTGATGGGCATCATAGTATTAGCTACTTCTACTGAGGTCGTTTCAGGGACTGTAACCTTGGCTTCTGGTTTTTGTTCCGTGAGGTGGCGGAAGACCTCAAGCATCTGCATGAAGAGTTCCGTCGCCTCACATTCAGTCCCATCTCCAACATCAATCTTCCTATACAGCGTTGTTAGTTTAGCGGGACCCTTACTTTGATACCTATCTTCATATGCGTTCAGGGTGTGGTAGCTGAATCGCAAAATGAAATGCCGTCTGTGGCTGTCGGCATGCGAATTATATGTGTTCATTGTGTATTCTTCGCTCTCCCTTCGTTCTACTAATGTCTTTGCTATTTTGTCGATCCCATCCCGCTCATCTTTGCTCAACCTATTTGGTCTGGCTGGTGGTTGTTTGCTAGCCTCGGGGTCGTCTGACGATGTTGTTAATGTGGCTGGTGCGGAGGCCGTGAGGGCTGGCGCACTAGCACTAAGGTCACTTTCGCTCGCGCTCGGGGCTTGCAAGCTTTGTTGGCTGGGAGCATATGGAGGGGGCATGTAGATGATTGGGGGACCTAGCAGTAACTCATCGTTCGCCCGTTGTTTGGAGGGCAATTCAGGGTAGAGCGCAGAGGGGGTCCTAATAGGGCATTGACCTGTTGACCCTGATTCTTGGTTTTGTGCTGCTTCTTTTCTTTCTTTTATTTCTTCTTCTAGTTGCTTAGCGGCTAGGTGGGCTGCCTTTCGTAATTCTTTCCCTATTTTTGCTTCTTCTCTTTTCTTTCGTTGTTCCGTTTCTTTGCGCCACATGCCTATACTATCAAGCATAGTGGGCGTGGTCTTATTTTTCTGGAGCGCTATTTCCAATATTTTTATTTTGTTTTCATCAAAGGAACCTATCAGTGGCCACTGACTTTCAGGGTTCTTCTTTGTATATTTATGCCATAGCTTAGTATAAGCTATAGCGACTAGTCCATGCTTAGTGAACATGTCCTTATTAGGGGTGCCCTCCAGTGGAGCTGGATGGTTCATCTCTAATAAGCGGTCCGGGCTGTACAGGCTACCAATCAGTGGGGAGAAGATAGGCATGACGGGTTACAACGGGGACAAAGGTCTGCACTACCTATCTTATCACGGCGGGCAAAGACTAGACAGAATATTTCTATTCTCCGTTGTTTGCCGGCGGTGAATACCTCAAAAGAACCAATACCGAACAATCAATGTTCGGTCAATCAAACAATCAGTGGGGAGAATAAGTGGGTGCAAAAAGGTTTGCGTTACCCACTCTTTCTCTACCTGCAAAGAGAGACCTTGTTCTTCCCTGTTTGCAGACAAAGAATCTCCAGGCAATAATCCACGAACGACAGTTCGGGAAAACAGTGGGGGAGGAAGATAGGCACGACGGATTACAATGGGGACAAAAGTCTGCGTTACCTATCCTTCACTGCTTGCAAAGAGAGAGCCTGTTGTTTTCTCCGTTTGCAGACGGTGAATCTCCAGAGGTATCAACAAAGCGTAATACTAGTATTATCCAAACCAAACAATCATTTCTCAGTTTGTCGTGTCTACACGACCTTACCCGGACCGCATGGACGGTTTCCTGTCCTCTGAATCCAGCGCCCGATCGTCCTCTCTTCTTCGTTGTGTTCGTGGCACTCCTGATGGTTCCCAGTCAGGACCGTAGATCACTCGAGAGAGGTCTGTTCGGAACTAGTGAAGGTCGGATGATCGGCTGTCAGACGAGGGTCTATCGGACACGAGCTCTCCCGATCGTTGCAGTCGTTCACTCTGTCATCGGGACCTCTCCCACTGGATCCACGTGTCGCTGATGGGCCCCACGCTTTGGGACGCCAATTGTAGAAAAAGGTAGGGCTATGACCTTTTCCAAGATTTACCCGGCGCTAACCGCCCTTGTACCATTCAAATTACCAAGCAATGAGGCAGGCGCCGGAGACCAGAAGGCAGGAAACAGAAGTTTTATTCCGACGGAGCAGAACACATCAGATCGGACAACAAGGTATCGTCTCGAGGTGCTCTCACAGCCTCTCGGAGGCCTGGCCTCTTATACACTGGTTTATGGCATGTGACCTTTCTTTATTACAATCAGAACATTGTGAAGTAAGGAAAAAAACATCCCATAATCCTCGTGTCAATCCCACCCCCATATACCTTCACAATAGAGGTCCTCAACCTGCTGATAAGAGGAGGGGGTCATCACGCAGCTGAGTGTTTCGCCAAGTCTTAGGATGTGCGCGACTGATCATATCCCAGGGGGTGGGGAGGCCCTGATCAACAGTGTGTCATTTGAAGAGGGGCGATTGCATACAATGAGGGGCAGTAAATGGTATCTCCCGGCTTAGGCAATGGCCTCGGACCTGTGTGGACAGTTGGACACGGGGTAAGAGGTCATCAAAGGAGTGGTATTCATGCCGCGTGGACAATTGAGCGCGGAGGGAAGGTTCATTAACAGAGGGGCATTCATGGGAGGAGAGGAGGTGCTGGTCAGGCGCAGGCGTGACTCCCAAGGACAGGGTCATGCAGAAGGGTTATGCTCATGAGAGGGAGGGAGGGGGAGCCAGGGTGCGCGGAGGTTGCTTGCTGGGTCAGAGGGGCGCGCTGGCGATTGATCGCGGACAGGGAGACCATGATACCTAAAATGGCTGCCGTGTACGTCGTACATGGGTGACAAGCTGGCGCAGATGATGTTTAGCTCGCAAACTAAAATTCCACACACCCAGTCAACAGATCTGGGTTTAATCCATCACCGTTCTTTAGCCCACTCTGCCATCCCAGTTCAGACATGGCCATATGCAAATCCGTCTGACCGTGTGCCTCATGGGAACAGTCCAGCCCGAACTGCCAAGCCATGCCTTCCCTGGACCGGAAGCAAGCTACCGAGGACCGGTTTCTGGCATTACAGCCGTCTTCAGTCCGGCTTGCTTGACTCCAGTGGCAAAGTGAGCAAGGACCTCACGTCTGAGCATACCCTGCCAACTTATGGCAAACAAAGCGGTACAGAATGGGGTGGTGATGAACGGAGCATCTGCACCAATCAAACACTCACACCCAGTCAACAGATCTGGGTTCAATCCATCACCGTTCTTTAGCCCACTCTGCCACCCCAGTTCAGACATGGCCATATGCAAGTCAGTCTGACCCTGTGCCTCATGGGAACAGTCCAGCCCGAACTGCCAAGCCATGCCTTCCCTGGACCGTAAACAAGCTACTGAGGACCAGTTTCTGGCCTGATTTGCATATGGCCATGTCTGAACTGGTGTGGTGTGGAGTGCAAAAAAACGATGGATTTAGGCCCAGATCTCTGTACTGGGGTGAATGAATGACATTGTTCTGCATTCTGTCTATCAATTGTTGTTTTTGCATTTGTCACCCTGAGTGGGATGGGTATGCTCAGACGTGAGTCCCAAGCTCTCCACACCACTGGAGTCAAGCTATCCTGGCTGAAGACGGCTGATATCCAGAAACCGGACCTAGGATGCTTGGTTCCGATCCAAGAAAGACATGGTTTGGCAGTTCGGGCTGGACTGTTCCCATGAGGCACAGGGTCATGGCTGATTTGCATATGGCCATGTCTGAACTGGTGTAGTGTGGAGTGCAAAAAAAACGATGGATTTAGGCCCAGATCTCTGTACTGCGGTGAATGTATGACATTGTTCTGCATTCTGTCCATCAATTGTTGTTTTTGCATTTGTCACCCCGAGTGGGATGGGTATGCTCTGACGTGAGTCCCATGCTCTCCACACCACTGGAGTCAAGCTATCCTGGCTGAAGACGACTGATAGCCAGAAACCGGTCCTAGAATACTTGATTCCGGTCCAGAAAAGACATGGCTTGGCAGTTCGGGCTGGACTGTTCCCTTGAGGCACAGGGTCAAAGCTGATTTGCATATGGCCATGTCTGAACTGGTGTGGTGTGGAGTCCAAAAAAACGATGGATTTAGGCCCAGATCTCTGTACTGGGGTGAATGTATGACATTGTTCTGCATTCTGTCCATCAATTGTTGTTTTTCATTTGTCACCCCGAGTGGAATGGGTATGCTCAGACGTGAGTCCCATGCTCTCCACACCACTTGAGTCGAGCCATCCTGGCTGAAGACGGCTGATAGTCAGAAACCGGTCCTAGGATGCTTGATTCCGGTCCAGGAAAGACATGGCTTGGCAGTTCGGGCTGGACTGTTCCCATGAGGCCCAGATCTCTGTACTGGGGTGAATGTATGACATTGTTCTGCATTCTGTCCATCACTTGTTGTTTTTGCATTTGTCACCCCGAGTGGGATGGGTATGCTCAGACGTGAGTCCCATGCATGATATTGTTCTGCATTCTGTCCATCAATTGTTGGTTTTGACAGAATAATTTGGCTAACACCAGACCTAAGAACACTTACTTGTGTTATGGTTGAGCTTCATGATGCTCGTTTTAATTTACCTGCTGTTTGTACAACCAAAAAGCGTTCCTGAAAACATTCCATCACTGTTAATGCTCGTAGATATTAACCCAGGGCTTTCTTTTGTTTCTAGTGTCTTCATTTCTGATAAGTATAAGTAGTTCTTCTGCATTGATGGTGCTGCCTGCTGCCTAAAGAGTACTACAGATACAAGTGAATCAGGCTTCAGCAAAGCTGTGTTTATCAAGACATCATTGGCATTTATAAAAATCAAAGAAAATCTGTTTTAAAAAAGAAGAAGGGTGGAAATATATACTACCACCTGGACATACGGAACGAAAAGGGAAAAAGAGGTGAGGACGAGGTGTTGGAAGAGCGAGCGGGTCATTGTCCCCATAATCCTGGGAAAAAGCAAAGGTGCTAGAACTAGGGGTGCAGGGGGTGCTACAACATCCCCAAGAACATTTTGGAGCAGAACAATAAGCCACAATGGTCCTTTGAAGTGTTCTTTTTTCTACAGTTCTTGCTGTTTTTTGAAAGACTAGGAGGGCGATTCATTTGAGATATTTCACACAACACAGCAAGACAACTTGCTGCACTGCATTGTGTGAAGGGAAGAGAGCAGAAATGTGCCATATCTACTAGGATAAGAGGTGTTACTACCATCTCCTAGTGTGTGCGCACCTATGGCTGCCTACCGCCAACGCAGGCAACGTTGTGCCATGGATTCATTGGCCGTCCACTGCTGGTTAAGAGTTGGCTCCTGGTCAAACACTTCCACCCTCTGACAGCTTGAATTCTTTGTTAGCATGGTTCATAGATATTGTGCTTATCAAACTCAGGATCTGACTTCAAGGTGGAGTATGGCTGATCACTCCTCTGTGGCAAGGGCACTGATCTATGTAAGTTTGTGCATAAGAACTGTCGTCTGTCATGAAGGAATAGGGTCTGTCATCAATACTCAGGTGTCCATCATCAGTTTCCCAGTCCACCAATGACACATAAAACTCAATCAATATTTGTATGGTGCACATCTGCTTGCTATATTTAGAGGTTCCCGCTGTCCGAGTAGGATGGGAGTAACTTCATGGCAGAGTACAGACTTGTCAGACATGTTTTCAGATGGCATACGCGTCTGTCAACACACAAACACTCACAATCCACATATAAACAACATCTGCACCTTATAAATCACACCTGCCCCTCACGCTACAAAAGTTACTACTCTAACTATACAAACCAGTCACTGCTCTCAACTCATAGCAGCAGCAGCACACCCACTTCACTTTTTTTGTAACCAAAATGTCTGGTAGAAGAGCCCTTAGATTTAAAAAAATCAGTTTAACTGTTGTGGTGGATGAGATAATTAGGGTTCAGCCTCAGTTTTTTAGAGCCCTGGTCCACACAACAATCATAAAGGAAGAGGAAAGTGGGAGATTAAAAAAAAATTGGAAGAATCTATTTCTCCCATTAACTTCTATTGAGGCCTGACTTGGGTCTATTGCCATGTAGGGGGCTTGAAAGTGTATTGCTGCGGGATAGAATTTCAGAAATGTTAAATTACAATTCCTTAGCTGTCAGGAGGACAGAGAAAATGCTACTGCAGGCTGGGAGAGCTTGACAAACATGTTCTACACTGTCTTGCCGGAGCATGTTACTGGGAGTGCACAGTCACAAAAGACCAATCCCTGTCGGCAGAAGCCTGCGGAGAAAGCAGATTTATGCATGCAAGAATCAGGAAGCAGGAGACTTGCTTTGAAATCTGTTGTCTCCCGCTTGAATCGGGAGGGTACACATGCATGTGAAAAGCAAATGTGTCAGAGAAAAGTGGAGCAGGCGAATGCTGTCTCCAGCACTAGGTGTTCACAGGAAGACATTTACAAGCACTGGAATGATCTGCGGGGAAGTGTACATTCCCTCACTTTCAGGGCATACCAAGATGCCCTGGCAACTGATAGTGGTTCTCACAGGCCCCCCAACCTCATGCCATGGAAAAAGGTGGTGTTGTCCTAATCCACACTGAATGCATTGTGGGAAATCCTGGCAGAATGGAGACTGGTATGTCCAAAATGTACTTCTCTAACACTAACCAATTCACCGTCACTTCTCTCTGGCACTTCTGTTCTCTTACCCAAACACCAATGCCAACCCATTAAGAAAACTTTCAAGCATTATGTCTGTCACTACTGAATGCATACCATAACCATTTACTATCTACTATTCCATCACTCTGTTACACCTTTTTCCTCATAATAGAATCCAATCCGAACAGGTGTCACATCCTATTTGGAGCATAAATCACAAACCTCCTAATTAAGGTAGTTTTATTAAATCGTTTTATTATTAGTGTACAGAGTTGTCCACCTTAAAGGATAAGACAACCACCTGCTGGCTGTAAAAAAAAACAACAACAATGAAACCTGTGCCGATTCCCTTGTAATATGACACAAAGCAGTCAGGCCTCAATCAAAGCCAATGTGTCAACCCTTCAAGCAGTGCATAAACAGTATAAGATGTCACACAAACCCCACTAAAACTCCACAACCTATTTTAAGATATTTACAATCATCTTCAGAGTTAAAACTTTAAAAAAGTTCTTGATTTGCAATCAATGCTTTTTTTTTTCAGCCTAATTCTGTTCTTTAAATTTTAATGTGGGCCTAATTACAATGGTGGTCGGACGAGCATCTGGTTCACTATCGCTGCAGATTGGAAACCGACCAAAATGTAGTCAGCGGTTCAGTCAACAAATTATTATTATTATTATTATTATTATTTTTTTATTTTTTTATTTTGTCCTCATACACCATTAGATGTATCCAGAGCTGTTTTTATTTACTCTGGGCCCCTCATTTGATTGATTGGCACCAGCAAGAGAGCTCTAATCTGAATGGATGCACTTTACACAAAACATCTCGTATTCGGTCTGTTCGGTTCTTTTATCTGGTTAGCCCTTGGAAATGACCCGAGTAGTGAAGTAATTCTATGTAAAGGCATACTCATTGGACTGGTGTGTCCCTGATGTCAAAGATTATCCATCCAACCCATACACAGCAACCAAAAATCTTTTTTTCTCGTCCAAATGGACCTATCCAATTTCATTGTGTACTTGATCGTATTTACCCTGTCTAAAAAAGTCAGAGGAGTATTCTTAATCCAGCATTTACAGATTTCTCTCTGAGCAAGTAAAATGAGGTAGAGAGACAACTTCATTTTTTTATCTAAAGATAACAACTCATAATTTGGAAAAATACCAAAGAATACTAAAGTTATGCTCACTTGGATGTCAAAACTAAACATGACAGAACCCCAAAACTGGTGTTGCATTGGGCAGCTTAAAAACAGATGCTCATCGTCTTCTTTTTCCTTCTGACATTTCGAACAGCAGGGAATGGGTCAGTTCGCAAATTTAGATAGCTTAAAAGGAGACCAGTACACCCTGTGAAGAGAAAAGAGATGATTTCTCCTTAAATTGGCAGCTTGTACTGTGGAGTATAGTAAATCATAAGATACTCGCCATATTTCTTCTGTACTGGATCCGGGCAAGCACTCACCCCACAACTGCGATAGAAGGATGAAATCACAGTCAGCCAGGTCAATCGGGAGCCAGTATAAATGTGCCACCTCTTTCTGGTGCTGCTTTCTCATTCTCAGCGATGTCTCCAGTTCATTTGGTTTGGTATCGTGTGCCGTGGGGCAGCTCAGCATAGCATTTACTCCTGCTCTAAGCGCGACTTGGTCAGTGCACTCGCTTTTTAAAACGCCCGTTTTGTATTTTAGTTTGCCTGTTTTCTTAGCCCTTGTTTTTAATTGGGAATTGGCCCCTTACCTGCATGATAATTGTTTTGCACCGCTTCTTTAGCGGGTCCGGTTCTGGGGTTGGAGGGGTTCTGTAGCACATACTTCGTGGGCGCCATTTTGGGAAGGTCACCGACGCTCTGGTAGCGCCATTTTGAGCATCCTCTTGGGGCGGTATCTGCCTCACCTAAAAGACCCTATTTAAACCTGTCCTCACAGCGTAGCGGGATCGCGTAGCGGGATCGCCCTCGCTTTGCCGGAGTCTTGCCAGAGTCCTGCCCGTCTGCGCCCGTCAGCGTCCCGGAGGCGGCGGAGTGGCGGACGGGTCAGTTTCGCTCTGGGTCCTCCGTAGCTGTCTGGAGGATGATTCACTATTCTTCACTGGAACTTCGCTCCTTGCATAAGGTCTCAGTCGCCTGTTGCAGTGTATTCCCCGCTCGTTGTAGAGGTAAGAGGCGATGTCCGGGCTGTGGTTGGACACCCACCTATGCTCCGGTTCGTTCACTACAGAAAGAAGAGGTCAGATTGAAACATCTTTGCCTACTTCTTAATACCAGATCTGTCGGTAAACACTCCTTGGAGATCTATGACCTCCTCGCCACGGAACAACCACTATGTCTATTGCTTACAGAAACGCGGTTGGGTGACTCATCCAATACGGACATCTTGGCTGCTATTCCACCAGATTATAACATCTTTCGTATAGACAGACCGAAGGGGAGAGGAGGGGGGGTGGCCCTTGTTGTGAACAAGCAGGATGCGTGTTCTATCATCCTGACTGAAACCATTATCGGTTCCGAGTCTTTGGCTTTTTCCATCACTCTGGCCTCCCACCAAACCCTGACAGGGTTGCTGGTATATAGACCCCCTGGTCCGACGGGATCTTTCTTTGAGGATCTTCATGCAGTTGTGGCAGGCCTGGTGTTGAGGGTGGAGCACTGTGTGCTGGCGGGAGATTTCAACTTCCATATGGATGAGGATGTGGATCCAGATGTGATTAAGCTATTTGACATCATGGCGCCCCTTGGTTTGGTGCCTTTTCTTTCTGGCCCCACACATGACAAGGGTCACACACTGGATCAGGTCTTCTCTATGGCCACACTTGAAGACATAGAGCTAGTCCCGGTGCTCTGGTCCGACCATAGGCTGGCCAATTTCTGCATACGGGGCAGGTAGAAACTGTCCAACATTGAGCCTAGAACACAGGGACCTGTTTCCAGAGCACTCCATCGTGTGACTCCTGAGATGTTAGCTCAGGCTTTTCTGGACCATCCGTGTCCCCTTTCAGGTGACCTGGAGCAGGATGTAGACTCCTTACAGGTGTGGCTGACTGATAGGCTGAACGACCTTGCCCCTGTGTCGGCGTCTAGGGCTACCTCGAAGCGAGTTTCGGCCCCGTGGTTTACGGAAGCATTGCTTGCCTCCCACCGCCAGTGTAAGGTGGCGGAGAGGGCCTGGCGTTTCCAATATGATCTGATAGCTAAACTTGCGTACAGGACTGCTATTAAGTCCTATCATCGTGATATTTTTCGCGCGAAAAAGGACTATTTATCTAGGAGGATTGAGGCAGCCTCTAACTCCTGTAAGGAGATTTTCACTGTTGTGAGGGAGTTCATAACTCCCAGATCTAACCCTTCTCAAACTGCTCCCTCTGAGTCATGGGCCTGTGATCTTGCAAAATTTTTTACAGATAAGATCAGATTGATCCAGGATTCCTTTCAGGGGAGGCCAGTTGAAGTTCAGCTCAGCAGTGGCGATGGGATAGTTGCAACTTCCATCTCAGATCCTGCTTTGTATGTCTTTCCGCCCATCTACCCGGCCACTTCTTTGGCACTTTTGACCAACCTCAAATCGGGGTCACCTTTAGACCCATGTCCAGCCAAGTTTTTGGCAAGGATGGCGGAGGTGGTTAACCCGCTGGTTAACCCACTCCTGAACCGCTCCCTGAGGGAGGGGGTTGGTCCCACAGGCATGGAAGCAGGCCATGGTGATCCCCCTCCTCAAAAAGCCGGGCTCTGACTCCGAGGTGTTGGCTAATTACAGGCCTATTTCGCTTCTTCCAGCGTTAGCTAAAATTACGGAAAAGCACGTACATAGCGTGCTTTCCGCCTTTCTGGAGACGAACAATTTGCTGCACCCTTCACAATCTGGATTCCGGCCCAATGTGAGCACCGAGACTGCGCTTTTAGAAGTGTCTGAGGCCATCAAGGAGGTTCTGGACTCGGGAGGGAGAGCCATGCTTGTCATGCTCGATCTGTCGGCGGCTTTTGACACCGTCCCCCATGAGGGGCTCCTCGCCAGACTCTATAACATCGGTCTGAGGGGGGCGGTGTTCAGCTGGTTTACTTCCTTTCTAGCGGGCCGTCGACAAATGGTCTGGGTCCCCCCCAGCTCCGCTGAGATGCCGCCTTTGGGAGTCGGGGTTCCACAGGGCTCTGTGTTGAGCCCGACTCTTTTTAACATCTTTATGACCCCTCTGGCGGCACTGGCGGAGTCGTTTGGGGCCCAGATCGTTTCCTACGCCGATGACACCCAGCTTCTCTTCTCGTGCAGGAAAGGGGAGGACTTGGATGGAGAGAGCATTCGGGATTGTCTCGGTGCGGTCTTTAATTGGTTTCGGCAGAACAGCCTTAAATGCAACTCCGACAAGTCGGAGGTGCTGTTCTTTGGCTGTACCTTAGACCCGGATTGGCAGGCATGGTGGCCGAACGATATGTTCCCTCCAGCATAGGCATCCCAGGTGGCAAAAAACCTGGGTGTTAAAATTGATAACAATCTGACAATGAAATCTCAGATTCTAGGCCTCTCGGGCACATGCTTCGGAATCTTAAAGATGCTGCGAAAGTTCCTCCCTTTGCTCACTGAAGGGCATAGGAAGATAACGGTGCACGCTCTGATTGGCTCAAGATTAGATTATGCCAACGCTCTCTACTTGGGTATCCCAGATTATCTTGTGCAGCGGCTCCAAGTTGTGCAGAATGCGGCGGCGCGTGCCATTTTTGGCCTCCTCAGACGAGACAGAGTGTCCGGCTTGCTACAGTCACTCCACTGGCTGCCTATCCGAAAACAGATAGTTTTTAAGGCATTGACGCTGGCCCATAAGGCGCTCTTTGGCTCGGGAGCAAAATACCTTCAGCGCAGGCTTGCCCTCTATCGTCCAACTAGAGCTCTCCGTTCGGAGTCTCTGTTTCTCGCGGTGGTTCCCCGGGTCAGGAAGGCCCGGGTGGGGGGGCGCTCCTTCAGTGTGAGGGCACCCCAGCTTTGGAATACCTCGCCACTGGCTCTACGATGCACTTCGAATCTGTTGTCCTTTAGGAAAAATTTAAAAACCTGGCTTTTTACTCTTTAGTTATGTTATTCTGTTTGGTCTGTAAATCCTCTGTTCTGCTATGTTTTTCTTTCTGAGTTGCCAAACAAAGCGCCGGGACACTCCGTTGGAGTAGCCGTGCGCTATAAAAATAAAGTATAACATAACATAACATAACATAACATAACATTTGAACAGCCCACCGTTATACCAATCGCCTGGGACCAACTTTTTATTTGTAGATATTTGAATTTAGATAGTTCACTGTCTGTGATGCTACTCAGATCTTCCCAAGATAACAGAGAACCCTCAGGACTAAGTTGAGCCCAGCAGTTTATCCCGACTGATTTTAACTGGGTTACCAGCAAATCTTTAGTCCACTCCGGTGATCCTGGGGAGTCCCAAATAGGCGCCATAGCACTATAATAGCTAATTCTTAAAAGCTTTCTAATTTTAAACCAAATAGTAGTTATGTCCCTTAGAAACTACAGACGTACCTTTTTAAAAAAGCGTGGGTCTCCAAATTTGTATATGAAAGCTTGACCTCCTCCTTTTAGGTCACGCAGCATCTCTTTAAACATTTTCCCTATGTCTCAGTCATCTGGCTCACGCATACGCATTTTTCCTGCCCTCATTAAAAATACCCATGCATAAACGATTACGTCTGGCATACATACCCCTCCCTTACTTTTCTTTCTCGGCAACTTTTTCCATGAAATTCTTATACCCCTGGAAGCCCATATGAAAGTATTTATTTTTGCCTGCATTTTTCTTAGACCCTCCTCCTTAAAAGCTAATGGTATGTTTTAAAATAAAAATATGAGTTTCAGTAAGAGCATAATTTTTACTTGGTTGACTCGTCCTAATAATTTCAAAGACAAATAAGCCCAACCCTTTAATGATTTGGAGATTTCCTTGTCAACTCTACATAAATTTGTATCTATTATGTCTTCAATATTTAGCGTAATTCTGATGCCCAAGTACCTTATCTCATTTTTCATTATGGGGAGACTAACGTTCAAATTCCAGGCCATACATTCGGTTTTTGACTTGTTAATCTCATAGCCCGAAATATGGCCGAATTGTTGTGCTAAACTATATGATTGGAATAGCCGTAACTAGGTGAGACGTGTATATCATCATGTCATCGGCATATAGAGATACCTTTTTTCCCCAATTTTTATACTCACAAGGAAATATATCAGCATGCCTTCTAATCCTTTCTGCAAGAGGCTCGATGTATAGATTTAAAAGCGACGTTGATAGGGGACATCCTTGCCTTGTCCCTCTCTGCACTGCTACAGTGGCGGAAAGATTCCCATTTACCAAGATTCTAGCTGTTGGCGTTTGATAGATCGATAAGACTTTCCTACACAACTTTTCCCCCAGAATGTATCTTTTTAGTGCATGAGTTAAAAATATCCAGTTGACCCGGTCAAACGTCTTCGTGGTATTAAGAGTGATAATGGCCATTGGTAATTTATGCAGTGTCGCTAGGTCTATGGCTCCAATCAAATTATATGTTAAATCTTGGATACACCTCCGTCTAACGAAACCATTTTGATCTTCGTGTAATAGACCTCCTATAACTCTGTCAGAGATTGGGCTGTATGAATCATACTGACTAGGTGACTTAAATGGTTTTAAAATCGGAGCAACAGTGGCTTCATTCCACGAGGGAGGCATACGCCCACCTTTTTCAAAAATATGGGAAAATAACTTATCCATCACTGGGGTAAGAACCTCCACCAGATTTTGATACAACTTGCCCGGGGACCATCTGGTCCCGGCGCCATGCCTTTTTTTCCTGTCTCAATTGCCTTTTTGATTTCACTAAGGCTTATCGATCTGTTAAGATTACTAGACATCTCCTCATAGATTTCATTTAGAGAAAATTGATCAAACCAAGCCTCTATCATCTTATCTTGTGGGATTAGATCTTCTCTATAAACCTTATCAAAGTGCTTTTGAAAAGTCACTTCAATATCTGTGGGACTCTCAAGTAGCTTTCCGGTGGTTTCACCAACTGCTTCTTTTATGTTGGCTTTCACTAATTCCTGTTTAGTCTTCCATGCTAGGAGGTTCCCACAGCCTTCCCCATACTCGAAGTGAGCCAACTTACTAGCCTCCCACCTTTTCCTCAGCCTTGTATCTAGCGCCCCTGCCAGTTCTATGTTAAGAGGCTGCAAATTCTCACTGGTATTCCCAAATGCTCTATCTCCCTGAAGAGTAAGCTCCTGCTCTAACTTCTGAATTTTGGCCTCTATATATTCTACAGCTGCTCTATAATTCCGCTGCCTATCAGTTTGGATTGATGTTATACAGCCTCTTCAGGAAAGCTTTATGAGCATCCCATACCATTTCTATTGAGGTGCCTCCAAACTGATCAAAAAGAAGTTCTTTGTTTCTATTGCTGGTTGCTCAATTACCTCTTCCTCTAGCAAGATGGCTCGATCTAGGGTCCATCCTCTATTAATTAATTTAGTTGGGAGTTTCAAGGTTAATATTATTGCCGAATGATCAGACCGGTGTCCCCCTAAATGTTTTGTATCTTTCACCCATCTCCTCAGCGCCATACTGATTAAAAAGAAATCTAACCTAGACTTATGTCCATACATTTTGTTGTGGAAGGTGTACCCTCTCCTACTTCCTGTCCTGTCCCTCCATATATCTATCCAACCCAACTGATTAATTGCGCTTTTTAATGAGGATCTCATTTTACAGTTCTGTACTGCTTTGCTCTTATAAGTCCTGTCCTTCAGAGGGTCCAATACCAAGTTAAAATCACCTGTCAATATTAGAGGATCACGTAAAGTCAATAGCTCAGCAAATAACCCCCTTACTGGGGCTGGTTCGTCCAGGTTGGGTTCATAATAACCTGCCACTGTTTATTTATACATATGAAACGTAATATTGACTATGGCCCATCTACCCATCTTATCAACTTTAGAGCCTTACACTGATAAATCAGGATTTTTTCTGATGACTATAGCCACTCCCTATTATTCTCCGGTAAATTATACCACTAGGGCAGAAACATGTCAACCCCACCCCATTGGAAATAGCTGTACAATTTATTCAGCATTTTTCCCACACTCTGTTTTTAGTGTGTCTGATTAACCATTTAATAAATTTTTGGGCACAATCCAGGCATTTTTAAAAACACTTTATTACACATTCACTTGTCATCACAAAATCCAGCTCCGCAGTAATTCTGGCGTCGCAGCACACCGGGGAGGTACTCGGCCTCTCCCAGTGAGGCCAAATGATCAAGCATGTCACCAACGAGGTTGGTGAGTGAGGGCCTTCTTAAAGAATCTAGAAAGATTCTTCATGCTCGCTCTTCTTTTTAGAAGCTACACTCTTTTGTTGATTATACTACTTCGATTGGGGGACCGAGTGTTCCTTTGTACCATTCCTCCCTCTCTTGTTGATACCTGAGGATAAGAAGTGAACCAGGAATTTTCTAGGTCTAGTTTTATTTGGACTTAACCCCTTAAGTGCTGCTGACGGCCAATGGTCGTCAGCAGCGCTACCTCCCCAGTGCTGCGCACGACCATTGAACGTCCATTCAGCACTAGTTCTAATGGACAGCGCAGCACTGGGGAGGAATGTGTAATAGCAGCTATGAGGTTAATCAGAAAGGATCTCTGTGCTCCCTCTGGATATCAGCCAGAAGTGCTTGCTCTGAACAGTCAATTTGGGTAGATTGTTAAATCAGTTTTACCACAAACTCTTTGATGTTATTACCCTCGGCTCCCTCTGGCACTTTGAGAAACCATAGATTGTTCTTTCTCTGAGAATTCTCAACAGACTCTAGCTTCTCTTGAAAACTAATTTCACGTTTTTTTATTCTAGTGAGTTCTTTTACATTTTCCTCAGTTGTCGCTGTCAGCTCCACCACCGGAGATTCCAAAGCTGTGGCTCTAGCTGCCAGTGAGTCGAGCTTGTCTTCCACTTTTTCACAAAAAATCTTAATTTCAGCTTGATTTTTTTCCAAAACCAGGAACCTACTCCTCATCTCCTCTGTTACAGTCTGTAAAAGATCTGGGACTGACAGAGGAGTTGGCAAGTCCTTTAAGCTCTCTCTTGATGTTACAGCATGTTCACCCTCCTTTACCATAATTTGTTTTTCTTTTGGGGAGATCCCATCTATGGTCTGGGTGATCACGTTTGGTATATTATCCCCTTCCTCTGGCATCATGAATCCTTCTAGTTTCCCTTCTTCTGACTCTCCTGCGAGTAATTGGTACCTATTAGGACTTAATTTGCCTTCTGGGTACTGAAGTGACACCTCTGGGCTGCTCTCTTTGCTACTCGTAATACAATCTAGAGTCTTTAATATCAATGTACTGGGCACTACTTTAAAGTAATTTTTTAATGAGGGTGTAAGTTTTGCCTTTGGTTGATTTTGTAAAATCGTTTTCGATTTTTTATTTTTCTTAATCTTAGATTTTACTGGCTTCACTTGGTTCCTGCTGGCTGGACTCTTGGACTGGGTGAATTCCTTATGACTTAAATCATCTAAATCTAAATCAACTGTCTTAAGATGTTCAAATATGTCAGAAGATAATTGTCTGCTCGTGCTTCTTAAAGCATCTCATGGTAATGTCTCAGTACCTACTGTTTCCACCTGTGCCACAAGATTTTATTACAGGACCCTCTTCAGACACACCTTTCCCTCCCAGATACGCCTGAGCAACGGATGTATGACGTTACAACGCATGCTTTTACCACGCATGCTGTCACAACGCCAGTTTTACAACGCAAACCTTTACAACGCATAGCGCTTTGGGGTGCTGGATAGTGAATAGTTTAATTTACTATTCCAACTCCAGTCCCCGTGGACACTAGGGAAGGTGTTCGATAGTAAATTAAATCTATTCCCTATCCTAGAGCGCCCCCCAGCGCAATGCGTTGTAATGGTTTTCGTTGTAAAACCTGCGTTGTAATAGCACTGCGTTGTGAAAGTTTTGTTGTAAAGGATGTTTCCCCTGAGCAACACCTACTGTTTGTTGCTGTTCTAATTCTGCTCCTTCAGACGACTCTGCTTGTCCTCCACTTGCTCCCTCTGTTCTCCGTGCAGTTCTGCTGAATTGTAGGAGCTTGAGTTTAACACTAGTACAGCCCCTGCCCTTGCTGCTCTTCGACCACGCCGAGCCTCAAAGGCTGCCCGTGACCACAAAGCAACCCGCGCCTCCTGCTCCTCCCGGTTCCCGCTGAGCTGCTCGTCCGCGGCGGCCACCGCCTCGAGAGTAATTAACCAAGCCACCTCCGCCGCCAGAACAGACGGGCACGCCGGAAGACTCAACGTGGAGCCGTGGAGCAAAGAAGAGCTGGAAACCCCCTTGTCTCCAGAGTCTTCACCTTAGCCGCGACCGTCCTTTACCGTGTCTCCTTTCCTTTTCCGGTGAGAGTCACTTTTTCTTCTTGAGCAAAATTCAATAGTAGCTGTAAATTGTATTACTATTGTGTTAAGCACCAATATTTCAGTTAGTATCGTGGTCTTAGATGAGCATTACATGCTTATCACTGCAAAAACTGGCCTGACCCGTGGAGCCTCCGTGACCTGCTAACCACTGGCCGCCATTTTCTCTAGCCAGCCAACAAATTTTTATGCAGCTGTCATGTAAGCAGTCGGGAACATCCCCTTGTCCATTGCGGCTTGTGCTACGGCACAGAAAAAGGCTGCAGCACAAGCTGCAGTTAGAAAAGGGGATGTTTTGAAGCATCCATGAACTGTGTCCTAGGCACCATGTGGTGGCTATCACATTTGTATTTGGTATTTATATAGCGCATATATCACCACAAAGGTCTCATAGCGCTTGCTGGTGTTCAAGGCAGGACAGGACGGCCTTCAGGTTTACAGGACTGAGCTAAAACAGCCAGGTTTTAAGGAGTCTACAGAACTTCTTATGAGCAGTCTCCAGGCAGAGGTATATAGGCAAAGTGTTCCAGATTTCTGGGGCCACCCGGGAGAAAGATCTACCCCATTTCTAGTGGTTTGGATCTTCGGCACTGTCAAAAGATATTTGCTGTTGGACCTGAGGGTTCTGGCCTGTTGGTATATAGTGAGTTTTTAAGCTAGATAGTGGGGTCCTTTATTATTGAGTGTCTTATACACCAAACAACACTGTTTAAAAAGGATCATTTTTTGATTGGACGCAAGTATAGGGTCTTCAAACTGAGTGCGGAAGGGGAGCGCGAGGGCCTGGACGCCGTATTGTGCACAACCTGGAGCTTGGCCAGGAGTTCTACATTCGTAGAAACAAGTAAGGAATTGCCGTAGTCCAGGCGGCTAATAATCAGGCCCTGTACAAGGGGCATGAGGGAGGAAAGTGGGATCCATTTGAATATTTTTCTAAGACAGTGCATAAGTCCGTAGCAGATGTGGACCAGATTGTTAATATGATTTGACATAGAAAGTGTGGAGTCCAAAATTACACCCAGATTATGTGCAGCTGTGTTAGGTGGGGGGCAAGATACTAACATGGGGGGCCACCAATCGTTATTCCATAGTTTGGCTGCATCCCCATAGAGCACAATCTCAGTTTTGTTAGCATTAAGGAGAAGGTGATTGTTCGTCATCCAGTTGTTTATGGCTATCATACAGAGTTTGAAACGTTTATTGGTTTCTGTGACATCTGATCCCATGGTGATTAGCAGCTGAGTGTCATCTGCGCAAGACACTGTTTGAAACACAAAAGATTTAATGAGTTTGGCCAAGGGGGACACATATAGGTTAAATAGCGTAGGGCTCAGAAAGGAGCCCTGGGGGACCCCTTTGTTGATAACTTGGATATCCGAGGAGAAGTCACCTATTTGCAATTTAGAGGAGCGGTCTGCCAGATAGCTCCTGAACCAATTAAGGGCTGCACCTTCGACACCAGATGCGCATAGGCGATCAAGAAGGATGCCATGCGAAATGGTATGGATGTGGCATGGGGCATGGGTGTTTGGGGGGTGCCAGAGGTGCTCCTGGGCCTAATAGCAGAGGCGCACAAGTGAAGGGGCCCTGCTAGGGGCCCCCAAAGTCCCTTTCTTATAGCCTTTTCATGTCTGTAGGAACGCCATGTAAAGGCTGTCTGAATGGGACAGCGTAAAATCACTACGGTGGTGCCTACACAGGCACCGCCTCTATTGTAGAGAATATGATCTGAACAAAGGATTGACTGGCTCCTTGAGCCTGTATGATGCACCGGTTGGTCCCTCCAACCACAGCGGTCGGACCGACCACATCAAAATGCGGCGATCAGACTGCTATGCTGGATGGTGGTCGGAACGCCACCAACGACCTTTCGGTGGCAGTCCGACCGCCATCCTAATCAGGCCCTGTATTTTTTGTTTTTTAGATTTGTATTGTTTATGGCTCTGACTTTATTGTTGTTTTAGAACTGCATAAATACTTTACACATTCACTTAAGTAAAGCCTGGCTGCTAAGTTACGTTAAACCGAGAGAACTGCTAAAATATGGTGCACCCCTGCTCCCATTTAGCACTGGCACACTGTGTGTTGCCTACCGCCACAGAAAGCACTCTTCAGCCATGCTGTTGCCCATGGAGCCAACTGTCACTATCTCCACAGTTGACTCTCAGGGCACCTCAGTTTCCCTTAGGAGGGGTCCTTTATCTTGCCTGTTTGGGGACAACACACAGCAACTCACCCCCAAAAGACACAAAAAAATTAGCTTCTTCTGTGAGCGTCTTAACTATACATCCCAACCACAGTCTGTCCACACATTTCCAATCCGCTCATGGATTATTGCCTGGATTGGATTGAAATTTATAAAGCGCACGAATGCCAAAGCGTCTTGGCGCTGGGATGAGAGAAAGAGAGAATGGAAGGACCAATGTCCACAAAAACGACCCTTAGGTCCTAGGGAACAGCCAAGTTTTTATTTGCTTCCTGAACACTGTCCTGTTTGGTTAGAGTCTGGCTGTGATAGGTAGTTGGTTCCACAGCCTAACCACACCTTGAGATAAGCTCTTGCCACCTCATCTGACTCTACAGACTTTTGTGGCAGCAATGAGGCCAGAATTGGCTGATCAAAGATTTCCCATGGGGGCGTACCAGTGAAAGATTTTATGAAGATCCGCAGACCCTCCGCCACAAAGTGTCTTATGAGCAAGACATAGGGCCTTGAATTCTAGACGCTTCTGGACTGGAAGCCAATGCAATGACTTAATGGCATCCGACGTAGGGTGACCTTTTGGGATGTTCAACAGTAGCTGCGCCTCAGAATTTTGAATAGACTGCAATTTAGACTTCTGTGCCTTGACAATGCCCAAAAATAGGGCAATGCAGTAGTCTAGCCGAGATACAACTAACGCCACTACCACGGTTTTCCTCAATTCCAATGGAACAAACGGAAGCACCTTCCTGAGTAACCTCAAGCTGTAGAACCAGGTGGAAGTAACACGGTTAATCTGAGCCTCAAAGCCCAGTTGTTCGTTGACTATGATACCCAGGTTCTTAACTTTAGAGCATGGTATAGGACATATGCCAGCCTCTGTTGGCCACCAGGTAGGGTCCCACAGGGACGGGACGCCACTAAACTCCATCATCTCCGTCTTATCCGTATTTATTTTCAGATAGTTGTTACTCATCCAGCTCATGATGTGAGTCAGATCTGCATGGAAACTTGCAGACACCACCTGATGAGATACAGAGATGATGATCTGTGTGTTGTCTGCATAAGATACAAATGAGAACCCATGCTGTCTGATGAGACTGGCAAGAGGGGTGACATAGATTTTATATAGAGTTGGAGACAATGCCAATCGCTGTGGGAAACCGCAAGGCAGGCGGAATGTTTCAGACTGTAGATTTTCCCAGTACAAAGTCTGTTCCCTTTCCTCTAGAAAAGATGATATGAGGGACAGAGCCACCACCCCAATCCTAACCGCCTTCAGCCGTTGCACTAACAACGTGTGATTCACAGTGTCAAATGCCGCTGATAGTTCGAGGAGGATGAGGATCGATCTCCCCCCCATCCACCTGTTTCCGAATATCCTCCGTTGCCACGACTAGCGTGGTCTCGGTCGAATGACCTGACTGAAACCCCTACTGTTGGTGTCAAGATAAGTCGACAACTCCAGATTTATTGACCTCTCAAGAATCTTGGCTGCAATCGGCAGACAAGAAATAGGTCGATAAGTCTTGGGTTCCAGTGGATCAAGCTGGGGTTTCGTGACAATTGGTCAAATACAGCCCTTTTTCCAGACTAGTGGATAGATCCCCAATTGGATCACTTGGTTTAGGATGGGGGGTTAAGTGGCTGCTGACAGCCTCCGACACAACATGCATGACCATAGGCGGACACGAATCCATCAGGGATCCTGACTTAGTAGATAGCGGGAGTTTGTTCACTTCAGTGGGAGACAGTGTGCTACACGTATTCAATTGACAATGCTGCAACTTGACCTCTGTTATAGTGGTTTGGCCTGTGCAGTTTGCCTGCCTAGTACTCCGAAGGTCCTCATAGATTGTTTGAATCTTAGTTTGAAAGAAATTCGCCATTTTGGTGCATAGAGCAGAGTCAGGGATGAAACGTGTGTTCTGCAGTGGTCGTGATAACACTTGAATATTTTTTTAAAGTTCCTTAGTGGAGTTGTTGGACTCCTTTATTTTTGAGTAATAACTCTTTTTAGCAAGTATAATGGTTTCTTTGTACCGTTGTAGCGCTCTATTGTAAGATATCTTATGCTCCCTAGTATATTCAGGGGCGGGGCCGGACTGGGAACAAAACCGGCCCTGGCAAAGTGCTCAGCCGGCACCCCCTCTCCACTCGGGGGGGAGGGGGTGTGGTGGGGGGGGGGGGATTGGAGGTGCCGCCGAGCGCTTTGCTAGGGCTGGTTTTCGGCCGATTTTCTTGTAAGGCCGATTTTGCAGCTATGCTGCAAAAACGGCCCTGTAACAAAATCGGCCCTCAGGGGCTAAAAACCGGTCCCCACTCTAGCGGCGCACCGGGAGATTGCCCGGTGCCCACTATAGCCAGTCCGGGCCTGTTCAGGGGTATATTATCAAGGACTGCTGTTAAAATTATCGCTGTTTTATCGTCAGGAAACTGCCGATAAAACGGCGATAATGGGCTTGATAATACGCCCTGGTTAATTCCCGTAAAAGCCCATGTTCTGATCTTAACATGGGCTTCTATGGGAATTAACAAGGGCTTATTATCAAGCCCATTATCGCCGTTTTATCAGGAGTTTCCTGCCGATAAAACGGCGATAATTTTAACACCGGTCCTTGATAATATGCCCCTTAGTTCTCCATACACATTCGGCTTTCCTGTATAAAACTTTCACCTCTTTCGACTGCGGACAGTACCACGGCGATGATGCCTGCACTCTTCTTAGTTTAATAACTTTCTCAGGAGCCACAATGTTTACAGCCGCTGCTATCCATTTATTAACCTGGCAAGCTGCCTCATTGTTGTCCAAAACCTGAATAAGCAGACAACTATTCAGGGCTTGTTCTAAACCAGCCCCTTGATGTGTTCCAGTATCGAATTTTAATACTAGCTGGTTTATTTTTGTGAAACTGGGCTGATGGTGAAAACTGAATATTGAAGTAGATCACAAAGTGGTCGGTCCATGGGAGGGGCACCGCGTTAGTGAATGTAACATCCAAATTGATGGCAAAAATGCCATCAAGGTGTATGGCCTACCGAATGTGTAGGGCCCATCACCTTTTGATGAAAACCATAGCCCGCTGCGGGTAGTTTCTGAGTTATTGTTAAGTTCCAGGTGATAGTTAAAGTCCCCCAGAATAATGAATGAGTTGGAATCTGTACATGATTCAAGCAAAGTCTGTAGCGCCTGCGAAAAAGGGGCTCTAGGGCACAGCGGCCTGGAAAAAAAAATGTAACCAATTGTAGACTCATCTTTCATTTATCATTCAACATACCAGTTAACTCATTTTCTAAGAAAATGATTTTATTGGTTTTACATTTTTTAAATGATTTTAAAAAAGTGTTGGGACTTTTTTTCTAGTACAAACTGCGTTTTGTAGTTCTTAGTAGTACTAAAATAGCTCTACTAAGTACTACAAAATGCTGCTGACACACCTACAAGTGTCAATCTCCACCTGTACATCTATCTTTTCTATGGAGAGATCCTCACCCACGAAAGTTCACTACGAAGGCGCTCATTATGAGTGCCTGGCTGGGAAGGCTATGATTATTAAATCTTTTAATATCCAAAATCACGGGGATCGGAATTTAATTATCACCTATTAGCCCTTTAAAATGAGACATAACATGCAGATTCTGTATTTAACAGCCAGAATGTAGCATGTATTCCCTTTTTTACAGGCCTTTTTAAAAATGAATTTCAGCAGGTTTGACCTGTCGGAACTTTACAGAGGGTGTGATAACTATCACACAACTCGTAATTCCAATCCCTGCATAAAAGTGTTTGCAGAGGATCAGAATGTAGCCCAGCACTTGCAATCAGTGCTTTAATAGTAAATGTGGGAGGGACCAGAGGGAGTGGTTGAGGAATGGCACACACTGCAAAATAGGCGAGGTTTAGGGAGGACTAAGGAGTGGCAAAGTGAGGGCTAGGGAAGAGTTATGGAAAGACATGCACCCACCCACAGCAGAGATTGGTGCATTTTCTGCAACATTTATTGTGGCCTTTCAGGAAAGTTAGATAGACCAATTTGGTACATTCAGTTTTACCTGAACTATTTCAGTGCATGAGCACATGCACAAAGACACTGACTGAATAGCATTGTCATAGCGAGCAGTGCAAAAATAGGGTCCATGTGAGGGCCAACAATGCAGGGTGACTATGCACAAGTCGATTCTGGACAGGTATGTATCAATGATTACACTTGTATTCTCTAGGTTGTTATGAATGATGGGCTACCAGGCTAACCTCTTCTTCCTTCTACCTAGAAATGCCTGGAGCACTGATCCACTCAGTGGGTCCATAACTGTATGGGATATCCAAACATGCAGGCATTGCCTGTCATTAAGGGTTGTGGGGCCCTGCCTCCGACCATTTTCCAAACATGAATATTCTATGTTAGCTTGAGCTAAGGTCAGCTTGACAGGTACTCTTCATTTTCAGGTCACGCAGCCTGGCGCTGTACATGAGCTAATTTTCATAGCCATGTAGGCATGACCGCCTCAGCCCAAAAAAGCTCTGTGGGTCCTCTGTGAGAGTGGGTCCATTGTGTTAATTTATGCAATTTAGGGTGTGAAATTGGGTAAAATATGAAAAATGGGCTTAAAATTGGGTTAAAGATGAAAAATTGGCGTGCAATGGGGTAAAAGATCAGAATTGGGCGTGAAATGGGGTAAAAGATGAAAAATGGGTGTGAAATGGGGTTAAAGATGAAAATTGGGCGTGAAATGGGGTAAAATATGAAAAATGGGCTTGAAATGGTGTTAAAGATGAAAATTGGACATGAAATGGGGCAAAAGATGGTTTTTAGGGTGTCATCTGTAATTACCTTTGAACCCATTTCCACCTCAATCTCATAAACCACCAAGACAAATTGCTGGACCACACACTGGACGCGGCAGCCGGACCACCCGAGGCAGCCAGACCACCCGCAGCCCTGAGACACCAACCAGACAACCATCTCCAAAGGGACACCAGGCACTGATGAAGACACCAACTCCACTATAAAAAACATTCACTTGGGGGCCCACACGGACCCCTGGACCCCTCACCACTTCCAGGAGCTGCATCTGCCAATACACACAAACCACTATGCAACACCACCTTCAAAAAATGCACCTGCACAGACAAATGGAAGCGTGGAGAAGTCATGGCCCTGCTCAGGAAGCGCACAGCTGACCCCACGGGCCTCAAGAACTATCGGAGCATCTCACTCCTCCTCTTTGCAGCCAAATTCACCAAGAAAACTGTCAACAGGGTGAGGAAATATAATTTTTGGTCAAGTTGTGTTCCCCAGCGAGAACCCCACCGTCTCCATGTACTAGCTTGCAGTGCATGTAATTTCCCTCCTGTGCCAGCTACGAAGACGCAAATACATTTGCGTCCATCTTTAACTTGTCCTCTTTCAGATCCGCCATGAACGGATTGAATATTCAGTTCCTATCTATGCCGTGCCACCGTCTTTTTGTGGTACACTTTGCACGTTTTTCAGCTCTGGCGAAAGTAGGCCCAGATTCTGCCATGAAGCCTTTTTCGAGTTCTCTCCTGTTTCCTGACTCCGAGGGCCGCAGCCCAGGCTACCTCTGTGCCAGTGGCCCCCACCTTACTTCTTGCGCGACTCCGGTGCATAGCCTAACCTCTGCCTGCCAAGACTGTATTCAACCTTCGAATTATCTGCTCCACTCCTCGAAAACACATTCCTGTCTCGTAGCTCAAGTAAACATCCTCCCAGCTACAGGAGCAGAGGGCCAGGCTCTTCTGTCTCCGTGCAAGTAATTCATAGACTCCGTTGCCATGGTAGGCCCATGCCCCCTCACCCCGCATGCCGACATGTAGACACATGTACACGCATTCATATTCAGAATAGGGTAGTCTATGTCTAGAGACCTTTTCCCTTCCAGATACTACTGTTCCTTAAACATATGATATCAGATACGATTTGGGACTAGGTTGATCTGACATCCCAGACTTATGTCTCCACTTATGTCTACACTTGTAGTGCTAAAAGTCAAGTCCCCTTCGCCCTCCAGTTACACGTCAGATCCACGTCAAACAGCTGCGCGCGCATCTCTGCCATATAATTATGCTGACACTGCAGGATTCTCTAGTGGTTCCGCCTACTTGTGACATCATGTTAAATGACGTATCCGGTGTACACCTTCATGCACGCCTATTGCCATGCCTCTTTTGTGACGTTTTCATGTTTTATCTCTCCTTTTTCAGCAGTCACGCCTACTATTACGCCTACTGTATGCTCATACATTGTAATGCATTGACTATATATATGCACTTTTGTAAACAATATGTGTTCTGTCTTCCCTTCCTGAACCCTGTGTGGTGAATGGAATGGTTATGCCACCTTGGCTCGAGCCAATAACCCAATTCCTTTTACAGGAATAAAACCCTTTTGAGTTAACCTCAATATCTCGGATTCTGCCTCTCATTTTTCTGAGTTATTCTTATTGATTATTGATAGCAAATTAAGTATAGGTAATCGATATTACCACAGTTCTGGCGCCCGAATAGGGACCCCTCCCCCACCCCACGCGCCGGTGGTGTGTTGCAGGCCTAGCCCCCTGCCCACAGCCGGACGGACACTTACGCGTACCCGCAGGATTTCCTGTATCTCCCTCAGGCCAACGGAGGTGACTGAGGCTGCGATCAACACCCAGACGAGGCGGTGAGGCGTGCGGAGGATCCCGACCTGAGCCTAGCTGAGAGAGCAAGATCCGTGGTATACCGAGGCCCGCCAGGTTCCGAAGTTTCCGAAGTATCTGCGTCGAGTCCGAATCCAGTCCGAGTCGAGTCCAGTCCAGAGTTTTCCGAGGCCTTCTGTTTCCGTGCTTCCTGGTGAGTACCGTTGCTAGGGACGCATCCTGACGTGCGCATTAGTTTGTGCCGGTCAAGTCGGGTTCGGGTACACGAACCTGTTCTGCACTGTTCAGCAGTGTATCTGTACTGTATAGCAGTACATCTAGTTTGCACCTGTAAAAGGTGTATCTGTGCCGTTTAGCGGTACATCCTGTTGCACTTGTCACTGTTATCGATTAATGTGGTTTGTTTTTGAAATGTTTTAATGTGTCATTCAAATGTCGTGGTATGAGTGAATGTTCGATTTTCATTGTTGTGCTTAAACGTGTCTTATGTATAGCATGTTAGTGTCCACATCTGAGTAAGAACCTAGTAGCCAGATTTCAGAATGCCGTTGTTTTCCAAATTAAGACAAATAAAAACCCGTAAGGGGGTTCTAGAAGAAGCTGTTCCCATTCCACCTAGGGACACTCCAGGGTACTTTATGTACCATAAGCATGGCTTAGATGCTGTTTTATTTCTTGACTTATGGGTAGACTACACTAAAGAACTGTCAGAGAATCAGAGATGGCCCGCTGCTGGGACATGGGATGCGGATTGCATCATGAGAGTAGAGGAAGCGTTATGGAAAAAGAAAGCTAGACAGTCACAGAAAGATGCCATCGAGTTATGGCGTAAAGAGTCGCACAGGCGCACAGAAAAAGCTCATAGATTAGAAGAGAAGAGTAAGGAGGACCCCGAAAAGGTCCGAGAAAACGCATTAGTTGAGGAAGGTATCAGAGTGAAGTTAGAACAAGTAGACAGACAGCGAAATACGCTTATGAATGGCATGTTCCCCATCTTGTCAAAGGGCCTGCCCAAGGCCTCTCCAGAAATACCGAAGGACCTACCACCCCCATTGCTCCCGACTAAAACACATCCGAGGACAGCAAAGGACGTTTTCCTTTCTTCCTACTTAGACGATGTTGTTCCCACCTATGTTAATACCCCAGCTCCATTGCCCCCCGCGCCTGCGCCTAACGGTCTGAATCCTTATGGCCTTTCTCCCCGACAAGCTACTCCTCCCCCGAATCCTCCTGCTCCTGGTCTTCCAGTTCTCCCTCCACCTCCTCCTACTTCCCTTGATACAGACCCTTTCGGAGCCGGTGCCTCAGGAGGCGCGTCCGGAGGGGCAGGTTACCGGACCCCACCACCAAACCCTCGCCTGAGTCTTAGAGAGGTGTCACAACAGCGTACACCCAAAACAGATATTACAATTTATGGAGATCGCCTTGAAGATTGTAGATATGACCCGGTACCTGGTAAAAAGAATGACATAGAAATGTTACTCGCATCAGTACGTTTACGTCGAGTCACGAACTTCCTAATGACACTACCTGGAATGACAGAACATATGGATCAAATATATAAGTTTGTGCAGACAGGAGTAGGGCCTGAATGCATTAAGGAGGCCATGGCCCATCAGAAAGTGGAAACTAAAGCCAAGTTATTACGGTTTCTTATAAACTGTTTTATTCGAGAAGCAGATAGGCCGGGTGCGAACCCGGCTGACCTGAAAGCACTCCATAGGTGGGGCCGACATATAGCCGATGGACAGCATGACAAGGAAGCCAGTATAGATAACATGTACCGAAGGATCAGAACTTCGATAACTAAGATGCATGAGCAAAGAAAGACCGAACCAGCAGTAGATTCAGACAAACAAGAATCCGACGAGGAGGAGGCAGAGGAAGAACCAGAAACACCAGTACAGGCACAAACACTAGTTCAAGAACAAATGCCAGTTAGAGACATGATAGCGTATGTAGGTAAAGGAAGACCGTTTAAAGATCCGGTGCGTCTAGTGCGCCCGGAATGTAAAAGAATATATCAGGAAGCCATGTGTAATCCTAAAACTCCCGAACACTTATTCCAAGCCACCGACCGAGTACTTCAAGAGCGCATGGGGTATCATGAACTTGATTCCATGGATGAACAAGAATTAGCCAGGTCAGCCGTGCAATGGGCTGACAGTTCTGAGAAATATGGTGATGATGTGCTAGCGCACACGTTTCTGAATTTGACACCGAGTGAACAGCGTTTAGCTGGTATGTACATGATACAGCATCTGCTCTTATTGTATAAAAGTCAACATTCTGATCCAGGACCCCTGCGCGATATACTAATTGAACTGGTCACGAACAGATGGAGAGGTCTAAGTACTGACCTGATTAAAGTAATTCTAGAACACCGCCACAAGTATAATACATTCTTAAATCCGCAGGTTACCCCAGTACCCGTTATGGAGCGAAAGACCATGTATTACATGGATAGACAGAATCCGTTGCGAGAAGTGCACCCCGTGCAGAACGCAGACCACACGCTCAGACGCGTGTTTGTGTATACTCCTGTAACTAAAATCGAATTATTGGAAATGAAGAAACTAGTACCCAGTCACGATAAAGATCCTGCAGGTTTCCACCGTGAAATAAAGGATATGTTATTAATGGGCGATTACACTTATCCCGACCTTATGAAAATATTGAAAGTATTGTTGCCTCCAGGCATATACGAGAAACTGAAAGAAAAAGAATGGGAGGTGGGTAATGCAAAGATTGATTGGGCTGCATTACAAGATGAAGAGAATACCCGAGTGCCAGGCCTAGGGCTTGGGGATAAAGTTAAAGCATTACCAGGTTTATTAATACAGGTGTTGCCACGTTTATTGAGTACGAAAAAGGAAGATTGGGGTGCAATTTCAGCATGCAAACAGAAACCTGATGAAGACACTAGTGATTTTTACACACGATTTGAGAAATGTTTTGGTATTAACAGTGGTTTGAAACCGAGTAGCGAGTCATATCCACATCTTTTTGTAACGAAATTAGTCGAGAATTCTCTACCCCAGGTTAAGAATAGAGTACTGAAAGTAGAAAGCACTTGGCAAGCTAATACTCCTTCGCAAATGTTACAAATGTTACAGTATCACCAGAATAGACTCAGAGAAGAACAAGAACATGAACAGAGACGTATGAAAGATACGAAAATGAAAATGTTAGTTGCTCAGTCAGTTCCTGCTGATGGTCAGAAAAAGGGTGCGAACCAAGCTAGTAATGCGTCAGTTCCTGTAAAGGGTGTATGTAATTATTGTAAGCAGCCAGGTCATTATATAAATGAATGTCCCGTTCTGAAACATAATATTGCCACGGGCAAGACAAAAGAGAGACCGCGTCCTCCTAGACAAGATCAGACTTCACAACAAGTACCCCAGAATACACAGCAGATCGCACCAATGTCGGCTCCTTCACAGACAGTAGCGATACCTCAGCAACAGCCCATTACTGCAACACAAACCACGACACAGCAAATGTATCAGTATGCACAGAACGATTACCCTGATTACCAACGTTACACATGAGACAGCCTAGAGAGTGAATTCCGCTTGCCTCTTATTGAAGTTCCTGTAGATCAGAATGGTCCTTATGTACACAGTCAAGTTTTAGGGAAAGACAGAAAGTTTCTCATTGATACAGGGGCAAGCAGAACCACGATCAGTCACGATGAAGTACCAGGGGCACCCCTCTCAGGCTCACAGAACGTGTCCCTCGGATTTTCAGGAAAACCCATTATTAACGAAGTATCACAACCCCTCCCTCTTGCAGTAGGTCCTCTGACACGGACTACAGATTTATTGCTCACGAAATCATGTCCAGAAAATCTTTTAGGCATAAAAACACTGAAAGCTTTAGGAGCTATTATCTGTTGTTCTCCTGAGGGAGTACGATTATTTTTGCGAGATTTCAAAGGCCATTATGTATTGAGAGATATGGATCCCAGACTACAGAAAGTCCCTGCCCACCTGTGGGCGCAGGGCCCCACTGATGTAGGTTGCATGCACATAACCCCATATCGAGTCACACTCAAAGCAGGAGTGGTATTACCACGAATTCGACAATACAAGTTACCCCCGGATGCTGTAGTGGCTTTACTGAGAATCATTGACGAGCTCATCGCACAAGGAGTGGTCGTGGAAACGGACTCTAATGTGTGTAATTCTCCTATCATTCCTGTTCTTAAACGTACTGACCCAAATGCTCCCCCTGTTTATCGATTGGTTATTGATCTGCGCGAATTGAACAAATGCATTGTACCACAGTACCCTGTGGTCCCAGATATCTCTTCATTATTGACAGCTATTGATTCCGAAGCAGCGTTCTTTACTGTAATAGATCTCAAGAATGCTTTCTTCAGTGTTCCTATAGACCCGGAAAGCCAATTTTTGTTCGGATTCAGTTTAAATGGCCGATCTTTTAAATTTGCCCGTGCACCTCAAGGATTCACAGAAAGCCCCAGTATCTATAGTCAAGCACTGAAAAAACAACTCGACAGCATCCATATGCCAGTTCACACTGCTCTGCTTCAATATGTCGATGATCTGCTGATCACCGCTCGAAGCGAACCCGAATGCGAAAATGCATCCCTGATTGTTCTGAATTTCCTGGCCGACAAGGGGCACAAGGTGTCTCCTTCGAAGCTGCAATTCTGTGTTCAGCAAGTTGTGTACCTGGGTCACTTGCTGTCCAAAGTGGGGAGACAGCTCACACCTGATCGCATTCAGTTAATTGTAAACATGTCACCGCCCAGAACACTAAAGGAGGTACGGGCCTTTATAGGCCTCACCTCATACTGTAGACAATGGATTCCCCAATATGCATTTCTAGCCAAGCCACTCATTCAGTTAACGACACAGGGGGCAGCGACTACGTCTGTCCTCCCTTGGACTCAGGAACATACACAAGCTTTTGAAGACTTAAAGAAAGCCTTATGTCAAGCACCTGTTTTAGCAACACCATGTTACAGTAAGCCTTTTACACTTTTTGTCACAGAACGTGAAGGTACTGCTTTGTCAGTCCTCACTCAGGAACAAGCAGGTTCACACAAGCCTTGTGCTTATTTTTCCAGTACACTAGACCCAGTAGCACAAGCCCTTCCAGCATGTTTGAAATCAGTTGCAGCAACAGCTTTAGCAATTAGACAGAGTGATTCTATCGTGTTAGGACATCCATTGACAGTACAGGTTCCACATTCTGTAGAAGTCCTCTTGAATCGGACTCAAACCCAGCACCTGACTATCGCAAGATTGACAGGTTATGAATTGACATTGTTTCAGCCACACATTGAAATCAGACGCTGCAGTACATTGAATCCAGCCACGTTATTGCCATTAAATGGAGTAGATCCATTAGCACATGATTGCATTGAAGTTATCACTATCACAACAAAGCCTAGACAAGACTTAACAGATGTTCCGTTACCAGATCCAGACCTGACACTTTATGTGGATGGTTCATGTATGAGAACAAAGACAGGTGAATTAGTGGCAGCCTACGCCGTCACGACAGACACAGAAGTCATTGAAACAAACTGTATTGACACTTTATCAGCTCAAGCTGCAGAGCTTATTGCTCTGACACAAGCATGTATTCAAGCTAAGAATAAGAGAGTCAACATATATACTGATTCACGTTATGCATTCGGAGTCGTACACGACTTCGGAGTCCTCTGGCGAGAGAGAGGTTACTTAACTTCTCACGGTGCCAACATCCAACATGGTCCCCTCATTCAAGCTCTGTTAGATGCAATACATCTACCCACTGCAATCTCTATCATGAAATGTAAGGCACATACTAAGGTTACTGATGCCATTTCCCAGGGTAACGACCTGGCAGACCGAACAGCAAAGCAAACTGCTCAGAACCGAACTCATGTAACTGATCAGACACAAATAAGGGTTCCAGCACACTGCATGACAGTTAGGGATCCCGCACATGATGTAATCGACATACAGTCACATGCAACACCGGATGAAATTAAGGAATGGACTAAACTAGGAGGGGTCCAAACAGACCAGGGATGGATGACGAAGGGAAAATCTACATGGTTTCTCCCCGATTCTATGGTACAAGTCATCATTAATACAATACATAGTCCCGCACACCTTGGAGAGAAAGCTATGCTAGATAGTATTCAACACATATGGTCCAATAAAAACTTACGGGCAGCAGCCAAACAGAAAGTGCGTACTTGCATGATCTGTGGTCAGTTCAATCCAGGTAAAAGCATCCCCGTAGAGCAAGGTGGATTTCAGCCTCCCGATCACCCTTTTGAAGTCCTCCAGATGGATTATATCCAGATGGAACGCTGCCGAGGTTTTAAATATGTCCTCGTAGTCGTGTGTGCTCTTTCCCGATGGATAGAGGCATACCCAGTTCCCGATTATACTGCTCCGACTACTGCCAAGCAGTTAGTCCGTGAATACTTCCCGCGGTATGGTTTGCCCCGTATCGTGTACTCAGATAATGGTCAGCCGTTCTCATCCGCACTTGTAGAAAATATTACACTCCTGTTAGGTTACAAGTGGAAGTTCCATTGTGTCCGGCATCCCGAGGCAGCAGGTCTCGTGGAGCGTCATAATCAAACATTGAAAATCCGACTTTCCAAGATCTGTAGAGACAAAGGTATAGACTGGATAGTTGCCTTGCCGGTCGCCCTCTTCTATATGAGGATGGTGGCCCATTCCCGTTCTGGGCTATCTCCGTATGAAGTGGTCTTCGGTAGGCCACCGAATATGTGGGGGACGCCCATTCCACGTAAAATAACTGATGTTGATTGTCTTATGCTGACAGATTACCTTGCCTCCTTGATGTCTGCACTACAATCTTGTCGTTCACAGGTAGCTGCAGCCTTTCCCGATAACACCGAGACGAAGCCCCATGAGGTGGTACCTGGTGACTTTGTGTACGTCAGAAATTTCGACCGGAAGAGTCCGCTGGAGCCCCGCTGGCAGTCGCCGAAGTTGGTTCTGCTTACGACGAGGACCGCTGTAAAAATCGAGGGCAGGAAGGGGTGGCTGCATTCCAGCCACGTAAAGAAATACTTTGGACTTCCTTCGGACTTGGACACTAAGCCCTGCCCTCCTTCACAAACTGACACAAAACTCCCTTTGGTCGAGAAAACTGCTTCAGAACTTTACAGACAAAAATTACGATCTAGCAAGTCAGACAGTTTAATTGTTTAAGTCCTCCCCTAGGTGAATCGGTTAAATTAGTTTCTGACATGTATCCCCTAGATCGAGATAGAGAGAGAGATAGACAAAGACAACATAAGAAAAATGCGTATTGCAAATCACTCCGTAGTCGCTGCATAGTGACACTACTTGTTATGTTTTTCCTATGTTTGCTGGTTATCACTGCTGGTATTCTTCTGCATATATACTACCCTATATTCAAGCATGCTACTTATAATGCTACTACTGAACATTCTTTTAGTGAATTACCGCCTCATGAATTGTCTTATAGACTTGCGCTGCGCAACAACACTTTCATTAGTATGTTACATCACTCTCACCAGACTACCAATGCTACTAATTGTTGGATATGTGGTCGACTCCCTCCTTACCAAGACAACAAGGGTGTTTTGCCCCTTTTCCCGTACCCGTTCACCCACAATGGTACATGCGCTGCATGGTTCAAAATGCTTAATTCTCTAGTATCTACTGCTGCTATTTATGAAGGTAACTGGGTTTGGGGAAACCTGAACATAGTCTTGCTTAAGGTATGCTACCCTGACAAGGAGGGACTCCCCGTTGCTACTGGAACTGATATAGAAAATGAAGTATATGGATTAGGTAATTACACAGTCACTTTCATGATTTTATCTGTTGAATCCGATGCTGCTCCTGTCCTGCCTGCTATGGCAGTCTTGCCTGTCACTGGTGAACTATGTGTTCGCAAGAATGGTTCTGTACACGTAGGTCATAGTAAATGCACCACTATAGTCGAATTTACTGATCATGGTAGATCCACGTTTAGGGCTTTACGTCATTCCTATTTTGTTTGCGGTCGTACTGCATATGTCCGTCTGCCTTTAGACTGGGATGGTACCTGTTATATTGCATTCCTTCTGCCACCCGTATTCCTAGCCCCTCCTGATTATCATAGAAACACCAATCTAGTAAAACATAGATACCAGAGAGATCTCCCGCTTGTCGATTATACTGAAACTGCCTGGGAGAAATATACAGATTTCAATAAAGGTTTCTTCCCCTACTTAGGTGCTGTCTTTAACAGTAAACTGATACGAAAATTAACTAGAACCCTCGAAGCAGTAGTGAATGAAACCACTTCAGCACTAGGTAACTTAACGGAGGAGCAGTCCGCTATGCGGGTTGTTGTTCTTCAAAATCGTCTTGTTATTGACGTCATCTTGGCAGATAGGGGTGGAGCTTGTAAGGTCATCGGGTCAAGCTGCTGTATTTTTATACCTAATAACGCGCCAACGGTGTACAAAGCTATTACACGTCTTCATAAAATCGCAAGTTTAATTCATCAGAATCCAGGCACCTGGACTTGGTCCGGTTGGTTCTGGACAACGTTGTCAGCCTGGGGGTGGAAGATCCTATCCCTCCTAGGTATTGGTTTTCTCGTAGTATTCAGTTGTTGCCTGTGTCTCCAATGCGGACCGGCAATTTGTGGTTTGTGTGCCACTTCATGTGTTCCACATTCAAGTTCCCATTCAAAGCGCATAAAGCAAGAAGAGCAAATAATGTTAAGTGAACAAGTCGATCAATTGATGAATATCGATGTATCATGAAGGGTCCGTGGGGAACAAGGAGGGAATGAGGAAATATAATTTTTGGTCAAGTTGTGTTCCCCAGCGAGAACCCCACCGTCTCCATGTACTAGCTTGCAGTGCATGTAATTTCCCTCCTGTGCCAGCTACGAAGACGCAAATACATTTGCGTCCATCTTTAACTTGTCCTCTTTCAGATCCGCCATGAACGGATTGAATATTCAGTTCCTATCTATGCCGTGCCACCGTCTTTTTGTGGTACACTTTGCACGTTTTTCAGCTCTGGCGAAAGTAGGCCCAGATTCTGCCATGAAGCCTTTTTCGAGTTCTCTCCTGTTTCCTGACTCCGAGGGCCGCAGCCCAGGCTACCTCTGTGCCAGTGGCCCCCACCTTACTTCTTGCGCGACTCCGGTGCATAGCCTAACCTCTGCCTGCCAAGACTGTATTCAACCTTCGAATTATCTGCTCCACTCCTCGAAAACACATTCCTGTCTCGTAGCTCAAGTAAACATCCTCCCAGCTACAGGAGCAGAGGGCCAGGCTCTTCTGTCTCCGTGCAAGTAATTCATAGACTCCGTTGCCATGGTAGGCCCATGCCCCCTCACCCCGCATGCCGACATGTAGACACATGTACACGCATTCATATTCAGAATAGGGTAGTCTATGTCTAGAGACCTTTTCCCTTCCAGATACTACTGTTCCTTAAACATATGATATCAGATACGATTTGGGACTAGGTTGATCTGACATCCCAGACTTATGTCTCCACTTATGTCTACACTTGTAGTGCTAAAAGTCAAGTCCCCTTCGCCCTCCAGTTACACGTCAGATCCACGTCAAACAGCTGCGCGCGCATCTCTGCCATATAATTATGCTGACACTGCAGGATTCTCTAGTGGTTCCGCCTACTTGTGACATCATGTTAAATGACGTATCCGGTGTACACCTTCATGCACGCCTATTGCCATGCCTCTTTTGTGACGTTTTCATGTTTTATCTCTCCTTTTTCAGCAGTCACGCCTACTATTACGCCTACTGTATGCTCATACATTGTAATGCATTGACTATATATATGCACTTTTGTAAACAATATGTGTTCTGTCTTCCCTTCCTGAACCCTGTGTGGTGAATGGAATGGTTATGCCACCTTGGCTCGAGCCAATAACCCAATTCCTTTTACAGGAATAAAACCCTTTTGAGTTAACCTCAATATCTCGGATTCTGCCTCTCATTTTTCTGAGTTATTCTTATTGATTATTGATAGCAAATTAAGTATAGGTAATCGATATTACCACCATGGGAGGGGCACCGCGTTAGTGAATGTAACATCCAAATTGATGGCAAAAATGCCATCAAGGTGTATGGCCTACCGAATGTGTAGGGCCCATCACCTTTTGATGAAAACCATAGCCCGCTGCGGGTAGTTTCTGAGTTATTGTTAAGTTCCAGGTGATAGTTAAAGTCCCCCAGAATAATGAATGAGTTGGAATCTGTACATGATTCAAGCAAAGTCTGTAGCGCCTGCGAAAAAGGGGCTCTAGGGCACAGCGGCCTGGAAAAAAAAATGTAACCAATTGTAGACTCATCTTTCATTTATCATTCAACATACCAGTTAACTCATTTTCTAAGAAAATGATTTTATTGGTTTTACATTTTTTAAATGATTTTAAAAAAGTGTTGGGACTTTTTTTCTAGTACAAACTGCGTTTTGTAGTTCTTAGTAGTACTAAAATAGCTCTACTAAGTACTACAAAATGCTGCTGACACACCTACAAGTGTCAATCTCCACCTGTACATCTATCTTTTCTATGGAGAGATCCTCACCCACGAAAGTTCACTACGAAGGCGCTCATTATGAGTGCCTGGCTGGGAAGGCTATGATTATTACATCTTTTAATATCCAAAATCACGGGGATCGGAATTTAATTATCACCTATTAGCCCTTTAAAATGAGACATAACATGCAGATTCTGTATTTAACAGCCAGAATGTAGCATGTATTCCCTTTTTTACAGGCCTTTTTAAAAATGAATTTCAGCAGGTTTGACCTGTCGGAACTTTACAGAGGGTGTGATAACTATCACACAACTCGTAATTCCAATCCCTGCATAAAAGTGTTTGCAGAGGATCAGAATGTAGCCCAGCACTTGCAATCAGTGCTTTAATAGTAAATGTGGGAGGGACCAGAGGGAGTGGTTGAGGAATGGCACACACTGCAAAATAGGCGAGGTTTAGGGAGGACTAAGGAGTGGCAAAGTGAGGGCTAGGGAAGAGTTATGGAAAGACATGCACCCACCCACAGCAGAGATTGGTGCATTTTCTGCAACATTTATTGTGGCCTTTCAGGAAAGTTAGATAGACCAATTTGGTACATTCAGTTTTACCTGAACTATTTCAGTGCATGAGCACATGCACAAAGACACTGACTGAATAGCATTGTCATAGCGAGCAGTGCAAAAATAGGGTCCATGTGAGGGCCAACAATGCAGGGTGACTATGCACAAGTCGATTCTGGACAGGTATGTATCAATGATTACACTTGTATTCTCTAGGTTGTTATGAATGATGGGCTACCAGGCTAACCTCTTCTTCCTTCTACCTAGAAATGCCTGGAGCACTGATCCACTCAGTGGGTCCATAACTGTATGGGATATCCAAACATGCAGGCATTGCCTGTCATTAAGGGTTGTGGGGCCCTGCCTCCGACCATTTTCCAAACATGAATATTCTATGTTAGCTTGAGCTAAGGTCAGCTTGACAGGTACTCTTCATTTTCAGGTCACGCAGCCTGGCGCTGTACATGAGCTAATTTTCATAGCCATGTAGGCATGACCGCCTCAGCCCAAAAAAGCTCTGTGGGTCCTCTGTGAGAGTGGGTCCATTGTGTTAATTTATGCAATTTAGGGTGTGAAATTGGGTAAAATATGAAAAATGGGCTTAAAATTGGGTTAAAGATGAAAAATTGGCGTGCAATGGGGTAAAAGATCAGAATTGGGCGTGAAATGGGGTAAAAGATGAAAAATGGGTGTGAAATGGGGTTAAAGATGAAAATTGGGCGTGAAATGGGGTAAAATATGAAAAATGGGCTTGAAATGGTGTTAAAGATGAAAATTGGACATGAAATGGGGCAAAAGATGGTTTTTAGGGTGTCATCTGTAATTACCTTTGAACCCATTTCCACCTCAATCTCATAAACCACCAAGACAAATTGCTGGACCACACACTGGACGCGGCAGCCGGACCACCCGAGGCAGCCAGACCACCCGCAGCCCTGAGACACCAACCAGACAACCATCTCCAAAGGGACACCAGGCACTGATGAAGACACCAACTCCACTATAAAAAACATTCACTTGGGGGCCCACACGGACCCCTGGACCCCTCACCACTTCCAGGAGCTGCATCTGCCAATACACACAAACCACTATGCAACACCACCTTCAAAAAATGCACCTGCACAGACAAATGGAAGCGTGGAGAAGTCATGGCCCTGCTCAGGAAGCGCACAGCTGACCCCACGGGCCTCAAGAACTATCGGAGCATCTCACTCCTCCTCTTTGCAGCCAAATTCACCAAGAAAACTGTCAACAGGGAACAGACAAAATTCATCAAATAGAACACTATTCTCAACCCATCACAATCAGGATTCAGAAGCAAGCACAGCACTCAGACTGCCCTACTTGAAGCCAGAGACGACAACACACTCCTGGACCAAGGACACTACGCAGACTTCAGCCTGCTCAACCTTTCAGCAGCCTTCAACAATGTTTCCCATAGCACACTAGTCACCAGACTACATGATGCAGACATCCAAGATACAGCCCTGTACTGGATCCAATCATTCCCCAACGTAAGAAGGCAAAGGAGCAGACTGCCAGACTTCATCTCTGATCCCACGACAATCACTTGCAGAGTCCCACAGGGCTCTTCAGTGAGCCAGAGCCTCATCAAAATATACATGTTCCCCCCTCACAGACTTCGTCTAAAAACACGGCCTCAAAATCCTATCCCCCGCTGACGACACCTAGCTCATCCTCTAATCCACCAAAGACCACACCACTGCCACTATCAACTTCCTAAAAGTAATGCAACACGGGGCACTCTGGATGACCAAAAGCTGTTTGAAGCTCAACCCCGAGAAGACAGAAGAGCGCGTCCTTGTATCCAGCCCTTTAGCATGGGACAACACCTGTTGGCTCAAGGCCCTCAGAAGACCACCTCTCCCCGCAGACCACACTAAAAACATCAGCATCATACTCGACTCATCATTCAACATGAACCAACAGGTCAGCGCCGTCATCTACAGCTTCTTAAACACTTTCCCCATCCTCTGGAAGTCCTTCAAATGGATCCCCCTTAGTCAAAGTAGACAGTTACCCATGCACTCATCACCAGCAGACTGTACTATGTAAATGCACTTCATGTCGGCATCAGCAAGTCCATACTCTGCAAACTACAGACAATACAGAACACCACCGCCAGACTCGTCCTCGTCATCCCCTGGCACATACACATCAGCCAACACCTACAATGACTCCACTGGCCCGCAGAGGAGAACCCAGTCAGTTCAAACATCCTCATCTCATGTCTACAAATGCCTACACAACAATGGATATAAATACCTCAATTACAGAATCAACTTAGACGTACCCAAAAGAAAACCACAATTTACAAAACGATTCCTGGTCAAAACCCCTCGCATCCACAGAGCCTGAACATACGGAAGATCCTTCTGTAACATTGCAGCCAAGACCTGGCCCAAGCTACCGACAAACATCAGACATGCTCCCTCTATGACCACGTTCATGAAGCCATTCAAGAGCTTGTTCTTTGGCCAACAGATCTGCGCACCACCACCCCAGCACCTCGTGACTCCCACGGGTGAGTATCACACTTACAATTCCCCTGATTGATAGATTTTATTGTTGTGAAATATGCAAATATGGTGTCAGCTAGGGTGAAACTTGCAATTTGGGGTGTCATGTGGTATGAAACATCATATTTAGGGTGTCATTTTTGTGCTAATCAACCATTTCATGTTGTTATAGGTGTCTGAAATGAATTTAGCTGAAAGACTGTACATCGGTGTATGACCTTGGTGAAAGCATGAAGGTCTTGCTGCTACAACGATAACGCAATTTATTTTTACTCGCCTGATGGATAAATACATCACTCAACACATTGTAAAATACAAAATATTACTCATGAGCATATTTATGTGCAGATTTTTACCGCTTTCTCAAAAACGGGCCATATATAGACAGGAAGTGATGTCTGCATGCTTCCTGTCTACTGTAGTAGTGTTTTGCACTTTCACTTTCTCTGTTTGGTGATTGTGTTGAAGGTGTTTGGTGGTGTGTCCTGAAGTGTAGAGATTTTTAAAGCGTTGCTGTGTCCTGTGTCCTGCTGATAGTGTCTGTGAAGTGTTGATTACTTATTTTGTGTGCTTTTTTGTCTCTTGTACTCAAATATTTCGTGTGTTTGTCTGGGGTAGTTAACTTTCTTATTAGTTTTTGGGGATATATTAGAGGGTTATCATTTTTGGCTGTGGGCTCACAGGTGTGCAGGGCGATGCCGGGGGAGGGCAGGGAGGGCAGGATGTCTGCGGTGGCATTGGGGGGCTACCTCTGGATGATAACATTCTATCTTCCCCTGATGTTGGAGAGGGGAGGCCCTATCCTTCAAGGATTCAATGTCAGTGTGTGGAAGATGAGGTGAGAGTGTGTGCGGGTGCAGATGCTCTGGTTCTTTGGAGTGGACTGTACCGTGCGCCAGTGGAAGCACCGCTGGCAGGATCTGCTGGCCCGTGAAGCTGATCTCTTGGACTACACGGGAGTCATGACTGGCATACAGGGTGGTAAGTACAAACGATACATTTCATTTTGATTGCATTAACTAAAAAAAATTAGGACATGTGTGACAAGGGTGTTACATTAAAAAAAGGTTGCTGAGTGAGGTGGGAGAGGCAATGCACTCACGCATAATATTAGCACATCCGAGACTCAATGCTGCATCATATTGACATGCATAGTATGCTAGTCTGGCCAAAAGGTAGCTTTAAAATGCTGTCCTCATGAATTGTGCTACGTTACCTATGCTGCCCTGTGAACATAGTTGATGTGTGACAATGTATTTAATAGGAACAAGTGGTCAAAGAAGATTGGACATGTCCAGATTGTCAGACACCAACAACCTCTGTGAAACTCCCTTGTGCGATCGGCAGCAATGCAATTGCACAAAGAGCATGTATAACATCATGATGCATGTAGTAATGGTGCCTTGAGGACGTCTCACACTACTAGCATGTGCATGTTAGCTAGCATTAGAGTATGGTTTGTTCCGACTCAGCATTCACTGTTCAGTTGTGAATGGCAGTCAAAGTGGACACTATCATGTATCCAACATGAAACGCAACACTACAGTTACGTAGCATATTCTGTTATGGTGGTGATTGGTATGAGGAGTATGACACATATGATTTACCGTCTGATACCAACACATATATTAATTTGTGTCTCACAGATGGTTGGCCACCATTCACACAGGGGGACATTGACAGCTTTGAGGACCCACATGCCACTAGTGAGCTAGGACATAATATATTGGCATAGTGTGGTGTCATGGATGTCTGGGCCAAATGATCAATGTTGTAGTATGCACTATGTGTGTGTATCACATGTCCCTTGCCTACAGTGTGATGATGTGTTGTTGATGTCCGAAGTGTGCACAAATCAGTAAGTGAAGTTTCCACAATGCATTGGTCCTACTGTTGTAACCTTGCCCATCCCCAGTCTGTGATACACATAGTAAGTAAGGTGTATATCATCGAGACCCTATTGCCAACACAACGTCACTTTCATTTAAGTGGTGTTGTCAATAGAGGCCTAGCATCATGAGCGAGCCAGCGTTAATCCACTTCACGTGTAATAACGCTTCATTTGTAATAAGGCACACTTTCACGCTGTGTTTAGCGTGAAAGTGGCCTGCAGTGGGTGTTGTGGTTGGTGTTCCACAGCAACACCCGTTTTATTTGATGCTGTCCCCTATGTACAAGTGCGGCGTTGATAGATGGAAGTGCAAAATTTAACAGCAGTCACAACTTTTCGTTATCTGGCTAAACAAGGGTGAATGTTTTTTTCTCATCATTTTTTATTTTTGCATGTGAGCTGCCTTGTGCAGCACACATTGAGAAAGGAAAATGACAAAGTTTGTATATGTACAGGACGGTGGCCCTTCCTGTACATACAGAAAAACTTTACAATATTCAAAATTGTATCTTTCCTTTGTGATGCACAAAGCAGCACACATGAAAGTTACAACATGGTATACCAGGATTGGTTATGGCCATGAAGAGGTACCTTCCTGTACAGAAACAAACCTCCCCTGCACACACACACTCTTGCACTCTGGTGCATATGTGCCTGCATAGCCGCTAAGCTGTGAGACTTGTGCCATCTCCGGGGGGAATGCAAATCTGCACCACATCCTTGGTAATATAGTGCAGACTAACTTTTTCCAAATTGGCATAGAGAGGCGTTAAGCCAAGGAGGCTAACGCCTGTCTCCACCATTCCCTTGTCAATATGCCCGAGGTCTATGGGTACTGTCATCACAGGACATGACTGTGGATTGCACAGGACACTGAAAGGAGGGGAGACATGTAAGTGGGGTTGCTGCTGACTATCAGATGACATGGAATGCATGTACATCCTTGCATGAGATGTCTGTGCAAGTGTGCCCAATGATGCAGAAGGAGGCATTGCTTTTCAGTCTGTAAGTGCGCAGACACAGTTTGGCACTGTGTATTTGTAGGTATGCTGCATGCTATCTTCAAAGAAGTGGCAGTGTGTATCTTTGAGCCAAGCATATCAATGGCACGTTCCTCAAACACACAGCAAAGGTGGCCCGATGCATCTCATTGGCATGTTTGTCCACTGCAATGGTGTTGACAAGCTGTCTCCTTGAGGTCATTCCCTGATTGACTCTGGACCAGGTGTGGGGACTCCTCTGTCCCAATTAGTGTCATTACTGTGCATGCATTTCCCACGCATGCTTTGGCTCTGCCTCCATTGCTGTGCCATTTATTTTACAGTGTGGGGCTATCAAACGCTATATGTGAGAAACCATTACCCCAAAAAACACTGTGAGCATCATGACTCAAGGGTGCTGTTACAATGGAGAATGCATTGTGACTTTTTGCATTGTAAAGTTGTGAAGAAACAACAGGAGTAAAACCCATAAACCATGTCGGGATGGGTGTAGAATGTGTATATGAAACAATTCCCAACAGTTATCTATTTACGGCAGTTCAATGATATATGCAGTCAGCATTACATAAGAACGAAACAAGGAGACTCGTGCGGTTTAAGAGCTTGTAATTCACCAATTCATAAGGGGCATTCCACATGGAAATACAGTTAAGCAGCAGTGTACAGAGGGAATCATGTGACAACCCGAAGGCACTTGGTAAATATTGATATATACAGTTGGTGAAAGGTGATGACGCAAGTGCTGAACGTGAACAGCGTGAACGGCACAAAGTGACAAAGATATATACAGTGTTGGCTCAGCAGGAATTAGTTTTAGTCAGTTTAGTCATAATTTCAACATTTTTCAGGAGCCAAAAAACGTTAGATGCGCCATAGAGTTGCACTGTAATGTCGACGGCGTTTCGATCCACGTGAGTCTGGATCGTCTTCAGGACAGGGTTGTCGGGTAGAGGTGGTGCTTGTATGCTCAATGGCGGGCTGCTGGGTGGTCACGGTTGGTAGCCGGAATGGCAGCGAGTCCCGTCTGAGTTAAAAGCAAGCTGATGGCCACTGTGTTCCTGGGTCCAAGGGGAAGGACAATTAATGGGTGATCTGGAATGAGGCTTGTGAAGGCGGGCGGTTTAGGAAGGACAGCGCCTGAGTGAATCTAGGCAGCTTGGTGCAACAATAGCTCGGGACGGTCGGTGGCTCGCGATGAATGTGAGCAGCTTCCTAAACCGCCCCCGCCCTTCAGCTACACACGGAGGGATAATGCCTTCCTCCTCTGATTGCTTGTACATGTCACCCTCAGTCCGGGTATGTCATGACACCATTGTTTGGCACTGTCAGTCCCATTTGGTTGTGACAGTACAAGTACCATGCCATGCACTGTCATGTCAGTCTCCCCAGCATGTAGTCACTGATCCATGACTCAACATTTCGTTGTTCAAGTCACTCTCTGACTTCACATAGTTACGCTTGAGTTTAGGCTCCCATGTTTAAGTTATCTTGTATTACAGATGTGATTGCAGAATATTGACATAGTCTAAATGACTCATGTAAAGAAGGTGGCAAAGGGTTACTGCAACATGGCCAATAGGTCTCAGCCTGGACAGGTGTCACATCCCCCATTGGCCACACACGCCCAATAGACAGTCCCACCTGCACCTGGCAATCAGGTGGTGCCATTTCCAGGAGGGTAATTCAAGATAACAATTTGTTCCTGGCAGAGATGAGGCGGGAAATGACTGATACGAACAGACATTTAACGAACCTTAAAAAACATTTTGGACTGCCATAATGCCAGGAGATGTTGAACTCCATCCCCCTCTTCTCCCTTCCACCAGTGTTTTAAAATCTGTTATTAGGTAGTGTTAGGTTAGTTCTTTAAATTGTTAGGGAGTGTAGTTTTAGAGTAGGTTATAGTTAGTGTTAGCTTTTAAGGTAGATTTTAGACATTTATTATTGTGCCTTATTTGAAGATTAGTTTCCTTTTCCTTTGGGTCCGAGGTAGATTTATTTTTGGAGAAAAAATACAAAAAAATATATCTTTGTGTAGGTTACATGTGTAGTTAGTTTATGTATAGTTTATATGTCTTTGTCCTGTCTCGCGGTGTGCCTTAAGGGTGGGAGCGTGGTTGATGTCTAAGATATGTTGTGTGTTTAGTATTAGTTAGGGTAGATAGTTTAGGTAAGTAAGATTCTTCTACTTAGTTTAGATTTTAGTAGTACTTCTAGTGTTCTGTGTTAGTTTAGGGTTGTTATTATTTTTACTGTTCAAATAAAAGTGTAACATTTTGGATTTCTGCTTGCACTCCTGTCAAGGATGATGTTGGGGAGTGTGGCTTATTGGCTTGTATGCAACTCATACCATCACGGGACAATCCATGGAATGTGTAAGTCTGGTCATGACATGTTCCTCAGCCTGATGGATTGTGTCAGGATACCTTAGATGTCAGCACAGTGAAATTACATAGATGGCAGGGTGGCAAGTAGTGTTTATGGCATAGTCTAGGGACTGTTGTTTGTCACGTTCTACATCTTAAGTGTGACTCACATAGTTGTACAGCACATTGTTGCACATATACAACCCAACCTAGGGACATGGCATTGGGAGTATATATCGTTTGCTAATGTTATCCATCATTGAGATGGATGTATGCGCAGGGTAAAACAGATTCTGTCACACACCTGCATATCAGATGCTCCTGGCGCTGAGTCCATATACATTGAACAGACCTTTGCACACTTTCTTCGTATTGTCAGTGTGTCAGCTTCCTCTGAAATATATGTTCCTGGGCATGGATGCTCAAATTTGTAAATTTGTGTGCCCATTGTGTATGGCGCATGGCACAACAGTATTCCTGATTCAGATAAGTTATTCACAAATGGCATTTATAAGTAGTACAGTTAGGTATACTGACTACACTTCTGCCTTTTGTGACTGACTTAATTTTTCAAATTGTGATTTTGGCACAGGTAACGTTTTGTTGCGTGCACACTGTTCTGCTGCACACAAGGGGGTAAATGTTGCATTGCTCCCTGTAGTGATAGTGTCATAGACACTTGTCCCAGCTGCTCCTCTCTGACTATTTGCCAAGTGAAGTGCACCACACATCTCTAGACACATTGCTCAATACACTCACAGTGATCACAGCATGAGAGGGGTAATAAATTGTTGTGCATTGTCTGTCCACAGGAAGGGGCTGACTGACGCCTTGTACTTTGTTTTGAGTCCCTATTGGCAACTCAACTTTACTGAGGCAGACATTGTGGTTCCAGATGTGTATGGTAGACATGTGCCCTTACGTGTCTTCATCAATGTGATTATGGTGTGCACCATCTAGGGATGTGACATGCAATGCCCACCATCACAACAGGCTTTGTTCACCACGCAGATTGTGAGTAGAGAGGATTGTTTGCAATTATTAAGGGGGACACTACTTGTGGCCTGCTACAAACTTCTCCATTTTAGCACACATGCCAATTTCCGTATTGGACGTGGGTGTAGGTTGTGATATAGCAAGACTGTTTCTTTTTGCAATGAGGGCACAGATAGTTGACACATACACGGGAATCTCACTGCCTATCTGTGTCATGTTTGCGTTTGCGTTTGTGTATTGGTCAGGTAGAGTCAAAGTGCCGGGATACCCTCTGGGTGACAGTCTGCGCTATAAAAGTATGCGATACAATACAATACAATACGATACAATGTTAAATATGTACATTGCTCTATTTCCCTTGGTGTACCTTCTGGTGGAGTTATTGTCCATACACTTTTTACAGACTTCTATACTTGATTGGTCATAGACAACACACAACCGTGTGAGTTCATGATTTTAATGTACATTAAGAGAATGAAGAATGGACTAGTGCTTGGCCATACGACCACACATTGCATGGATGCCTGTTAGAGGGAAACAACACTTACAATGCAACTTTTACAACGCACTACCTTTACAACAAAACTTTTACAATGCAACATCCATTACAACGCATGGCATTACAATGCAACCATTACAACGCATGTCACTACAACGCATACCACTACAACGCATGTCATTACAATGCAGTCATTACAACGCATACCATTACAACCCATACCTACACTATCCAACACTTACCCTACTGTTGCAACCCCTGGAGTTAGAATAGTAATTTTAACCCCTACACTATCCAATACTAACTCTACTGTTGCACCCCCTGGAGTTAGAATAGTAATTTTTACCCCTACACTATCCAACACTTACCCTACTGTTGCACCCCCCTGGAGTTAGAATAGTAATTTTTACCCCTACACTATCCAATACTTACCATACATGCAATGTAATGGTATGCGTTGTAATGGTATGCGTAGTAAATGTAGTATGCGTTGTAGTGGAATGCGTTGTAAAGGTAGTTTCAAAGAATTCGTTGTAATGGCATGCGTTGTAATGGAATGCGTTGTAATGGATGTTGCGGTGTAAAAAATGCGTTGTAAAGGTATGCGTTGTAAAAGTATGCGTTGTAACGACATATATCCCTGTTAGAGGGCCAGACAGAGTCCTTTGTAGGTAACAGGTCCAAGGGAAGAGGCACATTTCAGTCTGCAGGCTGATTGCAGTGTCATTGGTAAGAAACCTATGATTTGGCAGTCCATGTGGAGGTCGAATTTGACTTTGGGGGACAGTGGAAGACAGTGGGAGATAATTTTACGTGGTATAATAGTAAGCCCAGAACCAATAAGAAACAAGCCTTTTGGCGTCGATGGATGCTACCACTTTCTCCTCAGCAATAATACACTATAATCCTTATCTTCGTCCTCTAATGTGTCCTGTGCATCACATGTGGGTGGTGGTATAGTGGTTGCAGCACTGTGAGGCAAAGACACATCAGGGGGCGGAGCTGATAATGTAGAAGCAGCAACAGCATTCATTGACGCCAGACCTTAGGGCAGCAATGCAGTGATGAGCAGCTACAGGGCATGATAGATTCCAGCAACATTGCACTGATGTTCAGCCTTGGCAGCCAATTGTTGTCCCTGCATCCGCTCCATGCTCTCCATTATCTTACAGATGTTGGACAAATCGTGGCTGAGATTGCTGGAGCCACTCTCAACAGACAGTTGGTGTTGTCTCAGAATCATGACTCCAGCAATGTCAGCCATGGACTATTGGAGAGTATCGAGTGGGCTGTGGGTGTCCGTGAGCTTCTGTAAGTGGGCCCAGATGGAACTCAGATACCCACGTATGGCATCAAGTTTGGCCACCAGCATCTCGAACCCCACCCGCACCTGATCTGCCATCTCCTGCTGGACCTCAAGACACAGCGTTGGAAGGCCAGGTGAGGGTCTTCGAGGTCCTGGGAGCCAGATGTGGTGGGAGGTGCTTGCTTCTGCTTGGTTTGTGAAGGGGTGAAGGGGATTGCCGTGATGCTACTGAGTTACCCTGCTCCTGGAGGTGGGCTGCTGAGTGAGTTGAACAGAATTTGTACTTCATCCTGATTAATGGTGATGCAATCGTTCTTGTCATCAGTGAAGGCTAGGCCAGTCTGCTGTCCAGGAGGCGGTGTCTCTCCCTCTGCAATGTGAGAGAGGAGATTCATTTTAACAGTGTGTTTCGTGTATGATCATGCATTGTATGAGTTTACAAGCTGACTGCAGAACAGTGTACTTTTTGACTGTTTATTGGGAGATGCCTATTTGTTGCAGGATAGTGATTATTTTGAGGACAAACTGATGCGATGTTGTTGTTGTACATTTTCATCTCACAGTTTATAGCTATGACAAAGGATGCTTGTTGTATTTGTACACACAAACTGCACATATTGTGTCCTATGTTCATTTTTGTGAGTGATTCAGTTTGTTCCACATGTTAGTCAATGTTGATGAGCTTGTTGAAGATTTGTACGTGTGTGCACTGCATTGTGTGATTGTGGCACCTGCAGCTTTACATTTACTGCCCGTTATACCTTTCAGTAAGTGAGCCTTTCACTTCTGTGCATTTACAATGCTGAGATGTCCCAAGTTGGGTGGAATATGGGCCTTGGTCAGAATTGGGAAACTTGTGCATTGTTTGCCATCAAAAGTCTTGTTTACGACAGGGGTTGTATGTACATGAGGATGTGTCAGAGTGTGACCTGCTCCTTTAAGGATGTGGTCCACACTCAGCCACCTCCGTGAGGTGGCCTGCACCATGGTAAGATGTTATGCCTGCAGGCATGCTATTCATCATGCACTGTTACTTGCATTGTCAGTCTGGCTCATTTACAGGCAGCTTTGCAGGGTAATGCACATGTTCATGTGTTTTATGCAAGATGATTATGTGTGAGGAGGGCCCCCTATGTGCACATTAGCAATGAGAACCTACTTGGTGTTTGCACTATGTAGTACACATGTGCATCCAGGCAGCTTTGTCTATTGTCATTGTTCTTGTGTGCATGTCGTCAATCATTTTATATCTTGCATGCATTGATTACTGCCCTCCTGTTGGCTTACCTGTTGTGAGTATAGTGCATAGTGAGTTTCTATTGTTGTTGCTATCTGAACTGACAGTGTCAACATCCATTACCCTCAAGGTTGACCCACGTGTGGTGTGTAAGTGGTCTGTGATTAGATGTATGTGCATTTCGTGATGCCTATTTATGGTGCCCAGGCCTTGTCACCGCCACCCTCAGAAGAGATGCAAATGCCAGCGTAATGTGTGTTTGTGTATGTGCCACACAGCTGCTGACATGGATGATACATTCTGTCCTGGCTCTGGTTATCAATGACTGGCTTAGCGTGTGAGTTATAACTACCTGACTGCAAAATAGTTCACTGACGCAGTTGACTTACCAAACAGTTAAGTTTAATTGCACATGATGGTGTGATGCGACATTGCATGTGTGTCTGGTATGCAGACTCACTAGATGCTTTATCACTTGGTGTACACAGGACTGCATCTCATGAACAGGCAAGTGTGCACATTGCCTGGAGATGAATGAGGATGTCATGATTTCCCCCTTGCCTCATCAGCACACATATACCAATCGTCTGCAAAAGGACACAACTCTCTGTGATGCCAAAATGATGATTTACTGTGCAGGTGACTGTTCTTTTGCACGAGTAGGCATGCCAGCACCAATGTCAGCACACCTGCAACATTGTGCACGTGTGTCTGAGTTGTGTGCAAGGTAGTGTATGTGCAGTAAAGTCCACCTATTTGCCCCTGTACATTCATTCACTCTTCCTCTTGGTCTTCACATGGGGCTCTGGCTGGTGCTCCTGGGTATTTGTGGGGTTGTTGGTGGCCCATGCACTGGTCCCAGCTTCATCCCTGGCTCCTCTGCTACTTTGCAGGCCTGGTGCCAATTAGCGAGATTTTGGCAGATGGGACACTCCGTCAAAATGGTGACGGATATCCTGTAAGCTAAAATATAAATACCATAGGATATTATGAGATTTAAATTTTGGCAGATGGGATATCCGTCCCCGTTGTGATGGAGTAACCTATCTGCTGAAATCTAAATCATTAAGAAAAATGGGGTAAAACCCAAAACTGGTCAATTGACCTGGGTATTGAATGATATAGAGAAAAATGGTCCTGGACACAATTCATTGAACATCAATAAATGCAACACTCATATTAAATCTGAGTTAATCCATAGGACTTAATCCTGCAATATAAGAGAAAATAGCAACAGAAAAGCCAAATGCGTTAGTAGTCTTAGTAATGCTACCCAACAAATAATTATGCACAACAATATTTACAAAGCAGCAAAAAAGTCTGCAAATTTATTTCACAATCCTATGTACAAATTGTTTAACACTATGGCTGCTAAGGCAATTCCCCTCCTGTGCTGAGTTATGTTGAACTCCATTGTTCATGACGAGCTCAGCTCGTCATGAGCACAGCTCCAGGCTACCTCATGACGAGCTGAGCTCGTCATGAGCATGGAAGGGGTTAAAAAGTCCCAAGAGTCGGGAGGAAACTGCCAGGTGCAGTAAAGTGTGTAAAAGTATCTGCTCAAGTGAAAGGAAGAAAGGTAGGTAAACAAATAATCCAATAATTGCAAACGTTACTAAGGTACTATTCACTTAGTATATAGCACCTGCCCCACGTATTTTAATCATACGCTCAATCTAAAGTTGTTTGATGATGGGGAGGGGGATGGAAACAGGGGGACAGGCGTCAGATTGGGGAGAATTGTCGACGTTTCGACCCTATTGCTGTAGCCGGAGGATCAACACCTCAGCTGCGGGTCTTCTTCAGGATAGGAAAAGGGGGGGACCTAGATTGTAACAAAGGGCAGCGCCCCACCAATGAGGTTGGCCACCAATAAATGATGGGTTCAAATGGTCCAAAAAAGCTTGGAACAAAGGTCTATCACTCAGCCCTTAGTGTAGAATTCACAACACAGGGAAACGTATTCCCAATTACAATCAATGATTCTTGATAGTTGCACCACACAATAATGTAAATCAAATTTTCACTAACCACACAGTGTGTCCATGGTGTAGCTCTGACACAACCTCAAATGGTATCACTGCCTTCCTACGTTCGGGATCACCACAAAAATCACTGATTTTTGTGGTGATCCCAAACGTAGGAAATCTAAATCAGGCCCTGTATCTAAAATATTGTTTTATAGGTGTTTTCTAAAAGTAATTTGCAAAATAACAATATTTAGAAATATACTTATAAAAGTATACATTTTTTAAATGATTTTGATATACATTTTTTAAATTGGGGTTACACATTGCCTCAGGAGACCAGGAGCAATGCTTAGGACTACAGCTACCAGAAGGGAGAGGGCGAGGAAGCCGACCTGCAGCCCCTCTCTTTCCTGCACCGGGGCCGTTAATAACTTCTTGCGCCTCCCGCTCCTTGGGAGACGCATCGCCTGAGGAGACTAGGGGCACTGCTAAGGACTACAGCTACCAGAAGGGAGAGGGTGAAGAAGCCGACCCATAGCCCCTCCCTTTCCTGCATCAAGGAAGTTATAACCGGGGCCGTTAATAACTTCTCGTGCCTCCTGCTCTGCGGGAGACGCTTCACCTGAGGAGACATGGGGCACTGCTAAGGACTACAGCTACCAGAAGGGGGAGGGCGAGGAAGCTGACCCACAGCCCCTCCCTTTCCTGCACTGGAGCTTTATCCAGGCCCCACCTCCCGCTCCACAGGACGCGCGCGGGCGCATACCGGGCGAAGCCCGGGCCAAGGGTGGGCCAGTTTGTGCCCGTTGGAGACCGGGGGAGGCTGGGCTGGGCCCCCCTCTGAGATCTGCCACTCTGTAAGTCTGGGTACCTGAAGAAGTAAGTGGACTTGTGTTCTAGAACTAACTGTCTAACGTAAAGATGCCTGCACAGGAGGGAAAGGGGAGAAAGGTTACAGGCGCCGGGTACGTGGCCGGGACTTTGGACCAATTTATATTAAGATCCTCATCTGTTCTGGAACACGAAAAAGCTATTACAGAATGGTGATTCTCTTTGGATCTAATTTTTAATAAACGCTCATCCCTGGGGGGGGCCTACTGAGTGTGCGTACCCCAGATAAAAATCCACAATTAGCCCCTACTGCTTCAGCTCCAATTACAGGTATTTGTGAACCACAAATTGCAGATATTTGAACATCTAATCTAGTTGAGGTATCGGTACAGATAGCTCCTTTGCCGAGCGGCCTATCACTTGAGCGGAATAGTGGCCCTGCCACACGAGCAATGGATGCTGGCAAAAGACTATTGCATCCCCCCGAGCAGACGCAGAGCGTAATTGCCCTGAAGAAGCGAGGGGGTGCCCAACAGAAGGGAAGAAACCCAAAGGCTTTTAAACCAAATAAATGCAGCAATTTGGCAATGGTGGTTTCCCCTGCCTCGCAAACTGTACAGGATAGTTGTGCCACCGCCGGCCCACTGATCGAGAAAGACACTATCAACGGTGCACCCCAGATAGACAATGTCTATTGGCAAATAATTAGTGGACTCATTGCCTCCTCCTTGAAACCTATAATGGACAGACTCTCACTAATTGAAAGTAAACTGTTAAATATGGAAGAAATGATGGTTTCTAGTGTTGATGACATTAAGAGGACATTAAGAATATTATAATGCAGCAAGATAGACCATATGTTGTTGTCAATGGGGGTCCAAGGTGCACTGGGGTGTCTTTGGGAGCTAACTCTAACGAGAGCGCGCAGCCAATGGCCCGTATCGTAAGGGGTGGTGAAGCCCGGGATACGACTAATTTATCAGCCCCAGACGTGTTTAATGACAGGCTCAACTCTAACGTGGGGACACTTTTGGGAGCACCTAATATGCAGAGAACGACTAATGTCACCCGGGGAACTGAAATAGGGCCACCTGTAAAGAATAGCTTTGCACACTTAGATCTACCCCCGGATTGTGCACCGTACGTTGCAATATTGGCTGGGGTGCCAGAATTAGACCAGGGGAAGGTTGAATCACATGACCAACTTAAAAATAAAATGATTCACTGGTTAAACAATAATAGACCGCTCCTGAGAGAAGTCCAAGGCCATATCTTATGTGTGAGAAGAGTGATCTGGGTGGGGAGTAGATTGAAAAACTGTGCAGGTGACTGTATTGTTATAAACTTTAAGGATCCAAGAGTAGTGGGCCATGTGTGCTCGAGTCCCATGAGATCTCCAGGTTCCACTATTATGGCCCACACTCTAAGCTACTTCTACTCCCCACCACAGCATATGATTAACCACGGCCAGTCTGAAAGAAATAGGGGTGGGTACAATAGCCAACAGTTCACTATCCCTCTCAGCAACAGATTTAGCGTATTGGACATGGTAGATTGACTGCCACCTATGAGTATCAGTCTGAATGTACAGCCAAGACAAAGTCTATACTCCAGTGAGGTAGCGGGCGGGGGTTTAACTTCTCGAACCGCTCCAAATCTGGAGGAGAGGCGGTCTACCGATGGATCTCTATCGATGTCCAATGTAGTGGGGGCGGGGGTGAACCCTACTAATAAAATAGCTCCTAATTGTGACTGTGTTGTTTTGGACCAAGGTGTAAAGGGATATTCTGTGGAAAATGCTGGAACTGTTGTCGAGGGACTGGCAGAGATGTAAGAGGCAAATCCTCGTGGGGGCAAACATTTGGCTCATGGAGGCCTAAGAATAAAAAAAAAATGTAAATTGTTTCTGTAATATTTCTTCAAAATTAAACAATTTTATATGCATTTAGTTTCAAGCTCATATTGCATAAAAAAATATCTTCTAATGTTTACAATATAAAATTAGTTTAAAATATATATCTTAATAGTTTTAGATTTTTAGTTTAGGATTATGATTTAGTTTCATTTTTATGCAACAAAGTTTAGGAATGATAGTCATTTTTTTGTATATAAATTAGAAATGTATTCAATTTTTTTCAACACCTTCCCCAAATATGGGGGCCGATTAGGATGGCTGACGGATCGCTACTGCCATGCAGGCCATGGCGATCCGTGCGCCATCCTTGCCCGTCCGCCACCTATTTCCCCCTGCCATGTTACAATGGCGGGGGGGACCGTGGCGGATGGGAAGACCGTCTGCCGCTTTTCCGACGCGGTCGCAAGGCGAAAAAGGTCTAATATGGTGGTGGTGTCTATCAGACACCGCCAGCCATATTAGGATGAACTTCAGATTACATTGCAAATGACCAGGTGTTTCAGTATTTTGACTTGTAACCTGCAAGATATGAGCAAATTTCCGTCAGGGGCACATTAACTCACCTATTTCACCAGGATGTGAATCATTAATTCCTATGCATTATTCAGACAGATCTCAGTCACTGCTGTCTTACATGTGTGTATACGGATGCATTACTATGCAGGTGAAAGATTATTGCTCTGGCACTCTAAACTCTACTGCACCTTCCTTGTCGGCCAGCCCAGACTTAAGCAGGAAGAGAACATGACAGCTCTTCTCTGTCTCACAGTATTATGCGAAGGCTGGAACACATTCTGTGTTCCGAGCCTTGCTCCAGTTTTGCACATGGACACCACTATCCAATGCATTCTTGAGCAAAGTCTGAAATGCTTTCTTTTGGTCCGCACGCATACGCGCTACTTCAAGACAGTGATGACCCTCACACCTTGCTGTCTAAAGTATGTATGGTGGAACACCACGGAATCTCGCTGAGTTTTTATGTAACTCTGTGGAGTAACACTCTGCAAGTTCCGCCCACCCCAAATTGTTACCCGCTATTTGCTTGACAATTTAGCAATAATTTATATATACTTACTTTATTTTGCCCTTTTGTAGGTATGTGGTAATAATTTTTTCTAGTTGTAGTTTTGACTTGTAGGAAGTCTATATAAAGAGATAGACGTTTGAGAGCATTTTATTAATTGCTATTTTATAGTTTTAAGTTTATTAACAAGTAAGTTGTATCATGCATGTAAAATGTAAGTTTCACTTGCTTGGATAGGTAGTTGTTGAGATGTATATATTTTTCATTCAACGGTTTGGTGAGAAAATCGGCAGAGTTTCCTCGTCTTGCAGCATTTGTCATTTTTTAAGTATTTAGTTGTTTAAATTAGTGTTTTTTATATCATTGATTCAATTCTTTGTGTGATTTTATTAGTTAAAGTTATTTATACTTTTATTTTATTGGTTGGTGTAGTTTGAATTTGAATTTGTTTGATCAGTTATGTCCTGCTATGGTAAACGCTAATTTAGGTATTTGTTTAATGTATGATGTATAGTTTTATAGCTTTGTACGTACATTTATATACAATGATTGTCTTTGACCACAGGTGGGAGAGTGTTTGCGTAAAGGGAGATAATCATGTAGAATGAGAAAAGTGAGACTGGTGGAAAGGGGACTAGGCTAAGCATGTTTTAGAAGGTCTCAGAGATCCAGGACCAAGCAATTGATTGATTTACTAACCAGGGCAATGAATAAAAAATAAGCCTGGCTGTTGGCTCACAGTCAAACTTTGAAATTGTATTTGAATATGGTTTGGGGAGGAGCAAAACGCATTTAGTTGCAAGGTTGATTGATTTGTCAATGGGAAGAGAAGGAATATTTTGGAAGACCCTAAAGCCAGCTGTTGCAGTGCTCCAACCTCCTCGTCACAAGCGCCCCTAGGAGTTTTCTTGCAGTGTTGAATGGAGGACCATGACAGATTATCTAAATAAGTTGAGGAATAGATGCTGAACACTTAAAGAGACAGTTCACAGCTACCAATAGTACCATTGATAACATAATATTATTACATTTGAAGTCGTTTTATATGCCATTGAGCACGTGATCAAGTGACTGGGCAGCGGGGGATCATTATTACAATTTTGTCCATGTTGCCCTGTAACCTTTTTCAGATTTGTTGGGCAATTTTACTTGCAGTCAGCCTGGTAATCTAAGGGTGTCAATATAGCACAATCATATGCCAAAATCTATATGAATCACTGTTGAGATGTTTCATCTGTAATAATGTAAATGTGATGATGCATCTCCTGTGGAATTCTAAAAAGGATTAAGTAAGATTAACCCTCATTAAAAGTTAATTGTTAGTAATTGGAGACACATACTTTGTTTTCTGGATGCGTAAATACACAATAAAAACAGATGACAAAAGTATATACAAAATCGACCAATAGGAATACATTTGTGCAACCCACACGCCTTAGTCCCATGGGTTAATCCATCAATTATTGTACACTCATATAGGCAAATAAAAAAATCCAAAATATTTAACACGAGATGACCTTTAACAAAGATCTTAAAGAAATGAGATGGCCTTTAAAAAATAATTATTCACTCCAAGCATAAGACATTGAGAGTCAAGCATAGAGACTAAGCAGTCGATAAAGTGAGCTCAATCACATTTGAATGTTGCAAATAAAAGTGAAAAAGTAGGGCGATTCAATTATTAACAAATTACTTTTAATACAGTTTTCTACAGCATCCCCATAATATAATTAATAGCAATATGATGTACCACCCACATACTGAAAAGCAAGTAAGATTGTATTGACAGATATTGTTGTCAATGTCAGCTGGAGTGCATCAGTCAAATAACTAATCAATCAATCAGGATTTGTATTGCGGGGCTGCTTCATCTGTGAGGGCCTCAAGATGCTATGGGGTCCTGCTGAGGGATCAAGCTGCCTAGTTCTAATGGCTGAACATCCAGGTCTTGTGGTCCTTCCTGAACTGTTGGAGAGTTTGGAATGCTCGGAGGTGCAGGGGGAGAGTGTTCCAGGGTTAGCCACCTGGTGGGAGAAGGATCGGCCTCCATTGTTAGTCCGGCAGATGCACTGGGTAGCTGCTAGGGAGATAGATCTGGAACGGAGTTTACATGGTAGTTTGGGGGAAAGTCACTCATTTGTTGAGGTACATCTGTCATTCATTGTGTAGCGCCTTGGAAGCGTGGGTAAGCAGCTTGAACTGGCATCTCTTCACGACTGGTAGCGAATGGGGTTTCCTGATGCGAAGGGTGACGTGCGTCTGTCTGAAGAGGTTGAGGGTGAGCCTGGCTGCTGTATGCTGGAGTTCCTCAAGATTTGGGCGGTGATTCAAACATGGAGGGAGTTGCCGTAGTCAAGTCTGCTAGTGACAAGAGCTTTTGTAACAGTTTGCCTGGTGTTGGGCGGTAGCCATCTGTAGATCTTCCTGATGATTTCTTTAGGGTGAGGAAGCAAGCAGAGACATTGTTGACTTGCTTCTTCATAGATAGCTGGCTGTCGAGGATGATGCAAAGGTTCCGGGTGTCTTTGGTGTGTTTGGGGGTAGGGCCCAGCTCAAGTGGCCACCTTTCTTTGTTCGATAGAGTGTCCTTGCCTTTCCTGAAGATGAGAACTTCTGTCTTGTCTGTGTTGAGTTTGAGACAATTGCTGTTCATCCAGATGCCAACATTCCTTAATGCATCTTTGGAATCAGTCTTTGATTATTGTTGGGTCATTTGTCAGGGAGATGACGAATTGTGTGTTGTATGATAATGTGTTATATAACGGTGTGAAATGAGCGTTATTATACTATGATACATATTGTATTCAGAATTATAAGCATGGTTGCCTGAGAATTTACAATATTATTAGGTTCTCCAATGTCCCCCAGTTTAATTGTGATTTTCATCATTATGTAGGAAAGTAGAGCAGCACAATAATAAGAAAATGAATGTAAAATTAGTTATGTATTCTAAAAAGGTGACTAGATTTTTTTCTATCTTTTGGCTCCATTCCAAAATGTACAAAATCTTTTATTTTTTGATAATTAACTTAAATATGCAAGACACATTTTCCTAATCATATTCTGCTTTACCCACATGTGTTTCTTAATGTTCAGCTAGTATTATATTGACTATTTATGTTTAACATGATTGCAATTTAAACAGGCGTTGTTAGACCTAATTAATGAAACTACTGTGACTTATAATCTTGTTATGGCTTTTTCAGTAAGATGTCATACTTTTTATGTTAAAATATGTATCTTTATTTTGTTCTTGATTTTTTTTTAACAACAAATTTTATTTGGTTATTTTGCAATATGTAGGGGTCGGAGCCCCACAAAGGCACGAGAGGCGTGAAATTAGCTTGTGACAACAACCATATTTCTGACTTATAACAACATCCATCTAACATGTAGGTGACATAAACGAAAAACTCACAGACAGGTTCCAGTCTCCATAATCGAGCAAGCGGTGTATTCGACATAGCGTGCAACATCAAACATGTCCAAATACCCATTTTAAAACTTACAGTGGGGATATAACAGCACAAAAAGAACTGAGCCATTCTCAGGGGTCCAGCTCGGGCAAGGGTAGAAGGTCGATACCACGATAGTCTGCCCATCGAGTCCAGATTTTGCGATGTTTAGTGGGGCACCCTCGGGCCTCAAAAACAGCAATCTCGCCCCCCATACATTTATGTAGCTCAGTTTTTGATTTGCCCAAGGTCGGGGCAATGTTGCCTTCCACATTTGCGCTATGTCCCTCTTGGCCACCGCCAAGAACAATACGTGCTGCTTATACCTATTCCCCCCGATATCCTCTGTTGAGTGTAACAAGATAAGTCGTGGGTCAATTGGGAGATCCCATGCACCTGGTGGAGGCATGATCTGATTTGGCGTCAACGTCTGTAATGCTGAGCAGCTCCAGACTGTGTGTAGGAATGTCCCCTCCTCCCTATCGCACCTCAGACACAAGGTAGACTGAATAATGCCCATCCGCCACAGGCGTGCCCTAGTGTAATATGTGCAGTGTAGATATTTAAATTGGATAAGCCAAAAACGCAAAGAAACTGCCGCACCCCTAGGGCTAGCGATGGCTTCGGCCAAATCATCATTGGTGATTTCTGGTATATCTGCCTGCCATGCAAGTCGTGTCTTGTCCAGTGTGGTGGGTATATAAGTTGTCAGTGTCTGGTATACCTGTTTGATCTTGTGAGGTCCTAGGTCTCCTGTAAGCCACCAGCCCTTTAGGGAGGCATTCTATTGTACGGATCTGAGGAAGAAGTGCATGTTGGAGTTTAAGACACGTATACAATTGTGATTTGTGTAAATTAAAATCATCCTGTAGTTGTTGGAATGACTTCATTGTGGTGCCACACATTACATCCCCGAAGGTCAAGATCCCAATGAGGTCCAACCCTCCGAACCCCTTCAGAGTCGTCACAGAGCGGAGGTATGTGCCCTACCATTGGAGAGTCGTTTGAGTAAGTGTTTCCCCTGCCAGCCCATCTGTTGGGTCTTAGCCAGCCAGAGTTGCATCACCACCCTGCCAGCCGGTGGCAAATGGTCGAGATGAATGGAACTGTATAATAGGTGGAGAAGAGGGACCTGATCCATTGCAGCATGTTCAGCAGAATATGCTCAATCCAGGGGGGAACTATTCCACCATTCGTTTATTACCAGAATATGGGACGCTACTTAATAGGCATAAATATCTGCTGCCGTGATCCCTACGCAATTTGTGGATTGTGTACACGTACAGAACACCACTCTGACTCCCCCACCATTCCACACAAATCTATTTTGTATGGCTGCTACTTGTGTGAACCATGAGCCTGGAATGGGGTATGGGTAGTTCTGGAGTAGGTACAGGATCCGGGGCAGCGACATCATTTTAAAAATGGCAGAGCGCCCATATAGGGAGAGCGGGAGGGAAGACCACACAGAGGTTTCGCTGCTAAGGCCAGCCAATAACGGAGTAATACTGCATGCCCAGGAGACTTTCGGACACAGGGAGACATATATGCCGAGATATTTGAAGCCATCAGTCGCCAGGGAGAGTTGGATGCCCAGGTGTCACATCCCTGATACCTGCATGGAAGCCCGTAGTTCCCCCTAAAAAGCATGAGGATTTCCAATATACGTGGTTCAGAGTACCAAGGATTGTTCTTGATTTTTTATAGATGCGATACATCATATTACATATTTTAACTAACCCCATTTCACCAGTGATTTTACTGCCATTGTAAATAACAAGGGAGAAGGAGGCTGTCAGGCAGATGTCTGACATGGGAGGACTGCTGGAAGTCTCACACAGAAGCTGACAGGCAGGCTGGCATGTCTCTACATGGGGGTGAAGAGGGCTCAGAAGCAGGCGTGTAGACTTACAATATTCAAGGGTGGACAGGCTATTTCTGTACAGTAATAGCTTGAGGGAAGCAACAGACTATGGTAGATTTCCCCTGGCCCACTGGCAGCACAGCTATAACAGCTTATCTTTTGAAGCTGGGAACATGGGCAGGTGACAAATGAAGCTTTCCGTTAACTTACCTGCATAGGGTTTGCATTAGGAACACATAAACCTGCCAGAGTCAACAGATGTGTTTGTCGAGGTACCCTGCCTTATCCCATGAGTAAGCACACACATGGTATATAGACAAATGCTTTTAGTCTTTTATCTGAAGCCAAGTGAAAGAAGGACAAAAGTTAATTAGGAAATGTTATTGATGTGGAAATGTGCGTAATATGGCTTATACCAAGGACTGTCCAGCCTCTCAATCAATCAATCAGTCATTTGTTAAGCGTACTACATACCCGCGAGGGTCTCAAGGCACTGGGGGGGGGGGAGGGGCCGCTACTGATCAAACAGCCAGGGCTTCAGTATCCTCCTGAAGGTCAGCAGGTCTTAGGTCTGTCGTAGGCTCAGTGGGAGGGTGTTCCATGTCTTGGTGGCGAGGTGGGAGAAGGACCTCCCGCCGGTGGTTGTTCTTCGGATGCGCGGGAGCGTGGCGAGTGGGGCGTAGCTGGTGGTTGGGGGTGTAGAAGGAGAGCCGTCTGTTGAGGTAGGCTGGGCCGGTCTTGTGCAGTACCTTGCGGGCATGGATGAGGAGCTTGAAGGATATCCTCTTGTTTTCGGGGAGCCAGTGCAGTCGTGCCAAGGCATTTTGGATGCGTTGTGGTCGATTGATGAGTTTGGTCGGGGCTCCCGTGTAGAGGGTGTTTCCGTAGTCGAGTGTGCTGCTGACGAGGGCCTGGGTGACTGTCTTTCTTGAATCTGTCGAGATCCATCTGTAGATCTTGCGGAGCATGCAGAGGGTGTTAAAGCAGAAGGAGAAGACGGCGTTGACTTGCTTGGTCATTGAGAGCGTTGAGTCGAGGATGATTCCCAGGTTGAGTGTGTGGTCGGTGGGGTCGGGGCTGCCCCAGTGCCGTTGGCCACCAGGAGTCGTCCCAGGCTGACTGGTTGGAGCCGAGGATGAGGACCTCATCTTGTCCGAGTTCAGCTTCAGATGACTGATCTTCATCCAGTCGGCGATGGCCTTCATTCCTTTGTGGAGGTAGGCTTTGGCGGTGATGGGGTCCTTGATGAGGGAGAGGATCAGTTGAGTGTCGTCGGCATAGGAGATTATGTTGAGGTTGTGCTGTCGGGCTGAGGGAGGATCCCAGGGGTACACCGCAGATGATCTCGGAGGCTTCAGAACGGAATGGGGGGAGGCGGACGCTCTGGGTTCTGCTGGAGAGGAAGGAGGTGGCCCATTCCAGAGCCTTGCCTTGGATACCTGCGGCGTGGAGGCCTGCGCCTAGTGTGCGGTGGCAGACGGTGTCGAAGGCGGCAGAGAGGTCTAGGAAGATGAGTGCTGCAGACTTCCCATTGTCTCACAGGGTCCTGATATCGTCGGTGGCGGTGATGAGGGCGGTCTCTGTGCTGTGGGTGCTACGGAATCCTGACTGGGAAGGGTCCAGGATTCTGTTCTCTTCGAGGTATCAGGTTAGATGTCTGTTGACGATTTTCTCGAACAACTTGGCCGGGAAAGGGAGCAGAGAGATGGGCTGGATGTTTTTGAAGTCTCTTGGGTCTGCCTTGGTTTTTTTGAGTAGTGCGTTGATTTAAACGTGTTTCCAGCTCTCTGGGAAGGTCGCGGTCTCGAGGGAGAGATTGATGACGTCGCGCAGGTGGGGTGCGATGGAGCTGCTTGCTTTGTTGAAGATGTGGTGCGGGAATGAGTCTGACGGAGAGCATGAGTGGATTGTGCTCATGGTCTTAATGGTGTCATCGACGCTCACACTGGTCCAGGCTAGCAAGGGGACGTGGTCGATGATGTGGGGAGGGTCTGTTGTGTTGCTGTCTGTTGAGACTGTCTGGGTGTTGAAGCTGTCGTGGATGTCTGCTATCTTTCTGTGGAACAAGGTGGTGAGGGAGTAGCACAGGGCTTGCGACGGCGGGATGTCATTGGTGTGGGAGCTGGAGTTTGAGAGTTCCTTCACGATGTTGAAGAGATCCTTGCTGTCGTGTGTGTTGTTGTCGATGCAGTCTTTGAAGGGCGTCTTCTTGGCAGCCCTGATGAGGTGGTGGTGGTGGTTGCGGACAGCGTCCTTGTGTGCTGCGTGGCTGTCCAGAGTTTGTTCACTGTGCCATTTCTTCTCTAGTTTCCGGCATGCTTGCTTGGAGGCTAGGAGTTCTGGGGTGAACCACTTGGCCCTCTTGCTGGTGTCTCTGTGGGGTTTCTTCAGTGGGCGAGGATGTTGGCGCATTCCTTGATCCAGCGTCTGAGGTTGCGGGCAGCGTCTTAGGTGTTGGAGGGATCGATGGGTGGGCTCAGAGCGAGGTTTGCATGTAGCTGCTCTTCGGTGATTTTGCTCCAACGGCGGTGGGGGATCTGTTGGGTGCGGTGGTGTGTGGTGGGTTTCTGAAAGGTGAAGTGGGTGCAGCAGTGATCGGTCCAGAGGAGTTCGGTGGTGTGGCTGACTGAGACGTGCAGGCTTGAGGAGAAGACGGAGTCGAGCGTGTGGCCGGTATAGTGGGTGGGCGTTGTGATGAGTTGTCTCAGTTCGAGGTTGGCAAGGTTATCGATCAGGGTTGTGGAGTTGTCATTGTTGTTCTCAAGGTGAAAGTTCAGGTCTCCGAGGAGGATGGAGGTCAAGGTGTGCGTGCTAATGAAGTCGACGATGGAGTCGCTGAACTGAGGGCAGGGTCCGGGGGGGCCAGTAGTGGAGGGTGCCTCTGAGGGTGAAGTTGGGGTCTGTCTGGATCTGGAAATGCATGTGTTCCGCGGTGCTGAGCACGTCGTCGGTGTTAGTCTAGACCCTGATGCTGTTCTTGTGGACAATGGCGATTTCTCCTCTGACGCCGTTGATGAGGTCTCTGCAGGGGATCTTGTAGCCGTCTGGGATGGCTAAGGCGATGTCGGGTGCGGAGGAGTTGTTCAACCTGGTCTCTGTCAAGAAGGCGACATCCGTGGAGGTTGTGTTGAGCAGGTCCCAGAGGTCGACGGCGTATTTGCATGCAGAGCGGGTGTTCCGTAGTATGCATCGGAGGTGGTTGAGGTCTTTCTTGGCGGGTGGTTCATCGGCTCTGTGGCTGGTGTAGTTGCAGTTCCGGCAGGTGAAGGGGCCGTGTCTGCTTTTCCAGGCGGCCTTGAAGCAGTTGTGTGTCTGTCAGGGGTTGAGAGCGTGCAGAGTGCCTTCGTCGTAGTGCGGCAGTCGTTGTGGCGGGTGTAGGTGTCAGGGGTTCTGGCGATAGGTGTGGTCCAGGCGCGGATGGGCTTGCCTTAGGCGCGCAGCGGCCGACATGTATGGGGAGGTGGGAGGGAGGAGCAGCTGGGAGGCGGGGGCAGCAAATGGGTAGTCAGTGGGGCAGTGAGGGGCGACGAAGGAAACAGAAGGCAAAAAGGGCACAACAATTGAGGGGGAAACGAGTGGCACAGAGGCAAAAGGTCACAAGAAAGGGCAAAAAGGTCACAAAAATCAGGGGGAAACGAGTGGCACAAAATGAATAGGTCACAAGAAAGGGCAAAAAGGTCTCAAAAATCGGGGGGAAACAAGTGGCACAGAAGGCAAAAGGTCACAGGAATCGGTGGGAAATGAGTGGCACAGAAGGCAAAAAGGTCACAGAAATGCAGGGGCAGATAAGCAACAGAATGCAAAAACGGGCAGGAGGCACAGGGGACGCGAGGGGAGCAGAAGGAAAAACCAGGGAGAGAGACCCGGGGGCAGCAAGCGGAACAGAGGGAGAGAAAGGGCACAGACCACTTACAGGCCACTAGGCTGTATGTAAGGCGTGTAAGAAGAAGGGTTGTTTTAGCAAATGTCATTGAAGAAGGATATTTTATTTAAAGTGATGAAACTCAATGGGTAATGTGTTGAAACTGTTAAATTGAAGTAGAGTGATACAATGGGTAGAGTTTAAATTGAATGACATTAATGTGGATATGATGATGGTCTCACTCTTATTTCAGATGATGAATTTGAGATGAAAATGAAGGAAAAAAACAAGTTGAACATAACAGATGCAGGCCGGGTATAGGCTTTTATTTAGTTACTGATTTTTTTGGAAAGAGGGAACGTTTATGTTCTCATAAAAGCTGGTGGCACCAGAAAGATCCGAACCTTATTATCAATGACATTGGCAATCTACCAATGCAATTTCAGAATAAAGAATTGCCTGTTTGAGTGGCTATATACAAATATTTAAGTTGCGAGCTGGTTCTAAATCCATTGTGATTAAAGTGTGGAATATGCTTATTTAAATGAGAGTTTCTTGCAAAGAATTAAAGGATTACGGAGCCCGTGGTAGTCAGACAGTGGTTAGCTCCAGTTGTAGTGTCACTCATGCCTTATGTTGATTCAACGTGATGCATTGATTTGAGAGAACTGAATAAATGTGTGGTGGTCACTATGTTCTCTCTATCCAGTATAATAGAAATGGGCAGTATGATAAATAGAGGACGCATTTTTTTCAAACCTTGATTTGAACCAAGCCTAATCATCAATTCAACGGTATGAATGAATGAATCAGCATTTCTTAAGCGCCTGGTTACCCGTAGGCATCCCAGCACTGCTAACAGTGCAATCATAAACTTCAAGCAGTGTTAGGGAAACAGAAAGGTTTTAATTTGTTTTCAAAGGTCAGATAATTAGCCTCAAGATGAATCTGGGGGGGAGGACAGTTCCATAATTTAGCAACAGTATAAGAAAAAAAAACGCCCTTCACTACTTGATCTTCTCATTTTAGGAACTGCCGCTAGATGTTTACTATCGTACCGCAAAGCCCTATTAGAGCAATAGGGCAGAATAATAGAACGGATGATGGGCGGTCCCTTGCCTGATAGTGCCTTGTGTGCAATGCACAGAGCCTTAAACGTAATTCTTTCATGAATAGGAAGCCAGTGGAGAGTAGCAAGGACAGGAATTGCCAATTGATGATTAGAAGTATTCAGGAGCAAGCGTGTGGCACAATTTTGCACAGTCTGTAGCTTTTTAATAGTAAAGCGTGGGGCTCCTAAATAAAGATCCTTGGCATATTCGAGCCGGTAAAGAATCAATGCCTGAACCATCAGCCTTCTGGCAGGGAAAGGCAGCAAAGGGGGAATTTTTTGTATCATCCTCAAAATCCCATAGCAACTAGCTGCCACCTTCGGTGCTTGCTCCTTGAAATCTAGATTCTGGTCCAGCCAGATGCCCAGGCTCTTAATCTGGTCTTTTTTGGGGGGGCTCAAGGAAACTGGGCCAAAATGATCCTATGTTCAAAGTAGGAAACTTACCCAGGAGCATCTGCTCCGCCTTAGCCCCATTAAACTTAATGTATGAGCATTCCATCCAGATTGCTACTTTTTTAAGACACAAGGCTAAACCAGTGTTGTCTGTCAAGGAGACAACCAGCTGAGTATCATCAGCATAGGTAACAATCTGGACTCCAAAGGGAGTAACTACCTCTGCCAAAGGGCTCATGTAAACATTGAATAGAGTACGGCTCAAGGAGGATCCCTGAGGAACACCACATCTAAGGAAAATCCGTTCAGAGGTGATTTCATCTTCAAAAACTTTAAAGGACCTGTCGTCCAGAAAAGATTGCTACAACTTCAAAGCTCTCCCATTCACTCCCACGTCCTCGAGTCTCTGAATCAGCAGCTGATGATTGACCATGTCAAAGGCTGTACTGAGATCTGAAAGCAAAATAGCAGCACAGCCTCCACCATCTAAGATTTTTCTGGATTCTTCTACTACTGCCAGAGGGGTGGTCTCAGTGCCTTGTTGAGGTCTAAATCCAGTTTGTGACAGATGGAGACAGTTGTAACTCTCCAAGAATGCAAAGAGAGCAATTAACATGCTTCTCAGCAACTTCACTAATACCTGGCAGTAATGAAATTGGCCGGTAGTTCCCCAACACAGCTGGATACAAATTGTGTTTTTTTTTTGTGTTTTAACCATTGCCTGTTTCCATGGAGGGGGAACAAGTCCTGTCACGAAGGAGGCATTAATCAATTCCAGAATAGCTATGGACAATGTATCAAAACCTTGATTCAGAATAATCGGAGGGGCAGGGTCTATGAGGGAGCTAGATTTTAATAGGTTGAAAATACCTAGTAGTGATATCAGGTTCAGAGGAGGAATATCCTCCAAGGAGCATTCTCTACTTTGAGACCCATTATCCACAGCGGGTACATTTTGTTCAGCTATGACCTGAGAAAAAGATGTATATATCTCTTGTATTTTGTTAAAAAAGAACTCTGCCATTCAATTGCAAAGAGATGAAATATCATCAGATATAAAAAGGGGAGAGGAATGTTTAAGGAGGGATTTTGCAATGCGAAATATTTTGCATAGGGAATTGGATACCAATGTAATTGTCTCTTCATAATAGAGAGCCTGAGCAGACTTAATTTCCTTTTTGTAGACTTTAATTGCCTTGCTGTATTTAACTTTATTGGCCACTGATAAGTCCTTTCTCCAACTTCTCTCATGTATTTTGCAGGATTGCTTAAGCTCACAAAGCTTGGGGGAGTACCAAGCATTTTGTTTGGCTCCAACCTTATAAGAGATTCATTTTTTTGGGAGAACAGTGTCTTATGATGATTCGAGTCACTCATTGAACTTATGATTGGCAATGGTGGTATTTAGATCAGGTAATGGTCTGGTGTTTTCAAGTGTTGACACCCAGGACTCTATTGGGAGTTTAGACCATATGCAAACCTGTCTTCTGTTTTTCAAAGCCGGCATAATAGCAGTCTGCAAAACGCAGGTGAATGGAATCAGGAAATGACCTGACCATGGCACCGGATAAGGATCGCCGCCCAGAAGATTCTCGATATTTGAGAACATGGGATCAAGTAAATGGCCTTTAGAATGAGTGGGACCCCTAACTTTTTGATTAAGTTGAAAAGCCTCCAGACCATCAACCAGCTCACACGTGGCTGGGTGTAAGATATCATCCAAATGGAGGTTGAAGTCCCCTAGTAAAGTTAAATTAGTGAGGGGACTAGCAAGATTGGCTGTCAAATCAGGGAGATCCTTACAAAATTGACCAAGGGAGCCTGGGGGGGGGGGGGGGCGAGGTGTGGTACATTAAAATCCCAGAGAGAGTACAGACATGGGATAAACCAATTGTAAAAGAGAGACTCTCGCAATCCGATAAGGGACTTGCAGAGATGAGGCAATTAAAATCACTTTTATAACGGTAGGGATCTTAATAGTGGGACAAAGTTTAAATGTGCAATGGGGGCAGTGGTTGACATTTCTGTCAGGCACAATAGAATGAGCACACTTACTCATAGATATCCCTCTATGAAGGTTAAGCTGCTCCACGGTATAAGAATACTTTTCCCTTAGGAAATCGACTGGGGTTGTGGCCCCTGGTCCAGCTCGGGTGCGGACAGGCGCAAACGAGCTTGCCTTTGGCGCACCTTTAGCGAGCCAGCTGCACGGCCGCGTCATCTGCCCCTTTTGAAGTCGGGCATGTCCAGCAGCGTTGATGACTAAAACGGTGACCTGAGCCTAGGTTCGCGTACAAAAATGGAGATTACACCCCCCTCGGAGCTATAACACAGCTCCCAATAGTGCATACACAACTAAAGTGCGGAAGTAATGAGTAATTTAAAAGAACATCAGACAGATCAATTTTTTTTTAATTAAAAATGGCTCTCAACCACGCACCATTCGTATTCAGTGATATACACCACTGCACGGCCGCGTCATCCGGCCCTTTTGTAATTGGGCGTGCGCGGTATGATGATTAGAAAGCACTGATGGGATATGTCAGCATTGGAGGTGTTTAGGTCTACCTGCATGTCCTTTTGACTGATGTCTGTGGAATGTTTTCCAGTGTGTCTCCCTATATGCTTAATCATGTCCTGTTGAATTCTCTGATAATCCTGCTCAGATACTAGCACACAGTTATTCCATTGCACCTCAGTCCTTACCTGATGAACCTCGTGCTACTCCTCCTCTTCAACATATAAACCTGCCAATGTACACCAATTATGCCTTTCAGCATAACCTGCTATTCAATACACAGTCATACCAGTGCACCTCAACCCTGTTTCATAGCACATCTTGTTATTCACGATTAGGAACCACAGACATCTCTGCCAGTTCACCTCGTTCCTGACCTCAGTCCTGACTTGGAGCCCTGTGTTATTCCTGCACTAAGACTCACACACAACTGTGCCAATGCACCTTAGTCTTGTCCAACAGCCGCCCATCCTTTGCATGCAGTTCGGCCAGTGCCCCGCAATTGTATTGTACAATGACCCCAATATACCTCTACTGGAGCACACACAGCTCTGCCAGGAATATATGAGGTTACAACACAAACAATTACAACGCATTCTTTTACAATGCAGTTTTTACATCGCAACTACCATTACATTGCATGATTTTACAACGCATGCAATTACAACGCATTTTTTAAAACTACCATTACAACACATTCCATTACAATGCATACCATTATAATGCATATCATTACAACACATAGTACTTTTAGAGCAACAGTAGGGTAAGTGTTGGATAGTGTAGGGGTAAAAATGACTATTCACACTCCAGTGAGTGCAACAGTAGGGAAAGTGTTGGATAGTGTAGGGGTAAAAATTACTATTCCTATGTACTCCAAAACCCATACCTAAAACAAAAAAATCTCCATTACTTACCTTATAATGTGTTGTAATGGCATACATTGTAATTGTATGCATTGTAATGGCATGCGTTGTAGTGACAAGCGTTGTAATGGCATGCATTGTAATGGCATGCGATGTAAAGGCAGTTGCATTGAAAACAGTTGCGTTGTAAAGGTAGTGCGTTGTAATGACTGGGTTGCCATGGATGTTTCCCCTCTGCCAGTGGACCTAAACCATGCCCTACCTCAAACCCTGCTACTCCTTCACTAAGACGCACACAGCTATGCCAGTGCACCTGGACTGGGAAACATTGTTTACAATGCATGCTATACATCGCATGCCATTACAACAAAGGCCGCGATGTTACATCGCAAACCATCATAACGCAAGTTGTTACAATGACTTGCTGTAGGGTGCAGAATGTGTCTGAATTAAAATCCAACACCTTCCTACTGTTGCACAGACTGGAGTTGCAATAGTAAATTATACTATTCCAACATCAAGCGCCCCCTACAGAAGGTCGCTGTAACGACTTCTGTTGTAATGGCATGCGATGTATCACATGCGTTGTAACGTGGCCTAGTCCCTGGACTATGCTCTTCAGCAAATTCTGCTATTCTTTCACTAAGGTGCACACAACTCTGCCAGTGCACCGCAACCCTATTGTACAATAACCCTAATATGCCTGCAGTGGAGCACACACAGCTCTGCCAGTGCATCTGAACCATGCCCTACAACAAACCCTGCTACTCCTTCACTAAGACACACACAGCTCTGCCAGTGCACCTGGACTCCACCATACAGCAAATTCTGCTATTCCTTCACTAAGATGCACACAGCTCTGTAATGCACCTAAACCATGCCCTACAACAAACCCTGCTATTCCTTCACTAAGATGCACACAGCTCTGTAATGCACCTAAACCATGCCCTACAACAAACCCTGCCATTCCTTCACTAAGCCACACACAGCTGGGCCAGTTGCCCTACTGCAAACCCTGCTATTCCTTCACTAAGATTCACACAGCTCTGTAATGCACCTAAACCATGCCCTACAACAAACACTGCTATTCCTTCACTAAGATGCACACAGCTCCCCCAGCGCACCCCATTCCTGACCTGATTTCCTCTCTGCTACTCCTTGCTTCCACCCGAAGCAGCTCCGTCAGTGTGCCCAACCCCTGTCTTACAGGAAACCCTGCCAATCCTTCACTAGGACATTCACAGCTCTGCCAGTGCACCTAGACCTTGCCCTACTGCAAATCCTGCTATTCCTACACTCGGAAGCACACAGCAGCCCCAGTGCACATCATTCCTGACCTGATTTCCTCCTCTGCTACTCCTGCATCCAACCAGTGCAGCTCAGTCAGTGCACATTATTGCTGCCCTGTTACTCCCCTGCTAGTCCTGCACTGATCATCACACACAGCTGTTCCACTGCACTGCAATACTGCCCTATCAGCACACCCGGCCCATCGTGCATGGAGGGTCACCCACAGCTCTGCCAGTGCTCCTTACTCCTGCCCTGCAGCCCCCCCTGCTATTACTGCACTGATCATCACACACAGCTGCTCCACTGAACTGCAATACTGCCCTATCAGCACACCCTGCCCAACGTGCATGGAGGGTCAAAAACTGCTCTGCCAGTGCTTCTTACTCCTGCCCTGCAGCACCCCCTGCTATTCCTGCAGTGAGACTCACACACAGCTGCTCCACTGCACTGCAATCCTGTCCTGAAGCGCACCCTGCTCATCGTGCATGGAGGGTCACCCACTGCTCTGCCAGTGCTCCTTACTCCTGCCCTGCAGTACCCCCTGCTATTACTGCACAGAGGCTCGCACACAGCTGCTCCACTGCACTACAATCCTGTCCTGCAGCACACATTGCTGATCGTAGAGCTCTGCGAGTGCTCTTTACTCCTGCCCTGCAGCACCCCCTGCTCATTGTGCATGGAGGGTCACCCACTGCTCTGCCAGTGCACCTTACTCCTGCCCTGCACCACTTCCGCCACAGCTCTGGCGCTGTACCCCACAAATGCAGTGCACTGTGCTTACACCAAGTGAGTTACAATCTAGCATTGAGGCCCAGCAAAAAGACCCTGGCTGCCAGTTCTCTCAGTGGATTTCGCTTCTGAAACTCACAGGTCTGGCAGTAGCTGTAGCTGTTTCAGCAGAAACCCCCAGTTTTATCAGAGCTTCTTCATTCCCACCTAGAACTAACTGTTAGTTGGTTTGTTTGCAGTTTTATATAGGGCTATCTCGACCCAAAGGTATTGGAGGGCTTTACCTGAGCACCAGTTGCTTTACACAAAGACACATTCATTTTTGGTAGGCGCGGGGAGATTACGTAATTTGCTCAGAATCACATGATGGTGAGCCGTCGCCGTAACGAACCTGTTTCAAAGTCAGCCGCTCTGGCCGTTACGCCACATCCTCTCCCGTTGTCTTTATAATGAAGCATCTAACACCCATTCTCAGCTCCACAGTTGATAGATGCCACCTGCAGCAATTCTCATGCACAACTCAGCTGCATCCCCGGCCTGATCTGCAGGTCTTCTGTTGTGGCACCCGCAACAGAGGAATCCACACACAGAGCGCTGCTGTCAGCACTCTCCTCCCAGTCTCACTTACAAATGACCTCATGAGTCATTCAGAGTTTTGATTGACTGGTCCACTAGGAGAGAGGACTGCACAGAAATATCTTCTGAGATAAGGAATGTGTGCCCAACCTCCGAGTGCTGAACATTATTCATGTGTGCCTGTCCCTCGGGAACATGCTGTTCCTCCCGCAGGCCCGTCCCGCCCCCAGGAACTTTAATGCTGTGCTCATAAATCAGCAACAACCCGAGGAAAGAGTACGAGAGAAAGAAAGCACACTGAAAGCAACAAAAGGCAGAGTGAAGGAAAATAAATACTGAAGAAGGCACCACCAAAGAATGAATGGGCCCCGAGTGACTCAAGAGAGAGACAGAGAGGGCACCCACAGCTCAAAGAAGAGACAGGACAACGAGAACTATAGGCAAGAGAATGACAGCAAAGGGCACAGAATGAATGTGATGACGTAGAGCGAGTGACGCAGCATCGAGAGACAAAAGAGCAGAGAGACAGCAGTAACAGAGAGGCAGCTGGGACACAAACGTTGAAGGCATACAGACAGAGAAGACATGAAGGGGCACATTTACAAGGGCGCTGCACCGCCGGAACGCCACTTTTTTCAAACGTTCTGGTGGCGCAATACCCTGCTCCATATTTACAAAGTGACGTTAAGCCACTTTGTGTGGCTTAGCCCTTGCGATGCTCATGACCAGTGCTTAAATTGAGCAGGTGCTTTCAGGTGCTCAGCACCTGCACTTCTTTCTCAGGGCCGGGGCTACAATTTCTGAACTTTCAGGTGGTGGTCTCAATATTAATTGTTCAATTAAAAATAAAAAGAATAACATACATTGAATGGTGACTGACTGGTAAATGTTCATAGGCAGGCCGGCATACGCCTGTCCAGGCAGGCATGATTGTGTACCACCACGTTAGTAATGATGTCATCACACTGATCACAAATCCAAGAAGACATCGACAAACTATGCCTTGCATTCTATTCCCCTAGTCTGCTGAACCCTGCCACTGCCTGCGCCTAAACTTCCCATTAAATATTTGTAGCTGGTGGCTGGCTCATGACGGAGTTAAGGCAAGGAAGCTGCAAGAGCGCATTTGGAACTTGGGAGTGAGAGCTCTTGAGGAAGAATAAATGAAAGTAAGTGTGGATTATCCACTTGTTGCGTTGCCAGAGTAGCATATTCGGCAGCACTGCATTGCTGCTATCTTCAAAGTGCTCGATGCGGCTGTGGCCCAACACAACTTTTGTGCGCCTGACGTCTCCAGTAGAATCTGTGCGCTGCACCCCAGCATGGTAATTGCTGAGGGTGAGTGAGTCCAGTAGGCACCACAGCCATACTTACCGGCATTGGCAGCATTACTGCTGGGGACAATGCCTGTGCTGTAGCAGGCAGGATCACAGCAAGCTGAGCAGTGGATGCCGATGCCGTCGCCATCCCTGGACCTACTAATTACAGGCAGCACTAGACATGACCTGCTGTGCTCAAGCAACCGCCTGTTCCGCAATAAACCCAGTCATACCACACTGATTAATATATGCAAAAAAGCATTTTCATTTGGTGTACATTTTGTTTTTGCACTCAGTGTAGGTAAGAAAGTAAAACACGGAATCTTCCGCTTCTTTAGAAATGACAACAGGAAAACGCAGAGTTCAAAATAGCAAGGACATGTACATGCTGACGACAGGGGTCACAGCGGTACAAAAGGGGGTGGTCACAGGCAGCAGCAGTGTTAGAGATGAGAGACAGCAAGAGTAAGGAGAAGAAACAACAAGAGAGGAGAGAGATAAAACGGAGCAAAGTAGAAGATAAGTAGGAGAGCAAATCAGATATAAAGACAAAGCAGCCATGATGTGAAGAAGAGAGCATTAAGAAGAGAGAAGATAGAATAAAAGGATGTGGAGGACAGGACAAAGAAAAAAAAGCAGACAAATGATAAAATGGAGACACAGCTAATCACTGCTAGAGAGTGACAGTAAAGAGCAAAGATCAAGTGGAGAGAGCAGAGCATGGATAAAAGTGTAGAGAAAAAAGGGAAGGGCTAACATGAATAAAGGGCAAATCAGAAATACAAGGTGTGGCAAAGGTGATAGAAAACAATTAGAGAGGTGAGAGGATAGACTCTTAGAGCAAAGACTTAGGGAACAGACAACAGATCAAGGTTAGAAGATAGAAACTGAGGCAGTGAGAGTGTTGAAAGTTTGGCTCACCGGAGGAAGCGAGAGCGGTGACCTCCTTGGGAATTTTTAGCACCTGCACTTCTTTTTTTACAAATTAAGAACTGCTCCGTCATGACCACGCCCGTTTTCATTAGGGCCCAGCACCGGCGGTAAATCGGGGCAGCACGGATTAGGTTAATGACGCTTTATAAATATGGAACCCTTCGCAGATATCTGTGTAAAAAGAGTGTGCAATGGGCGTTGATGTGGGCATTCCACTGCAATACCCATTGCTTTTTGAAGCTACCCCAGATTTACTATCTTTTTTTTTTGTCCTCATCTCACCAAGTAAGCGTCTGCAATTCTTGGATAGCCGCCCTTCCAACCTGAGCGCCCGCGGCTGCTGCATTCGCGTTGGTCTAGTACCCAGAACCATAAATGCCCCTTTGTTAGTGGCATGGTGTAATCATAGGACCAGGAGGTGTTACACAAAGCCCGGACCTCTACTCCGTAATATAAAGGCCTGCCAGATATTCGAACAGTTGTCTTGGGAGGGGAAGGGTATTTCCGCTTCAAACATATTTCCGTCTGAGGTATTAAAACAAGGTACAACAATAAGCTATATGTATATGTCTCAACTTCTTGTTGAGTGGGCCGTCGTCTCCAAATAATACTATAGTCATATTTAGAATTATTTTCTCTCCAGAAATACCACACAAGGCTTCCTCAATACCCCTCCGGAAGGCAAAGAGTCTGGGACACTCATAGAATATGTGCAGGTCATTGGCATGTATAAGGCCACATCTTGGACATTTGGGGTTAGAGAGAGGAGCAAATGTTGCTATCCCAGCTGGGGTGTAGTATAACCGATTAATGACAAAGAAGTGGTTGAGATTTGCCGGCTTAACAGACTTGTACAACAGCTTCAGAGAGGGCTCATAAAGATCTTCAGTGGCACATCCCAAGGGGGCCTGATTCCATATAACATGTGGTGGGAGGATTTCTTCATCCTCTGCCTCTAAAACATCTTGTACCATTTTGAGAACTCCTTACGTTTAAGATTTATATCTTTGAAGGAATGTTCAACCTCTCATGTCTCTTGTATTTCCCTCTTTACTGCAGCAAACCAGGAAACTAACTGCATATATTTAAATATAGTGAAGACCCTTCCAATTCTAGCTTTTAAAACCTCCCATGGGTGTACCCCCTCCAAAGATACAAAATCTGACCAGATGGTCATACCTGCTTTTTTGATTGGGATTGCCAGGCTATCCTTGAGCCATTCCAAGGTCCCAGGGGAGTCCCAGATTTGAGCATACTCAGAGTAATACCCTATCCCCATCTAGTTCTGACCTTATACCACAAACTAATGGGCATCTTTTAGTACTTTCAAACAGACTTTTCTGAAGTACCTAGGTGCTCCAAATTTATATAGGAAACCTTCTCCGCCCTCCTGCCTTATCATCTCTGCTCAAAGTCTGCCCCAAGTTGACTCATCTGGTTTCGAGAGCATCGTCCGGACATTTTTTAATTGAAAGGCAAAACAATACCACTTAATATCCGGAAGAGCCAGCCCCCCTTTAATCAGCCTACGCCTACGTTTTTTCCAGGCCAGTCTGGCCCCTTTATGAGCCCATATGAAGCTCGTGATCTTACTCTGGATTTTGTTGATGTCTAATTTTGGAAAGGTAAGGGGAATTGCATTAAAGAGATATGTTAGTTTAGGAAGATTAACCATTTTGACTAGGTTGACGCTGCCATAAATTGTCAAAGGGAGATTTTTCCACCAGGCTAATAATCGGTCAACTTCTTTTATAGTCCTGTTTAGGTTAATCTGCAGGATTTTTACAATCTATTTGATGATTGTGAAACCCAAGTATTTAAACTCTTGATTTATGCTATCCTCCCAATTGTCTATATTCCAGAGCATCACCTCAGTTTTAGAGGTGTTAGCTAGGTATCCTGAGAAAGCTCCGAATTCTCCTAATAAGGCTTCATTCCTAGGTATTGCCCTTGCTGGATTATCAGTATATAAAAGCAGATTGTCTGCGTATAAAGCAACCTTGCTGCAGTATTGACGGGATTTGAAGGGAGTGATCAGATCGTCTGCCCTAATTGTTTGAGCCAGGGGTTCTATATAGATGTTAAAGAGTAGGGGCGAAAGGGGACAGCCCTGTCTCGTCCCGCTTAAAATATCAAAGCTAGGTGTTAAGACTCTATTTGATAATATTTTGGCAGAGGCCCCCTGATAGCGATTTACATGACTTTGAATAAAAATAGGCCCAAAGCCCATTGACCTTAACACCTTCCAAAGATAAACCCAACAAACTCTATTGAACGCCTTGGCTACGTCTAATGCCATTACGGCCAAGGGTTCAGATTGAGCTGTGGCAAGATCTATATTGCCAATTAGTTGTTGCGTTTGTTCTTGTATATATTTGTTTTCGGAATGAAACCTTTCTGGTCGGCGTTGATTAGTTGTGGGGCGATTTTGACCAATCTCCCTGCTAAAATGCTCATGAAGATCCTATAATTAGCATTCAGCAGGGAGATCGGCCTATAAGAGTCCGCCCTTTGCGGATCCTTTTCAGGTTTCAGGATAAGCACAATAGTTGCCTCTTTCCAAGAGCTAGGTATCTTACCCTCTGACTAGTAGACTGAGTTAAAAAAAACTCCCAAAATCGGGACCAATTCTTCCTGCAGAAGTTTATATATCTGACTAGGAAGTGCATCCGCACCTGCAGCTTTTCTGTTGTTACACTTCCTGATTTGTTCTTTAAGCTCATCTCAGCTTTCCGCAGTAAGAGTCGAAAGGGATTTCTCCCGTAACCAGATCTTAAGTGCCTCAGTATTAGGTGTAATTTCCTCCTTATACAACTCCGAGAATAATGCGATAAGCCTCGCTTGCATGTCCACTGAATTAGTCAAAGTTTCCCAATTTTCATTGATAATTAATTCAGTTATATGGTTTTTTACGCAATCCACACTGGCTTTCCATGCCAAAAGTGCTCCTGCCTTCTCTCCATATTCAAAAATCTGCATGGATTTTGACAGCCACTGTGCTTTGCATTTTTGATCAAGCCTTACTCTAAACTTCTGACGGCATTATCGAGATCCCTCTGAAATTGTGAGATTTTTTTGGATGCCCCCTGATTAAGCCGGATCCTTTATGCCTCTAACTCAGGAGTCGTAGATCTCATGCTTCCTCCCTCATATGCCTTGAAGGCCTTCCATACAAAGTCCAGAGAGGTTGAACCAATATTATCTACGAGATAATTTTGAGTTGCAAGTGTAAGATCTCTTGCTATCTCAGGATCAGACAATATGGACATTTTGAGTGTCCATCTGGGTCTTACATTATCTCGACTCCCTTTTAAATTGAATATAACAGAGGCATTATCTGATATGTGCCTAGGCTGGATGTCTATCGATGTCATGCTCTCTACAATTGGCCTGTCGATCAAAACATAGTCGATTCTAGAAAGATGTCCATATTGTTTTGCTGTGGAAGGTACATCCCTGCTTATTACCCTTCTTTGCCCTCCACAAATCCACAAGCTCGAAGTCGTGCACCATGTTGTTAAGGGGCCTGATGTACCCAGGGTGCCCCCACATAATGACTCTGGTTAGATCTGTCCTTTAAAGGGTCTAAAAGAACATTAAAGTCTCCGCCAATTACTACAGTCGAGGCCACTTCCATTGTAGCTTACAAATATGTATGGGGTCATCTGTTTTGGGACCATAAAAGGATAAGCATATAAACTCCGATCCTCCAAAGTCTAATCTAGCCATTATCCATCTCCCCGTGTGGTCGGTATTTATAGATTTAATTGTACACACTACCCCATGCTTAATCAAAATGGCCACTCCCTTACACTGGACTATTTGTTCTGAGGCTCAGTAGAATTGTATCCATGAATACCTAGCAAATATTGTGCGATTCTCTATATAAACCATTAATATTCCACCAGAGGAATTTTAGATCCCCAATACCCATTCCAGGTTCTCAGCTATTAATTGGGCCCATTGAGTAATAGCTTCACCTAATACAAGGAGCAGACATTCAGATATTAAGATTGTGATAGAGATAGAGGACTTTTTTTGAATTTTCTCACACTGCTCCCTCACCCATGCTCCCCCCCACTCTGACCACCATCCCATCTCCCCCCTGTGCCCCTTCCAACCTCTGGGGAATCCCCCGTACTATTTAGGTTATGAGCCTAATCGGCGCATGGTTCTCAGGTCAAAACGAAAAAAAATGTATCTTTACCCAGCTTCCTTCCCTGATCTATCTATTCATTGGGGCCTCCTTATTTCAGTATTCAACATCCCTTACACCTTCCCTCCTTTCCTAATTTTATCAATAAGATTGTCTGCCGCCTCTACCGAGCAGAAGGTATAGATGTGATTAACACACATGGTACAAAGAGATGCTGGTAACTTCAATTGTTCTCTAGCCCCCAATGTATTTAATTCCACCATTCGCTTGCCCATCTCCCACTGTTTCTGTGCAGTGGCATGGCATATGTCGGACTTGATATTAAATCAAAAGGAGTTAGAGAGGGCATTAGATGTAAGTGTCCCTTCCTTCAATGCTGTTGGTAAGATTGCCTACTTAACAGTGTATGTATGAAAGTTTACCAGGATTTTCCTGGACTTCTGTTTTGCTGGATTTCTTTTGTAGGGTTCACGATGCACCCGATTTCTTGATCCAGATCTATGTTGGGGGAATTTTTTAACACGGTCTCTTTTAATAGTGAAATCACAAACCCCTTAAGATCGGAACCTTTTAAGGCTTCGGGGACATTGACCAGTCTCAGATTCTTTCTCCTGGAATGGTTCTCCAGCCGCTCTAGGTCATCCTTCATTTCCTTATTCTGGTTTATTAATTTGGCCATCTCTGCTGAGGAGGTGATCATAGCTTCCTTGATCTTTGGGATTTCCTGCTCCAGAGCGTCAGTTCTTAGGGACCCTCTTCCAATTTCTGAGCTATAGGGCACATGAGACTTGGATTGCCTCTTGGTTGTTCTCAGACACAGTGAATCTCCTCCCTATCTCAATTTTAAGTGCAAGAAGTATAGCAGCCACTGACCTTGGGCTAAAGGTAGTGAGATATTGAGAATTTTGGAGTGTTGTTGCTTGTTGGGTTAGCTCTAGGCAAGGACGCGGCTCACTATCTTGCACCTCCAACAGACCAAAATGATTTGATAAAGAAACTGCGGGGTGAACAGATGTCTGGGGGCCGCAAATATCCGCAGGCAGTACCGCTGTCATGTTATCAGGGTCTAGAGGTATAGGGGGGATTGCGTTACTACCAGTGGTGACTTATTCTGGTAGTATTGGGGCCCTCCCTGCAAGACACGCAAATAGTGGGAGCAGTAAAAACCTTATAGTATGACTTCAAAGAAGGGGTTATATTTAGTTTTGGGGCCAATGGTTTCTTCCCTCTACCTCTGCCTCTCCCTCCACATTTGATACACTCTGAAGAATATGCCCTTCCCCCTTCTTTTCCACCCTCTCTCCCTCGCCTCCCTCCCCTCCTGTCCTCCTTTGTGTAATTGGCAGGGTTGCAATTGCTGGGGGGGGGGGGAATATCTTGAATATGTAGAGCAGTATCAATAGGGGGCTGGGCAGTCCTGACTTTAAGGGTGTATCTGCACATTTTTAATACAGGTACATCCTTTACTTTCTGCCCTTCTCTCCACTCCATATAATATGGGGCTTCCCCTCCACCTCCTGCTTCCCAGGCAGCAGAGGCGACAGTGAACTGTTGAATTTGAAGTCCACAGAGAAACCCACAGTAGAGACTCCAAGATCCATCCAAGTCTCCTGCGCCTTACCTGGGGACCCTGTCACTCGCATCTCAGATCCCGTCCTGCACTGCCTCCGGTGCTGACTCTGCCTCCGAGGCCCAGGCCTGGAAGTTGAGACAGGCAGTCGTGCTCCGACGCCACTCCCAAGTCGCACCCTCCCAGCGGGAAGCTCGAGGCACCAGCGCACTTTCCCGGAGCTTCAGAGCCATGCAACGGTCGATGCGGAACAGAGGGAAAGGAAGGGGAAGAAACGAGGTACAGAGACACAATTCAAGTCGGGGAGAGGTGGGGAGGCTAAATTCATGCAATATTCATTGTTGACTCCCCTTGGATAGATCGGGAGCGCACCCGAGGACCGCTCGCTAGCGGCCACTTAGTTAACGGGTGCCATGTTCTCCCTACTTCAGATTTACAAGGATGTGAAAATCTGAGGCAGTGCCAAAAACTAACGCCACTGAAAAAACAGGAGTTAGATTAATGCAACAAGAAGAAATACTTTTATTTCTCCTTATTTTTCCTCTTTCTATGTGTGTTGCAATCTGCAACACACAGAGAAAGAGCAAATTACCTTTAAAGATTGTTTATATGCAGGAAGGTGTCCCTACCTGCACAGACTTAAACTACAAAGACTCGAACAGCTGCCGTGACTTCAGCATGTTCAAGTCTCACATCTCCATATGTACTGCCTTGCTGTGATAATTTGAGTGAAACAATTGCATATAGAAGTAAGAAATAAATGTAGCATGCCAGCAGCCCTCAAGTTTAAAGTCTGGAAAAGATGAATTCCAAAAATTAAAACTTGTTTGTGTTGAAAAAAATCTGCAACGGTCACTGATTGGACTAAACAATAAAAACAAGAAGCCACAAATCAACAGTTCAGGATCGCAGACCGCCAAAGACTAAAACAGAACTTTTCATAATTCAAGTGCAAAAACATAAGGAGCGTAAAGAACGGTTGGAGACATCACAGCAACAGATGAGATAAGCCCAGGGCATTAGTGTGTCGAAAATATATGTATTCATTACAACAGCTGTACTGTACAACTTGTAGAAATTCATAGCACACTCTGTGCTGGATTTAACACTCAACTGATCAGAAGACTCCAGACCATACAAAACACAGCAGCCAGGTCTGCCCTAAACCTCCCACCCAGCACTCACATCACTCACCACTAGAGCCCCACTGGCTCCCAATCCACAAACAAGCACTATTCAAACTCCTCACGCACACATACAAAGCCTCACACAACATTGGTCCCACATACACCAACAACTGCATAAACTTCCACAAACCTACCAGACACTTCTTCTCAGCCAGACTCCTACTCACACACACACCCTGCATGCGTGGAACAAGATCCGGTGGTCATTCCTTCTCCTACTTCGCTCCTAATACCTGGAACAACATGCCCCTGCACATTCGAGCCCCCTCCTCAGTTCTTGAATTACGCAAGAAACTGAAGACCTGGCTCGTCATCTTGCCTCGACACTGGATTGGCCCATCTAGCTCCTGCTTAAGCACCAGGATATCCCGGTGAGTCACGCACTAAGAAAATTTACATAAAAATTCACATAACATAAAATTACATAGGATAACATAGCAAATTAGACAATAGCATAACAATACATACCATAGTATAGCATGACAGCATAACATCGCATAACATATCATAATATAGCTTAGCATAACATAGCATAGCATAGCATAATGTAATATTGTATAACAATACAAAATACAGCATAACATGGTATAGCATAACAGCATAACATAGCATAGCATACCATAGCAAAACAAGAGATATGAATGAGCAGGGTTGAAGACAAATATTTTTGTGGACCCCCCTGCAAAGTCGAGACCTCATAACAATAATATGTATTAACCGCGTGGAGCATGAAAATTAATCAACCAAAAGCATTCACAGAAAAAGTTACACGTGGGAAAAACTAACTTGCTGGTTTGCAAAAATGAATGTACTTATAATGAGAAGAAGTCATACTAATATAGTGCAATAATATTTTTTTAATAAATAAAGGTGTGTATTTGTGCTTTTATAAGTTTTTGTATGGCAAAACAAATACATTTGGTAAGTAAATTGACGCCTATGTGTTGCTCTGGCTAGGTAACCTCTAACAGGGAAAAATTAGAATGGCGGGAGGTAAACAGAAGGGCTAAAATTCTAAATCGAACGTTTTCACATTAGTTCCCATTGAGGCCCGTGCGGCCTAGTTCGAAAATGGCTGATTATGTGAGACTCCGAGAAGTATGGCTCTGCGCATGCACAACTGTGCCAGAGATGTTTGAATGGCCTGTGCTTGGGATACAGATGTCAAGGTCAGCTTGGCCTAGGACACCGGAGTTGTGCCAAGGGATGCTTGAATTTGGCCACCTGGGAAACTTGGGTGCTGTAACTATATGATTTATGAAAGATACAAGGACAGGATGACAGATTGCAAAATGGAGAAATTTGACCATGTAGGAATAAGCAAAGATGACATAACTAAAATGTAAACCAGTTTGGACAAGGAGGATGTGAGGTGATCTTCACCACCCCTCTTATGGACCAATGAAAAATGAGAATGGACCCTAAAGTTTCAATATTGAGTTACATAGTTAGGGAAAAAGGGTATAAAAGAACCTGTACGAAAGAAGGGTTGGTTGGTTCCGTGAATTTTAATGTGCACCACTACATGCTGTCGGACTGAACGAAATCTGGTGCGGAAAGACTTTGAAAATTTTGGGACTTTAAGTTTTGATGGGGCAAAGAATTGAATGCAGAGTCCTGGTGGGAGGTATACATCGAGGAGGTTAGAAAGAAAGTCAGATTGGGAACCTGTTTCGAAGAAATTCTGTCAACGTCTATGGCAGATTGGTAATATAAGTTCTAAATTTCTATTTCTTGAATGTATTAATAAATGCTAACATGTTGAATTAAAATGTTATTTCTTTTCCTGACTAAAAATTAGATAAATACTTTCTATATAAATACATGAGTCTATGTTTTCATTTTAAATAAAAGTCATGACATCAACTTACTTCTACTAGCTGGTCCATTGACCAAAACAGTGGGGTGCCTTGATGTTATTTCCTTGATGGTTATAGATGCATATGTATATAATGTATACATTTAAACTTTAGGATAATAGGGTGCTCTGCTGTCCCGCAGCTCGCCTTCTGTTTTTCACTGATCACTGGAGCCGTATGGTGTGTGAATGTGTGACTTGTGGTGCTATGGGCCCTACCGATGATTAAAATAAGTTAGCTCCTGAGTTGTGAGGGTTGTTTGAGAACCACGCTAGATCACATACTATACCATGGCATAACATAACATAGCATAACATAACTAAAAAAAAAAAGAACATATTTTCATCCAGTTGTGGTGACCATGAAGGAGATGGTGCCCTCACAGAGTACTGAGTAGATTTGTGGCGCTAGACCTGCATGACAGTTGTAGAGTAGCGTGCTTCTTTTGGACCTAAGTTTCATCATCAGACTTTGACTCAGTGTAGCTAAGTCATCCTTTTTGCCCTGATTACCCCTATTTTTTGACTGATGCTTGTGGTTACTGACTCAGAACGTGCCCTGTGCTCTGCTAACTAGGCCAGTATTCTGTCCTATAAAAGAATATGGTAATTGTTCTAATTCTAACTGGCCAAGACAACCTACCTGTAAGTCACTGGTATACGGTAGGGCATATAGGTTTTGACACCCCAGTGGACTTAATGCACTTATGTATGCACTGCTGTAGCACCCAGTGTCTTTTTAAAGCCTGATCTGCCTTGCAGGCTGTTTTTAAGATAAAACTGTTCCAAATTCGACTTAGGAATAATTAATTTTTATTACATATACATCACCGATAAGGTCTGCCCTAGGTGCCTCAAGGGTAGAGTCCATTGTTTTTTTTTTCCAAAAAGAAACAAAATACATACACATCAAAAGAATATCCATGTCGCACATCTTCATTATGCGAAGATGATAATGAACTAAATCCTCCTCACAAATACAACAAAATACATAAACAACAAATTATAATAACGACAAAAAGAAACCCCCATATCGTGCCTGAGCGATAACATAGAGTAGTGCTGGAATATAAGAACATTCTCCTACCATTGCACTCAAACTGTGCCCCTGAGCCGCCCGCCGCCCCACCCTGTACCACTTAGCTCATATCACCCTGCTCTGCCTAAGCTGCCCTCCGCTGAAGGAATTGTCTCAGGGGCTTCCAGATATCCTTTGGTCTAGAGACCGTTGGCAACTCCTCTGTGTAAGTCTCCATATTTCCTTTGCAGTATACAAGGGCTTTGATCCAGTGATCTACTTTCAGTGGACGCCTCCCGCCCCACGTGATAGCCACTTTGCGTTTATCCATGAGCAACACCAGTCATACGAATCTACCGCCCACTCCCTTTACATGTGGAACACAACACAGTAAACAGACAATCTGGGTACACTGAAGCTCCAGTCCCGCCATTTCCCTGATTTCCTTAACCACATGTGTCCAATACTCGGCCACCCTCCGACATCCACAAGCGAGATGCAGAAAGTCAGCGTCACACTGACCACATCGTGCACAGCAGCTAGATTCTCGCAGCCCATAACGGTATAATCGCGCTGGTGTATAATACACCTGGTGTATATATTTAAAAGGTATTATACGTAAGTTCCTATTCATGACAAGTGTGCCTGTAATCTCACGTATATACTTCCAATCTTTCTCCAATATTGGAGAAGGTATACAGGCATTCCATCTCTCCCAGCTTCAGCCTAGCTGGCTTATATATTCTTCCTTTATTAATCTATATAGCCTGGAGACCAGTTTCTTATTTGTGGGGGCAGCGAACACTAACTGTAAGGAAAGCAGCGTAGGAGGCTCAAGAGGGTAGGTGTCACAGTGCGCTCTAACCATATGTTTGAGTCTATGCATTACAAACGTCAACAACATCGTAGGATTACTTATGTACTGCAAAGTGTAAGGTTTGTGGAATGACCCCTCTGGGTACAGATCTTGAGTCAGCTGAAGACCCGCCTCTTTAAGAAGCCGCATCGAAGGCGACTCGTGGGTCACCGACAGTGCAGCGTGTTGTTCTATGTGCCTAGCTGGTGCGTATATGGGCAGTTTATGTGCCAATCGCCCAATCTCCTGCCAGGCAGCAATCGTTGTGCCTACCGCATTGATTTCCGTTTTCGGGAGTCCACGTGCCTTGTGTGTGATCATGTTGTGCAACAGAACTGGGCAGGCATCCCCCTCCTCTACCACAACATGTGGAGTAAAGGCGTGCAGTCTCATCCAGTAATACACATATTGGGCCTGCACACTGAGATAATAGACGTAGAAATCTGGTGCCCCGAACCCCCCTTTATCATAATCGCTAGTGAGTACAGACCAAGTCACTTGGGCATGTTTGCCTCCCCAAACCAATCGGAGCAGGGTCCAGCGGAGAGTGTTAAAAAACCCCTTCGATAACACAATCGGGATGTTCATAAATAAATACAAATACCCCTGCAATACTACCATCTTTATTAGGGCAATACGATCCGCCCAGGAGAGCGGCAAAGTTACCCATAGATCCATCTGTTGATCCAACTTGGTGTAGGCCCGACCGTAATTTTCAAGTGTGACTACATCCGGGTCTCGTTGAATCCAGACTCCAAGGTATTTAACTGGGTCTGTAGACCATACCAGCGGGAAGTCCACATCATGTTGAGTCGTGGACTCTGGATTTTTGGATGGATTTTTGCCAATTTACAACTAGTCCCGACAAGCTGCCGAGTCTGACATATTCCCATAACAGCTGTGCCAGACAGCGCGAGGGCTTATGGACAAAGAGCACAATTCCGTCCGCATATAGCGAAAAGGCGACTGGACGATATTTAAAATTTAGAGCCGTTTCCCTATGCCTCTGTCCGATGACACACGCCAGCGGCTCCAGCTCAAGCGCAAAAAGCAGCGGAGATAAAGGGCAGCCCTGACGAGTGCCCTGCTTGATATTGAATGGGTTCAACGTCAGACCGCCGACCTTCACCCGAGCTGATGGCTCCGCGTATAATAACCTGACCCATTGTATGAATATTGACGGAAATCCCATATGCTGGAGGATAAAAAACATATATTTTCACTCGAACGAGTTGAAAGCCTTAGCTGCATCCGGCATGACTGCCGCGGCAGACATGCTTGGCTCTAATACATGAAGCATTGAAAATATAGTCCGCAGATTGTGCGATGTAGATCGGTCAGGAAAAAAAAACCCGATTGGTCCAGCAATGTCAGGCACGGCATTAGAGGTTGTAATTTAATGGCTAGAATTTTGGCAAGTATCTTCGCATCTATATTGATCAATGAAAGGGGTCTATAGGAATCGCACTTATCAGAGGGTTTGTCTTTCTTGAGCAGTGTTATAATCAGCGCTTGCCGAAGCGACTGAGGCAGTAGCCCCGAGTAGTGTGCCTCTGCGTACACGTCCAGCAGGTAAGGAATAATTAGGTCTGAGTGTGTTTTATAAAATTCGACAGTGAGGCCATCAGGCCCCGACGCCTTCCCATTGGGTAGAGCCAGAATAGCGGATTTAATATCCTCTGCATCAATTGGCAAGCTTAAATATTACCTGTGGAGATCTGACAGCCAGACACATGCCGCATCCTCCAAGTTGCTTTCTATCTCATCCATTGCAGCCTCCCCCCTAGATGTATAGAGATCCACGTAAAAGTCGTGAAATTGTTCGGTGATAGCAAGGGGATAATAATGGTTTATCCCATGGGAATCTGTGATCTTGTCAATATGTGGTTGTTCCATACGGTCCCTGATTTTGTTTGCTAGCGTACGACCTGATCTCCCCCCTTCTCCATAGCTACGTGCTGTGTGCCTGCATGAGCTGTACCGTATCTCAGCCTCAGCCAGTTTGGGCTGGACTGTTCCCATGAGGCACAGGGTCAGACTGATTTGCATATGGCCATGTCTGAACTGGGGTGGTGTGGAGTGCAAAAAAACGATGGATTTAGGCCCAGATCTCTGTACTGGGTTGAATGTTTGACATTGTCCTGCATTCTGTCCATCAACTGTGGTTTTTGCATTGGTCACCCCGAATGGGATGGGTTTGCTCAGACGTGAGTCCCATTCTCTCCACACCACTGGATTTAAGCAAGCTGGGCTGAAGACGGCTGGAATGCCAGAATGCGGTCCTCGGAAGCTTGTTTCCGGTCCAGGGAAGGCATGGCTTGGCAGTTCGGGCTGGACTGTTCCCATGAGGCACAGGGTCAGACTGATTTGGATATGGCCATGTCTGAACTGGGGTGGTGTGGAGTGCAAAAAAACGATGGATTTAGGCCCAGATCTCTGTACTGGGGTGAATGTATGACATTGTTCTGCATTCTGTCCATCAACTGTGGTTTTAGCATTGGTCACCCCGAGTGGGATGGGTATGCTCAGACGTGAGTCCCATGCTCTCCACACCACTGGATTCAAGCAAGCTCATGTAAGTGGGCTAGGGTGTTGGCTGATGGGGTAGCTGTGTACCTATGTTCTAGTTCCCGAAGCATAGCCTCAACTTTAGCAAGCTGCACTCTGTGATCCTTCAATATAGCTGCTGCGGTACCAATTCATACTCCCCGGATTGTCACTTTAAAGTCCTCCCATAAAGTGGAGGCGCTATTGACGGATCCCTTGTTGATTACAAAGTATTGCTCTTTGGCGTCCCGCACAGCAGCCTCATATACTGGGTTGAGCAACGCCTCCGAACGCAGGCGCCACGTGAAAGGCTGATATATGGCCGTCGGGATTCTGATATCTAATTGTACTGGATTGTGGTCCGATAAGGTGCGTAGCAAGTTATTAACCTCCAGTACCCATTCAATCGCATCCCCACCCAGCAGCCAATAGTCGAACCGGGACCAGCTATTGTGTAGCGGTGTTGCATGTGTTCCCTCTTTCACCAAGGCATTGCAAACTCTCCATACATCCATCAATTCAAATTCCAACATAGCACTCCGTACACACTAACCAACTTTGGGAGTTCGATGTGATAATAGATTAGATTTATCTAAATCAGGGTTCAAAAACGTTATTCCGATTACCTCCTCACAGAATGTCTGCTTTCGGCCATTCTCTCAATTTGGCATACATTCGTAAGAAGCACTCCGGGTCATCTGCAATAGGTCCGTACATGTTGACTATTGACACCAAGAAGCCTCCCAATTTCCCCTGCACCCTTGCGCAGCGCCCGTCTCCATCTATATGTGTCCGGATTGGTGCAAATGCAGCGCCTCATTGGATCAAAATCAACCTCCCCCTGGCATATGATGAATAGGAAGATGCAAGCCTATATCCTGCCCACTTGCTGGCAATTCTGTGCTCCGCATGCCTAGTTAAATGCGTTTCCTGCAGCAGAGCAATATGTGTATCATATGGGGATCAAGTAAGTAAGCACATGGTATACTTTCTTTGGGGAATTTAGACCCCTCACATTCCAACTTTACAATCTATATCGCTCACCCATAAAGCATTTCGGCAACCCATGGCAACCTAGTAATCAAATCGAGCCAAAGCAGGAGGGCAGCCTTGAGGCCATGTATGTCCAACACACTATAAATACCAGCTCTAAATCCAGACGACAAGGGTACAATCATCAAAAAATAAAAAACAACACATTTCCCCATCATCCCTCCCACTGCCCCCCACCCACTCCAACCTCTCCATTGGGTCGAGTCCTTCTCCTTCCCCCATCCCGCCTGTTACCCCAAACTTCCATACAACTGTCAGAAAGGGGAACACTCACTCGGGGGGAGGGAACGGCAGCGAACACTCACCATGTGGTGAGGTTGCCAGGTTATAACTGTGTGGCTCACCTGTGCGCCATCAACCATGATTGTGATCAGCATCCGAGATGCTTAACAATCCAAAAGCATAGGACAGCAAGCAGAGATATAAAAAGAAAAGGAGAAACTTTCTTCCAGCCACAGCATTTAGAAAGACACAAACCAGCTGCAACATACTGCTTCATTTTAAGTCCACCCAGGTCCACAAAATATACGGGGTCACTATTTCTAATCCGAGTCCTCAAGATTAGGCATAGCGGACAGGCTCCCCAGCCAGCCCTGTCGGAGTTTAGGTTTGCAGATATGTTTAAAGAATTTCAGGGCCGACTTCGAGTCCGTGAAGAAATGCGCTTGACCATCATGAGATATTTTCAATTTAGCAGGGTACAACATAGCGTATGGGATAGATGCAGACCGAAGAATCTTCTTTACCGGCACAAACTCCCTGCTCGCCGCCTGCACCGCAGGGGTGTAATTTGGAAAAAAGGACAGGTTATCACCCTTATGATTTATGGGACTCTTAGCTCTGACTTCACGCAATATAGCATCTCTGTCAGCATAATTTAGCAGGCGTGCAATTATCGGGCGCGGTGGTGCGCCCGGCTTAGGTCTAGGGTCTAGAGATCAATGCGCTCTCTCCACAATCATAACTGATGACAAAACAGAGCCAAAGAGTTTGTGCAGTAGACTGTCTATGAACGGCTCCATTTTTGAAATGGCAGTGGATTCTGGCAGGCCAATTATATGACGGTTGTTGCGCCTGGATCGAGCCTCCAAATCCTCATTTTTAGCTTTTATAACTGCAAAAATCTTTGCTATTTGCAGTATCTGAGTCTGGGATTCTGCTTGTGAGTCCTGTGTTTCTGATAGTCTATTCTCCAGGACATCCAGCCTATGTTCGTGTGTATCCACCTTCTTTTTCACCACATCAAGAGCGCATCTACCTTACTATCTATGGATTTCAAGCCAGAGCGCAATTCCAGCAGGATAGTTCTGGTGTCATCCTCCGTGTTTTCCACATTGTCCAACGCGCCGTGCGTCACAGGTTGGTCCCCCATGGCCTCGGTTGCATGTGTGTTGCACTTGTTTTCAAACTGGAGTTTCGGCTGCTTGTGGTCAGACTTCCCCATTGTGGCGGGGTGTGTTAGCAATGTACCGGACTCCAGTACCACTATGTCTCCGTTCACACTCAAACTGCAAAGGCTCAAATCCCCAGCGTCAGCAACTAGCAACCCGGCAGTGCAGTGAAAGACTGGCACCGCACAGCAATTCAGCAGTTAGTTCAGACAGTAGATGCATGCACCCAGGTAGGCCGCAGAAGGCTGAAGTAGCAGCAAGACCCCCAGTTGTCACACACACCGCAGTCACCAAGGCGGAATCAGGTCGGTGTTATATATCACCACCACACAAAAAGTCTATATGCTATGCACTGCTGAGCTTCATCCTGCCTAGGCTGAGTCAGTGGCAGCTCTCCCCCTCGGCCAGAAATGAGCACTGCTGGAGCCTGACCGGGGAAATCCTCCGCCCAGTTACTTAGCCTGAGTCTCCCAATCAGCTCCTAGGGCGCACCAGCACCACTACTCATGTGCAGAGCCCAAGTGCGGGCTACCACTGCGGGCCAGAGGCACTGGCAGAATCCTAGCCGCCCTGGCCCGCCTAAGCAGTCCGGGTCGCGCACCAGGACAGTCAATCCAGTACCCCCGCACCCTGGGACGCCTAGCCGGGATAATCGCTCTGCAAGATGAGTAGCTGGTGAGACACCCACACTATGCCCGACCCGGCCAGCCCACTCCGGTGCGCCTGGACGCCGCCCGTGCAGGTACACAAGGACGTCCAGGCTAAACTGTGCAGCCCGGCCCCTACCCAACACAGCGAGAGGCCCCTGTCCCACTCACCACACTTTCGGTGGGCCCTCAGGTGCACAGGCCTCTGACCCGTATTGTCTCTGCAGTCTTTTCACGTTGAGGCTCCTCCAGTATCGCAGCGGCAGTGACAGGCCTCCGGGTCACTCCCGACTGAGTCGTCGACGCGGCTTCCGATGACCACTGTTCCGCCGCTGGGGCCCTACAGAGAAGACAGCCAGCAATCCGGTGGAGTCCGCAGCGCAGGGAACCCAGGCCCCAGCACGCCGGAGTTGGGTGTCGCGTCCGCTCCGCACTTCAGCAGACCACTCCCCCTTCACAGCAGTGGTCGGCAGCCATGTTCTCTGCGGCGGTCGGCAAAGACAACCCGATGTTAAGGGGCTTCCGCCGGTCTATGGAGTCCAAGAAATGTTCCAAGTGTGCCAGGAGATATATCCAGCCTCTGCATGAGTTCTTTAGCGACACAGGTGCCATGAATCAATGGTATTTTCCGAATGTGACAGCCTGGCGTACGGGGCTCCCTCATGTGGCAGCTATTCTGCCTCACGCCGAAGCCATGCCCCCAAGGGTAGAGTGCATTGTTATAAAAAACAGGGACAGGAGAAAATATCTTCTATATGCTCTTTTAGGGAAAATCTGCCAAATGCAGTGTTTCCCTATTGTAGTGCTGCTAGCCCTATAGGCTAACATGGGAAGGCTTTATTAAACTGAATAAAGTCAATGTTTGCTTTTAGCTAGCTAGCAATATCATTCAAAGTATGAAAATAATGGTTATAATAAATCCATTAACTTGCCGAGGTCAGATTTATTATAACTATTACAGGAATGTCATTTTAGAACTTACTATCCTACAGTTACCTAAAGCAGCTCTGTAGCAGACTCTTCTGATTGCGCAGCCTTTGACCGCCTGATACAAAGCTGCTCCCTGAGTAGTTGTGAAGAGGCTTGGGGCTGAAACAATGCAGACATTTTATTGAAGAAGATTGGCTTCCTGGAAAAGTCAAGGAGAGAAACAGGGCTAGGGAGATAAGCTGGACTTCAAAGGCTGGATAACAGTTGTCACGGGTCCCAGGACAGCCCCATTTGCTTTATCCTCAACAAAATGGGAAATCCCCTAATTCGATTAGGAGAGGGTCTGGAACGGGAGTGTAGTGAGTTCTTAGCCACACCTTTGTGTTGGGTTACACAGACACACATACCTGGGAGAGATTTTCTCCATTTTGATTTTTGCAGAACAAGGCATTCTGGGTCTGCCACACTTTGCAGGAAGTGGTCATAGCAGTAGGAGGTAATTTAACCCAAGGCAGTCTGGGTCTGCCACACTTTGCAGGAAGTGGTCATAGCAGAGGGAGGTAATTTAACCCTTATTGGTCGCGGTGTCCCCCTCTTGCCAGCTCAAAATGGAAGATAAATGTGGGAGAGCTGCAGAAGCTCATCAGAACACTGCTTGGAACAAAAGAAGAAGGACTGCCCTGCTGGGCGCCTGGCTGCACCACAGAAGGCTTGCAGTCCGAACGTCTGTACCTGCTGTATTCTCAAAGCTACAACTGAATTTTTCTAGACTGCACAGGTTCATTGTGGGAGATTGAGTCCTAACCCACCAGAGACAATCCAGTGTGTCTCTGAGCCCTTGGCTTGTGCTACAGTACACTTCTCCCCCCAAAGGAACCAACAAGGAACAAGATCTGAAAGTTTTTAATCTTTCTACAAATTTTGCTGAACAGCTCCAGGAGGAGACCGGCTCGACGTCCAGAGTCAAGCAGCTGTCATCAACTCGTACATCAGCCTGCCCGCTCTGTTTTGTCTTGCTGAAAGTTTTGCAGCTCCTAGATATCGAGGACAAAGACTTCCAGAGGCTCACTGAGGCGTTGCGCTGCAGCAGGCCGCCATCTTCAAAGTGAACTTCGAGTTAAAGAAGCCTGAAGACCCGCTGAATTTCCATTTGACATAAGAAAAGCTCTCAGAAAATGACTAAGGGGCCAATTAAGATGTGGTTAGGAAAATCTTCAAACCGAATCAGGTTCGGAATCGTTTCCGACCGACTCAGGTTCTGCGAGTGCAACTGAGCAATTACGATGCTTCCGTACATCATTCGGTCTGACTCCTATTGACTTCAATGGGAGCCTGTGCTCCGAACGAGAACGCAGGTTCCCATTGAAACAAGCACTGGCGTTGCCAATAGGTCTCACAGTAGGAAAGTTGGAGCTATTGGTTTTGAAAATGACAAAGCCCTTTATGTTTTTAAAATGAAAACAAAAATATCAAATGTATTTGAATTGAAACCTGGAACAAAGGGTGCGAAGGTGTATAATGCTTTGTAGACTAAAATATTTGCCGTTAACAACGGTGACTGATGCATTGCAGAAAGTTTGGAAGGAAAGAATATGCACCTTCTGTTACAATGAAGTTCAGACGATTTAATGTGTGTTATTGATATGTCAAGTTTTAAAAGTTTGAAAACAGATTTTTAAAACAAAAAAAATAAATATGGTACAACAGCAGCTAAAGCTGCAATGGAGATGATAATTTGCCCAGTCAATTAATGTGTTGTAAAATGTTTACTTTGTTTTTTTTAAAGCTGTACTAATTGATATATAGTGTAAATGTCATTGTAAGATCAAAATCGCATTTGAGGTCAGTATATGTCAATCAGGCGGCTGCCTCGGCCAATGGGTACTGTTTTGTTTTAATCATGCCTCAAATTTTCCTTGTTGCAGACGGGTGGCCGCTTCCCACCTAGTTGTATGAAAATTAATAGTGATTAAAATAAAAGACCCCAAGAAACAAAATTAAAAGCACGAAATAGAAGCAGTCCTTGCAGCCCTCATGAAAACAACAAGAACTGAAGCAACTAAGGGAGCCAAAGCAACAAGGAAGAGGACTGGAGGCAGATGGAAGCAACACGGAGGGAGTAGGGAAGACACAGTGAGCACAAAACGGAGGGGGACACTCGGGTGACAGAGAGCAACACAGAGTGCACGGGGTGCAAAATGCACAAGGGCAACAGTTCAAAAAGAATGCGCTCTCATGAAGGGCTTCACACAGAAATAAGTAGTGCTTGAAAAGCAAGCACAGGAAACCGCAATGCAAGTCAATGAAAGCAACGGATGGCGGTATGCTCCATGGGAGGGACAGGGCTTCACACAGAAATAAGTAGTGCTTGAAAAGCAAGCACAGGAAACCGCAATGCAAGTCAATGAAAGCAACGCATGGCGGTATGCTCCATGGGAGGGACAAATACAATATTGCAGCTCAGACATGATTAGGAAACAGGCAAATTAGAGTTACAAGGAGAGCCAACGAATGGCAAGCAATAGGTAGGTTCCAAGCCGCACGGGAAATGCAAGGGGGGGGTGGGTTGGGTTCACAAGGGAGAGAACAACACGAGTGGTGGGGGAAAACCACGAGGGAGACGCACGCACGGAGACAAAGTGAAAAACAACACGTACCTGATAATGCAGAGCGGCCGGGAAACTGAAAGTACGGCCGGAGTGCGGCCGTGAATGCGCGTGCTTGTTTGGTCACGTGATTCACGTGAACTTAAACAAAACCGCACGAACGAAACCCTTGGTTTCACGAGCGTTTTGAGGACATGAATTCTCGCTACGCTCAATTCGCTTGCGCGCATTGATAGGTCGCGAGACCTAAAAAGGGGTTGTTGTGGAAAACCATGCACCCTGTGACGGGCACCCCATGGTGCCTGCCACACTGTGCATGGTGGTAAGAGGGGTCCCATGGGTACCATCGCGGATCCCAACCCGAGGCATCTGGGTGAAGTTGCGCCTGTTACAGATTCCTACAGCCGTATTGTGGTCGACAGACCGATTTGGAACAGCTGTCCGAATCGGTCATTGTAATTGCTCGTTCGGAAACCGTGTCCATAAAGCTGTACGATTCGGCTTCAAATGACTCGGACTGTCAAAATCCCATTTGGAACCAATTTGAACACTCCTAACGGTTTTCTTTCATGGTAACTGGTCGTTCGGAATTGTATCCGAATCAGTCGGAAACATAGGTCCTGAATCGGATTCATCAAATCCGAATCCCTTTCTGAGCCTTTCGGGATGGCATCGTAATTGGCCACTTAGTCTAAAGGTAAACTTTTGCCTGGGACCTAGCACTCAACTTATCCAACTTGCGCTCCATCGTGGTCGAACTTAACCTTTGACTGTGACCCAGTCTATCACGACCAGTTAGCCGTGAGTGGTGCTTTAAGTATTTGGGTGCTAGACTGCATAATCTTTGATTTAATCCTTACAAATTCATATCTCGGGTTCCCTACATTGGATTTTGTTATTTTGTGTATTTTAAATATACAAAATATCCTCTGTGCATAAATTGGCATTGGATTGTTATTGTGTTGTGTCTTTTACTTATTTACCGTTTTAGCAATATTAATTCTTTACACATACCCGTCTCCTAAGTTAAGCCTGACTGTTTGTTTTCCAAGCTGCCATGGGTTGAGCAAAGATTCATATTTTGAGACTTGACAGGACCTGTTAGCGATTGTTGCATTATTTCTACCTGAAGGTGAATACCACCACCTACCAATAATATACTTTTTTACATTTGGTGTGCAGTGGTGGGATCCAGAACCTGTGTTTAGTAACAAACTTCAGTATTTAAGTTGAACAATTTAAAATCATTTAGATTGACTTAGGACAAATATTATTTTTGATTTTTAATTTGGACTAATATTAATTAATTTGTTTAAAAAAAATTCCAAATTACTCTGAACTCAATTTTTGCTGATGTTTTTGTGACCCAAAACTAAGGGATACTATGGAGCATGATCTAGCTAGCCTACCACACTCCAAGTCACCAAGCTTAGGGACCTGAGTAGTGTCAGGGAATTCCCAGCACCCTTCACTTCTAGGGAGGTGGTATTAGTAAAGGCCCTTACAGCCTGGGCAGAGGCCGAGTTAGAGGATCAGACCTCTGATACAGAGAAAGCTCCAGAGATAGAAGGACATGGGAAGGAAGGCCCCCCAGACCTTAGTGATGAGGGAGATGAACACCTCTCAACAGACACAGTGACCAGGGTCTTGTTGAGAGCTAGTGGGGGAAGAGGATCCACCGGAGAAGAGTCAGATCTGTCCCTTAGGGAAAGTGGGCTTGAGGCACAGCTGACTTATATAGTCCTAGAAACAGACAAGTTGCCCCTAACCAAGAGGAAGTGGGCATGCAAGGAGAGGAGAATCACCAGGGGTGGTAGAGAAGAAGATGGTGGCAGCAAAGAGAAGATAGAAGGGTCCAGGAGTGATAGGTTTAACCCAAGAGTATCCAAGGGGATTGTTCCTAAGTACCAGGAGGGTGATGATATAGACAAATGGATGACAGCTTTTGATAGGGCCCTCAAGCTGAGGAGGGTGAGTTCTCAATACTGGGGTTCACCACTGTGGGGTCTGATTCCAGTAGTGAGGAGAGGTAAACTCTTGACCTCAGAGGGAGAGAAGGCCTGATTATATCACCACATGAAGCAGATCTTGATCAGAAAGTTTGGCTTCAACCCTGAGTAGTACAGGACGAAGTTTTAGGACACCTCCAAAGTCAGTACCCAGTCCTGGTTTTGACTTTGTAGACCCATCTGTCTAGACATTAGAGGGCTGGAACCATGGTAAAGATGTAATTGGTCTTAGAGGGGGTATACAATTTGTTTGAGAAGTAGCACACATTGGCCAATTGCCCCACAGAGAAGTTACACTAGCATTTAGTTAAGTCTAAGCTGTCTAGTCCCAGGGAACTGGGTGAGACAGCAGATGAGTGTGTTTTGACAAGGTGAACAAGAAGAACCTCGGAGGTGATCAGAAGAAAGGAGGATAGGCCCCCTCCCAGGGGAAATCACTGGGTAACCAAAATAAGAACACAAGAAAACCTCTCAAAAGGCCCCCAAACACAAGCCCAAGGAGGGAGTTCCCAGAGCCATTCCACTTACAAGGGGAAGAGGTATCACAGAACACGTTTTTGAACCTACAAGGCAAGAGTTGTGTTCTTATTGCTTGCAGTCAGGACACAAAAGGGGATAGGCAGTCTACACAAAGAAGCCCCCCACTGATGGGCAGTCCAAGGGGATTGCTAGTGTAGGTGTGGGGGTGGAAGTTTCCCAGTGGTAGGGACAGGGTTAATAGAGGCAACCTTAGTTTCCGTGGGTTAGGTGGAAGTTGCAATCCTGGCAGCCCTACCTCCAAGCATAGAGAAGTACAAGCAAAGGCTTAAGATCAATGGGATTGAGGTTGAGACTCTGCGGGATACAAGAGCCAGTGTGGCTGTGGTGTTGGACAAACTGGTTTCCACAGAGCATATCCTACCTTGTATATTTCACGAGGTTATCTATGCTGACAGCAGAGCCAAGCTCCATCCCATGGCAATGGTGAACTTGGAATGGGGAACTGTGACAGCCCTAAGAAGGTTCTTATGTCTCCTGCCCTCCCAGTAGAATGTCTACTGGGAAATGATGCTGGATCGTCGGAGTGGTCGGAGGTGGAATTGCAGGTCCATGCGCACATGCTCGGCTTGTGACGAGAGCACAGGTTGAACATCAGATGAGTACTGGACTCTTGGACCCAGAAGCAATTGGCCAAGCCTCCAAGAGCTAGAGAAAGGGAAAGGGGGTTAGGTGAGCCAGCGCAAATAGTACAAGAGGTCCACAATGAATCCAAACCCGAGGGGAAGGATCTGGTACCAGAAGGGGGGATTCAACCCCTGCAAGATCTGTCTGACATGGCAGAGTTTCAGGGAGCCGGTGAACCTTCCAGAAAGGAATTGTGCCAGGGACAAAGGAATTGTACCACTCTTGAGTAGACTGCCTCCATGCAAGTGAAGGGTTATTTTAGTGTTTCCCCAGAGTATATTGGGAGGATGGAGTCTCTATATTGAGGCTAGGGACCCCAAACTAGGGGCAACGAGGAGACTGGTGGTCCCACAAAAGTGTTGAGAGTTCCTCCTCACATTGACTCATGACATCCCCTTTGCCAGACATTTGGGACAGACCGAGACCTGGAACAGGCTAGTCAGCCATTTCTATTGGCCTCCTATGTCTGAGAAGATAAAGGAGTTTTTCAGCTCCTATGTCACTTGTTAAGCCAGTGGCAAGACAGGAAGCAACCAAAGCCTTCCTTGATACCCTGCCAGTGGTTGGGACTCCCTTTAAGAGGGCTGGGATTGATATTGTTGATCCGTACACCCATCAATTGCCTCTGGTAACAGATATGTCTTGGTGGTAGTGAAGCATGCTACCAGATCCCAGAAGTAATACTCCTCAATTATCACTACTCAAACAGTGGCCAGAGCCCCACCTGGCTACGTCACCAGAGTGGGCTTTTTTAAGGCAGTTGTCTCAGACAGGGGGACTAACTTTATGGCCACCTACCTGAAGGTGCTGTGAGATGAATATGGTATTACTTGCAAGTTCACCATCCCATATAATTCCCACCCCAAGAATCCGGTGGAAAGATTAAATAAAACACTGAAGGGCATGATCATGGGCTTAACTAACAATCTAAGGAGGAGATGGAATGTTCTTGTCCCAAGCCTGCTGTTTGCTTACAGAGAGGTGCCACAGAACAGGGCTGGTTGTAGCCCCTTTGAGTTACTGTTTGACCATACTGTAAGAGGACCATTGTGTTTATTTTGAGAAGCTTGGGAGAAGCCTCTCAAAGAGCCAAAACAAGATGTGCTGAATTATGTGCTAGGCCTATGGTCCAGCATGGCAGACTACACGAGAGAGCAAGCAGCAACCTGGAGGCCAACCAACAGCTTATTAAGCTTTAGTATGATGGAACGGCTATGATGCCTGAATACCATCCAGGACAGTTGGTGTGAGTGTTGGAGTCTGTGGCTCCCAGGGCCTTCCAGGACACGTATACTGGGCTCCATCCCATTCTGAGAAAAAGGGTGAGGTCACCTAAGTAATGGACCTTGGCACCCTCAGGAGTCCCCCCGGGTACTCCATGTCAACAGATTGAAACTCCACCAAGACAGGGCAGACATGACTATGCTGATGGTCAAAAGATGAAGGAGGGGAGGAGAAGAGTGAGCCTCTACTAGACCTCCTCTCCACTAATGCAAACAATGGGTCAGTGGGGGGAGTAGTACTCTCTCCCAAGTTGACAGACCAGCAGCAGAAGGACTACAGGCAAGCGTTGGAGCAGTTTGCTGGACTGTTCTCCCTGACCTCTGGATTCACCACTTGGTGTGTCCATGACATTAACAAAGGTGACAGCCTACCTGTCAAAAGCAAATTGAATGTCTTACCAGGTCAAAGCCAGCATTACGGCCCAGATATTGGAGCTAGTGGTAATTGAGTCCTCTGACAGTCCATGGGCCAGTTCAGTGGTACTGGTGCCTTAGTCCAATCCCCTAAAGGGAACAAAAGAATTGAGGGTTTGTGTGGATTACAGAGATTTGAATGTAGTCACTAAGAATGACGCTCACCCTATACCTGAGTACATTTGATTTGACCTCATGGTCTGGCAGATTTCCCTTAATCCAGGAGCACAGGAAAGGTCAGCATATTCCACCCCAGAGGGCCACTTTCAGTTCAAGGAGATGCCCTTTGGCTTGAAGAATGCTCCTCCCACCTTCCAAAAGTTGGTGAACTGAGTCTTGTCTGCGTTGGAAATTTTCAGTGCAAAGTATCTGGATAACACAGCTGTATTTAGTTCCCCCTGGGAGAAGCACCTGATCCACCTGAGGAAAGAGCTTCAGGCCCTGAAGTAGGTGGGTCTGACTATCAAGGCAAACAAGTGCCAGATAGAGCAGGGTTCAATAGTGTATCTGGGCCACCTTGTAGGTGGAGGCCGTTTACAACCTTTCCAGCCCAAGATCTAGACCATCCTGGATTGGGAAGCTGATATGACCCAGTCACAAATCAGGGCCTTTCTTTGCCTGACTTCGTAATGCAAGAGGTTAGTGAAGAACTAGGGGGCCATTGTGGCTCCCCTGACAGAACATACCTCACAGAAGTAGCCCAAAAAGATAACTTGGATTTCAGAGTGTCAGAAGGCCTTTGACACTCTGAAGGAGGCTATGTGTTCAGCACCAGTCCTACTGGCAGTTGACTACAATAAGGAGTTTGTGGTACAGACACATGCTTCAGAGCAAGGGATTGGGGCAGTACTGGTACAAGTAAATAAAGAGGGCCAACATCAAACAGTTGCCTTAATTAGCAGGAAAATACTTCCAGAGAACAAATATGGATTGCCAGTGAGAAGGAAGTCATTGCTGTGGTCTGGTGCATAAAGAAGCTGAGATCCTAGCTGTTTGGTACTCACGTCCATTTTCAAACTCACCACAGACCTCTCAGATGGCTCATACAGATGAGGGGGGAGAATCCAAAACTGATGAAGTGGTCCATTTCTCTACCTGGGATGGACTTTACAGTGGAACACAGACCTGGGTCAACCCATGCCAATGCAGATTGACTTAGAAAAATATAAATACAAACATTCTTTGACCACAAGTGTGAATTGACCTTTGTTGTATCAGAGAGAAATGTTCTATTTAACTTAATGTGAGATAATGTGACTATTTACATATCAAACTGCTACAATTTATTTTCATATTCAGTATGAGGGGTGTTTGAAGTGGACGTACGTATGGGTATGTGTGAATAGCAGCATGCTACATGGACTAATTGTAGTAAGCTCATATAGATGAAGTATAATGACCATGCATCTTTTTAAAAATCTTTATTCGTATAGAAAACAAAATATCTAAACAAATAATAATATTAAATAGTAATTTTTTACTTTTGTGTCAATATACTTGGTTCATTGTATTTTATTGTATGTGCTCCCGGCCTTGTTCTGTTTTGGAATAGTTGCCTGAGATCTCTTTATGATTTGTTAATGCAGATGGACTTTCCAGGTTTTTCCATTCATATGATGAGGACTACCAGGGTTTAGGTAAGTTGCACATCACCTCTCATCTGAGGGGGAGGGGAGAGGGGTTGGGGTGAGTAGAAAAGTCATCCTTTGTGCTCTGACCACCCATTTTATTTATTGATTCTCGTGGTTGCTGACTCTGAAAGTGCCCTGGACTCTGCTAACTTGGGCCAGGGACAGTGTGTGGAAAGATTGTCTTCTTTTTGATTTTTGCAGAACAGAGCAAGGTGTGTGGAAAGATTGTCTTCTTTTTGATTTTTGCAGAACAGAGCATTCGGTGTCAAAAATAAGCCACACGTTGCAGATAGTGGTCTTAGCAGAGGGAGGTAACTTTACCCCTTTGGTTGAGGTGCCCCCGTCTTGCTAGCCCAGACTGGAGGATAAATATACGTGAGCTGCAGGAGCTTCTCAGAACACTGCTGGGGATAGAAGAAGGACTGCTCTGCTGGGCCCTTGGACTGCTCCCAAGAAGGTTTGCACTCAGAATGTCTGCACCTCCGCAAAGAAAGGACTGTGCCTGACTCAGAGGAAAATTATTGGACTCCCTGAACAGCAACAGGTACAAAAGTGCTGAAAGAAGTCATGTGCAGCAGACAAAGCAAGGACTACCGCAGCTGACCAGCTACAAGTGTATTTTCCTGGACTGCATATGTGTATTGTAGGAGATTGAATCCTAGCCCCAAGAGGCAATCCAGAGTCTCTTACCCTTGGCTGATGCTACTGGACATTTCTATCCCCAAAGGAACAAAGGAGGAACAAGATCTGAACGTTTGAAACTTTCTACAAAGTTTTGCTGAAAAGCTCCAGGAGGAGACCGACTCGTCGAATTGGCCTGCCCACTCTGGTTTGTCTTGCTGAAAGCTCTGGCCCTCCTAGACATCAAGGACAAAGACTTCCAGAGGCTCCCAGATGCATCGCTCTGCAGCAGGCCGCTGTTGTCAATGCAAACTTTGGATTAGAGAAGCCTGAGGACCTGCTGACATGCTCATTGATGAAAGAAAAGCTCAAAGAAAAATACTAAGTTCAAAGGTAAACTTTTGACAGTGAGATAACGCTCATGCTATCCGACCTACGCTCCATTGCTGTCTGCAAAAACTTTGATTTTGCCCCAGTCCAGTGCATCCAAATAGCCGTGAGTGGTGCTTTAAGCTGTTGACTTTAGAATGCACATTTTTTTATTTACCCTTTAAAAATCCATCTCTCTGGTTCCCTACATTGAATGTTTATTGTTTTGGTGTCATTTTAAAGATATAACTATTCCCAATTTTTATAAATTGGTGTTGGATTTTTGTGTTTTGTCTTTTATGTGTTTACGATTTTGATTATATTTAGGGGCATATCAGCAAGGGCCAGTGATAATTATCGCTAAGCGCACTTAGCGCTAGGATAATTATCGCCGGCTACGGCTGGATTCTATCGTGGATATAGCGTGTAATCAGCAATGTTTATATTCAAAGCGATAGAAATCCAAGCGTTAGCAACAAAATAGTGCGATTATCGCTGGAAATCCAGCGATAATTGCACTGCGACAGGCAATTGCTTGCTGATAGGGCAGGGTGGACTTAGCCGTGTATTCCACCTCCCAGTGGATTACATGGCTGAGTCATATTGAAAGCAGACGTATAGGAACCTGTAATAAGTGCGGTTAGCGCTACTTTAATGATCGCTAAGCAGTTTAGCGATTTTCTTGATGATTGGAGTAATGCCGGTTAGCGACGTTCTTCACCTTATTTTGCAAGGGTACGCCTACTTTGCATCTCATTGGCGATGCAAAGATGGGTGGAAGGGAAAGCTGCACTGAGGCATGGGAACAGGTGTTAGCGTGCCCATGCTGATAGTGCGATAAAATTATCACCGCTTTTCGTCTCAAAAAAGGACGCTAAAGCAGCGATAATTTTATTGCCAGCCCTTGCTGATATGCCCCTAAGTGCTTTACATATTGCTCTCTCCTCAGTTATGTCTGACTTCTCATTTGCCAAACTACCAAGAGTTGAGCAAGGATTGATATACTGAGACTAGAATGGACCTATTAATGATTATTACTAGCTGAAGGTGAACACACCACCTACTAATAATCAATTTTCTACACCCAGAAAAAGAGAAAAGAAGCAGTAAGAAAAAGGAAATCAGTGGCAAAGGGAGACAAAAGAGATGAAAACCAAACTGCAAGAGTGTGGTAAAGTCAGACAAGAAGTGTAGGGTAATGTAAGAAAGAGAAATGAGGCGAAAATAACTCAGTCATAAACTATCTGGGGAAAGTACAACTCTCAACCCAATAGCCCAGGGGGTTTATTTACCATTTTAACTCAAGTCATTTGCATTGTAGAAAGTGCTGCCTTCTTGGTGTCTCAAAAGACAAAAACGAAGGGGATTATTTATGAAAAAATCATGCAATACAGCGCAGCAACTCACCTTACTGCACGATAGGAAACGGAAATGGCAGGAATGGTTCTATTTATAATTATACACCACATTTTCCCTGCACTGGCGCACAATCTGCTGCCTCGCACAAATGAAGGCACCCGAGCACCATGGTGAAAGGGTGCCTGAGTTTTAAGCAGGATTGTTTTTGTGCACAAAAACAATCCCCGGTGGCATTTTGCTCTTCCTATGTGTGCTGTAGGATGCAGCACACATAGAAAGAGGAAAGAACGAGGAGAAATAAAGATAACTCTCCTTGTTACATGTCACCTGGGGAGGCGTAGCAGTTCGACAAATTCTCAGATCTACCTGTAAAGGTAAATCTGTGAATGTGCGAAAATCCATGGGTGGATGCGTGGGTACATCCATGCTTCACCCATGGAACGCATCCCTGGAGCAGAGTAACACAACGCAAGCATTACGTTACTGTAGAATATCACGCCACTCAGGGCCACGCAAGGTGGCCTAGCATGGGTTGATAAATCAGACGACTTAAGAGTTACATCCCTCTTGTGTCCTGTTGTCTGTGGCATAGGAACATCTGTATTTGGCACATCTGACCTTTAGGAAACTTGGTTGCAGACTGCTAAGAAAAGATTTGGGCTCCTACACTTTTCTTCAATATAGTGTAAGGATTAGGAGGGACCGGCATCTGGGCAAATTTGTGTATTACTGTGTGTTAGAAGTGAGTGTGTGTCTGTGTGTGTGTGTGTTTCTGAGACCGGCCCTGGCAAACTGCGCAGCAGCCCCCCCCCAGCCACCCCCCAGGGTGAGGGGAGTACAGCTGAGCAGTTTGCGAGGGCCGGTTTTACCTGCCCCTACCCTAGCGGCCTACCACGCCCGGTGCCTGCTATGGCCAGTCCGGCCCTGCTTATATTATCTAAAAGCACACCATTATATATCCGTTCATTATGTAGCTACAAAACCCAATTATAAAGACAGGTCGGAATCCATGATTATTAGGCCTTGAAGCAACTACCAGACTTAGGAAAAATCGAGGAGCAAGGAGCTCAGTTAAAACATTCAAGAAAGTCAAGAAAAACTTCTAGCACTCAACTCCCCTAGCGCTATCTACAAAACTAAAATAAAGATGTGTTGTTTCTAGGTCACAATTTGAACAGATCATTAGACAATATCTATTGCGTAATGTGTTAACTAATGATCCTTATTCATTAAAGGAAAAAAGGCCAACACGTGCTTGGTAACTAATATGTGATGCAAATGTCTCTTCTTCAGGGCCAACTCATTCATTATTTAAGATGCCTGGCACTAAAATAGGATTCAATGTTCAGCAATCTGATTAGTAGCACAGCAACGTCATTTGAATTCTGGTTATTAGGCCTGTGTTCGTTTTAATTAAATGAAAGGTTTCTAATCAGGCGGCTGAAAAACAAATAATTTCGAGCCCTTATCAAACCCAGATTATGAGCATTTGCTGCTTTGACAAGCACGCCAGACAAATCCGAGAAGTCTATGCCAGACTCTGGGACCTTGCAAGCACTGGCGCCCTACGAGATGAGCAAGATGAGGTCGGGCTCGGTCCATTTGGGGCTGCTCCTCTGCCAAACTACGAGAGCACATACTCCAATACAATGATGGATAGCCTCATTTTGGGCCAGTCGAAAGAGCGGTCAAAGTCACGGGCGGCGTCATCAAGATTCAGTGGCCTAGCAAGGTCTGGTGGTACCCGGTGCGGAAAATTTCTTGTCAGCCCCGGCTTGACAAAATGGCAAAAATACGTGTTTTAAAAACATATTTTTGCTATTTAGTCACCCCCCTCAATGAGGACACCCAGAGCGGCCCTCACCCACCACACCCCCCTTCCTACGCCCCTGTCAAGACTGAAATAGTCCACAAGTTGCAGGCGCCACATCACCCCACAATAAATGAGACCACCCACAGACGTCACACACTAACAGGGTATGCAGATGGTGTAAAGGTGCCACCCCACACACGGGAGACTGCCCTGCAAAAGGAAAGAAAGGCTGCGCTTGTGGGACGATGTCCCATTATGACAAGATTTGCTGCTCAACACCCCTGCCAAAAGGGCACAAGAAGAAATCAACCAACTGCGTAGAAACAGAGTTGGTGTTCACAGATGATGACAACGATGCCTCAAAGGAATATGTGACATTACAACACATGCCATTACATCTCATGCCGTTGCAACGCCAACCTTTACCCCGACTTTCTGTTTGGGGAGCTATGGAAGTTGGAATAGATTAATTTTCTATTCCAACTCCAGTGTGTGCAACAGTAGGGAAGGTGTTGGAGTTAAATCATCAACTTCTATCCACTGCTGCACACCTTTTTCGTTGCAATGGCATGCAATGTAATAGTTGCGTAGGAAAGGCTGTTTCCCCCTCAAAGAGAACCATTCATGTCATGCATCCAGTCCAACCAACCCAAAACAGTGCCCACCATGCCAAGTCACAATAGATGGACAGCCGCACATGGCCCTTGTGGACAGAGGAGACTCGATCAACATAGTACCCCTAGCCCTACACCAGAAGATGCCCTGTTCGCAGGTGCTTTGCCCCACCACCTGCAGGGTATACCCCTTTGGCACCACTACTTGCCTCCCCCTTTCTGAGGTCTTCACCACCATGATTGGGCACCAAGGCAGTCCACAAGGGGGCAAAAGTATACCTTACCAAAAGCAGGTTGGACGTGCTCATCAGCTGCCATACAACCGAGCATCTGTGGATAGTGCACTTTGCCTTTGGGATCTATGCAAGCGCAGTAGACTCTCTCCTTAGTGAGTTCAAACATATCTTCCAAGGCATTGGATGTCTAAACAACTGTGTACCTGTGGATCAACCAGTCTTTTCATCCCATGGCCTGTGCCACCGCCGGGTGGCGTTTCATCTTCAACCAAAAATAGACGTAGAATTATAGAAGCACGAGGTGGCAAGCATCATTGAAAGAGTGGAAGGACCAACGCCCTGAGTCTTATCCATAGTGATTACCCACAAACCGAAGCATACAGTAGAAGTGAGAATATGTGTCAACATGAGACTCCCAAACACAGACATAAAGCAAAAATTACACATAACCCCGACTGTGGACTACACTGTAAGGGAACTCTTCAGCTCCCTTTGGTTCTAGAAAATGGACCTGAGAGCCTGCTACCACCAAATCCTCCCAGCACCTGAGTCCTGACATGTGACAACATTATCCACTCACTTCGGTTTGAGGTGATACAAGTGTCTCAATTTTGGCATCTTCAGTGCCCTGAGGTGCTTCGGGACATCAATCAATAAATCAATCAATCAGCCATTTGTAAAATGCACAGCTATCTTGACAAAGGTGCCCAGGCGCTAAGAACAGACTAAATAGAAAGGTCAGCCAATAATACTACCCCTGCTTAAAAAGCCAGGTTTTTAAGGCCTTCCTAAACTCATGTTCTGTTGCTACCAGGCACAAATGGTTTGGCAGTGTGTTCAACAGTATGGCGGACTTACTGTGAAGGAACTGCCCCCTTGTAAAGGCTTAGCATATCATCGGGCGCAGGGGACTCGCAGGTGATTAGATCTCAGGGTCCGCTCTTGTCGATATAGGCTGAGCCTCTGCCTAAGGTAACCTGGGACCTTGCTGCTTGTGGCTCGGAAGGCAAAGGTCAGGGCTTTAAATTCTATCCTCCTGGCCCCCAGGAGACAGTGCAGCTGTCTCAGATGCAGAGAAATATAATGAAGAAAGAGGAACTGATGGATTAGCCTCGCCGCCGCGTTCTGGACCATCTGTAGTCTGTGAATGATGGATGCGGAGCCGCATGTTACCAATTCCGTGCCAGCCGAGTGTGCAGGCTCTTGATTGTACGAGGCCTCTAGCCTGCGCGCAGCCGCCCGGGCCTGGCGTAGCAACGTGGCCTATCAGCAAAAGAACATAGCCATGCAGCACTGCGCTGTCAGTCTGGTCCCTGCAATGTGCAGGCCCTGTATCTGAATATGGGATTTAGGTATTAAGAGGCATATTACCAAGGACGGCGATAGGCGAATATCGCTGCGTTAACGGGCGTTTTCGGCCGCTATGCGGCGATAATTCTATCTCCCAATTAACAAGCTGTCGCTAACAGCAGTTAGCGACAGCTTGTAGGCGATAGCGAATGGTTTGGGGCCCGCTTTGCATGTCAGCGATATTTATCGCTAATGACATGCAAAGTGGGCACCCAACCCGTTAGCGACTGACAGCAGTCGCTAACGTCGCTATCGTCTATTAGCAAGGTAGGCATAGCAATGGAAATATTCGCGCTAAGCGCAAATATCTCCAAATACTAACACCTGCCCAGGCCTGTTTTTAGCCATGTTATCCAATGGGAGGTGGACAACATGTCTAAGAGCATTTAGTCGCTAATGCGTGAATATCGCTATATTCTCAGCGATATTCACGCATTTCGCTGCTATCGCCTGCATTTTTATCGCTTTTGAGATAAAGCTTGCTAATAGCAAGTAATCACAGCGATAAAAACCGGTGTTGCGCGGCGATAAAAATATTGCTGTTAACCCTACTTAGCGATAAATATCGCTATTTGTTGGTAATATGCCCCTAAGTGTGCAGAAGTGCTACCTCTATTCACATTGAACATATTTTAATAATTACCCCGATCAGATATACCGCAATTCCCCAGCCCTACCAACCTTTCAGTGCAAAAAGTATCAGTTTGTGCAAGAAACATTTTTCACATAAAATCAGTTTGCAGGGTTTTTGTCAAGCAAAGAGGCCCGAGAATTAGCAATAAGACACATTTCTCATGTTGTTTATAGCAAAATAGTTAGTTGAAAAAAATTACAAATATATTTCTTGCTGATTTACATTCTCAGTAAAATAAATTATTGAAAAAAATGTTTGTGTTTTCGTCCATAAAACATACATTTGCTATGTAACAAGATCAAATGATGCATGCAATTTTTTTCCACCTATTTTTACGAAATGTGTTGAATTTGTTTTCTGCAGTTTTGCGCACTCCTAGGCACTGGAGAAGAAAGGTGTCACCTCTGACGTATGAAGGCTCTAGTGGAAAAGGGGAGTGGCTTAACAGGAGTTGGCTCATTTGTATTCGGGTGCACAGCATCCTGGGACAATGACGCTCGGCACGCGGTAGAATGTGTCACCTCTGCCCTACGGAGGCTCGAGTGGAACAGAAGAGTGGCTTGGCAGGAGGTGATTCATCTCTGTTTATGTGCTATGTATGAGGTCGACAGAGAAGCTGGTTTGAAACTGCCCCGGGGCACCTGCTGGGTGTATCTCCACTGAGACCTGCATAATAACAGAGCGAGGTGTGCAGAAGACCATACTTAGGGCTGGCATGAACCCAGCCAGTTGACTATATAAAATCACGTCACACGTCATGAGAGGCCCAAGGGCGAAGGGCTGAGGAATGCAGGCTGCTGACCTTCTTGGGGATTGATTTACGAACCCTTTTGGATCCCAATAAGCTGAATTTACTCCTGAATTGCTTGTCAGAATGATGTGGCCAGGTATCTTGTGTTCTAGTTGTGGAGGGTGGTGACATGGGATAGGTCAACGAAACCCCAATGCAATTGGGGTTCAGTATCAGATATTACCTCCCATGAGGTCAGCCGAAACACCCTGGCTTCTCCTGATTGAGCATGGATTGGTTCTTCATGAACTTCTGGTTCGAATTAAGTGGCAACATTTCCAATGCTCTTATGTTTTGTGACTACATACAAGAAGTTGAAAACAAGTCAATGTATTGTATTGTATTTTAATTGCACTTATACGGCACTTACTACCCCTGATGAGGCATCTAAGCACTTTTTTAGCGAGTAGCATGCTACTCCGGAAACCATAAAGAATTAGTGGTGAATTAGTGTAGGGAAATATGAAATTAATTTGAGCTGTGGATGTTAGTCTGTTATTTGGATTGAGAAGGATAGTTGAACGATAGAAGAGGGGAAAGGTTTGCATTTATATATCGCTTGCTACCCCATATGAGGTATTGAAGCGCTTTTCAGCGAGTAGCATGCTACTCCGGAACCAAAAAAGGATTAGCAGTGAATTAGTCTAGGGAAGTATGAAATTAAGTTGAGCGGTGGACATGTTAGTCTAGGTTTTAAATTGATGTGGATAGTGGAGGGATGTTTGCATTTATATAGTGCTTGCTACCCCTAATGAGGTGTTGAAGTGCTATTTCGCAGGTAACACGCTACTCCGGAACCCAAACAGGATTAGTGTGGAATTAGTATAGGGAAATATGAAAGAGGGAAAGGTCTAAAAGGTTTTTTTCCCTCTTGTTTTGGAGTTCATAGCAGTAGGAGGGGGTTTGGTATAAGTAAAGGGGAGGTGGAAGGGGAAAGAGTCAGAGGGAAGGGTTTAGAAAGGCTTGTTTGTATAGATATTTCTTCAAATAAAGTTGTAAATGCAATTATATCATGATCACCACAACTGTGATCAGAGAACAGCATCTCATGTGTACCTCTAGTAGTTCTCCAGCCATATTTCTGAGCATTTTATCTATTGGTGACTTGTTAAATTCCAATGTGGGAGTCCCAGGTGGCTGCTGGTTCTGTCATTTGTATAGAGTTCTGGTCACACACTCTTTATGACCTTTAAATGTCGTTCACACTATGCCTTGTCCTACTGCTTATATGGATAATCCAACATGCTGTCAATGGTCCTGCATGTCCCGACTATCATGGCTTCCTCAACTCAAACCTACCTGTCTTAACCCTTTAACTCCCAATCTTAGCATTGTTTAGTGGAACCCACACAATGTAACAACGCTCCTGGAGAGCCTGTGGTGTACTCTGCCCAGACTCAATGCACAGTATCCCATCTGCCTTCTCCTGCATTACCATAGTTTGTTGGTACGCATGGATTTGGTGTTTTTAAAGCACAAACCGAGCAACCTAGCATTGGAGCACTCTACAGGGTGCAAGCCCAGTAGGGATGCACACAGGGGAGGGGAAGAGGGAGGAGGAAGAGCTAGTGTAAAGGTCCTTATAGGAGATGCAGCTGATTTTGAAGCTAATTTAAGGTGGTATTTCTCTCTCACTGACAGCATGCAGACATATTTTCTACCAAATAAATGTGGACTTCCCTTGATTTATCTCCTTAAGACATGCCAGCAGTATTTTTTCTATGTCTAAACAAATGCAACTTAATTAAAGTTCCCATCTGCTGCACTCCAAATAAGAGAGGGGATCGATAAAGATAAAGTCAAATTAGTCCCTCCAATTACACTCATGCTTCTACTTTTCCTTGTAGGACCTAGAGAAATATATGTGCTAGAGCTTCCAATCAGCCCTGCAAATTGGCTGGTTTGGAAAGTGTTCAAATAGGTCAATCCAGGGTTAACCAAATTTAGTCCACCCTGGTTAAAAAAATCATCAATGGATCTTTTAAATCGGAACCAATCAAGTAATCTATGATTAGCTCAGATAATTACAGGCTTTGTCTCACTTGCCACTCATGGCAAAGTTGGCAGAGAAGGTGGTGAGCATGGTTATTAAAACATTTATTGCAGATGTTATTGAGTTTCAGATCCTCAGCTGGCCTTATTCAGCCTGATTGAAGCGCATGAATGGCTTGTAAGATATGTGCTCACCTAACTTTTTCTAGACGAGAACAAAAGAGGGACAGTTTATTATACCTGACAGCCTTAGGGTGGTCTTCCCCACAACCTTTGCCTACTTCCTCCACTCGTATAGCCTTGCTTAAGTTGGCATTACGACTCCACACACTTTACCACTGCTAACCAGTGCTAACGTGCTCTCTCCCCTTAACATGGTAAAAGACTTCCAGCCACTCTGCTTCTGCACCTGGACTGTGGCACTTAGGAGTCTACCCTGCCAAGGGATGTATGACATATTCACACATGCTTTTACAACGCACACCTTTACAACACAGGCAATACAGCAAACGTGTCGTTACCATGAGTGCCATTACAGCGTAAGTCGTTACAACGACTTGCCTTAGGGAAGAGCTGGACTTTGGGATAGTATATTTTACTATACCAACTCCAGTCTGTGCAACAGTAGGGAAGTTGTTGGATTTAAAATTCAAAATGCGTTACCTAAAGCAAGTCATTGTAATGACTTGCGTTATATTGGAACGCGTGGTAACAGCACGTTTCTTATAATTCCTGCGTCGTGATGGAGCTGCATAGTTCAGTCTGTGTTGTAAATGCTGCCAAGTGGTGCCACCCCAGTTCTGGACCCTTGGAAGTGGTCCTACGGTGCTTGCCAGCAGACCGGGTACATCCTCTCTGCTGAGTGATGCATCCCCAAAGTGAACCAACATATTTTCTTGGCTGAGTGGTGCATCCTCGAGCAGAACCGATGAATCGCTGCTGTTGCGTCAACTGGACACATCACAAAACACACACATCACAAAAGACTTGGATCACCGCTGCCTCCCACATCTTGGGACCGATGCATCACCTTTGGAAGTGCCACTGAGCGACACTTTACCCAGTGTAAGTTCCTCAATTCTCTCATCAACACAGCCTCGACAATGATGCTGAAACTCTGCACTGCAGTGTCTCCGCTCATTCAAATGGATGCACCTTCTTGGCAGCGCCATGCATCCTCGAACACTGGACTTCACATCGCAAGCCCTGTCGACAGGATCCCCGACGTCGATGCATCAGCACTTCTCACCGCAGCCTCATCACAACTCGGAACCAACTCATTACCTCCACAGTGCGACGCATCATCGACGTGGATCCGTGCAACACTCCGCAACCAGGATTTAAGTTACTTTGCTCAGCGAACCTAACTGGGTCCCTGTAGCTGGCCTGAGCTCCATTGCAGTCGGCCTGAACTTATGACTTTGTACCGGTCCGGTGCGACTAGATGACCTCAATAGTGCGTTTTGCTTCTTGGTGTTACTTTATTTAAAAGCTTTGAAATTCAAAAGCTCCATTTCTTCTGATTGGAATTTTGTTGTTTTGGTCTTGTTTTTGTGTGATGTTTTCACTGGTTGACTGTTTGAAGTGTTTCACAAATACTTTGCACACAGCCTCTAAAGTTAAGACTGACTGCTCCATGCCAAGATACCAGAGGATGAGCACAGGTTAATTTAGGGTTTGCCTGCCTCTTTCCTTGACAGGATTGGGGTTGCTGATTGACCACGGGTCATACCTCAGTTAACAAACAACCCAATTTCAAACACAGCTGCTGTTTAGGCTACTGTAGAGCTAATACTCTTTCCAGATCAGTTGGCACAGGTTAAGATTTTAGGTGAAGTGCTGGGACCAAAACCTGAGTTTTTCTGGCAGCTTATGTTTTCAGAGAATGATTGCCCAGGGAGCACCACATGCTCCTATTGCTCGCACATTTTGAAACATCTCCCTTAAACCTCTTTCCTCCCTGAACTGCACCTATGGTTTCTGAACGTCTCCTTAGACCTATGATACTAGAATCCTGCTGCAGTTAGATCCTGGTGCATCAAATTCAGGCTATAGTCTCAAGGAATGCCCACTGGAGATTGAAGGTGGGATGTAGAAGCACTGGCATACGCTTGACATCAACTTTCCTTTGTGGGTCAGGCTCCTCAACCAGTAAAATGTGTATGGATATGAGGTTTAAAATTGCTTAGGATTTGTCCTTGATATTACTTGATCAATAAGTACCATATTTCTACTTCTTCTACATCAAAACACAAAAAAAGGTTCTGCGCTGTATCCTCATATGTATTACCTCCTACCGGATAAATAGATTGTAGCATCAAGACTCTGAGTATTTCTTGTAACTGGGCCTTCCACAAATAGCAGCTTGTATACAAAATGTTTTCGGTTTAGAAGCAACACTCAGGAACTAAAAGCATGTTAACCATGTCCACGGAGATCTTTATTGGAGCCCAGGAGAGCGCGGGTGGTATCTCATTGGGACCCTTTTTTACGCAGCAATTTACAAGCAAATGTTTCAAGGATAAGCCTGTGATTGGGGAATCAACTAGATGGGGTACCCTGGATTGAAATAAGAAGAGGCATTTTTATTCCTAAATGTGATGCATGGACTTCAGTACCATTGGCATTTATGGCCATAGATTTCCAAATTACTTCAGAAAAGACATAGAACCTGGCTGCTTTGGCAGTATCTGAGTCAGTCCTGGTGGTCCAGCATCAAAATAAATCTTGCTCTGGAAAATGCTCATTGAAGGGCAGATTTATCAATATTTCATGCAGCGCAGCAAGCTACTTTGCTGCTCTGCCCTGCATGAAAGGAAAAAGGCAGAAATTCTCTGTATTTAACATGATACAGCGCATTCCTGTTCTTTCCTTGCACTGGCGCTCAATGTGCTGCCTAGCGACCCTTGGCCTGTCGTGCAAGGGTGCCTGTGTTGCAGACAGGATCTTTTTTTGTGCAGGTAGGCTCTGCTCTGAGGCATTTTCCTCTTTCTAGGATGTGCTTCTGCACAGGTAGAAAGAGGAATAAATGAGGAGACTTTTTCTCCTCATTACTAGGGAGGCATAGATTTTGTCACCCCGAGTGGGATGGGTATGCTCAGATGTGAGTCCCATGCTCTCCACACCACTGAAGTAAAGCTATCCTGGTTGAAGATGGCTGATAGCCAGAAACCGGTCCTAGGATGCCTGATTCCTGTCCAGGAAAGACATGGCTTGGCAGTTCGGGCTGGACTGTTCCCATGATGCACAGGGTGAAGGCTGATTTGCATATGGCCATGTCTGAACTGGGGTGGTGTAGAATGCAAAAAAACGATGGATTTAGGCCCAGATCTCTGTACTGGGTGAATGTATGACATTGTTCTGCATTCTGTCCATCAACTGTGGTTTTTGCATTTGTCACCCCGAGTGGGATGGTATGCTCAGACGTGAGTCCCATGCTCTCCACACTACTAGAGTCAAGCTATCCTGGCTGAAGACGGCTGATAGCCAGAAACCGGTCCAAGGATGCTTGATTCTGGTCCATGAAAGACATGGCTTGGCAGTTCGGGCTCGACTGTTCCCATGAGGCACAGGGTCAAGGCTGATTTGCATATGGCCATATCTGAAGTGGGGTGGTGTGGAGTGCAAAGAAACGATGGATTTAGGTCCAGATCTCTGTACTGGGGTGATTGTATGGCATTGTTCTGCATTCTGTCCATCAACTGTGGTTTTTGCATTTGTCACCCAGGGTGGGATGGGTATGCTCAGACGTGAGTCCCATGCTCTCCACACCACTGGAATCAAGCTATCCTGGCTGAAGACGGCTGATAGCCAGAAACCGGTCCTAGGATGCTTGATTCCGGTCCAAGAAAAACATGGCTTGGCAGTTCGGGCTGGACTGTTCCCATGAGGCATAGGGTGAAGGCTGATTTGCATATGGCCATGTCTGAACTGGGGTGGTGTAGAATGCAAAAAAACGATGGATTTAGGCCCAGATCTCTGTACTGGGGTGAATGTATGACATTGTTCTGCATTCTGTCCATCAACTGTGGTTTTTGCATTTGTCACCCCGAGTGGGATGGTATGCTCAGACGTGAGTCCCATGCTCTCCACACCACTGGAGTCAAGCTATCCTGGCTGATGACGGCTGATAGCCAGAAACCGGTCCTAGGAAGCTTGATTCTGGTCCAGGGAAGACATGGCTTGGCAGTTTGGGCTGAACTGTTCTCATGAGGCACAGGGTCAAGGCTGATTTGCATATGGCCATGTCTGAACTGGGGTGGTGTGGAGTGCAGTAAAACGATGGATTTAGGCCCAGATCTCTGTACTGGGCTGAATGTATGACATTGTTCTGCATTCTGTCCATCAACTGTGGGTTTTGCCATAGATTTTGAAGCCATCCCAGGTCTACCAGAAATGATGAAACTGGGAATACATCAAAATCCATGGATGGATGCGTGGGAACTCACACCATCCAACAGTGGAATGCCTTCCTGTGGCAGAGTAACGCAATGCAGTAATTTGCACTGTGCTGCGTTGCTCTAGATTTATCAAGCCACGCAAGGCCATGCTTGGTGGTCTTGCGCATCTTGATAAATCTGACCTAGTAGTTGCGTCACCCTTGTGCTCCCTTGCAAGGGCGAAACAAGTCATTCATAAATTTTCCCTTGAGAGTTCGAGGTACACACCATGGAATATTCTACCAGCTGCCCAGAGGAAAATTTGGGATCGCTAGGCATTTTCAATGGATTTTAGAGACATACTTGTTCAGGCAATTCTTTAGCCAGGTGGCCAGGTGCCGTCCAATGTGAGCAATTTGGTTTCATAGCCACACTCTCTGAAGCAGACCAAGTGATGCATTTGTTGTGCATGTTATGAATGACTCAAATATCCAGTCTTCTATATGTTTCACACCATAGTGCCAAGAATTAACAAATTCTACATTAAGAAGAATAGAAAACAATTGGCCTGTGTGTTCACCTCCTATTTACACTGCTGGCTGATGTATAATATTTGGTTGTCAATGTGAAGGCCTTGGACCTATGGGTAAGAACAAGTACTCATGCTAGTAGCTCTAGTTTCCCTACTCTTGAGGCTTGCCACATTATTAGTCTCACCCTCATCCTAGGTATTTTCAGGGCTTCATTTGAACTGATGGTTGCAGGTGGGGCCAACCTCATCTGACTTTGACCCAGAGCGAGATAGAAAAAAAACATACAAAAGGGGGAAAGAAGGAGGAAGAGAAAGAGGGAAAAACAGTGACAAATGGAGAAATCAGGGATGAAAAAGAACCAGCAAGAGTGAAATAAAAAGGCATGGGGGTGTTAGGTGATGTATGAAATAGATATGGGGTGGAATCAAACCTAGGCACCTTTAGTATTTGCCCACTCGAACGTTCTTTAGCACCAGCTCCAGAATTCTGAGCAACAATTTGGACCCAGAAACTTATTCTTTGACAAATTAAGCACTGCATTTGTAAAACAGCTGATTCATAAAAATTGCTGATGAGTTGGGGAGGCAAAGAGAGGAGCATTTGGGTGTCAACTCTTGATGTGCGGGCCTGATGCTCGCCCGCTAAATAGCACATATAAAGCAGTAAAGACCGCTCCCATGCTCTTCCAAAACTCATACATTTCTCAATGTTTGGTAATGCGAAATACGTTGGCTATGAGTGCCGGCTATGATTAGATACCTTCACTTTCATCTCACAAGCCAGTCCAGACAAGCACTCCTAAATGCTCACACTGGGACTGTGCTGTGTAGGAATGTTGTCATGGTTAGTGCAGGGTGTGGCTATGGCATGACTAGACCATCTCCAGGAGAAACAGAGAAAACTATGACATAGTCACCTACCCTGGCTCCTTTCATCCATGACTAAGACACAGCCTGACATTCACAGGTTTTTTTTACTGGTGACTCATCATGCACACCTGTGATGATATGGAACTATTTGTGTAAAAGAACATTTCCAAATAGTTTTGGAGGATGCATAGAGCTGGTGTGCTTGTAAACAGGAACCAGACTCTGCAGCCAGAGCTGAACTTTGGGTCGGATATAAATCTCGGTGGACAGGTTACTCCATCACAACGATGATGGATATCCCATCCGCCGAAATATAAATCCCATAGGATACAATGGGATTTATATTTCGGTGGACTGGATATCCGTCACCATTAAGACGGAGTAACCTGTCCACTGAAATCTAAATCAGGCCCTTTTTTCACGAGGGACCATTGACAAGATTTATCATTAGCGAGTTTGTATTGCAGTGCAGTGATTGTGCTGTTTCTGTGTTTTGCTTGTAGCATTCTGGCACAGTGCAGACGGGCTAGTCACAAGAAATTGTTGAAATCCTGCCTCATGATTAAGGCTATTCAATATATAAAAATCTGGCGGTCAAACAAAAAACCATTAAGGAAAAGAGACAAAGCAACCTTCAACCATCTAGCTTACTTAAATAGAATTCTATTCCATAATCAGAACTGATATCTAACACAGATACCATTGCGAACCAGTCAGATTTCCATCAACTGCCAATCGTGGCCAGTGTCATCATCTGGATATCCTACTTTTCTTACCACTCAACCTTTTCAGCAAAAAAGGAGATGGTGTGGTGTGAATTTCGTACTGCTCTCTTTGACCTTAACATGGAGTAGTAGAAAAAGACCAATGACCAGTTGTGCCACGTGATCATCTGAGGTATCTAGAGGATATCCATTAAATACGTGATGGAAAAAGATTAAGTGCAGTGCAAGTAAAATAGTGATCTAAAAAGGATAGGAAGAGAAAAACCTTTTATTCTAATATCTCTCCCAAACCTAATAAAATAATTGCAGATACGACGTAAACCAAATATGTCTCTGCTTGTGAAAAGTGGTCGACTCGTTTCAGCCATGAAAAGGCTTGTACCCCTGGCTTTCTCCAGGACCTTTAATAACGATAGGCTACTGCATACGTGAAAACATATAATGAAAACATACAATTATGTGTTTGTCATATTATCTTCATGCAGGCAGAGTGATTGACACACCTAGGAGATAAAATTGCTCAAATACAACGTAAATCATAAGTCAATGATAGATTGCTTATTCTTTTTCTTTTCACGCTGAACTCAAAGGTTTATTCAATATATCTGGAAAGGGAAAGCAGGTCCACTTACCTGTCCTATATAAGGTATTGGCCTCACCTCACCCGGTGACCACTCAGGTGTATGAGACCCGCCCTGTAAATAAGGTAAAGTACGCTTTTAAGGGGGGATCAGAAAACTAAAACTGTTTGGAGTAAAATACAAAAACCTTTATATGGAACACAACTCTCGATCTCGACCAAGGAAGAACACATTCCAGAAAGGTAGCCTCATCTTATGGCTGATCACATAGATACAGCAGACCTTAACCTAAAGCTGTATGTGTGTAAATACTCAACCCAAAATGCTAACTATGATGTTTATGTAGCACTCGTAAGCCGACCATTCTAAATTCGTTATGGTGACCTGTATTGTTCATTGTGATAATGATATCTTAATATCTACTGGACAACACAGAGTTTTTTATGCTGTCCCGGCTCTTGGCGAGGGCATGCGTCACTTTTATTAAATGTCCTACGGTATATCTTATAATCTCTACAAGGGTCGACATGTTTATCAGAAAAACCTTTTAAACACAGCATTCCTGTGGCAAAAAGACCAACCCCTATGTGGTGTTGCGCTCTAGTCTCCGGTGTACCGTAGTTATGATCTTCCCATCTGGATGATCTTCCCCGAACAATCTGCGCATGCGTATTTCAGTACGCACGCGCATATGCTGCAAGACTACTTTCGCCTGTCTGTATGATCTCCCCCTCGGCCAACGCACCTCAGCCCTGCCACAAAGTACTACCTGCGGTTGATGCCATTAACATCACATGCAATTACAATGCATGCGATGTAAATGGCAAAATGCTGACTCTCACATGCCAATACAACGCACAGTTGTTCCCTTCTAAAAACTGAAGACTGAAAATAATCACGTCACGGAAACGGGCTTTTTCCAAAATGCAACAGTTGTTCCCTAATCACGTCACGGAAACAGGCTTTTTCAACAATGCAACAGTTGTTCCCTTGTAAGACTGCAAATATTCAAAGCCTATCACTAATGGCTCAGGTGTTAATATTTATGGGTGGTTGGGTGGGTGGATGTGGGTGTGGTGAGTGGGTGGGTGGATGCATGGATGAATGGATGGCAGATGGATTCATGGATGGTTGTCTGGATGGATGGATGGATGGGTGCTGGGGTGGATGAATGGATGGAGGATGATGGGTCGGTGTATGGGTGGATGGATGCATGGATGCATGTATGGGTGCTGGGTGGGCGGATGTGTGTGTGGTGAGTGGGTGGGTGGATCCATGGATGAATGGATGGCGGATGGATTAATGGATGGCTGTCTGGATGGATGGACGGATGTCTGGATGGATGGATGGATGTATGAATGGATGGATGATGAATGAATGCTCAGCCTCGCAGATGGGGACAGGGAGGGGGAGCAGGCAAATGGGGTGTGAGCGTGCGCGCATGGCCATACAACATGCATTGTGAGAAATACAAGATAACTAGCATCAAGAACCATTACTGCTTGCTGCGCTTCCTTACTGGACCATGTTTCTAGCCTCAAGGGCTAGTGTGTGTGCGGCACGTCACCACGCATAGATTTTTCTATTAGTCAGCATTCTCAAGAGGTGTGAGCTAGTATTGTATTTTTGCACTAGCCCTTTTATGGTATCACAAGTCTCAGCTGACTCTGATGCAAAGCTGGGAAACAGAATTTAATGTCCACAAATACAAAGAGGCATGCGCTTAGGAAGATACACATCTTCAGTGAATACTTTACATAGGTTGCCACATGGATTACACCAACCTGGACTGCAGTATGATGAACTGCAGACTGACATGCTCTTTGACCTATGGAAGAATTGTGAAGCAGTTTGTCAATTCATGCTGCACACTACACTTTGTAGTATAGTAACAGTGTACCTGCTAATGCTACGATGCCTACAGCAATGATAATAGGACTTAACACCCTCTGAAACTTAGTTAAGTTTGGTGTAACTTAGGGATACATTGGAGCGTTAAAAAAACGAAAAGGAAAGAATCCCGTCGCTGGGACAAACAAGCTTCTTCATTATCCACAAAGCAGGTGCCCTATAGGTGCAACAAACTTGGCATTTAGCAACATTTTTGCGTTGGACAAAACGAAAGCAGGGTGGTGATCTCTTACACATGTTTTATGACTGTCAACTTGCTCACTCTATAAGGCTTGAGCTATCCCACTGCTATATGCTTACGAGTCCACACATTTACTCATTTGCATAAACTTGAGAACAACTATACTGCATTCTTGGGCCATTTTGTAGTTTTGTTGTCAAACCCATCCTCCCAGAATGGAAATCAACTCATACCTTATCAGTTCATACTTAGTGGGCCTGGCTGTGTTTCATATGCATTCAAAGAAACCGGCCAACAAGGCTGGACTGGGAAACCAAATGCACCTCTGCCAAAAATACTCACCTTAAACACCCCTCTTCGTGTTATCTCTCTCTATCCTATCATCCACTCTCTCTCACTCTCCTTCACTTCTCTCACTCACTCCTCAAACTCTGATCGCTTTCTTTCAGCCTTCTTCCTTCCACCCACCCTCCCTTTCTCTCTCTTTCACTTGAAGCCTCCCTGTGCCAGCGACGGTTAACTTCGAAGAGCCGCGGAAAGTCCTAAACGTCTCAGGGGCGACCATGGGCCTTCAAATCAGCCTCCAAAGCATGCAGCCCGATGACACTGGGGAAATGCCCGGTGGATTAAAAGGTCGGGCGGCACAGACAGACAAAACTAGTTAAATTCTGAACATATTAGATTACCTAAAAGAGATAAAACCTCAGTGAAATTCAAACACTGTCTTACTCAATTCACGCCTCTAATTATAGTCCCAGCTGTACTTTTGGAACCAAATAAATTAAAACATAACTTACTTTATAATGATTGACCAATATTTCAATTCAATCGATCTCGATCCTGGCAACAAAAAATCCTCTTCATTTGTACAATGTTATCAAACACATCCGTGTCATAAATCTCACACTTTGATTTTAAGTAGTTATATGCAGAACTCCTCGTTATCTACTTGTCCCGCTCAAGACCTGGTTATTAAATAATTCCAGCAGATTCCCGTACTTTCTGCATACAGGCTATCATGGCTGAAATGTAATAGGAAGGCATTGAACATCGCGTTGTTATGTCGCGCGATGTAATGTCGGCGATGTAACACGCGATCCAATTAAAAGGTCGCATTAGCGGGGCAACAACCCGCGATGTTTAAATTGCCGATGTCATCGCCGTTGCTATTTAAAAGCTGCGATGTAAATGCACGTGATATCTATGTCCGCGATATCGCGTCATACAACCCTTGTAATTAAAGCCATTGGCACTTATGCCACAGTAGGTAACTGCCTTCCATCGCTAGGCTGTCAGGCGAGGTGACCAGCATCCCTGACAGTGAAAACTAAGAGAAAGGCCCAGGTGATTTAATACCTGCCTGGCAAACACCTCAGTGAGATGAGACACACTTGATAAGGAGGATTTTGCAGTCCAGCCGGCCACTTCTGAACAGAAGGACATTCATGCATCCAGAAAGACAGGGTGTGTAAGAGATACCCATGACTTTGCATAAAGCGGGCATGGGACTACTACTCCTTGGAAACATTAAACACGCGCACTTCAAAAGACTCAACACAATAGTGACCGAACCAAAATGTGATGAGGGATACAGACTGGAAACATAAATGTTAGAAATTTAGTTTTTGTTTGGCAGAGGTATGCACACTGTCCAAGCAGGAACCACAAGCCTAGTCAGGGAACGTCAGTAAAACACTTTAAATTAATCCGTGCTCACCTTCTGGTAGCTTGGCACAAAGAAGTCAGTCTTAACTTAATAGGCAATGTGTAAAATATTTGCACTACACTTTGAACAGTAACACAGTGAAAATAACACAAAAAGACTCAACACCAGTTTAGAACAATAGTTTTTATTTTTAACAACAAAACAAGAGCAAAACAACAAAAATTCAATAAGTAGAAGTCAAGATATGAATTTTTAAAGAATAAATGTGTTTTTGTGCTTAGAAACAGATAGCCCCAACTGGGGCTATCTGGTTGCGCTTGACCGGGGCAGATCCAAATGTTCAGGATGACTGCGGTGCAGTGCGGGTCAGATAAAGGGACCATCCTTGGCCTGCTGAACAATACTTTGGATGTGTCTATGTCGTGGGCAATGCGTGTGGGAAAAGGAGGCAATGTGTCGCTGTCAAGCCTGCAGATGTAGGCGATGCGTCGGTTTCCAAGCTGCGCAAAATCGAAGATGTGTTGAGACTCAATGTGTGATGAACATCAGGGCGATGCATCACCGTCGAACTGCAGGGCTGTAGGCCATGTGAGTAGCACAAAGCAATGAGTTGATGGCGAGCCGCACACCTTTTTCGAGATGCATCATAAACAGGGGACGATGCGCTGCACAATCGGCGATGCAGTGCCCGCGGTTGGTGCAGCAGCGGCGATGCGTCAGTGGCAAGGTAAATGCACCGATTCCGATCAGTGCAACGTTGTCAATGCATGGATTTTCTTGTGGCAGCATTTGATACACACTTCCAAAGGCCCAGGACTGCATTGGAACCACTTGGCAGAGCAGGAGTCACAGCAGAGAGTCCAGGTGCTGCTTGTATCACTGAGACCTCAAAAACAGGAGACAAGCCAACAAGCCTTTGGAGATACTTTGGTTCTGGTATGTAGAGATGCAGGTCCAGTCCCTCTTACTTTCAGGCAAGAGGTAGCAGGCCAACCAGCAAAGCAGTTCAGTCAAGATGCAGTGCCTCCAGCAGCTCAGCAGTCCTTCTTCCTGGTAGAATGTCCTCAGTGCCAGAAGTGTTCTGATTTGGTGGTATCAGAGGTCCAGTACTTATACAAAGATGGGCCTTCAAAGTGGGGAGACTTTAAAGAGATGGTTTGACGTGCACAGAGTCCCTTTCTTTCCTGCCCTGGCTCCAGACTCACTACAGAGGGGTATGCAACCCTTTGTGTTGGGACAAGACACAATCATTTCAGGTGTTGGTGTTAGCTCCTACCTCCCACCCTGCTTAGGATAACCCATCAGCATGGAGATGGCCACTCAGTCACACCCACCCTTACTTTGTGTTTAGGTTGTTTTTTTTAAGTTGCCATTTCAGATACACCAATTTGGGGGTCCCATCTCTTCCCAATTGGAAATGACTCCTATAAGCTGTAATAAGGCAATCCCAATGTTACCCAATGGATGAGATAGGCCTTGCTGCAGTGAAACACAAATGTAAGAGTATTTCACTACAAGGACATGTAAAACCTAAAGGTACATGTCCTACTATTTAAATATACTGCACCCTGCCTATGGGCTGTCCAGGGACTACCTTAGGGGTGACCTATATGTATTAAGAAGAATGGTTTGGGCCTGGCAAGTAGGTTAATTGCAAGGTTGACATGGCAGTTTAAAACACATCACTGTAAAGCACTGGCAGGCCTGAGTAAAGGGCTACTTAAGTGTGTGGCACAATCCGTGCTGCAAGCCCACTAGTATCATGTGATTTACAGGCCCTGTGCAAATGCAGTGCACTTTACTAACAATGTATAAGTAAATTGAATATGCCAGTTGTGGATAAATCAATGTTACAAGTTTTTTAAGTAAAGACCACATGCACTTTAGCACTGGTCAGCAGTAGTAAAGTGTCCAGGTTCCAAAAGCCAGCAAAAACAAAGACAGCAGAAACAGTAAATAAACGGAGGTTAGAAGGCAAAAAGTCAGGGAAAACTGTGTCAATGATACGATCTAACAATGGACATATGTTGTATTTTTCTAATGGATGCCTAAATTGTTCCCACACCAGGATGTTATGTAACTATACTAGAAAAACCTCAAGGCAAACTAGCCATCATTTCAAGTCTAATTCCACATAAAACCTATTCCATAACGCACCTGATATGACCCTTTCTTCATGTTCTTGCAAAAGAAATACAAAGTAGAGTGCAAGGATTATATTATTTCTTTCCTTTCAGTGTACCTCCATGGGACAACCCTGGCTGACCACTGTGAATGTCTTTCATCAGATAGGGCTTGGCCCAAGTAAAATCACAAACTCTAGTACTTTAATCTCTGGTTTTCGCAGTGAAAGAATAAAATATGGGTATCAGTATCTGAAGTCTTTTTTGGCTGCCGGACAACCATGATTTGTGTGCTTTCACAATCAATTTTAGCGCTTGGCCTGGTGTACAAGTCCAACCATGACGCAATTTCACCATTAGCCACCCAATACAACCCCCGCCTAACTCCCCAAGGTATTCGTTCCATGTCATCCATCCAGAGGCCAAATATCAGCCTTGTTCCTTTATCTTGCACTGCTCCAGTCTAAACTGAAACCGCTTGGGATTGCGTCTACACAACGACCCACCAACCACATCTTTTCAAAAATATACAAAAACCCACAACTTCCTCCCAGCATTTATCCCCTAATATCAAGCATCCTAAGGGGAGACATCCGTTACATTGCGGTCTTCACACCGCAATACGTTTACAACGCAGGCATTACAACGACTTGCGGTGGATAGCACTATACACTGAGCAATAGTATGATATACTATTCCAACACCTTCCCTACTGTTACGTGGGATGGAGTTTGAATAGTAAATCATACTATTTTTAAGTCCAGCGCCATCCAGCGCAAGTCGTTGTAACAACTTGCGTTGTAATGCCAGCGTTGTAAATGTATTGTGGTGTGAAGACCGCAATGTAACGTCACATATTCATCCTGAGACTACTGCTTTCCTTGAAACTCCTGTCACTTCGTCACACACCCTGTTATTGCCTGAGCACATTAAGAAACCATTACATAAATAATTTTAAAAAACAGGCAATCTGGGCCAGGAGCCTTATCAGGTTTAAGAGTGTCACTAACTGCAACAACCTCCTGAAGAACTATTGGAAGGCCAAAGCTGTAGCTTCCTCCTGATCCACTTACATGATCAGCCTCACTGAGGTTGTGTCTCAACACGCCTGAGATACAGAGTGTCTGACTGTAAAACACCTAATAGACATATAATAACAACTCATTTATTGCCCATCTGCTATTCTACTCTGGTGTGCTATTTGCCCTTCACATATTTAAAACTGCTGTTGAATCACATTATTGCCTTGTCCCATCTATCTATCCTGTTCTTCTGGCTAAGACATTCTGTTCCATGCTCTCTTGTTCTGACAATAATTGTGTGGTCCCCAGGGGCATCTTAAACTAATCCAAGTTGCACTCTGTCCTTCCCTATCACCTTAAGAATGCCTTTTTCAAGGGTACAGATAGATCTCTAATGTACACCTTAAATTTTCCCCACACAATGACATGTCTAAGGATACAGTGTACATTTTTATAAAGCCTTATAATTTCATCCGGTAATTTAAATAAGTATGTCAGGTCTAGCATGAATTTCTAAGCTTTTCAGGTTTTTAAAGCCCTATATATGCTCATATTTAGAGAGCGTTGGTCTAGAGTCTGAAAGCTTGTAAAATAGGAAATAACAAACCTTTACATTTCTGTCCACACTACGCAACTACAAACAATAGTTGCTCCAGGACACAGATGTTCAAAAAGTGGAATAATATGTGTACTCATGGACACTAGAATGAGCATGTCTGAAAGTATCAGCCACAGTGTGAAAACAAAATGTCTTCCACACCTGAACGGAGCAAACCCAAAGGGATGATGGACGGAGTGTTGAACATAGCAAAGACTCACCCCCAGTCAACTGATCTGGGTCTTGGAAACAGTCCCGCCCAAACTGCCAAGCCATGTCTTACCTGGACTGGAAACAAGCATCCTGGGACCGGTTTCTGGCTAATCAGCCTTCACCAGCCAGGCTAGCTTGAATCCAGTGGCAAAGTGAGCAAGGGGCCCACGTCTGGGCATACCCTGCCAACTTAGGGCGAAGAAAGCAAAACCAAAGGGATGATGGATGGAGTGTTGAACATAGCAAGCACTCACCCCCAGTCAACTGATCTGGGTTTAATCCATCATCATTCTTCAGCTCACTCCACCACCCCAGTTCAGACATGGCCTTATGCAAGTCAGTCTGACCCTGTGCCTCTTGGGAGCAGTCCAGCCCGAACTGCCAAGCCATGTCTTCCCTGGACCGGAAAGAAGCATCCTGGGACCTGTTTCTGGCTAATCAGCCGCCATACCCCAAACCATATTAAAAGCACTACCATTGGCCTATGTCTCAAGTAAATTGTGACACAACTTTAGAAATGAGTTGTAGAAACCTGGGTTGTCTGTTTTAAGTCCACTAATTCTTATCAGCAGAATGGAATGATTATTAATGGACCCATTAACTAACACAAGTCGATAGATGGGATCCAGGAGAGCCCTGAAGTCAATGGGTTTATGAACCAAAGAAAAAACTCCATAAGAGCCAGTTTCATGAACAACTGAATCCGAGTTCCCCACGCTACATACATGCAATTACAATACAAAACAATACCTATTGTTGCATATGGGAATCCAAATCATCTGCTCCGGTTTCCGGCATGTACGCAGAGGCAGAGGAGTGAATGATGGAGGAGCCACATATAACATACATTTTATTTATAAACCTGCCTTTGTGCCACCCATTCCTACCACCTTCAACATATATCCCCAACCAAAATTGAAAAATGAATACCTGGCCTCTTGCCACCCACCACCCTCTGAAAAAACTCTCACCGCCAATCTCGAATCCTGCCACCCATCTGCACCACCCTCTGCATGAAACCCTCCATGCCCACTTACAGTGGAATAAAAATAGTCGGCCCGCAGCCACCCACCATTCTCTTGCAAATCCTCATGGCCCAAACTAAACAAGCATTTACAATGCCATGGTCTCGTCTTTGTTAAAGTTAGAGCTATTGGCATTGCAAATGTCATTTTTTCCATTTATTGTTTTTTTTTAAACCGATAAATATATGGTATTGTCATTTACAATGGCACTAGGTAAGCATTAGAGAGTAGTAGAGAGTATTAACAGTGATTAATAGTTAGTAGAGAGTGACTAGTTGATTAATAGAGCCACACAGAGCCACACACACACATAGAACCACACACAGAGCCACACTCAGAGCCACACACACACAGAGCCCCACACACACAGAGACACAATCACACAGAGCCACACACACACACTGAGCCCCCCCCACACACACAGAGCCCCACACGCACACACACACACACAGCCACACACACACACACACACAGCCCCACACACACAGAACCCCCCACACACACAGAGCCCCCAACACACACACAGAGCCACACACACACACAGAGCATCACACACACACACAAACACACAGTGCCACACACACACACAGCTACATACACACAGAAGCGCCGGGGGTGGTGAGAGGGTGAGGGGGTGTGAGGGTTAGTGAGAGTGTGAGGGTTAGTGAGGGTGGGTGAGGGAGTGTGAGGGTGAGGGGGTGAAGGTGAGGTTGTGTGAGGGTGAGGGTGTGAGGGTGAGGGTGAGGGGGTGTGAAGGGGTGAGAGGTAGTATTTCATTTAAACAAATTTACAACAAACAAAATCACAAAAATTGGCAAAGCCAAAAGTTAGCAGCCAACAAACCAGACTTATTGACTTTACTAATGTTTGTGTTTTTTGCCAACAAGTGTAGTGTACTAAGAGTGTTTGAAAAATTATCCAACCCTGAGAGAAGTCTTGCTGTTAAATGTGGTAGTAATTGTAGGTGTGCCACGTTTTTGTTAATCTCTACAATATATATCAGGACTGTTACAAAGAGAGGTAGGGGACTGCCAGGGCTGTTTGCCCCAGGCACAGCACTTTACACAGCCACACACTGCTACTGTCCAATTTAGGTATTTAATCCAAATGTGGGCTTCACATGTTTTTGCGGTATAGTATTAGACAAGTTAAGACAGCTTCCAATTTTTGTGATATATTCATGAGAGAAGTAAAGGCAACTGCCACTAGGTTGCGCCGTGTACTCGAAATGTTTCGTCAGATATTGCTTTTGTTTTGAGGTGCTTGTGCTACGAGAAAACTTGAGAGGCCCTCTCACATATGATATTTGCCCCCCACAAATGTTTTTGACAAGCCATGGTGCTGTAGGCACAGCCCAAAATATACTGGGTCAGCGAATTCCTCACAGTCATGTGCAGCGCTGCCAATTAATCAGTCAAGTCATCGACTGTCTATGTAAGTGTTTAGACACAAGGCTCCCAGTAATGGGTAAAATCCCAGATTATTTCTATAATTGGGCAAACGATTATGAGTCCACCCCTCCAAAATATTCATTGACTTCCATTCATCTATCTTGAAAGTTTAAGCTGAGTCTGGTTTCCCATATTAAAGAACATGATCACTTGTGTCCAGTTTCCCTGCGCAGTCCTCAGCGGAGATTTAAACCAGTTGGGTCACCAGGGCACCCTTACTGACGGCTATTGTCCCTTACCGTAATTAAGCGAACCGCAGCACCAGAGCTGGGACAACCAATTGCTTCAAGGCAATGAGTTAAGAGGAAACGTACTCTGTTAGCACTACGAACAGTGTAGTGAAAGGAGATTGCTTGCAAGAATGCGGGTGACCGTATTGGCTGTTTGAACATCTGTTAGTTGGGTACTGGCTATAGGGTTCCAGAAAGTACACAGCGGTCAACGATTGGTTAGCACAGCTGCTATCGTTTATTTATTGGCTATGGGGCCACGAAGGCTGCATCGTCCCTCGCATTGGCTAGTGGACCGTCTGTCAGTTTTCCATTGGCTGTGGGACCCCGGAGAGAGCTGCTGCACGTCCTGCCATTCGTCAGTGGGCGGGCTTCACCAACGCGAGGGCTGAGATCCTGGCCTTTTACTGAGTGACTTACTGTTGTGTGAGAAAACCTACGTCCCAGGCCTACCGAGCCTACCGTATGTGAGACCATCTGAGAGACACCTTCCCCTTGTGCAAGTGTGAACAGTGCAGGTAACAAGGCTCATAACCACAACAGGCTTAGTCTTACTGGACTCTAGCTTAGCCACGCAGAAGCGTCTGTGGCGCACTCCTCCACCGGAGAGCCAGCCGGACGGTACGTTCGTCACTAACGTGTCACCTCCTGTTTCCCTCCCGCGGCTACCGACCTCCGGTCCTATGGTCTCCACCGCTCTGCGTCCCGCCCTATACTGTGCCACCGCTGCTGTGAGTGGTTCCCCGGGCACGGGTATGGCTCTGTGACTTCCTGCCTTCTTGTAGGCCCTTTATCCACTTGCAATTTTTTTTCTCTGCTCTGTGCCTCCGAATGCTGCTGCTGTGAAAGCTTCTGGGTGTGCAGAGTGCGGACTGGTCTTGGGCATGCCGCCACAAACAGCTGTTTATTGGCACCAAGTGAACTGAACTACTCAATGCGCACACAGCAGCGTGTAGTGTAAGCAGCGCACCAGGAGAGGACTCAACACAGCAGCAGGAGTCTGTAAGCCCTGTCCTTTTCAGACTGGGGGGCCTGTTCTTTTGAAATACTTGAGACGTCACAGAGTGAAAGACCCTAAAAAACACACCCGCAAATCCGAAAAAGACGGGGCTTTATTAGAAAGACAAACCTCTTCTCCAATGGCTGGCCAGCATTTAGGAGGACAGCCAATGGAGAAGAGTGGCGGGTTCAAGCCCCACTACTAGAAAACATAAAATCTCGCCAGCGAGACTGCGCAAGCGCAGCCTACGCTAGCCGACACCTAAAAATAAGTACATGGCCCCCTGCCTCCCACCCTCACTGCCCTCTGCGCCATCCCACACCATCCCAGCCCCTCCCAGCCCCTCCCAGCCCCATGTATTGCTCTTACATTGGCTGCACTTGCATGCTTGTTTTTTTCCATACAAAGCAGTAAACTGGCATGCCAAAAATAAAAAAAATCTAATTTCGTGTTCTAACTTCAGCAGTAGCAGGGGCGTGGCTTGGCGCGCGGCAAGATGGCAGCGCTGTAGTGCTGCTCCTCTGGCCACCGTGAAATATCCTTCAGTATCCTCCCCTTACCTGTGACCACTGCCCGTATATCGATACGGAGCGGACTGCTGACACCAAGGGCTGCCGGCTGAGGGCCTGACTGGAGCTGTGTTGACCCGCGGCGACATAGTAGAGGCTTGGGCTGGATCCGACTCCGGGGCCTTGCGGGGCTGAGGACTGGTGGACTGCGGCCGGGTCACTGCCCGAGGCTCCGGACGATAGTAGGTGCAGATACACGCAAGTATGAAGCTGTCCGTGTAGATTGAGCCTGGCGAGAGAACTCTGACTGCGTAATGAGGGGGCTGGCTGCGAGCGGTCCTTGAGTTTTGCGACGCCGGGAGGTGAGGATTCTTGATGGGCTGGGGCTTACTACTGACGATCGGATCCTGCTCCGGGCCTGAGTGAAGGCCCCGAACGTCTCCTCTGCCCAAATACCTTATCCGACACTGAGCAAACAGCGGGGGAAATTTGCATTCCCTATAAGTGTTAGCTTTTTCCCGGTTGTTGTTACTTTATTTTTTGTAGGCCGCATATTGCTCTTGTCTAGTGCTTAATTTTAATTGAGCCACATCCAGGTGCTTATAGCGGGCAACAATTGGGTTGTAGTTCAAGACAGTGGGAGTTTTTCTCAGTGGGGCAGTACAGTGTTCAGTGGGGGAGAGGATGTTGCACTATGGTCAGAACTGCTGAATTTGGAACTGGGAACCTGTTTAGGCTTAATAACGAGTCCACCAGACCACTCTCCGGCGAGAGCACAATCACATGCTAGATCTTTGAAGGCTTCACAACACCTTAGGTGTCCTGGTGTCTTCGCACCAGCAGGTGGACCCTAGTATGACAAGTGTAGGTTAACCTTCAAGGCTTGTCCACCACTATCCATACTGAAGTTCAACTCCAGTCTTGTGGGCAGGCCTATGAAGCAGCACACCCTAGAACAGCAGTCACTGACGTCACAGGACCCTTGAGAAGGGCCAGCTCTAGGGCGCTGCAACCAGTGTGACCACACCGGGTGCTGACTTTAGGTGGAGGCATCATGTTAGCAAGCATATTATGGTTTTGAAAATGATTGCTGCCTCCTTCCTGGGCTCCACCAATTTTCGGCAACAATAAAAATGTCATAATGACTCTGGTGATTAATGTTCTTCCTAGAGAGAGGTCAGAAATTTGTCTAGTGGAAAAGATTTAAGCCACGCAAGGGCCATTACCCTGATGCCAAGTTCCGTAATCCGCGACAAGAGTTGGTAATGATGGTCCATGTGAAATACTGCTGATAGTTCCAACAGCATCAGGGCACTTTGCTTCTTCTTCTTTTCGGCCCTCACTCTTATTCGTCCAGAACAGACAGCATGTCTAACTCTGCTCTATAGTGGGCCTTAATCCCACCAGATTAAATTGTAGGAGGATGTTGTCCTCTAGATGTTGTGACAGAGAGCTTAATACGTGCTGTTCCACCACTTTGCCTGGAATGGGCTCTGCGAAATTTGGCTGAAGTTTTCTTGAATGTTCATGTCTTCCCTGGGTTTTTTCAGGAGTGGGATGACACAGGCCCCCTTTGAAATTAGTAGTGACTTGCCATACTTCCAGTGAATGATTGCGAAGCAAGAGAACTTTGCTTTTTATCCCAGGGAATGCCATCTCAAAGATCCTTGGTGGACAGGCATCTCACGGTACCCTCTCTATTAAAAGAGACCGAGAATCATGGTTGATCCTGGGGAAGGCACTTAGTGGTGTTTTAAAAATACTTAGAGGCCCATTAGGATGTCGGGCGGATTGCCTCCGCGAGGGTAGCGGTGGCCACCGCAACCCTAGTCCTGTTGCGGGCACCAAGGATGTTGGGGCGTGGGGTGCCTGCCACGTTGTGCCTGCACCTTCTTTCAAGAATTGGGGGCCCATTAGTATATTGGGCCGGTCGCTAACGACCGCATGGTGGTGGCGCTCTACCCGACATATTCCCCCACCCGCATGTAAATTTCCCCCGCCACAATACCATGGCGGGGGGACCCCGGCGGATGGCTAGACCATCCGCAACAATGTTAGAAATGCGGAATGCGATCGCCAGTGTGGCGGACGTATTCTAATGGGATGTGCGGGACCGCCGCAGGCATTTTGGGCAGTCCCATTTCCCAAGGGTATGGTGGGCGGACAAAGTCCACCCGCCATGTTAATGACCCCCTTGGTGTTATTATCTTGAAAAATGTTAAATGGTGAGTATAAATTCCTTATTCATTAAAATGCATTGTACGTATATGTACAACTCTCTAGTGTTTTTTAACTCTTGTGTACTGATGGTGACAAATATTACAATTAATCTATTGAAAAATTTGTATTTACTATAAGGATGAACTTTAAATTTTTATAAAAGTATTTCGATTGGTATAGTGACAAAGGGGGTCATTAGGATGGGGGGCGGAATTAGTCCGCCCATCATCCTATCGGGTATTGAGACCGCCCGCCATAAGGGCAGGGGTCCCGTGGGGGATATTAGGATGTGCCCACCACTGTTGCGGGCGCATCCTGCATTTTTAGCATTGTGGTGGGCGGTGCTTTCAGTACCGCCCGCCACAATGCTAGAAATGCACGAGCAGTGCCTGCCGCTTTATTAATACAAATGCAGGGGGGTACCACAGGTACCCCCCGTGTGCACCTCCCACCTCTCCTTCACTCTGGGCGGCGCGCAGGGGCCCCCCAGAGTGAAGACCCCATGCCCGATGCCGCCACGGAAAGGCATTTAACTAAGGCCATGGTAATATGGCTGGGGGTGTATAATAGACACCGCCATCATATTAAACCTTTTCCGCCCCTGCGGCAAGGCGTCCGGGGTGGAAAAGCATTGACGGTCTTTCCTTCCGCCCTGTTCCCCCCGCCACATTAATATGGCGGGGGGTCATTTATGTGAGGATGGTGGGCGGATTGCCCCCGCCAGGCTGGCGGTGGCTACCGCCAGCCTGGCCGGGGCAATCCGCCCGCCATCTTAATGGGCCCCAAATATCAAAAATAATTAATTGTATAAGTATTGACTTCCAAAAATGCTCCTTTATTAAAAATATTGTGTACCAAAATGATATTCGGACCCTAAATTGCATGTATCTAAAGAAATTCTAATATTTTTAACATATTTTTCAATTTAATAATACATGATAAAAAAATCCTAAATATTGATATACTTCCGAACAATTTATTTTTGAATGTCATTTTTTAGAACAATGATTTGAAACTATCTGTTAAGTCTATTAAAAGTATTATTAAAAATCTTTGTATATTGTTTGGTAGCAGTATTCATGTTTAATTTCAATATTTTATGTTTTTTTTATCATCGTTGGGCATTTTCGTGTCTATAAGGTTGAAATTCTGGTTTATTTTTAATTAGTAATTCAATATTAATTCATGTTTATCTTGAAATTTAAAAGCAAACTTGACAGAACTTATGTTTATTGTATCATTTTTTTTTTTCCATTTTTATTTCATGAGCATGTTGGATGTTTGCTGGTTGAAATGTGAGTAGTACAATACAATCACATGCTATTCATACTGTTAAATGATATTATGGGCATTATTACAATGTCAGACATTAAGCCTCCGAATGCAGAATTGTAGCCCGACATGGCAGCTTTACAGTGTGAATTTGGGATTATGATGTTGTCTCTTTCAGTGTAAAATGCCTAATCGTTCTGACATACTTTCAACGTGATTAAGTGGCCTGTTGGCCAGTCGGAAATGCAGTCTAATCCCCTTAGGGTAGAGTTTTCATTATCAGGATTACAATGTTTGGCATCTTTTCCATTCAGGCTTTTCTGACATTGAAAGGCTTGCAGAAAGTTGCTTTTGTAGCCTGTGGCAGGGCTCCCTTTACTTGGAGGTGTACGGTTTTTGGTCATGTGCCCCTCTTGAAATCCCTGCACTGTCTGGCTGGCACCCGATGGTCCTATTCACACATTGCCGATATTCCCACAAATTCCCATTTCTCTATGAGACATTATGCTATGCCGTGTTTTTGAACACCATTCAATCTACTCTATGGATGTCGGTTTTTGCATCCTCACTATTGGCCCCATTAGGATGTTGGGCGGATCGCCACTGCCATGCGGGCAGTGGCGATCCGCCCGACATCCTTCCCCACCCGCCACTCATTTCCCACCGCTATATTACTATGGAGGGGGGACCGCGGCGGACGGAAAGACCGTCTGCCGCTTTTCGGCCCGGTCAAGGAGTTGACCGAGCGGAAAAGGGTTTCGTATGGTGGCGGTGTCTGTTAGACACCGCCATACATATTAGGGTGAAGGCAGGGACATGCTTGTCCGTGGCGTGCGGTCCTGTTTTACGTCAGAATGGTGGGAAGACAAAGTCCGCCCGCCATCCTAATGGGCCTCTATGTGTGCTTGCTATGTACTCAGGCGACCAGAACTGCCGATCTACGGTTGGCCCGTTCACACACTAGGGACCCCATTAGGACTAGGGGCCCGAAATGTAAAATGGGCCCACCCACCATAAGGGCGGCGGTCCCGTGGGGGTCATTAGGATGCGTCCGCAACACTTGCGGGCACATTCCGCATTTTTAACATTGCGCCGCCGCAATGCTAAAAATGCAAATTACGCACTTCAATGCACAACGTGACAGGCACCATGCAGTGCCTGCCACGTTGTACAGTGAAGTGCACCTCCCACCCCCCGGAGTCCCTAGGGGCCCGCAATGGGCCCCCACAGGACATTCCTACATGCCTTTCTGTGGCAGCAACACCGCCAAAGAAAACTATGTTCCCACCCACAACCTAATATGGATGGTGGTGTCCAACAAATACCGCCACCATATGAAACCCTTTTCCGCCCGGGCAACTCCTTGACCGGGCAGAAAAGCGGCCATACTAATATGGCGGGTGGAAATGGGTGGCGGGCGGGGAGGATGTTGTGCGGATCGCCACCGACTGCATGGCGGTGGCGATCCGCCTGACATCCTGATGGGGCCCTATAACGTTGTCAGTCAAAGGCAACTCTGACCCACATCAGAATAGGGCCATATATATTTTACGTATACTTAGTTATTTTATTGTTAAAAATAAATATTTGTGTTTAATTTTTTAGGTGCAGGTTATATCTATTGTAGGTGTTTGGTGTCGAGTCTACATAAGATATTAATGAAATTTTTATTTTAAATTTTTAAAAAAACTTTTTTAAAATTAAGATTTAGATCTTGTTTGGTACTATTTTATAACTGTTAAATACTGTTTAAAAATGTACTAATATTAATTACTTCAAGAGTGAGATAAAAAAATTTTGTTTACTATGTAATTAATATATAGTTTGTTATATGCAGTAAGTGAGTTGTACCATTTGTTATAGGAAAGTGTGGAAATGTAATGGACTACACTAGATTTATCGTAATTAAAAACAATTAAAAATATGTACACAAATCATGGTGATCAGATTTGTTTTACTTTACATTTTGGGTGTGTTGGTTATGTTTTATCAAACGGTCTTTTTGTACATTACATTCACTTATTATAGTAAAAATCTAATTTTGTAACTATTATTATTAATATTCCATTCAGTTACATGTACATACGATTATTTTTTTGTGGGGTGGGAATGTGTTATATGGTTTGTAGAAATGTAGGGTATAAAGTTATTTAACTATGAACAATTTTACAAATGCTTATTTTATTGTACTTAGGTACATTTTTACAATTTTATTTTATTTTGAATTTTTATGAATGTTAAAAATATGGTACTTATTGGCGGTTTCTATTTTCAGAATTTGAGTTTATATATTTTTAAAAATATCGATATGAATACATTTATATGTTTTTGAAACTTGTAATTGGTGTTCAGACATTCTATCAAGTACGAAATGTCGAACAACATAAATATTGAGTACTAAGGGTACCTTTACGATGGCGAGTGGACTGAGTCTGCCCGCCACCGTAACAGTAAGGAGGTCCGTCCACCAGGTTTGCGGCGGTACCGCACCTGCAATTAGGATGGCGCCGCCACGGTGGCGGTGCCATCACCCATTCCCAGCATTGTGGTGGGCGGTTCTCACAGCGCTACCCGCCACAATGCTGGGAATGCATGTTGTGCATTGACTTGTACAAGGTGACAGGTACCGCCCGGTGCCTGCCAGCTTGTCCATGCCAATGTAGGGGGTTATAATGGGTACCCCCCAAATGCACCCCCCAACACTCAGTGGGCCTTCTACCGGCCCCCAACATTGAAAACCGCATGCCTATCCAGTCCGACGTGGTTGCGGGGGTGAAACATTGCAGGATGGCGTTTGGATTGCCCCCGCTTGGCTAGTTTTGGCGATCCGCTCAGCATACTAGTGGTCCCCTTAATGTTGGTTGTAATTTTATAAATATAGGGGCTGATTACGATGGCAGAAAATCCGCAACCGCTGGCTCGGTGGTGAGGACCACAGGCCCGACAATCATCACCCTTAAAATTCCCACCGCCACATTAGGATGATGGTGGGAAGGGAAAAGGTATCTCAGCGGATGGAAAGACCATCCGCTGTGGTACTGCAAGGCAGGCCTTTTCCGCCCGCCTTCAGATACAAGGGGTCTATGGAGGTGGTACCGTGCAGGTACCGCCGTGGTCATTTGGATGCCTGTCTTTTGCGGTGAAGTTCCCGCTGCAAAAAGACAGGTGGAAATGCCTTTGGGGGCCTGTTGTGGGTCCCCAGGGGGCTGTGGGGGGTGGGGTGCTGCACGTTGGGGGTACCTATGGTACCCCCCTACATTTGCATGTACAAGGTGGCAGGCACCACACGGTGCCTGCCATGTTGTACATGCAAGTGTAAAACATGCATTTTTACATTGGGACGGGTGCTGCCACCCGCCACAATGTAAACATACAGGATGCGCCCACATCCTAATTCGTTGTGCGGGACCGCCGCACCTATGGCGGGTGGTCCCTTTTCCACCAGCGAGCCATCGTAATCGACCCCTCTTGTTTTAAAAATATAGAAATATTTGATAATACTTTTTTATATGTGCTATTTACTTTTTTAAACTTCTAATTAGTGGTATGTATTTTAGTATATATTTTACATGTAAATCCCTTTTTTGTATAATATTTTTTTGGGGTAGATAATTTTATTAATGTATTTTTTAGTATTTTTCCTTTTGGTTTGCGTACTTGATTTAATGGTGGAATAGGGTGTGAAGTAATTTCATTATTATAATGTATGGATTATATTTAGATTTTTAATCTTTTTTGAATTATGACGTCATATTGTGAATATTTTAATTCTTTTTTTATTAATTACTTAGAAAATTATAGTTCGCCAATATTAATTAACTTCTTGCTAATTATAACGGTCATTGTGTAATATTTTTTAAGATACCGATTATGTGGTTTATAGGTAGTGAAGTGTGTGAAGTAATGTTTTTATGATTAATTACCAATTTGCTGTTCATTGCTATTAATTAATGAATTGAAAATGTATTACGGAAATTGTGTATTTAATTTTAGTCACAGCTTAAGGGTTTTATAGGTGTAAATGGCGGTAAGTAATTATTTTTCATTAATTACTAATTATTTCTGAATTAATAATATTTATTGCAACATTAAATACGGAAATTATTAAATGTATTTTTTGTGTGGGTTCTGGTGTTCATATGCCTTACGTTTGGAAAGTGAATCATGTTTAATTTTGTAATAATTTTTGGATCGTTGATATTAAATATTTATGGATATTTAATTAGCGTATTTCTTTATATTTTTGGGGTGTGTGTTGCATTTTTATTGTGTAAAGGGTGTGTAGTACATTAATTTGACCTCCTTTCAATTAGTTTTTTAATACTATTTTTCTTAAATGAAAAATAATTTTAATTGTATTTCTTTTTATTTTAAAACTTCAAAGTTAAATGTGGTTTGTGGTTTTGGTAGTCTTAAAGTTGGTTAAGATTAATGATTTTTAAGAGTTTTATTTATTACTATTTTTTTAAATAAATATATATCCTAAAAAAGAGATTTTTTTTAGAATTTTTCATTTACAGCTTTTATGTTAATTGTGTGTTGTTATACTTTAGGAAATATAAAAAGTAAATTTATGTAATAAATACGCTTTTATTTGTAAATCATTTCACAGTAAATATATGTACTTTTAAATGTTATTTTATTTACAAAAATATCACAAGGTTTGCATTATATGCTTCGCACATTATAATATTTTGTATTTACATTTCAAAGATTAAATATATTTATACTTTAATTTTTAACATATTTATATATTTTTTTACCTTTTTTTGTAATAAGAATATTTGGGATGTTAATACTTTGCTTATATTTATTTGAGAACTCACGGTATTGAGAATATTTATTGCTACCCCTCAACAACACAATACTGTTGCACTGATTGGAGTATGAATTCTAACTTTTACACCTCCACTATCCATAACGTTCACTAATGTTGCACTCACCCATGGGTGAATATTACTTTTTAGTCCTCTGTATCAAACAGTTTCACTATTGTGGCGCAAGCTGGAGTGGTAATAGCTAGTTGTATTCCTCCGGTAGCCAACACTTTTAATACTGTTACACTTATTGAAGAGTCAATATTAGAGTTTAACCCTATGATATTCAACACTTTCCCGATTGTTGCACTCACCGGAGTGTGAAGAGTTGATTTTACCCCTGTGCAATCTAACACTATCCATATTGTTGCACTGACTGGAGTAGTTATAGTAATTTTTATCCCTCCACTATCCAACAGTTTCCCTACGGTTGCAATCACTGGATTGGGAATAATAATTTTTACCTGACCGATATCCAACACTTTCCCTACTGTTGCACTCTTTTTAGTGGGAACAGTATGTTTTATCCATCTGATATCAAACACTTTCCCTACTGTTGCACTAATTGCAGTTCTATTAATAATTTTTACACATCCAATATCCAACACTTTCCCTACAGTTACACACACTGGAGTGATAATAGTACATTTTACCCCTAAGCTATTCAACCTTTTTACTACTGTTGCACACATTGGAGTTGGATTAATATTTTTTGCCCATTCCGCTATGCAACACTTTCACCACGTTTTCAATCACAGGAGTTTGAATGCTAATTTTTACACCTCCGCTATGCAACACTTTCACCATTCTTGCACTGACTGTAGTGTGAATACTAATGTTTAGCCCTCTAATATTCAACAATTTTCCTATTGTTTAACTTTTAGTGAATGCTAATAGTTTTTTTGTATCCATCCACTATCCAACAGTTTTCCTACTGTTGCACTGCCTGTAGAGTTAAATATAATTAGAAAGATTGTTTAAGTAGATTAAGGTTTTTAAAAAAAGTTTTTGTTAAAATGGCTTTTGTGTTACTGGAGTATTTATATATACAGTTTTTTAAAAAATAAGAAAAATTACATGTTACATTTGTTACAATGTATAGTCACTCACTAGTTATTTTAAAATATTATATTTGAATCATTTAATACTTATTATTTAATTATATATATTTCAATTTATAAAACAATATTTTGGCTTTACCTGCTTAATATTTATTAGATCAACATTTTTAACAGTATATTATGTTATTTAACCATTTTAAGCTATGTTCAATGTATTTATATTTTATGACAATATCTGGTTAATTACCAATTAGATATATATTTTTTGTTTTACAATGTATTTTATTATTTTTTATTAATTATAAGTGTATTACTCATTTAATGAATCTGAATTCAATGGTGGATGAATGTTACATATTAATATTTTGCATCACGAACATTTATATAATATTGACCTCAAATTTGTGTGAATAGAAAGTATAAACTCATTTACAGGTCAAAAGTTTATCCTTCTCTGGCACTAACTATAGTTAATATTTTACCTCTCCCAATCCAACACTATTGTTGCATTGAAAGGATGTGTGAGAGTTAATTTTACCCCTCTGCAATGGAATACTTCAGATAGAGCATCATTATGATACGGGTTATAATTGCCTTACAACGACACCTTCACTGGTTACGCGCACTGGATTATTATGCAAACGCAAATATGGGCTCAATAGTATGCCCTTTTGACTGCCACCTTCAGCCTGTCAGGGCCTGGACCAACTCCATCTGACCCTTCAGGATAGCAAAAATGATTATGATGGCTTGCGGAGAGAGGGCTGCCAGATACACTGACCTCCATGCATCCAACAGGATCAATGAGGTCATCAGAGGGATTGCAATCCCTACAACAGTGGCAGTGACTGATCGAGCAACACCGGAGCGAATATAATGTCCCATACACAGAGGTAGCTGTTGACTAGCGTATGTGAGCGGTCTGCTCAATGAAGGGCTACTTCGAAGTTTTCAAAGATTTGTCAAATTTCCTCAGGGATGTGCAAAACTTTAGCTTGCAATGTTCAATTTTCCGTAACTATCCAGCAGGGTAAAGAGTGAGAATATCGAGTAGAAAAAGTCGACTTTCAATGATATCAAGTGTAAAATATTTACATTCCTAAATATTGACTGCAGGAAAAAGCTGGTCAAGAAAATCAAGGTTCATGTAAGAAATATTTTTTTTTTCAATATCGAGCTTAATATGATTGTTTGTAATTTTACTTTCACATTTAACTGTATGTGCTCATTTTTGTGTGTGTAAATATTGCTTTGGTCGATTACTATTTGTAATCTAACAATATAACTTATACAATTTAAAAAAAGAATATTTAGCATTTTATATGTGCCAAAAATAAATTTTACCACCAATTTTGTAAAACATGGAACAATTTGCATAATTAAATAACAATTAACATTTCAAATATAACTAATTATTAATAGATTAATTTATACTTTTTAATTATTCATATATTTATTAATTAGGGGCCATTAGGATGGCGGGAGGACTTTTTCCGCACATCATCCTATCATGAAATGGGACTGCACGCCATAAGGGTGGGGGTCCCGTGTGGGCCATTTGGATACGCCCGCTCCACAGTGGTGGGCACATCCTGCATTCCTGACATTGTGATGGGCGGTGCACTCAGCACCGTCCGCCACAATGCCAGGAAGGCATGTCGTGCACTTCCATGCACAACATGGCAGACACCGCGCGGTGCCTGCCATGTTGTGCATGGAACTGCAGTGGGGTACCATAGGTACCCCCATGTGCACCCCCCACCACCCAGAGTCCCTTGGGGCCCGCAACAGGCCCCTACAAGCAATTCCTGCATGCCTTTCCGTGGTGGCAATGCCACCATGGAAAGGCATGTTTCCGCCCCATGGTAATATGGCTGGCGGTGTCTAACAGACTGTTGGAAGGCGGTGACCCCAGGGGTCAAGAAGACTCTCCTAATCCCCTGGAACCTCCTCTCCCACAATTACTGCCGAGTCTTATCGAGGGGGGGAGTCCCCACCGGGGAGGACTGATCGTACACATTGTCGACACACCACACTTATGAACGGACACTACACCGTGATTCTTTATCAAGAAAGACTTTATCAAGATTAAAGTAAGGAGCAATACACAGCATTCGAGGGATCGCGAAAGTCTCGTAACGAGGGATCGGGGAAGTGGGACAGTCTTAGGAGGCCATCTGGCACGCCACGTACCCTGCGCACAGTTCTCAATCCTCGAACTGGGGGGTACTGGGGCTGGCGATGGGACTTGCTGTCCTACTCACTTCTGGTTCAAGATGATCGTGAGGGTAGCGTCGATGGTCCAGTCGGACCAAAGAGTTCGTCATGTCCGTCGTACTCGTAAGCAGATGGAGCCGCGACAGCGTCAGCAGGGCTCCGATGTTCCGGTCTTGTGCTTCAAGAGGGAGCCGCGACAGCGTCAGCAGGGCTCCGATGGTTCAGGTCTTGCTCTCGAGATGGAGCCGCGACAGCATCAGCAGGGCTCCGAAGGTTCAGTTCTGGTGCTTCGAGAGGGAGCCGCGACAGCATCAGCAGGGCTCCGATGGTTCCGTTCCGTAGGTTCTAGGGTGAGCCGCAGGCTGTCTTATAGTCGTCGAGCTCTTTGATGTCCGGACACTCATAGGCAGGAGGCCGGAGGTCCGAGGGCCAGGCGCCTGATCGTCTGGGCGGTTGGTTCTTTGATGCTTTGGACCATGCGCCCATGGAATCCCAGACGCCCATCAGGGCCTGGAGCCAGCTCACTAGGAGGCCCAAGGTGCCATCGAAACCAGCCCCCAGGGATAGTTCAGAGGTGTGAGGGAAACCAGTTCCTCGGAAGGGGGCCGGAGGTGTGATGGAAGTCTTGGTTTCGGGTACTTGGTGAGTCGTTCACCCCCCGGGTGGATCTGGGCGCGCGGACGCGCAGGCTTAGCTGTAGCCAGGAGAGGCCAGGGCTGCCGAAAGGAAAGAAGGCGGCCGGCCGGCCGGGGTGGCCAAACATGGAGTCTGATGGTCACGTGCACGGGTGCAGGCACGCGGTCTGGGGATCGTCTCAGGTCCAGTGTAGGAGTGTCATGTACAGTTCTGGGTGGACGGGAATCAGTTCCACCCGTAGATCTGGGGCTGCGGAGATCAGCGAGGACCACGCCACGAGGCCGGGTCCAACAGAGACACTGCCACCATATTAAACTCTGCCCGGTTGACTTGTTGACTGGGCGGAAAAGCAGCGGACGGTCTTTTCCTCTGCTGCAGTCCCCCCTGCTATAGTAATATGGCAGAGGTGGAAATGGGTAGCAGGCGGGGACGGATCTCGGGAGGATCCCCACCGCCATGCGGGTGGTGGCGATCCACCTGAGATCCTAATGGGCCCCTTTATGTTAAAAATAAATTTAAAAAATGAAGATGTCAATGCTTAAAAATGTGTGATGATTGAGATGTGTGGCTAACAGTTGTAAATGGTGTGAAGAAAAATTGATTACATTATATAATGATTTGTTGCTAATTTATATTAATTCATCAATGTAAAAGTATTTCTTAAAATTGTGAAAATATTTTATTGTGGGAGATGGGGGAAAGTAATTCAGTTTTCAAATAATCATTGTTTGTTCATAAATCGTCATTTAATTGTTGTTTCATATTTTTGTCAATTGTTTAATTATTATTTTGTTTGTGGATTTAGGTCATAAAGCGGAAACGTTTGGTTAGTACAGTAACTTTGTTCTTTTCAATTTTTACAAATAATATTATTATTTGTTTGATTGATATCTAATTATGTGAATTATGGAGGTTTACTTTTTGTATTTAATTTAAATCTGTGTTGCAAATTGGCTGGTAAATGCCAGGTTGGTGTGATTAACCTGATGCAGATCCATGTTGATTTTCAGGTCCCATTGCTGACCCTAAATCTGCCATGTGGCATGATCCACAAGAGGGGTGCAGGAGGCCGAACTGCCTCAGATCATTATCTCCGAAATCCTGTATAGAGGTTCAAACATCAGTATCGTAGACTTAATATCATTGAATTGCTGCTATGGATGACAAACCTTAAACTGCACAGTGTTCAGAACTGATACAATGAAAATAAGCGTTGAGTGTGAACCAGGTGTGACTTCATGCAAGTTTAAAATGTACCCTAGCAAATGCCGGTGGTTTGCTGTAGTCTGGGCGGTTGAAGACTGATATGGATGAGAACACATTCAACTAGCAATCATCAAGTTGAGGCAAGAATTGAATACTTGTCTACACAATTGTGCTGTGATCACCACTATCTCCATAGTGCATTTTGTTAAACAAACTTCCATTTCTCTATGGGAGTTTGTGAGACAGACTGTTTCATGCCTTGGCTTAAGCTCACATACATAATTGGGAGTTTGCAAACGCAGCATGTGTGGTCACATCCTAAATCAGTGTGTGGAATCACAGGCCTATGGAAGGCCAATTCACAAACTCACACAGTTTTGGTTGTAGGCAATTCAGACCAACAGTGAAATCCGGGCTCTACGTTTGTTTTGCTCTATTTGTAAGAGAATCTTGTGGGATGGTATTTATTTGTGTAATAAGAAATTATCACATTTTCTAATGTTATATTTATTAAGTAATGTTTTTTATTTATAAGTTTTTGCTTAAAAAATCATCTTAATATAGTGTTGGATTAATTTGGGATATTAATAAAACAAACATGATTATTAAACATATTCAATACGAAGTATACTTGTTTACATTACTTCTCAAAGATCTCCACTCAATTTTTAAATGAAGAATCTTACATTGTTGCCAATTAAATTGAGTTTCTAAGATGTGTCAGTTTCTTTTTATTTACTCTATCAGCAATGTTGCACAGAGTAAGGATGAAAATATTATTCATTATACCCCAGTGATTCAATGTTGTTCCTACTCTATACATCCTAGTTTTTGTAGTATCTGTCATATTCACAGATGTCACTACATTTTTCTAAATATTAAGATATGTTTAAAAATTATTTTTGTATATTTAAAAATGTTGTTGTCTAAATATTATTAGTTTTAGTTGGTATTTTAGTTGCCTTAATTTTTTTTGTCTGTATTTTTCAATGTTAATGTTATTATGCTTGAAGGTTTATTTGTTCACATAAAGTTATACTTCATTCATTTTTAATTTTTTTCTTTTTGTATTTTTTTATAAACCATCTTAAAGTATCTAAATATGTGTGATCGTAATATTATGTCACTTATCCAAAATAATTTAAACATGTAGATCTTTGACAAAGTGATCAACGACATTCAAGATAAGTTTAGCAATAACTTAACTCACCCCCCATCCATTACAAGGCTCTAGCCCCATTGTGATCACCATACAACAACCACTTCTTCCCTCACCTACCTTCACCACCCTTCTGTGCAATGTAGTCTTGCTATCACCCGTGGCAGCACTACAACCCTGTCTGCTTTAGCCACCACCCCAAATGAATATTGGCAATATTCCAATGAGCCGCATTTACACAGTACAGAATATAAAATCTCCTACACAAGCTAACATCTCCTTGACTACTCTGATCCACAATTAGAAATGGAAAATATTTTTCAAATCTGCATGAAAATTAACAACTCAAACGATTTTCTGACATCATGAATCAGTTTGCCATGCCAACCGATGATAAACTTCCCACAACTTCATTTAGTACACTTTGCTTCCATGACAATTCTCACGCCAGTCAGAATTAAATCCAGACCACGCTCATTTCACATGGTGCAGAGATTTACACAAACTTCTATTCCTATATATGAGGTAGTGCTGCGGTCTGGTTCCAACTGCAGCACAAGCTCCCATATGGGAAATGGTCGTTTGCAATCACGCCATGTGCACTCGCATCCATATAACAGTGTCGTGACCAACAAATGCCGATCAGTCCATATTGCGCTCAGGTCCACCCGACATTGTAATATTCACCTAAGTAAGAAAAAAAGACTAATAGTAATCACCTATTGTTTAAATATAGGTAACATATAATTATTCAAACATACTATTTTTTGAAATAGTAAATAGAAGACATTATAATCACAAAATCAAAATAATGTTATTAAACTGAGTTTTGACAAAGAAGTTAAAAAAAATCACCTCACAAAAGTATGTCTTTTTTAATATAATTTTTTTTCACTTTGTCGAAAAATGTAATAATAAAAAATGTAGTATTGACGATAATAAACATAAAATACTGTACCTTGGTTTCTTATTTGAGAAAAAAATATTTTTTAATATAATATTTAAACAACCTGTCATATATAAAATCTGAATGTCAACTATTCAAGCCTATTAATGTAACAACTATATCCAAAACGTAACTATGTACATTTTTTAATATTAGTATTTTGTAACAACATAAAATAAAATGTTTTTATTACATTTTAATAAAAAACTAAAAGCAAAAACATCTTTAGCACAACAATTCAAACATTTTTTTTCCCAAAAATATAATAAAAAAATGAATAAATGTACCAAAAATTTTTTATTGTGCGCAACAAATATCACTGCTTCAATATAATGAAACAACATCCCACTCTGTTATTTCAACAAAATCTATATACTTGTAACAATGTTCAATGAAATGTGTGTTCATCTTTACACAAATTTTACACCATGCAAAGTGACCTTATAGGAGCCCCGTAAGTCAGTTTCCATCAGCCTTTTTATGTGTTGGACAGAGTAAGAAAGACTGTCAGAATACAAAATCGGAATGGGTCAGTTGGAAAACGTATCTGCAGAACTGCATAGATCCCCTCCGACCAACTTGGTGTCTTCGATTGCCATTTGTGACTAATTACACATGACCAAACAGTTACCCTTCAGACCGCGATCATTGTAATTGGTCTGGCTGATTTGATCACAACTGACTCCGGCAGATGGGTTAGGACTCAGGTGATGGGAACCCGACTAGGCCAGAGGCTTTCAGACCTACATAGTAATGAGGCACTTAATTTTGATTATTTTTACATTCATATTTTATACCACAATATTTGAACATTGCGATATATCACACAATATTTTTTCAGTAAAGTTTGTTAACATACCAATTTCAGGCTCAACTCGTATGATAAGACTGATTCACATTGACTTGCACTGTGAAGCAAATTTTGTTTGGAAAAATTGCATCCGTGCGGCCTATTGCCACTGGAAGTAAACTGATGTTGCTGCCATGGAACTAGCCCATATTAAACTTAAAGAAAGCGGATTCTGTTGTAAGTTACATCAAAGCCCTTATATGCCATATCTGTTTCTCCTCCCATAGGACAACTTTGCAGAATATGTAAACCGCATTCTCGACATTGTAAACGTAAAAATGGTTATCTTGCAAACCATACTTAACTGATCCTATTGATTCTTGGGCAAAAATATATATAAAGGTACATGTCTTTGTATACATTCGTATAGATCTCCTTGAGTCTTGTAAATCAATTATTGAATAGTGTGTGTGTTTGCAGTTGTCTAACACTCCTTGGTCATAAGCATTAGGATAGTCAACAACACTACCATGTAAAAGAAACGTTTGGATTGGTAAAGCAACCCATGCCTATTAATAAGGGAATACTAGGACTCTTTGTTCAGGATATCTATTCTAAAAGGAAGGCGCAAGGCAATCCGTCGCCTAAGCCAAGAGCAAGGCAAGAAGCACACCAAGTACCCTTCTGCTGAGAGTGGCCTGGACACGGGCCAGCATGTAATTCCCAACATCTGTTTGGCAAACTATTATATAAAGAGCCTTAGTAGACATTTAGGTATGCAGCAAGGGGATTATTAAGGTACCAGAGTAATCAGACGCACTACCTGTGTGTCCGCCGAGAGGAAAGAATTGTAAGGTAGATGGTACAGGCAATAGGGCGGGCGGTAATCCCACAAAACCGCTCAAAGTTGGACCAAAGGATCCACACAATAACAGTCAAACAACAATGCCCCTGCACTATACAACATTAGAACATTCTAGGTAATGTTAGAGTCCAAAAAGATAATTGGTTTGTATACATCCACACTTTCGGAGTGACTTTAAGAGAATCAATCATTCACATCGAGGTATAAAAGTTCAATAAAGATGTTCTGTTCTTGGTGTGAAGTGTCTGTTTATTGTTCCTTTAGTTATGCCAACACGTGTTTCATCGCAGGGAACACACTGCGAATCTTCAGGGCCTAATGTAGACATTTAGACAGGCCACCCTTAACCATGTCGATAAAAAATGTTTAAAGCATTTGTGAGTACCTTGAAAAGTGGAGGCCTCTTCTTGGGGGCACCAGCTATTGTATCCAAACAGCATGTCGAGCGCCTAGGGGCTCTGAGGACAGTTGTAGACCGCAGCTGGAGCCGCTTGGCTTGTTAACTGGTAATCCCCCTCTGAAACAACATGTAAGGGAACTGCAGGAATAAGGTTTACCCCTCTTCAGCCACCACACGTTGCATTGCCCTAAAGGTCTTGCAGATTTGATAAAAGATAAAAAATAATAAAACATAATAAAAGATTAAAATAATAATACAAAAAAATAAGTATTAATATTTAAAAAAATATAAATTCCATATTTTTTACAACTCTAAAAGCAATGGGGCGAATTATAATATCGGTAGGAGCGTTGGTGTCTTTAGTACTGAGATCTGTACAAGCGGTTAGCCAGATGCATATTAGGCTGTAGTAGGTTTGCTGGAATTGCTAAAAGGATAAACCGAGCAACATATTCCAATATCCTCAAGGAGCACGATGTTCGGTCCGATTGCATTCCACCACAATGGATTACGATGCAACATTCCTCCAACCACTTATAAAAAGCTGGTAGAAAGATTTTTGTTTGGGTCACGATCAGGGGCTCTGCCACCCATAGACCTACGCAATGGTGAAATCCTTCCATGGTGCACCACCTAAACATACTTGCATGCTGTGCCTTCCCTGGGCAGCAGGAAAGTTTAAAAACATGCCTCTTAGGATTTAAGCTTGTGATGTGGGCCTTTACCAGGCAGCTGCACAAGCCTTTATAAAATAGACATGTTTACAAATGACTCAAAGGCAGTCAGATCACAAATTTGGTGGGTGGGACTACTGACTACCTGTCAGTCAGTCACATTTTTCCACAATGGCGGTAGGACAGTCTTCCAAATGCAAAACTAATCAGAACAAATGTTAGTTACATTCAAAAAGCAGAACACAATTAAAAAATACATTAACATAAAAAAATAATTTGTGAAAAATGAAATGACTATTAGTAGTAGAAATTAATCTATTAATAAATGAATTATTATAGCAACAAAGAATAGAATAACAATTCAGACCAAAACTAATATTTATGATTAAGATAATATTCTGTGTTCTTTTGATAGTTGTCAGTTAAAAACTATTTATAAATAATTAAGTATATAAATTAAATTATAAAAATGTACTTAAATTCATTTATTCATACAAATGCCACAAGTCACAGCAATGATATCAAATAAACATTATCTCAAGTGCATATTAAGCATAAATGTTTAACTTATTATTACTTATTATAAATTAACATTCTATTTAAGGGCCGATTCCGATCAGGGTCGGAAAGCACTCTGACTGAGCATGATCAGGGCTGTTTCCCGACTGATCTGGACTCCTGTAGTCTGACCAAGCGAGTACGATGTGGCCGTATGCTGTCAGACTCGGTTCGGTCGGACTCCGATAGCAGTCAATGGGAGCCGGTCATACAACGCGTACATGGGCTCCCATTGACTGAATGGGTACGTTGCGGACAAGTGCACCCCCTACAGTGGGTACACATCTCTGCCATCCGCACCGTACATGCCTGTGTTGTGGAGACACATGGGTCTCCCTTTGTGTCCAAGTTGTAAGGCTGCGGGAAACAGGGGGTCCGATGCGTACCCCAAAAGTCCAACTCTGGGAGCTATTGCGAGCAGGAAGCTCTGACTCGATCCGGCTGTCCGAATCGAGCATCGTACTAGCTCGGTCGTGAAACAGCTCCATTGAGCGCCACGGTTAGCTTACGGCCAAGACGTAAGGGGTGGTTCAGACCCGGAAACGATTCGGACGGAGATTTTGCGTTTGTTCGCATCGTACATCGACGTCCGGACCCGTGTACAAACCGGATGGAAATTCAGCCTCCGAATCCGATCCACTAATGCCGAACCAGATTCGGTGCCCTTCCGACCGAGATCGGAATTGGCCCGGAATCGGACCCTAGACGATTAAAAATACATCCATTCACAGGGTTTAAACATACCAATCTGATAAACCAGAAATAACATATTGTATTACAGAATAAACAAAATTAATTGTCAAATTAATATTGATAAACAAACAATTATTTAATTAGAAATATTTTACTACACATCATATAGCACTGCACAAAAGAAGCCGCTCAGCTATAACATAGGGGTCTACTAGGATGGCGGAAGGATTTCCACCGCAGGCTGGCGGTGGGAGCCGCCGGCTCGGCGGCAGCCATCCGTCTGCGAATGAACCAAGGAAAACCGCTGGTCGCATTAGCATTGCGGTGATGACCGCAGGGATGAGAAATCCCACCGCAACTTTTCCGTCTGTAGAAGTACTCACGCTTGCCTGCTGGGCAGAGCTGGACATCAATAAAAGAGTCGGTGCAGAGCCAGTCTACACCTACCAAATTATGATGCCGGCAGAAGCCAGCCTTTCCTCTGCATTGGAAACGCCATTGAAAGGTTGGCTTTGGTTCCGGGAGCCCATTGCGGGCCCCCAATAGGTTGGGGGGGTGTGGGTGCACTGGGGGGGTACCCATGGTAACCCCCTACCCACTACATGTCCCTGTACCAGGTGGCAGGGGCTATGCAGTGCCACACAGTGCAGGGAAATGCAGGACATGGTCTTTTGACATCGCAACGGTGCTGCTGGCAGCAACAACCGCCGCAATGTTAATGGCTGTGATTGTACCACCGCAGTTGGATTTGGACTGTGGAAAATACTAATTAGACAGGCGGTTATGTCGTGGCCCTTGCGGGGGTCTTTTCCCGCTACCATGCCGATCGTGGTGATTATCGACCGCAATCCTAATGACACCCATAGTGCTAAAATTGTAGTTACAAATGACTTACATCTTTGACAAATAAAGAAGTAATAATAACCAAAACCTAATAATTAATGATAATTCATTCATTTCCTTAACTGTCTATGCACAAACAAAATATATGATGCTCCATAATCTTACATCTGAAAAGACATCTAATTATAGAATCAACAATTATTAGTTATATTTATAAATTATTACATATTAATTGTTTGCTGATGAATTATAATGTATTTAATTACCACCATAAATGCTTATGAAAAGCAAAACACTTAGGGTATTGTAAATTTTTAAAAATACATATTTTATTTAAAAAAAAGTAATAACATTTTAAAAACAATAATAAAAGAGATCCAAATTAAACAAACATCTTGGTGCCGATTCCGATCCTGGGGGAAATATTTACGTACGATTCGTATGGACTGCCCTTTCTGTACGAATCCGCACAAATCTGTACAATTCACGTAGTACGATTTGTACTGAGCAAATACGTATGAATCTGTGCGATCCGTACGAGAAGCAAGAGAAAATCAGTATGAACTGTACACCCACAGTCTTCCGTACGAACAGTGCAGATGCCGTATGACCCGACAAGTACAAATCCGGACCGGGGTAGGAGGACGCAATTCGTACGGTCCACGTCAGGTAAGGGCGAATCGTACAGACAAACACACAATCATACAAACACGGTACAGTGCGTACACCCTGCGATCATGGGGTATGGTGCGTACACCATATGATCGCAGGGGTACGGAGCGTACCCCTACGATCATGGGGTGTACGTATCATACCCCTGCGATCATGGGGTGTACGCACCGTACCCGGAGGGGGGGCGTTCCGTACCTGTTTCGAGGGGAACTCTGCATCTCCGGATGTTTTCGGCTCCCGTAGGAAAAGCGTTGTACGGTGCGTACCCGACTCGAATCGTACTTGCTGGGTCGGGAATCCCTGCTTTGAACCGTACGGATGCCGCGTACAGCGGGTTCCGATGGTGAATTGTGTGGAGATCGTGTTGTACGGTCTTTGTACGATTCGTACGGAGTCCGACTCTTGGTACGAATCGTACTTGATCGTACATACGGGGATTTTGAAGGTGTACGGGAAAAACGCTCCGTACAGCTAGTCCGAGTGGTTTTTCCCGAATCGAAAACGACCCCTTTATACCCAATAAAATACGATAACATGTTTAAAAAGAAAGAACCAATTTAACTAGAATATTCTTAACTGTGATATTTCTGTAAAATATATTAATACATTCATTAATAGTAAGAACTGTATTACTTACATCAAAATCGATATTCTTGATTCGGATAATGTTGCACACTTTATATCTCTGTGAGAATATTTCATACACAATATTTATGGATGGCAGTATTTAATATAACAATTTTTTTCTGAAAAACAAGATCTACTGACTGCCCCATTTGTCCTGAAGCATACATCTGACAAAGTCAGCTTGTTGCTATACCTTGACCTCTGTCTCCTGCAACACCACCAGGAGCCCTGGCTTATGAACAGAACACAGTACAAGGTCCCTGAGGAGAAGCATCGGTTGTGCCACTAACTGTAATGCAATTTGTATGAGAATGCTGTATCAGTTTCCTCTGAACAGGTACTCTGGACAGACAGAAACTAATCCATGAGAGGAACGTTGCTGAGAAAATCAGCAGCCTTTAAGCACTGTTGGGTGAAACAATGCAAGTGGTTAAAGGGCATTATCATTTGCCTGACTCATGCACATAACACTTCACCAACACCCCGCACATATATATTACTTTTCCTCACCATGATCAATATAATCCCTTATTACAAGGAGAAATAAAAGAAACAGTTTTTTTTCTTATAGCAAAGACAGTTAAAGAATAGATAAAGGTTGGGTGCTGATTTGATGCGCAGTTGCGTTAGGCACAGTCACATGCAATGATAACGACAATCAAATCCGCATGTGATGTGCCACTCACTGGCCAGCACAACATATTGCAGGATAATGGACATTTTAACAAGGCACTTGCCTGCTTAACCCCTTGGCGGCTGGGGTAATTCCCCCATGGCATGGGGCGGGAGAGGGGACCGCGGTGATCGTGAGCTGCTCTCATGATGAGCTGGGCTCGTCACGACTCCGCCCACTAATTGATTCTCCCGCACAGGCGGGGAATCAATTACCATGGGAGTGCCACGGCTGTTATGACGAGCCCAGCTCGTCGTGAGCACAGCTCCACTGTGCCTCATGACAAGCTGGGCTCGTCATAAGCAGGCAATGGGTTAAATATGCCGGAACATTATTCCACAAAACAGGTGATTCAATAAATTGCACAGGTCATTTACAAGATGACAAATGTGCAGTTTTCCAATTGAATTCAACAAAATCACTTAACATGATAATGGCTTTATTTAATCTAACTGATATGTGCATATCCAGCATCACAGCTCCTCTCGTGTTATTCAGTAGGGGGCTTATTTTCATTATTTTGATGACTGTCAAAATATTGATTTAAAAAATACATATGGAAATAATATAGTTATAAAAATGTTGAATGCAAAAATTATAATTACCAATACTTTAACTGGTCAGTACCAAAAAAATGAGAATAAAAGTAATCAAAGTTAAAAAGAGAGTTATACAAAATATATATAATACAATATATATATGTGTGTGTGTGTGTGTGTGTGTGTAAAATCAATTGTTAAAATAAATATACCAAATTAACTTAATGAAAAAGTTAAACAAACATACATAATAAATAAATATATAGATCTATACTTTAAAAATAAAAGATTGCTTTTATACTTTTAAAATTAATAAAAAAATATAAACACACACATCTATGTGTATATCTATTTATATATATGTATTTATATATAGCAATAACCTAAAAGATAATAAAATGAAACATGTTATTAAAAATCTAAAAATTAAATGATTTACATTTTTTTTTACTTAAATCTCGTACTCCAGTCAGTGCAACAGTAGGTAAAATGTTAAATAGCGATGGAGTTAAAATTACTTTTCCCACTCCTGTGAATGCAAAAATAGTGAAAGTGTTCTAAAGCCTAGGTATAAAAATTACTGTTTCCACTCCAGTAAGTGTAACAGTGGGGAAAGCATTGGATAGCGTACAGGTAAAAAAAAACAATTCACAATTCAATGAGTGCAAAATTTGGCAAAGTGATGGATATTGGAATTGAACAAATTACTTTCCCCACTACAGTTAGTGCAACAGTGGTGGAAGTGTTGGATAGTGGTGGAGTAGAATTTACAATTTAACACTAGAATGAGTGCAACCGTAGTTTAAATGTTGTATAGGCTAGGGATAAAATGCACTATTCCGACTCCAGTAATTGTAACGGTAGGGAAGGTGTTGTATAGCGGAGGGCTAAAAATTAACATTACAAATCCAAAGAGTGAAACAGATGGGAAAGTGTTGGATAGTGGACAGGTAAAAATGAATATTCCCACTCAAATGAATGCAAAAGATTTAAAAGTGTTTGTTAGCAGAGGAGAAAAAATTATTGTTCCAACTACAGTGAGTGCAACAGTAGGGAAAGTGTTGGATAGTAGAGGGGTAAAACATACTATTCCAACTTAAATCAATTATTAGAATTAAGATTCTCGCTAGAGTCAGTACAAAAATAAAAAATTACAAAATATTAACAACATGAAACTAAATTTAAAAAAGAGAGTATGTAAAAAATATGATACAAATTAAATTAAAAATATATTTAATATAATATATTGAACAATAAAGATCCTAATGATAAATGCATATGACCCATAACTACAAAAATTATATTAATGTTGTTTGTTAATTTGCTTTCCAATTGTTTAAAAAAAAATGCATTAATTATGACGTAAATTTACTTATTTTTATTTCCTACCCTACAACACCACGAAATTCAAAACCTACATCTAAATTAAAGAAAAGATGTACTTACCAAATGACATAGGTAATTAATGATTAAAGAAATATTATGAATTACAAAATTATTAAAGAATTATAAAAATTATGAAAATCCCCACACTTTACACACTTATAAACGCGAAAAATCTAAGATAAAATTAAAATGTAAAAAAAGTAACAGAATTAAAAATAATTGTACATATTAAAGCGAATAGAATTCAAATAGTGATTGTGAGGTAAGTAAAAGTCATATACATCAAAACCTTCACCCCTATAAAAGTAATATGCAAACAACAAATATATAAACGATAACACAAAATAAATATCAAATAATTAATAATAAAAATAAACTAAAGATTATGTTAAAAAACTTACATACTTACCAAACTTGAGCCCATAAAAACACCACAACCAACGCATAAAAAAACTTACACAATTTACAAATGTCATTTGAAATTAATTAGTGAATATTCATTAAGAACTTATTATTAATGAATTAAAAATAAATTGCTTCACACACTGTCCCCCTAGAAACCACATAATCATGCATCAAAAAAATTTAGACATTTACAAAAAGCACTATGAAAATCTAAATTAAGTAATAATACGAAATAATACATAATCATGAATTTATAAACATTAAATTAATTCCAAAACTACTCAACTAGAAACCCACTAGGCACTATGGAAAATAAAATTCCAAAATGTATTTAAAAAACAATTCATATCTACTAAACATGTAACACATATGTTAGAAAACGTAAAAAATGATTATAGAAATGGCAAAAAGATACTTTTAAAACAAGTTCATTTAAGAAAAAAAACTAATATTTAAAATGCTATTCCTTGTTTTATAACCAATATTCTTAAACACAATATTCTTAACATCATGATTTCTGAGTCACGATATTTAGAAATAAATATTTCGGTGGGGCGACATTTAAAAACACATATGTCTGTCTGAAAACACCTTAATTTAACAAACCTGGCTGTGACCCGCGTCAATTAGCAAAATACGAACCAATATTGATCATAAATGCAGATATAAAGATCATGGTGAAGGTTTTACACAATAAACTTAAGGTCTATATTACATAATTATTTAACCACTAAAGGTAGGGTTAATACATGATCACACTTCAGCGAATCATGTTAGGACAAACTCGCATCTACAGTTAGAGACGCAGAACGATGAGGATAAGAAGGTGGTTGTCTCTCTTGAAAGGAAGAAGGGGTTCAAACGTATAAAGCGGACATACCTTTATGGATGATGGAGATCATGGACCTAAGGGACGTGTGCTTTGCTTAAAGAACAGTGAATATAAAGTGCTACTACGGCCTGAGTGACCAGTGGGTGCTTCTCATCCACCGTTTTTGCTCTCCTTTGTAGCACAAGGCAGGGGTTCCCAATGTTTCCGCTGTTTTATTTTGTAATTTGCAAAAAGAAAAGGGTAAATACATCTAAGAAAAATTTAAAGCTAAATATCTAATCATCCATAGCGTGTAAAGAAAAAAAATATTACAAATAGATCAACTGAAAGAAAAGCTTCAGAATAGCAAAAAATACAAGAAAATGTAAAATATTTAGTAATTTATAAAAAAAAAACACATTTAATTAAAAAAAATGGTAACCACATTGTCCCTGGAACTGAAGATCAGGAAGAATTACACCAGTTGAAAATAAAATACCTCCCCCACATAAATATATTAATAACATTAGAGGGCTTGTTAATGTGTACGGCACCGTAGCGGAAACATGACCGGCCAACCTCCAAACGGCGGTCCCGAACAACTGATTAAAATAAGTCCACGCATGGTGTGGTGCGGTCGCATTCTCAAATTCTGATATAGGAACATCTTCTACAGCCGTAAACTGGCCTTAGCTCAAACTCACATAGGGAAATAGGAGGTGGAATTTATCCATGCACCGTGTACCAGGAAATTCAGGGTGTTTGCCACACGGTGCAGGGTTCAATAAGTGGGCATGCTAGGTATCACATTAGGCACCAACCATAGGCCGCAGGGTGAAGTATGTTTTAAACATGCTTTCCGTGTTTGAAAGCAGGATATTAAAAAACACTACCATAAATAGTGCATCGTAATCCAGAAAGCGTAAATTGCCATACATATAAATTACATGCCAATTGAGACTGGACATCAGTTTCCTGGAGCCCGTTGGAAGCCAGCGTTAATAACCGACCAGTTTCACTTCAGACTGGCAGTATAATGATCAGCCAATCGTAAGTGAAAATGACGGTTTGAGTCAGAAAGCCTCCGACCTAAGGTCGGAGACTTTCATAAAAAGATCATAATGAAGGCCTATATATTAGACTTAAAACAAATGAAATAATTCTACATATACTAATGTGAACATAACTTAGGTGGCTGATTACGATCATGGGTGGACTTTGTCCGCCCACCACTGTAGCAGTGATGGGTACCAGCCGCCAGACATTCAGCGGTCCCACCACTGCCATCAGGATGCGCCCGCCAAACTGGCACGCGCATCCTGGGCCTTTAACATAGGCAGTGCTGGGGGCTAAAGCGCCGTCCCCAATGTTAAAGGTGCTTGCACCGCATTACCCTGCACCACATGGCAGGCACCACAAAATGCCTGACAGTCGGTGCATGGAAATGCAGGGGGGTACCATGGGTAGCCCCCAGTACAGCTACCCCCCGCCCACAAGAGGGGCCCGCAACTAGCCACCAAGTTCAATTCCCGACAGCCTTTCCATGGCGGCACTGCCACCATGGAACGGCTTCTTACAGGACACAAACTAATATGGCGGACGCTGCCTGCTAGGCACCGCCAACATATTAGTGGACTTTTGCCGTCCAACAGGCAATAGGTGCGATTGCCACCAGTGGAAAAGTGGAGGACGAACTTTGCATCCGCCACAATATCCTCTGCCATGCTAATAAGGCGGTGGGTAAATCTGTATGTGATGGATATCATAATGAGCACCTAATATACTACATATTGCTAAGCCTTAAAGGTTATCATGGTAGTAAATATATAGCTGTACCTATCTATTACACAACATATAAAAATCATCAAAAATACAATACAAATGATATACAAAACTTAACTAACTCCCCTCTAATGTTAAAGCAACTGAAATTATTTTTTTCAAATAAACTTACCTTAACCGATAACCGTAGCTAAAAAAATCAAGCTTCTCTCCCCAAAAGCGTCCAAACAATAACAGGGCTAGATGAAAAAATCTACTTGGACACCAAATAAAAATTGGAAAAAATAATGTGTACCTTTGAAGTCAATATAACACAATATTATTCTAAAAATATATGTGTCAAAAATATATTCAATTCTAAAAAAAATGATGAAATAGTCTAACGAAATTATACAATATATAATAATTAATATTATAATATACACACATTTTTAACTATATATTCAAACTAGTTTGGTTAATTTGTTGTTGATTATTTGTAACAAAAGAAATAAACAACAGTTCAAAAATGTAGGAAAAATATTTGAAAATATAAAAAGATAATGTATAAAAAAATATTATGTATAAAACTTGATTTCAGGTTGAAGTTGTAAATTAAATAATAATATTTTAAAATATAGGATTATTAAGGGGATTATTAAGATGCAGCTGTACAAGTCTCCGACCCTTCATCACAGCATTTACAGCGGCATCATAATATGCCTGCAAGATTACTTTACGAGTGTCTCATTTTCATGATACCAGTCGTAAAGGAATTCAAACGGTCATTCCGTCTGGCTTCGAGGCGGCAAAAAAAGTTTGAGCCAAATATGTATTGGACACTAAACAAAGTGAAGGATCATTCTCTTCCGGAGACTTAGGAGGATGGTGTGTGGTAGGATCACAAACAAAATATGTGGAAAAAGTGATTTATAAAACTAAAAATGAAGTTTGCACAGAATTCTGGGTAGGAAAGTTTTTGGGGGATAGACGCAAGCCAGACCTCCATGTACTGGCCAAGATATCTAGTTTACAGAAATGTGTAGGTTTGGTAGGTTTCCATAGATGGCCACTGAGCAAGGGGCCAAAAACCCTGGTGACACTCTTTAAAAAGCAGGCCATTTTGTGATAGGCCATTTTGATGTTTCCTCTATACAATTTTGGGCCTTTGCATGACACGGTTAATTGGCACACCCACATGAGTGAGGTAGCACTTTTAATATGAGAGTTTGGAGAATGAGGGGTGGGTGGAAGTTTGTGGAACAACGCAGATTGCAGAACTTTCCATCACAGGAATGTGATGGAAATATTTTTTTGTTTTTTTAAGCTTGAGGTTAAAAGGGGATTCTGGGTAACAGAACATGGTAAATGACATACAAGTCACCCCATCATGGAATTGCCTGGATGTCGTGTTGTCAAAAATGTATATGTTTGCTAGGTTACGCTAGGTGCCAGCAGAGCTAGGATTCTAAATACAAAGCTATGTACTTTGAAAAACAAGGGTCAGTTTTCACTGTAAAAATTTGCTGGGTCCTCGTTAAATTTTGGGACTTTTCCTGCTGCAGGCACTTGGCCTACCCACACAAGTGAGCTACCGATTTTATCAGTAGACTTGTGTAATACGGGGTGGGTAGAATTTTGTAGATACTGGCAGATTTCCATCACAGAAATTAGAGGAAAATGTGTAGATTTTTTTTTAAGTTTGAGGTTTGCAAGGAATGCTGGAACACAGAACCTGAAGAGAGCCACACAAGTGACCCCATACTGGAGTTCACGTGGGGGCTCATTAGGATGTCGTGACGTTCACCACACCACATCGTAACGATTGAAACCCCCCCTTCATATTACAATAGCGAGGGGTTTCACAGCGGACGCAAAGTGCGTTCGCCACTTTTCAGCCGGCAATCATTCCGATTGCCCACCGGACAGAACTAGTATGGTGGCGGTGCCAGGCACCGCCCTCCATATTAGGAAGGTGTGATGTGAAGGCCTTTCCATGGCGGCTTCGCTGCCATGGAAATGATGGCAGGAATTGCTTTGGTGGCCTGTTGCGAGCCCCCATGTGGGTTGGAGGAGTGGAGGGCTGCACCCATTGCCCTCCAGAAGGTGGCAGGCGCCGTGCCTGCCACTTTTTCCATGGCAATGCACGACATGCCTCTTAGGCTTTGCGGCGGGTGCTGCTAACAGAAGCGCACAAAGCAAAGTCAAAGATGCAGGATACGACCGCCACGGTAGTGGTCGCTACTAATTGGCAGTGTGGGACCTCCCCTAGCTGGCAGATGGTAACAACACTGCTAGGGTTGTCCGCCCACCATCCTCATGGGTCCCTTAGTGTATAATTTTCAAAAATGTATAGGTTGGCAAGGTTTTGCTTGGGGGCCGGAAGAGCGAGGATTCAAAATCCATAGAGAGGCAAAAAAAAGGGGCAGTTTTCATTTTAGAAATTTGGTGGGTCCACGTTGCGCTTTGGGCCAATTAGGCATGAGCGTGAAATCCGTTACACCCGCGGATTTTGCGGATTTTGGGGAAATCCGCAATCCGCGAATTTTGCGGATTTCCCGCAAAATCCGCAAAAAAAATCTGCGGACGTAACGGGTTCAAAAGTTGAACCCACACTCATGTAACTACTTTACAATGGCGCCAGCAAGCTGCCAGCGCCGTTGTAAAATAGTTACAAAGGTAGCTTGCACAGGCACCACTAGATGTGCTGCTTTATTTTATCTAAGTGCTTCCTGTGCAAGCTAACTTTGTAACTATTTTACAACGGCGCTGGAAGCTTGCTGGCGCCATTGTAAAATAGTTACAGGCACAGCCTTACACAGGTCACTCAAGGGACCCCTGCGCCCTTCAGGGCGATTGCATAGTAACACACACATGATCACTCGAACTAGTTGATGCTCAAATTCAGTGACTCATTCATTAGCCCAAAAACAATCATGAGCGTCTTCGAGGCTGGACAGGTGTGCCTCTTCCCAAATCTACCGTGGAAAATCAGCTGTGATGCTGGGTAGAGGGCGGCCTTTGCATGGTCGCTCGAACTAGTTAATGCTCAAAATCAGTGACTCATTCATTAGCCCAAAAACAATCATGAGCGTCTTCGAGGCTGGACAGGTGTGCCTCTTCCCAAATCTACAGTGGAAAATCAGCTGTGATGCTGGGTAGAGGCCTTTGCATCCTTGACTTTCATGAGCGCAATCCCCGTGCTGTTCCTGTGACCAGGAGCTTCTTTCTCTTCATATAATTGTGTTTGCACGGCTTGCTGCAAGTTCGCACGCGTTTTGTACAATTTCCGCAAATACGCAAATCCGCGGATTGCCAATTCGCAAAATCCGCTCATCCCTGGGGCCAATTCCTGTAGCGGGCACTAGGCCTACATACATAAGTAAGGTAGCATTTTTATAGGGAGAATTAGGGGAAAACAGATTAGTAGAAGAACTGTTATTACCAATTAACTTTCCTTGCCGTTAAGCCTTCCTAATGTAAAAAATGGGAAATAATAAGTAATTTAAAAAAATTGCATCTAAATTACATGCTTGCATGGGTAGCCACAATTTTGGAGATATGCAAAACACACTGCTTATAAACTCTATATTTTGTTTAAGAAATATATTGCTTTCCTTTGTACCTATTTTACTCTGTTTATATTTACCAAAAGAATTGCGAGAAACACAGTACACAATGAAAACCCAGTGCAAGACGCAGCTCAGTTTTTGGATCTGGGTTGCTCGGGTTCTTTGTGAACCTATGAGTCCTATATATTCCAAAAAAAGAAGGATCATGCTGATTCAATGTTATATTGTTAGGCAAAATTACAAAAATTACAGGTGAAAACGTTAACACAAACTGCTATTTTTTTTATACTTTAAAGCAATATTTACTATAGTCAAATGTACATTTGTATAGGAACTCGTTAAAGGATAGAGACAAATGCCCCTATTACTGAATTCAAATTTTTGTCTAGGTTTTAAAAATGTATAGTTTTCTTGGATCCATTATTGTTTTGAAACCAATTCTTAACACTAACTGGAAGGAGGTTGAAAGAAAAAATAAATGCAACAATAGACTATGTCACAGTAAAAAATAAAAACTGCATAGAAAATGTTGGTTTACTGTCAAAAGTCTACTTTCCCCAGAAATCTGAGATGATGGTAATTTTATCACCACAAACACTTTGTTGATGTCATTTACGAGAAACAAACCAGACACTTTCTACTGCAGCAATTTAGAACAAGTGTTTTTAGAAAAAGGCAATTTTTTTAAAGTATTTTTGTAAATTTCTGGGTCTTTTCCAGGGGATTTCACAAAGCCTGGGTACCTTTAAAATCATCAGGGTGTTGGGAATAAGGGCACAAATTTAACATTAAAACCTTAAGTGGAGAATGGAGGGGGCGTGGCCTGAGGTGTCAAGATGGCAAACGCACTCTAAGAGTGCTCAGGAAACCCCATCCATCATCTGCCTCGCATCCACCGCCAACAGCCGCTACTCACCTCTTCTATTTTCCCAGGGTGCATTCTGAGTTCACTGGCTCAGCTCCCGTCCCTTTCCCGGGAGGTTCGGTGCTTCGGCAGCCTGGGGAGGCTCTTCGAAAGCCGGCAGACTCAGCTCCACGAAATGGCAGACCCAGAGTTGCCCCGATCCCGGGCCTGACAATATCCCTGTGCAGACCGGTCCTCCGCCTACATGTGGGGCTCCGTAGATCGGGGCTAGACTGGTCTGCTAAATTGATCTGCTGGCCCCCTTGGAGTTGCTGCGGAGTACCTCAGACCTCGGCTGCCGTTGTCGAGCGGCGGCGTGGGGGTCGTCTTCAGGCCTCCCCACGTGTGTTTCCCCCCTTCTCTGCAAGCCAGTGGCGGACGCCCTCTGGACCCGGGGAGGGGTGCCGCTTACAGGCCTGGTCATCCTGGGTCCCGCCCTACCCGCTAGCTCGTGCCGATATGGGATCGGTGGCAGCCTGACTTGGGGGAGCCTGAGACTTTCAAGCAGAGTGGCTGTACTGGTGAGTGGGGCCTGGGATGGGTGTCCAGCCATCTTGTCGGGTGGCAGGGTGGAGGGGTGGCTAGGTGCCCCGCCCCACCAAACTCCATCATTCTCCTTACTCCCCCCACGGTTTGGGCCTATTCCTCCAGGTTCCCTTCACTGTCGGCCACTGGCCTGTAGTTACTGGACCGCTTGGAGTTAGGCGTTGCATTGGGCTGTGGCCCCCCCATCTTTGCGGCCTCTGGCGGGCTCCCCCTGGTAGCCGATGCTTGGGCTGCTTTGGGCATGAACCATCACACCTCCTAACCCCACGAGGACACAACGGCTTCACTATTGCTGTTGGGCGACTGGGCCCAGGGACGGGTGAGAGCCACCAGTAAGTGGGGTTGGGGAGTGGGAACCGGCCACCAAGTCGGGTGGCGGCGCAGGGGGCTACAGTTGGTGCCTCCGCCACCTCTACTGCTCCCTCATTGCCTACTCTCCCTCCTTCATACGCCATGCTCCTCGTCGGAGATTGCCTCCCTGAGAACAGCTGGGGCCCTTCTGTTCCGGCTGACCGGTGTCGGCGGCGGACCCACCACAGAACTTGGCTCCTCCCTAACCCCTATTCATTTCAAGCTACCCTCTCGGGAGAGAGGCCATCTCTGCCGGACAGGGGGTCCGAGCGTGGGATTTGTCTTTGTAGATACTAATTGACCTGGCCCAGCAGCCTTCCACTGGTGTGCTCCGTGCGGACACGGCCCTGGGGCACTAAATGCATCTCGCTGCTCATAGTGGGCTCGGGGGTGGACCTGGGTGCCCGGACCTGACCCCCTCCTCATTCGCAGGACCGCTGTTCTCTCCCCCTGCCCAGGCTGAGGTCAGATCCCATCCTTGGAGGCGATGGGAAGGACTCGCACCTTACAGAACACTGCCCCTCCAGTCCACACCACAATGAATCAATTTACCACGTCGGACCGGGATCCTGAAGGTGGGGCATCCAAGGCCCCTGCCCCCTATGTGGATGATCTCTCCACCATCCTTCAGGTGATAAGCGCCTCGCAGGCCTCCGCCGAGAATAAGATTGGCGAGGTGAGGGTGGATGTGGCTCTTATCCACCAAGACCTGCGCAATGCCACGGCACGAATCATGGAGGCAGAATCCCGCATTTCCACGGCGGAGGATGACATTGGCCAACTTAAGACACAGGTGGCCCGCCTCCAGACCCAGACCTCAGAGCTCCACCGATGGGTGGATGATGCCGAAAACAGGTCCAGAAGGAACAATCTGAGACTCATAGGCTTTCCCGAAGGTACGGAGCATGGTCACACGGACACGTTCGTGGAAGAATGGGTGCGTTCAGGGATGCCCAAGGAGTCCTCTTCACCCTGGTTCGCCGTTCAGTGGGCACATTGCTCCCTGGCCCCTAAGCCTCCACCGGGGGCTCCTGCCAGACCTATCATCCTGGGGTACAAGCACAGCGTCAAACCTATGACGAGGTGAAGCAGAAGCTCCGCAACCTGGGTCATCAATATGGTCTTCTCTTCCCGGCTCAGGGTGGTCTTTCAAGACAAGGCATTCTTGTTTGACAACCCCCAGGCGGCATGGACCCGGCTCACGGAAGACCAGCCCCTCCTGAATCGGCCGACCCCCTCTCCAACCCGGCTGCCCCCCGTGCAGCCCCACCCAACCTTGCCTAAGCCCCAAAGACGCCGGACTAGGTCACGTAAGCAAAACGACCATCAGAGGAGGCATCCCGCTAACCAGGTGCACCGTCTCAGCGCCCTCCCTCACACGCTTCAACTCAGAGGTCCACCACTCCTAGCCCTACTAACTCTGTAATTAACTTGAGCCGTGTCCTGGACCCCTCCAAGGCCTTGCGCTCCTCCCTATCTGACTCAGACCTGTCTAGGAGCCCTGCGCTTCATGGATCCGGAGATGATGGGAGAGCTGGAACTGCTGACTAAACAGGAACTCTTGCTTTGTTTCCAATATGGCACCTACACTTATGACTGTTTGCCAACCTCTATAGTAGGTGGGATCCATCTTCACCGTAACCACAGCTCGGTGAACTGTTTCCTATTCCAGTTCCTGAACTTATGTGTACTTCTCGATGCATATTAGTTTAAAAGTAATTACAGCTGTTGATGAATCTCTTATCCAGCTATATGGGGGTACATCTCTGCCACGTTCATGTTCAGTTAACCATTTTAACTTAGCATTTAAGATTCACTAGTGGATTGTTGTTTTGAATGTTTTCCTTTTCAGGGCAACAGATGCCTTGTCTTCAGAAGTGTAGGGTGGGGGGAGTTGGGGGGCAAGAGAGAGTGGGTAGACCGTTGTCTCTCGATTTTTTGTTGTTTTTAGCCGTCTATGGGCCACTGTTCCTTGTTTTCCTTGGTAGCTACCCACGCATGTATGCTACTGACGATGACATGAGACTTACCAGAATGCACAACTTTTACCCAAAGACCCCAGCCATGACACGTTTCTTCCCTTGGGAACCGGGCCGTTCTGAGCTTGCATTACCTCTTCCACGCACTTTACACCCCGATGACGTCCACCCTACATAGACCCCTCCACATCCTCTCGTGGAACGTAAACGGCCTCCTAGAAAGCTTAAAAGGCAATGCTGTCCTTTGTAGCGACCAGCAACATACACCAGATGTCTTGTTCCTACAAGAAACAAACCTGCTGGGCACCCAATGCAATTTTCTCGACCGGTATGGGTTCGACAGGGTCTATTATTCAGGTTTTACGCGGGGTTCCTGGGGGGTTGTCATGCTGCTCCAGAAGGGCCTTCCCTGGCGCAGGCCGAGACGGACTCACAAGGCCATCACGTGGCCCTCACGGGCAAGATCGAGGGAAACCCAGTTAATCTCCTGTGCACTTACATTCCCCCACCACCATGGCCTCTGCCCTTCGCCGTCTCACACTCATGGTCTCCTCCTTTACTCAGGGTCTGACGGTCATCGGAGGGGATTTCAATGCTGTTCTGCAACCCTCCAACCCTCGCACAACACAACAGGTGCCCCTTCGGCATCCCGCCTTGCCTTCGCTAAGCGCTGGTATGACTGGTCCTCTTCTTTGGGTCTTTGCGACGCTTGAAGGGTGTGGAACCCTCGCAGAAAACAATATATTCAGAGATCAACGGCCCACCACTCTCACTCTTGCATCGATCTGTTTCTACTACCTGCCCCAGACTGTCAACTGATGTCCGGGGCCTCTGTTTTGCCCAGAGGCATCTCAGATCACTCCCCATCTCCCTGCGTCTCGGGGACCATCTAATGGTACCCGTACAGCATGGCAGATGAACGCCTGGTTTCTGCAGGACGCGGAATTCGTTGAGTCACTCTGTCAGGAACTGAGGTATTACTTTAAGACTAATACAGGCTCGGTCTCTTCGCCGGGGACGTTATGGGAGGCCAGCAAGGCCACCATACGAGGGGTGGCTAGAGGTTTGGTCCACGCGAAGCGCACGGAGCAGACCGCCTGACTCATACAGCTGGCGGCCCAGGCAGCACAGTTAGAGGGGGCCCTGACGGGCGTGGACAGCGATAACTCCGATTGTCGGCTAACATTGATCTGGGAAGAGATCTGCCAGATCTCACTGGAGTCCGCTAAAATGCTCTGGTGCTCCTCTGTGGCACGCGTGTATGGGTGGGGCGATAAAAACGGCAAACTAGTTCACAAATTAGGGGCATATTTACAAGCCCCTTGCGCCACTTTTGCTTCACTTTTAACATGTAAAAAGTGGCGTAAGGGGCTTGTAAATCTGTCTTTTAGTGTCCTACCCTAAAGCCAACCGCATTATCCCTGAGATCTGTGACGAAACCGGGGCTTGCCACGCCACCTCCCAAGCTATCGCCTGAACTTTCGCGGTCTATTATGCTGCCCTTTATGCGGCCCGACCTCCCAGGACCACCTTGGCTGACTTGCTATTTGAGACTGGGACTCACCTGCCCTGTCTTTCCCAAACGGTCTCGGAGAAGCTTGATCTCCCCCTCACCCCAGAAGAGATCCACGGGGCCATTACACTGTTGCACTCCGGCAAAACCCCCGGGCCCGACGGTTACCCACAAGAATAGTATGCAACTTTCTGTGAAACACTTGTCCTACATTTACTGGAGCTGTTCAAACATATAGTAGACAAGGGGTCCTTCCCACCAGAGACCAACATGGCCCTCCTAGCCTTTGAACGTGTCTCCGGCATCCGGCTCAAACCGACGAAGTCCACATTGGTTCCCCTACATCCATCCGGGCGTGCTTCGACTGGCAAACGACCATCCCCCTGCGTATGCAGTCGTTTAAGTACTTGGGGGTGTGGGTCGCACTCCTCCCAGACCTCGAATGGGCCCTGAACATCAAGCCCCTGGTCATTAAAGCCAAGGCGGACCTGAAGAAGTGGCAATCCCTCCCCTTGGCAGGAGCGCCCTTTTTAAAATGATGGTCCTACCCCGTTTGTTATACATTCTACAGAATATCACCCTTCATCTCCCAGGGAGTTGGTTCCGAGAAATAGACAGTGCCCTTACCCGGTCTCTGTGGGGTGGCGGGAGGTCACGATTGTCTCTGGTGCAGTGCTGCATACCTCCCTAAGATGGGGGTAAACAATCTTCACATTTACTACCTGGCCACGAAGCTCATTGTGATCCATGACTGGTTCGCAGGCGACTTGTCCGACCCGGCATACCGGGTGGAACTCCAGTCAATGGATTTCCCACAGCTCCAAGCCTACCTTTTGGGACACCCGTGCCACAAGCCCTCCCCCCCATCACCCGAACGGTACTTATGGCCTGGCGGAGGCCTTACGCCACACGAAATAAGACCGGAAGCTCATCAGGCAGACGCCTCTGTGGAGTGGTGTTTGGCTGGAGGAGGTCTTGTCACTCCGAGACTTCCGCTGATGGGACCACATCGGGATTTTGTTGCTGGGAGATGTCTGGGTAGGGGACTACATTAGATTGTTTGCAGAATCACAACACCGCCACACCCTCCACTCCTCCCAATTTTACAAATATTTACAGCTAAGGCATGCCCTCCAAACATGCATTCCATCTCCCACCTCCCTCCTGGAATGGCCCTGCATCCCTGGACCTGATACGTGCCCGCTGGGATGGATGGCTGGGCCCCCTAGAGGAAGTGGACTGGAAGGATGCCCTTATTACTCTTAAGGCACTGAAGACCTCCTCCAAGCTGCGTCAAGTCCAACTTTACTACCTCCACACGGCATACCTCACCCCAGCGTGCCTATACAGCGCCCGTATTCGGCCGTCCCCATCCTGCGCGCGATGCAACCACGCTCCTGCGGACTTCTACCACATGACATGGCAATGCCCCGCTCTTGCACCATTATGGGCGGCAGGGGTAGCGCTAGAGCTTACACAGACCTTGGGATGGGAGGTTCTCCATGACCCCTACGCCTCATCCTGAGTTTGTCAGAGGGTCTCTATGGTGTTCGGACAGATAAGCACATCCTCGGAATGGCAGTGGCGGTGGCAAAATGCGATATAGCGGCGCTTTGGTCTCAGGCCAAGCCACTGATGTTGCGGACATGGAGACAGGGAGTGGATTGGTGCGGAACTCAGCAGGAACCACTCTTTGAGGCCCGGGCCGTCCCAAGCTTTTAGTTAAGATATGGGGCAAGTGGTTCAACTTGGTGCCCTGAGGGGAGCAAATGCGTCTTGTATAAGATTGTTTACATGCAAGTGCTTTATTCATTCCCAAAGTGTTGTACGAGTCTCAGTCGTCCTTCTTCCCAATGTAATTTATCTCTACATCGTGTCTGATTGTGCTGCCATTATTTTTTGTGATTTGTTCTCAAAAACACCAATAAACTTGAATATCCCCAAAAAACCTTATGTGGACAAAAAGTTACAGGGGCCTAAGTGCAAACTACCACAAATAAACAAAATAAAGCTGAGCAAGGGGTTGCGGGAAAGGCCCGAGCAGCAAAGGCGTTAAAATACAAATGCTACAATCTGTACATAGTGCTTCACGCTAGACTTATAAGTGCTTTAAAAAAAAATTCAAATGATCAAATGAATGGCAGTCTAGTTAATTAAATTAGCACAGTTGATTAAAACTAATGCCATAAAATGTCATCATAGCGCTGTTACAACGTTAAAAAGCATAAACAAAGCAAACCATCAATATTTAAATTGATACACATATTAGTGATGAAGCAGTATTGTGGTTACTATTGTAATCTTGTAACTGGTTTCCAAAACCAAGGATAAAATAGTTTGGTACAGAGACGCTATGGCAAAGTGCAAATAAAGTCGGTGATGAGTTTTTGGGGAGAGGAGGGGAAATGATAGGGTGCGGACAGAAGAGGGTGAAAGCAGACTGTCCAGGAGTCTCACATATTTTCCAGACCATGCAAGCACTTGAATATCTGGGGAAGTAAAGCAGAGAGCAGATGCCTCCCAAGATGTACTGATGACCCTTTTTAAATATAAGGGTTTTAAAATAAGTCTTCTGGCAGTGTCAAGGGCGGGATAACAAAAAAGAAGATGCAACCATGATTCAGACATGTAGTTGCATAGTTTGAAAGCCCCCTCCTTAGGTTTTTGGAGCAAATAGGTTGAAGGCAGTGGAGCGCAAAAGTAGGAGTACACAATTTATAAACAAATAGCATATTAATTGTACTTTGCTGGATTCATCTTTCTCATTGTTATAAGTATTGTGATATATATGTAGGTATAAATATATGTCCACGTAAACCCCTCCAAAATGAAGAAGCAGAGGCCCAATGAAGGGATGAGATGGGAGCTTTATTTAGACAGCACAGGTAAGTTTTCTGGCATAATGCATTTCGGCCGGTTCTGGCCTTCATCAGATGCCGCTACTTTCAGTATTCTCTTTGCCAACCGTTTAAATGCTGTCACGCACAGTTCTCAATAATGGACAACATCGCTCCGCCTCCAACCATGTGATCGTGCACCGACTGGTTGTTGCTCAGTCCTACCAGTCCCAGAATGCATCTCTCTGGCTAGGTGTTACGTGGCTTAATGTTTGTGAAAACCTTGTGGTTTGGAGCACAAAAAATACTACTTTGTCAAAATCTAAAAATTCTTTAGAAACCAAAGAATTGGTGAAAACAAAAATGTTCTTTTACCGTATGCATATGCTACATACGAAAATATATTCACAATTATTGTCTTCTAATTCTCTTGACCTTTCTGCAGCTTTTGACACTGTCAATCACAACACTCTCCTCATCACTCTTCAACAGAGAATGGGCTTGGAGGGCACTGTGCTTAAATGGTTTGCTTCCTTCCTCTCTGATAGATCCCAAATGATCAAAATAGCCAACAGTCTATCATCTCCTTTGGCAGTAGGTCAAGGTGTTGCTCAAGGCTCTATACTTGCACCCACACTGTTCAATCTCTATTTAGAACCACTGGGAGATCTCCTAAGCAAATCCGGGGTCAACTATCATCTCTACGCAGACGACACTGAAATCTACCACAAGGTTGCCTCCACTCACGATCTCTCCGTCCTAAGCTCTACTCTGGACTCCATTCAAAACTGGTTCTGAATACCCTCAAACTGAATTCCCCCTCCTCTCCTCCCCACTCTCTCCTCCCCCGGTTCAATCATGGATTGATCAGATGAATCTAATTAACAATACACCCATCATTGCCGACAGCGCAAATCCCTGGGTGTCATACTTGACAAAAACTCAATCTAATCTCCCACATCAACTCCATTGCAAAGTCTGCTCGATACCAACTGCGCTTTCTTTGGGGAATTTGTCGCTTATTCACGGAGCAAGACCTCAAAACCCTGGTCCAATCGCTGGTCCGCTCCAGACTGGACTACTGCAATTCTCTTCTCACTGGCCTCCCCAAATTCCACCTGTCCCCCCTTAAATCTGTTCCCCATTCAGCAGCTCGCTTCATTTATGGGGCCAAAAGAAGCGACCACATCACTCTCATGCTATCCACCCTCTGCTGGCTTCCCATCGAGGCATGATCTATCTACAAGACTGCCTGTATCACACACAAAGCCTTGAACTCCTCCTCTCCTTGCTAGCTGGCGAATAAACTGAAACTCTCTGGAGGCTCTAGACCATCATGTAATGCGGAAAATGTACTGCCTGATCCTCCCATCTTCAAAGAAGGAAAGATCGATAGCCCAATCCTTTTCAGGCAACGCAGTGAGAATCTGGAACTCACTTCCGCTGCAGCTTCGGACCACCACCTCCCCCCAGGCCTTCAAAACTGCCCTCAAAGTTCTCCTCCTTCAAAGACACTTCCAAATGTAATTCACACCCTCTATATTATCTGAAGGAAGACCCTCCATTATAGAGAATCCTTTACTCCATGACTTTGGAAGTGCCTTCCCAGTGTGTTCTTGTGGTTGGAGTGTCTGCCATTCATTGCAGTATTATCCTTCTACCTGTGTTTGGTACTCTTTTCTAACAAGCATACGTCACTTTTCTCTTGTAACACAGTTTGCTACCTCTTACATTTTGTTTGCTTTAGATACTTGCACAAGTGCCACCATTGCCTACGTAACGTTTGTTCTTGTGCTTGAGTGTTTGCCATATATTGCAGTATTATACCAAAACTTGTACTTAGTACGCTTTTGAAAACCAGCACACATCACTTTTTCCTCATGTAATGCACCTTTTGCTTCCTCTTGTATTTTGTTTGCTCACAATTGTCACTTTTGCCTCATGAAACTTAACGTTTGCTTTTGTAATTTGTTCACTCTAATGTTCTCCTCATGTATCAGATCTGTTCCTTTTGTGAAGCCCTCTGACACCTTCGGGTAAAGTCTGCGCTATAAAAAATAAACAACGCATAAAATAAATAAATTAATAAATATATGCCAACTTTACACATGCCATAAGAGGCATGGACATAGGACCAGGCAAAAAAAGCAGCTTATAGCTGTATTTGTCTGCCCCGTAGGGGAAGACCAAAACTACGGGAGCGGAGCTAGTTAGCTTAAGGCTGTAATTGTAATCTCCCCTCTGACAGGGGGAGATCAAACCGACGGGGAAGAGGAGATAGTTAGCTTTGAGCTGTATTTTTAATCTCCCCTCTGACGTAGGGGGAGATCAAACCGACGGGGGAGATCATCTAGTTAGAACACCGGCGCTTGGCGTGATAAAGTGCCTCGCCGGAGCAAGAGAGGAACACCGGCGCATGCGCGCGACAGAGAGTGAAAGCGTGCGAAGGCAGCAAACGGCAGAAGCGACCGGAGCTGTGGACAGCTAGACGCTCAGCGCTCTGTATTATAGCCAACTTGCTTTATTGGAATAAATCCTTGTTCTTCACAAACCTGGCATCCTGTGCTCTGTGGGGGGGAGCAACTATCAACATTACACCCTACAGGGGTCAACACCCTCACAACAAATGAACACAAGTCTTAGAGATATTACAACAGTATCCCAAACATGGCTCGGATCACTCGAAAACACGCGCATACATTCAAGCGCTTATACTGCTATGGATGCATCTCCGTCAGTGCCTCGGGCTTCACCTCAGTGCATGGGAGGTCCCGAGGCACCATCTTGATTGTCTTTTTGAACATCCACTGACTACAATGGATGTCACTTCCGCGGGACGAACTACAGGATGACATCCGGTGCGGCAATCATGTAGTTCTATCGCCACTCGTGTTGGAAGGCGCTGTTAGTTCATACCACAATCATGTTCCTATACTGTACACTTATACAAAATAACCTGGCCTCGGTAATTAGTCCCTATCTGTGAGATAACTGGGCATATTACATATTATATGTTGTTAATAAATATTTGGTGGCTCTATGCAAAGAGTAAAATGTCCCTCGTTGTCTATTGTACTGAACAATAAAGTTTTGTATTACTAATAGTAAATACTTGGTAGCTCTATATGGAGGGTACATTATCCTTCGATGTCTGGTATGTTGAGCAATAACGTTTTATATTGAGGACAAAAGTACAATTCCACATTATAGCAGGACATCTTTAGAGTAACCTAGTGGAACGTACTGCTTCATTGGGAGCTCGTTCATATCGAAGGACTAAAGACTAAAATTAAAAGTCCATGGTGCTCACAGCGCTAAAGTGCTTCCAAACTCTACTTTGATGTTGTTATTTAATTACAATTGTAATTAGATTCCTATCACTGGCAGCATTGATAAATCTATCAGCCTACCTGTGCAGTTGTCAGTTTTGGTGTAATCGGTTTTAGTGTTATCAGGATGATTTATTGCTATTAACTGTGATTTTTTACTTCAAATGTTTTTACATGATAGTGAACAATCCTTTAAAAGCAGAGAATTCAGACCTATCCTTGATGGAAGCTATTTTGAATGGATCACATCCTACTGCTCATATCTTCATTGGACTGATGGGGCGGGCTTGGTTATAATCCCACAAAGAGTTAGTTAACTGGTAATCATTTTATGGCCCTTTAATCTATCACAGCATAGTCCACGGAATTGTATCATTAAGGCCCTTGGTGTCACTGTCTAGTCTGAACACCCATTTCCGTTCTTTGTTAAAGAGGTACTTGGCTCTGTCACTTACATGTGGTGGTATGTAAGGTTTCTCTAGCACTGTCCAGAAAAAGTTCCCAGGTGGATGGTTGAATTCTTCAAAATGTCTCGTTAATTTAGTGTTAGTCTTTCTGCATCGGAAGGTGCTTTTATGTTCTAGCATCCGTAGCTTAACCTTACGAGTGGTCAAGCCAACATAGTGATATCCATAGGGGCATTTGATCAAATAGACAAGATTGTCACTATTACAATAAGTGAAGGCAGTCTGGACCCATGGTCTCAACGATCCTATGTCTACTGTTTTAGATTGACTGGTTTGCGGACAGATGGCACATCCTCCACATTGGAACTGACCATGGACAGGTGGAAGATTCCATAGAGTACCAGTTGTTCTTGATTCCTGTTGCCTTGGACGTGAGTGTATTAGACTGTCCCATAAACTGTGGCCTCTTTTCAAAGCAAAGAGTGGCATCGGAATCTTCTCCTTACTCGTATTCAAGAAACGCCAGTTTCTTCGTATACATTTCTGAATACCATTGGTGAGTGTATTAAATGTATTCACAAAGGTCAGCCGTCCCAAAGGGGGTTTGACAATCTTGGGCTCTAAAAGCGCTTCTCTATGATTGTTAGTAGTGCGCTTGCAAGCTTTTTTGATTAATTTTCTTGGGTATTTCTTTTCATGTAGTTGTTTAGACAGACCCTCTGCATGCTGCTTATACTTGTCCACTGATGAACAATTACGTCTAAGACATAAAAACTCGCCATATGGCAAGTTGTCTCGCAACGACTTTGGATGTTGACTGTCGTAGCGTAGGAGGGAATTGCATGCCATCGGTTTCCAGAAAAATTTGCTCTCCAATCCTGTAGATGTCACATAGATTGATAAATCTAGAAAAGCTAGCCTGTCTTTATTTACTTCTAGAGTAAACCTCAAGAAATTATTGCAAGAATTGAACCATGTTTGAAACTGTGTGACTGATTCAACATCTCCACGCCAGATTACTAGAATATCATCGATATACCGGTTCCATAGTCTTATAGATTGATGGAAGGGGTTATCGATGGTAAGTACATGTTCTTGCTCGAAATTATGAACGCACAGGTTCGCCAGACTTGGCGCAAAAACGATCCCCATACTGGTTCCAGAGACCTGGAGGTATATAGTTTCTTCGAACTTAAAGAATTTTTCCTTCATGGCCAACTGGGCTAGTCTCATAATGAAAAGGACTGGGGTAATTGAGTACAGGGAACTCTCGTTCAAAATTGTAGAGATGGTGTCATGCGTCGGGTCTTGAGGGATGGACGTTTATAGAGATTCGACGTCAAAAGAGACTAATAGGTCTCTCTCGGAGTCGAACTCTACTGTAGGTAACAGGCGCAACACATCTTTTGTATCTTGTAGATACGTAGGCATTTGTTTAACAAGAGGTCTTAAAAAGAAATCGACAAAGGTTGATAAAGGCTGCAAAAGTGAGCCTATTCCTGAAATATTCAGCCTGCCCGGAGGCGGTCTCTGGGTCTTATGGACCTTTGGCAAGGTGTAAAAATAGGGCATCACCGGGTGTGCAGTTTGGAGAAATGCTGATTCATGCGAAGTTATCCAGCCTTCGTTGTGAGCCTCTTCTCTTCAACTATTGTTTCAATGATCTTGCTTAATCTTTCTGTGGGATCCTCTTTGAGAGGGCGATAGGCCTTCCTGTCATTCAACTGTCGTAGACACTCAGAACGATAATCTTCGGTGTCTTGGATCACAGTTGCACCGCCTTTGTCTGCGGGCTTGATTGTAATAGCATGATCTTCAGTCAAAGCTCTAAGAGTGACTTGTTCTTTCTGAGGAAGGTTAGTGTAATGCCTCTTCTTATTAGTGCACAGGGTGGTAATTTCAGAGTAGTCACAAAGCCTAGACCTCTATCAAGGACCATTACTTATTCTGCTGTCAAAATCTTTTTACTCAGATTGACTATTAAGTCCCGTCTGGGTTCGACATTGCTTGTTGCAGATTTTGGTTCAGTTTGGTTTTGCTGCGGGTACCCATCTGTGGGGGTGCAGGCTCGGGCTGGTACCAATGGACCTGTGACTCCTGATTCCTTCTTCTGCCTCTAGTTCTTCCCTGGCCTGCCCCTAAAAAAGACTGGTTACTAAAGTCTTGCTGAAACTGTTGGAACTGTTGAAAAGGTGCCGGTTGCTGGAAATGCTGTTGTGGGTAACCCCAAGGAGTGGGTGGCCACCATTGTTGGAAAGGTGGCCTTCTGCCCCTCCCTCTGAATGGTTGTCTATTAGAATCTGTAGTTTCAGAGTCGCTCGAGTTATCATCTGAGCTGCTCCCTGAGTATGTAGAGCCATAGCGTTTACCTTTGGCATTAAACTCTAGAGGGGTATAATCATCACTCGTATACGGATAAACCACCTCATGCTTAAACTTGGCCAAGTCCTTTTTAAATTTCTCTATTTTAGAGTGAAGAATTGAATCCTTTAATTCCTTATTTACCTTGTTAGATTCATCCTGATTCTTTTTAAACAGGATACCTGTGATAGTTGTTTTTATCTGTGCTTCCATCACCTGTATTTCTATCAGGATAGCATCTGCTATTTGTTTAGCAGTACAAATGATCAAGAGTAGCCAGTCGTGTGTACAGCGCCAGGCTATAAGCGACCAATCTTTGCGAAAAGCCTTATCTTGTAGGAACAGGCGTGGCGCATTGGTAACTATAAGATCAGGAGGTGCACAATTACCCCGCAAATGCTCGGCCATGATAGCACCACCGTTCTTGAATGTGACTTCTTAAGAAACTTGACTCAATTCCAGTCATCTACATTAAGGCCTGTAGAACTTGGGATGCTGTCTAGTATGCTCGGTGTACTTTCTAATGTACTCTGGAGTATTGCGTCATCATAAGCTAAGCCGCTAAATCCTGCCTTAGTGAAGGGGCTCAATAGAATGTGTTATTCTTCCAAAAGACAGAGATCAAAGAGAGTTGTAAATGATTGTAATAATACTCGATTGCTCACGTTGGGGCAGTCTAAACCGTGTGAGTTGATCTCAGAGTGTCAACCACTGGAAAGCAAATAAAGACCCGCAGCCATCAGCTGCACTCAAATATTCTCTGCACATCCACAAGGACAATCATGATTAAGGCTCCCTGTTTTCTGTTTTTACTGATTTTTACAGATAAATACACACAGAAAACCATTTATTTACTTGGCTATATTTATTTTGAAAGTTGGATAAAAACGGAAATTGAGGGCTTTTTGAGTGGTTCTAAATGCAATTAGGCAAGACTGCCAGGCCAATAACTATGTAGATTAATAGGTTAGTGGGTTAGAAAAAAAGGGATTTTAGTAAAGGGGCTTAAACAGCAGTAGATATGCACAAGGTTGATACTGAAATGTGCATATTTTCGTATAGGTGAATTGATTTATCTTCTGTGGATGTTCATATCACTGAAACCTTGCAGGCATTCAGGCAAAACTGCATATTAATTGTTTAAATAAATGTGGAAATATACCTGTTTTAGCTTTATTTTTTCACGAAACCCATAATAAATATGGATAAATAGAGATAATGATGCCAAAAAATAAATATGGATAAATACAGACGGAAATGCCCAAAAAATAAATAACATAAAACCATGAGCCAAGGGTCCTTCTCTGAGTTTTTGTGACCAGCTGTCAGTGGGGAGATCGAGGAGTGCGAGGGGCAGCAGAGGTCCATCTCTGCAAAGTGTCACTGTTGTGAGCACCCTTCTCTTCTTTAAAGAGACAGTTGAGGAGGACACCAGGAGTAGCGTGGACCACTCCAAGGAGCAGCTGTCTTCTCCCCCCCTCCCCTGCCCACAGCTGTAATTGACACATTGGAAACTATTGTTCCCTTGTGCAAATGATTCCTGATCCAAAGAGGCAATCTATAACTGTTCAATGCTTCACACCTGCATGTGCACCTACGGGGCATGGATATATTTCCTTCCAAATGGCAAGAGAGCTGAAAGTGCAATGTGACATGGTCTAGCGTGCGTGCTGAGAACTGGGCATGGCCATACCCAGTCCAAGGTCCTGAACCTGGTATGTGACTTTAGCACTCCTTTCATCTGTAGGACCACAACACACCAGCCGTAGCTTTTCTACATTGGGTGCCTGTTAAGAAGCAGATTCTTTTTAAATCAATGTGCTCGGCACTTCAGCTGGTCTTCACCCCTCATGGGTCCTTTCTTCAGGGTAAATGTTTGGTATATTCCTGGCTACTTTCTGAGATATGAGGATAAGTTCTTCTTGAAGATTCCAAAGTTCTGCCCAAAGGCCATGGCCCTTCTCAACTTCAGTTGCCTCTAGAGGGAATCTCTTACCACTGGACTCAAGCTAGCACACCGTTTTTTTGCAATTTTAGAAACAGCTGAAGACCTTGTTGTTTTCTGTCCTATAACTATTGACTAATTGCTTCCTAATTTTTTGGCTTCACTATTATTGAGTGATATTGAATATTTGGGGGGATTCAGGCTCCATGATACCTTGGGTGCTGCGCTTTATATCTAAAATAAAAGTGAATAAATAGGAATGACATTTGAAAGGAAAGCACCTCAAACCTGTTTCAGGGTCAATATTTCCTATCAGGAAAATTAGTGAAAAGATTGAAATACAATTGTCCTAGTTCTGAATTCTTCTTGACCAAGGAAGGTTGCTCCACAGAGAGATACTTTGGCCCAGGGCTTGTATCAGTCAGACAGACAGGCTGCCAGAGGCGAGGGGACACCACCAGTAATCCCAGGAACTTGCTGGAGGAGCTGTGGGTCTGCCTGGCACCCAGACATCACCTGTCTGCTCCAAGAGTGAAGGAGAGGGCTCGACCCTGCAGGAAGAAGAACTGTCCGGGATGAGAAGCTCAGCCATGTTCCCGGTGTGTGGAGCACCCAGAAGAAGCTGATGTTTGTGATGGAAGGTGCCCCGCTCTGAATCAAGCTAAGTGGGGTCACCTGGCCCACCTCTGTGGTTCATGAATGAACTTCATGAAGCAGTAACAATTCCAAGTACCAGTGTGCTCTCAATTTTGCAGATCCACAGTAGGACAGATCTGACCAAGGTTGTGGCCTGGTAGCCTCGGATTACCCCATACCCCCCCCCCCCCGCCACCCCCACGTACCGGGGTCTGACAGTCACAAAGACATTAGTTACATGCATTGTCACTTTTGTAGATCATGTTTCTGTTTTTACCCACACCAAATCTTTGTTTACTGCAAGCTACTTTGTTTACTGCAAGGTTTGCAAGGGCAAAACACTTTTCATATGTCAGACTCCATGTAATGTACTTGATGCAGTTTTATATAGCGCAGACTTGGCCCAAGGGCAATAGAACACCTTACATGAGCACTGGATTGTATTGCACATTTTTTGATGTACAGTGAGAGAATGTGATTAACCCAGCATCATAGGATGTTGAGGAAAGGCTGGGGCTAAAACCTTGTTCCCTAGTTCCACAGTCAGCATCTATACATCTCTCTCAGACCTTGAAGTGATGGCATTGGTTCCCAGTATCAGCCAAGCGTAAAGTGCTTACTTGAACTCATTAAGCTGTCTTCCAGGATATATCAAATATATGTTTAAAGTGTATAAAAAAGGTTTGATCTGGTTGCTCAGCACACCAGTGCCTCCACTCCACAATGTTTGACCTCATGACCACAGGCTTCACTCCCAACGTGTCCATGTATCCTTTCACTCTTCACAGGTCGATAAAACGAGAACCATTGATTTGGGTAACACTAAACTCCTGCTACTTAGAGCAAAGGAGTCCCACTGGGAGACATGCATGCTGCAATCCTGCAGGACGAATTTGCTAATGCCAGTGTGTTTATATTTGGCATTCCTAAAGTGCACACCAGGCTACCCACCAAAAATCAAAGTGATGTACAATAAATAGTCCTGCCCACGTGCGTGGACCCCCGAGCATTAGCAACAATATATGCATATAAATATATATATCAACTCCGCACGCCTGCCCTACAATCAATGCACCAGGAAGGACTGACAGAAGCGGTCGTTCCTTTTGATCGATGAAAAGAAAGAAATCACCATGATTGCGGTAATATACTGCCAGTGAGCTCCCGCATTACGAATAATATCCGTCACTGCTGAATCCTTAAAGCAGTGAAAGGAGCCACTGAGCCAAACTTATTTAGGATTGCTAAGTCCACACCCTCATTAGGGAACCGGCTGGGTTTCTTAGTGAGTATTATTTCTTCCCCTTCAACACCGGTTACACACCACCCCACTATACCTCAGCAATTCTCCATCCAGATGTCCCTAACATTATAGGTCCTGAAGAGACCTTACACCCAAAATAGGGTCGAAACGCCATCGACAGAAAAAAGGAAAAGCAAACCATTGAAATTGTACTCTATCATTGTATAGGAACTATGCATTTGTGAAATATGGAGTTTTGGTCGCTTTCTGAAACAAAAAGCCTTTGAAACTTTGTAAATATTGTCACACAACGTCACTTATGAGATTTAGGTTCATATTTCACTTGGGACACTGTACACAGCTGTAAATTATTTCTTTCCTATGTTTATAAAATTTTGAATATTCGTTTCTACCATACCTTTGAATATAACTATAAAATAACGGAATCAGTGGATGCGTGTTCCTTTCTCTTTGACATTACCTATAGCCCCTGGATACATGCGAATTTCACCTTGCCTTTCTAATATTTATTAAGTACATACTCCACAGGAACCACTGTTTTTCTAAAAAGTACTTAATCACCCTGGTTCCATAGTGAGTAGGGTTCCCTTGTCTTTTCCTTTTCGACGTTTGCCCTACAATCAAGACAGACTCCAGCACGCTCGAGATTGCTCAAGGACTTTTTATTGGCAAAAAACTAACGGTAACGCATTTCAGCAGCCGCAGCTGCCTTTGTCAAACCTATTGTGGTTGCCATTTTGATTCCATTATATACATGTTCCTGGGCCATTCACACACCTTAAAGTGACAGTGCTTACTAAACAATTAAAGTGACAAAGTGCTGTTAAATCTTAAAGTGACACATGCTAATCGTCACCGCATGGATCATACTTTGCAACACAAAACTTGATCGGAGGCCAAGCCCACACATTAATGTTATTGTTACTGCTACGCTGGGTTGCTTGGTACCAAATTCATTCTAGATACTGTTGTAGCAGAAAGTAGACCCTAACTTCATTTTAACAAGGGCCATGACTAATAAAGGGTGAGTGCCCAATGCGACCCATTGCCCCCCCAAGCTTGTTATGAACTGGGACCTCAAGTACATCACGGGCTAGTGCCCATTGTAACCCAGTCTTTCACAATTATTATGCAGCTAAACAGTAATCCTGCCTCTCTTGTCATTGTGTTAAAACTAAAATGCTGCAACCAAAACTCAAGATTAAAACAAAACACCTACAAATGTGCCCCCAAGAAAAGAAAATTGCACCAACATGCAATGCATTAATCACGGAATAGATTATTCTGGGAAACAAATTGAAGCAACAACTACATTCGTGAAGCTGACTTCTATATATAATGGATGACTTGATGGGAGAGTTTTGGGAAGTTATCTATAAAAAAACTCATTCTCAAAAATTCTCATATTACAGGTGGACATATAAATCCTCTTTAGTGTTGAGGTCGTAAGGAATTTTTGTGTTGAATCTCAGAATGTATTTTGATTCTAACTGCCTCAAATACCTCTCTCTATTTCCACCCCTCGGTCTCACTAGCACTTGATCTAACACAACGTATTCTAGGTTGTTAATGTCACTTTTGTGGACCTGCTCAAAGTGTCTTACAACAGGATACGTCTGATCCTTGTGCTTGATGGCTCAGATGTGTTGTAGGATATGGTCATGTGCTCGTAAAATGGTGCTTCCTATATACAATTTGTGACAACTACATTTCAAAGCATAGACGGCATACTCACTCCTGCATGTTAGCGGATTCAATATCTGCCATTTGATGTCAGAAAATGGCAGTGGCACTTCAGTTGCATTCACCCCAAAGTTACATGTCTTACACTTATGGCAACGTCGAAATCCTTTGCTGCCACTGAGCCAACTCTGCTGCTGTTTCAATCCGGGAGTATTGTTAACTAGATCATTTCTCATGGACCTTGCCTTTAGGAATGTCAACAGGGGTCTTTTATGTATCCCAGGACCTAAGATTGGGTCACTGCAAATCAAGTGCCAATGGCACGAATCTCCTGAGGTTGTTTGCTGTACCCTTTGATGAACCTTATGGGTTTCCCTGTATCAATCTGTATGTGCCTTTGCTCCTCCTTGGTAAAAATGAGCTTCTCTCTAGTACTCTTGTTTGCCTTAACTCCAACTGACTCCAACGTGGCCTTACTATGCCCTCTCCTGCTAGTTCTGTTTGTGCCTTCTGGAGCTGTTCAGTCATGTTGCAGTTTTGCCGCATATGCAGATTCTCTGCATAGGGTGTACTGTTTTTGAGCTTTGTCGGATGAAAGCTTCGAGCATGCAGCACCGTGTTACCCGCCGTGCTCTTCCTGAATGTTTTAGTTGGCGTAGTCCCATTCCACCACATAAATAGTCAGATCAAGGAACTCTACCTCTTTCCCACTTATATATGATGTGAAATGGAGATTAAGCTCATTATCATTCAATCTCAACAAAATTTGCGGCTGAGGATCTGTCACTACACCATATGACGAATAACTCATATATATGACGTGAGCACAGGATCACATTGCTAGATAGTTCAGAGGTGGATTTCGTTGGCAGCAACTGCTCCTCCCACCAGCCCATATACAGATTCATATAGCTGGGGGGCTAAGCAGGTGTCCATGGCTGTTCCCCTCATCTGTTGTTATAGATCAGATCCAAACATAAGGATGTTATTACATAGACACCAATTGAGCATACTCAACATCATCTCTGTATGCTTGTATAGTGTTATTGGCCGTGCTCTTAGTAAGTGTTGCACTGCCCTTAATATGTCTGTGTGTGAAATACTAGTATAGAGGGATGTCACATCAAGTGTGATCATGATGTAATCCTTTTGCCATCCTATATCATAAATCTTTGTCAGAAAGTCACCTGTATCCCTGGTGTAAGATTGTAACTTTTTGACTGGGACCGGAAGGAAATAGGCTACATATTTAGAGGTATTTTCGAAGAGTCTTTCTATGGGAAAAATGATGGGCCAACCAGGTGGTGCACTGATGTTCTTGTGCACCTTCTGTATCAAGTAGAGAACTGGTGTAATCAGATTCTCTACTTTAACCCCTTCCCTGCTCATGACGAGCTCAGCTCGTGATGAGGCACAGTGGAGCTGTGCTTATGACGAGCTGAGCTCGTCATGAACAATGATATATCTCACTTTCCAGCACACAGCGGGAAAACCTCTAGCAGCCAAGGTGTTAAAAAACTTGAATTCTGACTGGGAGATGAGACCCACTGCTCTCTAATGGTTCAAATCAGTGTGAAATTTCGTGGTTACCCCTTGTAAGGTGTTTTTGTCTACTCTTGCATAGCAAGGGTGGTCACTGAGTTGGCTTTATGCCTCCTCCTGATACATAGCTAGAGGCAATAGCAGAACATTGACCCCTTTGTCCGCTTGTCTCACTACTATGTCAGTACGGGAGTGTAACTTTGTCACCAAACTCATGTGATTTATTTTGGATGGATCGGCAGTTTCCCCAATCTCAAAATTTGAGTAAAGTTTCTTAAGGTCCTGAACTACCAGATCAGTAAATGTGCCAATGGAATCTTTAGGGACCATAGGCAGGAAAGTCGACCTGGGTTTGAATGGAGTTCTAACAGACCTACCATAAACATACAAATCCTGCTCCCTAACCAAGACATCATCTGTGAGTTCAGTTGTATCATCCCTGGAAACACTATCCAGGTCACGTAATAAGGTGAGGTCGGAGACCTCCAGACTCTCACCACCTGTTGGTGCCTCTTGCTGCACCACTCCAGTCTTTTTGCTAGTTGCAAAAAAATTGGCTAGCCTGAGTTTGCTTTTACATTTTAGGCAATCAATTCTTGTCTGGACGTAGTGCATGTTTTCTGAGACACAGTAAAATAATCCACATGAAAGAATATTCATTTCTCCTGTATTTAATACAAGGTCAGTTAGGTTTAATAAATTCACAAGTGGCCTTTGCGGTAGACCACTCCAAGTTGAGTGTCAAAAGAATTTTTATTGTTGTGCAATTAAGTAGGTGACTCTCGCCGCATTGTGTGTAAGGTTTAATAAATTATAGCCAGAAGTTTTGAAAGTCATTTGGTCTTCATCTGCGCGCCCTTGCTGGCCACTTGTCCTTCCTGACCATCGGTTCTTCCTCTGCCTCTTTCGCCTCTTCGTTATTTTCTGGCTTCCCAGTGGTCTGAGGTTTGTGTTTCTGTCCCATTGTAAAAAACGGAGCTCATCACCACTGTGGTATTTTCCCCATCAATTGTCTCCCATCTTCCCTATCCGTATCCACCTCCGAACTGGGCTCCGAGCTGGTCTCCTCATTGTTAGGCAGTGGCTTCGATTGTAGGTTCTGAGACAACTTCTGTCGCCTGATACCTTCACATCTTTTAGAGAATGTGAAGATTTAGCCTCACTGGTAATCCAGTTTATCCCCCCTGAATATGGTTGCCTTGCAGTCTTTAATGACTTTTTCATACTTTTTCACTCTCTCTTGTATTTCAGAATGCATTTTTTTAATTGCCTCCTGCTTCGGTAATTTATCCAATTTTTCATTAAGGAGCTCAATCTCTGTCAAAAGCGTCTGCCTGTCAATGTCCGCAAATTTAGCTAATTTGACAAACATCCGTTTTGAAGAATCGGCGTTGTTTTCAGCCCATTCTCTCAACATCTCTGGATGCGGGTTCTCATAGGTGGGGCAGTGGCATAATTAAAGTTTGATTGACCCCACCCTGCATGTCCGGATTTTACCCAGGGCGCTTACACCTGAGTACTGTGCTGAGGGGGCTCCTTGCAGCTGGGGGGCCTGCCGCCCCGTGGGGGATGCAGCGGCCTGTGTTATGCCCCTGAGGTGGGGGCAATGAGTATTCTTAAGCCTCTTGCTACCCAGCTAACTTCTAGGTACCAGGTTAGAGACCTGCTCTCCCACCATTTTGATTTCTAACGTCTTAGAAGTTTCTCCAATGCTTTAAAGATCTCCTTATGCCCCTTGGGCTTCGTTGCCTGCCCTCTGCACTGGAGCTGCTTGGTTCCCCATGTACATCTGTATCCCCGAACAGTCTTTCAGCGTCAGTCTCCCTTTCCCTAATCCAGTTCATGATGTTAGCAACACTGTTGCCACAAACGTATGTCTTCATGTCTCACTTTGCGGAATCAATGCAGCTCTCCTCTCTCCCCTTTAGCACTGGATAGCACAACACACACACACACACACACACACGCACACATATATATATATATATATATATATATATATATATATATATATATATATATATATTTAATGCATGTTTAACCAAATCTAAGGACTAGCCCTGTGTAAACATACATCAATATATATACATAGTATGCATATATAATATACACACATGTATATACATATGCTGCCTAAAGCCCAAAATCAGGCTAAATGTTGCCAACTTTGCATTTTATTTTTCATTTAAAATAAATCATGTATAACAACATTTCCATGACATAGAGAAATGTACTCTTAACATGTTTGAACACAGCCTTTAATTTCGAGGGAAAATGCAAGGTAATAGCAGGCAGATAAGGCCAGAAGGCTGCATATAGAACATTCACCAAAGAACTGGTACCGTGCCTTTAAGACATCCAGGCTCCCATCATGCCCCACAGGTGACAGTAAGGTCAGGTCATTTTAACAGCATATTACATTGCATAGTGATCATGAGGAAATATAATGTTTCTATAACCATGGTATTCGTTCGAGAGGAGGGAGGGTTGCTTTTGACTGTGATGAGTATGCCCCTGGAAGAGAACTAGGATTACAGGTAAGTACTTTATACTTCTCTTCCAGGGGATATTCATCAATATATTTAATCAAAAAGGGGGCAGAAGAAGGAGCTGTGAACCATTCAGCTCCCTTGTCGTAATACAGAAATATCAAAATAGGAATGGATCTTGGATCAATGGATACTCATCAATAGTCATAAGCACTGAATAGAGTAGCAAGCCCATCCTCTGAATCCTGCAGAAGAATACCTGCATAGCGAATGCACTCTGAACAGCATGTTAACCAAACACATTCCTCAAGGAGGCTTGCCCAAACAGGGCATTCGTCTGAGTATCAGAATCTAGACAGTAATGGCGGGCAAATGTGTGGACTGAGCGCCATGTAGCCGCTTTGCATATCTCCTGATTGGATACATTTCTGAGAAGAGCTGTTGTAGCGTCTTTCTCTCTCGTAGAGTGAGCATTTGGCTTTCCAGGTAGCTGCTTTTGAGCTAACTGATAAGATTTTCGCCACTGACAACAGCTGATTTAGCTGTCTTTATGTGCAATATATGCCCAACATGAAGAGGTTGCATGCCTAGCTTGTAAATTTTAATTTGTAACCACCTGTCATCTTTGTGTCCCTCTCCCAGTTTTTGCCTTTATTTGATAGTACATGGTGCACATCATCCCTAGGTAATAATTCAAGCTGTAGCGACTTCGGACTCGAGTTGCGGGCAGTCCTCATGGATTTATCTCTCAGTCTAGTGGTTTCTGGGATCCTCCCTGCTTACATAATTCATTAGCATTCAATCTGAATCTCAGATCTACACCATTCTTGTCAGCTGATTATCCTGCTCTGTAGGATTGGTGCATGGGCGGTTCCTGATCTAGTACCACCACGGCCTTCCCTTGTTTGGCAGCCATGGCTGTTGTTGGACATATTAATGAGAATGCCTGTTAGTTCACATTTTCCAACGATGAATATGTAATTGCAATTATAAACTAATTTTAATTTGGCAGCCGTCACATAAACTGTCAGGCCTGTTCTCCATGGTCTGGGCAACTTCATGTCCTGGGCAACCTGGGATCCTCCCCGTATCAGTCACTGTCCATTATCTTTCAGCCCCGGGGACTGATTGTACCACTGAATATCGACATGAAGAAAATTCTGACAATATTTTTTCTTCAATATTTTGTCCTTGACATTTAGTACTATGGAAATTCTGACTTCGATTATTTAGTATTCACAGATCAATAAAATGTCAAGTGCCTCCGTTTTGGGCTTCACTAATAGAGAGAGGGTAGTGATGGTGCAGAGCCAATTTTTTCTTACAGTTAATATATAAAAATAATTTACCAAGATTTGAATCCAGAGACTTTACTTAAAAATAAGAAAACTGTAAAAATGTGATAACTCACAGTTAAATGAATTCAACACAAAATTGAGATAATATAACACACAGATAGAACTCAGTGTAAATGCACTGTCAAATAGGGCACAGTTACTATTTACTCATGTGGTCTAAGCGCATGTCTGGTTGGCGCTAGCAATTTAGAATGTGTCTGGGAGTGTATCATATTCTAGTTGGTTTTAGCAGTGGATATTCACTGCTGAGCTAAGCGTTGTTCGTGAATGGCTGTTACATTCTTACTGTACATATATTTACTTGGTAAATGTTCCTTTAAACCATGTGCATCATTCAGTACTCTTTTGGTTCTTCTTAGAATCTCCACTGCTGCTAGGCACCAGGTCAGTTGCACTGTTCCTGTCTCCCAGCCTGTTGCTGTATGTTGCTGTGCCACAATCTTTGGATTAAAGACTTAATTTAATATATGTTTCAGTGCAATCTGTAACATATTTTTGGCGACGAGGGAAACTGAAGACTCCACCAATCTCACAGTGGCACAGGTGTGGAGTGAATTACGATTTTCGGTAACATTTTTTGTTTTACCTTTTAAAATAACAATTGTATTGGCAAATTCCTTTTTGGAAACCTTCTTTACTTATTTTCCTGGAAACTCGAGATATCTACTTTAATCGAGTCGGGAGAAGGAGAATTTTAACTATTTGCGCTAATTTGAGGAATTGTTTATTTTTAATCTCCGGTTGGTGCTGTGCGAGCGTGCCTTACCGACATCGAGAAAGGATCATGAACTGACGTCTTCCTTCATCGCTTGAGAAAGGATCACGAGCGCTGTATTCCTTTGCCTTGTGGACATCTCTACTCTTTGTCGAGGAAGAACCTTGCACAACTACGCACTCCTGAAGACTTTCCTCACTGTTTCTTGCGCTTCGATCACGTTACGTGTGACGTGCTACGTTCTGGGAAAACGTCGCGGCCATTTTGTTTACACGTTTCCATGACAACCATTTGCCGAGCGACCTGATTTTCATTTCTGCTTATTTCTACTGTTTCCACGATATCTACAGCTCCGATTCTTCTAAATAAGGTTTCGTTTGTTTCAATATATTCTCCATTTCAGAGTATTTATAATCTAGTTTTGTTCTAGATCAGTTCATTAAGGACTTGGATACAAATAACTTGGATTCAGTAACACTTCAACAACATCTCTTCATTTTATTCGATTTTAACATCAATTGTCATATCCTTTTACTTATTGTTTAACTTATATTTGTTTTTGGAACTTATGGCTATGAATTTTGATCCACCTGACAAATTTTTACAACATAAAGGAGATCCACCTCTACCATGGACACGCTGGAAAGAAGAATTCATCAATTACATGAAGGCTATCAATGGAGAGCGTATGGGTGCTGAAAGAAAAAAAAGTATTTTATTACATTGTTTAGGCTCTGAGGGTCAATTAGTTTTTAGGGCTCTTCCCCAAAGTCCACCTTCTGCTGGGGAGGGTGAGGGCGCTAATGTCTATAAGGAAGCCCTATTAAGATTAGAAAAGAGATTTAAACCGGTAACAAATATTGCTCTAAACAGATATAAATTTTATACCAGAGCACAACTTGAAACAGAATCGTTTGATGAGTTTATTACTGCTCTGAGATCACTTTCCATACATTGTAGTTTTGGTAATATGTGTGATGAGATGTTAAGAGACCAAATTATTGTTCATGTTAAGAATAAATAAAACACAGGAACGTTTATGGGAATTGGGTGATCCCAAATTAGATGAAGCCATTGCTATTGCAAAATCTTTAGAACATTCTGAAAAATGGATGAATACCATTAAGAAACATACTGAACAAAAGGCAGATGTGGTAGATGAGGTATGTCTGGTGAAACGAACAGAATCATCTACCAATGGAAATTCTCATTCAAATTATAATTTCAATTCTAGCAGAAGTAATTTTCAAGGAAATGATAGGAGATTTGATAAATCGTTCATATGTTTTAGATGTGGAAGTAGAACACATTTAGCTTCATATGGGGGATGTCCTGCAATCAGCAGAGAGTGTAGGAAGTGTGGTAGATCAGGACATTTTTCTAATATATGTAGAGATCTTAAGAAAAGTATTCCTAACTCTCAAGCTAAAGTTGCTGCTGTCATGGAAGAGATCCCTAGTGTCAATAAATGCGAATGTGGTGCGAATCACTGTGATGATACTAAGGGTTTTGTGGTATCTTTGATGGAATGTATATCAAATGTAAATGATTCCTTAAATGATTCCTCTAATTGCATGTGTATCAAAAAACCTATCTGTGAGGTTGAAGTCTTAAATGTCAAATTAAAGCTCATGGCCGATTCAGGTTCTCCTTGGACGATTATTACAAAGGAGTATTTTGATTTACGACTTCATTCTGTTCTTAATATTAAGAATATTTTTCCATCTGACATTGTAGCTGTAAGTTTTAATGAAGACAAAATTGACATGTTAGGTTTTTTTGTGGTGGATCCTACTTTTAAAACTAAATGTTTGAGTCTCAAGCTGTACATGGCTGTGAAAGGTGTGAATGTTCTAGGATGGAGAGACCAGTGGAAGTTTGGAATTACTCTCAATCCTCGTGCTACAGAGCCAGTAATGTTGGATAATACTGTTGATCTGGTGAATATTGCTTTATTAAAAGAGGAAGATTCAGTTAAGTTACAGACTTTGGTAAAAGAAGAGTTCAAAGATGTATTCTCGGATACTTTGGGTAAAATTAAGGACTACTCACATAGAATTAAACTCAAGACTGGTGTGGAGCCGGTAAAACAAAAACTGAGAGGCGTACCAATTAATGTTAGAGAAGAACTTAAAAAAATGTTAAATGATTTAGTGACTGAGAACATTATTGAGCCATTTGAATCGTCAGAATGGGTTTCTCCCATCGTTTTGGTGAGGAAACCCGATAAAAGTTTAAGAATGTGTGTGGACCTTTGAGCTCTCAATGCAGGGATTGTGGATTGTCATCCTCTTCCAAATATAAATGAGGTTTTGTCAATGTTGGAGGGGGCAAAGGTGTTTTCTACTTTAGACCTAAGGTCGGCAGCTTACCATCAGGTACCTCTTACTGAAGACTCCAAATGTCTAACAGCCTTCATTACCCCCCAAGGATTATTTCAGTACACTCGAATGCCGTTTGGGTTGGCATCGGCGGCATCAGTATTTCAAAGAGTAATGTTTAATATTTTTCGAGATTTGGATGAGTTTGTTAAATGTTTCCAGGATGACATTCTGATTTTCTCAGCCAACAACAATGATCATTTGCAACATTTAAAGTGTGTCTGTGGAAAATTGAGAGAAAATGGTCTTACTTCGAAACGTAACAAATGTAAAATGTTTCAACATTCTGTGGAGTACTTGGGTCACACGTTGTCTGGGGATGGAGTTGTTCCTAAAAAATCTAATGTTGATGGTATCACTAATGCTCCTGCTCCTGAAAATAAGGAACAATTACTTTCTTTTGCAGGTATGTGCGAATACTATAGAAAATTTGTGTATAATTTTGCTTCCAAAACGGAACCTCTAAGGAAGCTTCTCAGACATAATGCTGTGTTTCGTTGGGAACAAGATCAACAAAAAGCTTTTGATCTCATTAAGTCTGATATCCTCCAAGCTCCAACTCTTAGACCGTTTTGTTTGAACAAAATGTGCATAATCACAGTTGATGCTAGTAGATATGGTTTGGGTTCAGTTCTTTCTCAAATTTCAGGAAAGGAGGAGTGGAATGTTTGTTTTGCTTTACGCACCCTTAGTGAAACTGAAAGGAGGTATGCGGTAATAGAAAAAGAACTTTTGGCATGTGTTTGGGCCATAGAAAATTTTCAAAATTATATTTGGGTAGTAAGTTTCTCTTGAGAACTGACCATAAGCCTTTGGTAAATATTTTGTCTACGGGGAGTGGATGGAGTTCCACTGCTCGTATAGCTAGATTAGCTTCAAGATTGCAAGAATATTGTTTTACAGCAGAATTTGTCCCAGGAAAAAAGAATGTCATTGCAGATTTCATGTCTTGTATGCCTTGTAAATTGACTACTGATGGAATTTTTTCTGAGAAAGAGGTGGTTACTTGTTTACAAGATGTCATTGCAGGGTCGTTTGAGGATATTTCTGAGCAGTCTTGGAATCTTGCTGACGATCATGATGTCACTTTAAAAATTATCAAGAAGTATATTCTTGAGGGTTGGCCTGAAAAAAAAGATATATCGAAAAGTATTTTACCCATGTTCTCTGTTTTGGATGAATTGGCTTTGGAAAATGGTCTGGTTTTCAAGTTTGGTAAGTGTGTTCCACCATGTGAAATGCAGAAAGTGATTTTAGACATTGCTCATAAGATGCATCCGGGAATGTCTGCTATGAAGCATCTCATAAGAAACTATTTTTGGTAGCCTGGGATTGATAGGGTGGCAGATCGAAAGGTTAGAGAATGTGAAGTGTGCATGGGTAGTGAAAAGATGTTGAGAGTAAATGTTCCTCCTTTAAAAACTTCTGTTTGGCCGAATGAACCTTGGAAGAAACTTGCGTTTGACATTTCTGGTGCTTTTATGTGTCTTCCGCTAGATTCTCGTTATGCTCTTGTTTTGCTGGACTACCATTCTAAATGGCTGGAGGTCAAGTTTGTTTCCTCGGTTTCCACCAATGTGGTGATAGAGTTCTTCAAAGAAGTTTTTTCTAGAGAAGGGTGTCCTTCTGTGCTTGTAATGGATAATGGGGTGCAACTTACCTCTTTGGAAATGGAAAATGTTCTCAAATTACAAAATGTTAAGCATTGTACAGTTTCTGTTTATGAACCTCATGAAAACGGTTTAGTTGAACGTTTCAACAGGGTTTTGAAGGGTTTTGTTGCTGATGTTTTCAAGATGGGTTCTGGATGGAGGAATTTGTTGAGAGAGAAACTTTGGTTATACAGGATAACTCCACATTCTACAACAGAAGTTTGTCCTTTCCGTTTACTAAGGGGGCGTGATCCAGCCTCTACCATTTGTCCATGGTGGTTTAAGGACAAATGTTCCAACAAATCCTTTTCTGATGATCTCATTAAAGATGTTGTAGAAAGAGTGGAATGCAAACAAGCTAAAGTTAAGGAATGGTATGATAACAAGTGGAAGGTGAAAAATCCCAATTTTGCTGTTGGTGATTTGGTCAGGATTAGGAAACCTGGTTTTGTCACCAAATGTTCTAACAAGTTTGGTAAACCTTTGAAAGTGATAAAGGTTTTTAGAAATAGTCTACTTACTCAGGATGGTAAGTGTCCCTCTTTACATCATCCTAAGTATTCTTCATTGTTTAATTCCACCGCTCCTGATGTTCAGCTTACTCCCAATGGTAATGTTGCTTCAAGAGTTAAAATGTTTGCTCACTCTAGATCGCAACCGCTTAAGTTTGCTGATTATGTAACTTAATTTTTTGTTGTTTCCTAGATTAATTATTTTCTCTCCTGTTCTTTTCTTTTTGTTTATTTATAAGAGGGAGATGTGTTACATTCTTACTGTACATATTTACTTGATAAATGTTCCTTTAAACCATGTGCATCATTCAGTACTCTTTTGGTTCTTCTTAGAATCTCCACTGCTGCTAGGCACCAGGTCAGTTGCACTGTTCCTGTCTGCCAGCCTGTTGCTGTATATTGCTGTGCCACAATCTTTGGATTAAAGACTTAATTTAATATATGTTTCAGTCTAATCTGTAACAATGGCCCAGGTAGTTGTGCTGATTGGTTATTGGAGCTTGTGATTCAAGCATGAATATAGAGGAAACACTATGCCCAAGGCAATTCCGTGCCATTGAAAGAGGCGTACGTCTCGGGAGCTGCTGTTGAGTGCAATCCACCACCAAGGCCTGATATGGAGTCAAATATACAGATGTGACTTTTGAGGCCAGACATTTGGCACTTGAGATGGCCACACAGTCCTGGACCTTTGAGTGTTCACCGCATCTTTGCACCCTATATAGGGGTGTACCACAGCCGTGGGTAGAGGTAAACAGCATGAGTTCACCCCATTACTCATTGGCAGGAAACAATCCGCAAAGGTGGGGTCCTCCAGGTCACCAAATTATGTCTCCTGTTGAAGTCCATAGGGACTTAGCATAGGCAAACATCAGGGGCCTACAGATAAGAGCTGCCAGAAGTACACTACATCCTACATGACCTTGCTATTAACCAATATGCTGAAAAGACCTACGTAACAACACCCTAAAGTGTTGTCACTAAACCATATCCTTGAACTCAGATCCTTCCGGGATTGCATTCAGACCAAGATGTCTGCAGTGTATCTGAAAGTTAACCCAATAAACACTAAGTTTGTCGTCATAATAGGAGGAGCCACTGAGTCTGTCTTGTAGGATAGTCTCAACAATTTGAATTTAGATAGCATTTCCACATGGTTTTACTGTGTAAAGTCAAGCCTTTCTTCCTTCCCTGTAATTCCAGTTCACAGTCCAGGCCCTTGTCTTGTCACACTCTCCTGAAGGCAACACTCTACTCTCCCATTGGCATTTTCGGCACCAACAAAACCAGTTCTCATGTAGTGGCTCAATTATCAACCAAGGTTTCAACTGCATCAGTTCTTTCTACCTTCCAGACTCCACTTCAGAATTCATTGTATGATCTGTAAACCACTCCGCTTAGTAAGCCAGACTGCCATGCCTGTACACTCACTGTGTCTGGTGCCAAACCCTCTACCCGAATACATCCCCGGCTAGGCTGTAAATCCAAGAGGCTCACAAAGAATACACCAGCCCGCTGGTCCTCCCAACATAGGGACCACGACTCTGGAATGACTTCCATGCTGAGAGATAAGAAGGGTTTGGAGCAGGCTATGAGAAGGTCTAACCATGGCCAATGCCCATTCCTCACCCTCATAGCGGTATTTATACATGTGTACTATTACACCTCCTTGGGTCAGTACAACACATTAGTAAAAAAAGAATTACCAGTGCAAGGCACCCTTTTGTGAATGCCTTGTTACTCTGACCATTTGCACACACAAGTCATCTTTACACGTGAAAGGACTTTGTGAAGGGTCCCTTAACATATTGGTTCCCTGCCAAGTGTGACGGGGTCAGCAAGTTGTGACGTTTTAGCCAACAGCATTCAGTGCATTGGATTCTGGGACTTTTAGTTTCACTTTTAATGTTAAGGTATAGTATTCACCAGGAAGGTTCTGTGGATTTGAGTTACAGAGTGAGGCTCTATGTTCCAGGACTCTTGTGGTGTCCTAAGATATACATTTCCTCTGTTTGTCAAATTTAGAGGGAAACCAATAGTCGGTAAAACAATACAAGCAAGTGGCAAGAGTGCAGTGGTGCAGCAACCTTCTATTTGAGCTCAAAACAGAAATAAATAAATACATTTACAAGAGGTCTCAAGACTTGCACGAGACTCCACAGTGAAAGGATCATGTTGGTGCATTTTAAAACCGATAATGGACCAAAACCAAAGCTCCAGTACATAAGTAAAGTTCAGTCCAACAACTGAGTCCCTCAACCAAACTCTCCAGAGTACAGTGGATAGAAGCATCCTGCTCAAAGGCAGCTCTTTGAAGCTCAAGGTCTCTGCCCCAGGGCACTAGGCGCTTCATCAGAAAGGCGCAAACATGATTTGATAAGGTTCTGTGTCCCCACCTTGGTTGCCCCTAATAATGTTGTGGGTGGCAGAGCTTTCTCTGTGGTGGCTGCCAATGTTTGAAACACCCACAAAAAGTTATGTGGCGTTTCAGTGTGGAAGTGGTCTTCACCGAGATACCACAGCATAATATGTTTTTGGTCCTCGCGCTCTCTTCGAAGCAGCTTTTCTGTGTCTGCGGTGAAGTATGCATGAGTCCTTTCCATAAAAACAAGGTGTGCAAATCAAAAAATGAAACAATGTCATTTGGGCTACCTAAAATAGAAACTGAGTAGAACCTTTTTTTCAAAGACACTAATTAAGTTACTAATATCTTGTGTTATTCAAGGACACGCCTTTGACAATGGTACAAACAGTAAAACGAACTACTCCCAGTTAAAGGTGTATTTTGATTGGTGGATTTAATTTACAAGAGCCTGAGTCCTACAGTTGTAGTAATAAGCATGTTGGTAAAAATGCGAGCCGGAACCTTCCACTTCCTGTTGGAAGCTTGTTAAATATTGCAACTATGAAACTCGAAAAATGAGTCGTCTTTAGTGCAGCAATTAGACGTCTACCTACTGCTCACTCTGAACTCTCTACTTCACATACAGACCTGGCAGCGGAAAACCCTCCTTTTTACAAGCACTACTGAGAAAAAACTGGTCTCGCCTTTTCCACTCATTGGCTTCACCACTGCTTTTATTTTCAGATGATGCTTTACAGCATCGGTAGAAAATCTATGCAGCATTGATCAAAAAAGAAAGATGCAATATATATGCAATAGGTCTCGCGTTTGTGAGGATTAAAGCTATTGGCGTTGTAAATGACAATGTCTTTTACCCATGTGTTTTGGAGTGGAATGGATGTATGTGGTGTGAAGTGGTATTATGTGGGTTGGAATTGTTAGTTGTGGAATTGTGTGGTGTGGAGTGGATTTGTGTGGCATGGCATTCAGTGGAATTATGCAGATAATATTTATGTGGTATAAAGTGTACTGGAATTATGTGGAGTGAGATTGTGTGTCATGGACTGCAATTATGTGGATTGGTATTTTGTGTTGTTTAGTGGCATGTAGTGGAGTTTAATTAGTGGAGAAGGGTGGCTCAAGTGGTTGGAGCGACAGACCCTGATGCAGAGGTCTGGCCCGGACCAGGGTTCAAATCCCCGCCTCAGCGGGTCTTGGGCTCAAATTTCCCCAAACCTGACAATTCTCGGCTCGGTGCCTATTCCAATAATGGAGTCCCACTCTGCAACTCTGGGCAATAGCTTGCTTAATCCCCACGACGGCCCCTCGCAGCGGGATGCCTGGCTTTCACCTTGGGGATGCCCAGTAATGGGTTATCTAACAAGGGAATACCAGGACGGGTTCACTAAGCAAGCGCTTAGAAACCGGTCGGTGATACAGCGCTATATAAATAAAACTACAATTATGTGGTGTGCTGTTGACTTTTGTGGCATGATGTGTAATTCTGTGGTGTGGATTGGATGTATGTGGTGTGTTGTGCAATTATGTTGCTGAGTTGAATTATGTGGTTGTTGACTTACGTGGTGTGGAATGGAAATGTGTGGAGTTGAATTGTGTGGCGTGGGAGTGTGTAGTTTTGAGTGAAATTATGCTGAAACCGGTCCTTGGATGCTTGTTTCCATTCCAGGGAGGACCTGGCTTGGCAGTTCGGGCTGGATTGTTCCCATGGGGCACAGGGTCAAGGCTGATTTGCATATGGCTGGGTTCGAACTGGAATGGCATGGTGAGAAAAAAAACTATGGATTTAGGCCCATATCTCTGTACTGGGGTGAATGTATGACATTGTTCTGCATTCTGTCCATCGCCTGTTGTTTTTGCGATTAGAATTATGTGGTATGGTGTGGAGTGTATTTGTGTGGATTGTTTTACCAAGTAAGTTGATACAACACAAAAAGAATATTGCACAATGCCAAGCTGTTCTGAATACATAGGTTAGTGCAGTCACCAGTAACACTCGGCATGGCCATAGTAGGACTGCCTTTAGAGCTATGCACATGTCACCAGTGCACATAAGAATGATGTTCAAAGTGTTGACATTCACCAGCAAGGCAACTTGTGTAGGTGCCTCAGAATACTTACAGATGCCTATACTTATCTAGCAGCAATGCAGAACTGCGCTGGCGTGGAAATCAGTTATTAGTTCCACCTATTATTAATCGCGTTAGGTCTGGAAGATTGAAAAACAATCACCTATCAGCTAGGCCAGGTGTGTATTACTGAGGAACATATTCCATTTAGGATGGCACTGAATACACAGCTTTTTTGATCTTTAGATGTATTTGACTGTATTTGAAGCGCTTTGATGTGTGTGAGCCTTGAGTTGTTTATAAGTGGAAATATTTTATTGTGTTGTATTTGCATTTAGATAGCAATGTTCCACCCCTTAAGGCTCTGATGACTTTTGTGGGTGAGTACTCGCATACCACAGCATGCTCATTGTTATAAATGGGGGTCTCTAGTTGGCAGAGGTAGGTACCTTTGACCAAGTAGGAGCCCTTGCTTCTAGTAAGGGTAAGGGGGGGTACACTTCTAAAATAACCCCTCCCCACCCCCTTGGTATCTTGGCACGAGCAGGCAGGCTTATCTCAGGGGCAGTGTGTGAAGCATTTGTGAACACATACAGTAATACAGTGAAAACACTACAAATGGACACAACACCAGTTTAGAAAAATAAGTAATCTTCAACTAGACTTAATACAAGCCTACATGACAAAAATCCACAACACAGTAATAAAAATATGACTTTCAGATGGTAGAAATAGCTTAGTTCAATATAGATGGGAAAAGCAACACTTTACTCTAAAAGTACCTTGGATGCGTTACGCAATACAAACGAAAGGGTCGCTGGGAAGCTGATGCGTCAGTTCCTTGCTTCGGGGGAGGTGATGCCTTGGTTCCTTACTGCAGCGCAGGGGAGGTGATGCATTGGTTCCTTACCGGAGAGGAGGTGATACTTTAGTTTCTTACTGCGTTCTGGTCACGATGCGACAAGATGGCGTCTTGGATGTGATTCGACAACGTGGTTGCGGTGTTTGCACACCGGACAACCGTGTGCCAAACTCAACAGGCCCTGTGACACGCTTCTCCAGTGATGCGACAGCAACCTCTGCGGCGGCGACACGCTTCTCCGGTGATGCGACATTCTTCTTCGGCGATGCAACTGTAATTGCTGCGGCGGCGACACGTTTCTTCCTTGTTGAGTTGCGCTTCTAGCTCCCAGCGACATGCAGTCTTCAGAGAGCCCAAAACAACAGCCAGCACCTCTCTTCAGGTAGAATTCCCAGCAAGGAAATTCAGGGGGAGCTGGTGGTGAAGTCTTTAGGTCCCTGAGACTTCAGAACAGGAGGCAAGCTCAACTTTAAGCCCTTTGGAGATCTTCCTCAAGATAATAAAAGTACAAACAAAGTTCCTTTTCTCCTTTCCTAGGCATTAACTAACCACTGCAGGCCAACCCCAAACAGCAAACAGCACAAGGGCAGTCTCCTCCTTTAGCTTCCTTGGTTTCTCTCCTAGGAAAAGGTTTGTCTTGATTCCCCAGAGTGCTCTAAAGTTCTGGGGTCGGGCCCCAATATTTATACTGCAAAATCCTTTGTTCTCTGAAGGCAGAGAGTGTCTGTGCCCTGCCAAAACCAGTTCCGTCCTCCCTGGTGCAGCTTCCTGGCAGGAGGTGGAGACAGCATTGTTGAAAGTAGACCTGGCCCAGGTAGCTGAAAGGAAAACTCCTCCCCATACTCTCTATTCTATGAAGGTACAGGCCAGTGAAAGAAAATCTCCTCCCCCAACTCTCTATTCAATGCAGGGGCTATTCAGCCAAGCCCCGACCTACCAGACCGCTGGAGCCAAGGCCATCTCCGGCTCCCTTCACTCACAAACCGGACATGGAAAACACAAACCTAGCAGAGGCATGCTGGATGGTTAGGCAAGAAAATACCTACTTTCTAAAAGTGGTATTTTCAAACCCAGATTGTAAAAATCACCCACACTAAATTATGTATTTTAACATTCTAAGTTCAGGCATACTAAATGTTATTTTCCTATCTTGTTCCTAGGGTCAGTTAGGATTATAAAATGTTATAGTCAAACTGCCCATTATGGCCCATGGGAACAGATAGCATTGCAATAGTGAAAAACAAAATTGGCTGTCATTCACTATTAGGACATGCCACACACATCAGGGCATGTCCTATATTTCACATACAATGCACCCTGCCCTTGGGCCTACCTTTGGGGTGACTAACATGTAGAAAAGGGAAGGTTTCAGGGCAGGCAAGTGGCACTTGCCAAGTCGACATGGCTGTCCCAGATTGCACACATGCTCTGCAATGGCAGGCCTGAGCCATATTTTACAAGCTGCTTCTGTGGGTGGCAGAACCAGTGCTGCAAGCCCACCAGCAGCCTTTGATTTACAAGCCCTGGGCACACATGGTGCACAGTACTAGGGTCTGACAAGTACATCAAATGAGCAAATCATGGAGTCACTAATCCAATACAACAATTTACAGGGAATGCATATGCACTTTAGTACTGCTCATCAGTGGTAAAGTGCTGAGAGTCATAAAACCAACAAAATCAGGTCAGAAAAAATACAGGATGTAGGCAAAAACTTCAGGGATGACCCTGCAAAAAGGGCCAAGTCCAACACTCATTTTATATATCAGAGACTGCAGCTCAACCCTAATTTGTCATTCTGTTTATCTCAAGGTTATTGTTCAGCAAGCAGCCTGCCATGCCATTTGCCATGTTATCTATCTATGCTACTATTATAAAGAGAGAACTGTGTCCTTTGAGCCAGGTAAACTCGAAAAGTACACCACCAATCCAAACACCCAATACATCTTTGAAAACGTCAGGGCAAGCAGAAGGACATAGGCTATATAATAAAAAAATATATAAGTTAGAAGGGAAAAGTAATTTTTAAGGAAAAGTAGTCCCTTAGAAGTAGCGCCAGCTAACGACGTGCGTGCTGATGCGTGCTGACATCACGGGGGAGAGCGGAAGCCGGAAGCAACACCCCGCGAGGAGCGGACAGGAAAAAGGAAGCAACACCCTCCAAGGTCCGGAGTGCGTAGAGGAGCATCGACATGCTCAGGGGAGCGCGGAGTAGGAGCGGACACGAGCATGGGAAGAAGCGGCCAGGACCAACAAAATGGGAGCAAGGAAACACTGTAAGTACGCTCTGCTGCTCCCGGCCGCTCTGCTGCGCCTCTCCTGCTGCGATGCTGCCCCCAGCCCCCTTCTGCCCCGGGCAACGCCGGGGCGGGCTGCTAGTCTGTTTTATAAAGTTCTTGGAAATCAAAGAAGTCATGCAAGATATCCTGAGGAGATTATGGAATCCATACTAATATAATAAAGAGAGAGCCCAAACCTTTGAGGCGGGTAATCTCAGGAACCACAGCACCAATCACAACATCCAATACAGCGTTGGAAAGGGCAGTTGCAGCAGAAGGACATAGGCTATGCCGACGTCCACCATATACATTTAAAAGGTAAAAGAACCGTGCCAGCAAAGTAGTCCCTTGTGGGCGTGTCTGCATTGTGCTGTGGGCGTGTGCTGTGGGCGTGACAAATGCTGGGGGCGTGTGGTACGTTCCGCCCGTTATGCCATGTCTCATATCGTGTGCTAATCCCACCCTGCTCCCTTTAAATACCCCTGCACCCCATAATCATAACCCACCCTTACTCCTTAAAATACCCCAACACCCTTAAACACTAACCCATCTTAATCCTATAAATATACCCTGTACCCCAAAACCACCCCTGAACCCTAAAACACCCCTGTACCCCAAAACCCAAACCTAGCCCTGAACCCTTAAATACCCCTGTACCCCAAAACCCAAACCTACCCCTGAACCCTAAAAATACCCCTATACACCAAAACCCAAACCTCGCCCTGAACCCTAAAAATACCACTGTACCCCAAAACCCATACCTATCCCTAAACCCTAAAACTACCCCTTTACCCCATAACCCAAAACTATATCTGAACCCTTAAAATACCCAAACACCCCAAAACATATACCTCAGTACACCAAAACATGTACCCCTATACCCATACTTACCCTATCCAAACATAAAAAAAACATGCTTTTATCATTCATGCATTTACAACGAATTTCGCTGTAAATGTATGCGTGGTAAAAGCATATCAAATGTAATGCCATGCGTTATAATGGCATTGCGGAGTCATGGTACCTTCGTAATGAAAGTATGCGGAGTGATGGTATGGGGAAAGAAAGTTGCGGAATAATGGGTGTTTACCCTCCCCCGGTAAGTACATTCGTGGCACGGCGGCCCACATCTCCAGCAACATACTCATATTTTTTTCACCACCAATTTGAAAAATGAACAGGTCTCTCTCATTGATGGTCAGCACCGACATACACTTTTAGACACACCTCCCGCCACAAGTTCTAGAATTGCGAACTTTAGAGCTGGGGAGCTACGTTCGAATCTCGGCATCAGCTCAACATCCTGTGATTCCAGGTAAATCGCTTTGTCTCCCTGTGCCTACCACAAATGAATGTGTTCTTCTGTAATGTAAATTGTGCTAATGCCATGTTGTCGAGTTTGCACTATATAATATTGCAAGGAAAAATAAAGTAGGGAAACTCGAGTTCACACACTACTGAACGCGCACTCTTAAGTCCATCAGCAGTGCACTGTGAATCGGAGCGTTTCACAGGCATGTCACAGATAAGAAATGCTATCAAAACGAAATCCTACAAAACAATATACTGCTGCCTGGCAGCAATTCATACCCGGACAACGTCGGGACGGGCTGCTAGTCTGTAATAAAGGCGGTCATTCAGTTGCTCATGCAATTATGGAGAGGTCATGCAGAGGGTAATGTAGGCAGGCAGATATATTGTTATTTAAACCAGTGCATATGTATATTTTTTGATTATACGTACACATTAAACGAGGAAGGATAATGTGACTTCACGATGCACTGTTAACTCCAATTAAATAACAGCACTGAACTCAACATCTCCCTTAATTTAATGCAGGAGAATATGCCCTCCTTTGAACAGCTTCTTGATTAAAAATAAGCGTCACACTGACTCCCCAGTGTTTTGGGCAAACCACTCTCCTGATTGTGAGTGTCTGAGTTGCAGAGCATTAGGATCCACAGTAGAGCTGTAGAAAGTATGGAAGAGGGAGGGTTGGGATGTGCATATGTGATGAACAGTTTAACGCTGTGTTTTGGCACACGCTTCCTCTGGAGTAGCTGAGAGGAATCTATTTCCTCTCACCCCCTGCCTACTTGCTGTGCCCCTATAGCTCATTACTTTCTCAAGGCCCCCACTTTATCTGCTTCTCAGAGACATCCTGAAATGAGCCAATTATTTGCCCGTCCAGTGCCTCATTTAGTGCGTCATTGGTTGGTGGATTTGAGGCGGATGTCGCTCTATTGGGAGGAGATGAGCTGCCCTCAAAGAAAGGCAGTGTACGGCCTTGTTAACAGAACCTGCGGTTCCTAAAGGAAGCGGTACTCATTAGTAAAGAAGCCAAAGAAAGGCCTAAGTACAATGTCAAGAACAAAATCTTGTAAAATAAAAAAATCTCGGATGGGTGGGAGGTGGGGGTGCGAAAGATCAAGTGGAACAAAATTGTGTGGCGAGCTCCTTACAGTCTTCCATAGTAGAAAAACGGTCCAAAATACTTGAACGGTTGGGAGGTGGTGGTGGTGGGGGGACATCTGGGAGCGGAAGCTGAACAGCACCAAAGAACGAACAGGCAATAAATAATAAATAAGCAGGAGGGAGTAGGAGGAGTAAGCTGCAGCCAGTGGAAAGGAAGCAAGCATGGGTGCAAGCGAGTTCCTGAGCATAAACACACAGAAAGAAAAGAAGAGTGGTCACAAAGTAATGAATACCATGATGTGTAAGAGCACATGTATCAGGCAGACTCATGGGAAGTTAAATAAGTAGAAAAGGAGGAACTACTATGCATATTAACCAAAGAAAAGCAGCCATTTATGAAGGACAGTCAACAGAGCCAATGAAAAAGATGGGTGAGGTATAAAGCCCATATTCTAGATACAGCATGTCTGGAAGAGACAGCGCATCCGTTGCCTAGGTGAGGAAAATCGAATTTTATATGACCAGGTATGTCCCCTATCGTGTACCCCAACGTCCCATGTATGTGCATGACCTCCATGCATTTTCCCTCCATGGCTGAAAATGAAGACGCAAATGCATTTGCGTCCAACGTTAACATGTTATCTACCAAGTCCTCCAAGAAAGCAACATTAATTAGGTTTCTAAACCCATGTTGCCAACGTCTTTACATGGTGCACTTTTAACGCGAAGCCACGTTTTCCTGGCTCTGCCGAGCTAGGCCCTGAATTGAGGCTCCGAAGTCTCTTCTGTCTCTGAAAGCTGCCGTTTAGGTATGCATCCCTGACCTCTGCCTTACTTCCTGCCCAGCGAAGGGGTGCCCGGCTCGGCCTGGCCTGCCTGCCAAGACAGTATTTTGCCTACAGTTATCTGCTCAACCTCCTCGAAAACACATTCCAGTCTAGTAAAATAGGTAAACATATTCCCGGCTGCAGAGTAAAGGGCCCGGCCTTTCTGTCTCCTTGCAAGCGATTTACAGCACCCGTTACCATGGTAGACCCATGGCCCCCGCGCATTGTACCAAGACACGTATGCACTCCCTAGCATTCAGTGATGTATGGCCCCTGCCTGAGAGACCTTTTACTTCAGACAACACATCCTCCAAACATGAGATATAGGCTATAGGTGCAGGTCGTTCTGACATCCCAGACACCGAGACTCTTCTACTAGAGCTAAAGTCAAGTCCCCCAGCTCTCCCCAGTTACACATCCTTACCACGTCATGCCAGTTGCGCGCGCATATAGAATAAAGGTTTCTGCTGACCCTGCAGAATCCTCCTATGCATCCACCCACTTATGACACTTCTTGTGACGTTTCTAGCACACACCTCCGTGTACGCCTATTACACGCCTTCTTTTACGCCCATATGTTCTTATCTTCTTCTTTTCACTTGTCACGCCTACTGTATTCAATGCAATTATACTGTTTTACTATATATAATGTGTGATGTTAATAAAATGTTGAATATCCCTTCCTGAACCTTCATGGTGATGGAACTAGATGTCCAGCTACTCGAGATGCTTAATTAAAGCCCGTATGACTCAGATACCACGGACTCTGCCTCTCATTTTATTGAGCTATCCTTTATTGTCATTTAATGTATAGAAAAATAGTCCGGTAAATTTTATTTACCACATAATCTGGCACCCGAACAGGGACCCCTCCCCTTCCCCACGCGCTGGCGATGTAACGCAGGCCTGACCCCTTCTACAGCTGTGACGGATCCTGTGCACACCTGCGGGTTTTCCTGCTAACTCCCTCAGGCCCACGGAGGAGACGGAGACTGCGGTCCAGCATCCAGACGAGGCGGTGAGGAATGCGGAGAGTCCCGACCAGAGCCCGAGCCGAGAGAGCAAGGTCCGAGGTATCCAGAGGCCCACCTGTTCCGAAGCGCATGCGTGGTAGTGCGTAGTAGCAGCCAGATGTCGTAGCAGTCCAGTCCAGTCCAGTATCAAGTTTCCGAGGCCTTCAGTTTTGCTTCCCGGTGAGTACCGTTGTTGGGAACGCATCTAGACGGGTTCATATATGTGTGCCCGGTCAAGACGGGTCTGGGTACACAGACTCGGTCCAGACGTGTCCACTTAGGTGGATGCGGTATGACGTGTCTCTTTATGGGACCGGTATGTCTGTACTGTTTTAGCAGTGCATCTAGTGGTCCAGAATTCTAGTGTTGTTTTTCTCGAGATTTTCAGTATTGTATTTTATGTATCAGGTAGTATCTGTTCGAAATGTTTTAATGTGGTTTTATGTCGTGGTATGAATGATTGTTTGCAATTCCATACTGTGTTTATTGTGTTCACGTTCAAGTTAGTGCCAAGATGCCACTGTTCTCAAAATTACGTCAGATAGGAACTAGGAAAGGGATACTCGAGGAAGCAGTTCCCGTCCCGCCTAGGGACACTCCCGGACATTTTATGTACCATAAGCATGGCTTAGATGCCATACTGTACTTAGACTTATGGGTCGAATATACTAAAGATCTGGAAGAGAAATATAGATGGCCTGTTTCAGGAACATGGGATGCTGAATGCATCATGAGAGTAGAGGAAGCACTATGGAAAAAGAAAGCCAGACAATCCCAGAAAGATGCTATAGAATTATGGCGTAAAGAAGCGCATAGAAGAACAGAGAAAGAAATTAGGAAAGCAGAAAAAAGTAGAGAAGAATCAGAAAAAGCCCGAGAAAAGGAACTACTAGAAGAAGGTGAACGAGTTAGAGCAGAACAATTAGACCGACAAAGAAATGCCCTTATTCAAGGTATGTATCCTCTTCTCGCCGAGGGCCTGCCCAAGGCGACCCCGGAAGTACCGAGTAATTTACCGCCACCACTGGTTCCAACTAAACTCCGTCATAAACAGACCGCAGCTGATATTTTCCTTTCATCTTACTTAGATGACAATGTCCCAGACTATGCAATCAGAACCCCGAATGTTAATCCTCACATTCCTGTTCAAGACACGGCTGCGCCCACTGTTTCTCCTGTCATTGGTCCTGCCATTGGTCCTGTCAATCCTTTTAACCCACCTGCAACCCAGGGCCAACCGACATTACCTACACCTACTTTTCCAGTTCCACCACCACCAGTTACATTACCACCAGCACAGCCAGTATTAGTCGACGATCAAGCATCAGGAGGGGCAGTAGGAGGTCTCCCTACCACCCCGCCTCAAGTTAAACGAACCACACTCAGAGAAGCAGCATTACAACGTACACCGAAAGTAACTACATACGCAGCCCTTAAACAGTTTCTTACTGATTGCATATATGATCCGATACCAGGCGAAGACCAGATGATATTACATTCAATACGTATACGACGTGTTACGAATTATTTGGCTCTTTTTCCAGACATGAAGCAACATCTAGACAACATATATCATTTTATTAGAACAGGAGAGAAACCAGAAAGTATTCACGAAGCCATGGCACACAGGAAAGTGGAGATTCAAACTATGATCTTACAGTTTTTGATAAATTGTTTGATAAGGGAACAAGACCAGCCAGGTAAAGATAAAAACGAGATGAAAACTCTGATAAAATGGAGTGACAACATAGCCGATGGTAAACATAGTAAACAAAGTTGTATAGAATCCATGTACAGAAAGATCCGTAAAGAAATTATAGAAATACACGCAAGGGAAAAAGAAGCAAGAGAAGCCGAGAAGGCTGATGGTGAAGTCTCAGAAGACAGTGATATAGAAGCTGAGGATCCAGACAGAATAGCATATGTAGGTAGGGCGAACCCCTTTGACAGACCCATACGCCCGGAATGCAAGAAACGTTTTCTTCCTCCCATACCAGAACAATGTTCTCTTGAGCATTTATTACAAGCCACCGATAAAGTTTTGAAACATCGAATAGGTTACAGTGAACTTAGTACCATGCGTGAACAAGAACTAGCCCGGTCAGCAGTCCAATGGGCTGGCAATTCTAGTGTATGTCAAGATGACATAGTAGCCCAAACATTTCTGAATCTTTCCCCAGACGAACAGCGACTAGCTGGTATGCACATGATCCAGCACCTCATTACACTGCATGAAAGTCAGCATTCTGATCCAGGTCCCCTACATAATGTATTGGAAGAGTTACTCCTAAAAAGATGAAGAGGCCTAGGTACCGATTTAATTAATGTCATTCTAGAACAGAGACACAAGTACAGAACTTTCCTGACTCCACATTTTGTTCCCGTTCCACCCCCAGTAAGGAAAACATTTTACATAGACAGACAGAATCCTTTACGAGAAGTTCATCCTGTTCAGACAACGGGGGGTACGCTTCAACGAGTATTTGTTTACACCCCCTTAACGAAAATGGAATTATTGGAAATGAAAAAATTAGTACCGTGCCATGATAAAGACCCTGCAGGGTTTCACCGAGAATTAAAAGACATGCTCCGCATGGGAGAGTATACGTATCCCGATATACTTAAAATGTTAAAAGTACTGTTGCCTGCTGGCATTTACGAGAAACTGAAAGAGAAAGAATGGGAGGTGGGAGAGAAAAAGATTGATTGGGCAGCATTAGAAAACGAAGAAAATACACGAGTCCCTGGTACTGGTCTCGGTACCCTTGCCAAAGCATTGCCTGAGTTATTAGTACAGGTTTTGCCAAGATTACTAGCAACTAAAAAGGAAGACTGGGATGCAATCTCAGCCTGCAAACAGAAACAAGACGAAGACACTAGTGATTTTTATTCCAGATTCGAGAAATGTTTCATTATTAATAGCGGCCTGAAAACAAGTAGTGAATCCTATCCACATCTTTTTGTGACCAAATTAGTAGAGAATTCCTTACCACAAGTTAAAAATAGAGTTCTGAAAGTCGAGAGTACATGGCAAGCTAATACTCCTTCCCAAATGTTACAAATGTTACAGTATCACCAGAATCGAATCAGAGAAGAACACGAACATGAACAGAGACGTATTAAAGATACGAAAATGAAAGTACTAGTTGCCCAGTCCGTTCCAAGTGACAGTCAGAAGAGGGGTACTACACAGACCAGTCATTCTGCAGCTCCCGTTAAAGGGAATTGCAACTATTGTAAGCAGCCAGGTCACTATATAAATGAATGTACCGTTTTGAAATACAATATTGCTACAGGTAGGACGAAAGAAAGACCGCGTCCTCCTAGACAAGAACAAGTTCCACAAAATATTCCACAGAACACGCGATCTCCTCAGAACACACAACAGACAGTAGCGGTACCCCAACCCCAGCCCATAGCTGCCACTCAACATGTCACCCAGCAAATGTACCAGTATGCTCAGTCAGATTATCCCGATTATCAGCAGTATTCATGAAACAGCCTAGAGAGGGAGGTTGGCTTGCCTCTTATCGAGGTTCCTGTAGATCAAGAGGGTCCCTATGTACATAGTCAGGTATTAGGGAAAGACAGAACATTTTTGATTGACACAGGGGCGAGCAGAACTACCATCAGTCATGACGAGGTTCAAGGGGCACCCCTCTCAGGCTCACAGAATGTTTCCCTGGGATTTTCAGGAAAGCCTATTATTAACGAAGTGTCAAAGCCAGTTTCCCTAGATGTTGGTCCGTTATCCCGTACTACAGACTTGTTACTTACGAAATCATGTCCAGAAAACTTGCTTGGTATTAAAACATTTAAAGCGCTGGGAGCAGTGATTTGTTGTTCTCCTGAAGGAGAGAGATTGTTTTTACGTGATTTTAAAGGTCATTATGTGTTAAGAGATTTTGATCCACAATTGCAGAATGTACCACAACATTTATGGGCACAAGGTCCGACTGATGTAGGTTGCATGCATATTACACCATATCGTGTTACTCTCAAGCTAGGTGTTGTACTACCCCGAGTCCGACAATACAAGTTGCCACCTGAGGCTGTAGCAGCCTTATTGAAAATTATTGACGAGCTCATTGCTCAAGGAGTGGTTGTAGAAACTGACTCCAATGTATGTAATTCTCCAATCATCCCGATTCTTAAACGAACTGACCCAAATGCACCTCCAGTCTACAGACTGGTGATCGACCTTCGAGAATTAAGCAAATGCATCATACCCCAGTATCCGGTAGTCCCAGACATTTCTTCCCTATTGACTGCCATTGATTCCGAAGCAGCGTTCTTTACTGTCATTGACCTCAAGAACGCCTTCTTTAGTGTCCCCATTCATCTGGAAAGCCAGTACCTTTTCGGTTTCTGTTTAAATGGCCGTAGCTTCAAATTTGCACGTGCACCTCAAGGGTTCACAGAAAGTCCTAGTATTTACAGTCAAGCACTGAAACGACAACTAGACAGTATTCACATGCCAACTGACACTGCCCTGCTCCAGTACGTCGATGATCTATTGATCACTGCCCGTACAGAACGTGACTGTGAACGTGCATCACTGACAGTCTTGTATTTTTTGGCCGAAAAGGGGCATAAAGTATCCCCTTCGAAGCTCCAATTCTGTGCCCAGCAAGTGGTTTACTTAGGTCACTTGCTGTCCAAGAGGGGGAGACAGCTGACACCTGAGCGCATCCAGTTAATTGCACATTTGCCACAACCCAAGACACAAAAGGAAGTACGGGCCTTCATTGGCCTCACTTCTTACTGTAGACAATGGATTCCCCAGTATGCATATGTAAATGTATAGGCATTTATATAGCGCACTACTTACCCGTAGGGTCCCAAGGCGCTTCGACCGCTGCGAAACCCTTCCTGGCTTCCCTGAGAGATGGTCCCTTAATGGGTATCTCCAGGGTGAGACCAGGCATCCCCGGTGGGGCCGTTAGTGAAGATGAGGCAAGCTAATGCCCAGAGTTGCCGAGTGTGATCGCTGATCAGAGTGGGCACCGAGGCGAGAGAATTATTGAGTCCGCTGACCCTGGTCCAGAAACCTGCCGCGCCGGGAATCGAACCCTGGTCCCGGGCCGTCCTCTGCTCTCGGGTCTGCCGCCTCTAACCAGTGAGCCACACTACTTCACAGGATATCTAGCCAAGCCACTCATACAGTTGACAACACAGGAGGCAGCGACATCGACTGTCCTCCCTTGGACTCAGGAACATACACTTGCTTTTGACGAATTGAAGAAAGCCCTATGTCAAGCACCTGTTTTAGCGACACCATGTTACAGCAAACCTTTTACACTTTTTGTCACTGAACGCGATGGCACAGCATTGTCTGTCCTCACACAAGATCAAGCAGGAAAACACAAGCCCTGTGCTTATTTTTCTAGTACATTGGATCCAGTAGCCCAGGCTCTGCCTGCGTGCTTGAAATCAGTTGCAGCAACAGCTCTAGCTATCAGACAAAGTGATTCCATAGTATTAGGACATCCTCTGACAGTACAGGTTCCACACTCCGTGGAAGTTCTTTTAAACAGAACACAGACTCAACACTTGACCATAGCACGACTGACAGGATATGAACTGACATTGTTTCAGCCACACATAGAAATTAGACGTTGCAACATACTGAATCCAGCTACACTGTTACCCTCAGTTACAGCAGATCCCGTACCACATGACTGTGTGGAAGTCATTAATACCGTAACGAAGCCCAGACAAGACTTGACTGACATTGCATTGACTGACCCCGACTTGACACTTTACGTGGATGGTTCATGCATGAGAACAAATACAGGAGAGCTAGTAGCCGCATATGCAGTGACTACTGAAACTGAAGTCATAGAAACACATCGTATTGACACACTGTCTGCTCAAGCAGCAGAGCTCATCGCTCTGACCCAAGCCTGCATACGAGCCAAGAACCTGAAAGTAAACATATACACGGATTCACAGTACGCATTCGGAGTCGTACACGACTTCGGCGTTCTCTGGCAAGAGAGAGGTTTTCTGACCTCCCACGGTGCCAAGATACAGCATGGTCCCCTCATTCAAGCTCTGTTAGAAGCAATACACTTGCCTACAGCCATAGCCATCATGAAGTGCAAAGCACATACGAAAGTCACTGATTGTATTTCCCAGAGTAACGACCTGGCAGATCGAACAGCCAAGCTTACAGCTCAGACTCATACAGACATTCCAGCTGACACGACAAAGACAGAAGTACCATCACTGACACATTGCATGACAGTCAGGGATCCCACACAAGATGTAATTGACATACAGACACATACCACTCCAGACGAAATCAAGAAATGGACTGAACAAGGAGGGGTCCAGACAGATCAGGGATGGTTGACGAAGGGAAAGGCCACATGGTTTCTCCCCGACTCTATGGTTCAAGTTATCATCAATACAGCACATAGTCCAGCACACTTAGGAGAAAAAGCCATGTTAGACAGCATTCAGAATATATGGTTCAACAAGCATTTACCTGCAGCAGCGAAACAGAAAGTACGTACCTGTATGATCTGTTGTCAGTTCAATCCAGGCAAAGGCATTCCCGTGGAACAAGGTGGATTTCATCCTCCTGATCACCCTTTTGAAGTCCTCCAGATGGATTATATCCAGATGGACAGATGTCGCGGATTCAAGTACGTCCTTGTAGTTGTATGTGCCCTTTCCAGATGGACAGAAGCATATCCAGTCCCAGATTACACTGCCGTAACCACTGCCAAGCAGTTGGTTCGTGAATTTTTCCCGCAATATGGTTTGCCCCGTGTCGTGTATTCAGATAATGGACAGCCATTCTCGTCCGAGCTTATGAAACAGGTATCACTCCTGTTAGGATACCAGTGGAAATTCCACTGTGTACGACATCCCGAGGCAGCTGGCCTCGTAGAGAGACACAATCAGACTCTGAAAACACGTTTAGCGAAGGTCTGTGCAGCAAAAGGCGTAGATTGGATGGTAGCCCTGCCGGTTGCCCTCTTTTACATGCGTATGGTAGCCCATTCTAGAACTGGTTTGTCCCCCTATGAAATCATTTTCGGTCGTCCCCCAAACATGTGGGGTACGCCTATGCCCTGCAAAATTACAGATGTTGACAGTAACATGCTGACAGATTACCTAGCTTCCTTGATGTCTGCACTACACTCTTGTCGTTCACAGGTCGCGGCTGCCTTCCCGGACAACACCCAGGTGAAACCGCATGAAATCGTTCCAGGAGATCTGGTCTGCGTGCGCAATTTCGATCGCTCAAGCCCTCTGGAGCCCAGGTGGAAGGAACCTAAACTGGTGTTGATGACCACGCGGACCGCTGTGAAGATCGAAGGAAGGAAGGGCTGGCTCCACTCCAGCCACGTGAAGAGATTTCGTGGACTGTGTCCAAAGACTTTTTTCAAAGACTGCCCTGATACAGACTCTAAACTCCCCCTGTTAGAAAAAACTCCGCAACAGGAATACAGAACTAAGTTGAGGTCTAGTAAGTCAGACAGCGTTTAATTGTTTAAGTCCCCCCTGGGTGAAGCGGTTAGACAGGTTTCTGACATGTATGAGATAGACCCAAATAGTGAGAGAGATAGACAGAAAGTCAAGAAAATGAAATACTGTAAGAATCTGCACAGCAGATGCATTATCACGTTACTTTTTATGTTTTTTCTGAGTCTTACGATTATTGGTATAAGCTGGACTTTACATGATTTCTTTCCTCCTCATGGTTCACATGTACATACTTCTTTCAATGATACTGTAGAGCACACTTTCAGTGACCTGCCCCCACACGAACTTTCCTATCGACTTGCACTGCGCAACAACACTTTTATCAGTATGTTACACCATTCTCACCAGACCAGCAATGTTACCAATTGTTGGGTATGTGGCCGACTCCCTCCCTATCAGAAATACAAGGGAGCTCTGCCTCTCTTTCCTTATCCGTTTTCACACAATGGTTCGTGCGGAGCATGGTTTACTTTAATGTCCTCATTAGACAGCGAGTCCAAAGTTTCCCAAGGCAATTGGATATGGGGAGACTTGAATACAGTTATGAATAGAGCATGTTTCCCAGACAAGGAGGGTCTTCCCCAAAGGACAGGAACTGATCTAGAAAATGAAGTGTATGGATTAGGGAATTTTACACTTAATCTCATGATTCTGAACGTCCAGTCCGAGACTAATGTGGACTTGCCATCTATAACAGTTTTACCAGTGAAAGGTGAATTATGCATTAGGAAGAATGGTTCAGTACACCTAGGACACAGTGATTGTAGTACTGTGGTCGAATTCAGTGATAAAGGAAAGTCTACTTTCAAAGCTTCCCGCCATTCGTATTTTATTTGTGGGTCAACAGCTTATGTACGTCTGCCCTTAGATTGGGATGGAACATGTTACATTGCATTCCTACTGCCACCTGTTTTTCTAGCCCCACCTGATTATCATCGAAATTCACGTCTTGTGCATGTAAGACATAAACGGGAGCTCAAGACCCCAATTGTCGATCAGACCGAGACAACATGGGAACAATACACAGATTTCAATAAAGGATTCTTTTTCTTTGTAGGTCCCGTCCAAAACAGTAAACTGATACGTAGATTGACACGTACCCTTGAAGCAGTAGTGAATGAGACTACTTTTGCCCTAGGTAACTTGACCGAAGAGCAGTCTGCTATGAGACTTGTTGTTCTTCAAAATCGCCTTGTCCTTGACGTCATCCTGGCCGATAGGGGCGGGGCCTGTAGAGTGATCGGATCTAGTTGTTGCATTTTCATTCCTAATAATGCACCGTCAGTATACAAAGCCATCACAAGGCTTCATGAGATAGCTCACCAGATGCACCAGAATCCAGGCACCTGGACTTGGTCCGGTTGGTTCTGGAGTGTGATATCCGCCTGGGGATGGAAAGTACTGTCATTCCTAAGAATAATACTCCTTATAGTATTCAGTTGTTGTCTTTGTTTACAATGTGGGCCAGCGATTTGCGGCTTGTGCGCCACAGCTTGTATTCCCCGTCCACGCCCTCGATCCCGTGCTCGAATGAGAAAAGACGAGCAAATGATGTTATACGAACAGATAGATGGTCTCATGAACATAGATATATCCTGAAGGGAACGTAGGGGACAAGGAGGGAATGAGGAAAATCGAATTTTATATGACCAGGTATGTCCCCTATCGTGTACCCCAACGTCCCATGTATGTGCATGACCTCCATGCATTTTCCCTCCATGGCTGAAAATGAAGACGCAAATGCATTTGCGTCCAACGTTAACATGTTATCTACCAAGTCCTCCAAGAAAGCAACATTAATTTGGTTTCTAAACCCATGTTGCCAACGTCTTTACATGGTGCACTTTTAACGCGAAGCCACGTTTTCCTGGCTCTGCCGAGCTAGGCCCTGAATTGAGGCTCCGAAGTCTCTTCTGTCTCTGAAAGCTGCCGTTTAGGTATGCATCCCTGACCTCTGCCTTACTTCCTGCCCAGCGAAGCGGTGCCCGGCTCGGCCTGGCCTGCCTGCCAAGACAGTATTTTGCCTACAGTTATCTGCTCAACCTCCTCAAACACATTCCAGTCTAGTGAAATAGGTAAACATATTCCCGGCTGCAGAGTAAAGGGCCCGGCCTTTCTGTCTCCTTGCAAGCGATTTACAGCACCCATTACCATGGTAGACCCATGGCCCCCGCGCATTGTACCAAGACACGTATGCACTCCCTAGCATTCAGTGATGTATGGCCCCTGCCCGAGAGACCTTTTACTTCAGACAACACATCCTCCAAACATGAGATATAGGCTATAGGTGCAGGTCGTTCTGACATCCCAGACACCGAGACTCTTCTACTAGAGCTAAAGTCAAGTCCCCCAGCTCTCCCCAGTTACACGTCCATACCACGTCATGCCAGTTGCGCGCGCATATAGAATAAAGGTTTCTGCTGACCCTGCAGAATCCTCCTATGCATCCACCCACTTATGACACTTCTTGTGACGTTTCTAGCACACACCTCCGTGTACGCCTATTACACGCCTTCTTTTACGCCCATATGTTCTTATCTTCTTCTTTCACTTGTCACGCCTACTGTATTCAATGCAATTATACTGTTTTACTATATATAATGTGTGATGTTAATAAAATGTTGAATATCCCTTCCTGAACCTTCGTGGTGATGGAACTAGATGTCCAGCTACTCGAGTTGCTTAATTAAAGCCCGTATGACTCAGATACCACGGACTCTGCCTCTCATTTTATTGAGCTATCCTTTATTGTCATTTAATGTATAGAAAAATAGTCCGGTAAATTTTATTTACCACATAGGTGAGACCTAAAAATGCACAGATGATAGGCATCCTGAAGTTACTGGCGCCAAAGTCATTCAGTATGCATGCTCATGTATGCATGTTCATGTATGATGCCATACCGCCAAGAAACTAATCAGTGTTAGTGCGCTCAATAAATGATTTAATAACAGAACATAACATACCAACATGCATATGTCACCATGTAGCATGTGTGAACAGGGCCCTTTATTTTTTTTTATTTTTTCCAATCCTTGATGGAGGACGCGACTTGGCATGGCAAATAAAATAATAAAAAATGAATTGCCCTACAGTGCATTTCAGCTAGTGGAGCAGCTTGGCAGCTAATGGGAGCTATTGGGTTCTTCAAGAAATTTAAAAAATTAAAACAAAAGAATATGTGTGTAAGCAACGGAAGAGTGGGAGGGAATCAGCAGGGAGTAGACGGGGAATTAAATAAAATAACACATACTGCAAGAAGGGAGAGGGTATTGGTTAGGGTGGAAAGGCAGATGGGAAACGTTAGTTAGTTAGTTGGTAAACATATACATTCTCAGGCAACACTTAACAAACATTTTTTTAAGCTTATACCCTAAAAAACGAGCAGTGGAAAGATACAAGTCAGTCGATCAAAATAATAGTAAAGTAGCGATACGGGAAGAACAAACACAAAAAGAGGAAGACAAGTCATCAAATAAGAAGTAGGCAAATGATAGTGACAATAAAGCCAACCAATGGTTATCAATGGATGGGCTATATTACACCTACAGACAGCTAAAAAAATTCTGGTAGGCGAAACATAAAAATGCTTGTACAAGCTGCTTTGCTCCGCTTTTCATTACTGTGTACTTTGGGGTAAATTTATTAATATTTCATGCAGTACAGCTAACGAAATTGCTGCACTTGGGGAAAGAGCTGGACAGCACCACATCTCCTAAGAAATGGCACAGCTGCTCTCTTCCCCAGTGCTAGCACACAATTTGGTTGCCTGTGCCATGCACACATACTGCAGAGGTGTGTGTGTGATATCTAGCATAGATTTTGTTCTGGAAGGATATCTGTCCAGTACAAAACACTATCCGTAGACTAATTTTAAACATTTCCTATTTATATGTGTGTTGTGCAGTGCGAACACATGTAAATTGAGAAACGTTGGGAGAGCCACTGACTAAACATCCCTGCAGGTGCACATACAAGCATACACAGTTCCTAATATGGCACCATGCAGCTATCCACAAACCAGCTATCCCTATGGGGGTCAAACTGATTTGTGCAAGTGGTGTGTGTGTGTGTGTGTGTGTGTGAAAGACCAGTTGGACCCCCTCACATCATTTCAAATACCTTTTAGGCAGTGCTTTGGGATAAGGTAAGACCTATAAGAGTATATCAGTGTCATAATTTAATTGGAGGAAGAATTAAAAGTTAAAGAACACCTATAAGGGGAAGGTGGAAACCCTTTCAATGTTGAAAGACATAACCAGATGTCATACAGACTTATTACTGACAGAATGATCAGAAGGAGCTTTACTAACATTGAAACAAAAATTCTATAAAACGCCCAACAAGTCGATGAGGTAAATAAATATCTTGTGGTTCCTGTACTTAATTAAAGAATTCGATAGGAGGTCATCCCAGCGTTCATTCTAGTGATTGACACCGGGGCCATATTACGAAATACGGTGTGCTCTCATTGTTTGGACTGGGCTCACCTTTCAAATGGTGTGCCCAATTCAAACACTGAGAGGGTGCTGCATTCTACTGAATGCACTGACCCGAGGTCAGCCAAAAGATCGTGCTGCCCTAGAGGCAGTGCATTCAAGTGAAAGATGGAGCAGCTTTGAAGCAGCCACTTCAGGTTTCACTGTGCGAGCGTCAACCTGCCTGCACATTTAAAGGGAATTAGAGAACCCCTTGCAGGCTGTGTTCATAGGATCCCCTTTCCTCCACGAGTGGGCTGCTATCAGGGGGTGCACTGAGAGTGTGCAACCTTTTAGGTGGTGTACTGTCAGTGCACCTCCTAACAGCTTCTTTGCCTGTGTGCAAAGGGATTGCCACAATTGCATGGGGCCACGCCCCCACGCAAATGATGACACACCCTCTGGTGATGGAATTTATGCTATGTGAGCGTCAGCGCTATCTGTATTACAGAAAAGGCTGCACAAGTGTCTGCGGCCCTTTCTGTAATACCAAAGTGCCCCAAGTGGCACAAAGTGGGTGCCCATGCCCGGTGTGCCCTTGGGCACTGTCCATAATACGGCCCCAAAAATGTATTTAACTGCTCAAAGTGGTCATTTCTTAAGGTAGTATTAGAAAAGATCAAAATGAGTCCCTATATGTAGATTCACATTTGGTCAGGATAAAAGTTGTGGTTACTGGGGATAAATCCGAGAAATGTTGCCTCTTTATGAGTACACAACAAAGGTGCCTTCTACCTCCGCTCCTTGTTGCCCTCTCAGTCGCATAAGCCCCACTTATCAGACAAAGCCCAGAGGTTAGAGATATGGATTTCAGTGGCCTGTCGCAAAAGATACATCTCTTTATTAATAACATACTTTTGACTATCACAAGCCCTGAGATTCTATTTTCACAGTAACTCAAATTCTACAACAAAAGTATCCCGATTTCAAGGTAATTTTGCAAAGTCAGAGATTATGGGAGTTCAGATAAGTCAACTAGTTAGAAACAGTATTGCAACTCCATCATCATGTAGATGAGAGAAGGGATGTATTTAATATTGGGGTATCCATATGACCGCAACTCTACAGGGCCTATACAGGGCTAATTACCTGGAGCTCATAAAAGAAGTTAAACATTTTCTGCATAAATGGGACCCTTCATTCATATAATTGATGGACAGGATAGCAGCCCTGTTTGCTCCGAAGATTGCTATATATCTTCCAGGTCATAGCCATAGATATCCCTAAAAAAGCCTTAGGGCAATTACAAAATGCATGCAACAAGTTTATTTGTCAAACGTCTCTGATCCATGCCTGGTGATACAGAGAAGGGTGATATCAGGGTATTTCTGGCCTTCTATGGAATGGGAACTGTTAAAAAAACCCTCAGGGATGTTTTGTGGCTCTTTAGACAATTTATAGCAGCAGTGTGTATGTTTCAGTTATTAGACCTTTTAAGGAAGCACAGGATACACTTACCTAGACTAAGGATCTTTCTTAGTTTCCATCTTCTCTTAGTCCCCTGCATAAAAACTCCAATTTTACTGCAGCCCAAGATGAAAAGCAATTTCCTGGCTGGTATAGTGGAGACTCTATAGTGTTGAGAGTTTTTTTTCCAGAACCACTGTTTCATCAGTGCTGAAAGGATTATAGGATGAGGGAAAGAGAGACGCATAGATACTCCCAATGTAGTTACTGGATTCCTGTTCCATAAAACAAGGCAGCTGGAGCCAGAGATCTCACTTCATTTAAAAAACTCTCTCTAAACGATGGTTGCATTAGAGGCCTAGTATCTATGGCAGGCTCCTCAGTCCTGAGGTAAGGGTGAGTGGTTATAAGTGTGAGGGTGCCCCAGATTGACACCCCTACTAACCCTCGAGTCGATTCTCAGGCTTTGTAAGTACGGGCAGCTAGTTGTAGACCAATAGTGGACATCTGTCATTACAAGATGTCTAACTATATAGTAGCTGCACAAAACTCCATCATGTTTGGGATCAATTACAGTGTTGGAAGTATTATCCTATGTACTGGAGGGCCCCTTAGGGAACAATCCTGTACTCCAGGTAACAGCCTTTCAGGGTCTGCAAGAAAGCTAGTGCTGCTGCCAACCACAGGCACCATTCTGCTTTCCTGCTGCTGAGCCAAGCACAACCAGGGGAAGGTAGAACAATAGAGTTCCTTTCACCGGGAGGTGGGACCACCTCCTAGACAGGACTTATTGTAATGGGCTGGGATGGGGGCGCTTGCCAGCTCCACCATACTGTTGAGAACAGCACATTGGGTACCCTCCTTGCATACTTCAGTTTGATACAGTTCAGGAACCCTTGGTTCCAACTCCTACATGAAACTGGACAAAAGTCATTGGAGTATCCTTACCCCTGTCCAGCCCTTCCTCTGAGAGAGACTCCTGAGTTGTTCCAACCCTTTCCTTTGGCTACTTAAGGGCTTACCTGTGGGTGGGTCTTAGATTTGTTGCGGGACAAGAGTCAACCCTGAAACTAAGTCGCTCTTTACTTGTCTGGACACTTGGACTTCGTTAGACTTCAACTGGAACAAGACTGCACCAAGGAATACTCCTACTGCTCCTGGCTTCAGTTCTTCAAGGCTTCTTCCTTGTACGTGTCTGTGATTAATTCTGTTTTTTCAACAGACCTGTGGGCATCCAGGACCTCCAACGAAATCACCCTTGGAATGGAGAACTAACTCCCCTGCATCTGCAGGCACTGCAACAAAGCTGACTGGTCTGCTTCTCCTGTCAACCCACGGACTATCAAGGTGCAGCAACACAGGTGATGGTTCTGCAACTCTCTTGAGGCCTGACCTGCCCTCTCTGTAATTTTGAGAACAGTATCACTTGTGGGAAACAATGGAACCCTACTCCTGTACACCGCGTTGGCTAGCCATTGCCAAGGCTTGTTGGCTCTGCACTCCAGAGATCTTCGTGCTCCAAGAAGCTTAAGCCTCCAGCACCTCTTTCTTCCAAGATCAGTGTCCTTGGCTGAAGGCTTCCTCAAGGCAAAGTGTCTGTTATGCGGTACAGATGTAGTTAAAGGTAAGATATGTGTAAGAAGTTAGATTAATATTTTGGGAAGGTGATTGCTGACCTAAAGGAATAATCACAACTTTTGTTTGTATGAGTCCTGAGAGTCACTAAATTACAGTGAGCTATTGCACAAAACAGGCAGGCTAAACCTGGGGCACTATCTAAAGTACCTATGCAGTATTAAGACAGCACTAACTCAACACACCAAGCAATAAAAAAAACTGAATTAGAAAAGAAGAGAACAATTTAGTGAATAAAATGACGCCTAAACAATAAAAAGTCAAGAAGGCGAAACAGATATGGGGCCTGATTTCTAAAGATAAATGTATGCTTTAGTGTAAGTTTACAATTATTTTGCTATTCACAATCTAATTTTACAAGTAGTATCTTTATGACTGTGGAGTGTCAACACTTAAAAAGATAGGTCTGTCCTATCTTCGAAGAAAAGGTTGTCTCCCTTGGGACAAATTGGAAATTGTAGACAACACCATGGAACCCTGTGGAACTGCCAGTCTGTGACTTGCCACAGGTTAGTCTGGAGCTTTTGAGGTTTTTATTTGAAAAAATGTTTTAGTCCCAAAACTGAAAAGTACTTTGTTGTTTTCCAGGCATGCTGTTGCCTTTCAGAGGGATGCATCTGAAATTCAAACCAATGCCGTAGAAATGCTTGCTGTGTACTTTTAGCAGTATGCTCCCTTGGCTTTAGAGCAAATGTTTTCTAAAGTTACCAAACTTTTTCCTGGTGCCCAAGTAAATACAGTGTACATTTCTAAGCCCCAAGCACCTCATGGAGATGGGGTACCTAGAGACTCTGGGGGTATCAGGCAGAGGCCACCGGTAAAGTCCAGTTTAAGTTTCAGCTGTCACTGATCGGCGGGGAATTGTAGGGAAAGGGCATTTTGTAGTGTTTTGTGTGTTTGTAGCCACAGAGGATTTCAAACTGACTCCTGGAGTCCACTTCTTTTTCCTGTGTACAAGGCAGAGAATGTTCAGTTCTTTAGAGCGTCTGACAGGTCACAGACAGCAGGTTCAGTCCTCTTCTGTTCTTCCACAGGACCACACATTGTTCTGATGGAGTGCCTTGGGGTATCACTTTTATGTCTCATTAGCTAGTGAGTGGGGGTGACCGCCGGCTGCTCTCTAACTAATAGAGTTCACCAAGGCAACACTACCCACTTGCCAGTTCATGTTTGCCTTACTGAAAACAGACTCAAACTGATTTCTTTTGACAGGTCGCACTGCAGGTTTTACACTTCAGCTGTCAGACTGCTCAGAGTAGGACTTTAGCCATGTTTGCTCTGCCACTGTAGTGCATGGCACAACAGATGTGGCAGTCCACAACTGACATTTAATTTCTAGGCCCTGGAGTAATTTTCTACACTATATGCTGGGGACTTACAAGCAAGTTAAATGTGACAACTGTTTAAAGGGGAAAACAGGCACTTTCCTCCTGGCTAGAAGGGGTAAAGTGTACGGAGTTCTAATGGCAACACAAGTGTCCTGCAAAAGGTGAAAAACCTGGGATGCCCAGACAAAAAGGTGTATTTCCTACAATAGGTTATGGGATAGACTATAGTTAGACTGAATCGTATAAGGGAACAAAGGTTAGTAGTAGAATAAAGCAGGGAGTGCAAGTTATAGGTTAAATTAGGGGTTACGGTCTGCCTATAAATAGTTCACAAACGTTAGCAATAAAGATGCTCCTTTATTATTTTTTACAGTAATATATATGTCATAGAATATATTATAGCCCTAACTTTGTTTTAAATCTCCCTTGTACCACTGCAGTTTTTTTTATTCCTCTATTTGTATTCTAATTGTTCTTTATGGTGGCTGGAACGCAGCCTGCCATCCCTTGTCAACCAATATGCACTCTGTACTTTATGACTTTATATCCTAATACCCCTATAATGGCCCTGTGCATACCTCAATTAGTTAGTACTGGGTACAATAATTCATAATCTCTTTTATTCCATGTACCCTGATGCAAAGGCGCTGTATATACTTTTTACCCAGAGAGAGTCTATAATACAAGGGTCTATGATACTACAATACATTTGTTGAATAATTTACTGCAACAACAATTTGCTATTTGCACCTTCTGCATTTAAACTTATTATTGGGAGTGCTATTGCTGAATGTGGTAGCAGGGCTGGGAAAGCATTCTTTAGAACAGGCTTGTTGTGACCACTTGTTATTTACTTAATTGTATCTAAATGGCTGTTTATATTGTTATGCATGATTTAAATGCAAACTTTCAGAGAAATACAAAGTTTAAAAAAAATAGAAAATAAAGGGGTTGTGTAGTCTGCAACTGAGACACTGGACATTATTTCTGGCCTTAAGAGTATGTATAATATATAATGTCATGTAACTACAATACACTTGTTGATTGGTCTATTGCAATGGCAATTTGTTTTGCCTATATTAAATTACATTTTTGCCTGCATAACAGTTTGAATTTAAGGGTATTTTTACTAGTTATTGCTGTCAGTCAAAGAGACCAAGGGTAGTCGTGGGGGGGGGGGGGGGCGGTAAGCACACATATGGGAGAACCTGAACACTTAGAGGGAGAGGAACAGGTGCCATGTAAAGGCACTGGGTAGTACTGGTGATGCCTACAAAAAGACAAAACTAAGAAGAGAATCCAGCTACAGTGTAATAAATAATAGGAAAGCAAGGTTGTTACTGGGCAATGCCTACAAATGACAAAACGAGGAAAACAAGATAAATACTATATTTCAATTAGGGCCTCATTACGATGTCGGACGGAAAGCCTCTGACTGACACCGTCTCGGAATCGGGACCCGACCGACTCATGGTCAGCGGTTCCTCCTGACCAATTACGATGCTTCCGAACACCGTTTGGAAGGACTCCTATTTACTTCTGTGGGAGATTGTGTTCCAACCATCAACACAGGCTCCTATGTAGAAAATGGATGTCTGCAGAAAACTGTGCATCCTGTGGTGGGCATCCCATGCTGTCTGCCACACTGTGCATGGTTTTACAGGGGGGTCCCTTCGACCCGAAACCAGAGGCCTCAGGATGAAGGAGGGCATTCTAGGGGCCCACAAAGTCAGTTTCCTATGGTCTTTTCGTGTCAGACAGACCAAGAACCTTGACCTGTCCTCAGGCCAGGTCCGCTCCCCCACCGCTCCAGCGTTCCCTGCTAGTGCTCTGCTGCTGCCCACGCCGCTGCTGCCGTCGCTGGAAGTTCGAGGCGCTTCTCCACCCGCAGGCTCCCGCCTGCGCCTCATCCCTAGTGGCCCAGTGGTGGGCGGTAAGTATCACGTCTGACCTCTTGCTCTGTTTGTCTTTCTCTCTCTCCTTTATTTCCTCTTTTTTGCTGCACTTTAAAATCGTTTCTCTTTGCCTTTAACCTTGTTGCCTGTTTCTAATCTCTGCCTGCTTGTCTCCTAGTGCCCATCTCGCCCGCCCGCCCCTGCATTCCTTCCGCATTCCTTCCCCCCGCTGCGTCCCCTGCGGACCGCCCCTTTCCTCTCCCATTCGCCACCCATCTCCCAGCTGCTCCTCCCTCCCTCCCTCCACCCTTCTTAATGCAGGCCGCTGCATGCCGCGCAGCGGATGTGCCCAACCCAGCGCCCGAAACCCTGGACCCGGCGCACCACACTGCGCCAGTCCTAGACTCAGCTACGACACCGAATCCCTCCACGATCTCAACACCGACCGAGACCAACGCTGCGTCCAGGCAGACCCAAAACGCACCCATGGACCCTTCTCCTGTCGGAACTGCAGCTTCACCTGCAACAGAACGACCAAACCATCGAGGACTAGACCCAACCACCTCCGCTGCATACTCCTCATCACCCGCTCCGCACGGAACACGCCATCGAAATCTGGGACCTACTCAACACCACCACCCTGGACGTAGCCTTCCTGACGGAGACGTGGTGGAACGACTCCTCGGCCCCAGACATCGCCGTCGCCATCCCAGTGGGCTACAAGATCACCCGCAGGGACCGCGCCTAAGGCACCGGAGGAGGACTAGCCATCATCCACAAGTCCACCTTTGAGGTCACCACCCACGGAGACGACACACCGCCGAACAAATGCACTTCCAGATCCACACCAACTTCAACACCACCCTCAGAGGAACGTTCGTATACAGACCCCCCGGACCCCGAGCCCAGTTCAGCGACTCCATCGCCGACCTTGCCAGCACCCACGCCCTCGCCTCCACGGACTATATCCTCCTCAGGGATCTGAACTTCCACCTCGAGAACAACAACGATGTCAACTCCGCCACGCTGATCGACAACCTCGCCAGCCTCGGCCTCAGACAACTCGTGACCACACCCACCCACACTGCCGGCCAGCACCTAGCAACCACACGACTGAACCCCACTGGACAGACCACCGCTGCATCCACTTCACCTTTAGAAAACCCACCATGCACCACCGCACCCAACAGCTACCTCGCCGATACTGGAGCAAAATAACCGAAGACCAGCTGACCTCCACCCTCGCCATGAACCCTCCCACCTAGCTCAACAACCCTGACATCGCAGCCGCAACCTCAGACAGTGGATCAACAACTGTGCCAACACCCTCGCCCCTCTGAAGAAACCCCCCAACAACAACGCCAGCAAGAGAGCCTCCTGGTTCACCAACGAGCTTCTGACCTCCAAGCGGACATGCCGGAAACTGGAGAAGATCTGGCTCCACGCCCGCACACCGGACACCCAGGCAGCCCACAAGGACGCCAGCCGGAGTCACCACCACCTCATCAGACAAGCCAAGAGATCCTCCTTCACAGACCGCCTAGACAACAACGCACACGACAGCAAAGAGCTCATCCGCATCGTGTAAGAACTCTCCAACCCCAGCGCCAACGCCAACAACATAACTCCCTCACATAAAATGTGCGATTCCCTCACCAACTACTTCCATCGCAAGATCGCTGACATCCATGACAGCTTCAACACCGCGACCGACCCGACCGCACCTGACCCCACCCCTCCCGCGCACCATCAGCACCAACCATCTGACTTCCTGGTCCAACGTCTCTGACGACGAGACGCGCAAAGTCATGAACTCCATCCACTCAGGATCACCGACAGACCCGTGCCCACACCACATATTTAACAAGGCAGGCGCAACCATTGCACCCCCACTACGGAGGGTCATCAACCTCTCCTTCGAAAATGCGACATTCCCGGAAAGCTGGAAGCATGCCAAAATCAACGCACTCCTCAAGAAACCCAAGGTGGACCCCAAGGATCTCAAGAACTTCCGGCCCATCTCCCTGCTCCCGTTCTCGGCGAAGGTCATCGAGAAAATCGTCAACCTGCAGCTGACCCGTCACCTGGAAGAAAACAACATCCTGGACCCATCCCAATCCAGATTCAGATGAAACCACAGCATCGAGACAGCCCTCATCACAGCCACAGACGACATCAGGCGCCAACTAGACAACGGGGAAACATCTGCCCTCATCCTCCTGGACATATCGGCCGCCTTCGATACGGTCTGCCATCGCACACTAAAGACCCGCCTCCAGGAAGCCGGAATCCAAGAGAAGACCCTCGACTAGACCACATCCTTCCTCTCCGGCAGATCCCAGAGCGTCCGCCTCCCACCCTTCCGATCCAAAGCCACCAACATCACCTGCGGCGTCCCCCAGGGCTCCTCCCTCAGCACAACGCTGTTCAACATCTACATGGCCCCCCTCGCTCAAGTGGCCCAACACCACAACCTCACCATCATCTCCTACGCCAACGGCACTCAGCTCATCCTCTCCCTCACCAAGGGCCCGCACTCCGCCAAATCCAACATCCACGACGGGATTAAGGCCATCGCCCACTGGATGAGGAGCAGCCGTCTGAAACTGAACTCGAACAAGACGGAGGTCCTCATCCTCGGACCCACCCCCTCAGCCTGGGATGCCTCCTGGTGGCCAACCAACTTGGGAACAGCACCAACGCCAACCGACCAAGCACCGAACCTAGGATTCATCCTCGACTCCACCCTCTCCATGTCCAAACAGGTCAACGCTGTATCCTCCTCCTGCTACCACACCCTCTGCACACCCAGCCTCGCCCTCGCCACCGTCCCCCGCATCCAGCATACTACCTCCGGTGGCAGATCCTTCTCCCACCTCGCCGCCAAAACCTGGAACACCCTACCTACTCACCTACGTCCGACTGAAGACCTACTTGCCTCCAGAAAACGCCTCAAGACCTGGCTTTTCGAGCAGTAGCGGCGCCACCCCGCCCCACACCCCAGTGCCTTGAGACCCTCACGGGTAAGTAGCGCGCTATACAAGTCCTCTGATTGATTGATTGATTGAAGATGGAAGTCTGTCAAAATTCGACATCGTAATCAGTCGGTCAAAAATGCTGTCCGTAGGGCTCTACAGATTGCCGCTAACTGACTTGGATTCTCTGATTGGCGGTCGGGACCAATTCGGGATGACCGAACGGTTCCCGTTCTGACCGCAGGCATTGTAATTGGTCGGGCAAATTGGATTCCGACCGAACCAGGCAGATGGGTGCTGACTCAGTCTAGGAGAAACCGACTGTGGGCCGGAGGTTTTCTATCCGACATTGTAATGAGGCCTTATTTGGAAAATAGTAGTAGAAAAGTACAAAGCAGAAGAATAACAGAAAGCTGCCACAAATGATAGCTTGCATCGTATGTGTAAAATTATCTGTCTGTTACGAAAAAGATCGAACAATAAATTAAAGACCAGTTAATCTCACAGCACATTGGGAGATACCCACTAACTCTTACAGAAGAAGGGCATGGAGTGAATCTCTGTGCAAGAGGTATCTAATCTTGGACCTTAAAGGAGATTTCAAAATAAACACAAGAGAGAACAAATGGAAAAGAGAATGAGGAATAATGAATCAGGGCTCAGAGAAAACTAGGACCGGATTCTGTGAAACAAGAGCATGACTGAAAGGGTGCAGAACAAGGAACACTGAAATAAAAACTATGAATCTGCACATAAACATGGACAGAACACAGCAGGCAAATGAACATTGAGGTTAGGAACACTGGAATACAAGTCAAGGAGTCTGCATAAATATAAGGACGGGCAAGGAAGTTTGCAGGGGCTGTAGCAACATGGAACAGAAACAGTGAAGTTAAAGTAGCAGCATGAGTAATTGCAAAACAAGTGACACATGAAGCTCAAAGTATAATGAAATTGGAAGCAAGCTTTAAAGAAGAGCAAAAAGGAAGCACAAGTTCACCAGAGTCTCAGCAGTAAAGACGGTTGCAAGAACAGCAAGTACTGAGCTCTTGGGAAAGAATTAGCTCGAAGCTCAGCGGAGGGGCACAAGTGCAGGCAGAGAGATAGGTATTAGTAACTAACCAGGTTTGGGGAATCAGGAGTCCACTGAGAGAGCGCAAATTTGAATAAAAAATATGTATGAACCATATTTACAAGCATATCACATAAACGTGGAATCGATAACGTGGAGTTAACGCCTATAGCCTAAAGTTAGCAAATGTAACCAATGTAATAGGAAATGTATTCTGTATTTAATCTAAAATGCATTAGATTTAGAAGGCCCGTATGCAGAGTGGGCTAATGTAGAAATGTATAGAAATACTTACGAACTGAAGAACGTGTAAAACCGAATATACGTGTGTAACTTTGAAATGGAGAAACGGCGGACATAACGTGACGAAATGTGTAGAGAATATAGTACGATGTAAACACGAGAAAATAAATGTTGCGTTATATGTAGAATGTATTCACTTATAATCAAACGATTTACTAAATACGGTTATATATAAATGTATGTTAAAGGTTATACTGTGTAGAAGGCTTCTTGTAGGAATATTAGACAAGGTTTAGGTCATATGTGATTTTAACCTAACTGACCAAGAGTTCGCAGGAGTGTAGTCCGCTGTATGTAATTTAGTGGGCTCACAGGAGCCGTGAATAGTCTTGATGTGAACGTGCGAGACGAGAGTCTGAGGTCTTGCTAGATTTAAGGTGACAATGCCGGACGAAGTTTATTGCCTAAACGTGAGAGGAGACGCTTGGAATTTGAGCTTTGTTTAGAAAAGACCATTCACAGGACCAACTAAGGTTACTGAGACAGCCGTAAAGAACTAAAGGTCTGATGAGGTGATAGACTTTGCTCCGAAAGTGTCAATTGTAATGTCGAATGAAGTCACCAGCAAGAAGACGAAGATGGCGTCTAAGGAGAAAGGTCAACTTAACGGACGGCACGAAGAGGTGAAGCCATGGAAAGAGCGAAGAATGACATCATTGAGAAAGTACGTGGTGGGCGTCGAAGGGGCGTTCCACCCATACTGTGATTGTGTATTTTAGGGACAGTACCCCGGTGAGAAGATAGCGCAGATGTCCTGAGGCGAAGAGCTCAGAGCACAGAGAGATCAGAGCGCGAGGGAGCAGTAGGCCGAGGACCCTTAGAGAGCGGATGGGTAGGCAGAGAGGGTACTGCTTCTCGATAGAAATTACCATTAAGGGATAAGAGAGTTTGAACTTCTTTGGAAGTCAAACTGCTGACACCTTTTTAGGTAAGGAACTTGCGAAGTAGGGATGTCACATAGTACAGAGTAGGGACAGAATTAACTTGTCTATTCTTTTGTAGATGACGCAACAGGACCACATTGTATCGATGCTTTAATCTGGAGATTTGGAATTGATTTTTGATTGCATTCTTTTGTATACTTGTTGGGATTTATCCTGAGAGGATTGTATACGCATTTAATCTTGATTTTATATAAAACTTTCAAAACTTCATCAGTTGTAAGTGGTTCTTCAGAGTTGCGTCAGTTAATGGGGTTTATCTAACCTATGCGGGGTTTGTCTTTTACTCAATGACAGATAACAACCGATCCAAATAGATGAATGAGATTAGTATCTAAGTGATTAAAAAGGGTATCAAAATCTCATTCCCCGCAGTTGGTAGCAGAGAAAGATGGTTTTCTTCTTGAGGAAGACAACCTAGGTCAGGTCTAGATTACCCCAAGGTCCCTAGTCATCGACGACCAGAAGACGAATCCCTGCCGAAGGAGGTGCTGACGGTGCGTCGAGAGAAAAGCAGCAGAGTCGGTCGAGAGTGAGTATAAGGGTCATGCGTTGTAAGATTGCGGTATTTTATGTTGTACTTGTGTTGTAATGTCAAGCGGAGTTGAATGCCTGTAGTGTGATTGAGGGAAGGTTGTGAGCGCGCGCAACCGGATAAAATCTTAAGTTCAAGGAGAGCTTGAGTGGTTCGGGTGTATCGAACACCCAGAGTAATTTGTTCACCATTGAAAGGGGGTCATGAGGTACCATTGATCGCCCGACAGACCGATGATAGGGGGAGCGTAAGAGTGAGTGTATGAGTAACAGACGCTGGTCGTACGTTTACTGTGTGTAAGTAACCTATCAGTTAAGGCGATCGTCTGACCGTGAGAGGAAAGACGTTTCGTCAGTTGAGGTGACAATTACAGTTAGACTGTGGCCGTACAGTCAGAGAAAAGTGATCGCTTGGACGGAAGTAGTCATTTTTCAGCGTATGAATGAAAACGCATGTAGGATCGTGAGACGAGTTGGGAACTGCTGCAGAGAGAACAAGTGACGTCAGAGTAGAGCCGCGCTGAGATTGGTTAGTTGTCTTACGTCAAGCGTAGAGCCGCGCTGAGATTGGTCGGTCAGCGTAGAATCGCGCTGGGATAGGCCGATTAGCGAGAGCCGCGTAGGGATTGGTTGGTTTGTCATCGGGACATAAACAAGGAAGAGAATAGAGGAAAATCGTAGATTATCGAAAATGAAGTGTTTTAAGAATTTAAGGGCGATCTTTAAGAGAGATAGAAGAAACTTGTATGCCGGAGAAGAAGCTCCACCAGAAGGCACACCAGCTTATCATATGGCAGTGAATATAGGCTTACACTCGATATTATGGATCTCCGAGTGGAATAAACTAACGGAAGGGAATAAGGAACTGACGTTTCCTAGATACGGAACGTTTAAGTTGGAAGTATTGAACCAACTGAAAGCAGTAATGCTTGCGACAAGACCTCTACCGAGGCCAACACAATTCGAAGCACTTAGTGCATGGTTTAGAGCAGCACACGAAAAGAGCTTAAAGAGGCGCCAAGAAAGAGTGAGACGATCGGTAAAAGCAGTGCAGGATGCTAAATGGGACGATGAAGCTAAAAAGTGGAGAGTGCAGAAGATAGAAGCAGACAAACTGTTCACAATGGTAGAAGTTACGGGAGAGAAGAAACCTCTAGACGAAGATGAAGATAGTGAGCCAGAGGAGGAACTGATAGAAAGACTATTAACAGATAGACCACCCCCGTACAACAGCGAAGTCGCAAGTCCCGTATTGCAGCAAGGGGACGGAGCTAGATGGGGGGAATATAAATCACTCCCAGTAACAGAGTGGGATGCCAAGAAAGATGAGGAAGTACCTCAATCTAGTTCCGAACAGAGAGTAGTGGGAAGATTTGTGGTCCAGAAGGTGCCAGAAACGCAGCATGCAAGGTCGTATCAATTGCCAGATGCTCTACAAGTACCTGTTACCATAGGCCCTATAGTGTCAATCTACAACCCAGAGGGGCTCCAGCAGGAGGAACAGGCACAATGGGACAGGGAAAGGGCAGAGATGGAGAATAGGAATAGGACGATCAATCCTCAGAGGCAGATACTAGCACCAATGAGTCGGAGTACCCCATTAGATTCCGCAACGGGTCCCTGGATAGAACAAGGGAGTCAAAGAGGACAGATGGATTTGAGGGGACCGAAACCGAAATCCTATAAGGAATTAAGGGAGTATTTGAGAGAATGGGATGCTGCCGAAGAGACTCAGAATAAAAGATTAGAAACCGGAGCCGAATGGAGTGATCAGGATAACCGGATTCTCTCTCACTGCGGAGCTGGCGAAAGTAGCCCTGAGTGGGAGAGAGGGAGTCAAGGAAGCAGAGGAGATACTTGCCATATTACCAGCGGCAATAAGCAAATGTGCGATGACAGAAGTGCAGGGTGTGGGGAAGTGCCTCGCGTCACCTTTAGTGAGGGAGAACGAAGGACACAGGAATATCGAAATAGTTTTAAGTGCACTCACCATGCCCCGGATAATAATGTGCGACATTGGAATCACGGGAACATGGAAAGTCGCGAAGCGTCTCGCCATGCATCCGGTGATCACGGACAAAGTCAGGGGAATATGGAGAGTCGCGAAACGTCTCACCATGCATCCGGTGACATCGAACGAGATCGCGGGAACATGGAGGACCGTAGAGGACCCTTCATATTATTGAGCGACACCAGACAGCAAGCGAGTTACAATGGTTTAGGACAGCACGGAGGATCCTATATCGTATCGGAAGAAACCGAGCCAAAGAGACGGAATGTAGTGATGGGGAATGGAGCAATGTTCCACCACACCCCAAGGGAAGATGGAAAGGCTTGGGATCTAGAGAGGTGGGAACAAAGAGAAACAAGAAGAACTCCTCATAACTCACCTGTGCTTAGACGTAGGGCGCATAGTGGAGGTGAGAGGGGTATAAGTGAACAACCTAGGACAGACGTACTGAGAGCTGAATTAAAAGCAAGACGGCTTGATGTAATGAGTTTAAAATCAGATTTGGATGAGATAATTGACGGCACAGTGGCAATAGAAAGGTTAGAACTGTACGAACCGGATGAAATACTGTTTTTATCTAAGGATGTTACTCGAAAAGCAAGGGCAGCTCATGAAAAATTATCTGAATTGGCAGACAGGTATATGATCGACATGTCACGAACTAAAGCCTTACAGGCCAACCATAGGCTGAATTGCACCGATCGAGATCTAGATGAGCGTAGAACGATTGGACTAAGAGTACACATAAGGGAGCTAATCATGTGTATCAGAATATGGAGAGATCTGGATAGATGGGAGGAAAAATGGTCCAAGAGAGGAACAGTTAGAAGGAGTACACTTGCGAAGTCCCAGGATGGAGATCTAATGCGAATGGAAGCTTTCCCTTTGCGAGAAATCGCGAACGGAAACTACGTCCATGTACCCTGGAGTAGGGGGGATTTAGCGGCATTTACTAATTCTTTCCCCAAGCTTAGAGAGAACCCCGTGGAGTGGTACAAACAGGTAGAGAGATTCGTGAAGATCTCTAAGGTACTGTGGATCGATTTGAACACTTTGTTCGATATCGTAGTACCCGGAGATTTGTGGACGGCATGCAAACTTAGTATTGAATGGCCCGCTTGTGAGCCTCCGAGGGATACTCAGACAAACGGTCCATCAGAGAGGGTAATGGAAAAGTACGAGAGAGTAATTGCATGGCTAAAAGAGAAAGTGCCAGTGCAAGACATAGACTGGGTTAAGATAGATCGAACAACTCAGGAGCCTAAAGAGACAGTTCACGAGTTCTACGAGAGATTGCTGAAAGCATTCAAACAGTATAGCGGGTTGGATGTCATGGATCCTAAAGACATAGGACAGTTTGTGTCGAAGTTTGTTCTAGGATTAAGACCAGACATAAGCTTAATGATTCAACAGCATTTGATTTGCTGGCAGAACAAACCGTTAGACGAGATCCTGAGGTATGCAAGATACTGTAGCGACGAAATAGATTCAAAAGCAAAGAAACTAAAGGAAAAGCTGATGTTGATGCAGATGCAATCAGCTGGAAAGGGTGGACAGCGGCAACAGGGAACAGGAGCACCAGCAAAGAAACAGAATAATCAGAACAGAGATGAGGAAGAAAGACCGAGGCCGAGAATGGATATCGCGACACTGAAAAAGACAACAAGGTGTCATCAGTGTAACGAGGTGGGACATTGGAGACGCGAGTGTCCATATAATGTCGAGACGGGGGAATTAGAACAGGAAGAGGACGAGGTTCAACCCAGCATGGTAAAGGGAACAACAGTCCCGAAGGGAAAGTTTATCAAAGGGGGGAATCAGACTCCTCGAGCACCGTTCCCTCAACCGCCTCGCACTACGAATGGAGGGAAAACCTATAGACAAATACCATTGTTCGTAGGAGGAGAAGAATGCTACTACGTTGATCCTCTTACAGGGCAACGGGTGAATAGAGAGGAAGACTGTACTCTAGGAGCAGCCCTGGAAGTAGATCAGAGAGGACCATACGTAGAGGCTGAAGTAGCTGGATGTCCTATGACCTTTTTGGTAGACACGGGGGCCACTCGATCCACGCTGAGATCAGCGGTAGTCCCAGGTTTGCCAGTGTCGGGAGAGACGATTCAGATGGTAGGAGTCGCAAACAGGAGAATGACAAATCCTCTAACAGAACCAGTGTCAGTAAAGATAGGGAATTACAGTGATGAACATCAGTTTGTAATCTGTGATTCTAGCCCTGTGTGTCTGTTAGGAAGAGATCTGTTGTGTAAACTGAATTGCACAATACATTGCACACCTGAAGGAGTAGAAGTGCAGACGAACGATGAGGATGCCGATTTCAAAATTGTAAACTCACAGGAATGCGTGGAACTATATCCTACCTTGACAGTGGAGGAGCTTCCACAGGATTTGAGGGAGAAAGTGTCAGCTGAGGTGTGGGATTTTACTGGAGAAGAAATAGGATTGATTAAAGGAGTAGAGCCAGTAAAGATCATAGTAAGACCCAATGCCGAGTATCCGAGGATACCACAATATAAGTTGACACCGGAGACGATTGCAGGAATAAAGCCTGTGATCGAATCCATGATTAAACAGGGAATACTGAAAGAGATCGTGGGAAGTCCATGTAACTCCCCGATTATGGGTTTGCAGAAGCCTAGTGGGAAATACAGAATTGTGCAGGATCTACGAAAGATTAATAATATCGTTGTTTCATGTTGTCCAGTGGTACCGAATCCATCAGTGATATTGTTTCAGATACCGTTCCAAGCTGAATGGTTTACCGTGATAGATTTATGCCAGGCTTTCTTTTCGATTCCTTTAGATGAAGAGAGCCAGTATCTTTTCGCTTTTAAGCTGGAAGATCGCGTTTTAACATGGTGTCGTATCCCTCAGGGGTATACAGAAAGCCCATTGATCTTTAACCAACTGCTGAAGAAAAATCTTGAGAGTCTAGTACTGCCCAAGAACTCGGTTCTAGTCCAGTACATAGACGACCTCCTAGTTGCGTCAGAAACTGAGGAAGCTTGCAGAGTAGACACCATCACCTTGTTAAATCACTTGGCCGAGAACGGACACAAGGTGTCTCCAAGTAAATTGCAGTATTGTCTCACTGAAGTGCAATACTTGGGCCACAGGATTGAAAAGGGAAAACGGAAGGTGTCTCCAGACAGAATAGAGGCAATCATGAAAATGAATGCGCCTAAAACACAGAGAGAAGTCAGGATGTTTCTAGGCATGGTCGGTTACTGTCGGCAGTGGATAGCCAACTTTTCACTGAAGGCAAAACCTTTATTACAACTGACGCACAAAGGAGTAAGTGATCCGGTACCATGGGACAAGGATTGTTTGATGGCGTTTTTGCAGCTGAGGGAGGACTTATGTCGTGCCCCGGCTTTAGGAATGCCGGATTACACAAAACCTTTTTTGCTTTACTGCTGCGAAAGAGAGGGATGTGCTTTAGCAGTTTTGGCCCAGTTACACGGAGATGCGCGTAGGCCAGTTGCATATTTTTCGGCTACATTAGACCCAGTAGCCGCAGCGTTGCCCGGATGTCTCAAATCCGTAGCTGCAACGGGTGTCAGCATTGAACGATGTGAAAGTGTGGTAATGGGGCATCAGTTAGTGGTGTACGTACCGCACTCTGTAGAATTGTTAATGACCAGGACTAAGACTCAGCATCTGACGAATAGCAGGCTCACACGCTACGAGCAAGTCATATTCGCTGCCGAGAATGTGACCCTAAAAAGATGCTCCGTCTTGAATCCTGCAACTTTGATGCCACTTCCAAATGAGATTGATGATGAAATTTGTACAGATCATGACTGCCTAGATGTGACTGAACTATGCACCAAACCGAGACCAGATATCGTAGATGAGCCATTGACCGACCCCGATGAAATATTCTTTGTTGATGGTTCATGCGTAAGAGACGATATTGGTCAGCTGAGAGCAGCATATGCAGTTTGTACAATTACCAGAGTTGTGGAAGCCGCCTGCCTGGAAGGAGTACATTCCGCTCAGGTAGCTGAAATTATTGCTTTGACGCGTGCCTGTTTAGCAGGTAACAAAATTCGAGTCACCATATACACCGATAGCCAGTATGGTTTCGGGGTAGTTCACGACTATGGGCAGTTATGGTCTCAAAGAGGTTACATGACCTCCTCGGGTTCTCCAATTAGGAATGGAGAATTCGTGAGATTATTGTTAGAGGCATTGCAAGGTCCGTCAGCCATAGCAGTTGTCAAGTGTGCCGCGCACACTAAGAATGTAGACTTTGTGTCGCAAGGCAACCGTTATGCTGATGAGGTAGCGCGTTACTGCGCAGAACAAGGTTATTCTCACACCAATGTTGAAGTGGGGGGAATACAGGAAAGAACTGAATTGACAATGTTGTTAGACACTGTAGATACATGGGATGAGTTAAAGAGTGTTCAGGAGAATGCACCAGATGATGAGAAAAAGGGCTGGGAAACAGCTGGATGTACTAAAAGTGAAATGAATTTCTGGATATCTGCTGATGGGAGAGCAGTTTTACCAAACGAACTTGTTAGTCCAATGGCAAGGAAATTGCATGGATCAGCACATATAGGTAGAGATGCTATGGTGAGAGTATTCAGACAAACGTGGTTTAACCCGAAGTTTAGAGTAGCGGCAGAAGCAGTGTGTCAGCGATGTGCAATCTGTCAGCAACTAAACGTAGGAAAGAGAACACCAGTCACACTGGGTCACATTGGGAGGTCTGGGGGGCCTTTCAATAGAATGCAGTTGGATTTCATTGAAATGCCTCAATGCAATAGACTCAGATACGTTTTAGTGATAGTCTGTATATTTTCTAGATGGGTCGAAGCTTACCCTACACGTAGGTGCGATACACTCACAGTAGCAAAATTGTTGCTTAGGGAGTTGATACCGAGGTTCGGGGTGCCATCCTCTTTGGAATCGGACAGAGGAACTCATTTCAATAGCGAAGTAGTGAAGATGCTATGTTCAGCTTTGAGTATCGATCAGAAGTTACACTGCAGCTATCTACCAGAAGCTTCAGGGATCGTAGAGCAAATCAACAGTACGATAAAGTCTAGACTCGCCAAAGTTTGCTCATCGACGTCTCTGAGTTGGCCTGATGCACTTCCATTGGTTCTGATGAGCATACGCAGCACACCAGACAGAAAAACAGGTCTCTCTCCACATGAAGTGTTAATGGGGAGAGCTATGAGATTGCCATCGGTTCCGACTGCAGCGTTGTTGAACATCACAGACGATTTGATCTTGGACTACTGCAAGGGACTATCTGATGCCATTAATTCTGTGTCCCTCCAGGTCCAGGCTGCAGAGGTTCCATCAGCACAAGACTTGTGCCATGACCTGTGTCCGGGGGACTGGGTCCTGGTGAAGAAGCACGTCAGGAAGAGCTGTCTAGATGTGCGCTGGAGAGGACCGTTCCAAGTCATACTAGTTACGAACACTGCAGTAAAGTGTGGAGGTTTGCCCAACTGGATACATGCCTCACACACCCGAAAAGTGCCAACACCTCTGGAAGAAACAGCTCCTCTCTCGGATGAGAATCCAGCGGAAAGCGGAGAAACCACAGAGGGGGAAAGCCAAGCTGTAGAGGTGGCCGAAGAAGCTGAGCCGGTGTCGGAGCAGGTCGACGATGGTCAGGACACCAGTGGGACCGAAGTCGTCTCAGAAGAAGAGAGTACATGGGAGTTCGAATCAGATAACGAACAAGTCGTGAGTGATCAAGAGACAAGTCCAAAGACAAGGAGCAGGAGGACAAGGAGTGACGAAGCCAGTTGGCCGGAGAGAGGGAGAAGGCCAAGCTTGAAAGCAAATCAAGAGAGAACCCTTGTCCCGATTTCTGAAGAGTCGGATCAAGAAGAAGAAACTACAGATTCAGGTTCTGAGAGTCCGAGAAGATCGAGAAGGGTACGTGTGCCCTGCAGAAGGTACGCCACCCCAGAGTGGACTTATCTAGCTGATGTCTTGGGGACAGAAATCTGGGAGAGTGAAAGAAGTGAAGGTAATCGATCTCGATCCATTTGTGGCAGTGGAGATATGGATGTTGACGCCTGGACTCGAGACTGAGGGGTTACTGACTTTCACACTTCCCATACCCCCATACTTGAGTCGGATCAAAGATCTAGTGCTAAATCGATTACAGTTTCCGACTTTTGGTCATCAAATTCCAGAAGAAGAAGAAAAGGTTATTCGTTTTGAATTATTGGAACTTGTTGCTAAAGCTGCAGGTACGAGAATAATTGTAGATGTATAGAGACTTTTGTGTGTAAGCTATAAAGAAGAAGATAACCTAGCGCCGAGTGGAAAGAAGAATAAAATTAGGGATTACATTTAGAGGACGGAGAAGGGTTAGGGTTGTCTATTGCTGAAGATAAAAAACATTGTTGTGAAAAGAGACTTTGTTGATAAAGAGCACTTTAAAGAAAATAAAGCAAACCAAAGACTTGAAAAGAAACTTTTCTTCGCGAAGGAAGGAGTGACGCTGTTTGATAACATGGAGAACGGCAACCCAAACCGAAAAGCAAAATGCATAATAGGTACACTAATAGCAGTAGTAATTTTTCTCATTATTATAGTAGTTACCACATCATACATAGTAGGACATGAAACTGATAACGAAACAACAGATGTAAAGCTTGTAACGACTTTGGAACCTGCTCTTGTGGGGAAGAAGGAGGAGAGCAATGTCATCCGTGAAAAGACGTTACTGGCAGATGAAGCTCGTAGATTACATGTAGACGAGTCACAGGGAAATTTTAGGTCAAATGCATATGCCAAGCTATTATACGAGTATATCGATGCCATGGAGGCCAAGGAATGCTATGTATGTATGCAATTGCCGGCTTCCGTAGATGAAGGCATCAGATATCATCATCTCCCACTGACTTACGGGATAACGTGTAGTTTACTGCTCAGTATATTTTATGGTAGAGAAGGATTTGAGTACTACTTTTCGAATTATGATTCGGTACTGCCTGAAGTTCCGAATTATAAGGAAATGAATAAGTGGGATTATTACAAAAAGGAAGATCGATTAGCCAAATTCTTTCTTCCTTGGGATACGTTAGATACATCATACGCACGCAGAAATAATCTGACTTGCAAAGTGTCAGAGGTTGAGAAAAAATTCATAGGACAAGTAGATGACCGATACAGAAGGCAGAAGATTCTGAAAATGTCAGGACAGTGGAAAACAGATTGGACCGAAGAAGAAAAAGCACACAAGAAGAAGGGTAGCAATGGTCCAATAGCTTTGGATAGAACGCAGAAAGGAAAGTTATGTTTAACTCGAAGCAAGACGTATTATGAGAGTGTATTTGTAGGTGAAGTGAATTGCGAACATGCTTTTCGACTAGAGTATTATACGAAAGATTTCATGAAAGGGATGCAAGCGATTCCTAATGTATATTTTGTATGTGGAAGAAATGCCTATGTAAAACTGCCTGACAATTGGTATGGTTCGTGTTACTTGGCAATTGTCTTCCCCAAAATATATCATGCAAAGGATTTAGCGATAATAGAAGGAAAGGCTTCGACAAGAACGAAAAGGGAAGTAGGAGACGCAGAAGTGGTTGGAGACATATTTGGAGCAATGTTTCCTATGTTAGGTTTAATACTTAACGATGTTAAGATCAGGAGACTAGCTACAGTCGTAGATAGATTATCTGCAAGTACTGCAAGGTCATTAATGTTAGTAGAGGGAGAGATGCAGTCGATTAGAGCAATGGTTCTTCAGAACCGACTTGCTTTAGATGTACTGTTAGCAAAAGAGGGCGGAGTTTGCAAGGCTTTGAAGGTCCAGGAATGTTGTACCTATATTCCTGATAATTCAAAACCACTTGAGAAGGTAATACAGAACATTACACAGATACATAAAGAAATCGAAGATTTATCAAAAACAAATGTATGGGAAAAAGTAGGTCATGAAGTAGGAAAGGTTGGAAGTTGGTTTGCCAACCTTGGTAAAAGCATTGTGTGGTATATATTAAAACCTGTATTAATAGTATTAATTTGTATAATCACATTATTAGGGTTAGTGAAATTATATAAATGGTATAGGTCGAACCGGTTACAAAGGTCCATGAGAGAGCAAGAAAGGAGATTAGCTGCTTTACAAGATCAACAGTACAAAAGCTTAAGAGCTCTCGAAACGATAAAAAGAGGGAATGTTGTAACTAGTTCTGTGTAAAAAGTGTTATTCAAATTGCATTTAGTGATGACTCCTAAAAGTCATCAAAGGGGGGACTGAGAGAGCGCAAATTTGAATAAAAAATATGTATGAACCATATTTACAAGCATATCACATAAACGTGGAATCGATAACGTGGAGTTAACGCCTATAGCCTAAAGTTAGCAAATGTAACCAATGTAATAGGAAATGTATTCTGTATTTAATCTAAAATGCATTAGATTTAGAAGGCCCGTATGCAGAGTGGGCTAATGTAGAAATGTATAGAAATACTTACGAACTGAAGAACGTGTAAAACCGAATATACGTGTGTAACTTTGAAATGGAGAAACGGCGGACATAACGTGACGAAATGTGTAGAGAATATAGTACGATGTAAACACGAGAAAATAAATGTTGCGTTATATGTAGAATGTATTCACTTATAATCAAACGATTTACTAAATACGGTTATATATAAATGTATGTTTAAGGTTATACTGTGTAGAAGGCTTCTTGTAGGAATATTAGACAAGGTTTAGGTCATATGTGATTTTAACCTAACTGACCAAGATTTCGCAGGAGTGTAGTCCGCTGTATGTAATTTAGTGGGCTCACAGGAGCCGTGAATAGTCTTGATGTGAACGTGCGAGACGAGAGTCTGAGGTCTTGCTAGATTTAAGGTGACAATGCCGGACGAAGTTTATTGCCTAAACGTGAGATGAGACGCTTGGAATTTGAGCTTTGTTTAGAAAAGACCATTCACAGGACCAACTAAGGTTACTGAGACAGCCGTAAAGAACTAAAGGTCTGATGAGGTGATAGACTTTGCTCCGAAAGTGTCAATTGTAATGTCGAATGAAGTCACCAGCAAGAAGACGAAGATGGCGTCTAAGGAGAAAGGTCAACTTAACGGACGGCACGAAGAGGTGAAGCCATGGAAAGAGCGAAGAATGACATCATTGAGAAAGTACGTGGTGGGCGTCGAAGGGGCGTTCCACCCATACTGTGATTGTGTATTTTAGGGACAGTACCCCGGTGAGAAGATAGCGCAGATGTCCTGAGGCGAAGAGCTCAGAGCACAGAGAGATCAGAGCGCGAGGGAGCAGTAGGCCGAGGACCCTTAGAGAGCGGATGGGTAGGCAGAGAGGGTACTGCTTCTCGATAGAAATTACCATTAAGGGATAAGAGAGTTTGAACTTCTTTGGAAGTCAAACTGCTGACACCTTTTTAGGTAAGGAACTTGCGAAGTAGGGATGTCACATAGTACAGAGTAGGGACAGAATTAACTTGTCTATTCTTTTGTAGATGACGCAACAGGACCACATTGTATCGATGCTTTAATCTGGAGATTTGGAATTGATTTTTGATTGCATTCTTTTGTATACTTGTTGGGATTTATCCTGAGAGGATTGTATACGCATTTAATCTTGATTTTATATAAAACTTTCAAAACTTCATCAGTTGTAAGTGGTTCTTCAGAGTTGCGTCAGTTAATGGGGTTTATCTAACCTATGCGGGGTTTGTCTTTTACTCAATGACAGATAACAACCGATCCAAATAGATGAATGAGATTAGTATCTAAGTGATTAAAAAGGGTATCAAAATCTCATTCCCCGCACCACCAATGGGGGAGGATTGCTTCAAGAAGGGCAACATGGTAAACAGGAACAGATCACAGACTTCAGATCAGAAGAGAAAAGTACAGAAAGCATGTATGTTTGGGTCAGAATATCCATAGGAACCAGGAACCAAGATACTAAACGGAGCTCCATCTCCAGGACATGATAGAGGCAAGGTTTAGAGAGAGTAGGAACTACAGGGATCATAACACATCAGTAAAAGTGGGTGGAAATAAGGATTGAAGTGTGATGTGAAAACATTGTATTGGAATGTGTATTGATATAACCGAATGCAAAGCCAGGAGCTGGCAGGGCCTTGGTGAATGCCACCTGATGGCAGTAAGGCAAACTCCAGACAGATATTTAGTACATCTATATGTTCACCATTTGAAAGGGTTTACATTTGACTATACATATGCTTTATGATAAGTTATTCAACACTCCCGTTGTGAACCTCCCAAATTAGGGGCGCACACATTGGTAGATCTCCTTAGCCCCATTTGAGAATGGATGTGAGACAAGGAAAACAGACACGGGTCTCTCACTCCTCTGTATAAGTCATAATTTGTTTGAAAAAAATGGTGGTGCTATTTAACAAATCTTCATGAAACTTAAAAATAAAAATCACCCACCTCAACTCTTTCCTTGAAAGTTTCGGGGATCCAGCAAGAGGTGGGGCAAGAAAAACTGGGTTCCCAAAATATGTTTTCCTCATGCAATGTTCAATTGGAACTCTAGGAGGTATTTTGGGAAAAGGCTGAACAGAATTACAACAAATGTGGCAGAAAGCTAGACCTTTCTCAAGAAAATGTATTTTTTTTGTTCACTGATTTTTGACAAATTAGGGTGTAAAATGTATGGATTCTGATTGGCTGAGCAGGCTTTTATTCCTGTCGGCCCTCTCACTCCTACTGGCCACAACATGAAGAGAACTTTGACGGCCTCCATTACAGGACTACTATAAGGAGGCATGGGAGTGGTACCCTGACCAATAGACTTGTAGGAGGTCCCTCAGGATCTCATCAGGTCAATTATTTATTTCTTTTTAAATTGGGAATGCAGTGATCCGGCAGGACTCTCTTGGTGTCCCATTTGGCAGGCCACTCTCTGTGACCAACTCCACGCTGGGCATGGTAAAAGGCTGTGTGCGGTGCAGGATTGGCTGGCCAATGAAGTTTGGCAATTTCTAGGGCTACTTTGTACAATGTCAATTCATTAATATGGAAGAAGATTGTGGGTATGTCCACCAGGACACAGACCTCGAGTCCTATGTTGTGCATCCTGAAATACTCTTTATGAATGATCAGGACGTATCATGCTCCTTCAAGTCTGCATGTGGCACAGCCCTTAAGCAGTTATGAGACCCACTTGCCTCGTCCCCTCAGGTTTCCCGGAGTGGTCCAGCATTCATATGCTCCAGGGGTGCAGTTCAGGCCATCATCGGGGATCTAGAAATGGACAGTCTCTCTTGCAAGCCAGATGCCTTATCCATGTTATTACATCTACTCCATATGTCCCAGTTAGATCTTGATTCTGGGGCGATTGTGGGTCCAAGTGGGTTCTACCCAACATCAAAGCCTCCCTCCTAGGACCATGAATGTCCAGAAGACATGAGAGATACTGACTCCCTTACTTCAGATCATTCTGGCCATTGGTCTAAGAGGTCTAGGGATTTGCATCCATCGAAAGGTGCTACTGAAAAGCTGAAAAAAGAATATAGCAAACCCACTGATGACCAGCTTCAGCAAACGCATTTGTTGACCCCGAAGATATTAGTCATCCCCTCTAAAAACTTGGTATTTGTAAAGTGCAAACTATTCAAGTCTCAAGGCGCTGATGGCCATCGGAGAGATTAAGGGAGCTATTACCCTGAGTCGAAAGATGCTGACCTGATCTGCCTCTGGCACTGGGGATCAAAGCGTCAGCCTTGTGCTCTGTAGTGAGATGCCCTGGCAGCTGTGCCACACCTCTCCTTGGAGTGAAAGTCCTTGCTTAAAGTGGTTTTCTATCTGAAGGAACGTCTTCGACAAGCTCTGGATAAGGAATTGAGGAAGAACTAAAGAACAGACTGCCCCAGGCTAGCTATTGATGGTAAGGTGGCTGCCACCCCTGAGTTAGACACCTGCATGGTTACTATCCTGGAGAAATTAATGGAGAAGTATATTGATTGTTCCAGGTGAGTTTCTCAGGACAGGTTTTCGGATCTGGCGGGACCTCTCATAAAGATTATTATGGCACTTGCACAGGTGACCAAAAAGCCTGGATAGCCAGTTGATCCAGAAATTCTGTCAGGTTTGGTCAATGGGCAGTCTGTATTCTTGGCAATGTGAACTGTGCTACATCTGCAGAACGCAGGCGATCCATCTTAATGAGATTGGACGCTATTCTAGAGAAATTAGCAACAACGATAGAACAATAGACTCCAACACCCATAACTAGGAGCTTCCATACAACAAGATCAATGCCATCAAAAGAAAGCTGTTCAAGTTGATCTCACGACAAACGATCTCGCTTCAGGCTATAGCCAGAATGGTGGGTCTGTAGTCCTCACTGATAAAAGCCATCTGCCCAGGTCCACTTCATTACCAGGACTGGCAAAGACTCAAAATAACCCACCTTCAGAAGGTGGTATCTTACATGGAAGAAGTCCCATTATTGCAGGAAGCCATGACGGAGATGTTATGATGGTAGGGCCACGTGGAGGCGTGGAACAGCTTGGCCATATTTGAATCAAAGCTTAACATGGTCGGGGTGTGGCTTGGCACTGACTGTGATGGCGACGTAGCTCTTGGGCTCCGTTAGGGCCTGCAGCATTATCCATGAAATCCGACATTAATCCGAAATCTCGAGGGCAGGACATATACGGATACAGTTCCTGAAAGTAGGGAGCAGAAGAGAGTTCGTCTTTTCGACTCCCCTGCCCACGACAGCCATTATCCCGGACTGGTGCCAGACTGGACAGCAACGCATCGGCCTCGACAGGGGTGGGCGGAGTTGTGTAACCCGGGGACTCATTGCGCGGCCCGAAGGATGGAGATCTGCAGTATGCGAGATCCGTACCTTGCGGCCTACCACCTGAGCCTGCACTTCTGTACACGAAGGCCTCCTGAGATCTTGCCCGGCCACAGCGAATAAAGCGACCAGTTAGGTGAGACCCAGGGGGAATAACAAGCGGCCCCCCCATGCGATAAGTGCGATAAGCGCAAAACCATGTGTCCTGTCTCTTGGAGTGAGGCAGCAAAGCCTGACAGGAGGGGGTACTCCTGAGCCCACCATAACAGATGTACGACGTCGGCAGGAGCTGTGGCCCACAGATAGACACTTGAAGTACTGGCATCGGCCTTAAAACCGCTGACGCACGAGTTGCGGAGAAGGCGGGCATGCGGGCCTGAAGCTCGGCCATTACCCCGGAGGAGGAACGACCCAGGGAGATCTTTGGAAAGTGCTGTTCTCTCCCCCCAGCGATGTATGCGCCCGCTCCCGAATGCTGCACCATCGCCACAAGAATGGAAGAGTTTCTACCCGAGGAGGCATTTGAAGCGAACAATTGCAGCAAGGAGTCCGGCCTCCAGACAGTCATAAGCGCCTGGGCTCGGCAGTTCCAGACCAGTGAATCCGACAGTATCATCTGAGGGTACAGTACACACACTCTTTATAGGTGTGAGAAGATATTGAGGGGGAGGAATTGAAACGAATGAGGCCCAGGAGGACTCAGGCAGGTGTATAGGCTGGACTGGATTTGAAGGCCCCCCCGCACTCTCTCATGAGTGGATGATCACATTGCCAGACCAACTTTTTCGGTGGACCTGGGTATTCCCATCCCAAGGCAGATCGGAACCCTCTGCACAAATGAACATCCTGGACGACAACAGCCCCCGGCCTGCAGTATGGCAGCACTCCTTGCTAATAACGCGACGCATGGCCTAGATTTCACACAGCGCAATGACAAAACCAAAGGGCAATACTACATCCATCCAAGTCAACAAGATGGACAAATATGCGGTGCTGCTGCAGCTTGCGGCGGACAATGGAACGAGCTCAATCATGGCAGCGATACAAGCAGTCGGAACTAACCTGGAAATGAAAATCGATATAGTCATGATTGAAATGAACCTTATGAGGGCAGATATGCAGAAAACATCTAAAAGAGTCACGGCCATGGATGAAAATGTAGGAGAGCTGCAGACCGCATATCGTGAATTGGAGAAAAAGGTCCAAAAATGAATCCACCAACATAAATAAATGGCACTACACCTGGAAGATCAGGAAGGGCGAGCCCGTCGTAACAACATACGGGTGGTGGGGGTGCCTGAAGGGGCGCAGTGGCCCAGCCTGGATCTCTTCCTTGAAGAACATATCCTGAATCACCTTAAGCCCAAGAGACTCTCCCCACTGTTCTCTATTGAAAGGGCACACAGAGTCCCGATCCCGAAGCCAAGGCCTGGTGCACCGCCTCGCACTATCATAGCTCGTATCTTGAACTTTCGCGATCGGGATGCAATCCTTCAAGCAGCTAGAGTTAAGGGTGACCTTCCCTATGACAATGTGACGATCCGATTCTTCCCAAACTTTACTCTGAAAGTACAGCAAGGAAGACGTTCCTTTGAAAGAATCAAACGGGCTCTTAGAGACAAAGGACTTAAGTATTTGATGTTCTTCCCAGCCAAGTTGAAAGTACTTGACGGAGACAAATCTTGGTTCTTTACGACACCAGAGGAAGCGTAACATTGGCAGAGGAAGGTCCAACCAAATCCCAGCGCCGTAGGGAAGAAACAGACTGTGGAAACGCATATTATCGTCCCAAAGACTCTTCATACCGGCGCAAAGACAACCTGCCCTCTCCGTCGAGATCCATTTTCCAGCACGTGCTGTATCGCTGCCCTGGCAGCGATACATCAGGTGCTGGAAAATGAAGGACTGCATGGACTACAATGGTCTGTAGCTATTTCATTTATTGCCCCTTTGTGTAGTGGGAGTGGGGGATTCCCAATTGTATAGCCAAGACAGATCCCTCTCTGCCAACTTGGGGTTGCATTGGTTCAGTACCAAATTAGCGACGATATTTTAAGGACTATTATTGCCCCATGATGCAGATGGGGCATTGGTGCAGGCCTGTGAGGAAGAGACTATTGGGCGCTAACACCGCACAACCCCACGTTCAATGTTTTTTATTTTGGGGATCATAGGCACTCTGTTATTGGGGTGGTGGGTAGTTTTGAACCTACTAGGCAGGGATGCAGGGAGGGGGGATGGGTTCTTCATGGGGAGGGGAGGGAGGGTACTGTTGACTCCAATTACTGTCATGATGATGGTCTTAATGCTTTCCCCCCATTCGAACGAAAGATGTGATATTCTGTTCATGAGGTTGCTCCGACTGAGCGGGGGTGGAGGGGTGCCAAATTCAGTTGTGAGAAATGTTTATTTGCAATGTGGGAATGTTTTAAATGTTAATGTTTTAATGGTTATCGATCTGCAATTATCGACATGCAGTCACTATGGAACTGGGCTAACAATGACCTTCGCTGTTCGACATGTCATGACCACTACCATCTCCAATGACCTCGTCTGATCCAATGACACAACGCACCACATTGCCAACGCTGTCATTCCTCTCTTGGAATGTCAATGGGTTAAGGGACAAGATAAAACGGGAACTGGTGTTACAATATCTGAAACACATTTCCCCGGAAGTTATACTGCTTCAGGAGACATACTTGATGGGCTCCATGTGTAAGGCCCTCGACTGGTGGCGGTTTCGATTGGTGATACATTCAGAATTTACCACTGGATCCCGGGGGGTTGGGATTTCGGTACAAAAATGATTCCCCCTCATTATCCACTGCAATTTTAAGGATGACCAAGGCCACTTGGCAGCAATCTCGCTTCAATGGGAGGATCATATGATCAACTTAGAGTCTGTCTATGTCCCTCCTACTCTGCACTCCCCCGCCTTTTGAGATCTGGGTAAATTCCTCCTCACACTACCAGATGGGGACTTGATACTAGGGACGACTTCAACGTCACCGTAAATGACGCACTGGACCGTACAGCTATCCGCCCACAACATTGTGTCAGTTCATCCCTGGCTGATATTTTAGATGCACATGGCCTATTGGACATATGGAGGTTCCAAAACCCACGTGAGAGGCAATACACCTTTCACTCTGGAGCTCATAATAGCCTCTCCTGCATAGATTATATACTCACGGCAGTGGATAATCTAGGAAGGATGGGGCAGCCACACACTTATCAAGATGAAACTCAGATCACTCCCAGGCCAGAGCAGAAATCCAGGCTCACTGCATTATTCAAAGTCGTATGTACCCCATCTAATCAGGATTCCTCCTGAATTCCAAGATCTGGACACATTTAGTCACTGCGACCACGCAATATTTCAAAGAAAACGAAGTGGCAGTCTCTTCCCCATTAACATTGTGGGAAGCATACAAACCAGTGATAAGAGGTCAGGCTATCTCTCTCATTGAGGGGCATAAACATAGGAAAACACATGCAATAGAGACCTTAGAGCAAGAAATACAGCAATTAGAACCCCAACATGCCGCTGGACCCACTGATGAGACAGCACATACATTGCGCATGAAAAGACAGGAATACAAGGAATACCTGTAGACTGACGCCAAGTCCCGCCTGCAAGCAGTCCAATACCGGATCTATGAGTCTGGAGACAAAACAGGCAAGCTTCTTGCCTGGTTAGACAAGATGGAACAGGCGCATAGGTGGATAGCACAGATTAGGACAGACAATGGAGAAGTCATGTCAGACCCACAACACATAGTGACTGCACTAGTGCAATACTACGAGTTTATACATCCACGAATACTACCGCTGTACAGGATGCCCTCGCATTCCTTAAAGATATTCGTATGCCGCAGCTCACACCTCAAGAAACTGAGAGTCTAGAGGCAAACATTACGATAGACAAACTCAAGATAGCCATCTCCAGAATACAATCGGGCAAGGCCACCGTTCCAAATGGCATTGAAATAGAATTATATAAACACACAGCTAACAAGATAGCCCCATATTTGTTAAACATGTTTGAAATGAGTTGTGACATAGGGACACTCTCTAGAGATCAACGGCTGGCAACTATTGTGGTCATACATAAGCCGGGTAAACCGGTGGAGGAATGAACACCATATCGCCCGATCTCCTTAACTAATGCAGAAGGGAAAATCCTAGCCAAAACGTTGATGCTTAGACTCACACCCCATCTCGCCAAACTGAACCCCCCCGGATCAATTCGGCTTTATACTTAGCAGAAACCACAGCCCTGAACCTCCGGTGCCTCCATCTTGTACTGGGCAGAAAACACACTATACGGGAAGGTGCCGCGGTCCTCTTCCTGGAAGCGAAGATGGCCTTTGACTCTGTGGAATGGGCCTTCTTATTTGCGGACCTTCAACACTTGGGGTTCGGACCCAAGTTCTGTTTCTGGATACATTCACTTTACGCCGACCCTGTAGCACTTGTGGTTGCTTATGGCCACATATCACGGGAGATCACTCTGGGTAGGGAGACGAGACAGGGCTGTCCATTGTCACCCTTACTGTTCGCATTGGTCCTGAAACCACTGGCTGCATGGATAAGGTGGGACACCATGGTTCGAGGTCTAAAATGGAGGGAGGAATGGGAAGATCGTGTCTCCCTCTATGCTGATGATGTACTACTGTATATCTCCTCACTCACACGATCCCTCCATGCATTACTCAATATTTGCGTAGTGTTTGGTTCAGTATCCAGGTATGCCATTAACTGGTATAAGTCTGTGCTTTACATGGAATGCCCCTGCATCTCCCAAAAGACTGCAATGTTCAGATAGACACAGATTGCTTTAAGTACCTTGGCATAAATGTAACATCGTATCAAGACACATTTTTAGGACTTAACTCACAAGCCCCTCTGCAAAAGCTGAAACGTGACATTAAACACTGGAAAGCACTACCACTCACCCTACTGGGTAGATCGGCTCTTGTTAAAATGATGTCCCTGCCCAGGTTTCTATCCGCCCTACACAATACGCCATGTCCAGTCACTGACTCATACTTTAGGGCAGTGAATTCAGAGGTCGCTGCTCTCCTATGGGATAGCAAACCAGCTAGAGTGGCAGCGAATATACTAGTACGGAGTTGGTATGATGGCGGGATAGCCCTGCCTGATTTCAAAGCGTACTACTGGGCTTCACAACTCACAGTCATCAATCAATGGGCGCCTACTACACCATGATAATAACTAAATGGAACGTAGCATAAAAGTGGGGAGTAGAGAACGTACTAACGTTATTGAATTGGTGTAAAGATATGGTTATGGTCATGGTAGCGGAAAAGGACACATTTATTAATAGAAAATGCCCCAAAAAATGGGGAAGAGTGTGGGGAAAATGGAACATATACAGGGGAAAAAACATCTGCACGCCTCCAGAAGAAGACAGCGACATTAACGAAGACGTGTAGTATTAGTAAAGGCATATGTTCACCAATGTAGAAATGTATGTCGATTGTCTATAAAGAAGTGATATCAAGAATGTAGAATTGTATATGCAGATCACTGTTGTTTTCAATAAACTTCAATAAAAAATATTTTTAAAAAATACTATAAAAAAAAAAGCTGAACATGGTCATAAAATCAGATGCCAGCAGCTGGGGCTTGGGGACATGTTGCAAAGATATTGGCGCAGGAAGAGTCTTCCAAGAACATCACTCTGTTTGGAACTCCTGGTGGGCTTGTTTGCAATCCGGAACTTGGCAAAGGACAGGGTAGGCTGTTCAATTCTACTGAATATTGACAATGTATTGGCAGTCCAGTAGATCAGCAAACTGGGGGGCACCAGATCCAGACTCTACTGAAAACTGATTTGGGCTGCTCGGGTACACACAACAAGGCATCCCCCACATGAAGAATGGTTGACCAAAACTGGGAAAATAAACACATGGTGGTGGCTGGCACAGGTAAGAGTAGTGAGGCAGTAGGGGGCAGGAATGGGACAGGGAGGGGGGGAGTCGACAGATGACGGGATATGGCAAATTACATTTAAAGGTCTATAAAACAACTTACCTTGCGCTCGCCGCATTGCCAACTCAATGGTGGGGCATGAGCAAGGTAAGTGGTTTTATTTATTTTTTAATTTAATTTTACCTATCTATTCATGGACTTCCCCTCTTCCCACCCACTCCACCGCTCTTACCTGTGCTGGCCACCACTGTAAACACCCCCCATCTTTTGGTATACCCTTTGGTGCATTATGGGACATCTAGTTTTGTTCTTGGATACCCACAGGTACTGTTTTCGGTCTTGAGGATTCGAGCCACATAAATATTATCTGGACGGAGAGACAAGCAGAGATTATTTAATCCTGTACAAGACACTATATTAAGAGAATCCGGAATCATTAAGGTAATTTAACTTATATACACACTGGGTGGGAGATAGGGAGGAGATTACCATCCCATTACACTAATGGCCATAGACACTGTTTTACTCTCTTTTAGCTTCTCAGTGAAAAACCTTGAAAAGAAATCCATGGGTGGTCTTGAATACTGAGCCGACCCGTAGGAATCTGGACTTTACTGACACCACATTATTATTACTGGTGGGTGACTCTCCCTATTTGCTGTCAATAGAAGGGGAATTAGGAGAAGGTTAGATCATGAAAAATAAATTACCATACCATCCTATGTTTATGAGGGGCATAAACATAGGAAAACACATGCAATAGAGACCTTAGAGCAAGAAATACAGCAATTAGAACCCCAACATGCCGCTGGACCCACTGATGAGACAGCACATACATTGCGCATGAAAAGACAGGAATACAAGGAATACCTGTAGACTGACGCCAAGTCCCGCCTGCAAGCAGTCCAATACCGGATCTATGAGTCTGGAGACAAAACAGGCAAGCTTCTTGCCTGGTTAGACAAGATGGAACAGGCGCATAGGTGGATAGCACAGATTAGGACAGACAATGGAGAAGTCATGTCAGACCCACAACACATAGTGACTGCACTAGTGCAATACTACGAGTTTATACATCCACGAATACTACCGCTGTACAGGATGCCCTCGCATTCCTTAAAGATATTCGTATGCCGCAGCTCACACCTCAAGAAACTGAGAGTCTAGAGGCAAACATTACGATAGACAAACTCAAGATAGCCATCTCCAGAATACAATCGGGCAAGGCCACCGTTCCAAATGGCATTGAAATAGAATTATATAAACACACAGCTAACAAGATAGCCCCATATTTGTTAAACATGTTTGAAATGAGTTGTGACATAGGGACACTCTCTAGAGATCAACGGCTGGCAACTATTGTGGTCATACATAAGCCGGGTAAACCGGTGGAGGAATGAACACCATATCGCCCGATCTCCTTAACTAATGCAGAAGGGAAAATCCTAGCCAAAACGTTGATGCTTAGACTCACACCCCATCTCGCCAAACTGAACCCCCCCGGATCAATTCGGCTTTATACTTAGCAGAAACCACAGCCCTGAACCTCCGGTGCCTCCATCTTGTACTGGGCAGAAAACACACTATACGGGAAGGTGCCGCGGTCCTCTTCCTGGAAGCGAAGATGGCCTTTGACTCTGTGGAATGGGCCTTCTTATTTGCGGACCTTCAACACTTGGGGTTCGGACCCAAGTTCTGTTTCTGGATACATTCACTTTACGCCGACCCTGTAGCACTTGTGGTTGCTTATGGCCACATATCACGGGAGATCACTCTGGGTAGGGAGACGAGACAGGGCTGTCCATTGTCACCCTTACTGTTCGCATTGGTCCTGAAACCACTGGCTGCATGGATAAGGTGGGACACCATGGTTCGAGGTCTAAAATGGAGGGAGGAATGGGAAGATCGTGTCTCCCTCTATGCTGATGATGTACTACTGTATATCTCCTCACTCACACGATCCCTCCATGCATTACTCAATATTTGCGTAGTGTTTGGTTCAGTATCCAGGTATGCCATTAACTGGTATAAGTCTGTGCTTTACATGGAATGCCCCTGCATCTCCCAAAAGACTGCAATGTTCAGATAGACACAGATTGCTTTAAGTACCTTGGCATAAATGTAACATCGTATCAAGACACATTTTTAGGACTTAACTCACAAGCCCCTCTGCAAAAGCTGAAACGTGACATTAAACACTGGAAAGCACTACCACTCACCCTACTGGGTAGATCGGCTCTTGTTAAAATGATGTCCCTGCCCAGGTTTCTATCCGCCCTACACAATACGCCATGTCCAGTCACTGACTCATACTTTAGGGCAGTGAATTCAGAGGTCGCTGCTCTCCTATGGGATAGCAAACCAGCTAGAGTGGCAGCGAATATACTAGTACGGAGTTGGTATGATGGCGGGATAGCCCTGCCTGATTTCAAAGCGTACTACTGGGCTTCACAACTCACAGTCATCAATCAATGGGCGCCTACTACACCATGATAATAACTAAATGGAACGTAGCATAAAAGTGGGGAGTAGAGAACGTACTAACGTTATTGAATTGGTGTAAAGATATGGTTATGGTCATGGTAGCGGAAAAGGACACATTTATTAATAGAAAATGCCCCAAAAAATGGGGAAGAGTGTGGGGAAAATGGAACATATACAGGGGAAAAAACATCTGCACGCCTCCAGAAGAAGACAGCGACATTAACGAAGACGTGTAGTATTAGTAAAGGCATATGTTCACCAATGTAGAAATGTATGTCGATTGTCTATAAAGAAGTGATATCAAGAATGTAGAATTGTATATGCAGATCACTGTTGTTTTCAATAAACTTCAATAAAAAATATTTTTAAAAAATACTATAAAAAAAAAAGCTGAACATGGTCATAAAATCAGATGCCAGCAGCTGGGGCTTGGGGACATGTTGCAAAGATATTGGCGCAGGAAGAGTCTTCCAAGAACATCACTCTGTTTGGAACTCCTGGTGGGCTTGTTTGCAATCCGGAACTTGGCAAAGGACAGGGTAGGCTGTTCAATTCTACTGAATATTGACAATGTATTGGCAGTCCAGTAGATCAGCAAACTGGGGGGCACCAGATCCAGACTCTACTGAAAACTGATTTGGGCTGCTCGGGTACACACAACAAGGCATCCCCCACATGAAGAATGGTTGACCAAAACTGGGAAAATAAACACATGGTGGTGGCTGGCACAGGTAAGAGTAGTGAGGCAGTAGGGGGCAGGAATGGGACAGGGAGGGGGGGAGTCGACAGATGACGGGATATGGCAAATTACATTTAAAGGTCTATAAAACAACTTACCTTGCGCTCGCCGCATTGCCAACTCAATGGTGGGGCATGAGCAAGGTAAGTGGTTTTATTTATTTTTTAATTTAATTTTACCTATCTATTCATGGACTTCCCCTCTTCCCACCCACTCCACCGCTCTTACCTGTGCTGGCCACCACTGTAAACACCCCCCATCTTTTGGTATACCCTTTGGTGCATTATGGGACATCTAGTTTTGTTCTTGGATACCCACAGGTACTGTTTTCGGTCTTGAGGATTCGAGCCACATAAATATTATCTGGACGGAGAGACAAGCAGAGATTATTTAATCCTGTACAAGACACTATATTAAGAGAATCCGGAATCATTAAGGTAATTTAACTTATATACACACTGGGTGGGAGATAGGGAGGGGATTACCATCCCATTACACTAATGGCCATAGACACTGTTTTACTCTCTTTTAGCTTCTCAGTGAAAAACCTTGAAAAGAAATCCATGGGTGGTCTTGAATACTGAGCCGACCCGTAGGAATCTGGACTTTACTGACACCACATTATTATTACTGGTGGGTGACTCTCCCTATTTGCTGTCAATAGAAGGGGAATTAGGAGAAGGTTAGATCATGAAAAATAAATTACCATACACTAGTAGGATGAATGTTTGATTGATTGGCAGTATGTTTTTGTATATTTTACCAAGGGTTCTTTTTAATTAGTATGAATGCATAGATACATATATGTGAGTCCACCACAGTTAACATTTACACATTAGTGAGCTCTGAATGAATTTATTGTAGAAATGTAAGAATACAGTGATATTGTTCCAAGACGTTCTCAATGAGCTTGCTGAGTATTGATTGTGCCATAGGTATCATTTATGCTCAGTTGTTTTACAATAATGCTTTTAATTTTGTTTGTATATAATGTTTTTATAACATGTTTTCATGATAGATTTGAAGTTGTGGGAGACATCTATCTTTGTTTCTGAAGAAGGTAGTTGGATCATTGAACCCACCAAAACTCGTTGATGCTGAGTTACTTAGGCACTAAATCAACTCAGCTTTGCTTGAACAAAGACACTTCGCCATCATAGTGTTTTGACCAAGGATTATTTGGTTCGATTAGTATGCCATAATGACAAAATATTTATATGTCCATGATATTTTCTCCCTTATTTCTATATGAATTTTTCGAAATTTTGAATGACTGATTGGTTTTAGAACATTTCTGGTGTGATATTTTGCGACTGTAAAGAATGAGATTTGTTGCGTATATTTACTGTCAAATGTATTTATTGCATTCTTGACACACTTTTTAAACAGTTTTTTATGATGAAATTGAATTGTATATCAGAACTTGGATTCTATCAGGATTTCTTGGTGATATTGATGACAAGTAGGTATAAATGGTGTATGAGTTGTAATTAGACCCTTCTGTTATATACCCAAAGATAATTTGATTTTGATGACAGTCTACTTAGTGCACTGTCCCTTTAGGGTATAGGGGGCCCATCTCTTTTGTTTTCTTGACACAATTTTCTTGAGAAATATAAAAAATGCTGACGGGGCTTTCATTCAATTTTGCTTAAAGTGCCTCTGCAGAAGCAGGTTAGTCAACAGGATCCCTGGTGATATATTGGGGATCCCTAAGGGGAAGAGGAAACTAACTACCATTCTTTAAATGAGATCCTTATTTGCCAAACCTTTTTACAAAAGTCACACAAAACTTCGATGTTCTTGTTTTTATCCTTGGGACATGGGAAAATGTCAAAGATTTGACAGAATTACTCTTATACACCCTGCCTTCTGGAAAATAGAAGCAACCAAATTAGAGTCAAATACAATTCTGTTAAAGTGACACAAAACCTGAATCAATAAAAAAAAGAGTAGGCGCACTCTATTTTTGATTTAACTCCCTCTCTTAGGAAAGAGTCGAAGACGCACCACTATAAGGAATACTACATCACAATGCATTAACTGCCCACAACTCAGCTTCCTAACCTATCACGCATTGACTTCATGCTTGTCTTTGAACCTGTATAGTGTCTGCTGCCTTTTGGCTAGGTTTGTGCTTTTGATTTGCTACATAGCTACACAGATCCAAACATTCATACATCCAAATTCTATTGCTTAGGTTTTCAAACCATGGATTAACATTCACCAAGGCAGGTTGCACACATTCTCATTCCTCTGCAGGTCACTCAGAACAGTGTGAACATGCCCCACTCTATAGTCCAGTAAGATGGCCTCCATTTCCTGCAATTCCAACTGGATCCTTTATCAACTCCTTAGATTGCTGAGAACTCCTATATTTAGAAAATATCCTTTAAACATTTGTCAACACTCATTTGAACATTCTTCACCAACTTCACTTCTCTAAACTTTGAACAGATAGTAATTGATACACATGCAGCACAAACCTAGACAGTCTAAAAGTCTACTCTTGACTACCTATTCTCTATGTTTTCTTGTACCATGAGTGCAACACACCGGTCTTTAACAGTCATTTGCCTCACACATCCGTTTTCCATTCAATCGACTTTTAAGTGTAATCCAGACCACTGATAAAACTCACTGGGCCCGATTCACAGAAATAACTTAAGACAAAATCCTAAACTTACTACCATTTTGATATTCACAGAAGGCACTTACTCATTTCGGTATTCATAGCAGGTAAGAGTCCTAACTTTAGGACTACTGAATGCCTTCTGTGAATACCGAAAGTCTTAAAGTTAGGATTTTTCTCAGTTTAGGAATAGTAAAGTTAGGACTCCTAACTTTAGGACTCGTAAATGCCTTCTGTGAGTACTGAAAGTCTTAAAGTTAGGATTTTTCTCAGTTTAGGAGTAGTAAAGTTAGGAGTCCTAACTTTACTACTCACAAACTGAGAAAAATCCCAACTTTAAGACTTTCGGTATTCACAGAAGGCATTTAGGAGTCCTAAAGTTAGAACTCCTAACTTCTGTGAATACCGAAATGAGTAAGTGCCTTCTGTAAATACCAACATGATTTGGTGCCTTCTGTGAATACCAACATGATTTAGTGCCTTCTGTGAATACCAAAATGGTTGTGAGTTTATAATTGTGCCTTAAGTCAGTTCTGTGAATCCGACCAACTGATCTACCCATTGGCAATCTACATACATCCAAGTCATCTGTGTGTATATTAGAGAAACTGGCAGCTCTAACTGGTACCCACTCCCCAACTCTTACTATGATATTTGCCATCCTAAGCCAACTTTGAGATACCTGGAACATCTTTTTAGCTCCTTCTACATCTTTTTTTTGTCGGGAGAACCCTATTTGTTCATAACATTTTAAATGTTTTGCAACTACATTTTCTTCCTCTGCTTGCCTCCACTTACCTTCCCTGACCCCGCCATAATTAATAGTTTCAATGTAAACTGATGCCACAACATCCAGTTCTTTGTTGTCATCACTCTTATTTCGTCATGACACCTGGGATGACCAATCGCTGTGACATTTTTTTCTCTGGTAAGAACACAACCTACAACATATATTTTGGGCTAAAGCAAATACAAAAAGAGTCTTATAATCCACACATACCGGTAATTGCGGCGGTAATTGCGCCACAGTTTGATACCTAAATCAATATTTGCAGCAAATTACCATTCTTTGCATGATTACCCCCAAATTCTTGCCTTATCTGTTTTGCTGGATTTTGAAGTCTGTGCACTTTGCTCCTGCTAAACAGGAGTTGAGTTCCCAAGTTAGAGATACGTTTTAACCCTGGCTTTCATCCTGGTGGATTTGTTCACACATAATTAGCATATTTAACTTTTCTTTAAGTTTAAGTCTGTAGTTGTGGTGCACACAATACACCATTCACATGAAAAGGTCAGTTTCACTTGTGGACAGCAGCCCTTATTGTGCCATCCACTAAAGTGACAAGCAAACACCTGTGCATTCTGACTTCAGCAGCCTAAAACCTGCTGTACCAATCTATCAAATAACCCATTTTGACAGGTGGGAAACTCCGCTTTTAAATAATAATAGGTCTCCCCTAAGAATACATCGGTGCCCACAAGGTACGGTGCATTCTTCATATCTAAAAGCGGATTGTGTGAGAAATCAAAAATGCCATGCTCCTCCAGTTACAAGGATCTGTCAGGGCTATGCCCGGATCCTACATGTCAGAAAATAAATGAATATGTATGTTAATAAATTTCTTAAGCGCGCGAATACCCAAGGGTGTCTTGGCGCTGAGTGGTGCGTTATGCCAATATCTGTAAGACGAAAGAAGAAAATGACTATTGCTCAAATAGTTAGGTTTTCAAGGCCTTCCTAAAGGAAACTAGAGTTGGAAGGATTCTGATGGAAAGAGGGAATGTATGGCAGAGTTTGGGGGCAGCTGCCCTAAAGCTACTGCCACCCCACCTGGCCCTGAAAACTCTTGAAATTGCTAGTAGTTTAGCTCCTTCAGAACTCAAATGCCTTTTTGGGACATACCGGTAGAGTAGGTGTCTCAAAAACATGGGGCCAGTATTCCGGAGTGCTCTACAGGTAATGCAGAGGGCTTCGAAAATTATGCGGTTCCTAACCGGGAGCCAATGAAGCTTCTGTAAATGATTTCGGACTGTCAAATGCCTAGGGATGCCTAACAAAAGGACGTGCAGCCGCACTTCGGATCATTTGCAACTTATTGAGATGTTTTTCAGATAGGCCAGTATAGAGACCATTACAATAGTCGAGTTTTGCCAGGATCAGAGAAGCGATCACTGCTTTCCTGCTATCTGTGGGGATGAAGAGTAGTATTTTTTTTATTGGTTTTCAGCAAGAAAAAGCTCAATGAAATTACAGCATTTACCTCTGGCTTAAAATTCAGTTTGTCGTCAACAATCACACCAAAGTTCCGATCCCAGTTCATCCGACCACCAACTCTGAGACCAGTTAATCAG